>NC_085047.1:84221624-86832457 GCF_963662255.1 Cinclus cinclus
TAGAGTCAGTCAAAGAAATGCACACCTGGGGCTGGACAAAACTGGGTTTAGGTATAACTGAGAATAAAGACATAACATCTAGCTTACTAAAAGGGCACATATCCAGCAAATTTGGACATAACTTAAAGCTGCAGAGACATGAGAAAAGAGCAAATATGCAGTTATATTCTAGCAAGCATTTATAAAGTCCTTCATTGAGGAAGAGGAAACCACTAAGGTGAACATCATATTTCTTCAAGCAAATAACCAGAAGCTGACAAGTAGGTCTGCATTGCCCTAACATGCTTAAGAGCAAGATGAAACAACCAAACTTGGGAGCAAGTTAAGGAAAATGTTTAGCATAATAACAGAAAAAGGGGTGGAAACTAAACATGCATACAGCATTTTTAACTATATTGTTATTATTAATGAGACTTTCTGCATTAAAATAGTCTTTTCTGAAATGAAATTTGCACAAATGAGGCTTGGATTATGCTGAAAATATTTTAGGCATGATAGCCATAAATTCTTGGCCTTATATATAAAGTCTGCTTTTTCTTTTCTCACGAACAATATTGCGTGCGTAACAATGCATATAACAAATAATAGTGACCACTGGCCACCTCCCAGGATTTTGCAGAAATACATTATTGAATGTTCTTGAAGACATTGCATATTATAATCATGAGTACCATGAGTACCATTAACAGAATGTAGTTGGAGGGCTAAATGAAAAATGATGAGAAAATTAATAACCCTGAACATAGAACAGGATTTGTATGTTATAAGATAAATAAGTCTTGGATCTCTATACCACCTGTGAAGAGTAGAAAAGTCATGAAGGACCAGTCAGTTGTTCATTAGGTGATTCAGGCATCCCCAAAACTGTAGCATAATGGTGTTGGCTGCAGAAGTTAAATTAACATTACACCAGGAGCAATATATTTCCTGGTTTTTCAGTGCTTCATTTAGCAACCTTAATATTCTTTTAACCACAGGTATTTAGCGCAATGTATATATTATATCTGTTTTCTCATTAGATTTTTTTTTCACCTTTTCTGCCTGTCCCTTAATAGGGATGGATGGAGCAATTAAAACACAGCTATACTTCAGAGCATACTGCAAAACCCAGGAGAAGCTTCTGCCTCTCAGAATGCCAGAGGGCATAGCTGGCAGCAGCTGTGCCATTTCTTCCAAAAATGTTATATATATATATATATATTTATGTATATACTTTTCTGCAGCTAATTATTTCAGATGGACACTCAAAAGGAAGCAGAAGTTATGACCTGATTTATTCTAAAATGCCTTTAGTGTTTATTAGTACATTATGTTACAGCCAAAATAGATTTTACAAAGGAAGGTGAAGGTAAAAGCAGACAGATTTCTTAATCTCCATAATCCCAGAATATATCTGTAAGGAAACACCCCATTACCTTTTAATTATTAGCCCTGTATACAAGTTTTGTCTAACAATATTCTCCCATCTCTGAGCCTATTTTCACTAATTTTTTTCCTCCCCTTTCTCTCATTGCATTTTTAAAAGTGGTTATAAATATGCAAGAAGTTGATTTCAGCCCTCACTTTCAACTTGAATAATTTCAAATTTAATACAGTGTTTGTATTACCTATTTACAACATACACACATTGCTGAGGAATAAATGTATATCATATATTATAAAACATGTATACATGTATACTTATATACATATAAATTATGTACTAATTTGATGCAGTACATTCAAAACCTATTCTGTTTTTCATTGGAAAGTTAGCTTCCTCCAAATCCCAAACAAGAGACTTTGAAATGATCTGTGGATTAATTTCCTGTGTGTTTCAATTTAAAGTATTTCTTAGGCAATGAGAATGCGCAATGATACATTGTAGAAATCTCATCAAGACAAAAATCCCAATTAGAAGACCATAGGAGTGTAGGCTACAACAAATAGCAGCTCCTCTGCTTCTATGGGGTATCTTAGGCAGACACAGGTTCATGTTCACCTAATCTGAAATACATCACTTGCATCTATTAGGTGAATAATATGTTTTCATTTGAGCTGCTCTAATTCCTCTGCTAAATATCATAATATCTCACTTCCTACTTATGGCATATTGAACAATTTTAAACTTTTATTAAAAATTATGTTTTGATTTTAAAAAATTGTTTACAATGTCACACTGAAAATTTGCAGCCAACTCTATATTTGATCTATAACCAATGTCACAGCAGACTTCAATTTATATCAGTCGAAGACAGATAACTGAAAGGGCTGATGTATTTTCCACAGATTTCCTCTAATTTAGTTTATTAATTAATTTAAATGAATGAGATTATTCCCTTTTACTTCCCTTATCAACCTCACTGCTTATCAATTTATTACAATTTGCCATACTAAAACACGGAGTTTTCTTTGGAGGGATATGTGGGTTTTGGGTGTTGGAGAAATGGGGAGAATTATTTTATTTTACAGTATTTAATCCTCTGCAGCCAAGATCCCTGAGTGTTTCTATAGTCTTTGCTCCTCTAGTTGATTTTACGGTTCCAAGAACAATGATAATGAAAGAAAGAAAATACACAACTGGTGGTACTTACTTATTTTAAGATATTTTCTTTTTCTACAGAACAATAAAAACCAACCATGAGCCTCATAACACAAAAGACAGTATTTTAGTGCATTTCATGCTCTATTATCTTTAGTGATACATCAGATTTTAAAATTAATGTAACAATATCATTTACTTAAATAAACCATTCCACAAACACAGGGAAAAGCCATTGAGAAGGATTAGCAGGAAGACAGCATTTAGAATGTCTTTGTTAGCACAGTATATTACATTTAAAAATACACAAAGTTAAGAACATCACATTTGCTTTTTATCGTTAGCTGTCTGATAGGCTATTTATTTCAGAAAATAGTGATTGAATACTGGCTGCCAGGTAATAAGCTTTCTCTAGTCTGTTATAGGAATTAAATTATCAGCAATCAGTAGTGCTCCTGGTAGCCATGTATTATGTGTACAGCACACTAGCTGTCCTTTAAATCAAGATGTATCTTTTAATCAGAAGTACCTTCTTTCCATAAAGAATTCAAAGTTGGTTCAAGTCCAAAACAAGTTAGAAAAAAAGAAAAAGGCCAACTCATTCACGACTTTGCATGACTGGTGCTGTCACAGTTATTTTTATTTCTAGTCAAGCACTCAGTGGTTGCTGTGTGGCGCAGGTCCCTGGGAAGACTCAGGGCTCTGTGAGACAGTCGTTCTCCTGTGCTGCCCTAGAGGTTTAGCAGGAAGCATCCAGCAGGCTCTGTGCTCCACCACGTCCTCTTCAATAACTTCACTAATGAAAGGGTCAGTCATCTTTTGGAGCAACATATCATATTGCCTTTTTCTTTCTCAAAGAAGAGGTTAAGCCTCTTGACATGAGCTCAGGAGAGGCCAGAATACCCTTCCTTAAACAGCAGCAAAATAGCTCCACCAAAGGCCTTTGTGAGAAGCAAGGTAGGGTCACAGAAAGCTGGGATTTGTGAGCCACTACATGAGGCAGCTTCACTATTACTTCAAGTACTGCCAGCTGAGAGACCACAGTGTCCAGCTACCAGCATGCCCAGATGGACACAAAGAGCAGGCATCTTTCTGGATCTTTTCTAATGATAAAGGGCAGTAGTACATAATAAGGCTGTGGAACTCTTGTTTATTTGATGCAATCTCTTGTAAAGTCTTATTTATAGTTTTCTGTCTCTATGCATGTGAAAATTCATCTAGGGAAGAAATACAAGAGAACCTGGACACAGTTTGAGCACAGATTCTGCCTATGCACCATCTTTGTCATATCTACTCTAAAGAGTTAATACCTGTGATGAGAAAAAAGACCAAGCCGCATGCCACAGATGCCAGATATGCATAAAATAAAACCAAAACTCACAGATTTGAGGAAGGATTACTTCAGACTTTGTCATTAATCATCCCCTAAATACTAGTCACTTGTGACTGTCAGGGATAGAATACAAGATTTAACTGGTTATTTTAACTGTTCTCTTGTTCTTAAGAGTTGATCTTAAAATATTCTCCAGCACGTTCAAAACTTGACAGGACAATGACACAACCTTTTGGAGGGTTTGAGGGCTGGACCAGAATAACTGCAAAAGCTCCAACAAAAATTATTCTGTGATTCTGATGTCACTCCATATGATTTTTCCTGTATAAGAGATTATTTTCCACACCACTCACATTGACTTCTTCTTTAAGGACAGCAAAATAAAAGGGTGAAGAAGGGTCAGAATGGTGACTGCACACAGCCATTTATCACCTCAGGAACTCCCACCCCTCTTTCATGGGAGCCAGTGCACCAAAAGAAATCACAAAATGGCCCGGGAAAAACGCAAGGTGTCAAAACACCTAGTCCCATCTTTCCCCATCTTTGAAAACTTCCAGTTTCTGGAGCAGTCATAAGAGAGCAACTGACTTTTCATGCTGTGCACCCCAGTCACCTCCTCTGAGAATCCCCCTGCATGACATTTACTTTAATAGGTCTAATTATAAAGAAATGCACTTTTCAGTCAGAACCGAAGAACCAGTGGGTTTTCTTCTTTAACATGCCAACCAGCTGTTTTGAAAGGTACTTCTCTAATCTCTTTCCTTCCACATGTTCAAACAGATGAAAGTAATTTTGTGCTCAACTGTCTATAAGTAATTAGACTGGGATGTAAAGGAGTCTTTATGTATCAGTTCAGAAAGAGCTACACTCTTAGCATACAGAATAATTATTAGCAATCTTCTTCATCTGTAAGGTATACCTTATGCATTTTACATGAGTTCCCATTATTAACATAACCTGACTATCAAAGCTCCATTGAAACTGGTGTCTTCTTTTTCATGTAACTGACTGAAATTCCCCAGAAATATAGTAATTTGAAAACAGCAATGCTGATGATTTGTTTCAGCTGTAATTTGTTATTTTTTTCCTCTTCTTTGTTGTTCTCCTAGTAAAGACCTAAACCAGTGGGGCTCCAATATACACAAACAAGTGTTCTGCTTTTGCTACAAGACAGATATTAATATTCAGTGAGGGTCCTAGAATGCTGCCTTTTGTCAGTTTCCTGGGCTAAATTCCCTTAATCTTATTAATTAGGAGGTCACAAAAAGAATACTTTATTGGGAAACAAAATGTGTGTTCTAAAGATAGGTTCCATTAAATCTATGAATTTACTAGGAACGATGACAGTAGAATACTTTTTCAGAATCTGCCTCTGAACAGTTCTTGGCATTTCTGTAAACAGGGTGGGCAATTACTGAAGCATCAGATGGGTTGAAATATGTTTTGAACAATAGCTGTTTAAAAAGTTGGAACGTCTTTCACAAGAAATGTTAGAGCTTCAGCAGTGGGATTGTACTCAGTATAAGAAAAGCTGAAGAAAAAGCATGCACCATTCCAGGACTTCCAACCTTGCACATTGGTGCAAGCAAAACTGAACCAGCTTGGAAGGGATGCAGTAAAAGGCAAAGTGGTTCCTTTTCATCCCATATGGCAAACATTTTTTGAAAGTAGATTGCTTCATCAAACATATCCCTCACTTCAAAACTACATACCACGACCACATCTTTTCATGAAATGAAGTCACAATTTTCTTAGAAATAGAATATCATTTTAGTTTCCCTAGAATCACAAGGCATCCCCAGGAAGTGAAGACTGACTCCTGGTAGTTTTGCCACCAAAGATGGAGGAGAGATGTTTATTTGCTAACAGACAGATCTGCATCACAAGAACAGTGGTAGAGAGGCCAAAAGCACTCATTCTTTTGGCCACTGCCAAAGAAGCAGTATTTTGCCCATGAACACATCAGAAGGATTTGGCGTAGCCTTCAAGGATTACAAACATTACATGTCAGTGCAAGTGACTCAGATGCTCTGTGTCTGTCCCCAGAGTTACACACACTCTGTGAATACAACCAGAAGTGAGGCACTTTTCATTTGTTCTTTTGACTGACAGAAACTATACTCCACAGATGTGTTAGAACAGCCAGCTCCTGCCCTGAAGAGCTGATTTTCTAAACAGACCAGAAAGCAGCAAAATACGAAAGTGAAAGTGAAAAGCAAAGTGAAGACATACTCATTTCTTATACAACATGTAATAGCTGTGAGAAGTGGTCCAGCAGGACAAAGTCAGGGCATTTTTCTGTCAAATCCATGTAAAGATGAAGGAATGTCAACAAAACACTGTCATACTGGATCAAAACACTATCCCACTGCAGCTCAGTCCAGTCTGGCCAGCCATACAGTGAAGAGTAAGAAGAGCAATACATCAAATATGAAGATCTTAAATGTGCTGGGAAAGGCTTGACAAAAGGCTTGAGCTGGACTTAGTCCACTTCTAAATGGCCTTGTGAGGGAAGCAGGAGATGCACAGCCTCAGGGAGGTAAGCTGGTGTCAGAACATGTGGCACAAACTACCAACTCCCTGATAAGAGACATATTTTGTCAGTCTGCTCCTGACAAACCTAAGATACTAATTCTGTTTACTAGCTAGAAGTATGCACCTCTGCTACTTACCCTAATAGAAAACACAACAGCAGCAGGACACAGCCGGTCTGCAACAAAGACAGCTCTTCACAAAACTGATTTTTAAAATTAGAAGTTGTGCAGTGAAAAGATCCACCACAAACCAAACAAAAATAATTGGAAATGTTACCCTATGATGCAGGTCAAAAGGAAGCATTATACTTGCACAATTTGTATCAACAAGAATAAATAATGTTCCAGACCTAATTTTCAGATAGAAAAAAATTACTGCTCTCTAGGGCAGGAAAGGAAAAATATGTTGAGATTATGAGAGCATCAGGCATACATTTTTCCATTAGAAATCAATTAATCTCTGCTTGCTCCAGAATTCAAGTCATGTGACTTCATTCATAACACTTAATGCATTCAAGACTCAACATAAGTATCTCATGGAGGCACAAAAATATGGAAACAGAAAGGGCTGGAACTATGGTTATGTCATGTGTTCTTGCCCTTCACATTATTTGTTTTCTCAGAGACCAAAGGTGTGTATGATACATTATAAATGCTCTCTCTGCAAATATCCAAAATAATGACTTCCATGCTATGTACTAAAGGTGTTCTTGGATGTTTGAAGCACTTAAGAAAGAGTTCATTCTCACTTTCTCAGAATGTCCTTATTAGATTATTAGTTTCCTCTCATAGACTCCTACATGTTACAGAAAGCATAATAGGAAAGAACACAATAGCCAAATATACAAAAACATTACATTGATAAAGGTCAAAATTACTCATCACCTTCACCTGAATACAATTTCTGTGTTTTGGTAGGTTTTTCTCATTGATTCTAGGAAGAAATGTTATTGTTTATGTCCATTATTACTTGACAGCTTTGCTAAAATTCTGGTTTTATGGTGAGCACCGAACTATGAAGGGGTTTCCATAATTGCTCACAATGGAGTCACCAGAGATCTGGAGATTTGGTCCCACTGCACCTTGTCAAAAAGCAAATAATTGTACTGGTGCACATTTCCTAAGCATGGGGAGGTGTCAAAGAGACCCTCAAGAACCTCTTCACAGGATCTGCACTCAGCTGGCTATCATACATCTATACTTGCAGGAACAACAGGGACAAAGGGGGTTCTCTTTTACTCTAAAAATTTGCTGCTGAAAGCAGAGTGAGAAAAGGACCAAAAAAAGGCAAGAGCTTGCCAACCACTCCCAGGGACTACCTGACATAGCTGTTCAGTCACACTAGAGGGAACATGTCAAGCCTCTGAAGCAATACAGCTGTGTTCCGATAGAAGCTTACTACTATGGGCATCTTCAAGAATCATTAGGATCCTCAAGAAAAGAGGTGCTGGAAGAGAAAACTAAGAAACAAAGGACAAATAAATAAAACATAGCCCCTGTACCCAGTTAAGGAAGACCCCATGGCAGACGAGGACTTCATTAGTCAGAGTTGACATAACACAAAGGTGCTTAGTTTCTGTGTGGATGCCATAAGTTAGGCACAAAAATTTCAAAATACTCCACATATATCACAACATTCCTGTGACCATTCAGCTACATCGGACTTGTTTTTATGTTGGATGGCACTCAGAATCTCATTTCAAATACTGGGCATATACAGAGTGAATAAATTAAAGTAAGGTGATTAGGTCAATAAAATCAGAAACATAAAAGTTGCAGGTAGTGAGAATTAGTTTAAGTTATAAGGGAAATCTAATTTTCACCTTGAAAACCTCGAGTACTAATTGTTCTAGATAAACCCTAATAAGTCAGAGGTGGTCTCTGAGTATATTTTTCATTACGTAAAAATTCTTTTGTTTTAAAAGGTGGAATCTTTGTTTATTGTGACTAAGTAGTAGAAGAAGCTCTGCATACAGGTCCTGCAGATACTAATTTTTCTTATGATTATTCTTTGCCAGAGAGTGAGTCATTCCTGTTCCTTTTTTTTCCCCTTCATTTTGTGGCTTTTCCTTGCGTTTATTCATTGTATACGATATGAATTATACCAAGAATGTACATCATGGGAATACATCTCTTGTTGGAGAAAAACTGTGGACTTTTTTTTCATTCTTTTAACTGAGAGTCTGTGACTGTTTATTTTGTTTTCCCTAAATTCTATGAACAGTCACCATGATTTTATGATCTTTCCATTCGCTACACTTTGAAATATATAAATAGAATTTGAAACAATGAGGAAGATTCACCAGGAGGCTCTGGCTGCCTGGTGCTGCTGTAATGAGTTGATGCATCCCTAAGCCCCCCTTATGTTGGTTCAAACCCAAATTTTCAGCTCTGACCCCATCCAATAAGGCTCTTAGTTCCAACAGGTTTGTTCCCATGTTAAAAAAAAAAAAGTCCTTAAGTGGTGTCTTGGGTTAGAGATTCAAGTCTGTGTGTCCCTGTGCCCCATGCTCACTGCTCATAAGCATCCAAGCACAGAATTAGATGGACAGTAGTGTCCTCTCAGTTTCAGGTCAGAAAATGATCTATTTTCTGTAAATTGCACAAGGAAGCAGACCCAAGTATCAATTATCCCTGCTCAATCCCAAGAAGCAAAATAATGCAGAACATACAAAATGCAAGCAAAACTTTTCACTAGCATCCCATCTCCTGACAATAAAATTCATCTGTGTAACATAACTATCTTGCCTTTTCAAAATTCTCAGCTATAATTTTCCTCAGCCACATCACACAGAGATCCTTCACTGCGACATCTCAAAGGAGGACTTCTGGTGCTCTTCTTAAAGAAGTTAGGGCAATGAAGGAAGTGGGGATTGCAGATGGGCACCTTTCTTCCATGGGAGAGAGCTGAAGACAAGAAGAAAAAGTTGCACCATAATACTCTTGCTTCAAGCCATCTAGCTGTGGGCAAGCAGGCAGGCCCATTTTTTGTTTCTGTTGAGGAGCGTGTCTCAGCTATTGATGGTGATAGCAGAGTTGTGGAAATAAAACAACCAGGTACCAGCACTGGCTCTTTGTTCTCAGTAGGGTAATAAATACAAGTACCTTCCCTAGTAAATAAACAGACTGTTGAAGCAATTATTTTGATCCCTGTGAAAGCCCCATGTTCAGAAAGCATTTGCTCTTGATTGCTCCATTATGGGCTCAATCTCTTTCCAGATCACATCGTTGATCTCATAGCTGAGTTTTCATCAGTGCTGTACTTAATTGTGAGGAACGGTCTGAAAGAAAGTATTGCCAGTTCATACTAACCCCCAGAGTTCAAAGGAGGGATATGCTTCCTCTCAGTTGTTTGAATGTTCACTCTTCATTTCAGGTTGTCTTTGAAATTCACTTTGCTTCTTAAAGCTTGTTTTGTTTGGGCCATTTTTATTTTTTTTCACCTGTAGAACACAGCCCATAAAGAATTCAGAAAAAAAACAAATAGTAGTTTGAAAGAAATAGGTAAAGAAAAAAACTAGAGCAAAAGCAATAGTATTTTATCTATATTGAATTCTTTGCTGTCTATTGTGTTCCCTCTCTGTCACTTGAAATATTGTTCCTCCCTGGGAAAAAAAAATATTTTTAACACGATTTTTAAGCAGCTTGGTTTTATTGAGAAAGGTGATGATGAGTTAGTGGTAATATGAGTCAGACTGAGTGCTTTCATGTGTCATGTCTCATCCAGAATTCTGGTGGTTTTTTTTTTCTTTCCTCTGAGAATGTATTTACAAGGAATGCTCTTTTCTCAGCTTCATTTGTGCACACTACAAAAAACACCTCATTATTTGATAAGTTGGCAACTGTCTGTGCCCAGGACCGAAAAACAGACTTCTTGGAA
Organism: Cinclus cinclus; assembly: GCF_963662255.1. Classification (NCBI taxonomy): domain Eukaryota; kingdom Metazoa; phylum Chordata; class Aves; order Passeriformes; family Cinclidae; genus Cinclus; species Cinclus cinclus. The sequence continues at coordinate 84,231,893 of NC_085047.1, forward strand.
AGAGGTGTTTCTGGAAAAATTGCACAATACCTGCCCATAAAATGAGTAAAGATAAGTGTTAGCAGTCTCTCTGCTTTCACTTTACCCGCACTTCCTTAGAGCAGTTCTCTTTGATAATTGTTGCTAGAATGCCTCATGATCCCAGGAGGCTCTGCAGGACATCAAGGTTTTGTCTCATTATTAAGAAATTCCACTTATATGCATCCATTCCAACTTCAGACACCTAACAGAAGTCCCTACAGAAGTTCCTCAGTGTAGACCTCCCTCTGGTGGAAAGGAGATTGTCATCTTCATAGTTAAATTAAAACTTGGAAGGGCTCAACCATTTTTCAGAAGTACGTGTTTCTCTCCATTTTCTATGGATGGGATCTCAGTACTCTAAGCTACCTTAAGCACTTCAATTATGTGTCTAAAATTACAGATGGCATAAAATCTACCCATATTACATCCTGACAAACTGAAGGAAGATGTTAAGTACCACCTATGCAGGCAGGTGGATGAGAAGTATCAAAGAATGGAAATTAGAGAAGGTAGAAAAGACAAATTCCGCCTTGGTACTTTACGTGCAGGCTATGAATGTAAGGCATTTCTCTTTGGTTTCTCAGCCTACCACAGTGTGCTTCTGAAATGATTAGTTGCCTCTTTCATGGTCCTCACTTGCAAAATGAGGAGAAACCCCCCCCCCCCTTCCCTGAGAGTAAGTACATTACACATCACAGTATGGAATACAGGGAAATCCTATGGCAAGAGGTTTGAATGGGAACAGGTATCTATATTTTCTTAAAATAGATAGATGAAATAGAACCATAGCCCTGCAAGACTGTGTTATTGCAGCATTTCAGGAATATGTGAATATTCTTAAAGCAATAAAGTACAAATGACACCTTCAACAGCACCGACTTCTCAAAGAGGGTACCTGCAACACCATACTATAATCAGAGCTTAACACTGACATGAGTTGTCCCAGGGTATATATAAGCCAATGTAAATTACATGTCATGGACTATGTAGAAAAAAATATCAGTAGTGGGGGATGGGAAAAGGAGAGGGAAGTTCCATCTTCATATTTATTTTGCTTCATAAATATTCATTTCCCCTATGACCCTCTCATGTCCTGGCACAGAACTGTGCAGTTTTTCATTTTACCATTAAAGAATGTCACATCATAAACAACCAGTTCCAGCAGACATGCATAAAATCTCACACTCAGCCAAGCCCATAACTTTCCACGAGTAATCAAATGCCCTATGCAATAATTTTTCAGCTGATAATTACGCATTATTTGATCGGTTTGTATGTTCATGCTAGACACCTGATTAACAAATATTGCAGTGTTTGCTCATTTTTCTTCCATTGGCTGTCTGGTTATCTATCTATCTACTATTTATATGTTCTCTACTATGACAGTGTCTAAGTAATTTCTAGGTATTTAAAAACAGAAGCAACACAGTATTTCTTAATATCTTTTTTTCTTTCTTTTTGCAGCTTGATTAGTTCATAGGTTTGTCAACTACTTATAATAAACTCAATGATCTCATGACTTGAGATCAAACATTCTTTTACAGTAAATGACTGTAAATTTTGAAATCTAAGGTTTAAAATATTTGATCTCTGCATTTGTTCCTGAAAAAGCAGGAATCACCTCCATCATCTTGATGGAGACAGAAGATGTTTGATGTCCTCAAGCATCTCTTGAGGACACACTGCTTGGGAGCTTCCTCTGCTAAACAAAGTCTTGCTGGCTCAGTGCATCTTACTTGCCATGAGAGTTTCTGATTATCTCTTGGAAAGACAAAGGACCTTCAGTCATCCTGGATGTCTTCACAGTGTAGATACTGTAGTTTACTCTACATTTAATACCAGCAGATAATAATTTCATAATCAAAATGGGCAAGGACATTGAGGTTTCTTCACCTCTAACATCTTCATCTCCCAGTAGCATTCTGCACCCCTAAAGAACACAAAAATTTCACATCAGCTTATCTATCTGAAGATAAAAGCTTCTTAATACAGGGAGAACACTGTGCAGGAGATACAGTCTCCAAGCACCTCTTCTCAGAATTGCTTTGGCAAAACTTTAATCATTTGCTCTTAGCTGAAGACACACATAAAGTGAGTTGATCACTCAGCACTATTCTCTGACTCACTGAAGTGTTATTGCTGAACTCATCTTCTGGCTTTCACTATGCACAAACACAAGGGAGAAACAAAGAGCAAGCCTGCCCTGCTCCCATGATAGTGACAGTCTAAAACCAAGCCATAACATCCATTTAGTGCCTCTTTAGATGAGCTAAATGGATTTTGTAAATTCCATTGCTAAATTAGTGCTAGTGTTATTCACATAAATCTTGCCATTAAAATGATTTACTTCAACTGTAGCATTATTAATGTTCAGTAAATTAGGTCCATAAAATGACATTTGCCATGCCATTAACTGAAGATAATCCACAAAGCTCATTTCTAACCCCCTTTATGTTTTTATAGTGTCCTTCATAAACACTAGTGGAGCTCTCTGAGATGCATGCAGTCATCAGTATATTGATAGTTCTGACACAGCATACGCTTCAGATCAATTACTGGATCAGGAGACTAATTTAAACAATTTTACTTGTGGTCAGAAAAAGATTCATTATTTATGAGTGCAAACAAAACTGTATCATTGTTCTTCAATTCAAAACACATGCTCCCTGGAACATCAGCCCTCTTCAGACTGTCTTCATTCAAAGTAGATTATAGCCCTGGAAAATTTTGGACATTTCAGAAAGCAGCTGAACAAGGATGTCAGGAATTTAAGTAGAGACCTTGAAGCAACCAAGAAGAAAAAACTATTTAAGAATTCTTTATAGGTTGGCTGAAAGATAAATCTCACAAAGCATTATAAGCTCATTAACATATTTTTTTATGTTTATGTATATTAAGCATTTCCATTTAAAGCCCTGAAGTTGCTTAATTCCATTCACACTAATAGTTTCATTTGAGGAGAAAAGGTCTTAGAAGCTATTATTCATCCGTCTAATCTCTCAGTTGCTTGCTTTTGGTAGTACAGAAAATTTCAAGCCTAACATTAGCATTATCATTTTATGAAATTCTAAATGTTCTCTGCTCCCACTGATGACACGGGGATGATGTCATTAAACCATGACTCTTGATGGATTTATAGAGAAGATAATTCACAGATTACTTCACTGCATTATGACAAGAGTCTGCACCCATCTAAACAGAAAATTAGTTAGATAGAGAAATATCCAACCAACATAATTTCAAAAAATAATAGTTCAAATTACAAGACTAAAAATATTAATCTTCCTTAGATCAGTAGTGTGATTTTACAACAATATGACAAATTAATTTTACAGTGTCTGTTCTGTGACAATGAAAAAGGATGCAAGCAATCTGACCACAGAGTTTTACTTGTGATTACCTTTACTTGAAACTACCTCAAGACCAAATCAATACCACCAGGATCATACTCCAACAGTTTAGGAATTTACTGCCCTTCAGCTACTTGTAACTGGCCCCCACATAAAAAGCAGTCTTTAACTATGTTTGTGTTCCCCTTCTGCTTCAGCACAAAATACAACTATTTGGCTTGAAGAACCCACATAAGTGTTTTATCTGTTCAAGCATGGCTCAAAGAAGACCTTTAATTGCATCCATTTAACCTACTGATCTCTGATGGAGCTCCTGTCAGAAGAGCACCTTCTAACCCTTTCCTCCAGCTGTGCATTGCCCAATTTCTGCACCTATTCATGCTAAGAGAGGAATTAGCAAAATCTCACATTTAAGTTTTCTTAATCACTTCTAAACAGGAGGATCCAAATATTAGAAAGCATTGCAATGACAGCTTTGTTGCCTACCTTGTTATCGCTACTCTAAAAGAACATGATGAGCTTGATCATACTTAAATTTATTACATCTACAAGACACAGTTTATTAGTTCCCTAAACCAGGTCAATCTTGTTTCTGCACTCTGACCACTCTCAAACAGTGGAAGGGTGAAATGGCTGAAGAGAATTTTTGTAGTAAACACCAGGAGCTGGCAGAAATTCTTTAATGGGGTAGATTGCCACACCAACAATCAGATATGAGGATGGGAATGGGATGCTGCTCTTACACCAGGGGCACCAACAGTCCTCAGAAATACAAAACAGACATGCTACAAAATATCCAGAAATGTTTTGATATTTGGGATATGGAAGCTATTCCAGCTTCGTCCTGCTGAGTTCAAGTTCCTATAATGGACTGCTGCCCCCCACGGATGCTCAATCCCAAGTGGAAGAGCTTTATGTCACCTTTTATGTCCCCATGCCCTTGCTGAACATCTCCATTCCTTTAGTGAGGGGAATTTAGGCTTGCAGCCACTCATGAAATTTGTCTATTGTCCACCCACTCATAAAATGCGTCTAATGCCCCCCGTTCACATAAATCATAAAACATCAAGTCAGGCATAGTATTTTTAGAACATGAAAGTAATAGAACATGAAAGTCATGATTGCCACAACAGAAGTCCAGCTTCAGCTCTAATTAATAGTGTATGCTGCCCCAGACACTTCTTGCTTTCTATATATGATGGCATGCTTCATGTAATGTGCAAGTTAACTTCATCCAGTTCTTAATGAGTACAAGATGCTGCTGTGGCTTTTGTTACCTGTTCTTCATTAGTTATTAGTAACAAAAACACTAAAACTCATTGGGCAAGACTAGGTAATTGAAGAAAAAAATATTAAAAAAACCAACATATTCATTTATGTACAAACTACACCAAAGGGTTGTTTGCATTTTTGTTTTGAAAACAGACTGGAATTTTTAAAACAGACAGCTTAGAAGACAAAAGGTATTATTAGGCATTTCCATATATGTCAATCCTTCTGAAAGAGAGTAAGAAAAACATTCAATACTTTAACTTTGCCAAAAAAAAATTTTAGTGGCCCTATAACCTAAGCTTTATAGTTTTGAAGGTTAAACATTTTTTTCTGTATGGATTTTTACTGTAAAAAACAAATAAAGAAAACAAAACAAAAAAAAAAAACCTAGAACAACAACAAAAAAAAAAAAACAAAACCGCACAGATTTTTACAGGCAGAAATCTCAATCAGCTCTTGCAATACTTTCAGACTTAGTCAGCCTTAAGAGGAGGACAATATCTAGCTCCTTGCAAAAATGTTACTGAAGTTTGGTTTTCCTCCCTGAAGACAACTGGGCTCCTTGTGAACCTCAATAATGGGATGTAATTATAAAACTGAAGTTTTATTAACCCATTGATGAAACACCAACCATGCAAAGGATATTTCGGAGTGCATAATAAATATCAGAGGTTTGATTTCTTTGACAGGCATATACAATATTACTGTATTGTCATTTCTGTAAGCTGTTGTAAAATTATTATTATATATACTCCAGTCAAAGAGTCTGACAGCATGACTATTTCCATCACCACTCAGGACGGTCATATGCAAAAATGAGCACTCCTTTGTACTTCATGTTGTGCCTTACCCTACTATCTGCACACCTCGTGATATAAGAGTACTTTAAATAAAACATACGTAGCCTTACTCTGTCAGCTCTTGCCCTGGTATGAGCCCAGCAAAGTCAGACGCGTGACAATAACTTCAATGTTTGGTTCAGTTTCTCCTCCTGTGCTAGGACAAAAGGAGTAGAGTCTATTTGTAAAGCCTACATTTTCACTTGTTCTAGTTTTGATAGTCTCAAGGCAGATTTAGTACCTCGCTTGTAGAGTTTAACTTGGATATCTAAAGATAACCCTGAAGCAGGCTACCATATCACTAATATTCTTCACATATTATTTTGCTGGTCCCAAGAGAGAAACTCTAATAATATGAAGGGAATCAAGAAGAGTGAAACTGCAAAAGAAGTACGCTGTACTTCTAGTCTTGAGAATGAAAAACAGCATTAGAAGTGTTTAGCCTTTAGCCAACAAAAAACCTATGGCATGAGCAGCCTTTTACAGGAAAATCTATTGCTTAAAGGAGAATCAGAAGAGTGATTAGAGCTGTTTGTATTTGGAGTTGCATCAGCTCAACACAATCCATTTTTTGAAACTCTTTTCATTTACCAGGAGCATAGGTCCATGTGAACAATTCTATACCCCAAAAAATGTTGAAATTCTAAGTTTAATAAATGGCGGCAAGGAGGGAGATTTAAGCCGAGCTGACATGAATGATTTAGGCCAAGCACCGGTCATACAATGCATTATGCTGGGGATGTTATGACAGAACAGGCTTCTCACTCTTTCCTTGTGGAGGTCAGCTTGGAAACATAAAACACACATGGTCAGGGAGGGTCCACTCATAGCCAAAGCTCATCATCTCTTCACTCTGCCAACAGGGAGAGTCACACGGGATGACAGAGTTGAGGTGAGTAACCTCTGGAGATCCCTTTTTCTCCACTAAGTTTAGGAGCCCAAATAACTAGCTTGGCATAGATACTTTAACTTTAGAAAGCTTAAGCTGAATGAGATCAATCCAAGCCAAAACTAAGTTACCTCTTAATGGATGGAAATCATCATTTTAAGAGTCACAATGCCAGAGGCAACCCAAGAAGGCTGACAATGGGGCTTCTGACTGTGAAGATCAATGTGTCTCCACGAAGTACTAAATAAACAAGAGGAGATGGAAGAAGAGGCCTGCATTCTTTGAAAGGACAAGAAGTACAAAAAATAAATTAATGGTTTTAAAAAAGAAATAAAAACACAAAACAAAAACAACTAAAACCAGAAAACAAAGCAGGCTGTTTTCAAAAGTAAACTTGAATCACCAAATGTGTTTAATGTAAAGAACCCAGCATGTGGTTGCATCAGAAATATATATTAAGGAAAAAAATCTTGTGTCTGGAACACATTTCCAAGCCATTTTATTTGCTTTTAATAAGAGAACACAGAATATAGAGGGGAAGAAAGGGATACATGACTCTAACACCAGAAGTCTGTCCTTCCTCCACTGTGCAAAAAAGATTTAAGAGATGAAAACATCTTAGAGAGTAGTCTTAGCAGAATAAAGGACTTGGAGTCCCTCTGAAGACCTGTAAATATTTCACTCATCACAGAGAGTGCTTGTGGTGAGGACACTCCTAGCAGTCACCAGAGGTAAGTATTTTACAAGTAAAGGTGGTCACCAAATCTAGAACCAAACCATGAAACTGTTCTTGAGAAAGCAGAGAAAATCTCTGCTGGTTTCACATAAGTACTGATGAATAGCACACATGTATCCTTTACCTTCAGCAATAACACTGGCAATACCATTCCTTCCACATCAGGAAAAATTTACACCAGATTAAATTCTGCAGCCTCAAGAGATCTTTGACAGTGAAAGTTAGTTGCTGCTGCTTGCATGCCATGCAGCAGCCAAACTCAACATTTTCCTAACAACTCAAAAGGCAGTCATCAACAGAAAGAGAGAAATATCTTATCTGGCCAGCAACTATAAAATACAAAGTATGTCTTCTGCTTATCTTTCTTACCTGCAATGGAATGTGCTACGCATTTTATGGAGCTCTGCTTTGTTCCTGGCAAACTTTAGTTTGCCATTCTTTGGGCTGGTGTCCTATGCACTGAGGATTACTTTTCTGTGCAATATCTTAGACTTTTTTCTACAGGAATTTCTGCTTGAATACCAGAGAATTGCACATAACTACTTGATTTGTTTGTCAACAAACACCAATTTTTGTGTAAGGTAAAAATAATCTGCTCTCTGGTCAAAGCATTTCAACATCTTTGTGAAAAACATTGGTGCAGGAGTTCCCAAAAATATAAAAAATAAGTTGGATTGTAAAATGTTATCAGCAGGAATGTATTCTATGAGCTCAACTGGAAATATACTTCTATTTTGTCCGGGTACTGGTCCAATTGAAATATGCTACTACAAATTTTACAAACCACAGTTTTCATCACAATTTCTGAAAAATTAATAGTATTTGCTTCCTTACACGGATATCACAAGTCTTACTTTTACATATTGGTATTTTACCTGATGTTTTAGGGAAGTGGAGACTTTAGCAGTCAGTCTTAACCGCTAAATGTCAGAGTCGGCATGTCGAATTGAAATAACATTTGTACATTTGTTTTCACATAATTTCTTTTAAAATTATCCTCTGCCATATACTTTCAGATAACAACACATACAGTGGTCTTCCAAGACAACTCTTGGATTCCAGGAAGGTTGCTTTACTTCCTTGGTAGTGTGCAAGCACCAAGCTTTTCAGAAAACTATCTGGAAACAAAGTGGGGCTGCAGCCATGTGGCCTTATAATTAATACTAATTTGCAAGACTTTGTTTTTTCCACTAAAATGCTGTATCTCCATGACTGATAGGTGCAGTTGATAGATAAAAAATAGATTTCCAGGGGTACCTTACATTCTTTTTTCCCCTTTCAAAAAGACTGCTTTGAAGTGAGCAGCAGAGAGTTGGTTTGAGTGTTTGGGTATTTGGTAGTCAAGTGCAGGAACAGTTCTGCTCATTGTCATCATGGTTGTGCTTTAAGCATCTCCACATTCACATTCAGTGAAACAGGTTGTAAATTATTTGTATAGCAAGAGAGACAGACATTTTATGCTAATGAAGGATGTGGCAGCAACAGTGCAAGAAACTTTGTTGTGCAGTTTTAGAATTAGGTTCTGTATTTATCTTACTGGGCTCAAGTCCAACATTTCTTCAGTGGTTTTAAGGGTGAAATAATCTGTCCTGTGACCCATTGGACACCACATATATATTATATTTTGTTGGCATTCATAATGTTGGCATGTATTCCCTGCTGTTAATGCTAATATTCTGTCTTGCCATTTCTGGATTTTTTTTTAGTAGACTTGTGGATCTTGTTATAAGCCCTAAGCATACTGAACCTCTCTCAATAACCCTCCCAAAAGTTGTCTGTAAATTTTCTGTATCTGCCACCAAAATACTCAAGTTGGGTCAGTCCAAGAGAATCTGTAGGCTGACCTACATGCCCACATCCTTTCCAGCATACTGTTTTCTGCTTCTCTTTTTAAATTCAAGTCTTGATACACAGCATAAATATATATATTGAATATTGAAGATAAGTGATGCATCACAAATAATTTCCCGACCTTCTGATAAAAAAACTTTAACATTTTACAAATGCAAGGTCCCATAATAATTTCACAACTACTGTTAAGGGTCCTATTACAGTATTACCTGAGAATATTCCAGTTGATTTTTACAGCATACCAGTTGTACAGGAGAAATAAAAAACAATGATTCTAACACCATAAATTGGAAAATGGAGGAAGCATAACTCATATGATTCAGATAAATCATATTTTAGATAGCAGATGGTCAGCCAAAAGATTGTATGAGCAACTCTTTATATTATGCTACTTGTGTGTAAAAAATGTTGACAAAGTATTAGAGACCTCAGTCTATGTAACTTTTTTTTCCAACAGTTTTACAGGTATAAATGAAAATGTCAAGTTCTTCTAATAGGTTAGTTTATGGGACTGTGATAAGTATTTATAGAGATTGGTCTGGATGCTTTTCCATTAGGAACAGTACTGTACAGTTTTTGGCTCATGCTTAAAAGAAGTTATAAACCAAAGGGGGTTCCTCATTCCTCAGCATTTGACATATTCTGATTGCAAAACATTTGGGGTTTTACACGATTTATTGTAAATAATCTCTCCTATAATGTTCACAGCACAATAATTCACAACCCTGAGGCAAGAGAGTTCTGCAGAAATGACATTATACGGAAGATAACTTTTCAGAATTTACCATTTGCACATCATGTTCAGAATCTATAACACATGTAAAGAGGTCAAATCCTCATTTTTCAAATATTTTTTCTATCATTTTGTTGTATTTTATTAAAAATAGTTACAGCCAGCCTAATAGTTTGACTGATATCTCAATATGTTACCATCTCACAGAGAGGTATAAATTGAAAGTGGGGAAACAAGTCAGGTTCTTAGACATAAAATGCCTAGCACTGAGGGCTGTGTGTTGAGAGCAGGCTTCTTATGCCTAACAGCAAATGAGACAAAAGGAAAGGCTAATACAAAGAAAAATTATATGCCACTAAAATTATGTTGTTATAATGACATATTCTCTTATAAAAGAAAAATTGGTTCACATTTACTAACCTTTAAGTCAGATCTGGAGTCAGTGATTTTTCCTTGCATTAATATGTTTTCACCCATCTTTTTTCACTGTTCCCTTTGAAGGTGAAATTATGATAAATCATTGTTATTAATATTTCTAATGGTAAAAAGAGCATTCTGTATGACTGAATAATTGGAGCTAGAATCTGAACATTTGGGTCCTGTTCCCAGGTTTACGACCAGCTCAGGGTACAAAGAGGAATATACACACTTAATTAAAAGACTTCTTGTTTTTTTCCCGGCCTTTTCCAACCAAACCCCTATGTCTGGAATTTAAAAAAGCTGTTAACAGAACTTAGATTCCAAAGTGAAAATCCATTATAACTAGTCAGTATAAACCTTAATAAGATGCCTGTTCCATTTAGGGAGAGGAGAAGGGTCTCTCTGAGAGGCAACTGACTCTTAAAGGGTTGTAAAGCTTAAAATGTAACTCTTTAAGGTTCTTGTAACTCGAAGGCAGAAGAACATCCAGAATAGAAAAATGTCAGACACAGGACAGATGCTGTGGAATCTACAGGAATGGCTACTGCTGGGGTAAAGTACACCAAAATGAACAGTCCCTTTGAAACCCTGTGGTTTCTGTAGGCTTATAACAGAGATTTTTGTAAGACTCAGCTTTCTCCATGTTTTATAAGTTGTCATCCTATGGAAGGTGTTGCAAGTGAAGTATCTCTAGTCTCAGCCTAATCTGTAGGGAAGGTGTAGACTTCTCAGGAGCAAATTAGGTATCCCAGTTTAAGGTTACAGGTATCCTGACCCAACACTCCCTGAACAAGAAAGCCAAGGACACTGACGTAGCACACTCCCATTAAGAAAGGCTGAAAACATCTGTGTCACACAGTGTGGTCTGCCTGGATCAGTGCATCCCCCAGGAGGGAACAAGGGACAACGGAGGAGAACAAAGCTGCACTTGGGCACTTGGGGAAATAACAAATTCTGAGTGGTCTGGCTGCAGCAATTTATACTCAGAAGTCCTAGGACCAGAGCTCACAAGATCATTATGGGCAAAGACCAGTACTATCAAACAATAGCTGTTTGTGATGATCAACATCCTGATCAACATCAGCTTACCAACATTGGTGTGTGGCTATAAAATGAGAAATCTTCAGCTTTCTTTCAAATGAATGGTCTTTCTAGAGCCTCTTCTATTTTCTAACTAATGGGACCAGTTTCACTTCCTAGAATGATGCTTTGCCTGTTCCAAGTATTTCCTCAAAAGCCGCTTCTCCTTATGTCCACCCAGGATTATATTCTCCCTGAGGTTTTGCCTGTATATGTAGTTTAATTCATACCCTGACTTTGAAGTGAGTACCAATACTTCTCTTTGTTCTCTAAGACAAGAATTTCCTTTACCTAGCATGAAGAACAGGGCAAACAGGTCAGGTCTCTCAGCAGACTAAGGTTCCTTGAGTCATTTTGATAATGTTTAGGAAGTCCAGAGGTAGCAGTGAAATTACACCTTGATGCCTTCTTTAAAGCTGGGAAAGAGCTATCATAGAAAACTCAAGTACATGCACTTTTCTGTATAACACAGGAAGAGGAATTCTTGCATCCTCCCAGCAAGAGCAAAATACACACATGAGATCTAAAGCTTTAAGTCTTGCATTCAAATCCCTATTTCATAAGAATAAATGGCCAGCTTTACAGAAACATTGAAATACCAGATGTATAGTGCTTCCACTTACTATAACCAGAAATCTAATTCCCAAGAGGAAAAAACAATTAAAAAGCTTTCAAAACAGATCCAGCTTGTATCCTGTTCATAGCATCTGACTGGCTTGGTGTTCTTATGATAGGTGTTCTGCAGAGCCTGAACAGTGGTCCTCTTTAAATGAGCTACAAAATTAGAAAAAGAACTTCAAAAACTGAGTAAGTTGTAAGCCCTTTGGTGCTGAACATGCAGACAAATGAAGAAAATGCTCTGCAAGGTGTGAATTGCCAAGGCTCTGTTCCTCTCAAGGGATTGAGCCTAACTCTAATGATGGCACTCAAGAGTGTCAACACTGATTATTCAAATTCTGATCATCTCAGCCTGTGAGACAGGGAAGGTTTGGGGAACCGCTGAAGAGAAGGAAACACTGAGGAAAAGTGCTAGGAGGTGGACGGGAGAGCAATACAGAATAAATGGAGAATAAATAGTGCTCCCAAAATCTAAATTGTGAGCATGAGCTAAATCCCGAAAGAGGTGCCTAAGTAATTGTGCTCTCTCTTTATTTTGTTCCTGGAAGAAGATGTTACTATGTTTCATCTTTGCATGTAATTTTCTAACAGTGGGTAACAGCAGTGGGAAATTCTCTTTGGATTGAAGTGGGCCAAAGTCCTGAATACAGATCCCTGCCCACAGGCCACAATAAGAAATGGAAATTCAAGTGATGGTCTGCCCTCCTTGAGCTGTAGTGAGTAACCAGGCATCATTGTACCAGCTGCTGAAGAGTTCACTTACAGAAAGCTAGGTGAAGGCACTGAAGGCTAAAGGAAAGATCCAAAACCTGAAAAAAATAGCACGACTAGAAATAGTGAAGGCTTTGGGTGACACTTTTCAAAGCATGCAGCAGGAGATGAACAGATGGAGCCTGTGTGTATTTCCAGGGTGGTGTTTTGAACTTTTTGCTTAGAAGGCCTAGGGGTAAAATTAACACTTAATAAATATGAAGTTTTCAAATATTTATTCCTTTGAAAAAAATTGCTCCTAAATAAAAGGAAGAGTTGGCACCAGTCAAAATAATCCCACAGAAACATCTTTGTCCAATCCTCAGGAAACCTTGCCATTTTTCTTACCCTGCTCTCCCGCCTTTCCTTGTCATTGCTTATTTGTTTGCATATGTATGCTCATTTACTGTCAGCACTTAATAATTCATCTCAAATTAACAAGTCTCCATCATTACAAAACATGCACCATCCTTCCTCAGATCAGCTGTGCAGGCTCAGATGAGCAGCACAGTAAAAACACCACATCTCCTCAGCAATTTTTGTCTAAATTGTGTTGGCACTTCAGGTGAGATTTATCCTGTGTGGCTCTAGCATAAGAAGAGCGAGAAAACCTAAAGGTCAGACTTGTGAATCTTCCTTCTGAGCACCATCAAATGCCTATGTGCAAAAGAGATTGACTTTCTTCTTCATCAGCCACTGCAATGGCAGTTCTGAATCTTCCAAGCAGCCATCAACAACAATCCTTGAAAACAGAGGAAGTTTAATGAGAGCTTGACCTCTCTGAATGTCAGGCAGAGAGTTCATCGCCTCTGGACTCTTTTGCCAAAGATAAACATGCAATATGCTCCCAATATTATTTAGAACAGAGTATTAGGGATTAGTAGGGCAAATCTGAATGTCTTCAGCAGCGTTACCAGCCATGCAACATTAATCAGCCTAACAATGTTAGTTAGTGAAAGCCAGGGTAGGGTCTGAGGCATACTGCTGCACAGAAAAGCATCACATAAGGCAAATCTATCCATACCCTGAACATAGCCAAGCAGAATGGTGACTCAAAAGCACTAATGAGCCATGGGCCAGCCTGACAAGGCGACCCTTCACCCTGCATGCATTGGCACTTGTAGGGCACGGAAGGGTCTGAGTGTACAAGAGCTTTCTGCCACCTCTCTGTCCTTACTACAGGCAAGATAAGGAACAACCCATTGCTCCCCATTTGGCCAAGAGAAGCCCGCACAAGGTCTGACAGCTCAGGTATTAACAAGGTCTAATGGAAGAGCAACATAGGTTCATCCCACACCAGCCTGAGATTCAGCTCAAATGTTAAGAGGACAGTGCAAGGCATTCATCAAAACACAAATGTTGTTTGTAAAAAAATACAGATTTAGATCTAAATTGTTGTAGGCATGTTGACTCTGCATTAACATTGAGATTCTGATATCATTAAAAAGAATTACATTCAGCACCCCTCCTCAATGTTTAATTATCTCAAGTGTTGTAGCAAGATATGTAACACCACATCCCATAGTACTTAATGGGAAAATAACATATTGTTACTGTACTTATGGCGGTCTACTTCAATTTCATAGCATTTTCAAATCAGCAAGGAGGAGGAACATAAAAAGAAGTGAATGATGCTGTCAGACTTAAATGGATGCTTGCAGTTACATTTGTAAGAGCAGAATACCTGAACACAGGGCAGATTGCTTCTTTATAAATATGTACAGCAATAATGCTGGAGAATGTCTTGTGGAAAGGATACTTAGACAGGTCAGTCTTTTAGTCCTTGATTTAAAAAAATAATGATCTTCTCACTACAATTTTCATAGTGGCAAAACCACATTCATGCTGTGTCTTTGTGGATCTATGTAAAACAGGCTTGACCCCTGAAGTCACTTTTTAATAATTAACTCTCGCTAAGTTCATTAAACACTAATTGAAGCTACAGAAGAAAAAATTGTGAAGTATATGCAGACAGACAGAAACACCAAATGTGATTAAAGATACTGACTGTGGTATATATGTGCAATACAGTACACATATTATATAGATTTCAAACTCAATACCATAGAGATTTTTAACTTTTTTATACCAAGGTAGATTCTACCATGTTCAGTGCTCCTATAAGTTTTATTTATAAAGAGTTGCAAGCTAAATGTCATGGACATCCTAACCAATGATCTCTGGAAAGATACAGAGAAGTAGAGAAGACTCCAAACTGTACAGCCCCTGAAACATATTTCAGTGCTTTGAAATGAAATAAAAAATGAATAAAGAGAATCAACAGTCTTGAGAGTCCATTTTTCAATACAATTTGCAGATTTATATAAAAAATCATGTAAATATATATTTGACCGTTTTCAGTGTTCAAAGACAAGTTACTGAAAGTTCATTTTATTCACTCGAGAGTAAAAAATTAGAGGTTTGTGTTAATCAATTAAAGGAGCATTTCATTAAAACTAGGTCAAATAATATGAACTGAAATATTACAGCTCACTGCTTTCCAGTCTATTAACCCCAGAACCCAAAACATTCCAAGTTTTCATTCAGACTCCAGCAAAGGTACCACACTTGCTCTTCCTAGTTACTCTGCCCATAGACTTCTCCAACCCACCACCAAAACGTGGAAACTTCTTCCCTCAGTGGCACAATTCTCAGACAGCATTTCCTCAGACACACAGAAAAAGACTGAGAGCCTCAGTATGGGTCTCATGAGACAAATCCTGCCACAGCCTGCTGCATGACTTAGGGCAAATCAATCAACCCCCCTGCCGCAGCATTAACATTAGCAGGAATGAGTTTTGCTGCTATGCTGGAATGCGAAGGCTCCAAACCTGAGCTTCCTGAGCCCAGGTGTTTCCTATCCAGTAAGATGTTTGCAGAAGAGATGGGTTCAGAGCCTTGGTTCTCAGGCTTGGCATGAGTCCAATGAGGCCAGTGAAGTTGAGGATCTAGCCAGTCTCTGCTAGTCGGTGGCTTACAAAGTGAGGCTCCAGTTTCATAAGGCTCCTCTAAAGATTACTGTAACACAAACAATGTAGAATGAGAGACGGAAAAGAGTCTGTGGAGTTCTAACCTTTCAAAAAATTCACATCAGTTGGAATGGACTTCAGCTCTGCTCTTTGATACTGCTTCCACAAACCTTGTTAGTTTTTTCCTTGTTGCTTTTTTCCTTGTTGCTTTTCAGTATTCTAATTCTAGGGGTATTATAGGCAAGAAAAAGGCAGGGAGAAATTAATGGAGCTGAGAAAAAGCTAGAGAAAAGTAAGGAGCCCCATCAGTTGTGGTGGTCCCAGAGGTTTTATAATCTATGCCAAAAGAACTCTACCTAGGAGTGCCTTGCGATCCTTAATCTAGGAACCTATGCTTATTTCTCCTCAACAGGTGCAAGATCTGGGTTTCTATCAGCTCTTGCTCTCACACTGTTTTCAGGCTGCTGAAGGGCAGTTATATGTTCTGGTTATAAGCACAGCACACATTGGAGGGTGAGTTTGGTGTTCTCTGGGAACCACCACTGCATGGCAACTCCATGCACTTGAAAATGTGCTCTCCTATGTAAGAAAGAATGGATGGTGAAATTATTGCAGTGTCAGTTTTCAGGCACCAGGAGACACTGAGTACATAATTTGCCAAAAAACTTAAGTCACTTAAATTATAGCTACAGAAACTGCTAGGGTACCCCCCGTTACAACTAAAACAAATTATAAGTTCAATCTTTACATTTTTCCCAGCTGTCAAAAGCACAAATGTGGCAGCACAAATTCTGCTGAAGTAGGAGGGGAGGTCTCATGAAAGGAAGACATGGGACACCCCACTGACCCTGGGAATGCACTTGGACATCCCAGGTGGGTGAAAGTCTTGCCTGCAGAGGAGTGACAAGTGCTTTTCTCCCAAGCCACCACAGTTAGAGACAAGATGAGGAAGGTCCAAATTAACAAGGCAATGTACACTCAAGGCTCCCCCTAAATTTTCATACATTATGTACAATTCTACAGTAATGGGATTGCAGAATTACTGTTGTAAACGTTGTATTGAGAAAGTAGTTTCTCATTTTCATAAGTAAATTGGGTCAGTCATTTTCCCATTAAAGGTAATGCACACACCATCAATCTGAAATCCAAGAGAACAAAATTATGTCCAAATCACAATATTTTTACTTTTTTTCTAGTGTTACATTATTTAAGTTGGTAAACAACCAAACTTTTCTTAGTTTAAAAAAATTACTATTTCTGGATTTAGATTTGGCACGCCACATTCAGTCAGTGAAACTGCTGCTAATAACAGCTAGTCTCTCATTATTTAAATAAAAGTTTCACCGTAGTTTATAATAATAGAACAATAAAAGAAAAAAAATGTAAAAGTGAGATGCAGCAATTCCTTGGAGGTTATACATGCAAATTGCCCTGAATCTGAACAACACTTCAACAAGAAAAGCAATATTTTGGGACAACAGTTCTGCTTTTGTAATGAGCCTGTAAAATTCATTCCACTGAAATAGCTACAGGTATATTATACCCCATGAACTATTACAAAATTAAACTTCATAAGCAATATGCCAGTGCTTTGTGTGATGCATTTGCTAAAAGAATCATTCAATTTATCATGTTTTCCTGAAGCGTTATGAGACAAGATCTTTGAATAAAACTCATTTCATTAGGCTACCTTGTTACATTGGAAGATAAGATCTACACTTGACTAAAGACATCATTCCATCATGCCCATAATCATCCTACCTGGAGAAGTAAACATTCAGGACCTTAGAAAAATGGCATTGCACTGCCTCACTAATGGTACTGAAGGAATACATTAAAAAAAGGTCCCGATGGACATGGTGAAAAATTATCTGAAAGCAAATGCAAGTACACAAAGACTCTTCTGCATGTACTGGGGACAAGTTTTTTAGGCCAGGCATTCACCCCAGCCTGGGCAAATAGCACACAGAAGTGCAAGATGGTAAAAAAACAGATCAAGGGGCACTTACTGCACGGTGCCTGCCTTGTTTTTCATGCCAGTTTAAAAATGATCAAGCATTTTTGTCCACCCAGGCCTCACTAGGAGGATCCTGCTAGACTACTTACAATTACACTTATATTTGTGCAACTTATTTCATTAAATACTCCTGAAGGAAATCTGAGTTCTAGTCCAAGCTAGATGGCACAAAATTCCTCTGTGGTCTTGGGTTTAATTTTTTCAGTACTTCATTTTCTCAGCCTAATCAGAGGAAACAGAACTGATAATATGTTCCTTGAAGGTAGGTTCTGTGGTGATATTTTTGGTCATTTGATGCATTTAGATACCTGGAAACATACAATTCAGAAGTTACAGAATTTGAAGTCTGACACATTTTTTTTTCATTTTTCCTTTCTTGAAGTGTTACAAGGCTCAACACTAAATATCTTCCTGCCTGCTGTTATATGAATGGAAGGTAGCTCCAGTGAAGTCAACACATTCAAAGCCAAGGCAGAAGTAGAATTCTGGCTTAGCAAACTATATTTCCTGTTTCATATATAAAGGCCCTGTGTCAGCCTCATGGTGTACAATACAGAAAACCTCATTTCCAAAATTTCCCTAGGGAAAGTCAGCATCCTAAAGACCTCTAATGAAACATGGGATGAGACCTACCAAGGTGTTTCCAGACAGAATATTTGGATCTTGTGTGGCAGGGCTCACACTGATCGCCACCCAATAGTTTGGTGAGAAACCTGGAAATCTCTTTCCATTTTCCTGGCTTACTTTTAAGCCAGATAAAATTCCTCGGTCAAGCTTGCTTTGCAACTGCACAACTGTTCTGGGCAGCCCTGAATGAAGAAGACAAAAACACATTACTGGGAAGAAAACTGGGAATGGTTTATATGGTATTGGAGCAAATTATTATATTACAATCTTAAACAGGTTTCTAGGTGGATAGTTAAATATGTTCAGAGAGATTTCTTCCATTGCTATTTCACATCTAAGTTGCAAGTCTACAGTATTTTCAAAAGCAGTTTTTATTATGTAGTTTTGATGAGCCCTAGTTTATAAACATCACAAGCGGGTTTGGTAAGGGAGATTGTTTTCTAGCAAAAATTATTTCTGGATAAAACATTAAGAATATTTTAATTGCATTCAAACTTCTTTCCTCTTGCAATGAAAACAGGTATATTTATTTTTTTGGTATTACTATTTTTCCTTTTCCACATTTATGTTTTTTCATGTTCTTCTCTTCCTCCTTTATGTCCTTTTTTCCCATTTTGACAGCAGGAGAGAGAGAATGGAAAAGAAAAAGCATAGTCCTTTTTTGTAGGGAAAAAAAGTTGTGTGGGATACAACTTCTAACAAACATGTTGCTACTTTCCTGCTGGAAATAGGCAATTTTTATTTATTCTTGTGCCTTGTATAATATTTTTTTTAAAATCACTCTGCTCAGCTATTCCTGACACTTAGTTGCAGAGCACCTTCATACCCCTTGTAAGGTTACTACCCAGCAAA
The DNA here is from genome assembly GCF_963662255.1 of Cinclus cinclus. Taxonomy (NCBI): domain Eukaryota; kingdom Metazoa; phylum Chordata; class Aves; order Passeriformes; family Cinclidae; genus Cinclus; species Cinclus cinclus. The sequence goes on from NC_085047.1 coordinate 84,250,917, forward strand.
TAAATGCATTTAATTCACAGAATCTGTGGATGTAACCTCAGATGTATTTTTTTTTTGTCTTTGCCTTCCTTCTACCTAATCCTCACACAAACTCTTGCTCCAGACTGAAAGGAACCTAGCCGCAAAGATTCTTCGTTACAATGCATGTAAGAATAAGTTACAATTCTCATAATGATATGTGCATTTAATCCTCATGGTTACTCATCCTGGTATTCATTATATGGATTTTTGATTCAATAGTGTATATGTCAGCCTGGGTGAGAATGTGTCCTGGAAATTTTAAATTGACTTCAATTTCAAAATAGCTAGCAAGAAGTGAGCTTTTTTTTTTTTTTTTTTTGAAGTCCTTGTTTGATGAGGTGCCTGAAGGAAATGCATTCCCTCTGTCCCAGCTAAGGCATAAGAATCCAGAGAGAAGTGAGGGATGAAAAAGCAAGTGAGCAAACCCCTTCAGACAGCTGCATACTTTGCTGATGGTAGAATTTGAGCACAGCACAAAGGGCTCAGGGACAGAGAGTTTCCATTTATCCAGGTCGGCATTGTGTCAGGGTGCTATTAAAGGCACTTTGTCTACACTGTGCATTGTTTGATGAAGAAATTATATCTTTACTATAAATGTGGTTCAGTGCTTTACTGTGGGTTTCTAATAGGGATTTCACCAGGATCACCAATGGTATGTAAGGTACATATTCAGCTAAATGACAGAAGTATGATCTTTTATGGTAGGAACCAAAGAAAGGCAAATATCTAAAAAGCCCAGGAAAAAGCACAGTTGACTTACAAAGCACTTGATTTGTTAGGATGGGAATATCACATCTTGACAAATGGCTGTCCTAAAACCCTTCCTCAGGTGCCACCACAGATGGGCACTTCTGAAGTTCTGACAAACAGGGATAATATCTTAACATTCACTGATGCCTTATAGGCAGCAGGCAGGTTGGGCAGACACTTTTAGAGATCCAAGATCCTGTCTTATGAAACCAAAGAAAACATAAACATGCTGTCAGAAAGAGACTGAATATTAAATGGGACCAGAACATGAAGAAAAACAATGAGAAAGGTGGCGAGAAATATAACCTCATGAAAATGCTTTCCAGCCTTTTACAAGTTACAATCCCTGAAATATTTTTCAGCTGCACATCCTTGCATGACAAATTCAGCGTTATAACAATAGGTTTGATTTTCTTTTCTAGTTACTTTCTGTGATTCTCTCAGAAGCAGTCCATTGACCCTCAGGGTACACTGGCAACCACTGTGATAGTATAATTATGATTTACTAAGTATGAAGGGACAAATTTTCAAAGACCAGGGCTGGAATTTCACTTTGTAAATGGAAGTAATAATATTCAAAGTAACACAATTATATCCAAACGTGGCATGCTTAGAAAATGTAGGAACACATAATTTTCTAATCATTTGTTATAAATGTCTTTATCAGGAACAAGATCCTCCTACAAAGAATTCTCCTTTACTCTTATACTCAACTCTGCCTGTCTTGTATTCAGCAGCATTGTATATATATATTTTTAAGTTAAGAAAAAGCCATATGATATAAGGCCATATCCTCAGCTGGAGTAAATCAGCTCTACTGAAGCAACAGAGTTGTGCTGATGTACACCAGCTGAAGTTCTGGCCAATTTTTCAAAATAACAAGTGCTTTGAAGTGACCAGAGCTACAGCTTCTTAACAACCTGATACAGCAGATGAATGTAAATCTCACAAGTCATTTCAAGTTCCTGATCTCCCATTTCTATTGAAAATAGAGCCATCAAAACAGTGATGCATTGCATCTCATTTTTATTGTCCATGAGGAGGGTGCAGGTGAAAGGAAGCAAAGGACACCAAGGGCGTGGGGCTAGAGTCTGTTTCTGAAGCTGCCAAGACAACAGAACTGTAGGTGTCAGCTTACCTCCAGTTCATGCTGTCTCACACGGGCCACCCGACCCAGGTGAAGGTCACATCTCTATCACTTGGCACTTCAGAGTCATTTACATTTATATGTAGTTGTTTTTTGAGTGTGCATGTGTTCAGAGGAGCTGGATGGCTTGGGAATTGGTAATAGGATATCAGAGCCTGTCACCAAAAGGCCACTAGTTCAAAACCAGAGCAGTTGTTGGAGCAGCCAAAAGGTGCTGAGTTTCTGCTAGCAGCTCTGCAGCTCAGATGAAATTAGTTGATGATTTCAGCCTGGACTTGTGTCCCTGTCACAAAATAGCTCTGTTGCTGCAGCTGTCAGAAAGGACATCTTGGAGATATTGTCAACAGAAAGGTCAAGGGCTGATGGTGTGAGTGTGCAGATGACCTCTTCCTCTCACCCCACTTAGTTTTCTAGGCCGCCTAAGAGATGTGCTGCTGGAACAATGTGGGAAATGTCACCCAGCTGCTGCCCTTGCTAGTAGGTTTGTGGAGGTTAAAGCATGACATCAGACCTGTGGATGTTAAACCTCATGCTTTTCAGAATCATTTTAAAAGCCTGAATGAAGTGCTGTGATGACAGTAATAAATAAACATGCAGAGAGACCTATAACAGGCTTCGAAAAAAAACATTTGCAAAACATGTGGCTCAGTACACCTCTCTTACTAAATTTTGCTGACAATGCCAGCAGGTGCCTGGTGGCAGAATTACTGATTTGTATTTTATTTTCCCTAGCATCTATTATACTGACTGTTAGGGGCTTTTTTTTCCCTAGCTCTATAGAATTTATGCCCTTCACTAAGCACCTGCTTCCCATATAGAAAATAAATTATTTGAGTTTGTCTGCCTTGCAGCGGGATGAAGAAAGGGATGGAAGTCCAACACACCTATTTAGCTACCAAGAATCCCAGAGTAACCGAAAGCCATCATTAGGCTCCTTGACCTCAGCCACACAAAATAAAAGGGCAAAATCTCCCTCTGTGCTGCAGAAACAGGCTGAGCCAAAGTCATCTTGCACTGAGTAGCATCAGCAGAAGCTGGTGTCAAGGTTTTCCCTACTCTCCTCTTCTTCCAAGACAGCGCAGGCTCAACTGGGAGCAGGCTCACCTCCACCTGTTTACAGATGACAATGCACACACTATTCACAGAAGGCATATGCATATCCCTAATTTTATCCCTAAACTAAATCAGGTGGATGGGCTAGAAATACAGCTATCTAGCCATAACAACTCAGAGTTCAAATCTGAGTAGCTCATGAAGTATATTTCCCACCACTTATTGTGATTGTTGCTAAAGCCAGCTCCAAATTACCTGTTCCTTTGGATCTGCAGTTACTGGTACATAAACTGAGTAGCAAAAATCTAATAAGGCTGTTTCTGTAGGAGTTTCAGTCACCTCTCTAGACTGAAGTGTGCCTGTACTTGCAGAGGTGAGGCTGTACACTATTGAGGTACTGAAAGTGGATCATAGCCCTTCACTCCTCACACCTCAAGAGAACTTGGGCACAAGTCAGAGTTTGGTATCTGGTCTTGTTTCAAGTAAACAGTCACCTCTCAGAGTTTCCTGAACCCTCAACAGTATCTTTCCTATGCCTACAACTGACCACCTAAGCTCTACCATGCTTTGCAAGTAAAGTCTCAGAGCAAGTAAAGAGATGAAAATATCTTTGTTATTGTCTTGGGAAATTTCCATATCTTCATTCTCCTGTGGTTGTTTGTACACCTGCACAAATGATCAAACACTTCAGATATAGCAAAAACAGCAAAAACTGAAAAATATGTACTGTGACAAAGCAGGTGGGTACAGTTATTAATGAAATCTGGTGTCTGGAAGGAGCTGGTAAGCACCCCCTCTTCTGAAAACAGAAATTAAAATGGTTCCCTGTTTATGGTGACTAGCTGAGTCCAGATTTACACAAAATTAACCAAAAGATATTTAAGAGAGCAAAAGCAGTCACTACAGTAACCACTGGCATGAGCAGCTGTATCCCATTCCTTTTGAAAGTCCCAACATCAAAAATTTGTATTTGTTTGCTTACAAAATAACTTTGCAAGTTACTTACAGGCAGCTCAGGGGCAGATAGTTAAAGGCCAGTTTACTTTCAAGAGTATTTCCTAATCATAGTTTTCTCTTGTTTCTGAAACTTGCATAATTTCTGCAGCTGATATACTGTATTATGAGGTCAACAGTCTGTGGTCACTACATCGTTATACACACTGAATAAATATTTGGGGGCTATTGTAAATTGCATTCTACATCATCTTGTTTCCTACTTGTTTATTGAATGGCTCTCCAAAAGGTGTCTGAGGGAGGTTTATTAGTATATTTTATATTACAGTAGTATGTACAGGCTGTTATTAAGCACTATTCAAACATGGAGCAAGAGAAAGTCCTAGGTCTTAAATTTCACATTAAAAATGGCTTGGGAGGCAAGGCAGTGGCAGAGGCAAGGAAAAGCCCATGGGCTTTTATGATATTATTCAGCATCATCCCTCCTGAAGCTGATTCATGTCACTGAGTCCTCTTCCTGCTGCAACCTTTTGTCCTGTTTGGCTCCTTATTAGTCTGTGGTTAATGCAATGTGTAGAAAAGCCGCAAGTGGGAAGTGGATAGAAAGTTTTGAAAAAGAGAAACCCCCTTTCTCTTTTCTCTGCAGATGTTCAAATATTTACCATAGCACAGACAGGTGACTAGCCCACCCCACCACCTTGTCTGGTTCTAACCCCAATGGAGTTTTGTCCACAAGCAGCAAAGCACAATGCATGTTCCTCCAGCTCAAAATCTCTTTTTGCAAATGCTGCATGTGGGCCTCACCTATCATAAAATCCTGTAGCACTGTTATGCACAGGTGGGATTTCCTCATGTATAACCAGGATACAGCTTCTGAGAACCTAGTACTGAAAGAAAATTGACCATTTAGAAATTGAAAACCATCATTTTCCTCACTGTGGGACTGTGGAAAGATATTTGTTCTAGATCCTTTTCAAGAAATAAATATATGTTGCACTTTTTCAGGTTGAGCTCATGGCCATAATATTATATCAAATATTCTGTCTGGATGTGCTCACACAAAATTAAAGGAAACTGTAAAGTTTTTGGCAATTGTTTGTAGAAGATAGGTACAGCATGATAGAGTGAAATGGCCGTGCATCAGCTAAGCTACTCAAGCACAGTCAGCTAGAAATCGGCAGTGGTTTAATTCAGAAGTTATTAGTAATACTATCAGGAGTTATCTTTGAATTAGCACCAGGGTAACAACATCATGCCACTTCTGAAGGAAGCAATCTGTGTACCAGACATTATATAAAAATACCACTGTTCACAAGATGAAGTTTGCCAGTTCCTTTCACATTAGTAAGCAAATCACCCTGAGATTCTGTTTTTCAGGTACTGTAATAAGGTAGAATTTAAAGACTAACAAAGATGAGAATCTAGGGGGTATAATCTGAAATTAAGGAAGTGCTGAAGGAACTTGAAGTACTTAGGGAATAAACATGAGAAGAAACTCAGTATGGGCCTTAAAACGTGTTAAAAGTTCTGCTCTTAAAAGAGGATAATCTCTTCCTCATACTTGTGCTTGAGAACTTGCAAACTGTGGGCAGAAATAATGGATGGAAGGATTCAAGATATATCTAGGAGTCTCCTTCTGACAGCAGGGCCTGTGGAGCACCAGAACAGACTGTTTGACAAGGCCATGGTGTTAGCATCACTGGAACTTAGGTAAACACACACCAGAATGAGACCTACACCATGGTCCCTTCAGTTCTATTATTCCCTGGCATCCCACAGCAGGTAACGTATGACCCCGGTATTACTCAACTAATTCAGCAAACCTGTGGGTTTGGACATGACAAACTGCTCCAAATACATTTCTGCAATAGCACTGCCATAGCCTACTGTCTCAGACTGTGCTGGGCAGCCAGCTGTCTGCTGGGGATCTGTGAATAAAAAGTGAACTAAAACTCATATCCAAATGTCTCTTTGTTTTACAGTAACATTGCATTTAGGGGAAAAAGTCTTCAAAGGATCCAGACAAGATAGATAGTGAGCACAGAAATGTTTTGTCCATGATACACAGTGGAAACATTCATATTGGTATGGTGGAGACTTCAAAACATTTGAAAACAGGCACTGAACCTTTAAGATCTGGTTATTTTAATGCAGAAACAGGGTTCTTAATTAATTGGTTAATTGGTGATTCATAAAAATTGATTTCCAGGATTTAAATTGGATGAGGTGTAGATGATACTGAATTGTTTATTTCTTGTTACAAAATGGTAAGCATTTTGAAGGCTGGAATAAAAGACTTTCATTCTAGTATTCACTAACACTACCATATATTTCTAAAATGTACTTCTCCAGTGTGAATGAAGATAATATGTTGTACACCATGGTACTGTTGTTATGAAACAAAATCCTTAAATATTAAAATGGACTTCCACACATGGTCTCACTTCTGGACAAGAAGCAGCCAGCTGATATGAATATTTGCAGTATACTCACAAAAGAAATAGGAAATTTCCTGAGGTAGTCCTGCAGAGAAGTGACTAACAGGCACAGCAGATCCTCCTGAGATAAAAAGAAACCAACCCAAACTTTCATATGCAAAACTAATCCAAAATAAACTGTTCTCTACGGCTTATAAATATTTAACTTTTCCTCTTTAAAATATTGCCTAGACTTGGTGATGGCAGGGACCTGATATTCCTTGCAGTTTTACATCTTACTTTTCTTATATTCCTTTTTCCTTTTTTTTTCCCTCTGACTTTTCTACATGCAACATCCAGCAGATTTAGGAGAAATAGAATGTCCACAAGAAAGTGGCTAATATTTTCAGGACTTGCAACTTGATCAAAAGCATAACAAAAAATTTTCCCAGCTATTTTTTTACCCTAAGAATATGTAAGTATTTGAATCATTATTGAAATGTTTGAATTACTGTATGATTACCTGAGATTGCAGGGGGCTGTGCTAGGTGAACTGGTGAGTTTGTTTAATATGGTTGTTTCTGTGAATGATAGTTCATTCAAACAAACCAAACAGAACTTACAAGCACATGAGATTTGGTCGTCATGCACCCAAATGTCTTTCTTCATGGGACAATGCATGCTATTTTTTAATGGTCAATTCCATGAAAATAAATACAGTTTATGATCCATGAGACCAATAAAAACTAACTCAGCTTGAAAGATTAATTTCAGTTTTCAAGTAATCCCAGTGAAACGAGTGTGAAATACCTATAGATGAAGAATTATTCATAGAAATTATTCAGACAATAGTTTCAAATAACCAGCAAATGTGAGAAAACTGCAAGCTATTAACACACAATTCACATGCCAGAAAAGAGGCAGTGTATGAAATAAATTACTCAAGACAAAGAGTTTTACTGCTGTTTTTTTCCAAACTGTACATTACCAGCAGCACCCTTTCACAGACTAGATCACTGATGACATGGTTTAGTAGCACACCACTTACAGAGAAAGTTTACTCACACTGGCCTGTAAACTTGAGGGGCCAAAATAGAAGTTCTAGAACTTTTTTGTAAACAACAGACAAGGAGAGGCATGCTGCTCTAGAAGACCATTCACAGAACCTAGCTGGGGCTCGTATTCTGTCTGGCCATCTAGAGGATGTCACAGAAGGAAACATAAGTCTGTGCTGCTAATTTAAAACACATATTAAGGGCCTAGAGTGAGATTTTGTGAGTATTCCTTATACCTTCATGGAGCAGACATTGGAGAAAAGCCAAGAGGGACAACTGTCCTACAGATGTGGAAGCAGAGAAAGCTGGTCAACAAGGATCAGAAATATGCCACCTGTTTTTCAGGCAAGCAATCTCGAGAGAAAGCTACACAAAAACAGTAACAAAATTCTTCATCTACTATTAGAGATGTAGTGACTAGTAACGGCAACATTTTCCAAATTTATGTATTTTTATATAAGGTATTTCCTTCCTAGATCTTCTGATCTTCCATTTCTCATCTAAAGTTTTCTCTAGACTCTATACATTGGTATATGTGTGTGTGGAAAAGAAAATCTAGTGAACTGCTTGTGTGCTCTGCTGTGTTCCTCATGACTCAGACTTAACCTTACTGCTCTGGTCATGACTGGAAAAATGGTGCTGGTAATAATGCAAATTTCAATGGTGCCACACCTTCAGTTGATTCTTCTATTGTTGTTAGCCAAATATGTTTTGCCTTTGAAAAAACTATGTTTTGCCTTTGACGACTCATGATCAGTTAAAGATCATAGGATTCTTTGCTCAAGAAGAGCTGTACTAGTGACAGCATCTTGGCCAAATTTCCTTAACCTTGTCTTACTGAGCTTCATCTATGAAATCACTCAAAGAGATTGTTCTTCCTCACTTCATCTCTTTAAATGGCTTTGGAGATTGCTCTAAACCACTAAATAAATCCCCACATCCGTCCATACACTGTTAAGTAATGAGGTACTTCCCCTTCTGTTTCAGTGTCACAACAAATCCAGCATGTCAGGACTCCAAGAACTCCAGCTCTCTTTCCTCTACAACTCAAGATGATAGAAATCCCTTAAGGCTATCTGGCTTCTAGAATTTATGTCTGCTAGTGAAGAAATCTCATGAAGCAGAGTTTCAGCATAGTTTCAGCACTACCATACCTGATTTTGCAACTCAGTTTCAAACCTCAACGTTCAAACAGACCTTAAACCTGACATTGAAATTGATTCTGATCTCTCCTCCATGTGCAGGCTGTTTTTTATTTCCCCAAAGCAGTTTCCTCCTCTTTTCTAGTAAGATCTGCAAATGCTTAAAGAGGCACCTAAAATTTGCTTGCCAGGTTTAGCTTAGCTAGAAACAGATTAGGCACAAAGAAAAAAAAAAAATCAACCCTTTATTTTCCAGAAATATTTTCTTGCTAAAACCATCCAGAAAAATTGGGACACCAACTCCCCACCCCTGCCACACACAGATGGGATTATGGCAAAGGAGATGTTCGCAGTCTCCAGCAGAGAAACACTTTAAGACGTTTAAAGGCACCCCATGAGCACCAGCTGGAGTTTGCAGCAGAGCGGCTGTTCCAGTATGTGGGAAAAGGGATTGCAGATTAAAAGAGACAAGGCATCTTAAGGGAGCATTTGGAGTGAGTGCCCAGTGTAGACACCCTTTTTCCACTTACAGCTTCTCCTAGGGAGGGAGAGTGGAGCATGCACTTGCTCCAAAGCCCAGGATGCACTAAAAGAAAGCAGATCAGTGTCTAAAAACTGCCAGCAAGTGCTGCTGCTGTCTTCAGACCCTCACCAGACAGTCATGAGGGAGCACCACATGTGTGTGGCAGACATTGCACCAGACACAGCTGCTGCCAGCTCCTTGCACGTGGAAGGCTAGTGTCACTCCTCCAGTGCTTAGTAGGGAAGGGATAAAAATGGAAGAAAGTTAATTTTAATACTAAATATACACACACACATGCACACATTTATGTGCTTCTTAGAGATCAGAAGATGGACACAGCTTGAAAACTCTCTGTGGACAGCTGTCCTCCATATATTCACAGGAGTGAACGGTTGCTGACACCGGCTTGTGTTCCCACACCTTGTTTTTGCACCTACACAGAGGCAAAGCTTGGGACTAGGAATGGTGGCTTCCTAGAGAGGTGGACAGCTGAGCTGGAACACAAAGAAACCTGAGTACTGGCTGAATTCCCATGCCCCCAAGGGTTTTTCAATTCAGCATCTGGGCTGCACCCTGGATTTATAGTTCAGGTTCAAACTCAAAGCCTGGACTGAGGTAAAGGGCTGAGCTCAGCCTGGGTGCTCACTGCAGTCCTGCCCCTCCTCTGGGAGCTTTCAGCAGGAACATGAGCCACTTGGACAGGTCAGCCATGAGATGGGCCTCCTCTCATCATGATGGCATGAGCATGCTCAGCATTCTGACTGGCACCAGAATATATTTTAGCACACTTTTAAGGATATAAAGGAAAAATCCGCTCATTGTGAACCTCAGTTGTGCAGACATACACAGCATGTCTGACCCCACATGAGCATCCTTCATGTCTGTGAATTTTCCATGGACCAGAGAAAGGAACTTGACCCCTTCACATCCTTTCCCTTCATGGTAACACCTCCGATTTACAGAGCTTTTTATTTCTTACTTATTTTAGGAGCTATTTACTTATCTCTGCCACCATTTTCTGTCACAGAAAGCAGGACATGGCCCTGCTTTGTGAGAACTTATTTGTGAGTGTGAAATTCCAGGATCAGCTCTGTGTCTCTCAAGAAGGTGGAGTCTGTCATGTTTGCTGCAATGTATGAGAGACAACTTCCCACAGTTAAAGCACTTTGGCAGAACTTGGCTTGGGAAAACTGTCATCAGCAGAAAGAAATCTGTTTGATTTGATACTCAACTTTTCATCTACTACATTAACATCACTTTCATACTGCTTTGGCTCATAATGGCATGCCAGCAGCACTGAGAAGTTCCCATTGTGATAGATATGATGTAAACACATGACTTGGATTGCCAGTATTCAGGCCTGAAGTCAACAATCAAAAAGACAGCATTAACTTCACAGTCCCAAAATTCTTCTCAAAATACCAAAATGGTTTATCACACTGTGTTAAAACACCCCAAAAGCACTCAAGAAATTTCTAGGTATTATGGTCATCCACCTTTCCGATAAAAAGCCAGTGGTTATTTATGGGGAGAGAATCGTATTTGGACATATTGCATGGCAGCAGTGCTCAGTCCCGCTGCTCCAAAGGCATCCAGTGTTGGTGATGGTACTCTCTCCATCGCTGCGTGAGTTATTGCTCCATTACCAGCCTGAACTTGGAACACCACTCAGACTGCAGCAATAACAAGACAGATAGGTCTTTATGAAATCTATACTATTAACACTATTTGTTTTGCCACGAGTTGACAACTTTAGTAAATTGCTCATAATTGGCTATCAAGGAAAAAACACAGCACTGCTCACCATTATTATGGTATTGATTTTCAATAATTGCTTTTTTGGGGGTGGGGAGAGTGCACATGTCGCTTTTGTGCTGTAAGACAGCCTAGAAAGAAACTGTGCATCTGCTCTGTGTCTGGAACTTCACTGTGGCATAAGAAAAAAATCAAACAATAACATAAAATGTACACCAGGAGAAGATGAAACAAAGATTTAATATTTTTATTCTCTGGCACTGTATTTTAGCATTAAAATAAAAGAATGGAATTAACCATGTAGCTAAACATGATGGTAACCCTGTAGGATATTCGTGTTAGTCAAAAGCTGAAATATATTAACATTAAAAAACTCCATAGGGTTATTTTAAATATTCATTAGGAAATTTACAAGCTTTGGTATAATGGCTGAGGACTCCAGTGTTTTTAAAATTGGAAGCCAGACCAGTGGAAAGTTTGTCAGCCATGGGAAAATAATGTGGCCCAGTTTCTGTTCTTATGTTAGAGATTCTTGATTATGCTCTCTAAATATCAATCCCCTGAACGCATCCACAGACACACATACCTGATATTATAGTATTGTTATATGGCATCACTCATTATCAGTCCTTTTCTCCCTCTTTTTGTTTTTTTTAATGTGCAGTCATGCCCATGCCTCAAAACATAGCACTCTTCTCATTTAAGATGAAAGGGACAGCATTGCTGGGAAGAGTGTAAAGAGTGTATAATGTCTCTCAAAAGATGACTCTGAAAATGATTCTGAATATTTGCTGACAAGCAAAAGCACTCAACATAAATCCAGGAAAATTACCAGAAATCTCATTTAGAGATGACTCATTCAAAAGTCAGTTAACATGAGATTACAAACTGACCCAGGAAAGAAAGTGTATTTCTGACACATTTATTGTTCTTTCACTTTTTCTCTCTTTTTTTTTAATTTATATTTTTTAACATATAAACTAGCCAAAAAGTCAGCATTCCTTCAGTTTTGTAGCTTTCTGTTTCTCTTGTCACAGAAGAACTGTCTGAATTCTCTCTTCCTCACTTTCTTGTTACATAGATGTCAAACGATCACCATGAAAGACTGGGAAAGGAGAGTTCTGAAGATTTACCCCTCCCAGGAGATCTTTGCCCAGATTTGCTATAAAACTCAGCATAATCTTTGATCTTCCAGTGACTTGTAGTCTTCTCTGTTACTTGAAACCCAGCATTATTATTAAGCTTAAGTAGATTGCTTTAAACTTCTAAAATATTTACTCTCCTGCCTCCCAATGGGATGTTAACAATAAAAAATAGCGAGGGCTTCTACATTTGTTTTTACTTTACATAAATGAATTAAGCAGTTTCTACAAGGCTCGTTTAGACCCACAATAATGTAAACTGAAAGAACACAAAAGAGCCTCCACAACCACGTTTACCAAATAGAAATCCTAAAGTTTTTGGAGGAAGAGGTTTAGATAAGGTGCTTAAGTCATCTTTATTCCCTGGACTATGAGCAAACCTGGATAGGCCTCTCTGTTCATAAGGGAAATGTGTGACACTAACAGCTTGGTTGTTTGCTTTTGTATTTTTTCAAGTGAGTTCAAAGGGACTCACTTGATTATATCCCTTCCCCCTCCCCCACCGTTCATCTTTCATAACCATTGTTTAATGAATTTTTATTAGAAAAGCATGGCTGTACTTATGAAAAAAGAAAATCTGTCTTTGAAACCAGGAGCAGAGTGTGTTTTCCCTGGCATTAGCCTGTTAGTTTTTAATATCAGGTTTGCACTGGAGTTGACTCCTGGTGCATTTTGGAACCATAAGCCAACAAAGTGAAGCTAATGGGAAAGGAAATAATACAGGAGAAGAGAGCCCCTTTTGAAGTGTGGGCAGGAAATCTGCACAACCGTCTCTCCTCCTCCTCCTCCTCCTCTTCCTCCTCCTCCTACTCCTCCTTCTCTTTCCTTCTCTCTCCTTATTCCCTACCGCCATCCCACGCAGTGTCCTGCTCTTCTTATGTCTTCTGCTCTGTTTTTTTAGGAATGGGATTGAGCAAAACCCTCAGCCTAATATCAGCTTCTCAATTAGCAAAACTTACAGGTAAGAAAGTCCTTCATGTAAAAAAAAAAATCAAGAAAACGAAGAACAAATCAGCAAACATAAGGAATAAAATAAGGATTCAACTCTGTAGTTTTGGACAAGGTGAAAGTTGTTGCCTTCAATCAAGCTATCAGCTTGGTTTGTGCAACTGTGAGAAGTCTGGGGTAATGTTGGTTGTCCCTTCCCTATTTTTTTCAGTTGTAGTTTCAGTGCTTCCCAGAGAGACAAGCAGTCCATAGGAAAGTGTCTAGTTCAGGATCTGGAGGTTTGCCCACATCGTATATTCGAAGTCACGTGCTTTGTCACAGAGCTTTTTGTGACACTTGGGTAAACTCAACTATTTAACAAAAATTGAGCTCTAAAATATATTTGTGGTTTTGTTGGTAACACTGCAGCTTAGAAACCCATGTTCACATCTTCCTGTCACATAGCACTGCCTAGGAAGAAAACATGAATGGAAAAAGCAGACCTTGCAGCACTTGGAATCACCAAAGTATCAAGTGATTCAAAAATGATATAATATGGAAAGTGAAAAATATTTCAGATTTTAGAAATTAAATACAAGATTCACTGAATTTTTTTATGTCAACTATCCTTCAACTTATATGTTCTGACAATGTAAAATTATATTACAAGAACAATGGATATGTCTAAGAAGGGAATACAAAGTGTTTTAAATGTGACTTATGCCAACAATCGGGGTTAATATGTGGGCACAGTTGTCAAAAATGGCATACTAGAACCTGTTTTTATCAATGTCAGAAATCCATCACATTATGCTAACACAAGCAACCAATACAAAATTTCCTTGAGCATATTATCTATCCGACTTGCTTGTAAGTTTTAATGGATATCACAGCAAAAGCATGGCTGGGACATCACCTGGTCAGTTACTGCATATGCACTTATCACAGGCAGGACACACACTATGAGTACAATTTATTTGTTGGTCACAGGATGCTTGCAGCAACTTTTTGCTGCAGTTCCCAGAGGCACCTGGACATTAACTGTAATAAACACAGGAAAAAATTTGTTCAGGAGACAGAGGGTAACCTCCTCGAAATGCCATTTCCTTTCTCAAAATCTGTTTCTTCATGGAACTAACACTATATGCTTGCTTATTAGAATAGGCAAATATCTTCCTCTCCAGCAAGAGAGATAGCATAAGCTAAGAAGATAACTCCCTGCTAATTCTTATTTGCTGCTTTTACTGATGAAAAGAGAAGGTTAATAGAACAGGGCATGGCAGACTTGCTGAATTTTTCCTCTACCTCTTTTAAACATCTTGACAAATTATTAATACCCTGATCCAGTTGCACGTTTTTCATTAAGGACTGAAACTGCCTGTACAGTACAGGGATAACAGAAAAGTAGATAACAGCCCATCCAGAAAATTTTGTAGGTGTACAAAACACTGCACACTTTAACTTGACACGTGCTTTAATAAACTTTCACAAAAAAAGTTATAATACAGTTCTGTGTGGTGTTTTTTCACATTCAGGTGCTGATATAGTGTTAATTGTCTTCTGAAGTAAGATCTCTGTGTCAGAGCAAGCTATCCTAAATTCCTGTTAAAGCTGATGAAAAGAAAATGGGCACTTATAAGACCAAATTAGTTTCCTCCAAAAACAGAAGTCATATGAACCACATACTGTAAGTGCTTATTTGTTTCTATCACCCACAGAGTGAGCATTGAGTAGCTCAGATGTAGCTGTCAGGAGAGACAACTGAGGCAGTGATTCCCATTCTTGGGGAAGAGATCTAAGCAAGTTTTAGAGGATCAGTGCAGGAAGGACACAAAGTGCTGGGAGACAAATGGCCTGAAAGAGTGTAGAATGTCGTTGGAACTGTGACAGCAGAGTTTGATCCAGGCTGTACAGCCTCCATGTGCTCTAGCAAATTTATAAAAATTACACTGGCAAATTCCTGCTGATTTCCACATGTGTCCTGAGTATCAAACTCAGCTTTAAAACACTGAGGGGGTCATCCCATCTGCATCTACTCTGGTACCAGCTCAGTTCACGACCTTGGTGGCAGTCCTGTGTGGCACTAATTTGCCACTGAAGTCCAGGGGGTGTGTGCAGGTCTTGAGGGAAGGTACATCATTTGGATATTATTGCAACACCACTAACTTGCTGAAGTCACTCCTCCAACCAAGAACATTTGAAATATAGGAGGCAGAAAAATCTAACTATATGTCTTGGCAGATTTGTCTGTCAAGGTAGGCAGCCACTCCAGTGAAACCCTGAGAGACAGCAGACAGAAGGGATTGCTGGCTTCTTGCACATGAGGCATGAAGACATCAAACTTATCATTAGGGACTAGCTGAGCTTCACTGCGGAGTTGTTTGTGTCCCCCTCATTGACTTTACTCTGTTTCCTACTCCCACAAAGTGATAGAAGATACAAAGATATCTTGAAGTCCTGGTTTAAGGACCACTGACTTAACAAGGTTACTTTCTAATGATTTCAGTAGAGCTTGGGCTTCATTAGAGAGAAGAATAATGAGCTTGATGAAATCTCCTGTCTTATCCACCCCCGGTGTATTTGCCAGATTGGAGCCAACAACTGTGACATCCTATCAGAGGCAGTGCAGGGTTGCAGCTAAGAAGCTACCACAGGAGATGGAGAAATTTGACAGAGAGGCTGTGCACTTCCTGTCCCTGTTGGCCGTGCTTTCATGGCCCACCTTTGAGAAGGAAAGTAGTGTTTTCACACCTCATGTCATAGTTTGTGTAAGTACATCAGAGCTGTTCCTGGGTCCAAGGCCACAACCACATGTTCTTGTCAAGATCCTGCAGAATTTAAAGCAGGTTTGCATGTGTTATTAATAACATGGAAGAACACATGCCACCATTCAAGGCAGCATGGGGGCTAAAAGACCTGTGAGGAATGTGAGGGAAATGTGTGCCCATGAGCACCCACAAGGGAACAGTGCTCTGTGGCATGAGACATTTACCCTCAGGAGGGATGCTGAGAACTGTGCTTAGAACATAGATGTGGCTCCCACAGGCTCAGGGAGACAAGCTGGACCAGCTTTCTGACCACATCATGGAGTGATACAGTGTTCCATCCCTGTGCTAAAGAGTGATCTGAAACTACCTTATACAATTTCTCTATGCCTTAGTTTCTCTGTGGTATAAGGGAGTCAGTAACTGTTCCCACCTCTCCATGATGCACAGTCACTGGCATTTCTGGGGAAGTGAGCTCTGGAAGCTCCTCAGGTGATAATCTCCGAGTAGTTGATGTAAAGTTAAAGATAAGACTGAGATGGGGTCAGCCTGCCTCTTCTTCTTCAGCTTTCAAAGAGGGCTAATGAAACAAGTGAATAAATAAAATTATATCAAATCAAACTGGGCCTGAAGGTTACCTTGGCTGAAGAAGTGGCATCCTCTCGAAATACTAGTCCAAAAAACAGTTCATTAAATTGTGGTGAGGTAAACCCCATTGTTCCACATTTTTGGCTCCAGGAGGCTGGAGCAAACCTCACCTGATATAATTTTAAAGTGTTTGGCAAATGCACTAAATAAGCAGGGGGTTTCTGCACAAAATGAAAATTTATACAATCCCTTAAGAAAAGCCAAACCTTAAACATGTGAAAGCTTATGAAAAATTAGATGATGTGAAAAATAGTTTAAATCAAAGCAGCAGGTAAAACTGGAAACAAAGTTATCTTTGGTTAAAATCTCTATGTACCACATTGACGGTAATGCTTCATTTCCTGCAGACTGTAAGTAAATCAAAGCCTACTTTGGGTTTCCATATCTGTCTAAGATCTCATCTCCAAGAATGTATTATTTTGGCATTTCCCACATTGGAATTACCTCTAGTCCGAATTTGGGTAATAGAGTATGATAACATATTAACAAGTAATAAGCATGAAATTTTTATCCATTTTAAAATGTATTACTGAGAAAGAAAACAAACATGTAACAAAGCCAGCATTTCAAAAGTAATCAGGAAAAGAACCAAGAAAACAAGACTTAGGTCACAAGAGAAAAATGAAAGAAAAGTACAGCTAATTGGTGGCACTTTTGTTGAGAAAATGTAAGAAAAGCTGCATACCTATTCAGGAAAAGTAAAACAGATGTGTGAAGTGTCTGGCTGAGCTATTGTTTTAACTTCGTAATCTAAAATAGCTGACTTGATTTCATTTTAACAAGGGATTAGTTTAGCAGACAGTTTGGATTAGCAGCAACATATATAAATAAACATGCTACTCTTAAATACTCGGTTTATAAGATGCAGGACAACAAGAATCAGAAAAATGCTAGTCTTGAACTTTGAGATTACAGAGCTGAAACACATGCCCATTCCACAGAGACAAGGAATTAGCAAGAGCCTTCATATTGCATAATGTAATACAAGAAATATTTGTGATTATGATTTCACTGAGAAGCAACTCAAGCCCTGCTCTCTACCCTAAGTCCAGAGGATTAAAAAATATTTTACACCTATGCTATTTTAAGAAAAAAAAAAGGATAAGATCACACCTTGCTATTCATACGGGAGGGAACCTGACACGTCAGAAATTATGGGTCGGGTATTCTGTAAAAAAAACACATGTTGCTTCAACCATAGAAGAGGGGAAAAAACTGACTGCAATTTGGAAAACCCCTTTCCTAACATATTTTTCACACAGCAGCAGAGATCCAGAATAACTAATGTGAGGAGCAAAGGTGTCTGTGCTGGTAACCAGAAAGTGGACGGGACTGGCAGAGGACCACTTCTCCAGTATGCTCAGACAGCTTTCCATCAGTCCGAGCAGTCTCAGAGCCTGCACTGACTTTTAAGTTATAAACATTCACAGACATTCGGGGTTTTATACAGGATTTTGTATAGTCCTTTCCAGCAGTGCCAAGCCGGATGTGATTCTAATGTCACAATGTTTTCTGCAGTAGTCATTTTGCTACCATCTGTTAAGGTAAACAATATTAAGGGTTCTTTATTTTTCTAGGCCCCTTAAGTCAGTAAAAGCTAAAGCCTGTTTCTGATTCCAGTGCACTTTGACTCTTGCCATCAGGCTGAAGACTTGGATATACAGAATCAGAGACCATTCAGCTAGAGAAAATGGGTAACATGCTCCCATGAGTAGCAACCACCTAAGTTGTTACAGGAGTTCCAGTTCTGTCTACAAATTCCTGCATGCTGTCTATGAAGATAGCCATGCTGGAACAGTCTTCCTTGGAAAAGAGTACATCAAGGTGAAAGGGGATGTGCCCCTTCTCCACATCCATGAGGAATAGGTTGAATGCAGCAGGAATTAATTACAGATAGAGATTTGATTTAGATATTAAAACCTGTTCATATGTTAAAAATGCAGAAGTATTGTAAAAACTTCATAAATTAAAGTCTTTAAAATTAGTTACATGACATATATCTGTGGGAAATATCTTAAGAAGGCAGAGCCTGGGCTGTATCTGAGGTTCCTTTTGTTTTTCATGGAGTAACTGTCATCTGAATTAATTAATGTTCATCAAGAACTGATAAACACATTGACTACTCATCATCAGATGTATGGCAGACAAAGCCTAATGTGTATTAAATCCAGAGAATTTAAAGGATTTCCAATTTAATCCAAGAATCTTTAGCAAGCAATTACATCTGTCTGGAAACACAAAAAAAGAGAAAGAGAATTCATGAGAGAAAGACATTGCAGATGCAGGAAAGCAGCCTACTGAAGACATCAGAGAATGTCAGACATAGAAATGTATCTTCTAGTGAGATAAATTGCAGGTAAACGCACAAGGTAGCAAAGAAAAACGGCATGACGATCATAGAATCATAGAAACTATTGGGTTGGAATACAACTTCAAGGTCATGGAATCTAACCTTTGACTTGGCACTGCTTGTCAACCAAACCGTAGCACTAAGTGTCACACCCTGTCATTTCTTAAACACCTCCAGTAATGGCGACTCCATGACTTCTCTGCGCAACCCTGACATCATCTGAGTTTGTCTTCACTTGCCTGAACCTTTGTTTTAGCTTGTTTATTTGGACCAGCAATTATCTGATGACCAGGTGGCTGTTGCCCATTTTGTCCTTTTTTTGCTAAACCTCTGTTTAAACTCTGCTAGATTTTCATAATTGTTTGAGGTAATGTATTGAGTTTGTGTGCCCGGGTTTTGGTAGCAGGGGTACTACAGGGATGGCTTCTGTGAGAAACTGATAGAAGATTCCCCTGTATCCAGTGGAGCCAATGGTTCCAAGATGGACCTGCCACAGCTGGCCAAGGCTGTGCCTGTCAGTGATGGTGGTGCCACCTCTGCAACAACAGATTTAGCAAAGAGGGGAAAGTGTACAAGGGCAGCTGGGAAAAGGAGTGAGAGCAGCACAGCAGGGGTGAGGCACCAGGGTCAGAGAAGCAAGAGCGAGAGGAGATGCTCCAGGCAGAAGGGCAGAGACTCCCGTGCAGCCCGTGGTGAAGACCATGGTGGGCCAGATGTCCCCCTGCAGCCCATGGAGGTTCATGTTGGAGAAAAGATCCACCTGCAGCCCAAGGAGAAGGTGCACGCTGGAGCAGCTTGTGAAGAACTGCAGTCTGTGAGATGGTCCCACATTGGAGAATTTTGTGGAGGACTGTCTCCCATGGGAGGGGACCCATACTGGAGCAGGGAAAGTGTGAGAAATCCTTCTGAAGAAGAAGGAGAAGCAGGGACAATGTGTGGTGAACTTTTGTGGTCCCATTCTCCATCCACCTGAGGTGCTTGACAGTTGAGAAATCAAGAAGCAAAATTGAACCCAAAATGAAGGCAAAGTTGGGGAGAAGATGTTTTAAATTTTGCTTTTATTTCTCATTATCCTGCTCTGATTTGATAGGTAATAAATTAATTTCCCTGAGTCAAGTCTGTTATCCATTATGGTAATAGGTATTATCTTCTCCCCCTGTCCTCATATTGACCTACAAACCTTTTCTTTTATTTTCTCCCATCCAGTTGGTGAAGGATTGATAGAGTGTGTTGTTGGGAACCTGGTGTTCAGCTAGGTTTAATCCACTTGACCATAGGCAATCATATATTTTTATTGAGATAGTGCAACAAGTAGCTATTCTTTGTAGATTAGTTATCTATAAACTTAAGATAATGATGCAGTGCAGAAGAATGAAGGCTTGATAACAGAAGAGACATGGGAGATATTTGAGCTATTATCAGTGGTCAATTACTGATGATTAACCACAATACTTAAACTGTGACTGTTCAGGCAATTACATGGCCAAGACTGTTCTTCCCTCAGACCCATGGTGGGGAGATGTTGATCAGGTTAACTGGCCCTCTTGGAGCTACTCAGCTTTTCCCCTGCACCACAATTACCCAGCACAATAAGAAAAGCATATATGCAATACACTTTAAGAGCCAGCATCACTGATACTCAGAAAACTCAAGTTAGTGCCTTAAGTCAATGTGGCTCAAAGTATAACAAGAGCACTTTTGCAGAGCTCCCAGGCCACTTATTTGTGATGGCTGGGGTTTTCTTGAGAAAAAAATTGTTGTTTGGTCTCATTATTTTCCAGAACAGCTGCTTCATTAGGAACTTCCCAGTTGCTAGCTGGTCTGTCCATGAGGAAGATTGGGTTTTTGAATATATTCCTCTAAGAAAATTCCTACTTTCATTTTTTTAACAAATTCTCTCATCTAAAAAGAAGGTAAGGTCCATGTGTTCACTTGAACAAGGAGAAGCAGAAGAATTTACAGTCATCTGTTTGTCTTTTGGGCTTTTCCACACATGAACTACACCCAACCCAAGAGCACCAAGGAGGAGCACATAACTGGAGACAGCACGGAATGAAAGTGAGCCCTCACCTTTTCTCCTGTGTCTTAGCCTTAAGTGGCACAACCTGAAAGTGTCTGGAGACACAGAAAGCAGAGGGAAAGAAAGTTTTCACTACTCCAGTGCATTCTGCCCGAGCAAAGACTGTGTCCTAACACTACTTTAATTTAAATGCATTATCAATTTGATTTGAACCACCACTTTTGATACAGAACTCAGCAACTTTATGTAGTAGGCTTGAGCAGAGATAAAAAATTAATGTCTTAAATAATTTAGGCATCAGAGAGAGTCCCTTGACCATAATATAAACATATTGATGTTGGCAAGAAAACATTTATTATTAATTTTACATAAGAGCTACAAAGTTCCAGGTACATTTCCTATTTCACACCAAACTTTGCAGACAAGCCCAGCTTAATGGTATTTAAAACTTATTTATTTGTATCAATTTACATTTATGTTGAGAAAAACAAAAATTATAAAGAAGAAGGAAGGTTGTTCTGAGTTTCTGTTCTGTTTCCAAACATATTGGGACTGAATGAGTGCTCTTAATAAGTTTTCAGTGCTGCTGCACTAAATGAGTAGGTGTTTACAAGAATACAAAAGATATTTACTAACCATTTCTGGAATTGTCATGGCAATGCCCTAGATTTCCTATAAAATCCTGAATAGGTACTGACTAAAATGTTATTTTCTTCTGTGTTCGTCTTCTTTACCTAGAATGATGAACCATAGAATATGATTCCATACAGAATTTTTATGTGTGTGCATATATATATATATATATATATATATATATATACACTAAGTACAGATCTGCATGAATGTGATGTAGAATATTTATATTTTTTTTCAGGGTATTCAGACTTCGTGTGCAGGAGGATAAACAAAAGTATAGCCAACACCAAATCTACAGGAAAGAATTTACATATTTTTGTTACTGCTAATAATCACTTGGCAAAAGGTCATTCTTGCGGTTTCTTCATGGTATGCACCTTTGAGAGGACTCCCATTTTCTGAATACTGCAACTTTAAATGAAGAAATCCCTTTACCTACCCTCATTTAAATTCAAACGCACTATTACAGTAAGTCACTGTGTTTGCTCACTTCATGGTCTGGGCCCAAATTTCCAAACAAAGATTTTCAAGCCAACATTTTAGACCCCTAAATTTGGAGAGAAAAACAGCAGCGTTATTATTTGTTTTTCTCATTCAGCATTTCCCTGTCGTGAAATACCAGTGATGGAGGCAGAGGAGACGGGCCAGTTGTGAGCCCCAGCCCTGGCAGCTGAGCAGAGAAGCACAGAGGAAGGTGTAGGGCCATTCCTTGGTGGCATCAAACTGCCGGGACTGGCTCCAGCAAGAGGAGCGGGATGAGACTGCAAGGAGCCACAGCTGGACCTCCTTGAACTCAGGTACTGCCTGAACGGTGCTGCCTTGCCACCACAATCACGGAGGCTGCTGAGGCTCCAGCAGGGACCTGGAAGGGAAAGAGCGAGAGGATTGACTGGAGCAACTCGGAGCAGAGCACTCAGCCAGCCCAGGAGAGCCGTTCATCCATATTATGTGGCTGGTGTATAATAAAACATAGCTCAAGCATTTTTAGATCATCTGCTGCAGTATTAAAACAGGCCCCTTGCTGAGAAAATAAATACAAAAAACATGACTAGAGGAGATGGCACAATCATAGAGAACTGAGTGCAAAATCAGAACTAACCCATCTTTCTTCCTTTTTTTTTAACTAATGTAATTAAAGATTTCCTCAGCATGGACACAAAGGGGGTATGTAATGTGAACTTTTTTAAAAAATAAAGAGATTTAAAGGTTTAATATACCCCTAGGAAAAAAAAAAAAGGCAGTTAAAGATTTCCTAAAAAAAATTAAAAATCCACAAATGGCTGGTGAAACTCCACCAAGCAGCTGGAGCTTGTTAATAGTCACACTCTCCTGTGACCTGAGATGCAGGAATCTAACCATGAATTTTTTACTGATATCCTTTAAAGCAAGTGCTAGCTGATATCGCTGTGGCCCACTGGACTAAAGTTTTCTGACTATGTTGTGGCACCTAGAGAAAATCAATTCTCCTGACACATAGGCTTCAGAAAAACACCTTTTTCCCATTTCTTTTTCTTAAAAAAAAAAAGTGAAAAAAAAAACCACTTAATCAGTAGCAGTGACTCAGTATTAAAAAACAACAGTACTCTTTTCCCTCTGCTATGTGCATATGGTTCCTCTGAGAGACCAGAGTTAATGAATAATAATAGTGGTTTCTTCACCAGCCATTGCTAACACTGATATTATGTGAAAAAGACTAAATACAAGAGAGCAGTTTTCTACAAACATGGACCCAAAACCCCTTCTGGATCTAAAAAAGCCAGAATTTGGCAAGGTATTACAAAACAGATCCTAAATGTCTCTCTCTTAATTACAGCCACAAACAGATACCCAGAAGAAAAAATGCTGAGAGCCATGCTTCCAGGCAATTAAATCAAAATCCATACTCAGATTTTTGTCACATATTACTGGGAAGAACTGAATGTAGCATTAAACTAATGGTTACTCTAAATGCTAACACTCATAATTCAGAGATGTGCAGGAATAGAGGCCACGCTTTCCTGCAGGATTCTGTTCCAATGCAATTGGAATGAAGGCCCTACTGTGGACCATCCCATGACCTGTTTGATCTTCCTGTACAGCTCCACACTTCCTTCCCTACAGAGGAAGGATGACATTTCAAGAACACTGATGAGTTGACTTCAGATGGGATTCTAGCAGCTTTCTTGCAGTGGCAGTATGCATTTAGTAGGGCTTCTTGGATAAACTGGAGGATACCACCAGCCCCATGAAACCACCTGGCTTCTGAATTAGAGCATGTTCACCTTGAGGGGCAGGTGGAGTGTACACAAAACTCTTTGCAGTGACCACCACACCAGCCCCAGTGTTGATGTCAGCACAAAGGTTGAAGACACCGTGCCTAGGCTGAAGGAGTCCTTGCTGAGAAAAGTCATTGGGTGGTCTTTAATAAGACATTGCTAATGTAAATTCAGGAGTGGGACCTTGTTTTCAAAACACACCAAAATATATTAAAACATGGGGGTGCAGCAACATATAAATTTGCTGCCTGAGTCATTACCTACTTGCTGGACTTAAATTCAGATTATCATCATTCACCTTCAAAACAGCACAGGATCAATGTGCTGAGCTACCCAGAACACTGGAATAGCCAAGTCCTTTTATACATTTAACCATGGTAGGGAAAGTGATTTTATCCCCATGGCTCTGTTGCTTTATTAAAGAGATCTGGTGGAAGGAGTTGTAGCTTTAAGCATTTCTTCTCCCACAATTTGTTGTGTCTTGCTCTGAGTTTGTTCAGGGCCCAGCAAGTATTGAAGCCTAAGCACAGCTGTAATAATAGAGCCTTAATAAGGAGGCAGTTCTATGGCTGCTGGTATTGAAATACCCTGAGATCTGTCTCATTAGCTCTGCTCACCAGCCTCCTTAGTATTTGAAAGATTACTATAACACTGTGCCTATGTAAAAGAAGTCAGGCTCTGATCTGGACACAGACCAACCTCCCAGAAGCCCTGCCACATTTGCCACAATCCAGCTGTCAGTCTACACAAAAAGGCCAAGGACTGAAAAGATATGAAAACCAATTCTGCCAGGTCCTGCAACAGGTCATTCAAGGTCAAATCAGGGTGGTAATATGAGGAAATGCACTCTGCTGGAGCTCATCCCGTGCCCATTCTGCAAGGAAAACTATGGTCTTTAGGGCTGCCACTTTCCTTCACAACCACTAAATTCAGACAAACATTTTTTAAAAAAACGATCTCAGAGAAAGTTAAAATAACAAGCTCTAAATAGGGAAAGGTGTTAAATTATGTGTGGCCTCATTCTTGTGCTCCCCCTGACAAACAAAATGTGGCCAAAAGAGAATTGCATGCTATGAAGCTGTTAAATTTCCCTTGGACTCTGTGTTTCAGGTTCTTTATGAAGGAGTTGTTAGTCTGGATATGTCGGCATGCTGTATGATATAAGCCATGAGGAGAAGGGACAAGAGGGATTCTCTTCTCTCTACACGCGCGCGCACACACACACACACACACACACACACACACGTGTGTACACACACTGACATTGGAATGAATGAGCCCATTCATAGTAAACACACATTCTATTGGTTTATTAGGCTTGGAACCAAGTCGCACCATCTCAACCTGCCAGAGTTAAGTTGTACATACCAGAAAAATATCTCACCTGCAATACCTGTCAGTCTATTCATATTAACACAAGTCTTACGATTTCTACTGTCCATGTACCAAATCCTGAAGGCCTTTCGCAGCCCTGAAATGGGTGGGAGGATTTGGGCAGAAGGACTGAAGCACCACAGTCACTGGGGCTCACCACCTCCTTAGGAGGCAGGCAGTGTTTCCCGCAGGAATGACTGCCAGTGGGAGGAGGGACATTCCTTGAGGTTCCGCTTTCAGATACTTCTCAGAATCCCTCTCTCTGGGTGGGTTGGCATCTCCTCTGCCAGCAAGAGCAAATGGCCTATCTTAGACCCTGGCCACAGGGTCTTAGCTGATCAATCATAGGTGGAGGGCAAGTTGCCTCTAGGCTGTCTTCTGGCCCTCAGTAGCTCTTCTCTCTGTGGTCTTCAGTGCTGCCCAGCAACAGAGGTGCTGGGAATAATCCTCTGTCTGCATCCAGCTATCTGTGTGCTGCAACAAGAGCCTCACAGTGCCCTGCCAAGCTGCTGAGCCTTTGAAGGCACAGCCCCAAATACCACACGTTCCATTCCGAGGCAGAATGTAACGACAGCTATAATTAAAACCGTTATTAATGCAAACACATGAAGTCATAATAATAACTAAACTGCCCAACAGCGTCTGAGGTGGTGTCTCACTTCCTCTGGAAGATCAGACATGTTCCAGTCAGAGGACAGGACATCTGCTCACCTGGCTAGTTCACAGAGACCTGGAGACCTACTGTCTAAACGCACTGCATTTGTTTCCGGTCTTACACGATATTTTTCAACCATCTTTTGAACAGAAGTTCACTGGGACTAGCAGATAGCTGGTGCAGTTACTTTACTCTGGCTGGACACCAGGTGCTCCCCAAAACCATTCTATGCTCTTCTTGGGTGCACAGGGGAGAGAAAATATAATGAAAGGCTCATAGATACAGGTAAGGACAAGGAGAGATCAATCACCAGGTACCACCACAGGTGAAACAGGCTTGACTTGGGGAAATTTTTTCCTATATTATGTATCCAATCATAGTAGGATAATCTTAAAACACACTCCCCATAACCCCCACTTACAACTTTCTCCATTGTCCTCAGGGTGAGGACTCTTGACCTGTTCTAGCGTGGGGTTCCTCCCACAGGAGAATGTCCCCCATAGACTTTTCATCATGAATCTTTCCTGTGAACTGCAGCTCTTCATGAACTTTTACAACGTGGATTCCTCCCACAGGGTGCAGTCCTTCAGGAACGGCCTGCTCCAGCATGTGTCCCCCATGGCGTCACAACAGCAAACCTGCTCCACTGCAGGCTCCTCTCTTCATGGGTCCGGAGGTCCTGCCAGGAGCCTGCTCCATCGTGGCCTTCCCATCTGGTCACAACCTCCTTCAGACATCCAGCTGCTGTGGAGTGGGACCCTCCAGGCTGCAGGGGCACAGCTGCCTCACCATGGTCTTCACCACAGGCTGTGGGGAATCTCTACCTTCCTGCCTGGAGCACCTCTTTCCCCTCCTGCATCACTGCCCCTGGTGTCTGCACAGTTGTCTCTTTCACATAATTTGACTCCTGCCTCCTGAGGAGTTGCCCCTGTATAGTTTTCCCACGTTGTTAAATCTGTTATCCCAGAGGTGCCACCATCATCACTGATGGGGTTGGCCAGTAGCAGGTTCAGTGGAGCCAGCTGGCTTTGACTCCACTGGACATGGGAGAGGCTTCTACCAGTTTCTGACAGAAGCCACGCCTGCAGTACCCCTGCTACCATCACCTTGCCATGCAAACCCAATGCAGACAATTGAGCCAATATTGCACTGCTCACATTCACATGTAACTAATTCTGGCCCGTTGCTGTCAAATATGGTGCATCAGGAAAGTAAAGGTCTTTGATATCCATCAACTCCTTATCTGTATCTCCCAATAAAATCATCTCACGGGAATCAGAATAATTGTAAGTACACAGTTCATAGTGTTCTGTTTTGTACTTTTTTCCCCTCTAATCTCTGTAAATTATTTATGAGTGCTTTGCTTCAGCCAGTTTTTTCTCTGTACCATTAGTACAACACTTTCCTACCCCTTGATCTTTAGTTCTGGCATATGCAGCAGAACTTAAGAACTTCTTCATTTAAGTTCAAATTAACTCTCCTCTTTCTGCTACGCTTTTTTTCCTCAAAGAACCCCTATCAACCTCTGTGACTACTTTTCACATACTTTTTAATAACTTAGTAGTATAGTTCCTGAAACAGGATTTCATGCAGGGGTATTAGTTCCCCTTGCACTGATAAGAGTGATGAGGGATGTGCTGGGTTTGCCTCTATAATTTTAATCTTTATTACTTTGTGTAGAATCTCATCCTAAGTAGTCCGTATGAAACTCAAGGTCCTTAGCTCACCTCAGAACACAAATTTTATTTTTATTTGCAAAATATACTAATGTTGAACTTCAAATAATTGGAAGAGTGAGTCTGCATCTCCAAATCTCTTCCAGGTTCAGGTTCAATTTACAAATCATCCATTTGTAGTTGAAAAAAATAAAAGTAAGCTGTGAATTCTCTGGAGTGTTCACAAGGTCATTTTCAGTAACAGCAATAAGTGGTTTGCAGTCGATTTCAGCTAATAAAATAGTAATAGCTAAGGCCTCCCACAACTAAGACATGAAGTCTTTTACAACCATGCCAAAGCCTCCTTTTCTATCTGAGCTTATTAACTCTCATTTCCTGTTAGCATCTACTATTCATAAACCACTGGTCTCTAGCTGTGACCACTCTCACGCAAGAAGATTGCACTGAAATCCCAAAACACTTCTTTGAAACACCTGTGGACAATGTAGTTTTGGGCACACCATCCTCCCAAATTAATTCCTTTTACTTCTTAGACTTTTTATTAAGGTCACGCAATGTCATTGTGCAGGAGCATTCTCTATTTATTTATTCAGGCAGCAGTATAAGGCACAATTGTTCTAATGTAATCCATCATTCCCAGAAATCTACTATTTCTTTGTCAACTGCAGTGGTTCACTGTTACCTATATGTCTTGCCAAATAACCTTCTTTCTCAGGTGTGTTATTTATGTTACAGAAAATTTACATTTTGCTGGCATCACACTAACCTGGCAACTTTGGTTCTGTTCCAGGATGCTCAGAGCTTCCAGTTATTCTCTTCCAATATTTCATTTTCTTTTAGTATTTTTCCCATATTAAAATATCTTCTGTGGTGCTCCAATTTCTTCTGTGCTATCAAAATTTTTATTTTTGCTATACAAATGGAATGCTGAGCGCAACATAAGTGGAAGTATGAAGAAACAGGGTTTTCTCAACAAGACATGGAAAACTCATAAAACATGTGCTGGTTTTTCCAAAAGCTTTCCCTAGAATCCTGCTGGTACATCCTGCATATAAAAAAATCTGGTATTAGACAACCAGAAAATTATCCCTTAACAATTACTGTGACTTTTTTTCTTTCATTCGTATTTATTCAATTCCTCTAGCCTATCCAGACAGAAAACATTCTGTCCCTATTTTTCTCTCTAGAGAAAGTTTTTATTAGAGAATAAAGAGTGTAGCCACAGCTCACTCTCCTAAATATGCTATGATTGTTGGGACAATAAACTCACTTTTTTTTTTTTGTCTCTTCCTTTAAGGGAGTGGAATTTGAATAGGAAGAGGGACTGGAAGAAGTCTGACTCTCTCCTCTGATGTGTGTTCTGCTCAAATACAGCTTGTTCCATATCTGGTGCCCTCTGATGCTTCCTCAGGTATACTGTCCCCCTGTCCTCTCTCATCAGCACATTGTTCTGATGAGAACAAAGATTTGACACATTATTTTTTCTCTAATGAATGCTCTTCTCCATAAAGTTAATACAGACTGTATCTGTCCACGTTATTTACCCTCATGTTAACTTTAGTTGCTATTATCTTACCCCTGTATACCTCCCCTGACTCTCCATTATCTGCTTCTTGTCATGAGGATAACATTATTTCAATCAACACACCATCATGCACACCAGTATCCAATTTAAAATGAATAAATGTCTTACTTGCTTTCAGGGTGATAGTTCATTCATCTTCTGATGAATTGCTCCTATGAAGAATCCCCCAGAGCAAACGGTGCTGTCATTGATCTCCTGTATGCTGCTTCTTACACGCTGTATCACAGTGATGTAATCTAGTGCATACCTTCTTCTAGTTTATGGCTTGTGCTCTTTTCCACACAATCTGCAGGCCCAGATGCTGCTCTTGTAGGACTCCAATTATAGCTTCATCAAGCTCTTTCTTTGCACTGTTTTGGATTCTCAATTATGTCCTCTCCTTTATTCTGAACTGGGCACCTGGTTAGTTTGACAAACTCTAAGTACTTTGTCAAGAGTTATTTCATGATGTTATGATGATTTGTTCCAGATCTACTCACAATCCCCTTTGTAATCAGGCTTTTGCTTCATTAAACTGTGAAATTTTCTCTTCAGTCACAGACTTACACTGTTACGAGTTTCACCTTCTTTTTAAATACAGCCTTCTTTAAAATTAAAAAAAAAAAAAGATTTAAAAGAAGTATTTCAGACTGAAATAGTCCTGAATACTTTCACAGTTAATTCTGACTGCCTAACTGGAAACCAAAGGAACCTCTCAGAACTTCTATACAACCTACTGTATGACAGCTATTATCCTTTAACTGCCTTCCCTTTTGTAAGGAGATAAAGAGTATGGGGTCATTCACATCTTCTACTATCCCCCACTCATCCAAAGTTTTCCCAGCAGTGAAATTCTTCATTGCCTCATTATTCCACTTGAGATGCTTTCTTCCTTCGTTTTTATTTTCAGCATCATCAGTTACCTCCTGGTGATTAATTTGTGTACAAGAAACTGACCTGGTATCTTCCCCTTTTCCCATTGCTGTTGACAGCTGCATCACTTCCAAGGTTCTCTACCAAGCTGATCGTCAGGGACCTGAAGCTTTTACACACCCTGTGGCTTTCCAGTGCAGTGGTTCACAAGTGCCACACTGACAAGGCTGACACCTTGAAGGAGTTTCTAAGGCACAGAGGTTGCTTTCCTGCCTCAGGGAATTACA
Organism: Cinclus cinclus; assembly: GCF_963662255.1. NCBI lineage: Eukaryota > Metazoa > Chordata > Aves > Passeriformes > Cinclidae > Cinclus > Cinclus cinclus. The sequence continues at coordinate 84,280,906 of NC_085047.1, forward strand.
GAGCCTGAAGCCATATTAACTGTTGAACAGATTTCTCCCTCAGATGCTAAGGTTTCTCACAGCCGCTGGATTTGTCTTCTGTCCAAACCTCACAGAATAAGTTTCCCAAACGGGGAAACATTCCTCCTTCTTGAAGGTCAGTTTTCTTACAGTGAAAGACATTTCTCTTCTTCTTTCTAAGCCCTGAGAAGAACTAGATCTAGGCAATTCCTCTCGTCATTTCCTAGGTGTGCAAGCCACATTGCACCAGTTTCGTAAATCTAACAGTTCTTGGAAGGAGAGGATCTGTTACATGTGCAGGGTGCAGGTGGTCTGCACACATCCAGTAAACCTGCTGCTCTCAACATGCAAAGGGCTTACAACATCTGGTCCAAGATCAGTGGTGCAGTAATAAATAAGAAAGACAAATAAACTCACACCTTTGGTATAAAAGAGAAGCAGGCAAACACTATAACAGATACCTCAAAGTGGGAAAATATCACTTCCCTCTGCTTGTCTTTGACTACATCTTTATCATACACTCCATGGAAGTCCCAGGCTTGCTTCTTCTAAGACTTTCTCACCCTTGTTCAGGATGACAGATCTCTGAACATGATGAGCAAGGCTGAAACTGTATCTAGGTCCAAGCAGGTTGTCAAACATCTGAAAATCCATTATATATAAAAGCAGTCCTCAAATTCCATGTGGTTAGAATTGCCAAAAGACAGAAGGGCATCATCTGGAAAACTTAACACAATGTAGTTTTAAGCAGAGCCAGGAAAAAGGGGGGAAAATAGGAAAATTACTCAGTTACCTCTTATCTTGTTTTTTATTTCTGAAAGAGTTTGAATGTGTCGTACACCTCAGTGATATGCAGGTAAAAATGAAAGATCCATATGAACATCATATGTAGGCTTATCTGCAAATTTATTAAAGGTCTGAGGCTGCTACAAGAGCTGGCACAGTGAGCAGAGTTGCAAATTTTTGCCCTTTTGTCTCCCAAACACATAAATAAAGCTGTGTCTCTATAATCACTGAGAAAGATGTATCTTCAGCCCATGAGCTCCTGTCAAGAGGAGGGTTTTACTCAAATTTTGTTAAGTCACTTAACAAGCCAAAGCTGAATCTGAAGTTAGAAGACAATAACACTTCTATGAACAGATCCAACAAATTCATACCACCATAATCACTTTCTCCAGGTTCTTGTGACACTTGATTATGAGTAAAATCTTAACTACCAATCAGAAACATAGTCCAGGACAGTGTAATAATTTATACAAAAAAATTCATCTTACGTATTCACAACTTAAATGCTTTATTAAGAGCTGCTACTACAGCTTTGTTCTCCCCACTGTAAATTCAGTAGGATTTACACATAAAGGCTAGTCTCTCATCTGTTTATGGAATATACGCTTCTTTCAGGGGAATAAACTATCTGATTTAGCCAAATTTTCTTTCTCCAAATTCCATGTTCTCATAATCCCTGCAGAGCTACAGATTCCAAGAGAAGTCATGCTATTATGGACCAATGTGACGCCATCCTTCACTCAGATTCAGGGTTCTGGAAGCACTTTTCTTAATCCAAAACAAGAAGTCAGATTAAATTTTTCCTCCCAACCCTGAGCAAATCCATCACTTTAAACTCTCACATCTTAAAAGTATTAAAATTTTGAATTTGGCAATGTTCTCCAGAGTGAGTAAGAAAGCTGATTATTTTGAGTTGGAACTGCATACACTATTGTGTCCTTAACAAAACCAAAAGAGTGTTTTTACTGACATCATTTAAGGTACACTGTGGTTATGCTGGCTGAAGATATAGCCATATATTTAGTACCATTTCAAGTCATAAAAACTTGCTCACTTTTTTCTTCTTTTTTAACTAAACTTGAAAAGTTTATTGGCTGGTCACACGTGCACAATTACAAAATGACTAAATGAATCTTCCAAATGTCAGTATTATTTCCCAAACATATTTGTCATTAAACTGAGATGGCACGTGATCATTTTTACTGCCAATGGACTATTTCAGAGACTGAGTAAAAACAGGATTACTGCAGAGATTTTCTCATCTACTATAAGCAGTTTAAATACCAGGAAAATTTGTATTCCTTCTTAATTATAAAAAACTGAAAAGTCTTCAACTAAAAGTTAGAGACAATTTGCTTTTCCAATTTAGTTTTTTAATTGCTTTCACTATGAAATATTCCTCAGAGTTTGTATTTAGAAGAAGTTTTTAGACTTTTTGACATTGTGTTACATGGTATGGAAACTCTGTATATACCCTGGTGGGGAAAGAGAAGCATAGTCCTACCAATCCTACTATTGCCATTCTAATTCCTAGCTCCAGAAGAGAACAGCCGTCTAGGAATTGCCAAAAAAAAAAAAAAAACACACAAAAAAACCCCAACAAAAAAAAAATAAACACAACAACAAGGAAAAAAACCACACTGATCTGATCCTTCCCTTTCCATCATGTAATATTCTTAACAAGACAGCTTTAGGATCCAATCTCAAAATGCATAGAAGTTGCACATTATTCCTGACTGTCAAAGTTGGTAATTGTAATATATAGGCAACACTGACTAATTAAAAGTCCTGTGACCAACCATCTATACAGAGATAACTGCCTGTGCAGCACAGGCCTGGCTCATTCAACAATTCCCTCTGAGATGAACCTGGATTCATGGGACTGGTTTTGATAAATTCCAAATTTTTTCTCTACCCTTGCTGGTGTTCTTACAGAAAACAAAATACCATGTCTCCCTATAGGTTTTATTCAAGAAAGGATTTGAAGGATTGAGAGTTCCTAAGAAATTTCTAATTAAATACAATATATTTAGAGGTCTATGACATTGAAGTTTCATTTGGCCATCCATCAACATTTCATAACCCTAAGCACATTACCTTGACCAGCAATGTGAAATGTGAATGAACTAGAACACTGACAAGGTTGAGCCACAAGAGATAGAGAAAAACAAGAGATGATGGGAAAAGAGCTTGTTGAAAGGAGATCTAAAAGAAGAAATAGAATTACACTTTCTAATGTTGGCAAATAAGATAAATGGACATCAGTATTGCAGTTTTATTGTCTTTGAAGTTTGAAAAGCAGAATTTCTACCAGTAGGGAAGAACTGTCTCTCTTGTTTTTAAATAATCATATGTTAAAATCCAAAATACATTACATAATAAGGGAAGTTAAATGGCCTTCTAGTACTGAAACTATGCCTGAAAAATTACTTATATCTCTGTTCTACCCTTAAGGTAATTTTTCTGAACATTATGATCATAAGTGATAGCTCCAGGAAGGGAAGTAAAGTTAGTTCCAACGAGGCTGAGATCATAGGCCATGCCATGTGTGCCAGAGAGAGAGAATCATATGGAAAACCTGAGGAAAACAGGTGGATTTTTGCTTCCATTGACTAAATTGTCTCTTCTTAAGTCGTGTCATATTCATACTCCAGCCAGTAAATAACTAAAATCCATCTCTAAGGCAGGGTGCAAGGCAATGGGTTTTATTAATAAATACGTGGATGGTCTGCAGCTGATAATCTGACCTGGAAAAAGAGACTTGGGTAGCTGATAGTCGAAAACTCTCCTTCAATCCATAAGTGCTCCAGAAATGCCTAGCTGAACTTTGGTTTATTAAAAATATACCCAGCTCAATAGTCTTGCTAGACAATTCATTCAGTTTGCTCACTCCCATTACTTTATAAGTGAGCAGAGAATGGTCTTCAGACAACAAGATGGTTAAAAGTAATAGGCTTTCATTTTTTTCTTTTTTTTTTTCCTTTTTTTTTTGTTTTTTTTTTTTTTTATCACGGCAGTCTGCCCTCACCTGCGTTCCTGGACCATTCTGAAGCATGTAAGGCTTTTCCTGAGTCATATATGAGTTTAGCAGAGTCTTAGCTAACCCAACATTTCTGATAAGCAACAGCCCAGGACCCTTGTGTTGTAAAGATAATATTACAAGCAGTGACAATTCCAGTGCTCCTACAGAGTAGATCCCATTAGGATGGGACACAGTATGCAGCCTGCAGCTTCCTCTACCACTAGGAGAAAATACTTGGCTCATCTGACCAGTGGAGTAAAGCAATATTGGTTTAGGACATATGGAAAAAACTAAAGGCAGGAAAAGTATGATTTAATAAAAAGTGATTTCTAGAGTGCCCACTACAGATGCACTCAGCTGTACTGCATAAAATGTAAGCAAATATTCCAGATTTTTCTGCTTTATTTGGTTTTAGGTGTTTTCTCAGCCTGCAGGATTTCTCAGTTCAGGTTTCTGCTGCTTTAGAGATTCAAAATTGTGCTTCAATATTTTTCTTTCTTATATGAATTCCTACAAATGCAAAAATTCTTTTTTTTTTTTTTTGCAACAGCTTTCTTTCTACAGCAAATATTCTGTTGTGTTCATTGGGAGTATGACAGACACTTCATTACTAACCTCATCAGCTTGAGGAGGTGGGATTTTCCCCATCAAAGGTTTACATCTACTAATATGTAAGATTTAAGGCATTTCCAGGAATCAAATAATATTTCATCCAATATATGTTGATCTGTTGATCTTGAGGCTTTCTTTACAAAAACCGATGGTTTGTTTATGACTTTCAGGTGTATGCTTTTCCTCAGAGGAGGCTGATGTGAAGAGTATGATGGTCAGCCAATGTTTTATCCGTGTCCAACCATCACACCCGTCTGCCAGTGCAACACTGTAGGTTTCTGTAGCTGCGTCACCAGCCACTCCCACGGCGGGGGTAGTGTGTTATCTCTGGTAAACATATATTTTGATAACCCTAGCAATTGCTTTATAGCTCTTATACATTTCCATATTGCCTGGCAGCACATACTTAGTGGCCTGAAGCAGATTGAGCATTTCATATGCTCCCTCAGGATGCTATTTTGTCTCTGTCTCAGTTTCCCAACTTGTAATATGTGTTATATCTCCTACTGAAAAATATGGTTGGGACTAGTTTTAAATGTTTGTGAAGCATTTTGATGTTTGAAGGCTTGAAATAGCAGGCTTTTGCTCAAGTTTACCTTAAGCAAAATTGAGAGTGTAGAGAAGGTGTGTTTTAGTTCCAAGCAGCAAATAAGAATCACTACAGCAATTGTGAAGAGAGGGAGGTCATATAATGAAAAAAACAGGTCCTTGAACACAGATTCAAGTAACAGCTGGAATTATATTTTCATCATATTTTGAACCACTTTAGTGCATTGAATGTAAATATTCATACTTTAAATAAGAGGGGTATTTATTTTCAAAAACACTGACTAATATAAGCATCCAAAGAACAAATTATAAGCCATATTCACAAGCTAAGCTTTTTGCACTGTTTATTAAATTTTCTACACCTTTGATAAACATCAGTTACAAAATCAGAAAGAATACCACTGAACGTCCTTGACTAATCCTCTATCATATGTCATAGTCAACATAATCAAATTCCAGGAATTAGTCATTGCACAGTGACTCTGGAGTGGAGATTCTAATGAAGATTCAGATGCCTAAACTTAGTGTTTACCAATGTGGACAGCTACAAAAGAATGAAGTGTCAATCTAGTCAGTGGAGAAATACGTGGCAAAATAGCTGCCATTTCTGATGCTCTGGTGTATCCTGCAAGGTGACAGATATCCTGCCAGAAGTTCCTTCATATGTCCTACATCAAAACTCACTTGGAGGTCTCAGGTATCCTATAACATCTCCCTTTGTAAGTGAGTCAGTCCCCAGGTATCTGCTCTAGACTCCGCAGAGTGAATGAACTGGTGTGAGCATTGGGCTAACACAGGAATGCACACTGTCAGCACCCCCATGGACGCCAGGATGTGTCCCACTCCAAGCTGTAACCAATCTCTGGGGTTTAACTGTGTTATCGTTTACATAAACCAGCTTTCCCAAACTATGATTATTTGGGCTTTGTTAAAGAATTAATGGAATATTCATTTTAGCACAGTTCCTGGGAACTACAAACCATCCCATTTATTTTAAAAAACGGATGTTTAAACCAATTCCTCTGAAGAATACTGTTGATATTGCTAGAGGAACTGCATGAGGCTGGGAGAGTATAAGGGACCCAGTAGGCAATGCTGGAAACTGTTCTTCAGTGTCTTCCTCTGGAAGAAATGGCTCTCCTCCAGAGGAAAAGGAGGTTCTTGTTGTTCCTGACAATTTCAATGAGAAAGGGCCCTTTCTGTAATCATGGGAGAGGGAAAAAGAGCTTCCAGCTGTATAGCAAGAAAAGGAACCTCCTTCCTTTGAAGCTTCCAGCAGGGAGGCAGATCATAGCATAGATGGGTGGACTTAAAAGCCAGCACAAAAGCTTTTTTGTGATATGACACTGTCTCCTAACTGCTGTCACAGATATTGCTAATACAAGGCAGAGAGAGTTAATTTTGTATCATTTATAAAATCTTTATCAATTTTTCGTGTAATAAAGATCTGGTTTAGGCAAGGGGAGGTCACTCTTAAAGTTCAAAGTGACATGCACCTAACTAGTTCTTTCAGAGTTCTTCAGTGCTATACTAGCACTGTGTCACTGGCTTCAGGACCGCAGGAAAAAGTTTTGGAAAGAAAGGACAAGAAACATGCTCCTCGAGCACCCAGCAGAGCATCTAGCAGTGAATCATGACACATATCTCCTGCTATATTGAATCATTATACTTTATTTTGGACTAAGAATGTTCTAGTTGGATATCTAGTGATACTTGAAAAGTGACTTTAACTGGTAAACAGAACTTCCCCACCAACAAAAAAGAAGGAAGTGTCAGAACAGGAGTGAGAAAAATCAATGGAAGGTACTGATTTCTACCCAAACTTGTGCCCACTGGAACCCAGTGGTCATACTATTCAGGCAAACAGGAAAATCCGGAGAAAAATATTAGAAAGAAAGATCACAGACACTGACTGTGCAAGGAGAAGTGATGACTTTTGCCCCTCCGGTAACTTTTTCTAGATACAAAAGCACCCCAGAGCAAGGCACTGCAGTACTCTTCTATCCACAAAGAAACCCTGGGTCTTATGCCCAGTGTAACACACTTTTTCCCCTAAAAGTCACAAATGCCATATTTTGCAGACGGGTCTCAGAGAAAGTCAAAAGATGTGAAAATACTTGTGCAGACAGACAGCTCCTGAATACCTTTCTGAAGAGATTCTAGAACAAGACCTAATCAATGAAGTGTTATAAGAAAAAAAGCATTTGTTAAATTTGCTTGATATGTCATAATACAGTTAATTGCACTAACAGTATAAGATCACCCTTTATTTCTACCTCATCTGTTTTGGGGGGAGACATTGTTAGGGCAAGTATTAGACCTAGGATAACTCTCAGCCTATCACACATTTTAGTAGGATGTCAGAAATCTCCAAGAGCAACAGCACTGCACAGGAGCTGCTGATAGCTCCTCAAATGCATAGATTATTCCATTTTTGATGATATGCGTATGTCAATCTCAGAGCAAAATTGAGCCCTTAGGGCAAAATTCTTCTCTCAGATCTACACATCAGTGGGAGTTCCCCTCATTCAAGAAGAACAGACTATGGGGAGGTGAGAGCTGCTGTGTCGGTCAGGATAGAAAATCTTGTTCGTAGTGTTTATTTTTGAAATAGTAAATTTAAAATAGACATGTAATTTTCTGTAATAGAAAAACATTTGAAAAAAATCTAGATGTGCCCTACCAGTACCACAGAAAAAACATACCACATACACAAGCAAACAAATATTTTGCTCAGGGGGTTAGAGTAAAAGAGAAGGTAAAATTATGTCTTAAGAAAAACTGAATATATCAAATTCTTCCTCTAAATGGTGAATTTCTTCAGAATGAAAACACTCTTTATTATAAAAGACTCACTGGGGACAAGGTGCTTGAAGATCTCTGTAATCCTTCACAAGGTGAGAAATCACATTCCTAGTGCCTTCAGGCCTTTACAGGCTGTCTGGGCACGTATGTAAAGAAGAAGATCCTCATTCCACAACACTCACCATGAAGCATGCCCAGCATATAAAATGGAATTCCTTTCTCCAGAGGGCTTGATGAAGAAGAAGGATCACTAATCTACAGTAGCCACTCACGAGCTCTGGTGCCACCCTCCCAGTCCTCTACAGGCCAACTGTGTATGTAAATTTTAGGTTAAACATACTAAAATATACATGTACAAAGAAAGCAGCCTGTCAAGGATTTAGTTTTGGAATTGCTGCCAAAGTGCGTATCTGAGTCAGGTCTATGTTCACTTTGCACATTCTTATCTTTGCATGTTTCATTAATGATAAAATTAATCCCTTCACAGTGTCATGGTACAGAACATATACCCTCTTTTAATTCCTAATTCTCTCTGATTTTTAATTGGAAAACTAACTGCTATTAAAATAAGGCTTAAAAGAGTTGGGGCATATGTTCTATAGTGACTCCCTGAACTGGTGTGAATATCACCTGAAAATTCCAGGCTGCTGGTGTCAGGTTTAAATGCTGGTGGTCTGATTTAGTCTTTCTCTCTCTCTCCTGCTATTTCATCTCTTTCAAGATTTTCCTGCTTGAAAACTTCACTACTCATTAGTCACTATTGAGAGCATTAGCATGCAGCCTTGACTCTCCACAACTACTATAAACAAAGATATAAAGTGCTTTCTCATGTTTCTTGCTGCGGTTTTGGAAGCAGTGTGTATTGCAAGAGGGTAAATGGACTTACAGCTTCAGACAGATACAGTACAAGCAAAACAGCAGCCAGGGACAACACCTAAGGCTTTGGAAAGATGTCACTATTTTGAATTATTAACAAGAAACAATATAAATTAGAAACTCCACTAATGTGCCTGTAGGAACCACATACCCCTAATACAAATGTTTATGAATTAGGTAAGCTTTTAAGTACTAGTTAAATAAATACTCTGCTGCAACCCATTCTGCCTGTGGACATGTAGCTAGAAATCTTTGTTATCCTCCTGGAGACACCATGGAGATAAAATGGTAACAAGGACAGCTATAAAAAGTTTGTATTCTATTTCCAGTTGAGAAGTGTCAAACTTCATTTTTGTTAGTATCCCTCTGGAAAGTATTTCTCAGGCAGTTTTTTAAGCATAACCTGAGAAGAATATTTAATTGCAGGAATAATCACTGTTGAGTATCAAAATTAACTTAATACTCATTAGTTTGACTGTGACAGTACTTCTGGACTTGACTTGTAAAATTTGTTCAATGAATTATTGAAAAGCCATTATTGAAATAACCTTTTCTAAAATGGCTGCTTGTATTTCCCCATTGAAACACAGTATGCATCTGTTGCCATAGTTACCATTGTTTTCTGAAATAAACATTACTCTTTTCCTCATTCCTACATCCACATACAAAAAGCTAAACTATGACACCTTTTCCAATCATATGTATTGTAGATACAATGCTCTTTTTAAATTATAATCTTATTAAGGATAAAATCCTATCTTATCTCAACATGCAAACATTTAAGTGACATGAAAGATGATACTTCTCAAAGTTTATTAAACACAACACGATATGCACACATACAATCTTTAAAGGAGTGACTTTTGGGGACTCTTGTCATTGTGTAAAATATGAGGAGTTTCACTAAAAAGATTTGGGGGCACAGGAAAAGATTTATATGTAAAGCAAGTTTCCCAAAGCGTGTTTCACGTACCTCTCGTGTTCTAATCTGATGATCTTTAAACACTTGGAAAGGAACCTTCTATTCCATGGCTGGCTTGAATGTGGGGTAATTTCATTTGATTAATTGGACAGTCTTTTTTAGCCCTGTTCTCCTGCAGCACAGAGAGTATGGGTAATTTTCAAAAGTCTCATGTACGATTTCCAAAAATAGCACTCAGTTCAAGGAATTTAGAAAACTGTCCATGGGGTCAAATTTTGTCATGTCTATGCTACAGTAGCCTCATGCACAGTTCTGAAGGAAACACACTGCAAAGAAAGTACCTCATACTTCTAGCAGTAGGGAGGAAACTAAATTTCTAGAGGTTGCTTCTCTGTCAGCTATTATATATGCAGAGCAGGTGAAAAAATAAAAAAATAACACCACAGAAAATAAAACACAAGTGTCCATACAAGTGAGTAGGAAAAGCATCATACAAGTTTCATCCTGGTCCACTCCTGGCTATGATCAGGCAGGTATGAAAAGATAGTAAATGCCTATAACTGAGACTCAAAAAACCAGCCTGGAATATAAAGGATATAAATCAGCAGTTTTCCTGCATCTTTAGTAGAACCACACTGAAATATGCAAGAAGCACTCAGCCTTTATAGTGCTGTAAAAGACATGTGCTTATTCTAAACATTTGTTCCACTTCTTAAGAGCCTTCCTCAAAGTACAAGCTACAAAGAGCAAAAGCAGGCCACATCACTCCCCAAGTACCAAAGAAGAGATGTGCCTTGAGGCATACCTCTAGGGACAAGGAATTGGAACTATCTTGAACCACTTTAGGAAGCAGGTCCCAAAGGGAATGCCTTGACAGCCACCATCTTTATACACTGGAAGGTTTTCAGGGTAATCATTCTTTAGTAACCAATCAAAACATCAAGAGTGACTTGGACTTTTATGTAGGTGAGTCTAGAGACACTCAAGGCTTTAAATACTGAAACCAGCTCGTTCAATATCAACAAAAAATAAACAAGCAGTCACTGTTGAGAACAGGATAGCTACCAGTAAGAGATTCTAACATCTGAGTCAACACAAGATGTAACTCTATTCGCAATACATTATGGTGTTCTATAGTAGTTTACAGATCCTAGCTAGCATTACTCTCCCTTCATATAAGAATAAAGACACCTTGATCAAGGAGGTGTATCTTGCTAGGCCCTATAAACTTCATAGATTACAGCCCAAGGGAAAGGCTGAGAATAGACTAGCTTGTGACCCTAGCTGTGCTGTGGTGCATAATAACAGTGCGGCTGTTACTTTTTCAAAAGTCAGTGTTTCTCTAGAAGTGAGGGATGGTCATCACCATTTTTGAGGAAACTTATGCAATCTGGCTTTACCTTATTTATAGAAAGACCACTACAGATTAGTTACCAAACAAAATTGGATATAGAACAAGTATCTATATAAAAGGAATAAAGCAACACCAAGTAACTCACTCTGTCACCCAGAGAGATCTTGATAGGCTGGAAAGGTTGGCCCATGCAAACCTGATGAACAAGGAGAAGGACAAGGTGCTGCACCTGGGTTGGAGCTATCCCAAACACAAATAACATGCGGCTGGAGAATGGATTGAGAGCAGCCCTGAGGAGAAGAACTTGGAAGACATTCATTGGTAAGAAGCTGAACATGACAGATAATGCAAACTTGAAGCCCAGACAGCCAAAAGCAGCCTGAGCTGCTTCAAAGGCAGTGTGGCCAGCAAATCAAGGGAAGTGATTCTCCCACTCTGCTCTTGTGAGACCTCACCTGGAGTGCTGCGTCCAGCTCTGGGACTCCCAACGTTAGAAGGATGTGGACCTGCTGGAGCAAGTCCAGAGGAGAGCTTCCAGAATAATCAGAGAGCTGGAGCATCACTTCTAAAATGACAGGCAGAGAGACTTGAAGTTGTTCAGTCTGGAGAAGAGGAGGTTCCAGAGAGACCTTATAGAACTTTTCAGTACCTAAAAAGGGCCAGCAAGAGAGCTGGAGAGGGACATTTTACAAGGGCATGTAGTGGAAGGACAAGATGTAACAGCTTTAAACTGAATTAGTTTAGATATTAGGAAAAAATTCTTTTCTGTGAGGTTGATGAGGCACTTCAACATATTGCCCAGATTAGAGTGGATGCCCCACCCCTGGAAATGTTCAAAGCCAGGTTGAATGAGGCTTGTAGCAGACTTATCTAGTAAAAGGTGTTGCTGCTTATGTCAGGGGGGTTCAAATTATAGACATCTTGAAGGTCCTTTCCAACCCATACCCTTATATAATTCTATGATTCTGTGAACTAGGAATGCAGATAAATTAAATTTATTAAAATAATCTGAGAGGAACTACCGCTTGTCAAGAGTAAAAAATACAGGCTCTAAGGTAAAGTGAATGAGGGCCAGAATTTACGGTATCAGGCCTGAGAACCTGTTTTTACTCAGTTCTTGAGATGAATGTAATTTTGACAAAGTAGTATTTAAACATTTAAAGGAGATAAGTGATGTGAACTCACAAATGTCTTCTCCCTTATTTTCCATTATTCTTGCTCATCAAAATTTCTCCAGATTTCACATTATCTTCTAGAGTATGATTTATTCAGGAAAATATTAATGGTAAAAAAAAAATTGTCTTCCCCCTTCTTTTCTGTGAATAAACTGCTGAATCCTTCTCAAAAAATATATATATATTAGACACCATTCAAGGCCCAGACATGACTTACTGTCAAATGCAACATTTCCAAATGCTCCATACCCAACCCTTTAGCAATAAGGATGAAGGGACAAACAATGGTAAGGCACTGATACATGAATCATGTTCCTCTCTGATAAGCAGAAGGGCTCCCACAAGCACAACATCCAAGTTGGACTTCTGAAGGCTTGGACATCTATCTACAGCAGCCAACACATCTGCCCATCACTAGCCAATGAAAGCCATGCACCCCTGTAAAAGTGCAAGTCTCAAATGCTAAAGAAATAGTATCAGGGCCTCAGAAATAAACATTCCCTGAAAATCAGACCCTAAACTAATTTTACCACACTGAGAAATGGTTCAACACTTTATGAACACTACAAACCTTCCTTTTATAGCAAAGACAGTAACTAAAGGGGGAGCAATAGCAAGCTCTCTGTTAATAATGGCAGGCATCTCCTGTAAAGTTTTTGTCATTAACAACAGTCCTAAGGCTCAGATATACAGAAAAGTTCACCCACAAATCCATACACATTAATAGTCCTTGGCAAATATGGTCTAAAATAAATTAAATTAGCCCTCAATGAAAGCCCTTATTTGTCAATCAAGTGATAAAATATTCATTCATTTCACACTCTAATGCCAGGTTAGAGCTTGCACATCTAATTAAACCACTTCAGATTGGTCCAGCTTCTGCATTTCCCAGATACCCTCTTTACTTTGAGCTAGTTCAGCTTCTTTTTGCAGCCTAGAGTTTTGTACATCCTGAACATTAATATATTCAGCACTAGATCATCAAGTGATGATGGAGAACATTTATTTCACGATGTAGGTGTCACATTGGGATACATCTGGATGTGCTGAAAATGAAAGGCGACTGGGACTAATTTTCCCAAGTAAAAATACAAAATTGTCTAACATGAATGCTGTTTGTTGGCCACAATTATTACCTGTGAGCCTTTTGTATCCATTAATATTGCACACAGACACAGGCTACACTGAAAGCTTATGTGAGCTGGGAACCTGCCTTTTGACTGATGTCTAACCAGAAGAGGCTGTAAAGCTCTTTCCCTCAACCTTCCCTTATATCAGTGGGCTCGAATCCCCATAAAGTGGAATCTTGTGTACATTTGGTGTCAGTGAGTTTAACACCCCATCAGATGCCACCTTTGCCCAAGTCCAGTGTAAGCCTCAGACGCTGTAACCATCTTTCTCTTCTCATGAGCATAGGCTCTTTTGTGACTCAGATGACCTCTAAACTTCAGAAGGGAGTCCAGTGTCCCAGTATAATTGCTTCTACACTATATACTGTCCAGCTTTTTATTTTTGATTTGAAAAGAGATAACTGTAGACACCATGTGTGTAAATGTTGAAGGAAAAGCTTCTTAAAGATGAAAAAATAAGCATCCATTAATTCATTAAACAGCCAAAAGACAGGAAGTGCCACTACTGGCATTTCCTGTGCGATCAGATTCTACTCCCATGTGTATACACATTATGATACATTCTGTAATTATATAATTCGGTTTTTTTCCACAGGACCCCAGCTTTATTCAGTGCACAGTGTTCGGTGAATACAGCAGTTGCCCAATATTTCTCTTTATCCTCATGCTTTATTTACTGCACATCCTCTGAACATTGCATTGAATATAGAATTACTTGTTGCCTCATGGGTTTTGTGCTTATGCTCCCAAAACTAGTATATCAGTGTACTATAAGGATTAATGAATTTATGGTCACAATCCTCCTATGTAAACACTAGGACAGTGTCATTCCTATGTACACATTAATAGAGTGTCATTAAACCTATTTTATAGACTGAATCAGAAAGACACAATGATCTGCCTGATGTAAGACAGTAAGTCAGTGGTATATTCCATGATAATACCACATAACTATGATAACATACCATGATAACTACCACATAATGCTGGCTCCTCCCCTGAAGTCATAAACCTACATGGCTTGTATTAATTAGAGTCACAACAATCAACACTGAGCATTTCTGTAAATCACACTCCTGGTCTTGTGACTTTAACATCCAGAAAGTCACCCATTCAGTGATATCCTGGCTGCCTTCAGTGTATTAGCCTGGAAGCCTGCAGCAGGCTAGATCCACTTCTCCCACAAGATCATTAATTGTGTAGATGATAAAGCTAAACTTAGATCTATTGCCATTTTCCTTCATTATCTATATACAGACACCTACTGACATCTCAGGCAAGTGAAGAATACTCCTAAAAGATGTCTTCCCTCTCTACACAACCCAGTTCATTCCTTGAGCACAGTTTACCTCCTGCAGCAACTGAAGCAGGGGTCCTGTGGCAAGAATGTACATGGAAGGTGGAATCATAAGAGATTGCTTCATTAAAGACTCTAGGGCCATGTATGTGGCAATTAAAATTCTGTCTTGTTTTGAGGAATTTGGTTTTTAATTTTTTTTTATAAGTGCATCTAATTCCCTCACCTGAAAAGGTTTTTTTGTAACCAGAAAGAAGGAAATCGGAAACTTCATTAAATCTATGAAGTCTACTGTGCAAAGCTGATAGATTAAGGAAATATTCAAATAGCGTATTGTGCCCCACCAGGGGAAAACAATAAACTCATTCTTTTCCCAAAAAAAAAAAACTGTAGAAAAGCAATTTGCACATTAGTGCACTATAATATCAGAAATCACAGTAGGGAAGCCAGCTAGATTGAAAATCATAGCTGAAAGGTCATTTGCCTGTTATGCCATCAAAGTGGCATCAGCTATAGTCTTGGTCTACATTTATGCCCAAGAAATCCATGTCTATCCTGTTCTGCAAATATTTCTCCAGGATCAAGTCCTTTAACTTTTCAGCTACTCTATCTGTTCAGATAAAGAAAGTCAGGAAAACCCAGACTGTAGAGTCCTGTGCTAACATACTAGTCACTGAGTCATTGTGTGAAAGGAAAACTTCCCCTCTGAAGAAAACAAAGTAGTGAAACCACTGTCCTTAGTGCAGAGAAGGACACACAAAGGAAGCATGTGGAAGAGATTTGTCATGGAATTAGACATGTCTGCCCAAACAGAGAGGTCTACAGAGATGGTGCATACACCTGAGCTAGTGTTCTAAGGCACACCTTAATATACTCAGCAGAGGTCTATTTGCCTGAAGTATCTGCTTGCTTCCACTGACAATTTCTGATGTGGCTGGCTGAATTGGAAACATCTGAAGATAAGCAAAATGAAACAGATGCCTAATTTCAGTAACCCAGTCAGGCTAGGAAGAGAGCAAGCCTCCCAGCCACAGAGATCTGTCAGGTGCCAGGCACATGCACAAGTAGAACACAAGGCACAAGGAGAAATGAAATGTGGAACCAGAGGACTCGCAGCCCTCAGGCTTTGGTAGAGTTTGAGATGTAGCCAAGATGTCCTGTGTTAAGGTTTTGGAACTAAGTGTTTAAATTCCTCTGAAGTCTAACTTTAGAGTGAGGCATTAAGCTGCTTTTTTGGATCCAATTTTCTGACTTTGTATTTTTATAGCCTCTTGGTAGCAATTATAAACCAGCAATTAAATGTAAGAGTAGGATCATTAGCCTTAATCATATTGGTAATGAAGTCTGAGTATTTGATTCAGGGAAATGAAATTACATACATTTCCTTTTGTTCTGTTATCCAATCTCTAGTAATTTACATGTGGTCTTGAATGTAGCTCTGTCTCTCTGTGGTTGCTCCTGCAGACTTGAGTACAGATTTCTCTCAAACTTTAACTGGACTTTGGGATATGCAGGCAATATAGGACTGAACCACACATGCTGGTAAAATTTCCAAAGTTCAAGTATTGTGCTGGCCGATACTCAGCCCTGTTTCCTGTGTATCTCCTTATAATTTTCTTTTCAGATGTTTCAGTTCAAAAAATTAGAGTCTGAGAGAAGCTACTCAAGAAAGAAAGGAAATTTTACTGACAATTTGTGAGGAATTCGTTACTGTGTTTATTTTTATCCAATTAAATTTAGAGAGAACTAGATACTGTAGGCAAAAATGCTGGTGGCTATAGGGTCAAAGTATAATTTTTTTGAATTAAAAATAAAATTTCCTGCAAAGAAGAATAAAGCTATACCCAAAGACAAGAGAGAGGAAACTTCCCTCAGAACTGACAATGATTTCAGAAAGCAATACAAGTAGCCATGGAAAAAAACATGTTAATTAATGAAAACAGAGAGGAAAAAAATTCTCTTCCTAAAAGCAAAACTGCCAAAAGAACTTATAGCTCATTTCAACATGTAAATTGAATATGAATAGACAAAAAATAAAAGAGTTAAAGCATATTTGACCATAAATGGCTAGTGGTCAGTCTTCTTATGAAATTAATCTTTCAACACATGCTGCTATGCTTTGTATTTTTTTCTGATAACCCTTACCGTATGTACTACTGACAACCATATATCTTTTCCCATGTATCTTTGAGCTACAAAAAGGATTAATTTTCTTATAGTAGCCTGTCTCTTACATAGCTATTGACAGGAAAAACAGGATGTTAGTTTGTGGTGCTGGCTTAGAGAAAAACAGTAATTGTGATGTGGGAATATTGTACCAACCACTTTCCAGTTATTTTCGATGTCAAAACTCAAATAAATGCAAGTACTTGCAGAAAATGCAATGTTGGAAAAGCTATGTACGAGTTCTGACTTCAGCTTACACAACGAGCTGCAGACAAAAAAGAATAAAGAGGTTCTGGGAGGACTTGTGGGAAGGGCTGGGATATGAAACCCTTATGATAAGGCTGATAAAGTTTAAAGGTCACTTATGTGTCAGATAAACCAACTTTCAAATGAGACAAGTCTAACCTGACTCTTGTGACTTGTTTGGAAGTTTAGAACCTGATTCACAGACCTAACAAAGGCTTCAAAACCAACACAGTTTGATTTGCTGCTGTTGATGAAACAAATGGCGCAGGGGAGCAAGAGGATTCCCTAAATATACTTTACAAGATCAGAATGCTGGATTCCAACTAAAAAGAATAAAACCATAGGAGAAAATTACATCTAACACACCAACAAGCAGGGACATGGAAAACACTCCTTAATCGCCTGAAAAATCCTAATTTAGTGCCCTTCCTACTGATTTGAACACACAACAGATCAGAGCCATCACATACAATCCCTAGGATGTTCCACTATGAAGGCTCCTTTATTCCTCCTGACACCAGGGGAAATTATCACCTCTTCTAAAAAATAGGGTAGCAAACAAGATTTAAAAAAAAAAAAATTAAAAATCATATTATTATTAGATGGGTACAAAAGTAACTTCTAATTAACCATCGCTAAGCTACAGGTTGATCTGTATAATTTACATAAAAGCTAATGACAGACTTGTAAATGAAATAAAATTACTACATAATAAAATGCACAGCTTTGATTTGATTCCTTGCATGAAGCAAGTGAATAAGGTGCTTGAAAATGTATTAAATACAGAAGAAAAAGCTGTTTTAACAAGGGGACATACCTTGTTTTTCATGTTCCCTTTGGTAGCAGTTATTCTGAGTATCCGTTAACACGTGACTACAAATATTTATAAGTTTATTCATATCTCACTTTTACAAGATGTACATTCATATCATGTAATTCAACATAATACACTCCAGAAAGGGAACTCAACATGTCTGGTGAATTCATGTAGGAGCATGCTGGCATAATCAAGACCTAAAAAAGGTTGTTTGCTTGTTTCTTTTTCTCTTCCACAATAGCAAAGGGGTACAACCTTTTAAGATGGGTTAGGTTTGAAGATTTTTGTTTGTTTGTTTGTTTCATTTTAGCAATCCCTGAAATGTCTGTAAATCAGACACACTGTGAATACATAACCAAAATAATGCTATGATGCTGCAAATCATACTGGCTGCTCATACTTTTGCAAAAGCAACAGGATCTTAAAATATAAAAATAAATGCAAAGCATTGTCAAATTTACACTCAACATAATTAAAATAATACACATTTAGAATTTTCAAACAAAAAATAAATAAAACATCCATATACATTAATATAAAGAAACAGAGATATTTGCCTGTCTTTGATGTAATTAATACATATCATAAGCCTAGATTCATGGAAGTATTGTCTTTCAATAAATATCTTCAGCTTCAAAATCTGATATTTTCTACATTCTTCAACCGATTTTAATTATATATCAATTTTCAATATAAGGTGTATGAACTACATTATGTTTCAATTTATTTATTGGAAATCAGCAAATTTTCTAAATTTAGGAGCCAACTTTTAGCATCCAATCTGCCTAACAGAAAGAATTTGAGGGATATTTGGCAACATACCCCTTTTGAAGAATGCCTCAAACACCAAAGCCCACAGCCTTCCACTGACCCAGCTAGAAAAGCCAGCCAGCAAAAATTACCAATATAAAATTAGCCAGGGCAGGACATTGACAGGGCACATGTTGTACCTTCTAAAGAAGTGATTTGGAGATGCCATTTTACAAGCACGAGGTGGAAAGCAGAAGGCTCTATTCATCTCCGGAGGAGAAGAAATTACACTCTGTAGCACTCCGCACTTCTTTCTGGTTTTGTTTTAGTTTCCAAGTAATGCCAGGCCTTCTCCAGCCCTATCATGTCTAACTGCAATCAGTAGAGATTTTCAAAGGACCAAGTGAGAAGCTGATGCCATGTTATCCACAGCTGTATGAAAACTTTTTTTGCCATGAAAATGCTGTCACATCAGGGAAAGAAAACAACATAATGGGGTGAGAAGGTTGCTTACAGATGAAGAGTGGGGCACTTCAACCATCCTTTTTAAAGAGAAACACAAAACATTTCTAACCGTATTGGTGGTGTACACTATTGGCGGAGTTGTGTAAAATTAGCAGTGACAAGGACACCACCTGGATCATTAGATATTAGATATTATAAAAATAAACACATTTCTAAGAAATATGTGTCATCTATTTTTCCTATACTTTGAAAGATTTCTTCAAACTGAAGGGGGAAAAAAAGCCTGCCATCTCCAAAGCAATAATGCCTCCAAAAACTAAAATTATCCGTTAAAAAAAAAAAATCATTTTGCCTAGCACATTTAAACAAGCAGAAAACATGCGTATTTTTTTGTCACAAAGAAATAAATTAATCCATAACCTGGGTTTGCCTTAGGGATCTGGATTCCTGTACTACTACGTGTCTATTTGATTTGCTTCAACAGTCCCAATGTTTCAATGTTATGTCAATTCAAAATCATGTCTTATTATTATTTTATAGGCAAATATAGGACTAAAAGACATAGCAGATAAAGCATGCAAAGAATTGACATCTGTACACTTGGTCTGTGTGAAAAGTTTATAGTAGGGGAAGTTGAAATCAGAGTTTCCTAGGAATTTGTGCATGCTGCTGGGAACTTGGAAATTTGGTTTTAGTCTTAGCATTGACACAACTCGGCCCCATTGAGTCATAAACAAAATTCCCACTGACATACAGGGTCGGAGAATTGGACAATAACTTCATGTTCTGTGGAAATAACTCACAGGCACATTCTGACACTCCAAAACACATTCAATGTGACCTTTAAAACTTTTGCTGAAGTCAGATACAGAGTTTAAATTTCAAGGAGCCCTGGCTATGTAAAAGGTTGTCTACCACCACAAAGCTCATGTCAGATTACAATCTGGGGGATGCTGCTACATTACAAAAACAAAAGTAATCATACTCAGTGCTGACAATGAGCTATGGAACCTGGCCTTTCATTTATATGCCTTAATTTCTACAAAAATGGGGACAATAATTCTTATCTAGTTCATAATGGGTGTGGATTAAATAATAGACATTTATACTTTGCAAATGAACATTATATAAGTGCTAAGTATTATGATATTGACCAAAATGTCACTACATCTATATGACACTACAAAGCAAAAAACTTTCAGGACAATTTTTTTAAACATATTTCCAAGTCAATAAAAATGAGCCATGGAGTCAACTGGCTATTTTAGTAAAAATGTATGAAGTACTTTAACTGATTTAACAGTTAAAAAAAAAAAAAAACAGAATCTATTCTTTCCATTATAAAGGGGCCCATTTAAGGCATGAAGCCTTTTTTATAGTCTTGCTTATAAACGTCATTATTCATTTGGCATTCATTCAAGTTATTTTTCAAATACCAGACAAATCTTCTGAGAATGATTCTTTAGCAATCTACATATGCTAAATGCAGGCCTCCTCCAAGGAAATTGCTCAGTGGCTGCTGTTTTGATGATCTTGGAAATTTCATACTTCTTAAATCAAAGATTACACAAAGAGCAGGCTGGATGATGGTGGACAGTAAATGAGGCTTGGCATGCCTGAGAATCTCAAACAATTATGATAATTTTAAACTTTAATTAGCACCTCAGGACCATGACTATTTTATCTTCAACCTCCAACCTATTTAAGAAAACAATTTAAAAACAAAAACAAAACAAACAAACAAAAAGAGACCACACACTAACAGAGATGGAGTAGATGCCTTGGTCCAAATCTCAACTCGTATGGATCACTGGAGCTCCACACGGTGAAAGGAGCCACAGTGACTTATACTTAGAGAAAAGTACAGTCCAATACATGGTAGGTCAGGTAGAATGCCTCATTTCTTCACAATGATGTAAAGATGACAAGAAGAGGAGGTCATCTGCGTGCATCATCCAAAACAAGGCAAAGCTTTTGCATCCCCACTAATGCAATTGGCCCATTCAAGAAAGCAAAGCAGAACCAGTTTTGGCAATAACCCCTACACAGTGCACTTTTTCATTTCCTTTCATGCCAAAAGAAAAGCAAGAGCAGCATGAATCACCTTGGTAGATTCCCAGCAACACCCTGCCCCTCTCCCCAGTCTGACCTGTGGTACCTCCTTCAAAGCATGCTAAACTGATAAATCTTGCCAACTTCTTCCCTTTGTGGTAGAGAGCAAGACTGTCCTCAAGACATCCATTGGAAGCACTCAAAATAAAAAAAAGGGAGAATATTTAATTCTGTAAAGATGTGTGCTACACTACCAGCCTTGTTTCACCTTAGCAGGGAATTGTATTGATGTCACTGTGTTTTGAATACCACAAAGAAGTAAAATTTCTGAGAGAAATCTACAGGCATTTTTTGCTGTGTTTGTATCTAGTAGAAAAACAAATGCAAAAGTTATTCTTTCCTATACAAAGTGGATGCATACTCTATGTGTATCCTGCAACACTTTGAGATCAGTAGCACTTCTCAGCATCTTACTCGGATGTCTGAGAAAATTCATAGCCCGAACCTACAACTTCAACAAGCTCATGGAATTCTTTGAGGGTAAAAATCAGTCCTGTCTGAAAGTCCAGTTCAGGACTGCAAAATAGTCATGTAAGCCTCTCTCAAATTCTCAAAGGAGGATTTGAAAGGCTAGCAGTTAGATTAGAGGTACAGATAACAAGCAGTCCCCATTCAATTGATAGCTCTATGCCTTCAATTGATAGCTCTATGCCTTTGGTCTTCAATACCGTGTATCTAATTCTCCTTCAATGGCTGTGGGTGTACAGTACAACAGGTTACTTACTTGAACCCAAACCATCTTTGTACTAATGCCTATTGTTTTTCAGATTTTAGAAGTGCTAGAACCACTCCAAATATTTTTAATTCTAGCTAGAATTTTATACATCATCATGAATAACATTTTATTTTCCAGACAATGTTTTTTTTCTCAATAAGAAATTGGTAATTGCCTGAAATTTAGTCTGTATATCTCAGCAACAAGTTATGTTACCTTAATGTTTTGGCCTTGCTTTAAAAAGGTACTAGACTTTCACAGAGAGGCAAAAAAGGCAGGCAACTTTTATCAGCCCCAGCAAATCCAATACATTAACTACTTCTCACATAATAAATAGAAGGGAAATGTCACCGTTTTGACATTCCAGAAATTTTGTTTGCTAGAAAATAACAAAATTTGAAGGAGAAGGAAAAAAAAACAAAAGAAGAAAACTCTCTAAAAATTATCCTAAGCATAATTTTTTTTTTGTCCTACAGTAATATTTGGATTTGATAAATATCAGCAAAAGCCAAAACTAGTAATGGATTGCTAAACAAGACATAAAAAGCAGGCCTAATAATGGTGCTATTCAGAGGATAACTCTCCATCAACACAGACCTTGGTAGCGAAGGCAACAAATAACTATCTTGTTAGATGAAGAAAAGACCACTATTTGTACCTTCCTCTCTCTGGCCCAGCAGAATTTTTTTTAAAACCCCAAACCTAATTAGAAGTGAGTAACAGAAAAAAAAGTAAAACTGGGAAGGAGGGTCAGTAAGCCCAGACACTTTGGTAATATAAAGGACTTCCTTGCTCTCCATCCTTACTGGATTTATAGCATTACTTTTCTTAAGCATTAACTTAATACCTGGTATCCAAATCACAGGCAAAAATTTAAATGGCCAAATATCGAACTCGTCCTCTTGTACAGAACACTTCCATGGGTTGTTTTAATTTGTTTGTGTTTGTTGTTGTTTTGTTGTTTACTTAAAATCATGCGAAAGTGTCATACATATTTTTCAGCTTGCTTCCCAGAAATATGGCATATTAAGTTGACTAGAAATCATAGTATCTACCTTTTCCCATATGTGATACATAAAATTTTATCCATTCCTAGAAGACTCAGACTGTCATTTTGGCAAGGAGCTGCAATGCACCAGTCTGAGCATAAAGGATTTATGTTATGGATCTTGCAGAATTGGTTAATAACAGAATAAGTACGGTTATTTTTTTTAATCTATAATATTTACAGTATTGCACTTTACTGCACTTAATTGCATTTCACTAAAATTGATGCTGCATCAGTATTATGCCTTAAAACCATATGTCCATCTTTGTTGTATAATTCATTCTTTCTACATCCTGCAAAACAGTGAGATTCTGATTCAAAGATCTAGGTATTTGGGGGGAAAAAATGAAAAATTGACCTGTTTCTATGGCACAATATATCTCTTTGAGTTCAGGTAATTCTGGCAAAAACAGGTGCATTTCTTATTGTTCCCATCTTTCAAGTTATCATTAACAATTAGTAAATTCTAGTCTCTTTTTTTTTCTCCTTTCAAAGGACATAGCCATTTGAGACACACACTTTTTTGTTATTGCTGCTCCTTTTTTTTTTTTCTTTTAGGAAAGAAAATAAGGAAAATAAAAACCTGCCTTGCCTCAGATCTGAAATTCCACATTTAAATTCAAACCAGTTCTGCAGCAGCAGCAGCTCCTCAGTGATGGAAGAGATTCATGGCAGTGAAATAATACTGTTGGCAACAAAGAAATGTCATCTTTAATGGAGACCAGCCCCAAGGATTTATTATTTATTATTATTACTATTTGTTTTGTTTAGTTTTGTTCTAATATATTTCTGATCTTCAAAACGTGTTTAGTTTGACACATGCACAAGGTAGCAAAACTGACAGCAGCAGATGACGTTATGCCGGAGCGATCACTTTTGCCAGGGTCAAAAAATCCGAAGTGTCCCCAATGTTCACAGATTAACATAATTTAGAGATAGTTTCCTTTTCTTTTTTTTTTTTTCCCCTCTCTTTTTGTGATTTTTTTTTTAATTCTCTTTTCTCTCTCCTCCCACCTACTTTGTCCTCCGAGGAGTCTCTGACTGGCGGGTGCGCGTTTTCTGCTCGCCTGTGTTGCGTCCCCACCGCGCCACGCGGCACCTCCCGCCGGCCGCCGAGTCCCTGGGGCCGGGCGGGCGAGCAAAGCGGCGCTCGCAGACCTCGGGGAAGGGGAAAGGAATAAAAACAAAACAAAACAAAAAATATATATATATAATAAAATTAAAAAAAAAAAAAGAGGGAGAGAGATAAGGCGGCAGGGCGGCCGGAGCGCTCGCTGCTCGCCCTGCAGCCAGGGAGGAGGAGGATGAGGAGGAGCGGGGAGGCAGAGCGGCGGTCCGTGCGGGTCACACGCCCGCCCGCCGCGGGCACCCGGGGCGGGGTGTGATGGGGGGCTCGGGGGAAGCGTGTCAGAGCCCCAGGGCCTCGGCGTGCTTCCGGGCCTTCAGCCGCAGGTCGGCGATGCTGGAGTTCTTGCTGTTGCTCTTGGCGGCAGCGGCCACCACGGCGGCGGCGGAGGCGGACTCGGCCAGGGAGGCGATGGGCAGCCCGAAGGGCGGCGGCGGGAACATCAGGTAGGGCGCGTGGGCCGCCAGGTGCGGGTGCAGGTGCGGGTGCGCGTGGGCCACGCCCTCCAGCTGCAGCTGCGCCTGGACCTGGGCGGCGGTGGCAGAGACACGGCGTCAGCACCGAGCCCGCAGCCAGGGGCACGCAGCCCCCCAGCCCACCCATCTGCAACCCCGACCCTTCCCGGGAGCCCGGCGGATGAAAAGAGCAACTTGTGAGCGGAGTTCCCCCTGCAGTCAGGGCGGCAAACCTCCGCTCCTTGCTCAGCTAAGGGCACAGAGACACGCTTAACCCTCCTCCTGGTGGTTTTAAATAAATAAATAAATAAATAAATAAGGCCTAATGCACGGGCGCCAACAAGCGCTAAACAGCTAATCTTTTTTTCTTTTTTCTTCTATTTTTTTTTCTTTTTTTTTTTCCAGGGATGTTTATTCATACCTTGCTTTAAAAACTCTTTGGCCACGGGTCCCTTCTATACCCGGCTGGTGTTTGCTTTGGAGCTTTCTAGACCTACACAAACACATTGGGTTGACTGAGAGATTTCAGCTTCGGGTAGGTTCGGGAAGGAGTGGGGGAGAGTTTATTTATGTATTTAATTATTTTGGTCCAAATATGTCTTTTAAAAATCAATACAATTAATCTGCCAGCTCCACGTGTCTCCGAGACACAGAAGGTGGTGGAGGGTCCCTTTGGGCTGGAAAAAAATCAATTCCCCGATTAATTGACCAAAAAAAAAAAAAAAAAAAGAAAAGAAAAAGAAAGAAAGAAAAAAACGAGGGAGGGAGAGTTACAACCGGCTAGGAGCTGCCCCGTGTGGCTGCGCTTCTCTGGGCATGGACCCACCCGGGGCCCGCAGTGGCTTCAGTGCCTGCGCTCCGCCACTGCCCCTGTCGTGGCTGACCATCAGGGTAGCAGAGCATTTGGGAACAGGCTCCCCCACTCCAGGGCATCCATCGGAAAATGACAGTTCTCAACTGCCCGCCTGGAAATGAGGAGGGCAACTACAGCGCAAGGATCCGTACAGCGTGTGACCCTCACGGTTTCCCGCATCGGGTGGAAGAGCCGCCTCCCGCAGCGCTCTCCGGCGCCAGGAGGGTCCCAGAGCCGGGACGGTCCCAGAGCCGGGACGGTCCCAGAGCCGCCTGGGCTGCTCGGGACCGAGCTGGTCCGTGCACACAGAGGGCGGGCGGGCTCGTCCGGGCACTCCGGGGCCCGCCCTGCCGTGGGAAGGCGATGCGGCCCCGGGAGGCCAGAGTGTCCTGCGGGCGGCCCTGGGGCCGTGTGCGAGCCCATGGAGCCTCAGGAGGAGCCCTGAGCCCCGCCGGCGCCTCGGGACCCCCCGCTCGGCCCCGAGGAGCGCTGAGCTCCCGAAAGCCGGGCGGGGGCTCCTTCACGAAGTTTTACAGCCTGTTTTTAATACGTGCCAACTTCTATATAAATGGCACTTGTAAACGTGTCCGGCTTCCTCCCGTGCAAACGAATGGGGGTCAGAGCTTACTGAGGGAAAGTAAAATAAAACCGGAGCTAACTACCTGTTGGAAAGGCATCCTCAGAGCTCCCATATTCACGTAGGGGGCTACTCTGCAGGCATCTAAATGGCTAGCGGTTCCCAGGATCACACCTGCGGAGAGAGACAAGACCGGGTGAGTAGCGTAGGGGCTCCGGGGCCCTAAGGCCACCACCCCCCGGCCGGTCCGCAGCCCCAGCCCACCTTTGTGCATCTGGTTTTCCTGCTTCCGGCACTTAGCTCTCCTGTTCTGGAACCAGACCTGTGAAAAGAAAAAGCAAACAAAACCAAAACAACAACAAAAAAAATGGAGGTGGCCTAGGCAGTTGCTAAGCCAGCGTTATCTCAGGAGCTAGGGATGGAGGGGTGAGGAGAGTGACTGCACAGCTTTGCTGAGGTCTCCCCTCGGGAGCAGCTCGACCCCAGGAGGAGTGAGCTCCTCGTTGTGCTGCTGTAAGGGGGGGAGGTCCTGCTCCTTGCTGTGGTCCCTCAGTTGAACCCAGGAGATGGAAGCGCCCTCGCAGCCGGAGAGACCGGGAGGGAGCCTGCCGCTTAGCACCGAGTCTCGGAGGGCCCCGTGCCCCCTGGGCGGGCAGTGGCGTTCTTTCTGCCGCCCCCCTGGAGCGACACTTACAGTAAGACCACCCACCCGCAGGACAGGTGGGACCCTCGTACCCTTCTTAGTAATCTTAAGCAGCCCAGGAAAAGCCAGTGTGGCCCAGGTCAGACTCCGGGGTCTGAACCCCAGGAGGCTGGACCTCCCGCCCTCTCCCGAGCTGGGCTTGAAATCGATGATCTCCGACAAGATGCGACACACTGAACTTTCGCGAAAGACTTTGAATCGTTCCCCATTCCCTAAACGCTAAACAAAACAAAATCCTCTTCTGCGGACTTCTGGCCAGACAAGAGCAATATCTCTTGCAGGCTGGGATGTAAAAAAGTGCTTATGCCCCTACCCGAGGAGCGCCTGTAATTCGATAATGCTTCCCCAATTCCAGCCGTTCTCGCTCAAACAATCGCAGAACTTTGCAGTTGCCACTGCGCTTCCCGTGCCTCTTTTCCAGGGGCAGTTCAGACCTTCGTTACTTTTCCCTTTCCTCCGTGCCCGATTAACAGGTCTCCCCAAAACATCAGGAGAAACGCGGGCCAAAATATTTTGCGGATCTTTATCTTTACACCAAAACCTACCGAATATGGACAAACATTGACTTTCACCACTGATAAAATCTTATGGCTAAGTAAACACCTACAACCTTTGATGTTCTTGCACTTGCCAAGAGATCATACGGTTAATTAATACTAACTGCACTTCCTACATCAAATTTTCCCTTCAAGCTTTCTTCAATTGCCTTAATGATGGTCATTTACAACGGAGTAATTAGTGCAAAGAAAGGCTTCCGAAGGCATTAATTACCTCGGGTACCTCAGTGATTTTCTTAAGTAGGAATTGGCCTTCTCTGATTTAGCGCACCATTTTTCCTGCCTAGGGTGTCCGTGGGGGAAGCACGCAGCGGGCGACTGCGGAGCGCCGTGGGTGCGGACAGATCGACCGACTGACGGTCAAACAGACAGACAGACAGACAGACAGACCGACCTACCCACCCATTTACCCACCGGTCCTGGCTCCTGTCCCTGACGGCAATCACCAGCGCAACCCTCCCCGTGCTAAGCGGGCATCGCTGCCGCCCCGCTGCCCTGCACAGCGCGGCACAAGCCTATTTTTCCGTACCAGCAATACGCAAATATTAACAACATGCATCGCTTCTCCTTTTAACTGGACCGTTAGGGATTTATATACACGTGCATATGCATTTAAATATGAGCATGCAAAATATTATCGAGCTCTAGCGAAAATAATGCATTTTTTTTACTGTGGTAAATCCTTGCAGGAAATCTCCTTGTGTGTGTTCCCCACGTCCTCCCCCCCACGTCTACCCCCTTCCCCCGCCTCGCCAAAGCAGAGTAAATTGTCAGAAGAAATTTAAGCAGCGTTTAAACAACTTCTCTTGCAAATCAGAACATCTTTCAAACCGAAATTATATTTAAATCTGGAAAACGAAGTGCCCTTTCCCTTTAGCTACGAAAAAATAAGGTTATGAGGAATAAAAGTGATGAATTAGCCACTGCGTTAAGCGATAATAAATCAGGCTTGGTGTGATTCGCGATCAATTCCAATTAGTCATGAATATGCTAAGTAAAGCACAGTACACTGTTTTAGACAGTTATTTCTTCATTAAGGATCACTCAGTGATTTCTTTCACAAATGCTCTAATCTGATTTCCTTTTGATTTCCATTAGAGACAGTGAATAATGACATTTAATTTAGCCCTGCACCATAAACCCAAAGATATTTGTTGTAATTGAATTACTGCCTGCTCCTCACTATGGTCTCATAACTTTCAATTATAACCCTGACAGCTGGGTGATATGAGTTTCCAGTACAACACTAAAAATAAAAGGTTAATAAGGACTAGCTACCATAGGAGCTTCTATTTATTTACAGCAAATTTCCACGCTAAATTGAAACTATATCCTTTAACAGCAAGGGACAAGAGGTGCAGATAGGAATTAGAGAACCATTCCAAAAGTATTGGGGGAGGGGAGGGGGGAATAAAAAAAATAAAACCACCCTTTCCCTTTTGTGCTTTTTTCTTTTTTTTTCTCTGCTTCCACTTATTGATGGATATTATATCTCTGCTTATTTCCTAATTAAAAGAATATCCATTTCCCCTCTTTTTCATATTTTTCCTCTTTATACTTATTTTAGGGATTTTTTTAATACACACAAACCTCTTTAATAAAATTATTAAATACATTTTTCTATTCTCTGTCATAATCTCCTCCTGATTCTTTTTGGGGTTTTGATTTGGTTTGGGTTTTTGTTGTTGTTGTGTTTTAATTTTTGTGCGTGTGTGTGCTTTTTAAGATCTGTAAGCACTTGAAGCACCAATTTTCCTGTAACTATGAACATCCTGTTAAGGTGCTCCTCAGTAATAAAGTACTTGAAAGAAAGAGTGCAGAATTCAATTACAAGTAATTTATTTTTATAGAAACAGTACATCAAGGCCTTGGAAAGATATTACAGAGCCCAAGTAAGAAGATCTAGGAAGATGACATAAGAGTTGATGTCCCCTTCAGCAAAAGTTTAATCTTTTCATTAATTTATATGGTGTGGTTAGATCAATCTTCCAGGAGAAAGTAGGCCAGCAGCACTCCGAACGCCTGCAATATTCCCTGCAAGCTGCCATTCCTAAGGCATATACCCTGCACCATCCCTTGCCCTGCTCAGTTTGTACTGAGAGTCACGGGAGCTGAAGGGAGAATAAAACCTTGAAAGAAGACAAAAAAAAAAAAAAAAAGAAAAAAAAAGAACGAAAGCAACTTAGGTACTCCATTTATTTCAACATTTGCCTCCAGGAGACAGTTGTTTAAAGCGAGTGGCTTGCTCAGGCAAATGCTGGCTGAGCAGTGTGCTGTCTGCTTGCTTTCCACAGTTTAGGAGGGCGCAAACAGACCCCTCTCCCCACTCCATCTCGGAGCCGTATTTCTCCGTGTCCCGCTGTGCCCTGGGAGTGAGGTCAAGGCATGGAGGCCTCCATCTATGCCCACAGAGCCATACCCATGCCTATGTGCAACCACCCGCACGGTCCTATGGGCAGATATACAAATATATCTCTTATCTCCAGGGTGTGAGGGCGTTTTTTCAGTGGGGATATTGCCTTGGTGACATTTCCTTCTTGACTTTTATTCTGGTTTGTGTCTGTCAGACCAAGCATAGAATTTTAATGCAAGAAGAGATTTCCTTCAGGTTTCTCCTGCTCTGGGCCTGCTCAGAGAGCTACAGGTTGATCTTACATTTTCTAGGTAGATTTTTGTTAATTATTTCTGTGTTGGGTTTTTTTTGTTTGTTTGAAGGGTTTTGTTTCTTTTAATATGACATCTGTTTTGTGGAAGCACTCCCTAGTTGGCTTGGGGGAAGAGGGAGTATTTTTCCTCTGCATCAAACTGAAAATCAAATTTAAAAATAATCGATGTGAAACCACCCAAACAGACAGCTCTGGTGGCCCCAGGACTACAGCAACCCGGACCTATTTTCGAGATTTTGAAGCCTAATTGGCATTTAGCTGTCTCTGAAGCGGGATGGGAGGGACGGGGGGAACCTCCACCAGATGGGGTGGCATGCATTCATAGGCTTGCTGTGCGAATCAGAGCCGGCACCTTTCCCCTGGCTCTGGCTAATCCTGTCCCTCAGCACCCAAACTGTCTAGCCTTATTCAAGCGATTGTTTTCTGGCCTTTTTCTTTTTTTCTCCCCATAATGGCCCCATAGTAGAAAAAGCGGGAAGAAAGTCAGGATTAAGGGAGAGTAAATGGCACGTTTGTAAGGGGAAAATTAATTTTTAAAAAAAATGTTCAGTTATTAGAGATTCATCAACACTATCACCACCCAAATACCCTACCCCACACACATACCAAAAAAAAAAAAAAATTAAACCTTCCTAGGAAACGCTAGACACGGGCAGATGTTCCCAGAGGAGAATAACTGTTTGGCAGGACAGGTACAGCAGAATTGCAAACAGCTTTCCCATCACACGTGTCACCTCTGCCTTCACCTCCCCGTTCTGCATGAAACGGGCACTGTGCTAGGATCCGCTGGCAGTTAGGAAGTGAGGTGAGCACGTTTCCAGGAATAGAGCCTTTCTCTTACCTGAACCCTAGCTTCAGATAGTCCCAGCCTCTGGCTTAGTTCCTCCCTCATGAAGGCATCCGGATAGTGAGTCTCATCAAAAAGTCTTTCCAGCTCGTTCAGCTGCTCTAGTGTGAAATTGGTTCTGCTTCTCCTTTGTTTAAGCTTGGTCTGTCCGTCTTCATCTTCTGACTTCACATCTTCCCTCTTCTCTTTGCATTCGTAGATCCCTGCCGGGAGGGGGAAAAAGAAAACGACGCTGAGCCTCCCCTCGCACCTCTTGGAAATTCTCTCACACAGGGGTCCCCCTCCTCCCCTCTTCGTCCCCAAACACAGCCCAACTTGCGGGTGCAGCTGGCGGGGAGGGTCAGGAGGGTCCCGGGCAGGGCCCGGAGGGGCAAGAGGGGCTGAGCTCCGCTACAGGCTCCGCGCCGGGCGGGGGGCAGCTCGCCCGAGGGCCGGAGGGAGCAAGAGAGCCGCGCTGCCCTGCCTGTCTGATGCCCTATCAGAAAAACCATACAGATAAATACCATTTTATTTTCTTTCCAGGCTTAGGAGGAAGCCGTGCCGCCTGCTGGTACGAGCAGTTCGGGGAAGGGGTCGGTAAGAAAACTGCCGGCCCCCCGATACCTCCAGGCAGTGGGAAGAGGTGGGGGAAGGGCTTTCTCCGGCGACGTTTTCTCCCAAAGAGGGTTATGCAAGAAGCTCCCTACCGCTGTCATGGTGAAGCCACGATGATAGTATTTGTCTCGCAAAAGAAACTTTCCCTGGGCATGAGACAGAGACCGCCCGTATATCTCCTCCTTAATAATCCTCTTTTCCCCCAGAATACCTTCCAGCGGGTCGAAACCCCGGGGCGGCGGTCCCGCGCGGCCCTGTGGGGGACAGCGGGCTCCAGGGCCATGAGCTACTCCCAGCCCCTCCGGAACAGCAGGAACCCTCCCAGCCTTCAGGGACTCCAACAGGGCCCGTGGAGAGCTTGCGACCAGAGGCAGCCACTCAGCATGCTTGTCCCGGGCAGAGGGGAGGCTGTGGGGGCAGCAGGTAAAACAGTTCCCCTTTTCTGTCTTGGGTAGGGATATTTCTTTTGCTTTGACATATTATTTCCGACGTTTTTATTATTGTATTTTTTCCCCTTTTCCTTAATGCTGGGAGGCCTAGGACACTGTCCGTCTTTTAAATCCAGATAACGAAAAGAGGAAGAGATGCTGGAGCGAGGGACACCACTTCAGGCTGAACCAGTTCCCCGGGATCCCCTGCCTGCCTGGGACGCCCCGCAGGGTGCGCATCCAGCGCGGGCACCGGAGGAGTCCCGGGACGAGCCTGCTCTGACTGCCTTCTTTGTCGTGCCTCGCCCTCTGGGCGGTGTGTATTTGGGGGGACTCGCATCTGGGGATGATCCCGAATTAATACCTTTTTTCATCACCGAGTACACAGGTATTATATACATAAATACGTATGTATACACACAGAGAGAAATGTGCGCTTGAACATATATTAACCTATATACTTAGGGGCATCCCTAAATGCAAATTGTAAACTGCAAATCGTAATTTAATTAAACGCAACAGAGCGTCCTGAACTGCATCTGGGCTTAAGTAAGGCCGGACCCAAGCCGAAACATTCGTTTTCACTTCCAAAATGAAAACTATCCCTGGCTGTGACCGCTCCCCCGGGCTCCGGGCTGATACTGGCTGCATAAAACTTTGGGAAGGGTCTGGCCTACTGATGGGGATATTCGCTGGTTTGTTTTAATGGCGTTTTGTTCTCATCTCTCCTGTAAAGGGGATCCCTAAGAAAAGACGAGGGTGCTAACCCAGCAAATACCTAGGGAAAATCAGGCGCGTTCAAAAGCTGTCTCTTTTCCGAGGCTACAGCATGTCCGTGATAGGTATAAAATATTAACTAGCATATCGGTGGGACTGAAATCACACGCCGGGATCAGTTGAAATTAGACTGAAACCTGGCATGAATTTAAACTGTCACAAGCATCTCAGCTCCTTCCAACTCCTCCCTTCCATCCCCACCCCCAGCCCCTCTCCGTAGATTAGATTAGCTAAACATACAAACCAGAATTTCGATTCATGGGGAAAGAGGAGAGTAGTAGAGGGTTTTTTTCGTTCCTTCTTATTCTATTTTTAATTCCAGAAGCATGCCCGGCTTTCATTTTTTTAAAAAATCATCTCCTGCGCGAATGATTCCCTTGAATTGAACCTTCTTGGTTTTCAATCTCTCGACCAGAGAAGGGAAATAAGCAGAGCTGAGTAGTACTGGCTTGTACAGAAATAAGGGTACCCGAATACGTGATTATACCCTGTTCTTCTGTTTGGGGGGAAGGTAGAAAAGAGGAGGATATTAAATAAAAGTTTGGGCTGTAAATTAAATCTCCCAGTGTTATATTAAACAAGATCAAACAGTAGGAAACAGCTGAAAGGCTGGTTGTTGTTCCCCAACCTATTAACCGGTTTTTATTACCCTAAGCTAGCCAGTAGTTCCCCAGGCAGGTCCACCTGTCTAACTTGCCTAGAGACACTTTCTCAACTTTCTAATCCCCCCGTCCTTTTAATTCTCTCCTTCCCCAGTGAGACTGTGAGGGATTTTTAGTTGCCTTGCTTTAATTTTTTTATTTTTTTTTTACAATTGTTGTTGCTGCTGCTTAGAGAAAGGATGGCGCCTTGCCCCTCGGTCGGCGGAGTGCCGTTCTGCCCTGGCCCAGGTGACAGGACTGGCAGGGGACCGAGGGACCAGTCGGCCGGGCCGGCCGGTGCCTCTCTCAGCAGCGATGTTCTGTCTCACCGGGTCCGGGCAGTTGCCCCAGAGCCAGGCTTCTCTCCTGCCTCTCGTCCCCGCCGGTCGGAGCCTCTGAGTAGGACAGGCTGACCGACCCAAGACAAAATGTCCAGAGAGAGCCCTCTCCACATCCCGCTTTCTCCCAGAACAACCAGCAGCATCCTGACGGCCCGGAAGCAGGAAGAACAGGTCTCCTAAGACGTTAAAACTCCCCGGACAAGATTTCCTCGTACAAAAATACACAGATAGACAAAAACGTCTGACGTGCTGCGCTGCCCCCTTCCCCCAGGCGAGAGAACGCCTAACGCACCGGATCGATTTCGGATGTGAACGGGGACTAGCGGGGGGGAAGGGGGGGCAGGACCGAAGTTGTGACTTATTTTTCACGGCTATGCTCACGTTATGCATGCAGGAGTACGTGTTCCAAAGCCTAGGTTCCCGCCGCGGCGGGAGGGAGGTGACCGCAGGAGGGAAGCAGGATGCGGGAGGCGATCCCGCTTGCCCCGCCGGGGCCGGAATCGGGGCCGCGGTGACCAAGTCGCCCCCTCTGCGGAGAGCCAGGGGTGGCCGGGGAGGGGGCCGGGGCTGCCGGCGAGAAGCGCGGGGTGGAGGGCTCCCAGCCCTGCTCTTACCTTCCGCTGTCCTGCCCGTGTTGAACTCCTTCAGTTTGTCCTTGTCGCTCTCTACGTGGTCTTTGAAAAGATGCACCGGGCAATGGTTGCTGCTCTCGGTCATGTCCTGCAGGTTAGAATCAGAGTTTCCAAGCTCCCTAGAGCGAGCCAACCCACTCTCCAAAACTTCCCTGTACGTGATCGTCTCCTTCTTGTTGCCGCTGCCACTGCCGCTGCTGCTCTCTTTGCTTTTCTGGTCAAAAGATTTGGATACAAAAGCCGTAAGTTCTTCCATGGCTGCCCGGTGATCTTATCCACAGAGATCCACTTGTTTTCAATTGGAGATGTGGCCGTCCTCCGCACGCTGTTTTTGCACGTAGAAGATGGGCTGTATAGGGTTAGATCACTCCTGCTGTTATTTATGCCTTTCAATTTGAGATCACACTATTTATACATGGCTACCTCAGCCCAACCCCCAGCTCTCCCTGTCTCCAGCAATTACTGACTGCTCCATAGTCGCAGGCGGACTCCGAGCAGCTATCTCCCCCACCTCAGTCCAGCAATTGGCTTTCTTTTCATTTCATCACTCTTTGGCATCTTTGCACCTTGATTTAGGGAGGCAAAGAGGCAACAGCGAAAAGGGGGGGGGGGGGGGGGGGGGGGAAGGGAGAGAGGAGAGAGGGAGAGAGAGGAATAAAAGGGAGGGAGGGGGGAAGAGGAAAACATGAAAATAGGTATCTACATTCTGTAAATGTGTTGCAGAAATGAGAGTCGAGGAAGACTCAATTGATTTTAAGGACATCCTGTGCGTGGCAACACTGTAAGAACGGACCCACAGCTAACCAAATAACTGAGCTCCTGCAATTAAATGTATCGCTGTCAAGAGGAAAGGAAAATGAATGTTCAATTAAAAAAGGTAATGAATAAAAAGCCGGAGATGTGCATTTGTTGTAATCATTGGAAATTCTACCTGATTTGCTATTTAGCTATTTTTTCTTAATTAAACGGTCAAAATAACCAGTGAAACAAAAATGGTGTTTTAAAAGTGCTGCCTGTTCTGGCTCGTGGTGGGTGGGTGGGTTCACGGTGGGGGACGTGTGCTGCAGCTAAACAAGTTGTGAGGTGCTTCGGAGATCCGTGTCGGTGTGTTTGGAGGACCTGGAGTAGGTTGTTTGGCTGGGCGGTATCCGTAGGTAGGGAGTCTCTCCAGATACGTGTGAACATTGCAGGATGTGTCTCCTTGTTTATTGTTATTATGCTGTCTGAAGGTACTGTAGGGGGAAATTAAAATCTAAAATGTTTCTCTGGATATCGAGCTATCCTGCTGCATGCAATAGAGGAGTAATTTGTTAAGACAGGAGTGTGCATACGACAAAGAGAGCATTGAGCCTTTTTCTTTTTTTTTTCTTTTTTTTTTCACAACGAAACATATCCTGCTGGATTTAACATAGAACTGGCAATAATTTCCCCACCTTGTTCTTGGTAGGCTGCAGTTATTTTTGTTGTACTCCTGGAATAATTATTATTCTGTGCGCTTGAATAGCTGCCTGAAATTCGTCTCCAGATAACAACATCGGCATTTCCAGCGCCTCTCTGCACCGTTTGATCCCCACGCGGAGCCGACTTCCCAGCTATTTATTCCTGTCTCTTCTCCTCGGGCTTTAACGCGAAGGGTTATTCGGTATTTGGAGGAATTTTGTCTTCTGGTCATTTGGCTTTTTAAGTCCTTCTCGTTCCCTCGCCTCGAGTTTGAGATAATCAGAGCCCATCATCACGCCACCCTCCGCTCTGAATCTCAACCAAAGCAGGCTCCTTGTTGGAGCAAGGGGCCATTGTTTCTTTTTCGGGGGAGTGTGGGACTGTTTTGAAAATTAGCAGAACATTAAAACACTAAAAACGCGTTTAATTAATGCAAAGGTGCCCCCAGCACCAGAGTTAACACTTCCACAGGAGGAGGGGGAAAATAATAATCGAGGAAGCAATTAATAAAGGGCTTTAAAAAAATCAATCTCCCCCTGTGCGAATTTAAAATGATTATCTAGGGGACAAGGATTGATCATTTGATCTCGGCACTGCGGATATCCCTGACATTTATTATATTGTCGTGTCTCGGTGGCATCCTTCCTCCGGAGTTCGTTTAACAAGTGAGGGAGCGGAGGAAGCCTTAGAACTTAACAAACAGGTCTTGTCATCGCAAACGCCAATCAAATTCGAGGCTCTAATGTATATCACACGGCACCACATAAATAATAAAGGCACACGATAGACGGGGAAGCAACGTATGGCTGAGGAAAGATCCCGGTACGACAAGCTGCCCGTGCCTCTCTCATGCAGTCTGCGCGTGTAAGGGTTCGTAGAGGATTGTTGTGCAGGCTGGTGCGTGGTGCGAGGGTGTCACGGACACGCGGGGACACCGGCACTCATTCCCCCGTGGGAGAGGCTCCGTACCGGCGCTGGGCCTCTGCCACGGAAACTTTCCCCATCCCTCGGCTCGAATGTCACCGATCCCCACCGTGCCCAGTCTCCCTCTGCCTCCCTCGCAGCAAGCAGCAATCAAGGATTAATATTTACTGACTCCGCGTCCCCAGCGCCGGAGAGGCACGGTGCGCGTCGGCTTCCCCGAGCTGTCGGAGCTTGCACCAAGTCCGCCGGATCCCCTCTTTGGTCCCTCTAGCCCCCGTCCCTCTCCTCCCCGCAGCTCCCCCCTGCGCCCAGCCCCACGCCTGCAGCCCCCGCAAGCGCGGGGCAGCGCTCCTCCCGGAGCCCCCCGGGCGCCTCCAGCCACTGCCGGGGCTCCTGCCCCCGAGGACAGGGGCAAATCCAAGCCTGCTCAGATAGAGGGGGACAAAAAGCTCTCTTGCCTGTTCCGCATCCCTCTTTCCCTGCTTCCCGGCAGCGCCCGGTGGGAAGGATGGTTGCCCCCCGCTTCCCGCGACGCGCGGGGCGCAGTTCGGCTCGGGGCAGCCACCGGGAGCGCAAGTGGCGCGGCAGCCCTCGGGCCACCGCCACGGCCACCGGGCGACCTCGATGGCAGCGGGAACACCGCCGGGGGGGGAGCCTTGCAGCCGGGGGGAACTTGCCTCACACTCGCTCCGAAAGAGAAAAGCGGAACAAAGCACCGGAAAGGGAAAGGGAGAAAGCCGGGGAAATAAAAAAAACAAACAAACAAACAAAAAATGACCAGTGCAAAGCTCAGCTCTCCCGGGGATCCGGCCTCCACCCCTCGCCGCGGACCCTCGCGGGGCAGGCGGCGGAGGGCGCAGAGGAGCGGGCAGCCCCGCGGGCGCGGATCTCTGCGTGGGATGACGGTCAGTCCTGTCCCGTCCTGTCCCCTCCTGTCCCGTCCTGTCCCCTCCTGTCCCAGCGGCGCGGCAGGCAGCGGCGGGAGGCGGGGAGCGCCCCTGGACACCCCCCCCCCCCCTCCTTTGCGCAGCCCGCGGCTTTGGGAGGACGTAGGACGAGGCGATGCAGGTGGGAGCAAAACTGGGGGGCAATTTTGACCCCACTACAAACTTTGACGACGTGTTCAGAGAGGAATTACCTTAATTGCTGCTCCTGATAATGGGTTGGGGAGGAGAGATGCAGGGAGGGATAAAGGGAAGGAGAGAGAGAGAGAGAGAGAAGGAACTGCCGCCCAAATACCATTCCCTTGCAGGAACGGAACTCCTGTCGCAAACCTAAAAAGTCACCAGCGCTCCTCGGACTGCCCTGATCCCCCGGCTCACCGCGGCACTGTGGGTACCTCAGCCATGCCACAAGCCACCCCGCTCTCCCAGAACCCCCCTTGCAGGACCGGCCATCAGCGGCACATTGAGGGCTGTCCCGACTGCCCGGCCTGCCGGCTCACCTGAGGGCACCATGCCCCCAAATTCTCCTCCTCTTCCCTCCCTACTTCCCTGGGGCAACACACAGGAGCCCTCTGCCCGACTAGACGAAAGGGGTGGCTCGTTTATTCTACCCCCCTTCCTTTCCCCACCGCCGCCCCTACGGGGCTGATTCCTCCCTACAGACCCGATCCCGCCCCTTGGCTGCCCCCTCCCCAGAGCGAGAGGGGGCATCTGCGAGCAGGGTAGTCCGGACCTTGGGCTGCAGAGGAGGGTTTATTCAGCGTGGTATCAATCCATGTGCTATTTTTAAACACATCTTCCAAGGGAAGCTCTTGACCATTGTGGGTTTTCTCCGAGTTAAACGAGAGAAATAGTCATGAATGAATTTAAGCGTTGCAGTAGCTTTAAGCATATCCGAGGCACAGTATTGAATTTCATATTTATAGGAGGAATTTGCATTTGTACATTTACTCGTGGTATGACGTAGGACGAAACCGATTTCCTCCCACTCTCCCCCCTTCATCTTATTTTGGTCGAAATAGGACAAACAAGCAAACAGAACAATCATCGGTTTAATCCACGTTTTAATAAGCGCTGACCCGAAGAGCAAGATTTTGTTGAGTAGATAACTGAGTCCTCTCTCTCTCCATCTCCCTCCCTCCTTTCCTCTCTCTCTCGTGATTAATTCAGGGACTGTAATCATGGACATTGTACATCAAACCTTTCTGCTCACGCTACAGACTCCTGCAGATCTTTATTGGTTTACATGAAAGCGAGTAAACATATTTCAGAGGATGCCCTTTCAATCTGGCTCCATTTCCACAGCACATAATTCCAAGGACAATTTGTTTTAATAATAAGAATGGATGCAGTGTTAATGGTTTTCAATTTGTGTTAAAAAAAAAAATTAAATATTTATAAGTATCGATCGAGGGTTCAGGATTTTACAGACGTCTTAACACATTTCATAGATGGGATTTTTTTTTAATTTAGAAACCTGCGTCGTATTCTCTTTTATGCTGTTTATTGATTTAAGCAGCATCCGTGTCTCAAGCGAGAGACTAATAGATTTTCATTAAAATAGGCTCTCTTAATCCTGATTGTGAATGGATATGATTGATCCATCCAGCACACTACACATCTATAATATTAATAAAGGACATTATCATGGCAGGACTTGCTTTTCCATCATCAGGGTACTTTTGTTTTTTCCCCTTCCTTGCAACCTTAAAGACTTATTTGGGAGCTGTAAAATAGCCCACAGGAGGGAGACGCTTTGGGAAGAATACATTTTTATATTAGATTTTTGTGTGTGTGTGGTTTTAGTGGAAATATTTTTTTAAAAAATTTACAAACTGCTGTGGCAACATATGGTGAAAATTAAACTGTTTGCCCCACAAATCTAATCTTAAAATATTTATGTTGAGTTTTTTTTTAGAAAAACATTTTTAAAGGAGAGGGAAACAATCTTGTATGAAAAGTAAAATAAAGAACATTTGAAAGGCTGTAATTTAAACTAAGAATAGCTTACTTCACCGGCTGATGCTGCTGGACTGGTATCGTACCTGATGAATATGTTACGAAGTGGTCGGGACAGAAGCGGCTACAGTAATTAATGGAGTGTGACAGAAATGCTAAGGACTTAATTGTCTTTATTCCGACTTGTAGCAACGTAACCAAAGGGATACATTAATTCAGTACAAAAACACATAAATGCTCTCCTCTCCCCTACACCAAGGCACAAGTAAACACGGGCACTCACACTGGCGCACAACATCTCTTCCATATCACATTATTATTTTGTAAATATATATAAAGCTGTTTCTTTCCAGCAGCACTAATTACTCATATATTCATTACAGGGAGCCTAGACGTGTTCAAATCCTCATCTACTTTTACTTCTGTAAAATTAAACATTCACGAGGTGAATCACAATAAGCAATTGCCTTTGTGTGTAATTAATTACGATGCAGTGGGCCAGCATAATGGGCGAGTAGTCCCCTTGCCTTCAGTTGCCCTGGATAACTCAAGCAGAATAGGAAGAGTCTGTGAGGGTGGGAAAAAAAAAAAAAAAAAAAAAAAAAAGAGAGCTGTAAAGTTTGTACTGAATTTAGCAACACGAAATAGACACAGAGAGAATTGTTTGCCGTCTCTAGTAATGTGCGAGGGACGTTGCAATTTTGAACTCTGTAATAATGATTAATAAGTCAAAAGGGCATATTTTTCTTTTATGGTATGCAGCGCTCAAGGGAATATTCCGTGTATGTCTTTAAAACGAAGTAGGAATATTTACACACATGCACAGAGTTAGCAACAGCACCAAAGAAAGAAAAAAAGCCACGAATATTTCAGTGAACTATTACATTTTTTCAATTATTTCCCAATGAGTATTTCAATGAACTGTTACATTTTCCCAATTCACAAGGAAGATTTATGGGATTATTAAGATTTCTAGTGGAAATATTATACAGTGGAAGTTTATCGTCTCTCAGGGATTGTACACCATTTGATATCAATTTCCAGATGTTATGATTTTTTTTTCAGAAAATAATTGAGTATATTAACTTCTTCGCTACAGAAGACTATTTAGGACTTTATTTATTTATTTACTTACTTATTCTGTAAAAGGCACAACTATTTTCCTCCCACCCCTCCCTTACAGAACTAAATTGTTGAAACATCGGAGTGAACTTCAATCAGATAACAGTTTAATACTCAAGGGAAGGAATAATTTATTTGCCCCTTTATTGCAAGCAGAAACTCGTGAATTCAGCTATGTTTTAAAACAAAAATAAGGTACATCCGAGAGCGCCCGCCTGCCGTTTTCTCTGCTCCCCGCGGTGGGCAGAGCGGAAGGCCATGCGTTCTCTCTCGGTGGGCGCCGGAGCCCCCTCGGGGTCGCGGGGCTGCGCCGGAGGGAGGAGCGGGGGCTCCCGACCGAGGGGCCTGAGCTCCGCCGGGACCGCACAGCCGAGGAAGTCAGGGAGCCCACCCGTGTTTTCTGATCCTCACGCCTGTTTTCTGAGTCCCACGCGTGTTTTCTGAGCCCCACGCGTGCTCGCCGGGCCCGGCGAGTGAGTGCCCCAATCCCTGCTAGTGAGTGCCCCAATCCCTGCTAGAGAGTGCCCCAATCCCTACTAGAGAGTGCCCCAGTCCCTGCTAGTGAGTGCCCCAATCCCTGCTAGTGAGTGCCCAGTCCCTGCTAGTGAGTGCCCCAATCCCTGCTAGTGAGTGCCCCAATCCCTGCTAGTGAGTGCCCCAGTCCCTGCTAGTGAGTGCCCCAATCCCTGCTAGAGAGTGCCCCAATCCCTGCTAGTGAATGCCCCAATCCCTGCTAGAGAGTGCCGCAGTCCCTGCTAGTGAGTGCCCCAATCCCTGCTAGAGAGTGCCCCAATCCCTGCTAGAGAGTGCCCCAGTCCCGGCGGGGCCGGCAGCGCGCACACGCGGGGGATCCTGGCGCACGCACCGCACCCGGGCGGGTCCGTCCGCACCGCAGCTGTGCACAGGCACGGACAGACAGACAGACACCCGCATGTCCTGCCGCCCCTCATCTGGCGGGGCTCCGCGACAGCAGCGGGACGTCCCTCCCACTCCCTCGCCCGCCGCTCCGGCCGGGGCTTCGCCCGTCTCAGCAACCCCTGTGTCAGGCGAGGCTGGATCCTGCTCTGCCCTGCCCTGCCCGGCCCGGCCCGTCGGGGGAGCGGAGCAGGAGGCAGAGGCTTTGTAGCTGTGCCCCGGAGAGGAGCAAGGCAGACTCTGCCCTCGTGCCCTATCCCAAATTTTACAGCCTGCGGGTGGCCGTGGTGTCCCTTCCCCTGAGCTCTCTCTCCATAGACCCCCGGGAGGGAATCGGTGGGTGTTGCTGTGGCATGTCCCTCGAGGAAGGGTCGAGTTGGGTCCCCCTGATCCCCGCTGAGCTGGTCCCGGCCCCGGCTGCTGCCTCTGGCAGCCGCAGCCCTCGATGGACAGAGAACCCCGCTGCCCGGGCCCCGCTGGAAGAAATGAGGCCGGCCAGAGCGAGGATTTACCCCAAAAAAAGGAATTAAGGACCGTGTGGGGCTTCAATGCCCCTACAAGGCGAGGCGGGGAGCGAGGGGGCTAACATTTCACAGGTTACCTCACCTCGCGTTTATCGGGGTAGTTAAAGGGAATAAAAGAAGTGAGGGAGAAGGAGAGAGAAAGAAAATCAACTTTAAGAGACTCTGTGTTTAAATAGCAGCCTTTGATATTTTGACAGTAAAATGGAAAACAGTTAACAGGAGTCAAGTTTTGATGTCTGAGGCTGGCAGCGCCCCCTAAAATTATATTGTCTTGCCTGCTGCTTCAAATTGGACCCAGGACCTTATAACGTCCCTTCAGGTCTTTATCTGCAGCCATTTTGATTGCAAAACCATAACTGTATCGTTTTACACCAGTCAACTAAGCAAGTGCCAGTGGAATAAAATCCACAAAGTGCACACACATACCAGCTCTACAGCTAAAGCAGTCTGTTCTTTGCAAGTTGTAAAGGTCTGCAAATTAAATACCAATTACTGGAAGCAATAAAATGGTTTTTATTGCACAAAATCTACTTATAACAGAAAAGAATAGTGGTTTTATTTTGAGGAGCAGGACAGGGGGGCAGCTCTCGAAGACATATATTGGCAGAGAAAGATTATATACAGCGCCTGCATGAGGCCACAATGGAGACATTCTATGGCCAGCAGCAGGCAGGACTTCTCCCCACATTGTACAGAGGGGGGGTTCTGCAGAGGTGCTTATGATAGGGATTATTGTAGGTGAGACTTGGGGAGGTGGGAAGCCGGGGAACAGTAGCTCTAGGTAGGAGCAAGTGGTGCAAACAAATTATATGACAGCAGTCCGATGTGCTTTTGAGGTCCTTTCCAAATGAGGTACTAAGGGGCTGGTGATGAAAACTACCTGATGTCTCCTCATTCCCCTGCCCACTTTTCCTTCCCGTCTTTGGGGAAGAATGGGTTACTGGCTTTCTGTTTTATGAGCATCCAAGGAAAAGGCTCCCAGTCTCCTACTGTGCTCTCTGGCCCTCTCATGGGAGAGCCCTCTGAGAGGCAGAGAGGCAGAGTGCAGCTCCCTGGAGTTACCAGCTCCACAGCAAGACTGCCATTTCCTCACAAATATTCCTC
The DNA here is from genome assembly GCF_963662255.1 of Cinclus cinclus. NCBI lineage: Eukaryota > Metazoa > Chordata > Aves > Passeriformes > Cinclidae > Cinclus > Cinclus cinclus. The sequence continues at coordinate 84,323,882 of NC_085047.1, forward strand.
AACTTTCTACAGAGCAAAATGATGTCAGAATACCTGCCAGTGGGAGGAATGCTTACATAGATGAGACACCTTCAGCCTTGCCTGAGTTCAGGTGTCATTCACCACAACAAAATCCCGTGTCTAGCACAAAGAAAGAAGAGCAGAAGTAGCCAAAAAGCCATACTCTGGCAGAGGAAAAACAGTGTGATAAGAGGTATTACAAACATCACTTAATATGCTCATCCCTTGAATTGCACATCGAACCCTCTCTCCAATACGTGTGTCCCACTCCTCATTCCCTACTGTTCCATTACACCCAGAATATCCCATCCTTGCAGTTTACCATTATGGTATGTCCGTGCTTCACCTTTGGCTTCTCTTAACACCAGGAACTGTCTGTGAATGGGACAGGACAGCCCTTGGGATCACCTGCCATGCATGGCAAGTCATGACATTTGTGCCGATGAGGGTTTGTGTGGTACCACTTTAAACAGGTTTTGAATGAGTGGGGTTTATTTCTTTTCCAATGACAAAAGCAATTTGAGGATTGCAAGCTTGTTTCTTAACATGACCTCATTCTGAGTGAACTAGATTCTCCCACTCACCAGAGTGTATTATACAGAGCCAGGCTATGGCAACAAAGATCTTCCAAGCTAATTACCCACAAGCGTGCAGGCTTTCTGTGGATGAATTGGATTTAGAAATGCTTGAAGACTAGATTTGACTAGACTTAGAAACACAGCAAAAACTGAAACTCTGCCATGTGGTTTATGGCCACTTCAAAGCTTCCCTATGCCTGCCATGTGAAATCTACAAGTTTTTGAAATGAAGGATTTAAGTGCTGCAGTGCTGCTTGTGCAGTAAGGAGAGCAAAGGTGCAGGCAGACACTCGGGCATTTGCCTGGCCTGGAGGAACCATCACCACAAGAACTTGGGTGATCTAAAGGGCCCTGGAATGGTGCTCACTTCCAAGGACCCCCAAGAGATGATGGTGCTGAGGTAACTGGGAAGTGGTGGGGTCTACTTCCAGCATCAATGGAAAGAGTGATGCTGCTGGGCCTGCTGGCACCAGTAGAGCAAAATTGAAATATTTTCCTTCCTCTGTTCAAAATGGTGGGGCCTTGGGTCTTATTTTCCCAGATGAGCTTTCCCTTTACCCCTGAAGTAAGGTGTGCCCAGGGTTTGCTCACAAAAGCTCAGCGGCTCAAAAGTAAAGATATGGTTTTTCAGAACTAGTTGGTTCTCCTGATATCAGCCCCAAGGAAATGGAGGCCCAGGGCTGACATCTGCAGGTCCCTCTGCTGCACTGGGTCCTCATTTAATGCTGAGTGAGGAAAAACTGTGGGGATCAAAACGTTTAATGGCTAGTAATGCTGCGCTGTTTGGGGCAGGGGGTGAGAGATATTGTTAGAGACAAGAGTATTTATTCTTTTTTTCTCCTTAAAGAGGGGAATTCTGTCCTCCACATTGTTAAATAAGTAGGACTTCGGCTACTGCACACTGAAATTGCAGCATGCGCTCCCATTTACACCCCTTGCTACATGTCCACACACACAAATATTCACCCATTGACAAGGCTGTGGAGGTTTCTGGTTTTGTTTAAAAATTGGCTGCCTGCAGCCTCCCCTTAGTTCCTCTGGGTATGCATGAGCAGCTGTGGAGAGCTGCAAGGCTAGCCAACAGACCTTGTAGCCCCCACAGATGTCAATTAGTTTCTCTCGGGCTTCCTTTGCATACACTCGGGTCTTGAGACCTCCATGTGCTGACTTATTTGTAAAGCATGAGTTATTCACTAACTCCGTGTTACTAATTAGAAGATTATCAGCTCTTGGTGGTTCGCTTGCCTGCTGCAGGGAGGTTCCAAGGAAACCCTCGTACAGACCACGCTGAAGGAGAGCATCGATTGATTTCGAAGGGTTGCTGTGGTGGAACACTCCTGCTTTACGCATTAAAGAGCAGCTGGAGGGATATGAAAGGTTTTGGAGACCCTGAGTGCCTTTCCAGGCTTGGGTAACACAGAAAGCAGCTTGCTGCAGCTGCACCACCCTGGATTGGTGAGAGCCGGCTGGCTGCTGGTGAAGTCAAGCCCAGGTATGGGGGCCAAAGATTTCTGGAAAACATGCAAAAAGCTCACATTGGGCTGTAGGAGGGGGGAAAAACCTGCATAAGACCTTCTGGCAGCTAGGAAAAGACAAGGAGTTGGGTCCTAAAAATGCAAGGAGGAAAGGAACAGTTAAATACATTGCCTCTAGACACTGAAGCTTTTTAAACTAGTTAAACTGACTGCACTCCTTTGGGAATCCGTTTTAGAGGAGGCAGAAATTAAGTGCATCTTTAATTTGCCTAATTTCCTTCATCCTATGTATTTTTGGATCCTCCCTGTGCTAATGAATCCTTGCTGCGTTCACGGGGAGCAAAACTTGTTAATATTAGCAGAGGTCACCATGGCCTTTCTCCGAGCCATCACTGTCCTTCCCGTGACTCGACCGAGCATTCACAAGGGTCATGCCAGGGAAGGAGGAGGGTCAGCTCAACCTGCCTGAAGTTTAACCACTTGCCTTTGATAGAAGGCACACTTTGATCTAAGGTGTGGCATGAAGTGCAATATATAGTTAATATTTATAACTTATGTACAGGGAAAAAAAAAAAGAAGGAGGCAGTGACATGAAAGTCTTGGTTCAGATAAAAAACACCAGTGCTAACTAGGAGGCATATCTGGGAACAAAAGAGGGTTAGGTGATGCTGCTGCTGATGTTCTGGAATATCTGGGGTTTGTGATCTGTGACCAGGGATTTCTTTTGTGTGGTTAAATCACTTCTTCATCTTTGTTTGCCTCAGTTTCCCACCAGCAAGTTGGGAATTAAACAGAACATTTTGTCATCTCTCAGTTTGTCTGCATTATCGGCACAATCTAAAGAGTTTAGGGTATCGCTTTTATTTTTGTTGTGTCTACTGCTCAGAAGTTTCATGTTCCTTGAGTTCCTTAGGCATTTTCCATAACACAGATAATAAGTTTAACAGGTTCTGTCTTTCTCTCTTTTTTTTTTTCTTTTCATGCCTTTGGCCACAGAGCTCATCATATCTTGTTCTCATAAGCCAAATGCAGGAAAGAATCTTCAGAGCATCTCTGTGGGATCTCTGCTCCTCACTGAACAAGGTCTTGCCAGATTACAAGGAAATGATGCTTAGTAATTGCAGCTGTCCAATAGACTGATCCATCACATCTGTTCTGCTTGCCAGATGAGTCCAGACCACCAGTGACCCAAAAATAGATGCTCTTCTTAAGATCGTTCTGAAAAGCAGAGGGGTTCCTGTGATTTTTAAAGGTATGAATAACAAAAAGTGGACCCATGTGGGATGTAAACTCCATGTTTGAATGATGAAGATGCACAAATCCTTCAGTGGGGTGGCTGGGAAAAGCGCCTTTAAAAGTGGCTTAGTCATTTATGTGTCTCCATTCCCTCTCTAATTTGAGACAACATGTTCAGATTTCAAACTGTGGTGTGTGTAGTCAATTCTTGTTGTCTCCACACTAATAAGTTAAATACTATACTCTTCAAAAAGTCATGTCCCTCATATCTCATAAATCACCAAAAGGTGAGTCACCTCAAATTAGAGAGTGCATTCAAGAGGGTAGGTTTAAATAATTAGTTGGGGTTTTTTTCCCCATTACAGGATATGATCAGATTAAATCTGGCAGACCTAGCTGGAATCGTTTTAAAAGTTACCATCACCAGCTGCTTATTGCTGTTCCTCTGCCAGAGGTTACCTCCATCCCCCACATGCAGAAAGAGCAGCGTGAGCATAGACCTCAGCCACTGATATGCAGGACTGAGCGCCTTAAAACAGTCTTGCTTTCTCTTCTTGTGCCTGCTTAGCAGGGTATGCAGGGAATAAGAGTTGAGGACTACTGAATGCATAATTAGGACCACCAAATGCATGTGTAAATGTTTGGGACTACTAATTCCTACTTTTCATGAATATGTGAAATAAAGTAATTGGAGTGCTCTGAATAATTTTCCCTATTTTAATTTTGATATAACAGCTCATGTGATTGCTTTTCCAGAAGCCCACAGATGCAATTAATTTTAAGCACAACTTAGTAGTAATAGCAGCAAACATAGTTGTGTTTTTTGTCCCGTAATTTCTAAAATATTTTAAAGTATTTTTTAAAATCTTTGTTGGTTTTTTTTTCCATGGCAAATACGGTCTGTAAACACAGATTTCATGCTGCTTGAGGGAAAAGATATAAAAATGATACTTTCCTTTAGAGAATTATAATGTGAATGAGAGAGAAGAAAAATCTCTTTGTGGTCTATTTGTGCTTTACCAGGCAAACTTTTTCCATGCTTCAAGATCCTTTATGTTCAGATGCATAATTCTTTTATAATAGATAGATTGCATGAAATGCCAAATACAATTATGAACAATTCCTATTACTTCTAAGTGATTATAAAATAAAATAGGCCCAATGGGAGAAAAATTGTGTATGCTTGTTAATCCTATATTTTAGTTAAAGAAAGTTTTTGGCAGGGGTGATTGAACAGGTATTCCTATCATTGCTTTGTTGTTGAGGAGGGTTTTTTTTAGACCATTGTTCAGTAACAAGGCTCAACAGTAGCAGTTTTTTTCTCCAAACTAGATGTTGATACAAGCTTTGTGTAACTTGGTGTAATTTTCCTGCTTGCCAAGGTGAAGAAATCGGAGTCAAGTCTGCTACTGAAAGCTGTTTTCATCATAAAGAATGACAAATGCAATGAATTTTCAAAATTACTATCAAAAATTCTGAAATTTTTTTCCGAGAAAAACTATTTAGAGGAAAATAGCAATGTTTTCTCACTTTATAAGATTAAAATTTTACAAATAATATATAATATAGCCTCCATAAACTACACTTACCCTTTTATTAATAAAAGTATGTAGTAAAGGGGGGAAAAAAAATCAACATTCACAGGAATTACGTGACATATACAGTTGTAAATGTAAGAGCAAATTAGTTTCAGAGTGGACCCCATTTAAAGCAGGACTGGGTGCCATACTGAAGTCCTTTTCTACCTGAATTATTCTACGATCTTAGAAATCATAGCTCAAAATCATGCTTTTGATGCACACGCGGGCCATAACTTCCCAATGTAAAATTTGAAAGCCTAAGTGTTACCAGTGCCCTCACGCTAGAGCAACAGTGTAGGCTCCATCCTGGATGAGACACTCCTGGTGTCAATGGGAAACCAATTTACATGCATCACCACACTTGAAATACTTAGTAATTGCCTGCCTTCTTCACTAGGTGTTTTCAAAGGCCTGACCCTGGGAGTTAATTTCCTGGGTTCATATACCAATCTCCCCGTTTGTGTTTAGGAGTCCAAGCTCAGAGTCTGGATGTGCATCCACGCTGCTGCATGTACCACCACACTTAAATTTGCCGTTTTTAAGGCCGGTATCACTGCCTCACTCCAATGCCCAGGGGTAGGAGAAAGGCTCTCAAAGGGTCGATTCAAAGCATCTAATTAAGAGTCTTTTTTCAGTTTCTCCCTTACAGAAAACATCTTCATGCAGAAAGGCTGCAGCTATCAGCCTGCTAATGTCAGTACCTAAATTAGGTATCTACTATTGCCTATGCAAACAGCTCTACCCCCTCCAGTCATAATCCCTCTCCCCTTCTCCTCTCTACTCCCAAAGAAGAGGAAGCTGTATCCAGGGACTGCCAGACCAGTGTGCTAATCACAGAAACCTGATGACTGTGGGGCACCACTGGAATCTTTGCACCAGGAACTGACCTGGTGCACAACAGTGTGACTATACATAGACCAAAGTTCCCAGAATGCAGATGATGTGGCTGTTGGGTTCCCAACACTATTTCAGATCCAAACATCTCCTGCTGTGATGGGCTATTTGCCAGCATGGACATCACCAGGATACACTTCCATGTCATACTAATATAGCTCCCTCTGTCATTTTCCTGGAAGCAGACAAAGATGAAGTACTTCCTCAGAGTTTCTGCATGAAGTATTGAAGACTGGATGTGTTATCCCTCATAAAACTGAGGAAATAAAATTGTTTATTCAGACACTGTTCTCCCTGTACAGCCTGTACTTGCCCTGGCGTAATGAATCCAACAAGCAATGTTACCTTGTGCTAAAGGCAATTGACAACAACCAGTAGTGGTACATAGTACAAAAATGAACTAGTTTTCCACTATATGAAGTAGACATAGAATGCCAGACAGGAGCAAAGCTTTCTCACCCCAAAGTAAGGTACAGTGTTACTCTGAACTCCCTAAAAGCTTGTGGAGAGATATCATATGCAGAAAGAGCTAAAAAATGAAAATTTAGATAACAATAAATTAGCTACACTCACTCTTTGCCAGTACAGCATCCACACAAAAGTGGCAATTGCACTAATAATTGCTTGCTTTGATAATATCAGGGTGGTGACTCTATGGACAAGAGTAAATAAAAGATATGACAAACAGGTCGTCCAGCCAAACACACTCAGAGCTCTTCCACTGATGACAAATACTTGTTTTATTTAAGTTTCCTTTTTGTGAAGAGGAGACCATCAAGGACATGCAGTCTGTCTCTAAATATGTGAAAATAAGCCAGCCTTGTTATTGATAGCGCTGAAAACCCTCACTCAAAAGCTTTCAGTAGTCAAGGCAAGAACAAAGGAACAAGCAGACGGGCTGGAGTAGATTCACTGATTATCAGATAACTGCTCCTAGCACAATCAAGAGAGAGATGTGAGGGCTAAAATGTTGAAAGAAGGAATGGAACTCCTATAGAAATAATTCCTGCAGACCACCAGAGTCTCATATAAGTCTTTGTCATCCTGAATTTGTAGAAATCTATAATAGAAATACTAAACTCAGCCTGAATGGAGATGATTTAATGTGGGAACACTAGAATAAACAAAAAAAAGGTATAAGGGATATGTGGCTTTGGCACCTAGACTAGAAGGTCATTAAAGTTGTGCCAGATCTACATGCCCCTTCTCAGTTCTGAAAAACAAGGGAGAAAACAAAAGGGGGAACAGAATAGGACTGGACCCTCAAAGCAGTCAGAAGAAGAGTTAAATGAGAGAATAAATCTCATTTATGCCAGAGGTGGGATACAATGGCAGAAGAGAGAAAAGAGTAGTCATTGAAAACCCTTGAAAGTGGGTACATGAAAAACCAGAACATTACCACAACTCTGAAACACCAAGAGATGTAATAGAGGAAGGTACACCAGGCTGTACCTCTTGTCTTGTGTGTTATGGAATTAGCAATCCAGAAACAATGGCTGGGCTGTGTGGACAGGCTCAGGGCAAGGGAGTGTGTAAGTGTGAAAGCACAGGGCAGACAGATTAGTTCTACTGTAAAATAAAATGACCTTTCTTTCCTATAAGATCTCACCTGAGCTCTGCTGCATTGTCGCTGCAAGGCTACAATAGTGTAGCACATAAAAAGGAACAAATAGACTCAAATTTGTTGCAGGGATTTTAAAGGGAATTTTTTTTCAGGTCCCTACATCCCACAGAAAATAGCAACTAAAAGATCGAAGAAAACAGCTGAGGTGAAAGCCAAAGCCAAAGCCAAATCAGGCATTTTTCACTCCCAGCAGCAAAATACTGCGAAATTAAAATGCTGATTAATGAAGATGACATTGCAATAGGCAGCCCTTACAACTCCTACATAATTCAGTGAGTAAATTGGGGTACAGGTGTTGATAGCTTAAACACACACTGACATGGAGAGTGCTGAAGTGATAGTGGAAAGAGGCATTTATAAATTATGGAAACAAACCATTTCAACAGAGCAGGTCTTCACTGGAGGAGAAAGTGCAGACCCACAGCCAGCCAGTGATACACTGGTGTTAAAAGGGATGGGAACTAGAAGAGACTCAGCTCAGCGTCTGAAGAGGCTTTAGACCTTCAGCATGGGTTCAGGCAGCCAGAGCCTCCAGAGCCAGGGGCAAGCACTCAGTGCTCAGGGACCTGCAGATGCTGGCATGCAGATTTTGAAGCTTCTCCTGCACAACTGGCCTCTGTCAGGGACAAAGAAGGCTATGGACCAGAGATGTTTCTGGCTCCCACTGCTCTGCTCTGCTCCAGAATGACTTGTTTTTAATGCAGTTATCCTTGCATTTTTTAAAAATTTATTTAACCTTAGTAGAGACTTGTTTTGACTATTAGGAGAAGGGGAGTAAGTTCAAGCAGATGCATGGGGATTAACTGAAATTTCAATATGCTTGGTTATATATGGGTATGTTAAAAAAAGGGAAAAGGAAAGCAATTGACAAAATGCAATATAGTGAATGTTTTTGTCTTAGGCCATATGTCCTTAACAACTACCTTTAGCATAAGTTATTGGAAGCAGTCTGGACATAAGAATTTTAAACTACTAAACCTGATAGTGAAACAAATGAGACCTAGAAATTTAATAAGTACATACATTTTTAATATTTGTCGTTAATAGTTTTTGTACTTGTAATTAACCAGTAAGTAATTGACTATTTTTGAAAAAAAAAGTTATTTAAATTTTCAACAAAGACCACTTCTACTATGGTTATGAGATGTTTCATTTGTCTTACAAATGCTTGGATGGCTGATACAAACCATGTGGTTGAAAAGTGTCTGATAATGATTCAAAAGCATAAACAAGGCAAGAGAGTTTGGTTTTGGTGTTCTCTGTGTATGTCTGTTTATTTATTTAGGTCTCTTCTTACAAAACTCACCTTTTCATTACCCTCTTTTTCTACAGGTTTCCCCTTATTTGAGCCAATGTCATCCACAGCCCCTTATTCACTTCGCAGTATTTCCCCGTGTGAATGTGTTTTTACAAAGCTTCCAGGGTTCTACACCTTTCCAACTGCTCATTTGGGGGAAATAAAAGCCCTAGCTATTTGAACAATAGCAAAAGCCACAGACTTAAATTTATGTGAGAGAGGTGTGACAAATAAACAAGCAAAACTCCTCTTTTGAGTGCCCAGGAAAAGGTGTAATGAAATTCCACAGAAATAAATGGAATTACTCCACATACAGACTCCTTCAGGAGGCCACAACCTGATCCCCAAATGGTTAGACTAACCCCCGGTTATTCTGGGAACATGCCACCCTGGTATAAAGTCATAATAACAGTGAGTTCAGGAAATCTGTAGCCATTTTTATAGCATGGACTTTTCCTCCCAACACGTGGCTGATTGATAACACCCAGTGGCAGCAGCAGGGCTTGAGCGTGTGGACCGCACACACAGCTCCCACTCAGTATCGAGCCAGGATGTTGTCCTGCATCCCCAGTTGTTCCCTGATCATGGCAGAGCTGTGTTTCAGCTCACAGACCTTGTTTGCTACTCTCTGCAACTTGTCACCTGAATTCAGGGCACCCACCCAGGCAGGCTGACCCAAGCACACTGACACAGGATGTCCACTACTCAGCTATGTACTATAGGTAAAGCATAAATATCAAAGTGTCCCATGGGGAAAAACCCAAGGACCCCCATGCCACATAATGGAACCAGAAAGAGGAAATTATTACATCAAATGTTAGACAGTTTATTTTGTCAGAACTGGGTGAAGCATAAAGAGTAAATTGAGAATGCAGCTGATGAAAAGTGAAGCTGATTTTAAATTAAATGTATAAATTAATCACATTTTAAAGCACAATGTTGAAGCTATTGGATAATGAGACATAGAACTGCATTCACATCTCTTAAGTTTAATTACCTAAAAGTTAGATGGCCAGTTAAAGCTGGTGGTGAGGGGTTCCTCTCCTATACTGCACCAAGATGCTACTGCCTCAAGGGGGAAATTTCTTTCCTTTGTATCTCCTGTCTCAGCCCATGATGCATGCCTCAGAGGGATACCTCCTTTTCACTTTCTAAAGGGCTTTCTTTGTCAAGTCCAGAAGAATCCCAAGCAGATCTCCGAGAGTCATGCTTAACTCTAAAACAAGAAGAGTCTCACCCTTCTATGGACTTCTATGGACTCAAAAGTCATTGCCTGTCATTATCGTAATTTTTAGAAATAGCTATAAGACAGTTTTATCCCGTTAAGAATGTGCATAACTGTGGCTCATGCTCTACTGACAATAACATCCCACAGCTTGAAAAAAAACCCTTTCAGTTCTTATAATGGTTGTAGAAATACCCATTGCCTTCTGCTGGACCGAATAAGAGTACTCATGAACCTATCAGTCTCTATACTTCTAACTGCTTCTGCATTATTCATACTCAGCTTACTATCTGTACATTGACACATTAAAAAAAATGATTACATTTGCATACCTTTGCATTTCAGTGTCTCTGAATGTGAAAAATACAGAGACAGCTTGCACAGTATGGACTAGTAGCTTATAATTTGAGGATATCAAAAAAGCAGGGTAATTTTTCTTGTGTTTTTAAATAACAGCTGTTTCACTGTCTGCGTGGCTTTACCTACTAACTAGATTGTACTGTCAGATACCACTGAAAGGATATCAGCTTTACTTATGCCATCTTTTGCTACAGCTATGGTTTACGATAAGGAAAATATTAAGGTGTGTGGCTCATTTAATCAGAAGTTTTGCAAGTGTTTTACTTATGTCAACAAAGAACAAATTGTTTTTAGTGCCTGGTATCTAGAATGTAGTATGCAGCATAAATTATTCAAATCAAAGCAACATAAATCTTTGTACAGCAAAGGCGAAGCCTCAGAATTCATTGCTGTGTGTTACAGCTTAGGATAGGACAATGACCTCTAATCAAAACTCCTCAGTACAGTCCCTACACTTAAGATGCCAACTTGCCACTAAGGACCTGATTATCTATAAATTTATGGGAAGCTGCAATAACTGGTGTTTGCCTCCTGATAATGTTTTCTGACACACATCAGGTGATTCAGCTGATCTGTGTTAGAGATTATTGTACAGAATCTGCAGTTTATACAGGCAATGAGTAGACAGAAGGTCCGTTTGAGACCTTTAGCTATAGACAAGCACATAAGGAAAACTGTTTCCATAGAAACATGCCCCACAGCTGTAGTTAGTATAGGAAAAATAGTTTTATGATTATTTCAATGAAGTTCTACCTTTTGTTTTCAGTGCAAGATGTATACAATGGGCTGTTTCATAGTGTGAGCGCACTGTAGCTAAGGTCTTACATGAGAAATTCACCCTGAAGAGAAGGACATACTTTTCCCTCATGTGTTCCTGAGAGTTTTATTAGATTGTGTGGACAGTGTCCACAGAAGAATGATTTTTATATAAAGCAGTATTACTTTTCAGAATTTATTCTCTGTATAATAAATGTTTACGTTTACATAGATTCAAAAAAAATTGTAAATAAAATCCTTAGATTAAAAAAATAAAGGGCCAGATAAGCATCCAACAAATCCAGAGGAGGGATGTCCAGTAATTCCAGGGAGGAATGAGTCAGGCTGAAAGAGAGCTATAGAAAAACAGAGGATGGGCATGAATAATTTGCTAACAGGTTTGGCAACATCTTCTTTCCATTTGAGCAATTTCTGATTTAGATGGAAAATTTCCAAACAGTCCCCTGGAAATGACAAGGCTGGTTCATCTCCAAATTAGTTAATCCAAGACACTTTTAAGAGAGCTCTTGCTTCTGCTTCTTTGCTTGTTTGCAAAAGCACAAGGCAAAATCCATCTTGTGGTGGTAAGCAGACAGACCTGCACATCTAGTTGAGATTTTTTTCCCTTTCACTTCAAAAGTGTCAACAAGGCTGCAAATTTCCCCTTCCTGCCTGGCAGAAGCACGGACTTTATTAGCTGTTTTTGTGTACATATGCAAAGTGCAGAGTAATGTGACGCTTGGATGTTTTCTTAATGAGTTTGAAATTAGCAGACTTGCACCAAGTCACACGACGGTCTGGGAAGTGCATGACTAGAAGCTTGATTTTGTGCATAAGTGAACGAGCCCAGTAAACAAGAATTCAGCACTGAATGTGTTGAAATCTGTTGCCATGTCAGCTGTGGCACAGATTTGGTGTGCTTATTGTAATGAGTGGTGATTTTGTTTATTCTGTCAGTTCCAAACAGGATTGAAATCACATCCTCCTGGACAAATTTTGTCTGTGGACTTCATATCCAAGCAAAACCAGGGCAAGTCAAACAGATCTGTCTTAATGTCTTTGAAAGGTGTATTTTCCAGAAACCATGTTCTGTACAGTGAAGGAAAGCAGAGCCAGATGAAAGATATTTAGATGATAGGATGCAATAACTTACAGAGCAGGAGGAAAGGTTCTTAAGTTAGATATTATCCCACATACTGCATAAAGGAGCTGTGCTTCAGGGGCTCCATTTGCCCACCAGTGGTCTCTGTATGATCCGAAGTATTAAAGTTACAGGCATAAGTGGGTGCTTAAAAGTAGATGTTGTCCTAAATTTACACCTAATGTTACACCTAAATGACTCAGTCCTGCTTTAGAGGTGATGTCCAACAATCCATAAGCTCAGTAAAACTTGTGTTTATAAATCCCAGGCAACTGATGCAAAAGCTGCTTTGGTGGAACCCGTACCATTTCTGCCATTTTAGGCAAGTAACTTCAAAATCTATGTTGATTAATGGTAAGAAGAGGTAAGAGGTGGCTTTATATTTGCTGATTGTACAATATCCCACAATGGCACTACAGAAAAAGGCAAAAAGAAATAATCGTGTAACATTGTGTGCACTATTGTAGCAATAGCATAGTAAGATCATACCCGTATGAGTTGGTTTGGTTACAGAGGATTTGAAAAAGTACTCTAATAAAAAATAACTTAATAATCGAGAATTCACATATACCAGACCAAAAAAAAAAAAATCTACTCCCACATGCCTCCAAAACACTTCCAAAGAAAAAAAATTCTTTCCAAAACAGGAATAACTAGCTTAGTCATTTTCTTTTTAAGTTTGCAATATGAACCATTTTATCTTCCCAACAACTGCATCGAGGCTTCAAGAAGATTTTCCTCATAGCATTTAATTTGTTAATAGGATTTTCATGCACCCTTCCAAAGAAATATCAAGATGTATCATTGTTCATGATGTCCAGACAAGGGGAAGAATATTTGTGTCATACAAAATCTATCCATGTTCTCCCCACTGAGAAATAATTACATGTTCAAAACTTAGAGAGGTGGAAGAGTCAGCTCAGATTCCACCTAAGTCTGTAGGATTAATCTCCATGTCAATTCTAATGGTACAAGAGATCGGAGTGTAATTTCCTCTTCTGCCTTGTGGTATACCAGATTGCAGAAGATTGCATGTATTATTTTAAGGTTCTCCAGAGAAAATTTCCCTGGCCTTCCCTACAAGGACTTTCAACCACAGTGCAGCTTTTAAAGGGGAAAACATTGGATGAAACAGAAACCAAGAACTAAAGGAGTTTAGGAAGCAAGTTTCAGAGCAGGCAGAGGTGATAAAAGAGGGAGCAAATTCATGATGGTATCTGAAAATGACAGAGGAAATCTTGGACTGATTAAAGGAAAAAGCAAAATTACCACTGACTATTCCAGGAGAAAAAAAATGTGCTGCAAGGGAGAACTGTCAATAAAATCAGGAGTTTAAGTTACATCAGCAAGCTGACTTGCCACATTTTCATATGAACTTGAGTGCCACAAGCTGATACTGGTAGAGGCACAGAAGAAGTAACCTGCAGTGAAAAGGGTCAATGTAAACAACTATTGCTGGTGGCAGAATCGCCAAATACAAAAATTTTGACAAAAGGTGAAAACAGAAGTAGTTTTAACTTGGAGATTCTGAGTGCAGGCAAGACATAATCTTGTCCTCACTGTAAGCTGACAGGACTGCAGGAGCTGCAGGGTAATGTTCTGAAGAGACCCAGCCTGCTTAGGAGCCTCAGCCATTGGTCTGAGTATGGCTGAATCTTTTGTTCAATGCAGAGGAGCCAGACCCACAGGTCCAGCTTCTCCAGCCTAAATAACTGCTCTGTCAAACAGATATCTTTGGCTGCTTGTTTTGCAGGAGGTTCATGGGGGTATGTTTTGCCTTCTTTGTTTTCAGGAAAAACATGAAGTGTTTCCCCCCCACCCCTATATTTCACAAAAGAAAAAGAAAAGGAGTTCTGTAAAGCGAATCAAAAAGCAATGAGTATTTCTTAAGCTTCTGAAATCAGTTGAAGCATTTGGGCAAAGTTAACATAGCTAGAGGTTTCTTAGCCACAGCAAAAGGGGACTTTACCCCCATCAAGCACATGTGACAGTCCCCCACCACGGGGAGAGAAGGGAAACAGCCAACAAGTTCCATGGTCCTTTCACCAAGCCTTCCCCTTGCTTTCTATTTTGACTGTGTTGCAGGGGTCTATTTTAGCATGCTGGTTTTACTGTTTTGATTTGGTTTTTATTTGCACTGCTCTCCAGTGCCTGACTGCTGAAGAGAGAGAGACTTAAGAACGGCAAATCCATTTTGCATCAGTAACAAAACCTCACATTTCTAAAAGAAAAACAACTGCCTTTTAAAAACAAGGCTGTACTTGTTTATCCGTTGGTTCATACAGAACAGTTATCAAGCCAAAGGAGTCCTGGTGATCGTGTTCTGCCAGCACAGAGAGAACAAAGGATTATTAAAAATAATATAAACTGATGACATATGTTACCAGTATTAAAATTGATGCACATTCCTGTGTAGCTTAGGGGGAGCCAGGAGCTGGATTTTATCCTTAACAAAGTCAGAAAATAAAAGCAAACCATTTCAGTCTTATAACAGGGAAGTATTTCTTTCTGTCTACTTGGAGAGGAGAGGCTGGGGGAAGCAAGACTTGGTTTGGATAAAACTCAGACGATCCACCTCCCCCTGCCAAGTAGATCCAGTTTGTCACAGGTACTTCTGTGAATATTCTCCCCACTAAAAGGTTATGAACTAAAGCCAGGAGCAACTATACGTCTGTCAAAAAGTAGTGGGATCAGACCTACCATTTTTGGACACAAATCCACATTCCATAAAACATTTTAATGTCGAGTGTTAAAATCTTTCAAAAATGGTGGCATTTAGATGTTGCAGCCAGAAATTTGAATCTTTTTGTCCCAGTCATCTGAAAAATAATTGCACAAAAAGCCACCCCTGTTTCAGAAAGTTCTCCCACCTAGCCTTTGACTTCTGTACCATCACAAGCAGTTCAAAATTGTTCACTGAGGTCTTTCCTCACATTGCCCCTTAACCCAGGCTCACCTGGTCTTTTGCTTGGTATGGGAATCTTCAAATGAGCCCAAGTTTGCAGTTTTGCTCTGCTCCTGACCTGACAGTTCCCACAAAGCAAAGGAACTTGTTTGTAATGCTCACACATTATGCCAGGATGGTGCCCTGTCAACACATGCAGCGTTATGGACTGGAAAACCCAAATACAGTTTGCAAAGCCATTGGAGGTTTTCCACAGAGTACTTGCTAAGGCCTCTCCTAATTGAATTTGCCAAAATTCACATGAACTCAGATTTAATCCAATCAGTTCTACATCACATGTCTTTCAACATTGACAAAATATTTTTTTCTAATTGCGAGTCTCTTATGGAAGCAAATGAATCAGAAAGGGATTTAAATGAAAACCAGTCCAGATTGTTCTACACTTTAACCTTACATCTGTGCTTAATTAGGATGCTCAATTTCCCTAAACTCAAGTCATAAAATGGAAGTAATCTGTGGCCTGTTTGTCAGTCATTATAGGGCAGCAGACCTGCAAATCAGGGCAGGCTCAAATGCACAGGATCCTGTTCAACATGGCCATTGAAGGAAACATGGGAGATGTTATTGTGCAGCAGGCTGGAAGGAAGTCAGGAGAAAAGTTTGCTGAGAAAGACACATGTGAATTACCTGTGTGCTGAGAATGCAGCTGAATCTTAAAAGATGAGGGCAAATGAATGTGCAAAACATGTGTGATTATTTAAGCTCCCCCATTCTGTGCACATGAGGCTCCTATGGAAGGCCTGATAATAGCTGGGGCTGGACAGTATCTTCAGCCACAAAAAAGGCAGCAGCCTCTTTTTCACATCTAAACTCTTCTTTTAATAGTGCCAGCACATTTGGCTGGTATAACCTTTGAGGGTGCAATTTTGAGACATTACAAAGCCCTCAGAGGCTGCATCACTACCCGAGCCCTGCTCTCTGGTCCTGGTCCTGCACACCACACAGCTCACCCATCTTTTCTCTCCTTGTGCAGCCATGTGAGGGGCTGTCCCATGGGGCTGAGCAAGTAAAACTCCCCATAATCCTTTCCAAGGGATTTTCTAAGGACCAGGACTATTTCCTTGGCTCAGTCTTGCAGTCCAGTCCCACATACTGAAACACCAGCAGAGACTGCAGCAGAAGGCTGACGTCTCCTGGAAAGGCTTTGTCACCAGTGGTCTTGCTGCATAGAGCAATGTCCTTGAACACCTTGGCTCCTTGCAGGCAGCAAAAGTAGCAGCAATTAACCCTCATCCTTAAAAGTGGGAGAAAGGCTTGTCATCTAGAGTTGTTAAAGATGCACTATCCAGGGCTCTGGCAAGTCACTGGAGGAACAATAAAACCCTACCCCACACACCAAGGTCTGTCATCATTCATTTCAAACATGCACTTCAGAGTGTTGCTGTTATGTTGCTTTTTGACATCTTGAGATCTGCATGAGAAATCCCTGTGGACGTGCTGTAAATCCATATCTACAGCAGTAAGTTTTCATTGCATCAGTGTTATTAAATATATATATGCACTTATATATATATTATTTGGCAATGCTGAATGAACAATTGGCCTTTAACTCCTCCTAGACTATTAGGTCGCACTATAGGTCAGTGAAAAAGTAATTTTCCCTAGATTTGTAATAAGGTCTGGGATTTGACCTATGACCCCGATGTCACAAGGTATTCATTATCTCCACACAGATGATATACAGGCAAAGAAACATATATTTTTTATAGAACTGGAAGAATTATATTTGATGGATACATTTTATTAGATGGATTTTATTACCTGGATAAACTCAATTAGCAGACCTCATTAATTTTGAATATGTAACTTATTTACATTGAGTTATTCTTCTTGTGGCCATTAGCATTCAAAACGTATAAACTTGAGTTCAGGGCACAGCTGAGTTTTTTAGTTCAATAGCCAAATAAAAAAAAAATATGAGGGGAGAAAAAAATCTCCTAACAAGAACAGAAAGATTATTTGTGTAAATGCTGAATGCTTAATATAACATAGTATTAAACCCTTTTTTCTTGGTTCTAAAGTTAACATTTTCTCTTTCATTAAAAAAAATAACATTCAAAATGTCATTTCCTAATGAGAAGCTGAAATGTTTTGCTTCCAAAGCAAGAGAAACTAGCATTTTTGGAGTGTGGAGGTTGTTTGCTTTATCTTTATTTAGTAAATAGTTTCAATCTCCTGCCTGCGGACTCAGGAAACAATTTCACTAGCCCATGAAAAACTTCTGCCCACACCAAATACCCTTATCTGCAGAAAAATAGTAATGACATGTAGTAAGCGCAGTGTAGAAGGCTAAAGACATAATTGAAAGACATATGCACAAAATATACCCATACCAAAACAGACAGGTTGCAGTAGTTTTTTAGAGATAAAGCCTGAATCTGTGGACCACTTGCCCAAGTAGTATTGTCCCTCAGCTGATTCCCAGGTGCAATTTTGCCACAGCCACAAAAACCCACCCTTCTGTATGGCAGATGCCTCTGCCTCTCTCCTTTCCATGAAAGGGGGGGAGAGACCATCAGAAGATTACAAAATTAATCTTCTAATCTTAGGCTTCTTAATTGGGTGCCTGGATTGAGCTATGATAGGAGAGAGATAAAATCCATCTGAGACCAAGCCACCACACATGGCAGTGCCGGATTTGGAGGGGGCTGGAGAGTGTGACTCCCGTGCTGGGATCCCTGCTGCTGGCCCTGCTACAGGGGCAGTCCAGGCAATGTGCCCAGGCCAGGTGTCTTACATGCATGTGCTTAGAGTCATTTGAGGTGAATCCCTCCCACCTGCATCCTGGAAAGTCACCAGTGATCACCTTGGCACAGAGGTCAATATCCAACATGAAGCTCCCCTGAGCTTGCCTCTCCCAGTTCCTGTACCCCAGAGCCACTGTGAGCAGCAAGGTGGGAGACCCTCAGCAAAGGGAAAGCTCCCAGGTGTGTACAAGGTCTGATTATGGTTATATTAGGGAAAAGGGATGCAGGACTATGGTAATCCTGCTGTCTTCTGCTGCAGAGCACCTCCTCTGAGAGCTTCTCTAGACAATGCAGTTAAGAACAGGCATTAGTGTCCACTGGCTTGGCTGAGAACTGACAGTGGGATGGCAACACAGCATGAACCAACCTTCTGATGCTGAGGATCCAGCCCCTAGAGCAAAGTCCACTACTGTATTGTCAGCATCATACAGCAGCTTTTATTTTGAGACTGAACTACTTGTGTGTCCATCCCCTGAATTTCTGTACAAAAAACTAAACCTGCTTGGGGATAAAAATCCATTACAAGTGAGAAGCAATTTACAGTAGAGAAATGACCTATAAAACCAATGCATTTCCATTGAACTAATCCAAAACATATTTCAGGTCTGCAGTTTGAAAAAAGTCTTGTTAAAATGACCAGGCTGTTAAAATGATGGTTTTAGTGCAGCAAGCCTGTACATTTTAACTGAATTTTCCTGTTTTGGGCTGTAGTCCTAGGAAATTTTCTAATACAGTGACCTCACTCCTCAAAAAACAGTGGGAGGTTTAAAAGTAAGGAACACCCCTGGGACTTCCAAGTAAGAAGTTTACAAGTCTCCCTGCCTTTCAGATTTCTCCCCCTCCTGCTCATTTCTGCATCATCTCTCATACTGTCCTTTACACCTGGAACATTTTGGCCTCTTTTTATCTGCCAAGTATTTTTCCCTTCTCCATTTCAAATTCCTCCCTAACTCACTAACTCACTTCCTTCTGACTTCTTGGATCTGGGGCCCCATTTTCCCACACTGAAGCTCACTCACTCACTCAGGGAGAGAAAGCCAGACAGCCAGTGCATGTGGCCTACAGTTGCCTCTCAAAGTTCAGGATATGTGCACACATGCACCATGACATGGAAGATGACTCCCAGCAGCCACGACAGGAGAATTTAATGTTTTCCCAGATTATTAAACTGTTTTTTTTCCAGGAGGAGTCCACAGCACTTTAACTAGGATCCTACAATGCTTGTGTAAAAGTCAGAAGTTCAGAGAAGGGAAGAGCAGCATCCAACTTTTTAGGAAAGTTAACTTCAGCTCCTGAGGTCTCCAGGTCCTGTTCCAGAGCCCACTGAGCCCTGTGGGAGGAATTCAGTGAGCTTTGGGGTACTATGGCAGAAGGGCTGCATCTCAGCACAGAATCACAGAATCACCCAGAAACAATAAATTCCTGTCATGCGAAAGATATACTGATATATTCCCTGACAAACTATTTCAGTCGAAAACATCTCAATGAGTTGGAGAGGTTCTCAGTGACCACTGGGAAGCCCCTGTGTGTTTGTGCCTTTTTAAATCAACCAGTATAGAAATGCAACTTCGACTTAAATCCACTCCTCTTATTAAGTATGTCGACAGAATGAGAACTGGATTAAAAATAAAGCTAACAATTCTTTAACTTTTTCCTTTTCTTGTCCTCTTGCTTCCAGATGTTGCAGTCACCAGTACTTCAGACATTATAAAACTTGGTAAACATGAAATATTTTATGAAAAAACAAATCATGAGTGGGACAGAATACTTCATAGAAATCTATTTTATCAACATACAGATTACAGCACAAGGGTAAGATTCAGCAAAGAGGCAAAGTCACCAGTGTCAGCCTTGTCTGTGTCCACTGTCACTAATTCACTCTTCTATCACTTAAGTGGTTGTGGTTAATTCACACAAACCACTCTGCAATAGGCAAACATTTTCCTTGTTCAACATTTTACTCCCAGTGTGTCTGGTAAGACCCTCCTTATTTTCCCCTGATGTCACTTGGAAGCATTATCTCTAGACAAGGCTGGGTTTTCTGACACCATCTCTACCTATTTCTATATTCCTCTCTTCTAGTGCATCCCTGCTCCCACCTCCTGTATTGGTGCCTTTTTGCATTGGAGGTACACCACAATGCCCTGCTTACTCAGAGGAGTCTTCTGAGGTCTGCCTGTCTTAATAAGTACCAAATAAACTATTCTTTTGCTTGGAGAATGCTTGACAGCACCTGTCCTTGAAAGCATGTCAGCTTTTCTGAACTCTGCCTTTCAGAGCTGTGTCCACTGGGATCCCACTTACCAATTTTCTAAATAAGCTGAAATCTGCTCTCCTAAAGTCCAGCATCTGCTCTCTGTTACTGTCCTTCCTCACTCCCTGCAGGACCTCCCACCCCACCAGTTGCTGGTTCACATGTCCCCAACCCCTTCTCTCTTGTCACTGAATAGCAGAGGTAGTTATCCCCGTTGGTGCACCTTGTGCTTTTTTCAAGAAATTATCCGTGATGCCCTCCAGAAACCTCCTGTACTGCTGGTGTTCCACACTTCCAGTAGATGTCAGGAAGTTTAAACTCCTCTGTGAGAAGCAGGGTATGTTCTTCAGGCCTCTCCCCAAACCCACAGGCTCTCCATTATCCATCATCCATCCCACTGAAGAGATCCTTATACCCAGGCTGATCCTTTACAGTGATAGCAAGCCCCTTACATCCTCATCTTCCTTCCAGTCTCTCCTGGAGAGCCAGTACCAGCCCATGGTCGCTGCCCCCCATGTGCAGGCTGACCCACCACTTCTCAGTTATTCCAACAATCTTGCATTTAAGTGTGTGTGGGGGGGGGGGGGGGGGGGGGGGGGAGGTCTTCTAGTTTTTAATCTTATTGCAGCACCTTTGATTCACTTTTAGGTCTGTACCTGGAAACAGGGGCTCATGAAACAGAAGTTTCTGTGTGCTTTGGCTACAACAGGAGGTCCCAGCCCAAATCACAGATCTTGTGGCCAACAACCGCCCTCTGCCTTGAAGAAAGCACAGCTCACCAAGCACTGGCAGCAGCAGAGTTAGTTCATGGACAGCAGCACTCTGCAGGGGTCTGGACCTGTTCCCCTTGCATTTTCCCCACAGTTCCTTCATGGCTTTGCACCTCTCAAGGGGGATAAGTTTGCCACCAGGATGTGTAAAGCTAGAGAGGTCCAGGAATGTTCAGAAGTGGCTGGAGAGGTCATTTGCTGTATGATGAGAGTATGGGATTGAATAATTCCAAGATGACCAATCTGCTGGAGTCAGCAGAGACTCTATGGAGAAGCACAATCAAACCACGGCACTATCAAATCACTCTTTCCTCCACATTCCGGAGCATGCAGTATGTTTTCCTATCAAAGAGCTCTGAATGTCTTACTCTCTCAAATGGCTAACAAATGTGTTTGATTATGTGGCAAAGCAGATTTTCAGATGTTGAAAAAGCCTTGTTAATCAGGAGAGCAGAGCTCTATCTAGAGAGATAGACGATATACAAGGAGAAATTTCAGCACCTCATTAGAAACATAAATTAGTGTCTTCTCTGAGCTTGTGCCATGGGCAAAACATATCCTCATATGGTATAAACACTTGGTGAGATGAGTGTCATAGCTTTACCATGATTTCACCACACGAGAGTAAAATGGCCATTCCCACTGACACAAATCAAAATTTTATGCTACTCTAGGGCATGTTCTGCCTCCCCTTCTTCCTGTGATGATCTCCATCAACCATCAGATCATATAATTTAACATAACACAAAATATGGACCTCTTGACACAGATCACCTCCTGTACCCGAAGAGGGACAGTTCTAATTTATACCAGATTGCTTCAGACTACAAGAAACACCACATCAGCAGAGGGTTAGCCAAGCACAGGTGTGCCTCTCACTGTCCAAAAATGCCTTTTCTTATTCTACTTCTTTCTACCCAAATGGCAGAAGATGTGGGAGGCAGCTGGCAGCACCTCTCTGCATCAACTGAGAATGGTGCCAAGCCCTAGTTAACACACTCAAGGGTCACATCCAAGATGTTCTGTACAGAAGTGGAAGGAAAAAGAACCTGTTATTTCACTTTAAGAAAGAGTCACAAATCAGCAGGGGGAAAAAAAAGAGAAAACTTCAGAATTAATTCATGAGAATGTTTAATATATTGCCAGAATGTCAAGGAAAATTAAGCAAATTCCAAGGAATCTAGAGAAAATGATCCCTTTGAGTCAAACATCAATAAAAGTCTGCAGTGATATAGGAATGATCTCATGCTCATGGTTATTTCCCATTTGCAGCTTTTTTCTTGGTATAGTTTTTTGGGGATTTTTTGACTCCCAGATGTTGTAAAGTTAATTACACAATTGCTTGCATATTACAAAAAAAAAAAAAAAGCATAAATAATACTGGATACATGAGTCATTACAGTGAAGCACAGAATGAAGGAAAATTATTGTCAGAAAAAGGAAATTTATACATAGTTTCAGCGCTGAAATTTTTCAGTGTTCTTCAGGCAGATCCTTCTTTTTGCTAGGGAGAATTTTTCAGCTCAGCTTGAAAATTGCTGGGAGCCTTCTCTGTGCACAATCTGGAAGAGAAGCAGAACCCCAGCTGGTAAGTAATGCTTGCCAGTGAAGGGCAGTATAAATGCAAACACATCTAGAGGATATTCTTTTGCAGATCAGTACATCATAAACTCTCTGGTCATTGTACAAGGCAAGATGTTAGAAGCTGTGTCTTTTAAGGGACAATTGTTTTGGGAGGCACATGTACTTGAGTACCACTGGCATTCATGAAATGCATAACTGGTGCTGGGGATGTACCAAGTGACTCAGCATGACTTCAGATTTCCAGGATTTGAGTATATAAAAATGTGTGCACAGCTTCACAGTGATGTTTGGAAAGTGTAGATGTTCCTGCTCTTTTTAAAAAAGTGATGCATTAAAAGTTACTTTAAAAACACATATAGCTGACTTCAAAGCAGCATTCGGGCTCTTCAGCCTTCTTCCTCCTTCAAAAATATTCATGTTCACCTCCTCAGTGGAAAGAGTATCCCTGTGAATAAAGACCAAAGAGATCAGCTACCAACTTATTCACTTTAAAAAACACACTCTGCTTGTTGAAGGAAAACCAGGCATCTGGGTTTGGGCTGTGCTGTACATTGGGCTATGGGCTGTAGCACATGATTGAGCCTCTTCCATAAGGATCCCATCCAGGCAAGGCACTAAATACCTGTCACAGCAGACAAGGAATGATTCTCATGATGGAATGTGGTATCACCTGCTGTTGATGGAGAGGTGTTTGTGTGTAAATAGCAAAAGAGAGGACAGATTTAATGTAAGTCAGATTCCAGGCAAAGATAGTAGGGATCCAATGGTAGCATCTGGCCTTTGGTGATAGCGTTAAAATTAGGAGATAGTTTGTCTAATAAATATTGGTGAAAGCAAAGAGATTTCTAGGAAATAATAATTCGTAGATTCAGACAACTGGAGACAGAGTTGTCATTTCATTTCTTAACAACCATTTTCTCAGTTTTTTCCTGTCTTTCTTCTGAAGGCTAATGGGTCATATTTTGGCACAGTGGATGACAGTTCACTACCTCTGACTATTTGTAGTTAACTCTTTGACTCTGCCACAAGGTCTTGGGGGATTACTTTGCAAAACAGATTTTTAAAAGTATTTCCTACTACATTTGTCAGGTGAAGATATATTTTATTAACTTTCTTGCTATGAATTTTTATCAGGCCAATGAGGAATATTCATACCTAGGGGGTTTAAACTAATAAAATTGTAAAATGAAAAGCTGTAATAAGTGCTTCATCTCTTGATCGCTATGTTTTTAAAACTGAATCTCATCTTGTAACTAATCCCAACTATTTCTGCTTTTGAAAATACACAGGTTTGCCTTTGTTGCACTGTGTATTTTAAAGCCCTGACACCTGGAATCCTGTGAATATGTAGGAAACAAAGTTTCATCTCAAAACCAAAATGAAATTCTCCAAGCTTATATAAAGAAACATATAAACCCATGATTGATGCAGGTTCCTGAGATGACCAGTTTTAGAGCCAAGAGGAATTTTTGTGATTGTCTCTCTACTTTCCATATAATTGAGCCTCTAGAATCTCCCTATATTAATTTGTGCTCAAGATTAAAAGCTGTACTTGCAGCAGAGTAGCTCTTTAAAAAAATAAAAGTTTCATTTTGATTTTAAAATCTCCATTAATTAAGAATCCAGCACAATCCTTTGTAAATAATTCCAAATTATTAATTATCCCTGCTGTTAAGTATATGCACCTTCTTTTTTTGGCCTGAATTTGCCTCACTTCAGTTTCCAGACACTGTTCTTATTAGCCACTGTACCTTTGTCTACCAGACTGAAAAGCCCTGTAATTCCTACATCTTTTCCTTGTGGAAGTACTTACAGGCGATGACGAAGCCACTGTTAACCTTCCCTCTTGGAAGCTGCTTTCTCTGTTAGTTATCCTTTAATTATCCTCAGAGCTCCTCTCTGAACTGCCACCATTTTTTTTTTTTTACAGCCTTCATGATATTTTGAGCACTGGATCTGGACATAGAACCCTGAAAAACACAGCCCCAGTACCAAGTACAGCAGCAATAGCCCACTCCCTATTTCTGTTTTTATTTTTTTCTTTTGTTTGTTTGTTTGTTTATTTTTGTACCAGCAGGAACAGATTTAGCCCTTCTGGCCTTAGTGCATGCTGGAAGCTCATGCCCAGGTGACTTTTATCCTGGCCACAAGTACAAATACCATTTCCAAAATTTTCTGCTTCAAGCAGAGCTCTCCTGGAAGTGCAAATTCCATGTTTTGTTCCCAGACTGGTTGTTCTACAGTCAGTCATCCCAAAACAGTTCTGCTGTGACCAGGTCCAATATTTTCTCTCTCTGTCAGTGGATCTCTCTCCAAATCATTGTCTCAGCTGTTAGGAACTCCATCCTTGATCCTCAAATTATTGCTAAAAATGGGAAACAGCAAGAAAGCAAAAAAAAAAAAAAAAAAAAGCAGGGATTGTACTTTCTCAATAGAAACTCCCTGTTTTCAATCAGATTTGGACACAATGGTGTGTCCATTGAATTCTCTTTCACTCTATTTATTGTGTGACATTGAATTTATAACATTCTGATTTGTTATTCAAGATATGTGGTCCTATATGCAGTAGTGCTGGAATTTTATTACATTGCAAATGCTATTGCTTCTATAAACCAAAGTTGTAAACACATTAAAATTTATCTTGAGCTAGTCTGACAAGATTCTTCTATAAATAATTATTAATGACATTTTCTTCCTTTAAATGATTATTAATCTGGTCCTATATATGCTCTTGTATTACTTTGTCGAGGAATTCTATCCAGCAGTTTTGATTGCTTGAGGTATCTCTTCTGCTTTTTCTACATATGAGTGCATCTGCTTTTTTTTTCTGAAATCTTTCAATTTCCCAGAATTTGCTGAAACTCAGCATTAATGATCCATCACGCTTCTTAGCTCACAGCCTGAAACTCTTGGACATGATAATATAAAAAATACTATTTTGCTAACTGTAATTTAATGCCATCTTCAGACACTGTGAAAGAAGGACTTAATTTAATTGCAGGACTTAAGCACACTATCTGTTTCCTTCTCTCTTCCTCCAGTCAGGGTATAGAAAGGTTTAATTAATATTTCAGTCTTTTATCGACAGTTCTGCCATATCTAAGTCATTAGCGAAACAACACTTTTATTGAGATTCCTTTTGCTCTTTAGATCCTCAAAAATAGATACTTCCACTTAGATACTTCCACTGCCTTACGTACTGCTGGCTATATCTTTCCCATT
Source organism: Cinclus cinclus (assembly GCF_963662255.1). Classification (NCBI taxonomy): domain Eukaryota; kingdom Metazoa; phylum Chordata; class Aves; order Passeriformes; family Cinclidae; genus Cinclus; species Cinclus cinclus. Next base: position 84,349,590 of record NC_085047.1, read on the forward strand.
GTATCTTTTTTCTTTCCTCATCAATTTTGCTAATTTCGTAATTTATCCCTATGGCTTTTCACTTTTTTCCATGTACTGGGGGTTTTTTTTATGAATGCTTTCTCTTCCCTTATGTACTTGGCTGCTTTTAAACCTCCTTTATTAACTTTTTTTTTAGCACTGGGGTAATTTATTAAAAAAAAATAAAATAATTGAGTCTTTCATATTTTACCTTTTCAGATCTTCTAAGATGACTCATATCTTAACTATACTTTTTTTGTGGAATAGGACACTTAGAAAATGTATGTAAAAATTTAAGTAAATTCTAAGTAAAAAAAAAATTAAGTAAAATTTAAGTAAATTTATTGCTAATGTGAACTTTATATTCTTTGCATAAATAGACATAGTAAATCCAATCCTGAACAGCAGCTGACTTCTATTTCTCAGCTCAGCTTCTGCCTGTTAAGATGAGACCAGATCCCATTGGCTTCAACAAATGATTGACAACAAATTGTCTTGCATTGGTTTTCACCCTTTCTGAGCTGGGATATTGTCTACCTATAATTTTGTAGAATTTCGAGGGTATTTTAGCACTTGGCAGCATGAGACTTCCAACACGTGCCATTCAGACTGAAATCCTCCACAATAGCACAGCTTTTCTTTTCCTGCACCTGATAGAAGGGTGTTTAGGCAGCCAGTCGTCCTGCTCTCTGGTGTGATTTGGCAGCTAGCAATAGGCACCAGCAGCTCCCCATCTTCTGCTTTACGTTTTGGAACAACAGCCCATAAGCATTTAAGAGTACTTGGCAGTGATTCAGAGGCAGCTGTTGCTATTTTCAATGTAGACTGCCTTTCTCTGTTCTTTTATGCAAATTCCATCAGTCCTTGAATAAAAGTTTCGTACCATTGATTTTAGCATTCCAGTCATGTCAATTTTCCTTCCGGTGGCTTATAATACCAAGTGGAGTGTGTGTGCACTAATCAGTGAGCAAGTCCCTCTCCTTTTGCTTATTACTGGGGTCCTTGCAATCCTGGAAACAATTAGAGGCTTTTCTTCAGGTCTCTGGCACCTTGATTAATTTTGTTCTGGGTATCCTGATTTTTCTTCTTTCTCTTTCCTCCGCCAGCTTGTCCTTTTGTTGTTATTTTGTTCAATACCTTTCAGACCAGCCTAAGCAGCCCATATCTCAAAAAAACTGTTTTCCATCTGCTATGATTACTTCTGAGACTAGTTAACCAGACTTTTCTCTCCACAAGAGAGACAAAAATTCCCTTAAAAAAAACAGACTGCCCAGTGCCATTTACGTCACCAGCAGCTCACTTCTGGGCAGCATTTGGGTGCATCTTCACTCTCTCTGTGGACTTTTGAGCCATGCACTCCTGGGCTGTAAAAGCTAGGCACAGCAGAAGCAAACAGAAAAGGGGATGAGAGCCTTCCCTACCATTACATTCTCCTCTGCTAAGAGGTCTACCCAGACCCATTCCACTATGGCTTTTTTTAAAGAAGCGTGAAACTTTGCACCTTCTGATTTCATAGAAAGTATAAGACTTCATGCCTTGGTCATCAAGAACTTCTGCCTTCTGTTTTGGGTTTCCTTTTCCATCACTTATTGGACTGGATCAGGGACATGACGATGCGGGGACCAACCAGGGCTCAGCAGATACAGATGGGCATCAGACTTCTCATAACCCTCAGAGAGCTCTTAAGGGACCACAGGTTCATTCCTTGCCAAACACCCTCCCCTTCCAGCTGCTTGCCAGCAGGATCTCCAGCTCCTCAGTGAGAACATCACATACTGAGGTGTTGGGCTGTCCTCTGAGATTTAGGCTGTTCAAGTCCTCCCTAAACAAATGGTTTAATTTCAGATAGACATAGCTAGGAAATATGCTCAATTTCCTCATTTTCCTCACAGGTTGTGGAAGACATCGATTCAGCAGAAAGATGAAGCTTCATGTGTACCCAGGCAGCTCTATGGCTCAGCTTCTGCAGGATTAAAGGTTGAAATCACACTGCTTTTGCAGCCTGACAGGTCACATTGGAACGATGGCCATCCCTCAGCAAGTATGTGTAGAGCACAGCAGGTCTGTGTGAGACCTTCCTTAGAGTGCAGATTTCGTCCTTCCTTTTTCACCTACACAACTGTTTGCCTGTACCCTAAGACAATTATTTCACTTTTATGTGTTTCCATTTTGCAATATATACATTTAGCATCATGCCATCAACCTTCTGTGTGCTGCTGCACTAAAAATCATTGGGCTTTGCTGCTCATCACTGACTTTCCTGACAAGTAGTGTTAAATCCCAAATTCTTTTTTGCCCTCTCTGTTTTGTTATTCTATTTTTTCAGACATTGATTATATCAGTAGAGTGAAGGAAAGTATTACAGGGAGAGACAGTGTGGTAAGAGAGGCATTGGAAGGGAAGTCAGCATATATTTGTGCTGTCAGTTTTAATGCATCATTTATTGACTCTGTATATTTTATGTGTTCCAGAAATAGTTTTTGCATATTTTGTCCATCTCCTGTTTTATCAATTGAGATGTTAGAGTTTCATGTTCTTTATTGAGTTTAGACTTCTTTCTTTGATTCTTGGGAAGGATTACAGCACAAGGGTAAGATTCAGCACAGAGGCAAAGTCACCAGTGTCAGCCTTGTCTGTGTCCACTGTCACTAATTCACTCTTCTATCACTTAAGTGGTTGTGGTTAATTCACACAAACCACTCTGCAATAGGCAAACATTTTCCTTGTTCAACATTTTACTCCCAGTGTGTCTGGTAAGACCCTCCTTATTTTCCCCTGATGTCACTTGGAAGCATTATCTCTAGACAAGGCTGGGTTTTCTGACACCATCTCTACCTATTTCTATATTCCTCTCTTCTAGTGCATCCCTGCTCCCACCTCCTGTATTGGTGCCTTTTTGCATTGGAGGTACACCACAATGCCCTGCTTACTCAGAGGAGTCTTCTGAGGTCTGCCTGTCTTAATAAGTACCAAATAAACTATTCTTTTGCTTGGAGAATGCTTGACAGCACCTGTCCTTGAAAGCATGTCAGCTTTTCTGAACTCTGCCTTTCAGAGCTGTGTCCACTGGGATCCCACTTACCAATTTTCTAAATAAGCTGAAATCTGCTCTCTCCTGGTTTCCCAAGAGGAAAACCAGTTTTTCATCTCCCCTGACATTTTCAGGGAGCCTGTGAAATGGCTAATTCTTCCTTCCAACAGGACCTTCTCTACAGTATTTGATGAGATGATGTCATGGTTTCACCCAAAGTGTCAACCAAGCATCATGCAGCCTTTTGCTCCAAATGTCCCCCCTCTTCCCCTTCTTTTGCCCCTAATCAGCCTCTGAAGAGGTCCTCAAAAATTGTCAATGCTGACTAGATTACAAGCTGCCATGGAGGAGTATTGGGAAAAGTTTAAAATTTGGGAGTTCCCAGGTGCACCCACAGCCCCACATTAGCCACTGAAAAGAAGACCAGTCCCAGTCAAAACCTAGATGATCATGATAATGTTTCACCTTTAAAATTATGTTCAGTAATATCTTTCCAGAAACTGCAATGTACAGCCAGCTCTTGAACAGAGAATAGGTGATTTTGTAGTCTAAAAACTGACAAACCTTACTTGACACACACACAGACAGAATGCTTTAATCACTAAAAACTGCTGCACTGACTCTTTTTAAATAGGGAATAAGGACTGGGATAGGGTTATGTTTCAGGAAGTGAACCATGGAAGTGATTTTTCCCCAAGTAATGGTAAACCTGCAGCAAAAAGGTATTGAGTGGTGGGGGAAAGGGAGAGGAAGCACAACACCTTTTCCTCTTTCAGTTCTTTGGAGAGTAACTATAACTCCTACTGGGGAAAAAATACCACAGTGTATCCTGTTGACCACTGCCAGCAATGTCAAATATTGTCTACATGACCCTCACTCTGTGCCAGCCCACAGAGCCAACACTGAGCTGCTGGCACCATGTCCTATAGAGCCAGCATGCACCAGCTGATGGCCAGCAGGGCTTCAAGCCCCTCACACAGAGATAAACAGCAATGCTGCATCCTATGTGCACTTTCAAGGGGGTCTAGTCAGGTTTTAACATAATCATTTTACAGCAGGAGAAACTGAGGCAAGAAGATACAGAGTTTTCTGCACTTTATGCAATGGAGCCAAAAATATCCCTTTATTTTCCCAAGTTACCTAAAAGATGGTTAAATTATACTCCTTAATATTTGTATTATTAAAATGCTAAAAATGCAGTCATCTCTGAACAGGGACAATGGGACAGAGCTGCACAGGCTATCTTAGAAGCACCAGATCAGATTACCTGCTAAATGTCTGTTTGCCAACAGGCATGATGCTTTGACATAAGCACCAAGACAAGTGCAGGCATTCTAGCTCCTGGAAAACAAGGCAAGCATTTTGAAAACAAATGGTGAGACAACTTACACTGAACTGACACTTACAAAGGTATAATTGATTTTTTTTTTTAATTGATTGAGAAATTATATGTTTATTCTTAATGGAGTGAGAGTTTCAAAGTCACCAAAACAGTCACAAGAAGCTGCTGGGTGATGCAGGTCACAAAATTACCACATGAGACAGAAATTCAGTAAGTTGATTTTACTGTACTTAGAGCATCCAGGTGGAGAGCAGTTGACTGGGGTAACATAGCTTAAGAGACATCATATAAAAAGCTGGTTCCTAAGTCAGCATTGACAGAGGAAATGTATTTTTCCCTTTCAGGAAAGGGCTAGCAGGAGAGGAGCGATGCTTTTCCTCTGCATTTCAGGCCAACTACTTGGATCACGCAAGTGCTGCTATACAAATTCTGTTGGCTGAATCCTGCACAAGCACATGTAGGCAAAGCTTACTGCAGGATAGAGATCTTGGTGACAGAGAAGAATTTCAGGAATTGATTTTGGTTTTTCTTGATTTCTAATGGGAGGACTTTGAGAAGATACACTGAAATACCCATTGACTGAAATGGGAAGGAGAAGGGAAGTGTGTAGCATTTATGCCTGAAAAGGCAAAGCAAGAGAAGTGTGGCTGTCAGCTGTGGGCACTGTGGACTACCTTTTATCATTCTTTGGAATACATGAGCAGCTGCTACATGCATGTATATCCAGGTAATCCAAGAAGAGAAGCAAACTGCAGGAACTGAATGAACACAGTAGAAACCCATCTCCAGCAGAAGCTGAAGTATAAAAGCTGGAGACAAGAAAACCAGTCCCTAATTCCTCCTCTCCTTCTAATGCACTGTCTGATCTTGTAGAGGTAAATAGCAGAACTCCATAGACACCTAAATGCTCACTTTCACCAGTACTCTTGATCTAGCAAAACCTCACAAATCCATGGTTGGATTTCTGCTGTATTTAATAGGACCACAAAGAAGTTCAGTGTGAGTATTGTACATGTTGTCACAATTTAGAAATTTAAAATTAGGTAATTTGGAAGTTTTCTTCATTCTCACAATCCTTTGAAGCAACTGAAAGTTTTCTTGGTTCTCACAATCCTTTGAAGCAAGATGTGTATAATCAACAAAACAAGAAACAATGTGGGAGGAAAGAGATATTTACATATTATCTATGTAAATGAGAAAAACTACAACACTGAAATGACCATCCATTATAGTTCACTGTTTGCAGACACACTTACAAAATAAATTCTCATAGAACAAAAAAAGCAGGGAGAAGTAGAATAATTGCCATTATGTGTCTGAGAGAGTGTTTTTCCATTAGCAGCAATTAATACAGTAATGGCAAATGAAAATAATTTCCCATTTTGTACTTATTGTGAGAAAGCATTAAAGAGGGGAAAAAAAAAAAGGTAAGTGAAAGGAAAAAAAAACAAGGCATAATAATTAATACATTGATGATTAGGCATCATCTCTGGCCTGATCGATCATCATGAGACTTTGGTTTTATTTAATTAGTGTATGGTAATTTCATACAGAATCCCAGTGTGCTGATGAAAACTGGCATGTGAAGTCATTGACCTTCTGCTCACACATGCAATATCTTCTTACAGTGCTAACAGCCTATATGCATCAATGCTAAAAGGCTTCTGTCCCACAGGAGAGCCCCTGTATCAGGGGGATATCATTACTGCCTACAGCGAGATCAGAGTTTGGGCTCTTCTTGGTGCATAGGAGTCTGGGGAGCAGAAGGGAAATTGGGTTTGCCAGAATAATAATTGGGTGCTATGAGATTATGGAGTGCCACCATAAACTGAAAATAGACAGACAAGTTTCTTTTTGTTTGTTTTATTAAATGCTATTATTGTTATTTATTATGTTCTTGGTCATTAATTTTCTCAAAGCTGCTAACAAAGTGTCACATAAATCCAGCTTGTCCCTTTCTGACCCTTATAACATCATGCAATTTTCCTCATTCACCCTTAATTTGAGGTATAAACTAACATGAAAACATGCTTTTTATTAAGTGGTAAGTTTTCTACTAAATACAATTCTTCTGCAGTAGGAAGCAACTGCATAGGAAATAAATATCTCAGCCAGACCTCCTGCATTCTTCTCCCAATATATAAGAAAAAAAATGTATGTGTTCTATTTGCCAATTGCAAAATAATAACAATGTTCGATGGGCAAAAACTCAGCTGTCAGGAGAGAAGACAGATGATTCTGCTTCTTGAATGCTATTGACTTCATGGGGCCAATAAAACAACTTGCAAATAAAAGAAAGAGGAACCGATTCATGTCCTAAGATTGTGTGACGTAGCTCTTTTCTGTTTGTATAATGTTGTGATTAAATATGGTGGAGCCCTAGGGAGTGAATTTTTTATTTGAAGGTTAAGCCAATATTAGCAAAAAATAAAATAAAATTAATCAAATGGCCCAGAGCATCACAGCCACAGTCGATTCCAAGAATGTTTGGTTACAAAATGAGCAACTGACTAATTGTGTAAATGCTGTTAATTAGCTGTGCAGAGCCCCTAACTGGGCTATTCCCTGTAACTAATAAGAAATCAATTAGCTAATGAAGTGGCCATTAAATGCTATGCTAATCTTAGCTGAGATATTTTTAATGTTTCTTCTTCTTCTTTTTTTTCCCTTCTTTATGATCCTTCCTAATTGCCATTGCCATACGGAGCTCACAGCTTTCAGCATGTCTAATGAAACATCATTATATCATAACTGGCATTCTTGGAAGAGTTAGTGGCAAACCTGCTTCCCAATTATTTTTAATTGCCAGACATACTCATAACTGGGCCCTCTACCAAGTAGTTCAGATCCCTGCACTGTCACGTAATATACCCAAAGATTGTGTTTTCTTTTCTTTGCATATGCAGTGTGATGATAGTTTTGGCCACAATGAGGGACGTGCATGACACCCTAAACAAGGAACCTGGGTGGCTGCCTTTTCCTTGGATTGAAGCTTGTGTAGATCCAGCATTATCCTCCCACTGAACAGCTAAATCCAGGCAAATCTAGATGAGGTTTCACCTTTATTTGAAAATTTCTGGTGCTCAGTAAACATTATTCTCCAACAATGATTCCAAATTTTAGGATGCCTGTGCCTAAACACTGAAATTTAGCAATTATTATTAGGATTAGCAATTAGGAATGTCTTCAGTCATTCCCACAAATTCTGTCACTTTCTAAGAATTCATTATCACCATTTATTTATGTCTATAAATTCCAACTTTGAGAAGGCATAAAATGCATTTTTAGGTGTCATGGCTGCAAAATCAGTGTCTCCTGTTTAATGGAGCCTGCTAAAAGAGGATGGAGGCAAGAATAAGTTCCAGTTTTTAAAACACTCCTGCAGAGTTTTTATTTACCAACCCAGTATCTATCTGGTAACTCCATCATATTTATACCCTGAATCTCAATGAAATTCCCTAAATCTACTGGTGCTGAAGTAGGTTATATGTCAGGATTAGACGGGCTCCTCCCCACCCCCCACAATACAATAGTCCTCAGGACATCTGTGCACAAAACACATGCTTTTTAAAAGAATGTTTTCAAAAGAGAATCTTGCCCCTCCCTCTCTCCCTCTCTCTCTCTCTCTGCCCCCCTCTCTCTTTTTCTCTCTCTCTCCTCCCTCCTTTTTTGGATAACATGCAAATTGAATTGGTTAATTCTGCACCCAAGTTTCAGGAAATCTGCCACCAGCAGCTGCCACTGTTTCAGATGTCAGGAGGATGCAGATACACTGTGACATTTTGTTCATTAAATAAACAAACCAGGTTCAGGCTAACAATATTAGGTAGAAAGCCCCATCAATTCTTGTACATTTAGTTCACATAATAGGAAGTGACAATTGTTCCTTAGCTTCATAAGCACTATATTGAAGAACAAAAGGAAAAAGCATACATAATGTGGCAACAGCAACAACAGTTGCCATAAAATCCTGCAAGGTTGATTTAGATTAATGAGGCACATAACTTTTTGCCCAAGGCTACTTAAAACAAATATGGCTGCAAACATGGCTACTAGGGAAGAGGAAAAAAGTCAGGGTTTTTTTTTCTTTTATCTACCATTTTGGTCTTATTTATTTGATTTGACTATCAAATCAGAAAACTATTCAAGCAATAGCCCCTCTGTCACAGAAGAAAAAAACTTTGCACAGTATAATAGTATAAAAATAAAAAGAGAACAGAAAAAACCCCCTCTTTTGTACATTTCAGTGGCATATTTTATTAAATAGAATGTTAACTAGTACATTGACCTTAGATTAAAATTATAAATATACTGAAAACTCACATTAAAAGCCATATGTCTTTTCCATTTTTACAAATCAGTCTACCTAAAATACCAACATTTCTGGCTTTTTCATCAATCAAATGTATTCTGGATTCTGCATCTAGGAATGCAATCGATATTAAATCGTCAAGATAACAGGTACAATTTGTCAGCTCTACATCATATGGTATAAAAATCACCAAAACTGGAAATTCAGTAATACCAAACAAAACAAAACAAAACAAAGTATGTTGCCAAAGAGGAAAAATGGCCTATCTGAAAATGAGACTTGGATATTAATAGATAAGGCTGTCAGTCAGACTTAGACTGAAAGGTACAGACAATAGAAAAAAAATCCTCACACATTAATATGTATAGCACCATGATGTGGCTTTTAATATTCCAAGGGGACTTCAGCAACTCCATGGGAAAAAAAGCACCAAACCTGAGGCTGGCTGGTGTAAATCCTTGCCAACGGCAGCAGTCCCACTGGAGGATGTGTTCCATGGACAGGCAAACAGTCGCCCTTTCCTCACACAACCACTTGTCCCCAGGGCATCTGCACTGGGGCATTCAGCTGAGCTGTGGGGTGGATGCTGCCAACAGAAAGCAAGACTAACAACACACTACCACTACATCTGTGACTTTTTTTTCTGGGGTTCCTCTCCTTCCTGGTCCCTGTCCTGCACATTGCCAAAACCCCAGAGCCAGTCAGAAGGATTTCCAAAGGTCTGCCTATGCCCAGAAAGCCACTGGAGAGGTGGGGATGTCATTCTTAGTGTTCCCATCCAATGCCATGTGTGGGGTACTCTCTCCCCCCAACCAGATTTGGTGCTGGTACCACATTCAGCTAGTGACTTCAAAAATACGCTCTTACCCAGACACCTCCCTAGTGCTCCATCTATGCAGAGGCTGAAAACATGAAGTTGTTCTAGAAGGAGGCTGGCATCAATTTAAATACAAGTATTTTTGGCACCTTTGATTACTTACAAACATATTCCTGCATAGCGTCCGGGATCCCAGGCTCCTTCACCTGCTGTTAGGACATCTCCTCCCCACGTGGGACATGTCGAGCAGAAGACTCCACCCTTTCTGAAGGATGAAAGACAACCCAAGAAGTTTTGAAGCAGATGTGCAGGTCTGTGTTGCTCTGTAGGCTTGGAGGGGTCTTGGGTGCCAGTAGAACCCAGACTGAATGTTGCTGAGAGCAGACAGTGCATTTCCAGCTTCCTTATGATCTCAGGGTGTCCTGAGATCAGAAACCAAGCTCCATCCTTCCTAAGGCTGCACAGGTGGAGAAAAAGCAGAGGCCGTGGCCCAGAAACAAGGAATGTTACAACTGCAATCTTGCTCCCACTTTCTTTCTCACTCACTTTTATGAAGCCTACTCCAGGTGTGGTATGGTCCAAACCAGACAAAAGGGAGAATTTTGCCAGGAAATTTCAAGAATGAGATGGTGGTATTAATAGCATAACTGTCCAGTTTGGACTAGCTGTTCCTGGGGGACCATGGAAGTTATTTCTGAGGGATCTCCACAGGCAGAGACTGTAAATCAGCCCAAGTCCTAGCAAAATCTGCATTTTGACTGGTGAATGCTGTGCATACAGAACTGAAGAAGAAAAAAAAAGCTAGTATTTATTCATTGGGTCCTTCCAGATTGCATTACGTTTAGCAGAATGGAAGACTTGGGCTGTAACAGAAGCAGATAATTTCTTCATTTCTACAGACTACTTTTCTTCAGGATGAGATAACATGTTCTTAACTTCATGTATTCCTACTTTTCAGAATAATTCTTAAAACATTATTATGGAGACTCTGCAGTGGATGAGAAGCTTATTTCCTTTTAAATGAGCCAATTAATTTCCCTTGGTTGCAGTGTCCAACAAGACAAAACTTGCATGAATAACATTCCAACAGCAGTGACATGCTTATTTCCAGTAAAAATATAGAGGCAATTTTAATTTACTTGATATAAACAGCTTTTTAAGTGAAGAAGCATGATAGATGATTCTTTACAAACTGAAATAAGCCCTGCAAAATCTGTGAAAAAGGTTAGATACAATGACATAAGAAGTAGATCAAATTTAGAAGACCTCCCATTAAAAAAGTAACTGTCATTCTGAGTGGCATTTTCAGCAAACAATAAAAGAACAATAACTTCTGCAGTTATTCTCTTGGGTAGTTCCTCTGGTAGTTTTCAGTAACAGGCAGATGGACCTCCCTCCTTCCTCTCTCCCTCCCTTTCTCTGTATCTCTTTTCCCCTTCCCTCTTCTTTTTTTTTTTTTTTCCTCCTTCCTTCCAGTATCAGAGGTTTGTCATACTGAAGTTGTACACCCGACCCTTGAATTTTCTCTTACACCAAACACAAGAATTTGCCTACCATCATGAGCTTGTGAGTCTAGACATGTTTTTTTAATGGAGCTGTTAAAAGTTCTCATGGGGAATCAGTACTGCAGGGACAAAAACTTGTTTGGGAAGCCAAGTACCATAGATGATATGAGTAACAAGGAGATGAAAGTGAAGTGATTTCATCCAGGGGTTTGGTGGAGTTTGTAAAATATGACATTAAATAGCAGTCACTGTGAAGAGCTGCCTGAAGATTTAAGACCTCAGGGTGGAATTCATATAGATTTATTTGGAACTGGAAATTTACCAAAACAAGGTAAGCTAATTAAAGCAAGATTTAAACCAATTTATGTACAACTACTTGTAGGATTTGCATCAGTATCACCAGCTGGATTAAAAATCATTTTAGTTGACAGCACTGCAGATTTTCTTATGTCAGTGGGTGTGGTTGTCAAAAAACAATGTGAATATGAACAAGTTAAATTCTTATGAGCAAGTTAAACGTTAATTTCACAAAAAAATCTTCATACCATAGCCTATACCTCACTAGGGGGACAAAAGGAGATAAAATAGGAATACATGTAGCCAACTATTTTTAAATTAATATTTCTTTTTACATTTGAAATCCACTTTGAAAAGTACTGAAATTATCTCCAGAACAAAAGAAAGAAAATGCACACTGAACCTGTCATCACCTCCCACCTTTCCTAGTACACCCCAGCTACTGTGTTTCTTGCAAGCATTGAGAAGTTCAATAGAGGACTTGGGACCTTTGAAACACGGATGATGTCTTCCCCTTCTCCTTAGTGGCTGCAAGCTTCACAGCCTTGTGCCTCCTTGATTTCTGGAACCTTATCACAACCTATTTCTTCTGTAAGTGATTAAATAAAAGCTCGTGCTTTGTGACTGTAAGATTTTTAGCTATAAAAGCTGCCTTGTGGTACTTTTCCTCAGCCAGCCTCTAATAACACTCTTTTAGCTCCCCGGGCCGGCAGATCTGTGCTGGTGCTATGTGTGTAGTTAAAAGCTCCCCCAAGCAGCTACAGAGGTTGCCACTAACTCATGGGGCTTGTGTGTACATGGGAAACACAGTCAGGAAATTAAATTTTTCCTCCCCATAATTAATAAGAGCTAAAAATATGTGAATTTGTTGTCGCTTTTTAAAGCACTGAAGCCAAATCAAAAAAATATGAGCATTTTCAAATAAAAAGTGAAGATTTTTTCAAAAGAGTTTAAGAAAAACTTCCGATTCTGTGCAATTTTGCAATTAAAAAAAAAAAATCTCTTATTTTCTTTTAAGTTCTTTTAAGGAATTCTTTAACATTGCTGAGGCTGATTCACTGCAATATGCAAGCATGCATCAAATGTGTAAGCACATGAGTTATCTCCCTGACTCCAATGTGTCTGTCTTCGTTCTGAAAGCGAGCACAAGTTTCAGTGCTCCACAGAGTGAGAGGCTAAGTTAGGAATCCTCCTGCTAGGCATGTTGCTGAGGACTGTACATTTTGCACAGGTCATTGCACAGGATACTTACAAATAAACCATGATTTTCATGAGAACTGTTCTGTGGAAATTCTGTGACTGTGCAAGTGCTTGGTGAAACAGGACAAACAATATGCAACTGATCTGCCTGAGAGTATTTTGCCAACACATTTTTAGGTGAAATACATTGAGCCCTGAAAAGGGATAATAGGTGTTTTTTCTCTGAAATATCCAGAGCATCTCTTGGAGCATGGCTTGAGTTGTGCCATGGAAACAAATTCCAAGGATCTTTCCCATTCGTGTCTCATTTTGCTACTCTGCAAAATCCTGTGTAATATTCAGATTTAATCAGGCAGGAAAAAACATCCAAGTGTTTTTTCTTTCTTTTTTTATTATTTTAAGGGGTGAAAATTACTTAAAGATACAGATAAACCTCAGTTTTTGCATAATTTTTAAACAATTGTGTGGTGGGTGTTCCAAGCTCTTCTATATTGATTTGATTTTTTAAAATAGAAGTTTCATATATTAGTTCCTATTAAGCCTCCATTTTGAAAGCATACTATTTGTTCTCTGGTTTAAACAAAATGAACACTGGATCCTACAAGAAAAATTTGTAAAATCGGGTCTAATTTGTGTCTTTATCATGACTTGTTATTTCATTGTGATTAAGTATGCAACCTACAGAAAGATGGGCTATCAATTTGAATGATACTGTCAGAAAGCACTTAAAGGAGGCAAATATCAGAATTGATATCTAAGATGTGTCAAGGGAGGCATTAAAAAAAATTAAAGCTATATGATACTACTGAGAGCTGTAGAGAACCTGTATAAAATTTTGGATAAACAGCTCTGAGCCTGCTATGTGCTGCAAAAATGATTTCTGTAACACAGTGAGCAGAAAAAAACTAAGTTTTGTGCTTATCTCATTAAACCAAAAAGTTAATGCAAAATTATTGTAATTACCTTTATTGAAGCATCATGTACACCTATGTCAATGTGTATATTATAAATAATAAATTATTATTATTATTATTATTATTATTATTATTATTATTATTATTATAAGTGGTGAATTATTAATTGAGGATAAATTATTTGACAAATACTGACACTTTTTTTTTCCTTCTTGTGACTTGTTTATTTTCTGAAAATATTATTTTTTTGCATATTTTTTGAATAATAAAAGTTATTCAGCTTAGGACTGCAAACTGCTTGCTTAGATTGCTCACGGTTTGATTATGTGTGAATTATATGTGAGACATGAATATGTTGGTCACATGAGTGTGGATCTGGTTGAGTGGCTGGTGGGCTGGAAGAGGGTCCCAAGGATCTGTAGGTGGGGTGGTCATTGTGAAAGCACAGACCCCTCGTGGAATTACACCTCCATGTCTTCTCACCCAGCTTGCCATCGGCGTTCACAGCATGTCATGTACTGTCTCCCTTGAAAGCTGATAATGTGACAGGGATCATGAGCTTAACAGAATCAATGTATAATTAATAGCATATAAAATCTTCAATGAGTGAATGAGGAGCCCCACCTGGGGATGAGAGGGATGAAATGAACAGTTAAGATGGGACGACGATGCTTCACAGCAAGTGGATTTGGAGTGAAAGGAAAACAGCCTGGCAGCAGACTGTGTGCTGAGTCCCTTGTAGAGTTGAAACAGATGTTTAGACTGGTCACAAGCTTTCTGGGTATTTAGCCAGAGCCCACAAATACCAGAAACTCCTGATAAAGTGAGCCCCTAATAAATAGGGACATGAGGATGGGGAGGAGTAGGACACAAAGGTCCAGACATAAGAGAAGTGCAGAGTTGGTGGGGACCCAGCATGCTTCCAGCCATCCCTGCTAGGATGCAATAAGCACTAGTGCCGGTGGACCTTAGGACAACCCCTCTGCTGGGGCCTGGTGTGCGTGCAACCCCTGGGCAGCCCCTGCAAGCTGCAGGGCAATCGTTTTCTGGGTCCCGTTTGCCCAGTTCTCAGGTGGTCTGGCTGTGGTGGGTGAAGAGAGCGAAGACACAGCTGCTGAGAACAGCAGCCAGCCTAAAGCCATGAGTGCGGGCTTGCCAAGAGACCCCAAAATCCATCAGCTTGGGGGCTGCTGCCAAGTGGCTGGGAAGGAGGTCCCACTGGTGGGCATTGCCCAGCCTGGGGCGGGCTGCAAAAGGACATCCCACAGCTCTGGGGAGTCCCTGAGTGTCACAAAGACAAATGTTGGAAGGCGAACACTCAGCCAAGCAAAAGGCAACAATTAATATTTCAGTTTGCTCGCAGATGCCTTTGTCTCGGCTGCTCATGCGGAAGTTCGCTGTAAGAAAGGCTATTGTGCTGACAAAAATGTGTCCGAGCAAATGTTTACAGAAAGCAACTAGAGGAGGGCAGGCAAACAGCAAGGGCAGGTCCCCTGGAACCGGGTGGGTTTTGAGGAACGTCACCGTTTCCTCTGAGTTTGCTTCTCATCTGACTGCATTCAACCAGTTCTTATTATAGGGTTGTGGCACCACATTGCCCAGCTGCAAACTCCCTCTTTCCAGAGACGTGGGGTGCAGGTAACAAGAGGATGGCCCTGGGCTCCTGGAGCCCCAGGATATGGTGTCATGTGTGCAGTCCATGGGACGGAGGTGATTTATTCCCATCCTGCATCCTACTGCCAAGATGCCTTAAATTAAAAGCAGTGGGCCAAATCCAGTGTGTGCCTCCGATTTCAAGAAAAGCTGAATGCACATGGAATTGTGTCAAATTCAGCCCTTCCGCCTGCTTGCTCCTTACACAGCAGGAGAGGTTTGCTGTCTTTTACAGAAGCTACAGAACACCATGGGTCTGAGGGACAGGAAATACAGCTCAGGCAAAATTCTGGCAGTTCTGAGCACATCAGCTACCCAAAACCATGAAAGCCATGTTTTCATGATGTTCTCTTTCATTGGAGATAAAGCATCCATTTATTTTCCAGCATTTGATGTTTCATTCCTAATGATCTCTAGTCTCAGTCAACCGAAGTTGTCTTCCTGACAGCAAATGCCAAGTGTGATTATTTACCCGGCCAGAGATCCTCACCTCCACATGATGGCTGTGATCAGGGAATGCCATCACCGTGGGGATGGCCCAGCCAGGCTGCCGGCAGCTGGAGCATCCTGTCAGTGTCCACGATCTCCCTTTGCTCCCTCCCTCCCTCACTGCTTCTCCTTCTTTTTTTTTCCTTTGGCTCATTATAACTGCACAAAAGCAACGCTAAATAAGGAAAATATGCTTCCCAGTAACTGAAACTGACAAAAACAAAGATGGCATGTTTATATAATTAGTTACACATCTAAGTTTTTTAAGCTTTTCTTCATTTTAAATATCCAACAACTCCACTGACCAAGCTATGAGTGAGGCTGAAATAGATGTGCAGCAAAGAAACTGGTGGGTTGGGTTTTTTTCCCCAAAATCCATTATAGACCTTAGGTAAATCCTGAATTTTGGAGTCCCTCTGTGACTGCTTTCTGTTGTGAGAGCAATTCATTAAGAGTTAATTAAAAGGTGAAGTTTAATATGTAGTTTCCTTTAGCTAATCTTCCTAAGGCAGCTTCATATGGCACTAATGTGTCCATTTTGTTGATGCTAGAAAACAAAAAGGCAAGATTGTCTAATTAGGAGGTTGGTGTTTAACAAGAGAGAGGTTTTCTAATTGGTGACTCTGAGTCCAAATTAATCTTACTGCTGCTCATTTAAGCATTTTCAATCTAACTTGGACTTTTCCCCAAGAGTCTGCAAAATGTGAAAAATTTTCAGAATCTTTGACATAGCAGTATTCAGCCTACTTACTCCTTCTGTGCTCATATCCCTTTGGGACTCAACTTGGATCCCCCTCACCACCTGAGCCACTTTTCTCTGGCTCCAGTTTAGGAGCCCTCTGAAGGTCTTTGCTGAGTAGGCTGGCTTTAAAGGTAGAGTTTCATCTTGGTCTTTCAGTATGTTTTCATTCAAATATCTAAATGTGTGTTGCATTTCCACAGACATCAGTTACTTTTCTGGTAATACATTTTAAATGCTTTACAGAAATGAACACACTCCATTTGATTATGCTGGTGCCAAACATAGTTTTTTGTCTAATAAAAGACAAAAGCATAACTGTATTCCTGCTAATTCTGGTTTTTTTTTGACAGTAGCTGCTGACTTCCTGTACTTGCAGTGGGAATACAGAAAAAGTGAAGAACACCACTCACCACTTGAAAAATATGAATTCATGCTGCACAAACACACTTATGAAAAGGGCAAAAATATCCTAAGCTGCTATCACTCAGCTAGTTTTGGCCACCTAGACTTTAATTTTGGAGACCATGTTGGTACGTGGAAGAAATCTACAAACTATCACAAAAATAAAACAACCACCTCAAGAGAAAAACAATTTTAAAATATAGGCTATCCAGAACAGTCTTTTTTTCAAAAAAATGGAAATACTAGCAATGATAAAACTTGGTATGTTCATTCAAGCACTGTTGTAAAACCAAACTAAAATTGTAACCTGCCCAGAAAACGAAAGTGTTACCTCAGTGCTAAACAAGGTGACATTTTATTTATCATGTTTTACTTGAATTTTTGTTTCTGTTGTCATCTCCAGTGACTCTGTCCCCCATTATGTCTGTGCATATGAAAAGCTGTTTCTCCTTTAAGAGAGGCACAAATTTTTTCACTTTTTTATCAATGAACCTCATATGGTAATCTCATGCTCTCCAGTAACTTCTGAAAGTTGAAAAAAAATTACTTCTTGCCAACATGACACTTTTCCACACCATCTATACCTCCTGTGGTTTCTCCCTTCTCCTTTGTACATTTAAATGCTGCCCAAGAAGAGCCAAAAAGAAAGAGAAAGGGCAGGGGAAAAGCAAGAGAGAAGCCTCACTTCTTTGCAAAACCATGGAAGCCCCTGAATGTCCGTTTGAGCTTTTTGGGCACTGCAGTCATACTGTGCCGGACTCAGAGCTGTGCGGTTGGAAACTATTTGCTGCCCGCTAAAAAAAACCTCTTTTGGGTACGCCTTTGCATTCATGGTATGGAAGTTAAAAGTGGGATCGGCCTTACACAATTCTGGTTTAAAAAAAGAGAAAGAAAAACCCTTTGGTTCCCATACAGGAACGCCCAAGCCTTCCGGTTTGTCCTCAGCGCACAAACACGGGAAGTACTAGAATATTTTTGGGAGCTGGAATAGTGTTCTGGGTATACTGAAATTAAGAGGGTTGGGCCTGTTTGTGAGCCCGCTGAGCTCCTCACTGCATGTTTTCCAAGAGAGAAATGTGAAAGATTTTCCCAGTTATAGCCCCCATACCTTTGTTAAGAAGGGATGCCACAAATCACGTGAATAATTAGTGACACTCTTAAACATCTAGCACTGTGCCCATTTATTTTCTTGGCACAAAATGTATTAGTTCTACACTATTCATTTAGTCTGCATTTAGCAAGAGATAAATTTTAGTCGGAAGCTGTACTGAAAGACAATATATACTGTATGTTGTAGAAAAATTTATTTCCTCTGAGACCATATCTTTCTTTTAAAAAAGAATCGGGAGAAATAGCATGGAGTTACTGTATGTGAAAACCTAATTTTTGCACAACTTTTCATTGCTCAAATTCCCTAACTAAATGGCCAGCAGTGACCTTTTCAGGAAGACCACACTCAGCATTAAATTCTCACCAAAAATGCACATTTCTGTGATCCCCTCATTTAGATAATAGCTCTGTGACTCTTGCTATAAGTAAAATGAAGGGAGGGAAGAAAAGAGAAAGGTTTTCTTTCTCCACAAACGATAATGGGACTTTTCAGCTATGTGGTAGAGTGGAGGGACTTAAGCCTCTCTAGGTGTTTCTGTTTTTCAGGCTTTGAGCTCTTGCTGTGCATTGCTCTCACCATCCTGCCTCTGGAAGGCCTTCAACAACCCATGGCTTTGTCTCTGTATTTTTCAGTTTAAGCCACACTCTACCAGGACCACTTTTAGCTTCCATATTGGAGCAGAAAACCAAACAGAAACGGAAATTGTTTGATGTATTTTAAGTAGAGAAAGCCAGTAAAATATTTTTTAATGGGGGTACAAAATATTTCAGCCAACAGGATGCTGGTTCAGTTCCAGCACAGATGAGGAACAACTAAAACGTTGATACCACTTAAAGGCTATTAAAACATTTGCAAAGTGAGTAGCTGCCTAAGTGTCATTCTCAGCGGCCACGTCACAAAAGCACACTGACAAGTAAGCCTGAATTCAGCTTCTTTCTGGTCAGTTTCTCAGCAAGAAGACAACGACTGAATGGTTGTGGGGACAAGTCATCCTTTCAAGAAGGTTATCAACACTCTTGAAACTTCATGCACCAAGCTGAAATCTGCCCAGAAATTTGATCATGGTCTGGCATGATGTGATAATATAGTCACTTATATTAATATATTGATATAAGTAGTTTCTCCCTCTCATGAGTCCTCTCTGATGGGCTAATAAGTGTAAACCAAATAAAATACAGCTTTAGAAAGCCAGTCTGAACTTATTCCCAACCCCATAAGAGAATGGATGTCTAGATTTGCAGCAGGCATGTAGCCTAGCCTATCCATGTAGATACCCCCTATATACTGTGAGCAGTACCACATCCTGGCAGAGCTGCTCTGCAGAAGCCTGTGTTGGCACCAGGAAGGAAAGAGTTGTGCCCAGGGCAGGTACATGACCTAGGCCAGCTGTTTCACCCACTTCACATTGGCCCCCCTGCACTAAAAATACTCTGCTCCTGTACAGAAACTCTCCTCCCCAACATCAGCATGCTTCTCTCCTGCAGCTAAGTATTTATGGGCTGACAGAAAAATAGGCAGGATTTTTCCTTAAAGGAGCACACATTCAGCAGAGCAAATTCTGTTTTACCCACATAACTCTCTGTAGTGCAAAACATGTGAGAAGGGAAAAGGCATGGAGAAGAAGTCTGATTCAGGAATACACTAATGTAAACTACATTTTCACGCATACACACAGACTTGTTTGCTGAAAATTTCACATATATCAAATTAAAACAGATAAAACAACAAACTCAGACATCATTTACCCATAGGGAATACACTCAGCCTTTATTTAGCCACTGAAAATTTACTCCTGCTTGTCTGTATCACTAACCTGCTTGAGTAGACTGATGTTTTGATGCCAGAATACCCGTAGGGTTTCCACAGAACATATCATAAGATTCACAGCTACAGACATATCCTTGTAACAAAGCAAATTGGACTTAGATGGGAGATTTGTGCAGAGCTGCTCAGAGGATTGAGGGCATTGGCAGAAGAAAGCTTTAGCACCTCAAAAAGTTTGTTGTAAAAACATGGATACCTGAGGTCATGGGGCACTTCTAGAGACTGGAAGAGAAAGGAGAGCTCAGAATTGCATTCTGTGGCTTTAGGGCAGAAATCAGACACTATAAGTTATACCTGAATCTTTTAACCCTTTTATGAATATGGTCCTATATCTTTCTATGCTTTTAATATGACACTGAAGGTATTTTCCTGCCTCCCAGTGGAGTTAATAAAAAAAAAACCCTGCAACATGGTGAAGCACACACTAGTCACAGGGCCGAACTTCAGAACCCATTCTGCATCACTTCCTTTGTGCAGAGTAGTGGCTGTAAGATCCAAGCTTCAGAGATCCCATGTTGTCTCTGTTCTCATAAGAAAACGTGAAAGTAAATAAACCCCAGCCCCATAAGTGGTCCTGGTGATCTCAGAGGGTAATGTTCCTCCTACTGTGTCTGCTCAATAAGACACTCAATAAAGTTTCCTCAGTGCTGAGTGAACCAAGCAAACACAGCCTATAGAGGGACACACGTCAAAGATATTTTTAAGTTCTACTTTTATTTGAAACTTAGGATTGCTTTAAAAGTCTCCATTTTCTTTTTCATAGTGTAGAGTGAAGCTTGAAAGTGACCCAAACTTGCAATGAAAGCTGCAACGAATTTTAGCAAATAAAAAGCCTCTTAAAGAAAAAACACTACTGTCCTGGCTGGGAATTTTAATGGTGCTGCACTCGCAGCCAGACTGCTTGTAACTTTTCTATTAAAATGTTAAATTGAGAGCATTAAACAGCTTCCAATTAAGGGGTATATTATCACCTCGATGCACAGGGACTTTCACACGTAAATCCCTATGTTTTAAGAAGAGAATATACCCTGCGGCTTTTTAAATAACAAATAAAAGTTAAAAGAGATTTTACAGGAGGTAGAAGACCCATGGAAAGGCTTATATTTTAACACACTCTGAGCACAAGTAAAGTAATGTTTGAAACTGTATAGAAAGAGTATTTATCTTCATTTTCCCCCCCACTATTCCCAAATATTTCCACTGGGACCTACTAACTAAGATGAAAGTCCAAATATTCCATAGGACTGGAAATATTGATTTTTGAAGGACTTTCATATGCACAAGCTGGAGGTGCTAATGGTCATGTCTTCTTAACATTGAGGGCATCCTTCCCATGGCCATAGTTCCTTCTCTATGAGTTTAAACTCATTTTTAAGGCATAGGCAAATCTGTTAATTAACTTGGGTTAATATTAATTAAAAGAGTCTAGAATGGTTAAGAAACCCCCCCACCCCCCAGCATTTCTCATGCTCCTGAGGGCCTTTTAAAGTAAGATGTGAAGAGCTGCATGTTTCCAACCCTACACACAGGCTTAAAAATTTTTCAGTGCAAACTCAGGGAATGATGAACTTTTGGAAAATCAGACAGTACTGACAAAGTCCATTAGCAGCTGTTCTTTATTATTAAGACCGCAGTTTAATCATGACTGTTCACTATGGCAGATGAAAGCAAGTCCATCGGCCCCCTTGCTCCTTGGTTTGTGGGTGAATATCAGCTGGCTTGGTTGGGTCAAGGCAGGGAGGTCCGACACACCACTGACAGCAGTTATCAGACAATTTGCTCATGGACATTGAAGCAGGAAAGACACTGGGGGCTGATTCTAGGTTCAGTGGATCTAAGTGGCCACTCATTCCTGCTGGCCTCATCATCTTGGTGAAGTCACCTCAAACACCTGCACACCAATAGTTACTGTAGTGAAAAATCCTCACAGGAGACGATGTCTGTGGCCTTCAAATAAGGAGCTCTGGCAGTAGCTGTAATGTCCTCTGCTGTTTGAAGTAGACTTTAAATTCATGTAGAGTGATTTAAAATGAAGATGTCAGTTTAGGTGATGCTCTGCTGGACCAGCGGGAGAAATTTTAGCCAATGTTTTGAGCTCCTTGCTGTTCAGTTAGGCATTGCAGAGAGTCAGGTTCTGTGCCACCTGGTCAGGGAGCACCTCAGAAGTTCCTGGTGCCATCCAGTGTCTGTCCTGCCCTGCTTCCCCTGTGCCATAGGACAGCATAAGGAGAACTCAGGCACCTACACGAGGCTCTTTTAAATGAATGGTCTCTCCTATCTGAGGTCTAAGAAGTGTAGGCACTTTACATAGAAAAACTGCGAGATGCTCTTTGTGCACAGAGTTTCTGGAACACTAGTTTCCCATAGTGACCCAGGATATGGCAGAAATAGCTATGGGTTTTTAAAAGAAAAAAAATTGTGTTTACACCAATCTGGGACTGGTCATGAGTGAAGCCTTGTTGCCCTCTAATCACCAATTGAAACTGCTGCTCCAATAACAGAAAAATATATGGAAATGTTGGAGCCCTGAGGACATTTTGATCAATGCATGGACTCTTTAGTTCAGAGAAGTCAGCAAACTCCTACTCTTCTTTGAAAGTGTCTTCTCTACTTTTCCAGAGTTTGACTTCTAGAATTGCTAAAACAACTTTGGGAAGGAGCAGCTGACAGAAAAACAGACTGACAAAAGGTCAGTCCTCCTTGGTGAAACCCTATGGCAGTACTTGTTTTGGTAAGGCCAGGTGGTGACCCCAGGCTTTCTTTCAGGTCTTGACAGAAGGAAGGGCTTGAGTGCACACGGAACACAGAACTGAGACATCTGATAGAACTTGCTGGGCTGCACTGAAATACACTGAGATGGTGCAGCTTGCTGGGAGGAGAGAGTGCTGGTGGATCATATGATCATAGAATATTCTGAGTAGGAAGGGACCCAGAAGATTGGTCTACCTTTGTATCCAGCTATGCTGCTGCACTGTGGGAGCTGAGGAAGCACAATTCCCTAGTGCTGTAGCTGCTCTCCTCTCTTCCCCCAACCCTGCTCCACTCTGGCTACATGGCTGCTGCAGAAGTCAGGGTAAGGAGCTCCCACAAGCACTTTCCCTGAACCTCTGCTGCACCTCCTGCGCATAGATGGCATGGTGGAGCAGAGGCAGGAGGATGGCACCTTCTGAGGAAGCATGAACACCTTCTCTGAAAGTTATTTTCTTTGAAGTGGAAATGGGCAGGAGGAGCAGCATCTCACCCTCTGACCCTTTCCTCCCTAAAAAACACCCTCAGAGCAGCTTCTGCACAGGACTTTGTTTTACAAACCTGGCATGTCTTTCTACGCTGTGCCAAAGGCATCTGCTTGGTCTTGCTTCTCCCCTTCATGACACCATTGTGTTTGGAGACTGTTTCCATGTTCCATCAAAAAAATAGAGCCCACAATTTCCATGTTAATTTGACATTTCAGAAAATGGTATGATGAAAGAAAGAATGAGCATTCAGGTCCAGGTCTCAGATGGAAGAAAAGGAGGGTACCTAATTTCTTATTTATGCATCACATACTTTTGACTAAAAAGACCTGAAAATTGGCCCACTCTTCCACCACAGACTTCCAAGTATTATGGCATCTCTAAAACTTTGGTATAAATCCTTGGTTTGCCTATGTTATTCATAAAGAGTCACTATTTATCAGCAGTTTTGAAAAACAAGATACACCAACAAAGACAAAATAATGTAGCTTTAGACACCCATTTTTTTTTCAAATCACAGTTTTGGTTTGTCCCTCTCCCTTTCCCTCTCCCTCTCCCTCTCCCTCTCCTCTCCTCTCCTCTCCTCTCCTCTCCTCTCCTCTCCTCTCCTCTCCTCTCCTCTCCTCTCCTCTCCTCTCCTCTCCTCTCCTCTCCTCTCCTCTCCTCTCCTCTCCTCTCCTCTCCTCTCCTCTCCTCTCCTCTCCTCTCCTCTCCTCTCCTCTCCCGTTTTTGTTGTTTATTTAATAAGCATATGCTAGTTAAATCATGGGAGTTTAGGATGGGGACACTTACTGAACCTGTTATCCACCACAGTAACTCACAGAAGCTGGTATGAAATAGATGGACAATATTCCATTGTTTAAAATAAGCTCTGTCAATCTTTGCCATTGATATTAAACAAAAGTCAGGATTATTACAGCATATGGGTACATGGCCTCATACACTGGTTAAGCCTTTGCTTTGAGAATGTGACTGCTGTTGTTGAGCATTCTGAAAAATACATGTATTATGCTACAGTACACAGGGAATCACAGATGTCAAGGGGAAATGATATGTGAAAGCCGTGTACGTTTAAAAATGCAGGACTACTGTACCTTCTTAAAAGAAAAAGAAACTTTCCTCCTTCTCCCTCCTTCCCCCTGTTGCCAGTTAAAATGAACTGTCAGAGCCTGGATAAAGATACAAACAGGATTGCATACCTTACGAAGCCTACAGTGACTCTTAGACTTTGATCTAATTCTATTTGCTGCTTTATGATGCATGAAGCTGTCAGATAAAGAGGTGTTCAAAAAAATCCACTTGAGCTGTCAGGGCTGACAAGCCCTGTGATGGATTACAGAGAAAACAAAAGGGTTATCACCTTAACCACAAACATTTATATCTTTTTTTCATAAGGGTGCTTCAATCAACATGTAGTTACCAGGGTGCAGGTTGTTGTGAGCCTGTAGGAACATAGATCCAATGACACATGTTGAAACAGCATTTAAAAAGTACAACACATACGTTGGCACTAATATGCTGCTGACATGGTACAGTTGTGCTTACTTAGATCAAAGATAAGGATCCTATAGTTTTCAATATAAAAAGGATTCCTTTTGAAGAACAGATTTCCTCCCCACACCCATCTTTCAAAGATTAAACACAGTCATAACAGTCTGAATGGGATTTAACTCAAAAAAGCCCAGTACTTAAATATGCCCATATGATTACTTACACAACAGAAACTTCAGCAGAGAATGAAGAGCAGCTAGGATTTTACTCATGTAAAGGGAACAAAAAAGATTTGCAGCTGCTTCTTTTTCAATATCAGAAAGAAGTCTCATGGCCCATTCATCTACCACCTCTTCCTCCTCCCTTGCCAATGTCTATCAGTTATTAAAAGGCCATCACAACAAACAATATTTGAGCTGAAATTTATCAATCAATGCTAATATTCTACCACTAGTACTGCAACTGTGACACTAGTGAAAAGAACACAAGGAAATGGATAAGGCACATACTTGAGCTGATAATACAGGCCTTTTGCCTGTGGTTTACACTCAGAATCAAGAGTTGGACACATTCTCTTGTGGTCAGTACATCCATATGCTGAGTGACCCTAGGTCTGGGATGCTGCAGTAATGTTTGATTCTTCAGTGGTTGTTTTTTAACTCTAATTAGTGACTGTGATAAGAAACTAGGCTTAACACTATGAAAGGGTTAAAAACATTGATAATTTATGGACAGTAAATCCACTGGTAGCTACAGACTGAGATGACCCTTGGCAAAGAAGCCCAAGAGCCACATATTGCTGGAACCTCAGAAAAACGTGAGGAAAATTATTGTTCTGTGATTGCCCTACTTCTCCACCTTTTTCTAAAAATGCCGTTACTGTCTGCTGCCAAAGAGAGGACCTAGGTGAACATTTGGTACAACCTTACACCTCCTTTGTTCTAACAGGGCAATGAGTATCTGCAGCAGCAAAAATTTTTGCTAAGATGTATGTATACCATATGCACACACACATATATATGTATATGCAGATAGCCTAGATGAAGCCTGCCAAATTAGTAGTGAACTACACAATTTAACACAAGGCTTGTATATGGAAAGAAGGTTAAAAGTGAGGCATTTTTCACACAGTATCTTAACACACTTGTGATGTGATGTCTTCAGTGTGAGAGAAGGACTCATTTTACTTGCTAGTGAATCTCTAATGTTGAGAAATCATGTGTGTCTGGATACTGGGACAACCATAAAACCATCTTGAAGCTCCCCAGAAGGTGGATTGCAAGATTATAATGAGCATGCCCAGGATTTTAGAAGACAGAAAATCCCAACAGCATAGGGCCAGGTTCTTTGTTTATGTACAAAACTATTGTTCCACATTACAGAATTCTGGACTATGTCTCCCAGAAAACAGAGCATACTCTAACACTGGAAATTGTGTATCAAAACAAGTCAGAAACAGAGATAGATCTCAAGGAGAAGTGTTTGAAGCAGGATGAAGAGCTGAGAGACAACACTGGCAGGCCTGAAAATAATTCTCTCACAGATATGGACCACCTGACAATACCAGTAAATCACACTGGCCTAAAGTTCTTCCTTCTGGTGGATTTACTTTAAACACCTACTGTCTAAAGGGAAAAGAAAAAAACCCAACAGAGAAAAAAAACTTTATATTTTATCCAAATACATTGCTTGCAAAAAAAAAAAAAAAAAGATGTTTAGAAGTCCTCTTAAGTGCTTCTTTAAGTACACCAAGATTAGGCACAATCTTGGCTAGCAGCTGTGGGGGGAGGGAGGACACAATTTCTTCAATAATTCTAGCAGGCTTTTAAGACTTCTCTTCTCAGCTCTACCTCTCTGGTGCAACTTGCCAAGCACTGATAGACACAAGCACTACCATCATTCATGAAACTATGTTCCTCTGCCATAGTTATCCAACAAACCAATAAAACTCCCTTTCAAATAGCTGAAAGGCAAGCTGGTTCAGATAGACCATTCTTAGTATGCACGGAGTGTACATTCACAGACAATAATACAGTGGGAATTCAGCTAGCCTGAGCACAGCCTGATGTGAAGCATATGATATTACTTATGTAGGCATGAAAGCAATCTGCTTTAATATCAGACACTTTAGTGCAAAGAATGTCAGGGTTACCAAAGGTTAAAGACAGGCCGCTGGATTTTTTTTGTTGCCTTTTTTTTTTTTTAGTATGAGTTGAAAAATGTGGGATGACTCCATTTTCAGTATTTGGCTGCTGCTGAGTAAAGCAGCAATAAACAGTGCAAGTTAGAATGAGCAGCAAGGTAAGAAAAAGTGGGTGGAAGGTGCCTCAGAGCAAATATGCAGAGAAAAAAGAAGAGTGTGAGAAATGGCCCTCTGCCATTCAGCTACGGATGGTAAGAGTTGCTCCTAACGGGATTTGAGCATCATCTCATTGATTCAGCACCTTCACAGTGTGCCAGATAGAGGTTCAGAGTGTCAGAGGTCAAATTCCCTCCCAACTGTGTTGCCTACCTTCCCTTGGTTTCTTGTACTGATACAGGGAACCACAGATTTCCATGTCACCTTGCCATTGCACAGCTCACAAGCATCTGGCCTGGCAGGATAGGAGCAGTTTGCTGTGCTTTCCCTATGGGAGCTTGGCAGTCTGTCACACACGCCTGGGCTGTGCTGTCACACAGGGCACCCCACATGCCTGGTGGGCTGCAGGATCAGGGTCCTCAGTACCGGGCTGGCCTCTGCACCCTGCCAGCTCTCACATTCCACCATGAGCAGCACCTCTTGCGGCGCTTTGAACTTTCACTTTTCTTTACTAAAATTAAAAACCAGGCACATAACCAAGCTGAGAGTTCCCAAAATCTCAGGTGGGAAGCATTACTGAGAACAGAAGCCAGGTGGACTGTTTTTCAGAGGCTGATTGCTTTTTCAGAGTGTATTAGCATCTATTTTTTCCCCAGCACTGGAATCCTTAGATACTAGGGAGTTTAAGAAAAGCAGGAGCTCTTGTACTGGAGGATAAAGAACCAAGATAAAGCACAATAAAAGGAACTGAAAATGAAGAAGTTTCTCTCATTTTTCTCAAAAGCACAGTTTTGTTTCTGTTTCAATCCATGTATCATAGAAGATAAAAATTGTAAATATTGAGGAGAAATAATGCAAGCCATTATAAAGTGATCTGCTTTCATAACATACTGTGAAGTGACTAAATCCCCTTCATTTACTGATAGCTTTCTATCAGGTTGGTGCTGCCTGTCTGTTTGTCCTCACATAGGACTGCACTTAATGTTGGCTGTGTATGACACATGCAAAGAAAGAAAAAGAGAGGGAGAAATTAAAAGAAAAATACAGTGAGAAAGAAAGAAAGAAAGAGGGAAAGAGAGAAAGAAAGAGAGAAAGAAAGAGAGAAAGAAAGAAAGAAAGAAAGAAAGAAAGAAAGAAAGAAAGAAAGAAAGAAAGAAAGAAAGAAAGAAAGAAAGAAAGAAAGAAAGAAAGAAAGAAAAAGAAAGAAAGAAAAAGAAAGACAAAGGGGGGGGTAGCATGCAGTGAAAGGAAGACAGATGGGCCTATCAGTTATGTATATTGTGACCCACCTGCCAGTCACAGCCCCACGGGAATGTGGCATAATAAATACTGAAAAATGGAAAGTAGGAATTAAACTTTAAAAAAAAAACACCTCGACCCAACAACCAAACATATTGAACAAAGTAAATTGTCTGGAAGGGAGAAGTGTAATAAAGATTTTTTTAGGAGCATATAAATCAAAATTTCAAAAGAAATTTGCCAAATGGGGTCTCAGCTCAAGTGCAGTCAGTGGCAGGAGGGTGTAAATTGTGGATCTAGAGCAGATGATTGCCAGCACACCGAGGTATGAGGGGTTGATTCAATAAATATTCATGATGGCAGCATGCATGCTCTAAGCACACACCCTGCCCCAGCAAATCCATCTCAGGCGACCTTCACCCCCAGCCCTGGAGCCTCTGCGTGCTCTTGCATCACCCTCAGCTGAGTCCCACTGTTTTTGTGTTTGCGTGTGCATGTGTGTGAATGGGTAGAAGTAGAGCCCAGCCCTTGCAAACCAAACCTGACTTACTTCTCCTAGCCCTGTCTCATCCATTACCTGTCCTCCCAGAGCTCAGCAATAAATTCAGTTGTGAGATCTCCAGCTCATCATGACCATCCAAAACTATCTCACTGAGCAAAATATCCTTTATAATAACATCAGGAGTAATCCAAATCCATTTTTCTTTTTCTGAGTTTGTGTTTCATGAAAAACCTTGCTTCCCTTCTCAAACAACATGAAGTCCAGAGGATCATCTCTTGCTTCTGTTAAGCATTTTCTTCACACCAGCCCTGAAGGTGTTTCTACAACTCCATGTAAATCCCAGCCACTACTATGACAACCACATGCTTCTTTGGACTCCAGAGTTTCCGTGACAATTTGTTGTGGATATTTTGATAATTCACAGAGAATACCCAGCTTGCACACAGACCTGAGGAAAATCAGGTTTTCCCCTTGTGGGGGAACATTGTGCATTCAGAGACACCTGCCTTTGCCTACATCTTTGTTGTAAAATCTCAAATTGGTCCATGGAGGTGACTCTTCCCTGCAAAATTCTCTCACCTATACAGCAAAGACAGATGTACTATGGCAAAACCACTCTATTTTCCTTCTGCTTTTCTGGTGCCCTTTCCCATCTCCAAATTGACAATCATCCTCTTCTTTCTGTCCCCTTCCTGTCACTGAAGTCCTTCTCTATCTCCTCCTTTCACCTTGCATTCATTCGTTCCCCTGTCAGAAGGATATGCAAATGAAGTTTAATAGTAATTTAAAGGCCTCTTTGATGTAGGCTGTATCTAATCAGAAAAAAAAAATCAAAAACCCCACCCTAACAGCACCTGAGTTAGTTTCTGCTCTGACCTTTTCACTGCTTTTAACAGTTTTTAACCTTTAGAGTTCTTTGTCTTCACATCACAGGCAGGGAGACAGGGATGTGATTATTTAGCTTTTTTAACAATATGTGAACTGAGGTAATTACCTAAAGAAAATATTAGCAGAAAAGTTTTCTTATCTTTCTGAGTAAGGAGAAAACCAAAACCTTCCAAAGGAAGGAACTGTGTGGCTGGATAATGCTTTTGCCATTAGTGAGTACTCCCACCGTGTGGGGGGACCAGCTTGGAGCCCACAGCATCTAATGGAGCTCAGGAACAAAAAAAATGGAGATGTTCTCTTAGAGTGGTGCTCACCAGGGCAAATTCTATCTGACTAAACAGCAGATGGGCAAACCCATGCCAGGGGACATCCTGCCCAGGTCTTCTTCATGAGCTCTAAGTGCCAACATAGAAACAAATACCTACTCTCATCCTTATGCTCATTCAGTATCTCTTTCTTCATATTATGTGCTTTTTTTTTTTTTTTAATTCTTTCTTGTTACTTTTGGCCTCAGATATTACTAATATATAAATCTAAAGTTCTGAAGGTTTTCAACAATTGCTCACAAACCCTTGATCCAAAATAAGTAGAATAAAAGCACATGGGTCAAATATGTCACTGAACTACTAGGATATGCCCAGACATGAAGATGGTCCCCATTTCCAACAATGTACTGAGGTCCTGACTTTGCTTTGTTGCTCAAATATTTAGGTTGAAAAATTGCCTAGTTGTTCTGTGGGCACAGTCCCTCTACAGACCTCTACCATTAAATAAAAGGACTTAAATAACTGTTTTATATTAGTGATATTGTTTAAAAAACTGAAAACCGGTACTCAAATACATCCTACAGCAAGCACATAAGATGACCACAGAAAACATTTTCCCATGCAAAAAAGATAGTTCAAACATCATGTAAATCAGTGGCCTTGATGAGGATTGACAGAGCCAGACATAGAAATTGGAGAATTTTACTGGAAAGCTGTTGCAGGAGCATGAACATAAAGGGTATACAAATCTCTACAGGCTGTAAACACTGAGAATAAAATTATAGATGGGCTACTTGAATGACATGTTTTCTAATAACATAGAAACAGACTCTTAGTGAGCACTAGTTGAAAGCACTGACACTGTGGAATAGCTTCTCAAATTAATTAAAAGAAGAAAACACATTAAGTTAAAGTAGGGAACAGCTCCTCTTTTGTGACGGATGAGTTAAATAGGCTGATGTTTTTCCTGTACAAAGTGATGAATCTTCAGGGATCAAAGTTGTATGGGTTACAGTTATATCTTTTCAAAATATGTAGAACAATTAATTAATTCTTTAATATTCTTTGAAAGCAAAGAGTCACAAATACGCTGTGTTTGTCATCAACTTGTGGTTCTCCCAGTTTCATGGGGTTCATGAATTACCATTTCTCTTCACTTGATCATTTTTATATAATCAGATGTTGCAACAGGAAGTGAGACCTCCTTGTCCCTCCTTGTCAGTCAGCAGAGACATCAAGTGCTCCCATCCACACCCTGCCTCACAGCAGGATTTCCTTGATCAGTGCATGTCTGTGTGCCTCTGATGAGACAGGCAGATTATTGCATCTAGGGAAAAGGAGGCCCATAAAAAATACTCTCCAGTGCTCCACAAGCCAATGGTTTCCCTATTGAAGCAGAGTGATTTACAGGTGATGTGTGCAGGCTGGAAGATTACTCTAAGTATCAGCCTGACAGTTTTCACACTGAATAAGAATAAAATTGATGGATGAAAAAATATAAAAAAATATGTGCTGCATGTGTAATATATTTTCAATTTTTCCAAAAGTATACGTAGGAAATCTATATGATACTTCCTTGGAAGAAAAATATTATTTGATCCTTGTCTAAATTATTGGTATTGCAACCAGACTGCAGGATGGACATCACGGATGTGCAACTCAATTCATAGTATCGCTAGGACAGAAGGAGCCAGTGCAGGAAGTGAAGTCATATCCAATTTCATATCTATATGATTCTACAATTAAATCCTAAGTATGATCCTCTAAAGACCCCTAAAATACCAGGTCTTAGGACTTAGGAAACAACCCCAGGGAAGGGGGAAACTAAAAAGAAAAATATGACTTTTCAGTTATCAAACCTATACATTAAGAAATGGTTTAACTGAAGAAAGGTGTGAATGTAACAGAGGAACAGGAAAGAACATTTACAGTGCTGACCCAGTGGCACCAAGGGCTGGAGATGTGCAAAGTTGTAGATCTTGGGACATAAGTCACTCCTCTACATCTATGCTTTATTCTCGAGAAATGAAGAAAAGACTATACTTCAGATTTGATTGTCTCTATAGTCCATGCACTTCCCCAGTTTCACAGAGCAGCACTTCCTTTTGCAGGTCCTCAGCCAGCCACTGCCGTGGGTTGAAAAGCATGGATTAACACCCAGACTATCCCTTCCGAGATGTGTGCCCATCCCTCTCTTGGTTTGTCTGTGTCCTCAGCCCAGGGGGTGCCTGTAAATCACATGGTGAAAGGTATACAGCCAGCTAGTCAATGTGCATGAGCTGAGATGTGTGAAATGTGCCTTTTGGAGCACAGAGTGCTCTTCAGGTGCATGCCCAGCAACAGAGCTTCATGCTACTGAGGCCCCAGATCACCCACAGTCCTGGCTCTACAGCCATCAAGTTAGCTGGCTGGGAAGCAGGGCAAGTGGAGTAGGAGTAGCTCATGTTCACAATCACTTCTGAACCAACTACAATTTCCCAGTAGTATGGATATATGCCTCATGAGCCCCAAGCAGATGATCTGTTGCTCAAAAATTGACTTGGGATCTTTTTTGTAGGCCACGGGTTGTTTTATGGCTCATTGTGTTTTGTTCTCTTCTTTTCTGCAAGGCTAGTTATGAATTTGTAACTTCCAGAAAGCAGATTACACAAGTCACAGTTCTGCAGGAACTGAGGGCAAAGCAGATTACATTCTCTATTGCAAAGACATTATTAGAAGTGACTCATAAAGCAGAAGTATTCAGAAAGACTCCCACACGTTATTTAATTGTACAATTTTTGCAAAGGTAATGATGACAGAAAAGATGCACTTCCTCAGAGAGGTAATCAGCATTGTATGAAAGCTAATAATTTTTCCACAAAAAAACCAGAAAACTGAAAAATATTTTGAAAAATATTTTTAGGTGAAACATATCATATTTTTACAATTTGCGAAGTACTCAAGATTAAGTTTGAACAGGTAACTTGTAACTTTATTCTTCCTCTCTCCCTGTTTCCCTTTCTGTTTTCTTCTCTTTTTTCCCCCCTCCATTTTATTGATTATAGAATAATAGAGAGAGCAAGAGTTAAATGTGTTAAAGTATTGATCAACTGAGCAAAACATTAAACACCTCACTTCATTTGAGAAAGCAACCAAACCCTCTCTTTCTTCAGTATGATTTCTGTCATCTTTTCAGATCAATTTTGCAACTTTTTTCACATACACCAAGTTTAAACTACTTTCCTTGACTCAAAACCTCTGTGAGTTGGCAATTAGCCTTCACCTCAGTTCCTTGGAGGAAAAGTCAGATACTATGCTGTAGAGAAAGATCAACAAGAATAAGGGATGTCTTAAAAAGCATTTTGACTACATTAGGGCAGAACATAGATGGGCTTGTTTACCTCAGTTAATGAGCTGCCTTACCTTCCTTCATCTGTCAGCGATGTTAACTTTAATCCCTGTTTGTTTTATGCTTTCACTGCCTCCTCAATGTATTTTGGTTTGTTTTTTTTTTTTTAGTGCAGTCCTTTGCATGTGGAATAGCGACCCTCAGTGATAAATTACTGTGCCTTCCTCCTTCTTCACAATATTTTTAAGTGAACTAAAAAAAACCTCAGGGACAGAAGTTTTTACATTCTTGAGTAACTAATTATTTGCTTCTTCTGTGCTGTTTTTCCTGCTTTAACAGCCCTTCTAAGTTTGCTCTCCCATGCAATTTACTGAGTTGCCCTATGCATCCTTTTGGTGGCTGGACCATGAAAATTCGTCAGGTCTTGGATATTTGCTTTAATATTGTACAAATTCAAATACATCCTGTGTATTTAAAATAATCCTGTCAAGTTCAGATGTGGGGCTTATTATTAATATGGCTGTCCTAAAAAATTGCAGTGCAAAATCAAAAAGAAAGTTGGGGTTTTTCCCCACTCATTTTCCCAGCCTGATTATTCTGTGCATTCACAGTGATTTGTCTCAGCTTTATGGCACTCTTGGCGTCAAGCTTCCTTTCCCTAGGTTTACCCATAGGGGTTTGAAATGAAATGGCAGCAGCAGAGCTAAACCAGAAAGAAAACAGGCCATGGACAGCACACAGAATGTGCAAAGAAACACACAGGAAAGGGAAACCTGCACCAATATGGTCAAAGTTTCTGGAAAAACAGAAGTACTGCTATCCTGCAAATAAACAGATCTGAAAGGAAAAGGTGCTAGACAACTGGTTGCTTCAAAATTCACTGCAATCTAGTTGGCACACTAGAATCACTGGGGTAAATGGTCTGTGAGAGGTTTCATATTCCCCAAGTCCCCAGCACCTGGAAAAGATAAGCCATTAATCAGCAGGCACACTGCCATAACAGCCCTAGTTTTCTTGGTTTTGTGAAGCAAGATCAGAGTGATGTGAACTTGAGTTGTCTTTTCTCCTACCCCACTCAACAAAGCTCCCTCAGTTCACAGCTTATAGAGTATGACAGAAGTATGCCTTAAGTCTCTAGCTGAAGGATTAGAGCTTTACAAACCTCTTAAAATCAGCCAGACAGCTCTAGGACTCATTAAAGCTTTTACCTCTTTTCAAGCCTGGGTGCCCCCCAAAACTGGACTAACGAAAATATGCATAAAGGAAATCTCCTCATCTCACTGTAATAGAGGGAAGGTCTGTTCTGACTGAAGAAATTACTGGCACTACCCTGAAAAGCACATGAGAAATGTAATGGGACATTTGCAGCAACTCGCATGAGGAAGGTACTGAGGTGATTGCTATGTCCTGTACTGCACGCTGGGGAAATTACAGAAAAGGCTCTGAGCTTGTAAAGCTGAGCCAGTTTCCTAATAAGAAAACAGCATTCAACTGCAGCTAGCACCATACCCAGGCACCTACAGACTTATTGTACCACTCCTCCTCTAAACACTTCCTCCCTGCAGACCTCTCCCAGCTTGATGCAAATTACTGAATATTTTCTCCTAACAACTTTTATTGGCTTGATTTGTGTGCCACCACCTACTGACTTACCACAGCCAGAGTAGTGTGTCCACAGTGCCTGGCATGGTGGCCCTGGCAGACCTGTGAGGTTTGGGACATGCTATGGAGCTGCCATAGTTCTCTTTCTTTCCCTGGAAATCAAATCATCCCCAGATGCAATAACAGATGAGGGCACATCACTTAAGACTTGCCTGTCCCTTACCTCTTTCTGGCTTTACTGAGCTGAGCTGACAATGGCAAATTGCCAAATTCATCTGCCCTTTTTCCAAATAAACCCTTGGAGTGTAGAGAGACTGCCCCTGGACTTTGTGTTGCTTCTGTTTTAGAGTTGGTCATGGGCACAGGTTCATACCACCACCACCACACCAACACCCCAACATTTCTGGGACACTGCCCGCTTTTCACGCCCATTCATTTGTGTTTTGTTGTGCTTCTGCAGCAGTCCTGTTGTCACCTGATGTCACCCACAACCAACAGAAGGTGGGAATGTTGCCATGGGTCCTCTCCTTAGGCTTGTAACCAGCAGCTTCCACAGCCAGGGCTGCTCCTTAGGGTTTCTTCCTGTAGCCAAAGAAAGCTGCAGTTGTTTTCTTATCTGCCTCCACTGCTGTTGATTTTCCCTGTGCTGGTGTACAGCAAATCCTCCTTTTACCAGGCAAGTGCTTTGGCCCATGGAATCTTGCTCTGCTGGGCCAATCTCAGGGTCACCCAGACTGTTTGCCTTATAAAAACTAATCATCTTCCATCCCCTTAAAAGCATCTGACTCAGTTAACTTTGCCAAAACATGTTTAAAACTACACATAGTCAGTTCTGTTCAGAAGGAGAGAAAGTTCAGAAATTTCCGTTTTTACTAATGAACTCTAATGGCAGGGTTTTCTGGTGTTGGAACAGGCTTCCAAGAGAGGTGGTTGAGTCACCAGGGGCATTCAAAAGCCATGCAGATGTGACACTTGGGGATGTGGTTTACTGGTGGACTTGGCAGTGCTGGATTAACAGGTGGACTCAAAAGATCTTAGGGTCTTTTCCAACCTGAACAATTCTATGATTTTATGTTGGCATCCTTAAAGGAGACAAAAAATGAGAGAAGACCAGTTTTTAGCTCTTTTCAAAGCTGGAGAAGCATCCCTGGGAGCCTTGCACCACTCCAGGTACACTGTCAGCCAGGCATTTACTCCCTGACCTTCAAACATAGGCCTTGCTTACTTGAAGTGTACCTCTGTCTTCAGAGGGGGAAAAAAAACAGTCTGACTATTAAGGTCAGCTGACTGGGAACAAATTTGCTGTCTGGCCCTCTACAAAAGTACACATATTGTATGCACTACTAATCTCCTTCTTGGTTGCAAGATTGACTTAAAAACATGTAAGAAATGCCCCACTTTTGTTTCTATTGCATTTAAAAGACTCAACATTTTCTTCTTGTCAATCAATCTGTTTGTATTTACGACTGAAAATATCACTTTATATTTAGCCCTAAATATAGTATATGTAAACATTTAATTTTAATTAAAATAGTCCTTAAACAAGTGCATGCTGCTGTTTTAATGTCAAGTGGGTGAAATTAAGGAAGTCACTGCCTGAGCACCAAAACCCAGCTGTTGCTGAAGAAGTAAACCAACTCCTGGCAGGACTAGCCTCCTCTGCATGTGCCAAGAGGAGAGTTTCTTCATTTCAGCTTCCTTCAAAGGAAGGAAGCTTCTTCATTTCCTTCCTTCAAAGTTAATTTCAAATAAATGGTTCATGCAAACTTGAGAAATGTTGGCAAGCTAAACATCAGAAAACCTTGTTTTCCACTTGAAGAATAGAAATAATAGGTAGAAGAGCATGAATTGCCAATTCTAAAATCTTAGCGGTCAGGTATAAACCTAAACAATAAGTTCGTAATTTTGAGATGCAAGACTTGCTGGCTAAGTCAATGCTTTTCCTCCTAAATGTGAAATATTTCAGTGGCCTCGACACAGTACCTCAACTGGTCACATTGACATTCACAGCCTGGTCGGAATCACACTGATCCCTGACACTCTTTTCATCTTTTCCCTTAGTGCTTCCATCACCTTTGCTCTTTAGAGACACGTCTGGCATAAGAAGCTCTTCTGCCACAGTTTCTCTGACAAGTGCATCCCACATAACACTGTCCTTGCTGGTCAGGAAGTTTTTGATTTACACCTCCAAAGTTATAGGGGCAGACCTCAGAATCCACCACAATAACTCCTGACATCATGGTCCCTCAATGGTCCAGGCTGTGACACTTGGGTCTCCCCTGGCTCATGTTCCTGGGTGTCCTTCACATGGTCACCATGGCCAGGGTCAGCTGCTGTTGGCCAGAGCCAGGGTGCACACAGGGTACCTGCACAGAAAGGAGCTCAGGGGTCTCCAGGACTCTCAGTAGAGACAGCATCCAAAGGAACCCATTACGGAGTGATCTGTGGAGCAAGTTCAATTAGACACCGCAAGCAGAGAAGCTCCCCTGGAGTCAACACATAACCAGAATAACAGTGTAGCCTGTAACTTCATAGTATTTGAAGAGAGGCCAGAAATCTGATGTCAGATCTGACTTGGACTAGTTTTGATACACCACATTTGAGGAGACAAAGAAAATTTTTTACATCTGCCTAAAGGAGACCCTGTGGTTTTATTTTTCACCATCTTATTTCAGCTGAAAAAGAATGAAAATCAATTTATTAATGATTCTGAATATTTTCCTGACAGTAAGAACTTCAGAATTTTCAGGGAGTTGTTTAAAGGAAAATCTGAATGTAATTATTTACAGAAATGTCCATGAAAAATTACATGTTCAAGAGAACAGTTAATAACAACAGCAATCATTGAAAATACCTCTCTTGCTCTTAAATCCTCTTAAAACTTACAAGATTCACTTTTGTAGTGGACACACCAAAATAGGAGACAAAATTGAAAAAAATAAAACAAAACAACAAATATTTGTAGGTTGCTGCAAGTAATTATTGACACAGCCAAAACAGAAAACTAATTCAAGCTGTGAATTAATTGTCCTGAGCATCACTGGCATCTTTTTGTCACTTCAGTTTTATGTCATTACTACTATTATTATTATTATTATTATTATTATTATTATTATTATTATTATTATTATTATCCTGTCACCTCTGAACTCTTCCAGACTGAAATTTACTTTTAAGGAGCATCTTTTCATCACCGAGTCCCCAAGAAATGAATAGCACTTGCTCTTATCTCAGTGTTATCAGCTCTTGATATCTCAGTCCAAGATTAACTTAAAGCACTTTACTTATGTTTCAGTTTGAGAAATCAATGACTTATACAGAAATTTGAACTTCAATTCAAAGAAAGGAAGTTTCCAGCACTCAGGATGGAATTTGAAAAGCTGGCAATCAAAGCAAAAACAGTGGCTTATATTTCACAAGGCAAATTAAAATGTCCATGAATAGCTACTTTCAAAAATCCTGTTATGTTTAATTTGGGGTCTTGATTTTAGCAATCTTGATAGGTGAAGTCTGGAAGGACATTTTTCCTGAAAGCTGTTGGTTATCATCTTCCAGGACCTCTGCGTCCACTAATAAAAGGGTTGCTATGAATAATGTACTCACCTATTTCTGTATTTTTAAAACTTTTATCAACTCACCTATTTCTGTATTTTTAAAACTTTTATCAATGTCCTACAATGTTTAGTGAGCAAAACCAGAAGTTAAACCCACCACATTTTGTCAGACACATTTTATTAGTCTTGGAGCCTGCAATGCAAATTTCCTATTGTAGGTGCTGCAGCCATGAAGTATCTTTGGAGTAATTTACAGTTTTTGTCTATCTTGTGCATAATTTACCATGTAAATCTGAAATCTTCCTAAAGGTAGATAACAACAAATAATTTTCTGCCACTTTACAACAACATATTGTGCACATTCTGGGCAGAGCTGAGTTCACTGGACAAAAACATATTGTTGCAACTTCCCACCTATATTTCTGGTCTCTGTTCGCTTCCTTGGAATACGTACCAGCCAAACTAGAACTAATGTAGTGCCTTCAGAAACCTCCACCACTGCATGTTTAATTTCCAGCTGAAAGTTCTGCAATTCCATTTTCATTCTGATAGAAAATCTCCAGCACTTGTGTACTTTACTTTGTTGTTACTACTGAATCGTTCAAGTTTGTCCATGAAAATACCATTTTCATCACTCAAGGGAACTACATCAAATTAGTAGTATTATTACTAAGACCCTGAAAAGATTGGTTCCCACTTTTGGTCCAGTGTTGCCTTGACAGATCTATTAAGGCATCAGCTGGAAATTCATCACTTTTCTGAAGTCTTTTCTAATATTTAATGGTCTCGGCACTGATGTTTCTCCTCAACAAAAATCAGTGAAGCTTTCAGCTTATGTAAACCAACAGCACCATTGTCACATCTGACCACAGATCCATCTGAAGTTCTGTCTTTCTTTTATTTGAAGTTCCTCATAAGAAATCCACTCTGTACATCATTACCCACTTTATACTGTATTGTCCACAGCATCAATGAAAGATACCAAAGCAATACCAAAAATCATGCAATTACCACATGTAACCTTTTATGTGGTCAATGTATCTTCATATCTCAACAATCTAAGTTAGCTGCTTTTAAATTATAACTAAATCAAAGACTCACTGTAAACTTTCCAGCCTCTTTTGTTCACTTTTTTCCTAGCAGAAGGAAAGAATGTGCAGATCAGTCTGCCACAGCAAAAAAATGCATCAAGGCATCCAGCAAGCAGACCTTCTAGGCTGGGTAAACACCTTCCCCTTGGGCTGGTGAGTACTGACCTACCTTCCGACCTGGTCTGCTTAGGCCCTGCTCTCCCGGCTCCAAGTGTCCCTGCTCCAAAGCATTGGCTGTGTAAATCAGGGTGCATGGGACACCATGTACGTGTGAATGCAGTCATGGCTACAGCCACCTAGACTAATGCATAAGAACTCATGTTTTTTATGCAACAACAGTTTGCAACTGCAATAGCACCATCATTTATTAGTATGTCTTCATTTCCATCATGCACACTTCCATCAGGCATACCATGATTTGTGGAAGCAGTGAGATCAAAGGCATCTTCTCCTTCAAAGAACATGACTAAAACTGATTTTAAGCTAACTTTTAGCATAAAACATAAGAACAACCATTCTAGCAATTTCAAATTTATTTTTTTCTTTTGCACACAGAATCCAAGATGGACCTTTTGGTGGATCTGCCAAGGGAATTTCTTCATGAAATTTAGAATTAACTTAGAAAGATTCATGAACCCATAAGACAATGTAATCAGAAAAGGAAGTGCATGGAATAAAAAATTAATAAAAAACCCCACCCTTTGGACCAATATTTAACATGGATCATGAAACATGGAGAATAAAGGAGTTAGGCTACCACATGAAAGAAAAACATTTGGAACAAGGCTAGCTCAGGCTCTCAAGGGAAAATACATAATCCGTCCTCGGTCCAAAAGCTATAGGAAACGCACTTGTCATTTTGTCATCATACTTTAAGAGAAAGGTCAAAGGAAGAATTTATGGGAATAGTACAGTCATTAATGCATGTTATAGAGAAAAAGTGATCAATCAAACCACCACAAACTCCTCAACTCTGTTTTCTTCTTCTGTTTCAAATCTCAAAGCCTTACAGAATGCAGTACATTCAGTACTTTCCCATCTTAAACATTTGAAGCAAAGTGGCAAAGATAACAATTTTTTTTTTCAAATCCAAAGATTCTGACTAAGATTTTGATGACATTCTCAATCCAAAAGAATATATTTTTTCGTTTTTTCTCTGAACCACCACACCTTTAAAAGGTCATTACAAGTGACAGTCATGAGTATGACAGAGAGACTTGTTCTCTTGTAAAACATTGCAGAGATTTGATTATTTTTTCAACTCTCAGCTTTTTTTTTTTTTTTTTTTACCACCCTGACTGAAGCCCTCTATGTTTTCTTGAGCTCTTCTTATCCCAGACTTTTTTCAGCAGGGATCTGATTGTCAGAAGTTGCAAAGGTTCTGATGTACGGATGAAACAGGAGTCATTCTGTGTCGATAATCCTAATGGCCTTTTGTGACCCAATCAAAACTTTGACTCTGGAAGTTTAGGAAGAGCACAAAGAATAAGACCTTATCCAAGATGCAGAGAAATACAAGAATTGCACCCTCTTTCCTAAGTACATCTACTTGGCAAGCAGTGGTTTCCCAGGGATGAGACTTTAACAAAAGAAGAGAGGGTTTCTGTCTGGTAGGAAGGTAAGCTCATCAGTTTAAAAATCTCTGAACAAGCAGAACTGCCATGGTAGTGGTAAAGATGGCCAGCAGTAAAAAGAAGAAGTATTTTCAAATTTTCCAAGTGACTAAGGAACGTGTTCATATCTTCTGTTAAACACTCTTTCCCTCTAGCATTTAGGACATTAATTAATAAAGAAAGAAAAGCTGAAACCTGATTCACATCTGCCTGCTGGACTCTCAGCATGAGAAGTCCGCTGGCTTTTTACCCAGAACAGCTTTCTGTTCAGAAATGCTAAATGCAATTGACTCATTATGCCAGACACACTAACAGTGACAAGCACTTATCTGGCAGTCTTTTGGGTGACACACAGAGCAGCACAAAGCATTGTTACCACCAGCTCTCTTCATGTTTGTACAGGAGGCTGCAGATGCCAGCGGCTCCTGTGGCAGAAAGGCAGCGTGTCTCGCCTGCCCTGCATTTCCAGGCAGGTATTGTACTAATGGTGCGAGCCTGGGAAGGCAGGTGAGTAGGAGCTGACACCTTATCTATTTCCCATCTTTGATGCTGTACTTCAAGGAGTGAAGAAATGGGAAGACAGAGCTGCTCTAAGAGATAACTTTGTCTCTCGAGAAAACTCCACTGTGCTGGTGAGATCACAGTCTCTCTCCTTTTTTGGTGGAGCATAACTCTACCTAGCCAGGTAGTCTGTGAGGAGATCACAGTGAGATTTGGTCAGTGATATGCCTACAGAGGATGAATAATTCAAGCCACATTCATAAAGGACTTTAAAAGTATTTAAAAAAAAATGCCTGTACTGTTGGAAGTAAATTCAGTGGATGGATCAGATGGTTACCTCAAATGAGTAAAAGCCTTGTCATAAGGTACTTCATATGAAAGCTTTTGTTTCAAATCATTGTGGTTTACAAGAGTAAAAAAATGCATAGCTTACTTTCAAGAGAAAGAAGCAAGGATTAATGTGGGCAGTTGGTTTGAGGTTTGAAAAAGTGTTTACTGACATTGCAAGATGTGATGAATGAGAGTTCAGCCTAAGATGGAATGAAAAAACATGGAAGCACAGGACTAGCCACACATTGACAAATATGTCAAGAATGACTGCTGAGGAACATCTCTGCTGAAAAGAACTGAAGGACCCTGGTGGAGAGCAAACGCAGAGCAAGAGTGCTTCTTAGCAGATACAAGGTTGACAGCACTCTGAGTCATATGAACAGTGATGTTGGAACACATCTACATACTATATCCAGTTTTGGTCTTCCCAGCAGAGGACAGACACGGAAAAACTGGAGTGGCCTCAAGGGAAGACATGCTGGGGACCAGAATACTTGTCCTGTGAGGAGCTGGACTGAGATACCTAATAATACCACTGGCTACCAGTGCCTACAGAGGGTCATCAAGAAGATGGGACTGAATTGTTCACAGTGACATGTGGGGAGAGGATAAAAGATCATGGGGAAAACAGTAACAAAAGAGATTTATTCAGGGTGTATCCAAGGAGTTTTTCCCCATGATAACAGTCAGGTAGCAGACCAAGTTTCCCTGAAAGACTATATCATCCCCAGAGGTTTTCAAAACCCAAGCAGACAAAGCTTTGTGTAGCCTGGACTGGTCCCAGAACCGGCCTTGCTATGGGCAAAGGTCTGAAGCAGATGCTTTCAATGTCCAACCTGAATTCTTCTGTGATTCTTCAAATGTTAAAGGACCAATGATTTGTCCCAAAGTCTCATCTTGAGCAGTAATAAAATGTTCTAGTAAAGACTGTATTAAGAGTAAAAAGCTCTTGAGCGCAAAGAAAGAACTAGATTCTCATTCTAGGATTATATATGAAAATTTCACCATTAACTGAATATACTAAGGAGCAACAGGTGAGAAGAAATGAACAGTACGTGTTGCCTCTTTCCCTTCAGTTTAAACTTTCCCAGATGCCTTGGTTAGAGGTTGCCAACAGGTACTTTCATCATGGGGAGACTGCCTTCTGCTCTTATTCCCTCTGAAAACACTTCCATCAAAGCTGCTTCAAAGCCCCAAAATGCAAGAGAGATTTGACAAGAAAATATGAAGATGTCTTTGCTTTCCCAGAGAAAGAAAATACCTTGCTTCTCTGGTCTCTATAGCAACAACCTGTAAATATAATAAGGATTAACAAGAAAGTGCATCACCTTGTGTGAATCTTTTATCTTAACTTACTCTTATAGCTCATTTTAAAGGCCATTCTTGATATTATTATATCTAAGCTCTTTACTGTACTATTGGGAAACTCTGTGATTCACACTCATTCCAGCCATAAATCTATTGATTCCTACTAAGAAGAATAAGTATGTCTCTAGGTCTGTGATCAAAGAGGGAAAAAAAAGTTTTTGTTAAAGTTGTGCAGCAAGGGCTGCATATTTATGAGAATATGCCACTTTGAGGATTGTTTATCACAAGCAACAGAATTTCCAGGCTGCTGACCAAATTTATTACAAGTGGATAGACACCATTCTATTTCAGTTATACAGCTTTCTCTCCCATCAGAACAAGGTTAAAATGATGTGAAAATCCTGGGTTTGGCACACTGATCTATCAGGAAAATCCACAGCACTGTAGTGTGATATCTCTGTCAGAGACACTCCTATGATTATATTACTTCTCTGTGTTTTTTAAACTGATTTTTCATAAAAGTGGTTGGATCAGGCTCTAGGGGTGAATTTCAGGGTCAGGCAATGGTTATCTGAGGGAGCTCTTCATACCATAGGATACACATCCAGTCACCATCTTCCCTATACAAACACCAAGAATACTTCCATGGGAAAGCAAATTTTCATCCTGCATTCAGGTGTACAGTCTTTTACAAGGACCTGGGCTGGATCTTCCCACCTCCAGTGGGAAGGAAAGCATCTCACACTTTCCCACTAGAAACAGACAGTAATGCAGCAAGATGCCTCCTCCCTCTGTTAGGATAACTGTGGCTTAATTACGCATGCACAGGTATGGATGAGCAAATACATCCTCTTGTTTAGACTCCAGGAATTTATACTACTACAAGTAGAACTTTCCAGTGGTATGTAATTTAAATTTTGCTGGTTTTGAATTTCATTAACTAAATCCTTACTAATGTGAATAGATCTGCTAAAATGTAATGGGAGCTGCCTGTGTGAATGGGGCTGGCAAAATCCCTGACTCTGCATATCTTGAGAAGTGCAGCTTATGTTGCAGTTGCTTAGACTGAAATACTGCTCTTTTCAACTTATATTGGACTGTGCCATGTTACACATCACCATAAGGAAAGGCAATGGAAGGGAACAGATGTCACCGTGTCTGATTTGCATTGCATTTGGTGTTTTCACTGCTCCTGGTGGAAAGCCTTTGCAAATTACTGACTAAACTGCCAGCACATGAAAGCCACGTACAAATACCTGCATCTCCTTCAAGGCCATCAGGCTAATCAGGTCCTCATGTGTCCTAGTAATCAGGATATGTATCAGGTGTCCTCTTAGCAGCAAACGGATCATGTAACAGACGGAACATGCTTAGTGTGTGAGATGAATAAAAGGTAATAAAACTTCATTTTTATCATGTATTGGCCCTTTTGGACAGTCTTTGGAGCATTACTGATGCCATTCCCATGTGAGAGTTGCCTTTTGAAGACCTTCATCTATTTGATGCTTTTCAAACACTTTTGGAAGAATGTCTACAAAGTCCTGCAAATGCCAAGAGCAGTTGATTTAACAGGACTCTAACTAAGGCAAAATGAACTGAAGCAATTTCTCCTGTCCCTGCAGGTACTGTGTTGAAATATTTTATCTGAAGTCTTCAGAACTATCCCACTGAAAATATCTTTTAAGAAGCTTCAGTCTCTTCATACATCA
This sequence comes from Cinclus cinclus, assembly GCF_963662255.1. Classification (NCBI taxonomy): domain Eukaryota; kingdom Metazoa; phylum Chordata; class Aves; order Passeriformes; family Cinclidae; genus Cinclus; species Cinclus cinclus. Next base: position 84,394,183 of record NC_085047.1, read on the forward strand.
AAAAAGTGTGCAGTGTATTTGGAGGGAGGGGAAAATCCCTAAAATCAATGTTGTTATTGTGGTCCTAATAGGCTCTGCCATATTCTAGGCAGTCTAGTTTTGATAGCGGCAAATTTCATTAAGATCTATCTTGAGACACCACACAGTTTCAGAAATCTTTAGAAGTCAGAGCTTTCCTTCAAAAACATTTCAAGTAAAGGCTGTAAAAATACTACTAGGACTCTTTTTCTTGATAGCAGTGCTACCTCGGGGAAAGGAGTTACTGCAACCTTTGTAGTTTGGTAATAAGGGGCTACTCTTGTCCTTTAAAGTGATTTGATTCAGACCCTTATTTGTTGCATTACATTGTGTTGTATGTGATATCTGTTCAGTGTCCCTATCTCCTCCCACATAAGCCTCTCTCAAGATGTTTCTGCTGTTGCTATATTTTGTTCATTCCAAAAGAATCCTGTCAGGTAAGGATATGAAAATTAGAAATAGTGACAAACATGCAATCTTCATGAGAACTAAGAAATTTATGATTCACATGATTTAATATATATAAAGTAGTCTGAAGAACAGTATGTGCATTTCTATGAAGTACATAGTATGTAGGGAATGGGAATTGCTGAAAAACTTTGGAAAGTCACATTAAAAATGACAGCTTCTAGGCAGAATAGGAGCAGTCTGCAAAAAGTGTGTTCTCATCCTGGGGGCCAAGAGAGGTTGTTATTAATTTACATCACCTTAACAGGAGGAAGGCTTTCATAGAAGAAAGAGAGAGCAAAAATAATTATTTTCCAAAAGAGTTATTATTCAAGGAAAACTCCAAGATATTCCAAAATAGATTTGGAAACATTTCTTTTAAAGCAGGTAATTATCAATCAGATAATGTTGACCAACTGTTGTCGTATTGTGCTTTCCTCACACTGAAGTACGTATGCATTGTGGGGAGATTATAGTCTGTAAACAAAAAATTGGTACCAGCCCATGCTGCAGGACGGCCTCAACACTGCAGAGTCCAAAAGAAAAGAAAAGCATTCACTTCAGAAATAAACATGGCCTATTCAAGAGCTGTGGGTCATGGGGGATTATGCTGAACCTCCACCCCCCAACACCTGCCACAGCACTACCACCACTAGTGAGGGGAGAACAGAGGACACAGGCAGAGATGTAGCTCATTTTTGTCTCAAGTATGGGGATTTTTTTGTGTGAAAAGTGTATGCTCTTGACTCCTGGAGTGGTCCCTCCTGGGGGTGTTCCCAGATCTGTCCCACTGATGGAGCTGCAGAGACCAGAGAGACAAAAAGAAGTTTCCTGGGGGGAGAACTGGCTGATGTACGAAGGGATGGAAAATATATAGTCACTTTTCATAGCCATTTTTCAACATAATGTTTGGCCAGAATGTCATGTCCAGAGCAGCTCTGGTCCTGAAAATACTCTGACAAGGTAGTTTGGCTGCAAGGCACCTCACAGTGTGCAGGCTGGCACTGCCAGTGCTGCTCATCCACTCTTGCAAACACAAAGTGGTTTATAACCAAGGAAGTTCTCTCTCAGCTCAGCACACCTGACTGCTCGAAGCTCATCTCTCTCCTCCTTAGGTATTTGCTTCATATTCCACAACTGCCTCTCCCTCTAGAAAGCCTAGGTGACTTTGTCTGTCATTTGTATTATTTTTCTCAATAGCCTTTACAAGTAATTTATTCCACATGTTTATTACTTCCTGCACATAATAGTAGTGCCGGAGTTCCCTCATGTCTGCACTATAGTCTCTTTTTCCTCTTAAAAATATGTCACTAACAACTCATTACTCCTTTCCATAATGACAAAAAACTCACTCAATCAACTTCCACATACCCTATTTTCCAAAGAGGATAATGCCATCTCACCATTTGACTTCAGCCCTTAATTTTGTTGCTATCAGTCTGGTATGCTACTTCCAGGGAATCCCAGCCTACCACCTAGCTAACCTCCCACCACTGAATACAAGCACTCACCTTTTTCTCATACGCACATCTTCATCCAGCATTTGTCATTTGCAGCCATTGTCATTGTGATGCAGTGAGTCAGGAAATGTGAGCCAGGCTGCTTTTTTGTTCCTCCTTCATCTCCAGGCAATACCATGAGAGATCCAAGAAAGACAGCACATCCCCTGTGAGGCTCAACCCAGCAAAGGTGAGGTTTCAATAGAAGCTGTAAAACAGTAGAAAAATGAGGAAGCATACAGCACTGGCAGTGCCCTGATAGCATAGAATTACAGAATCACAGAATGGTTTGAGTTGGAAGGGACTATACAGATCACTCAGTTCTAACTCCCCTGCCATAGGCAGGGACACCTTTCACTGACCAGGTTGCTCAAAGCCCTATCCAACCTGGCCTTGAACACTTTCAGGGATGGGGAGTCCACAAGTTCTCTGGGCAGTGTGTTGCAGTGTCTCACCACCCTCAGAGAAAAGAATTTCTTCCTAATATATAATCTAAGCTTATTTGCCTTCTGCTTAAGGCCATTCCGTCTTGTCCCATTACTACACAACGTTGTGAAAAGTCTCTCTCCTTGTAGGGTCCCTTTAAAAAGTAGAGTTGCTATAAGGTCTCCCTGGAGCCTTCTCTACTCCAGGTTGAATGACCCCAACTCTCTCAGCCTGCTTTATTAGCAGAGGTGTTCCAGCCCTGTGATGAGCTCAGTGACTCCCCTCTTGACTTGTTTCAACAGGTCCAGATATTTCTCATGCTGGGGGCCCCAGAGCTGGACACAGCACTCCAGATGGGGTCTCAGCAGAGCGAAGTAAAGGTGCAGAATCACCTCACTTGATTTCCAGGTCATGCCTCTTTAGCTGCAGCCCAGGATGCAGTTGGTTTTCCAGGCTGTGACCGCATGTGACAATTACTTTCCCTCTAATCTCAAATGTAATATGAACCTGATTCAGATGGAAATACAGAAATTTCATCAAATGGACAGCCAAAGTTTTTATGGGATGCCACAGACAGCATGACTAGCCTACCTTTGTCTGTAGAGAAAAAAGCAAAATAACACCCAGTTTTTCTTGAAGCAAACCTAGAGTAGTTTGATATTAACATCTAGCTGAAATTATTTCAGAGAGACTGTAGTTTCATGCAGGCTGCATTTTCAGAAAACCTGTATTTAAATCCTAGGAAGCCATTGTTGCAGTTGTATCTGCTGTTTCAGAAGCAAGGGAGGGCTGTAGGAATAGATGCTCAGAAATGGCTAACCAGCCATTAGTCAGTGAACTAACTGGAACAGAAAGCATTGCATTAATGAGCAGCAATTTTTTAAGACATGCTTTGAGTTGATTCATAATGCAATTTTGAGAAAATAATTTTCTTTTTACTTATATTAAAAGTTCTGTACAGGCAATATTTTAAAATACATATTTTTCAAAGAAATCTTGTAATTTTTACTCTTTTCGGTGTCTGTTGCATAGTAATTTACAAGTTGGAATCTGTATTTTTCCTTTTTTTTTAACCAGTTCTAAAAAATTGAGTGATGAAATACATGAACAAATGAGAAGCGTCATTGTGAATGTAATTGAAAAATTATTTTAAAGTCACTTACTGTGGCCGATGGCAAGTCTATAGATTGAGAGCAAGAAAACCCATTTTGTCTACAGATCTTCTTTAATTTTACTTATGAAAATTGCCTCTTAGCAGTTCTTTAGTGGTTTATCTAATTAGTTATATTGATTTTATATTTTTATGGTGACAGGGAAGCAAAATCATAGTCTTATGAAGTAATAACAAGCTCAGAAGAAAGAGTTAGCTATGATTATGTTGTAGTAGTTATGTATGTAGTTATGTAGTAGTTCGAAGTAATCTATATTCAATCTCAATACAGGATTTCATTTTCCTAGAAAATACTCGAGTGGAAAACAGCTTGGGGATAGCATTAGTGCACACCAAAATCTAGGGTAGATTTGCATACAGTTGAGACAATCAGAAAAGAGTGTCCTTATCACTTTTATGAAATCAAGCTGAATCACCAGAGTACCCCAAACACACAGACTGGCACCGGGCACTCTCTGTTCTCCTACTTCACGGGGTTTGAAGTAGGTTTCAGTTTCATGTTGCTTATATTGCATAAGACAGCTTCAGAAAAACAGAGAGAAATAAACCACAATGCCACAGTAGTGGAGAATATTTTGCTAAATTTTTTTCAAAAGACAGTCTCCTGAGCCAGGCATTTGAATCATAAGGACTTCTGGGATGGGATTTTCACTCAGAGATCTCCATTCTTACGTGGATTAAGAGGATTAAAAACCATTAAATGACCATCCTCCAAGTCCCTAAAGCAGATTTGCCTTTTTCTATCCTCCTTCAACTGGGGCAGACTTGGGGGTAACAAAGTACTGCACAAAAGACTCCCTTAGCATGACAAAAGGTGAAACAATCCACTGAACTGCCAATGTACCAGACAATGAAGTCGGTGCAGTCTACTCAGCTCATTTTCATCAGAACAAATGGTATCAAACTTGGCAATGGCATTGTTCTTAAACTTGAACATGGGGCTCTTTTTTTTCCCCTCTTCTTTTTTTTATTTTTTATTTTCCCATCCGAAGCTCAAGGTGTCATATTAATTATTTAAATCTTCAGAAGATTTCAACTGTATCCTCCAAGGCTCTGCTCAGTGCCAGAAGGTCTCCAATCTGCATTAGCTTTTGTTAATTAGAGCTGAAACAAGGACTTTGATCTCAATGAATATAATAACAAAAAAAAAAAGAAAAACTTCTTGTGTGATTTATCTTTTACCTATTTTCTGCCTTTACTGTTTTTCCACTCTATTAGACTTTGATTTACCTTGTCTGAGTAACATTAAACAACCCGGGTACAAAAGAACTTAAACAGCTTCAAAAGCCTGACTGAAATGATAGTTAAATGCTACATGAAGTGATCCCAAGTCTTTAAACTTTGAATGAAAATGACACAATTTTACTTTATTTTATTTTATTTTTTGGAAGCAGGGGCTGGCGTCAGGGGGGTGGTGGTTTGTACAGCATGGATGCTTGTCTACTGATGTCAGATATCACAGGTTTTCCTGTTGGGATTGATCTTTCCTCATTAAGAGCCTTGTTTCTAGAGTTATAGTGCTGATAGAACAGAAGGCCAGTGATATTCTGCAAGATGTTCCTCATGCATCAGGCTTGCCCTGAGTTTGTAGCTCTGCTTAGATCCGAGAGGGTCACTGCCAGGGCTTGCCTTGTTAAAATTTTTCTCATTAACATTTATCTTATTGAATAGCTCTGAAAGGCAAATTTTTTTTAAGCCCAAAAAGAGAAACTAGAAAATTTTAGTGTCAGATGAGGTCTAGTTGTATATTCACTTGAGCAAGGATGTATCGTTATGGTCCCCTAACATGAAAAAAATAATCAAAGAATATCCGAAAGTGCTGCAAGTGAAATCTACATCTGAGATTTAGGAGATACATGAGGGTAAATTTTCACTGTGATGGACAAAGAGTTGCGCAGAGAGCCTTCATTAATAACAACACACAGTGCTGAGAATGTGCCCTGTATCTTTTACATAAGGCTCACTACAGAATGGCACAGCCCCAGGAGACTGGTCACTCATGCTTTTTCTCATTTTAGGCAGAATAAATTAAAGGATATCTTGTGAATTCTGGGCAGAAAGTAGGAGAGCTGAAGTAAGCAATCTCAAAAAAAAAAAAATAGCTAAGAACTCTGATAACCTGTTGGAGGCACCAACTGAAACAAAGGATATTTGTCCAGAAAGAAATGGGATCTTGTTGGGGAAGTTTAAAATGGATTCAGAGACATTCAGCCAAGGGAATGAAAGGCATCTTCCATGGAACCTTGGCAGCCTGAGCAATGGTAGCACAGACCCCTTCTGATCACATCATCAGTGTGCTTCAGATTTGCAAACAGGTTGGGAATGCGACGATAGTAAGATTTAGCCGCTGCCAAAATCCATGGCACATGTGAAATCAGCCTCAGGACCAAGTTGGAGGGGTTTTCAGGCAATCTGTTTTAGTGGACAATGTATCAGGCCATGGCAAAGGTGTTGGAACTGGATGATTTTTAAGGTCCCTTCCAAACCAAACCATTCTATTACTCCCACATGCAGGTGTTCCTGAGGTCTCCTTCCCTGTCTTCCCCTACCCTTCATACCATGAAATGTTCATGATTTCCAGAATTTCCCTAAAAGTATAGTGGGAGCCAGTGGCACAATCTGTGCCACCTTCCTTGAGCTGCAGTACCCAAGCACAGTTCACATGGTTCTGCTCACAGATGTTGCCTTTTATGGGTCTAAATCTTCGATCTGATACAGACATAAAGGATGGGAGCAACACCTGCATATTTTAAGCAAAAAATACTGAAAGCCTGTAGGAAGCATGCTGAAGCTCCTGCAACATCAAGCCATGTCTGAGTCTGGGGCCCTGCTCCACACACCTGGGTATCCCATCTCACTCCCTGACACTCATTGCTCTAAGAATATTGGTTCTGGCTTTAATTCACTTTCATCCATCAGCACAGCTTAGCTGAGGTCATGTCACTGCTATCACAGGCATATACTGATTGCTTTGCTCACCCAGATTTTGTTTGTCCTCTGTCTGGGCTCAGAACAAGTGCCAATTGCTGTTCTGTGATTTGCTCCCAAGAGAAGGGGCCATAGTGCCCTCCACACACAAAGCCAAGACACTCCCTTGACAATCTGGGAGGGCACGAGGGTGTGGGAGGGTCAGGCTGCCCAGCAGGTATGTGCTGGGGCTGGGCTCACTGCTGTGGGTGTTAGCAGAATGTGCATGAGCCATTGCCTCCTCACTGCTTGTGAATCAACACCGTACTCTGACTGGAAAAGTTCTAAAGTAAATACTTAGAGCTGCCTACTCCCAGAAAGGGCAGACATTTCAGGAGATTGAAGTAATTTCTCCAGTGGTGTTCAAAACCCAGCCTATCCCCTGGCCTTCAGAAAACTTTCCTAGAAACAAACAGTTGAAGTTTCCTTGAGGTTTAGGTTTTGAAGCAAATATCTTTGTTGTTTACCCCAAGCATCCTTCTGTTTGGCTGAAGTCAAGCCTGTGATGATAGGATGGGCAGTGACAGGCCTTGGTGGGTGTAGGAAATGAGGATGAGTAACTTAAGTTCTAGGCAAAAGAGCATAGAAGGTCTGTGGAGATAAGGAAGGCAAAGCTGTGGACTAGGAAAATTATCATCTGTCTAGCAGTTTTCTGAATGGATATAAGGGCAGGGACATTGCATTCATCAGTGCCAGAGAAAAGGTTGTTGAAGCAATGGAGGCACAACATCAATTCCATGACAACCAAAGAAAAATTACTCATTGGCTAATAAAAATATCAACTCCCAAATCACTGAGGTTTCTCCCAGCCTATGAGATTTCTGTTGTTTTACATAGTCTACTTTTTGTCTTTGAAAAGATAGGTATTTGTCTATTATTTTAACCGTCTAATCTTACATTTTCCCTAAACTATAGTTTGGGGTGAGGAATGGAGAATTATGTTTAATTACATGATTTCTCTTAGTGACTACCCATTTAAAGTCTTAGTTTCCTATATTTATTCTATTTGAAACGCAGATGATATATCATCTTATTACGACTTTTTACAGCTATTCTTTTAGATGGGCTCAACAGCATTCTCAATTTAATTCAGTACACCTCCAGATAAAAAAACAGTGTTGCATGTGCATAGCTTTATTTGAAAATTATGTACACAATAATATGTTTCTGTCTGCAGATTGTGTCTGATTTAGCTGACAAAAGATTGCAGCAGTCACTGTGGCCAGAAGCTATTGGAAAGCAGCCAGCATTAATAACAAAGTAAATACAAAGCAGAAGCAAGTGATGCCATAAAACACAAGGACAGTGGGTCACACTTTTCTGCATGAAGTGGCATCACATCATGCATGCAGTGTATTTACCAATAGCACAAAAAGCAGCCTCTGGGTTTGAGCTTCCCACACCGCTAAAGTGGCCACATTCTAAGGGGCCCTCTGGGCTCATCATAATCTTACCTCAGGAAAAAAAATTTTCACATGGTGACAGAAGTCATTGGGGTGATAAGACAAGACAGGAAGGAAGAATGATTTAACAAAAAACCTCCATGTGTATAGGATAGCTGAAGAAGGAAAAATAACTTATCCAAAATACATTTAATATGAAGATCTGCTATTCTGACTCTTTTTGTTGCTGCCACTCATTACAATTTTTTTTTTCTGAGAAAAGCCTGATGCCTTGAGCCTTGGTAGAGACAAAAGCCCAAGCTAAAGTTCAGGTTTGAACCTAAGAGGTGGGAAAATGCAGATTTCCTTTTAGATCCCCGGAGCAATGGAAGTCTGGCAGAGCAGTGGATGAACTCCTTCTCCCAGTCCTACAGGGTTTTTTTACAGGCTAGATTATAACCTTTTATAGGGATGCTATTACGAGGGAAAGGAAAATTAAGAGTCCTGCCACTACACGCCTTAGTGTTGTTGCATGACCTATTACTGCAGCCGTGCCCATTTCTTACCTGAAGGGTTTGTAAAACTCAAAAGAGGAAAAAACAACTTCTTGTTGTAGTAGGGTCTAGTACTTTGCATACTTTGAAACTGAAGTAATCTGCAAATGCGAGATAGTGTACTGCTGTGATTTAAGCCAGCTACAATTTCATCATATCTTTGACTGCCAGACTAGAATCACAGAATCACAGAACTGTTGGATATGAAGGGACCTCTGCAGATCATCTGGTCACCTGCAGCAGGTGACACAAGAACATGTCCAGGTGGGTTCTGAATGTCTCCAAAAAAGGGAGACTCCACAGCCTTCCTAAGCAGCCTGTTCTAGTTCTCTGCCACCCTCAAACGTAAAGTTCTTCCTCATGTTGAGGTGTAAATGGTTGTGGTTTAGTTTATGGCCATTACTCCTTGTGCTGTTGCTGGGCACCACTGAAGAGAGTCTGGCATCATCGTCTTGTCACTCACCCTTGAGACATACCCATTAATGAAGGCCCCTCTTAGTCTTCTCCAGACTAAACAGGCCCAGTTCCTGCAGGCTCCCCTCATAAGAGACATGCTCCAGTCCCCTAATCATCTTTGTCTCCTTCTGGACCCTCTCCAGGAGCTCCATATCTTGTACTAAGGAGCCCAGAGCTGGACTCAGTGCTCCAGATAGGACCTTACTAGAGCTAAGTAGAGGTGAACAATCTCCTCCCTCAACCTGCTGGCTACGCCCTTCAGATGCACTTGAGGATACTCCTGGCTCTCCTGGCTGCAAGGCTTTGCTGTCAAGTATCTTCAGAAGACATGCATGGTTGCACTCAGGCCCTTTTCTTCAAGAATGAGAGTTTTTATATTTGTTTCAAGATGATAGATGAACACATTTCTTTCATTAATATGACACTACCAAACAGAGTCAAACAATCACATATCTTTGCATTCCTCTACACCTGCTAGAAGGATCTTACCAACTGCAAGGCTTTCCCAGGAATTTGCTTTAAATGCTCCTCAGTGCTGGTGGGCATAACTATTTTCTCTGAGATCCATTTGAACCAGCTTCTCTTCAACCACATCTTTCTGTTTCCATGATAACTGGAGTCAGTGTCTGTTTCAAATAGAGAGCAACACACATCATCAGCATCCTGTCTGTATTTGCGCTTGCAGCATATCATAAAGTCTCCTAGAGGTTTAATGTTGATATGGAGCAGATGCTGGCCTTGTTGGGGCTACTCAGTTGTAACTAGTAGCACAATTTGGACCCTCTCCTTTACCCTGAGCAGAAATAGTCTGCTGAATTAACTATTAATAGTTTTTCATTAGTTTTGAATTGTAATCGCTGCTAGAATTAGGGACATTCATTGTCCCACAGTTTGCAGCTGTTGGATGTAGTAAGTAAAGATGAAAGAGAGAAAATTAAGAGACCATGGAGACATAAGAAGACAAAAGGAGGAGAAAAAGTAGTTTGTCTTGCAGGATGAAGATCAGCATCAAAATTACTATTAGGAGAGCCTGATCACTCCTCAGTGCTTTGAAAGGCTGTGGCAGCTTAAGGAGGGGTTTGAACAAGACCAGTTGTTTGTTAAGTGTTTTTATTGTGGGTACACACATATAATGGTAGCCTATATACAATCCAGAATACTGCTGAAAAGAGGAAAGGGGAGGGTGGGAAGCACAGCAGAATATTTGTGTTGCTTTGGATAGCAAATTAGTCAATGAGTAGCCTTTAGATGCTGTTTTTCCTCTTGTTCCCAAGTTGTGTCATTAAATCAAGAAAAATCCCCTTTCATTTGAGCCACGTAGTGAATTTTATTCATTTTAAGGCAACCTTTCTTTCCAAGTATCCTGCCTACTTGTTGGGCCACTCTGAAGTTAAGATCTCTTCTCTTTCCTGCAGATCAAACAGCAGCCACTCTGTTACTCTAGGTTGTATGCCTTTTTCTTCTCAGATCTCTCTAAAAGTAGAATAGGTTCTCAGCTCGACCACTTTTCACCTCAGAAAAGCTTCCTTCTATCCTTTCCTTGATGTTTTGTTCAGTCTGTGTCCCTCAGCTAACCCAACAGATTCATTATGGCATGTGTCAGTGATCAGTCAAAACAGCTGCCATGGGAACACCTCTATAGTGTCAGATCTCCCTGAGTGAACTACAATTGCAAATGCCACTGCTGAAAGAACTACAATGCTTCTTCACTGCTTCAAATTCAGGATGCTGAGCTGTGCCACTTCCACTGGTGATTCCTTTGCTGAGCCTCTGGCCATGCTAGGACACATGTTTTGGTACCAAAACAAGCAAAAAAAAAAATATTATCCCTGTTATCATCTGTACTAGGTACCCTGGAGCTCTCTCAAATGAAATACAAGGTTCTGTAGTGATATCAAAGTTAAAGTCAGTAGACCTAATCACCTCCTTCCCCATGACATACACAAGGTGGGAGACACTGGGACTATCAAAGGAGAAATGACTACTCTCCACAAAGGAGGTCTATGAAAGGCAAATGCCCTTCAGAGAGTAATTCTTTTGGGTTTTAACACATATTTTACAATGTAAACAATAACCTCCTGGAAAATTTTATTCTGTATACTCTATATTTGGTACACTTTCAAACGTTCTCTAATTTCTCATTCTTCTAAAGACTGTAGAGATGATTAGACATATGAAGAAGTGAAGGGAACAAGGCTTGGTCAGTCACTTGGTCTATGTAGCCACACATAAAGCTATCAGCTAGCACAGAAAAGGCTAAAAACATTAGACCCACACAAAGTGTCCCTTCCCAACCAGCCTTTCAACAGGCAAATAATCTCTCGCAAATAAAACTGCCAGGGAAAATTTGTATTCCGTGTCTGGAAATTCTCTGCAAAAGGCAGGAGTTTTCTAGAGTCAGGATTACATGCTTGGAATATATCACTGCACATTTTTATTCTGATACTACCTTGAAATCCAAGTCAAAACCCCTGTTGTGTCAACTCTAGGCAAACACAGGAGAAAGCACTAGTCTCTTTCTCAATGAGCCACTGCTACAATACAACAAAGCAAGGTGAAGCCCATAGGAATTGTTGCATAACTGTTGCATCTCATCCAGATTCTTACCATGTTTTCATCACCTTGTAATTTACACAATTTTCAGCAGAGACTTCAACAGCAGGACTGTCATCTCTTGCTGCTGAGAGACCCACCCACATTACACATCTTATTCTTTCCCTTAAAAGTCCCCAAATTTCAGAGAGGAACATAAAGTTTATGACAGCTTCAAGTTCCTCATGGAGATTGTAGAGAAGTCCTCAAGAAAGCTGGTTTTATTTAATCGACTCACTTCACTCATCCAGTGCACACCTCAAATTTTATTTAATTAGCAAAACTGCCAATCTGGAGCATATGTACAGACTTTTAGGTAAAGTAACTCCAAGTCTTCATGCACTATGGGTGCAAGCATAAAGTAGTGAGAAGGGCAGAGAACAATAAGTGTGCTGCTTTAGAAGGTGTCCACTTAAGTTTAATGAACTGCGACCACAGTATTACAGCTACTGAGCCACTTTTTTTCTAGGTCTACTTTTTATTTAACCTAGAGCCTATTGTCTTTGGCATATCCATGTATCCATGAATTCTTTTGCATAAAAATACAAAAATAAAAATGGACCTGCAATTGACATGATATTTCATTAAAGACAAAGTGAATTCTCGTGTTTGCTTTTTGCATGTTTTCAGCGCTCTATTCCTAGTGATATGTTTCCCTGGGTACTCCCTCTCCTTATATAGAGAGACCAGCAGACACCCATCCAGGGACCTGCTATCCTCCTCACACTCTGTCCTCCTGGGTGAAGATCTAGGCCAAGAACAGAGTGGATTTCATCTATTTTCTTGTAGATATTTCAAGTCCTAAACACACAGAGAGCTCCTCTCCTCTGACATGAAAGAAGCATGTCAATCTTTATCACTTTACTGGATAGAATTACAGAGAGTAAAAAGGCAAGAGAGTCAGAAAATCAGATTATGAGAAACTGTGCTGAAGGCAAAGCAGAGCTCCTTAAGAGAAGTGAATATAATCCATTCATTTCCCTTAGTCCTATAAGCCTTTCTTCTCACTTTTGCCAAAGTATGCATTTCGTATTGGCTGCTTAACAACTCTCACACCATTGCTTCCCCCAACTCATCCGTCCCCACACCCCTCTCTTGCCCATCCTGTCACCTCTGAGTAATGCTGCGTATTTAAATGTTGCCTTTGCATGTGCTTTTGTTTGTGATTTTGGAAGGGGTGATGAGCTGCAGTGGAAAGATCAATTATTCCTTTATTGGATGTTCTTATCCAAGAGTTCATTTAACCTGTTTTGAATGTGTTGCTGACTCAGAGGAATTAAGCTGGAAGATAGCCAAGGACTGAACAGAAAGTTAAGACACAATGAAGTTAATAGGTTCTCATTGGCTGCTATTGTTAGAAATAGCCTTAAAAACAAAAACAAACGCACATGCAAGTCTGGTTTCCTGTGTGGTAAGCTGAGTGCTTTACAGGGACTTCCATTATGTCATGATTCATTATTTCCTTCTTTCAGCTTAAATGGAGCCTGAAAGTAGAATTAATAGCTAGAGGATCTTCATTAAATAGGCTCTTCTGAAAAGTAGCTGATGAGGATAGTGTCTTTAATGGAAGGGTTCTCATTTTAGCACTCTTTCTTTATTTATAGAGTACTGTACCTGCACATAGCACTTTAAAACATCTGCCTTTCGAAAAAGTCTGATGCAGACAGAGATAATATAGTTCAGTGGTAATTAAATAGGCAATAGAATAAAAATTGGAAAGTTTATGTTTCTCCAGATTTGTAGAGCAATTCCATAAAACTCAACAGAGAAGATCCCTGCTATGATACATTGAACTCAAGATTATTTAGAGAGTTTTAGATTCTGTATTAAATTCTTTTTCCCATAAAGAATCAGGCATGATCCGGGAGGGTTACAGTCTGCTTGTAATAACATTTAGGCTTTGTTTTGTAGGTCAAAGGTACAGTGCTCCCTCCAAGCACTCCAGACCACATGGAAGACTGTCTGGGAACGATTCATACTCACCTCTGCTTCCGCTTAAGGTTGAGACCCTAGGGTAGGTTCTTCATCTGATCAACAAGATTTCCAGTTCCTTCTCCTTTGGAAATTCATCAGTCAGAGGTGGAAGGCAGAGGGAGGTTGAAAGCAACAGAACATGCCACTGTCCCAGCTGAGGTGTACTTTGGTTTTTTTTCTGCAGACAGTTGACAATTACCCCATTTTATCAGATGGCCTGTATGCTGCACAAGTCCAAGCACGGTGCACCCAATTAGCCTCTTACCAATTATAAAGTAGTAATGGCTACTAAATGCATTTTTTTCAAAGCTTATCTCTTAAAAGTGCCTTTCTGCATATCACTTCTCAGAGTCCATATTTTCAGTTTCTGCATTGCAGTTTCTCTAAAATGTTTGCAACCTTTTTCTCCCTCTCTTTAAAAAGAGTGGGTTGCTACTTAATCACAATGCATTTTCTCTCATTGTTGTCTGCCTCAGTCAAGCCCATGTTACAAAGCACTGCTGGCTTAGCATGGTAAATAAAGCAAGGTTTGGTTGCTTTTGTGCCACCAGTCATCAACCCACCTTTCAGTCCCACTCAAGCAGTTGTGAGTGAACTAAGGATACAGAAGATTATCTTGCAAGACATTTGGCCAGCATTGCTTTCTTTTGGAAAATTAGTTTTGCTTGTTGGATGTGCCAGTTCCCTACTCTAGGACCCATCTCTACAAGGAAATCTTTTAATTACCTCTTTCCCCCAAATGACAGCTTTCACCACTGGAGTTGAGTTCTTGGACATTAGCAATTGAATAGGAAGCCTTCATACTGTATATCATTTTAATCTTTCATGTTTAAGTAAGCCAGATGGCTTATTATTACAAGCTCTGTTTCAAAAAGGCACAAACTTTCTATCAGAGGATTTGTAAGATGATAGTAAAAAAGGGAGATTTTGCATCACACAAAATAGCCTGAATTTTAATTGCACATCATAGTTTGGCAGCAATTTTCCCGTAATTACCATTCCTGCTAAATGAATAGGTGGATTAAATGGATAACTAAAATGGCATTGAAACTTCCTAGAATGGAGATTTATCCTCTAATGTATGGAATAGCTAAGTAAAGTTGTCAGTTGCTCGGGTGTAATTCACGCAGTTTTAACATTTCTCCTCAGCACAGGAACTGTTTTACTAGCAGCAAAACCTTATCTATTATTGGTTAGGCTTTTTTGCTATTGCTGTTTTATCACAGCATTTCAGATATGTCATATGTCATTTAGCATCTTACACAGAGTAGCTTTTGATCAATGAAGTTGAAAAATAAAAGCATTTGGGCCTTGGTTGCATTCCTTCCAAATGCTTAAGAGTATCATTCCTGTTCTTCCTACTGGGGGTTTAATCCCACAGTCATTTATCTTTACAGCATAGCTTCTGTACCCAGACATGTATGTCATCACAAAAAAAAAAAAAAAAGAAACAAAAAGGATAGCTCAGATGTGTCATGCCTCTCCTGAGCATGACCAATGGCAACCTGGAAATCCTTGCACTTTAAATACATTCAGAAACGCTAATGTTGCCACATCAAGTGAGAACAATGAAATCATTGCTGAAAATACTGAGATGTCAGAACATATTTTTGCTCAGATGTATAAGGACTTTGTAAAGCCTATTGAAAAGACCAAATATAACTTGAAATGTAGATTTTTGGAATGATGTTATATAGAATAGTCCTAACCAAATATAATGTGATGAATAAAAAATGCTGGCATTATTCAGCTGTTTTAACCCCTCTATAACAATATCTAGGATCCATCTTGCACCCTTTGAATTCAAGAAAAAAATCAAAACTCTTTATTCTCTCTTACACAAGACCAGTCTTTTGCTGTTCCGGCAATTGCGTAGGTGCCCTAAGGTCTCTTTTAATATTATTTACATTTTCTGCATGGCTTCTTGCCACTGCCAAAGTGGGGTAAAGGGCAGTACATGTCAAAGGGAATCAGGCCATTTGACAGAATGAGAGTCATTGACTGTCACTGAACTTGTGATACACGGTGTGCAGAGGCAGGTATGACAGCAGTACTGAGCTGTCGGTCTGAGACATTAAGTTCTTCTTTCACTGAGAAGATGTGACAGTGCTGATACATTTGCACACATGATGTTCATATCTTAATCATGATGGTGGCATTCAGTGGCATTCATCCCACTTAGTATTGCCTGTCTATAGACCAGGCTAAAGTAGCTGTGTGAACACCCTCTAGAGTAAACAGAGGGGTCAATACCTTTAGCCTTGATAGTGGACATCATTTTTAGGATATGATGAATCATCCTTGGGTAGACACTGAGTATGGATGTTGTCCAGAGACTCCCTCAGACTAGTTTCCTATGATATAAGTAAGCAAAACAGGCAAGAAAGTCAGACATATGTACATCACAGAAGTTGTGTTATTTTAGAACTCCAGAAGTCTTTTATTCCTTCTACAACTACAATCAGTCCACAAAGGAATACATACCATAAACTTCTTTCAGCTGAAAATCAGTGATCAGTGAAAGGGAAGTCAAGCCCTATTTTTTGGTAAATTTTTATACATATTACTTGTGCTGAGCATCCGCCATTCAGAAACTATGTTTTACTTCAGAGAAAAGGGGATAAGAAGTTAGTAGAAAATGACAGGCACAGTTAAGATGCTTTGCTGAAAGATATTTTAGCAGAGGGACTCACTGTGGCTTTTCTACCACGTCCTAATAATTTTGGAGTGTCTGGACTAATTTAAAGCCTGTTTGACAGAGCAGGAGATAGTAGCCTCAAAGGTATTGTGTTGCTGTTTCTACCACAGAAGTTGGTGGTCAGGCAGAAGACTAAACCACCATTCCCACAGAATGCAAGGATGGAGGAGGAGTCCACCAACAGCCCAGGATGCGTGGCAGTTGAAAATGGGAACACCTCCAGGACACACAGCACAGAGCAGGGACCTGCCTTTCCCAGCTGGGATTTATTTGTCTTGCAAGGAGCTGGGGATGCTGCATGCCAGGCTAGGAGTCAGTCTGTGCCTCAGAGCAAACCCTCACCCTCTCCCACCTTCAGCTTTTCCTATCAGTACTTGTCAGTCACTGTGGATAATCCCAAACTGAGCTCCAAAGAAATCAGCCCAGGATGGACATCATTGTAGCCAAAGACTGCAGAAAAAAAAAAAAAAAGAAAAGAAACAAGATGTCCTATTTTATTTTATTTTATGTGAAGCAGTCTATAAAGTAATTTTTGAAAATGATCTGACAATATCTTTTTTTTTCCTAATTACAAAGTTATTACTTTTGCTCATCATACCCAATGTTAACAAATTGCCTCAGCAACCAATCTGAGAAGGTCGTGGTTGTAGTTTCACAGTTTGGGTTTTAGCTTTCTAAGGACTCATTCTGCTTTAAAAAAATTATCACAGAAGTGGCTTAAACAGTCAAAAGTTTAATGTTAATGTTGGCAAGCCATGCAAAAAGTGAAAGGAAAACTTTTAAGAAAGTATTTGCAATAAGGTAGTTAATACTCTCAACTGCCCAAGCCTTATTTTCTGAAGATATTTAAGTTATGCTGAAGTCTATTATACATATTAACAAAGAGTTTATACCACTCAGAGTAGGTGCTTTCCAAGTGAGATACAGCACTGTAAAGTGAAGCCCATTACTGCACCTCTGGGAACAATGACAGTATCACAGATTTCAGCTCCAGCTTTCTGCTCTTTCCAGACAGGAGCACTGGCTTTAACACGATCGTGTCATTGAAGAGGCAAAGCTCTCTGAAGCTAACAAATCTGAGAGCAGACACCTTCCAATGTTACCCAGTATTGTCATTGCACAGAGTGGTGGCAAAGATTAGCTGCTTTCCACCACAGTTGTGTTTTCCTGGTGTGCCATCCACTGCCCGTGCAATGGGAATGCTGCCTGCGTGTGGAGTCACAGCTCTTGTAAATGTGCTAGGGCTACTTTGCCTTGCTTTCAAAAAATGTTAAAAATAGCATCTAAAATACTCACTAGACCTGACTCAGCGTATGAGTCGATCTGGGACTTACCCTGCAAACCTCAATGAGGAAAACAAAGCCAACAGAAAAACCCCAAACATGACTCCTTTTTGAAACCCCGTACAAAGTAGATGAGATCTTCTGAAAAAAGGCTGATCTTCTGGATCCACTGACGCATCGGATCGGCTTGCCAGGCTAGGGCTTGAGTCTGTGTGCAGATTATGTGCCATTTGGGAACTGATACAGTTAATGAATGCAGTTCCTCTACTGCATGTGCCAGGACTGACCCTGTTATGTGGTCATGCTGGTAGAAAGTCCTGTAATAACAAGATGTGAAAATTCAGAACACTCTTTAAAGAAGCAGAACAATTAGAATTTGAGCTTTTTGGAGGCTAGAAGTACATATCATTTTCAAATCTGAGAGCCTACAATTTCTTGAAAATACCTATTAAAATAGTTTTGTTCAAACCAACTAAATATCCCCCTGTTGTATTTGCAGCCCAAAGATCCATCTGTCCAAGTTTTTTTAACTACCAGGCATCACAAGGTTTGGTGAGTGACATCCACACAAAACCTACAGCAACTGCAACCCTTTGTCAGTGCACGGTAACCAAAGAGTGAAATTAATTGGTGGTGATCAAAAACAAAATGAAGTCCACCCATCCATAATATTTTCATTGTCCAATTAGAAAGTCATGAAATTGCAACTGTACAGTGAGAAACAATTAAACCTGATTTAAAAAAATTCACTTCTGATACTTTAAGCTTTTGAGAGCAGTTTAGATGAAAGAATGGAGGGGTGCTCTTTCTTTCAAGCATATATATTTTTAAAATAAAATTATTTCTTTTTTAATTTTCCCCCTTAAGAAAACAAATATCCAACCCTTCCTACATATGTGAATAGAGTACAAACTGACACACAAGCCATGACTCTCTCTGAAATAGAATTATTGTTGAATGCAACTGTAAAAGATAATGGGCAAAACAAGTTTTTACAAATTGTGTGCCTGTACCTGCATGGAGTATTTTTCCAACCCATTTCAAAGCTAGATATATGTGTCAAGTGATCTGCTTTTATATGCATTTTTTATCTGAACCCCAGATTAAAAAAATCTCTGTTCAGAGTGCATTGTGAATTAAGATAACAAGAAAGGCTCTGATAGAGTTGGCAGCATTCTTCCCAGGAGCTCAGAAGTTATCAGTGAAAGTCCAAGTGCCCAATGCCTGCTCCTCATGTCTGCCTGTCCCCCAGCAGAGATTTTCAGGGACTGCTTTTTCTACAACTGGTGGACATGGATAGGGAAATGACACACTGCCAAAGCCAAGGGGGAATGCTCAGGCACTCACAGTATGGCCATTGTAAGCACAGCACAAAAGGGAAAACAAAACCCTCTGTGTCCTAGTTAGGAAAGGCAGCCCAAGTCACAGACCTCACCAGCCACCAGCACCAAGAGTGCTTTGGGATCAGAGGTGGGCATTTCGTATGCCAACAGATGCAGGCAGATAAGGCTCCCCAAAACTGATTTTTTTTTTTTTTTTTCTGTAGAAATCAGTGCAGCCTGGCCTATTAAGGGACAAGTTAAATAAATCTTTCAAGGGCACACTGTGGAAGTTACTTTTTCAGCAACCAACCTTTGTGGAAATCCCACACCAAACCCCATCTATCTTGATAATGCAGAGTATCTACAGCTGAAAGCAGTTTAACAACTGCAAAACAACTGGTTGCTGAAGGGGAAAAAAACTGTAATAAAAATAAAGGAGACTTTAGGGAACAGCAATCATTTTCAAACATTGTAATAGTTAAACCATTTTAACCTTACATCCATTACTTGCAAACAAATGTGACATTATGAATCAATTGCAGTTATGTTGTTAATAGACTTTATTAATACCAAGGAAAAATAATATACAGAGTATCCTCAATGGATGTATAACTACCCTCTCAAATGGAGTTTCCTGATATTTTAAATGAATGCTGGGGTTTATTTTGGCAGCAGCATCACATAACTAATGCTTCATATTACACACAAAAATTATTTTGGTGCCATTCCTTAAATGAAATGTTTCATTTCAATAAAAGCTTGTAATTGTAACACTTAAATACTATCATTAATAGCAAAAAGAAAGTTCTCCCAGCGACATTAAAGAGTGAACTTCCCCACTGTTTCCTCTATTACAGCCAATGTCTTTTTATTGTCTGTTTTCATCTCTATTTTACTTTATCTGCCAAACTACTTTGCATTTCAAGACATTTCCACTCACCTTGAGTTCTTGGTTCAAAAAGAAACAATAAAGTTTAATCTTTTCACTTGACAATGATGTATGGGTCTGCTGAAAAACACTTTTCAGGTATTATCATTAAAAAGTCTCCCTTTTTTTAGTTTCCCTTCAACTCTTGATACACAGAGAAATACAAGATGTCACACACGCAAGGGCTTTTATCAAAGCTCCTAATAATACCACTTAATTAGAAACCAAAGCTCACTAATGTTCCTTCTGAGAGCTCCTCAGAATAGTCTTTCTCTGGCTTTAGTCATTTCTCTTCAGTTAAACATTGTCTAATGACTTTATTAGTGATTTCAAAGGCTAGCAAAGGCTACCACTCCACTCTTTTCTTCCCAGATTACATCTTGTTGGTCAGGGAATTTGCTGAGCTCGACCATCACACAACTGGTTTGAATTAGGATTTCCCCCCCCCACACCCCTTGCAGTTAGCTACTTATTAGCATTTGTCAAAACAAAGGGAAAACGCAGCCTCTGAATGTTTAATATTGTTCAGCATTCTCTGAGAAACAGTCAGACAGTGAAAATACACCAATTGTTCCCTTCTCTGGAACGTACAGTACTGCTGAAACCCCACTGAGATTACTTAAACTAAATGCATTAACTTAATCAGACTGATCACACAACTGTGTTAAAGTTATTTAACTTCTTGTATTTTCATAAAAGCTTTGGAAAGAATTTTTAAAATGTATGATTCGTTATGCAGGAGCCATTCATGAGCCTGCCAGCCAATGCAAACATACTGCCTCACCAAATAAATGAAAACTGCATGACTGATAATAAAAAAAGGTTTGGGTGGCATTTTTTCCCTAAGAAAACTGGCACTTAAATATATAATGTTACCAATTCTATTTCCATATATTTACCAAATCTGGGGGCATCTATTAACAAGAAGGAAAATGCCATTTCAACTGAAGGGTCTCAAACTTATATCCAACTAAGCAAAACTAAAATACTCAAAGGATGAGAGCTTGGTTTCTCAAGTGGAATGATTTCCTTAAGAACATAAAGAGGATTGCATTAATGCAGTCTTTATATGCTAAAAGTCACTGCTTTATCTCAAATAAAAAGGCAACGTCAGATGCTGAAGAAGAAAGAGGGACTGTGGAAGGAGATATGTTAATTATACTAAAAAGAAGATTTTTTGCTTTTACAGCCCCTCAAATGTGAGCTGTGGATCTATCATTTCAGCTGAATGATACATTCCATTCTGCACAGCACTGGAGCTGAACTCCCCCTCTCTTACTCATTTACTATTCAGAAACACTTAAGAAATTATTACCACATGTCCAGGAGTCACTCATGATGATGACCACTAATGCCATTCCTCTTGTTATAGTATTAACTCAAAATATACCACTGTTGTCTTTGATTAGCACGAGCAAAGCTAAGAACAAAGACATACCACTGACATAATGACAGTTTTATGGCTCCCGTCTGAAAAAAACTGTGCTCATTAGCATTCAAAATATAAAACATTCTCTTCGATACTTCAGCGTAAAACGACGTAATCGTCTTTTTTGCCGAGAAACCTCAAAACCACTGACAAGTTACTTATTTCCTGCAACACACATCTGGGGTACTTTCTAAATATGGAAATTAAAATATCAGGTAATCAGGGCCAAAGAAATGTTCCTCCTCCAGGCTCAGGACAAACTCTTTCTTCTGGACGAACTGTCTCCCCAGAACAACTCACAGAAAGATATTCAAGTTGCATCACTGCAAAGCATCTACAAGTGTCTCCACCAGAGGAATCGACCCAGGAACTCAAAACCACCAGAACCACCTGGAAACAGAACAGCCTTTTGGCTTCTTAATGTGTATTACAAAAGAGGACACATTCAGTTTACTTCTGTAAAGTCTCCCCCTCCTTTCCCTCCTCTGGAAGAAGAAGCCTTACAGATTTCCCACCAGGTCCCTCTGAAGTCCAGATCAATAACTCCTTTATAAAATGTTTCCTTTAAGCATGACAGAAGCTGTTATTTATTTGCTTTAAAGTGTTTAAGCTAATGAGGTATGAGCACATCTGCAATAATTAAAAATAACACGCACCTCATTGATATTAATTAACTGACTGGACTTCCATCCAGAGATACTTAGCTCCCTTCTTTATTCCTTTGCTCTGTGAAGAGATGGACTAGAAGGGTGGGAAGATCATATTTCAGAGTGGAGGGCCTGTAGCCAAGAATACTCAATTTCTGGTCCCCAGATGTTGCTGCACAGGGAGCCCCATCCCCTCGCTGCCACACGCAGACATCTCCCACAGTTGTCCTAGGGAGATATGTGCACGCAACAGCAAAGCTCAGCAGGGCCTGGAGTCTGCTGGTGAGAACGTCAGCATGAGTGTAGCACCATCGTGGTGGCACAGTGGCTCATCACAGAACCTGCACAGGGCTGCAGGGATCAAAACAAACATAGTGGGTTGCATAAAATAAACAGAAAGAGAAGGCAGCCACCAAAAAAGAGATTTTACATGCTCATCACAGATAATGCCAACCAGAAGTAAGCCTCATTTTGCACTCATCTGGGTTTGCAAATTGAAGATGTACCATGTGCAAAACCTCTGTGGGCGAAACAGCCTGATGCTTGAATAAAGTAGTGTTGCACCTGACCTCTCCTGCCAGTCCTAACAGAGAGGCAATCAGTCATTTCTAGATAAAATCACTACTGTCAGTGAAGAAAGACAAAATTTCTTCAACTGCTCCTGTGTTCTGCCTTCAAGTGAAAGGAGTTAGCAGTGTGCAAACTGCTATCCTCAATAAACCATACAAAACCAAAACTCTTTTATGAATTAATTTGCAGGCGTGAGAAACTGGGAGAAGGCTGGTGAGTTGGTGTGGTAGTGATGGTGGCAGTAGGGAAAGTGCTTCCTACATGAGTACTGCACCTTGGGAGTTGTGTTCTCTGAGCTTTTGGGGAAAAAATGGGATTATGGAGCTCCTGATCCTTTTGGAGCAGGAAAGGCTGTTTCTACAAAAAACTATTGGGAATGCCATGTAAATGCAGACTCCAGAGCAAAGATTTTAACAACCCCTTTTGGTTCATCAGGTAGGTAGCGAGCAGGACAGCTGCTGGAGAAAGATGGGAGGATGGGAGGGGAGACACTCCTGAGAGTACGAGGATTCAGAAGGGCTTTTCTTACCAGTAAGATGACAAACAGAAAGCAAGCCAGACTGTGGGAAGCAAAGCAGAGTACATCAACTTGCTCCAGCAGATCTGCTTTAGGTCTTGTCATGAGACCAAAAAGAACCTGACTGTCCCAAAACACCTTCAGAGGAGCATCAGCCACCCTTTGGAGTTGGGCACAGCCCATGGCACAGACCATGGTGCAAACAGTAGGCATCCGTCCAGCAAGAAAGCAGAAAAGTGCTGGGGTTCTCCAGTGCATCTGGGCAAGCAGGCAGTGCTCTGACAGCTCAATTAGTAAAAATAAAAAGTACCTCCTCTCCTCAGCAGACCTATTCAGTCTGAATAAGCCTGGGTGTTGTTCTGACAAGCAGGCTGCCCAGAGCCTGCTGCTCTGCCTCTTTCTGTGGCAGGAGTGACCTCGTTTGAGGATACATCCACAATAATTTTTAAAATAACATTCTGCTTATGAATAAAGCCACTGAGGAGTCCACAGTCAGAGGAATCAATAACCTAATTAGTAATTAGTGCTAATTAGAGATTTATTAGTTCAAGTTACTCATAAATGTTCAAGTAATGCAAAGCCATTCATGAGAATACCAATACAGCGTTTAGTTAAAACAAAATACCATGTGTACTGCTCCCCAGGATTTGAGCTTTCATTACCACAGGCTCCAATCTTTCTTCCAAACAGAAAAGACACTAATGAATGGTATACAGATTGTGTGTGAGAAGAACATCAGTTTTTATTCAGCAAGATGAGAGAGACTAAAACCAGAATTAAAGATAAATTACATGCGAGGGATCAAGTTTTGCTCTCATTTACACTGATGTAAATCTGGAGTTGCTCTGTTAACTTCAGTTGTGTTGATTTCGATGATTGCATATTTATATTAATGATACTGAGCAAATACTAAAAGCAGTGGGGGAAAAAAAAGACTAGCATTTTTTTCTTTAGCAGACTCTAAGTGTCGTCTGCTGCCTGGAATTTCACAGAGATCAGTAACTGAATTTTTGTAGTTGAAATGTTGCATATGTCAGTTTTAATGAGTTCAACAACTTGGGTTTTAATGTACAGAGCCATTTACAAAGTTTCAATTCAGTGTACAGACACATTATCTTATATATCAAATTTTGCTAGAAGACGGTTACACTTCTGGACACCCATGATCTTCTACACCTGGTATTATTGGAGCATCTGTGGAGGCAGCAATGACAGTTCTTTGAAAAGACAGCTTCTGAAAAAACACCACCATTAAAAAACTAAACAAACAAAAACCAAAGAAAGACAAATAAAGGAAATGTGTTTAGAAATAAGATATCTCAGAAGAAATCAGCAAATTAAAACAAATTCTAAAAGAAACAAAAGTAAACCCAGGAAGATCAAAACAGACACCATATACTGAAGGCTTCAGTCAAATCAAGGAGTTTAATACTGACACTGGCGCACAGAGGGATGCTGATGACACTGGATGAGGTCCTGGGCTGGCAAAGTTAGGATGGACACCACGCCCTTTGCTGCAGCTTCCCAACTCCAGCAGAGATGGAGCTGCTGGAAGCTGCTGGAGGGTCTCTGCCCTACACATGCTGTGCTGCACTGGTCTGCCCATGCAGATGTCTCAGCTGCTCTCATGCAGAACAGATGTCCCCAGGTGCTACACACTGGCTGATTAATCCCCCCAGGAAGATCACCTGGCACTTCTGTGGGCAGTGCTCCTCTGGGAAATCGATGTGGGAGCATGCTTGAGAAGCTGGGATGCTGCTGGTTCCATGGTGGCATGAGGTTGGGCCTGTTTAAATAAGATCTCACACAGAGACAGGTTTGTCCCTGTCTCTGACACATGATTCCACTGGCTGCAGTTGTTTGCATGTATGCTTTCCACATGTCTCAAGCTGTCCTAGGGAGACATTATCTCGAGGAGACACCGTGGGGGTTGAATCAGCACCTGGGCTACCTGCTGTGTTCTTAGCCATCCAGCAAAATTCTGTATGCAAACACTAGGAAACAACAGCTCTTGTATCTTGTGAACTCACTTATCTTCCATTTTCAGTCATACAGATCACTGCTAATTGGTGTTCCTCCATCAAACCTGCTGGTTTGCAACTGCTGGTAAGCAACTGCTTACCAGCAGTATGTTGAACAGTATGTTGAGAAGAAGCTAATGATCCTCAGTGCCGTGATGCACCTGAAAGATGGAGGAAAAGCAGACCCACAGTCATCAGGTCGATTTAACTACAGATTTGGGGACCCCATAATTTCCCCAAGCACTGTTCCAGCAGCAAGAAACATGATCCCTCAATCCTCTCAGCCCAGCAAAGAGGCTCAAGCCGCTTTCTCCCTTTTCCCCAGTCATGGCAGAAAGAGCCATCCAGGGACATGCCCTATCCAGCACCTCTCTGCCCTAAGCAGCACCTCACAGGTGGCAGCAGACAACATGTACCTACACCTCAAGCCTGGGCTGCCAACATATACTGCAGACCATCCCCCCATGTGGCCTCTCCCCCTCTGCAAAAAAATCCCCCACAAGCTAGGTTCCACCCACAGGCCACCAGGAGAGTCCAGATTTTTGCAGAGTATCTAGATACCTAACCATGGTCAGCTTGTGGGATTGCTGGTACGAGATGCTCCTATGAGTTTCATGGCTAGATATTTTTGAAACTCCCACCAGGTCAGCCTCCTGAGGCTAGAAGATACCTTTAAAACACTGTCCCATATGACTAGCAGCTGTGCAAGAAACATTAGCAAATATTGTGGAGCCCATCCATGATGGATATAGTTCACTTTGAAAATAATTGAAGCTGGTGTCCTTGTAAACACTTAGAGGGAGTAAATCTGCTGTCACTAATATTCCAGCTTGCCGCTCAGCTTTCATTAATCTCTATATGGAGTTATGCATAAGATTTGGGATGTATAGCTTTTAGCAATCTGCTTTTTTAATGCTCTGATCTACTCTTGTGCTTAGATACCACAGCAATGGGCTACTTCAACAGAATAGCTTCAATTCTTTGTTCTTTTGAATCCCTTCTCCATATATAATGCAATTAACTGTGCTGTTAAGGCAGTCCAGATGGGCACTGTGCTGTCCTCAGATATATCCAAATATCAACATGTTGATGATAGTATAATGCTTCATTTGGGTTTTTTCCCATTTTCCTACTTGCAGCTTTTGAACTTAAAAAGATTAAAATAGAAAAAGAAAAATAACTCTTACTTACAGAAACTACAGTTATATGAAGGATTTGATCAAAATGTAGACATTTAAATAGAAGCACAGCACATCTGCCTCCTTTTCTGGTCAGTCCACAGGAGATGGGAGTTTTCCTGTTCTCAGGTCCATGGGCAAGAATATTTACTGAAGTTGTGAAGGTTTTTGACCTCCAACGGAGGAGAATGCTAACTCATTAGACAAATGTTGGCTGGATTCATTGCCTTCTCTGTATGAGGAAGGACTTTGGCATCCTATATCTGACAGAATGAAAATTGTTCTAAAAAGCTAAAAAAAAAACCCTTTCTTTTATTCACATGGGAACTGTTGACTATGTGATATTCTTATAGAATTTTAATTATTTTTTGCTTGTGGAAATGCAGTGTTGTTTTTGGTGGGAGACAGTTCCTACCTAAAATCCCATATAATCTAAATACACGAGACAACAGGAATCACCAAATGTGGCTGAACTACAGTCAAAGCTTGACCCAGTGCTGAACTTCCATTTCCTGCTTCTCCACTTGTTTGAGCAGGGGGAACATCACTTTGGATGTGATTCAGCTCAAATACCTAAATTTAGCAATTCAGCCCCCATTAAAGTAGACATCCTTCTTAGAGCAGCTGAACACTAAGGGCTCCACTGATGACACAAACAGGAGCTTCCTTAGATAGTTTCCCAGCCAAGGAAACACAGAAATAAACAAATAAATAAATAATTCAAGCACACCAAAACATCATGCCTCTGCAGAAGGCACCAAGGGAGCCCAGACTGCCCTGGGCATGAGAACCAGAACTTTCTGTGGTGCATCCACCAAAGGCATGGTGGACATACATGAATGGGATATAATTTAGAGTGGGAATGTGATTTAAGCAGACGGAATCCTGCTGAAAGACCCTAGCTTTCTATCCCGCATTGCAGAGAAAGAGATCCCTTAAATTAGATGGTGTCAATACCTCTTAATAGACAATTTTCACTTTTTTTATACTTTTTTTTTCTTGTAAGTACTGCCAATTCCTACAGAACTGCTGGAAAATTCCTATTTTCCCTGGTTTTGCCCCTGTTGCACCAGAAATGGGAACAATCCAGCAGTGCCCTCCTCCCTCTGAAAGAGAGAGTAGTCACAAATTTTAATCCTCAGTGAACAATAATCCTAATTATTATTCACTGATATTTTTGCCATCTGGCTGCTCTTGGTGCCTGGTGGCTGTGCCCTCTTGTCTTCTCCCACCTTCCTTCCTGAAGAAAACCAGAAGATAAGGGGCTAATGTGTATTTCCCAAAAACCAACAGCCAGATAGCCTTGGAGCCAACCAAAGACTCCTGGTAAGAACATGCTGTGCATCAGGCACAAATGATCAGGTTTTGGCTGTAGAAGGGCAGCACTTTTCTGGGACAAATGCCCTTGTTCTGACTCCTGGAGGTAAGAACAATTCAGTACAGCATTTAAGGGGCAGACATGTACTGTCAGGAGGGAGCAAGACAACCAAAGCCTTCCAAACCATCTTCCAGAAAGGTCTAGAAAAAGAAATTGTGCATGATAACTAATTTGCATCAAAATCAAGAAACCTAGCCCCAGGATGTGTGAATTTATCTATAAATGGTACCCCCACAAAGCCCAGCACTGCCAGGGCCCTTGACCCCCCATCAGCCAGATTGACACTGGAATCAAGGCTCGGGATCTTCCTTCCCTCCTTCCTTCCTTCCTTCCTTCCTTCCTTCCTTCCTTCCTTCCTTCCTTCCTTCCTTCCTTCCTTCCTTCCTTCCTTCCTTCCTTCCTTCCTCCCTTCCTCCCTTCCTCCCTTCCTCCCTTCCTCCCTTCCTCCCTTCCTCCCTCTCTTTAATCACTCTTTCACTCTACCTATTCTCTATCTACCTATATTTTGCTCTTTCTATTCAAAACCAACCACCACATTTTTATACTAGAAGATATAAGGGACAAACATATACCAATTTCCATGCCAAGTGTATAATTCACTAATAAAACTTAACAAGTTTTTGTGGGCCCTCTCATTTTTGTCATTTCTTTTTGACTGAGGGCATCTATGAATTTTGGGTGTTCCCTTCCTTCCCTTCAGGATAAGACACCACACTCTTTACCTTTTCTTTCAGAGATGGCAAGGGCTGTGTTGTAAATTTGTTGTTGACAGTGCCAATGACATTTCAAAATCTTTAGCTAGCAAACAGGTTTGCTCAGCCCCTTTCCTTCCTTCCAAGCATCATTTTTAATTGTAAGCATAGACATCAAGTACAGATAGACAATCAGAAAGCCTTACAGCCAGGAAGCTGGTGTGCATATTAAAACTCCAGTTGGAAAAAGCCTTACATGCAAGATCACTTGTCACTTTTTCTGTTAAATTACTGAGCTGTTTGACCCCTTTCTTCTTTCTCCCACCCAACCCCCACTTTCAAAATACCAAAAGCAATTAGAGCACATTACAGGCTAAATCACTTGTTAAATTTCAGTTTTTAAGTCAGAGCCAATTCTGAATTATTGCAAGGAAAAAAGTACATTAATTACAGTAAAGCTTAGGGCACTTAACTGGTCCTAGTTGCCAGATTTCAGGAGGATTATTGCTATTATAAAACAGAGCAGCAATACAGCAAGGCAAGACACTGATAACTTCCCAAGTGG
Organism: Cinclus cinclus; assembly: GCF_963662255.1. Classification (NCBI taxonomy): domain Eukaryota; kingdom Metazoa; phylum Chordata; class Aves; order Passeriformes; family Cinclidae; genus Cinclus; species Cinclus cinclus. Next base: position 84,422,897 of record NC_085047.1, read on the forward strand.
GATGTGAAAAGAAATGCATTTTTCCAATAGTTGAAATAGAGAATATGATGCTATACTACATTTATAATGATTGGTAAATCAAACTCTGCATTTAACTGTCTGAGTAGATTTCAGGTGGGCACAGAAATTCACTTCAGGTTATTCTCCTCTTCCCTCCAAATGAATTGACAGCCTGAGGGGAAATCCTCTACCTGTCTGACACTAATGCAGACTTTCCTAACTAATACTTTTCACCTATGACAGTCACAGGTCAATCCCAGTGCTTGGCACCTGGGATAGAGATGGGAGCAAACCAACATTTTCACAGCAAAAGAATAAATAAGTCTTTTTCTGTGATCACGCCTCATGTTTTGCATGGCAGAAGGGCTTCTCACTCTTAGATATTTGCTAAGGGGCCATTAAATAAACAATAAAAAAAAAAGTGTTGTCTTCTTCCTGCCCCCCTAAGCGAGGGCGGTGACTCCAGCATTGTAGCTGGAGCCAAGTCTCAGGTGAATTTTAATCCTTCATTATTCAGTACATACTGTTTTTTCCCCTTTCCCTCTAAAATGACAGTCATGCTGTTAAGCATAATAATTGTTCATGAGTGAGCACTGCTTTTTGTCCCTCTTGATTTTGCCTCTAAGGCAGGCTTCTTACTCCACTGAGGTCAAGGGTCACCTGCTAAATCATGCATACCCACAATCCCTGGTGAATTATGCAGTTGACAAACTGCCGCTAATGATTAGTACAACCTGCATTAAAACCCTGGCACTAAATTGATATTACTTGAGTGATGGATTACACCTCTAATGAGCGGATTATTGCCACAAGTGACCTTGTCGGCTGAAAGAGTGTTTCAATATAACTAACATCTCTCACATTCTCATGTCACAGCAGTTCTAAAATAATATTCTCTCTCCTTTTTTGATTTTTTTTAATTCCTACTTTGCTTTCTAGTCCCTCAAACAAGCAGGTAATCTGTAAACAGCACCTCTAATGAGATTAATCCTTATGCTGTACCCCAGTTAGTACAGCTTCATGCCTCTGAAATACCCAGTGCGCAGAAAGATCTTTTTTTTGGTCAAAACTGCTGTTCTTATTCTCCTCTCTGTTCTTCAGAACACTGAAGTCCACCTGCAAGCACGTTGCCTCACTGCTGAGGGGATCACATGGCCCCAAGATATCAGTAAATTTGTCACCCTTTTATGAAGGAAAAGATGAAATGGTGGCTGTGCGCTTCAGTGCTCTCTCTCTCAGAGAAAGTCATCACTGCCTAATCGTATTGATGGGACAGAGCATGGTCAGAGCATCTTTTTTATCAAAACACCCAGCAAGAGTTATCACCTGCCCCACTTGATCACCCAGGTGTGGGTGGACTCCTTAGCTCACCCAAGCAGGGAGCTCATGTTCTGTATGTGCTGGTGAGCACTGGAGAAGCATGCCCAGCTACCCCGGTAGCTTCATCGGGTGCAGCTCAGACAGCAGTGGTGCTGATCACCAGCAGCCAAGTGGCTGTTAATTCACCAGGAGGGAGGAAACACGTTTTACTAAATGTTTCACCAAAAAAGAAATCCCTCCTGCAAAGGGACTGTGCCGAAGACGAAGCCGCAGTCTGTCTGTGGAGTTAATAGACCCCTCGTGGAGCCTCCTCACGCCTTTGTCTGGACACAGTTAGTGGTATATTCACAACTGCCTGTCACGCTACACAAGTGCAGATGAGGCTGGAGGGGACCGTATATTGATGGAATTAATTGAGCATAAGCCATGCTGACTGGCGGGGAAAATCACATGAAAGAAACAAAACACACGTGCCTGGCCATTTCTGTGTTCTAACAAAGAATGAGCAACTACAAACAAATAAAAATCATGGTGGAGGATGTCAGCACGAGCTCTTTATTATCAGTGGCATTTCATTCCCCGAGGGATCTGCACACCCCTGAAAACCAAGTCTCATTCCCCCAAAGTCAGACACGTTATATCTGAGAAAATCCAGTTTAAATAAATGCAATATTAAGTCCTGTGACAGCCTCTGACAGGGTCAGATTCAATCTCCCAGTCCATATTGCTTGTCTCTGACCACAGCCTCTGTCTTCCCCACTCCTCCCTGCCTCCAGCCCACATGCTATCTAATACATTTGATGTTCTGCAAAATGAGGAAAAACCCTAGTGCTACAGCTATAATGAGAATGTGTTCTCGGGATGCCCATTAATTAATCCTGGGAGACCTCTGCTCCCCTGTGCCATACCGTTAAAACCGCAGGCAGCTCAGATGCTCTTCCTGGCAGTTCCCAGGGACGCAGCAGAAGTGAAGAGGAGGGTTTGCAGGGCACTCTGAGGTAATGGCTCTGCACACCCTCCTCCCCTCTGCCCACCAGAGCCCTTGCCTGGGCACAACCAGCCCATGCTTGCTTAATTGGACGTCTGGCCCAGCAGCATAACGACAGTGTTGGCTGCCTTTCTTCCTGTTGCAGGGTGTGAGAGGGAAAATGTACAATGGGTTGGTCTTGAGATGTTATACCAAACGTCAAGGCCAGGCAGATCACCCTGTGCACATGACAGCTGGCCCAAAAATAGCAAAGGCAGCAGGAGTCAGAGTCACCTAATGAGCCTCCTCTTACTTTCGGCAGGTGTTCATGTTACAGGCAAGGCCAGCGATATTACATGCTTCCTTTTCTTTTTTAACATTCCCATCTCCCAGGTATGCTTTGGGACAGCTCTACAAAAACAGGAAAAAAAAGTCACAGCTTGAAACTGACAGACGCATTCATCCTAATATTGCCATGGAAAATCTAGCAGGGAAGGAAGCAGAAAGGGGGAATGAGAATATTAAAAAAATAATAAACCCCCAGAAAAGAGATTGCCAAGTACCACACAACACCCAGCTTAATTTCCTGTTGTTCATAGGAGAAGTTAACAAAACAACACAGAAATATCCTGTCATCTCCTCTGTAGTGATTACAGCATTTACAGTAGCTATGAGAAGTATTCACAGGCAGCAACAGGATTTGCAAGGATGCCAAGAATAAGACAACTTTGTCACCTTAGGCTGGCATCAGTGACATCAAATGTAAAGTGTCTGTCACGTGCATTAGCAAACTCACTCATGATCAGTCTTCTGGTAGACTACGGGAGAATGGTGCTGTAGGCTCCACAAATCCTGGAAATGCAGAGGCAGGTAAGGAGGCTGGAGGCAAGGCCACCTTCCTGCTGGCTTAGACCTGAAGTGCCAACTTCACAGACTACAGTGAGTCAAAGTGCCACTTGCCCTATTAAACTACCTTTCATCTGTCCACCTGCAATGTAATCCTTCACTGTTCCTAAATGTAGACCGAGAAATACTCTGTTCTCAGAGTCAAGTCACCATTGTGGACAATGCTGATGACAAAATTTGCACTCTTTCCAAGCATGAGTTGAGTATGAGAATAGTGTCTGCTGCTTCTCTCTCTCTGCTGCCTGGTGTGAAGCTTGAATGCATTCCAAAATTATAAAGAAAACATACAGCCATTTTTTTTTCTTCTTCTCTCCAGCTCTTTTCCATTCAGAATCAGCAGGGAATAGACTTTGTTTGTACTTATTTATAATTGTGGTATACTGAGGAATGTTCAGAGAGATGTGTTTCACATCTCATCTCAGAAGTCCATGCCTATTTTGATCTTTTCCAAGCATAGTATCAGATATGTCTCTGGTGGCTAAGACAGGTTTGTATCCCACACATATGAGCTCTGCACTGGAGGATGGCAGATTTGTTTTCCTGCGGGTCAGAAGAAGAAAATTTTGGCTATACTGCTCCTTCCAGTGAATTAGTCATGGCCCGGGTTTTGTTTGTTTGAAGATGTGGCCCAACACCTGCTATGTCCTATTATGTTAAATGGCTTGCTAGAGTAATTTTCTTTTGGCAGCAAACTGCAGTCATGGGTGCTCTGTGCTGAAACACTTGTACTGCCCACTTAGCACATATTGCCCTAATATTTTTATAGTTATGTATACAGAGGAGGGCTACTCAAATATTTTCCATAGAAAAACAGTTTACTGACGGTTTCCATAAAATGCTGCTTCTTTCCAAGGAAAATTTTACTACTGGCTGAGAAACTAAACAACTGAAAACTAGTGGGCTTTTAGTCTTGAGGCAATAACCAAAAAAATGTTAATTAAAAAAATGTAGAAATGGTGATTCAGAAAGCAGAACAGCTTTTCCTGCAGGAAAACTTCACAAAACAATTCGGTGCTTTACAAGATGTGTAGTTTTTATACTCCTCTTTTATGTACAGGGCTTTTCTGCCCCACTTCATACATATGTAGCAAGCAAAAATCTAACATGATGCAATCAAGAGAAGATGCAGTGGTAGAACAAATACACAAATACTTGAAAAATCAGTCACCCGTGAGAGAGGGAAATTATAATGCCACCTTCACTAAGTCTTTTAAAGTCAGTCTAAGGTACAGGGAGTCTTTCTGGAGGTGTCTCTCCTGGAGTTCTTTCTTCCAACAAAAGACAGTCCCTGCATCTACTTTAAAAAATAATAAACAGCTGTAAACTCTCTTAGATGTGGAGGAGAGATAACTAATGGGCATTAGAGCATTTAGAAACATCAGGCAAGTAAAGGAAACTCAGAACATACCCTTTCTCTATTGTCTCATTTTAAAGTCCATTTCTAACAAAATATTAGGGGAAACTGAAGACAATTTTTCTCATAGACTTGCACTGGAAATCCTGGAAATAAACAGTGTGATAAAAAGCAATAGCAGAAGACATAGTTGGCTGAAGCCAAGAAACATCTTCATTTTTCTTGCAATCTAATAATTTGCTTTATTTCCCATGGTTGTAAAAGCACTAGTGTTTGAAGCACTCTGAGTTAAGTACAGAGATTCAAGAGAAGAAATCATAAAAAACATGAATCACTGTGGTTATATTCAAATCCAACAGGTTTGGGCATCATTTTCCAAGTAACACTCTTACACTAATATACCAAAAATGCACACTGAAATCCTACACTTGCAAAGAAATTAGATGACTAGGTCTTTTTCATCTACACTTTCTCTGGTTCCAGATTTCTGTGGTTTTAGTATTACAAATTATTTTAAGAATCCGTTTTCCTGTAACAATGAGCATACTTGTTCTCTGTTTTAATCATTGAGAGACACACCAAAGCTAATATTGCCATATATTAAGTAATTGGAACACTTGGACTTCCACTGTGGCAACATCCCAAGAGATTACCCCTCCTGCTGGGTGGTATCACTCAGACTACAGAACTCCTATAAACTTTTTCTCTTTCGGTGGAACAAATTAAAATATTGACTAAAGAAAAGGAAAAATAAGGGGAGGGGGGAAGGGGTGGGGGAGGAGGAGGGAAGTCAAACTGTAGGGTTTTTTTCCCTGAGCTTTTTTTTTTTTTTCCGCAATTGTCTTTCTTCTTAGGACTGTCAACCATGCCAGCTATTCAGAGATCACACTAGCATAAACTCCATGATTATATGCCTTGAAGGCTAGCCAAGACTAGTAGGGTCCTCACATTTGGACAAAACTGTAGTACTCTTAATCTTGATGAATAGTCTGGTTTTGGTCTATATCCACCAATTAAGTTGTCTAACGTCAGGAGCAACAGGGAGCTGGAAGGAGCAAAGCTTTTGAGGACTCCATCAAAGCCAAAAGGTGACATAAGGAGTAAAGCACTGTCAAATGTTAGGAAAAGCATCACTGCGTGACTTTTCATGAACAAAGGAGACTGGAAAAATCTGTGTATGTTACAGTCCAGAATGGAAGTCAGGCAGAGGTTGAAGGGAATGCCTTGGCTTTGCTTTGCTTTGCTTTGCTTTGCTGCTTAGAATTATAAAGACCAGTGCTTTAGACTTTTCCACCTCAAGCAGCTTTGTCTTACATGAGCAATTCTACTTTGGTCATAGGAAACATTTCTATCAGTATCAATTTGTGAAGTTGAACCTCAGTATAATTCCTATGTTAATATGAATTGTTACAGGAAAAAAGAAAGAATGAAACAATTATGCACAACTAAACCTGCCATTGTAGTTGGCCAAGGTAAAGAGCAACAGGACATTGAAATGGAACCAGTACAGTCTGCAGAAATGAGCACCTAGGAGCTAAGAAATACACTGCAAATTAAATGTGCATTATATGCTGAGTATTAAAATGTAATTCTCTGCTTTAATGATTCCCACAGAAGTAAAACCCACTTTTTCAGTGTTTGTGATGATCCACTAAAAGCAAACTGTGGAAAGAACTTAATGATGCTCTTTCCTTCCAGTAACAACAGATATAGGCAGTGTCATTCGTTTTTTTCAAAAAAAGAGAACACTTTCCATTTTTTTTGTTCAGTTTCTTTATGCTGTGCAGCACAGAACATAATTACTTTACACTGTAGGCTCAAAAAGTCACTAAGCAGCTGATAAAAGGCAAAGAAATCAGTACGATTTTCTAGCTGAAAAAAGGGCTTTTCTTATTAGAGCTGATAACTCTCACCAAGGGCTCCAGGCTTTTGTTACATCAATTTGAGGAACTCATAATCTCTGCATTATGAATGTTCAACCAGGATATTTTCTGTTGCAGTGTATCAAGCACCTTCAATATCACAGCTCCTGTTGTCATTGTTGGGTAAACAGCTTTTGACATGTTTTCAATATGATTACATTAGAACAAGTGGGTCATGATTGATAACCTAATATTCAGGCCATGCAAATCATCAATCACAGGAAGTATATTAATTATTCAATGAAACCATCTAATGCAAGAATCAATGTTGGAAATGAAGAAAAGAAACTCACAGCTCCCAGCAGAGGCTACACCAGATAATAAAAAAGGAATACTAAATAATCTCAGCCCATAATCCTGTTTAATAAAATCCATTTATTTAGCTGTCGAAAACATGATACAATTAGTTTAAAAAAAAAACAATAATAAAAACCCCAAGAAAATGAAAAACTTCTTTTTCTTGTGGAAAAGAGAGTTTTGCACTTTTATGCTGTGATTAAATGTGAAGTCTAAAAGTACACTGTAAATAATGAGAAGAGCTGTGACATATGTGAAGAGAAAGAATCACTTAGAAAAAGAGGTGCTCTCAGTTATTCTTGGTGAGGCTGAATCAATTATAACAGTGTGACACATGATCTGCAACAGCCCAAGAACCTTACAGATCCCCTATGCAACACACACATGGCATAACTAACAATTCTGCATAGGAATGGACACTGTTCCTCCTTAAACAATCCAAAATTACACAAGTAGACAAAGCAGCCCTAGAAAGAAGGATCCTCAAAATGTCTGCCATTCTTCTAAAGTGACAGAAATTGTGGCCAAAAAGGTTTGTAATACAGAAATGGAGGGGCGTAGCAGGCAACACTGGAAGTTGCAAACTTCATGACCCACCTGGCTGATGTGTTGCTGTGAGGGTAGAGGGGGATTTGATGACACTCACCTGAGCAGGTAGCTCTCTGCAGTCACTTGACCTTCTCTGCTGGTTTTGACCTCAGCAATTCCTGAAATAACTCATCCTGCTTCATCTAAAGCAGGCTCTAGGGTATCTTAAACATAAAATCTCTGGCAATTAATGTTGACATTATCAGCATCCACTTAGGCAGGAAACTATGTGCAGACATCTACATTCTCGTTGTAATACAATCCTAGATGACTTCAACTCTCCTGCTGGTTTAGCACAGCGTCTCATCCCTAGTTTACAAGGCTCTTTGCAGTTTTTGGCATAACACTACTTAGGCTGCCACTGAAATGACCATCTCATAGCCACCTCTCTTTTAATTTTAGCATGAAATCCCTTTCTCCGTGTGCTTTCCTTCTGCATTTTAGCATCAGATTTTCAAAGCATACTGTTTATTCCTAGGATATGCTTTTCTTACAAAGGAAACATCAAAATGTATTGGTGCTCCCCTGCATTTAAACAGATAAGCATGAGATTTTTCACAGAAGTTCCATCCATCAGAGTCAGAAAGCAAAGTGAAGACAGGAGACTCTGACCATAAATGCAGTGGAACCCTCTTGGAGCTTGTTCTATTTCTCCATGTCTAAGATTTACAAAGGTCTACATATACTCCCTGAGTGGCAGACTGTGGCAACATGCAATAACAACTCCACCAGAATGAAATGGTGACCAGCCCCACTAACCTTATCTGCACCATGCCTGTCCACCTGTAGAAAGGCAATAATTATCTTAATTGTGTGGCTTATACCACTTCACCATTGCCAAGTAGTAGATTGACTCTATGATGGAACATGGCTTTCAAGGTTGTGTGCAAGGACAGAGACAGCCACAGCAGGCTCTTGCCAACAGAAGCCTTGACTGATGAGGCAACAGCTCCATCCTCAGTATCTGCCCAGTGAGGTACACACAGAGATTTCATTCAGCCAAACTTACAGGTCTCCTAGTTTATCTTCCCGCTAGGGAATAATGTAATAGTTTCAGCACATTCCTGCTTAAATGGTGCAGTTTTCTGGCAATGAGAGGTTTAGGCTTCTGGAGAAATGCTACAGCACAGCTTGTGATCTTCCTCAGTCTACGGTGGAAAGCCACAGGGACACAGGGGCAGCAAAGGGCAGAGAGTCCCCACAGAACCATTCTCCCCTCCTTTACCTGAGCAGACGCATTAGCAAAGTCTTGATTTTAAAACATATTCTAAACAAGCTGAAGAAGTGAAAGTTTCTCTCATTCCATTGCTATGTTTTAAATGTTGTCAAGCCAGTTGGACTTGCTGTTTAGGTAGATAGCCAGCTGATGTTTGAGCCCTCAGTAGTGGTTTTTGTATTTTTGGTAGTGGTTTGCATACTTGTAAGTTCCCAGGGGTCTACATGACTCCCATGTTTGTTCCTGCCTCAACATCTTTCAAGTACTTTTCTTGGTTTCTACCTGTAACCCCTCTATTAATACCCATCATAAGATTCTAAAGGTCCAAATCAATTTTAGATGTCTTTCAGCATCTGAAATGCAACCTTTCCTGTTTCCAAATCTCTCCCTATCCAGAGAATATTAAAATACTAACTGAACCCATAAAAAACAAAGATGTTGTAGGGCTCCAAAGGCAATCAGGTTTTAGGAATGTAAGACTTGAAAGGACTTCTAGGTTGAGAGTGCAGTTCCTTGCTCTTACAAGGACTAATCATACAAACCCTTTCATGAAATACTTTAGAAGCTTATCAGGTTCTATTAGGTTCTAACATTTTCTCTTAAATATATAAACATACATATGTGTATGTATATTAGATTTTGGGCTTACCATACTATGGTGAGATTGTTCTGTAGCATCATTGCTGTAACAGCTAGAAACTTGAGAGAAATTCTGTTCTAATTTTCAGACGCAAAGCATTCATGACCACTTTCTGCTAATTTATTTTGGTATTAACATTTTTCTGTAGCTCATCTCTTTCCTTGGAAGCAAAAAATTGCAGAAAATGCAGACAAGCCCCATATTCGAAATTGAGTGTACAGTTTAATATACATAGAGATAGGAAGTCCCCAAACCAAAAAAACTTCTTAAATTGTACAGTCACCCTCCAGTTGCACATTAAAAAAAAATCTTCATGTCTAAAAAGATAGCAAAAATAGAAAAATATTGTTGAGTAGCAAATACTCTTAAGCCAAAGCTTTAAATGTTGCACCAATTCCTAATGAAGGTCTACTAAACTTCCTAAGAGAACACAGTTGTTTTGCAGGAAAATGGAAATTGAATGTGTTCAACTCTCTCCATTCAGTCTGTAACAGAGAAAAAATACAGATATACACACAAAGAAAATGTGTTTAAATAAGTTTTCCTATCAAGAATATCAAATAGTTATTTTTGGAGAATATGGGGGGGAAAAAGCAGAAATAAGATCACTTAATCTATTTGGAGAGATTTCAAAAAGCTTTTTCCAGTACTAATACAAGTAAATACAAATCACAAACAGATGAAACCCTGGGGTCAGGCAGCAGTGTGACTGTGCTTTGCCATTGCTTCTCCTATCTCCACAGAGCAGCTTTTCACACCCCCCTGCCCTATTGCACTGTGACTCCAAGTTCTTGGGAGAGCATTGTGATTCATCAAAGAGTGAGTGATAGAAGTTGCAAGCAGTTTTCCACTGTAACACAGCAAAGCACTTTAAGACCCTGTTAACAGAATGTGCTGATCACTTATTCAAACACTTGCAGTTTTTCTTTTAAAAGAACTGAAATGATGGCACTGAGCAAAGCAAGTTCTACCACAGCTAGAGCATTTTGATCACTGCAAGATAATGTCATGCAGGCCTTTCTCATTCATGCCAACTTTTGCTAGTATAATCAGGTTTCTCCTTTAAAATATTTTTAGTATATCTTTTATTTTTAGCTCTAAAATGCATTGTATTTACCCAAGAGATCAGAGCAACCCTCTTGTCTCCAAAACATTTAGGTAGATTTTTTTTTTTTCAAATTGCTCAAGAGACTAAAATTCATCTTTCTGGTCTATGAAGTAGTTATAAATCTAGGCATTCAAAAGAAAGAAACATTTTTCTTCCATACCCCAATGGACCGTTGATTAAACACATGTGATTTTAGCTGTGGGTTATCTTTTCCGTCTTTAAATCAGAGCATGTATATTGGTAGCTACCTGGCCTCTTGCATGAAGTGGAGAAAAAAGTACAAGTCACAGAAAAGGTGACAGAAGCCACACCAACAGAAAGCTAGTCAAAGCACACAGAGTCAGAAAGTAAATCATAGAATAGAATTTGGCCCACAGTCTGCATCTTAAACTGTCTGTGACAATTTATCCACAACAGTTTAGCTTTATACCATTTTGAAATCTTATTGATACACAGACTTAATAAAACCATTAGATTGACCCCCACATATCCAGAGGCAGAAGATAAACTTTGTCAATCATGCTTGCTGCTGAAAAGCTCCTGGACCAGACTCTCATCGTTGCTGCACCCTAGCCAGGTGTTCTTGGAATAGCACTGAATCTTTCCTCAAGCCAACATCCATTTTCACTTATCATCTTGTACTTTATTTCTTTCCATATTATGGTATTGCTCATATGAAGAAGACCAGAACAACTCCAGAATATCACCATGCTAATGCAGATCTGCAGGTTTTAGGACCTATGCTGGCCTCTCCAAATGGATATGCTTCTCCCCTCTGTGCCTCAAGCTCCTTTTTCAGTAGTACCAATACACTCAAAGCCCTGAATGCTCTCCCCAGGGTAGCTGTCTAAAGCTTTTCTTTCAAAACCTGAGTGTAGACTGCAGCTTTCTTTTGTAACCACATTGGAGTTTTGACAACATAAGCCACCAAAATCTAGGAACGCTGGGCTCATTGCCGTTTAACTGATGGGATTCAGGTACCTTAGTTCACAGGCAGTTTTCACCTCCTCCTTCTAGGCTAGTCTGCCAAGAGAAGGATGCAGCTTCAGCCAATCTTGGAAGCTATTTTATTCTGCCTCAAAGATTTGAACTCTTTAGATAACAGTCAGATCAGATACCAGATTTCTCACACAGCCAAGACAAATGCTTAGTCACTTGGCTGAAGGGATGAGAATGAGGAGGTGGAGAGGTACCCAACAATTCTATCTTGTGTAAAACTGAATCAAGTTGGTATGTCGGGGAGCCGCTATTGGATTGAGCCCCTCACACAAGCAAAGAGAAACACCCTATTTATGGACCCAAACAAAATTAAAACATGAAACAGACTCTAAGCTGCTAAGACTGTCAAAGATGAGGTGCCCATGAAAATGAGAATGAAAGTAGAATTTAAATTCCCAAAAAATCAAAAACTTGTCCAGTGGCAGACTTAAAGCAGTAGCTGAGCAGAATTTGTAAAATTAAGATACCAAAGCCATATTTGGAAATTTTGGTCTCTTCATGAATTTGGCTGTGATTTTTCAGCACCTTCATTTTCCTTCTTCAAAAGAGGAATAGGAGCACTCTTTTCACAGGAACATTGGAAAAAATGAACACAATAAAGTCTATGAGGGGATGAGCCTTACAGGAAAAGTGCAAGCCTTTGAAAGAAAAATTACAATTCATAGGTGGATTTTGCAAAGTAGGTCTTCAGCCAATGGCAGACTTCCAGGAAAAAAAAAAAAAAAAACACAAAAAACCACAAAAACCACCACAACATGTTCACCCTGGAGCAGTGAGACGTACTTAGCCCAGGTCTGTGCTGGCTGGACACAAGTTAGTCTGTGATACCTGCAGACCACTGTCTCATTTATAACACCTTGTGTGGTGTGACGGTTCTTATCACACCATGGTGTACAGGACTTACTATGTGAGGACAAAACACATGCAGAACATGCTAGTCCCTCACTCCACCCTGCTCCTGATTCAAGCTGTCAATATAGTGCAGGAAGAAACTCTGATCTTCTCCCATATGAGCCTTTGTCTGCTCCCTCCATCATGGAAATTGTCCAGAGTCCCTGAGAAATGTTCACAGGCATTTGTTGTATGCAAATAGCTGCCAAATAAATCATTGTATATTGCAGAACAACCCCTGAGGGGGTTTGTACCTATGGAACCTGCTACTGTCACTCCACTTCCCCATATACCTTAATCAGGTTATTCATTCAGCAAGAAGGATGAATGTTACAGCATGAGACTTTAATCCCTCACTGCTGAGGATCTGATTCTCTGAGAGAAAGCAAAAGAGAGAGCAGGAAATCCAGAGGAAAAAACTTAAGGTGAGAGTCAAATGCTATTATTTCCCGGCACTGGGTTTAGGCAAGGGTTGTATTATAAAAGCATCTTCTTAAATACTTCAGGAGAAATTTGTTGCATGAGCACACATTGATTGTGCATGTGTGCGTGCACACATCTGCAAAAACAGGGTTTAAACAGGACCATTAAGGCAGAGAATTTGCAACCTTTTAAAGCTTTTGAAAAATACTTCCCCTCTCTCTCCCTCTGTGGGCTAACTCTACAGATTACAAAGTAACTTTACAAGAATGTTTCCTCTGCGCTCCAAACCTTTGAATTTTTTCCATGAAGACAATAAAAATGAAATAGCAGCAGGCATGAGAAGGAGAGAAGCACAGCATTTAGGGGTAATCTAAGAGCCTGTCTTTTTAATAGCCCCAGTACCTTTTAAAGGTACCCGTTTATTTGATAGCTCTGCAGTCAGTGCTCTCTGTATGAAGGGCAATGCCTATTTCATCATGCTGCCCTTGACAGTAACCCTGATGAATCCCTTCCACTAAGATTTAAGCTCTCAGACCTCTGTTAAGACTGACAACAAATATGCTAACTACCAGGTCCTAGACAAATCTGGAGGAAACTAGAGGACCGCTATGTCACACCCCATAATGCCCCTAAAGCAGTTATGGTGTAACACTAAATGGCATTGATACTTTTGCTTACCTATATTCAAGAGTGTTTATAAATCAGCAGACGAGAGACACAATGCCACTGGAGTTCATTACAAACTTCTCCTTCCAGCTGGCCCCTATTACTCCTAAAACTAGGAAACTACAAGAACTGGGGGGGGGGGGGAGGAAATGCAGATTTTGGAATTTTCAATCAAATTAAAAAAAGGAGCTGACACAATGTAGTACAATTTAGGTTTTATGAGAAGTGCATCTAACAGATTGTTTTTGGGAACCTTTCCTCTAAGCCTTATAAGTGATGGCTTAATGAGCAGTCTTCATAATACCAGATCCACTTACATAAGGTGAAGAAGATGATGCCTCACTTTCATTTCCAGTACATCTTTCTGGTCTCATCCCTGATGGAGGGATTGACCTGTGTTGATTTTCTAGATCCATTTTGATGTAAGCTTTGCAAGCCTGCTGACTCTCTCTCTTTTTTGGCCTCATTCCATGTCCTCTATCCATCAACATGGGAAAGAGTACTGTCTTTCTTGAAAGCCCCTACTTCTGAGAAGTAGCAGAAAGACAAAAGTCATGAATTATTGAAGTTAGATATGTTAGAGGTGTTAGCTCATTGACCAATACACCAGTTTTATTAATTCATTAAATTAATAATATTATAGCAAATACCCATAAAATGCATTGCTCCTGTCCAGGAGGGGAGTAGGAAAAATCACTTTTTAAATTCAGACTACTAGTGAAAAAATTAGCATTTTTTTTTCCAAAACCTTACCTTTCAATCAGATTTCCCATCTGGCTGGTGACTGTGGGGGACTCACTATGATATTACCATTATTCAGTGATGCTGTGGTACACTGTCACTACTTTCATCCTTCCAGTATTTATCAGTCTCTACCAGACAGACTTGACACCTGCTTCTGCTCTGTAAACCCCACATGACTGCTAGTTTCCCAGGTGAGAGAAACCTGGAGTGTGAGAACAGAAGGACTGAATCCCATTTCTGCTCCTGCCACCCAGCTCTGAGTGGTCACAGTGCACAGCACAGTGACAGCCATGGCATTCCTGAGCCACCATGGATTTGCTGCACATATTTTATAGTCAAAATACAAAAGACTGTAATGGGGACTGGTGATACAAAGCCTTCCACACTTCCTTCTTGCCATCCCTGCTAAACTAGAAAGAATACTACTTTATGGACAATCTCAGTTTACTCTCTTGCTCATTACTATTGAACATTCTATGCATTCAACAAATGAAAGTCCAGTGGTTAACAATACAGATTAATTGTTGCATCTTGCTCTATAATTAAGCAATAACATGTGACAAGATTTTCAAGGATAGGAATGAAAAATAATATGATGAGACACAATATCTGCCACAAAAATTTTGCTGACTTTCTAAAATCACAGCTCAACCTTGAGCTGCTACCCAAAAATGCCATATCATCTCATTTTGCATCAAACACAGGGGAATTAAGGTACAGAACTATATAGTTTGTAATACTTGCAAGACATAACAGAGACCTAGAGCCTAGCTGAGGAATGTGCTTTATATTTTAGGGTTTTTTAATAGTCTTTTTAATTTTTACTGAATCAAATTATTTGGGAAATGTCAGCATTTTATATTTTCATGCAATCCACAAGGACAGTAATTCTACATCAAGTATTTACTACACAGTACTCCACAACATGCAACAGTCCAGATAATTATACTTCATGGACTCTCTGTGGATGGACCATATCATGCTCATAATCATCATCATAAACCTCAGAGCTCCACCGAATTGCCTTACAGACACTATTTTATGTCATGGCCAAGAATAGCGACCATATCTTTGATCCTCCAGATCTGAATGATTATCCTTGATCCCAAAGTGTTCTACTTCTGTTCCAGCGCTTCTCCAAAGCAGAATGTCATGACAGAACCCCATGACTTCTCAGCGCATCCCCTAAACAAGAAAGTCTTGCATCAAGACTGAGCAAGCTTTATTTGTGCAAGGGGGAAAAGTGGAGCCTCATGTTCTGATTGTCTCTATTAAACCACAGTTGTACGGGCAATTGAAAATTAGTTGTTAATTTTAAGCATACAGGTGTTCAATGAAAAGATGGCTAGGTTATGAAAACATACCCAAATCCTTTCAAAAGTGGGGGGTCTGTGCCATGTGAACATTCACTGCTGAATGGTTTGATCAGGTTGCCAGCACTGGTTTCAAGAAATGATGTAAGAAATAGTTTTCTCATTATTTCTCATTTAGCCAGATTGTTATCCTGGGAAAAACTTATTTAAGAGTACCAGCATGTGCTGTTGCAAATTAATGACGGTTACTTTCTCAAAGTCAAAAATATTCTACAGGAAAATGATTTCTTACATTATTCACCACTTTTCTGAGGTTACATTGTTTGGATTCAGCCTTAAGTTTAGGACTGATATCCAGACACAAACATATATGCACTCTTAACCTGTAATGTCACCCTGGGTATAAATGTGATTAGTATTTTCTCTTAATTATATTTCTGCTAGTACAGCCTGCATTTTCAAAGATGCTCAGCACTCTGTTTTATGTGGTGTGCAGATTTTCATGAGGGCACATACATACTGTTAAATTGCAGAGATATTTAGCATAGACACAAAGTAGTTATGCACTATTTTTTCTCTCTTTTTTTTCCTTCTCCGCCTTTCTGTATAGTCATAGTTCACTGGCCAACATCAGCATAACAGCCATGCTGTCAAAAAAAAAATCCAAGTAATAATGGGCAGAGACTTTGTAAAGAAATTCACCCTATTCTGGCAGGACATTTCTTATTATTTTTTCATCTGGAGAGACATTTTTTACAGAACAAATAGGAAGACACAAACACTACCCAAGTGACCTTGGCAATCCAGGTTTTGCAAAGCTGTAAAGGCAAGATGTCATGCCACAGACCAGGCTTTTATTCTTGGCTCTGCCAGCAGCCTGCTAGCAATTCTGGGCACTCACCTTAGCTCTCTGCCCCTCAGTTATCTCATCTGTAAGGGATACAGCAGACACTTAGGTTTATGGTTGAAAACAGCAGTACAGTGTAATGGCTGATCTTTTGAGGGAATGTTATTCCTTCTCAGAGCTTGAGTGAATTTAGGCGGGGCATGGAGGCAAGAGGGAACACTACAAACCAAACCATGGAGGATTTCTCCTCCTTAAAGCCATCAAGTTATTGCACACTTCTGGCCTTGGGGTCTCTTCAAATGTGAGGGATATTTCTAGGACTTGGATTTCCCCCTCACTTCAAAGTGTTCCTGCATAGCAGCTAGCTTTGAAGAATGCCCCTCCACAAGGCTATAAATATAGCCAGCCATGAGCTGCTGTGCACCATGGAATCATGGAATGACCTGGGTTGGAAGGAGCATTTTAGACCATCTAGTTCCAAACCCTCTGCCATAGGCAGGGATACCCTTCACTATACCAGGATGGTCAGAGCCCCATCCAACCTGACTGTGAACACTTCCAGGAATGAGGCAACCATAGCTCCTCTGGACACCCTATTTCAATGCCTCATAACCCAAAGTAAAGAATTTCTTCCTAGTATCTAATCTAAATCTACTTTCTTTCAGTTTTAATAAATTCCCCTGGTTCTACATGCTTTTGTAAATAGTCTCTCTCCACCTTTCTTGTAGACTCCCTTCCGCCACTGGAAGGCCACAGTTAGGTTATCCCAAATACTTCTCTTTTCCAGGCTGAATATAAATATATATGAATATATATATATGCTGTATAACCAGCGACCATTTTTACAGACCTCCTTCTGCAAAAGAGGGAAAGGGACACTATTAGGCATGAAGAATGAAATATTGCAGATTCAGCCATGTCACAAAGCACACGCGTGTGAGCAATGCACCCCACATACTCGCACTCACTGAGGGTCAGGCTCTAACCTTTATTGCAATAGCACAAAAGAAAACCAAAGGGGTTTTTTATAAATATGCTTCTAGCTTCTACACTCTCATTGCATAAGATCTTCAGGTGACATTCTTGCACTCTAATTTCATGACATCGCAATTACTGTAAACCTGCCTGACTGATTGTCCCCAGAGTCACCAGCTTAGAGGAATGCTTGGAAAGCATAAAGCCATGACAAGAAGTTTTATGTCACTAACCAGTGCTTACCAGTGGCTAGAACATCCCTGTGTGTGGGGCTTGTCAGTGGCCAATGTCAGTTTCAACATCCTAAAGCTGATAGTATCAGATGGTTAATGAAAAGTTTTCAAATTCTGTCAACTAATATGATCAAGCAAATAAGATTTTCTCCTGTGTCATATAAAACCTGACATTTCTACCCATAAACAGAACTTTCTAACCATACAAGTTTATATTTTTCAGTGGTAATGTTGTTGCCTCAGCAACATCAAGTGTCAAGGAGTGGCATGGATAAGTATCTGCAAGATAGTGTTTTAGGTTCACATGAAACATACCTTTAAAGAGCTGAAATCCCTAGAGACCTGTGGGCAAGGGAGCCCCATTCCAGGCTGAGATAACCCCTTCTGAGGGCTGGAAGTCCAAGCTTTCCCAAACACACCTCAGCTCTGGCACTACATCATCACCCAGCCACAGCTGCTCAAGATTCAAGTGATGTGAAAGAGGGAAGTAGCACAGCAAATATATTTGACCATTAGATATTAAAACTGGCCATCAAGAAGCCAGATTATTGCATTTTTACCAAATGGGAAGTAATATTTCATTATTATTCAAAAAGATACATTTACCAAGCTAAGGTTAGGCATCTTTTTTTTTTCGCTTTCATTAAATCAAAAGGAGAGGAGAGGAGAGGAGAGGAGAGGAGAGGAGAGGAGAGGAGAGGAGAGGAGAGGAGAGGAGAGGAGAGGAGAGGAGAGGAGAGGAGAGGAGAGGAGAGGAGAGGAGAGGAGAGGAGAGGAGAGGAGAGGAGAGGAGAGGAGAGGAGAGGAGAGGAGAGGAGAGGAGAGGAGAGGAGAGGAGAGGAGAGGAGAGGAGAGGAGAGGAGAGGAGAGGAGAGGAGAGGAGAGGAGAGGAGAAATTAGGCTCAGAAAGGGCTCTCAGAGGTTGTACCTTGTTAGCATATAAGTTTTTATGTGAGTTTTTCATTAGTTTGAGACAGGTCCAACAGACATTTGAACTCCTGTAGCCTTATTTACTTGGTTTTCATTATTTTCCATGTAAGGAAAAAGTATAAATAAGAACTCTTGATATATCTATTTTACGTCCTTCATCTCTTTATGTACATTCCTCATGCTTCCTTGTAATTGTCCTGTCATGCTGTAACTTTTTCATTTTCCCTAGAAAAAGAGTTCAGGCATTACCTTTTATAACTTCTATCCATTGCCCATCCTATTTATGCTCTGTATTTACAGTTAAAATTATAACTTGACAAACCAATATTTTCAGTGTTACCTAGTCCTTGATTTTAACTTTTTTTTTTTTTTTGCTTTTTCATTACCACTGCTCCCTAATTTGTCCACTGGCAAAGCCTTTTCTGCAGTGACTCCAGTTCAGTTAGAAGGCAGTGATCAAATTATTCCTTCTCATATCTGTTACCATGTATTTGTCAGCACTGAATTTCACCTGACATCATGTTCCCCAGCTACCTAGCTTTAAGTCCCATCAGAGTTCCTCACAGTCTCATTTCATCTGGACTAACCTAAATAATTTTGCAGATTTTGCCATCTCAACATTTTCCTCCCCTAGTCGTCACAGATTATAAATGGGTCTGTTAAATGCTTGAGATCACACACAGCAACATCATAATATCATGCTGAAAATGGACCATTTACTCCAACACTTTTTTTTTCCTTGCAAACCAGCAATAATTGGTGGCAGCATTTTACCCCTCTCACCTCCCCTGGAATGGCTGGATTTTGTTGATTTAATTTAATTAGTAACTTTTTGGAAAATGAAAACTGTACCTGTCTCAGACACTGAACACAAATCCTTAACAGCCTCTCAGGTGCTGAATATATAAATTTGGATGGATACCACATCTTTTGACACCTCTGCTTCCTTAGTCAGGGAAAGTATGCTTAAATGCTTGCCCTGTTTAGATGCTTCCCTAAGCATCTGCTATTGGCCACTTCTGAGACAGAAGATGGAATAAATGGGCTTATGGTCTTCCTTGGTACAGCCATTCCTATCCAGTAATCCCATCTTCATTATCTGGAATATTAGGTTTCAGGTTGGGTTTTCCCCAGACTCCATGCGATGACGAATGATTTAAAGAAAACATTAAGACAAAAATGCTCAAAAGTGACTGATTTCAGATGGCATAAGATGACAGCTTTGTATCACGTCTGAATGTAAATAACTTCCTGCTTACTCTCACCTTCGAATCTTTAATGGAGACAGTAAAATAAGACAAATCTTATATTAGTACACCCTCGAGCCCATCAATCATTTTCCTTCCTCAACAGAATACAATTACCTTTGTATATGATTTTTTTCTACAGTCTTGAATCCACATGACAGTGGACTCAACCACCTTTCAATGAATTAAGAGAAACATATTTTGGAGATGCATCTAATGTTTCCCATGCTGTTATCATCTATATGCTCTGAATTTACTATCTTTTCTTTTCTTTTCTTTTCTTTTCTTTTCTTTTCTTTTCTTTTAAGGAAGAAAAATAGCAGACAAGCACATATATAAAGCAAATAGTTTATAATCCCATGACTGAGGTCAGAGCTTCACAGAGGCTGTATTTCTTCCTTTTCTTGTGATATTTGTTTGTTTATGGTATTAGGAGGACATGTCCAAAAAGAGATTCAGTAACCCTTCTGGTTTTAGAGATTAATCTAACATTCACCATTATTTAATATTAGTTTTGAGTGACTCAGTCCTAGACTGTCCCATTGACATCAGTTCAAAGTCCTCTAGCACTAACATCAGGCTCCACATTGATAGATAGTTTAAATTAGAAGCTGAAGGGTCTGGATGAAGGGCAAATTAACAGCACTGACTTTGGGTTGCTCTTTGTACCAAGAGAGATGTGTATGCTTTTGACAGTAGGAAGATAAATCAGCACTGAATATTTGGGTAATATTCTTCCTCTGGGCCTGTTACTTGCTGCCAATTTTTTAGAAAAAAATGTGAGGTTTACTGCATTGGTGATTTGGCTTTGTACTTTTGGTATGAGGTCTGACATCTGGACCACCCAGGTGAAAGTCCACTGCATTTCAGACAACAGTTGACTCTAAATGGGAATGTCCCCTTACAAAAATGATGTTTGGGGGCTAATCCATTAATTCTACATATGCTGCAAACATCTGTTTATGCTCCAAGGTCAGAAGAATACCTCTGAAATAAAACAATTTTTTAAAAACAACTATTTTTTTTAATTTTCAAGAGCCCCAACCCTAGACCCCCAAATCTGATTGTTACAGAAAAAAAAATTACAAGGCAGGTTGAGGCAACTGCTTTGGGATTCTTTATCATTGACTGCCATTTAGCCTGGAGATGCAATGATCCGCCCACAAATCACATGTTCAGTAACCAACCCACTCAGCCACAGCCAGCCAGTAATTGTTTGCTGCACAAACTCTGTAACACTTCATTAGTTCTGCCACACATCTACTTCCACTGAAGGTACCTTTCCAAAACGAAAAAGCACAGAGCAACATTACAACTTCCATCTATTTTTAGTGCAACTTAAAAAAAATAAAATACAGGAAATGCAATTGAGGAAAAAGGCTGCTCACACTGTAGTTTACAATTTAAAGCAAAAATATGACCTGTGTTTTTGGTTTGGTTTTATTTTTTTCTGTCAATCTTACATTTCTCCAATGAGACTCTGAGAAATGTGCAAAGTTATGTGATCATTTCTGACAGTTCTTGGCAGCTGGGCAGGCAAGCATTGGAAAGGATCTCTCTCTCCTGATCCAAGATTAAATTTGGACTGAAACACAGGGCTCATTTAGGCAGCAATTAAAGGACCTTATAGACTGAGGGAGAATGAAATGATAAATGCAAAGAGGCTTATTTAATGGGGATATTAAGTAAACTGCTGGTAAAAATGCCCATTTATCATCCACTGATTCCTAATTGGTTTCCTGTTCCTGCCTGCATGTGGCATTTTCAGAAGGAATTACCTTCCTTTAGTGTGACTGCTGCAAATGCAATAAATCAAGGCCATAGATTTCTAGCTAATTTAGATGGAGACTAAATTGGAGCCAAAGCATGCAAGAGTGCTTGCAATTAATGTTCATTACAACTTTTAGCTTCAAAAACAGGAAGGATCATTTTAATGCACCATTCCCAAGCAAGGACACTGCTTCAAGACTTGGCTCCCCTTTGTATGCTCAACAAAAAATCACTTGCCTTTGTAAGCCACTGGTCTTCCTGAAACTTTACCAGGAATCCAGATTGAGCTCTAGCAACCCTATAAGCACCTGTAATTCAAAAAAATTCCCTGCCTTTTTGGGGTTTTTTTACTAATTTGCCTCATCTGTTAAAAAGGCCAACTTACACAAAATTAGTTTACATTTACCATATTGCTTTTGATCTCAGCCACCTGATTCTAGCAACATAAACTTTATTTCCATCAGGTGGTATGAGAAGGTAGAATTTTCTAGATGAAAAATTGATAAAGTAAACATTTGTTTCCCAAGTGCAGCTTCGGTAGATGGTCTAAAGTCTTTCAGTATATTCCTTTTCCAAGGCTTCATCTTTGCTGAAGAGAAGAAAAAAGACTTCTTACTTCAGAAATGTCTTTATTTTGCCATTCTCACAAGGTGCTTTAGAGATGGAGTCTGTGTCTCATTTTATGGCATTTTATTGTTTGATACAGCAAGCTACTTTTGAAAACACATGCAGAGACCCAGACTTTCTGCAGCTTCTGGCATTTGTTCCACTTGAGTGTAGATCTGATATGCAGCACTGTGAGTATAAACAAAACTTGGGTAGCTGTTGTGAGTTTCCAAACACAGCAAAAAGAACAGAAAACATTCCAGTTCCTGAATCCAGCAAAGATCATGGAACTCATTTATAGTCAGTGGAAAGAAGATTGGTTTACTGGGTGTGAATCCCCCGAAAAGTTTCTATGTATAAGTTTCTCTTTGTTTCTCTTACACGCACAAAAGAAATTTTGCTTGCTTGTCTTTTGCTTTCCAAAAATACAATTGTCACAGTCTAAATACCTCATAGCAATCAAGAGGAAAAGGTTTAGAAATACACTCTATCCCTGGAGTCACAGAACAGACAGCAACCTATCTTTTCTTTAGACCTGAATCCAGTCACAGATTTTTTGTCCCCTTCTGCTCAGTCATTTACCATTTAATTCCTTGTTCTCTGTTTGGATCACCACTCACAGAATTAACATTCAGAATT
Organism: Cinclus cinclus; assembly: GCF_963662255.1. Lineage (NCBI taxonomy): Eukaryota > Metazoa > Chordata > Aves > Passeriformes > Cinclidae > Cinclus > Cinclus cinclus. The sequence continues at coordinate 84,445,498 of NC_085047.1, forward strand.
TACAGCTTTCAGTGCTGGCATGTTTGTTGCAAATGATCAGTTTTGAGTGGAATAGGTTGAAACCCAAGTGGGTGATAAAGAAATCCATTAACTTACTGACACACAAATCTTCCATCTTCCTCTGTAATGCACCCATGAATGGTTAAAGGCAGGACCCTGGGGAAGATGAGGGTTACACTTATTCTCCTCCCCCAACCATATGTAGATAAATATTCATTGGGGAAAAAAAACCTGACATGGAAATACAAATGTTGGTATTAATGCCCATTCCAAGAGTCCATGCTGTGGAGGAAATGGACTGGCAATCTGAAGATCCAATTTCCTTTTTCCAGGCTCTGCTACCAACTTACTATTTCATCATATGCAGAACATTTAATTTTTCCATGCCTCATCTTCTCCCTCACAATAGCGTGTCTGAATTCCACAGATGGGAATTACCATATACAAGCACTAACTACTTTCACTTTTTAATTTTAAGCAGCTTTAGGATATTTACCCTGAATGCCAGGAGGACAGAGAAACAGTAAGACAGGCCTGGGAATGCTCTGCCGTGACGGAAAGCAAGGCATAAATGTTGCTTAAGTGAAACAACCTGTCTAGCTCTTGCCCCAGCCACACTTCTGTTTCAATGCTTGCTGCACACACAACTGAAATGACTTAGTGTCAAAGGAAAGTGTGGATTATACAGAGAAGGAGAGCAGTTAAATTTGCCTTTCTATCTAAGGATTCCCATTGGTTTGATATTTGATTAGGCCAACTGAGGTTCCAGGTTAAGGAAGATCACATTTAATTTACACATTACTTCAAACAGTAGAAAATTACACTTTGAAAGTACTTATTCCCTTTTTTTCTCTCATTTTACATTACTCTAATACCTTAATAAATCAGAGCCTAGACGACCTCTGAATTTAAAAGCCAGAAGCAGATTTTTACCAGCAGAGCATATAAAGCTGTTGGGGCCTGGTGCACTGAGCCATTACACTTCAAAAGGCAGAGAGTGCAGATCTTGGACTACAGTACTTTCAATTCCAAATAACTGACCAGAGCTTGAGCTGACATTAATGGGTTTTATACTGCTTTAATGCCATTGGCTGCAGTGGATCTACTGATATATTTTTACCAAGGCAAGTAACATCAGAATCAGGCCTCAAACCTCATGGTTGATAGGCTCTCTTACTCAACCAGCTCAATAACTTGTTTTAAATCCTTCTCAATTTACCATTCTTAAAGCCTCACAGTCTTCAGAAAGGAAGATGTTTGGGTTTTCTTTAAACCAGATGCAACTTGTCTGCCAAGCATTTAGTCCAATTAGGTCCCAATTTTATATTATTTTTCAGCCACATGTTACAATAAACAACAGAGTAGAAACCCACATATGGTTTCTGATAATGGAATAATGAAATTCAAAGAAAGAAAGAATTGGATTTCCTGTGGTTATTTTTAAAAATACGAAATGTGTAATATTTTAATAGACTAAAATCAGTACACATGGAATATCACTTGGTTCCAACTGAATACAAGGTTGTCCATGAATGGAAAAGTCCTGCTGATGTAAATGAAGAGGCAGAACACTAAATAACTGGGAATTTATTACTCAACCAAAACCATAAACAGGATTGGTACGCATCAAATCCACTGGCAAAAGGGGAGAGCACATTTATGTTAAAAGCAGCTGCCTGTAGCCAGTGGTGGTGGAGTGAACAGATTCTGATCTCACACACCTACAAATTAAGAGAAATCCCAGTGTTTCCACAGGGGCTGCAAGACTGCAAAAGAGTTGTGGAGAAAACTTAATCAGGCCAAGGTGTAATTAACTCTACCAAGTTCTCATGAACTCATCAGCAAAACACGTATAATACTGCAGTCAAACAAATACGGTCAAGTGTGTTTCATTTCTTTTAAATAATGGGCCTGTCCCATAAACAACTTTTGCATAAACAATGTTCCCTGATAATCAATTCCCTGTCTTATGGGTTTGGTCTGAAATGCACAGATTTGACAAGGGAAGATTAACACACATTAAGGGCTCTACAGGCCCTCCAACATGAAGACCCAGTAATGATGTGCTACTGGTGTTTCCTGTATACAGGGTCCATAGAATCAATGACCATCCAGGGTGAGGCAGGTTTAGATCAAACCAAAGCCATTCATGTTTTTGACATCATTGGTTCAATCCACAATGTGTCACTTCCCACACATGTGTAATCATACATGCACCCTGGAAAGATTAATTGTGCCACAGGGCACAGCCTTCAAACCTGAATGTCTTACAGAAAGCTGTGAAGACTGAAAGATGCTTGGGTGCAAATTATTTATTCCCTGTGGGGTTCAAAGAGAAAGAATCACAGAACTCAAACCCTCTCTTCTCCCTCCATTTCTTCATCACTTGTCATGATTTAGGAAAAGAAGCGAAATATACAGCTAATCTCAAAACAGTCCTGTGTGAAGAATGTACTGCTCTTAACCTTCCCCTCGGTATATATTAATCCACAACATTCATCACATCTGTAGGGTATCAGACACAGGAGAGAAACAACTGGTGTATGTAGAAAACAGCACAAAGTAAAACTACAATCTGAGTCTCCTGAACAATGGTAAAATGCAGCAAGCCACAAGGGTAAAGTGACCACTACAAAATTAACCGTGAGGATTTACAGCTGGGAATTAATTTCATCTCTATCTTTATGTCAGGTAAAATAGTCTAAGTTACACACTAATTTATATGGAATCACAAAGGGAATCCTATTTCATTAAGTGGATTAAGCATTAATGTATTACCCTTTCCATTTTTATCTTCATTTCATAAAGTGCCTAATGGGAGGTCAAATTAAGAGACCAAATTAACATTTAAAAAAGTCATAGTGAATGTTATACCACAGTGATTCTAACTACACTATTCTTTATCATGATGGTATCAAGGCTATTTTAGCCTTGGTACTCGAAATTAATAACTGTTATTTCCACAGGGAACCATTTTTCCTGAATGCAAATCATTCAGCAAAGTCAGGCAGAAGAAACAAAAGCATTACTCATTTCAAATGAAGGTGTAAGCAGAACAGGAAGAAAGAAAGCAGAAAGTGCTAAATCAGTTCCCCATTCTCCCTGTGTGAGCCATACAAAGGAAGCCCTCAGCAATCTCAACTCATGTTTATGACTGAAACCAATGGAGTCCACTCTAACCAAGTACATCACACCAGCTATTTTGAAGGCCTTTCTTCAATTACTGTTTTTTCAAAACAAGATGATGTGACCATTGCCCACATGAAAACACATGCTTGTGCAAAGCCTTATATAGAGTTACTCACCAGAGCTGTTCTCCAAATCAAATTCCAGCCACAGTATTTTGTTTGTTCTGCTTGTTTGTGTTTTTTTACACCGCAGGCATTCTCCTGTAAACATCGTTTCCTATTCTTTGCTGTTGGTAATTCATATTATCCTTAACTAACATTAAAAGTTTAACACTCCAATGTTACTAGATCAGTTTTCTAAGGAATTTTTATTTTATTTGTGTAATATTGTTTATATGTCAAATATGTGTCAAGTCTGAGGGCACTGAGAGTTTAATAGTTTGGAGTAACTAGCAAAATCACATCTGGAAAACAGCATTGTTGGAATCTGAATAATAAACTCATCTTACCATAACAACAAACAGGAAAGATTTCCGTATAGAAATACATAACTTTGAAGAAATATTTTTTCTATTCTAATCTTCAGAAGCACCAGTTCCCGGTTGTAGATGGACCATTCAATTTAATTGTTGCATCTGCTTTTTTGCCCCTTTGCTCATTAGGAGCTTTCATTTGGAATGTTTTTATACACCAGTGAAGATAGATTTCCCACATCACATGGGTGGGAAATGAGTAAGAAGAAGAGTACCAAATACAAATTGAACCTGTCCTCTGTGAAAGACTTTGATGTGCTGTCCTTCTACCCCCGCTTTCCACCAGCAGGCAACCCATTATCTCCAAGTCATTTCCTAAGAGCTGCTCTTTCTGTGCAAACACATTTTACAAACATTCTATTCCATCAGTGGCTGGCTTCCCCACCATTCTTCTACTCCCACATCCAAGCACAGCTTTTCTGTTGGCTGGTATTACTTCTCATTTTTGAGGGTCAGACTTCCTTTTTGCGAGATTCACCTCCCTCCTTAGAGACTTCCCACACTATGAGAAGAACACAAAGACAGCTCTGACCCCTCTGCCAAACTCTGCTTCCTGCTCTTCCCCTGTTTTCAGCAAAGGGCATTGTGGGTCAGTTGCTAACATGGAAAGAAATGGCTTGTATCAGTGGCTGGTAAGCTGTACTGGGAGAAGAGAGGAAACATGACTGGGGATGCTAAGAGACAGTCTTCCCTGGACAGCTAGTATTGGTTCTGTGGATAATGTAACTGAGAATGTATCTATGGATCAAGTTAGAGAACTTTTGCAAGTTCAGGCAACATTTGGCAAATCCTGAGGTTTCAAAAAATAGCATGTCAAATTCACAAAAAATGGTATCCTGCAAGATTTGTATCTCTGTAGCTTAAAAAGTTATTCTACTGTTAAGAATTATTGCTATTGTATTGCACAGGAATTGCAGGAGAGGAAAGGAAAGGGACAAATACCTCTGAAAAGTCCTTTTTTATTCAGCGTGGGATGGTTTTCTAAGCACCTCTCAATGTCTGTTTTTCACAGATATTTTTAATATATGTAGTCTTGCAGAGACGTTTAGTCAAGATGTGCTATGCTGGTCCAGCTGACAGAAAGAACAATTTACCTAAGGAAAAATGCAGTTAAGGTCAGTTTTTTATAGTTCTGTCACAAGTACTGTTCAGAGTGAATCAGTGCTACTCAACCTGCATCTGGCCACTTTGGCCCACTGCAAGGACAAAAGGTGTGTCAGGAAAATATGTCACCAAGAATGTGGGATTTTCCCTCTGAATGTGAGTCTCTCACTCTCAGCTGGCTATGGAGAAGGGGTCAGACTACCTGGACTTTAAAATACCTAGATTGGTAGATTGGAAGAAATCAATTATGTTCATGCCCAAGGCCATGAGTAAATCAAAGAGCATTTTATATTGACACACAACAGAAATATAGTTTTGTGCTAGCCCAGTGAGATCAAATTAGTGATATTGAAAAGAAGGGAGAAGACAATGAGATGCTACTGTTTGTACCTGGCATAGATAATCCATCTTCTGGTGTTGCAAAAAAAGAAAAAAAAAATGCAAAAAACCAAAACAAATTTGCAGATATGTAGATAGGGAAACAAGTATGTCTTGGTCCTAGACTACAGTGCATTTAAAAAGACAAGGCTTAAGAAAGGCATGATCATTTGCAGCCACGTTCTTCCTGACCATGGAAAATTTCTTCCCTTCCTTCCCATTTGGCCAGGGAGTCACGGGTGTGGAATTACAGATGGGACAAGCTGAGAAAAGTCAGTTCAGCAGTTCAGAAAAACAGAAAAGAGCTTAGAAAATAATGTTCAGTGTTTTAGAACTTGCAAAGAGCCCAATGTGGGGCAGGGAGATAACAGATTTAGCAGGCTGGCAAACAGAAAACAGCAAAGGGGTAGAGGGCTTGTGGGTCCAAAGATGCTGCTGAATGAGGTTATGTCTGATCATCTGTCCACATGTCTATTGACCACATGGAAAACAATATTGGAAAACATGCCAGAATGGACACACTGGTCAGTCATCCTGATGGCAGTCCTCCAACAGGTGGAGTGGATTATGGAAGGAAGAACGATCTGTTTTGTACAAGTTATTGCTGGATAGTTCCCAGATGTGTTAATAAAGCTGCAAGCTATTCAAACAGCATCTCAGGGTCTACTCTGGCTCTTCCTCTACTTCTACCCTAATCTTGAGAAAACAAGACTGTTAGATAAACCAGTGACAAGCTTAAGGAGCCTCACTTTTTGTGAAATAGAGCAAACTTTGGTAAAACCATAAAATTTCCAGGAAAACCAGTAACTAATGGAATTAGGCTAATTGGCAAAAATGGAATGACACACTTGACACAGTTCCACATGCAACATTTCAGTGGTCTCCAGAGCTCAGAAATCCAAAGGAAGGAATTGTCCTTTTTAGATAGGATCACAAGCAGAAATCCAAAAATAGTTTTGCATAAAATTGTGCAAGTTTATGTGGGTCTGATATAATAACATGTTTTTTTCAGGTACCACAAAAGTGGCAAGATAGCTTACTGAGCTATGGCTTTCTGCCTTTACAGGTATGGTCCCTGTCAGCTGTTCACTTCCCCTCTGCAACTGGAATGAAACTGCTTGTCCTGGCTTTTCAGGAAGCTCATGGCAAGCAGAAGTCAGGAAAACTAGCTTAGTACATGTTTTCCTAAGCAATGAAAAGAGACATTCAAGCACACAGAAAAATCAGCAGACATAATGAGATTAAGATATTCCTGATGATTTTGCTATATTTTCTAAAACACTGCTTTTGTTAGAAAACAGTGAAGTTTATAGTCCCCTTTAATGCCTTCACAATGTCAACTAACTGTAGCCAAACAGACTGAAATAATACTGCATTCATTTAATAGACTGTTAGCTTTGAAGTTTAATTATCAGGGGTAGGAACTCTCCCATTCAGGGAAATGCAGGCTGAAGTATGAAATCCACTTGGCTGCAGATCATTTCTATACCATGTCAGTGCAAGGAGGAATTCCAGTTGCATATCTGCAGAAGTGAAATTAGATCTCTAGACTGTCCTTGTTGCCTTTCACAATCCCAACATCTGATCCAGTCCATACAACCTCTCACTGATTTCATTCCAAATACTGAAAAAATTCTTATCCTCTTTTCCCAATGTGACCCCTGGGAAAGAGGAACATGACTGGATTTTTAATTTCTACTGCTGTCTGTACCACCATTTGGAGCATCCAGCACTGCAGCTTTGGCACACACATCAATAACCATATAAAAATCCTGAGACAATTGGGAACAATCCCAACTATCTGAGAACTCTCCCAGAAGATGGGGGGACTTTTCTTTGCTGTTTAACACTTTGAGCACTCATCTCACCTCCAAGAGAGGTAGCACACTCTCCTCCTAGAGCAACAAAAAATGTCACTTGCATTACAATAATGTAAATTGGGTTGATCAATCCAGCTGGCAAATCTGATCCATGCAGTCCATCCATCCTGGTGTCTTTTTTTTCCTATGGCCTCAAAAGACATCAAGAGCAGTTGTTAGGATGGCACACAGGCTACAAAAACCATTTGGAAACCTCTTGCACTTTCAGGACGTGGTTGGGTATTTGGAGTTATGAGTGGCCACAGTTACATCAGACATGGAGGCAATTCCCAGGCTGGCATTCAACCCCAGTCTGACTGAGAAACTGACAACAGTTGATTATAATCAACTGTTCCCAGGGAGGCAAGGAAAGAACAGCACAAATCACATGCCTTCAGCAAGGCAGATCTGCTTGGGAAGAGTTACTCCTCAGGATTTGGGGCTCTACGAACATTAAACCTAAGGGTTTATAAACAGGATTCTAAATCTTCTCTGAAAATGTCACTGCATTTCATCCAAATAATCCAAACCTGCTGACAATCAAACCAATATTTTCCAAATCCATCAATGGCCTTTCCTCACAGTGTCCATTCTCAGCTTATAGGCTTAAGTGTCAGTTGTTTTTCCTAGAGTTTACCTCTCAAGCAATGCTTAAAATGCTACATTTGTGAAAACACAAAACAAATTCCTTTTTTTTTTCATCTCTAATACCTCAAAAAAGATAATGGATTTCATTTAAACATTTCAAAAGTTAGATGTGTACCATTAAAATTTTTCACTCCTCGGCCAATAAAATCAATACTTCCCCAGCCACAACCTCTCACACAATTATTTGAAACCTCAAGCTTTACTTTATTTTTTTTTAAGTCATTCTATATAGTTGAAAAAACCAGAATTACTTTGACTCAGCTATTATATCACAGTATCTTATTGCATTATTTTAGGGTTACAATAGATGAACATATAATATTGATATGAAAATACAAGATCAAATTCGACAGCTTCACAGTGACTCTAGCCAAGAATTTTAAAGCATTAATCACAACACTGATTGCATAAGAATATGCAATGAACTACCCATAGAGTGTTCATGCTAAACAGCTCTGCACCTTCTCCATCAGTATTAAAAGGTGAGATAGTAAAGCAAATATTTCCAAAAAAACCCAACCAAACCAAAAAGGGCCTCTTCACTTCTGACAGATAAATTCCCTTAAGCTAAAAAAAAAAAAGGCAAATAGGATGCAATAATTAGGATGAGTTATCCAACATGCAAATCAGTTCCCATGGATTGCTCAGGAGCTGCTGAATGTTATTCCTTGATAGTGGATTCCTTTAAAAAAAATCACATCCAGGGAAAAAGGCACAATAGAACAAACGGGCCCTGCCCTTTCACAGAACATCTAGCTGACATGTAGCTTGCTAAAAGAGTGTAAATTACTTAAAGAAAGGCTAAGCAGAAATATACATTAAGTGCCACTATTTTATCACCCACTTTAATCACAGGCTGCTGTTCAGGATGGTTTGGGATGTTGGTTGTTACAGAAGAGATTTCTGTTCCATTATTAGTACCTCTGAACAAATGCAGTGAGGATGGGAAAAAAAGACAGCAGGAGGGAGAGAGAGTGAGAGTGAGAAGGAAAATGTAGCAGCGGTTAAAGCATAGTTTAATAACTCCAATCTCAGTCACTTTTTTCATATGCATTGTATGTGCAACTCCATAGTACAGCATAATGTGTCATAATTTGGCCTCCAATTCTGACAGCACTGCTTGACTTGGGCATTAAATCATTGCCCCGAGGAATTCACATTCTGGCAATTCCTGATGGTAGGGCTGTCATCTCCTCCCACACATGACCTATCATTTTTGACATGATTGAATCAAAATTAGTCAGTACATTTAGATGTAAATTAGAGACATCCAAGAATAATAATGAGCACAAAAATATAGCTCTGTGTAATTGACACGGCAACAGCTTAGTACAGTCTTCCACAGTGTCCTCAAAATTATTAATATCATGATAACAGAAGTACTGTATCAAAAAAGTGAGAAAACTTTTCTTTTTTTTCTTTTCTTTTTTTTTTGGTAGAGAGGCATATTTAACTAACCTTTAAATCCTAAGAAAATCTGTAAGTGTTTGCTCAAGTATCACTTGAATTATCCATGTGGTCCTAACCAAATAAAGATTTAACTGGACAGCCAAGGAGCACATGAGGGCTCTGGCATTCTGCCCCACTTGTGTCCCATCTTTCCACCTTCACCACCATTCCCCCTTCAGTCACTGGTCACTGTCTGCTCTGGTGCCACCACAGGTCCCTGAGGGGGATGGCCAGGGGCTGCTCCAGGACATGATGCCTTCCAAAATCATCAGGACTCCTGTGCATTTTCCTGCACTGCCCCATAGCAACATTGTGTCCAGAATTCTCCTCCTTATAAACTCTTTTTTTCATGTGTTTTACCAACCCAGACAGGTGACACCATCAGGAAGATGCCAGAAGCCACCAACACAGTGCTCCATGGGCTCAACTCTCCCCACACCTCCCTGGGGAGCTCTGTTCAGGCAGAAACTAGACTGCCTTTGGGTTCCATCACCTCTTCCCAGACCCGGGGAACAGTGAGGAAAATCCCCAGTTATCACACAAGGGAAAAGGGCTGAACCTCTTGAAGATAAGCTATGCTGGTCCTTCCCCAGAGCTCTTTCCTTCTCTGGGCAAAAAGCATTCCACGTTGCCACAACCTGAGGGAGTGCCCACACCCAGGGTACGCATGAGGGGTCCAAGAAAGACCCACTGACTTCAGGGAGGAGAAACACCCCAGTCTCTAAAGAATGGGGTGTGTAACACCCCCAAAGTACTCTTCTGTCATGTGGAAAGAGAGGCAAACAAGAGGAGCTCTTGAGTTTTCTGTTGCCCTACTTCCAAAAGGGTTGGGTGCCCTCAGGATGGGCAGGTGCCTGAGAAATCTTGAAACCAGAGCCACTTAACACACTGAGCTGAGGCAGACAAAAATAGATACAAGAATTAGAAACATTTCCAAGTGGTTTCTGTGTTTTCCCTACAGAAATGTCATTTAATGTTTCTGGTGGCAGTGCTTTACCCACAGGGTGTACCATCTCTGGTGTCCTGAAAGAAAGGCTGCCCACCATCAGCTGTCTCAGAACCGTGGGGTGCATCACAAGGGGAGGGCCTGATTTTGTTCCCATGTGCCCAACAGGAAAATAAATAACTGTTTAGGACCCAGAACAATTCAATGGATCTTTTCCTTTTTTATTTTTTTCTTTCTTTTTTTTTTTTTTATTATTATATGGTGGGAGCATTTACATGTGTTAATGTGGCACTCAGTGATCTTGATAACCCAAGTCTGTACTACTACCTTGAAGCAAACCTAAAATCTCCTGGGGTCATGCCAACATCTCAATGGTTGCGTACTGAGTATCTCCCTAAAGCCTTTGATTACCATGTTGCCGGGGGAAAAAAGAAATTAGCTGGAACAATTTCTGTGTCAGTTGTCTGTGATGAAAGAGGAAGTGCCCAAGATTACTATGTCCTCAATGCACTTGCCATACCTTCACTCAACAGAGATGTTAATATTTTGAGTAACCAGGTGAAGCAAGTGTCAAAGCTGTTTTATTGGAATATGTTTTTCTGGAAGCCACGAATCATAAAACCATTTCTGAAACAATATTGCAAACACTACAAAAATTTCCGCGTGCAGAGCATATATGGCCAGAAATACTGCTTAGCGAAACAAGTGCTGGTAACAAAAAAAAATTTCTACCCCTTGTAACTCAATTTTCAGGGCTGATTAATTATTTGCATCATGAACATAGGAGTTTTCAGGTGTCTATCACCTCTGAGAATGTGGCTAATGAGGGCATGCAATTTGTGAGGCTTAAATGACAAAGCGTACTGGGTGAAAAAGATTTCCGTGTATACATGGTCTCACTAGCTCTGTTTAAAAAACAAAAAAAGAAATCCAAGAATATTTCTGTTAGAGAAGAAAACACAAGCAGTTTTTATGTATTTCAGGCAGATACTTACCACTATTTTCTTTCACAAGAGCTCAAGATAAAATGCTAGTTTTCTATTTGGTTTTGGAACTGTCACTGGATATTTACTGCCTTTTGAGTTTGTCATACCACCCAATATGTGCTAAAGTATCACTTCTCACATTCATAACAAATTCAGTAATGGTTCAGTTGCTTTTTGGGGTTGACAATGACAGAAAAGCTTGAGAAAGTAAACCTAAATCCAGGTGCACACAAGATTTTCCTGAATGAAATTCTGTAGGACCTATCAACCGGACTCAGAAAAACTGCCTTCCATGAGCAATTAAACTCATGGAAAAATTGTGCACTGGATGAGTATTCTCATTCATATTAACAAATTTATGCCAATTTAGCAGAAATGAAAGGCATTTCAAAATACTGTTCATATGTGATGCAGAATGCTACTAAGAGGACTGACATCCACAAATGTAAAATAATGTTCTCTGGCAACAAAGGCCTTTGAAATCTGCACAGAGTGCCTGGCTTTCCTTCAAGGACTATGTCTGAATGTCTGAAAATGGCAGTCACCTCCCACTTTCTCTTAGCAAGGACCAATTTATTTAAAAGGCCTGTCTCTTTTTTCTTTTTCTTTTTCTTTTTTTTTTTTTTTTTACTCAAAGGATGTTTCCTTCCAGTAGAGATGACCACTGTAGTGGATAGGAAGCAAAGAAAAAAAATTAGGTTACAAAAATGAAAGAGGGGTCCCCTATACTTCCCTTTGGGGAACTGAAGAAAGAGAGAACGAAAAAGACTGAGAGTAAATATATAAAGTAGGAGGTAAAAATAGGACTGTAATGCCTTTTTTGGACAGCACTACTGGGCTAGATTTAAAAGTTTCAGAAAGAGGGAAAAATGAAGGAGATCCAAAGGATGCATAGTACCTAATTTATGAAGGATGCAGCTAAGACTCAGTGAAGCTCCAGTGGACTGCCAGTGGGAATGAGCAGGTAAAGGAAAGGCTTGCATTTCAGTGTTACCAGAAGGAGAAATCTAAATTTACCATCTACAAAATCAGGATAAGAACCTCTCACTAAAGTTGAAAATAGCCAGGACATAAACCCCTACACCTAACAATATTCTACTTTAAGTCCTTGTATTTTGGGACTTATACATTTCTCTTAGCTTCTGGTAACACCAGTTCTGATAAGCTCCCCTTGCAGTCTGCACCAAATTTAGCAATCCAAAAAGTCAGGATATGGACAGAATTCAGCATCTCCAAGCAGGTACAGAAATGAAACATTGTTTCTGAAGTAATTGAGCAGGCTGCTAAAGGCTACCGTAAGCCCCCCTGCATTTGGAATTGTTCTGCTGACTCAAGCATACACCCCTCGCGTTTGAGCCCTACCTGCTCAAACGCTTTACAGTGTTAATTCGAGGGGAGAACCTGCCACAGTAAACCTCGTGTCTGTCATGTTGTGTTTCCCCATGCCACGAAGTGGACAAGGTTTTCTTCTTAGTGAGAACACTTGGGTGGAATTGCCCACATGAAGTAGGGGAAGTGCTCTGGTGGGTGCCTGCAGAATAAGACCTTACTCTTTAGTCATCCAGCTGGTTGCGTATAGGTCGGTAGATTAATTGCCAAAGCAACACTTACACTTTTGTATCTGCCTTTTTTTTTTTTCATGTCCTACTCTAATGGTACCAAGGAAACCAAATGCAAAAAACAAAGGTATTAAATATTACATTATAAGAGAGAGCATAAAGCGCCTTGATAAGGCTGACAAGCCAGCCTTGTGGGAAAATATTACAAAAATAATTCTCTTACAAACTTTAACTATGTTCTTTTGAAACAAGCCTTCAAAAATTGAGGCAAATCCCACCTCAGTATGACACGCAGCAATAATAAAAGACACATGTGATATACAAAATTTTTTGTCTGATAAACAGATCCGCCAAGCTACATCAGATTAGGTAATTAATACTTACTTCATTTGTCAGACATGTTTAGGGGAGCAGCTGATTCCTGAAAGTGTCATTATGCATATGGGCAAGCTCCTCTGGCATTTCTTTACTTGTCCAAGAAAAGCCTGATGCAGTTAAAACCATAGGGTCTCTGTATACAGCTGTATTTAATGATTGCCTCTACATTGTATCAATGACTGGTCTAACTAGGACAAGGTGAAATCCCGCCTCCAGCTCTGTAGAGGCAGGAAAGCAGTGCGTACGTTTATTATCACCCTGGTGAACAGATATTCACAACTAAAATAATAACACATTGTTATAAATAGGTCAACTTGAAATCCACCTGAAAAGAAGAATATTAGAATTTTACAAAAGTGCTTTGGCAATATAAACTATAAACCACATCAAACAAATTCTTTGGTAATAGCTATTTTAATATCCTTTGCATCCACAGGTAATTTTCCTTGTACTTCCACTACAGCAAAATGCAAAACATTTTGAAAATTCTGAAATAGTCTCCATAGCATCACAGGAAAATTTTGTTACTACAGAGCACTGCAGAGATTATAGAAAAATGGACTTAATCCCCATAATATATTTTCTTTGCCTCAAGTAACCAGGATTTTGAGTGGCAAGAAGTATTCAGCAGAAAGCATCTTTATCTTGAAAAAAGACAAGTAAACAAACAAAAACCAACCCAAACCACAAAACTTTCTTCCTCTTCACACACTTGAAATTAAATGGGGTTTTCTGGTCTACAGAAATTATCACAGAATGTGTCATTCCATGACATTGCAGGATTTATGCAACCCCTGATACCATCTGTGTCACAGAAGACTGCATTCTGGGAAGTTGTTAGCAAATTAACAAACACCTGGAGGATTCCACAGGAAAGAGAAAAAACAGGAGTTTCATACTCAATTGGCTCCTCTCATAAATTCCTTAAGGTGGTTCATGAAAATATTCTCACAGAACTCTAACATTAATTCAGTTGTCTTTTTAGGCCCCGTTTTCTGCTATCTGTAACACAGAAGGTACCATCTGTTGTCATACTGTATGACAATATTTCACAGTCTCACATATATTCTTTAAGAATAAAATTGTGTTTTCACAAGGACTGGTGCACTGTCTAAAAGATTTTTGATAGGTTAAAGGTTTGAACAGGACAGTGTCTTTATCTGCAACGTTCCAAATCAAAATATTTTCTTTAGGCCATATTAGGTGTTATCCAGATTTCAAAATGCCCCCTTTATTCACACATAATCAACAAATTTAAGAGTGAGCCTCAGGAAAAAAATCATCCTCTAATCCCCTGGACTACCTTGGAAAATATTATTTTAACTGCTGGATTCTCAAGAGTTTTCCCTTCACACACACTGTCCACCTGCATCTCTAATACTCTTGTTCCTGGATGCTACACTTGCTCCTAGAACAACGACACAGATGTTTTTGACCAGGTGTTGAGAAAAACGAATGTTCTCAAGTGGTTGCAGTACAGTTGGTCTTGTCTTGGACACCTTTTCTTCTTTAATTAATTTATTTATTTTACTCAGTTCATTCCATGAGTCTTTCATCTAGAAATTGAATGGGGGAAAAAATCAGCAGCTCACATGAGCATTCTATGCATATTTCCAGCCAGAAGATGAACTCGAAAACAAACTCAAGACACTCTGAACAAACATGCATCTCTTTTTATTGTTAACTTAATAAACTAAAAATTACCCGAGCTACATTCTTATGAATATTAAAAAACTGGACCATTTAAGGACAAGTTCCAATGTCCTCCATAGTAGCAAATGTATTTTTTATGAAGTACAGAATTTGTCATGGAGATATACCATGTTTCAAAAGAAAGCCACTTGGCCTGTTTTGAGGTAAAGGATCACATGGTAAACAACAACCACATGCTCTTAAGTTTTGGATGGTTTAAAGACACAAACCCCTGTTGATCACTTTTCTTCTTGTTCCTTGCATATCTGATCATCAGTTAAACAATAGCATGAACTCTGAGGCAGTCATCATTAGGCTTCAGAGTCAACAAGATATTGAAGTGAAAGGACTGAATATAGGGCATTCTGAGCTGCTGTCTCCAGTTATTACAGAAGCTAGAGGCAACATGGCATCAATTTGCTGTCAGTCCAAGTGGGGAAGGCTATTTTTGCAATTATATGCTAGAGGCTATTTTTAATGAAGGATTAGAATTTGGAGCACAAGATGACAGCTTCCTAAAACAATAGGGCTTGTTCAGCTGCTGTGAGCCAACATCATTCATCTGCTGATTCATGGCCCTGATCCGTCAAAGCACTGGATCTTCAAGGAGACTATTTGCATATTTTTCTGTTTTATTACTTGAGCACCTGAGAGCTTTTTGTCATGGGCAAGATTGACACTATGGACACCAGCAAAACAGCCCCTGTCCCCAGCAGTTTACAGTCTAAGCTTTCTTCAAGTTTAGGGCTCTGTTGGATTGAGGACTCCCTGGATCTCCTAATCCCATTCTAGTAACACAGATGTTATGATACAGGGGCAAGCACAGTATTTCTCTCTTCCTAACTGCACCAGTTTAAAAAATGACCAGGAAGGAATATTAATATGACAGTAGGAAATCCTTACTAGGGCTAGAATGCGAGTAGAAAAATGCAGTTTACCAGCCCATAATTCTGAATCCAGGCTGATATTTTTTGCGCTTAAGAATAGGAATGTGCTCTGTAATACTCTATTTTAGAAAGTTCACTCTCTTTTAAGGAGTCTGCAGTTTGGCTTCAAAAATCACCAAGTTCTTTATTATGTAATTACTTTACCTCATTAAAGCAAACTGCAAATTCTTTGGCTAAAAGCAACATTTATTGAGGGGGTAAACTGGATTTTCATCTGCCAACCCTTAAGCTTAGTGAAGTAACAGAATTAAAATGGGCTTAAATTGTCATTTTTGGAAGAGCTCTGTTTGTCTTAGTGTTTTGGCACATCACAGCACAGACTGTTGACATGCACAAAAATCTAATACAACATACTGAGTCAAATTACTTGGCTAGTGTCACTCTGCAGAAGTCTGTCACTGTGTTAATATCCAGATTTCATAGATGTTGGAAAAATGTCACTGTATATCCAGTGTTCAAGCTCTTTCTGCTGGGAGTGTAGTGAAAGGTCTCAGACCTCTTAAGTTACATAGAATACTCTAGCAGTCACTTATCCTGAAGTTTTGTGGTCATAATTTAGCATGCAACTACAGAATATTACACAGAAATGTCTGCAGATAAATTAAAATAAACAAACTCCACTGTGAGTACATCTCAATGGGAACTCAAAGTGTCCTACAGTGGCAAAGAAAAAGAACAGCCCTTAGATGCTTAAACAGGGAATGCAGGAACAAGAGAGGATTTATGACAATGGTGAACACATGTGGTGTCCATTCTCTAAGAAGGAAATGGAAAAAATGGAAAATGGAGAAAGCATCCCAAGAGCTAAAGAAAATGCTTTACAATGAGACTGTCTCAGAGCTCAGTATATTTACTCTTGAAGCAAGACTGAGAAGTAACATTATTTCAGTAAGTAAATATCTTCTTAGGTAGCAAATACTGTAAGAAATTCTAGAAGAGAGAAATATAACAAGAACCCAAAGGGTGGGAAGCTGAAGCTTTGGATCAGAATAAATGTATCTGGGGTTTATGCTGCAGGACAGTGGTTAAGTTTTGGAACTCTGTTCCACTAGAAATAGTAGTATTCTTTCACATTTTTGGACTTCTTCCATGTAAGACTGGTCACCATTATGAAGATATCCTTTCACTGAAGCACAATTTATTTGTATTTTATATCTGATCATTTCCTGGCCTTCAACTCTACATGTTCTGGGAAAAAGAAACCCAGATACAATTTCTTCAACAAGAATTTGCTCTCTATGTTCAAATATTCATATTTAAAATAACCTCATTCTTAAGTCCCGGATTCTGCCCACTGAGTATATTATTATATAATATCAGAATAGAAAACTCAGCCCACTACTAGGCAAAGAGGGTCACCATTCCATTCCACTCAATATTATATAAACAGGGAATACCACTAACCACTACTCCCAAGATTCCACATTTCAAACCTGACAAATGAGGGAAAGGTATAGCCAAAATTATGACAGCCACATGTTCTGTTGATTCTACAATTATTCTTCATGAAAGGGCAGTGTAGTAAGGATACTACCCTCCAAAGCATACAGCTAGCTACCTGTTTTTTCTGTATCCCTTTCAATCTCATCAACAATGAGGGAAAAATCACTGCAAATAGGTGGATGTCATATCTTTCTCCCAGTAGTATTAGTGTTCATTGGCTAAAGACATTTAATTTTTTCAATAAGAAATCATGGGTTACAAAGGGAAAAAACAACAGTACAATAAAGCAGAGTTATCAGTCCAAGTTCTACTCAACTCAGTCATTCCAATGATATTAATTCAGACACGTACCTGTCTTTTCAAACCAAGACATCCATACAGATTTTCCACAGCTAAAAAGATGCATCATAAAGACAAAACCCCTTAATTGTCTTATATTCACAGAGGTATTTTTTGCATGATACATGATATAACTGGTTATGGCAAATCAGCTGCCTCTGGAAACTAGAATTGTTGACAACCTTTCGCACCCTGAATGCTTTCTGTGGCTTCCAAGTTAGCTAATATATTTGCCTGCTGTAGATCCTTTAGATTCAATGTACATTTCTAATGTGTATAGCACATGGAGAGATACACAGATAGTTAACTGTTTTAAAAGAGAAGAGTTAAAATACATCCAGCTAAACAGGATTAAACACACAGCCAAGGGGGGAAAAAAGTGTGAAGGAAAATATAGTAATCTCAATATGAGAATGACAAGAGAGGTTTTCTGTAGAGACTATGTTCCACATCAGGGTGCACCCACAAAGCACTTGGGGCACTTGACCACTCCCTAGAAGATGCTGGGTTCACCCTGAGAGGATGTCCAAGCCCCCACATCCTGACTGCAGTGAGTGCACTGCTCCATGCAGTGCTATAGGAAGGGAGGTGTTTCAGAGAGACACTTTGGCTGATCTCCCTCTGTCCCATCTCTTCATCTGGAGGAGCAGACAGGGTGGTTTGCCCCTCCATAGATACAGGGGGAAACCTGCAAACCTTGACAAATTTCTGCTGGTTCAACTTTGTTTTTTCTGAATTCTACCCAGATATTTATTTTCTCATCAGACACCCCTGAGCTTGATACAGCATGCCTCTTTTGTGGAGTTTAAGCCACAAAACAAATTACAACAGACAAAAAAAAAAAAAAAAACTAATAAAATTTTGTGTCCTTTGAGTTCAAGGTTTTCAAAAGTGACTAGTGATTTTGAAAGGTTTCCATATGACACACACATGTCCAGCAGAGACCTGTTTAAAGTGTCTCAATTTGCAGAGGTCAGATATTCTTCATTTCCTTAAAGTCTAGTGCCTTTCAAAGGTATTGAGATGAACATTCAAACGCTGAGAAACCTAAAATCACTAAATTGCTTTGGAAAAACTTGAGCTAAAAATGTACCTAACTGCAAGAGATTGATTTCAGCTGCTTGACATCAAAACCCAACAGTTGCCTTTTCAGAGGCCAAGAGCAAGGCTTACTTTCTCTGATAAAGTGTTCTCCAAAAGGAACTCATTGCATCTGACGGAAAATTAACACAGGGCATAGAAGATCACAAAAGACTATGACCTTTCTCCTATATAAATATTTAATCAGGTACTTGACCTCACCGGATTACAAATTAACAGTAATTGGGACCCAAAAGGTTTCCTCCTCTTAACAATTTTTTTCAATTGAACATGTTATTAAATTGGTTCAACTATTTTTTTTTTTTTTTTTAGTAGAAGGGAATTTGTTACTTACGAAAAATATATTGAGGGACATTAGGAAGACTGCCATGCCTCTTACCAGTTTTCTGTATCCGTGTGTTCCTCTTCTTCCACACAAAGAAAGTCACCCATCTTCACTAAGTTTCACCTGAAGAGATTGTAGACACAGGGCACAATGTAGTTTGTCCTGGACCCCAAATCCCAGACAGCAGGTGAGATGCTTAGAGACCCCTGTTAATATCCTTTTTACCTTGTACGTGTATGCTTCCACCAAAGCTTTTGATCATTTTTCAAAGCAGCAAAGGACAGATTTTAATCTAAGCTGGGACTTCAGTTCCATTTAGGACAATGATTTTCCAGCCGGGGAATTTTGTGTGCAACCATCCTATTAAATAACATGCACATGTCGTAAAAATTATATGGGCACGCCTGTCCACTCACAGAGCTCATGAGCCCATAATCTGCACTCAAGCAAAACTACCACTGAAGTTTCCAAGAAAATTTTCATTTGCCCCAGGCTTTCTGACTCTAAAAAAACCCGTTTCTTTCTTTCTTCATTAGCGTAGCAGTCTCCACAACTTATGCTATATTTTTTATCAACAATGCAATTATTCTCCCTGCATTTTCAAAAGTTCATAAAGCATACGGAAAAAATTCATATGAAAGGAAACAGCCAGCACATTTATGGGAGAGGACTTTTACTGGACATAAAATAATTTGGTTCAGCTGTGTGCAAGTTAAAAGGGAAGAAAAACAAATATAGCAATTTTGTGGGATTCATTGCTTTTTCTTTACATCTGTAATTCAAAAACAACTTTGAAATGACAACTCTCTGCTAGCACAGATTCATTCTTATCTGAAAATGGCCATGGGCATTTTTAATACCATGACCCACAGGAAAAATTCCCATGTCACAATGATCTCTGCCCTCCTGAACAAGAAGGGTCTCTTTCCCTGGGACTACACGTGTGCATCTTCCATTTCAGCAGGCATCATTATGCTCAACACAGCTCAGTTGCAAATTTTCAGGTCTAACAAAACCTGCTTTGGATGGCCAGAGACTGCCCTCAATACAGAACATGAGGAAGAAGCCTGTGGAATGAAGAGCTCAGACCAAGCCTGCCAGCAGCAGCAGGAGACAGTTTTACGTGAACTGGCCACAGCACAAGTGAAAGGAAAACTCAAGAAAAGACAGTGGGAAACAGGACTTCAAATTAATCCAACTATTTGCAAAATTAGTATCAGAGCTTACCTGTGACTTTGAGCCCAGCTTTGGCAGGTAAGTGCCGGTGATCAGAGACATCTTGTTCTTGAAGATTTTTGGCACCTGTTCATCATGTCACGAAGACCAGGGTCATGCTGACCTTCACCCTGGCAATAGCCAAAACCACATTAAACACCAGGCCCCTACAGCCCACAGGTGCTCTACCAGGCTTGTGCTGGAATGGCTAGCCAGGGGAATTCTCCAGCTCTTTCATACGACTACCTTGTAGCTCTAATTTAAAAGAAGAACAGGGATATCAGCCAAATCCTAAAATTTAAATAAATTTTCCTATAAGCCCAGTACAGAGATGATACATTTGTCTGAGAAGTCCATTCACTGGCTCAAGTCCCAGAATGTAAACCAGGTGATGTATCTTCACTCCTTTTTTCTGACAGCAATAATCTTGCCGAGGTCTGTATTTCTGGGCTGTAGCAAACACCTGGTGACTGTTACAGTTCTTTGTCCATTTTGACTTCTCTAGGCTGTTTGCCAAAAATCACAGTTATACGTTGTTCTTTGATTTAGGCTTGTTTCTATGTCTCAGGTACCTAAGTACACTTGTATAGATGATTTTCCTTTTTTTCTTTCTCCCCCAGGGTTCTCTTGTGCCACGTGTTTCCTCAGCAAATTATTCCTTATGCACAGAGAGTTTGCTCTGGTATGCCTCTGACATCTATGGCTAAAGAATTTCTGGGGTCTTTACGGTATATATGGGCATCTATGGGATTTGAGATGCCCTAATGTGTCCGCCACAGCCTCCAACTTACACTGTAGTAATGCACAGGTCTCCTTTAAGTCCTGCATCATTCCTTGTGGATGTTTCAGGTATGTCTGTGCATCTTAAATGGAATAAGAAGCCTATACGTGAGCAAATGGATCAAGTCTTTGATGTCTTATGTTAAAATGCATACGCTGTAAAAACATTTGGGAGTTCAGAATTTGTGAAGTACAATAATAACCATTCACTTTCTTAACAGTTATGCATCAGTTGTAACACACTTGATCACAGCTAAACCTGTGGTCTCTTCAATTAGTGATATGCCTTGAGAGATGTTATGCTTATTCACATAAATCATGTTTCACTTCTGATTTTGGAACCTGGAACAAATCAACAATATAGGCATTACAGGCTAACTTACAGAGATCTACTTGATGCAATTAAACCAGTCCTCACTTATGCTCACCATTTCTGATATCTGCCTCATCTTTGAATAAAGTGGAACTCCATGGGTGTAATTTTTGAGTAGTCATTCCAAGGTATCCTTCTTGATGAACATCCTCCCTACATCTTCCTTCCTTTTACTTTGCCTTACTGTGATAACTGCCATTCTTGTACTTCTTGTGACTGATCTCCAGATGATCCAATGTAAGCATAAGAAATTTTTTCGTTTCTTGTCATTCTCTGCTTATAGTTCATATGACTGCTTGCATAACTCATCCCACATCCAGTGTAAATACAGAGCTTCATACATTTCCAGTAGTCATACACTGTGTTATAGCTCATTCTAGGTCACCTGGTTGCTTACAGTTACAGACCTCCATATTCACAGCCTTCTTTCAGCCTTTGGGGAAAAAAATACAATAAGCTTGCTTGGTAATGTTTCAGTGGGTTCTTTCTTGTGTTTCATAAAAAGTTATCTATGCTTAATGTCATGGCTTTTTATTCTAGACAAAATCACAGAACCTTTAATGGCTGTTGCATGTCCTATTTAGAATATACATTCATACATCTGCCCTGTGTCACTGTCATAGCCCTCGAGGCCTCTGCTGTAGAATTAGGCATCATTTGTTTTGTAGTCTACTTCTCTTATTAGCTTGAGATTTACAATTTGGAGTTGTTCAATTTGAGGATGCTTCTTGCAACTTTTAGTGTTCTCCACAAACATTCCTGATGTTTAAAAGTGCTGCTGCCCATTTCTCTTGTGTCATTCACATGTATTTTCATCCCAGGGAGAACTCCTAGTGTTTGGGGTGTTTTTCTGCAATATGCTAAATGGATTACAAAAGGCAATCCCAGGAAGCAGCGTCTGCAAAATGATGATTTGAAAGCAAATTTTGAAGTGTTCAGTGTCCAGGGGAGCCTGCCAAAACCCTCCCTCTGTATCTAATATTCTGAAGAACTTGGCTTCTGCCATCTCAGCAAACATTTTGTTCCTTGAGAGTAAATGGAAATGTTTCCTTTTTTAAATGATCTTGTTCAGCATCTTGTGGTCACTGCAAAATCTAAGACCAATCCTTTTTGCTATTTTTCTCCACAGCTACAAAGAACAAGCCTGTTTTATTGCTCCGACTGATCCTGTGAATGAAGCCATCTGTTGTCATGTTTTGCTGCACTTTTATTAGTGCCACATGTAAGACATTCTGCATCTTCCATTAACTGTACCTGGAATGTCACCAGGCGACCCCTTTTTTCTGCAAGCACACTTCACTTCACGCATTGGCACATTCATGTCTGGTTCAGGTTGTTCCTGGGGCTATGAATCTACTGGGCTTTGGCACACATATTAGTGACGAGACCAAACTTATGCCCATGGACTACTTGCTCTCCTTAATGCATTACCACAACGTCTTGTTTTACTCTTTGTGCCTTTGAACATCAATGACACTTCACACTTGGCCAGGCCTGGAATTTGTCCCTTGCTTTCAGATTTCAGTCTCACCTTTGACTTCTCTAACTCCATACTTTCTTTTGAACAAGTGTGTTTCAGTTTTTCTCACTTCTTTCATTTGTGCTCCTGGGCCTAATTTGTGCATCACATGGAGGCCATTTGTGCTTTGTTTTATTAGGCATTCTTTTGACTTTGCAGCATCTTTCTTTGTTGAGCAAATGCTCAGCTCACCTCTGCACACTATTCATTTCATTACCTGCTCTAGCCTGAGTGATTTTGCAAACACATGCTTGTTTTCCTTTCTTGATATTGGCACATATAGTGGACTGGTTTATATTCATCTGAATCAGCTGAAAAAGCTACTTTTGTCCCTTATTTTAAAGCAAAAGTATCTGCATTTCTCCAGACCCATTTGACTGGTGTTCGCAGGCATAGGATCAAGCATTTAGTCTGAGAACTTTCTACTGATTCACCTCAAAGTGTGTAGCTTTGAACAAGGGCACTTTTCATTGCCTTAGATTCACAAGGACTGCCTAGTTCTGAGTTGTGCTAAGTTAGTCTCTTGTTCCATCTATATTATCGATAGTATCTCTTCTAGAGGATTTTTATCTCCTGATAGAACTTTGAAGATCAAATGCCCATTTCATTCACTTTGCTCTTGGGAAAAATATGGTCCTTCTATTCACCAAACTTGGTAAAAAACTAGTTTATGTTTTATTTGACTTTAGAGTATTCATACAGTCTCTACACATCTGCTCAAGCTTTCTCTTTACCTTTTCAGCATTCACCATCCTTTTAAAATATTGGAAAATTTTATCTACTCCAGGCACTGGTTCTTTAGCAGGGAGAAAAATAAATTTCTATTCCTCTGCTCAAGGAAAGCTTAGCCTCAGTTGGCTCTTTTGTTTTTGTTTTTCTAGACCTTGAAATAGATCTTCTTGGTGGCCTGCTGATAAAATTGCTGAGCTACCACAACTGTGTCTCTCTGTGATGAAAGCAACATCTCCCATCCATAAGTCAAAGCAGCCCCACAAGCAACCCTGTGAGCAACCACTGTATTTCCTCTCCTTATGTCTCTACAGGCAATCACAGAAGATTTGCAGATCTGCCAGCTCTCCATCAGTTTGTGAAAGTTAGTCCTAATGAGGACAGGGAAATGTCACACCAGACTACACTTGCCCAGATTTTTTGCCAAATCCAAAGCATTCTGTTTCACTTCCCTCTTCCTCTTACCATTTGCTCTCTTCTTTGGACTCTCAGCACTCTGGTTTGTGATGCATTGCATAGGCAGACCTTCAGATTGGTGTGCCAGTAAGGCCATCTACAAAATTTGAAGTTGTAGCTGTTATGGCAGTCATTCAGCAGGTATCACCTGTAACTTCCTATGTTTAGCAATGCATTTTCCAGGAAACCTGTGGCATTATTTTATAAATCAAACAAAAATGGCCATGAAAAATGATGAATCTGTGTAACAGAAGATTTGAAAGACAAGCTAGCACATTTGCATTCAAATGAATGGTCAGGTATTTAATATACTGCATCTAACCTCAGCAAACCTAAAGGAGTTTGTCTCTCCTTTTTTCTGAACCTGCCTTGCCAACCTTCCTTCCAGGCTTTATGCAGAACTATTTTGAGCAGAACAAAATTGTTTTGTCTCCTCTCCTAGGTAAGAAAACATGTCAGTGACTGTCATCTCCATGAGCTATTTCTTGGAGTTTGTCATTCACTTCTCACCATAGGGATACAGAGTTTTGCCTCACATTTGCTATTAGCACACAGATGGAAAGTTGCATAGGTGGACCACAATTACATGAGATGTTTGGGTTGGAGTCCTTTTTTTTTTTTTTTCCCCATTTCTTTCTTCCTTTTTCTTTCAAAAGGAAAAATTGTTGTGAAGGTGGTTAATTGTTGACTTAACAAGCCTGGTGTAAGCATTCTGAAGTTCATTTAGATCAGAGTTCTTATGACTAAATAGAGCCAATTAATCCCAGAACAAAGAAGAACTTGCCACGTAGCTTTGGGACTTTAACTGTCATCATGTTTTTCAAAAAATGTAGCGGGCAGCTGAGCACTTTTTAAATAGGTTGTACTGCTCAGCCAAAAATGAGCATGTGAAAGGAGTTATGCGGAGTGCTGTGGTGAGAGGGAGATAATGTTGGGACCATTGTATTTCATTGAGTTGAAACTTTATCCTGAGGGATGTAGATAGATAGATGGATATATAGATATATAATGTATTTTAAAACCCCAAACATACTTCAACATACTGCTTGAAAGTGTGCATGCAACAAGATCCCAGATGAAAATAGTGATGTACTCTAATTCTCTTAGAGTGGTTTGCTCACATGTTTGCTTTTGGAAATGAAAGAAACACAATTCCATCTTTATACATGAAAGAGTGCATTGTCTTTAATGTTTAATTCTTTATTCTCATGGTTTGACTTTATATCATGAGTAAAATATTTGTACTCAAGGAAAGGTAGTAATCTCAAACCAGCCCATTTAAGTATCTATGCTCAAACACAAGGAAATCCCATTCTCATACAAAACCACCCAAATTACTTAGATGCCTGCATGTATTCCCAAGATGAAATGGAAGGATTTTGGGATAAGGGAAGGGTCTGGAAACCCATCCAAAAGAAGGCACCAAATTTAGATTTTGTAACTAAAGTCAAATTTACATTCAAATTTCATTAACTGAAAATATTTTCAATTTAAAATATAACCGGTAAGTGGGAATTTTCTCAAAGCCTGCACCATCCAGCTGTTGTAGCATTAGAAAAATGAGTAAGTCATGAACCATATAAAAAGAATTAGAAGGCAAAATGTGCGATTAGCTGTCCATACATGTTACCCAGTAGGGATGAAAAAAACAAAAGCAACATAAAAGGTGAAAAGAAATTTTTCCCAAAAAATTTTTTCCTCATCCACTATATTTGAAAAGTATTTTTTATTTTGTACATCATTTTATCTGTGATAATTTTTCCATTGGCGTTGTGCTTAATTTTAACAGTACCCACTGTCACACCCTTTATGCTAAAAATCCTGTTCCTTTGCATGAGCCTCTTCTGCTAAAGTAAAAATATGCCATTGCTATGCAAGCAGCCCATCCCACTGTGCATTTCATTTGTGCATTGAGTGTTCTCTGTAAATAAGAAGAAAAACCTACAAACTCTTAGCATCCAAACAATTGTTTCTTTTAATGTAGAAACCCAAGCTAAGGTCTAGCATAGGCAGATATTAAACTTGATTAGTCTAAATATATGCCTAAGGACAGCTTTATGGTAATTCTATGTACCGCCCCCTCCACAGTCCATTGAGTTAAAAGCACAGACATGAGGGAAACATGGAAAATGCCATTACTGTGTTTTCAGAAAAGCAGCAACCTGGTGTCTATGAAAATTTAATAACCATTGACTTTTTTTCTTTATTTCTTACCGCAAATCCAGGACAAACTTTTATTTGACAACCATATGTCCTTTAAAAGAGATCCATAAGTCTTCAAATAAACCAGACTGTTCTTCCCTCTCTCTTTCCCTCTCTCTCTCTCCCTCAATCCCTCTCTGTCTCCCCTTTTAATGCCCACATCTCCACTATCAGGAACAAATATGATTTCTGATTGAACATCACTTTATTTGCCAGTTCTGTGGTCTTTTCTTATCTTGTTCCACACTTCTCAGGCTTTGTGGTTAAATTATGTATTAAGGTCAATGTCAAAACACGGAAGATCTGTAATCTACAGGGAGCTCCCTTTTATTCGTTATTACAGTGAAGGCTGAGTGCAACTGTCAGGGAGCTTGGGATGTGCTCAGCATGGAGGCTTGCTACACAGCAGGGCTCTACAAAGCCTCTCTCCTTGTTCTCCCAGGACGAACCCTTGATAGATTTACCCAGATAACCCATCTCACTTTAAAGCTCTCTTGTCTCTGCTTCAATCTGAAAGCTGTCAAGTGCACCTATATAGTAATGTCATAAATCAAACGTAAAATGTGTACACTGGAGACACTGCAAGTGTCATGTATTCACTTGTACTTTGAGATCTTCTAAAGTAAAATGGTGTCAGAATAAGGGAGGCTGGGAGGAATGTTTTTTTCCTTAAAAACGACAGAATATTTGAAGAGGTTGGCTGTAAACTTTTTTTAAAAAAACTTCTGTTGTTATAAAGCCACACTCTGGTTTATCCTAAATTAATCGGGGACAGCTATTTAATAAACCAGAAAAAAAAGTTTCAGGAGATCTATCTGTAAACAATGTGATTTAATGCAAGACTATGTATTGATTTTGTTTCTTTGGTTTTCTTCTTGACAAGCATTTGTCAACATGGATTTGTATTAGTTCCTAGGTTTGTTTATTAAAGACGCATCATTCTTTCCCTGAACTAGAAACAATTCTCTTGCAACAGGGGTACCACATCAGAGGGATCCTAAAACAAGATGCCAAGCATGACAAGAAAGAAAAGGAGCACTCTATGCAGAACATGCCATCACTGAACTTAATTTGTTTCATTTCTTTAGATAAAGAGAATTTTAATATTTTTTATTGGCAGAAAAGGCTTGCTATTTCTTACTTAGTGGAGTTTGCACTTTATTTTTCTTACAGGAGGAAAGGGTTGCATTTGCAACATTCATATTGCCTCATAATCAGATAACTCCTAGAAAAACATCCTAAAAATTGGTTGTGCACTTCAGACTTTCTTGACTTTAATTTTTTTGGCTCAAAGCATATCTATTCTGAGGCCAGTCTTCATATGACACATAAGTAAGGGAACCTGTGAATCATACTGTATTGGGAGGTCATTAATCTGTGTTCCACACTGTGTCTCAAACAAGTTTACATCATTAACCTGCAAAGAGCACTTAGCATTACTGTGAGAGAATCTCACCCATTGAAGCCCTAAAAGAGGATTGTCTCTCCTTTTAAATCATTTGGAAGTGAAAAGTATCCAGTTCAGCTGGGATCCAGAGCATGCGCGTTTTCTGGTGAAGGGCAAGGTGAGGCCCAAGAGGTGTTCAGCTCTGGAGACAGATGTGTGAGTCTGAGCTATAAACCAGCTGGTGCCAAAGGTCACCCCAGAGGGTGCCAGATTTTTTAGGCTGGGGAACCAGCCTGAACAGAATGTGATACTAGCTTTTTCATTCCCCTACTTAGTGTGGATTGAAAATCTCTCCAGCTCCTTCACCAAACATACCTCTGGTCTGCTTAGGTTCATGAAGGTACTTGGATCTCTTGAAGCTATAAAATCATTCATCTTTATTTCAAATGTTTCTGATATTACATCATGCAATATTTCAAAAGATTTCAGGTACAGGCAGTGACTTTTCCTGTACTCCATACTACTGACAGAGTAGTATGTAGTAGTACTACATGAGGTGTTACTTTTGCACTCTCCTAATCTATATGCTTTGTCTTGTTTCCATTTAAAACAAAGGCCCTTCTGCATGGTAGTATCTACTTCATCCTCTTTCAGTTTGAAAATGATACAGAAATGTTTTGCCATCAGGATCTCAGTGTGATCTATCTGGAGACATACTACAAGAACATAAGAGTGACCATGCTGGGTCAGGTCAGAGACCCATTTGCCCAGTTCACTAGGCACACTTTTTAGCAGTTTACCCAAGATCCATAACATAGGAAAAGAGCAGAGGAATGCAAAAAAAGAACCTGATTTAAAGGAATCCAGGAATCATTCAAGACTGTCTGGTCTTGTTGTCACCATCTGGAATCTTTTGATTACTCCAAGCAGGAGAGGACTTTGTGCTTTTTACTTTGAAGTGTAATTAGATATACAGATCTATTAGTGTTGTTACGTTGAAAAGACAAAGATTTTATGAAGACAGCAGCCCCAACCTCAGTATCTCCTTTACCAGAAGAAATTTTCCTGTTCTGTCTTAAATATTTTTCCATCATTATTGAAGATGAGAAAGTCTGAAGAAAGTTTTTTCCTGCAATTCTTCAGCCCAATTTTTTTTGGGGTAATTCCCAAGTAATGGCAATACTCTGTGTTACTGAAATTTAAAAGACTGTGATTTCACCAGAAGTATCTCTGTATTGTAGGGTTAAATTCAGGCAAAGGAGGCATTGGCTATGACAAAGAAAATACTGAACACTTCAGTGCATGGATTTTTGTATACCTTTTCTTTCTCAGCCAAGTAACATTCTACTGAGACTGGTTATTACTAGAAATAAGGATTTGTGTGTTGAGGATCATGATTTTCTAGACTGTTGAAGTAAGGAAAAGGTAAATAGAGCTGTGCTTTTAAATAAATGTACAGTGTAAGATATCTATTGAAAATATATTTTTCTCTAAGAAAAGTAGAAATTGAAATAATTTCTCTTTCTTTAACTATGCAAGACGAAAAGGCCAGCCCATGTTCAGATTGTACTAAATCCTTCTTCACTTGTGACCTCTCAAAAGTATCTCTGGGTTCCAAAAGTTCCTTGAACTTATCTGATTAATGTAGCAACTATTCTAACACAATCTTTTCTCCCTTTTTGTTTTCAAAAAGAGCCAAGTAGGTTTGTTGTTCAATGTTCTTTTTGTAGAGGTCAGAGGGTATACCCTAGAGACTCATGGTTACATTATTATCAGCAGTAGCTGATCAAAAGATAAATGAGCATTCAGCAATACAAATCACATTATTATCCATATTTTGCACTTTTAAATTCTTTTCAGTGTCAACATTCCTAAGTTGCAACAGTAAGGAAAGCAACAAGAAAAGTCACTGAAACCCCTGCAGACTTTTTTAACAGGTCACTGTTAAGAGAGAACAAGTTTAGGGCTTTCTTTCAGTCCTTGCTTTTATATTCACAAACGGTTGAGTGTCAGGCTCACCACTGCTCCACTTTACATGTATGCTTTCCACTTCAGAAGGAAAAGCCATCGTGCATCTGAAACAAACCCTATCTGAAGAGCCATGAAAATAACTTCTGACTACCAGGCCTAATTAATGCCTCCATGCTGACCTCTACATCCAGCCCATATCAAAAATGTTACAGCAGTGCTGATTCAACATGAACTCAAGATCAGGCGAGACCTGGTACTAATGAATACTAATGAACAGTAATTACTGGAACTCTGCCACAGAAAGCCACTGCAGAGACATATGCTAATGGGCTTTACACAATCAGGCACAGGACTTCATATCCACTAAGAAACTTCTGCTAGACTGAAAGCAAAAGGAACCATATGTCACATGCAACACTGTTTGCATCCATTTCTTCCCTTACTCCCTCGTACCTGGCATCCACTTTCTGTCTCTCACACAGGCCAGCTCAGACCCAGCTCAGGTCTGGTTTCCTTAGCAGACACACAAGGTTATTTGCATCAACTTGGTGGCAGAGTTTGCTTTTCTGTTCTTGTTTCTCCCTCAAGATGGGCAAAGCTCTCTCCCTCAAGACTGAAAAAAATGGAATTGTTAAGTTTGCAGAAGATAAAGCTCTGGGAAAATCCTACTGCAGCCTTCCAGTACTTGGAGGGTGCTATAAGAAAGAGAGGGGCAAAGTTTCAGCAGGGTCTGTTGTAGTAGGATAAGGAATAAATGTTTTTAAATGGAGGATCTATTTATGTTAGATATAAAAAAGAATTATTTTACAATGAGGGAAGTGAAACACTGGAATGTATTGTCCAAAGAGGTGGTGGATACCCCATTTCTGGAAACTTCTAAGGTTAGGTTGAATGGGACTCGGAGCAACCTGATCTAGTTGAAGACATCTTTGTTCATTGTAAGGGTGTTGGACTAGATAATGTTTAAAAGGAGTCTTCCATCTTAAACCATTCTGTTTCTATGAAAACATAATCTAAGAGAAAGGAACTTTAGAAAGATAGATCTTTGTCTGTAACAATTGTGTAGAAAATATTACTTGTTAGTGGGAAGACATAATGGGAATACAGATCAGCAGGTATGACATCTGGATCTCCTCTAATACATGTTCAAAAAAGTTATCTTCCAGAAGGAACACATGAGATATTTTCAAGCTTGATGGTGGCCAGTCTGACAAGCATCCTCCCTTTTGTAAAGTCCAATGCTGGTTCTGCCTTGCTGAGAGGATACCCTGACCTCAGTGAAAATTGCTCCTGACATTACTTTGATTTTTTTTTTCCTTTTTGAGGCCTAATCCTTGCAATAAAGGAGTACTTAAAGGAATAAATGTTATCAACCCCCCCAAGTGAGATGTTTATGGAATAAACTTATTATTCTGACTTAGTGCAAGAGGCAAAGTAATAAGTACATGAGTAAAGGAATCAGGTTTGGAGCTGGATCCAGCATCTAAGGTTCTGAATGTGGGGCAACACAGAGTTAAAACACCCCAAAAAGAATATGAAGAGGCATTATGTATTTCTCTCTGGACTCACAGATAACTGAATCGCACGAGCTCTATAATGCCTGTGTTTTTATTGAAGCCTCAGTTCCTGGAATTATATAATTAGAATCTCAGCTTTCACTTTACTTTGTAAGCCACTTTCTAACCTGGTGGGCATAGGCAAGAGTTTGTAAATATCTCCCACATGATCACGAATGGCTCCAAAAAAGAGTGCTAATAAAAATAAAAATTAAAAAAATAA
Organism: Cinclus cinclus; assembly: GCF_963662255.1. Taxonomy (NCBI): domain Eukaryota; kingdom Metazoa; phylum Chordata; class Aves; order Passeriformes; family Cinclidae; genus Cinclus; species Cinclus cinclus. The sequence goes on from NC_085047.1 coordinate 84,476,724, forward strand.
ATAAAAAACCCACACAAACAAAACAAAAACCCAAACCCACTAGTATTCTTTGACTTGGTTTAAGTATGTGATTTAAAATATCCTCCCCTTTGGAGTAGGTGTTGAATTACAACACTTGGAATTAAGGGCTGTGTACCGACTGTGTAGAAATTATGCTGAGAGTTCTGCCTGCCAAAGGATTTGCACCCACCTTTGAGCATAATATACAGTGACTGGCCCTGGTGGCTCCCACTGAAACCCTTCAGCTACCAGGATGTTGCTGGTCATAGCTCACTCAGGCTATTTAATATGCCCTGAATTTCCCATGTGCTAGTGCTAGCTTCTGTGCTGGTCCTCATGTCCATAAGCATAGAAAGGAGCTTCAGGAAGGGAAAAATAACCTTGTCAATCTCCACAGGGACAGAAAGAAAAGAGAAAGAACAAGGACACAGAGCAGGTTTACTTCTTCATTTGACGGCACACTCCTATCCCTCCTCAAAAGATTTGTGAGAGTTCAACTTTCCCCCTGCAAGACATGACAGCACAGCACTTGTTTACCTGATATAAGGAAGAAAAATGACTGACATGACAAACAGCTGCATGTTGGACCCTGTAGGGTCATGAACACTAAGGAACACAGGGATCTGTGGTTAGCACTGCCAGTACTCAGCCACTAGCTTAGCAGTGCTTTAGCACTCTGTCTATTCAGATTTGTTATCCTCTGTGACTTTTTGGTGCTCAGTTATTCTCCAACAGTATTTTCTGCCTCTGATTCTCAGTCCTTGTCATTTACTTCTCCATTTGCCCCTACTGAATGTAGTGTTTTCCTAGTAACTCACACTTTCTCATAATTCATTCTTCCTCTGACTTTTAAGTTCACTGTTCAGTGAGCTGGGAATGGAATTTTGTGTTTTGAGGCATCTCCTTTAGCTGGTGTGTTTACTCAGAAAGACTGATGGCTGGACCTGTTTACATTTAAAAGTTTCTATCTTTTTTGCTAGAACAAAAATTTTTCAGATTTTTCCCTTTGAATAAAAGCCCAAACTCTACAGAATCTGAAACTACCACATCACCCAGAGAAATGCATCAAGCAATAAAGAACACCCCATGGATGAACAGTTTGACATCTGGTTCTTACTTCGGTATTTCTGCACCTCTTCTCCACCCTTCTCCCTTCTGCTATCCCTGATGCATTCATACCGTGCTAACTAAAATTGAACTAAACAGGGCATCATGATGAACCTGTAACAGTAAGCAGAACCAGAGGTGTACTTATCATCCATACTATTTAGGAGAAAAACACACCTGCCAGCTGAGAGGCCTCAATATACTTGACTTTCAGTCTGAAAAGGCAAGAAACAGAATTGTTTTGCTACTGCCCAGTCAGTATAAGAAAATCTATATTCCTTGTCCTCTAAGACATGAGTGAAGTTATCCCATTTCTAGAAGTAAAGCAGTACTAAACTCTTCTTGTCTCCTGACCAGCAATCTTCTGCCTAGCACTGCTGAACAGCTCTTGCTCATTTAAGTGTCTCCTGAAATTCCCAGGGTTACAGAGTTTAGACAAGGTTATATTCCTTCTTGTAACTTTTTTTCCCAAGCAGGAATATGATTTTTTCCTCTCTGTCTATTGTCCAAAATTAAGAAATCAATTTAACTACAGGGACCTGGAGCTGACTACATTATTTCTGGATTTAGAGCTGCAGAATCTTTAATTAGTCACTACAAGCAGAAAGAAACAAATGTAATGTCTGTGTGCTGTGTTTGTAAAACTACTCCTCATTCATTCATCAGAACAAAATGTTTTCTCTCAGTCAGCAATCAAGCTGTTAAACTAGAACTGGATTTTCTCAATCAAGCATGTTTTGCAGAATTTAATGCATTAATATTTTGGTCATCTTCATCAATGCATTTTTTCTCATACAATTTGCTGTAGCTGATATAGCCAAAGAAATTCTCAGTGCTAATAGACCAGACTTTACTAACACAGAGGAGAAACACACTTTGTGAACTCTCTCAATTCAACCAGACGACACTGTAAGTGTTCATTACCATTTCTCAGACTATTTAAAGCAAACAGTGAGATACACCACCCAGTAAAATCAACATTCAGACACCTGCTGATTTCAGTGGAACCAGAAAGTATATCTGAATGAAAGTGCTCTTGGCACTAAGGTCATTCACTCATCAGACAAATAGTCCCACAGCTTTAGAGTTCATTAAGTCATAAAAACCAAGGTTTATGGCAACTTTGGCCCCTGTACCCTTAAGTTCCCTTAAAAATATATGGTGCAGGTCTGGAGATGAAAAGATGTGAGTTCAATGCCTTGAATACTTTAATATCAACAACGCAAGAGTCACATATGAACAGAAATAGATCTGTTTTCACACTCAGCTATAAGTTTTGCCAGAAAGTTTCCCATCCCACCTGGTAGTCCTTTCTCATACCAGAAGACAAAAACATACCTCTTTTCTAACTTGTCCTGTGGAGAACATGCTAAATTTGAGACACTTTTAAAAGCTGGCCTCTTTCAAAAGCTCAGCTGAGTTTTTTTTACATGTGGTAAAACTTTATATGTATTTTTGTGAAGTATTCCAGGTTTCAAGGAGGCTTGAAATAGCTGTTGCTTCATTCCTAACAAAAAGTTTCTCTGAATGATTAGTAATCCATTGCTTTCTACCCATCTTGTTCATCAGCATTTGGGCAGTCTGGTACATATCTGAAATGTTGGAATGTTCTAATATACAGCATCTTTTTAGCCTAAGTGGCACTTAGCTTCAGCCTTCAAAGTCAAAACAAAACAGACAACATTGACAATATGTAGCATTACTCCCTCCTGAGCTTGCTTCCCATGTCATGTTTTTCAAAGAGCTGCACAAATATTAAAAAAATTCCCCACTTCTCCATAAGACCAGATATCATTATGGACTTTTTAAATAAGGTAGAAATCATGAGGGATGAAAGAGTTAAGCAATTTTAACCACAAAATACATCAGTTCTAGACTGAGTCTTGAGCATTATAACTTTACAGAATCAGGTTGCAAGTTGGCTGAACACATCACTGACAATCCTAAAATATGGAGTAAGTATAAAAACTTCCCATGTCCCAGCAATGGAAACAAGTCAGATGCTCAGTGAGCAGGATTTTACACAGTATTTGTCAAGAAGCACTTGAGGGATTAAAAGTTTAATGAAGGATGACAACAGGTCCTGTGTTGGCAACTTGAATCCTCAAAGACCAATCCAAGGTTATCAAGACAGAGGTCAAGTCAAGGCAAAAAAGCATAGATCTTGCAAGGCAAGTCACAAAGCACAGTGAAACTACAATCCAAAGCAGAGTAGAATAAAATATAAAGCATGCCAGATGGAGATATTTTTAAAAGCTAAGGAAAACTATGATCCTACAAATCTTTGGCTGACATCACTTCAAAACTAGTAGAATCCAACATACCCTTCCCATTACTAGCTGGTTATGGGAGCGTTAAGCTGTTAACAGTTATTACATCATCAAAGAAGACATTGCTTTAATATGCTGTCAGAACAACATGCACCCCTTAAATATTTCATAAAGAAATGAGAACACCACTGTGAGGGGAAGCAAATGGTGTTTTAACATACATCTTGATGGCATCCTTGTATTGCATCATTCAGGGCTCAGTGAGCAGGTGCTTAAATAACATATTGAATAACTGAAGTTTCTGGTTTGGAGGTGGACCAAAAGAAGTGTGTCATGAAATGGAATCATTCATTCTTTATGCTTTATTGTAAATAGCAATGGAAAAGATCTGGATTTGATAATCAATGCTGAAAATATTCTATGAATTCTGCAGTTTTAGTGATTGGTGGGAATAGCTGCTCCTCTTGGTGACTGCTGAACAGTGTTGTTACATACAGATGTTTGCCTAAGTGAGTTTTTCCACTGAGTCCACTGCAGCACTGAGCAGGTCCTACAGTGCTGCAGTCTAATTTAGTTACAGGCAGATTAGAGAGTTTTGATGTGAATCTTTAAAGACATGCTCCCTCAGACTTAAGGTTCCCATGCATCTTCATTCAATCATAGCTTGGTACTATTGGTTTTTACCAATACTAAAAATATTTTTGTTGTGAAATGTTATGAGAACATTTTAAAAATATTTATAAAGGATGGAATTAGGACCTCGCCTCCAAATTCACGCAAAGTTTGAATATCTCACTTATAAAAAAATCACCTCTTTCTCCATTAAATCCCTCATCTTCTTTTATCCTTCAATTTATTTAATTGTAAATCTCTAGGAAAACCTCAACCTCAGTCACCTCATAATATATGTAGTAATCTGCCTGACAGATTTTTTTTTCGTACTGATGGTAATTTCATTAAAGTTGTCATCCTGCAGTGCTGAAGAAGTTTCTAAGCAGCTAAGTCACAGGAGGGAAACTGTGTAAATGGTTATCTTAGCAATGTGGGAGGAAGTTCCATCAAGAAACACCAGATTTTCAGTTTTGGGCAGGAAAAGATACTAAGCTTTTAAAAAGCTAAGCTAAAAGTGTTACTGTTGGACCAGGAAAACTGCTGGATGTTCCAATACCCCCTTGCAGAATCTTGCTCTCATCTTAAGGCCTGTTCCTTTGTTAGACAGAACATTTCACAGAATTCAACTCAGGGGTAGCCTCCAAGAATCGCCATGCTTCTTCACCAAAGACATGTATGCTCACTGTTGAAGGCTAGTACTTGTTACTCATTCATCTCCACTCTAATGAGGATGGGCACTTGTCAACATTAGCAGAGGAATTGAATGGCATTCATACACCTGTATACTCTTATATACAGGGAGGTCCAGGCTTAAGACAAACTTGTTGAGGCAAATGGATAAAAATAAAAATCATGTGTGTGTATGTGAATAATAATATTGCTAATGAACCAAATTTTGGTTGTTATGTACTGCAACAGAACTACTTCTGTAGTCAGCTCCACCAGTTATTCTTCATTCTTTTGATCAAGCTGTCCAGCAGCAAAGCAAAAAGTTTCAAAATACCACAGATTTTTGCTTTCACTTCTCCCATCTCTGTTGGCATATTGGTGAGGTGAACAATTATATTACAGAAGGGAAAAAAATCCAACTCTTTAGTACTCTCTTTTAAATACAGAAGCAGAATTATATATCACAGTGCTTTCCCCCCACTCCTCCACCCTGTTAGAATACTCAGCTCTGGAAAATGTAATTGCCTGTTGCTCTTTCTGAAATTCCTTCATGAGATGCCCTTTTACTGAGAGCTGTATGTACACACAACCGTCTTCTAACAGTGGAAAAAGGCAAACCACAGAAATGAGAGGCAAAATGGCTACAGAGACCTTCAGAGAGAACTTAAGGCAAGACAGGAGCTGGAGATATGAAATATCAAATAGATGTTTTATCTCTTGATAGCAGTGCTCGAGACACAAGGAGTATGTGATCAATAGCTTGTCCTTGTCTACAAAAGAAAATTAAAGAAAAGCTAAAGGCTTTGGGAGAGAGTCTGTCATTGCCAGTAACCCAAAGCCACAGAGGAGCAATATATTCCCTCTTTGGTTGTGCAGCTGTTCAGTCTTGTGCTCCTTTTTGCTTTTTATTTCTCCATAACACTCTTACCCTGATCCGCAATTGTTGTCACTCTGTGTAGAAAACAGAAATCTCCAGAGTTTTGGCACTGAAGTTCAATGTAATGCCTCCCTTTATTTTGCCACCACTAGCCTTTCTGCATGCCTGACTACAGTGCCATGGAATGAGGGTACAGACAGTGAAATCCTGCCACCCAAAACATAAAGGAGAAAGAGCAGAATTTACCTTTTAGTCAATGCCTGACTGTACTGTGTTGTCCCTGCAGATACCATTCTGCTCATTTCCCACTGTATCCAGTGTCAAAAATGATAAGCCAAAAGCATTTTTTATACAGCTGATAAGATATATTTCCCATGTCTCTTTTCAGATTTAATTGTACCATTTTTAATCACAGATGAGATTATTTTGTATATGCAAGCACTGTTCCTTTTAGATTATTTATTTTTTATTGAAACTACCATTTCTCAATTTTTGAATACTTTCTTTCTACTCTTGACAAAATCTTCCTGATTCTTTCTCTGTTTCTTTTTTGAACTCAAATATTCTATCCAAATAAGTTATCATCTTTATCCAGTATTTAGCATGAAGAATCTCACTGTTTAATACATACGCTCATGTATTTCTTCTGTCCAATGCTTACTTTTTTCTTCGACTGTTTGTACCTCAAGGAAGATTTACATTTCACCAAAATATCCAATAACAGATTAAACATATACCTCCTCTTACCTTCAAAAGCTCATATCTAACCTCCTCTTAATGTGTTGAGGTATGCAGCCTTCATCCAGTTTCTACTGAAGACAATAAAAATATAAATTTTGTCTTTAAAGCAGATAATTCAAGCAACTACAGCAAATACAGGTAATAACCAGGAGACATTATTTCTATAAATGAAGACACCAGTCTTGACGCTATCTCAGGCTCACATGTGCTTAAAATGCATTAAAATACTCCTTTAAAGAAATAGAGAAAAAAATCTCAGAATATCCTATGACGCAATATTATCTATCAGAGTAATAAATCAAAGATTCTGATCATGATTGCAGATATTATCTCTTATTACCTGCAAAAGAAAATATAAGCCAGATATCCTATTTTGTATCCAGAATGTCTCTAGTGGCTTAGCAGCCTTCTAATGAATATCAGCTTAAAATAAGCTCATCTCCTTAGAGAACTGCTTCTGTGAAGGCAATATTCCCAAAGAAAACCCATGACTGCTAAATAACCTTTGTTATACTCTTATGGCAATGATCTATTGGCCTCGGAAGCATGTACATTTTGTATAATTCTCAGTATAAGGTATTTTTTTCCCTGGGAGGTTTTAAGAAAATATTCCTTTTAAATGTTGATGTAAAACTAATTCTCGTTCCTGACTGATTAACAAAAAATATTGCTGCTGTGAAGGAGAAATGTCAATGAATGTGACAGCAACCCAGGCTGTAGAAGAAAGACAACAGTAGAAGAAAGACAAACCCTGTAAGAGAATTAAATAAAGGTACTTTCAAAACAGTCTGCTTAGATGATGTGAAAGCTTTTAAAATCTCACATGTAAAAAAATTATTTTCTGTCACTTATGTGTATTTCACACCAATTTATATTGAAGAATCCTAGCAGGCTCATGATGTAATTCTTATTCATCCCATGAAAGCTATTGGAAAGTTACCACATAGCACCTTTTGCTAAATAAAGCAAATCAAAAGAAAACCTATTATTATTTGAACATGATTCTCTGAGAGATATAGTGCAGTAATGGGGAAACTTTTTCAGCAACTAATCTGTACCCAACATAATTACAGTATTTGATAGTTTAGTTTTGACATATTTGTTACTTACCTCATTATCTTCCTATAAACCTAGATCATCATATTTAATTATATTTTAAAAATCCTCCATCCATGCTGAAAAGTTTTAAGCAGCATTCTTTCCCTTGCTCTTTCAGTACTTCTGGAATATGTTGTTTGATTAGTGCATGCCCTTTCCTCATTTAAATATGCTAAAATACTCACCTCTTCTGATTAGCAGTCTGCCATGCAAAGCCTTTGTGTTCCACTTTCTACTGATTTGTACTGAATTTCACTGAGATCCAAGTATGTGTCTCCTCTTTTCTATTGAACTCATTTATCTTTGACGGTCAGCCTCAAATGTGCATTTGGTGTCAAGTGTTGGAGAGAGAAGCAGTCACAGAAAGGCCTCTGCTCTTTACTCTTAATTTTACTACTGAAGGGAATGTGGATTCGATGCCTAGCAATTGCCTTTCAAGTCAGCAGCAGAACCACAGATAATTATCAGAGTTTGGATTTGAAAATACTGTGCCAGACAAAAGGCTTCTTGACAAGTCTGCCTCTAGGGGATGGGAAAACATAGCAGGATGAAAATCACAGTGGCCTAGTACAATGAGAAAGTAGCAGACAACCAGTTCTTGGGTCAAGATCCCACTGTGGTTTCAACATACTGTTGGTACAATTCCCCACTCAGAGCAGGGGAGGCTTGAACAGGTGTCCTGTGTCTTGCTGTCTCAGTATTTCTAGAGCTTTTAATAAAACAAAAGTTCTCCTGGCCTTTTTCTTGCTGGATATCTTTCAACTCAGCTGATTTTAATGCAAATAAAGGGCCAACGCCATAGTTACTGTACATTGCAAAAACAGGGTAAAACCTGGCTTACTGGGGCAGTTGACAGCTCAGGTGGCAAAGCTGAAGCCGCCAGCATCCCTTTATCATTGACACACCTTCCGTGCTAACTGGACAAATGTGGGAGCTCTGAACTGACCAAGGTGTCCCAGCAGGGAAGAGAAAGACTATGCTCAAAATTATGCAAAGAACAAAAAACTGGACCTGTATTGACAAGTCTTTCATGTAGTTAATGTGTCTTTACCAAGAGACTGTAGAGGTAAAATCACTCAGGTGTCAGCTCTGAAACTTTAGACTGTATGCTCATAACACCCTCACACAGGCGCACGTAGCTTTTCAGCTATCAGTCTCTGCTTCTTTCAGATGAGCACTCATGGAACAATGTGCAGTAACCCTGAAAGGTACACAAGACACACAGCACATCCTACGGCTTCAAAACAGTCACACACCAGCATCTCTGAGGTCAGAACTGAGCTTATGGGCTTTAAAGCTCTGTCAACATTCGACAATAGCTGTTCAAACCACTTAGTTGCATTGAAAGCATATGTGAGGGCATCATATTGCAGCCAGCATAATCCATACAAAAAGCATACCATCTACAGAGCACCCAAGCCCCAACATCCAAATTCAGCTCTGCAGCTCCACTACAGCAAAGCCAGGAATGGGTAGTCCTCCTCTGGGATAGGGAGACAATCTGTCTCTAACCTGCCTGTATTGCTGGCAGCTTTCTTGTCCATGTGGCTGCTTTTGTATCGCTCGGAACTTGTAACACTTACTCCCCAAAACACATCCAGGTGACACGGAGTGGGTAAAAAGCCCTCTTCAATCCTTCCATCCCTGAAAGCGAAATCAAGTTTGGCCTTAATGGACAGTCAACTAGATGCAATTAAGAAGTGGGAATGGTGAGCAGCAGAAGAGGGAATGCCATCCATCGCTCACAGATTATTCTGTGACAAGTGAATGGACCAGATACCAGGAATTCTTCACAGAAGAGAACACTGAGATCCCATGAGGCAGAAAGGGACCTTTTGGAAGGAAAGTGGTGGCAGCCCAAGGACCCAAATGTTTCCATCTGAAGCTATAATTTTTCAATGTGCAAAACAATGAAAAAACGAGGAACTAAAAGAAAACACTTTTCCCTAGTAAGGAAGTCTGATAAAAGGCGTTCTTTCATCTAGCATTTTATACTCAAATGCACTTTCCCATTCACAGTTGGATGGAGATTTTTTTCGAGTTCAACCCTAATTTATTTATCTTAAAGCAGGCAATGTACTGTAATTTTACAATAAAGGACTCCCAATCAAAGCTTACCTTATCCAGAGGTAATTAATACAAAGATTGTTGAATTAAAGATGTGAGTCTTGACACTTTGGCGGGGGGTAAGGGACATGGTCTCAAAGGCACAAATTATGCCTGAAACAGACCAATTAACACCATGTATCTTCTTTTATGTTAACTTCAATTAAGGTTTCTTAAAATTTTTAAAGTTATTTTCTTCTTTACAATCTCAGAATGTCAGAAATGTACATCAAAGAAAAACGCTTCAGTATGAACACCATAGGTAACGCTCATTTGCACACAAATCTGCATATTGGAAAGGAGTTCAGAGCCCATTTTGCATGAATTATTGCAGGATGTGAGTCAATGAATTAAACAGCTAAAAAATAACAACCATCCAAGTGATTATAAGCTGCACCTACTTATGTTGACATAATGAATTTCAAAAAAAAAGCACATCTGAATTTGAGTTAAGATATAGTGGAAATAAATAGGTGATTTAAAATACAGTGCTATTCAGACCTGTGTATTTTATACTTCTCAAATTCATTTTGCTTATCACGTTTCACATGTCCTGCACTGGAAAAGGACTTTTTTTTTTTACCAGATGAAACAGATATGGAAAAAATTTCACACTCTTATGTCTCTTGGTTTTGACAGTAAATCCATTGACTTTTTTCAGTATGTCATCTATGCAGCTTTTATTCTGCAGGCACCCATCTAAAAGATCACTTTGTCCTTGTACAATTCTTCTTGCAAGCTGCCATCTCTTCATTTGCCAGTGATTTGACGGAATTTCCTTCTTTTCCTTGTGCCAGTGTGCAAGCAACATATTCCTGAAACTGTCACAGAAAAAAGAAACGTAGGCTATCATGACTACTGCAGAAATCAGTTACTAAAGAAAGAGTTGATTCTTTGAAGGGCTCAATTTTAATCACAAATGAATAACCAATTAAAAAGCAGAAATCCAAAGGTTTTTAATATAAAGCCCTTTTTAAAGAAACTTATTCCTTCTAGGACCTGCATGTGGCTCCCCCTGATTCCAGCATGCTCACTTCTAATCAGAATGGGCTGCAAACAATAGACTCCTGTGCTGGGGCCTTTTCTCCCTCACAACTTCCCCACTCATGAAGCAAGAATAATTTTTTTCTGAGCTTGTATACTATTTGTAATTGTTTTACTGATTGCTTTTATTAATGTATTTGGGGTTACAGATTTTCCACCAGAATTCATAATGAGTATTCCACAGGGCTTTTGCAATATAGAATTCAAATCCCAGATTGTGTGAGTGGTTACATATGTCAATTGGCATTCTGCTTCTCTCCTTGTTAGTTGACATCCCTCTTATAAAAAGAACAGTAGCTTGAGAAGTCTGAAGTTGACTGCATTTTTCAAAAATCAAGAAAGGGCTTTAAGAAGAAAGTGTTAAGTAGCATTGCAAAAATTCTGATTGCACATAAGGGGAAAACATTCTACAGTGAGAGTGGTTATGAAGGCTGCACAGAGAGCCCTGTGCAATCTGTCTGTCCTTGGAGACATTCAAAACGTGACTGGAAAAGCTCTGAGCAGCTTGATCTCACTTGGAAGTTAGGTCTGCACGGAGCAGGAGGTTGGACCAAACATCCTCAAGAGGTCCCTTCTGACCTAAATCTGTATATGGCTCTAATATGTGATTCTACAGCCTCAATATTAATGGAAAAAGAAACTGACTGGGCCAAAAGCCTGATGTAGTTGACAGCAATGTCTACATTTTCCTACATATTCTTTCTGTTCTCCTAACACCTGCTACAGTCACTATGGTGCTTAAACCAGTGACAATCCAGAACACATGCCCAGAGCAGAATTTGGGTGTTTTTGCAAGCAGCATGTCTACTGTGGGTTGCACTTTTCTATAGGTTACAACATTTATTATAGTAATTATAGCAGCTTGTCCTGTAAAGAGCTTTAGGAGAAGTGGAGCATGACCCCAGCTTCCACTACATTAAAAATGACTTAATCATTCCCAACCACCAAAGGAACAAGTAATTGTTAGGGTCAAATGCAGGTTTTGTATGTACTTTACTCTCTAAAGACCCTCAAGAGTTTGGTAGTTATAATATAAATTTTACACCTGTATTACCTCCATCTTTTTATGTTTGTGATCACAGGGCAAAAAGAATAAAAAAAAGGGGGAAGAAGAAAGAAAAAGCCAGATCAGCTTAAATTGTAAGGGCTCACATTCCATCTGTTTTAGTTCTCTTTTTTTTTTTGACTGAGATGTCAGTATTTTTTAAAGACCAACTGTGATAAAACTTATCTTTGATCAACATTTCTGAATACACTGGCCCTTGGCCAAAACTCATCTGTTTCTTCAGTTTGAGCTCAATTAGAAGACTCTACTCTTTCATTAACTCTGTCATGAAGCTCCTAAAGAACTACAGCTCCAATGGGAAGGAACCATTATGTCGGGTTACAGGCAACTTCTGCTACCCCTACTCCCAAAGTTAGCCTTTTACTGCACTTGGTAACAGAGCTTGATCCTTCTGAGCATCCCAAATCATCACTGAGACAAAAGAAAATAATATTTGTATTAAGAGTGAATTTTGGCCTTAGTAAAGGAGACAACCCAATCTCTTTTGGTTTTAAACCAGAAAAATTCTGCCTGTAATTCTGGCTGTTTTGCTCCTCAGCTGCAGAGTGAGAAGAAAGACTATGGTAGCTGATGTTTAGTCAGCGAATAGGATTGTATCAGCAAGTTGGTATTTTCCATGAAAAGCCTGTGTACAGACTCCTGCAAGAAATGCATGTGGCCTGTGTGCTATTTTTGGATTCACAGTGGACCATTGTCCAAAAAGTGTGGAATCACTCCTTAAAGCAACCACTACCACTACTACTAGAGAGAAGGGGTCGTCCATTTAGCACTTCTTCTGAAGAACACAAAGTCTGACCAGGATGCCCAGCCACTAGTGTTTTACCACCATAACACTGAACATGAGTCTCACTCCTGCTTGTTCAACCTCAAAGAAAACAACAGAGATTTAAAAAAAAAAAAAATTAAATCTCTCCTTCTTATGCACTCTTGCTCTATCTGGACAGAATCTGGACAGAAATAGTAAGGATTATCTATACTCTCTCTCTCTCTCTCTCTCACTCTCTCTCTCTCTCTCTCTCTATGTATATATATATATATATTATCTATGCTATCTATACTATATTATACTATTATCTATACTATCCATTGGTCATCTGCCAAAAAAAAAAATACTGAGGCCATTGGGCAAGTAGGATAATTCCACACAATATTGTACCAGGGCAGGGCAGTAGAGGAAGGGCTTTTTAGCTGTGAGTATTCACATAGGGACAGGTTATTATGGCTATTTAAGCACCTAAACTCCCATTAGAAATAAGCTGTAAGGCACCTGAACTGGTGTATTTGAACATCAAGAAAACAGTGAATGTTTTAATATATGGCCAACCCCTTATAAACAGAATTTCAGAATTCAGTCTGCACACATCATCGCGAACCAAACTCTACAGAATTCTCACAATTATTATGTTAGGCCAAGTAATCATCTCCAAAAGTAAATGATGAAAGCACTCTTACTTGATTTATTTAAAGCTAGATTAGATAATTCTCCAGGGAATATTTGGGGGGGGAGGGGAACGGACAGAGTCAGTGGGGGGGAAGTGAGGACTTTGCTGATTAGACTGAGGTTATAAATAGGAAGATATTAATGCAGGGCAGTGTTACTAAAACAGCAGTGCTGCTTTATGGTTTTTTTATAATCTGAAACTAGGGACATTCTCACTTCCCACAGCAATCTCTGTCATGCACAATTGTTTCTGTTACACTGACTAGAAATAACATCTGTGGCTTCTCATCCATCTGCAGTGCTCTAACTTGTATCTTTCTTCTCGTGAACGTCAGATCCCATGAGGTTGTGTGTGGCTTTTGATTCCAAGGTTTACAGCCCACATGCATTTGGTTGATCCAGTAGGGCTTGTACTTCAAGAGCAGAAGTCTTAGACAAATATGGCTAAAATAAGTGCAATTTCACACCTCTGTGCTTCAGAATGAGGAATGCATAAGTCCATTCCCAGCTTATTCCAAGATATTGCACATCCACTTAAAAGTAGACAGCCCTTCAGTCCATACTTCATAGGCTTTGGAAGTTGTCATATGTTCTTCTGTGTGGCAACGTGTATTTTTGTTCAATTAGCTGAAAGCGTAGGTTCAAGGTTAACAAGACAGACACCTGGAAAGAGTGGGATGTTTCCTCAGCCCCCTCCCATTGAAGGATTTACATGTATGCAAGTGAAGGTAAAGGGAAGGTAGAAAATATTTCTAGTTCAGAAAAATCTGGCCTTGCCCCCTACCTAAATTTAAAGACACGCACCATATACAAAGGATAGAAAAGCCAACCACTTCGAGCAACATATGCTATCCACAATGGCAAAAGTCCAAGGCAACCCCTAAAAACAGGAGAGTTTGAGGTGCTTTGAGAAACTGCCCATCTACTTTTTAATGTTTCTCTTTTGTTTTTTTTTAATTTGGGGTGTCTCCTTCATCTGATTTTTGCTTGTTTGTTTCAAGAAGAAATACTTCTGCCTTGTCAGCTCAATCCAGAGGCAGTGAAAGTTGTGGAAGGTGCTTCTTCACCTGTTGGATTTCTAATTCTGACCTGTAACATTACATTACAGGCACCAACAGGCACCAATACACAGTACAGCTTCTCAGTAAAACAAGCCTTTTCTTCAAGTGCTTTCTTAAAATGAGGTTTATGTGCCTATTAACATGAGCCAGAGTAGTATGTATCTACACTTCTGAATTCCCTGAAAAAATGGGATGTGACACCCAGCATTATGGTATATTCAATTACTTCCAACCCACCTGCACACTTGGCTTGTCAAGGCCATGTGATTCTGTTCTCTTCCGGCTTCTAACATCCCCACAATCACCATCACTTGGCATGAGAGCTTACTTTTGTCTCTCAGATGTTAGTGTGTACGTTAAAGATGAAACTGGGGAAAATGTTCCATAGGCACATGCACTAGAGCTGGGCAGATGGCTTCAATAGGCTGGGTGGCATGCACACATAAAAGCAAACATGCTTGTAGATGGGCAAACATTCTGCTGGCCTAATTCCCATCCTGCTCTCACCCATTTTTCTTGTGATGAAGGTTCGCTTGTCACATTTTCCTGCAGGAATAACAGGTGAATAGTGACGACAGGTATACCTGTGAAATACAGGAGTGCTATCAAGAAAATCACCATTCATGAAAATAAATAACACCAGCACTTCCACTCTCCCCATGAATGCACAAGGGGAAACACTGTGAATCGTGTCACACCATTTACTTATTCTTGCCTCACTTCTTGCCCTAAGTCCCCACTGCTACTTACTGAATAATAGTCCTTTCTAATAGTTAAAAAAATCCTTAGTACTGTCACATTCCAGAAAGCACAAGCAAAGTTCAGACCCCTCTTCTAGTGCAGTCAATATCTTTCTTCTGCCTGATAAATGGCATTTTGCTGCAGCTCACACAGAAGAAACGCTCAGCATTACGACAAGTAGACCTACAGAGACCAAGGCCCACCTCTTCCTGCTCTGTGTGGCATTCTGGCTTTAAAATGTTTTCCTTTTGCTGCAGTCACTATATGTTTTAAGCCAGAATTTTATGCTAGACTTTTTCAAGGAAAAAACGTAATGTTCTAAGTATTGTTTAGGCACCCAGGGTGAGGCAGAGTCTGTGCACATGATGCTACAGAAATTATCACTGCCCTGTTTCAGCCACTTGCAGACACTGCATACAGAATTGTTTATGGCATCTCAACAAAAGACAAAAAGACAAGAGGAAACTGGCAAAGAGGAGAAATATAGACCTTTTTTATTTTTTTCCATTCTGAAAGAAAACTTTTAAAATGCAGACCTGCATTTTTACTCTTTCTCAGTCTCATACATCATCAAAGTTCTTTCAGTAACAGTAACTTGATTTTAAGCATAAGAATGCACAGAGCACTCCTCCCCCAGCCCCAATCTGCACATACAGATATGCTACAAGACATTTTCCAAATCCCTCCTGCTGAACCTGTTTTTAAAACAACACACAAACAGCAGAACACAGCTATGGTTGCTGTCCACATTAACAGGTTCTTGTTGAAGACAGAATTAGCAGGAAGGCAAGAGGTAAAAAATCACTGTTGCATCATGTCTAACACAGACTCTGAAACACCACTGCATACCTCTGATCACTTTTATTTTATGTGATTTATTTGAAAGATCTCTCAGTTCAGCCAAATACAGGTCTTCAGCATAAAGCAGCAGACTATATAGTAAGTGGGTGCACTCTCATCCCTGCTTAGACTTGCCCAATACATTCATTTTTCCATTTCCACTTAGCTTGATGGACACATATTGATTATTTCCCATCATTCTAATTAAATACATTTGTAGCATTGATATCTTCAGAGCCATGACTTCTTCCAGGACAACAGTACAAGGAAAATTAAATTCATGTGAATATTAGGCTAAGAACATTTGACAACTCTCACAAGTACTTATTTACTGGTGAGCATTGCTGTCAGAGTTCTGTGTCATTGCTAGGTGAGGACTTTGATCCAGAAATGCTCTTACAGGCAGCTGCTGTTATCAGTATTACATCATAGGGCAAGTTTTAAAGGTGACCTTTGGAAGGCAAAGGTAGACTTCGAAGAGATCATGTTAGGAAACGGAAGTTCTTCCTGGAGACTGCCTAATCTGTTTTATTGTACTTCTAACTCTCATCCCCCTCAGACGATTTGCATGTGACACTTCTCAGCTAGTCACTGCTCCTTATTGCACAACTCATGAACAAACCTGAAACTATAAGGTAGGAAAAAAAATATTGGGTTTACTTTGTAGTATTCTCTCTTATGATAGAGCACTTCATTTTTTGACAGCTCTGAGCAGCTTAGAAACAAATATCAGCTACATGCCGAGATAAAAGTAATTAGTAAACTCTAAAAGTCCATTGGCTTTTGAAGGAATGCTTTCTGCAAAAGTCATGTAGCAGAAGGCAAACTAACCCAGAGGTGACTGTCCCAACCACATCTGTAATAGCAAGGCTGCTTCTGTCACACAAGCAAACTCATATTCATTGCATTAAGTCCCGGCTCAATAAGTTTTGGAAAAAACAATGCAATTTCAAAGCTGCAACTGAGAAAGGGAAACATACATACTAAAAGAGTGAAAAAAAGATTTCTTTAATTATCTGGGCTTTTTTATATTATCCAATATTTTTGCAGAGCACAGGGCAGAGAAACAAGTGCGGTGAATACGAGGGCAGTCATTGCTTCTGTTTATCCAAGAAGTCCAACTTCACATGAAACACTTTAACTCTTCGAGATACAAGTCATTAAATAAGAGCAAAAGAGACGCATGACTCAGGTAAGGTTAAACCCATTCGTATACTTTCAGTCTCTTTTACACCAGTTTGCCAGTGTTTCCTCAGCATGAATCTTTTCTGTACTGCAGCTAGTTAAAAGGGACCTGAATCACCACTTCTTCCTCTCCTTCAGACAGTGATATCTGAGAAAAACGCCATCAAGCCAGGAGGATAACACACAGTGCAAATAACTACTAGAGATCAGGCAGCATTAACAGGAGCTCAGGGAGAGATTCAGAAATTAATTACAGCTAAGTAATTAGGAATGTCTATTTCTCGCAAGTCTTGTCCTCTAGCACTTGCCCAGGACTCATGGATAATATTTTTGCCCTTCCAGCTAATTGCATTTAGGGTGGAAAAAATTTAAGATAATTTCATATTTTGCTGAATTCCAGTGGGTTCTGACTGGATCCAGAGAAATAAGTCTAGCAAACTGCTCGTGCAAAGAGCAAGTTCAATATTATAATGTATTGAAATGCTGATTTAGGTATCGTATCAGTAGATTATACTGTCATCTAGTGGCAACTAGTTAACTTGCATTCCAAAATACTGGAGACCGGTCTACCGACTGCAGATGCCAAACAAGGAATTTCCTCTAGGCCAGCTCTCAAAAACAGCCAAATGCTTCAGGAAACTTTCAAGGGCTTTCTCCATAATAATGGAAGACTCGGACATACATTGTGACCGTGATCCTCCTGCAAACGTTGAAAATAAAAAGCCCCTAAAAACTACCTCAGAAGATGCATAACCCCTCTAAACTTATCTTTCTTCCTTAATAGTGGAAGGTAAAAATCATGAGCTGAAAGTTAAAGAAAAGCCAGAGCCATCAAGATGCAAAGAAAAACATACTAGTCCCTAACACATTACATTAGGAACTATCTGGTGCTATTCTACTCTTTTTTATAGGAATGCATTTGACTTGGATGTCACTGACACAAGAATGCATAAAGTCAAATGCTAACTTGGAAACAGATTAAGCAATAAACATATTTTTTTTTCCTTCACAGGAACTTCCAGATGTTCAGAGAACAGGAATAAATGGAAGGAAGAGGACAAAATCATTACTAGATGAATATGAGCAGAGGCAATGCTTAAGCAAGCATGATTAAGAAACCACAAGCTTGTTTAAGAGCCACAATTGTAAGTGTCCACCTCATTCTAACATAAAACTGCTCATAAAATAGTTGATTAAATGTTTGCTAGAATTAATCCACTATTGACAGAGTCAGACAGAAAGAGCACAGTGGCATTAAACAGCTTACCAAGTTAAAGTACTGACCAGTATACTCAGAGAAAACCAGCAGTTTTCAATTTTCCAATGCCACCAGCCAAAGCATATAATCTGGAGTACTCTGCTATCTTTTACCTTTCTGAAGGATAATACAGACATCAAAGAGACCCGAAAAAAGAAGTCCAAGGAGAAGAAGAGAGAAAACAGCAAAGAAAGAGCAGATTGAGCAAACACTGAAGGATGGGCCCTTGGGAAAAAACGTGCAAGACCTTTGGGGCCAGATGCTGACTGGAAGTGAGGAGTGTGGACACAGATGCTGTTATTGCTCTTTAATCATTCTGGTGTCCAGAGACAGGGAGGAGTAAGACTTGGGGGAAGGGAAAATGCACAGCCCTGTCTGTGCCCTTGTCCTGCAACAGAGACCACCTGCATCCCTCTCCCATAGATATAGCTCTATCTGCCCAGGGAAACAGATGTTTGTACACCTGTATCTGCATCCAAGAAGCAGCTTTTTTTTTCTGCTTACAATACCACAGATTTAACCAGCCCTTTTGAAGACGGGTCGTGACTCTTACAGTCAGGTTCTGCCTGCAGCACTGTGCCAGCGCAACCATAGCTCACAGATAAGTCTGTAAAGGAGAAAGAAAGGCATGAAAAGTAACTTTTAGCCTGCACCAAGAAGGTGGTTTTTCAGATATGTTGCTGTTGTTGGTAATTTTTTGTTGGGATTTTTTCTGGGCAGATGGTTTCACTGTTTATCCAGACTATTTCATATTCCATATCTTGCACATCCTGATATTTTGTTTGCTTTTGCAGATTACTGTGGGAGAGATACTAATGTTTGCTGGACTAGACCTTTGGGTTGGACTTGTGCAGCTGTCTTGGTTGTGAAATCCTGTGCTCTCCATTACCTATTATCCATCTCCCAAGCCATCCAGTTCTCCAGTGAATTCTCTTTTTATGGCCGTAACGAGTAAAGTTTCTGGCTTTCACAACTCATGACAAATGATAGTGTTCCACAATTTATTTATACTTATATTTTTGCAATTTGCACAAATGAAATGATCTACAGGAAGGGTTTTTCAGTAGTATAAATACACATTATCACAAAGAATACATTTGTAACAGCATTAAAGAAACTTCAAAATTAAAAAGCATTTTGATTGCAGCAGGACATGTAACGTGCATACCCCTCACTGAAATTAAGCTACATTAGCTAATCAGTGAAGAAATAAGAGAAGTAATATCTTGGTGTGAATTAACAATGCTGGCTCTGCAAGACAGTCAACTGAGATCTGAAACATAGGGAATTACAAACAAGAGACCAAAACATTCAGAACTAGAGCACGTTCTGAAGTTTAAGTAAGCCCTCTTACTTAACAAAAAACTTCCTATCTGTTCATCAGAAAGGCATGACCAAAAAATCAAAGACTAAGGGATGACAATTCATTCATGTAACGCATTTAACGCAGGTTTGTAGGGAAGAAAAATGCAAAAGGAGGGGTAATTTTTTTTATCCTGTGTTTTTAGACCTGTATGGTTACTGCTACCAGTTCTCACTGCCGCAAAAGCAAGCAGTCTTGAACAAGAAACTCCTGTGCTAGGCACTGTGCACAAAGACACAGGCCATCCTTAGATACTCTTCAGGAGATAACAGAAGGATGAAGATATATCATGTTCTGCAAGGACTTAAGGGCCAGGCAGGAAGGACCAGTCCCAGAGCATGGGCAGCCCAGATCCACTCTGTGCTTTGAGAACAGCATTTAATCAAGGATAATAACACCTTCCACAAGGGATAACATAATGAATTGTCTCCATTTCATAGATGGCAAGATGATGTCAGCAAAAATACTCCTTAAACAAGCCCAAGCTTTACACACACACAGATAATGCTGGTGATTGTGCTGCACTGACGCACGGCAGGGATGCCTGTGGTATCCCACAAGGCTGCCTCAACACTTCAGGTATGATGTCCAGAAACCCAAAGCCTTTCAGCATAAGCTGTTCACACAAACATCTCTTCTATGCTCTGCCCAGCTCATGACAGAGCAGGGGGCTGGCTTGAGTGTGCCCATTCTCATCCCCTTGCCACACCTAGTGAAGATGGCAGCCCTGCAACACAAATTCTCTGCTATAAGCCTATCATTTAAGACACAAAACTACATAACTTCAGTTTTGACTGCTCTAACAGCACAAGAATTACATTCGTATGGACCAACCTAATGCTCATTTTGTACCCTCTTATAATCTTGTACTGATTACATATTTCACTTTTTCATTATCTTTTATATAATTAACTCTCAATTGCCAGAGCAATGGGGAAGGCTGGAGACAGAATAATCCAGATAAAGAAATAATATGGGCAATACAAAAGAGATGCATATTAGGTTGTAAGAATCAGAGTAAATATATTTAATTTTTAAAAAGCTGATAAGAAGAATGATGCAGTACATATAATAAAAATGAATAATCCACAACTCAATCTTCACACAGGTAATCAAAAGTTGGTTGTCCATGTTTACACCTGCAGTGAGCTCCACTGCTGATCTTTGATCAAAAATTCCAGTCCTTGGGTTGCTTAGGCCTAAAACTATGGCAACTAGGGTAAAAAATTTTGGTAAGGGACATCTTGTCTCCCATGGATGTAGTTTCTCAAATTGTAGTTAGTGAAGGTGGAAATCATGGCTGGTACCTAATGCTTTGCAGGATATAAGATTTCTAGCAGTCCACACACCTGTGGAGATGGAAACTAATGGAAGGCAGCTTCCAGGCTGCACATGCATGCTTCACTTTCTTCAAAGCATTCTCATCCATTGTTGGACTGAGACAAATGCTAGACTGGCTAAACAGTTATTTTTGGGGCACTTCTACAACATCAAGTTGTGCTTTATTCCCTCAGAACTTGTTAAGGAAAAATAAAATTAAAAGACTTTTAATTTTCCTGCCCCAGAAAACAATAAACATTGCCCCATCTCTTCACAATACAGGTAGCAGTTCCTCTGTCTTACTACTTCAGTCACAGAAGGGTTTGTTGTGCTCTGAATTTTATTCTAACAAAGAAGTAAAAGTAATAGAATCAGAGAAGTCATGGAGATTTTGTGACATTTTGAAAGCTGCTCTGAAAATCTACCATTTAAAAAAGATATTATGTACTATCCATACCCTGGTCCCCAATGCCAGCCCCAGAAAACAAGGCCAATAAAAAAATTACTTAAGAACAGAGCTCCTGTTTTCAATAATGACTGAGAAGGACAGGGAAAAAGTGCCACATGACCACTGAGTCTGGAAGATTTTAGAGTTCAAGGCTTCATCTGCAACACAGAAACTTAATTCAAGAGCTCCTTCTGGTTTCTGACCCCCACCACCAAAAAAGAAAAAATAAAATAAAACAAAACAACCACTTGTTTACTTCAAGAGTTTTTGGGTGTTCCCAAGAATCAGATTTATTCATTTGCACTGCTCCAAGGAGTTTCAGAAGAAAACTGGAAATGTGCCTGGTGCTGGATATAATCTCAAAGAATTTACAATCAGAATGGATGAGACAAATGTATTCCAGTTTTACAAATGTGAAACCAAAGCCTTGAATTACACAGAAAACCCATTACAGAGTTAGAAATTCCATTTACATTCCTGAACCTGATTTGAAGCCTTACCTACAAATATCTCTGTCTTTTAATTCTGCAAATTTTCTTTATATTTTGCTTCATTTACAAAGCTTGTTAAATTTGACACCTGAACATAATAATTGACACAGTTTAAAGAATTAATAGGAGAACAAACAATGCAGTTCTTGAGTCCAGTGCAGATTGCAACAGCTGAACTTCTGCTGAAGTTCACCAGCATAGGAGTTCCTCTTGGCTAGACACCAGTGCCAGCCAAGGGAAACCAAAGAGCATTCAGCTGGCTGAGGCTGGGGTGAAACTAATGTGCCATAACTGTGTGCTAGTATATCAAGACTTGTCCTCATTTAGACAACCCCTCTCACAAGAATGAATGATAGTGAACAGCAATATCTTAGTTATGAGAAGATTGAGAAGTAATGGCAGAGAAGAAGCAGAACCACAGGCGACATTAATACTGGCCATACATGTGGTGAAGCATTCTACACCTGTTCTGTCACTTCCCTTACACTGTGGCCAGGGGAATGTAAAATAACTCTCCTTTAAGTGCTGTTTAGGAACTTATATTCTTTCACAGAGCAAGATCTTGTTGCTGCCATGTCTCACATCAAGGGGGTAGGGCAGGTGTTTTGCATTGCTGATGGAGTTTCCTTTACTCTGCTATGTAATGTCACACTGCTAATGAAAGAAAATGGAATAGCACTTTCTATTTAGGAATCCCAGACTGGTATGGCCATGAAAATCATGACGCTGCTTCATTTTATTCCCTACTCTGATTGCAATAAGTTTTCTATTGTTCTAATAAATTATATATCTTTAAAGTGAGTGCTTGGAGTAGATTTAGATCCTAATGGTTAGTGCACTATTTTTCTCTTGATACACCAGAGAGACACAAGTGACATCCTCAAGAAGTTTTGTTCTAATGAATTTCCTGACTTTAGCTAAGTATATGTAAAGAATGGATCTCATCTGTTTGTTACTAACTGGAGATTGGTCCTGACTGTAAAGGATGTGAGCTTCCCTTGGGCTGGATTTGCTGTTCAGTATGCTCAAAGGAATTTGTTCTTACTGCAGAGCTCACAGATTAATCTGGTCCCTCTGACGCATGGAGAAGATTTGAGCCAGGCCCTTCTAGTCAAATAACATGTTCCACAGCTACATATCTTCTAACAGTCCCCAAAATCACATCTCCTGCAGAATCAATATATTCTAGTTTTAGACAGTCCTGAAGAGCAGGGAGTCAGACTCAATGATCCTTATGGGTCCCTTTGAACTTGATTTTAATTACAAATAAAGTATCTGATATATTAAGCATATTTCCTAGCTTATGAACCACCTCCTATTTCTACTGATGTTTTTGTTTATAAATTGCTGTGAACAGCTTGGATAAACAGGAGTTGGTTTGCCTGGATCATTTCCTTGGAATATTTGACATTTGTAATTTACACCGGGTGATTCTTACCTTAGATCAATAGTCAGACATTTGTCCTTCTTGATTAGATGATAAAATTTAATGAGAGAAGATACAAATAGATAATGAATAATAACAGCTCTTTACATTAATATTGCATTACACATTACTTAGCCCCAAACCCAGACATTAACAAATCCCATGTAATTGACAAGCCACAGTTTAAGAGGCCAGCAGACATTGTCAACTGCAAGATGAGTGTAATGAAATTTCTTCCAAGCTCTTATACTGCAGCATTCAGGCAACTCCAACCTATACTGCTGTGATATCTCTAAAAAAATAAGGTTATTTGTATACACAGTGAATTTTTTTGTAAGGAACAGAGACACAGAATTGTAAGAGTCATATTTTTCCTATATCTTTTCCTTCCACCTAAAAATTACACTCATTCAGTATATTTCTGCAGAAACTTCACTGAAGATTTTCCTTAAGTACCTTTTTGAATAAGGGCCAAAGATCATAAAATTAAGAATTTAGGACTACAGAAATAAAATTAATAAGCTAGTGTGCCTGGGGGAGCTTATAAGAAACCACCATAAAGTAATAACAACAGTAACAATCTCATAAGAAAAGGGGGGGTGGGATGCACTTATGTGTGTTTATGTTTATATTCAGTTACTCCTGGAAAAGTGTGTTACACAATATAAGTCAGCAAAGCATTGTGCTGGTTTTGCATGAAAATTATTTCTAGAAGAGAAAATAAAGACCATACGGAACATACTAACATAATATCTGCTAGGAATAATTTCATGTGCCAGGTACATTCTCACATCGTGTATCCTATGGTTTGCAGGACTGACCACCCAGGGCACAATGGGCTATGAGGGAGATACTTACTGTACAAAGATACAATATGAAGTCAACTACCACACTCCTCTGGAGCTGGTTAAAAACCTCTTACAGGGAAACTTACTTTTTAGGACTTCTGCTCAGACAATGAAAATCTCCTTTTCTTTTGAGGATGTGGCACTGCCTTTTTTTTTTTTTTATTTGCTACCTCAGTCAAAGTACAGCTCAGGCCTTCAATTGTATGATTACAAAACCCAGCTTCATAAAACTTTTTCATGACTTCTAGAAATTAATTTTCTATCAAAAAATGGCAAGGCCTTGAAATAGTCACAACATGAGATGTTTGCATTCTGGTCTTTGGAGACTATAGCTCCAAATGTACTTACATCCCATTTTTAAGTGTTTCGTTCATTCCTAAGACTTAAAAAATCATTCTGCTTTTATTAATGAAAACAGGTTCTCTTGCACAGACACTTGCTCCAAGGATCTAAGGCTTTAAAACAGACATATTTAATGAATGCACAATGGTTAACTTGTGTTGTCTTATAGTTAACATTTTTTAACTATGTTAAATAAGGCTGAGCCACAGATCAGCATGAAATAGCATCACTAAACAGTAAATTTGGCATAAACTGATCTTCTGGGGAGTGAGAATATTTGTCAAATCATATCAAATCTTACAGACTGTTTTAGATACAAAAAAAAATGAAGAAGGAATGTCAGAAATGTCAAAATGCTTCCCAATATTTTTTCAGAAACATCGACACCTTGTATCCTCATTTGCCAAATACAACACTGATATTTTCTATTTGGAAAGGCATTTTTTCCTTACAAATTGAACTGAGGTTCATAAAGGAGGTGTAAGAGAGGGTTAAATAAACTGGCAATTAAACACAAGGAATTGCCTGAAGCCAGCTGGTCTTGGCATTGTTTTTCAAAACCAAAATCTTCAAATCTGTTATAACTAGCTTCAAGGAAATCCAGAGTTTCTTAGCTGTGAGTAGTTGAAATTATTAGGAAAGATTTGCCTCCCTAAATTTGACTGCCAGTTTCCTCGATGACTTGAGTACATCACTCAGCCATCTGTGCTTCACCTTCCTTGTCTATATACTTGGATTTCACTTGGATTGTATTGAAATCATCTCATGTCAAGAATACTATTTACCAGTACAGATTGTCATTTATTTATCAGTTTATCTATGACAAGGCTATCCTGTAATGTCATTGTCATCTTATTAACTGGGAAAGTAGAGGTTTGCATTTATTTTTATCCCAGTATGGATTATAGCAGCTTGCTTGGTGTGGTTATTTCCATTCCTCTAAGTAATCAAATGATTTTTATAATGTCTTTGTAAGCATTCCTAAACCGTTCAGCTCACACTTGCCCCTTGGTGTTTTCCTCAAAAATAATTTTAACTGTGAAAAATAATAAAGAGAAAGGCTGTTGAATGCGCACAATTCCTTCCCTGCTGGGGGAGGTTTCTTCCCCAACCTACTGCATTCTCATGCTTTTTCACTTTCCTCTCAAGGAAATTAAATGAGTTTCCACAGCTGAACTTTAACCACCAGTAAAACACCAACTCTCTGGCACAGGCCATTACCAGCAAGGCAAAGCAGCTCACACAGAAGCAGGTACTTGAGCCTAATCTGTGCTTTGGGACCTCTCAGAAACTTTGCTATATCAATTATTGGGGCTAAGCCATCAAGAAGGTATTTACACACAGCAAGTTTCCAAATTCACTTGCTTTGTATGACACTTGGTGATCAGACGGGCAGCCAGGTGGCACAGGGCAGGGACAACAGGAGACCACTGCTCCCAGGGGACCTGTGAGGGATGTGGCCTTGCTGGAGGCCACAGAAGCAGCCACAAGTAATGCAATTTCTCAAGCGTTTGATGACAAAAACTCTCTCTTCCAGCAACAAACAAGGAACAAAAGTATTGGACAATTCCCAGTATCTGTGAGTTTCATTTTGTAGCAAATTGGAGAATTCGTTCCTTAACCATAAGAACCTGACCAAATATGTTTATCTAAATTACACACAGATTGTGTTGTTATTTTTTACAATGCAAATGACTTCTTGCCACATTTGCACTGCTTCTAGGACCAGGAAAACTGTACTATCCTGCCCTGCCTCAACTCCTAAATAAAACAGCCCAGGAGCTACATTCTCTCTCACACCTCCACCATTAAACTCTCCCCAAGCAGGATAGCCAAGTCCAAATCATCATACAGCAATAGCCCCAGGCAGACACTGGGCTGCCCAGCAGAACACCCGACTGCCTCAGCCAAAACCCACATCCAGCCCCTTGCTCTGGCTCCAGTTCCTGTGCTGCTACTGGAACACCTTGGGGGCACCAACTTATCTAGGAGGGAAAGAGAGAATATCACTGCTACTGCCTCAAGAATGGGATGCTACATCGCGTGCTCAAGGCTGCAGCCACTGCCTGTGGGAGGTGGACAGGGGGCCAGGGCACTTTCCACCCACCTCAGTGCTTTTGGCACAGTTTGCCTTCTGAAAATGAAGAGCCTCAGTACCAGGAGAAGGTATTGACTACACTCATAAGCACTCACACACAAATGAGAAACCAAGGTGAAACTCAGGTCACCTGCAGGACCTACCATGTCTTTGTGGAAAGCAGAGCAGCTATTAGAGACTCGGTTTTGATAGGCAATTTCATAGTCCAAATACCATCTGTTTCACAATTTTCCAGTTTCTGATAGCAACAAATGGAAAAACACTTCTTCCAAGCAGAAGTACATGTGTGTTTTTAGGGATGTTACTTTTTAAATACTTGAAATTAGATGATGTTTGGTCAAGGGTAATGGTTTATGCAACTTCATCATTTTTGTTCAATTCCAGCAATGATGCCTCACAAATTCTTAACAGGACTCCAGTACAGGCTTAGCTGCTTTGCTGAACTGAAGTGGGATTTTATTCTCCACCCAAAGACAAGCAAATGATTGAATTTGAAAAGCAACTTTCTTGAATTCTTCCTGGAACAGAGGTCAGAAGAAGCATGAACTTCCTTTTCAATCTGAATCCATATTTCTATTTTTTTTTTATTAGGACTAGATCCATATTTTTCTGTTCCTTGCTGAAACAGTATGTCACAGAATGTCTTCTATCATCTCATTCTCTTAGAGAAAGAAAAAGTATGTTTAACTCCATAAAATATGTGTTTAGCATGAAAACCCATAAATTTGACTAGACAGTGTTACATCTGTTAATACCTCTCTCAGTGAAGGATCCTGACTGTGGATGAGGGAATATCCCCAGGTTTCGAAACTATTAATACATATTTTTAACAGGGCATAGTACTTTTTTATACAGACACTGTTTTATAAGGTGATACCTTCTGCAATAGTCATAGAAGCTTAGTTTCAAAGACACTAATTCAATTCCTGTTGAAATCTACAGCAAATTTGTGACTGAATTCTATACTAAATGTTCAGCGCCTGCCTCCCTTCACTTCATGCCAGTATGGAGAACCTTTCATTCATGTACTTAAACTGTGTTTAGAAACTCCCATAGGTGTTCCAAAGATACCATGGAAGACTGAGAACTAGTTCACATGCTACAGCTTTTTCTTGGAACTCTATGGCTGCATATCAATATTTGCAGGCTTCTTGTTTGCCACTGCTAGGTATTGCCACATCTGTCTTTATTCTTGCTGGGTTCTTCCTGCTATTATAACATCCAGGATTTTAACAAAAAAAAAATACCTTGCTTTTAAATAGATTAGAGGAAACATTTTGATCAAAAGACCAAGGTTTTATTATTGTATTTTCAATGACATAAGTTAATTTGAAACATGAAGTAGCCCCAATCTTCAGGAACACCATTTCCTATGTAGGGGCATCTCCCAGAAGCAAATCTTCCATCATTTTTTATGGTCTGTTCCAGGCAAAATTCCAAAGAATTTGGTGAAAAGTCATCTTTTTTGACTCTAAGGTTTGTCCTCTACTTACTCAATACGGATGATCAAGCTATCAAGAGTCTGAGGAAACACACACATTTGCTGTGGCAGAATGGCACAAGCAAGACACATTAACACCTATCCTGCCACTACTGTGCACAATCCAGCAAAGATTCTTAAGCAAAAGAGATTTTTCTTTAGAGATTTTATTTGTCTCAGGCTGGCTAAAAGAATGTTTTCTCAGAGCATATGCCTCTTTTTATTCTTTTTTAAAATAGTCATTACCACAGCAATACCTCTGCAAGAAAAAATATATGGTAAGAAAAAATACATTTGAAAAACTGTTTTCTTTAGAAATCCGGTGTTCTCCAAAACTGATAATGTTTTTGCTTGATTTTTTTTTTTAATTTGTCATGAGGAAGCACTGCTACATGCATTTTGACTGGTTAAACAAACCAAGCAAGAATGACTGCCAGATATTTGAAATGCACATCTTTTCCATTACAACCAAGATGAATACTGCCCTCTGCTATAAATACAGGGTCTGGTAGCATTCCCATCAAATTTAGGGGCAAATCTCCCATTGACTTTAACAGTACAACAGAGGGCCTTTACAGAACAGACAGAGCACCTTTTTATTTCTGGATAGGAAATAGAAAAACCTCAGTACCAAAGTTTCTGATCAAAAAGAAAACAAACACACCTTATAGGCTTTTTAATAACGTTTTCCCCAATAAAAAGCATAAAGTTGGTCTGAAAATATTATATGTTTGAACAGAAGGCATACTTTCTTTCTAGCCAGGCATTATACCATTCAATCTCTGAACACAGAGATGTAATATAAAGTAATAAAGAGGAAATACAACATAAAGTAAGATTCAGATATATTAAATTGCTTAATGAAAACACAAGAAAAAGAATGAGTATAAAATAAAGTTTCCTTTATTGAGAAAAATTCCCCTTCAAAAGCTCAATCAATAATAACATTCATGTTTCCTGACTTATTTTTTATATTTATTTTTTCAGAAAATTATTAAATATCTTTAATGAAAATAGATTGTCATCTTTCTGCAGCCTGGCCTGGCAGCACCCTAGATAAATTGCTCTCTGCTTACTCTGTTTCCCCTATGATGATGACTGTTCTAAGCATCATGTTTCACAATTTCATTTCAGATCATTCTTGTAACTGACTTCTATCCAGTAAATGTAAATACATATTTGCAAACATACCTGGGGAAAAGGAAATCCTGTAGGATCATGCTGTTGGTAATTTGGAAATGAGTTGAACACTTGTTATCACTTAACATTTTTATACTCTTGTACTGCAGAGCAGATTGAGGCTATGAGAGTATTGCAGACAAACCACCAAGATTACTGTTTCCATATTCTTTGGCCCTAATCCAATGTCCACAGGTTACTAAATATCTGGAGTATAGTGACCAGGTTGGTACCCTTAGGCTCTGAGCACAGAGTGGGAAAGGTGCAGGTAGCTCTTAGCCATACGAAGATCTTCAAAAGTTTGACCACTCCCAGATTAGCCCATTTCTTCTAAATTTGTTCTATGACCTGACATCAAGACAGTAAACTTGTATGGGAGAACTGGTGTTTTGGACAGCAGATATCGAAAAAATGAGACCAGGGCCAGCAGACAAAATAGAAAACTTGTGGAATTTGACGGGGTCTTCTTGACTGTTATCAGATTTCTATCTGGGAGTCTTACACCATGGCATCTCTGCTTAGGTTATCCTTTTCGACAACCGATCCCCAGATGATTTAAAAAAAAGGCTTTCATGCTGACAAAAGCTTCCACAGGGCATGTGATCTGCAAACCACCGGATCTCCACATTTTCCCACCCCAAACCACCGGAGATATAAGCCCAAAACCCTTCTTCCCTGGATGATACCCATTAGCAGCTCTTGAGGGATTACTACAAATTAGTATATGTCATCTGAGACTCCTTTAACTGCACGGCATAAATAAGTGTCAGGAAAAAAACAGTGTGCAGAGTGCAGTGTCTGGTTTGAGCTGCACCCAGGGCTGGCTGAGCAGCAGCAGGCAGGTGAGGGATCTGGAGCCCCCCACATACTACACATGCCACACAACACCAGCTGCTCTAGGAGCAGCTTCTGGAGATGCTTTGGGTGGTTGTGATGCTTTGAGGGAAGTCACAGAAGGGAGTCAGACAGAGAGTAAAACACCACAGAGTTCAGAAGTAATCTTATTTACATCTCTGAGTTAAATCTGGCTAGTTTCTAGAGTATCACTATAGGCAGTGTGCACATATTACCTGGAGTATCATCTCCTTCCATTATAAACCTCTAGTGATGGTTTATAAACAGAAATGCGGTCAAGCTAGAAATAAGCTGTCACACAAAATGCTGATATCTCTAAATACCAAGAGTATCCGAGAGGTATTTTTTTTCTCATTAAAAATATTGCATTTGTTTTTCTCGGAGGAAGTAGAAATCACAGGAAAAATCAACATTACATTACCTAATATTTCTCATTTTCATTTTTAATTCCCTCAGCATGGGGCTGAGATAGCTCTGCTCCTTTGCACCGAGCACCATGACAACCAACAGACCTACACGGTATCTGCACCGCCATTCAGCTTGTTACCTCAGGAAAAATGTACACACCAAATGCTCAAACTCTTCTTAAACCTATTAAATATAAATAACTAATATGATTTGACCTAGATAGCTGAATGTAATGAACCATAACATCCCAACATAAAAAACAGACCCATAGTGTAAATGCATTTATAAATGCTATGGAGACTAAGAAAAGTTGCTACAATGAGTTCATCTGTTGTATTATAAGAGAAGTTCTCCTTAAAAAATGTTTTCAATATCAAAAATGAGAGAATAGCATTCAAGAACTTAGGTACCAGTTGTATGCTATAATTACAAATTTCCATGAACAGTGTAGTTAAAGCATTTCATACATATGTACTTTTATAAATTATATACATCATATATCTGGATAATTAATAACCTCAGAGAAAAAGTGTATTTTAAGTTACCCTTAAAGATCTAGTTTCTGTACCTTATTGGAAATTAAATTTAAGAGGTAAAACACCACAGCATTTAGCAGTATTTGTCAATGAAACAAGCTGCATTACATGCACAAATCAAACACAAATAAGCAAAATAAATATACATTAGTTCCTTGCCAGTAGCCATTACACAAACATCACTCATGAATAGGTGTATCCCACTCAACCATCAGCCTTGTGTTTCCCTTTTATCTGGCAGATTATCGATATGCTAGAAATCCCATGTGATGCCAAATGTCCAGTTTGCATTTGACATGCAAATATGAACAATATATCCAGTTTTACTTGGCCTTATAAATTATGCTACAATTTTCACTGATAGTTTATTTATATGTCTTACTGTTTTGCCTAAGAAGCACTATCATTCTGGCAGCTGGCCTTTGCAAGAGAATGTAAGATTCTCATTAGAAAAATTACAAAGAACTGTTAGGATCCAGCTCACACTCTTCAGCTGATGCAAGGCATTCATTTAATTAGCACATCCTTACCTCTACCAAATTTAAATGATTGCATCTCTTGTTAATACAGGAAAAATGCCTATCACTTGCACCCTTAACCTATAATTGCTTTAAAGATGAAGGGCTTGGAGTTGTCTGGCTGATCTCAACTTTATTCAGTTTAATTCTCATGTTCTCTAAACAGTATTTTCCCATTCTACTGCAGCTTTCTCCTCAAACATTTCTTCAGTCTTCTTCCCTTGTATCACTGAATTCCCAAAGCCTTTATTTTGTATTTGATTTGATTTTTGTCCCTTAAATGTCTCTCTAAATACTTAATTGCTTTTTCAATTTCCCAGATAACATCCAGAGACATTCAAACATTAATGGCTTTGCTTCCAGCTACTGACCAGCCATATAAATCTGTTCACACACCACAACTCCCTGCATGAAAATTAGGTTCAACTCTGTCCTAAACTTCAATACAAAATCTGTTTGAAATCTGCTGATTTAAACCAGTGTGCCACAAAAAAAACACTGTTGTCAATGCAAACCACCCACCTTCATGACCCTAATGTTTTGACACATTTGAATCCGTCAGGAAGTGCAAAACAAATGAATTTCATTTGTAGCTGGGAGACAAATAAAATTATTTTGGGTGGAGCTTGCCCCATAAACTAATTCCACTAAATCCAGCATTGCCTTTCATCTGGTACCACATCCATTCATCTTTTGCTCAGAAACAGGAAGAGGAGGCTGCTGCTTCTGCCATCCTTGATTCAGACCACATGAGCCCCAGCTCAAAGAGGCACAAGTTGGCTTGGGGCTGGAATTTGGTCCACAGGAGCTGACAAAATCACTTTTTTCTCTGCTTGAGGTCGAACTACTCTCATAGAAGTGCAGCAGAAAGAAGGACTGTAGGAAAACATAACTAAACTCCCTGTACATGTTGTCCTCTGCAGTGTTCTACAATCTATCATGTTCTTATTCCTCTCCTTCATGGTAGTCTAAGTGGGGAAAAGAAAGATAAACATTTAGCTAACATGTGAGGTCATCTCAATGATTTATTATTGGGACCTTTTTGTTTGTTTGTTTACAGCTGATGCAAGAGAATTCCTTTAATTTAAAGTATCACCTGGGTATGATTTCCAACCAAAAATATATTAACTGGAATTAAGTATGAAGACTACCAGGTATGCAGAGCTATGCTATAGAAATGTATATCTGGTCACCTCCTGCATGTTACCCCATATTTTTAAAGTTTAAATGAGCATCTGAAAGAGGAACCTGAGGGTATAAGACCAAGAGGAAAAGCATGAAAAAAACAAAGTATCAAATAATCCCTGTTAAAGACACTTCCAAACAAAAAGCTGGAAAAATGAAGGAACATATATGACAGAATTAATTGCACTTGACTATTTATGAAAAACATGTGCATTTCTGTGAACATACAAAGTGTTTTCAGCAAGGAAGACTGACTGAATGACACACACAAGCACCATTAGCCACACTCCTTGAGGACCCAAACCAAAGAGATCATTGCTCATATAAGAAGAAGAAGGTAAATAGGGTAGAAAATGCAAAAGTTTGACAAACTACAGGGCTATGGTATGACACTGCAGAGGATAATAAGAAAAAGCAAAAAAGGACAGCACGTGTTGTCAGTGGCAGATAAACTGGCTACATTACAGGCACAGGTACATAGTTCTTGGAATTTCTTAATTTGAAATGAACAGTGAACTGTTTCTGCTGAACCAGTGGCTATCAGCTCTGGAGCAATTGTTTCCTTTACAGGCAGGCAATATTTCTGAACTGGGTTTCAACTGAGGGTCTTGGCAAAAACCAGTGTGGATAACGTAGGTGGATACATTCTGGATGTGTTTGAAGAAGCACAGGTGTACCCAAATTTCCCAAATTTTTCAGACCCAGGTGGACATTTTAGTAATCCAATGTGTGCCATGTTTGCATCTCAAATGTGTATCCTGCCCCTTTCTTCAGCAAATGTAACCCACAGGAAAACAAGATACTGATGGAGCTGTGTTTTTGAAGCACACTAGTGTTAGGGCTTGTTAGGGTTTCTCTGCCTCTCACTTTCAACAAAGTCTTGAGTCTAGCAGTTGGAAACCCTGTTTGTGGCTCAAAAGAGGGGAAAAGGAGACTCGGTATGGTATTTGCAATGTACAGTGTATGTGTGAGAAAGAAAAGATAGTCACTTTGTACAGCATTTAAGGGTAAAGACTTCAGCATCTTTAATTTTCCTCCTCCCTCAATCACCTCTATAAAAGGAAAACTGCTTTTAAATCTGTTACTTTTTATCTTGTTTTTTCTTCATTTTCCATGCACTATTCCTCTGTCATTCTCTCTGCCACAAAAATCAATAGATACTAATACCATTACATGAGCAGGGATGTTAGTTTTGCAATAACTTCTGGAAACATAGACATGCAGTTTATAATTTGTCATATATCTTTGACCAATTCTTTCCCCCTTTGCTCTCATACATACCTCCCAGGGCCTCCTGCTAAGACCAGACAATGCTGAGACGCCATAATGCACATCTTTGTTTTACATGAGTGAAGTGGTCAGGAAAATGTTTTCTGTTCATACAAATATAAAATCATCTTTGCTAAATATTACATTCACTTGTACAAGGCCTAAGAATAATAAAACTTGCTCCTTTGTGAGAGATATATGTAGCAACATTTCTACTCAACATTCAACAACTAAACCCACTGTGACAGTAAGTTTTGCCACATGGAAAATGGACTTCTTGTTTCATGGTATCTTTTCAGACTGCACTTCATAAGCATTGTATTACAGGAAACAGTTATGTTGCAAGAATACTGTAATGCTCCCTTTTATAGCTATATTATGAAATAGCACAAAAGGAAAGGAAAATGCTTCTTCAGTAGACCACCAAGACAGTATTGCACTTCAAGAGAATATATAGTCCAGACTGATGCAGCATTCAAAAATGGCTCCTCTGCAGAGTCATGGATTTTATTTAGACATTCAGAGCAAGGAATATTCTGCTGTAAGAGATATAGATACCACTAGCTACTGGGAAAGAAGTCTTTTATGAATGCTTTTTAAGACAGTTTTATGTCTCTCCAACATATCATTGACCTGATTTGCCATAAATACATTGCTGAACTACAGCAAATACATTCCAACTACCTTGAAAACAGTAACAAAATCCAACATCACAGTCAGTCAGTCCTGAAGATACACACCTTACTGGCTCACAAGTATTTCAAGGCTGAAATTTCTATTAAAAGGGAAAATAATTAAAGCACTAGATTGGAACTGCTCATTTTAATGCTGCCTAACCCATCACAAAGAATACAAAAAATCTGTTGTGATTTTGAAATCACTACACATTTTAAGTGAATGAAACAGGTGATGAAACATTACAAGGAAAAAGAGAGGCAGTCATGTCTTTTTATATGATAGGAGAGTATTTGTACTATGTCATTAACATGTGAGAAGGAGATATCTATCTGATTCATTGGATTTGATAAGAAGGAGAGAGGTGATTCTTCCTTCAGTGAATAGAAAACATATATATATATATAGAGAGAGAGAGAGAGGGAGGGAGAGAGAGAGAGAGGGATACACATACAGATTTTTCTTTACTTACAGCTACAAAAAATATACTGCATGTCTTCTCCTAACAGCTGGTGATGCAGTTTATAAGCTTCACTTGAGAAAGAGCAAATCTAATATGTTCAGGAATATTGTAGTGCTGATGACATAATGTATCACAACAAATGTAACCTAGAGGCACTGCAGCATGGCAGATATGGTATGTGCACAGCCTCTGGCATGTGCAGGTGCCAAAGAGGAGAAGAAGCAAGAAAATCCTTTCCCTTTAGCAGATTCACATCATTCCCATTTCCTGAAAGACAGTCTAAGCACATACACCAACTCCCACAATATAGAGAAAGGGTCCTCTAATGGGTGACTATATTTTTCTTTGCTTCAGGATTTGGAAGAGCTGTCTTGCAACTGAGGTCAAGATCATAAGCAAGGTTAATAAAAGTCTCCAACTTTTAAGAAGTGAAGACTCCTGGAAAATGGAGAAGAATTTTCTCATATTCTTTCTTTCAAAATAAATTTCACCTGTGAGGCCTTTAGAGACTAGCGCTTTAATATGGCATTCTTTAATATGGCTAGAACTATTTCATCTTGTTTCAACAGAATGAAGAACAGGTAGAGGTAGCATACATCTCAAGTTATTTAGAACAGATGAATTTGAAGTTTCCTTATTCATTCTCAGAGGAGTTGTCTAAGGAGTTCTATATTCAGAGTTATGTATTTTTAAGCAAAACATTTAAAATTATATCAGGAGTATACACTACTGATGGGTGTTTTATGATCTGTTTATATAAAATCCCATTCAAGTAACTGTGTTTCAGCCTTTGGGGATGGCAAAGAAGGGAGGCTTTACTTGAACTGCACAGAGTTACCACTGAGAAGTATCTGCACACATCTCTAGCAATATAACTTTCATGTTCTTTCTTCCACAGACAGCAGCATGGTCATTAGAGAATACAAGAAGGAGTTTTCCAAAGCTTAATAGGCTTCTGCCTTTTACATCTATCAGTACCTTGCCCACAAGTACAAGCTTTTGTACTTGACTATGGACCCACCAGTATGGGTTTGATCTACTTTAGTTTTTCTAGTTTTTCCCACCTCTCATGTCCAAAGAGGATGCTTTCAAAGTCCTATCCTGTACAGCATCACCTGGATTTCAAAATTCAAAGAGATTTCAGCTGGCGCTTATTTTTCCCCTTTCACTTTCCTCATCCAGAACCTCCCTTCCCACTAGGCAAGGATGACAAGTCCATCATCATTTATATGTATTATCCTCAGCTGAATTCTGTCCTTGGCAATCAGACTGTGGTAAATAAAAGGTATGGCCTAAAGAGGATTCTGGTTTGGTTCTTATTTGCTTGTAAAGCAGAGAAGAAAGAAAGGGATGATTCTTCTCTTTTTGCAAGACATGGGTATCAAAAGAAATAATTTAGTGTGGAAATTCTATATCTACCAATCTGGTATATTTTCTAAAACAGACTGTTCACTGTTACACTCATGTAACACAATTATATGATTGGTTTTATCTTTTTATGTGTATTTCTTTCTTCCTGAGGGCAAACTAATCGTTGGACTGCGCACTTGTGCAAAGTAACCTCTTGGACAAATTCCAGTTGAGAGTTTTACCAAATTATAGCTGTATTTTAATAAGCCCATGATCCAACAGACAAAGTAAACAGGAAAAGCTCTATTGGAGCCAGACTCTCTCTGAGCTTTTCAGCTGTTTCTGTATGTTAAATGATTATTATATGTTTACGTGCTCATGTTTGGGGGAGACCAATTTCAGTCAATATGTATATGCGCATACCACAGTACCCAATTTGTTGTTATTAAGAAAACTAAAACAAGGCTTTGTAAGTTTACTTTTCATTAGAAAAGCTCAATAAACACAAGTACTGGCTTCTCCTGATCTGTTCTCAGCAAATAACCTCAACATAACTTATTCTACCCAGTGAAAATGTTCACTGCCTATCAGTTTAAAATTGATCCCTCTTTTCTTGTTTACTGCTGCAATAATGGGTCTGCAGCTGAAAGAAAGAGGTTTATTTGTATAAATAAAAGAAACACAGTCATATTCATGTTGACATATTTCCATGGTATTGTAGAGTCATAAAAATGGAGAAAGGAGGAGGTTGCCATTGTCCAAATTTCTGTTAAATAGATGAAAGAAGTCCATGAAGTATGGCTTCCCAGTTCTGGCAGCTCCTGCCTGCCTTTATTCCACCTGTATTTCTTTGAGTAAAATTGTCTTCTACTATGTCTCTCTGTCTTGGTAGAGCAATATCCTGCTGGTCAAAACATTAAGTATTGCTGAAGTCATTGGTATCTCAAGGTACTCAACATCTCATTTAGACTCTGATTCAAAATATATTGTGATAACTGATTCATTCCTCTTACTAGAGTACGTTTCATGTCGCAATCACCTGGGCAGGCCCTTTTCCACCAGATATTCTGTAATGCTCCATTTGCACTGAACTCAATTGCTCAGAAACTGTGGTGTTGACATGTGGCTAGGAAATTCCCTTATACCCAAGGAGTGCACAGCTGCATACTGCTGGCTAAGGCCACACACCCTTAAAGTCAAAGATAACTCTTCCAGTAATATCAAGGGGAGCTGGAATGATTCCCTTGGTCAGCATATCCTGGCCCACAAAACCAACAGTATCTGTAAGCTGCTAAAGCTGAAAACTTCAGAGGAAAAAAATACTTGCATCACATGTGGCAGCACAGTCATAAAAAATTTTCACCTACTCAAGTGAGTCCCAAGTGTCCTTCTCTAAAAATATCTCTTCTACTCTTTGAGGACTTTTCTTACTTGACTTATCTAAATTCACCACAGATAAAACAAAAGCAAATTAAAGAACTGCATTAGAAAGGGTAGTCCCATCCTCTTAAGCATTGATGTTTATTTTATGGGAGTCCAGCAGAGGTCAAATGAGGTACAGTGACTTATTTTTATCCCTCTATTTTATCCCTTCTCTAGGAGCGACATAATCTCAGAGGATGAAGGCTGGAGTTGGAATAGCTCTAAGGAGCCTGGCTCATCCCCTGGGCTGCAATCCATGATGTAGAATGGTCAAAAGCAATTGTAGAATGTTCAAAAGCAATTGAACAAGCAACTTGTCTCTAATGAGGCCCAGAACCTTGACATGTCCACACTGACATGTTGGTCTAGTAAAGTACTTGCCCCCTGCTCCATCTGTGTAATCTTTTCTACGTGAAAAACAATAGGGCTGAGCTGAGCTTACTGCTTTATCCATCAGGAACTCCTGACTAATGAATGCCTAATATCACAACCCTAACATTGTGTGGGAAAGGGTTTTGATATTTAAAAAGTGTTCCCAAAGGTATTTGATTAAGTAGGTCAGTCTCTTGCCTAGTCAACACAGCTCCTTCACTTTACTGCAGAGCAGCCATTAGGCTGCACTTTCAAGCAGTGTTTCCCCATTCAAATTATTTGACTACATTAAGGTAACAAATAAATACATCATTGGTTTGGTCTTGCAAGTGCAAGTTGGTACCCAGCCCCAACTCCCACTGAGATCACCTGAGCTGAAGATCTCCAGCTTCTATCTTACATCTTGCAAATCATGCTTAGAGCCTTCATATAACCCTTTTCCTCCTTTGTTGCCTACATCTTCTGACCCATTTGTTTTGTTTTTTTTAAAGTGATACCTCTGAGGGGAAGTGAAGGTCTGCTGCTACACTTTGCTGCTGCCCGACTGCCACTTTACTGCATAACTTCCATTTTGCTGCATTCTCCAGCAGTCCATAAAAGTTAGTTAAAAATGGAAGCTCCTCTCTACAGTCCAGGTGGTTGACATTGGTTTTAGCTTCCTTTCCCATATCTTAGGATTTAATAATCAAAATTCTACAGAAGACTTATCCAACAGAACTTGATTCCCAAACATCGAGACTTTAGTTTATTTTGAAAAATCAATTGCATTTTACATTTACTTTTATATTATTTTGGTGTAATACCTTTTCATTGGAATAGTCTTGGTTTAATTTTCTGCAGTATATAGATTCTTTTGTTCCCATCACCAAAGTAGTTGTTTAAGGGTTAGCTACAAATTAGCAATTGTTTGATCTCAGGTGTCTTTCTGCCTAAAGAATTAGTGGTGCTTTCAATAATATATACTCCAAAGGTATATTGTTTTGAACAACTCTTTTGACCTACTTGTTTCTATAATGGTTGAGGGTTCTGTCAATGTAATTTCTCTTCAACATTTTTCTTCCTCTCCCTTTACCAGAGGCTGATTTTCTTCTAATAACCTATTTCAATTCAGTAAAACGCCCTTTATTTTTTAATTTTCTTAGGTTATTGAAGTCCCCAGATTCCAAAAACATCAATTTTACATTTTGTCAAATAGAAGCAAGTTCAGTAGATTCAAACAGAACCAGACTGAATAATCTTACCTACGTAATGTCCTTTTTCCTTCACTTTGAAAAATTCAGCAACTGTAGATTAAATTCTTGTTCCTGTGACAGGCTAAAATGAAAATTATAGTAAGCCTTATTTCATTAGATATAAAATATAAAACTCTTTGTCACTTTAAAAAAATATTATTCATATTGCGTAATGTAACATGCAGACAATCCTGATCGATCTAGTAGGCATTTTATTTTACAAAGACCCCAATCTTGCAATCCAATCTGAACAGAAGAGTCCTTTTACTTCCACTGAAAGCCAGGGAATTTTTAGGCACTAGGCTTACAGACATGTTCTGGTACTTTAAAATGCAGACAGGCTCATAACAAAATCTTTAAAAAATGCACAGAAAATGAATTCTCACTCCAGCTCATTTCTGTGTCTATAACATAGCCCACTATATTTTAGATGAAACAGAGCAAAAAAATTGAAACATAATTTTGGTTTACATTTAAAAAAAAAAAGCAACCAAAAATTGAAATTCCTGTCTCATGGAAAAAGAAACAGAGAATTTAGAGAATGTTCAGTTATTTGTTTTAAAGACCTTTAAATGTGCAAGAAAACAATTCATTTCTCTGAACTCTGTCATGTGTTCAGAGATGTGCTGGGTAATGCATCCTTTCTAATTCCAATGCCAACTGCATGTGCTCACAACGAGGCAAAAGGCTTCATTTCACATCTGCATGTACAAACCTTGCACCAGTAGACAACCAAGGCTGGGATTGCAGAGTTCAGTTTTTTAAAAGGAGACTATTTTGTTTAATAGCTTCGTAGTCAATATAACATGCTTTTAATCATAGAATCATAGAATGGCTTGGGTTGAAAGGGACCTGAAAGACCATCTAGTTCCAATCCCCCTGCTATAGGAAGAGATACCCTTTACTAGACCAGGTTACTCAGAGCTCCATCCAACCTGGCACTGAACACTTCCAGGGAGGGATAGGGCATTCTTAACTTAATAATTATACAGTACTACAAATACACCAAAAAGGCAGTTATCAGATTTGAGGTATTACACTGAGTTTGAAGATTTTCTTTCCAGGTTATTTCTCAGAGATAACTGCATTTGTCTTCAAGTGTAACAACACTTTCAAACTACTTTTTATATATTATGAGAAAAACTTCACTAAGTTTTAGCCAACACTGGAGAAAACCTAAACTCAGAACGGGTACTTGCAATATGAATGAAAGGCTCCTTAGAATTAAAATCTATTTGAATGTTTGGTTATGTATAGCACCATCTATTTTAATTAGAAAGATCATAGATTGTTATGTAATGACAAATTATTAAAAATTATCACTTACAAAATACAGAAAGGTTTCTGTAAATATCATAGTGACTTTTCCTTGGAAAGAATAAATGTTTAGGAAATTACTTGAAACTAAACAAACAAGTACAGACACAGAATAAGAATTCCTGAGATATCTCAAGCTAATTTTATACATCACTGTGTAATTCACAGAGCGAGTTTTTAAAGCTGTTAAATTAGCATTCCAGGATCTCACTGGAAATCTCCTTTACCATTATCCTCAGTGTTAGCTCAAAGGTCTTTATCAACACCTCCTACCCTACAGACACAGAGTAGAGATACCCGTGCAGCTGAGAACTGAGCAATCACAGCAGCTGTTGGCTAAATCACTCCATGTATTTCTAATTGTTGGTGTTTCATAGGAGCCCACACTGGGCAAGGTCTGGCTTATTTCATAAGTGCTTAGTATCTACACTAAAATAAATAAGAGAGAAACTTCAAAACAAAGAGAAAATTAAGCATCTTTATGGCCTAATATTATTGTGTTTTACAATGATTTTGAACATTTATCATTTAAAATTAGGAGTTAATGAGGGAAAAGGGCAGAAATTGTGATAACAAACTGTCTTAGAAAGAAAACTGATTACAAACATTTGAGAAGTCTTTCTGAACAAGAAAATTTTATCCATACAAATTGTAATAATTAGATATTCATTACCTCTCCCCACCACTGATGAACAAGCTAAAACTGCAATGGTTAAGGCTATGAAGAATTGGCTATTCCACCTTCATATGGACTTTTACTATCTCTCTATAACTGACTGAAAATGTTTTCTGATTTATACTTTAAAAAAAAAAGTCTAAACTGCTTGACAAATATTTCATTGTTCCTATTCAGCTCACTGCTGCCACTTGTTTGGAAAAATGAAAGGTAAGTTGAAAAATGCACCTTTTCCATTTTCATCTCTAATTGAATTCTCTCTTGACCCCCTTATTCCCCATGGCTGTATTTCAGGTTTTGATGATAAGAAAAAGAATTTTGTATTTGGATAATACAATTTTCTCACTTGCCTTCAGCGACCTTCAGCTCAATTTCCTCTCCCCAGAGACACTGTATATTACAGAATTGAATCAAATTCCTTATTCATAGAAAAAAAGTTCCAATTTAATCTGAATATTCAGCATTTTACACTGGTCAGGGTGATGGATGGCAAATTGAAATGCTTTTGGTTCAGGTAATCAAATGGTAAAATTCAGACT
This sequence comes from Cinclus cinclus, assembly GCF_963662255.1. Classification (NCBI taxonomy): domain Eukaryota; kingdom Metazoa; phylum Chordata; class Aves; order Passeriformes; family Cinclidae; genus Cinclus; species Cinclus cinclus. The sequence goes on from NC_085047.1 coordinate 84,518,652, forward strand.
TGTATTGAAAAAAATAATGAAGTCTATTCAATATTCTCATAAGGTGCAAAAAAATGCACATTACATGGTAGAACTCGAGTTTTTTCTTGTTATCTAACCAATAACATCGCCACTGCAAAAAGTACCGTAAAACATTAAGAATTTATGTAGGTTAGAACATGTGAAAAGCAGCCACCTTTGGGGGAAAATGCAGGTATCGTTTTAAGAGTGCTCAGATGCACGAGTACAAAACTGGGGAAAAACAGACCTGTTCTCAGTATGTACCTGCAGTGTTCAGTGGTGGGTTACTGAAACCCTTTAATAAATGCTTTATAAATGCTTTTTGAGAAAGAAATGCAGCCCTTTTAATAGCTTCAAGTTGTTTGATACACTAAACCACTGCAATGTTTCATTTTCATCCCTGGAAGTTTTGTCAAATAATGTCATCAGGTTTCTCATTATTTCCAAAGGACTACCATTTCATTTTGGAAAATCCTCTTGTTACTTGTGAAGCTCAGTCCCAAAATAACAACCGATCTGAACAACGCCAGCTTGGCACCACACTACTGATGAAACTTACTTGAACATTTGGGTTTGGACAAGATGTCTCCAGGAAAACAAGAATATAATGATTCTGCATAAATTTGGTTTGGTTTAAAAATTCCATCAATAGTTACTTTCCAGCTTTCTAGAGGTGCATGGAATGATGCTGTTTGATTTTCAAATACTGTATACCAGGTTTTTCTTTTCTAATTATTTTGAGTATTTAAGCCACAAGGAATGCCTAACTGCAGGCACCACTAACAATTAAAAACGTGATGCAGCAACTTAAATGTTAAGGCACTGTGTTAAAAATAAGTCCTAAGACACACAAATATATTCATTTCAGTCAAGCCCCAGATTAATTTTTTTTTTAAAAATGCATTTTTTAACCTTTCCCATAAGAGCAATATAGGAACCAAACATTACATGTACCACTGTATGGGGTAAGGGTGGTTCTGCAATGGAAGCCACTAACAGGTACACTGAGGAACAAGAAAATAAGAGCCCAGGTCCCTTATATCTTCAGGACTTGCAGGAATATAAATAACTTAAATGTACTATTTTATAGGTTAAAGTTAATAGATAAGAAATAGATACACAAAGTTTGGAGCGTGTTATATAATCAGAAACACAAAAATTAATTTAAGATGTCATAAAAGACGATTTAAGCATGTGATTTTGAAGCAATTAAAGTAGAAGCTTGTCCTCTGTCCTGAACAGGATGGAAAACAAGTGCATGCCTCTGAACTAGTGTATCATTTGCATTTCAAGGTCCAGAACACTAAGGATATCTGCTGCATGAGTTTACTTCTGCTGAGAGTTATTTGGAATGTCTTTTGTGAACATCGCTACAGGAATATTAGAAGTGTAGGACACATGTGACAGCAATTTTTACTACCCAGTAAAAAGGAAAATTAGAAAAATATTTTAATTTTATTGAAAAGTTGCATTCAGATCTTGCTCCTTCCAGAAGAGTTCTTAGTACCAGTCCTTGTAGAAGGGTTAAGTACTGAGTCAGGATAGTCAAGCTATGTGAGGAGGTGCTTAAAAGTCAGGAAACAGCAGAACTGAAATACTAATACAAGCTGGTTTTATGTTACCATGGTGACTATTCCCAAAGGCCATATTAGCCTATGGTCACTAAGCCCCATGAGGGAACTTTCACAACCAAGGGATACCAACAGGCTCTTCTGGAGGGCAGCCCAGATCAGGAAACCAGCTCCAGCCCAGAGGAGTCTGCATCACCCAGATAAATTTAGCCACTGTGAATACCCCTCATACATTCAAATTACATTCTTTAGCTGCAATTATTTTGCCCAGGATCATGTGGAACATTATGCAAGCTTTGTCTTCTTCCAGTGTGCACTTTTCTCATTTCCATAATAGTCCCGTATTGAATCTATACCTTGGCAGTTGCTGACTGCTGTCACATTCATTTCTTTTTTCAGCTGGTAGTATTAAAAGATAAATGTTAATTACACGGACTATTTCTCTAACCTTGTCTCTGGGACAGAATATTTAGTTGGGAACAGTATCGTTCATCACAGCTGCAGCCTATTAGATAAATGCTTCTTAAAATCCAGACTCCTTGTCTGCTGGATATGCTGCCTCACCGAGGACTGGGGGAGTAAAGCAGCTCAAGGTATTCATTGTTCATGCCCCTCCAGTGCTCCTTCCAGACCAAAGGACAAACATATGACAGTGTGCAAACTACTCTGGCCCAGCGTTCAAGAGGCGTTTGTTCTTGGTCTGTGTGCTAACCGCAGTAAGCATGGAGAGGAACAGAGGTTCCCATTGCTAGCTGGCACAGCACACGTGAGCTGCTGACACACTCTGAATGTAGGCCAGCTTGGGTAGCAATTTAATAAAGCAGCTGAAGCTAATGCCATTTTTTGGCACCACATAAAAGAGTTTGTTGTAGGGTCACATATATGCATATAAAGGGTCATGTACCAGCAAATTTTCAGGAAATAGTAGACATGCACATTATTAGACTGAATTGCTGTCTGGCTCCAATATCTAAAATATGTAGCCAACTCTTAACCCTACGTCTCAGCATTCTGATGCACTTAAATCAGAAAAACATGTAGGGTTTCTGTGTCTTAAGTGAAGTTTCTAGAGTAGGAGAAGAATATCAAGAAAATAACACCAGATTCTACACAGAAACACCTGAAGAGCAATACTGCTGTAATTAGCGCCACTACTGACAAAATATTTTGATTAACAAACACTTTTCAAAACCTGAGATTGCCTCTAAAATCCTGATTTTAAAGAGATTATTCTAGGGCTCTTTTTTTTCTTAATTAGGATTTTTGAACCAAGAATTTTGTATTTCCAATACTTTCTTTGCAACTACAAGAACTCCTTTTAACATGCATGTTTAATGGAAGATAGCATTAATTCATAATCATGGGACTCTGGAGATTTATAAGAAAAACACTAAATCTTATTAAACTTGTGATAAAATTATTGGTGTTGGCAACCTTGCAAACATATGCCTAGAGCTGCATAGTGTTTTCCTCCTCTAACTACTGTAACTAAAAGGACTCTAATGAGAGCAAAAGAATGTGGCTCTGTCTGCCCAGAAACTTTTGGAGTTTTCCCTTTTCCCTAATGAAAATGAAAATAAATACTTTTCCTTTTTTTTTCCTGTAAGCTTTTACAGACATCTGAACCGACTTTCGTAATGAAGAAGGATTAAGCAAACTCAGGAAAATGATAAATGTGGTTTGTATTAGTGTACTAATTAGCTCATAAATTTAGAAATAGTTAATCTTTTAGTTTTGCTGAATGAAAATAGTGGTCAAACCGCAGATCAGGTTCGTAAATGGAGTAATGCAGTGGTGAATTAAACCCCCCAGAGCATAGGTGTCTGATCTCATAGCATTATGAAAACTGGAAATCTTGCTACTGGCTTTGAAGAGCACAAAGTGAGTTTAGCCAAAGTTGTAAAACATTACTCAAGCAGCCAGATACTTAGCAAATAATAATAAAAACAATGTGATTTATTAGGTGTGTACTTCTCATTGCATTGTAATCCAACAACTAACTATATTAATTATTTCTAGTTCCGTGAGCTAATTAGAGCAGTGGTAGCTGGCAAAATTCTGTGGTTTACTGCAGTTGCTATTTAACCTATGTATTTATGCACATGGATATTCAAAAGACCCTGTCCAAGAAATGCACGTTATTACAGAAACAATTGTGGGTACCAAGTAATAAAAATATACTTGTCCATTACATGATTTACATTTCTTTAGAACTGCCAAAGTAGAAAAAGAGTAGAGGCTCTGTTGTACACTGCCCCATTGATAATATGATGAAGACTGCTCTGATGAAACAAAGCAAAGTAGTCTATCCCACAACAAGTTTAGGTCTCAGCTCGTCAGACTGGGTCCTAGCTAGGTGATGGAGATGCAAGAGCCAAGCACCTGGGCATGGTAGCAGACAAGTAGCTGGCAGACACTACAGGCTATGGGAAACAAGAGCTCAGAGTCTTCTCTCCCCTTTAATGATTGCACCAGGACAAGGTTAGAAGAGAACTGGGCTCAGTAACACTCAACGTGGAGAATGAATGGACTCCCATTCTCACACCCCATAAACATCCTCACACACACCTTGTTAAACACCACCCCAGAGACTGCATTTCAAGCAGTTTTCCATAAACTCCATGTGACCTGGATACAATGCTAGATAAAACCATCGGATAAAATACAGCACTAGAAGTTTGTGAACCTGGGATTAGAAGATCAGGGTGACTTAATGCGGAACCAGCCTTCACATCTGGGCTGCTGTAAACATCGCTCAGTCCAAGGCCCCTGTGGAAAAAAACCAACACACCAACAGTAATTCAGTAAAATGTATAAGAACTGCTCATTGCTAGAGCCCTGCAGTGATATGCAGTGGGAATTAATCTACAAACATGGTAGCAAACAACTGCTGAATCAATTTCCTTCTTTGGCTTGTAGTGCACCTGCTCTTACTGTATCTGCATTTTACATTCTTTCTTTTCTTTTTGCAGAGATATAATTATTCCTGCATTAAACCAACTGGTCAGGTAAGGAGAGAGCCAGTGACAAGGCCTTATTCTAACTACATGGTGCATATGATAAGGAGCAAACAAAATATGTCTGCAAGTACAGAATGTTTAAATGCCTCTATTCACGATGCAAGGTGGAAGGTTGCAAAAGAATTTGTAATTATATCTCTGATTTGCTCTTAAGGAGTTGTGCACCAGCAAGCTATTAACCAGATCCTATATTACTGCAGTATTCTACCTCAAGGCGGTAGGAGACATAAAATTCAAGCCTCATGTCTCAGTATTAGACTCTTCAGAGAGCACTGCTGGCTGCCAAACATGTGCACCAAGTCAGCATTTCTGACATATTTTTGCCTGCTTATGATGCTACTTCTGGAGGCCATATGATCTATAGTTCACCATGGACAACTTTATTTTTGGTAAGCTGCTGCAAGAGAGGATAGACTGGTTTGGTTAGCTGGTATGGGTAAATAGTTCAATGGATTACCAATTACTACCATTTTCTTAGTATTTATATTAATTTTAAATGATTTGGCATAAGGCATGCAAAACCCTTTCCATTCCCCTCCAAATTAGTACCAGGACTAGGAATCTGAGTGACAGTATGTTAGACTTTATCCTTCACTTAGTGGAAAGTAACATTTATACACCCCTGAAGCCTCTCTGACTGTATACCATAAGCAGGTTTACAAGGAACATCACCTTGGCAGCACAACCTCAATGAACACACCTGGCCAAAATTTTCAATAACAAGAACTTAAATAAAAGTGAACAGTTTGTCAGAGGCATTCAGCACACCTGCTTCCAACTAAGTTAGTACATCAGGAATACAGGACACAATTATTTTAGTGCTTATATATAGATTAGAACTGGACTTCAGATGCCTAAATTTCAAAGTTGTGAAATATGTCAGCAAAAGCATTATAAAAGCATTACAAAAGCAAAAGCTCAAAATGCAATATTGTCCTTAAGGCCTTCAAAAGAGGTGCTGTAGTTCTGTTCCCTGAGTGACAGGTTTCATGGTTTAACCCCAGCCATCAAGCAAATACCACACAGCTGCTCACTCACTCCCCACCAGCAGGATCAGGGAGAAAATTGGAAGGGTGAAAGTCAGAAAACTCATGGATTTAAATAAACACAGTTTAAGAGGAAAGACAAAAGCTATGCACACAAGCAGAACAAAACAATGAAGTTAATTTACTGTTTCCATGGGCAGGCAGGTGTTGTCATCTCCAGGAGAGCAGGGCTCCATCATACAGAACAGTGACTTGGGAAGACAAGAATCACTCCAAACATCCCCCTCTTCCTCCTTCTTCCCCCCACTTTGATCATAATGTCATGGTCTGGAATATCCCTTTGGTCCGCTGGGGTCATCTGTTCTGGCTTACAATCCCCCATGCATCCATAGTCTGCTCATCAGCATGGCAGAGAGAAAGGTAGAAAAGGCCTTGGCTATGTGTAAGCCCTGCTCAGCAATACCAAAACCATTTCTCCATTATCAACCCTGTGCTCAACACAAATCCAAAGCAAGCACCATACCAGCCCCTGTGAAGAAAGTTAACTCTACCCTAGATAAAACCAGCACAAAGGCATATGAAAAGCTCCAGAATAAGGACTCAGAAAGATCCTGCAGTGAACTGTATTTTGATCTCAGGCATGCGTTCCACCTCAACCTGCCACTCTGTTTAAGGATGATGACTCTGCTTTTGAGACTGGATGCCAGTACATCTGACACAGCCCTGTGCAAGCATGTAAATATAATACTCCAAACACATTTATCCTACCTAACTTTGGACTTCTAAAATGTGGTTATGTATACCTCAAATACTACTTGAGATTTTTATTAAGTAGTGGAGAGGAACACTTAAGTCATGTTACAGCTGATCTAGGTTAGATGTCTACCTCTGGATAACATTTATCAGGCCTCAGAAATGTTGATTTAGTACAGAGAGATTGGAGACATCTCTTTATTACCTGTATGTCTAACCCTCAACAATGTCTAAGTTGTTCAGACCCAAGGTTATGAGGGAAGAAACCCAACTCTCACTGCAAAATGCTGATTAGGAATGGAAATATTCCTTATGAACACCACTGCCCTGTGTCACGGTACACAGTGACAAATAAAGGCAAAGGAAGAGTCTGATATTTAGCCAGTAACATACATCGGCAGTACTGCTAACATCACACTTGGTGAGTCAAGACTAGTGAAGTAAGGTCAGAAAGGAGCTGTAGGTAACAGAGCCAACAAGAGCTGGATGTGGCTCTTCAGTTTCTGCACCAGGGTTAGTACCTCCATGCACAGTATGGACGGAGGTATTGTGCTACACAGGTACGCCAGCATGATGTACTATCTCCACTGCCCTGGCTTGTTAGGCCCAAGAACTCCTGTTACTAATTGGCTCCAGTTATATCAATGCACCACTCTCTTGCACTTATTAAACAAGTGCCTTATCTAAAGCATAGCCCCTCACTAAACTTTCAGGTATCAGCTGGATATTGCATTCTCAGTACTCTCATATTTAATAAATTATTCAGGAGATTTTTTAAAGGAGCCCGTGCTTAAGCCAGATGGATACATTTCAAAAAACTGGTAAGACACTAGAACAGATTTTTGTTTTCCATACTTTGAAAGCAACATAAAAAGGGTTTGGTTTCTCTACTCACCATGCCAAGCAAGAACAAGAACATAGCAGTCAAAAAGGATTTCAAGTTTCAATTCTTGATGGAATATCTGAACAAAGAGGTTCAGTTTAGGCATTTCTCCACTTTTGGCCAAGTTTGAGCCCCTGTATCTCTACAAACTCACCCCTACCAGTAGATACACTGCTCAGTAGACCTGATTCATCCAGACACAAGTTCAAAACATCTGTCTCAATTGCCATTATGGTACAACTTGGTGAGAATGCCCGAAGTGTTTTCTGCTCAATAGAAGGCACGTGGAATTTATTCCCCTCTCACATAAATGTTATCCATGACACAGTCTAATGAAGTCAGAGTTAGAATTGCTTTGAATCTACACTAGCATACACAAGAGAACACTATGACTGTGTGCATCTCTCAGAGGTTTTATTTCATTTCTTTTTTTCTTATTTCTCATGTTCCTCTGGGAGATCTCATTGCCAGTTTCAACAAAGGGCATCGTCTCTTTGCAGATGATATCCAACTATACAACTCTGTCAAGTCACTCTCTGATCCCCTTCTTGCCACCTGTCTTCAACATGTCAATCAACAGATGGCTACACCATCACTAAGGAATGCTTCAAAGGCATTCAAAATGTTTTAAAAGTCCTCTTTGTTCCATGTCTCTTGCTCTGCTATCAGTCTTCTTAATTCAGCCCTTCAGTTCTCTGCCAAAAATCTTGCTGCTACCCATAACACAGGGTTTTAAATTTCTTTTCCCCTACTTAAAAGAAGCTTCCATAATATTTACAAATTTATCCATGCTTGGACATCTCCTTTTGCTGTGTTATGTTGAATGTTTTACTTCAGATTTAAAAATGTCATTTTGTCCACTTTGGCTTTGCAAAAACATATTTTCTAACTTCACCAACCAATAGGCAGGAAATAGAATACTACCCTACTTCAAAAAGTGGAGACTCCCTCAGTAATTTTCAATGTTTTCTTAACAGCAGAATCTCATTTTAAGACTTGTGAAAATATATTTCAGTATCTACAGCTGGAAGCTAAAGCCTTCGTATATACTTAGAAGAGTAATAGTGGTGTTTGCCAGATGACTGTTATTAACAAAATATCATTCTGGTATTATCTAAACATAATTGTGTTGGACTGTACCCGATTTCTCTCAGAGCATCTTGGCTTTTGCTCCTCCCTAGCCCTTTCTTACCTCTACAAGCTTCCAAAAATGAGAAAGCAAGCCCATTCCTTCACTTTACCCTATTTTACTCTTGCCTGCATTTTCAAGCCTTCCCGTCAAACCACTGTATCATCTTCAGTACAGCCCCATTTCCACAGCATTAACATTCCAACAATTTGTAATAATAGACTGTCATAAATGTGGAGTGTCTCTGCTGGAAAACAAAGTGGCAGAATGTAAAATGGATCAACAAAAGTGAAGTGTAGCCACATGAGGAAAAATCAGGGCAGTGGAAGTAGGGAATCTGATGTAAAAATACCAATGAGCTGCTGATGTAAAAAATACCAAAGAAAAAAACTATATGGACCAATGGTCAATCAACTAAACCCCACCGATAACTACACCCAGGGAGCCTTAAAGGAGTGCCCCTGAAGGCTGACAACCACAAAATCCCAATGTATGTTTCCCAATACAAAAAAAAGGGACTGCAAACAGATTGGCACATATCATTCTCTTAGTAAGGGGATTATCCTTGTGTTTGTTACTGCCTGCACCTCATCTTTCATCCTGTCATTTGCAATCCCATAACACTAGTGATAATCATAGCCACGGTGTAGAAAGAGCATTTAATGTTCTCCTTTTAACAGCATTTACCAGATGGAATCAGCTCACTTTCACAAAACCACAGAATGGGTAAATTGTATGGAAGGGATTCCAGCGGGTCATCTGATCCAACCTCTCTGCTTAGGCAGGGTCATCCTAGAGCACATGGCACAGGAGTGCATCCAGATGGTTCTTGTATAGTTTCAATGAAGGAGACTCTACAACTTCTCTGGGCAATCTGTGAAACCTGTTCCAGTGTGTGAGGTCACTTGCACAGTAAAGACATTCTTCCTCATATTCAGCTGGAGCTTCCTGTCCATCAGTTTCTGCCCCTTGCTTCATGTCCTAGTGGTTGGCACCCCAAGATCCATCCCCTCAGCAACCCCCTTTGGATGCTTATATATACTATGTATGTATATTATGTATATTATTACTTATAGACATTGATGAGGTCCCCTCCTAGTCATGTCTTCTCAATGCTGAACAGGCCCAGCTCCCTCTTCCTTTCCCCTTAACAGAGATGCTCCAGTCACCTTATCCTCTTTGTCACCCTCTGCTGAACCTCTCCAGGAGCTTCACATCTCTTGGGCTGGAGACCCCAGAACTGGACATTCCAGATGGGACCTCACCAGGGCTGAGTAGAGGAGCAGGATACCTCCCTCGACCTGCTAGCAATGCTTTTCCTTATGGACATCCATCATCCATCCTCCATCCCGGGACACCACTGGCCCTGGCCCCAGGACCCACTGCTGGCTCAGGGACAGCTTCTTGTCCACCAGGACCCCCAGGTCCTTCCCTGCAGAGCTGCTCCCCAGCAGGTCAGCCCCAGCCTGGGCTGGTGCCCAGGGTTATTCCTCATGAAGTGCAGCACTCTGCATTTGCCTTTGTTGAATTCCAGACAGTTCTTCTCTGACCCTCTCTTGGAGCTGTCGAGGTCCTTCCGAAGGGCTGCACAGCCCTCTGGGGTATCTGTCACTCCTCCCGGCTTTGTGTCATCAGCAAACTTGTTGAGGAGATGCTCTCTCTGCCCCTTCATCACTTTGCCAGCTCCTCTCAGAGAACCAGTGAGAAGCAGCCCGTGAGACGCTGAAGCCTTGTCAGAGCTCTGAGTTGGCAGGGCAGGGCAGGGCAGGGCAGGGCAGGGCAGGGCAGGGCGGCTGTCGCCATGGCGACCGGCGGCCGCGTCCCGCGGGGCGGAAGGGCCGCGCTCTCGCGAGATGGCGGCGGCCGGGCCGGGTAGGGCCGGAAGGAGGCGCGTATTTGAAGGCGGTGGCGGCGGGAAGGGGCGGTGGTGGAGGAGGAGGAGTAGTAGCGGTGCAGGTGAGTGTGTTTGTCCTGTGGCATGGCGTCATGTCGCTCCGGTGCTCCTGCTGAGTGAAGTGCGGGGCTGGCCCGGGGGGGGCGAGGCCGTGGCTGCAGCGCCGGCTCCCCGTGCCCGGGGCGGCGCCGGGCTGGCCCTTCCTCGGGACCGTTTCTATCCCGGCGAATGGCGCTTGAGAATGGCTGAGCGCAGCCGCCTGCGCCGTGAAGGTGTTGGGCTTGAAAAAGTAGGGAAACAAGGGGGCCCTCGTTTTCAGAAACGGAATAACTGAACTGCGAACTTGGGAAGTTGAAGTGGTGCAGTGTTACAAGGCTTCTAGTTCTGCCGTGGGACGGGGATGACCTTTAGGTTTTAGCAGGATGTCCACTTGCTAGCTGTTATTCGTTTCCAAATTGATGTGCTTGTTTTAAGGCTTGTTCAGCGAAGTATTTGTATATAGAATCATTTAGGTTGGAAGAGACGTCTAAAATCGTCTATCGTGCCTCTTTTATCATGTGCTTTGTGTATGGCTCTAATTCTGTGAAGGGCTTTAAAACAGCATTAACATGAGGAAGTATAGATTCTATTTGAACTGTACCAAATAACGAAGTAACTGGATGCCAAAAATCTTGACAGTAACTTTGGTGTGGTTCTCAGTGTTTCCTTCTAGTCCTCTGTCTCTCTAACACAAACAAGCAAACAAAAATACAAAAACACCTGTTTGTTTCCAGGTTCAGTTACTCACCTGAATCTCACTGTTGAGTGAATGTCAAATAAAAGGCTTTTAAAAATATTAAATGACAGTGCTATGGGAATCACTCACATGGGAGGGATGCAAGACTTAAATCCATATCACAATCTCAGAACGAAAATGGGGCCTTCAGTCTTAGTTCTAAATCTGTTGACTGAAAGATTTGCATAATAAGTCTTATTTGCTCTATTGCCAGAGCTTGGCATAAACTGCTTAGATATTTAGTTCTTAGTATGTTATAATTGTAAGTACTTTCAAGTATTTTCAAGTCTTATTTTTCATAATACATGTGTCTTTTAACACATGTTCTTAGAGGATATTTGTAATACTTGTTAGCTATCTCTTTGAGAAAGCTCAAGTGCAGTTTCTTGTTCTCTAGTCTCCACCATTTACACAGTAGGTTTTTAGAAGAAATTTATCCATTATTTAAAAGAAGTTTTTGGAATTGACTCTGATTTATGGCTTACACCTATGAAGTGTAGCTGAAGTCATGTGTTAAAATATAATACTTCTGTCGGTTTCTTGAGGGAATAATATCAAAACTTTGTTAACTAATGCCTGTGAAATATTGGTAGTCAAGTGGAATATTTATGTGATTGTCAAATATTTACTTTGGGTTTGAACTAACATAACAGGCAAACTGGCAGAATATGTCACCTGGAAAGGTTCTGCAACCTGCGGTGAAAATGAAGGTGGATGAACTCTTTTTGTGCTGGTTGAGTCAGCCTACAACTCAGTTAACACTAAAGGACTGCTTGAGAAGAATCAAGAATAAGGAGAAAACTGAGTTTGGTAACACAGATTCAGGAAGCAGTACAAATGAGAGTTTCACCAGCAAAAATTCCAATTCCAAGCAATGCCTATTAGGAGATACCAGATTGCCTTTGTCTTTCAGTCCTCCTCAGCTTTCTACTACTCTTCCATTGGCGACTCCAACTAGCTCAAGAAGCTCCTCTAATGTTAGAGCAGCACGTCGATCCTCAGGGACCAAAGAAGTAAGTTTGTTTCTTACTAGATTTATTTGTTTAAATGGAACTGACTTTTGTGCTTATGGTATTGGCAAATTATGTAAGTAGTTTTCCCAGAGGAGGTATCAGGAGTAGAGTAAAGCAGCACCACTGAGCATAAAATACCGATGTTTGTGTGTCATTACTGTCAGTGGATAGGTGGCCTAAGCCTCCATAAGATTATCTTGGCTCCTTGCCATCTAATTGTGGATAAATTTAAGTCCTTGTGTTTGTATTCCTTTTATAACATACTGCCTTGACTGCAAGTATTCCTTTGTCTAATGATACCAGGCACTGTTGTTAGTACAAGATTCAAATTTGGCTTCACTGAATCTACATACTGACAAAGTAGTTGTTTTAGTACTGCATGGTACACTCATCACTTCCTTCCTAATGAGCTCTTTATCTTTAACAGACAGTGCCCTCTGTGCAAGGATAACAGCCCTGGCCCCCAACCTGAAATGCTCTTTTTAAGTTTGCAGTTCAGTTCAATCTAGTTTCTAGCCCTTTTCATAAATTGTAAAAACAAAACTGGATAGAAAATGTTGTTGTGACTGACAGAGTTAATTGTTGCTTATGTATGATCAACAACCGTTGAATCATAGAATGGTTTGGACTGCGAGGGACCTTCAACATCATCTAGTTCCAACCACCCTGCCACGGACAGGGACACCTTCTGTTAGACCAGGTTGCACAAAGCCCCATCCAACCTGGCTTTGAACACTCCCAGGGATGGGAGATGCACGGCTGCTCTGGGCAACCTGTTTCAGTGTCTCACCATCCTCACAGTAAAGAATTTGAATTTATTCTTAATATTTGATCTACACCTGCCATTTCCCAGTGTCCCGTCACTACATGCCCTTGTGCGAAGTCCCTCTCCAGCTCTCTTGTTGGTCTCCTTTAAGTACTGGAAGGCTGCTCTAAGTTCTACCCATAGGGGAACAGTTAAGTAAGTTCTCCAGGGGGACCAACCCCAACTCTCTCAGCCTGTCTTTTTTGGCAAGGTACTGTGGCCCTGTGTTCATCTTTGTGACCCTCCTCTGGACTCGCTCCAGCAGATCCTTGTCCTTCTTATGCTGAGTACCCCAGAGCTGGGCACTTCAGCTGGGGTCTCACCAGAGCAGAGTAGAGGGGCAGAATCACCAACCTTGCCCTGCTGGCTGGCTGACTTTGATGCAGCCTGGGACACAGTTGGCTTTCTGGGTCATGTTGCTGGGAAATGTTGAGCTTTCCATCCAGCAACATCTTCTACCTAGGAGCTCCTCTCCCCACCTGGCCTGCTTTTTGGCTTGGGATTTCTTTGTCCCAGATGCAGGGCCTTCTGCTTGACCTCTCTGAACTTCATGACATTGATAAGGACTTCAAAGAGTTATGCTGTTTATGCTATAGGACTATAAATTCATATATTTTAATACTTGAAAATTCTAAGAGGTTGTAGCTCCCAATTGCTCTACATAATTTGGTATCTAATGTATTACAGTGTCCAGACCTGGTATCCCAAGGAAGCCTGCTCAGTTGGGTAAGGGTGGAAAGTATGAAGCTGGGATGTTTAACAGTATCAGTTATTTGTTTGTTCTTGATATGCATTGAGTGTCTAGACTAACCCTTTAACCCGCAGGAGTAACAGCATGACTCTTTTGCACTTAAACATTTAATCTGAAATGACCTCTTGGCTTCATAAATACTGACTTTCAAATCTGTTTTGACAGCTTTTTAGCTCCAAAACACCACATGTCCGGTCTAGTGTCTGGCTGGATTGACTTTACAATAATGAGGACTTGTATTTATGTATAATAACCAGCCAGACAGCAGGGCATGGTGATTGATTTACTTTTGTTGTTGTTCACAGTATTCCTCTTCTAGTGAAATGCAGAAAGTCAGTCAGCAGATGCTCACTTTATTCTTGTATCAGATAAAAGCAAGCAAATGAAGAGTTTCCAGTAAAACCTAACCCGTACATTGTAATTTCTCTTCATGAGTCTTGGTTGATTGCTTGAAGTAAATCCCATAAAGAAGAACTAGAAGAGATAAATTAAGAATAACATCCTTGACTTAATTGGAATTGTTTGTGTAGTGCTGAGAGAGAGCATAGAGGGCTTAGGTTGTTGGTTGCTTGAGTAGTTTGGGGAGGGGGAATTTCTAAGCAATGAGAAATTTATTTATAGCTTTACTATTCAGGTGAATGGAATCTTCATCCAAAAGTTTTTTTAATCTCTAAGTGTAAATTGCATTTGCAGCTGGCATCAACTCTTAAGTACCACCAAGAATTGTGTGTTCTGCCATGACAATGTATTTTCTCTTAGAAAGCACAATGTGCTAAGTGAAACCCCACTTTCTTCCACAAACTACATCATGCAGTGTCAAAACTAATGCATCTGCTGTTCTGAATATTTCTCAGATCAAGCCACAATGGTTTTTCCTACCTCGTATGAGTTTTAAGTAAGTTTGAGGTCCTCATCTTGTTTCTGTAACAGGAAGAAAATATTTCAGATACTAGACCTACAGTATGAGCTAATACAGATTTAAATTCTAAATAGCAGTCCTAGAAAATGGTGAAAGTTAATGTGTTGAGCTCTGTGTGCATGAGGGTGTTATTAGGAAAAGGCTTTTACATCCAGCCATCAAGAGCTGGAGAATTATTTCTTTTTGGACTATATAAGTCAACTTAAAGTTTAATAAGATGTTTATTGTGCACTGGAAGTCTCATAAGGCAGTCTCATACAAGCAGTTAACTTACTTTGGCATGATACATTTTCAGTATCACTGAGCTAAATCACGTCATTTTATTATGGGTAAGGCTGCTGTATGCCTTTTTTCTGTTTCTTAAATGTTCCTGCAAGTTTTTTGAAGTGCACCAAACAATAAAGCTGATAAAGCATTCCATACTTAAGTAATTACCAGGAAGTAAACATGAATGTGTAGGAAAACAGCATTTTCATGCTACAGGTTTCTGTAGTTAGTGAAACAAGTTAGTCCACTTGTTAGTGAAACATGTTTTTCTGAATGGGAAGCATTCTTAGTTAGAATCTAATTAGATATGTAGTCTTTGATACTTTAAACAGTAGCATATGAACAAAAATAAGTTGGTGTGCTGATGACAACCATTACATAGCATTAAAAGTACTGTAGCTGTCAGCTATTGTATTCAAGGAGATTTTTGTTTTTTACAGACATTAGCTTGTAGTTGAAGCCTTCGGGTTACACTTCTATCCAAAATCCAGAGGTTGCTGTGTATTTTGCTGAAACATGAATGTCTTGTCAGAAGAGAATTTGCTGTCTTTCAAGGTAGTTGAAGCCCTCCCCGATGAGCAAATCAAAAGTACTTATTCCAGTAATGAAAGAACATACATGGTCTTGATGGAATTTTTTTCATCTGGACAGGTCACTTAAAGCCATGTTAAGAGTAAACTATTGACTTAATCCAAATGCGCATTTTAAAATCTATTCAGGACTCTGCCATGAAAATTCATCTTTCGGTGTGTTTTAGTGTAAATGCAAATGAAACGGTTTGTTTAGGGATTGTTTTGGCTTTTTCCTTTACAGGTGGTACTTTGCTTTGCTTGTATGGTGTCATTTACAGTGAGGTGGATATCTGACTGTGCTCATTGTATAAGCATGGTAATTGCAAAATTCTGGTCACTTTGGTTATGTGCTGTGAAGTGCTTGCTATTCTGCAAGTAGGCCTGTGATTTGTCTGTATTATGTTACTGCAAATAACAAATATTTAGAGACATAAAAAAAAAATTGTGTTCAAGTCTTAAATATTATCTGAGTGTATTGTTGAAGAAATTCTAGAGTTGTAACTTTCAAACTTGAAGGATAGCTATTGTAGATTTCTTCTAACCCTTATCACTACTTTACATTGATTTAAGTGTTTCTGGGACTCTAGATTATCTTCAACACATGGGGTGTACACAGTTGTACACTGTTCATCACATTTTCAAAAATGCTAATCCTCAAGGCATAAAAGGTGCCACTGGCAAGATGTTTAATCCTAACCAGCTGGTGTGCAAGGTATCTGGGGAAGCATTTCACAGAATTCCCTATGGGTATTTTGTGGGATGGTGGTACAGAGAGAATGTGATAGAATCAGAAATACTTCAAAGTTATTTTCCATTTCTCTGCAGGGTCAACTTTTGTTATAAAGGTGCTGTTCCTTCTTGTAGTCCTGTGGCAAGTAAAGTTAATTTTCTGCCTATTTCTGTAACTTTTTTTTTTCCTTCTTTAATATATGACTACTTAGCTTTTCTTTTTACCATGAATAACATTCTTGCCAAATGTTTGTAAGCAGTTACTTGATTTAAACATAGTGGTACTGCCTCAATCCGTTTTTGTTTAAAGGGAGGCTAGAATGAAACCTTTTAACATTGACTGAAATCTGAATAACACCTAACAGTTGCTTTTTGAAACAAATTAATTCTGAAGGCTTGAGGTAGAGGGCAGCTGGGCTGATAGCATCATCTTGTGAGGTGTCAGCATCCGAATTGCTGCCTGGTACAGGTTCATACCAGAAGCACTGTTGACTCCAGAGTCTGGGCTGTGTGAGCTGTGTCAGCATTGCTCTGCACACCAGGTTGCGCTGTGTGGTCTAACACAGCACTCCCTAACTCTGTGTCATGCAAAGATAGTGTTAGTGGTGCCATGTCCTGTCACTAAGTGGGGAGGATGGTGGACCTGGCTTTCAACTGAAGCCCGTGACTTAAAGCAAGACTGTAAATAACCTGATATCAAACTGATGTACTTTTACAATGATAGCAGGGTACTATGAAAGATGTCAGCATTAGTGTGATCTCAG
Organism: Cinclus cinclus; assembly: GCF_963662255.1. Classification (NCBI taxonomy): domain Eukaryota; kingdom Metazoa; phylum Chordata; class Aves; order Passeriformes; family Cinclidae; genus Cinclus; species Cinclus cinclus. The sequence continues at coordinate 84,535,483 of NC_085047.1, forward strand.
TAAAGCTCCTTCTATGGTGCCAACAAAGGAAAGGCAGCCAAAAGTTCATATTAAGGTCTGGAAGAGTGCAGCTAGAGGTGTTTCTATAAAATCATTATTGGTTTTGAGTGAGATGACATAATAGTAATCAGCATAAGCAGCACTGGTAGTATGTCATAAGCTTTGCTGAATAGCTTGGAATAGAAGAACATTATCCTGATTAGAGAATTAACTGTTCTTTATATTTATAATTGAGAAAGTGAAAATTATTCACTGTTGTAAGGTTTTGATAGTGCTCCTTATTCAAACTGTATATGCCAGGGTAGCAAGATAAATTTTACTTTTGTTAGCAGTTATATTTGTTTTGTTCACTCTTTGTGCTTGATTAAAAAAAGTAGTGAACTTTTGTCCTCTTTCAAAGTGGCAGTTGCACTTGCGTCCCACTGGGCGTAAATGCTGTCATATTTTTTACATGCTGCATCCAGTCTTAGGAGTTTTTGGCATTTCTAGTACTGAGAAATGGAATTCAGAATTGTGTAGCGCTCCTCAAGTTTGAGGTTCATCTGAATCCTGGCACAGGACAATTAAAATTAATTCGATTTTGAATTATTACATTTATTAATCACAGTAACTCCTTTGGGACTAACTGACACTTAAAAGCAAACCCAAAGAAGTTCAAAGCTATATGGTCATAGCTTACTGATCGTTACTTCCAGTTGCTTCTCTGTCCAATCTTTCAAAACAGGTAAACTTAATTATAGTTTTACATCAGTATTTAAATAGTGCATTTTTTAATGGGTGATTAATCTGTGAGGAAATTGGAAATTAGGAATTGATGTATTTTTTATTTTTTTTAGCGATGCTTGAGAACCTCTTCATATGCCTTACATTTACTCTGTCAGCAAGAAATAAACTTGAGGCCAAAAGTATGTATAGGCTTACTTCAGTATAAAATGATAAATGCTCATCCAGTGAGCTACTTTTTCCACTGTTGCACCTAGTCAACGGCTGCACAGGATTTTTCAGCAAGCCATGTTATGAGAAAAATCTTCAAAATGCCAGTGGTAAAATCAGATTACCGAGTTTTGGCCAGTTAAGAGGTTTTGCACATACAATTGTCTTAAAGTTGCCTTGCTTTCATTGAATCTAAATTGTTGTATTGATTCAAGAAGATACTAATTAAGCATACTCATTGTTTTTCAGTCAGCAACAAATAGTTACTGACTTTAGTGTCTTAAGTGTGGCCTAATATGTAAATAACTCATTTGTGTTGGGCTGTTCATGTGATCTTTGTTTTCCAGTTAACCACATGGTTCCAGTGTCTTGGTAACTAAGATTAATTTGTATTCTGTGAACAAAAGATGCAGCTTAAAATATCACTACAGTGACCAAGAGGTGTTTTTAAAAGTGTATTCCAGTACTTAATGTTAGATGTGCCCCTTTTGCATAGCAATCATGTAAAAAATAGCTAGAAACTGTAGAGCCACCCATGTACTGCTTCTTGACCACAGGTATTGCAGGAATGATGAGCTCTTGGGATATGTCGCATTAACCTTGTGCAGGCTGTTTAGTTTCATTTCATATGGAACTAGCCTTGCATATTTGTTCTATGCAGATCTTACTAGTAACTTTGGCTGATTTTGGGTTAAGTGAGATGAGCTGGAAGTCTGAAAGAGAGATGTCCATAAAGTTTGCATGAGAAAATGTAGGAGGAAACACTGAGTGGGTGCCGAGGAAATCCTTGCTAAATATTTGCAAGATGTGCTTAGTGTGAATTAGGTTCTATTTGACCTTCTTGAGGAAATAAGGCTTGTGGAACTTATCAAATGGCTTGACTTGATCAAGTTTTTTTTGATTCAGCAGAACCAGGAGAACAGTTTCTAATGAGTTGTATTCCTTTAGAAGCTAGATTTGTATTAATAAGCAATAAATCTTCTAAATTTTGTAAGCATTTCTAATAGATATGATCATTACTACTATGCAAATAATAATCCTTGTGGCATACTTTACCAAAATATAAAGCAAACTATTTGGAATTATGCACTATTGAAAACAATTATGAGCTAGATTATTCTTCCAACTGCTGAATCTTTGTGAATAGTCATCATTTACAGCAAATACTGTCTCCTGTTGTAACATCAGATTTTAAACAAAAGATCACTAATTTTCTTCTCTTTCTTGCTTTTAACACACTAAAAACACCACCTGAAATTTTGACTACTTGCTTATTTATCAAGTGACAAATTGACACTTAGTATTTTAGAAAGATTTTTCTAGAATGTTTGAAAAAATATATAAATTTTGCATAAAGACTTGGAGTAATGGGGATTGGAGGAAAGTCAGGAGTACTGTTCCTGTTTTGGTGATGTATATGTGGTGTTCTACCTCCATAAGATGTCTAATATCTTGGGTCCTTTTTCTTCATGTGTAGTGATTGCCCTGTTAGTTATTCTGAAAGCTGAAGTTCATGTGGTTACCAATGACCACCTTCTTTCCTTGCTTTGTCCTTTGGCACTGTACCCTGCTTGCAGTTTTGGAGGCGCACAGCTTTCCGTTTAGTTTTGCAGAAATCAGTATAGTTTCTGTTGCCTCCATTTCCTGTATCAGCAATGATTTCAGACTGGTACAAGAACACAGTGGTATTAGATTAAGGCTTCACAGAAGTTCTCTCAGAAATCCTGGTTTTGGTCGGTAAATTAGAAATTTGTGATTTTACTGACAGGCTTGTAGGACAAAGTTTATGTCTTAAGCTTCCCAATTTGTTGGTTTTGTGTTAAGATCTTCAGGGAGGGAAATCTCAAGCAAAATCAAGCAAGCAGCTGTTGTGCAGTTGTCACTGACTCAAAATTATTTTCTTGTGATTTCAGGGACTAAATTACATGTCAAGTTAACCTCTGATGTTGGTTTTAAAATTGTAATTTTTTTCACACACCAATCATTCTAGTCTGGGAAAAGATGTTTTTGAAAGGATTAATTGAAAAATTCAATTAATATCCAAAAGATGGAAGTACTGAACAGCTTATATGATGTTTGAACAAATTGCTGAACAGTTATAAAAATGTCATTCATATTCTTATTACCAGAGTATTCTGTCAACTTGTCAACTTCTACATTAAGGTGATAAAATGTAAATAATACTGATCTTGAAATTACTAAATACCCAAAATGTGTGACTTTGAAAAGCTCCATAATACATATCATTAGACTTGGTTGTAAAAGTTGCTGTCCGTTATAGGAAAATCTGTGGCATTCTGAGTCAGCCTGAACTGATACTTCATTTCAACCTAATTCTGCCATTCAGAGGCTTACAGTGGTAAAGTTACAGGTGCATCTATTGTGGACTGTAGCTTTATCTGTGCATAGTCTCTGTAGCATCATGGTTCTCCTAAAATGTAAAAACACAGCATCTTATTAGAGGAAATATGACTTTAATTTCTGTAATCCATACTAGATTTTTGCTTGCATCTTTCTGTTTTTAATACTGACCTCATCAGCATCACTTTGGGTGGTCCTGGTTTTCCTGATCTGATGAATCTGAAGAGTCATCTAAAGATTGTGAGTAGTAAATAGACTCCATCTGCAAAGCTATTCCAATGACCCTTTTCCCTTAAAATTTCAGTTTATGCTGTACACAAATAAATAAAATGTGTAGTGATTTTTTTAAGATGGCAGAGAACATGAGAATTGTTCTAAAGATATGTAAACCATTCATTTATTGTCAGGCATTGGTTTTATAACTTCTAGTATTGATGCTTGCCGAAGTTAGTCTGTCAGATGCAGTTAACAAACTGAAAAAGGCCCTTGCTCTGTCTTTGGAGTCCAGACTGTGTAATCATAGCAAGGTGAAATGTATCTTATCACAGTTGTAATCTGATAATTGCCCATGCCTGGTGTTCATACATGGCTTACTTATGGTAATGTGCAGAAAATCTGATCAGCCCCTCCTTCCTGGCCTCCCAACATAACTGCACATCTGGCATCTAACTGCTGTCTTTTAACTTAGTCACTGTCTTGCCTCCTAAGAATTTTGGATTCTGTTAGCAGCTGTGGAAAGAACTGCCAGGCATTGTTCAGTCTAATCCAAGACTACTGGAAACTTTAAATAATCATTCAAGAAGGCATTTACATGCAATACTTCCCATTCTGATGGGGAGGCATTGCATCCTAAAAGAAAAAATATTGTGTCAAGCCCCAGATGCACATGAACTCCTTTCCAAGACCAAAGGATCAGTTTCTTCTTGTGAAGGTAGATTTGTTAACTGCACAGTGTCAACATTCTAGCAGGTCATCGGTATGTCATACTCCAGCAGCACTGTCCATGACTTTAAAGCAATCAGTTTCCATGACTGGTTGTTGAATAGGAGCCTAATAACTTGATTCCTTCTCCTATGTACACACTGTACGTATTAGCTCCCTTGGGTTTTGTGAGTGTACTGCTAAAAGGGATGACTTTTATCCAAATGAGAGTTAGGGATGGATAGTATACTTCGTTATTCTGTTCAGCTCCCAAGTGCATTGTCCTCCTGTTCTCTTTTCATGCACAGCAGTTACAAATGGGAAGTTGCTAGCAAGAAATTAGTTTCAGGATCTTTCAGTGTAGCAAAGGCCAGGTATGGACTATCTGGTTTAAAGTAATTCTTGATAACATGAAATTATAGTGATTGTCTAGTGACAATGTTTTGTGGGGGGGGGGGGGGGGGGTGAAGAAAAAAGAATGTTGCATTTCAGGGTTGTTTGGTTTGGGTTTGCTTCTTTTCTTAGTACAGCAAAGAATTGCTTTTTTTTGTTTGTTTGTTTTCTCGTATATTTATGTACTTCTTTGTTTTCCTGCCTCATAGTAACTGTGTTTTAGCAACTGTGTTTTAGTTAGCTGGTTGACTTCTTGTATATCTTCCTGAACTATTTGTTTTTGCTAGTGCCTTCTTTCCGCTTTAAACCTTTGGAATATATCTTTAATACTATGTTGGTAGTGTGATTCTGTGTTAGTCATGCTGTTACTTTTTTTCTATATTGAAAAGGTGCCACCTTGCCATACTTCTCTTTACTGCTGTGTTCTGTGTTCCTAACTATTAAGTTACTTTTGTAAAGGGTTGCACTAGTTGCATAACAGCCCTTTACATCTCCAAAGCAGCCAATGTAACAATTTTCTTTCCACAGTTAACCCAGTAGTCCTTCCTAATTTTCTGTGCCATCACAGGCATGGATGACAGATGCTATTGGGTTCCATGCTGTTGCCATTGGGCTTGGCTGTTCAGCCTTATTTAAACTTCTACTGAAAGCCAAACAGGCTTTCTGTCATCTTGGCTTACATTTTACTGGGTTAAAGATTAGACTCCAGGAACTAAAGTTTTTATATGGCTGAAAATTTTCTTGGGGGTTTACTGTAATGCTGGGATGCTTTTTCCAAAGACTTGAGGTTACATCCACTTAATCTTTTAAGACGTTAATATACTGCTGCTATGTGCTTCTGACAAGAAATTCTGGTTTGATAGGCAAATAGTTAAGGGTTTTTTTAAAGTAGTGTTCAAGACTGTATTTCCTCTGCCAGGAAATACCCAGAATATTGTGTTATGTTGTATTATTTTTGTTTGTTCAGATATTTGTTAAAGTGGTAGACTCTTTGGCCACAGTCCCTTGAGTCCAATCCATTCATAGTGTGTATCTTTAGCTTTGGAAGGAATCTCTGAGCATGCATCTTCCCCTCTGTTTGTTTATCTAGCTAATAATAAGCTGCCAGGATACTTGAACAGCTTCGTGGCAGGCACCCAGACCTTCACCCAGCAAAGGATTTTGCCTTAGCTTTCACTGGAGAGAATTTGGGTCTAGAATAAATGCAAGGCTACACTTGAACACTTCCAGCTCCACTGGGAGAAAAGCTGACTTTCCCTTTACCCTGTGGTTAATTAATGACTGAAAAGGTTAAAACAGATCTTGGGCGATTCATGGCCACATTGCTTTATAAATGCTCAGTCTCATTGAATGTGGCAATACAAGCCCTTTTTCCATTTAGATGGTGAAAAGGATGTGAGTAGTAGCTGCCACTGTACCTAAGTATATTCAATTGCATGGATATGGTTCATATATTGTAACCTGTGAATAACAAATATCCAGGTATATGAACCACCACTAGGTTGGAAACTGTAGTGCTGAAACGTATTAAGCTATGGGATTGACTTGGAGCAGTGAAATAATACTATGATAAAGCAGTGCAGAATATTCAAAATACTGAACCTGATTTACTGGCTAAGATATGATAGAATCTATGTTCTGTTTGAATAAAGGAGGGGAATACTCTCTCCAAAATGGGGTTCAGAATGTTTCTTTGTTACTGAGGCTCCTTCAGCAGGTTCAGGAGCTCCTGGCCTTTTAGGTTCCAGACTGGCACTTCACTCCTTTAGGTTAGCTGTCCATGTGACAGTTCATCATCTTAATGACAAAATACAGCCAACAAATAAGACAGTGAATGTAGCAGCAAATGGGAGTGCATCACCTAGTTGAAAGGGATGAAAATAGAAAGCAATTTAAGTGAGAAGATACCTTTCCTTACCTCAAGTAAGGCCTGTTCTGCCTAACCTGTAACACAATCTGCCTTGCAATACAACCTTCCTGACCTTCCACATTTTGGTCTGGAATGGCTGTCTGTTGCCAGAGTAGGATTCCTCTCCTACTCTAACACCTCAGTCCTTCATCTCAAGTTCCAGGCATGCTGCTGTTGTGTACTGCATGCCCAGTTTTCTGTTGACTTCCCTGTGGCCAAGGTTTATCCCAGGTTAGTTGATTTAGTCTTCCTAAAAGTCAGTGAGTGACAGCCAGATTTGCTCAATGCAGTTGGATAGTCTGGTCATGCCAACCACAACATGTCTGACTCTTGCCTTGTCAATTCCTTTCTTGTTCTCCCACTTCCGAAAGAAATAAATATCTTCATAACAAGTTGCAATAAAGAAGCAGGAGGCGAGGACAGGACTGGATACTAAATTAAAACCAAGAAAGCAGGGGCTTTGTCATCATAACAGTGTATGATAAACTAAAAAAGCATCCAATTAAGACAAATCATCTTTCAATTGTACTTTTTCATAGTTTCCTTTTCTTAATTGAACAAGGATATTTACTGTGGAGTTTTAATACAGTGTTACATTATTGAGTGGCTAAATGGGGCTAAAGGTTACATGGGAGTAAAATAGTGCCATCCAGCAAAAGAAATCTCTGATGTAGTGGTGAAAGACTTGTTTTGGGCTGTATACATCTTTGTGTAATCAGAAAAATGGCCTTATTTAAAGTAGGAGGGATGAAATCAGAGTAGGATTGGCCAGGTCTTTCCTTTTACTCTGTTAGTAACTAAACTTGTGCATGACAAGGTATGGATAATAAATAGCCGACACCTCTATCTTAAGAGAATTTGGAGGTGCGAACAGTATTCACAGCTTGGAATAGTAAGAGATGCCAATACTCATAACTGTAATGCTGACATCTGAAAAAAAATTCAACCAAAACAGCAGCGTTTTGTAAAGATTCCCATGATAAAGGTACATCCATTTAAAATGTGAAAACTCTACTAGTTGTAAGTTAATGTACCTAAAACTGTAAAAGAGAAGGAATTGAAGGTCACTTCAATTTTCACAGGAGCTTATTCTCACATTTCTATTTCCATGAGGAATATTGATGTGTACTGAAACTTGGCCTCACCACCCCTTTAAAATGTATTTGAGATTCAATACATTGAAAATAGATGGTAGTGGAGTCTAACTTTAATGCTAGCAAAATGTGACAGGTATGCAATTTAGTACATAGATGTTAATGTTTGTAAAACTATTTAGGAGAAAAAAGTATCCTGACAATTTTTTTCAAATGTTGTGACATCATTTGTATTTCTAATGTAACCTTTTGGTAAAACATGATTTATAGCAGTATGTCAGTGTGGTAATATTAGCTTCATTTCTGCTATGGCTTTCCATCTTAACACTCAAATTTTTAGGTTCTTGCAGTACAGTAACCTAGATATAGGTTAATGTAAAAAAAAAAGTATTTATTTATTATGTGAGCCATTCTGAAAGCCTGTCTAATGCCTTTTCATTGCCTTCATTTTCCCAGTGTAATAAGGTTCCCACTAAAGGACGAAAGAGTTTAAAAGGAATTAATTGCTGTGTAATAAGCCTTATCCTTCTGAGGTAATTCATTGAGGCTAGACAGTGAGTGTTTTGTGACAGAAGGGAAAGCTGAGGGGGATGGGAGGAGGAAGCTAGAAAAAAAACCACGACTGGCCTCTCTGCATTCCTGTAGGGCTTGCCTTTTTTAAAATTGGAAGCTGCTTTTATAAATGCTCCTCCAAACACGGTTTTCATTTTCCATACTGTCTCATTTAGACTTTGGAATGCCTGGATGAAAGGGCAGGCCCCCAAAGTGACTTCCCAATCTGTTTTTGCAATTCCAGCCAAGTTCCCTCTAATGTATGGAGCGGGCAAAGTTGAGCTGACTCTTATAGTATCACAGAACTCGGGTGCAGCTGCTGCTTTAAGCAGCACTGTGTGATAATACAACAGCTCTGCTATTTACTGGGACTCAAGTGCCTGGACTGGCACACAGAGACATTATATGAAATCCGAAAGCATGAGGATAAAGGAGATTTCTTTGCGACAAGATCCTGATCTAAGAAAGGAGTTGGCATTGCTAGCTCGAGGATGTGATTTTGTTTTACCTTCTAGATTCAAGAAGAGACTGAAAGCTTTTCAGCAGGTTCAGGTTTGTCTTTGTTTTTACACAATTAAGTTATCATTGTCAATTGTACCTTTGTAGTCACTCAAACTGCAAGCTATACATGGAAACTTACTAAACTAGTAGGGTTTTCATAATCTGTTCCATATATGATAGTTTCTTCTGTGTTTAAAAGACTGTTGAGAGTTTGCTGGAGCACATAGCTCAGCTGAAGTACAATGTTTGCACAGAGGTATATGCCCTGAAAAATTGGTGCGTTTAATGCTGTTAGACTTTTAAAGATTGTTTTCTGTAACCTGCATAATTGTAATCTACATGCATTTCCCCAGGGGGTTTAATTTCCCTCTTATGAGAACTGGGCATATAAAATATAGGCTGTAACTTTACTAGCTCAAACAATATGATTAAAAAGTGCTTTCATGCTTGTATGATGATCCTGAATTCCTTTAGATTATTTTGTACATTTTATTTGGATGCGATCAGTTGTTGCTGCTTGGTTCACATGTGTAGTTCTGCTGTTTTGTAGCAGTTAAAGCTACGATTTTAAAATGTGCTTAAAATTGTGAATAGAAGTATTTGAAAAGTAAAATCAGTAGGAAAACTACTTAACATAAATGTTCAAGGAGACTTGTGATCTCTTGAAGTGAGAATGTGTACAATGTTTTTTAAGAAACTGAAATTTGGTATTTCTTTGAATACTCTTTAAGACGTGGTATCTGAAAGTATTCACTTTGACCTTACCTCACCCTCACTTCTAATTCATATAGTAAAGGTGTGTCAGTGAAAGCATGTGTGAATTTTTTTTCCCCCTTTTTTAATTAAGAGAAGTTTAGCAGTTGAAAAAAATTACATTAACTTAGAATTTCTGGCATTGTTAGTTATTCTAAATATAGCTTGCTACTTAATTTTGAATTCAGTGCACTAATGTCCCTTTCAGGTGACCTTCAAGAGAGGGACATAGAGCCCTATGACCCTAAGAATGTACTAGCCTTCTGTCTTCTATATGATTATTTAAAATTTGTTTTAAGTGATCTTTATAAGCAAGGTTTACTCCTTTGTGCAGAGCAGAGTGCCAGTGTGCTGGTTTATACCATTCAGCATAGACATGTGAGTGAAAAGGATTTTTGACTTGCCTTCTGTGCTAAACTGGAGACAGGTAAGAGAACTTGTTGACTAGGGACAGCAGGAAGATAAAATACTGTCTTAATTGCCCAAAAGTAGTAATAGCAGTTAATGTTTAGGCACCTCGGAGGAAGAGGCAAGTTTAGTCCAGTCATGGCATCCTGTTGTAAACAAACACAGCATTACCTTGTGTGGTGCCCCTTAACTTGATCTGTCTTTCATCGAGTGATAGTTGGATCACTTGTACTTTTACAGGGCCTTTTTATGGTGACCTAGAAAACATCTCAGTGTAGTATAGTTAAGCATACCTCCAAGCTACTAACTACTTTAGAAAACAGCTTGTCTAATCTGTAGTGCTTTTTTTCTGTTTTAGGATGCTGCTGGCTATAAACTTACAGTGGAGACAATAAGTAAATATTTTTCATTTTTAACCAGTCTTGCACTTCCTGTGTAAATGGCAACTGTAGAATAATGTATGATAAATGACTTAATTACAAAATTCTTTGGGAAAAACAGAATTAATAGGAGTATAAAACTAGAATATGAGGTCTGTTGTTGCTCAGTTTGATATAAAGTATTTTATATTAAGTATATTTTTAGGTGGTGGTTTGCTTTGACTTCATGATTTTAAGGACACCTTTTTGGAAGTATCATCAAAAACTAAATACGGGTGCTAGTAACTGTTGATACAAAAGATAGGTATTCTTTACCTGCCATTTTATGTTAATGTTAATTACAACTTATCCTCATAGGTTAGGTGTATTTCAAAGAATAGCTATTATCACCTACATAATCATTGAAGAAATGTCATGTTAAAGACTGCTTAGAGATTTTGTGGAATAACTTGTAACAAAACTTTATCACTTCAGTTGCTAAGCTTTGTTGCTTTTGGAATTTGCAACCTCCTGTTCCACTGTGTAGGCTTTCAGACACAACAGTTCATGAATATGATGTAAACTTGGAATGCTAAAATCAAGCAGAAATTCTTCCATATATCTACTACAATCTTGTAATTTTATAATTTGTTAAACAAATTACATTCTCTTTAAGAAGTTTGTGCTATTAAAACTAGCATCTTAAAATAAAAAATGAGTAATGGTGGTGGATGGTGAAATAACATGTGGCTCAGAATCTGCTCTGAGGCAGGTTGGAATGACTGGGTCTTCTAGAGGTTCCAAGAATTCTAAGGCAGTGGCTTTTCATATAGGGCCATGTAACTAAATAACCTGTTTAGGTAATCCCCTGTGGTTTAGAAGGGGTGGACATTAGAGCAGAGCACATCAAGTTTCTTGAAAGTCTTTAAATAACCACCAGTGGTGAGGTGGATTGTTCTGGAAAGTGGTAGAATAGGCAATTCCTCAGTTTTCATTTATTGATGAAAATTGAAAGAACCTGAGTAAAGTAAGGCTTTATGGAAAGATGTATTTCTCAAAAGAAATATAAAACAATGCATAACTGTTGAAATGTTCTCTATTACCTGGAGGAGCTAAAGTTCTTAGTAGGTATCTCTGTATAAAATCAAGTAAAACTTCAGTCTGTCTTATCCTGATGTTAATTCCAAGACCAAGATCTTAAGTACTTAACACCTATAGGATATATTAAACTGGAAATACAGAACTTGAAGAGTCTCTGTGTCCACCTTGCTCATCAATTTATCAAACTTTGGAGGGGGAAGAAACTATCAGGTTGACAATTGTACTGGCAACTTAAAGATATGAACTAGAAGGCTGAGTACTGTGTTTTAGCCAACATCTGGTGACATCCAACAATGACAGGTAGGGACTATAAGGAGCACCATTATGCATGCTATATGAGGAAAATATACCTGCAGTTTGAAGCAAAATTAGAATAAAATACATGTGTGTACACTGATGCGCTTATACATTTGTAACTCAGTGTTAGCTGAACTAGGAAAATGGGTATTTTTTGGTACTTTAGAGGCCACATCACCTTACAAAACTGTGGAGTTCAAACTTTAAAACTAGGCCTTTTAGTAAGTCAAATAAATTAATGTTGAATGTAATGATTTTTAAAAAGGAGCTAAAAAAAAGTGTCTGGCATAAGTTTTTAATTAATCTTACCAATGTTAGTGACAGACCTGTGCTAGCATATTTTTGGATACTTTTAATGAATTATACCTTTATATGCTGTGGCTACTGGGTGATTCCTTGGTGTGGTTGTATGCGTCACAACTCTATGTGAGAACGGAGAGCTACTAGTTTCATGGCCACCTGTTAATGATACTAAATGCTGCTTACACATGCTATTTATGTCAGCTGTATGAGAACTATTTCTTCAGCTTCTGTGGTGCCTCACGAGATTGGCTTGCCTTCTGGGTGAAGTAACTTTAGACTTTATCATTTTTACATTCCTTTGTTACCAAAATGTTACATGAATGCTTGTGGCATGTTCAAGACAACAATGAATGCAGAGTCTGTGGGTACTAATGTGTACTGGGCTGGTGTATATTTGTGATGTAGTGCACACAGTGATTCTTTTAGTCATGAAGAGAAGTCTCATTTCTGAGGCAAAACTACTTTCAAAAAATTTAATTGAGGCTGTTGGGTTTACAGCTGTAGTCTCAGAAGAAGGTTGTGTAACAATTACAGGCTTCGGGCACGAGAGCTTTCCTGTTAACATCAGTTTTCTAATTTAACATAATTTGTAGACCTTTTAACACCACAGGGGGAGGACTCAATATTCATTTTTACATAGTACTTTTACATCAGGCACACAAATGCCTTATTAAAGAACACAAGTGTTTGCTGAGAGGGCTGGAGATGGAATACGAATCTCATTCTGAATATAGCTAATAGGTACACTTGATGCTAGCTTGCTGATATAATGCCAGAGTTTAGAACAGAATGAAAATGTATAGGCTGCCCACTGAGACTTAACTAGGTAAGATGAGGTTTTTCATAAATGGTTCCCTGCTAGTGGATTGCCAGATTTCAAGTTCTAGTCTCATAAAAAAAAAACTGCAAGCAAGCTGGTAGATTTTTACCACTTCTGTAATGGAGACTCCTAGTTCAAACATGAAATGTATTGGCTGCCTGTGATAGCAGCTTCTTTACCTGTTCGTGTCTGGTGATAAATCTGTTTCTTTGATTACTACTACAGAAGATGTTTACTGTTTTTATAGAAAAGCTAATATAGTGAAAGTTTGTCACAACTTACTTGCATGTATGATTTAAGATGATTTCTTGTCAGTTCCCTCTGGAGCTAAGTTTTGTGATGCAGCAATTCATACATTGAAGAGTTCAGATGTACTTATTTTTCTGTTGAAATAAAAGATTCACTATTATTTTCTCCATTTTAACTAACATTAGTATGTATGACTGACAGTAGCGCTAGACAGCCTGAAACAGTCCAGCACATGTTCATATAAGATGTCCTTCAAGTTTTACAGGGTAAGAGGGGTAGGAGATTGTGTTCACAATTGTCTAAATCAGAATTTTTCAGGGCATCAGCAGACAGGCAGTTGACAGAATACTTGCTCCAGCTGTTGACTTTGCAGCTTCATAGCAAGGCTGAACTTGGTAACACTTCTTGTTTGAGAGGATTCTTCTTGAAGTCAGTTGCATCTAGTGACTGAAACTTGCTTTGTTGTAAACATGCAACGATAAAAAGCTATTGCAGTGTTTAAGTGGATGTGTGTCTTAGCTGTATGTGCTAGTTTTTATGTTGAACTGAATAGCCTGTCCTGACAAGGGCTGTTTTCTGTAGACAAATGTCAGAATTGCCTTGGGTCTACCTGTCTGTGCCTTGGCTGTGCACAATCAAAATAATCATGTACTAGGAGGAACTTAGCAGCTTGTGCCCTGGAAAGAGTTGGGGAACAGAATGCACTGGGAAGGAATTGAAGAACTGATTTAACCTGTGATCAGAGTATTTTCTGAGGAAGCTGCAACTATGTGGCAAACAGCATATATTAGTGACTGGAATACTTAATTTGACATAATTCATAAAGTATAGCCTGTTTGACAGCAACTTGCAGCACTAGCATTTATACTGGCTAGCAGTGGCTAATATTTTTCCACTACTTTTGTATTATCACAAAATAATAGACTAAATTGTTTCACAGGGTAGATTTTTCTGAAGAATCTTGCTTTTTTCCATTTTATACTGTGTACCCTTTTCCATTTTTACATTGTTAGGGCATGTGAAAGAGCAAATATCTTGACTGGATAAAAAAATGTCATCACTACCAGTAGTAGCAAATTCTCAGAGGAAGCCTCACTCTAGAAGCCTTTTGTAAAAGTTTTGTCAGCTTTGTCAAGTTACCAAGGGATGTGGATTTAATGTAGAAAGGTCTTGTGTTCATGGCTTTGGGTGGCACAGGTAACTATGATCTTCCATTTGGCCCCCACCCAAGAGTTTTCTGCATAAATCCATAAGCTCTTCATACTGCATACTTTTGATATTGAAGCTCTATGTGACTGTACAAAGAAAAGTGTGCAGCTGTGTTTGGAGGTGTTTCTACAGCAATAATGCTTTTGCAATAGCATCTTCCAGTTCCCAGCAGCACTGCATTATTTACTTATGTCAGCTCTACCAAGCTGCAAACTGGGAGAATCCCACTATTTCCAAAATCAGAGTTGTAGAAGAACTTGAGTGAGACATCTGTTAGTGCAGCATATATATTACTGAAAGGGAGGAGATTGGTGCATGTGTGCTATGATGGTTAGGTATGCAGAAGAATGTCAGTTTACCTCAACCTTTATTAACGAGTGAAAATCAGATTTTGACCATTTGAAAGTTTCCCAGTGCTACTTTTGTTTGTGTGTATGTGGTAAGACTTGCCTGTAGTGGCCATTCACAAGTGTTTTTAGTTGAATGTGGTTTTAAATTCAATACCCAAGATGGTAGGTATGGAATGCATTTCATAGTTTCAGGTGGAAGCTTTTTGCTGGATGCCACTGCCTTCTGTCTCTTCCCACATTACAAGTAACATGCTTTCCCAGATTGGTTTGTGTAGATGGTCCAAAGTTTTGCATGGTTTGCTGCAGTGCTGACACTTCAGTGGCTTTTTCTTGAGGGTCACTTTGGCTATTTCAACTTGGCTTGATTAAATTAAAGGGGAGAAGTGTTAATGGTAGTTGTACCATACCTTATGCCTTATAGAAAGACTTTCAAGACTGCTGTACTAAGGGCCACGACTAGATAACTTCATTCAAACTGGATGGGGTGCCTCTTTCCCAGGCTATCACAAAATTAAGAGTACTACTATTTACTCTGTCTTAAGACTTAAAAGAAGGGGAGAAATTAGCTTCATATAGTGAACAGCTTAAAAAAACAGATTTCATTTGTTTTACCTCAGAATCAGAAGTTAGGGTCTTCTTTTTTTGCTGTTACTAGGATCCTTCCTTATGTTACTTCTGACTGCTCTAAACATCACTGAATCTCTTTTGATTTACTTATGGAATTGCTTCATGCTGCAACATGTCAGTGATCCCAAAATGGGACAGCAGTGTATAGCTTTGTCTCTAGAGTAAAGCTGATTTAGCACTGAGGATTAAGATTTGCACTGAACACAAGACCAGATTACCATATACTTTTTTACAGAAATAGACTTGAGACTAAATGGCCAAGAATATGCATAAATGAGATGAGAATGATAGTCCATTTATTTAAAACTGAGTGCGCAACCTGGTAAGCAGGAAGGAGATTTTTCTGGTCAGAATTTGAACACAGGATTGCTAATTGGAACATTGACTGCATTGGGAGAATTGTTGAACCCTGCTCTTGTGCATTAACTCGGGTCACACGTATAAAATTGGAAACAGTGCAGGTTAAAGTATCTCTTTTCTTCTAATGGAACATTGCTAGAATTTTATGGGAAAGTGTCTTAATTTTTCCATTTCCTTCCCCTTATGTAGCATAAATATTGACAGCAGACTAAACTAGATGAATGAAGTTTTCAGACTTAAGTTTAACAGCAAAAGTGAGCTAGTGTGAAACTGCAGCAGGGTTAAAATTAATGGATATTTATCTCTTAATATGGAAGGAAAGAGGAGCAGGTGTGATAAAATTAGTCTCTATAGCCCATCTAAAAACAGCTGCCAGACAGCGACTGAAGAATAACAAGCTGAAGTCCAGGATAGAAGGAAACAACTGGGACTAAAATGGTTGTTGCCAGAGGAAAGACTTTTGCATATATATATATACCCTGGTGACTGGTTTAGCATGGGTTCATTCTCTGTAGATACCTCTCAGGGTTTGATCATGTTTTATATTTCTGTCTAAGCTATGCAGAATGAATCACAATCTTAGCATGGTTTTAAGCCTAATGTAATCTGATTTTAAGCAATACTGCCACAGTACTCCCTGATCTTCCTTATGTTAGCAGCAGAACCATGTTGCTTCTAAGTAGCACCAACTGTGTGAGATGGGATAAAGACAAATAGGGGGTTTTAATTTTGCTCTTTAACTGTCTTAGTGACCTGAGGCAATTCACCATATTGCTTCACTGTCACTAGTGAAGCAAGTAAATTCTATGTGGGCATGAGGGAAGGGGAAGATGCAGGTGTGCTGTGGTGTAGCTTACCTTATGCCATGCTGTAAAACTTCATTATTAAGATTTCATATAAACTTACTGTTTTCAAGTTGAATTGCAGTGCAATAATTTCATTTTGGAGTAATAGAATTTGGTGGGGGGAAGAACCCAGAAATTTTCAAGTTTTAAGTTGTCCAAGGATCATCTTTCACAGAGAAAAAAGTCCTGTTTAGAACATCAAGCTGAACAGGAAGTAGTACAATCAGTGAACTCTTGCAGTAAAAAATCTTATTGGTTTGGCTGGAAAGCTGCTAATGATGATGACACAGAAAGCAATAAAAACACATCACACTTCAACTTAAATAATTGTAAATGTAAGTAACAAGGTCAAGAAAGCTTATGTTACAGATTACATGTTTCTCTGGGCTTCTTCTAAGGAAAGTTCTAGTAGTAACCTTACTTTATGTATCCTGAAACAAATTTTTGAAGGCACATCAGCATGTTAAAGTATTTGATGTGTTAGAACAGGTTTTTCAAAACTGTTCTTTCCTCCAAATGAGAATGAACCCTTTTCTACATAATAGTAGTGCACGTATTTTATGTGATGTTTGAGATTTAAAGTCCATAAAACTACTGACAATGTAAATTATTTATCTAGAGGGAAGTGTTGACTTTCACTTTGCAGTCAATTAGATAGTAAGTTAAAAGAAACATTTCTGATTTTATTGCTCAGACTTAGATTAACAGCAGTAACAGAGCAGAGCGATGGGAAGGCTGGTCAGGTATTCCTTGTAAGCCTGCTTCCTGTTAACATTTTATTATATTTGCAGTTACTGTTTAACTGATCAGCTGTAACAGACCTTGTGTTCATAAGAACTCAGTGAATTTAATACAGGAAAGACTCATACAAAAAATTAATGTTACCCTTTGAATCTCCATGTTGGCTTCCATTTTCTGTTGTGTCAGGGAACCTCATGCAGTTACCTGTTTTCATTGTTAGGTGGTTCATGAGCTTTATATGTGAGTGGTTGCAGGAATGTTAGGGTTTAAAAGGCTAAATAGCATATCTCTGCAGAAAATCCTCTTACCTTATTATGCACTTTGGTTCATCCAGGTTTAGCATAACGCAGAATATATAAGAATAGGAGACCTATTCTGTTGAAGAACTAGATGAACTTACGTACTGCACATCATAAGCAATATTGCAACAAACCTTTTTTATTTTAAATTAATTTAAAATTACTAAGGAATTTAACTGATTTTTATCTGTTTGATAGGCAAAATCTCTTTATAGTATTTTCAGTATTTAATGCCTTTTTTAGTGGGGGAGATTGTGATGCATCACTCTAGTAAAATTCAAATGTGAAGTTGGCTGTGTAAATGTGAGGTAGAATTTTTTGGGGTCCTTTTTTGACCCTGTTGTGTGCATTCTGATGGCTTTTGTCTAGTATGGACATTATCATGGAAATGTCAAATACTATAGTAAGACCTGACTGCAAACTCTGTAAATATTTTTAAGTGTTTAGGGTTAGGCTTTTTTTCAGAGAAACAGGCAGGAAAAAAATGGTGTCATCAGTATTTCTGAATGAAGTTCCCTTATTCTGTAATACTGTCAAAACAATGTAAATGCCAATCAGCTCAATCCAGATAGAGATAGGACAAGGGGGAATGGTTTTAAACTAAAAAAAGATGAAAAATTCTTTACTATGAGACTGGTGAGGCACTGATACAGGCAACCCAGAGAAGCTGTGGATCCAACATCCCTGGAAGTGTTCAAGACCAGGTTGAGTGGGACCCAGGGCTGCCTGATCTAGTGGATGGCATCCCTGCCCACAGCAGGAGGGGTTGAAACTGCATGTCCCTTCCAACCAAGATCACATCTTAATCTCAAAGGTGTCTAAATGAGTACTGCATGCACAAATGTATTTACCTTGCTTCCTTTTCCAGCAAATCCTTTATAAGTGAGGCTTTACCCACTTGCATGTAAAGCATGTAAATCCACGTATTCAACCCCTTCATGGGGCTCAGTATTTCTGCTTGGCAGTTGCTACACGCAAATGTTAGAGCTAGACATTGGAGCACACATGATTAAAATATCTGAGAACAAGTCCCGCTTTCCTTGTAGTTTCAGAATATATCTTATAGGTGAATGATAGTATCATAACATCAGCTCTTATAATTAAGACAAGGAAATTTTTTTTCCTTTTAAAATTCCCACTGTCTTTATTTTTTGCTTATAACAAAATTAATTGCTGAATGCAATTCTTTGGGTGGTAGATGTAAGAAGACTGTCTAGCTTGAAGAATTCATTTCTCTATTTGGAATATGGTGTATCCATGTTCTCTGGTATATACTAATATATTACTGTATTGTAATTATAATGCTGATTTTATGCCATTATTATAAACAACTGCTGAAAGAATGGTTGGAAAAGGATCTGGAAAGTCGCAAAATTAATATTAGAAGTTTTGCCCTTTGAACAGTGATCTCAATGGGATAAAATCTTCCATTTCCTCTGCTGTAAAAATCAAGGCAAGTAAACATTGGGTAGCTATGGACATACAATTCTGTACGTAAAGAATGAAAACTGGTTGTGTATTAAAGGTTTTCTTGAGTTTTCCTATAGACAAACATCTTACAGAAGTTTGTTTACATTCCTTGAAAACTTCTTGTTTGCAGTAAGCCTCACTTCCCACCTGTTGTATAAAGCCTAAACTGCAGTGGCAACTTTGCAATACATTTACAGGTCCTAGGCTTCATATGTATTTTTTGCAAAGGTTAATGCTCCCTTCAGTCCTGACACTGCAGCACACATCTGTTTGAGTTATTTACAAGCTTATATGCTGTTTTCCTTAATTCCAAGCATGCTGTTGTTGGTACGCTTTCTCAGCAAGTTGCAGGGACAATCTTTACTGACCAAATGAGTCTCCTTTTTTTTTTTTTTTTTTTTTAGCTTAGTTTGCTGGTACAAGTTTGAAAACTTTTAACTTAAAACCACAGTAAAATGTAGATAACTTTCTAAATGTTAAATTGACCACTGAAATGGAGTAGTTGTACAAAAAGATGAATGAACTGTTCCTGCAGATTTTCCAGTCAAAGATTTGATGTTAGCAGATTTCTGGCAGGTCTTGTTAATGAAGGAAATCCCCAGTTAAAATTATACTTAATTTTAGAACAGCCTAATCTCACACAATTTGTGCATTTTAATTGTCTTGAAATAACAGAACTGACTCCTTCATCAGCTATGCAATATGTGCCTCTACGGAAGTAACTAGCACCTGAACAGAAGATGACGTTTTCAGAGCCCTTTCAGTATCACACATTCCTTCATTAGAGCACATACAGTACAGCAGCCTCATTTGTACCAGGACCCTTTTGGTTATTGAAATTCAGACAGAGAGAAGAATCTTTGGCCCTTCTCAGGAAGGTGAGAAGAGGGAGATGTAATATCAACTTTATAGTGCATTAGTTGGAGCTAATGGTTTTGGATGACATTCTTCTCACTTTGGTACAGTTCCTATCCCTGTGTTGACTGACATTAACAACACAATTCTATTGTCCCATTCCAAGTTGTTGGTGGCATTTTAGAAGCATTAGCATGCTCAGAACATCCATGTGGCAGATGCAGAGTGAGAGCTGTGCTCAGAGCTGCCTGCTGGATACCACAAGGAATGTTCAAGGGCATTTTTTTTTTTCGTGCCCTAGATGGTATTCTCACCAGATGCCTATATGTAGGCACCGAATAATTCTGACAGGAATTGTGATCATGCACTTGCTAATGCCTTTTTGATGCCTTTTTGTAGTTTCTTCTTTTGTCAGCTTTGAGAAACCAGCATGTAAAAATTGTCATCTTTCAGTATAGGGACAGTTAATTTGTCTTGCCATGACAGATTTGTAGTCTATTTGGTCTTAGAATTGAATGAATATTCTTATAGATTAAATATTATATATTTTACAATGAGTATGCTGAATTCAAATGCTTAAATATGTTTTCATCTTAGAAAAACCTTTTTCCTTCAACTATGTTTGTCATAAGTTCTGAATCAGTTGCTGAACTTCTTCCTTATAATCTTTCTCTTGTGAGCATCTTCCAGACTAGAAGATGAAAAATAAATAAAACTCCCTTATTGTATCATTCTTTTAAATAACTTGTGCTTGGAAAGATCTTATTTCAAATCCTGAATTGAGATTTCTGTTTGTGTTGAAGAACAGTTTTTAACCTGGACCAATGGAAATCATTTAATGTGTAACTGAGGTATCTAAATTAGTGGTTTCTGAAAAAATATAGTATCTAATAAAGGAATGGTTCTGATGATAGCTTTTCTTTTTCTCTTGGGATGTTTTCCAGTGTAGTTTTCCCTCTGCTTCTACCTTTCCTTTTAAAAGAAATTTTTCAGTTTGAGGCTCTAAATTTCCCTAGCTGTGGATTTTAAAAATGCCTTGCCTGTCTGTACTAAGCTTCCTTAAAATGCTGATCTACCTCATGTTATTTGCAACAAGAATGTTAGTAGTCTGTGATTGGCACTTTCCCTTTTCTCAGATGAGGCATTCCTCATCGGGCACCTCTGAAGAACTGGAACACCTGCTGCTTTATGGCCATTTGAGCTGCTCACAGGAGAGTGGTTGTTCACAGAATCACAGAATATTCTGGGGAA
The DNA here is from genome assembly GCF_963662255.1 of Cinclus cinclus. Classification (NCBI taxonomy): domain Eukaryota; kingdom Metazoa; phylum Chordata; class Aves; order Passeriformes; family Cinclidae; genus Cinclus; species Cinclus cinclus. The sequence continues at coordinate 84,556,444 of NC_085047.1, forward strand.
TATTGGAAGGGACCCACAAGGAGCATCAAATCCAACTCTTAAATGAACGACCTGTACAGGGGTAATAACACCATGACCTTGGTGTTTTTAGCACCATGCTCTGACCAAGTGAGCTAATCTTATGTCAGTCCAGGCAGTTCTTCAAAATGGGGAGAAGGGGAATTAGGGTAACTGCAAGGGCTCTTGTAAGATACTAATGGGTAGAGCTGGGCTTTTTTTTTTTTTTTTTTTTTTTAATGAAACAAGGTGTTCACCCCATTAGACATTATTTGTTGCGCTGGAGATGATGTTACCTAGAGAATAAAATATTGCTGTATTTATACTTCCTAAAATTTTGGAAATCTGAAGTTGGAAGGGATTTTTGATACAGTAGCAGTCTTGTTTTAAGCTGCCTCATGAACTGAACTGCTAAATCAATAAGATATCAAAAGTTGTTACTTACAGGATTCTTAGAAAGTGACAGACATTGACTCCTGGTGCCACAGATTCAAGGTAACTTTTTCCTCTGTGAAGCTGTGGACTGGAGTTCTGGCTCAAATGCAGAGGAGGGGAAGGAAAGGTTCATTCAGGTGCCTTTTTCTTTTTTTTTTTTTTTCTTTTTTTTTTTTCTTTTTTCTTTTTTTTCTTTTTTTTCTTTTTTCTTTTTTTTTTTCTTTTTTTTTTCTTTTTTTTTCTCTTTTCTCTTTTCTCTTTTCTCTTTTCTCTTTTCTCTTTTCTCTTTTCTCTTTTCTCTTTTCTCTTTTCTCTTTTCTCTTTTCTCTTTTTTCTTTTTTCTTTTTTCTTTTTTCTTTTTTCTTTTTTCTTTTTTCTTTTTTCTTTTTTCTTTTTTCTTTTTTCTTTTTTCTTTTTTCTTTTTTCTTTTTTCTTTTTTCTTTTTTCTTTTTTCTTTTTTCTTTTTTCTTTTTTCTTTTTTCTTTTTTCTTTTTTCTTTTTTCTTTTTTCTTTTTTCTTTTTTCTTTTTTCTTTTTTTTTCTCCCCCCTCTTTTTTTTTCCCCCCCCTTTTGTTTCAGGTTCCTGGGCTGGAACTCTGCAAGTTAAAATCTGTTGACCATAAGCATCTAGTTCTTCCACTCACATAAGGAAGGAATTTAATTGTGGTAGGAGATCTGGGTATCTTTACAGGCATTTTGGCAAAGGTGATAAGGAGTAAAACAAGTGTTAGGGTTTTGGAGGAGTTTTGGGTCTATTTTCCCCAAATTCTGGTTGAAAATGAGAGATTAGATGCAGGATTTTGAACACATCCCTCACGAAGACAAGTCACCCTATAGTAATGATTTTACATTTGAATAGTAGTGTTGTGAATAAGGACTTTAATTTGGTTTAATTGCTAAGTTTGAGTTGTCTCCTAACTCTGTGGTTACTTTGCCTATTATCTTTCTTTCTCTGTCCTATTTGAAATCCTTTTGGAAACTGAGTACAAGGTAAATTCTTCTTTACTGAACCTAAATGCTTTAAAATAAATTTCTCTTGTTACAGGTCACTTGGGAAGTTTTTTAGTAATAGTGTATCACAATTCTTGAGAAACAGATTTCTAAGCTCTCATTTCATAATTCTGTGTACTTTAACTAAAAAAATCCCTCTGCAGGCATTGTTTACTACCTTTATACAGTCTGATTTTTTTTTTTTTTAGGGTAAAAAATACCCTAACTTATTAACCATAACTTAATTAAATTGGTTGGTGGCTTTTAACGATGTTATTATATTTATTTCAAAAACTTGAAGCTGTAAAACTAGAAGTATTTCAAAAGCAAATTCTTTCATAATGCCTGTTAATATAGAGGTTGAAAGATTTTTTTCTGAAATAGATAATAGAGCCTGAGTAATTTAGGTGTTCCAAGAAGCTGTCCCGTGTATCAGTCTTGAAACGTGATATGTTGACGACTGAAGTTGTTTTCATTAGATATTTAACTTCTTAGAAGTCTTTCTAAGTGACCATTTTTGGAAATACTCAGTTTTCTGATGTGCTCTTATTGTGTAGTATTTTGTTCAATTTCTAATCTGAAGTCTTTTTGAAGGTGTGTTAAAACATAGAATACCAAGAGATTTAAGTCATCTGTGGAGGACTATGCGATTTCATGGCACTTGACTGTCAAATGTATATTTATCTATTTAGGTTCAAGCAAAGAAGGAAGAAACTTTGCCACCATCACATAGTCAAAACATTCCAACTTTTTATTTTCCTCGAGGATGTCCTAAGGAAAAAGTGAATATAGATGCTGTGATTGCCAAAATTGAAAACACTTTTTCTGAATTTCCAAATGAGAGGGCAACATTAGAAGACATGGGTAAGGTTGCAAAGGTGAGAATTTGCTGGCCATCTTCTTTGCATGCTGTATTCCTATGGAAAGGAAAGATGAGTTTTATGTGCTTGGTTTTGTTGTATTGTGTGTTTCCATCTCTCACACATTAGTATTTAATGATATTCTACATTGTTAATAGCACAGTTATGTGGAACTTTCTTCATGACCTTAAATGACCTTATAAAAAGAAACAAAACATTAAACCAAAACTTTGAACTATGTTTTTTGCTGCATAAACAACCAAATACTAAAAACCACATGTATGCTGTTCTCCATTCCATACTGACCAAGAGACTTAAGACAAAAGCATTGCTAATATGTTTTGTTTTCAGATGTTCACACAGGTCGGGGTTCTTTTCTCATTCTGCTGAACCTCTGTTGTGAACACACTGGTAAAGACAGAATGGTTTGGTAGCTTGAGATGGTGGCTCTCAAGTTATTCCTGAAGAGCTAATTTAGAGTTATGGCAGAGTGACAAAATACTCAGCTTAGAAAGCAGCAAGTGTAAGTTTAAAGACGACAAGTTAGTTAAAATAAACTTAAACTTCTATTTTGTTATATTGAATCCATGCTTGAAATCTCACTTCAAGTCATGGTCTTGGTAGTGATCTCAGGTTCTCATCTATGTTCCTGTCACTTTGTCCAGAGTCTAGAAAATAGAAACTGTTCACAAGAGCAGAGCTGGGGTTTTGCCTCACCAAAATGTTTTTACTGCTGAGCTGAATGATATGATTCCACAGCTCCTTCCAACATAGAAGTGAGGAGGTAGGGAAGAGACACTTCTCTCTCAGCAAGGAAGATGAAAGGGTCACATATAATTCAGTGATGAAAGACCACTTCCTGAGTAATGCTGTCTGAAGACAGTCTTCATCAAAACCCCTTTTAAAAATTTTTTGAAAGACTAGTTAAACTACTGCATGAGAGGTAATTGCACTTTTGCTCCAGTGACCTTACCCATCTTGCAGTATTCAGTCTTTTTGGTGATCCTTGGGGATTTCAGCATTGCCTGGCTGTGGACACTTGGACCTTAGTTGCATTTGTTTGCATTGGAGTTGGAAATGTGTAACTCTTGAGTACCCTAAAGCAAGATACTCCTGCTCAGGGCAAGCTGGCCTGCTACTTAAAATTGGATAGAGGATGTGCCATGCACCTGCAAGGATGCAGATGAGTTGAGCCCTCCTCTGAGCCAGACAAATGTCAATTTGCTGCAGTTCAGAAGGTCTGTAAGTGTGCTGTCTTGAGCTTAGCTTAAAGATATCCAGCTCTTGAGCGGAGCTTAAGATGGACTCTGTTCAGCTACTTGGAGCATGGACAGACAGACATGTGGTTCATTGCATTAGTCTATTAGGAATGCTACAAGTTATCCTGCGTTTTGCTCTCCACTTTTGGATTTCAGCCTAAAGCAGTTGCTTTAAATGGATTGTTTCAGAAGGTGAAGCTGGTTTCAGAAACAGTTTTTAGGAAAATCTCTTCCCTAAGGCTTTCTTCTTAACACTTGTAATTTTTGAAGGATCTATAAGTAAGAGTAGCCCTCAGATAAGCAATCAATAAACTGACTTGGTGTATACTTTAATTGTAGGCTTGTGAATGCCCACTTTACTGGAAGGGTCCTTTGTTTTATTGTGCTGGAGGTGAACGAACAGGATATGTATCAGTTCATAAATTTGTTGCAATGTGGCGGAAGTAAGTAGTTCATTTTTTTTCATTGAAATGTGATATTTTAAGCTCTGATTGTGATCTTGTCTGTAAAGGGGACTAAAACGTTTTCCCATAATCAACCATTGTCAGCAAACTTGTACATGGGAAAATGTAACTAAATAATACTTTAATATAAACAAATCTTCCTTTACAGGGTTTATAGATTTTAAAATGTTTGGTAAATGACTGACAGTTCATGAGAAAAATTAAAACCATGACCCTTATTTGTAGATGCCAGTTCTGGACAAAATGCTTTTTATTTCTAGTTCTTCTCTAATTTTAACTTTAAATTGTCCGTTCATGTATTTGATTATGTGGTGTATCCACCTCCTTTAACATAAATTTGAGAGACAGTACTGCTTTAAGTTCACTTGGAGCATGGTTTGACATTTGTAATGAACTTTTAAATAAATATTGTTTCACAGGCCTTGCTCTCAGTTGCCTGCATGAGGTAGCATGAGTAATTTTCTGTGTTAAATATTAAATGGAAATATGTACTTTTCAGAGTACTTCAGACCTGCTATGATGATGCTGCAAAGTTTGTTCACCTTCTGATGAACCCTGGATGTAACTACTTGGTGCAAGAAGACTTCATTCCTTTTTTACAAGTAAATTGCAACTGAAACTATTTCTAGGAACACCACAAAATGATGAACTGGCAAAGGCCAGAGTTGTTTGAACTAAACATACTTTTCCATGGCCATCATGAAAGTTTACTGATAATATTTAGTCCATCTTAGTGGACTTTGCATTGTCCACTAAGATGTTAGGGAGTGACTTGCTTTACACTTAATTATTTTGTTTAAGGTGAGATCTTTTTTAAGAACCATGGTAAGATATAAAATCAATCATAGGAATAGTACATGTATTGCAATCTTTTGTGCTTCAGAAGATGGTTAAAGTTGTTTAAGTCAGGCTAGCCTTTTGGAGGGCAAAGGAGAAGTGGGAATTCAAAGTTTAGTAAATCTTTGTTGGAAGAGCAGTGAACACCACCTATAGAAATGACTGAATTAAACCTAAATTGACTTTACTGAATCACAGCTACAGAATTACAAGCTATGACACTCAGCAGTCAAAATCCTTAGCCTGTCTAAAATGTAGGAAAAAATCCTGTAATATTTCTAAAACATAGGAAAGCTTTTGTTGATCTAATTTATTTGAGAGATTTTATTTTTAAAAAGGTTTGTAGTGTTATTGTCTGAAGCCTTGGTGAAAACAAAGTTATCAGTGATGATTGTGGTAGTTAATTTGAACTGTTTTGTTTAAGGAAGCAGGTGTGCTATTCATTGCTAATTGTCTTATATGGTCACCAATGAATACTCCTTGGGATATTGTTATTCCACTTTTTTTTTTTTTGTAGGATGTGGTGAATAGTCATCCAGGCCTTTCATTTTTAAAAGAAGCATCTGAATTCCATTCTCGGTATATTACAACAGTAAGTGATTTGTATCTGGAAAAGCTGTTTTTTTGTTAACTAAGAAAATCAAAATTGAAATTAGTCAATGTGTCTAGGCATCTTTGTCCCTTGAGAAGAGTAGAGTAGGCTGTCAGTCTTCATTTCTACATAACTAGAAATCTTGTGGAAAAAGTCCTTTTTAAGCTTGATAGTTCTTAACATTTGTAAGGAATTGCTGAATTTAATACTAGTAAGAGAAGCCTTGAACTGTGATAGTGTTGGATAAGTTAATGAACATTAAATGAAGAGCAGGCTGTTATCTTAAGCACTAGATTGTGGCTGTAGACTGCATTCTTTAGAGTCCTAATCTTAGTCTGGGCTTAATGAAATGAAATCTTGAAAGAAACATCTATATTAATATGATTATGTTCAGTATTAAGTGAAATAATGATAATATTGAAGCTGCTTGCCACTTTTGTCTCTGGGGATTTTTCTTCCAAGGAAGGTTTTATGCATGAGAAGTTTCATTTCTGTCTTCCCAGGGTTATGTGACTGAAGTATTTGTTCTGTACACAAGGGAAAAATCAGTGATATTAAATTTTCTCAACTGTAGACTAGACAGTTGATTTCACTGAAGTCTCCAAAGATTAACATTCTTCAAAATGACATTCAGTTCACTTTCTTGGTGCATGTGAGAACTATCTTAATGAATATTCTCCAACAAAAAAAACATGCAGCATTGACCATCTTTTATTCATTTTATATGTTGGCCCAGATGAAAATTGTGAAGGTTTTTTTTTAAGAGCATTTGGGCTTTGTTTGTTACATCCTTTTTACAGAGACCTGTTGGCTTATCAAATATGTCCTGCTGCATTACGTTTTGCTTCTTTTTATAATGATTACCTGAGCTGACAGGACTTTGTTGTCAGTTGTGATTGAAGGAATTGTTCTGCTTGTGAGTTGTTTTGCTTCTTAATGGATTCCTGGTTGTATCAAAGCCTGCTCTGGTTAAAATTGTGAAAGCTTGCTGCCTGTCCTGTAAAACAGTAGGAAAGAAAAGGTCCTGCCATTTCCAGTTACTTTTCTTTGGAGGAACAGCTTATTTGAGTAGGTCTGAGTCTAGCAATATTGAATAAATTAGTACTGGAAGTATTTTATGAACTAGTCTTCAACAGAAATTGGCATTTAATCAAAAAATTGGTGTTAAATCAAAAAGTAAACTAGTATGAAAATATCAACAGTATTTGGAATGCTATTCTGCAGATTAAGAAATGGCAGGAGCCCTCTGCCTTTTTCTTGTCATATTTTAGGATGGCGTAACTTTTCACAGAATCACAAAATATTGAGTTGGAAGGGACCCACAAGGATCGAGTCCAAATCTTAAGTGAATGATCCATATAGGGATCAAACACACAACCTTGGCATTATTTGCACCATACTTTGACCAATGGAGCTTGTTACAGTCGTCTAAAATTCTGTCCTGCAAGTGATTATTAATAATAATAGATTATTTTGCCTGATGAAAGAAGCTATTTCATTCCTGTGTTCAGTTAGTTTAACCTTGCTACATGAAGTTTTATCTAAAGGATGCCTGCAGTTGCAAACCACGAGCCATTCTTCTGCTGAGTTTTTGTATATGCCTACATATGTATGTGTGCATGCATTTACATTACATACATCTCTTTAACACGTGTTGTGAAAGCCATGAAAGCAATCTGTTCTGTCTACCAAGATATGGTATAGGTTTGTTGGTCAGTCTAGTGGTCAGGTTATTTCAGCCCTATCTTGGCCATATGTAACTAAGTTAGAAATGTTTGCTGTGACAAATGAGAATGCATTTATTCTGCCAGGATGTTAGGTGCATACCTGAACTTTGAGTTCTTGAAATTGTAGTCTCTGTATTGCACCATTTCTTTTCCCATCTGAAAAAGCAGTCTGCAGAATAGTAAAGGCAATTCTCTGATAATTTGCTTATACTCTGCATCAGTTGACTTCAGAAAACAGTTTAAGTCTGTTCCCAGTTGTCTTTACCAAACATTCAATTTTGTTTTTATTTTTAGACCCGTTAAATGTATAACAGATGAGATAATGACATGCAGATGGATTAAGTTGCAAAGCTAAGGCAAAAACCTTTTTAGAAAAAATTGCTTTGTAGTATAAGCCAAAAATGGGCCTTCCTTAAACTCACAATTAGAATTAAGTTAATTAAGTTTCAGAAGCAGGATAAATCTATTCTTCTGTCTGGAGTCATTAAACCAGCTGTTCTCGTTCGAAGTAAGAACTGAGGAGCTTGCTGCTCTACAGTTCAAGCTTTCTTTCAAAACTTCATCAGTACATTACTCCTCTACTTGTAATTTTAAAATGATTGCTTAATTTAAACTATTGATTTACTGCAATTCAAGTCTGAAGTGATGAAAGTTTATGCTGTAGTTGGGAGGACATGTTAATTGCAGAAATGGGGTTTCCTAAAGATATGGGGATTTTAGTTAGTAACTGCTCTCTTGCAAATGAAACCCTACATGTGCAATACTGAGTCTTGCCAGTTAGCAAGTATAATCAATCACCAGTTGAGCACCTACAGTTTATAATATGCTTGAGTTTTTTTGTCTCTGGTTTTTTGTTTGGTTGGTTTTTTGTTTGTTTAGTGGTGAAGGACTGACTTGAAATGTACATCTGGTTGTCTTAAGTGAAACTAATTGAGGTGAGTAATGAATTCAGTTAAGTAGCAGAGAAAACATATTATAGTCTTATTTCAAGTCTTTAGTTTGTAAACTAAACAAAATAAAATTACACTGAATAAATGAGTTGTCAAAAATAGCCATAGAACTATTAATTTGGAAACGACCTGTAAGATCACTGAGTTGATGTACATGTAAAATTTATTTAAACAAAAGTGTTGGGTGCTCAGCTGGATGCATTTGTTTCTGGTTCTAGTATCAGTCATGGAACAGTATCTAGTCATCTTTCTTGCATGGATTTTTTTTTTTTTTCTTCACTTAGAAAATATTAATGCACTGCTTTTAACGGGATTATTTTTCAAGGAACTTCCAAATAGAATGGCGTTAAATGGGAATAAACATTCTCTTTGCACCTGCAGGAAATATTTGTCAGATGTACATTTGTTCTGTCTGTAGCCTTCAGAAGTAGCAGCATCTGCTGTACTCTGATCCTTAAACAGTCCCAATTCTATTTCTGTAAATTCTATTATGAAGGAAAACAGACTTATAGCAAATGCCAGTCTTTAAATCTGAAGTAATAAGATATATGGGGTTCATTAGATTATATCCTGTAGATCTGGAAGACTTGAGGTAGTGAAATCACTAATATACATATTTTGGATAGCATATGAGTATTCTGCAGCATTACTGACTGAGAGAGAGGTATTGCAGCATTGAAATAAAACTTACCTCGATGAGTTGAGATGTAGATTTAGAAATGGTTTGGATAGTGGATAATATGACACAAGAAAAGTTCTAACTAATGAGAAAACAGAAATAGGAGAAAGATGGAGGTCTCCAATGCACGTGTACTAAAACATCTTTGAGAAATATTAGGACAAGTATTTGATTACCATAGCTAAAGTTTTTTTCCATTGTATCCTTCTTGCAGGTCATACAGAGAATATTTTATACAGTAAATAGGTCCTGGTCTGGGAAAATAACTTGTAATGAGCTCAGGAAAAGTAACTTTTTGCAGGTACGTAGTATCTAAAATTTTGCAAGAAGGATATTTCTAGAAGTTTTAAAACTGCATTATTTAAAGGCTTAAGGGAGTAACATAAATTACATTTATTCCTTTTCCAAAAAGTAATGAAGACTATGTTTAAATGTAAGTTGTTGTATCTAGGGCTGTATATATTTACATGTATACATGTAAATGTGTGTAGCAGAAGTTGGTCTCAGATCTACTCATTCTTCTGTGAATGCATTAATTTTCTTCTGTGTATGTTCAGTTTGGCTGTCACACTGTATGGTGTGCATTGTCCCTGAAAACAAAAATTGTTCCACTATTATAGCATTAGATACTAACTTGGTTATGAGAACTCAATAAGTGTCTTACAAACTCTTTTTAATGTGTTTTGTTTATCCTTCTGATAATAGAATGTGGCATTATTGGAAGAGGAACCTGATATTAACCAGCTGACAGAGTACTTCTCATATGAACATTTTTATGTTATCTATTGCAAATTTTGGGAGTTGGATACCGACCATGACCTCTATATTGATCGGAAGGATTTAGCACGACATAATGATTATGGTATGACAAATGAAGCACCTTTGTTTACATGTATTAAATTACCTGTAAACTTTGAGCTGAGGAATTGGTTTAATGCCAAGGCCGGTTTCATGATTCTGTTGGTGTAGCTGGTCCTGCTGACTTAGTGAACTAAAGCAGGACAAGTCATCTGTGATGCTGCTTTGTATCTACAAATACCACATTTGAGGAAAAATCTGAATTTGAATTCTGATCTTGACATAGAAGTAAATATCACTTAAGTGTTGGTGTATTATAAATGGTTTTATTTGGCAATTTTGGGTTGTTATCTTGGACACAATCCATTTTACTGGTATTATTCAAGTAGCATTTATTTTATGGCAAGGTAGAAAATTTAACTTTTCTTTTTTGGAATGAGTAGAAAAGACAAACATACCTTCATGTACGTGGCTTATTTTGGAACTTTGCTAACTCAGCTTCAGTGTGTTTTGGTTTAATACTATTTAGCACTAGTTAGCAGGTTTACATTTGCTGCATGTATAATATGCAATGACCCTGATTCTGTAGTCCTGCATGCTTGTTCCTATTTTAAATATTCTGGTAGCTTGTATGGAACTTTTGGGGCTCTTTTTAGATGCCTTGTGTCCATCTTAATAGTGTCCCTTTCAGGACGGAAAGCTTACTTTAGCTCAAAGTGATTATGGAGTATTATCCGATGTTAAAAAGGTTAAAACACTATTCTGATTGCTTCTGAAAATTTGCCTGCTAAAGTTTGACTATGCTTTAGGACAGTGAGAAAGGAAAACTGTTTTCATTTGAGTGGACGCTCTATTAAGTTAATGCGTTTTAGAAGGAAAGCACAACTAATATAGTGCCACCTGCAATTTAATTTTGCAAATTCATAAGGATAAATTGAATATCCTTTACAAAGGTAGTGCTCAGTTCAGACATGTCTCTAAAATCCCTGAAATGCTTTCAAGATAGAAGCATGGGTCAAAACCATGTCAAAAATAGACCCCTGTCAGAATCAGTAAAGTATGTTTATTATGTGTGATTGCACCAGTTCTGTCTTGGCTCTTTGCCAAGGTCATGTGAAACTTAATGCCACTGGAAAACATGGTTTGCTTGTCAAAGAACTAGGAAATGCACCTTTATTATTCAGCCAATTTTATTATTGTATTGCGATTTTATTGCTATTTCTGCAGTAAGTTTGAATTCAGAGTTGGGTGGTTGTAGTTTTGCTTTGGAGACTTTAAGTGATCCTCTCTAAAAGGACTCAAAGGGATTAATGAGCACTACACTTGATCTGTGTATATGAGAGTTCCAGTAAACTCTTCAACAACACAATACACAGAAAAAATAACTTGCATAGAGCTGACACTGTTTCAAACCTTTCTTCACAGCGATTTCAAATAGGATGATAGAGCGCATCTTCTCAGGAGCAGTAACAAGGTACTTATTTTGTATGCTGATCTAAATACAATTTAATTTTTGCTTGTTTAACTGTGTAGTATTCCAGGGAAAAAAGATGGCTCCCCCTCACAAAGGAGCAGTCAGTTGCAGGATTTAGTATAGTAGTTTATACTCTAGTAGTATTAGTGTGGTCTTGGAACCTTTGGCACAGTTCAAGTTCCTCACTCTCTTTGCCCATATGAACATTGGCCACTGGATATCGTATGACTTAGCAGGACTGGGAATGAAGAAGGAAGAAATGTTAGTATCATTCTTTTTCCATCCCTCAAACCTGTAAAATGTTCAAGGAGAACTGAGCTTTTAAGTACTAATTGAAAAATCAATGCCTATTGCATCAATAAATTTACAAAAATGCCTCCAGTTAATTCACATTTTTTGACAGTCATTCTTCATTCCCTGCCTTGGTATTTACTTCCTCTTCTGTATTTATGGCATTTTATTAATTTTTGAAATGTTTCCTAGCACACTATCTGAGATAGAAAACAACTGATAAACAGAAATAAAATCAGAAATGAGACTTAGCAGACACATGTCTAGAGCTCACTCCTTTATGAGTTTCTTGGGCAAGACAAAACATATACCAAATTTTCCCAGCCATCTTGAAGATAAAACAGCAAAATATGAATTTCATTACTGAAATGTAATATGTCTAGGAACTGCCTATCTGACTTTTTACCAGACAGGTTGACTATGTGCAACTTATTTGGTTGCTGCAGTTATAAAACTAGAAACAATTAAGTTCTTGCCATGCACACTTACTTCTTAAATATTTGTTTTGTTTTTTGTCTTCATATTTTCATTCCAAGACTTTTTGAATGAAAACTTTTTGAGCTAGTGGAGTTCTGTAAAGCTTACAAGTTCTCATCACTTCTACCTGAATAGAAATTCTGGAAAGCTTGTACTTGTATATATCATCAATAATCATTTGAGATGGCTCTTCTGTTAACAGTTATGCACTTTATGAACACTGGATCATTTAAGAGTAAGCAGTTAATACCAGCAAGGAAAACAATCATTAATTTTGGTTAATAAAAGCCAGGTGTTCTAAAATAATTTTTCTATCTTTCTGCTCATTGGCCTTCAAGAGGTAGAAAAGCACAAAAAGATGGGAAGATTAGTTACGCTGATTTTGTCTGGTTTTTGATATCTGAAGAGGACAAGAAAACACCAACTAGGTAAGAATTAATTTGTTTCAGCAAAAATAAAGACTAACTTGGTTTTTCCAGCCCTTAAATGGGGACCACTGATGAACAGCTGCAAGTCTAATGGAAGAAGCTAAACTATTACAACATGAGTGGAAAACTGGCCCAGTTCTTTGCAGCATCTTTGTTTATCGGTGTCTACTGTTGTTGTAGCTGTAGAAGTCTATTTTAGTGACTTTTAAGAGGCTAATTCAATGTAATTGTTTCATAAATTGTGTGTGGCCTATTTATTAACAGAGAGATATATTAAGGGCGTTGCTGCTGTTTCATGATGCCGGGGCCTTTGGGAAGCTGTGCAGCTACTAATTAGCTGTATGGTACTGATAAGAAACCATCATGTGACGTGTCACTAGTTTGTTCAGTATGGGAACTTGCCCAAAATACTGAAGGTTTCGTGTACAATTCAATTTCTCATTGTCACCCTTGATTTTTTTTTTTATGTTAAAACCATGCGTTTTAGTTGTCTTCACACCATTAACAAATGTTTTCAAATGCAATAATGAATGGCATAGCAAATACCAGCAACTCTTGCCACGGGAAGTGGTGTTTAATGACTTTTTAAGTCTAGTTTTACCTTTGAAACAGGAAGGAAACATGAATTCTTGAAATTCTGTAACAAGTTTGTCTCTTTGGTGTTAATGACTGAATTTCAGCATTGAATACTGGTTCCGCTGCATGGATCTTGATGGGGATGGTGCTTTGTCTATGTATGAATTGGAATATTTTTATGAAGAACAGTGCCAAAAATTAGATAACATGGCCATAGAACCTTTGCCATTTGAAGACTGTCTGTGCCAGATGCTGGATCTTGTAAAGCCACAACATGAAGGTAATAAACTCCTTTTCCATCTATAACTTCTGTTTCTCTGGCTTTAGGAGTTAGTGCAGCCTTAATGGCACTCGGTTGTTCATACAAATAGAATGCCTTGAGGTTGTCTTTTCACTGAAGTCTGTTAAAGCTTAATAATCGATCAGTCTTCCAACAGCAGGAAGGCATTCTTTCCATACTAAAATTCATTATGCTGCTTTAAAATTCCTTGTCAACTTTCATTTTGTGCTTATAGCCACACTTAGTCTTAAGTAAAACCTTCGCACTATCTAGCTGTGGTGAGGCTCTCAGGAAAACCTCTTGATGGTTCACCCATTTCTCACTTCTTCCAGTGCTCATTTAATTGAATTTCTCTGGAGGGAACAGTTTCTAAACAGTGCTGGTCTCTTAGATCAGAATTGACTTATTTTACATTAGAGGCCTAATCTGCCCTTAGGAAATTCATGCCACAGGGCTTAAAATTAAAGGCTTAGAATAATAACCTGTTCTGAGTTTTTGCCTAGTTTTTACACCCATTTGAACTTTCCCAGACCTGCATTCTACTGTCCTGCATTTGACGTTGTATCATCTTTAGCTGATAGGAACTTCAGTTTACATTTTGCACCAGAAAAAACCTTAAGAAATGAGCATGATGCTCTATACAATTATGGTTAGACAACCAGTTAGTCAGTGCTTATTGCCCACTTTCTTTCTAGTATTAAGAATATTTAAATTACAAGAAACTTAATATTTTAAGACATTTGTCATTTATGGAGATGTGATTTTTTTTTTTTTTGCATGCTGAGAGAATTGAAGTTACTCAAAAGACGAATGTAAGGCTTGATACTCTTATTTAAACAAGTTAAAATGGATTTGCTTTGACAACACATCTCTAAAGGCAGATTAAAAAATTGTAAATGAAAAAGGAATATGAAGTGTGATTCATCTGATAGCTCAATCCCTGATATCAGTGGAATGAAGACTAACATTGTGTAATGGATGGGGGCTAGGGGCATTTAAAATGAAGTGAGGCAGGCTTTGAGAAGCACGTTTAAATTAAACAGTTGCTCACAATCACCTCCTGAGTTCAGTAGTTCCCTTCCAGTACTGAAAGGCATTTATAATAATACTTCTGTTCTGCATTTAAAATGAAACAAGACTGATGTATCTCCTCTATGTCATGAGCATGATAAAAGAAGGCTACTGAACAACCAAGATGAGTTATTCAGGGCAACAAAAATTAAAACCAGTTGAGAAGGGTTGATTTTTGGTTTTTAGTAAAAAACTGAATTATGTTTAAAAAGTGGATCACAAAAAAAATCTGTTTTTCCAGTACAAAAAACTGGCAGTGTAAACTGATGTTTCACTTTGTCGCTTTAAAGCAAAAGACGACACTTGCATAAAGTTATGGCTAAACTGTGATACAGTTTCTACAGAGTGCTCTGTGTACAAAAAAGCAAACTTTAATTTCTGGATACCTGAATTAATTACTTAAATTTTACTCCTGTTTTGTTGGTGTTTGAGAGACAGTGGTAGGCATCTACATGAGTGTTAAGTGTCCAAGCTCCCATTGCAATAAATGGAAACTGGAGAGCAAATCAATGAACCAAATATAGAGAGTCTAACTTAAACTGGGAGCTTATGTAACTAGGATCCAAATAATTTGCTTGGTTGTGGAGAGCTGCTGCTCTCCACAAACTTGAAATGGCACAGTGCATCAGACATCTGTGTGGGTCTGACAGATATGGCACAGGTGCCACAGGGGATTTGTGTTGTTCTGAAGCACCAGCTACAAGCCAGGCAGAACTCACTGGGGCCCTTCATGGCAGATGCAAGCATGGCAGCCAGGTACAAAGGGATTTGGATTTTGCTTCCCTGGGATGTCCTTGAGTTAGATTTTGTTAGAGGCTGGGACAGTATGCTGAGGAAATACTGTTCCAAGTCTGGCTTTTAGTGAACTCTTCCACAACCTCTTTAGTTAGCTCCTATTTGATTAACAATGGAAAATTGTCTGTATTCCAGGTGAATCAATAAAGGGGAGTTTGAAGGAAAGTCATCTGTCTTCCCTTGTGTATCTCATATTTTTTAGCCTTTCTGCAGAAGCTTCAATATTCAGCTTTGAAATAGGGTAACATTTCTGAGCAACCTGACAAACACTTCTAATGCTTAACACATCCATTGATCTGAGTCTTTAAAGTATCATACTAAAAATCAAACAGAACACCTCTGAGCATTCAGCTTTCCTCTCAAGCAGTAAATATTGATCAGACTGGACAAGTGTGGCAACCCTTACTGTATGAAAAATTCATCTGTATGAAGCATAGTCACACACTGTCATCTGTCATACATTTGTCTCTTCAAGTCAGGGAAGGGTTGCTGCCATAGGAGGTTCCTACCTGCTACCCAAGCACTCCGGGAAGGAATGGCTAACTCAGGAGACTTCTATCTGTTGAGGGAGCTTAAACTAATATCTTAAATTACATTTAATAGCTAAGGGAGGTAGACTGCATCTCACACTGACATACTGACAGGCTGTGGGATATGACAACCACAGCAAGGAAAAAAAACTGAACCATTTGAAAGTTTTGTACATTTCAAAGGACACATCTCTAGGTGTCTATTTCATCTGTTTGCATCTCTCCCATTGCATTGAGGATCAGTGGCAAGTGTTGTTGAGCAGTGATGATTGAGTAATGATCATGTACCTTTTGATTCCTCCACTTTCAAGAAAAGAACTTCAGCTCTAATTCTCATAATCTTCTTTACAGGAAAAATTACTCTGCATGATTTAAAGCGATGTAAGTTGACAAATGTGTTCTTTGATACTTTTTTCAACATTGAAAAATACCTTGACCATGAACAGAAGGATCAGTTTTCTATGTTGCGGGTGAGTATGAAGCTTTAAAAGTCTTTATAGCTATGTGCTTAGCAATTAATACTGTTTTGTGTAACATGCAACATGATTGTTTAGGACGGTGAAGGTGAAAGTCAAGAGGTGTCTGACTGGGAGAAATATGCTGCTGAAGAGTATGATATCTTGGTAGCAGAAGAGGCAGCAAGTGACCAGTGGAACGATGGGTAAGAATGCAGCAAGACAGTTGATATGAATCCTCTCTACTGAAGTAGAGCCTCACCACCACTATCTTTCATTTAAAAAAGTATAAACACATTCATCTTAAAAATATGTAATTAATGGTGTATGAGACTACCAAGTACATGTGTGAGCTAAAACTCTTGTTATAGAATATACATCTCTTTTTGCAAGCCCTTGTTTTTAAATTTGTAACTTAGTGAATGGAACCCTAGATAACTTTTGTTTTCTGTTTATACCAAGGGTGAACTCATGGGAAAAACCCAAAGTGCTGCTCTATTTTAGTATTCATAGTGGGTTCTTTGTATTTATTCTTCCCTATGCCTTTCTCTGAAAGGAACACACAATGCCTTGTAAAGCAGTTTTAAAGGACAGGAACTGCGGTATCTAAAGCTCATTCTCTGCAGAGTCCTGTTAAGTAGATGAGGAAAAAACGTGATGAAATTCATTAGTGCTTGGGAAGACATGCATGAACCTTAGTCACCCTAACCCAGGGAATGGTCAGTTTTGTAATTGCTACCATAAATCTCCACAGAGACTTTGTGGATTTTATAAAGCTATGAATTATGGATTGATCCCACCTGAAGTGTTGAAGCTAACCTTTTTTGAATATCAGACTTCACTGGCTTGCTTTAGTTAAATTTCATTATCCATCTATTCCTCTGCATCAGCAGCAGGTGGTTATCAATAATTTCTGGGTTAACAGCTGGATTTTGCTTTCCAGCATCTGCTTAAAAGCACAGTTGCCTTCGCTTCCCAGTGCACATGCACTTGTCAGTAAGACCCTCAATCCAGTACTCCTTCTCTTTAATCGTACCTACTGCAGCTGTATTTCATTCTTACCAACTGAGCCTCCTTTCAGCTTTCTTGAAAAGAACTTGAGAGGTTTCTGCCCAGTACTTGATTTTGCATTTGATTATTTCCTAGCCTCTTAAGTACTCCACTGGAGCAGTGTTTCAGTATGTGTTTTGAATCCTTTCAGTAGAACTGTGTTTCATACTGGAAAGTTCAGCATGTTGGCAGGAGATTAAGCTAACTTAAATTCAGGGAATTATTATGAGACCCTGGTGCTGTTCAGGTTATGTTTCTTTATTATAAAATATTGGGAAGTATGTTCTTCCTGCAACTGCCTTACTAGTGTTCCAATATTTAGGCACTCCCTGGCATAGTTAGACTCTTTCATTTTCTTTTTATATTTTTTTTTCTGTCTGCTTCTAGGTATGAAGCAGAACTGAATCCTGTAGACCACCAGAAGGCCAGTGTTCTGAAGTATCAAATGGAGAAAAGACCATTTTTTGAAATGCCTTCCCATTTGGCTGATGTAGACTTTGATGAATATGACTATGATGAGGATTTTGAGTAGAGGTTACTTATGGTCAGCACTTGCAGAAGGGAAGGGACAGTCTGCAGCAGGTCTGCTACACACTGATATGTTTCAGTGGTGTTTGTTTCCAGGAAGTCAGCTTAGTTTTGTGCTAAAAATATCTAATCACTACACTACCTTTTAAGTAAAAGAAGTGCATTTATATGGAATGATGAGACTTTTGTATTTATTCAACAGTTTATTGTTTGTAAAATAGATTAAAATATTTATTTATAGATGTTGCATAATTCCTTTTTGGAATAATAACAATATTTGACTTAAGAGAAAAGTAATCTACTGTTTTTAAGAGAACTGTGTAAGTCTCTTGAAGTTGATGTGTGGTGCACTGACTATCTCCATCTCACCTGTGAACAGGTATTTCTGTCCTGGTATGGGAGGTAAGGAGACAATTTACACCTGCAGTGTGCTCATGCTCTCCTAAAACCTCTTTTAGGTTTCATGCCTTAGCAAGGAAGAGACATGACAATGAGTGACCAGTTCTGCACTCATTTACAAGCAGAGTTTTGTATGACAGGCTGTGCATATTAGTAAAATACACTAAAGTCAACCCCTAAGACAAGTTGTTTTTCTTTTCTGTGTAGTCCTTGTTTGCCCCAACTTTAATTTTGCATGCCCTTTTAAACTTCAGTCTTTTCGTTTTCATGTTAATCATAAAAAAGATTATTTAACAAAGAAGTCTGAGTGTTCATACTTGATCCAAAATGGGTGTGTTAATTCATGCAGAAGGAACCAATTTTTTTAAAATCCTTTGTATAAATGTTACTTGATCAGTGATGTGCACTAATTTGTTGTGGGCATTCAGTGCTTTTGTCTGTCCTCCCCTTTGCTTGTTTGCTATTGACACATTCCATGGATATTCATCAGTGTCACAGCAGCTTGAAATTGTTGCCTCACTCTTAACTGTTAAGCAGGTTTTGTTGGGGAAAAATGTACAAAAAGATGTAAGTTATATTTTTGGTTGCAGTGTAGATCTTTTAAAATGTTTAAAAAACATGTTTGTATTTTCAAATAAAGATTTTCATACATGTACTTAAACACGTTCTAATTTTTATATATTGCACACAATTCATCTTACTATTAAAGAACCATTCATCATAGGCTGGGTTACACTGGTATGCAGGCTGGTTGGGTAACTACAACAAGCTGCATATGCAAAGCAAACAGCTTCTAGCAGGCTTTTCTTCATCCAAAAGAGTATTTGCTGAGCAGCTGAGAGAAACCTGTTGTGCTCAATTCCTTACACCAGCTCCTGCACGAACTTACACCTGTGTATCAAGAAACGCATCGCTGAAGTGCTGGTGAACCTTACTGAGGGAAACTAAAGTAACTTTAATGCCATTTGAAGGATTTTTGGTTAATTATTCCAGTTTTAATAGAGACTTACCAATGTCAAATTTCTCTGGGGTTGGCTAGATATATTTCACTAACTGCCCCTTTTTTGGGGCTTCTAAACAGTAAATACATGCAGAGCATTTCTGTTAAATTCTGTTCCCTCAGGGAAAGGATGACCAACTGGTCTTCCAGAAGATGATGCTGAACACTGCAAGAGATACTTTCTCCTACCCTAAAACCCTTCCTACAAAGGGGGCTTGTAACTGGGCAGCAAACAGCCCCAGGCTTTCCCAGCATGCAGTGACACATCTGTCACACAACACATATGGTATAGGGTCAATCTCTTCTGCAGAGCCTGTACCTGTATTTGCTACTTTGTGTTTCATGAAGTACCTGCTAAATCCTGCTCTATATTATACTTTGTCTAACCAAGTCCCTAATTTTCTAAGTAGAATATATCCTGCTCTTATTGTAGAAGCCCTTTATCTTATGAGAATTGCCTCTGGAGGGTAATTCACATTCCTAGCCCACTGCTACAAAAAATTAAAGCGTCCATATGCTTAATGTGGTTCCAGGTAGAACTGTTGTCCTAGACAAGCTCTGTTCTAACTACCTGGTCAGTGCTTAAGCCTAGATCCACAAATCATCCACAGCTGGATGAAGGAAACCAGTCCAGGTAGGGGAGTTACTGATGGACTCATAGAGGAATCTTAGAACCACTTTATCTGGAGAGTGGTACCTCCCTTGTGTCGGCCTGCACACCCAACGATCAAAAGGAAAATCATGAATTCACTGTGGCCACTTCAGTGTACCCAATAACAGGGCAAGAGTCATGGCTTTCACTTCCCTTTTCATAGGAACTCCCTGCTCAGCCTGTGGAATAAATACAAGTGCAAAGGCCAACACACATTGCTGCCATTGTTTTTCCAGACACAGTGTGGAAGTATCACACATTCAGTACTAATGGGTAGCAATAGTTCTGTAGTTTATTTTACACAATTACAAACCAAAATATATAGATATATATATATATAAAAAATAAAGCTGCTATGGTTACTGAAATGTACAATTCCAGGGAGCAGTGTGCAAGGTCGGTGAAAGCAGCCTGCACTCCCTAGCCTACTGCCACTGAAACACTCTTGAGTGAAGATCATTTGCAAATTCTTAATGAAAAAAAAAAACCTTATTTTTGAATGGCCATATTTACAGTCTATTTACATTGTCTTTCCAGGCTATTTCCAAGTAAAAACCACATGATCACTGTATGAAAAGGACTTCTTCCAGAGGAAAACAGTCAGATGCTCCACTGTTTCTTTCTTTGTTACTTTGAAGCCAAGTTTCCCAGGAACATGTCCCAGTGCTTACTTGACCTCAAACCACATTTCTCTAAGCGATGCAATTCAGAAATACTTACAGATGATTGATCAGGGTTTTCCATGTTACAGGCAGGAAATGGCACTTGCCATTACCCAGCAGCTCCCAGTGTTCACAGTTGAGCCAGCTCCTTTCTCCCCTGCACCAGGTGCAAGGAAACACACAGATCTCCATTTGGTTATCTCAAGCGGTAAAGAACACGGCCAGCAGGGCACTGCCCCCACATGCTTCAAACAAGCTTGTCTCACCTGGTTCAGTGTCTTTGATTCAGTGTTTGTCAATGCCCTGATTCCAGTCCTTCAGCTGTGAGCTTTTCCAAGGCAGCATCAAGGATCAGGATGCAGTGGAGTAATAATGTTCAGAATACCCAACCCTAGAACTGCAGCAGCCACCTCAGTAATGCCCACAATCAGCAATGGTGAGAAATCAACCACAGTGCTATAGACTGGTTCTGGTAGATGCCCATGGGCACAGAGATAACTGGATCCATGTCTCCTGCCACCTCAGTTGATGCTCTCACACCACATTGACAAGTTAAACAATTTGCAGAAACAACATAGCATGTGCTTCATTTCTGTTCATCCTCTCAGTGTCTTAACCATCCTACATCACAAGAAAAAAGATATTTAAGTCAGTCCTCTACTATGGAGACATCATGTAAGAGCCCATAAGGAATCTGATTAACAGTTTAGCATCTAACCATTCAGCAGTTTAGCCACAGAGCCAGCTCTTATAAAGAACTACAGCTTCCACAAAAGGAAAGAAGCATTTCCATGCCCCAAAAAGCCCAGAAAAGTCACCACAGGGAAAGGCACCATACTGCATATGTAGTACAATTTCTATATGGCTTTGATCTTTGTCCATGGAGTTAAATTCAATTATTCATCTTCAGTAGGAGCTGCTTCAAGTACACAGGCCAAACTGCCTATATTTTAACATGCATAAGGCTGAAAGAAAAGGTAGAAGTCCCTTTTTTATTCTTTCTAGTTCTCTTTAAAAATAAAAGCCCGCCGTATGTTAAAAAAACATGCTGAACTTCACAGCAAAAACTCTTTTAAACAGACAAAAATTGTGCAAAGTCTGAAAGTGGTTGTTGGATCCCAGATAACCAGAGTCACTAGAAATCAAGGGGTTGCCTGACTCACTGCAAAAATACTTTCTGCCAAACACTGAGTTATGTCCTGAAGTGCAGAGAGCAGGGGGAAATACAGGAGAAAATCCTGAAGGAACTGCTCAGCCCCCTGTAGTGGCTGACACAGAAACCTTGAGGGGGCAGAAGGGTTGTGATTAGCTGCAGCACAGGAAAAATCATGGCCTTTCTTCCCCCCCCACCCCTTTCCTTGTACAGTCACTCCACAAGACCCTGCTGTACAACATCCTCTCTGAGTCCTTGCACTCCACTGGCCCAAAGGGCTAGAAGTCCTTCCCTGCTGCAAGGATCCAGTCCAGGGCTGAGCTGAGACCCAGGCAGACAGAGGCAGCTCTGCCAAACTTGGATCCCAAAGGCAATCACTGCCCATGAGACAAGCCCCTGGCTATGCTGGTTGCCACTCCAAGCCCACAATGGTCTCATGCTTCCCTTCAAATCCCCAGTTTGTTCAGGGACAATTTGATCTGCCCAACAGCCTTGACTAGAAAAGGGCAGGAAACATGGGATACTCCAGCAAGAGCCCAGGGCTGTCCAGTGATCAGACACATCCCAGGTCTTTCAATCCAAAGAACATAATGCAAACACCATTTCTGAAGCAGATATGCCCTGCAGGCCATGCAGCAGTGCCATCTCTGCAATGTGTCAGTAACATGAAGCAACTGCAGCAAATGGCTTTTAATAAGGAAGCTTCACAGTATGGGAAAAAAGAAAGGGGATCTTCCTCTTAATGCATCCTAAGTGACATTCAATCCTTATTACTGACCTCAGGACTTCTAGATGCTACAAAACGGATTGCCTCTAAAACATAGATCAAGCTGAAGGAGGAAACTACAGCTGCAGCTGGAAAGGGAAGAGGGCATGCCTCTTTTCTCATCCTGAAAAGGGCAACAAAAGAGCAACCCCCTTTACTGCAACACAGCTAGCCA
Organism: Cinclus cinclus; assembly: GCF_963662255.1. Classification (NCBI taxonomy): domain Eukaryota; kingdom Metazoa; phylum Chordata; class Aves; order Passeriformes; family Cinclidae; genus Cinclus; species Cinclus cinclus. The sequence goes on from NC_085047.1 coordinate 84,578,793, forward strand.
GGAGACTGACCTGACATTCACCCACCTCAACTACAGCTGTCCTTACAGCTAGAAAACCAGCCAGAATTACCTGGTCTGTACCAACAACATCAACATCTTCAACTGTGTCGTCTGCTGGACCCTCCTCAGAGACATCTTCTGTCTTAACCTCATCTTTGCTGGAAATGAAAAATAAACCAAAAAAATAGCTAAGTCTTGAGAAATCTCATAACAGAGGCTGCACAGTTGTGCAACTGTGCTTAAGGCAGTGTATTTCACATAGTAAGATCTGCTGCTGATATCCATGTAAGGTAGCCTAAAGTTACTGGCCCAGAATTTCCCAGTATGAAACAGGTCATGCTCTGAGGAATTTTCAACAAAGCAGTTCAGAAACAAAACACTATTTAAGTGTTTTGATTTAAGCAGGGGCTGATTTAAGCAGGGGCTACCTTCATGTTTAATAAATTTTTGTTCTATTTTACTTGTATTCACCAGGTTCATTTAACAAAGTTCCCAAAACCTGGAAAAGTATGCATCTTCCCAGAATTTGTGTTTCACCTTTTAACCTACTAACTGGGGAAATGGCACCTAACACCTCAATAAATTAACTGAATTAAAGGAAAATACTGCAACTGAGCACTTTGATTGCTCAAAAGTAGATTCTAGATTCCCTATTTCTGCAACACCTCTCTCAAGTTTTGCGGAGTTTCACTGGGGCATGTCTGCATGCTGCACACCAACACTTCTCTAAAAGAAAGCCACCTGCTACACAGTAGTTAATAGCAGATCTGCAGAGACAAGAATCTTCTTTCATTTCCAGAGATGCAGAAAACACTCATTGTCTGGCTGCAGCAAACAGCCCAAGAGTAACCAGCACCACAGATCACCAATCTGGACATGGGAAGTGGAGCAGGGAACTTTCCTCCATTCTCATCTTTTTCTCTGCACACTTGATATTACTCCAAGAAGGCACAGAAGCCCTGTGACAGTGGCAGGAGAAAGCAGCAAATGTAGATATTGGACAAAAGAAACAAAAAACCACAACCTGTCCTTGGGACAAAGCCCATAAGAAAAACAGAAAGGGCACACACACCCTTAGCTCATGAAGTATTACAAAAAAACAGAAGGTGGATAAAGAGACCCCAAGTGTCAATGCCAGAACAGGTGAAGGAGCTTGGAAGACATCAAACTCTCACCAGTATCTTCTACGCAGCCCTCCTGGACAAAGGAATGGCAAATGTTCCTGCAAGCACATCTCTTGAGACTTCAGCCTCTTTCTGCTTTTCCCTACTGCAGGGGGAAGCTGGGAAGCACACTGCTGTTCTGGGGCTTTGCTTGCTGCTTCAGTCTGGCTGGTTTCAGGCAAAGACCCTGCAACAGAGAGGGAACACAGTCATTCTTCAGCCTCACCCTCAGAGGTCTTGAGATGGCCATTTCCAGTATGTTCCCCACAGCAGTGAAACAATTGGGCCAAGCTCAAAAGGACATCTGGAGCAAAGCATTCCTTTATTGAAGGAGACAGCTAAAAGCCACTTAAAAGAAAATCCATTTAATTTGCCCACTGGTCATTTTTGCAATCTAGATTTATGAACTTGGCCCTGGTCCATAACTGCTATCAGTACTGCTGAGTCTATATAATGCTCAAGAAAGGAGGGCCTTTAGGGACACAAAGGAACAAGCTCTCTGAAGGCAAGTCACTTAAAAGAAGATTTATGAGAAAGAAACTAAAGGACACTGTGGAAAAATTTCCTTTCCTCCACATACAACTGCAAATGTCCGTAACACTTACCATTTTTATTAGCAATTGTTTTCATAATGGCTTTATTACATTTTAACTAAGTCCCATCATATCCATGCAGTGAATACTTCATTACAGATTGGCAGTCCATGAATGCTGCCAAAGCCTGGATGCAGCTCATCTAACTATAATTCTTTAAGGTAGGAAGTATAATCTTACAGGCTCCCTAGAAATTCAGCAGAGAGAAAAATCCTAGAAGATGATTTGGCCCAGATAATCTGGCCCAGGTCTGAAGACCTGAATCAACTTCTAGAAATACCTCTCCTGTCTCAATTATCTACAGGGCCTAAAGCAACAATGCCATTAAGTTAACAATTAAAAGCAATCAACCAAGTCTCTGTGGCTCAGACAAATGCCAGATGTGAGTACACAGCAGAATTCAGATGATTTTGAATTCTCCTCACTCGGAGTCCTCAGCCCAACCTTACTGCTCTCGAGTGATCAAGGAACCTTTAACAACAAAGCAGAAAGCAAAAGCCACAGTTCAAACTGGGAAGTCCACAATATCCAACACACTGTGGTATTGTATTGCTACTGCAAAGCATGAAATACATTTTAGCACGTGCAAATTTGCTACAGCAAAGCAAAATAGGAAATACAGCAGTTTTGCCAGACAGAGAGACAAAGAAAATACAGCTGATCAAGAACTGGGAAGCCTTCATACCATCAGACAATTTCCTTTTAAAAGAAGATGTCTTAGATGAGCCCATGGGGGGCCACTCTCCCAAACTGCCAAGGACAGGGCTCTCCTCATCTTCATTTGCCAATAAAGAGTTTCTGTACAAGACCAAGGGTTGCCATTCATCTCCTCTGCAGGGCAGTGGCTCTGTTATGTACCTCTGTAAGTAACTATACCTGGGACAAAAACAACAGAAAGCAGAAGGAAACTCACTATACTTCCCTTCAATATCTGGGGCAGATATTGCAAAAAAGGATTTTCACTTTACTCTCCAAAGGTGCAAACAGAACTGTTGAAGAGAGGGCACTGTTTTTCTGTGAAATACCTAACATCTCTGAAATATCTATTTAAAATGAAAATGTCTTCAAAGCTAAAAGAGTGCTTGAAATTTTAGCATCAGAAACAACACAAGATCCACAGAAATTACAAAATTACATCAGCTTCTATAAAGAGTTTCCAGTGCAGGGAAAGTCTGCCAATTGCTGCTGCCAGTAGCAGCCTGAACAGAGGATTCACCTCTCCTGGTGGCCTTTTCTGCCTCACGGACTGCAACACAAAGGAGATCCCAGGCAAGAGACGCTCCCTGTGATTCAGTACTACAGGAAACAGTACAGGTCAGGCAGTGAGGGTTTCATACCATGAATGCCTGTTATGTCAAAATTAAAAATTAGAACAACCAATTAAACCATTTTTCTATATTATCAGCTTAAATTCAGTTCAATTCTCTCACTAAAATGTCAAGTGTGTGCAAGAAGCAGTTAACTGCTCTGCAGTTGTGACAATACATGGGTTGTGGGAAACATTGTCTCAAATCCTTGTTCTGCTTAATTCAGTCCAGAGATTTGACACTGGGCCTTCCTGAATCCCAGGTGAAGCTATCACCTTTCCTGGAGCAAAAAGGCCTTCTTCAAACACTCTGTTTGAAAAACAGGACATTTCCAACAAAGTCATTCTGACCCATTCCTACTTAATAACCATAAGCAAAGAAAACCGAAGTCTGACTCAGGATTAGAAACTGGATATTCACCACATTTCAGCTACAGTTCATCATTTAAAAATCAAGCCCAGTTTTGTTAAAACAGACCCACCATAGCAAATACCAGGAGTGACAATTTTAACACCTTTAATAATATGTGCAACTTATTATTATTTTATTTTTTTTTCTTTTTTTATTAGGAGAGTGGCCTGGAAAATATCAGACGTCTCATTTGCTTTGCAAAACAAGAAAACCAGTGCTGAGAGGAGGTCAGGGTAAGCACTGACTCCAAAACAATTAGAGTCCTGGACTCTGGGGGCCCCAGGGATCAAGAAACCCTGGTAATGGAATTTGTTGTTTTCAAACAAGCATGTATTGTAACTACAGTTTCAGAGTCTAATCCAACTGCTATCAATGTCAATGGAAAGATTCCTACTGATTCAGGAATCAGGCCCTTCATGCTGTTTGCTATTCAGCAATTCATTTCTTGTCTGCATTTTGTGGCACAGAGCAATTGACAAGCCAGGTATTTTACTGCTACAGCCTGGGCAATTACAGGGGAGAGGGTAAAGTCCATATACTTTGATGGTGTTGAAATATAGTCCTTTCTAACAAATGCCCATATTCTCTATGTCATCTGTTACAGGTACATTCACATATGTTAACATACAGACCTGGACATCAATCCCATGATTAATAAGAAAAATGAAAATAACCAGATGTTTGTTTCTCAAAGTTCATGTTGACCTAAAACATTCCATTCAATAATTTATGATGGAGCTAAACTTAAATATTTCTGAGAGGAAATATAATCTCCAGCCTCTGCAAGGCACTTTAGGCCTCCCAGAATAGAAACTGTTGTTCTAGAAACATAGTATGAATGTACTTGTGGATAAATTGCAATTTCCCTTCTAGTGAATTTTATTGTTTCCCATTTGTTCCCAGCAGCAGAGGGAAGGCCCAAAGCAGTAAGAACTGAAGTCAAGTGCATTCCCTGCTAGGTTCTGTTATTTCCCACAAAACTTTTCCATTAATAAACCTACCTGAATGTATCAAATGTATCTGATACATTCAGGAATATACTTCCAAAATATATCCTCTGATCACAAGGTTTAATATAGTCCTAGGAAAAAGATGGTCAGGATTTAGCTTTGATCTGCCCCATCAACAATTAAATATTTTCCTCATAATTTCAGTTTAATTAAAACTAAAATCAAGCTTAATTAAGTTTAAAACTAAATTTAGTTTAATTAAAGTTTAATTAAAAACTACTCCCAGGAGGTAAATGAAATGACAGCTTTTTAAGGATGGTTTAATAGAAAACTACTTCTTGCAAGGCTGACACAGATGCTTACAGCTCTTTAAAATACAAGACAACATGGACAGAGTCATACTGTCCAAACTGGGGCCTAGTGTACTTCCCCTATGAAGACAGGCTGAGGGAGTTGGGATTATTCAGCCTGGAGAAGAGAAGGCTCTGGGGAGGACTTAGAGCACCTTCTCATACCTAAACAGAGCTCATAAGAGAGCTGGAGAGGGACTTTCTATAAGGGCATGTAGAGATAGGACAAGGCTTTAAGTGGCTTTAAACTGAGCATGAGTTTAGATTAGATATTAGGAAGAAATTCTTGACTGTGACCATGGTGAGGCACTGGAACAGGCTGCCCAGAGCAGTTCTGGACTCCCCACCCCTGGCAGTGTTCAAGGCCAGGTTGGATGAGGCCTTGAGCAACCTGGTCTAGTAGAAAGTGTTCCTCCCCATGGAAGGGAGGTTGGGACTAGATGATTCTTGAGGTCCTATGGAATATATGAAAACCAATTTTAGTAGCTGGTCTCAAAGAGTCTCATCTGAGAAAAATGCAAGAATAGCACATGAAGTTATCTGTACCCACAAATTATCCGCTTTACATTTCTCAGGGTCTGCAATTACTGTATGTTGACTATTTTTCTTCTGCATTTTGTATTCCAGCTTGGAATCAATTTTTTCAAATGAACTGTCTGTGTTGATGGCAATCATTAATAAATTCCATCATGTGAAGTAAGAGGAAAATAGACATTTTACTATTCTTGACCCATGTTACATAATTCATTCAGGTGCATAATACCCCACTGATGCCAAAAGAAGGCTATCATTCTTATAGCATTAAATGTAAATATTTAAACCACTGTAAAAACATGAGTTCACTGGATCAGACCATAATTCCATGTAAATAGTAAATTATTGGATTTCAATATCTATATTATGAAGAGAGACACATATATTTCTATTCCAAATACATTCCATGGAACCCACATAATTGAGGCCTGAAGCTGTGGAAATAAGACAATTACAAAATAATGATGTGTGCATTATTTCTTCCACAACCTTTTGATTTACTTTTCTGTTCAGAAAAGCATTCCTGCCACTCCACTAACCAGTCAAGTCGCAAATCTCTTCCACCAAATTAACAGCCTTTCCTTTAGAAGAATTGCCATATGTGGCCACAACTATGTGTAAGAAAAATCTATAATGCTTATTGCACATGCAATCTGAAATAACTACTACTACAACATTCAACAAGTGTGTCTCAAACTAACACCCTGAGGGGCAGACTGATTTCAAAGGTTCTCTGAAGAGCCCTTGAGCAAATTCTGCCACACTGAAGTTCGAGTGTCCTTTGTGCAGGGATACACAAATCACAAACTGTGTATGATGGTGTACAAGAACTTAACTTACACTAGTCTTTTGTCTGGCTTTAGCAGCTTGTTGGAAAATTCACTGATGATTAACAGAAAGCTCAAGTTAGGAGGCAAGCATTTTCCATCTACTCCAGTAGCTCCTTGAAAAGCAAATTCAATACCTTCCCTATTGAAAGAAAAACAGAAAATAACAGAGTAATAAAACAGATAAAACAGACAACTAACAAAAGCAATGACCATGGACAACATGATGTTACATGGCACATACTTGTGTATCATGGCTATAGACTCTCTAGATTTCACTTGGTCCCAACCAAATGTTAGTGAAAAGCGACGAGCAAGTTCTTTGATGTTTGCAAAGGAAGGAGAGGAGAAGTCCACACCACTACTGCTGTCTTGGCTTTCTGCATGTGTCTGAAACAGCTGCAAGAGAAGTCTCAGGTAAGCAAACACAGTAATCCTACAGGCAAACAAAGCACCAGGTGGACAGAGAGACAGGCACAGCAAGTAACAGTCACCTCACACAGACAGAAGCCTTACAGAAGAGCAGGTAAGTCATGTGCTTCTGAAGCACTGAATGGAACAACGACAAGGAATTGACACAAAGGACACTGCTGTGCTCGTAAGACAGGCACAAATCAAAAAATAAAACCAAAAAATTATGAGAACTGATTCATGAAGATGATGGCCCCATTGACCTCATCTTCTCTTGGGTCTTCTGAACCAAGCCCCAGAGGCCCAATTTGCCTGAGATGCTTTCAGAGGAGCACAGTGTAGATACAAAGCAGCAAGTTTGGCAGCATCGTAGTCCAATTTTGGAGAGTAAGAGTAGGTCAAAAGCATATCTTGATCTCAATTAACTGTGCTCTGGGTTTGTTTTTTTTCTAATAGAATATGGAAGTAGCTTGTTCTCATCAACCTGTTAACTTTCAAGGTCAAGCAAAGGCCAAAAAGGGCCTGTTGTCTATGTGATACCTAAACACAAAGTCCTGACTATGTCAGCAGAATATATGCAGCCAAATTCTGCTTAGACTCATCTAAGATCAGATTTCAAGGCCTGGTTCACAGATCTAAGCCCCCGGCAATGTGTGTGAAATAAGCAAAGCTCATGTGTCCGTATTCCCGGGAGGAGCCTGCTCTCTGGATTACAGCAGGACTCCAGGCTAGAAGCAGCTCTGGCCACAGGCAGAGCTGGCAAAAGCAGCTGCTAAAATAGCTAACTGGCTATCAGTCAGCAGCTGCAAGCCCCAGTAACTGAGACCCTTCAGAAGAGCTGCAACCCACTTTCCTCCTGATTAAAATAAATAAATAAATAAATACAGGGGAGTTTGGAGCTGACCAGACACAGGCACAACCACGGTTCCTCAAATTCAGAAGGAACTAAGGTAGTCCATAAAACACAGCATAATATCCTTAACATTTGTTAAGCTCAAGAGACACTGTGTCCCAATAAACACTTCATAATCTCACATCAGTTCTAACATACTGTGCACTCGAGGATTAAAAACATGACCAAAAATCGTGGACAAAAACACCTTTTAAATCAGATGTAATGATTTGACAGGAGTTTTAATTATGACATGCACAAACAACAGACATATATAAAATGCTGGAAAGGAAGTAATTTCTGTCACTAGGTTTTCTAATGACTTTGAAAACTTATGGCATGGGAGGTAAAAATCTTCACTGTGAATACAACTATCATAAGAGCCCCTTGCCTCTTGCTTTAATTTTAACCTTACCTGCTGCAGACAGAGAATCAGTGTCTTGGCACTCTGAATTTTGTTATTGTACCTCATCTTGCTTAACGTTTCTTTAATTATGTCTCCAAAATCACTGTAGGTCTATTAACAGCAACAAAACAATTGAGAGTTATCATTCTCCTTTAGCACTGGGAGTACACAAACCACATGACTGTTGAAGTGACACAAGAAGCTCCTAAAACACTCCCAATATCAGAAAATGCAAGCTAAAAGATGAAAACTGGACTTTTTCTAGTATTTAGTATGTAAAGCAATGGTATGCTCCTTTAAGAGTGAGGATCAAAGTTACACTGAAATTGTCAAGTATTAACAACTAATTGATTGTCAATTCTTAATTAATAATTAATTGTAATTCTTTAAAAAGTGCAAAGCCTCATCAGGAGACAAATAAAGTTTTCTGTACTTTAGCAGTGCTTGCCAATGAAGCAAAGAACAAGATTCATATTCAGGTATTTCCAAAGTTCTGTCAGTTGACCAAAGGAAACTACCCACTCTGATGTTCTTGGCCCTCCTGAAACTCCCTTCAGAGTGGCTGAAGCTCTACCAAACCCTGGTCATCTAAACCCTAGGACTCATGTGAAATGTAGGCACCTGCATATGCACTGTGTGAGCTGTATGAATTAAGCTGACCAGTTCAGTGTGAGAGACTCAGTAGATTAATCACCCTACAGCTATAAACTGCTGCTCTGCAGTGGCCTCTCTGGAGAAGCTGAGGAGCAGATGTCCAGACAGATATGTCCTCTCCTCAATTTTCAGTTGTTTTGTCTGCAGTACCTTTGCAGAACCAAGAGATATCTGCCCCACTCCTGCTTGATTTTATAGCCCTTTTGTGATCATTCCAGGACTCTGAGCCATAACACTATTAACACCCTGTCTTTCAAAAACACTGGAGACACTTTCAAAATCTAAAATGCAGTGATAGGAAAAACAACTTTATCTAAAACATTACCTTCACATAATACTTATAGATCTCAGCGGCTGCAGTCATCTCTACCACATTATACACTATTAACTTGCAATATGCTGCCAGAAGACTCCGCTTTTTGTGCAAGTCATCAAGTTTGCAAGTTTCATCCTTTCCCTCTTCTGTCAGATCTAGGGAAGCAAAAGCATTGAAGCTTTGTTCTGTTACTTTTTTCAAGGTATCTCAGTTTAAATGATCAACTTTCACCTAAACAGCAAAGACTCAGCTGTTCAGTAACAGATGCCAGCGCTCATTGCTGCGTACATCAGAAAGCACAGGTTTATTCCCATTTCAAAGCTGCAGTTTGTATCAGTGAAAACAGTCTTCTTCCACAGTCTCCCACTCTGATCTTCATAGGACTTTGGCATTTCTACTAGTCAGAATCTCCAAGTACAACACTGCTCACAGCTACAGAACAGAACCAGCAAGTAGAATAAAAGGCACAAAGACACCAAATGGAAGGGACCAGAAAAACTGCAACCATGTGGGGTTTTTTCCTAGAATAAAATAGAAGGTAAAAAAGTAGCACACACCTCATTGGAAACCCTATAAAACTTGTCACACACAGTCAGCAAGAGTTCCAATGAAATTCTCCAAGTGCTTTTCAACAAGAGTGAAAGGAAGAAAAGTCACTTAATTGCATTAAGAACATATTAAGTGTCTGGAACATGAGTTAGTTAGTTACTAGCCAGATAACTCATGGGAAACAGACACTCTTAATTAAGAGTATTCCAACAGTGCTACAAAGGTTGGGCAGAGCTTCTTGCAGCAGGAGAGCCAAGACACACTCTTTCCTGCTGCACATGCAAGCTAACAGCTACCAAGAGACTTCAGTCTCTGACCTGTGACTTTTTTTTTATTTTGATGTCAACTGTTTCTGCTTCTAGAATGACTGTGGACCTGGAAACAAACAATAAGGCAGATGACTGATCAGAAGTATCTGAAAGTTAGAGTTCAAACTGAAATGAAACAGCTGCCAGCTGTGCATGCAGACAAGCACACACTGCATCACAAAATCACTTGTTCAGGAAGGAATCTGCAATTGATGACAGGGATCCTTTGTGGGGAGAACTGAGAAATTGAAGGCACCACAAAATAAAGGTTTGAAGCAGATCTCAAGCTATCTAACCCAAGGCAGGATCAATTTTATCAGTTTCAGATACACAACATAAACAACCTGAAACATAACCTGCTTCAGTAACTCCCACAACTAGGATACTATGGCCTACTTGTGCAATCCTTTTTACTGTATCTTTACTAACTCAGATTCTTTTACTGTCCCTCTGTTGCAATTTTGGCCATTCAATGTTGCCAATCAGTGGTTCATGACTTAATGAAGTATGCTGCCCAAAACTGAACAGAGAATTCCATCTGAACAGCTGAAGGACAAGAGTTAAACAGAAAAATCTAGAACAATGCTTGCATTTTCAAAGCATAGCACTTGAACTTGTCCTCAGAACCACAATCAATAATCAATTTTCAAAACACTCTCAAAAGAAACCAGCCTTTGTAATTACAACCTCAATAGAGCATCCAAATGTGTTTGAAAAAAGGCAGTAGAGCAACAAGTACTATTTCCCAGTGGACTGAGAGCAGCTCTGAGGAAAAGGACTTCAGGGTGTTGGCTAATGAGAGGCTCAGCAAGACTCAGCAATGCGTGCTCACAGCCCAAAAAGCCAGCTGTGTCCTGGGGAGCATCCAAAGCAGTGTGGCCAGCAGGCAAGGTTGCTGATTCTGCCCCTCTGCTGTGTTCTGGTGAGACCCCAGCTGGAGTGCTGTGCCCAGCTCTGGGGCCCCCAACATAAGAAGGATGTAGATCTGCTGGATTGAGTCCAGAGGAGGGTCACGAAGATGCTCAGAGGGATGGAGCATCTTGCTTATGAAAATGGGTTGAGAGAGTTGGGGTTCTTCCACCTGGAGAACGGAAGGTTCTAGGAAGACCCTGTAGTACCCTGAAGTACCTAAACAGGGCCAACAAGAGAGGTGGAAAGGAACTTCTTACAACAGCATGTAGTGATACAATGGGGAATGGCTTTAAACTGACAGAGGGCATATTTATTTCTTAGACATAAGGAAGAAATTCTTGACTGTGGTCATGGTGAGACACTGAAACAGGCTGCCCAAAGAAGCTGTGGAAGCCCCATTCCATGTTTAAAGCCAGGCTGGATGGGGCTTTGAGCAACCTGGTCTAGTGGAAGGTGTCTCTGTCTATGGCACAGATGTTTGGAACTAGAAGATCATTAAGGTCCCTTCCAATCCAAACCAGTCTATAATTCTATGAAATCTGCCCTTCAGCCCCAAAATCAAAATCCACTGATTCTTTACTCTGATGGCTTAGAAGAGTCCGTGCACCAGCACACTGCAACACTGAAAGGCCTTCCTCTAACACCATCATCTGGACCATGGAAGTCAGTCCACCAAACACTTTTACTCATCCAGCCCTGCTTTACTTCATCTCTTTTCACCATACAGGTAAATTGGCATCTGTATTCTATGGTTAATCCGCAGTCCGTACAGATCAAAGAATTACAGGGTTTTTGCTTGCAAAGGGGCCCAACCAGATAAAAAGCAAAGCAACTCACAAAACAACAACACAAAGGCTGGCCCTTTTCACTGATACATTCACTGCAGATGACAAATGACAGCAAAAACGGTAAATTGTTTCTTCAGTAATGAAGGCATCTAACCTTTTTTTTCCTCTTCTTCATCCATGAAAACGTGGTCCTGGATAAATGAAAACAGTTTTTCCTGAAGTGATGTGTTAGGAAGATAACCTAGAATTCCAACTGTATCTTCATTATTATTTGAATCCAGGTGACTCAAAATCAGCAACCAGTCACAGAGTATCATGAAGGCCTGTACCAAGCAAGGAAGGATTTAGAGACCATGTTACTTTTTGTGCCAATTCCACTTTGCATTTCCATCAAACACAATCAATTTTCCATCCCACTTCTTCCCTGCAAACTAGGTATTTCTCTTTGCCTCAGCTGTGGTGAAATGTCCCAGCTAAATCCTTAAAAAACTTGTACATTAGGATGCAGTGTATACGGGTATCATGCATGAATACCACCTAAAGATTTTCAAAGTTCTATGGGCAAGAAGAAGAGCTGTATTATGCTGAAATACCCCTCTTTTAATACATGAATCACTGGACAATTTCCCCATTTCTTTAAGTAATATTCACAGCAAAACATTAACGAAGCAGTGATAGCAACCAGTACACTGATAGATCTAATCAGAAAACACAATGATTTTCATTCAGATTGAGGCCTTGATTCTGCATGGATTCATGCAAACACAAATCTATGCTTGACTAAAGCACTAACTTGCAGTATTTTAACTAACATAACTTTAGTTTTTATTTAAAATAAATAGTTGAAGTCTGTTATTTTGTGTTATTTCTCTGCTAAGAGACAAAAATTAGCAAAAATGTAATAGAATGAAACACCAGTATAAAAAAAAAAAAGGCAGGCATTTAAAAAGAGATCTGAGCACAAATGCTCATTAAGTGACAGAAAAACACAAACCTTTTCTCTTACATCTTTTTCCTTATGGTGGAGGAAGCATGTGCAAATCTGACTGAAACGTCTCAGCTCCCTTCTTAGTGGAAAAAGAGTCTCCTAAAACACATTTAGGAAAAGCAAAAGGACCAATATGTTAGAGACTATAATTCAACAGAGAATTACAGAACAAACAACAGTTGCATCTTTCTTCCACTCGTACTATTCATTTAAGATAGCACAGCTGATGACATGATGAAAGAAGCTGGCATTTCACAGAACAGCTTACTAGCTATGAACAACTGCATCTGTCACAGCTGCTGAGGCCAGTGGAATTCAGCAAGTCACAAACTCTTTGTTTCTCCATCTGTAGGGAGGGCAGCATGCATTCTCTTATTCACTTCATCTTATCTGTATAAAGCAGTGACAACAATGGAAGTAGAGTCATAACAACCTCTGGTCCATCCCACCTAATATTCAATGTGCACTGCCTTCAGGATTTGGTTTTCTCCCTTCCTCCCCTAATGACTACAAAGGGAATAGAGTTTAACTTTGGCACTCAGAAACTTAAGACACCACTCTTTGTTAAGATGAATCCAGCATGGGAGACTATTTGGTTTGCTCACAACCACACAAAAGGCTTTCGATCCTCCACCAGGTCCCAGCTGCACTGCAGTGAGCTTTGAGCCATCAGTGTAAAAGGAATGCCCTCAAAGGAGAGCCAAATTTCATGCTATGCAGCTCTACATTTATAAGAAAAGGGATCCATCTCAGGACATGCTGAGGAGAACCAGGTGAGGGACAGTACATTGCCTTAACATTGCTAGGGGAGGAGCAAGGGGGAAATTAACAGAGTTGCTGCCCAGGATTTTTTTTTTCTTTTTGCTCTCAGAACTTCTCTATCTGCCAACATCCAGATTTGGCCCTGCAGAGTGGGCTGTCACATCTGCATGCAATCAAAATCTGCTCCCATATGAAAGGCCAAATTAAAAAATGTGCTGCCCCATTACCAAGTCGAGCTAACTGTGTCTGGAGTGAAAGGCAGAACACATTAGAGCAGTGAGAGATGCAGACATCCAGGCAGGCATGGAATGGGACAGCAACAGGCAGTGAATCAGTGGCCAAATGGGTAAGTCCCAGCCAGCATTTCTCACACAAATGTCCATGTCAGCACCCTGTCCTGCATGCGCAGGAACGCCAGGGAAGGGGACAGAATGACAAAGCAGCACTCCGTGGAGTCAGAAACCATCGTGAAGAAGAGCCCCAGAGGATACACATTCACACATGAAACAAAACATAAAAGAGTTTTCCTTTCTGGTGTCTTACACTAGATTTTCTTCTGAAATACCTGCTAGAGCCTGGTACTTTATAAATTACAAAAGTAAATTTATCTCTCAGCAGTCAGCTGAGATGATGAGAAAATTACCACTTTCCTTGACCTTTCTGACACTAATATGTAGGTAAATCAAGAAACTAAAAAAGAAACAAATCTACAGAATGTCCTGGAGTTTCCACTGAATATTCTTTGTTGCTTAAAACAAGAAAACAACAAACTCTTTGGCAGTGAGACAAGCTCCTTATCTCCATCAAGCCCTAGGAATCTGATGCACATGTTTTGCAGTAAAAATAGAGATGAACTATTGTTCCTGCAGACTGAAAAAGCACATGCAGTTTAAAAGAAAAAAAAAAGAGAGAAGATGACAGAGAGAAAATGCCTCAATTCAATTTGGTTTCCTCAAGAAAACAGACAAACTAGCTTCTTATAAGCTTGCTTTTTCAAGAAATCTCAGAACGGGAAAATTAGCTTCAACTTCTATAAGCACAACTCTGGGTTTCAAAATTACATCAGTGACCAACCTTGGGAGAATTTTCTGAAACTGCAGCTAGTTGCCACAGGAGAGAAAAATATGTGCACTGGAGAGCTGGTAGGATAATCTGCAAATAAAAACACATGTCCTTTATTTACATGAAAGGCTCAGCTGCAAAAAGCTTAGGACTAAACAAAGCATTCAAGCTTGACATTCTGCATGCTGCTTGCATGAACACTTCCCAGTTGTATTTAGATCCTTAAAATAAACTTAACAAGTTTACATTTACAAGCAAGCGTTGCCCCCGAGAAACTTCATTACTAAGGTGCTGCTTCTGCAGAACTTCTCTGACATCTTGACAAGTTCAAGGGAAAGCAATCCACATATCAAAAACCATGTTCCCAGAGGCTTGCTTCAGCTTAGCTCCTTGGGATTTCTGTGAAGCCTTTGGTGAAAAGCAGACTCCTCCAAAGGCCAGTTCAGCGCAGAAGCCAAATCTTGGTGCTCCAATGCTCCATCTAAAGGAGCCCACCTCTGCCCACTGACTGCAGGCTCTCTCTACTCAACTAAACTTCACTCCTTGCCAAAAAATGCCTGAAGTTCTCTCCTACAAATGGGCTGGTTAGTATTTTTAACTGCTGAAGCATTTCACCTTGCAATCCTAAAATACACAACTCCATCTTCATACAATGTTTGAGGTGAGGCAACCAGATAACCAAAAGGCTGCAGTTGAGACAACTGATAATTATAAACTACTACAACAAGAGTCAACATGTAAGCAACAGATCCAAAGTATTCCAATTTCTGCTTCCATGCAATCTAAAAGGGGTTCCTCACAGTCCCAACAATTTCACATGTACTCTGAGACTGTGCAATCATAGGAAGTACTGAACATGACCAAGGATCAATCCAGATGTCAGATGATTATCACAGTTCTGAAATACCTCCAAAATTAATTAATACAAAGGTAAATATTTACAGATTCCAATAATGTTATACCAAAGACAGCCTCAGTTTCCCAGACTGAGAAATGGACACAGAATCTTCCAGTCTCATAGTACATTGATATATAAGATTATTTAATACTTTGTATTTCTTTGTGCTTTTATCAAGAAGAACATCTGTCAGTGTTAAATATTAACTACTCACCAGAACAGGCAAACTGCCATGTTCCATTTCAAACATGAGGAACCTTAAAATCTTGTCATACAGATTCCACTTGGTGAGATCATGAGCACTGCAGGTGAAAAAGAAATGATACACTAAACAAGAAATTAAGACTCACTTGACCAAACAGCTTAAATGTATCCTATGTTTGCCTTCATATGATGTATAGCAATAACATTAAACAATTAAATATTAATTATAAGGGGGGAAAATAAATTTTCATCATCTAACACTGCAACCTTTAGACCACAGCTTTACAGTCTGCATTCCTACCAAAAAACTGCAGTGCTATGAGGAGAGGAAAAAGAAGCTTGAGTTCTGTATCTTTTGCTATACCTTATGCATACTATCTAAGTGTCCAAAAAGGTCTAAAGAACAATTTCCTCACCCCATTCTAAGAGACTGTTTCTAATAGTCTTGAGTATTCTCAACTCGAGAATACTTGAGTATTCTCTTTGCAAAACCAGAGTAGCCCGAGCACGCCACTCTGAAATGTAGAAAAAAGACACATTGAGAAGGTCCAATTCCCCTAACCTCTCTACTATCTTGCACAACAATTTACCAACCTCTAGAAAACCAAGGTTTTGAGAAATCATCTCTTAACAAAAGATGATCAGATAAACTAAAAATAAAAACCAGATTATACCTGCTGCAAAGCATGACTGCATTCACTATAACCTCTTCAGACTGACCACCAGTATTGTCAGTAAGGCTGTGGAAAAACATCCAGCTAGGACAGAGGCACCACAGAGGAGATCTCTGTGCCCACTCTGACATCTCAATTCTGTAGCATACACTTCTCAGGCACATTAGGGCTGATGCTCAGTAATGAATCCAAAAGTACAGCTCCATTAAGAAGAAACTAAACCTTGCAGCACCTCTCTTAGGGATCATTTTCATTCTCTTTTGGAAAACCCCACTAAACCCAACAAGCAATTCTCACTTTGCATGTGTAAGGCTGACACTTCAGGTATATGGAAACATAAACTGTGTAAATAAATATCTCACTTATGAAAAGCCGCCACTCTTCTCAAAGTAGAGTGCATCCGGGAAATTTCTCCTGTGTCCGTACAAAATCCTCCTTCCTAAATCATGGAAGTTTGGGAAAGAGAAAGGAATTAGCCAGTGTGGACCAAGGCAACTATTGTGTTCTTTTCCCTACCAACCCATAAGCTTGGATCACTCTCCTCCAGCCCTCCTTTAATCTTTACCTTTAACCACGCTATTCATGTCTTGCTCTGCAGTCAAAAGAAAACAATATAACTCCACAGAAACCTTGTCTAAGGGAAAATCCCTGTCATTAATAAACCAATGGTAGCCTCCCTAGACTGCAGAATTGCTAACACAGAGTAAAAAGTAGCAATTAGTCTAACATGGTCCCTCACACAGTTTTTAAGGACCTCTGTAAAGCTAAGTGTTCACATGGTGCTGACCTTCCTTGCTTCCAGCTGCCAGATCATATTCAAAGATAGCTAAAAATATATTAAATACTTTCCCATAGATGCAATTTCTGTAGTTTCCACAAGTATACTATGTGATTCTGGGGGATGAAACATACAACCAGGAATTAGAAGGGAGGAGTTCCAGAAGAAAAATCTCTTTATTTAGATAGAGATCACACTACGGAGGAGTCGAAGAATCCCTGGTCTTGCACTTATCTTGTTTCTCATAAGTACACATTCTCCCACATTGACATAGATCTCTATTTAAGACCAATAAAATTAATCCAATCTGAGGTTAGGGGATTTTTTGGCTTGACACATTTTGCAATATCCCCGTGTCCAATAAAAACTTGCCAGTGTTAACTCTCATACCATGGCATGACACCTGTTCATGACGGCACAGTTGATCAGATCAGCTGCAGGCTTCTGTTGTTCAGCTCAGCCAGCAAGCTATTCATATCCCCACCAGCTGTTTCTGCTTTTTAGACCTAATGAAAAGCTTTGAGGGAGACTGTAGCCTCTTTCAAGGGGAAAGTCATTATTTCAAAGACCCTCAAAGCTATACAATCTGCATTACAGACTGATGTTTTCTGTTTGTTTTTTTCGCTACATCGAAAGTGACAGCACAAAGGGCTGTGTAAAGTCAAATATGGAGAACTACAGAACTGTACCATTTTGGGAAGAGCCTCATCACATGTAGATTGACAGCACTTACTAGCTGATTTTGCACATAGTATTTTCAGCATAGTACTGGACTGCAGCAATTGCAGACCTTAGTTACAGAATACCTGGTGTAGCAATTTTGCTCCTCACAAGTACACACTCTCCACACTGGTACAGATCAACACAATAATTCCAGTCTGAGGTTAGGGGACCTTTAGGCTTGATACATTTTACAGCATCAGCAGCCAAAAAAAGCCTGCCAGATGACATACAATGCACTGATGCTGGTATGGACTACCTTGTTTACTATTTTCCCAACTCTATTCCTGTCAAAATATACTGTCAAAATACACCTGCTTCATTAAAATGCAAAGAAACTATTCTTTTCAGAGGTGCAAATCCATCTTTTGGAGTTCTACCTCCTTCAAGCAAAAACAGCAGACAAATAATAGTTCCATATCCCTCTTAATTTTCTTTGTCTTTCTTTTTTTTCCTAGGGAAACAGTCTGCTTACCCCTCAATGAGTCACACTCACCTTTTGCCAGAAGCAATCTAGTAGCTGGTTAAGGTGTTTGATCAACTCATCTATCATTTGAGTTCGAGCACAATCCACCTGGCTATAGATGGCAATTTCTTCATGGCAGAGGATATAGTAAGTCCTGGAGGAAGCCTCGAGGACAGACATGTCAGAGTGTTTGGCCACAATGTCTTTTATCTCTCTCAGCAAAACATCCAAATGCTGCAAGTGATAAAAGGAGTATTTATAGGTAAATTGTACAAAAATCCTCTTGCACTTCAAATCATTTCAGTAGGCCCATATATCCCTATGGGTCATACAAACAAGATTAAACAAATGCAAGTCTAAGGAGAAGGGTGGAAGGATCAGAGGACACAACTTTTTTTTTTTTCCTGTGTTTATAGCTCTCTTTCATCATTATGTCTCTGGATCTTCCTAAATAATGAAGCAACTGCTTTAAGTTCTACTTTAGCAATACATGTCTAGCACTAGACAGGGAATAAAAGATGCATTCCCAAAGAACAGGTCTGTCTTCAAACAATGGAAGTTGTCTCCCTCAGCAATGGAGAATGGAGAATGTTTTGGATCATGTCAGCAACTGGGTCTTCACTCTTAGTGGGTGGAGGTAACTTGTGTCATTCTGCTGACTCGCTCTCTTCCAGTTCAAGTTTTGGGCTGAAATTAACCTCAGAGTGTTTGCCTAATACTGCCTCCTTGTAAACATCCCTGTTTAAGAATATGTTGAGCTATTTCAAGAATTTCATCTATCTGTTTCTGACCGTCCCTTTCCCATCAGCAGATATACTATCTCCATTCTTATCTTTCAGTTACTGTCATTCCCCAGCAGCTGGGAGTCAGCCTTCACAGAGAATGAAACCTATTCTGTAGCAAACTCCTGGGAGACACCAACTTAAGACACATAGCATAACCCACCCTCCCTCCAGCCAGGAATGAAAAAACCCAGGGCTAGGTCTACCACACAAAACCACAAATTGCTACCCACCAAGGCCAGACAGAGCATATAAGAACTGACAAGCACTTAAGGCTTTTCTCTGCAGCTCCAAATCAAAAAGTAATAAGACCACTTTCATTAAGGTATGATACCATTTCATTGCATTTCAACAATTTTCTACTTGTTCTAAATCCCATTAAACCCCCTACATTGTCACATAAACTTAGTACATTCCACATGAACCAACTAGCCAAATTCCTATTCACCTTCTCTAGACGTCCTGTACTGTAAACATTTAAATCGTAATACTGAGGAATCTGCAGAAGATTTGCCACTTTTTGTGCATCTGTTGAATACTGCAGAGAAAAAACAGGATATGAGTACACTGCAGGAATTTTAATGAAATATTTAACATGCATTCACAGAGCAGCTGTTAGTTACCTTTGCCAAGAGCTGAGGAAGCACCAGAATAAAGTGTTCAGTAATTTTGGTACAATCTTCCAATTGGATTTTCTTCTCTTTTATTGACAAAATCTGGAGATAAAGCATTTGGTTTACATTATAAAATCTTTGGGATTTGAGCAGAATCTTATATGTAACCCAAGCTTAACTCATATTGCATTGTCTTAAGCACATCGAGCTAAGATAGAAACACTTTTCCATTATGAAAACCAGATGCTAATTTTTTTGTTAACCTTAAATTAGATGCAAATTGCTGAACAGATAAATGTTATGGATAAAATGCTCAAAATTTGTCAATAACATGCTTCAACTGGCTCTCCTCTAACACTCATCTCCTTCAACATCCACTTCTAATAAGATCTAGAGGGGAAAAGACACTGCAACATTAAAATAAGCTATTTTATTTCCTATGATACAACTGCAACTAGGAACAAGCTGTCTGGCAAAGTAGATAAGGCAAAGATAATGTGATGACAGGACAATAAATAAGACGAAGATGCACTGACTTTTTTGGCTGCACCTCTGCCCACTGGAGGATGACCTTCAGCTGCTTCTCTGACTGATGCAAGCATGATTTCGATGAGAGTACTTTCCTGGGCATCGCTCAGTGCTGGAAGTAAATCAGTCTCAGCATCACACAAAAGAAAAGTGAAGATGCAACAACAACTGATGCAAAGCCTACTCCTTTACCTGAGGAACTGTGGAAGATGCAGTGTTGCTAAATAAACAGCTAGACTTCATCTTGACTTGACTTCATCTGAAGGAACATATTTGCTACATTTACCGAGTACCACTAATCCCCTAATGGCTACACATTTTGGGCCAGTTGGACTTGCAATAACACAGGCAGTTTTAATGAGGTCTCCTGCTGACTAGTGTCTCATTTAGGACAAATCTTCTTTGAGTATCAAAATGCTCCAACTCACTGGGTCTACAAACTGATTTTAATCACACAATCAACTCCAGTTCTACAAC
Organism: Cinclus cinclus; assembly: GCF_963662255.1. Taxonomy (NCBI): domain Eukaryota; kingdom Metazoa; phylum Chordata; class Aves; order Passeriformes; family Cinclidae; genus Cinclus; species Cinclus cinclus. The sequence continues at coordinate 84,599,117 of NC_085047.1, forward strand.
AACGACAACTATTCATCGAATCATATGGTTTGTGTTGAAAGGGACTTTAAAGATTTATTTAAAAGTTCACTTCAAAATAATTCTACCAAAAAAAACCCTCTAGTGTTATGTATCAGTGAACTCAATACATTACTCATTTTCTTTTGAGGTAGGAATAAAAGCCTGAGAATAACTGCTTTTCAATCTGTTAATACTTTTAGATTCTAAAGTTTCAAACAAACAAAGTGAACATTACATAAGCATTATTGGCTTAATTACATAAGTAATTATTGCACAAGTTCTAAACCAACATTACACAAATACAGAATACTGAATAAAACAAGTATGTTGATATAAATATTACACTAGCAGTGCATTGAGTTGCATCTACCTTGTGACATTTGGGGAAATGATCTTAAACTAGCTAAGCAAGGTTCAAAAACAGCATGGGGAGATTCATTCAGACAAAACTAAATTCTTTGCATACCCACCTTCTCCAGCTTCTTCAGCATTTTTTAATAGAAGAGTGGTCATGCACTCCCAGTCCTTCAGGAATTTGCCTGCCCAGTCCCACAAGCTGTCCACTAGGTACACAACATGTTTGTGTAGCTAGGGATTAAAAACACAAGCTTATAGAAGCAAACACATCACTAAAGGAAATACAGCTTCATATGTTCCTCTCTCTGCATCCAGTGACAAAGCTCTGTCATTCACACATATATCCACATGTAGTATTCCAACGTATTTAGTTCAAGACCAATCAACATTTAAACACCATGTCTTCAATCTGAAACAAAGCTTGCAAGTGGGGTGAAAAAGCAGGAAAATCAGGCAAGAAATATTTTCTTTTTTTCTAATACAAATTTAAATTTAAATTAAATTATCTCTGAAACTAGCTTCTATATTGCTTTATATTGCTGATTGCAACAGCCAAAAATCCAGTCACAGGACTAGAAACAAGTCTCTATCCAATTCTTTGCAGGAAAATTCAAAAGTACTGTGCCTGAGACACTTTGGCCAGTTAGAGGTCTGCACCACTGCAAAAGCTACACCATGAATGCTTTATCAGCACTTAGGGTGATAAAACTCCCAATAAAAGTACAGTTTTTTGTCAGCATGGAGCCATGGTACAACAACCCAAATCTGCCTCCAGAAAGACATGGACACATATCAAAAAACCCTCACTTGTGGGAGCTGTCTTTCAGGTTGTTTCCAGAAACTGCCTCACCACTGATTCTCTCCATCAGCCCACTTGTAAATTAGTTTTAATACAACAGAACAGAAATGGCTTCATTAAAAGCTTAACATAGAGAGTAAAAACATTTCAAACACAATACATTTCAGAGCTCACCAATAGAAATTGCTTTCAAAAGCAAGAAGATAATTGATTTAACATGCAACACTGTATTTAAAATGCTTGCTGCAGAGGCTGTTCTCACCTCACTCTCCAGGAAGAAGTGTATTAATCTTTTCAATTGGTCAGTGCTCACCCCAAACTTTCCTCCTCCTTTGGGCTGAACTTCTTTACCTCCCTCATGACTAAGCAGCCTGCCAAAAGAAAAGTAAGTCAGTTCAGTTCTGCCACATTCTCCTTACACTCATTTACCAGTGTAACACTAATTCTGTCAAGATCAAGATCACAAGTACTATATTTCTCTTAAGCACCTCCTTATTAACCCCAAATCTCATTAGATTTTTCAATAAGATGAAAGGAAAAAAGGTTGTTTTCCATTATGAGAGATAAGCTATCCCTGTGGATGCAGAGACTATTTCTGACAGTTTCACAGGTACGCTGCCACCTTTCTGGATGATGGATGCAGATTCCACAGAACTGATCATACAATGAGGTAGGCATTTGCTCATGCTTGAAAAGAGGCTTGCTCTAGGACAAATTTAAACCTTAACAACACAGCAGAGGTATTGCTACACAGCCACTATTCACATCACAATACATCTTGGAACTGCAGCTTCTTAAGGAAAGCACAGTATCTTGTAATTATAAGAGGCAATTAACACCATAAATACAGTGGAAAATCCACTCTTCCTCTTCTGTCTGAAGTATGAAGCACAGTATGACACTTCCATTTCCATTTCCATTTACCCCTGTAACCACAATCACTCTGACTACTACCCACAAAAAGTGCTAATCCCAAGATAAATACAGGAAGGCCATCCCTGCAGATTAATGTAAGGCCCAAACAGCTTGGATTTAAGAGCTGGACCACACTACTAAATGCCAGCAAAAGCTTGTGCTTTCAGGAAGAGCTTCTGCTGGTATAATTTATGCCAGCTAAGTAACCTAAGATGAAATATGCAGACATGGAAGAAATTTTGTGCAAACCATGAAGAAGGGGCAGCAGAAGTGGAAAGCATAAGCATTTACACTAAAACTTAGTGGTATAACCAGGGAAGGGAGGGTGTTACTAACATCTCTTATCATTCCAAAATAATCATTTTTGATATGGATATACTCCATATTCCAATATACTGGAGAAAAGTGCTGGAGAGAAGCACTGGGCAAACAAAAACAACAATCAGATTTACAGGGTCAAGGTGTCCACAAGGCACTGGAAGCTAGTTAGAAAAAGTGAAGTTATCAGATATCACTTTGGTAGCAAAACGCAGCTGAGCTCTGAGAGGAGAAGCATCTAATTTATGAGAGCATATTAGGACCAACACAAAAGACTAAGTCTAACAGATATAATAGCAGACTCATCAAAACAGAAGTTTCTCTTCATTTGTCTTTCTGTTGGACTTAGAGCCACAAATTCCAGAATAGCAATATTTCAGTTAGACAGGAAAAGACAAATAGGAGGAGATTTTATATGTGTGGAAACACTCTTATTATTTCTGAACGTTTCCCCACTAAATCCTTGCCTAAATATTTTTATTTTCATTCCGTTTTGTAAGTCAAGATTATTTCTCTCAGCTCTAGAGACAGAATATTTGTCACTTCCCTTTTTAGCACGCCAACTCCATTCAACTTCATGCAACCATTGTTATAAGAAGCCTATTAATAAGAGTTACTCCTGGGGAAGATAAAACCTGCATTTCATTAACCTGACAGGAAATTGGGAGGGCTTTTTCATCTGCTGCATCTCTCATTATTCAAAGCCTTCACAATGCATAAGGCAACTTCCAAAGGTAGAAGAGGAGGCCATTTTTGTGATTAATCACCAAACTATGAAAATCCAGCAGATACCAGGTGACATATTAGCTTATAAGAAGCAAAGCAATAGCAAAAGAAAGTAGAGAGAAAGAGGGCATGTTCTCAACATAGCATGGCACTTGTGGATCAATCAGTTTCATACTCCTTGTTAGTCCTGCAACTTTTCTCATACTCATTGTTCCACGGCTGTACAGGAAAACATGTAATTACCCTCAGACAGCATTTCTCTTCTGATTCACCAGAAGAAAGCTGGTACACATCTTCAGCAGAAAAATTAATGCTTAATGTCCCCCTTAAATAAATCCACCTTCATTCCAAAACAAATAAGAATATGCAAGAAGTAGGCAGGCAAAGATACCACCTTTTATAGAGGAATTCCCCAGCTGCTACTGCAAGCGGACGGTGAGTGGTATAAACAAACTGGTATAACATTTCACAGTCTTCAGCTGATAACACATCCTCACAGTTCCTAGGCAAAAATAACAACGGAAGTTATAGTCCAGGTTTATCTGCAAAGAATAATATGAATGCTATGTCCAGCTTTTACTAGACTTGATTCTCCGTAACCGTGCAACTTGTTTATGCAGCTATGCGCAAATTTTTGTAGGGTATTTCTAAAAACGCTCCCAAACAAAATAGGCAGCGTTGTTTTACTCACTGTGTAGAGAAACAGAGGTTTGTGTAAGCTATGGCAAATCAGGCCCACTGCATAGACATGAACATTAATTTGAAGTATAATTACAGTTGATTAGTAATCACAGTAAAAAGAGCAACAGTAATAAAACAGGAAAATCATGCCTTTACTTTGTGCTTAGATGTTCACCATAGAAGAAATAAGAAACCTTCCTCCTGTCATACAATTTATTTTTACATTATTTATTCCAGTATTTTAAAACCTACATTCTATTCCACTAGAGTCCTATGTAAAAAGAAATCAAAACACATGCTTGATGGCACACTTATGGCTGTGAGCTCTCTGCATAAACCCATTCAAAGTCGTGACTTTTTTCATTCAGCTACACATCTTGAGAATACCACATGCCAACAAGTAAACCTAGAACACTCTCTGAGAGGTAGAAATGGTATTCATATCAAATATTTACAAAAAAGAAACTGAAGCATCAAGGTTAAGCAACCCAAGGAAGAGATACTAGAGCAGTGAAGTCCAAAGCAAGGATTACAGTTTCCAAATACCTGGTTCTTACTGCCACAACAATGTCACTGGATGAGGCTACTTCAGAGAATGAAAGACCAACATATGAGATCCTTACACTTACTACATCTAGGTGAGAGGAAAGAGCTTCTCTTGATCACTGCATTCGTTCCTGGAGTAGTAACATTTAAAAATCATCTACAGCTGTGGTCCAAAACCCTCTCTGCAAGGGAGGATTCATGCCACTCTCTTGCTAAGAGTGATATCTAAAAAAATTCAGCAGTCCTTTCTATGCTTGCTCATTTGTCTCCAACCCATCACACCCTTAAGCATCTTCATAAGTCACAAAGCCCCAAAATATCCTCCAACCTGACTGAAAAAGAAGTGAGCTCACATTAGGTGAGAGTATCACTGGAGCATCCATTAAAAATGCAAGTGCTAATGGTATGTCTCCAAAAGTGATGAATCAGTCTTCCAGGATAATGTGAAATAAAAGCTGCCTTACATACTTAAGGCAGGTTTTGGTGGACTTTAAACATGCAATTCATTAGCTTGAGCATACATTTGCAGCAATAGAACATATAGGAAGTGTAAAGGAATACCTATCAAGAAATCAGTTTAAAGGAAAATATTTATGTCACTCATTTAACTATCTACAGAACTGGGAAAGTAGAGCAAAAATGTGTTTATTGATGTTAAACAGCAAAAAAATGAAAGAAGTAAAATGGTTTTATGGTGCATTAGAGCAAACAAATAAGCAGTGGTGTGTCCTGTGAAGCCATGAATGATCAAATGTATTAAACTTCTACAAGTTTAACAAGTGAGAGTAAAACAAAAATGACAACAGAGAGTATTTACAGTAATAAAGAGACATGATATACTAAGTATAAAAAGGCTATGGGGAATTCACAGTAAAAAACAGCAGTCTGACAATGTTTCTTTCATTCTTTTTAATGTCAATTCAGTTTTTTAAAGCACTAGTTTCCATGATGTCTTTGTCATTTTTTCTCTATTTTTTCAAAACCAGTGGACAGCTTGGAATATAACAAATTTCACAAACATATAGCAATCTAGACTGAACCAATCATAGAGCACTGAGGATGGTCAGCACCTCTCCAGATCAATAGGTCCAACCCCTGCTCACAAGAGGATCAGCTACAGCAGGTTGATGTGTCCAATTTATGAGGTCAAAGACTCTACAACACCTCTGCAATGTGTTCCAGTATTGGATCACTCCCACAGTGAAAAACCTTTTTCTTATGTTTAAATGGAATTTCCTGTATGAACATGCCAGTCAAGCGCTCACTTTTTTTAATATTTAATTATTTTCTTCTTTTTATTTCAGGTTTTCTCTCTAGCACATTCATAGAAATAATGAATGCAATACCTGGATGTTTCTGTTTTAAAAGAGCTCCTTGACTAAATTGTTCAGATAGCTTAAAGAGCTCAGCGATACCTATTCCTCTGGACAGAAATTAAGGACTCTTCCATTCCGGCACTAATGAAACTACTTTTCCATAGATATTTTCTATCCTTAGGAAAGAACCTGGAAGGGAAGCTGGGATGGTTCAGCCTGGAGGAAAGAAAGTTCAGGGGCATCTCAGCAATGTGTGTAAGTACCTGGTGGTGGGGGTACGAAAACAGAGACAGGCTTCTGCTCCTGGCGCCCAGGACTAGAAGCAACAGGCACAAACTGAAACACAGCAGGCTCCTCCTGCACATCAGGAAACATGTCTTCACTGTGAGGGTGACAGAGCACTGGCACAGGCTGCCAAGGGAAGGTTCCATTGCTGGAGATACTCAAAGCCATATGAATGCAGTCCTGAGCAATGTGCTCTACATGACTGCTCTTGGGTAGGGGGTTGGACCAGATGACCCTTTTAACTTCAGCCATTCTGTGACTTCCAAAAACCCAACCTCCCCATTTTTAACTTTGTCCTCTAAGAGGTTGGGAATTTACCCGTTACATTAACCTAGTGCAGTGTTACTTCCTCCCTCCTCAAGACTTGAGTAGCTGAGATGCTGCTCCAGCTACAAATGAAGCACCCTCAAACAGCAGAGAAGCAAAGGAAGGGAGAATAATCCATTTCTTGCAAGCTGACAGACACTCCTGATACCACTTCAGCCCCTGATCTTATGGGTTTTTTTCTTTCTTGAGTGGGAGGCAATACCTGTGTGTACTACAACTACTATTACTGTTCAACCACTACTCTCTGAGCCACAATGATTTAGGCTCATTTCCCTCTGAAATGACTGCTCAGGTGTTCCACCTCTGCAAGAAGCAGCACTTGACTACACCTGCTACCACCAGCACTAACACTACCACACTAAATGGGTGCCTTTCTTTTTTACATCCATAAGGCAACCATCAACCACACAAAGAATACTTCAAATACAGCAGTAATACCACTGCAAATTTATAGCCCTCAGAATGCCAAACAACAGATAAAGGTTAATCCAGAAGTGCCTGCCAGTGTTTAGGTGCCTAAAAATAAACAGGCATGGCCATCCACATACCAATCTCATGACATACCATTTTCTCTGCACTTCAGTGTGAACATGTCACAAAGAAGAAACCAAGACATTCTAGAGGGAGATAACAGACCCATTTTATTCGGTGTATGGCACCAGTTGAAAGATTTCATATCTTGTTTTTTGTTTCATTTAGTTGCATGCAAGAGATATGACTTGGATTAATTAAGGAACTGCTTCACTTGGTCTGTGCTGTTGCTCATACCAAGGATAACCATCAAAATCACAAGAGCAAAATAAAAACACACCTGACACACTTTACAGAGTTTTATGCCAGTCTTTGTTTTTAGTGGCTTTGCAGGGTAAGATCTGGGACACATCATGGTGATGACAATCCAAGGTATAGCATCTCAGTCAAAAAAGAATCTGCTCACTTTGCATTTAAAATTAAGTGCAGTTAAACATCCAAATCTGCAGATGCATTGTAAAAGCTGTATTTGTGCACAGAGCACTATCAAACAAAAAAAAAAGTATGTTGAAAGTATTCTGATATCTGCAATAAAAAAAAAAGTACAAAACCCATGTACTACTAAACTGTTCTGTTTCTCACTCTTGCTTCTCTACTCCTATTGTATGTATTTCAAGACACACTTTGGTGATCAGCAAAATGACAATATGGTTGCCACTAAAATGTAACAGTAGTCCTTTCCCACCTACTATACAATGGGATTTGCATGTCGCAATACACTGTGATTATGCAGTGCCAGACTGATGTGTTTTGTGTTTAAAACTCAGTTTAATTTCTAGTTACATTTAACTAAAGTAAATCAAACTAATTTTCCCCTGGCTATTTACATATTCAAGCTAATTGTAGATTTGTGCCCCTACCCACACCACCTGGAACCTTTCCCCATGTATCTACTGCAGTTACCTAATTACTTTTGCTGCTCTTTTCCAAAATTCCTCTACGCTTTTAGATAGTTAAGCACACAAAAATTAATAGATTTGTCTAGCAGTAGGTACACTAAACTAATATGCCTCCTAATGTTTGGGTTTTTTTTTAAATCTGGATCTTTCATTGTCACTCATGTTTTCTCCCTCTTTATTTCCTTCCTAGTTCTATTCCCTGTCAGATCCTTTGCAACATTAACGTTAACAATTATGCATAATTCAGTACCATTAATAATTTCTAATATGTTAAACCTCATAGGCTCATTTCAATTTCAGGATCACATCTTGTTGTGTAGAAACAGAAATCTACTAGCCCAAAGACTGGCATTCAATTGAGACAACATGCAACAAACAAGAAGGAAAAAAATCTCAGCTCACAAATATCTACAAGAAGAAAATGCAAATATGGATTAAAAAAAACTAGGTGTGGTATATACATAGCAAGAATCAGCACTGGGGTTTTTTTAAATAATGTAACACATATAAGTGAATTGAAAAGATCAGTGTTTTCATTGCCTCTCTAGCTATCAAGAGAGAATGTAAAGGCACAGCAGCTTTATGAGGCAGTTGTACACAGAGTAGTGAGTGCATATTCCACAGGACTGGAATGCAGTCATAGTTGAGAGATGCTCAAAATGTTACTAATACACATGAAGCACAGCCCTGCTGCCACTGTAAAACATCACAAAACTAGTCAATTAGCAACAAGGTCTTGCTGCTGTGCTCACTCTATGAGGATGGACGTAGTTGACAACTATGGAAGTCAGTCAAAGAAAGTTACTGACATAATATATTTTTCCCAAGAAAAAATACCCAACAGAGTAATTGGAAGAAAAAAAAGCTATTTATTCCTGGGCCTTGTTTCTTGATGACTCATGTCATGACGTAACAAAATATTTATTCCGAGATTAGAGACATGTTCTGAAGGTCAGTGCCTCACCAGTGAAGACTATTTTTTTTTAATTAATCAATGACTCCAGATCAAATACAGGGAATTCAGATAGAGATTCTTGCCAGTAGTTTTAAAAATATAAATTTGATCTGAAAGGTCTTTCACATATCACTAAAACTGCAAGTTGGGCCACTTGAATTCAGTTGCCAAATTTGCAGATGACAAAAATTAGTCATTCAAAGAGAAGCCCAAACAACATGACAAAAGTGGCTAACATTTTATTACACCAATGCATACTAGTAACCATGCCATTTATACAAAGTATCATTTATTATTCTATTATCCCCTTTAAGGCAGGGGAGTTGCTGTCCCCAGTTCCATTTCATGCTTTACAGCATGTATCAAGCAGCACTACTGCTCAACATCCAGACAAGGGTTTTGAGCTATGAGACACACCAGCCTTGCAGGTCTTTGCTTCTGCAGTCCCAGAAGCAAGCCCTTTCTGCCAGTATTATAGGTACTAAGGCATCAGCTTTTCTCCTGCTAGAAAAGGATCTTTAGAAGCAGGCTCTTATTAAGAAGCCTGTACATGTGACTGGCTAGATTGTCTGCATTCTCTTCACACAGTTATAGACTGGTCAGCTCTACTCTTAGCAAAGAGAAGAGCTGTTGTTGAATTTGCTTATTGAGTCCCCAACTCACACGTTCATCATTCCAGTAATTAAGCCAAATCAGCAGGGCAACTGGGAGGGGGGGGGGAGTGGAATAAAGTAGGATGGCTATGCAACAGATGAGCAAAAAGAAAGAAAAGAATGTATTTTCTAGGTCTCTACATAGCTTAATTTAAAATAATTTCATAATGTATTAATTTTACTTATGAAACTTGCATCTTATGATGGAAAAATATAATTCAGAAAACTTTAGAAGGCATTTATTCACACTGGAAACCATATTTAAACAAAATTCAAAAAAAAAAATGCTTCAGGGAGAAAGAAACATTGATCAAACTTTTATAGCTGCAGCTTGCATTAATGAGAACATGATCCCTCATAATAAAGCCAGAGATGATAAACAGCTGCAGTGCCAATATAGCTCTTGTTAATTCAGATACGGAACAAGTGCAGCCATAACTGGTGTATGGAATCTTTGTACTTCAACAATGGCGAGCTGCTCCTCCTAGCACAGGGACATGATATCCATGGACACAGCATTGTGCTTTGTTCCAACAGCTAGGCACCATGGGGAACCAAGGGATGTAGAAACGCACATTGTGAACACAGGAACACTATAACCCTAGCTACTACTAGTGAGGCTCAAACAATGACACTACCTTCAGAAGAGGGTGCAGTGTTCACAGCATCATATGCTGTTCTGATGTGCCTATTGAAGGAGGCCTGGAAAAATGCCATTCAAACCAGTGGAACGTCAAGCGAGACAGGAGACTATAAAGCAGCACCTCAATATACAAACATACTTGAAATTTAATATAAATATCTACAGCACCATATTAGTTGGACCAATAAAGTCTACATGCTCCTCTAGCAATGACTAGTACTCCTGGCTTAAGTAGAGAAGCAAATCCCACAAGGCTACTGGATAATGTGCCATGCTGTACATGGAAATAAGCATCTGCATCACCAAAATTCAACTTACACTCTCAGACAGATGAGACACTGAGTCCTAACATCTCAACTGTATTACCAATGGAATGCAGTGAAGTTTTTATTCCCATTTTGCTTTGAAAAAGAGGGACAAAAAAATTATTCTACACATATTTTGCAGATAAAAACATTTCTAAAATAAACATGCTGCTCAAGGATGTATCAGAGTAGGATTTATATACTTCTGTAATACTAAGTCTAATCCTTCCCCATACTTCCAGCTTGCCATTATCCTACCAAATCTATGCCTGGCAGGTAACTTCCCAAGAAAACAACTCTTCTGTTAGTTTTCCACCTCAGCAAAATCAAACACTTGCTCATTTCCTGTCAATCAGTCTGCTATGGGCTCAAAGGCTACCAGATTCTCTGCCCTGGAGCCAAGAATCTCAAAGTCCAAATTCTAGCAACAGCCTCAAAGCTCAAGGCTTCCTGCATCAGGTACAGAAACAGGGAAATGGCAGAGTTCTCCAAGCTCCTGGTCAAGGCCTGGCAATCCTGGGACGGAAGATAGGGTGCAGGCCCAATCTTCAGTGGGAACTTTCCCCAAGACAATCACATGTTCTTTTTGAGAAAAGCCAAAATTAAAAAGGTGGACTCTCCTGTCAGAGGGAAATGTAAAGATACAAAAAACAGTTTTCAGACTGAATCTCAGCACAAGGGTTTTCTTAACACTGGCATTTCCCACAAAAGAAAATGTCCTGTCTAGAGCAGCTTTAACCATAACTCATATCCTGCCAGAAGCAACTGTTCCCCAACAAGTAACTGATTACAGGAGGATTCATCAGGTTTGTACCTGGATCTTGTTGCCATTAAAACAATACAGTAAATTAAAAAAGAAATTATTTACTGTGACATAAGCATCAAGAGTTTCATGGCTTGAACTGCTACTTCATGGTCCTTGTCCAGAGGCATGGACACAATTCGATCCTAATGGATGTAAAATGACAATAAAAAGATGTAACATGGTTTGTTCTCAATAAACATGTATTTTTGCTACAGCTAGATCATCTATACTAGTACAGAAGAGATTTATTTTTATTTCAGCAGCTATTTCCTAAGAGACATAAGGCAACTTGATTACTACCAAGTAGTTCCCCAGCCCCTGAAAATTAACAGCATGTTAATTTTTAACTGAATTAATAATGCAGTAATATGATATTTTTATACATGTAATGTATGCGTTCACAAGAAATTAACTACACACTACAAATTAAAAGTGACTGACAACTTGTTTCTAAGATGTTACTAGTGGCACTTCTGTATGTTAAATGAAGGTAAGCCTCAAATTACAAGCATTATCTAATCAGTTTCTCCCACTAACAGTAAAGTGCCTGCACCTACACATTACAGAAGCCAGTGCCTTGCTGAACAGACAGTTAAAGTTATAAAGATACCTCATGGCATAGCAGCAATGTTGCTGACCTCCAGAATTCACAATATTGTAACTTAGTACACATGCAAACAGCTCAGAAACCTGGAAAACTTCCCATCCCATGAAACCAGGAACTTGCACACCTCAGTGTGGCCTGTATCTTTAAGATATATTGCACCTTTAGACTTGCTTGATTTGGGACTAACAGTTTCCCCATTTAATATATGGTTTCTACATCTCCACATTCATTTTCCTTTGCACCTTCTTTATTCTCACAATCCAGTTGGAAAGTGTCTAAACCCCCAAATTCTGAGTTTGAACACTCAAGGGTAACAGAGGGAGCACGTGTAACTCCCACTTGCAGGAAACGGACTGATGATTATATGATTACATTCCCCATCACTGAGAAAGCATGATTTAAACTTTGAAACTGGTATTTTGTGTGTAGCTGTTTAGGTTTCTTTTGTTTAGAGGGGAAGGAGTTGTTTTGGGGTGGGGGTTTTTTGACTGGGGGATAGAGTTTGCAATAATCCATTTACACTGCATCCTCCACACAGGGAGATCGCAGTACAAACAGCCTGGAGCTATTTCATCAGTCTTTATTGAATACCAATCCTGCATTTGGTTACACAGCTTACAACAGACAGAAAAATAAGGGACTACCACCTAATCATTTAAAACAGAGGTCAATCTTAGATAGCCGAGTTTAATTCTGAATAATTTATCACTAAGATACAAATTAATCTATTTCATGTTCTTTGAGAGTATGTGATGGGCATTTTTCACTATTAGCAACTGCCTTGACACACAGGCAAGCCCTGCATCTTTTGCAAAAAGACCATGGATTGCCACCGCGTGCAGGCACTGTTTTGTCCTGACATTGAATCATGTCCTGATTCACAAGGACTGAGATGTCAATCACATCATCTTGAGCTTTCTTATATAAATACTGAGAAGGTGAAACCCTGCTAGTGTAAGAGCAGCTGACAAAATCCTTAGCAAGGCCAGGGTTTAAAAAAGTGAAAGGCTTACTTCTTAAATGAGTTGGGATACTGGAATATGATAAAGGCAGAGTACAAGGCCAGTGAAGCCACAAAACAAGCTCTCAAAACTACAGTGTATCACCTGATTTATTCAGAAAGGAAATAAAGGATCCTCCTTCAAGATTCATACTGACATAATAGATCAAGAGAGAGCTATTCCCACATCAGTATGATACATGGAGAGACACTCCACCATCTACAAGGTTAACCCATTTTCAGGGGCAGCAAAAAGAGGATCTTTAGCATATGAAATTCTTTGTCATCTGCCAAAGATCCAGTAAAAAAACATGGGCCAGTCTGGATAAATGATGGAGATAACTGACCACAATGCATGCTAACACCATTTTGTGTGAACTAAAGTGAAGTAGAAGAGTTCATAGAAACAGAGGGAAACATCCCTGCAAAACTCCATCTATTTAGTCAACAAGGCTGTTTCTGGAGGAGTCTAAGTTCCTCTCAGTCAAGAGAGTGGGAAGATCAGCTGTGATCAAAACATCAGGCCCTGTGTATACACACAAACTAGACTTAAAAAAACAGCAAACAGTAATTTATTTACCTTGAATCTGTTAGTAAAGAGATCCATCCTGGAAGCAAGTTCTTTTCTGCTATAAATTCCCTGCAGTCCCAGAAGACACTTCAACCGCACTTCAGCTTGCTGCAAGACAAAGAGAAACTGGCTAACAATAAAATACATGTATCTTTGTTAGTCACTATCAGCATTTATACCATACAAATAGGAGTTCCTTGTGGGTGCCTACAGCAGACTATCCAAATGCTGCCTCATCTTCTTGTGACATCAGTATCAGTTTGTCTGTGAGTACACACACTCACCTCTCTCTCACACACACACACAAGAGGAAGCCTGCAGTGAGCCAAATTCAAAGGTAACATCAAAGTTTGCGTTAGGCTTCCTAAGAGTCAAAGAAACTCTCACAGATCTTAGAGTTAATAAAAGCAATAGAATGCAAAAGATACAGGGACCATGCTATTCATCTGTTAAAGATAACAAAGACAGGAATATGGATGGCATACTTAAGTACAACCAGCACTTTCTCATACACCAGACTTTGCATGCTTCTTGTCAACAGCTGACTGGGACAATTGTTAAACACAGACAAGGAGTCCAAGAAATTACGGCTTTCTCTAGATTCCCAGAGGAAGAGGTACAACTCAGAAATGCAGTGGCTTATCATTGTGGATTCTTACAGAGTTAAGTATCATGCCTTCTCTATATTTTTGTATTAATCTAGAACATGGTATTTTAAGAATTCTAGGAAAAGGGTTGCTTTGAATTCAGCCTAATTAATTAATTTAGGCAAAATGTATTTGCCCACACAAGGTGTTATTTCATACTATTAATACTGCTTTTTCACAGATGCCTCAAAATGAAGTGTTTTCCTTAGACAGCTTTTCAGTTATCTCATGCATATTGTTACATCATCCAAAGGGCAGAGCTTTAAATAGCATTAGGAAAGTGATTTTGATGATCCAACATAGAAAAATCATGTGTTCTGTAAACTTAAATGCTAAGCATATCAGCAGAGACACTCAGAGGAACTGCAGGCTTTGAATCAGTCTCTTCATATTTCTTTCTTAATTCCTCCTACTAACAATAGCAGCAAGAATAAACATAGAAATCCAAGAAAGGAGACCACCTACACATAGGCTAGGCTATCCATTGCTACAAGTTTCTGTTCACCTGCTTAGATGGAAAGTCAAGGATGATACCCAGTGGCAGGCTCTGACTAACAGTTTTGCCTAAGACAGCTTTTTGCTAGAAATATAAAATGAAAGATCAACAGGTAACAATGTACACTACTCTAATCTGCCTATGACACACCAGCAGTATTTATTCTACACTGCACTTTAATTTTAAAGTCTCTGAGGAAGAGACTGTTGTCCACACCTGCTGCTTCCTACTGCCACCAGGGCTGCACAGCACAGAACTCACAGACAGTCCCAAGGGGGCACCCATCACTGGCTCAAACTCAGCTCAGCCAATGCACTGCAGAACTGGCTCCAGCTGCCCTTGGTTCTTTTTCACAACGCTCTGCTTGTGAATAGGGACTGAATTTGTGTGTAGGGAAAGGAACAACAGCGTGCACTGGTTTGCTGAATGGCCACATAGCTCTTGGCATGTGCCTGTAATGTCATTTGTCAGTCAGGTGGAGTCAAGCATAGGCCTGCAGACAAAGCGTAACACATTAAAGTGCAACACCTCCCTTCAGAGGTGTCCCGTTCCTACCCAAAAGCTCTCAGTCACAACCCCACACATGTATTTCTTTAAGTGCCAAGAAAATTAACTCTAGTAAATAGAAACAAATAACTATTTCTATGACTACTTCTGTTATTTTTCTGTTTTCATCTGCATTTTCTCCTTTTCAACCACCTCCCCTCTTCTAAATTCAACATTCCCCACAGTTTTGGAAGGATGTGAAGTAATGTTGAATGATCAAGAATATCTCACTACCTTCCAGCTCTTTCAACAGCAGCATCAGCAAACACAAACACCCAGCCTTCTACTCCCCTCATCAGAACTACCATTCCAATCTCAACAAAAACAAACTACCTGTTTGAAGTCATCAAAGCTGTGACAGAGTGAAGGGGAATTATGTAAGCACATTTTCAGGACACTCTGAACACATGCACTGTCCCTCAGCTGTATCATAGCATATTTTGATCCTGACCTGATGACAGAAAACATCAGTTAAGTGGTGGGCAGCCCTAGTGACCTCGGAGAGCTCTGCACAGTCTCCAGCACTGCTTGAACACATTCACTTAAGAGCTTTCAGCCCCACCACTATCACAGAGATGGGGCAAATCAATAAACCTTACAAATACAGGCTGGGACCTGGATGGTTTGATAGGACTGCTGGGTCAACACTCCCCAGATTATGAACTGGGAAGGTTCTACTTCTGAGTTATTCCTGGATAGCAAAGACAACCCAACTAGAAAACAATTTTTAAAGCTGCTCTTCCTTCCCAGCCCCCCTCAAAAATTCCAAGAAAATATATAAAAACATTGCAAACCCTGTTGGTGCTCTCATTTTGAAATCAGGCAAATTGACAGTGGCTGAAAATCACAAAGCACAAGCCAGGACAGCAGCCACCAGTAGTGGCACACTATCAGGTCTCAGCCAAACGTAGACTATGGAAGACACCTCACTTTATCTCACTCTTGTTTGCATCTGCATTGTTTTCAGATAAAAAGAAGCCTTAAGAAAAAAACAACTATTTCCAGTTTCCAGTAAATGGCACTCGGTGAGCTGTGTGCATTAGTGCATTAATCAGAGACACCAGCTGTTAATCTTCACTGCAGCGCACTGTACATGAAGACACATCACCTTCAAAAAAAAAAAAATGACTTTACCTCTTGAGAATTCTCCAAACTGAACATGTACTGAAAAGACACTGCGATCAGACAGAATGCATGCGGGAACAAACGCCAGCTCCCGACAGATTTGTGGCCCTACAAAGGCGGACGCCGCCTCCAGAGGGACGGCGGGCAGCGGGAGCCATGCGCGCCCCCTCCTGGCCCCCTGGCGGAGTACAACCTGATCCACAACCTGAGGCGCTCGGCACAAACACCGCCCGCAGCTGACACAAATCCCGGGATGTTCGGCATGTACACAGCAGCTACAGACGCCTTCAAGGGCGGCCCGCAGAAGTGCAGAGTGTCGATTTCGCTAATTAGCCGTTCCCTAGAAATATTCCTATCCCGCTCAAGTCTCTCCGTGCGTTTTCAAAGCAAGAGAAAAAGCATATTTTCAAAGAAGCACAGAATGGGTCAGGTTGGAAGGGACCACAGTGGATCTATCTGGCCCAACCTCCCTGCTAAACAGGATCATCCTAGCACAGGAGTGTGTCCAGACATTTCTGAATATCCCCAGTGAGGAAGACTCCACAACTTCTCTGGGCAATGTCCTCTAAGGAACCGCGACCCTCACATTAAGGAAGTTCTACCTCATGTTCCAATGCAACTTCGTAGCTATCAGTTTTTGCCTATTGCATCTTGTTCTACTGCTTGGTGCTTTGGACTTACTGACTTCCTTAGGTTTTTTTGCTTGTTTGTTTTGGTGGTATTTGGAGGATTTTTAGAAGTGCCTCTACACAAAAGAAAAAACAAACTCTAAGGAAAACAAGAAAACCCTTTGGGAAATGGCTGGAGTTCCCGTAAATATTTTCTGTATCTAACTCCAAATGAGAAATGCAATATTGAAGACTATTCTACTACAGGCAATATTTATTTGTTATTTTTTTTATAAATCTAAACAAAATGTTTAATGCCTACCAAGCCTAAAAGCAGAATTTCAGTCAACATTTAACCCTCTCAAAGGATATAAGACATTTTACAGTTCAGAAGTAACTGCCAATTCAGTGTCTTATAAACATAACTGCACATACAGGGATTCATAGAGAACTGGGAAAAATGATTTTTGTTATTTAGCATTAAAATGGCTTTTAAAATAAAACCTGAAATGGGGAATAAAATGAATTCTTTTTGTACCACCACAGTCTTAAACATCTATTCTAAAAAATTTAAATGCTAGGATTCTTTTAAAAAAATTTTAAACAAAAAAAATCTGAAGTACTGCCCCAAGCAAAAAATAATTTAAACTTTACCTTATCATACAGCATCCACCCAACATATTTTAAGTAGCTGTCATTCAAAAAAGCATCTGGGTATGTTTTAATCCAGCTGCCAATTTCTTCAATGCAAGTTGCTCTGATCTCAGGGATAACATCACTGTGAAAATTGTAACATTAACACATTAAAAATAACTTTAAACCAATTCTATTATTTGCAATATTTTTATGTTCTGGAAATTCAAGAGCATGTATACTTCAAAATATTCAAGTATCTTCATATTAATACTGTAAGCTATTCTTCAATCAATACTTAGACCACTTTTAGCCACAAACCATTTTGCAGTTCTGGCTACCTTCTCATTCACAAATGCACTCTCTACAGCCTGCGGGAAGAACTGAAAGAACACACTCGAGAGATCCTTTCATAAGCCCAGATTCTTAAAAATAATTTAACTGCTACACTTTCCTTGACACCATCAGTGCCTCCAGATGTTTAACTTGATTCTCATATCTGTACAATCTGAGCAAGAGTTTCTGGGGAATGCAGATACATGTCACAGCTTTATTTTCACTCTTACCGGTAACGGTTTAGAAATGTCCCTTTGAAAATGGCATTCATCATGTTCTGTATCTCTAGAAGCTTATGCTCATACTGAAATACAAAGAGAACTGGATGTTAATATTGGCCCCACAATTTACTACACATGAAAAATTTGCATCAGGGCCCTTGGAATACAACTGTGATGCAAACTGCTGGTGTTTACACATGGTACCAACATAAAATGAGTGGTCTGTATCTGCACTAGCATCTGGCCTTTTTGTGGCTACATCCTGAGGAGAGGTTTATTGGATACCAGCTGCTAGCCTTGGGAAACAAGGTACTTCTTTAATACAGTGAGTCTTGCTCTATCAGAAATCACACAGAAAGACACAGCACAACTATTAAGTGATCCTCACATACAGATCAAAATTCTCTTTTCATGTACCTGAACAGAGATGGAAAAAAGGCAGACAAAGGAATTTTCAAAATACACAATGAGTGTACTAAAAAGCAGAATTCTGAAAACGTAGGTAGGAATTTCTGAAAATCCGAGTCACCTAATAAAAATATTCTCTCATCAACAGCATCAGGAAGGGTGACAAGTTTGGGTTTTCCCTCCAACACACCCATTCCTCTGTCTTTCCAATAAGAACAGACTTACAGTGATACTAAAATATCCTGTCTCACCCAAACACTCCTCCCCACAGAAAGGGTATTGTCTCTGTAATACAGAAGCCCACAGATATCTAAAACTCAAAACAGAGGTAAGTGATTCTAAGGTCAGGAGACAAGGAACTATACCTGATGTTCATTCATCAAGTTACATTCTCCCTCAAGCCAGAGTTATTTTTTACAGTTATAGTTCTGCCTCTGGGAGTTGAAAAGGAGCTGTCTTTGAGCAGGGAAGAAACAACAGAAACTGAAAAGCAAAAATGATACAGGACATCCCTGAAGTTCAATCCATTTTTATAAAGCGTTAGTTGCACAGAGATGACACTTAGCCTGTGTCCTTTTTGATTCATCGCTAAAATTTGGGCTTGCAATTTGTACAAAGATATACAAAACTGCACTCTCACAACACCAGAATTACTGAGATAATTAAATTTGTGTGTAAATCCATATTTGTGTGAAGATAAATGGCTAAGGACACCAACTTAGAAAAGCAACCAGTAGGACAGATATCACAGGTTAACAGTACATAGGGCACTTACTACCTTAGTCTTGTTTGTACCACTTAATCCAGCCAGTCCTACCTGCTCTGCACCATGCATTAGATAGAACCTCAAAAAACTACAGGAACCCAAAAGCAAGCAGCCAGCAATCCTTTAACACTTTCACAAATCTCCCATACAAGACACTTCCCTAACCTCTTTCCTTTTTCTCTCTAGCTGATCAAGTCTGTAACTGGTCCTCTTGCCACTTATCCTCTTCTTCTCCACCTCATACAATCTTTGAGCATTGTGCTTGTTGATATCAAGGTTCAGATGGACATTTACAACTGCTGTCAGAAGTTTCATTGCTAAAAAAGAAACAAATCCAGTGCAATTAGCTTAGCACAGAGATATGCAGCATAAATATATTCACCACTTCACCACAAAAAGGATATGGTCAGCCAAATCAAGTTTATATTGAAAAATGAACACTACTAGATTATAGTAATTTGTTTTAAAATACAGTGTTTATTTTGAAGGCAGACAATGATCAAAAAGGAAAAATAACTCCTATTTCTGGTGATTTACAACTTTTGGTCAGGGTTCTGGTCAGAGAAGTAATTTACTGGGCCACTTTCTTGTAAGTTTACGTAATTCTGACTTTTCTGCAAAAGAATTTAGAATTGTGGAACAGCTGACTGTCAGTAAACAAAGAACAAAAAATTAAAAAACCAGTGAAGCTTGCTCAGAAATGACTGGGAATCTTAATATACTACTCAAATGGACAAAAATTCACATTCCTCTAAGGATTGCTAGATGGTTTGAAAGATATCAAGTCACTTTTTTTGACCCCCAAAGCATACAGTGTACTTTAGAATAAATTATACTTTAAGTGCTCCTTGCACGGAAAAAGAGGCTATTTTCTGTCTTAAGTGGAAAAAATCAGTAGCTTTAGTATTGTCACACTGCATGAAACAAAAATGTGTAACAAGCAACGTTTTTTTTAGCACAGAGACCACAAGAATAGAGTTCTCCAAAGAAACTTCTTAAGGTGAAACATCTGCTGCAACCTCATCCCATTAGTTAGTGGAGGAGAGAAACAACAAAATACAAAACTGTGAAAAATCAGTTAGTGAACTATATAATACTCAGAACAGAAAAAATATATAAGTCAGTTATGCCAGGCATTAAAGAAGATTTCTCTACAAAGAAAAAATGGTGTTAGATCTATCATACCTAAAACATTCAAATTCAATTCAGATACACATGGAAACAAACAGTTTATATTGTAGACATTTATATAACACACACTAGGAGGAAGGTACTCTCAGTGCATAAGAGAACTGTTCCAGTAAACAGTTTTTCAATTTGGAGTAGTTTTGTTAGTACGCAAGTCAATAAAACTCAGCACCTCTACAGCAACTCTGCAAGTGATTTTACCTGCCAAAGTGCTTGTGTGCCTGAACGCTCTGACCATGGAATCTGCTAAACCTGTAAGCAGTGAGATGATAGTGTCCATCAAGTAGTTATCATACAGGATGCTGCACTGGCACTGCTGGACAAGCACTGCAATAAATTCACAGAAATTGGCCTTGAACTTCTTCCAATAGGGTCCTGATCTGATCAGCGGGTAGTCTTCATTGTCCTGTACAAGAAAGACAAGTTGAGAGAAAACACACTAATTAGTTCTATTTGTGCATTCCCATCACTCCCACTGAACATCAGAGAAAGTTTTGCTGACAGTCAGCTTCACTTCATCCCCCATAACTTTTTTCATGTCTATTATTCCAAAGCAGGGACAATCAACTAGGTTACAAGCAAGCTGAGAGACAAAGTAGCTTTATTAGAGCTACACTGTCATAACAGCTCACATTTGAAAACAATGTATGCAAGGTAGTTGTGAACAGACAGGAGGGAGAAAGTGTGTGAAGGCAGAGCAAAGTAACTTTCACTGGTATAAACCATGAGCACTCCTGGCTTCTACTTTCTTACAGGTAGCAGTGCTTCCCCACTTGCCTATCCCTCCTCTTCCTGCAAAAGCACAGTAAAATCCAGCCAGAAAATGAAGTAAGTGAAAAGTGGAGACAAACTATGGTGTGAACCAGACAGGAGTGCTCTCCTCAGCAGCACTGACAGCTTGAGCAGTTTATCAGGCTAGAGCTTAACGCCAAATACTCAGTCATTCACCTATACCATCTGCACCCAGGTCTCAAAAAAACCCCACAGAAACAGTAAGCGGGCAATACCTTTGACATCATGCAAAAAGCAAGTTACAATAAGTAACTTAAGTGTCCACAATACAATTGATACAACAAGGAATTCAGATAAATTCCCCACAGAAAATGTTACACTACAGTTATGAAAAACTACAACAACCCTACCATGTTCACTGGCCAAGTAACTGTCAGGATCCAAGGATAGGCCATGAATTTCTTATACTGCAACCCAGTTTCCTGTAATGCAGGGGACAAAATTTTGAAAGCTTGTGAATGAAATAGCACAGATAACCCATAAACAAAAACATTACAAAACATGCAACATATTTCAAAGGCCATTAGAACTTCAGCCAACGTGTGTTACAGGAAGCCTACAAAAGCCAAAATATTATACAAAACCTAAATCCTTCTCATCTGGGTTTTGGGAGTTTCTTTATAACCGATGACAGAAGAAAGACACACCTTTATATAAAACCTGAGTTGCCTTGTTACTGAGAGGAGACAACTTGTTTCCAAAATTTATAAGTAAACATATACAAGGTATAACCCTCATTATTAATTCTAAGCCATGGCTCCTCAGCAAGTGTAAGTGTATATCCCTTTTCTACATTTGGTACCTGGATATAAAACATCTAAACCCTAAAATAAAAGAACATTCTGAGCTTTTCAAATTAGAGAGAAATGTCTTCAGCACTAATGTGACTTGATGTAAAGCTGTTTTCTCAATTCTGCAATTATTCCAAAACAAAAGGCATTACATCTAGAGTTCTTTATCAGGTTCAGTGAAGTACAAGTATTTCTATCCCCATCTATCTGTACAATTAAGCACCAAAGTTAGCTCTTCCCTTCCTAAATGTTTGAGCAATAAAATGGGAAAGGGAACAAAAACTACATAAGAAGTAAATGTCACAAACAGGAACAAAAGAAGAAGAGAGAAACAGAATATCTTAAAATAGAAGAAAAACAAAATAAAGGGTACAGACAAGACTGTCTCATCACTGAGGAATACCACAGCTCACAAAGACAAAACAAATGCCTCAATGACCACATTAAAGACATTCTCTGCTTCCAGTATAAGTTTTCACAGAATTACAGAAAGACTGAAATTGTATATCTGATCAATAACAGCAGATACCTAGCAATATTTTCCACTCCAATTACTATTCTCATTGTTACTGTCATTAGTTTTCAAAAAAGTGTTTTTGAAACCACAGTGCCATATGGCACTACTTCTCAACTAACTTAAACCAATAACTTATAGTTCCACCTCATTTATGAAAAAGGTAAGAGAGAATTTACTTTCTTTACAGCGTATGGAGGATTCTCCTGGTTTACAATACAAGATAAATATTCTATTACCATCTGAGAAGGGTGATCATCCTTGTCTCTGTGGGAAATGTCTTCTGTTGATGGGCCATGTTAATGGGCCACTGAGTCCTACTGTATAACTGGTAAGATTACATCATCCCATTGGGAGATGCTCCAGCCAGGAGGACGAGCCAAGCCTTTCCTACCTAGATAAAAACTGAGGTTTAGAACGCCAAAGGCAGCCTTTTTCCACTGGATTCCAGAGGAAGAACCAGTTTTATTTTCACATCATCGCTGGACCCTTTGGAGGAAAACTGCACCAGCACCCTGACTGACACTGTCAGTGGTTTTATTTTTTATTACTGCATGTATTTTGTTTTTCCTTTTTCTCTTCCCTATTAAAAATTGCATTACTGACTTGAAGTCTCACTGGTTTTGCTTTTCAAACCAGTACAAGGATACAGCTTCTAAGGCAACTGCAGAACCTTCCTTTTTGCCCACCAGGACAGGTGAAAAGATTACAGAGCAGTAATATTTCCAGGCTGATGGTAACAATAATCACATCTTTGTATCTGCCAGAGTGCCTGCACTATCATGAGGGTTATCCAGGGCTAATTTAGTTGGCAAAGAAGTGCCAGACTACTAATTCATATGGCCAGACACATATAGGTTCATTTCTGTCAAAAAACTAGCCTGAGTGCTACTACACTTCTAAAATGAAGAAAACCATGTTGGCAAATTCATCCTCTGTGGGAATTTCTACAGCAGCTGGTCTTTGAGAGATGCTCAATTAAAACAAGGGTGATGGCTGCTGCTTGACAAATCAATTCAGAGGTGACAAATATGGGAAAAAAAGCAAAGAAGCAACTGCAAGAGCACTGCAAAAAATTTAATGTTGCCTTAATTAGGCAAGGAGCAGTCAAGCAGTGAAACAGCCTTGTAAGGCTATGTGCTTTGCTTAACAATCCACAGGAAATTAGATACTCATTACTGTTTTCACAATTATCTAAAAATGTGTAATGCGCTTTTCTTTTTCCATATGACATGATACAGTTATTAAAAATTATAATTGTCAGTACAGCAGAAAGAACATATTCAAACAAAGTATCAGCTATAAACATCTTTGAACTAAATTATCAGCAATCTGTATTAGTATTTTTAAAGGACCTAGCAACCAAACACCAAAGGAACCATTTACCTGCTGCAGTGCTGGGTTATATTTACCTCTATAAAGTCATTATCAAAAGAACTCCTAAGAGAAAGATTCAGGAAGGCTGCAGTCAGACAGCCCTAATAAAACTGTCAAAATGAAAGTCACTTAAAAAAACCCCATATCCTGCTGCTGCTAAAATGGGCCATTATGACATCAAATTTCTCTTGCAAAAAAACAGGTTTATTTTACCAAATTAATAAAGTGGTAGAGAGCCCCTGACAAGCAAAAGGAATTCCATCCAGGTTGGCTATTAAGGTAGAGCCTGTCATTCATATAAAAAAGACATGCAAAATCAAAGCTGTGCCTACCTTATCAAAGGTCTCTGTCATTTTTCGCATGACATCCTTCTTGTACAAACTTTGAAACATCTCTGCTGTTACCATGCCTAAAAAAGTAGTGTTTTAAAAATAATTACTGACAACTCTACAACATTAATCAAGTCCAAACCACAGTAAAGGCTCTATTAAATTTAAAAACACTGAAGAATGGGGAATTCTGTTTTATGTGTGTACAGGCTGCATATATATAAAGAGACACATAAATTAACTGATAGGAAAAAATACAGATGAACCAAAACTGAAATTCCCATTAGAGAAGTCTGCTCTGTGCTGTCTGGAAAGGATATTTTCTCTGTTCATTCATTTACTTCAAGGAATGACTAAAATTTTGCTCACTGCTAGTCAAAGACTCCAAAGTATTTCCCGTAAGAGAAGGAATATTAGTAAAAGACGTAGAGAAAAAAAATGTGCAAAAAGCATATTTCTAGATGCTTAAATACACTTAGAAGTTTCAAACAGGACAGTCTTAAAACTCTTATTTGCCATCCTGAAACATTTCACTAGCAGACAGTCCCCAGAAGTGAGTGCTTCAATGTTATGAAACGGAGAGCTTCACAACTCTCTAGTAAAAGCAACTGCACTGAGGCAGATTGCTTTTCTAGCCATCAAAGCAGGGAGCTGAATTTGCTAGCTGTTTATTTTCAAACAAGGACACTAGCAAAACAAAGGATACCAGGAAATATAAAACAAATGGCAACTGAAATACTGGATTTTAATTAGCACACTCATCAAAAGTACTGTCCCTATGTGAGGATTTTGCAAAGTTATGTGACATGCCACTTCAGAAACCTGACACTGCAAACCTTGTTCAAATGCAACTCTCAGAGCTGGAATGCTGCGAGCGAAAAGAATTTAACCAGCAGCATTCTCTTCTATTCTGCCTGTCCATCTGGAGTTCATCTTAACGAACACTACAGATTGTAAGTACATGATTTACTTGAGGGAAAAATTCCATTTCAGAAAGCACACTTCAGAATCCTCTCACACACAGACAGTGGAAAAGGCTACAAAGAAGGTAAATTACCTTGACAGCCTGAGCACTGAATGAAGAAGTTGATGAGATCCAAAAGTGCCACATTCCTGTCTTGTTTATAAGCTTCAACCCAATCAACTACTACAGACTAGAACAGATTAAAGAAGCTCATTAGTCAGGAGATGAATACAGTTTGCTGCACTCCAAAAACTGTTCCATCTCCATTAAATTACAAAACCGAGAATAAACTCCAAGCAATTATCTTCCATTTCTAACAGTTCTTAAAGACCTTTTCAAGTCTAAAATTGCCTTAGACAATGTTGCTTTTTACAGATGCTTTGCTTCCTGTTAACAGGAAGCAGTTTTAATAAATGCAATATTGAAAAAAAAAATTAAAAGTTGTCCTCATGAGTTCTTGATACCACTGAGGTAACAATTTATTTTAAAAGGAAAGAAATAAACACAAACAACAAAAAATCCACACACACATTTAGCCTCTGCACCATCTAATAATTAGTACTAAATTATACTAGCAATTTACCCTGGAAGTTCTCTTTTTCTCTAGCACTCAATTTGTGCAGTAGGTTTGAAACAGTTCACATACTACACATAAGCCAAAAAACAACTTTTTGGTTTTGTTTTTTTTTTTTTTCTTTCAAATTTCATTTCTAGGACAGTCCAGCCTACAGCCTGTAAGTGACATGGATCTCCTAGGACAAGCCATCAACCCACCAGTAGTTCCACCAAGGTCTAATAAATTCTAGCAGCAACAGTACTCAAGTTCTGCTGCCTTTCTAAGACTTCCCCATGATGGTTACCACAGCAGAAGCCAAGCTCTTCAGGGAACTCCACTGAAGTTACCACAGCTGTAGCATGACAAAAGCCATCCACACAAATATATTGGAAAAACAAAGGTCTCACATCCAAAATATAAACATACTTTTCATGCACATGTGCACACACACACACGTTGCTTACAGACACTATACACTAGAGACATACCTATAACTCTACATAAAAATATTTGGGGCTCCAGATTTTCACACACATATATAAAGATAATATATATATATATATATATATATATATGTGTATATATATATGTGTGCTCACAGAATATGGGTTGGTGGGCTTCCTCACATTGAAGGAAATTGTTAACTATATAGATGAACAGGGAACCTGGCTATTATGCAAGCTACTGACAAACCGCATTGGAATGAAGGTAAAAGATTAATAGTACAAGGCAAGCATGGGTGGGTGGGGGGGGGGGAAGGGTGAAAAAAAGAAATAAGAAAAGAAAAACCTGATTTTTCAGAATTCCGGACAACTAAAATTTGCTATTGATGGACCTTTTTCACATTTTTTAAAATAATTATCTTTTTGTATGTTAAGGCATTGTTTTAGGAAGACCAGTTTAGGTAAATTTCCTTCCTCTTTTTAAATATCTGACAGCTACCTCCTCACTAATTTCTTGAAGCTGCAAGATGTTCTTTCCAAGAGTCATACTCACTGCAGTTTTTCAATCAAACATGTTTCTTCCCCACCTAAGCTGAAATGTAAATGTTCCACAGTACAAATAATGGAAATGACCACTGTATATTCATCTTGCCTCCACCAAGTGCTTTCAGAACTCAGTGCTAGGAATACCTGCATGGCCTGCTTCCCCATGCTAACCACTTCAAACAAGGTAACTGCCTCAACCACTTCGCCATTCTGCAGCTGGCTCACTCTTCTGCTACCGGCAGAATTCCTCCTTATGTTCTCACACTGTTCTCGGACCTTCCGCTTCTCTCTCTGAAACGAGTCAGGTAAACAAAGCGTGTGAGAAAACACAACACACAATAGACATTCACAGGTACAGGTTCATTTTGCTTTTACTGCAATCACTTCCCCAGGCTGCTCAGTTTTATGCCCCAAGGACCCAAACAATTCCTTACCAAGTACGACCATACTAATAGGAGATGAAAGAAAGGATTTACAAGTTTGAATTTCACTCTTAACAATGAGTCATGAGCATAGGAAGCTGTAACTGGAAAGAAGTTTTTTTTTGTACAGTTGAACTACCCAGAAGTCAGCTGTGGCAGCTGTCATTTCTGAAGAATAGAAAACAAGCACAGAAGCTCTTCTATATCTTTTCACTCACAGGTTAAACTCACTACCTGCAAATTAACACCAGCTGCACACAAAGCACAGAAAGGAAAAGCACATGCTGAAATGAACTGACTGTTCAAAAGCCAGCACTGAGGCTCTGCTGCCAATGGAATCTGAGGGTCAAGCTGTATCCAGTGACCAGCTTTTAGATGCACTGTGATTGCCATATGCAATATTCAATTTTGTAACAACTGAATGAGACACGAAATAAACTCCACAGTTTTTGTTTTTTAATAAGTGGAAGTTTTAAAAGCTTTAAAATTGACTTACAGGTGTTTTCAGGTTGCCATTTCTCACACAGGTGCCATTCTGAGCAGCAGACTCGGGCACAGTCTCATCATGGACAGCATTCTCTCTAAGGTGCAACAAACATGCTGAAGGGGTTAGCAGTGAGCACTCAGAGCTATACACTTCAAACCAGAAGAAAATAAAAGCAAGTACATGTACTTCAATATTTTTAATTCTTTGTTTGTCACTAAAAGCCAAACAGCTCACTTTAAAAGTACAACAGAAATTTGGGGCCTTTTTCAGACTATCTGCTTTCCTGTAAGATATGCAGATAATTAGAAAACCAGCAAAGTTATCAAAGGTATCAAGGAAGTATAAAGTAAATAAATGAAACAGAAAGCTGATGTTGACTTAATGAAGCAGTTGTTGACTTAAGAGCTTAGCACCATGAACCAGTAACTGTGGATGCCCTAAGCTAAACAAGGCAAAAACAATTGATGGGTCCGCATTTTAAAATGAGAGAAAGAAATTTATTTACTTTGTTTATAAAACATGATGAAGTAAAAAGACACATACAAAACTTCGTTTTCAGGTCATTGTTATTATCATGGTGGAATAATTTTATAAAGAAAGATGCACCTGCTGGGAGATCTGAAGCCATACATTTATCTGCAATGAAACCATGCCATTTTTCATCATTCCCAAAGCTAACAATGTGCTTTGCCAAAGGTCGTGTTTGAGTAGATGAGCTGGATCCCACTTGTGCAGCAGGTCCAGTACTGGAAGCTGGCTGCAATGGCCTCCTTTAAACTACAGTGGCCAGGACATGAAGCCAGTTGACTTGTACTACAGGAAGGCACAAAAAGAAAGTAAGTATGAGAGTGTACAATTATTTCTATTTTCATTATACTACTGCCAACAATAGACTGTACTAACATAAATGACCATTTTACAAACAAAAAACCAGTGTGTTACTATCAGATACAGTCAACTCTCCAGTATCCAGTGCTGGCTCACACTGATGGAGAATAAACTGTTCTGTGGATGCAGAGCCAGATCAACTGCACCTAGGTTTATCAAGGCCAGATAAGCATTGTTATCATTCTTCTTCCCAATATTGTTTTGCAAAGCAAATTCTGAGACTGAATCAACTGCAGAACCAAGGTCCTGATATTTTGTTGGTAAGAGCAGACAGGTTTTATTCAAACATGTCTCTTATTACTATTTTGATCTATTGAGACACTTCAAGAAGTGATGTAGAATGAGGCTTCCAAAGACTCCTATAAAAATTCTACATAAATATAAAATTGCACAAAAAGATATAAAATTTCTAAATACAATTATGCATATGCTGACCTTCCCTACAAACAAATGTCCCATGAAAGTTAAATTCCATTAATTACTTGTTATATAAAAGTTCAAAACATGCCACAGTGTTTGATAGATGGAAACAAAGAAAATAATTCAGGATGAACCAACCCTTATACAAGCTGACTGGACATCTGCATGTGAAGAGTGAGATAAACTATAGGTCCCAGCTGAGTCAGCATTCTATAAGCAATCATTAACAAAAGTTTTCAATTGTCTTCTTTGATTTAAAATTGCGAGCCACAGAGATTAAGTATCCCAAGTACCACCAGAGACTTCCCAGCTGAAAAGAACAAACAGCAAGAACAACAGCAATATGTATTGGTTTTCTGATGCCAGTTTGCTCTTCTTAGATTCTTCTACAGACCACAAAACCAAAAAGAATCCAAACATGTTTGTCAAGAAGCTGTTTCACCTATGCGAATAAATCCTTTCACTCTTGATTTCAAAGCAGAATGCATCACTACGGGGCAGGACTAACAGGTTCTTACTTGCATTGTTTCACTGGAACTGCAATTCAGGTGCCAGCCAACACTGTAATAACATGGGTTACCAGTTTCTGCATTGCACCTTCAACATAACCTTCAACATATCTTCAAAACCTTTTCTGAACTGTTTACAAGTACTATTTAGCAACTTACTCCATCCCATAATGAAGATAAATACACTGAATTTGGTTATAGCAACTATATTTGAGTCCCAGTTGCTTTAGAACACTTAAATAATTCAAAAATCAGAACTGCCACAGGACAGTTCCATCAAGGACTTGTCTGATCACGTACTGCTTTTAGTATCTCTGCCTACAACATACTTCTTTGAAGGTTTAATTCACGCCTCTCTTTCCCAAGAACATCCTGAAGGACAGCACTCTGGACAGTATCTACTGGCTTCGTGCTACTTGTTTAGTTTCTTATTCCAGACAAAAGGTAATTGTAGCAAAAGGGGCCCAACAAAGTAAGGAAATTCCTGGCATATGCAACAGCATGTTAACAAAGCTCAGCAAAACCTCCAAGGGTAAGAAGACCACAGATCTACAGTTCCCTCGTGTTGGGCAAAATAAACACCAAATAAAACATATCTGGGGTCAAACTTGTTAGAGTAACTGTTACACATGCAACTAAACATCTATCTTAAGTACTCAACAAATCAACAATTTAACTAAGCACTAAATACTAATATTAAAAAGCCATTTAGTTTCTGAACTGTTTTGGTTATCAGTGCATCACAGCATATAGCTATGCCTCGGGAAGCACTGGGAAACAACAGACAACTTACACAAAAGTAAAGGTTGTTTTTTAAAAACCCAGATACTACTAATATTCATGTTCCTCCTTTCTCTCTCTCTTTTTTTTTTTTTTGTAGCCTTTAATACTGATTTTTCCAGTAAGGCTATTCATAAGGCAGGTACAAACATTTGCAGAAACTAGACCAACACCTAGAAACTGAACCCCATGAAACTACTGAGCAATTAAATGGGATATTTAAATGGAATTTTCATCTCCTCAACTATATTTCTGTTGAAAAAACTGTTAAAAGAATTAAGACATCCTCTTAATCTTCTTAAGCAAAATATGAACTACTGTACCTAGTTGGGGAAAACACAGGTGTCACTTCTGCAGCAATCTCTATACATATCTCCATCTAACATCTTTTCAGCTATATGAGTGCAATGGTAGGTTTGACAAATTTTGAACTAGCTGTCATTTTTTTTCCTCCCCTTGTTATTCTATACCATGTTGAGCACTTCTGCATGCATACATGCACCAGAAGAAACAGCTCTCAGCCATGTAGTTTGCTTCCATCAGCAAACAGTAAGAAACCGTAAGCAGAATGCCATTTCTATTTCCACCTTTATACCCTGTTACATATGGTTCAGAGACTCATTTTTACCTTGTGTTTCTGCCACAATATTGTCCTTTCACTAGCACTTGAAGTATTACTGATAAGATAAAACACTTGAAGTATGAAGGAAGCCAAGCGGCACACCTAATCCTCAGACACAATACTACTGTGATAACCTCTGAATTCGGTTTGCTTGTCTTAATAAACATTTAGAATAGATTTGGTGACTTACACTTGAAAAGAAAACTACCTTTTTACCAAGAAAGCAATATATTCCTTTTGCTGTGTAAAACGAACAATTAATCTATGCTACTGAAAGAATCCTACCTGTAAATTTCTAAAATTATAAATTTCCAAACAACTGGTTCATCTTTTATAAGCAATATAAGAAGCTCCACTAAGCAACTGCTATGTGCCTGCCTAATACTTCTGAAGGTGAAAGGCTGGTTTCAGATGAAACATACTGGAACAGATATATGGGAAGCTATACATGTCATCATGGGCTAGAACTCTTTCAGCTTTCATTAAAGCATAATGAAGCAAAATACATGGAACAAATGGGCTCAGAATGTGACAGGACCAGCAAAAACTAGGCTGCAGTGATTTCAAAGCACAACAGTGGATATCTAAGAAGTTTTCTCTTTGAAACCAAACAAGAAATGCCTACATGATTTAACTTCACCTCTTATTTACATTTATTGTAGTAGAACTTCTAATTACTATTGTGTAAATAATTATATGAACACTTTAGCTCATCTCAAGAGATGATTAAAAAATGTATTATAAAAGGGAGAAGACATGATGGATCCCTGATAAAAACAATATAAAAGATACAGAAGCAATGTCCCCATTAACGCCTGCAGGGAGCCTACAGATAGATTACTTAGTACTCCTCCCCTCAGCATCCCCAAATTCTCCAATGAAGGGAACAATGTGCTGACAAGGCATTTACCCTTTTTTTCCTAAGGTAGGATGCACATTTGCACTGAGGTGAATAAGGCACAGAAAAGCTTGCGAAGACAAAGTCCCTGACGAGCAGCATACATCACTACATTAAGAAGATGCTAAATAGCGCATTAAAGGAAATAAAATGAAGAAACTAGTAACAAAGCACAATGCACAGCAAATCCCTTTTTTCCGCGTTCCCCCCAGGATGACACACTGTAGATTCCCGCGGTATCGGCACGGCACAAAGGGACAGCACCCTAATTTACCAAGAGGTTTTACAGGCAACCTGTGCCCAGGTCTTACTTTTGGCTGGGAAGGTTACTAGCTGCGTTGGGCTCGGCTATCATTTCCGCTACATCATCTCAGCAGCACAAACAAGCTGACACGACCTTCTGAGGAAACTTCACCGAAATCGAGAGTCTTAAAAACTTAACAACGCTTCGGCTTTTGCGGGAGGAACAGCGGCCGAAAACTGTCAAGAAAGGCACACAAAGAGATCTAATTCCAGGCAAAACAGGGCAGGAACAGCTCCCCTCCACCACGCCCCCTCGGCCACAGAAGAGGATTAAACAAAGAAATTAAACCTACCGAGTACCCCGCCGTCCCTCCCGGGCGCTGCCCAGCGCGGCCGGCCCGGGCCCGGCGTCAATCACGGCCTGGGCCCGGCAGGGGCGGGGAGCGCCGTCACACGGGCGGCGGCGGCGCTTCCGCAGCGGCCGGAAAGACGCGGTCGGTGACGGTGCCTCCCCGGTACCGCCCCGGGCCCGGCGGTGCCGATGCGGCCCGGCCGCCTCTCGTGGTCGCTGCTCCGCTGCTGGCGGGCGGCGGCGGCTCTGGGCGCGCCCCGGTGCCGCCCGCTGCCCGCCCGCCCGCTCAGCGCCGCCGCCCCGCTCCGGGCCCCCCTGCGCCCGCCGGGCACGGGCGGCGAAGCGCCGGGGAGCGGGGCGGCGGGCGCCGTCGGGGATGAAGAACGAGAAGAGGAGGATGAAGAAGAGGAGGATGAGGCGGCGCTGGAGGAGCTGCTGGGCCCGTCTCCGCTGGCGCCGGGGCCCGGCGCTCAGCGCGTTGCCATCGTGCACCCCGCGGTCAAGTGGGGCCCGCAGAAGTCACGGCTCACCACGGGTGCGGGGCTGCGGGGGGCGGGCGGGCTCCCAGGAAGGAATACAGCCAGGGGTTTGGAATGGACTGCCCTGGGAGGGGATGGAGTCGCTGTTCCTGGACGTGCGTGGGGAAAGACTTGATGGTAGCGCTGAGTGCCGTGGGCTGTTGGCATGGTGGTGTTCAGTCACAGGTTGGACTCGATGATTTCAGAGGTCTTTTCCAAACTAATTGATTCTGTGGCCTTGCCGATATTGTGAGGTGGACCCCCTGTTACCGCGGTGAAACCGCGACAAGCGGCTCGCAAAGGGCGAGCTTGGGTGGAAGGTGTCGCTCGCTCTTTCCTTCTCCGACAACTTTTTAAAAGACAAGGAGCTTAGTTAGTGTTGGCAGGTCTGTGCTTTGACTTGCAAACCATGCTGACTGTATTATGGACGGCAGAATGCCTCGGTGCAGGTTGGTCAGGGAAACAGTCGGCTGTCCCCCTTATTAGCACAATGTTAGTTGCTTTCAGCCCTCAAACCGTGCTGCTCGCCCCTGTGGCCTGGAGTGCTCTGGCCTTCGGCTTGCCCCGAAGTTGGCTGAAGAGCAGCAATACCCTCCTCTCCAGAGAAGAGAGTGCAGTGAAGATGAAGTGTTGTATAAATCCTCTTGGGGATTTAAGTGTTTTTATGCAATTACTTAGTGATGCAGTCAACAATAATTCCTATGTAAGGACTTTTTTTAGGGTCACTATTAGGTTTCTCATAGAAATTGTTGTAACTAGCTGGTATGTAAGCATTAATCACAAGCAGTTAAGATACATTATGAACTTGATGCTTCTCTTTGAACACTTCTCTAATTATAAGGCTGCAATGTAAGGATTAAAGCATCTTGTAAGTTTGCTTTTTATGTATAGAATCATAGAATGGTTGAACTTTCAGTGGTCATCTAGTCTGACCCCCCTGCAATGAGCCAGGACATCTTCCACTGTACTGGGTTGTTCAGAGCCCTGTCTAATCTGGCTTTGAATGCTCACAGGAGATGTTTACAGGACCACCACCTCTCTGGGCAATCTGTTCCAGTGTTTCACAAGTCTCATTGTAAAAAAACCTCTATATCAGATCTAAATCAAATCTCTTGGTTTAAAACCACTGGCCTATTTTACTGCAGCAGGTCCTGCTAGAAAGTCTGTCCCCATCATATAAGCCTCTTTAATGTACTAAAAGGCCCTAGAAAGGTCTTCCCAGGAGCCTTCTCCAAGATGGACAGCACCAACTCTCCCAGACTTTTCTCAAAGGAGATGTTCCACCTGTCTGATCATCTTAAATGGCGCTGCTCTGGACCTGCTCCAACATGCACATCTGTCTTGTGCTGGGACCCCAGAGCTGGATGTTGCACTGCAGGGGGAGTCACAGCAGAGCAGAGCAGAGGGGCAGAATCCCCTCCCTGGGCCTGCTGGCCACACTGATTTGGATGCAGCCCAGGACATGGTTTGGCTCTCTGGGCTGCAAGCAGAGAGTGCTGGGTCATGTCCAGCTTCTCGTCCACCAACACCCCCGAGTCCTCAGCAGGGCTGCTCTCCATCTATCCATCCCCCAGCCTGTATCAATATACTGGGGCATTGATGCAGGACCTTGCACTTGTTGATCCTCACTGGCTTTCTGTGGGCCCACTTCTTGAGCTGGTCCATGTCCTTCCAGACGGCAAGAGACAGTTTATATATACTTACTCTTTCATTCCAATTTATTATGTGATGAACCTAAATCTTGTTTAGTTTTATTAGCACTGGTAATTCTTACAAATTATCACTTTGCAGAGTAAAG
Source organism: Cinclus cinclus (assembly GCF_963662255.1). NCBI lineage: Eukaryota > Metazoa > Chordata > Aves > Passeriformes > Cinclidae > Cinclus > Cinclus cinclus. Next base: position 84,633,579 of record NC_085047.1, read on the forward strand.
TTTTTAACCTTTTCAGAATCAACGTGACATAATTTTACAACTAAAAAGTCGGTAAAATATGAAGGCACCTTTCTGTCCAAACATACAGAAAAATAGCAGTGGTCCCTTTCCATTTAATTAGGCCCTTCAGGTGAAGAGCCTGAAGTCTGAACAAATGTTTTGGAATGATTTTTGAAGCACCACAGATACAACAGGAAATCTGTGTATTTTTCAAGAAATATGAACAATATGAGGAAAAAGTGGACCATGATTGTCTTTAAAATATGTTACTTTTTGGACCAATGTGAATTATTTAGTATATAAATTATGTTTTGCTGTCTAGAGAAACTACACAATTTTGTTCTGAAGAGGGAAAGTTTGGCATATCAAGACTAGAATTGCTGATTCAATGCTCTTGTGTAGTCTTTGTGATTTCACAAAGTCCTCAAAAATTTACTGCTTTGCAGTGTACATGTTAAAAACTCAAAAAGTAATTGATGAACCAAATTACAGGATTCAAATCTGCTGGTTTCAGCAAGTCAAACCAGTTCAGTTCAGGTCGATTTTGAATAAATGGCTGGGAAGTTAGCAGCAGGATATGCTGTATTAGTAATTCCCAAATTATTTCTGCAAAACACCAAAGTGTTAACAGATTTTCCAGCTAGTTACCCATTTCACTTGTTGAGGAGAAAAGCTTGGTGATTTCTTTCCTGACAATACAATTAAAAATCCTCCAAAGTCAACCACCACAAAGAAAGATACTTTGTGCGATAAAATTGCATCAGACTGTTCAATTACTCTCATTAGAGGTGAGACACTTCATTCTTTGTGCTACAGGTTAAAAGAATTTCAGTGTAGCTTAGTGTTTCCATGTTCATGCATGTACTGTAGTTATTGAGATCTAAGCAGAGTTATGATGATACATTGTAATATTGATTTCTTTTTCTATTATTGTTATGTTCCTGTAGCTGAATTACAGATTGAAGAAGCCGTTGCTCTTGTAGATACCCTTCAGAACTGGACAGTTTTAGATAAAACAATTATTCCTACAAGAAATCCCAACAAGAAGTTTGTTTTTGGCAAAGGAAACTTTCAGATTTTGACAGGTAAGGACTGAGATCTTTCGGCAGTGCATCACTCTAAATGGAAGATTTTTGCAGCCAAACTGTTCAAGGATAGGTATGGAAGCTGAAGAGAGGAAGAATTTTGTTCATCCATCGTGCAGCTTGCGTAAAAGTGAAAGAATTTTTAAGGTTACAAAAGCAATGCAGAATAGACATAACCCCTGGTCACTGAAAATGTGAGGCAACTAAATCCATAACTTTGTGATGGACATAAGTGAACCTGATGCTGTTCTTGGCACAGTACTGAATTAACAATTGCAACTGCTCTATGAAAAAAGAATATGGTGCTATTTGATGTTTTTATGAGCATTCTGCTCAATGCAAAATGATTTATAGTCTGGGCACTTAAAAAAGAGAATTGACATTTAACACTCTTATTTTGCAATCATTATCCATCTTTTAGAAAAGATTAAAAAATTGCCCCATCTGACAGCTGTCTTCTTGAATGTGGAAAGAATATCTTCACTAACAAAGGTAATTAAATATAATATCAAATCATATTCTTTGCATCAGTATTGTTTGGAAGCTATTAATATTAGGAGAAGTGGTCAGTTGAGATTCTGAATTTGCAAATGTTAATATATGAAGCAGAAAGACTGAGTTTTGTTGAAAAGAATCTTAATACCAATTGCATTTGTCCAGTTGATACGTGTTTGCAGCTCTTGTACAGAAAATTTTCCAGCAGCTTACTATAATTTATTATAGACTCTGCTCCCACATTTGACACTGGCCCTATTTAAAATGTTTAAAAAGTTATTCAGGGTGGTTTTTTTTGCAAAATGATGTTGTTAACACATCTTTTGTTATGAAGAACATCAACATTTTTTATTAGCTGCATGCTCAGGTTTCTATCTTTATTATGGAGAGCATATTTTTTCCTTGTCCTGTCGATACTGAATTGTATTTTGAATATGAGGTGTAAATTCAGAGCAAGCTTATAGTTGAATGTTTCAAATACTTTCATTCCTAATCCTTAAAAAGAAGCATTGAGAGGTGCAGCATATTTCAGTATTTTAACACTGGCAGTAAAACAACTGGTACATTAAATACAGATACTCTTGGACAAACTAAAATAAAAACTTGTTTTGGGTTTTTATTACGTGCAGCATCATGTGGGGTGTAAAGTGTATACAAACTCTGCAAGCAAACATTTATGCTTTGCTGGTAGTTTTGAATGCTTTCCCTGGTTATAAAATGAAGATATGACAAATACCTGTAACAGATGGTTATTCAAGTGCTTCCATTTGTTGATGAAAGGGAAGTTGAAAATGTTTCATTTCAATTTCCTAATTTTTAGGAAAACTTTATAGTATGAGTTATTTTAGTACTAGATTTGCTAAAAATGGTTTTATTTTCACAAATATAAATCTTAAGGGGAATTAAACAGGATTGATTCAAGAAAGTGTTTGAGAATGTGTCTACAAGCATTCTGGTTTTTGGAGATGGCAAGGAACTACTGCATGTTTTAAGTGTCTTTTGCTGAATTAGAGCAAGGATGAGGGGTTTGGGTTGGTTGGGAGTTTCTTAAGTATTTCATTAAAAGTTTGCTATTAAATAATTTTCCTAATTTCAATTTTTTAGCAAGTTTTAGTTATCTTTCTTCCTTTCCTATGTTATCCTTAGCCTTTCCCATTCCAATATTTCATAATTTTTTTACAAGGATTTAACCACTGACATTCTTGATTCTGAGGTATGCTGTAAGACTTGTTGCAAGAATCCGTAAAGGGCAGTGGAAGGATTCTCACTGAATTTGATGGGCCTAGACATGAAGTTCTACTTTTTAAACTCTCTTTGGCTCCTCTTTTTAGTCAATGAAATTTTGACTTTGCATGCTCATAACGATTGCCCATCCATTGCAGTGGAATCCTGAGATCCTCTGAGTTCTGAGTAATTAACTGTACTTGCTGTGTAGGAATTGATCTAGTGATACTGTGGGGGACAGAATACATCTCGATTATTTTGTCTTACATGGCTAAAGAAAGAGCTAGAACGTGCCTGGGGCGTGCAAGTCTTTGACAGATACACCGTGGTACTTCACATTTTTCGCTGTAATGCCCGGACGAAAGAAGCAAAACTGCAGGTAGCATTGGCTGAAATTCCTCTTCTCAGGTACCTGGGGCTGTGCAAATCACATACTCATATCTACATGTTTTAGTGACTATTTCTTTACAGTAACAAAACTCAACAATATTTACCATAAAGAAAAAATATGTAGGGTGTTCAATGATTGATTAGAGTACAGAATTATTTACTATAATGTCATTATTTTAAGCTTCTGCAGTGCTGTCTGGCAAAACCAGAATGTGTTCAATAATCTTACAAAATGTATTTTTCATGAAAAGGTCCCAGTTCTTTCTAAGACACAAGATGGATTGCAAGAATATGTAGGAATTGGATATATATATATATATATATATATCCCATATAAAAATTGTTGAGTTTAATAAGGGAAGCTATAAACAAGGAAGATTAATTTGTATTTAAATTTTCTATATTTCAGCATTATGTGGCATAGAAATGTGTACATGGCAGTTGGTGTGAGTTATGTGGATGTTTTAGAGGTATATTTGGCTCTCTGAAATTTCAGCATAGCACTTATAATTTACCAAGAGAGTTGGATGCTTTCTCAAGCTACGGTTGAGCCAGAAAAATCGGGATTTTTTTTCTCCAGGCTTCTTGCCATGAGCAAGTTTTATTTACAACTCAGTCATTTGGTAGTTTTATTTGTACTATCAGAATAGCACTGCTGCTTCACAATTTTTAGGTATTTTCATATAAGTGGATTGAAAAAATTGCTTTTAATTAACTGTTACTCTGCTGCCAGGTCAAATCTGAAAAACGAGGCGTCTCAGAGAGATCAGCAGAGAGGTGGTTCACGATACATCATGGGCTCAGGTAAAGTCTAAGTATTCTCATGATTTAGAGGATTTTTTTCTCTGTAGCTTTTAAACAAATTTAGTTGCATCTTATTTTATTTGGAAGAGGTCAGGAGGAAAAACAGTGCATCTAATTAAACAAATGTACAAAAAAGTATTGGAAAGTAAGTTAAATAATAAGGTTTGAGTCTGTACCAGTCAAGTTTTTTGGTCAGTAAGTGGTCAAGGATAAACTGTTTGCTTGCAACAGGGATTTTTCATAAGTGTACATGGATATTTTAGAGTGGTTAGCATATGTTTTATAATTACTTATTCACTTTCTTAGGCCAGAATACATGGGTTTAGTTGCTTATTTTTAACTTCGCAAGCCCTAGTGCTAACCCCCTTGATTTCCAAACACATCACTTGCTTTACAATTTCTCTTGTAAACTATTCTGCCAATTACTCATTTGTATTTTTCAGGTGAAACATTTCTAGAAATACAGAATCGTGTCTTGAAAGAAAGAGAACTTAAAATTAGGAATGCCCTGGAGAAACTAAGGAGAAAAAGGGCTTTACTTAGGACTCAGCGCAGAAAATGCGAGTTCCCGATGGTCTCAGTAATGGGCTATACCAACTGTGGTAAGCAAAACCTCCCGAAATCATAACACAAAAGAGCTTATATTGTCTAATTTTTAATTTGAAACTCTAGCCAGATTCTCATCTGTGTGTGTATGGGCTTCATATTTTAATTAGTTTCTTTAATTGTGTAATGAATATTTGTCAGTTAGGATGTAGTTAGGAAAGCGAATTAAGCTGCTTGGTTTTTTCAGTGTTGAAGAGATGTTTTGGAGAAATGCCTAGCAGTTATTGTGCCAAACAGATTTTAGATATGGTGCCGAAGACTGCACTGTTAATGTCCCTTTGTAGGAATCTCTACTACTTGATCAGAATGGGTACAGAAAAGTACAAGGGTGTTTAGATCACCATGAAGACTTGAGGCACAGGAAGGTAATTGAGAGTTGGCTATTGATCTGAGAAACCTGCTTAAGGAGCACTGTAGCTTTTCATGGATTGTGTGGCATTCTGAGATGTATTCCTAGGAGAATCTAAATAAAGCTAAAGGGGTTTTTTTTCTGCTTTTTTTGGTTTGGTTTGGCTTTTTAGCTTACACAAGTGAATTGTTATTCAAGGCATAAATAGACACTTTGGACTAGACCCTTTTTTCAGGTTGAATTATCTTAAGACAATTTCATTTTGTTATTCAGCTTCTTTTAAAAAACAAACCTATCATGCACTGATTTTGTTATGACGTGTACACTCAAAGATTTGGATGATACTGTGTTTTTCTTAAATGTCCTACTTCCATGTTTTTCAAACTGAAGATTCAAATATATAGATAGATAGATGGATATATATGTAAAACAGTGTTGTATACACATAACTGAAATACTGTAATTAGGCTATATACTGGGCAATTTAATGATTAATTATGTGACATATTCATTTAGTCAAATAAATGTCTCTAGTATTATGTTCATGAGGAAATGCCCGATAAAGGCCTCAGTCTAATAAGGAATCTATTATTAGCACTTCTCTTTATTTTTTAATTTAGCAAGTAAATTATTTCATTTGACAACAGAAGCACTGAGGAGTCTGTAAGTGCATACTTCCTAATGCTGACATGGCAGTGCTCTTCAGAGAGTCTTACAGGGGAGAGATACGGGCAGGTCACTTTGCAGGTAGAATCAGTCTTTGGTCATCTTGTGATTTCACAGCACAGCTGTAGATACCAGTATGTGATTACCTGTGTGCCCTTAAACCCAATTCCAAGTTATAAAATGTAAGACTGTTTTTGGATATCCTAACAGCATATAGATAACTGATCACAAGCTACAATTAAACAACTCAGATGTAAAAATATATGTTACATCATACATTTCACCTGAGCCTTGCAAATGAAATTTTACTTGGAACAAGCCATTAAAATCTTGTCCTTTTTTATTTAATTAGGAAAAACTACTTTGATCAAAGCCTTGACTGGGGAAGCAGGACTTCAACCCAGGGATCAGCTGTTTGCCACTCTGGATATTACAGCCCATGCTGGCTATCTGCCCTCACATATGGCAGTTATTTATGTTGACACCATTGGGTTTCTGACGGATCTTCCACATAATCTGGTTGAGTCATTTTCAGCTACACTAGAAGAAGTGGCTTACTCAGTAAGTAGTCAATTATAAAAATTGAGAAATCAAATTAATTTCCTTTTAGTTAATCCTCACCCCTTCAAAACAGGGGAAGTTAATTGACATGCTGTTCTTAGCAAAGTATCCAGCTGACTATAATAAACTCTTGAGATAATGATGTAAGTATCTTAAAATATCTTTATTTTCTGATGCTTTATTTATGCAGAACATACAGCTATAAAGAGATTTCAGAAAGGACTTATTTGGAGCATATGTGTACATCTCCATACTTAAACCAGATAAACCAGATTTTTCTGATAAAGTATCTGAACGAGTGTTTTTGTTCATTCACTCATCCAAGTGAATCAAGGCTAGCTTGCCTGGAAGTTAAAAATGAAATAAAGCATCTGAAATTACCTGGTTTTAACTTAAGGTTTCCTTTAGAGCTACAAGTGGGTGATTGTGATGTGATGCAGGCAGCACGTAATAAATATAAATGTACTTTAGCAATTATTTTCTCATTAAAGTTGTTTTCCTGTGCTATAATGAAGTGTAAAGCTGCATACATACACACTGACATTCAAACAAAAACCCTGTATTATGAAAGATAATGAAATTCAGTGGTAGCTAGATCACAGAATGCTGCTAAAACTTAGGCTTCACCATCTAATAGCAGGGCTTTCAAAAACATCCTGTTTGTCACTTAATTCTAATTATTTTTCAAAAGTTTAAAGCATTGTCTTGAGCAAAGATGATGAAACAATTGGAATGCAAATGTTGAGTTTGGTCGCTTGGTTTTTATCATGGCAAACCTTATATATATATATATATATATATATATATATATATGTATATTTGAAACTTGTAATTTCTGTATAAAGCTTTTTAGTGAAGCATCAGTAATAGTATCCTGGGAGCTAAGCATAATCTTCTATAATTTGAATGTAAAAATAGGATTGCAAGTTACATGGAGGTTTTTTTCCCCTCTGTTTTTTGAAAGTTTTACAGCCATTTCTCTTCTAAAAACTTTTTTTAGAGATTGCTCTTTTAAATCTGTTTTTGAAGCCGTGTTGTTAAAAAGCCTTGGCTTTGAAAAAATGGATCAGTTATCATTTGAAATCTGATTCTGTAACTAGCTTGATTGACAACTTTTCCATCAGGTTTGTGCGAGGCAATTTGTACTCACTAGAAGTGGGAGACTTAAGATGCTGCAGATTTTCTTCCATCATGGTCTAAGAAACAGTAGTTTAATAATCTTTTTAGTAGTTAGAATGCTAATCTGCGAGTGTATTATCAAATGGATAGGAAAGTACTTTTCATTAATTAGCAATGCAAAATGGTATACTGTCTCTACAACCTGGTAACAGGTGTTGTATACTGATCTTTGCTAGGATCTGATAGTTCATGTGAGGGATATAACTCATCCAGAAACTGTCCTCCAGAAAGCAACTGTTCTGTCAGTTCTGAGGAATCTTGATCTTCCTAGCCATTTACTGGACTCAATGGTAGAAGTTCATAACAAAGTGGATTTGATAGAAAGGTAAGCAAGAGATGCTAAGTGTACTTAAACATTTCTTATGTTGTGGAAGATTTTTAATTCTTAGTCTAGAAAAGAGATCCCACACTTCAGAATATATTTAATAGTGTATCTCAATCTTTTACATACATAACTATGGTTTGAAAAAGAATTAATTATCTTTTAATTACAAAAGAAATTCACTTGAGTCATACAAGAAGTGCCCTCTGTAGAAGGTGTCAGTACAAAGTAACTCAGTTAAATTGTCCGTGCTTGGAATATTTTCACAACCTAATCTTCATGAACAAATGTGCTAGCAACTGATTTTCTTTCAGGTATAAGCCTGCTGAAGAAAATGCTTTAGCTGTTTCTGCTCTACACGGGCATGGTTTAGAAGAACTGAAACAAGAAATAGAGAAAAAAATACTGACAGCAACAGGGAAGAAGATTCTAACAGTTAACATCAACTTAGAAGGACCTCAGCTAAGGTAAATAATTCTGAATCCTGTGAAGGACTTGGAGAAATATGAAACACTCAATCATTCATGTCTTTAACTTTTCAAATCATATCATACTTATTTTTATCTGCATTAAGAATAACAGATATAATTATCAATGTTTTGCAACCTATTGACAAAAAGTAGCCCCATTAGAGAAGTGAAGAAAAGCACTTAATCTTTTTAAAGTGTTACCTAGATAGGAACCTTCTGACCTAGACCAAGGATCACATTTTGTGCAGCGTGTCATACTATTAATATGCTAATATGCTTTTACATTTACAGTTGGCTCTATAAAGAAGCAACAGTTCAGGAAGTAGAGGTCATGCCTGAAGAGGGCACAGCCAGGGTGAAGGTGATAATCAGCAGTTCTGCTTTTGGCAGATACAAAAACCTCTTTCCCAACAGTAAGATTTTCATGTCATGAAACTGAATCCTATCCTAGGAGAAGAAACTGATCTCAAGAGGATGGGAGATGAAGTGAACGACCTGTTAGTCTCACTGCTGAATAGTTTATTTTTCTTCCCCACATGATGTTTTTGGCACATTTTAGAAATGGATGCTGTTTCAGAAAGCTTCTGTATGGAAACAATAAGAGCTTTGAGCTTAATTTTGTCAGCAATTACCAGGACAGCATTAAATTTTCTTATGTTAAACCTGTTGCTGGCTATAAACTGAGGGCCTCAAACACATGGATTGGCATATCACTTAACCTTCAGAAAAGCACCGAGTTTCTTATATCATATAAATAAAGCTTTTTATTGCCTTTTTCATGAGAAAATAATATTTATTATAGTTAAGGTGTTTCAGATGGTGTTTGGAAAATGAAAGTTAGTGAACAAAATGTTGTTGGTTGTATATAAATAATGAAGATAAATATGTGCTCAAGCAGAATGCATGAATGTAAGTAAAAATAACTGCCATGTCTTATTGCAGTGAAGAAAAAATAAATCAATCAAGGCATTAAATAAAATTAACTGTGAATATCTTTTGCCCATACAGTTTTCATGCCTACAGTAATTAATTCACAATACCTATTACTGTGTCAGTTCTTGGAGAAAACATTTAAGGTACAGCACACTTTTTCACAGAGGAAAACAAGGAAAAACACAACCAAAAGAGATCTATTTCTTAAGTTATTAATTACTGCTGAGAACCAATAAAACCAATATCACAGAAAGGAGAAACCAAACTATTTCACTCCATATTACAGAGAGAGATCAAGTTTTATTAGAATGACAGGGGTACAAAAGAGAGCACAAAAGTTAGGCAGAAAAATTTCTGCAAATATTAGCAGACATCTGAATTTAGCTCTTGCATATAAAGTGCATCTAAAAAGTGAGGTATATGGAAGAAGTTGCATAGTGAACTTTACACAATAGTTGATTTTGTTTTAGTCCTAATGATTGACATTTCTCTTGCCTTCATGATGATCTGTTATTACACAGTTCATTTAGAAAAACAGAATTAGTATGAGATGGGAAATAGCATAAACCTTTTAGTTTTGACATACACAAAAACTACTTAGTGAGAGGAAAAATAATTACAGAGCTACTAAAATAGCTAAATAAAAGACCAGGTGTGAAACCCCAAATGAGCATGATGGAAGCCAGGAATCTGTATTTCTAGGGCAGTTTAAGTTAAGATCAGGAATTTGTTTCCTCCATGTTTATTTTCAGTGTAAGGCATACTTAGGCAACACCTAGTAAAATGTTTAACTGCCACAGATGAACTGCGTAAGGGCCTCGTTTGGGTATCTTTATCCTGGCAGAACTGGCATGACTAAGTATTAATTAAATTACCTCTTAAAAATTCCAAATAATTTTGGGGCTACCCTGTTCATAAGGTAGCTCACAACTACTCAGCACATTAGTGTATACATAAAATTATTTCAAACTGGATTGTCAGTGCAGTACCACTGATACATGAAAAATATTTTTAACTGTTCCTTTTGTTTATTTAACAGAAGCTATGAAAACAGACAAGTCAATTTCAAACTGATAGAAAAGAGTAAGAATTTGGGTTGCAAGTAGTGCAGAATATCCTTACAATTAAAAGAAAGGTGAAATCTTACCAGTAAATCATGCAACTACTGACATTTTCCTCATTAGTCCTATGAAAAATAAGTAAAGTTTTTGGGACTTTCGGTATTGCCAGCTGCAACAGAATCAAAGCACCTCCAGAACAATTACACCTATACCATCGTTCTCTAGCAACTACAGCAAGGCACACCTGCTCTTTTCTGTCCAGGGGCCTCAGAACCCTGATGATGTAGAGAGACCTTTTCCTGCTGAGCCTTGAAAGCATTCCTGGTTTAAGTTAATTGGACCTTTATGGGATTCCAGATGTTTACACCAGGGCACAATAAATGCAGACAAAGCGTTTTCAACTTTTCATAGATTAAGAGGCTGAGAATCAAATGCTATTTGTTCCAGTTCACTTTGACAATGCAATGGAGGATTAATTTTTGTGTTAAGTTCTATCACATCTTTGACAAAATCATTGTTTCCTATAAAGTCTCCAGCAATGATGTTAATACATTTTTTTTTTGGTCCTGGATACTGCTGCTTTATCCAAATTTTCAAGCATGGAAGACTCTGGAGTGTCATTTTCTTCAATGATCCAAAGGGATGTACAAGAATATACCTTAAGTTTTCAGTAAGGTTGATACCTGCCACAAAGAACTTTCCTGAAACAAAAATCAGAAAGTGACACATTAAATATTCTTTCGAGGAGAAGAGAAACTTCTCAGTATTCCATTACCTTCACATCTCATTCCAGTGGGGATCATTAAAATACTAACTTCACACTCTTTCTGTATTGTTTCATGTCCCTGCAACTGTTTCCCCTTGTTGCAACTGCATGCTGTAGTAAACAATTCCTGAGCCGTGTACAGTTATCCAAACATTCCAGTTTAGCTAAATTTGTCTAGTTATGCATTGCAGTCTAAAAGGTTCTCCACTGACTAGTCCTCCTATGTAAATTATGTTTGTTTCTGTGAGGGTTGCATCCAAATGCTTAGCAGTGGATGGGAACACAGGGTGCACCCATTGAAGCGTTTGCCTTTGGCTGGGGGAATGCACTTCTGAGTGGCTCCCCCATCACCACCCTGTGCGTTCGCTTCAAGAGCTGTGTCAGAGGTTCTGAACTGAACCTCTGTCACACCACACCAGTGTGCCTGAGTGCTGCTCTTTAATGTGCAGCTACACCCTTCTCGTACTGCTCTTGTATCACAGAATCATTAAGGTTGGAAAAGGCCTCCAAGATCATAGAGTCCAACATTTGACCAAACACCACCATGACAACTAAACCGTTGCACTAAGTGCCACATCCAGTTGTTTCTTGAACACCTCCAGGGACAGTAACTCCACCACCTCCCTGGGCAGCCCATTCCCAATGCTTAACCACCCTTTCAGTGAAGAAATTCTTCCTGATTTCCAACCTCAACATCCCCTGGCAGAGCCTGAGGCCATTTTCTCTTGCTGGTTGCCCTGAGAAGAAGCCAATTTCCACCTTGCCACACACAACCTCCTTTCAAGTAGATGCAGAGAGTGATAAGGGCTCCCCTGAGAGAAACCTTGGAGGAGTTTCCTTTCCCACCAAGGCTAGTGGAATGCACATCTCTCAACATCTGTGCTGCCTAAAGCAACAAGCACTGGACTGAGGAAGCAGCCTCCAACCCACGAGGAGGGCACAACTGTGCCAGCCAGCTGTTCTGCACTAAGAGCTCCCTTTCTGTGGGTCACACGAGCCAGGTGGCTGCCACAATCTCTGTAGTCTGTGTGTGCACGTAGAATGACAGTATCCACGCCACCAAGGATAATGTCACACTCGCCCAGGGGCAGGCAGTGCACTCAGCAGCCATGGGCACACAGCACACACAGCGGGTTTATATCCCATAAGGCAACAACTGCCCAAATTCATAGTTGCTTTGCATTGCTGTAAGTGCCCCTTCTCTCCTCCGAGCAAACTCCCTGTGCCTACCTGGACGGCCCATCCGCTTCATGCGCTCCAAATACCGGATGAGAGCACGAGTGGATGTTTTGTTTCCCCACCAGTATGGGATGGGGGGCCACAGCTCACAGTGCTTCTCCAGTTCCACCTCCTCTTCGTACGAGACTATAACCTGATGGCCGAGGTGCCACATGGTCCGCAGTGTTGGCACCACCTAAAAGGAAGCATGCCCAGGTTGAAGTCAGCAACACAGCAGCATTCCCAAAGTCCAAACACTGATGGATGACATCAATACATTGGCACAGATTCACATTCAGTTCAGATAAAGCTTTTAAATGAGCAGCCCAGTAGCTGATGGGTTGGCAGGGCAATAGGACCCTGGGAGCTTCAGCAAATTCCTCCTTTCCTCAGACAGTTCTACTACGACCATGTACATAACTCAAGGTCTTATACCTGTGTAATAGGAAATCATCCCTGTGTCAGCCCTCATGCACAAGCCACTGCTGAAAGGGGAGGAAGATACAGACTGTCTGCTGCAGGAATGCAGAGAGAAGCAGGAATCATTTTGGCAGATTGATGTAAATTTGGCACAGCAACCATCAAAGAAAACTGCTTAAAACTTGCTAAGACTGAATGTGAATCACCAAGAGCTACATTAATTCTCATTTCTCCAAGTGGAAAGTTTCTGATACTGGGATACGCCAGACATTTTTAATTGAGAGAGAGGAAGACCTGAGTCAGACATTTTCTCTATCAGATAGATGGGCTAAAATAGCTGTTAAAATTAGGTGTCTGAATATGAAATTACATTTTCCAGCCTCAGAAGTTACCATTGGAGAAAACTGAGGCCCTCTCCATAGTTCTATTTGCAAAACAAACATATTTAACAGACATCGCTTTTTTTAAGAATGTAGTATTTAAAAACTACAGTTTTAAAAACTACAGCGTTTGCTGCTTGTGAAAAAGATGTGGCTTTTTGATGTTTCTGTTAGCTTATTAATTTAAATAAAAGCCAAAGGCACTTGAAAATTAATAATATAAATATCTGAAGAAAGCTGAAGGTTGAATGAATCCCTCTCAGTTCATCCACAAAAGAGAGAATGCAAACTCCCATTAGGTCAGAAAATATTGCAAAATTAAGGCACAAGCTACTTAAACCACAAAACTGTGGTTGACTGAAGCCTTTGTTTTATCCCAACTGCCTTTCTAAAGCTGGAACCTCTTAAACAAAGAAGCAAAGCTGTGCAACAAAAAACAAAATAAATAAATAAATAAATAAATAAAATAAAATAATAATAAAAAAGCTACCAGAGACGTGCATATGAACACAGGTGCTTATTTTGCAAACAAAGAAATTAAAGCCTAACAAGATATTTTTAAACCCTGGTAATCCAGACCAAAGGAAGACACCTTGAATAGTTAAGACAATTAAAATTGTAAATGCAGCGTAGTATTGTCACACTGTGGCCTGTGCCAGTACTACATACAGACCTTGCCTGAGCAGCTGCTTCACAAACACTTTGACACTTAATTCTGTACAACAACAGAGATGTGGTCTTCAAAGACAGTAGGTAGCAGTTTATTTTAGAATAAATCAGCAAGCACTTGGATATTTGACGACAAATCTCAAGCTGTGATCCTGAAAAATCCCACAGGTGCCTAATCTGCAATGGTACCACTAGCAAAAATGGTGTCATCCATTGTGCTGGTCACAGACCCCATAGATATAAAGTTTTCCTACTCCAGGGAAGTACTTGGTTTGTCTTTTCTCCAGCTGACTTCCTCTGTCCTCCTGGACACAACTCAGAAATGTTCTTTCTTCAGTGAAGTGATCTCAGACCACTCTTTCAATAACTTCATTCAACAAATTGTCATTAGGAACCTGCCCCTTTTGCAGTTAATAACTTTGTGGGTTTTAAGAGCTGGTTGTGTGTCTGAAAGCAAATTTGACCACCTTCTCCAGTATCTCTGCTCATCCACAACTTACATGCTCAAGTTATTTGGGGAAAACATAAAACAGTGCCACTCAGCTCTTCAGTTATTCAGCTGAGTCCTGAATATTCAGAATCCCCTAGTTTTGCTGAGAATTGTTGTATTTTAACTCTGCTGTACGAAATGCTTTGAAATGGTAATACTCACACAGTTACTGATACACCAGCTTCAAAGGCTGAATTTGAATCATGAACAGGGTCATCATTCTCCTGTACCACTCTCATCTCCAGGGAAAACCCTCTGTTCCTGTGCATCTTTGAAATGTTAATTGTTTAACTACTAAAAGCTCCCACGCCTTATAAAAAACAGATGGAGCTGAAAGTCTCAACTTCTAAAATCTAGCAATCAAATATTTTCTGATTATTTAAATAAGGCTTTTCTGGAGGTTTGGGTAACTGTAAGACTGGTTAGCAGGTCAGCTCCAAGAAAGTCAATGCCACCAGAAATGCATTGAGGGCAGAGATGCTATTAAGAAAGACCTCAAGAAGTTGACAGAAACCTCACGAAGCTCAACCAAAGCAAATGCAAAGTCCTGAACATACTAACCCCACACACCAGAACAGACTGGTGGAAGCTGGCAAGAAACCTGCTTTGCAGAAAAGAACCTGAAGATTCTCGTAGACATCAAGCTACACATGGCAAAGGTCAATTGTGGACTGGGCTGTATTAGCACAGGCACAGACAGCAAATTGAAAAATGGGTTCTTCCCTTCTATTCAGTAGCTGTGGGACTGCAGCTCAAGTATTGTTTCCAGCTGGGGCTCCCCCAGAACAAAGAAGTCACTGATGAGCTGGAGTGAATCCAGCAGCACACAGGCAGAGTGAGCAGAGGCTGGAGAATGACACACAAGAACAGGCTGAGGGAGTTGAGTCTGTCCAGCGGTCCAGAAAAGAGAAGTCTGGACAGGTCTTACTGCTGTCCGCAAGTACCCAACAGGTACATGTAGAGAAGACTTGTCAGATGTGCACAGCAAAGGATGGAAGTCAGCAGACATAAGAGAGATTCTGATCAGATAGAGAAGGAAAACACAGTTACTGTGGGAGTGGTCTAATTTTGCATAGAAAGGTTGTGAAATCTTGGAGATAATATAGAATTAACAGGATGCAGCCCAATGTAACTTTGAAGTTGGTCCTGCTTTGCATGGTGGTGTTGGACCAGAAGACCTCCAGAGGTCACTTCCAACCTAAACTATTCTAAATAGAAAAGAAATAATTTATAATCATTGCTGTGAAAAGGCAGAAAATAGATTCTTTAAATTCCATAAATATGTAAAATACATAACTTTTCCTTTTTCCTCTCTTTTCTTTTCCCTTTCCAAGAAAATTCACACAGAACAATGGATGACAGTTGTCTCTACTATCGTCCCACAACTCAACAGACATACATTTTATTGCATGTCAAATTTTAATTCTCTCCTCCACATTGTGAAGTGTAGGTCTGCTTGATCTCCTCAGTTCAATTAAGTAATAACCTATCTCTGATACAGCAAATGGTACCTTTCCAAGGTTAAAAACACAGTAAAAGTAGAATACATCTAAAAATTTGGAATCAAAGATCTCACTGTGATGCATCATTCTTTTAAAAATGAGAAAAAAGAGGTCTCATACTTACATATCTAGGACACAGTTTACACTGGAAAATCTCTTTTATACAGGCAACAAGATGATTATGAAGTCTTTTGGTTAATCCATCAAAATTCCTGCAGGCTATGATAACAACTTCCTGAGGATGAGTTTCTAACCACCTCAATATTTCCCACAGAATATCCTACAAGAAAGAAGTACGGCAGCTTAGAAAGTTATCTGTGTTATGCAGGGGAAAGGACATACAATAAACAGAGCAGCAATGGTGGAGTAGGTCCACAATCACAATACTGAAAAAACTGTATTTTCTTAAAAAAAAAAAAAAAAAAAAAAGAAAGAAAAAAGAAAAGTATTTCTGTAATTACACAGGGCTTTTAATGCCTTCTTCCCTTTAATAACTTCTTTCCTTAGCAGGGAAACAGGAATGCCCTGTGCATCAACGTGGGACAATACATGATAAATCCCAGAACATTGAGTATGTGGTAGGGGATAGGCAGTGGAGAATAGGCAAGAAGGGTTTGAGGATGAGGAAAAAATTGATGCTCCAGTATCACATGCAGCTGCTGAAACTAACTTCCAGCCCTGCTGATTTTCTCTAGTTTGAAGTCCTCACAAAAAAAAAAAAAAAAAATAAAAAAACAAAACAAAGCCTACTCAGAAGAACTTGAGCCAGCATTTTTTGGATTATGATGGCCTTTAGATGAAAGAAATGGCACTGGTTTTACAGCCATCACAAAGGTAAGGAAAATACCTGCACAGTAACAGTTGTGTAAACCATATGCACAAAATACAAATTCGTAGATGGATCATTAGCCTTGTGGGCAATCCTGAAATCCAGGTATCTAACTCCAGCCTCAAGTTGCTCCGTCACAGTCAGGACCTGAAAGGTGAAACAGAAGACAAAGGTCCCAAGAGCTTGAAAGAGATTTGTTTCTTTAGTTTAGAAAGCTAGAAGAGGGGTACAAGGTTAGTCCTATGGCATTTTTCACAGATCTTTCATCTTTAAAAGTCACTGTATGGCACCAAATTGCAACTTGGAAGCATTTTGCTCTCTGCCAAGAGGGATTTCAATTTCCCTGCAGCATAAACTGCAAGTACAGATTAGATTAGTTTCAGACAGCTGCCCTTGTTGTGTTCTGAAAGTTAAAGATCAATTAACCTGTGCATAAATACATGATTGCTCTTCACACAGCTATTCATTTAAAAAACAATTGCAGGATCAGCACCTTAGAAATGTTAGAAAAGCACCTTATTTATTTTATTAGATCAAAGACTTTATTGTGGTTGTCTCTGTGGACCTCACACATCTTCAACAGAAGGAAAAACAAAATTAGCAAAATCTACTGGCTATTGTTCTTTTTCAAGATAAAGATTCTTGTGAAGTTTGAATTAACCTGTAGAAGTCCTACAAAACAGAGGCACTCCTCTAGATCCACTTCCCTCATAGCACTTCTACTGGATTTAAGGGCTGAATAGAACTGGCGATAAAGCTGTTTCTGAGGCAAAAGTAGTTCCGAATGATAAGTCTTGTCCTTATATCAGGACTTTCTTGGCATGATAAAATAGAATTAATTTAATTAAATATGTTTAAACATAAATTTATCTCAGTTCAACCTGCTATGGACAAAAACTTAGGCTTCAGAAACCACACATGCTACTGATTTAAGTCAGAAAGGATTCAACGAAAGCTAAATCATTACAAGGCATTGCTCAAATTCATAGCTTTAACACTGAGGCAGAGCTTAAGACACATGGCAGGATGCTCAGCTTACCTAGTTTAACCCCCTAACTTCCTGCTCTTTGGGCATGAATTTAGACTCCCCAGGCTGTGCCCAAGAGGCTGGGCTGGGAAAAACCAGCCCTGTGCGCCCCAGGGTCCAGGGGGTGACATCTCCTCCTGTGCCTGCTTAGTCTCCACCAGGCTGAAGCAGTCAAAGAGATGATCCACACCCCTTTGCTTGGAGTATGTTGGAGATGGGAGTGTACATGGCTGTAGGTCATTTATAACCTTTGTGGGCAGAAAAAGCACCAAAGGAAATAGCTGCTCTGAACTGCCCTTCAGATGAATTAATTTCTTATCTGTGGACTATGCGGGAAAACGAGACAAACTAGACTCTCTAATTAGCCTCCTGGGTTTGGATACTGAATTACGCAGTGTGAACACTGCCCCCCTAAAGGGCAAAATTTAAAAGGAAGCCCTGAGGAGCAATGCTGCTCAGTGTTTCAATCTCACACCAGGCATCCAGGGCAGAACTGGAAGTTACATGGCCATTACATAGCAAACATTTGGGGCTCCAGACTGCAGGGAAGCAGGCAAGTCCCAGGCACTGGGCCATCCAGGAACTTGTGGATCCTACCATCAACAGAGCTCCATGGTGTCTGTTCTGGATCCCAATGGGTGGGGTCATCTCCCCACACAGATAACCGGAGCACAGCAGAGCTAAGGAGGGGCAGGACTGTAGCTGTGCCTCTTCCATAGCAGCACTGGGCCACTTCCTGCTTGTCACACTGGGTTTGGACCACAAAATTACTATAATGGTGTTAAGAGATTGTTTGTCACCAACAGGGTCATTTTGCCAGCCAGAAACCCACACGCTAGGAGTTTCTAAATCTTTCATTGGCTGAAGTTCCCCCCCCAAAAAGCAGCTCAAGATAAACAAGGATCTGTGCTAAGCAAGTGCCCTTCAACATCAGCTTATCATTGCTGGTTCATATTTGATACCCAGTAATGTCTAAGATTCCAGTTTGCCAGAGCTGCTCAAATACAACAAAAGAAACCTTGGCATGCCCATTATTATTTATCAATTATTCAGTTTTAATTCCCCAATAATGAACTATTCCTTCAATAAAAACAAAACCAGAAAGATTTTTGGTACCTCTTTGATGTCAGGAAAGTCTGTTCTTTGGAAAAATCTTCAAAAGCTGTAGCTTAAAAATATGGTCCCAAATTTCGTCTTTAAAATACATTTGGCAAGGAACAAAGAGATAGCTACCAGCTTAATATTTGCAGATTTATAAAAGTTAACTAAACCTTATGTGATGAACCACACCTTCATTCTCTTAATCTTTATGGGGGAAAAAAAAAATCCCTTCAACAAGGGATTCTTCTGTTTCTGCTGCTGGTGAAATACCTTGTACAGGTGGGGAATACAACCGACATCTCACACAACAGTGATAGCAAAAATTATAAGCAAGCACCTTCTGAACAAAGTGCAAGAGAAATAAAACCTCTGTTAATTACATTACTATTAAATTACATTACTATTACAATAAACGTGGGAAAGGGTTTCTAGTACAAAGTGGTCAGCTTTAAGCAACAACTTTAAGTATCATCCCTGCTACACCTGCATGCTTTTTCCCTAGAAAAGATGATCAGACATGTAGGGCTCCTATCGCATGTGCAAAGTGCTGGGTTTAGATAGGAAAGAGTGATTTTCTTTGTATTAGCTGGAATGCAACTGTGGTTTGGATTTGTGCTGGAAACAGCATTAATTACACAGGGATGTTTTTGCTGTCGCTGAGAAGTGCTTACAGAGTCAGGGTCTTTTCTGCCTCTCACCCCACCCCACCAGTGAGGAGGCTGGGGGTGCACAAGGAGTTGGGAGGGGACACAGCCAGGACAGCTGATCCTAACTGACCACAGGGATATCCCACACCATAAGGAGTCATGCTCACCATATAAAGCTGGGGGAAGAAGAGGGTGAGCGTTCAGAGTGATTGTGTTTGCCATGCTAAGACACCATTGCACATGATGGAGCCTGGCTTTCTTGGACATGACTGAGCACATGCATGTCCATAGGAAGCGGTGAATTAATTCCTTATTTTGCTTTGTTTGCACACGTGGCTTTTGCTTTACCTATTAAATGGTCTGTATCTCAATCCACAAGTTCTCCAGCTTTTACCCTCCAATTCCCTCCCCTATCTCACCCAGAGGCAGCGAGAAGCAGCAGTACAGGGCTGAGTTGATGGCTAGGGTTAAACCACAACACCCAAGCATGGTATCTCATGAGAGCACAGATTTCTGGGCAGCAGGCTATTCTGTCATTGTACACTCTCAGCCCTGCAGCTCAAGCTTCAACTTTGTCAAGGCAAGAAGAGAATGCCAGACAATGGTTACCTGTGTTATAGACCACTTCATGATAATGGGGTGCACAATGCAGGGCAGACATTTGTTTAAAAACTTCACCAGCTTGGACTCATTGCCACTAACAGTAGAGCTTTTATCCAAACTGTAGGTCATAGTGTCGTGACTCCCTGTAGAATACAAAAATAAATATACAGAAAATCCCATTTCTTAACTACTCAAGACCACATTCCATGGCTACATTTCATGTGCACACGTGATAAGCCATCACATTTGCAAGCCCCACACCTATATTGTCTGAGAGCCTCTGTAGTTATGGCAAAAAGGTGGAATTGTCTAGAGACTGCTCACCTAACATTAATAACCATAGCGTGAATTCCTTATGAAGGGAAGGCATTAATACTTTTCAATAAAGCAGTCCCCATCTAAACTACACATTGCTGTTGTTTGCCCCAAACCACAATAAAATGGCCTGTTTCAAATGGTGTCTTCCCTCAAAATAATTATCTTGATGTGGAAACATTTTTTTTTTCAGGGAATAAATAGCTGAAGGCTGAATTTATCTAGAATTTGTCCTGTTTTCAGAGTTTTCCAAGTGCAGGATTTCATTGTCCAAGACCCTCATCTCTGCACAGGAAAATATGACTGAAATCAGAAATTCATATTCTTACACCTTTGACTGGACCAACACTTAACTTGGCACTTGAACCATTTATATCTTAAATATATACTAAAAATGTCCTCCTGAACTAAACCCCCACCTCCCCTACAAAAACAACAAACAAGGTGGGGGCTTGAATGTTTCTGAGGCAAATCCGAGTCTAAGTTTATGAGTGAAAGATGAACAAGATCCTCATTTGATGGACTTCAAAAATTACCTGATCTTTCCAGCACAGGGAGTTACTCAGGCATTGGAGCCAAGAACAGTCTGCCCAAATATTTTATTTCCTTGAAGTCTCAATAAATCTGACACATCATTTGCATCATATTTAGATGAAACTATTGCAGCTCACAATTTCATTAGGACAGAGAACCAGTGATTTTGCTACCAGCTTTTCTGTTCTATTATTTCTTCCAGTTTTATAAAGCATCAATAAGAAAAGCTAATCATGAAGCTGCTAAGATCTTAGCAAATCTTAGAGTATCTTAGGGTACTTAGGATAGAGGATCTTAGAGTATCCGCAAATAATCTGCTTATCATTTTGGTGTTTAAGCCTTCTGTCAAACTAATAGCTGACTGGTGCTAGGAACTGCTTTCTTGAATTGTCAGTCTTACTGGTGCCAGTGGTACTATTTCTAGTAAACAAAGTAAAAAGGATTGGTTTGGAAATAAAAATTCTTTGTCAATAAGAGTTTGATGTCTCACTCCATTTTTTCACCTTCTTATAGCCATTTTTTATCTATTTTACTGCTTTAAACACCCAAACCACACTCATTGCA
This sequence comes from Cinclus cinclus, assembly GCF_963662255.1. Classification (NCBI taxonomy): domain Eukaryota; kingdom Metazoa; phylum Chordata; class Aves; order Passeriformes; family Cinclidae; genus Cinclus; species Cinclus cinclus. Next base: position 84,654,789 of record NC_085047.1, read on the forward strand.
GATGGAATATCAATATAGAGAGCATGCAATAAAAGAATTATATGTTAGAAAATGTAAGAGTCAAACTAATAAATACCCATGGACCAAATCCAAGTCTGAGAGAGACGAGCAGGATTCCATTGATGGGTGTTGCATCTATGGATGCCAACCAGCAAAAGGATAGTAATCTTTTACTCACCAGTCTTTTGTGATGTCATGAGTTACAGTAATGAAAGGAAGATGGGTACATCCATGACACAACATGTATGATGCAAAGATAGTGAGCTAGCACCAAGCCAAGTAGCTCAAGACCTTGAATCTACACCTCCCCAGCAGCCCTGTGCTCAATCTGGTGCAAGCACAACACTAATTAATAAGATTTGCCTCTGTCTCCTCATCATGCTTTCGGAATCCACTCTGTCATGTTTCTTGCATGCCTTCTATGAGATAAACTTCCACTTCCAAACTGGGTTTCCTCCCTCTGGAAGCCTGCCACAGCTGTCTTGACCTGGTTGGTCTTGATCTGTTTGTGTTCTGACTTGGGCTACATCAGCTTTGTAGGTCAGCTGGGCAGACACCAAAATATTCCAAGCTAATAGCCTGCAATGCTCTGTAAAAGTCCTCTAATGTTTGCTGAAATTAACTTGCCTTCAGCTGTTCTTCATGCCTGTTCTCCCTGCAGGCATATTCACAAGAACAACAAGCATCTGCAAGAATAACAAGGTCACTCTTACAGGGAGAGCCAGGAAGGCAAACAAACCCATCAGCGGGTTCTCTACTTTCTATGATGGCCAAGAAACACAGGTGAAAGTCTTATAGAAACAACTTGTCTCTTTTTCCAGCAAAACAAAATCCCACTGAGTGTGCTACTGACTTTTGAGCAATTTTTTGCAACAGGAAGAAAAATAGAAAAAGAGAAGGCTATTACCTTCTTTCTTCAGTCATAAGACAGATAGATATTTTCTTTTTTCCTCTCTTGATGGTTAAGTAAGAAATCTGGAGGGTGGGTTTTTAATAGCACCTGTCCTAGTCCTCTTACATAGTTTTAGAGGCACTGTTTAGCACATCCTAAATAGAGATGTGCTTGTTTTGAAGTTAACATCAATTCAAATGACATTATCTAAGAAGCCTCCATGAAGTAAGTTTCTGGTTTTCAATTTTAATTGGAACTCCACACTCCATCAGTTCACAATGGGCAGAAAAAAGCCAAAACACTACAATCCTTGGGTTCTCCCAGGGTACTCACTGAAGAAAAGATTTCACACTATCTCTAAATATATGCCTTTCCTAAAATTAATCTGTGATCCTGTGGCCTACATAAAACACTATGTGCTGCTTTCCCCCCAAACTACCTGTCACATCTTACAGGTGTGAGGGAAAATGTGGGCTAGACTTTTCTTTAGTACCATTTTTGATGTGGAGGCAAAGGGAATCACTCAAGAGCTGATGGTCCTTCAGTGCCTCCCCATGTGTCAGTGAAATCACATTATACAATACATTTTTTGGATGGAATGAGAGGGGAAAAGAAATCAAGGTAGCAGAAAGAAGCAATAATATGACCAAAGAAAGGTTAATAATACACAGGTATCAGTTAAATGCATTTACACATAACACGATAAATCCAGTTTTTATAAGATCATGTAGAAAAATAACAGTCTACATTAATAAAATAAAGTTAATTACAAGTCAATTCTTTTTCTGCAACTTCGCAGCCTCTTTTAGATAGTACAAAGAAATAAATAATAAAGTAAAATATTAATTCTCCCCCCCCCCCGAGACATTTTATTATATAGGAAGTCACAATAATTAATTAGGAAATTTTTATCATTGCCCAAATAAGTTAATCCTTAGATGAATAACAGTATCTGCCAGAATGATAAGAAGTGCCTCTTTCTTTTCATTTCTAAAAAAACAATAAAAAATTCCTTTGTTACCCCTCCCCTCTAAGAAACCCCAAACATTACAGACAAACATTATTCACATAACATCACACAAACCCTCCCCCACACACTGACCCAAATAATAAACATAGCCATCCTGAAATGGGACAAACAGGATATTCCAATGCTTAAATGGCAAGCTAACAATACAGCAGAGAACAAAAGTTAATCTTTACCTGGAAGAGCTAAGTTATAGAGGGGAATATCCCAGAACTTCTCTGGTAACTGTGACATCCACTGACCATTTTCATGGCATACATGAACAAAAGTTTGCAAAGGGCCTTCCATTGGTATGTGCTCTGGGACTTCATAGGGTGTTCTGGGAGGGAAAAAGAAAAGAAAAACAATAAACCATTCCATATACCGTGGTTGAATTAATGACATTGCACCTGTGTAGGATGGATTTATAGGTATTAAAAGATGCCAACCCTTCTCTTGAGCAGTTGCAGCAAAATGTCAAGAGCTTGTTAGCCACGACATATGCTGCTTTTGGTAATACTGTCTCCCAGCACAATGCCAAAGGGTAGGTTCCACCTTCAGGTTTGCAAAGTGACCAAGTGAAAGAAAAAACTGAGCCAAGACAAATATAGGCAGTTTCATGGATATGGAGAAATTACTGTTATATTGGCTATTGTGAAATTACAAGGAGTACCTCCCTTCAGTGTGAAACTGGGTCCATTCCTTCACCTTTTGCAGTCCCAGGAGCACAGCAAGGGGACCGGTGGCAGGGCTGGGACAAGGGCTAGGCCTGCTACCCTCAGGTCCCTGGAGAACATTTGCATTGAAGGATCAAATCAGGTGCCACAGGAGTACATGTATGAAAAGTCTTTACAAAAATGTCAGAATTTGCAGGTCATGCCAGCATCTGGGGTCAAAGAGGAAAGCCTTTCTCTCCTTATTCCTGCTTTGGAGAACACCAAAGATGTTTTTATCACCCCTATATAAGTCCATGATGTTAAGTATTTCGGTTTGCTCTGACCTTCCTGAAACTTCTCTGGAACTGTTCTTCTCAGGGATCTTCTGCAAAATTTGCAGTGGTCATGCAGGAGTGGATGAAACCCAGCTGAGAAATCATGGCATCACCAGGACCTGCTGGAGTTATCCTGTTCATTTTTCATTTTGTGATCTCCTGGATTGTGCAGAACACAAAATAAGCTCTCTGAGTTTTGGGGTTTTTTTTCCCTGGGATGTTCCCTGTTCAAGTGGTGGTCTGTGGATTAGAACCTTCCTTCTTTTCACTGTTTTCAAGGCTTTATTTTGTCACAACTAGTGTGAGAGCTTCTTTTAGATCATGGCACAATGATTACCATCATTAATATCACAGCTTCCTTTTTAATACTTTTTTTTAAGCTGCCATCACAAATGATTCCTTCTTGTCTGCTACAGCAATTGCAGTAAAATACATATTTTTGAGGTTTTGTACTCTGCAAACACCCTCACCAGTCCCTTTTGCTGCATCTTAGCACATTCATTCAAGATTGTTTCTCTAGGAGGTGCTTGGTTTTCCTTAAATACTGGAGAGCTACAGCTTATATGAAGAATATTTCCTTAAACACAATGCAATACATATTTTTTTCCTTTGACAGTTACATAGAGTCATCTGAAAGGCAACTTTAGGAATTGTATTCCTAAGTTTTATGTCCATTCCACAAAAAAAGATACAATCTGCTTTTATACCAGCCTATGCACAAAGTATCACCTGCCTTGCTGTGCCTTCGGTGCACCTTTGAACTGAAGGAAACAAATGGTCTCTGTGCCACATCAGCTATTCTTATTCTTGGAAAAATATTCAGATGTCAGGCTGGTCAACTCACCCATCTTCTGCCTCTGCACATTGTGATGAGCTTATGACCCCCACACACCCTTGTTCAGACAACAGATGTCTGCAACTAATTTTGTCACCTTTTGCTGTTTTGCTTTTCATCAGACTGCACACCACTGCTTGCCCACAGCTGCTCTGCTCTAGTCTCTGTACCAATTAGCATCAGCGTGGACAGGGGCTGCAGGTGCTTAAAACAGAATTGCTGTTTAGTGAGAACTGGATGGTCTCTCATCTTCTCCAGCTCTGAAGCTGACAGGAGCTGTGAGGCTGCAACAGCCCAGGATATGGCAGCTCTTATGCAGGTCCTGTATGCAGACTAGAAACCTGACTATAAGCATTGCTTTTCCTCTTTTGAGGGGGGAGATTTGCAGAGCCTTTCTCCCTTTCCAGAGCCTTTGAGGCTTTACAATCCCCCAAAGCTACCCGTGCTCCCCCAAAACAGGCACTCATCACCTCAGGGACCCATAGCAAGACCCTTAAGCCCTGCCAGGCAGTCACACCTTGTCCTGGCACAGGCTCCTTTGCACCAACAGCCCCCCCCAGGATGCATCCAAGGGTGCAGGTTTTCCTGCTGCCACTCTCTCCTCCTGCTGTGTGCTCTCACCGCCTTGCTTGGGCTAACACAGGCACAGCCTCACAGCTGACAGAAAAAAGATGGGTGTCTGCCATGCTGGTGCCTTTCTCCAGTTCACCATGGAGTCAGGATAGCACATGCTGAGAAAATCCCTGCAGAGGCATCAAACCATGCAATTGCTTCTGCTCAGCTGTGTAAGAGACCCCTTGGGCCAGCCAAAGCCCACGGGCAGCAGTTTCTCAGCCTGGCACAAGCTGCCATCAATGCCTCTGCCTCTGCAGGAGCAAGACACTTCAAAAAGGGTGTCCTGCTGGGCCTAAGGAAAGCCAATAGAGAGTAGAAACAGCAAGACCAAGACACACTGCAGTCCTGAAAACACAGACATGTGAGAGATGCACATCTCATCCTCTTCTTCTTCTTCCACAGTACCCTGAGAATGGGGATGGCAGCCACTGGCAGTGCATGGCACGAGCTGCACCATGACCATCTGCTGATCAAGTCCTGTACAAAAGGAACTGGACCAGGTTTTGTCCTGCTCCCCCATGTGATGCAAAGCCCTAGATGTTCACAGTGCCACCTCTAAACTCAGCTGCTGCTTTGTGTTTGAGGGGTAACCTTTAGGGAGAAACCAAGGCTTGCCTGGAGAAATGAAACTGCAACTATTAGCTGCTGCCTCTCATGATTACATTCTAAACTTCACAAATGAGAATTGTTTATTTATTCCCCTTTTCCAGACATCCTACACACAGTACTGTGATAAACTACTGTGTTGGGTTTGCATGGCAAGATTTTGGTAGTGGAGGAGTCTACAGAGCTGATTTCTGTGAGAGGCAACCAGAAACTTTCCCCATGTACAACACAGCCAATGCCAGCTGGCTCCAAGTCAGGCCTGATGCTGGCCAAGGTTGAGCTCATCAACAACACTGGTAGAGCCTCTGGGGTAACAGATTCAAGAAGGGGAAAAAAGTTGCTGTGCAGCAGCAGCCAGGAAAAGAGGAGTAAGAATATGTGAGAAACAACTCTGCAGACACAGTGTAGAATGAGGTGGAAGAGGTGCTCCAGCACTATTCCAGGTCCCCACATGGTGAAGACCATGGTGAGGCAGCTGTGCCCCTGCAGCCCATAGAGATCCATTCTGGAACAGAGTCCTCCACCTGCAGCCTGTGGAGAGTTCCACACTAGAGCTAGTGAATGCCAAAAAAGAGGCTGTGATCCCATGGGAAGCAGGCTTCTGGCATGACCTGTGGTCTCACAGAGAGAGGAGCCCACGCTGGAGCAGGTTTGCTAGCAGGACTTGTGACCCCATGGAAAGGACCCACACTGGAGCGGTTCACGAAGAACTGCAGCTCTTGGGAAGGACCGATACCAGAAATTTGTGGAGGACTGTCTGCCATAGGAGGGATCCCATGCTGGAGCAGAAGAGTGTGAGAGGTGATGAGGAAGGATTAACAGAGACAATACTTTATGAACTGACCTCAGCTCCCATTTGACATCCCCCTGTGCTACTACAGGCAAGGGAGGTAGAGGAAATCAGGAAATCGGAAGTGAAGTTGCAGCCTGGAAGGATGGAGGTGTGGGGGGTAGGTGTTCTAAGATTTGCTGGTTATTTCTCATTACTTTACTCTGATTTCATTGGCAATGAATTCAATATTTTCCCCAAGTCGAGTCTGCTTTGCCTGTGATGGTACCTGGTGAGTGATCTCTCCCTGTCCTTATCTTGACCTGAGCCTTTCATGACATTTTTCTCTCCCCTTGCTGAGCAGGAGAGTGATAGAGAGACTCTGGTGGGCACTTGGCTTCCAGTCAGGATCAACCCACCCTATCTACCCTCGGTACCCTCGCTCACACCTGACCTTCCTTGGGTGCTCTGCACACAGGCAGCAATTACATTTTGAGGACTTTAGCGGGACACATGCAACAAAAAAGCGATACGACATGCAGAGACGCGTAAAGCCGCTAGAATCACCATCCTGCGGCCGGAGGACACCGAGAGCATCGGGGCTGATTGTCGCTGGCCCGGGCTGCGCCTCGCTGGCACAGCCCCGCTGGGACACGGCCAAGCCCCGGCCAACGCAGTTCCGGGAGCGAGATATCATTAAAGAACCATGCATGATGACATCGGTAAAACACATGCTGCAGCCGACCAGAAGGTAAAAAAGCCCTGACGGGGATTATAGGAAGCCCTGCGAGGAGCAGTACCCGAGCAGCCCCGGCGAGGAGGGGCAGCCAGCTCCTCGGGGCCATGGGGACCCGCGCTGCCCCCGAGGAGCCGCATCCATCTCTCCCTCCCTCTCTCCCGCTTTACTCACTCCGAGGAACGATTCCATTTCCACGTCGGCTCCTCGGGAAGCCGTGCGCACCCCAGCTCGCCCGGGGCCCCGCAGGCAGGCGGGGCGGAGCTGCCCCGCCCGGCTCAAGTGGCCGCAGGTTTGAGGAAGGTGAAGAAGGGGCGGGAGGGATGAAGAAGAGGAGGAGGAGAAGTGGTTCTGGTGAAGTGGCGCTGCCCGAAGCGCGGAGCCGCCCTCTGGATTGACGGGGCATTGCTCCAGGAGGAGCCTGCGGGCTGGGACAGGCGGGGGAAGCGCCAGGTAGCAGCGTGTGCCGTGCTTCTGCTGCACTTGAAACCTATTAATGCGAGAAGGCTTAAAATAAATATTTACAAGCATATACACGCATAAAATGTACCTTAGTTTCCTGCTGTGACTGTCCAGCAAAGCTTGTCAGGCCCTCAGCTGTGGTGAAATTCACTTATGATGCCACCTGGCAGAAATCTTGGCAAGCTCTTCAAAAAGTTTTCTGTGTAAAGAGGCAGGAGGTAAATAGATGACTGAATGGCATGTAGAGGCAAACACACAAATCCTCGGTGCAGTTCTTGAAGCAGGTTTTGTTCTCAGCCTTCCCAGAGAAATGGAGAAAGGATCTCACCTATCCTTTAGTTTTCTGAAACACACGTTTGCCTAAATAAAAAATAGTGAGCTGAAACTCCAGCTGAAAGAATGGGTACAGAACATTAGCTCCTCTTTTTCCACAGAGCAGCATTCCTAGAGGGTTACCTACAATGGAACTGGGATCTAACTGCTCTGGGATCGTACTGCAGCTGGGATTAGTAATACTTCAGGCTGCTGCAGTGCTGTGCTTCTCAATGCAAGGATGTTTTTTCCAGATAGACCTTTTTCACTAACTCATTTTTGCAGGAGGCAGAGCAGCGTATATGCACAGAGCAAAACTTGCTGTGGTACCAACAGCAGCAAGATCGGGTTAACATTCAGCTAAATGAGTCATTTCCATTGGTAAATCCCAGGACAGCAGGGCTGCCTGGGCTCTAGAGTGATGCTTACACATCAGTTGTATCAGTTCAGGCTACGGTTTATGTATCAGCTCTTACAGAGTATCACAAAAACTAGCTGCAGGTAGAAGCAGAATAGATGTGCACCAAGCTGTAGCACTAGGCACAAAAAGGATGAAATGCCAAAAGGAATGAACTAAAGCAAAGGAGAAGGTAGGAAAGAAAAGACACTATTTGGTGGCTGTGTGGTTTTGCACCACCATGACAGAAAGTAGCTGAGAACACATACAGAGAAGTTTTATTGTGCCTGTTGTGGAATGAAATAAATAGGAAAGTATTTCAACCAGAAAAGCCTAGGAGTAAAAATCAAAGTCAACTTTAATTCTTAATTTTCTTAGTTAAGACCATGAAGGTGTGACACAACAACAGTCAGGCAGTCTCTGGATACTACCATGATGAATATAATATAACCAGACACAGTTCCAGTCTTGTGAAACAAACCTGTGTGAAGTTGCTTGGACTAAAAGGCAAAGCATGACTGCGGAAAAAAAAAATAAAAGCTATTTTGGCATGGATTTGAAATGAGTAACAAAAAAACTCAAAAAGAACCATAAAACTGGAATACCACGTTTTATTCTGAGGGCCTTAACACTGGACTTTACACCCTAGTAATGTGAAGTGTCTGCTGAGTGATGTGGAAATGATCTTTCAGGTCTCACCTCAACAGAAATACTCTATCAGGAAATCTTAAGCCCTGTCAAAACCCTTCCAATTCCCACCCTTTCAAGTCTGAGTTTGTGTCTCGGTTCTTCTTTGTTTGTGCTGGAATTATAGAGATGTCAACAGAGTTGCTCTTGGTTTAGTTCTGAGATCACAGTCTCTCTGGAGGGATTTAGGAATTCCATAAACCAAGGAATGACAGGAAGTTAATAAACAAATTATTAAAGCCCTGAATAAGCATGTCTTCTGAGGAGCAGTCAAGGCAAGGATAACTTTTAGCAGTACTTGCAGAAATAATGATAAACAAATTTCAAGATGAGGAAGCAGGGACATGAAAAAGGCCAAGATTTACCCTCCTCACAAAAAATATGTCTGCATTAAAAAGACAGGACAGAACTCAAAAGACAAAGAACTTACCCAGAAGGAGCTTATCAGGTTTTGAAGCATTCAGTACTAAAGAGGTTTAAAGCTGGTAGCATCTGAGTGAGTCAAAACAGGCAGTGTGGGAACTGATGGGAGCAGAGGTCTGGTTTATAGCTGTGGATCAGAGTGAAATTTCTATTATATTAGTCACAGAGGCAGCAGTCTTAGAGCCTTAAACTGGACTTTATGTATTTAAACATTTAGCCATACCAAAATATGATGTTCTCAGTCTGAGAGAAATCAGTTCATTTGTTCAGATGAATTAGAGGTTTATGACATTTTTTTGAAAATGTACAGTATTTGAAATGTTGCATGAGACTTTTGTCTTCCAGCCCAGTTTTTTATTTTCAGATATGGAACACCTTTATGCTGCAATGTACAAAAATACCACTAAGCATTTAAACAACCTTAACTGAATTCCCTAGATTTGGGGTGTTTGTTCTGAGGACGTTTGCCACGCCCTGGGCAATGTGTGTATTTGTCCCTGTCCTGACTTACTGATAAGTCCTCTCAACCTTCACCTAATTTCTGGCTTTGGAACAAACAGACAGCTTAATATTTCTGAGAAGAGGTTGTATATCTAGGGGTAATCATCGAGGAGGCAGCTTGCAACACCAGGGAGGTCACTCTGGATAACAAGATCTAGAAAGATAAATGCAGCCCAGACCTGCCGAGAGCTTGAAACTTCTTCCCTGTATTTGTTTCTAGAGACCACAATGGCTGCTCAAGCCTGCAATGCTGTGAGCAGGATGTGATGAGGATGGGAGATAGTCTGGAGCCCTTCTTTGCACTTGGTCCCTGTGCATGCAGCTGCCTATCAGTGATTTGCCTGTGACAATCTGGCACCAGCTGGCAGGAAACCTTCAGCAGAAGCATTGAGATGGGATTTAGGTTGCCCAAACATATTGTAGCATGCCAATTCCATCACGAAGAAACAGCCCTGGCTTTATTTGCATCAGGCAAAGCCAGTGATAAAATTCTGTGGTTGGTAAAGATGCTGCTGGGGTGGTCAGACATGGGGTACAGTTTTGCTGAGAGGAAAACATAGAGTTGAATTTTATTAGTGAAAATTTTTACTGAAATTTTTAAAACAAAAAAATGTGGGGGAAAAATCCTCAAATTCTTCCATTTTGATCCATTCCCACCAATAGAAGAGAAGCTTCAATGGTCGTGGATCAAGGTGCAGGCAAAATAATCTTCTTCTCAAACAGAAGCAAGCAAGATTTTAATTTCAACTTAACTACACCATTATTGACAGGAAGAATGCCCTAAAATACCTTTGGTACAGCAAACTTACTCCATGTCTGGCACTAACAGTGTTTAAAACAAGAAAATAAAAGCCTTTCCATTGTGCACAGGGGAGCTGCTCATAATGTCCTACTAGGAAGAGAAACTTAAGGGGGGGAGATAAACAAAACTCTCCTCAGACCCAGCTTCTGAGACAACATGATTGAGAAGAGAATTGGTCTTTCTTGCTAGAAACTAACAGAGAAACAGGGGAGACACAAAAAATTAAATGCATTCCTGTCCACTAGAAAGGATTTCAAGTTACAGGTAGAAGGGAATCCTCATTCCTCCTTTTGCTGTTAGTTTGTTATCTAACCCTTCAAACTTGTGGTAACTCCCTGCCCCGCATGAATCTCAGTCTTTTTTTCCTAACTGGAACAGGTCAGAAACAAAGCCCTCTACTCTGATGTCCCAATCCCTGGAGAAGCTGAAGCAACTATAGACTCAACTCACACTTTTCATCCACAATGGCAGCTCTCAGTTCAGCATCAGAGGCAGCTTCCTGGGCAGGATGAGGCTGAAGCATTGCCCTGGGAAAAGCAGGACCATCAAGACACCATGCCCTGTCCATGTCTTTCCTGTGTGCAGCTTCTGACTTGGTGGCACATGATGGGGTGGGGGAAGAAGGACTCTTTTTGTGCTTAAATTCATCACTTTGATGAAGCTGAGGGAGTGAGTCTTGTGTCCTTCAGTGCCATAAATAGCATCCCCCTTTCTTTCTGTGATCAGTTGTAAAAATTAGGCTCCTGGGTCCTTGGGGACAAATTTCCAGTACTGGACAAAGGTTGGAGGTAACAGTATCTGGGTCTTTAAGCCATCCAAACTTTAACTCCTGTGGTTCTCCTGTGTGGTAGTCTTGGTGATCTTGAGTTGATAATGGATTGCTGGGAAATAACTGAATATTCTTCTAAAGCTTGTGAATTCTTTTTCGTCCACACATTGTTGATTTGTACTGTCAACCATAACCTGTCAAGGGAGCAAGACCGTTTAAAGTCCATGCTTCAGCAATAAAGATGATTTACAAGCTGATACAGATGGGATAAACTGGATCCTCAGTGCAGAGCCAGTCCTATTCTGTCCCCTGCAGAGCTGTATCTGTTGCAATTTCACAGACCTGGTGATTCTTTTTGGCCTCTGCCTGCATTTTACACCTATTGGGGCACAATAGCAAAAGCAGGCAAGGATGGATGTCTTGGGCAGTGCAGGCATGATCTGCAGTGAACTGCAGTAAAAGTTCATCTTCCAACAGAACTTCACACTGCAAACAGCATAAGTCATCCATGGCAGAGGATTTAGGTGCAGGGCTGGTAGAAGCTGAGCTCATGTCAGTCTGGGTCAAACATTGCTAATACTAGACGCTAAAATCTACAACAGAAAAACAATATAAGTTTCCCAAGGGGACAGATAACCTAAGAAAGTACTTCATCTCCTATTACATGTGCTTATTCTATTGCAAGGTAACAAAGCACCATGTTGACCTCCCACTCTACCACAGAGCAATAATTAATAGCAGAGTCATTTATTTATAAACTACTTGATACATATTACTAGGCTTTTTTTTTTTTTTTTTTTTTTTTTTTTTTTTTTTTTTTTTTGCTATCTATATCTCCTAAATCACATTGCCTGTTGGTAGATTGTTTTCCACTGGTACTTGTGTCAGGAATGTGGCAGTGAAAAACTGCACAAGGGCTGTAGCTACCAGGGTAGTTCCACTCTTGCACACCCAGAATAGCAGTTTCCTAGCAGTTTTCCTGGAAGGGTTCATACAAACAGTCCAGTTAACTTTTCCCACCAACAGTTTCTGCTATGGGATTTTTTGCCTCAGCTAATTAATCAGTACTCAGACATACTCTAAATATGCCTATCTTCAAACTTTGTAATAATATAATAAGTACCCTTCAGGTTGTTACATAGCATTTTTAGTTAGGGGATGTTGCTATCACTGTGTAGAACAAGCAGCCTGCAGTGTTGTCTGGCCATAAAGGCAGATTTGTTGCCAAGCCCCAAAATGTTAACAAACCACCTTCTACTAAAAGCAGTGGTAAGAAGCCATCCCAATGCACTGGAAGCTCAGCAGCTGTCTACATGAATGTCACAAGCAAGACACAGAGAACCTGCTCTAGCAGTGACCCAACCATACCTGACTGTAGTTTTTTTCATGTTTCATTTTCCATGGCAATTTTCTTTCTGTTGGACTGCAGATGCAATAAGATCCTTGTAACCACCATGCCTTACCAGAGAAAAAAAAATCCACAATCTCTTATAAACAAAACAAATCCTACACAAGACGTAAGTGTAAAGACTATTTTGACAATTGGCTTTTCCATGGATTAGGATGTTCCTGACTGAATGGTTTTTCTATAAAAACAAAGCTGGATTTCATTCTTTCAGTTATATACCTCCATGTCTCTCTTATCTGAAATTATCATGGCAAGGGCAACTAATCAATTTATATTAATAAAGCTGAGTAATAGATGTCCCTTACAGGAGCATATAAACACATTTTTTACAGCATACATGTTAGAAGTTAAAGGAAGTAAGGACATTTGTGACAAGTTGAAATGCAAGTTTTTCCTGTTCCCTGGTTACAAGTGAAGAACATGATGTCACGCCCCCTGTTCATTGTTGCACTTATTGACTTTTTTATATGAACAGCCATGCTAGAAAGATGAAAGAATTTCACTAAGTTCATGGGTGTGATAAGAACCATCAACTAAAGATTAAGATATTGCTCTAAATATATTTGAAACATTCCTGATCCTGAAATGGTCCTCAGGACCTCTGATGTAGACAAAATTTTATATCAGTCTACAGGCTGATTTTTTCATATTTTCAGTCTCTGCACCAAATTGAAAGGAAGGTCAAGGCTCAAGTAGCTGGGAAAGGAGGTTAACACAAAACCAAACAATTGATGGTTTATAGGAAATAGAACTTGGCAGCTAGGAGGGTTATTTCTTTTTTGGTTTTTTGGGTTTTTTTCTCGTTTGGTTTGGTTTTGGTCTTCTTATAAGGGTAAGGGGGTTTCTTTAGGGAAATAAGATTTATGCAGTTGCCTAATCTGGTACAGTTTTTCTTCCTATTTTCTTACTCACAGCACTTTTTCAACCACAAGCTGAATTGAAGCAAAATCTCATCAACTGTATCATTAGGTTCTTGAAAACAGTTTCTTTTCAATGTTTTGATAACCTGTCTAACAGAACCTCGGGTTTTAGGCCAAATGCAAAGGAGTGGACATTGCTTGTCTCTTGTGGAGGTCACAGAGAGTCCTAAAATCATTAAGGTTGGGGAAGCGACCTCTAAGATCATTGAGTCCAGCTTTTAGCCCAGCAACACCATGTTAACCTTTAAACGGTGTCCCCAAGTACTACATCCAGAGACCAAGAGGGCAGAATGTTCAAGAAAGGGGATTTTTTTCACTTTATTCCTACAGCCATAGCTAGAGGGGGCTGATACCCTTGCAGAAGGCTGTATACTGTAGGGTGTACTTGATGCTGGTACTCTGTCTAAGATGGTCCTGGTGATTCACCTTTAAAAATCTATGGCCTTTACATCTAAAACCCTGCTGCATCTCCTCATGTAGCTGCATTGCAGCACCAAGTGCACTAAGCCCTGAGCAGACCATCCCATCCCATCCCATCCCATCCCATCCCATCCCATCCCATCCCATCCCATCCCATCCCATCCCATCCCATCCCATCCCATCCCATCCCTGCCTGGCTTCGGCAGGAGGTTGAAAAGGAGATTCTTGCAAGGGCTCTTGCAGCCCCAGCAGTGTTTTGAGACTGCAGCCATGTTCCAGACCAGGAAATGTGACTGGAAAAACAGAATTAGAAGGAGGCTAACACAGTTAGAATCAAACAGTCCTAGACTCACAGGACATAGAATTAGCCAGACTAACATGATTTTTTAAATGGGGCATCTTTTTAGCAGGTAGGGTGTATGCAGCCTCACTGTCATACATCTGCTTCTCCTGCCATCCTATCTTCTCTTTCTTCTTGCCAGTTGCCTCTGGATACAAGCTATCAACCCTCTCAAGTCAACAGGGGGAAAGGAGCCCATCTAGAATGCCCATCGTCTAGCCTTCTTCAAATTGGCTCAAACAGATACATACTGCTACCAAAGTTTTCTGGTGGTTTTCCACCTTCTTCCTAAGGACATCACAGTACTAAAGACTTACATTTCAAGTGCCCTTACTTTTTCAGTGGTATGACCATAGTCTCCAACCCTGCTTTTCTTCCTGCTGCTTGTTCCTTTCCTTTTCACTGACAATTGTCTCAGCAAGAAAACTCAGTCATCTTTCAAAACACCTGCTTTCCTTAATACAGTCAACCAAGGGATGCAGAAAGCTCTGCCTCATACACGTCAGGTTGCTCCTTTCCAAACATGCTTTCTCCCACTGGATCCCATGATCTGCAAGGACCATGCCTACATCTTGGGGCACAGAGCTGTCTCTCATCTCTGATGTTGAGGAGTGTTCCAGACCTGTCTCATGCACACAAATATCTATGTTTCTCATTTCTGTACAAGGGCTTGAGCAGGTCCCCCAGTCTGGACAATCAGAAGGGAATTTCAGGGCAGAGGCAGCCAAAGACATTGAAATTTTTTTTTTTGCATGTGAGAGGAAGTAAGACAAATTTGAAATGGGCACCCACAGTGGGTCACAGTAGCACTACTGTAAGGCAACTGTGAGGAAAAGGAGCCACAAGACACCACCCTGCAAGAGCCAAAAGTCAGCAGCTGGAGCACAAGTGGGCAGCTAAAAGGGGAACACAGTTCTGCTGACTCTTCATTCATATTTTACCCACTAAGTGTACTGCTGAGAAAGGAAAGTGCTGGTGTCACATTCCTACTATTGCAGCTTGAAAAGAGATGGTGAGATTATTTAGTTAAAACTAATAAATCCCCACAGGGCTGGGTGAAGGGGAAAACAATAGTCCTAAAAGCATAAAAATTTTTCTGAGAACATATCCATAAGGCATCAAAATATGTGAAACTCACTCTTCACCCAATAGCCCTCAGCTGTTGTGTAAGCAAAAAAAATCCCCAAATTATTCCAGGCTTGCAGCTATTAGCATGAGGTTGAGAAATGAGAGTTTGTTTGCTCCTACAGTCTCAACTCCCTTTGCTCTCACAAACAGAGTTTAGGAGAGTGTAACTTAAAGGAAATCTAGGATACAACTGTGCAAGCACATTTATGCAGATGTCTGTGTTCTTATTCATTGCCTTGCTTACCAGAATGTGACACCTTAGAGAGCCAAAACCAGTGATATGTTCATGTACAACAGGAGAATGGTGTACTTGCAGCTTATTTTTGCTCAGTATGGGCTCTGTGTACCACCCAGGTTCACCCTGGGGCCAAGCATTGGTGGTCAGGATGTGGTTCTTCCCTCAGGTCCTCCTGTGTGGGCTTTCTACCAATGTTTTCAAAGAAAAGCCAATCAACAGCGATGCAGACAGAAAGACAGACAGACTGAACTGCTATCTTACTGTCACAGGTTAGAGGAACCACCCCAGCCACAGAAGTCCCTGGCTTGTGCAAGGTCTTGGCATGATAATCATGGCTAAGAGAAGTATTTGCACAATCTCTAGTTACTATTTAATCCAACACCTAGGGCAAAATGTCAGGCTATTGTCTTGCAAAAGTGCAGAGTGATGTCAAGAGCTGTAAAATTTCTTATGCAAGCTTTCTCAATTCAGGCTCAGAAAAACACAAATAAAAACATGACTCATATTGTGACAGAGCAGCTGAGGCTCAGCCTCCACTTTGAGCAGGCATGTCCCTTCATATTCCTGTCCCTCCCATCTTGCTTAGGCAGGTTTCCTTCCAAAACAAAAGCCAACCATGACATAAGAAACAAGGGCTGGGGAACCTGTTTCTTTCTCCACTCTACTTTTAAACTTATCTCCACAGGTTAGCCCACAGGCAATAGGCACAGCTTTACTTTGCAACCTGGACAGACTGACAGAAGTATAAACAAAATATAGATTTTCCTACAGTTACTCAGTAAGCCTAGAAGTCTCTAGGGAATTTCTTAAATACACACAAGCTGTATATGCAGGTACCCCTAGGGGACTGGAAAGGAATACAGGTATCTTCTAGACCTCAGTAAATTCTAAGGTATTTAATCTTTGTATGGGCAAACTGCAAAGGAAAGCTCCTTGTACCAGGACAGCCCTAGCTCACATAAACATCTCCCACTATCACTCCTCCCTGCATACAGTCCTCCGTTTCCTGAGAGTATTATGCTCCTTAGCAGCATTTTGATTGCTTTACCCATCAGCTCTTTACATCACCTGGAGTTTCACCTGAATCAAATGTGGCTTGCACCTGGAAGTCATTCTCATCAGAGGAGGATCAGAGCCACAGAGCAGAGACTATGGTAGAGAGCAATTTCTAAAGAGTAAGTCATTCTATCCCAAACTAAAATCAGAGAGACTACTGCCTTGAAATTGCCATTTTTCTCCACCAGCTTCCTTTAATGCTTCTGTCAATTAGCACCCCATCTCCAGGAGACAAACAGCTCTAATGGGAGCTAATTGGTCGCAGATGCTTCAGGGCGTTGTGGAGAAGTTCGGTGACACAGGCCAGCAGTGCATGAACAGATGTGCCTGATGGCTCATATTGGCTCAGGATGATGTGGCAGTACAAAACAGGCTGGAGTCAGGCAGTGGCACACAGCTCACCACGAGCCAGAGCATCTGACATTGCACACACCTTCTTTACATCCCAGTATTATGTTGCCACAGAAGGACAGACAGCCAGTACCTGGTCCAACTCAGAGCCTGCTGGTACAAAAGAAATCATCCAGCTCTTATGGCATATTTAAAACATATGATTGAGGGTTTCTTTAGGAAATCAACACCATGTGTCATTATGCCCAAGAACTGTGGACTGCTTGAAGAGTCACAATGTTAGATTTAATGTAGCACTGGAATATGGCTTCATCATTAACTGATTCTGTCTCAGGTCTTGTCTCAGATGTATCATCTATTTTGTGGAGTATCAACTTCAGCATTTAAAAGGAGTTTCACTAAGAAAGGATGATGCCAGCAGAGGTCACTGCATCACTGTACTCAATCTCTTCTATCTTACCTGGTAAAAAAAAGTTCAAATTACAGATCATGGGGCTTTTTAAAGGGGGAAGTGATTTTAGAAATATTTATAAGTAACATGTTTGAAGAGGAATCATGTTAGTCACTAGCTCATCCTGAGAATTATAATAGAGGAAGAATGAACAACAAAACTCCCTACTTTTTTAAAAAAGAAGGAACTTTTATTAATCTAGCACTTTTTGACATGAGTTTCTCCCTCACCCTCAAGTACACAAACTTTTAAAGTAAATGCTGAATATAAATGAGAAGTTTATATAATTATTCTATGTGGTTTTAATTATAAGAAAAGTCACTAACATGACAGGAGATGTCCCTTATGAACTATAATTCATCCTAAGACACTCTTTGCATCACCAATCAACTGTTGGAAATGAGTGGTTGAAATGGATAAAGCCAATTGTTAAACAGGAAGTTTGCGATCTGCCCTGCTGTGAAGTCCTTAGTGACAGAGTTTAGAAACAGCAACTCATTCTCAGTGACCTGCTTCTTATGGAAAACCAAGAGCAAATTCCTAGGATAGCCACCCTAAAACCACCCTGGCAGCTTTGATGCCTGCATGCCAAGCAGAGATCACCTACACTGAAGAAGTGGTAAGAAGTTGACTCACCTTACTCCCACTGACTCTTGTGAAAGTGGATACAAACAGACCTCATTGGCAGAGAGTGGGAGAATGCAGCACAACCAGCAGCAGCCAGAGCAGGAAAGATGGAATCTGAAGAGCTTGCTATCAGCTTTCCTGGGCACTAACTTTTGCCTTCCTCTCTCTCAGCAGTTACTCCCACTAATTATTGCAGGACCCAATACTGCAATGTCACCAAAACCCACCAGGTGTTAGTGGAGAAGGAGGCAGCAGATGGGGTTCTGCTGGGGCTCTTCAAATCTGCTAAGGAGTTCTTAAGCAGTCTGGTGTGTGCATCAGTTACCCGAGGGTGTTAAGATGATAATGCTGATGTCTCTCCAGCTCTTCCAGGAAGATGGTCCTTGTGTATCTATACAAAGTTTTCTCTAATAAGGTATGCTCAGGGAAGTTGTGGCGATAGGACAAGGAGTAAGGGGTACAAATTGAAAGAGGGGGAGATTAGGTTAGATATTCAGAAGAAATTCTTCACCACGAGTGTGGTGAGACACTGGAACAGGTTGCCCAGGGAGGCTGTGAATGCCCCAACACTGTCAGTACTCAAGGCCAGGTAGGATGCAGCTTGGAGAGACCTGGTCTAGTGGAAGGTGTCCATGCCCATGGCAGGAAGGGGCCAGATTAGATAATTTCTTTGGTCTCTTCCAACCATTAACACTCTATGGTTCTGTGATAAATAGTGGATGCCTCATCCCTTGCAACATTCAAGGGCAGGCTGGGCTTGGACTAACCTGGTCTACTGGGAAGTGTGCGTGCCCATGGTAGGGGAGGTGGCACTAGATGATCTTTAAGGTCCTTTTCAACCCAAACCTTTTCATGATTCTCTTATCAAGTGTCTTTGGTGTCCTTTAGACCCCACTCTCATACCAGCAGTGTAATGGACATCACGAGCTACAGAGAGAATTATTAATTGTGAAAAAGGAAGCTCTTATCAAATTAGAGGAAACAAATTGAGCAATGTTAGCCTCCAGCATCCCTTAACAGAGGGATTCTTAACAGAGGGATCCCTTAACACAGGGGTTCCTGTGCCAAACTAAACAAATTTCCTCCTGAGAAGAGAGCTTGGAGAAGCCCTCCAAGCACTGGGAAAGTAGAAGTGATCACTGCCACTACACAGCCTCACCACCCAAAGGCTCTAGCCGATGATAGTGCTCAGTGGTCTCACAGGTAACATTTTGACCAACACTGGAGGGGCAAGTCCAGGTCACCAGAACACAGAAGAGGAATTCAGCTCAATCAGTTTCACAGATGCCTGCAGCAGAGACATCTACTGATGCACTACCCAGATAAGCACTACACAGATAGGACTTATTTTGCAATCAAAGGGAGCAATTAATTAAAAGTGTGCAATTCATTAGCCTCTAAAATCAGTCTGCTGAGTTACACTCTAAAGCTGCCTGTTTCTCTTGACCACATAGTGAAGAATTTGTTGGTTTCAAAGCAATAACCTTTCATCGAAGGTTATCAAGATTTGGAATTGTGTCTTCCAGCGAAAAGAACTCTGGCACAGGGTTGAAGACTGGCAGAGGCAACAAGAGCACACTGCTTTGGGTAGCAACCCCAGGAGCAAGGTCTGCAAAGCATTAAGAGATCCCAGACTGGAAGACACCATTCCAAATTGTTCAAGGCCAGCAAAGGTACAACCTTCCATAGGCCGAGATAGCACAGTCAGGGGTTTCTGTGGTACTCTTTCTTAAAGCCAAAGTTAGTCTGCTTGCTCCCTGCTGTGCAGAATGTGACAAAGCATTTGGGAGGTAGCCCAAAAACCACCCACCCCTTTACAGCTTGCACGAGTCTTGTTTTGGTGCAGGAGAACATGACATCAACACCAACTGTTTCTTTGACTTTCAGGTATTGACTTGTCAATACTTCAGCACACAACACAAACAAACTCAATAAACTGGTGCTTTATGCAGCTCAAGCAAACTACAATCTTAGACAAATTTAATCTACAGCTCTTTCAAATGGTACCTGCTGGAGATGAACAGGTCGCTGACAGAATAAAGAGATAGCTGACATGACAAGGCATTGCATAGTTTTCAAATTCTGTTCTGCTGTAGGAGGAAATTACATGTATTTGACAATTTCTTATTGGCTGCTGCTCACATCCTTGTTTTCTTTCAGTACTAACAAATAATTTGTTTTGTCATTTTTTAAAACATTTTCTAAAAGCAGAAATTAAGCTAGTGGCTGAATCATACCCTAATCTTCCTTTCTCCTCATTTAAAGACATTTGCTATCTTTTTCTTCATGAGCCTTTCAAGACATTCCCTGCCTATAACATGTTCTCAGGTAAAAAATTATTATCCAATATTCCTTGTGAAGTTCTTTAATATCTTAATGAGGAAACTCATAATCCCTCACTGACGCAAAAAACTAATTTTTTTCTTTTCCCATTCAAAGTTAACATCTTTACTTATATCACTGATATGGACTACAATATCCTTCAATTGAAAATGATCATTCTTCTAAAGACAGAGGCACAAAAAAATTTACAGAATTTCACCATCTCAATATCATCTAGAAATATCTTTTCCTCTCTTCTGAACAGCTGACTAATTAATCCTTGCCTTCACCTTCCCTCTGTTAAAACTGCACTTCTAAAATTATTTATACCTCTTGGCAAATGTATCCTGTTTGGAGCTTTTATTTTTTAAAAGTTTGTTCCTCTATCTTCATGCTATATTTATCACTCATCCTCAATAGCCTGACCTAGTTTCTGCTTCCAGGTTGATCCTTTATTGTGTCTAAGGTTCATGCACAGTTCATGCTTTAATCAAGCTGATTTCTTACTGCACTTCCTCTCTTTTTTCACAGTGGGGTTGTATATGCCTGTGGATGGATATTGAGTTATTGTATGTATTTTTTGTAAAGCACTAACCCTTCAACAGCTTTTATTGAAGTCTACCTGGTATAACTCAGCTGCTATTCCTCCATCTTGTACTGGAATTATCACAAATCCTTTCTCTAATGGCCACTCTTTAATGGACATTCCAGCCTCAAATTCTCATCCATTCCTCACATTGTCAATGAATATACAAAAATCTCTCCTTTATTTGCTCACTTTACTTCTTCAATATGGAACATTTTTCCAGATTAAAAAAAGCAAAAATTTTTCAAGCAATCTGCTGTATTTCTTTTCCCAGCAGATATTCTTCATTATCCCCAGTAACTTTTCGCAGCATATAACAATCTTTCCTTCCCCTGCAGTTCTTTTTTTTATGCTACAAACCTTGGGAATAAGATGAAATTTAAAGGTCTGTCTTGCATCCAAAGGCCAAATTTTGCAAATTTTATGGCTAGCACATGTTTTGCTTGATAAGAAGACAAAAGTCTGTTTCAGAATAGCTTCAGTCATCAACAGCACAACCCAGAGCACCTGAGATCTTGCAAGTAATGTAATTTCATGTGCTACTGATATGGCATCAGAGAGTGAATATGTCTAGATAGTCCATGTGCTTGTCTTCAGTCAGTCTGGGGTTTGCCTTCAGAGCTGAAGGGTCTGAACACTGGAAATCAGTGGATCTTGGAGTATGCCAGGCTGCTGGCTGCTTATGTATGTCCTGTTTAAAGTCACGATAACATCACTAAATCACAAGAAAGGGAGAATACTGAGGTGACCTCTTACATTAGAAGCACACCTTTTTCAACACAGCTGGACATTTTCCCCTGAAAACATGACATTTCTTTATATGAAATTCCCCAAATATACCAAATCTAGGTAATTATGCTAGTTTCAGTGCTATGAGCAGAAACATTAAATATTTATACATATATACACACACATACAATGCAAAATTATGGTAATTCTATAACACTAAATGCAAACACCATTTTATTTAAACAAGCCTGGAGATTTTTACAGTTCATAAAAATACAGCATAAGAATAAAATAGTAATATTGCAGTATTATATTTGTCATGTACCAGCACACAGGTCAAATGTCCATAGAGGAGGCAGATATGGAACTTGTTATTTCAAATAATTACTAGTCAAACATAATGCAAATTATAAAATGTAAAGCTTGCAAGTTGAAGTTATATCCTAGACAGACTTCAAGATCCTAGGTGTTCTTCAAACAGAACACAAGGAAGAAGAGTCTTCTTTTCCCTACTGTGTATGCATCACAAATGGGTTTTATAGCAGAACCCAGAAAATACTTTATTCTCCATCAGATTATATACGGGGTTTGGGATCATATATTAGCATTTCAGCTTTCATTCTACAACAAAGTTTTTTTAGGCATTCTGAATATTGGATGTAATCAACTCCTTGATTTCTGTCTATATCTGTAAAGATCCAGAATGAAGAGATTTGGAAAGCACAGAATTGCCTCTACGTCATTATAATGTCTTCTTTTCAAGACTGGTAAATGCACAGTTTTGACCTAAGTTTTAGATAGATGAAGTGAGGAAGATTTTCAAGTTCTAGATACTTTTAGGGCCATAGAACTTAAAAGCATATAGCCACCTGCACCATAAATCATGGAGGCCTCACCAGCTTACTCTTTAGGGTAAACACTTCTTG
The DNA here is from genome assembly GCF_963662255.1 of Cinclus cinclus. Lineage (NCBI taxonomy): Eukaryota > Metazoa > Chordata > Aves > Passeriformes > Cinclidae > Cinclus > Cinclus cinclus. Next base: position 84,677,094 of record NC_085047.1, read on the forward strand.
CAGGAAACAGAACAATGGGAAGGATATAAGAGATGACCTAGTGTTTTCCAGAAACTACTTAAAACAGCTCAACAGCGAATAACAGGTATTTGCACTTGTCTTAGGGATGTAAAGATGGGCTTAATCCTAAAGGAATAGAATGCTTCAAATGGCTTCTGTACTGAACACAGAGAAACCTCTCCTTGCAAGTGCCATCAGGAATTCATAAGAACTTAAGTGTTATCTTAGACTTAACTAAGTTAGCTGAAGTTGTCTTCCATCAGAAAGAACACCCTTCCTTTAATTTTGCTGCTACATTAAGTGTTGTGTTATCCTTCAGTTGCCTGCTGTATTGGGTGGCAAAGACTGTATGAGCATTTTTACCTGCTGGGTCACAGACACTTGGTGTCTCTGCTGTTGATTTCTGATTCTCTGATGGCCACAGTGCAGGACTATGGTATTTAGCAGGATGACTGCTGGGAAATGACAGGTTTACACAGACTATCTTTGCTGCATGTGTGAGAGGAGCACACAAGAACGTGGTGGGACTTAGTGTAGGCAGTTATATGTTATTGAGGTGAGGGTGCCTTTCCTATCCTCGTGGGGTGCCCCTGGTCCTATTGTCAGGTGAAGTAATGCTTGTGAAACCAGTGCCTTTACATCAAACAAGTAAGAAGTCCTTAATCACAGTTTATTCTTTTAAATAGGTGCTGGTTAGCCAGCTTAATCTCTTTTGGAATCAATTTTAATTGTGAGCACAGAGCACAGCTTAATTTTGAGCCATTGTTAAAGGGCTCCAAAAGTGCTGGAAGGTGGTCTTATCACATAGTTAATGCTTTGGAAGACCTGAAGTATATTTGGTTTCTTGATCTTTTAGTAAAGCTTCCAGAATCCCACCCTAGTTCCTAAGATTAGATTCCTTCAGGTGCTGCACTGATAAGTAACTTTCCCATCTCCTAAGCACCTCAGTAACCTTCATTTTTTTAAAATTTATTTAAAAGACAATTAAGTCTTTTAGTGCCAAGAGGAGAAAGTAGAAGAGCAATATGGCTTTAAAACAGATTTAAACTGAAAGAGAGTGGGTTTACGTTGGATATTAGGAAGAAATTCTTCACTGTGAGGGTGGTGAGGCACTGGAGCAGGTTGCCCAGACAAGCACCCCTTCACTGGAAGAGCTCAAGGCCAGTGGATGGAGCTCTGAGCAGACCAGTCGAGTTGAAGGTGTCCCTGCCCACAGCAGAAGAGTTGGAACTAGATGGTCTTACAGGTCCCTTCCAACCCAAGCCATTCTATGTTTCTATGATTCAATATGTGACTATCTAGACAGAGAATCAGCAAGCAGAATTGCCTTGTAAAGCCATAAGAAACTCTACAGGAGTAAGTATTTTCAGTAATAGATGATAGATAAAACAGTTAAACACAGGAAAGGAAGCACAGGAGTGGATAGACAGAGTATTGGAGCTTGTGATAACTTGTCCCTTGGATAGGTATTACATCAAATTACTTTCCTGTATAAGGAGCAAATTTATTCTTCTATTCTTCTGTTATACTCAGAACCACAGGTATTTTACAAGCAAAGAGCTTAGAAAACATAGTTATTCTATAAGCAGGAAATCAAACAAAGGCCAGCTCTGTTAGGAATGAAGTCTTGCCCCCATCTTCTCTCCTGTCAAAATAGCCCCAAAACTCCTCCACATCTCCAGTGCACCCCAATGAAGCAAGAAGCAGCCTTACTGTAGCTATCCTAGACAAACACACCTGCTCAGGCACCAGCCAGATCCTTCATTTTCTCTTCCATGGGCCTGGACCTCCTTTCCACCCAGGCATTGGTGTTCATCACAAAGGTGGTCTTTGGAAGTCCTCTTTGTCCTCCAGTTTGGACTGATGTGGATCAACAAATGCAAAACTTAGCAGAGGTGGTAGTTAGTGCTCTTTTCTTTTAAAAAAGACATAAAATGTCCACTAAGGTCTTATTGTTCCCCAGACTTGTTTCTTATATCAAAGATAACACAAACATTCAGTACACAGGTGGTACACACAGTACAGAATGAAGGAATATTTCAGTACTGTCTAAGGATGGTTACCCTCAGGCAATGTATCACTGGAAAATCTTCTTGTCTGGCTAGTATTAAAAATTATATCAATAAACATTTTCTTCAATCCTTTCTGACTATGCTGATCTCAGAGTTGTTTCTCTAAGGCACATAAGAAAGGTTTAAACTTACACAGTCCAGCACTACTTGAATCATTCACCTGATCTGGTCTTGTAGCCTAAGAAAAATTAAATTTAGCATAAGCAGAAACAATGACAGGAGATCTTTGATATGCCAAGTTGATTTTAGTAGAGATGGTCAAAAATATGTGATAAATAGGGTTTGTATGCCACACAGAGATGTAAAAATAAGGGAGCTGTCCCACATGCAAAGAATTCTGCCTTTGTTTTATTTGTGATTTGGGGATTTGGTTGGGCTAATAGTTAAGCATCCACCTGTTGGACCAGTCTTCCTCAATTAAGAGTCAGCAATAAAAGGAAGAAGGTGTTTAAAAGATGTCCAAAAAAGCCCAAATTTACCAAAAGTAAGCACTTAGTTATTGACATTGCAAAGTTTAAAAATTCATTTTTGTTGGAGTAGATTTCCCACTGGAGGCCTTCAAAACCATCTAACATTTCTCCTACATCTAGGAAGGAAATTTAGTTCTTTATTATTAAAAATATATTTACATTTGTTTATTTATTTATTTATTTTTACATAGAGAGTTACTGGGGGAATCACCAGGTACCTGGGATGAAGATACAAGTGCTGGAGCTATATAAATAGGTCTCCATGCACTTTCCTTCCTTTGGGAAAGCAGAATTAGGGAAAGGTTTTTAAGAGAAAATGAAAACAGCAAACCAGCACCATTGTAGAACAAAATAATTTTCCATTATTCTATTTCTAAGCTTTCTTGATAGAAAGATCATAGAGATATTGGTAAGAAAGCAAAAACTGAAGGTGAATAATCTTCTTATTTACATATTCTTTATCTGAGGGCTTGCAAAACTTCTCATTTCTTCTCTCATCTCCATGTAAGAAAGAGAGCACCCTCATTTTTTTCCTAATAATTTCTCAAATACTTTTGTTAATGTTTGTGTGTTTTTTGTGTTAATGTTATAATACAAAACAGAAAGGCAACTATTTCATCAAGCTAGTGTATACCAGCAAAGGAAGAGCTGGCAAAAAACCACTGAGCCTTGAGGCAGTTTCTGAAGTGGAAAATAAATGCTTGGCCTGAACACAACTATACAGATTTAATGCCAAAAAATGAAGTAACTCCTCTCTTTAAAACCCCGTAGAGTCATTGGAAAGCTTCCCCAAATTTCAGATTCCACTATAATTTAATTTTTTTTTCACTGATTCTGCAGTGGGTAAATCACTGAACTGACATTGAGGAAATGGAGTTGGTTTCCTGCTTCTGATACAGATTATCTGCAACACCCTGGATCAGTCACAGTGCAGTGACCAAGAGCAGCCCTGACAAGAAGGACTTGAGGCTGCTGTTGGATGACAGGCTGGACATGAGCTGGCAATGGTTCTCACAGCCCAGAAAGCTAACTGTGTCCTGAGCTGCATCAAAGGCAGGCTATCACAACCTATATAAATCAAAATATTTAAATTCCAAATTCTGCATTTATTTCTATTCCACCACTACTCTGCATTTCAAAAACAAAGTTAAACAATGCCTGATTACTAAGAGGGAGCTCAGACCAACTTTTGCTGAAGTCAGGTAGAGAATTTTACCATAGCAATCAGTCATCAGCACATTTTTATATGCTTCACAAGGTGAGCACTTAACCATGGAATGGCTATTTTAAAATCCTATTAGTTTAATATCATCAAGTGTGGTATAGGTTAAATATAGGTAAAACATAATAAATACTTACAAAAGGGCAGATGTACAGAGCAATCCCTTCAAATGGGAGCCAGTTGCCAGCAGTCTGTGCCATATTGTTGACTAGCTGGTTTATTTTCTCTAGGTTACCCCTGGGCAGGAGCATCCTCCCTGTCATGCTTGTCAACACATAGGGCTGACCCATACCAGTCAAGTACTCAGCCACCCAGAACCACCTCAGAGTGTATCCTCAGCAAGGACTATGGACACCATACTGCTCCCCATATGCACAAAAGGAATTAACCCCATCCTGTACACACTTCCATCATGCCTTCATCCTCTGCCTCAATGCACGGGGCCTTTTCCTCATTTGGTGAACTGAGGCTGGAGAACAGCCCCAACATGGTTTTCAACTACCACTTTCATTTTAGAAAGCAAAATCACAAAACAGCAACTTCTGAAATCTGAAGAGAAGTAAAGTAATGGACCTTTGGGTAAGAGAGAGAAACTCATTTTCAAGCCTTTTTTGGTTTGAGAAGCTGTGCTACAAAGAGAGAGTTCCCAAAGCACTCAGACCTTGGAGTCTGAGAGCAGCATGTACCATGTCTCCCTTTAGAAATGGGGGAAGGAGTGGCTGGAAAATAACAAACCAGCAACCCCATCTTACATGCCTGGGAAAGCTCTAGCAAAGAAAAATTGCAGGTGTAGTAAGTATTTCTCAAGTGTAAAATGTTTCAAAATTATCTACTTTATTTTTCTGGAAGAGCAAAGGACCTAGTATTAGGCAATTTTGCAAATAACTGAGTATTTTTTGTTAAATAAAGTATCCACACTCACTTCCTATATATTTTTTTTTTAATTAAAGGTTAGGACACTCGACTTGCCTCCAAACACCCTGCTGTCACATTCCTCTCCATATGGGGTAAACAGGAAATCTTGCATAATTGTCCATGTTCCTTATACCAGTTTGGCATTGACATGGCGCCAAAGGGCATTTAGCACCTTTGCTCTTAAGAACCACCAGCAGTTTAATTACTATTTGTTGAGCAAATATCACAATAAGCTGAATGTTTTATTTCTCAGTTAAGTTGTCTCTGTGCAGCTCGATAGACTCACCTCCCTTCCAGGGGCAAAAGGTAGGAGCGATAGGCCAAGCCCCTTTATCCTGTTATACAAATTATCTGGTCAATTAGCACAGCTGTGGGGCTTAGAGTAGACTTCAGGTAACTGCAGTGAAATAATGCACTTCGCAAAATCCTGTTAATAGCCAAGTATGTTCAACCATACTTAGTGAATAAAACTCCCTTCCTGGTCCTCTGGATCTCTTTCCAGACTGTGGCCCAGGTCAGTTGAGGGACCAAATATACCACCTAACCTTCCCCTGCCAGATCCACCTTTGAAACAGGTAGGACATTTTCCTAGGACATGTGGCTTGACCTACCCCCTGCCTGAGCAGATCTCAGCACCCGATCTCCTACTTGTCAGCAGGTCAGAAGGCAACCACATAAGAGAGTTGGGCAATATGGGTGTTCTTAAAGGAAAAAAATCAACCCGCTTGATTCTTTCAAAATTCTTGTGAGGGACCCCTGGCTAGGAGAGGGGTGTTGGGTTTGGAGAAAACAGCCAGTTCTAGAGGCAATCTGCATGCAGCCCCATGGAAACTGTGTTTAACATTTCTGCACGGCTCACCGCAGTTCCTCCATGCGTGGGTTATTGGGGGAGATTATCCTCATGAGGCATTGAGTATTTTCTCCCTACTCATAGTGTCTGAGGGCTTTGAATAGCTGGGGGTGAAAAGGTCAAATACCTCAGAGGAAGACACTGAAACATGTGATCTGGTAAATGATGGGTGTTATTGCCCTCTTTGCAACATTGTGAAGTGTCAGCATTAAAGATCAGAAAATGTATTGCGTGCTGTGTATCTTTCCAGACAGCAAAAAGATAGCAAACTCAACCCAAAGGCTAGATTTCAGTGCATATCTACTGTTCTGGAGCATTCTGAAATCCTGAAAGGATCACAGTGGTTCAGTGAGTCCAGGGTAGTGCTGGGTCATTATTTCAACAGCCTCTAAAAATACACCTTGATGTTGTGTTTTCTGGAGGAGAAGGGAAGGGGGGATCTAATGGGAAATACTCAGAAACAGGAGTGGATGAGCACCAGAAGGAAAGGAACAAGATGTTGTGCACATTTAGACGTGCAGAAAAGGGAAGTTTGTGTGTGTGGGTGTAAATATCACCCCTGAAAGGACAACTCCACCAAGCATCCGTGTTTGGTATCCCAGGCTGTCCTGGTGGTTCACAGCCTGTGTGTGCACTGACTGTGTGTGGTCAGTCAGTGTTTTCATGGTCACATCTGAATGCAAAGAAAAAAAACCATCTGTAAGCATTTCTTTAAATATAGTTGTGTAGTTTATTTTCATCAGCCTAAGTGGTGTCCTGAAGACAGGACAGCTTGGAAAAAGGCTAATGAGGATGTAAAAATGGAGCCTGGATACTACAAATAAAATAGGTCTGATTAAAAAAAAAACAAAAAAACCTACCACTTTAGGGGAATACTGCAGCAGAAGAACAGTCCAGTTCAAGACACCATTCTTAAAATGTTTATTAAAACCTGCAATATTGTTGCTGGTGGTCACTGTAACATGAGGAGTCAGATTCTGCATTGGGAAATGCACAGACTTGAAAATCCAGAGCTGGTCAACAGAAAGTTCAGAGAAGCTATGCTTGAGCATTTAGAGGTTTATGGAAAGCCACAAAAGCTACCAAGGTGCAACACAGATTAACTTTACCTCTCTAACCTATTGCATCAAGCCACAGGCCCACAGAAGAAGAAATATCTTCAACTCCAAACAAGCACACTCACAAATGTGGGCTTAGAAATCTTCACACAAATAAATTCTGTAGTTCATTTGACTTCTTCCAGTCAGAATTACTACAAGTTGGAAGCATTTCTTCTTTGCTGTTTAGAGTCAAGGTTCAAGCAGCATAGAAATTCTGTGGGATCCCTTTCACGCCCAGGCCTGTTATCTGTTTAAAAAAAAATAAAAATTAAAAGATAAAAGAAAGGAAACAGATAAATCTTCGACTGAGTATAATGAAAACTTTCAAACATTGTAGAACAAATATCATAGCAACAGACTACTACGTGGAGGGTCCCTTGCTTCAAGAGGAGCCCAAAAGGAGTCATTACTTGGAGTTCTTTCAAACTCTTTAAGATCACTAAGATTATCAAGTGCTACTCAATAATTTTGCTAATTTAAATGTTATCTGTGGCCCTTACAGGTAGTCCTTATCTCAAAACAATTAATAGTAATTTTTAACATGTTTTGCCTAAGCAAGAAAAATGTGAGTTTGGAAAGCACCAATTCCATTGCGGAACTGGAGAACTCAAGAACAAAATCAAAAAATATGCTTATTTAATCCTCCTCTGGGCTTCTAAACTGTGCTGCTTGAATATATCAGTTCTCAACCCTGAGAAATCTGCTCTAAGCACTGCTTCCAACAAGAGCGTCCCAGATCCCAGAACAGATCTCCATCCCTCCTGCAACATGTCTTCACCCTGTGGCCAAACCAACAGAAGAGTTTGGTTTGGATTGATGGCAATTGCTGAGTAAGAGCTGCACTTCATTCTCCTGATGTGCTTTCTGCTAACGGAGCAAAAAAAGAGTGAAGAGAGAAACAGGTTTCAGATTCAAGACCCCCGGACAAAAACATTTTTTGAAAAGTAGCAATCATTTTTAACAGACAAAAAATCCAAAAAGTTTTTCATTTGAGATGCAACATTTTACCCTGGTAAATTTAAACATTTAATTTTTAAAGAAGGAATATATTCTGTAAGCATTTAGATTTCCTGGCACCATTAAAAACTAAGAATAAAAGAATGAAATTTCTAAAAGTGATTAAAATATAGCAAGAGATAAAAGCAATTCCTTGCAGTGTGTTACAGAATACTCTATCTATATGGCAGGTCCATACCCACTCACTGCCTTCTGATCCTGACCAGCCAACTTTGGCCAGCCCAGATATCAACACTATTACTTGTAATTTCTCCAAATCTTCCTTCCAAGTGCATGAGCAGCTCTGCAAAAGCAGCTGGGCCTGGCTGGGGGACAAGCAGGGCACCTGGAGCAGCTCATGAGGTGAGTGGGATGAGCAAGGGCAGCCAGGGCCACCTCACTCTCAGAACATGAAGCTTGGCAGGTCTGATGTAGAGAAAGAAAGAAAGAAAAATCTGCTCACCTTGAAAATCTCTCCCGCGTGAGGTTCCTTGGCTAAAGTGGCCTCGTCCAGTCCATCGTATGCAGAAGTCACATACATTTCTGAGTAGTCTTTTCCACCAAAGCAGCAGGAGGTGATCCTCGGAGTCGGCAGTCTCACAGTTTGGATTCTTTTTCCTGGGAAAAATGTGCAGTTGTTTTCTAATGTTCATTTTTTAGGAAGCATGTAATTATGAATGAACTATTAGTGCACATGGCACAGATGTGGCATTTATTCAGAAGGCACCTCTTCTTCAGACAGAGACCATACCCTAAAGGACAGTTTGTGGGAAAAACAAATTATTTCATCTGCCTCATCTCTAACTATTTTTCAGGCTCTCCCCCATATCTTTGAGGCTTCATTTGCTTTTCTCAAAATGAAACAGCACTGTGTCTGAGGTCAGGAAAGGCAGGTATACCTGGCCTGGGATGGATGCTGCTCCTTAAAGCATTTCCCAGTCAAACATTTCAACACTGAGAAATTTTATATGCAGTATTTTTGTGGGGGTTTTCTGATAGTGGCATTATTAAGAAGAATGTGCAGTTCATCAGCCAACAACGGGAGGAGGGGTACCTGACACTGGCAGGCAGCACAGGGAGCTGCGCTCTTTACATGATCAGAGCATGAGCCAGCAATGCTCTTGGCAACCCATGGGGCAGAAATGAGCAATAAATTTCACCTTATCTCACCTTCAGACCATTCCTCCTGCTGCCACTCCCCTCACATTTATATGCACAAACTGGTGGAGGCCTTACCTGTCTCTGGGTCTATGCGGATGACTCTGCCACCATCAATACAGGCCACCCAGAGCTTCCCTTCTGTGTCTATGCACATCCCGTCAGGCATTTGCTCCTCCTTTTCCAGATGGTACAAAAGCTTGGGGCAGGCTGCAGGAAGAGTTACAAAGCTGATGTCACGTGGGCTGCTATCCATCCTGTATCAGATCCCAGTCTAACATCTTCCATGCTCTTGCAAACAGCTACATTCATTTTCTGTGAGAAAGACATGCTGCAAAATGTACATCACACCTACATTTTGCAGATGTGATAAAAGCCTAATTCAGCCTGGCAGAGACAAATCCCCAGCACAGCCATTTTATTCTGGGATTGTACCAAATTAGGGTTCCTGTTATTTTACCAAGAGAAGAGAACAAATTTCCCCCATGTCTCTTGTTAACCCACCTGCTTCCTGCCATAACACAACTGCTGCAAGTGCAATAACTTTTCCTGGACTTTCATTGGTCATGGCAGCCTGGATATGTCACATAAATAATTACCTGGGTTTAAACATTGATGATAAACAATCTCTCCTAGCTAAAGATCAAAACCTCTACTTTTTAATGGCCAGCCAGGCAACCAGTTTTGATTAAGCCTGGACACCAACTGCTCATGTTCTAGGATGTAGTGCAGATGTGTTGGTGAGCACATCTGGTCCACGGAGCAGGGCCCATGGCCATGGACCACCTGCTCTGACCCACCCAGCACCTTCTGGTCATTACACTACCCAAGAACAAACAGCTGTGAGCACAAAGCCAAGCCTAGGAAGCTCAAACATTTTACTTTTTATATGTCCAGGGGGAAAAGTTGCATTATATCTTCTTTTGAAATGTTATATTCTAAAATCTGTAGAAAGAGATGTTCTCAACAAAATGAAATCTGAGTGAATGTAATTACTTTGTGCAATTTTCATCTGTGATTACCCAAAGTCTGCACTCTTTAAAGTACAAAGGCAGTTCAGCCATTTAAATTCCTGTGGAGTATATCAGGCTGGTACAGCATGAGAATATTTCAAAGAGTTTTGAAATGAGGTTAGATCCATTTTGCTTACACTTAAATTTTCTTCCTTGCAGATATAATAAAAAATGTTTATCTGTAAAATGAATTTAAGTTAAATCTGAAAACATCTTAATTTCAGAAATGTGATTGGGAAACCTCCAAATACCTTTCTGTGAAATACATACATGCGCGTTCTCCACTTGTATTTATGGAGCTAGTACAACCAAAGTAATTCCAGTAGATGGCACTCAAGAATAAATACTATCCTAAAAGCTCTTTCTCCTTCTGCAATGTAAGTGGCTTCTTCCCTGCAACTCCTTTAACAGGTCTAAGTATGAGCCATCTCTCCAGATGAAAGTAAGCTGAAAGACTGACAAAAGTTTGTTCATCAAATACACCTGGTGAGTAACTAAATTTGAGAAATATCACAGTCAGCCAGCTGACAAGTTGTAATCAGAAGATATGAGATCTGTCAAATAAAACACTGCATCTCACAGGCCCGGGTTTTGCTGCAGACAGAGCAGTAGCACTACTTGTCACCAAATTCAAAAGCATGTGTACCAATCTTTCCAGTGTGCACATCATAGCTGAAGGCATGGACAGCGTATGACAAGCTGTCAATGTGAAAGAAGGTCCTGTGGTCCAGTGACCAATCCAGACCATTGGAGATGTCCAACTGGTCTAACTGTTTTATTACTGAATGGTCAGGGAACAGGGTATAGAGAGCTCCTTGCCGCCTTGCTCGGACCCCTGGTGCTGTCTCTTCAGCCATCGTACCTGAAATGGAAGTGGGAGCACTGGTTAGAAAGAAGCTTGCTCCTCATGTTTGATCAAAAACCTCCTCTAAGTGTTACTAAGAGGTCCTAGGGAAAATCACAGGATTGTGATATTTTCTTTCTTTTCTTCCTAAAAGATTTTTAGGAAGAAATTCTTTGCTGTAAGGGTGGTGAGGCACAGGAAAAAGTTGCCAAGATAAGTGGATGCCCCATGCTTGGAAGTGTTCAAGGCCATGTTGGATGGAGCTTTGTGCAACCTGGTCTAGTGGAAGGTGTCTCTGCCCACAGCAGGGAGGCAGGAACTAGATGGTCTTAAGGGTCCCTTCCAACCCAAACCATTCTATGATTCTACAGTTCTACAATCCAGTGGTGAAAGGGACTAATAGGTCCTGTTAGAATGATGGGAAAGAGCAAAAGGAGCAGATCAGGGGCAGCTGCTTCCCACAGAACTGATTCTGACCGATGAAAGGATGTTTCTGCAGTGCAATGAGTTTAAGTCATAGACATCAAAGACCCAAAGGACCACCAGGACATGCCAGGGGGGTTGAGGTTTTGCTCACAGCAGAAGTCAAGATGCAGGCAGGCATCATATGCTGTTTCTGTTGTTGCTCTTTTTAGGCTACTTTCATGATTTAAATGGGCTGTGACCTTAAAAAACAGGTGCACACCATGTGCCTGACAGCATTGTTCAAACAATTCTTGAACTTTGTCAGGCTTGGTGCCATGACCTCTTCCCTGTGGAGCCTGTTCCAGTGCCTGACCACCCTGTGGGTGAAGACCTTTTACATAATTCACAACCTAAACCTCCTTCTTGCCTACAGGAGGCTGATGATTTCCCCCCACATCCTTGTTTTTCACAGGCTAACCAAGAGAAGCTGCATATAAAGGGTGCAAACTGCAACTCATGTTCTGCTCTAGAAGCTGCATTCTTCTCTACATCTCCAGAAAAAAAATCACACCTACATGAGCCCTTCACTGGTTTTTCCATGAAGGCAGTTGTTTGAAAAACACCATACATCAAGTAGGAGAGCTTCCTGTCAGATGGCCCTTGTCAACAGCATCTTTCCTCATCTAGGTCAGAACATGTGGAGTCCCCACTCCTCCTCCACTGGGTAGTAACCAAGCAGAGCATTCACAAGACAGGGAATAAAATGCCTTATATAAAACACACTGTTTCCCTTTGCTCCAGGGTAAATTTCTGCCAGGAACTTACCAGCAAAAAACCTCCCCTTTGGATCCACTTTCCCATCATTGAACCTGTTGTTGGGTTTATCCTGCTCAAGCTCAAGGATGGTGGTGACTGCCTGGGTGTCCCAGTCCAGGAAGGCAAACCTGGTCCCCAGGGCAATGACATAGCCCCCACACTGCCGCAGAGCCACTGAGCCAACACGGGCATCTGTGGGTGAGAGAGAGCAGAAGATGAAGGGTAGCTCTGGGGCCATCACTCAACCCTCACCAAGGGCATGTGGGTTTGACTGGGACATCCCTGACTGGGAAAAGCTGAGCTGATGCTAAGATCCTTCTCCCCTGGGACTGTTAGCACATCTCACTGGCTCTATGTTCCATGGAGTTTTCCACCTTCTAGGATGGCACAGCCATTAGGACTGTACCTTTTCCTCTGCAGGTCCCAAATGAAACATGAATTCACATTTAGGCTTATCAGGGGCAACATGTACATGGCCCTCTCTGCTCAGCTGGCTTAGGCCACCCTGTGCTCAGCAACACATTGTGGGAAGACAGGGTGTGTGATCCCATGGAAAGTAAGAGAGACCACCAACGTGCAGGACTCCTACCAGGAGGGGTGGATGGGACAGTCAGAGAAGCCTCCCAGGATGAAGCAGTGAGTACAGACTCTTACCCACAGACACACTCTGCACCTCATTGGTGACTGGGCTCCAGCGACAAACTTTCTGTGAGTTGATGTCTACGTAGACAAGTGCATTCTCCCTTTCTTCCCAGACTGGGCACTCTCCCATCCGGTTCTTCTCCTTCACAACAGACTCAATTTTGATGGAGGAAGACATGGTCTGAGGGGAAGTCAATAATGGATGTATTTAAAAGCTCTCATGTGGATTTTTTCATTCCTATACTGTTTAAAAGCAGAGATTGTAAATAGCAGAGCACCCCAAATTCCACATGACAAAGTAATTTAGGAGGTTCTTATTACATTTCCATGGCCTCATGGCTGGAACTGAGCTCGAGGTGCCAAAGCTTCTCCTTATCAAAACTTTCCTAAACCACAGCTGCTGATGAGGCACCTGCCTTGAGGCACAGGAGTGCTGGGGTTACGGCCCTGAGCTGGAACCAAGCTGCTGTCTGGAGATCTGTGATCCTAAGGGTCCCCCAGACCACAGGGAGGGATCAGAAGGCAGCAGCATCAATGAGTCAGAAATCTTTTTGTGGAAAAACAAGGCTCTGCCCTATTAACACCAGTGCATTTACTTCCTCCATAGGAAGACATTTACACACGGCACAACAAATGCCTGTTCCCACAAGAAGTCAGTGAGAATATGCAAATACGGAGGAAGGCTCCTGCCTTTGAAATTCTACTGCTTTGTTTTTCCTCTAAGCATTTCATCTTCGTCAGCCCCCTCGCTGCCCCAACTTCATCTTCAAACCCAGCTGCTCACTCTGAATTTTGCCCAATGCCAGGCTGTGGGGTACAATTACCCCTGTTGCTGCCTGGGGGGCCAAAGCCACTAGTGAATTTCCCATTCCATATGCCTGCTTCTGCCAGAAGTTGTTCATGCCACCCTGTCCCCATTGCAGCAGGGTGCTCCCAGGGACATCAGTCAAACAACCACAGCTGATTGACACCCACACAATCCATCAGGTTTGTGTCCAGTACCCACTGATGTCCTCCTAAACACGAATCCTGGGCCTGCCCTGACCTTGCTGTGGGGAGGGATGTGAGCAATAACCTCCACCATTCAGCTCTTACAAAAGAAAGTGGCCCACTCACTGCCTCAGTCACCCCTAATGGAGCCACCTCCACTGCTGCACCCACTGGCCTCAGCACACTTTTTCCACGGACTGGGAGATAATTCTTGGGAGGCAGCCAATCCCTGACATAACATCAATCCTAGGGATTACTATCTTCAAGTGGGTATTGTTTCCTAGTAGGTGAGCTGGTGATAGGTTTACAGATAATTAATTAGCATTGATGCACTTCAAAATACGTGGGAAGAGCCAGTCAATCACTGTGAGTGGAAATGCCAGGGCTGAGGGACATGAGATCTTTCCTGCAATGAGTCACACCATCAAGGTAAGTTTCAAACAACCCATGTATCAAATATATCCTTCTCCCTTCCAAAAAACACTGGCCACAAGAGGCTGAGCAGCAAGCTATTCCACATAAGTAAATAGCATCTAAAGCATAAATGAGGATACACAGCATGATGCCAAGTTTTAACCTCCAGAAACCTGTTATACAGTGCTTGAGCTGGAGGAGTGAGTTTCTTGTGGGTTAAAGCTTTGTGTCATGTGGCTGCCATATGTGGGACCCGAGGCTTGGAGACACAATGCTGACTTTATTGTATCATGGTCTGGAAAGCACAGAGCTGTTCTCAGCCCTGTGGGAAAACAAGAGTTTGGCAGAAGCCTGGCAGCAGTGCGGCTCCTGGAGAGGCAGAAAGCCTCCAGATCTGCAGCAGCCAGTGTGCATTAGTCTTGTCAGTTGTTTCATTGACCTAACCGAGTCCTAGTAAACCTTTCTTTACCCACCAGCTCCTGTTTCATTTACATCCCCCTTGTCCAACTTCTGTAACACCAAAACAGGGGCCTGGCAGATAAGCCATGGTGAAATACTGATTCACAGACCCACCCCACATGCCACATGAGGAGTACACAATCACACTATTGCCAGATGTTTCACAAGGCGTAGGCGGGGAGAAACCATCCTGCCAGCACCAGCTGCCTGCTTCCCCCTCTCCTGCTCCCCCAGCGATGCTGCAGGAACCTGCCCTGTCCCATGGACCCTCAGTGCACATCTGCCTTCCCTGACTGCACATTCAGCCACAGCATCCATCCCCTCTGCCAAAGAAATAATTCCTGGGTGTCACTCCAGCTGTGGAGGTTTCCATACTGGTGAATATTGTGGCTCAAATCATCATCACCCCTCCCTGTTTTTAAGAAGAAGGCAATTAGAAGAGAAGGTCTGTGTTTTGCTAGCTGAGGTTTCACTAATTTTTATAAGCAGCTAAAAATGGAGGCTTTTTACAGGAAAGACCATCCAATCCTAAGTGGCAGCATTGCCCTCCAAATTTGAGTGCCCACAAGCAGTGGGAGACTCAGCCCTGGTCCTGTCCAGTTCATGTCCCCCCTCTGCTCAGTGCTCTGCTCATTCCCTGCCATGCCCTCCCTGCTGACACCCCACAGAACTATGCAGCAGTAACATTTCACCAAATGCAGCATCTCAGAGGGAAAAATGAGGGAATGACCCCCAAAAACTGGGCTCAAAATATCCCAGCATAATCAGTCCCCAGGTATCCTGACACCTGTATCTGTGGCACCTCACACCCTGCTTGATACAGAACTGACCCATCAGAGATGAGCATGCAAGAAAAGATGAGAAATTCCAAGCAAAAATCACCAAATACTTCTGTGTTCTCCCAAAGCAAAATCCTTGAAGAAAAAAATAATCTCATTCACCCTCCCTTTGTCATCTTTCCAACATTTTGTTGGCTTTGTAGCCTCCTGGACTCATGTCCAAACCCCTTATAGAGACTAAGGGACAGACAGGTGTCACTGAAACATTGTCCAAGTTAAACTGTTTAACTGGTAAAAGTTACCAGAATTTGGAGACCATACGAAAATTTCCCCATTAGGAAAAAAAACTAATGTAAAAACATCCTGTCTGCTCCAGAAACCAAACCCCCTCTCTGGTAGCTATTTGAAAATAGCCTTTCTAGACCTCTGTCTACATTCCTTTTCAAATCATCTGGATGAAAGTTGGTCATTTCAGTACCCCAAAAAAGATGCAGGTAAAATACAAATCAATGACTGGCCTTAAAAAGTTTTTTAGCTGTTTCCCTCCCTCTCTCCCTCCTGTGCAAACACACATCATTTCATTTTTAATGTCATAGCGAACCTTCAAATAAGCAGGCAGGCAGCTAAAACTTTTAATATACAATCAAGCAACCATCTGCATAAACCAAAGAATTTTAAGAACCCTTTTCCCCTCAGTCAAACAGTTGAACATCTTTACCAAGCTGGAGGACACCTATGCGAAACTCTGCAGTTCATCACATCAACGCACCTGCTGAGGAAAATATTGCAAGGCCTGGGTTGGTGACTCTTTTCCAGCACTGGTCCAATGAAACTGGCTGCTGTTTCCAGCGACGGTTAAAAATGTGCACCAGTTGATGTTATCTGCATGGAGCAGGTAACCTTTTACATTTTGTATTCAGTCAGCAGTCACATGAATGATGAGGCAGGGACCAAAGCCTTTCTGAATGGTCTGGTTTGCAGTGCCAGCAGCAGGACATGTGATAGAGAAAAATCCTTGCTCAGTATTTTTCTCATGTCAGGAGAGTGCAAGAGGGAAACTGAGGCGTTGCACCATTCGGTTGCCCCAGGGGATAGCCCAGTCTTCCAAAATTTAGGGTGTTGAAAAGGGAAGGTTAATGAAAGATGCAAGGGAGGGTTTTGTAGTACTCTGATAAGGAAAAAAATATTGTTGTGATTAAGGCTTATTATCATCTTTAAGACTTGGCTGCTACTCCCAGCTGTGCCACAGCCTTCTTGTGTGTGAAGTCACAGGGCTCCTCACCTCGAGGATGTAAAGCCTGATCCCACTTTGGCAAAGAGCTCCAAGATGCTGCCTGTAGCACACACAGGGAAGGACTTTTACCAGGGAGTCTCAGCAATTGCCACGGATGCTGCAGGATGGCAATGTCATGCCTGGCTTTTATTTTCTTCCTTCTTTGCCTTCTTTTTTTGTCTGTGGAAGGCAAAGGTGGAAGATGCCAAGGGCCTTCTCCCAGCCACCCCTGCTCAGCAGAAGTACTGGTGGCAGGGCCAGCAAGGTGGGGACAGGGCAGGCTTGTCATGGGCAGACAGTCCAAGCTGGACAGTGAGCCAGAGCAACCACCAGAATTTTGGTGACAGGACCACACTCAGTGAGGGCAGAAGCCACTTGGGAGGAATCAGCCCCAATCCAGCATGCAGGAACAACATATTTGCTCATGAAAGACTTTAATGAACTTTTTAATTTGATGTTCAGTTGATTCACAGGATGAACATGTTTCCCTGATAAGCAAGTAGACAAGATAGACAAATTATCCTACCATAGTCACCATCAATCCACATTCAGAGATTAAAAAATTACAGCCCTAAGACAGAGACAAATTTAAACATTTCTAGGGAAAAAGCCAGTAATATCTCCAAGTCAAGCTCCTTCCAAAATCACTGCATTACAGACAAGGTTATTCCAGGTGCCTTGAGGACCCTTTTGAGATTTCCTTGGCCTCCAATGGCTTCATCTCATCTCATCTCATCTCATCTCATCTCATCTCATCTCATCTCAAACCCTTAGTCTCTGTTTGCTCTCAGGAAAATTATCATGTTACTCTCTGTTTTCTTCTTTATAACCTAGATGATAACTTTGAAGGGAGGTTCAAGTAGAACAATATGCATTTTTTTCCACAGCATTTTCTGCTGGAAGACATATTCAGAAGAAAAATTCTGGCTTATGATAATTTTCACTGAAAATTAATTTTCAGCTGGAAAAAAATTACTAAAAAATATAAGTTATCTTGTTTGCTGCAAAGTATTTCCCAAAGCATTTTCTCTAAATGGATTTTGGAGGAGAAAACCACATTTTCCACACAGCTCCTCACTTCTGTTGACTTGAATGACTTCCCCACCACAGGCTGCAGCAAAGTAAAACCAAGTCGGCAGGAGGGCAAAGAATTCACCTTGCTGCATCTAAGAACACCAAACATGCAGCTTTCTGTGCGAGCAGCTTGGATGCTGGATCATTGGTGGCACAGGACGGACAGCAGCTGGGAAAATTATACCAGAACACATCTCTCTAATTCATTCATGTGGCTGCAAATGCCCTGGGGATGCCCCTGCCACATTTTGCATCATCTCTTACTCCTACCCTGACCACTTCCATTCTACAACACAAACACCATACCTCCCACTCTGCCATTTCAACATCCCCCACGTCTGCCTTTCCAGAAGTTGGTCACTTTAGGAAGAGACACATCTCAAAGGTTTTGTGGCTGCTGTTGATGAGTGGTGCAACTCTGCAGTAGCAGGTGCATGTATTTGCCAGCCAGCCAGCTGTTCTTTTAATTGTTTCCACAACCTAAAGAGCCTGGCCCTGCCATGCACTTTGTTTCTTTCTAATATTGCTGGGTTGCAAAGCAGAAATTTCTAGGGAAGTTGGCCAAGGGCAGCCACGCACCCCGGTACCTCTGACTGGCACCCAACCACTTGTCTCATTCTGATGTGGCTTCCTCTCTCCCACTGCTTTGGTGTCCTCTGATGCAACACTTACCGTTTCTTTTTATACTCCCTAGTTTTTATCAGCATAGAGTCAGAAGAGTATCAAGGCATTACCGCACCACATAACGTAGTACTTAAATAATTGTATTTATCTTCTGTTCCCACAGGCATGTGTTCAGACAATAGCTTGGAATTTGTTCTTGTGGCTTTGCAAATATTTAGTAAATCCATTGCTTCCCATTTTTCCCCCCCACAGCTCCCCAAAATATACTTGTGTTACTTTTTCCCCTTGAGGGTCCATCCCATCATTCATTGCTCTAAAAACTCAACTTTGCTTGTTATTTGGTTGTCCTGATCTCTTAAAGTTTTTATGCACCTCTACAGATGTCTCCCTCCTGGAGGGAGAGCCCTCCGTCTAACAGGCAGGAATAGAGTTAACAAAGACACAGGTATTAAAACCCCGGGCAGATACAGGTGTAGCTACTCACCCCAGCGATATCCCACTCAACAGTGCTGTCCAAAAGTGAAGCCCAAGCTTATCTTTTCGTGGTTTCACCCTTTTGTAGGAAGGGCCTGGTCCCTCCCTTGCACTCAAGATGGGAAGAACTGGAGCTCCCCAGGCAGGCAGTGCCGCCTGCTTTTATTTCAGCAGAGCTATTTTGCCAGCAAAGGATTACAAGAGCTTTCTCCAGCTTGGTTGGGAACAACTACGCTTCACCTATGACTATAGATTTTGGTCATGAGGTGAAGAAACCCTTCAGGGCACAGCAGCTGCTCCTCCTGATACAGCCTTTCCTGTCACTGGGTACTTGCTCAACCCTAATTGAAATCAGTGCTGATCTTTGATCAAAGAGGTGAGCGCCATTAATAGGCGAGGGATTAAACAAAAGTCAGGAAGCCTTCCTAATTGAGGGAACCGGCAACGGCTCAGCTCCAGTTTGCCAGATCAAGCGCTCTGTCATGGGACTCAAGTCAAAATACGCCAGCAGCACCAGTTTGGGCTCCTTGGGGCTGGGGCGCGGGAAGCAGCCACGGCCTCTGCACTGGAGGCTGTGCCGAGACGCGCTCCCAGGGCATTTCGGCAGCATTAAAATGCAACTCTCCTGGCAGAGTTGGGTCTTCCTGCTCATGTGAAGCCCACAAAACCTGCGTAGGAAAGCCGAGCATGTGCTTTCACAGAAGGAGGAGGTGGCATTCATTTGTAAAATGTCTGCAGCAGCTTATTTTACCTGCCTCTGCTCTCACGCTCACAAGCACAAAGAAATGTGTTATTCAGACATTTGCCCAGTGCCACCCATGCACAGCATGGAGGAAGAGCAGCCATGTCCTCCTCCCTGTGTCTCACGGGTGCCTCCTGGCCAGCTCTGACAAGCTAACCTTTGACCCAATTTTCATGCCTGTACAAGCTATTGCTCTTACTTTTCTAACGCAGCATCATAAAAAAGATCAGCTTGTTTTTTTGTTTTGTGCTGGCAATCACCCTACTTACTGCCAGTGCAGTGGTGGGAGGGTGAGCACAGGTATAAAACCTCAAGAGTGATGGCAGAGAGAGTTTATTTGTGTTTATGCCCTCTTATTTTCTGCTGCATCTCTGGATCTCCACTAGTGATCAACCAGAGCAGCCTAACAGCATGGTTCCTGAGCTGCAAGTATCACCAGGTTTGTGACTTTAGTGAGATCAGAGCCCTAAACTTGCCACATTCACCATCCCCCTCAACTCAAGCTTTCTCAATACTTTCTCAATACTTTCTTAATCTACTCAATACCTTGAGTAGATTTCAGAATGTGCCTTTAGATTGCCTTGCAGCACAAAGTAACTGAAGGATGTGGACAATCCAAAGAACAAGGCCCAGCTTCCTTCACTGCCTCATGCTCATCCACACTGAAGTGGGGCTGCTTAAATCTCCTTTTCTTTCCAGGTGCCAAGACAGATCCCTGCATGATTTAAAGAGAGGAAGCAATAATGTGCACAAAATAATCTTTGAACCCTAGGATCAAAAAGCAGCACCGAGGCCTTGGTGGGCAGCTGAGTCACCCACTGCACACTCAAGGACACGGCCAACACCAGATGATCCATCAGAAACTAACTGCAACAAGCCTGCAGAAATGGCAAACCATTACATGCTGATCCTTGGAGCTGCCCGGGGAGAGAACGCAGTGCCACAGGCTCGCTCGGCAGTCACTTGGCAGGTTACCCTCACACAGCAGGGTGGGGACACACAGCTACTCCACCTGCAGACGGAGGTGCACCAACATGGGAACGTGTAACATTCCAAGAGCAAAAATCTGCAGTTTAAAATCCAGCTAGGATACAACACACTTGTTGCAGCACATACAGGCCTGAAGTTAAAAGCAAAATGCAGTCCAGAGAGTAAGTTTTCATTTACAACAGGTGGTGTGAAGCAATTGCAATAGATCTTCCCTTTCCTTCACATTTGTAAAAGCAGTGGCTTTTTGGGCATGTGGGCCTGCCTTGCCTCTCTGTACTTTGGGGGAGGTTGGTTCTGGAGGAGATACGTGCAGGTTGTGCTTTATGCACAAATGGCCAAGAATTCCCAATGATTTCCTGTCATTATGGATGTCCCCAGAACAGGCTAAGATCTTCAAAGGTTAGAAAAGGATATGGTTCTCAACTCCAAAATTTTGGGTTTATATTTAACAAAATGGGCAACATGGTAACAGGCACTGGGGAGAGAGGGTGATCAGTTCCAGCCAGAGTTAATTTAAACACAGCCATAAATAGATATTAATGTTTCAGTTGTTGAGAACATCATAGGACAAACAAAATTACAGTTAAAAGTGGTAAGACCACCAAAAGATGTTTTATGAGGAACTTCGAAAATATGTAAAAGAGGCAGTACAAGTAGTTTAATCAGTAAAACAATATAACGTAAGTTGCAAATGACACAGAAAAATACTCAAAAAGATATTAAAATATTATTTAATCATAAAATAGAATTACAACAATGGCTTATAATGATGAGAATCTTTTTAGCACAACAGAAAAAGTACCATCATATATTTAAAGTAAGTTTAAAGGGAGAAAAAAGATTAGTTTTAAAATATTCCATTCCAGTATTTCAGTAGTTTTTTCATCCTTTCCTGATGAAATATTACAATGGTCTCACAATTTCAAAGCAAAAGATGCTGAACACCAGAATAAGACCTTCTTGCTTCAGACTTGTCTTGCTTACATCAGCCCTCTCTAACCCATTCTGAAGAGTGTTTTTAACCTGCAAATGGATGTGGTGGAAGTCCTTTTACCCCCAGTCCTGTTATCTGTTAAAACACAGAGAAAAAAAAAATTAAAGTGATAATTCACCATTATCAGACACTTGGTTTCCTTACACAACTAGACATGCTTTAATTTAGAAAAGGACTGTGTCCTCCAACTTGACATCCTACTATATTTTGCACACATCAGCTCATCACAGCCTGGAATTTCAATGCATGCTCTTTCTCTAAAGCTCGGTAATCACAGGCCAGAGTCCATTCCCCAAAAGCCTCTTCTCTTAGATACTGCTAAGCCTTAACTCTGCAGTACACAATGTAACCTTCGGCATGCACACACAAAGAGCAGGGCTTTAAAACAAAGCCCAGTGAAACAATTTTTTAAAGAGATAACTTAATGATAATTAACTAGAAAGTAAATAAAAGCAGATGCTTTTATCTGCCACTGATTAAGACATGTAAGTATTTACCCATCCTTTCCATAAATAGAAAATGCAAACAGTATTGGAAGAGGGAGAAGTATAAAGAGATGACTGCATAGAAAATTTGCACTATCAGCATTGGAACAAAGTTTAAACCCTGAAATATCTTCAAATCTCTCTAAATGCATTTAACTTTCTGCAACAAGAACAGAAAATACAAACAACAGCCTAACACATAAGACCAATGTTCTAACAACTGTCTTTTTCCAGCTTCCCACCACTGCCAGCTGGAGTTTTGTTACCTGAAAAAAAATCAGGAGTGAAAAAGTGGCCTTCTAAAATGAAAGGAGAAAGTATCATTCACCTTGAAAACCCCACCAGCCTGTGGTTGCCGTGAAAGCCACTCTTTATCCATCCCATCACTGGCAGAAGTCACATACATTTCTGAATAATCCTTTCCTCCAAAACAGCAGGAAGTTGTTTTGTCTACGGGAAGTTTCACAGTCTGGAGTCTTTTTCCTGGAGGAAAACATGCATGATGTTTCCTGTTTGTCTACTTAGAACAAGAAATTTAAGCAAATTATCGCAAATAACTGTTGTGAAGCCAGGGAACCAGGGCTGGGGGAGGCTCCATCCTGACTGATGAACACCATTACAGGGAGAAACCAGACTTCTGTGAACCCTATTGTTGATGATGTATCATTTGACAAGTTTCAGTTTCAGGTATCACCAACAAATCCCACTTCAATCCCAGTTTGTCCTCTAATTAAATGCTAACACATCCACGGCACAAACATGTATCTGAGCACATCATCTAGGCTGTCCATGGAGTCAATGGAAATGGGATAGAATTCCTCTCTAAAACAGGTCACATGAATCACGCCCTAGACCTGCTGACTTTTCTACTTTTAACTACAAAGGCAGCCTGGAGCGAGCAGACCTCGTGCAGCATTACGGAGGCGTACCTCCTGCTACACCTCTACTGCTTGCAGTTAAGGAAGATTAATTCCTAGAAGCTTTTCCTGAAGTTACAATAGTCTTTCAAATCAAGCTTGCATAAAATAGGGATCATGGGACAACATCTGATGCTTATAAAAAACTAGCACTACCATAAATAATACTACGCATTTATTATGCCAACAAATAACCACGGTATTAATGATGGTAGTGAACAGATCCCCTCTAGTCCTAACCAGAAGGCTGAGACATCTTGCAGCAGATTTTTCCAAAACTTTTGCTAATCCTGGGCAATAACAGCCTATTCCCATTATGCCTATTTTATGGACCTACAAGTGAATTTCTCTTTCTAGAAATATGCTAAAGCACATGAATTTCCTTACAAAATGTGAAACTCCTCTGTCCTCCCAACTGTATGTGTAAAGGGCTTGGTCCCCTTACAGCAACTAACTTTAGTGATGTGTTGAAATAGCAGGAAAGTAACTTTGATGTTGGGAACCTTAGAAATTGACTGACACCAAGTCTGGGAGAAAGTGAGGGGAAGGGCATTCAAAAAGAAAAAAACATGGACTGCAGGAAAGAAAAGAGGCATGAGCCCCAAAGAAAAGGGGATAGACGCTGTTTGCAGTTGTAGACTGCTCTCAGTGGATAACAGCCTGGAAGATATAATTTACAAAGCTCTGAGGTGTCTCCCTGGAGTTTCAAGAAAATCCGCACCTGTACGCTCTACAATCTATCTGAAGTATTACTCTTGGTAATTAGTGCTTGGTCTCTATAGAAAAGACAAATGTAGCAGACCTTTTTGACGCTATAAGAGTCAAAGGATATTAAAAAAAATCATTAGGAAGAACTATAAAATATTTAATTGTGGTTTGGATTGGTTTAGATTAGGAAAAATTTATTCACTGAAAGGGTTGTCAAGCATTTGAACAGGCAGTCCAGGGACCTGGTGGAATCATCATCCCTGAAAGTATTTAAAAACCATGTAGATGTAGTACTTAAAGACATGGTTTAGGGGTGGACTTGACAGTGCTGGCTGATGGTTTGACTGATGTTCTTGGAGGTCTTTTCCAGCCTTGATGGTTCCAGGATTCCAATTTAAAGAATCAAACTAGCAGGTCACTAAGTGACCAGAAGCTATGACAAGACTTGGTAACATGTAAGTTAGATATCCCTTGAGTCTTTTGCAAACTCCATGGGATAAGCCATCAGCTTTTCCCTGTAGCACAACCTCAATCTAAAGGCAGCAGCTGGCTCTGCTAAAGAAGCTTTGACCCAAAAAGCTGCTTCACCCTGAACCTCAAAACCTTGACTTAGGAAAGATGCCAAACAAACAAGTTTCCTCATCCCATTGCCCTAGAAACAAAGTCCAGGCTTTGTTATCACTGAAACCTGAAAATCCCTCACGTGCTTTAGATGAGCTCTTTATCTGCGGATGTATCTGCAAATGGCTGACAGCCATGCAAGCCACACTTAATGGCTATTGTGCGTTAAAAGAGGCTTTCAGAGAATTCTCTTCAAACCTGTCTGGGTAATCTCCCTAAATAATTACAATTCATACAGTATTCAGCAAATTGCAGATTTTAGATAATACTTTAAATAATAGCGTGAGAGGGCAGGTAAGCATGAGATATTCTCAAAAAAAAGGTGGCTCTTTTTGACACGGACACTTCTGTGAAACTTCGTAACACTGCTCCCTGCAGGTGCTATGTCATGGGTGAGTGGGAGACAGAACAGGCTCATGGAAGAGAAATACACTGAGAAATACACTATCAACACATCAGTACCTCATCCATCTGTGAGCACAGTTAAAGACTGGGAGTGTGTTAGGGATATGTACTCTGCCATCAATATTGTTACTATCCCTATGCATCTGCTTATAGACACTATTCCTTCTAGCTTTCCTAAAGGGAGAAGGAAAAGGAAAATAAGTGAAAAAAGTAAGGGAAAAAAAGGTCAGGGAGAAATAAAAGGCCGGGCAGGAAAAAGGTAGAAATAGTGAACCAGAAAGGAAAAACTATTGAATCTGCTACCCCAGAAGGGTATTCAGAAGGCTGGTGGATGTCACCAAAGGAGAATTCTGCCCACCAGAGTGAGAGGGTGTGGTACCACAATAAGCAGCATCTCCCAACCAGAGCTTCCTTCTCTGCAGGCTGGAGTGCAGACTCTGCAGAAGTTCCACAGGTTGGCAAGACTTTGGACGGGTACAGATCAAAAGGTGAGGGAGAAAGCACAGCCTGAGCCTCGAGTAAAGGTTTCCAGCAGAGTCAGAAGCGAGGCTGGTGCACGTGTGCCAGGGTCTGTTGTGCGCTGCAGACAACGCACTGGGGTCCCTGAATCCGCACTCCCACAAAACCCCAAGCCTTCTACTAGGCTCCAGATGTATCCCTGTGCAGTTGCCCTTCTGCTGCATGATGCAAACTTGTGCTGTCTGGGAGGTGACAAAATCATGCTCCCATTGTCACCCAACAACCCCTTGCAGCCAGTGTGGTTCAGTTTCCCTTGAGTGCTTTTCATGTGTTTTCTACCCAGAGTAAATCATCCCGGGCACATCACTAGAGTCCAAATGAGAGCAGCAGTGAACAACAGACTCAGACAATGGGCACACCCAAGACATTACTGTGGGAATGATAAAATGCTGTGGAATTCATTATACATTTTGAAATTACTTCATTGCAAAATCGATCGTGCAAATAGCTTCCAACAATAAAAAAGATGTTGCTGGCATCAGTGTCGTGTGGGATTTGTAATAAAATCCAGTAGGCTGCCCAAAATGATACACTAAATTAGGAAACAAGACTCAAAAATGCTTTAAGTAATCCTTCCCATTTATCAATGAGATAAACACTGGTCTTAATTTTGGAGGATGCTAACTCAAACAATTCACAAGTAGACTCCTTAGAGACTTTATCTTTTCCAACACAACAGATGCTGGGAACAAAGGAGATTTATTTATAAAGGTAATTTTTGAGAGCAGGGACATAAAATTGTTTGAAATAATAATAATAAAAAAAACAAACAAAAAACAAAAAGAGCAGAGTTTTTAAAAAAGAGCAGATATACCATTTCTGTGATGCAAAAGAAACACAAACCACCTCTCACTCTTTCTTTTTATTTCTTTTTTTTTTGTTTGTTTTGTTTTGTGTAACACAAAATTCCAGTCCATCTTTTGCAAGGACTTACCTGTCTCAGGATCAAGGCGAATCACTCTCCCACCATCATAACAAGCCACCCAGAGTTTGCCTTCTGTGTCAATGCACATCCCATCAGGAATGCTCTCCTCTTTTTCCAGTTTGTATATACTCCTACGGTTGCCTGCAGGGTAGAAAAACCACAGAACTGAGTGAGACAGTTGTTAACATTTTTATCAGTCACAGCCCAGCAGAGTTATTTGTACTATTATTTTCAAAAGCTGTGCTGAGGCCCTGAGTTTTTTTCCCCATGAAAGAAATAGATTGTGTCTACTGCCCTGTTTGTTTCCTGAGACAGTTGTTTCTCAGCATGAAAGCCTGTGGATCAGTTTCTATCCATTGAAAGCATAATCCTTCTTCCTGGCATTCATTTCTACTGCACCACTCGTTGTTCCCTACTTACAATATTAAATGAGTAACTGAATAAATTAATGTTAGATATATTCACAAAATTAATTACTTGTTCTAAAAGCAGTTTGAGTCATTTCAAATATGGGCTGCTCCAGCTGGAGACTTTTCAAACAGTTTGCTGGAACATGCCAATAATCACTGTTCCAACACAAAACTGATCTTCAGATCTGTAAACTGAGAGCTTACATAAACACAGAGTTAGGAAAAGCAACAATTTCAAAGGCACACTATTGACCTAAAAACAAACAACTCCATCTGAACTTTTATCCACTCTTATTAAAGAAAATTAAATCAAACTTTCCAACTTTGTTTATTTTATGCTCTGACAGCTTCAATGTTTCTCATATGCAGCAATATTTTTAATGAGTTTCCTTTTTGCTCCTGGGGATTGTCAGACTGCCCACAAAAAAAGCAAGCAAGAAGGAGTGAGAGAGAGAAGTACCGAGAGAGAGAAGTACCTTATTTCCCAAGGAAAAGTTCAGTTGTAAGCCATAGCAGAGAGATATTAGGACAAGGTGCTACATCCAAAATTACTTTAAATTCAGACATTTAAAACTAAACATCAAATTGGCTGGGTTCTCTTAAAGCAAAATACTGCAGCCCATGTACTCAAAAGCAAATTACTAGTCCAAGTCACCGGAATTTTTCTTTTGTCCAAGCTTGTAGAAGCCCTTAAGGCGTTGTTTTGTTTTAAATTAATGAAGGAAGCTTTGGGTTATTGCTACCGTTGTTGCCCTGCTCTTTCTACAGAATCTTCATTTAGTAGCTTGTATTTTAAAACACAGAACAGGGTGAAGAGTGAAAAAATATCCAGGGAAACTGGCAGAGGTTTTGCACAAGACTACAAGCTTGTTGTCACTTTGCCTGTGCTGGCAGTAACAAGAAATATGGAGCCATGGGAAGAGACAGATGAGATATGCTTTGTCCTTTTTACTGGAAGATCAGATATGCCTGTGTTTACTAACAGTAGTACAGATTACTACTCAAAGTGCCATGCAATTTAAATACTCTATAGTATTACCAAACGACCCTGACTGGTTTGAGCCAGGAGCCTACACAGACAGATGTTAATATGGCTTCTGTTGTTCTGCTCAAAGGAGGTTTCTGGGTAAGTGCTCCCAAAGCTCTGATTATCTCTGTGTAATAACCAGAGTGGAAACAAACACCACAATCTTTAGGCACGAACAATTATTTTAGAACGCAGCCATTCATACCAATTTTTCCAGTTTGGAGGTCATAATCAAAGGCATCCACCGAGTAGGACAAGCTATCAATGTAAAAGAAGGTTCTGTGATCCAGCGACCAGTCCAGCCCATTAGAAATGTCCACCTGGTCAAAGTGCTTCACCACGGAGAGGTCGGGGAAGAGCGTGTACAGAGAGCCCTGGTGTCTCTCCAGCACAGCAGGACGAATCTCCTCTGCCATTGTACCTGTGCAGAGCCAAAGGGGAGAAAACAGGTTCAGGGATTCAGGTTCTCCTCCAGCTTTGGGGGCAGCCTCTCACTATGATGGTGATCACTCTGCCAACATAGAATGGAGCTGTGCAGGGGGCTTCTGAAATTTGAGGAAGAAACTGAGTTAAAAGCAAAAGGAAAAGGTGGACTTCCAAAGCATGCTTGATTTTAGCAGAAGGTGGCAAAACACAGCCTTTGTTCTTTTGTTGGACATTTCTGCGGCAGAAATGGTGTGCAGCATGATTCCTGAAAAATGTTTTATTCAGTCATTCATATATTAAGACAGGTGTGGTTGGCATTTAACTTACAATAAATCTTAATGTCTTGTAGAGCTGAGAGAGTGGAAAAAAATTACCTCCTCCCTCAGAATGAGTCTTACGTTAAAGCCTTTTTTAAAGCAAATCTCACCTCTGCAGGTTGAAGTTGGCAGCTGAGACCAGCTCTTGAGAGGCTGGGTAAATGCAGGTTAAGGTTGGCCTCAGGACTGAATGACACAGCAGAAGCACAGAATGGTGTTTTACAAAAGAGGACAGGATAACAGCTGAGGGTGGAGGGCACCTCTGGACATCATCCAGGATCACCCCCTGCTCAGAGCAGGGTCAAACACCACAGGTTCCTCCCACCAGTGTTGGGTGTTGAAGATCCCCATGGATGAAGACTCCATACTCTCTGGACAACCTGTTCCACTGTTTGATCATCCTCAGTAAGAGTTTTCTTACGTTCATACAGAATTGGATGAGTTTCAGTTTGTGCCCACTCCTTCTGGTCTTTCAGTGGGCATCACTGAGCAGAGCCTGGCCTCCATCTCTTTTACTCCCTCCCAGTCATATATACAGGTGGGATCCCCTGAGCCTTCTCATCTCCAGGATGAATAGGCCCTTTGATTTTAGAAATAATATTCTGAGTAACAGAGAACAAACCACACAACATAATAAATTTCTCACTAGAAAAGTATTTTCTATTGGCACCCTTCCAGTATTCAAAACAAGCAGCTGACAGGGAAGAGGCAAAACCAGTATCTTAAACCAGGCAGGCTTGAGTAGTTGGCCTCTTCTTAATGAAATAGTCCAGATTAGATAGTACCCAGGTGATATAAACAGATTTGTAAATGGGTTTAAACCCTGTGTGAAGACAACAACAAAAAAAATCCACAACATTTAACTGTGAAGGAAAACTTGCTGCATCTACAACTGATCATTGCATTTTATCACCAAAACCCAGCAAACACCAGAGGGAAGGAAGAGACTGCAGCATACCTGCAAAATACCTCCCAGCAGGATCCACCTTCCCATCATTGAATCGGGTATTTGATTTATCCTCGTCCACTTGAGTAATGGTGGTTACCAGCTCCTCTTTCCATTTCAAAGCAGCAAACCTGGTTCCTAGGGTGATGACATAATCCCCAGACTGCCGGAGAGCCACGGAGCTCACAGGAGCATCTGGAAACGGTGAAATTGAAAAGTGAGATGTGCTATGAAGAGACATTTCTTTTCTGTCCACTTTAGACATGCCAACTGAACTCAGCAAAACTTCAACAAGAGAAACAACCTACTTTTCTACCAACAAAATACATGTTTAAAAACATAGAAACAGATTATATCACGTGAACTTGAGTATTACCACTACTAACAGGAGCTATAATCATTACCAGCACCTATTTGTGCTAAGTGCTTTATTAAAAAAAAAATAGTTTATAAAGGGGGGACAGGAACACGTGCTTTTTACAAGAGCTTACTATGTGTGTAAGTGTACTTACTTATAAGTACACTAAGTGTACTTACTTATGTGTACCCCTCTCTTTAAGGGAAAAATCAATTGCCTAGAGCTGTAGAGCAATCGTGTTTATTTAGCACAGCTCCTGTGTAAATGAGCCCTGCAGTGATGGAGGCAGAGTATCTCTGCACTGGGGCAGGTCACACTGGGCAGGAGAGACACCCCTCCACACCACACTCTGCTGTGCTGCTCAAACAAACCTCCAGCAGCACCAAAAACACACCAAGGAGTGGCAGAACTTCCCAAGAGATAAAGTAAAACAGAAAACTAGTAAATGCTCCATGATTAGTTTACATTCACTTGAGCTATTACGCATAAGACCTCATTTGCAGGTTATTATAAAGGAATTAGTAAAAAAAATAAACAACAACAAAAAAAACAGTGAGTGCAAAGACAACATTTCTGTAAAAGCCTACAATCAGATGCAATATAAGGAACAATAACTTTAGGCAGGGCAACCAAGTCTGGCATAAGATTTTCTACAAATGGGACTAATCACTAATTTTCTAATTCAAAACTGAAACATTCCTTGCATTTATGTTTTTGCAGGGGTATAATTAGGTAATACTTTCACAAACACTTATAACCACCACCAGCCACCACTGGGTTACAAGAGGAACTGCTCCTTTCCAGTTGCTTGCTCATGGCTCAGGATGCCTTCCCTTTGGAGCCCTGGCAGCAGTACCACCAGGACAGAAACCCAAATGCTACTTGCTCGCAGCACTGGAGATGAATACCTGACTACAAGCTCAGCTTTAGCAGCTGCAGCTGCTGGTGGTCTGGGGCTCATTGACACTGGGGTGCCACTCCTTGTCCTGCGCCAGCACAGAGGGCAGCAGAGTCCCCTCACTTGTATGTGGTACCTGGCACAAGTTGTAATTTTGCCACTCTTTGGATTGCCAGTCACCGCATTAATAAAAGTGGTTTTCTCCCTGTATCAGCAGAAGGGGCTTTCCTAGCAGAGCACGGGATTGCAAGTCTACTTTTACTCCCCCAGGAAAACAACTGGGGCCATGGCTTAGAGGAGTCCTTCCTCCTGGGCAGCACCCAGGGTGTTCCTCTGACCCTGGGGGGAGCAGCCCCCAAGCACAGCTGTCCACTGGAGGTGTTGGACATCCAGGTGCCCCTACAGCCACAAGAACAGCTCCATACCCTCCTGACAAATCACCCCAGAGCAAAGGGGTGCACGAGGACACAGCTACCCTGCCATCCACTGCACAAACCCAGCACAAGGAGCTCCTCAGCCCATGCACCCAGCTCAGCCTGCTGTGACCCCAGAGGGCGTTGTGAAAGCAGCATCTGCAGGAACTGGTTGATTTGCAGCACCATCTTATGCTCAAGAAAAAACTGACCATAAGGTGTTCCCTCCAGGCCCAGTTATGCAGCTATGGTGCTTCACCTGTGGAATTATAAAGTGCATAAGAAGTTGTTTCTAAACACGGGGTTGTTGCAATTCCCTTATTAAAAACTTTAATAATGAATAATTTATCTTAGTTTCCACTTTGGAAACCCACTATTATAATCATATGGCATTCTTTGGTGGTTTGGGGGTTGGTTATTTTTCTTTCAATCATGGCATTCCCAAAGGCACAACCATTAATCATAACTATTCTATTACTAAAGAGAGGAAACAAAAAAAAAAAAAAAGGAGCTACTTCAGCTGCTCTCCCTTCCACATCTCCAGAGAGGCCACGAGTAAAAGACTACACCTTTAGAGTAGATCAGTTTGGGGAAAAGGCAGGGAGAAGCATACTCCCTCAGCTAAGCTAAGAGGAATTAAGTTTGGGAAGCAATGCTTCCAAAGTTAGTATCACACCTTCTCTCATCTTGAAATTGGCAACTACAATAATTTGAAAGGCAGATAAGCCCAGATCAGTTTCTAGTGAATAATGAAAACAGCTTATATGTAGGCAAAATTGATTTTCACCAAGTGTTATTGAACATGAGAAAATAATAAATCGTACTGAAACCACTTATGGAGCTGTCTCCCAACACAAATATTTACTTTATGACATCCAGCAGTAAATCTGCAATCCCTTTTTAATGCAAGTTAGCATGTCTCTTCCTTTCCAGAAAGAATACTAGAACCACAGAGGCCTTAGCTGGTCGTACACCCTCCTCCAGACACCACTACCTTAAAAAAGTATCCACGTCTTAAATCGTTATTGGAAATCTTCTTTGAATAAAGAAAACGTTATGAGCATTGATAATTCATGTCAGAACTGTATACGTCCGTACTGTGTCTGTCCCAACAGAAGTGGGACAAATCGGGAACAAAAGAGAGCGAGCTGTGGACACGAAATAGATTAAACATAACTCAGTAGCAAGGGAAAGTCGCCAGGGCTAGGTCTGCTCTGTATCTAGCGTCTCCCAGTGTGCTGGCGATCCAGGAAACAAACCCAGGCTCTAGGGAAGGTGTCGAGCTCAGAGCACCGTGCAGCTGCCGAGGGACACAGCCCGAGTCCCAACACGCAGCTCCCGCACACCCAGGAGGGTTTTGCAGCGCTCCTTACCCACAGGAATGGCCTGAGCTTGCTTGGTGACCGGGCTCCAGCGGCACACCTTCCTGCCCGTGATGTCCACGTACAGCAGCGCGTTCTCCTTCTCGTCCCACACGGGCGACTCCCCGATCCTGCAGCCCTCCTTGGCCACGCACTCGATCCTGACGGACGACATGGCCTGCAGAAGGAATTGTCACCGCGTGTTAACGTACACCGCGGCGAGCAACGAACGGGAAAAAAAAAAAAAAAAAAGAAAAAAAAAGGGGGGGGGAGTAATACAAGGGAGGTAGAAAATGAAATCGGGGGGGTGCGGGCGGGCGCAGGGAGGTAAAGGCCGCTCCGCCGGCGGGCCCGCCCCCGCACGCCCGGCCGCGGCTGCCGGGGCGCACCGCGTGTGCCATGTGCACACGTGCATGTGCTATGTACACACATGCACGTGCCATGTGTACACATGCATGTGCTATGTACACACATGCGTGTGCATGGACCCGCGTACCTGCCTGTGAGCGCGGGACAGAAGAGCGGCAATAATAAACGTCAATAACTAACAATAACAACGGAGCGCGCCCCCGAGCACGCCCCGGCCGTACCTACTCCCGGCCGTACCTATTCCCGGCCGTACCTATTCCCGGCCGTACCTATTCCCGGCCGTACCTACTCCCGGCCGTACCTACTCCCGGCCGTACCTATTCCCGGCCGCGCAGGAGCGCTCCCGCCGCCGCTCTTATAGCGGGCTTGGGGAGGCGAAGCGGCCGCGCCTCGGGTGCCCCCGCCAGGGCCGGCCCCGCCCGGCCGGGCTGTGCTGCCGGGCCCTTCGGGATCCTCCTCTCCGGGCAAGGCCAGCGCCAGCAGCGAGCGGTGGCGGCTGTCCAAGCAGCAGCGGCTCGGCACCCCCCCTTCCAAGAGCTGCAAGGAGAGAAAAGAGGGAGAAGAGCTTTCCCACCGCAGCGGCTAGGTTTCTCAGGCCTTGGAGAGGCTGATTTCCGAATGGCCTGTATTCTCCCTCCCTCCTTGCTCTGGTGTAGGTGGCCACAGAGACTTGGCCCTGACTTTCAGCATCAGGGATCCTCCACAGCTCCTGCAGCAGCACCTTGGTTATCCAGAAATCCTGGGTCTTCAGTGTGCCCTGTCCTCTTTTACTCCCTGTGCTGTATAGTCTCAAAAACTTCCAAAGGCAAAAGGAAAACGGCTGGCAACAAAATTTTCAGATACAGTTGATTGTTGCTATGGCCGCTATATCTCCCATGCTTCAAATCTCAAAGCAGTGGGTATTTTTTATATCCCAGGTCTCCTTTAGCATCCCATGACATAAATACACGACATAGCCTTTTGACTTGAGTTGGTGATCCCCATTGGGATCAGTGACATCAAACAGCTTCACTCCCATGGCTCTGTGCCTTGTGTGTCTCCTCCTGGAAACTCAGGAGCACAAGGCAGGAACAGGCTGGCTTGCTGCTGTATCCCCACAAACCAGAATCAACTCAGCTGCTCCAAAACTCGCCTCTTCCCCATCCAGACTCTGTTTTCCAGCTGGCTTGTGTAACAGCCCCATTATTCAAGGGGCACTGCACACCAGTGATCACATAGCAGCAGAGTCTTTTAGGAGGTAGTCCCCACACAGGTCCTCTTAGAGATTTTATTTGCTCCTTATCATACACTCTCCTCCAGGCAGTTACCTTCTGTTGGATATTTTTATTTGGTTGCCTTTATTCATAAAGCAGGTGGTCACAGCCCAGACTTTACTTGGTCACATTTTTTTCTATTAGTGGTATATTTGGAAAGTTCATGGGCTACATGACCTTACCAAGATGTGTTTCATGTAGGCTTCTTCTGATAGAGTACTGATGTGATATCCATTGACTTACTGTCACCTTATCTGAGCAGTTAGACTTCTATTTTATAGGCTTCCATGGCATTCCTTCAGTGCTTAGCACTGAATTTCTCTTTCTGTCCTACTGCTGCATGTACAACAATCATCAGGATTTCATCTCAGACCTGAGGCAAGCAAATTATTAGCAACAATCAACACAGAGAAACATCCAGAACAGAGTGCCACATCTCTCTCCTTTGTTCCATACATTTTATAACATGGAAAGAAGATGAAGAATTTTTTTTAAAAACCACATGCAAAGAATTCATTAAGTACAATTATTGCTTCTTACAAAGCTTAGCCACATTTACTGCTTTCCCATTGTCTTTGCACACTACAAGGCCATTTGGGATACAATGCAAGAGCTTACTGAATCCAGCAGCAACAGGAGATACACCCTCAGCTCACCTGGCCAGACTCTCTGCTCCTTGCTGACTTAAGCATTTGCCAGCATGGTTTGGAGGCATCAAAACAAGCTGGGTGCTGGCACACACCTTGGGAGAAAATAAACAGCTTCTGTAAGCACTAGGTTACAACACAAACTCTGTGCCATGTATTTGGAGCTTGATTCTCTAGTTACATGGGACAGTACCCCTGCTTTGTCTTCCCTATAATGGCTAATCCAAGCTTGTTGAAAGGTAGAGCAAGGAGGAATCCATGGTGGGGTGCCTTAACAGAAAGCATCAGATCAGGTCTTCTGCCTATACAAGTTCACTGTGTGAGAGAAGACCACAGAGGGGATGGCTGCCAAGGGCTGTGCTGCCTTGTGCCTTGCCCACTGGGAACTTCCCACTGTTGCACCACAGCCACCGAGTCTACTGTGTGGCCTCCAAATTTGACTGATAGGGAACTTACACAGCACCTCTGTGGCTTCCAAAGGACATGCTGGTAGTTTAGCATTTATTCCACATGGTAGGAGGGAGCAGGGAAGTGGAATTCTTACTTATCTACAACCATGAAGAACACAAAAAGGAGATCTGTGATGCAGGAAGCCTTGCAGGGTGAAGTCACAGCCCTCCACCAGCCTGCAGGTTCCCTGAGCCTGCCAGAAGCCATTACCCTTCTTGCCAGTCAGGAAACGCTCAGCAGCTCTGGAGAACAACCCAGAGCACCACAGAGCTGGAAAAATCCCCCCACCCTCAGTGACTGTAGGCAAGAAGAGGTGCTGGACTATTTCAGGCACTATAGAGACTGGGTTTTACTTCTGCTCGTTCCTGGAAAGTTGCAGTTGTTCTCTCTTTTTATGATCCTGATATGTCTTCATCTTTAGAGCAATCTTTTCTTTTTTCATTCACCTGTAGTCTTTACTATTGTTAGTCCTCCTTCCTGCTTGAAGGTGGGAGGGCTCTATGCCTTATCTGTGGCTGGTATGGAGTGCAAATGCTGTGTCTGTATCCCAAGAGCTGCCTCTGAGTATGGAGCCTGTCAGGCCTCCTTGGCAGATGGGCAAGGTACAGCTGAGAGCAGGGACCGCACCAAGAGCAGTGGAGCCCAAGGAGCCACTACCTCAGTAGAAGCCTGTTAAATCCATTAGGGCAACCAGAGTAGGCACATGGGAATTCTCCACTAGTAAATAATACTGCATTTGGGGCTGCACAGATGGAGGGACAAGCAAAAAACACTGAGCAAGAGCAGAGGTAGAAACATTAAATCAGTCACTGCAATCAGTTCGCTGGGAAGCAAGAGTTGGCACTGCCATGTACTTGTTTGCAGCCAAGTATAGTGCTTGGAATTGGCTTGTGTATCCAGGTCAAGTTTTAC
This sequence comes from Cinclus cinclus, assembly GCF_963662255.1. Classification (NCBI taxonomy): domain Eukaryota; kingdom Metazoa; phylum Chordata; class Aves; order Passeriformes; family Cinclidae; genus Cinclus; species Cinclus cinclus. Next base: position 84,712,777 of record NC_085047.1, read on the forward strand.
TTGTTAGCAAGCAACAAGTAACTCCAGGAGAGAGTTTCAATTGTTTACTAGTCTGAATGATCACAGCTGCATATTTAAACATAATAAAACATTTTCCAGAGTAGTCCATTTTCCTGTTTGCAAATGTCTGCTTAGAAGAAGGTGGCACCAGCAGATTTGTGCCCATTGACTAATTTATGTGTCTAACACTTAGCACTGTCACACAAGTTAATGCAGAATGGATTAAGAATCTGAGACAGGGAATCTTCTACAAAGGATTGCACCAAACCACCATGAAGTCACATTGAAGTATTTAGCCTTTAAAGACCAGTTTTCACAAAAATTACAGTTCTCCCCTGTACTTTTTACAGTTTATTACACAGACTTCTTTCAGCACAATTCCTTCTGTACTGGCCACAGGCTCATGAAAAAGCATCTCTCACGAACACAATGTTTAAGCAAACGTGTGACCCTTCCCACTGCAGCCAGTCTCCTCAGTGCTTCATGAACGCCCTCACAGTGTCACACACACACATCCAAATTCTTTGTCACAGGAGCACCAACAAGTACAAGTTTCTGCTGCCTTAAGCTGCCTCACAAATCTGGAGTTCTCAGCCTGTGCCTCTCCAGACCTCTGCTCTGTACCAGGAGTAGTTGGGCAACAGGGTGCTTCAGAAAGCATTCTTCAGTGGAGCACAGCCAAGACATTTCTCATTAATGCCTTACTTTTCTGGTCTTTGTACCCCATGTGACCTGGATTTACATTTTGCTTGCCTCAGGATAAAAAAAACCTGAGCATTGATATGTGCTACAGCAGCTGCAAAATTATAGTCACAACAGAGGTCATGCAACAGAGCCAGGACTTCAGGGAAAGGCAGCATCTTTCATTCAAATAACTGATTTAGCAACAGTGCTTTCAGTGTTTGCAGCTCACAGGCATGCAGATCCTTCTTCTGGCCAAATCAAAAATAAATTTCAAATTAACTGCAGATTTAGGGTGACTTCACAGAGCTCTAATTTAAGATGTTCAACCAGACAATTTGAGGAGTCTGGTTTATGTACTCGCCATTTGTAATGAGTGTGAACTACAACTTGTGTATTAATATCTGTATCACCTGGTTCATCCAGTTTTTAGGTCTCTGTGCTTCCTTTAACCAGGAGAGATCTAGGTCTGCCTAATGTATAGTGATTAATGAGGAAGAGGACGAAAACAATGCCCCTACTTCTCTTTAGAGGAGACAAGAGAACAATAGCTGAGCCAGTTTTAAGGGGGGAGGGGGGGGGGGCTCTTTGGTCAGGTTCCATTCAACCTTATGTAAATGGAGCATAAAATGCCAGTGACAGGGGTTCCCAAACTACTCAGCACCACCCTTCTGAGATAAGGAACTACAAAGGAATGCAACCAGACACTGTGGTTTCAGGTGAAGTGGGTGGGCTAGTTTAGAGGTGTTTTTCCCCCTCAGATGGCTCATTCCCTCACTAGGGCCTGCACTTCCTGAGGTATAACCAGAGCCGTTTTCTTAAGTCATATAACGCTTTTTCTTTTTATAGGTACTACTCTTGAAGTCTGTCACAAGCTCAAGAGCTCTCAGATGACCACAAGATTTCTTGATGGCACCTTCCTTTTATGTTGCTGTTGTGCTAAGTTTTAAATTCTTCCTCAGGGCACTGGCCTACAGATTTGGTGAGCAGAACAACTCTGGAACTTTTATGAAACTGTCCAAATACAACTTGGGTCCTGCTCCCCAGTGCTCTCTCCCCGGGTTAGCGTGGGTGGAGGCAACACCTGAGAAAAATCAACAGAAACCGGAAAAAATGTCTTTAGGATGTTTAAGCCAAAAGAAACCATAAAGATGTCATTATGGAGCCTACCCAGAGATTTAAAACAATGTACATCAGATAAAGCAGCCAAGGCGAGGCAGATACCCAGCTCCAAGGCTGCTGAGAAAGCAATGGAAGGCAGGGAGGATCTGCCCAGCCTGAAACAAAAGAATCCCAGAGAAAGGGTAGGGCAAGGTGGATCCAGAAGGTTGTACCAGACAAAAGAAGCCTACTGAAAAAAAGAAAGATTATCTGGAAGCTGCATATACAGGGTCAGGGAAACTGATGAGCAAATATCCGAGGCTGCTTCTCCTCTTACAGTCATGTGGTCATACAGATTTATCCAAGCTCTCTGCAGAGGGGTGAACTTGAGGAACACAAATAGGCATGCACATTCGCTATTTTCAAACTTACCCAACTGCTAGGTAACATTTTCTTTCAGAAGTCTGTGTGTGCAGTCACTTTCATCCAGCTGTCACATCACACTAGATGCAGTGACTTGGTTAGGAGCAGAGCCTGGCAGCAGTTATCCCAGAATCACCTCTGCAAGAAGGGACATATCGCAGTTTCACCTCAGGAGTGGCGAAAGTGTTCAGCCACGAAGCTGGTGTAAAAGGAAGGTGCAGCAGCAGCAGCAGGGCATCTCTCATGAAACCAGAGCCCAGAAGTCTGTGTCTTCACTTCTTCCTAAGGAAGCCGCTTTGAGGCACTCCATTGTTTTCCATCTCTGCCCTTCCCCAGTATTTTTCCCTTGCATGCCAAGTTCCCCGGTTGTGCAAGCAGCTTTTGTTCTTTAATTTGCATCAAAAGCATATTTTCCTAATAGATGTGTCAATTCCCTGCAGTGCTAAACCTTTACAAGTACTGGGATCATCCAAATTCCTAACAATCAAAATGAGTGGTTGAGTGGTTTCGCTGGATTATCTTGGAAGCTCGAAGAGGCAGGCTTTGAACGCTGGGTCCCTCCCAGGTATCAGATCCACATCATGAGTCTGCAGCACAGCCTGTACATCCAGGCCAGGTCGCCAGAGGTACTACATCAAAATCAAGGGAATGTTTCAGGCTTACATTTAATAGCCAAACATTTGTAATTTCTCCTTCAATCGTCTGGGATTCATGGTGCAAAGAAAATATCCCACAAGTGATATACGCAAGTTATAACTGAGAAACATTATGGCAGAAACATAATTGCAGAAATGATGGTGCTCAGAACCACTGTCCAGCCCCTTTAGTCCTTGGCTCATGTTACCATCAACAAGTAAACAGACTTAGTTATTTGAGAAGACTCTACAAACCAATAGTAGCTTTTTCCAAATTAATGGGGACACCGATCTTCCTTGGCCCTGTCTTTCCCCACATCCCAGCCACAAGCAGACTTTATGTGGACAGGGAATTAGAAGCCACCTGTCAGACCACAACAAGGAAGTCTATTGCTGGTATCTGTTGCAAGATGCCTTTAGGGAAGAAGAAATCCTGATCCTGAAAAACAACTGACAGTCTAATGCTTACTGCTTCTTCCTAGTGCTGGTTTTTCTTTCCTTCTGTTTGTACCTTACCTGCCTTTCCCCCTTTTTTTTACCTCCTCTCTGCTTTTCAGCTGAGGGATTTGGGCTCCTTTTCACCTAAGCTTTCTCCACCTGCAGTTCCAGCCTGTCTGGGGCCACCTGCTCAGTCACTCCCGTCCTTAAGCCAGTCCACAAGTGTGCTGTTGGCTGCTCAGCTCTGACTCACTTTGCTGCTGCCAGACCCATTGCAGGCCGGAGCCAGTGCTGCCTGCGACACCCACGTTGCAAATCCCACCCTTCTTGAAGGCTGCTAGCTGCAGGGCCAGTCAGAGCAGGAGGGATGCTTTGGGATCAGTTGTGTAGCTAGCCCAGCATCTCTCCCTCCACCTTCTCATTTTTCCTTCTTCCCTGCTCTAGTCCAGGGAGCAGCTCCTCTGTGCTAGCAAGGTACCTCACAGCACCGGCCTGTGGGAGCAGGGGGAACTACAGCACAAGGTCGGGTACGAAGCCAACATGAAGCCAACATGAGCCCAGGAACGTGCTCGCCCCACTCTGTCCCCTGCATGCAGACTGGTGAGCGTTCAGCTGCACACAAGAGGGATCAGACAGAAGGCCTGGCTACAGCTCTTCCTCTATACCTCACTTTTTCCAACCAGGGAAAACCAGCCATACTACAGCATAAGCAAATACATTGAAAAGTGAGGCCAGGGCAGCAAATGGTCTGTTACATTTGCTCAGCTAGGCAGAAACAAAAGCCAGGCTCGCACTATTTGCTAAACACAGCAAATTAGTGCTCAGCGACTCTTTTTTTGGGAGGCTGAAGGGGAAGGGTTTTCCTGGATACTTGTTAAAGTATTGCCAAATCTGCAGAAATAATTTACTCCTGATGGACACAGTACTGATGAGTTTTACAACCTGCCAGACACAGAGAGTAAAGCCCTGAATAAATCACAACAAATGAAAATATTGTTAGCAGTTTCATAATTTAATGAAAAAGTACTTGTAAAAAGGGGACATCTGAAAAAGACCGAGTCCATCTTGGAAAATTGAATATATATATATATTTATATGTATAAAACAAAATGCAAAAACACAACAAAAAATTGACAAATAAGGTTAAGAGGTAATACTTCAAACAGTTAGCCACCGAACGCACAATAAAAACTAGCAAATGCACTTTGGGGACAATACTTGAGAACTACATAACCAAGGGCTCCTTCATATGTCTACTAAAATCATGTAAAAATTAGCAAAACCATTGCCCAGACTGGAAACAACTGAATTGATAACCCCAGAAGAGCAGAAATGCTGAGTTTTGCTGAAGCACCATTTTCCCTCTCTTCTGTCATATGCTTCCAGCCACAAAATAACATGAACACTTTGCTGACCTCCCAGAGAAGTGTTCCCAATAAAAGCTTCATAAAATTTCATGGCCAGTGAGAGGATTACTAATAAATATCGAAGGAGAACTAAGAGAATCAGAACCAGAATACAAATGAACAGACATTTGTTTACTTATTCTGAATGACCCATGGCTTAGAACACAAAGCATTTCCCATAAAAATAAAATATATGGAAACCTAAATTGCTACTGTATATTTACACCAAAAGAAATAATTTTGAAGATACAGTTCTAGAAAGATCAATTACACAAATATACATAAAATCAAGAAGTAAAAAAAAAATTAAAAATTAAGATGCATGAAGCAAACAGAGCAGATTGGCCAAGTATACTTTTTTTATTATTTCACTACTGAAGAGTCCTCCAGCACCTGACCTGCTTGTCCTACTGCAACTAGGGAGATTTCAAAGTTTAAAACAAATATGAAAAAGTCGTCACCATTTCCCAACCTAAAAGCAATAAATTAAATCTGTGAAGCAAAATGAGCTGTTGCATATTCAGGTCCTGCATAGTCATCTTCATGCTGTGTAGGGAACACCTTTTTGTTTGCAGACAAAACTGAACCCTCAACAGAGCTGTACAACATGCCCTACACCTATGGGTCATTTCAGCCAGTGATGTGGGAACAGAGGATGCTGTGTTTATGAAATGTACAGCATTTCAGACAAAAACAGTGCAGTCGCTTAATTGATCAACACAACACCATCTGTAAAACAAGATGTTTGTTTGCATTCAAACAAAAAATTCCCTGTCTTTGAAACAAACAAAAAGGGATTCATTGCCTTCCCTTCTCAACTCCTCTATCAGTACTGGCTGAAATTTAATCACTATGTAACGACTACTGATTTTAAAGGACTTACAAAAAATGTGTTAGACTGGGAAACAGCAACTAATCCAGAGGTTGAAAAGCAGCGTAATAAAATAGATTTTCAGCAATTAAAAAACCCAATTTTTAATTAAACCATCATACTCTAAATGATGACTGGCTAAAATTTTGCAGACCTAGATGCCAGAAAACTCCTATGCCTGTGTTCAGGCAACTAGGGTTGAAAATTTGCACCTGAAAAAAAAAAAAAAAATCAGCTAAATCATTTCTAATTCTGCTGACTTTAAAAATACCAGGTAAAACCACCTCTGGATATGAAATCTCCATTTCAAGAGGAACCTGGCATCACCGGTGATTGCCTAAATGTAAGTGTCAAATAGCATTTTTCTTTGAAGTAGTACATCTACTTTTGTAAACACTATCCACAAAATTAGCCATCTGTACTTGTTAGCTGGGTAAAATATTTACAAGTGCATCCCACAACAAGCATCTATGTACAGAGATTAAAAAAACTGAAGTACTAGAAGTTGTATATTTACAAAATAAGCAAATTATTGTGAAAAGAAACACAACCTTCAGCAAAAGCAGGGAATGGGGGCACGTCTAGAGGTCAGCGAGTTGGGCAGCGCCAGCGACGCCTGCTTCCACCCTCCGCAGGGAGCCTGCAAACGTCACTGCAGTTCAAAGCCTCCTGCAGAAGGGGATCGTCACTTAGTAGTCACTTTGGGCTTGATCCAGCAGAGCACACCGGGCATGTGATCGGATATCTGAGCACAAACGTTCCCGGGGGAAACCAGCAGGACTATTCACGTGCTTAACTTCCTAACACATCCGCAAGTGCACTGCTGGATCAAAGCCATACTGCAGGTGCCGTAACAACGCAGTTTCAGTGTCTCCATTTGCAGTCCCTTGCAACACATTAGAGCAATGTAAGGACTTCTTTAAAACCTGTCCACCACCACGGGACTGCTTCCACATGAACACAGTGCCTTGCACTTAAGCTGGCAAGGGGGAAGCGGGTTCCTGAATTTTTGCACAATTAACCGGTTCGTGCTCTCCCAGATGTTGCCCTCTAATAAAACACATGATTTCCACGTGACTTTGTGGATAACTGAGCTAACCTTGCGAAGACTGCAAACCAATTCACAGTTGAGCAAAACTACTCTGATTTCTCTCCCCTCCCCCATCCCCTACTGCAGCTCTTCCTAAATAGGTCCTAGACTATTTTCTGGAACCTTTTGATGCTGAGCTTTGCACTGGTACACTGGAATACATAAAGGCTGAATTACCCCGTGGGGGCTTCTAATCACCTTTGTACCGAACTGTGAGATATCATATTCTTCTTGTTTCTATTGTGACAGTCTCGTCCAAAGTCCTTACTTGGGCTTTCTCTCTCTGAGCTACTTCGTCTTAACCTCACTTGCTCTTTGTTTTCATCGCTTTCTGCCTCAGAGTCACTCAGTTCTAAGTCAGGACAGTACCCATCGTTGTCCTGGTATGGAGCACCTTCAAGTGTCTGCTTGCTCCACAAGCGATCTTTTGTTGCAAGTCTCCTTGTTGGCTTTTCGCAGCACCGGAGATCTTCCGTGGTCCTCACCAGACTGTTGGTAGCCTCTTTAAAGGACCGGCTGAAATGTTCTATGGTGGATTTTCGGAATCCACTCTGGCTGGCCAAGTGAGCCGTGAGCACGGACTCTTGTTCGTAGGACGTCTGGCTGGAGCTGTCTCTCTGGCTCACATCTCCAGCCCTGCCAATCAGACCATTGGATTTGGACACCAGCCTTGAGTTCTCCTGCTGCACCCGTCCATTTCCGATGGAAGACTGTCCATGCAAAGCAGCCTGGAGTGCTAAAGGCTTCCCGGATGGCTGGCCCCGGTGAAACTCCATCAGCTGCGTAGGGCCAGAATCCTTTGCCTCACTCCGAGGCTTGCCGATCCCTGCCAGCAACCCGTTACTTCTGCTGTCGTGCTGATACCTGGCATAAGATTTTGCTTTAATTTCAAATGATTCCTTTGACATTGGCATACTCCGTTTGCTGTAAACAGTGCTGTTGTTGTCAGGAGAAAGCGGTCTGTTGCCAGGCTTCAGCGAGTTATTTTTGCAGTCTCCTAATGCTGATTTGGGCATTTTTAACTTCAGGGTGATCCTGGGAGGTGGGTAGAACAGTGTGTTCTCTAGTGCACTTGTCAGGGTATGGCCTACAGGAGAAAGAGATGAGGAAGCAGAAAAAGAAAAAGGCTTTTTTAAAAAGGGTAATTTATTTTGTCATCCATAACAAGTTTTATAGTCTATTATATGGTCATGCAACAGTAAGAAGCATTTGCAAATAATTAAAAGGCTCATATTCAGTTTTGGATGAAGAAAAAACAATGCTTCAAACTGAGTCTCAATTTGGACTTAGTTCAACTCTCTGCTTTGTATTGCAAAATTCTCTTAAGCTTTAAAAGTCTTTTTACCTCAGCATATGAGTTTTTTATGGAAATACATGCAAACAGCACCCACTGCAAGTATCAAGCTATTATAACAAAGTGTTGAAAAAGCACTTGTATTTGTAAAGACATTAAATAAACTTAGAAGACATTTCTAATAAAATGCATTTACACAAAAGCAAGGAGTTTCAGAGTGCCGCTGCTTCCATGAAGTACTAGTTTGATCTAAAACAGTTAAAAAAACCTCTAACCTTATCAGTACTAATAAAACCTATCCATGTTTCAGAGGAAGAGACAAAAAGCACAAAGACTTCATCCTGAATTGGTGAAGCAGGTATCCTGAAAGACCTGAGAGATCTTAATTTCACACAGAAAAATACCTGCCTTTCCTACTAAAAAAAATAAAATTCCAGTAACTACACCAGCATGCATATGCTCTTCCTCTTTCCAAATACCGTGTTCCTTATTTTAAAAAGTTGCTGTAAATGTGAAGGGCAGAGTGGAGTTTGTTATCTCAGCATTCCTAAACAGTTACTAGTCCCTATTAACAACCAGAGTACTTAAACTCTCTTGGAAGGAAGGAGAGCAACTGCAGATGGTAAGCTAAGAAATCTGCACTGCTCATGATGTGCACAAGGCACATGAGAACAGCAGCAATTCCCATCAGTCCCTCTTTCCCTTGCCTGAAGGAACCGACTACTGACAGCAAGCAGAAAAGCCTTCCCAGCTAGAGAACCAACCAGCAGGGTAGAGTTTGCTGTGGCGAACCAGTGCCACGGACCAGCAACCCAACAGTGCAGAAACCTAGAGACCACCACCAGCTCATTTCGGCTATCTGGATGCCACAGTGAAAAGCAATAGGTATATAACAGAAACAGTAATAAAATAAAGAAATATTCAAGCAAATATTTTAAGCAATTACAGAGTTCTCTCTGTGTTGCTACTTTGACTACGTACTCGAAGAAAATTCTCTAAGGCATTTTTACATGTTAAAAGCACTAACAAGGGACATAAAGAGAATACACTGCTTTAGTTTAAATGCAGGCAGGTTTTATAAATATTTTGCATTTATATGATTACCTGCAGCAATTTCCTGATTAATGAGTTGGACTTGCAAGTTGAAGACCTGTTCATGTACTTTACTGTGGGACAACTTCAGTTTCTCTCTCCTGCTTACCATGTAGCACAGATTTCTTACCTATGGAGGAATAACGTGAGACTTAACAGGCAATAAGAAAATAAATCCAGACATAGTTTAAAAAGTGTATCAACAATAGAATCAAAACAACATTACATGCAGAATCCCTTTGTAAAGTTCTTGTATCACTGAACATACCTAACTATGCATTTAAAAAAACGCTCAGCCTGGAGAAGAAGAGGTTCTGGAGAAAGACCTCACTGCAGTTTTTCCTTATATGAAAAGAGTTTATAAGAAAGACAGAGACATCAGAGCCTGTAGTAACAGAAAAAGCAGTAATGTTTTTGAACTGAAGGAGGGTAAGTTTACATTGGGCGTAAGGAAGACAGTGAGACACTGGAACAGGTTGCACAGAGAAGTTGTGGAGGCCCCATCCCTTGAAGTGTTCAACACCAGGTCGGATGGGGCTTTAAGCAACCTGGTCTCATGGAAGGTGTCCCTGTCTATGGCAGGAGCATTGGAACTAGATGGTCTTTAAGGTCCCTTCCTACCCAAACCATTCTGGATTCAGTTCCACAGAATTCTACTTCTACTACTTGTTTGAGTTAATAGCAAAATTTCCACCTAAGGCAATAGAATAAGAAGAGACACTGAAAGTTCTTGATAAACACCTAAAAGTGCTTTTAAAACACAGAAACAGCACAAGGGCTGGTTGAAAGGTGTCTGCCAAACATACTTTCCCGAGCACTCAGTTCCATCTGTTCAGAACTGGAATCTCTTTACCTAGAAACAAAATTCCAAGATTCCCAAATTTATACTTATCCCAAGATATAACAGAGTAGAAAATCCTGTGGCACAGGAAGTTCAGAAGCTTGGAGACAGGCATTCCAAATTATGAATCACCTCCACTAAGCAAGAATAAGTACATCAATTTCCATGAAATTTGGTGTAAACCAAACATTCATCAAAAAGCTTAACACGGTCTCCTGAAAAATAAAAAACAACCCACCCCCAAATACCAACCCTCCATCAGAGGCATGTTATGGGTTCTGAATTTTTTCTTAGAGTAAGCTTCCATATCAAAAGCAGTCCTGGAAAAGATCTGAGATTTGTCATGATAGATTCAAGACAAAAGTTACACTGACAAGTGCAAATCTTGGCTCCAACAATCTTTTCATGTTGATCTCTCCCCAGTATTGTTTCCCTTTTTTTTGCAACACTATTACCTCTCTTCTGCTTTTACTTCCCCTCTTCTCATCACATCTATTTTATTTTGTCTTTTTTACATACACTACCTACCTCTAAGCACTTGAAAATTGCAGGTGACCCCTACCCAACAGGCCAACCTAACGAGCAGCTTCCAAGTGATAACAAGCCTCACTCTTATTTTTTGTTTAATAAAAGTAACATTTTTTCCCCATTTAATCTGTATCACTAACTACTACTACAGTGGGTCAAATAAATTTCCTCATTTTTTTAAACATTTACTCAACTGAAGCTGGAGTCAGAGTCTATTACCAAATACGTCCATTGTGCATAGAAATATGCATCTTGAAACACATAAAGGAATAACCTTTAAGTAAGTCAGGAAACACTGCTTTCACATTGTCTCTTCCACTGGACTGAGAGGGGCAGCTCCTGAAAGTCCTTGCAGCAGGCAGTGCAACATATCAAAAGACTGGAGTTGAAAGCCTTACTTCTTTTATTTTTTAGATTATTACTTTTAAAATCATCTTGCTTTGCTTTCTCACTTTCATTCACAAAGAAAGACCTTGCTCACCTGCAAATAGTTTTTCGAAACTTTACGAGTTAATTCTTACCCTCTCTAGGTCCTGCCTTAAATGCATGAACATCCTCATGCGAGTATGAATGCTATCTTCTTTCGGCTGCACCAAGCCATTTTCTTCATCCTCCTTGGGAGGAAACAACGGTTTGTTAAAGTTACTTTTTCGCTTTAATTTCCAGTAATTGTAGATGAAGTCTACAGCAAGTTTAGGAAGGCCCAGCTCTGCTGCAACATCCTCCACTTTTACTAGTGAGTAAAACTCTTCTTCCAGCTCTCGGAGTTTTTGGGCTCGCAGGCTCGTTTTCTCACTCTCTGTTTGCTCTGACACACTCTTGGGGTGCTCCTCAACATCAGGCAGCAAATTCTGTTTGTTCTTGCTGTGCTTTAGGCAATACGACTTGAACTTGACCTCATCCCCATCATCCAGGATGGTCTTCATCTCTAAGCTATGCTCAAAGGCACAGGTGACATGAAAGGCAGTGATGCAGCTTTTCACAGAGCACTGCAGACAAAATAAACAAAAAGCCTCAATTACTAATAGAAGCAGCAGAACATAAAAAAAGGACATAATTACCTCAACTACATGAAAACCCATCCTTACCAAAACCATTCTCCTACACATTCTTAAAAATATTGGTCCCTCTGATGTTGGTATTACCCAATACAGTATTTTCTTGTTTGCAGACTGTTCAGTGGAAAGTTTTCTGTCCATCTTTGACACACACAGTAGTGGCTCTTACACACCTCAGCCTTATTCAAAAGGTGGCTACCCAGACTAATTCTTAAATCTCTGTCTAGTCAACTAATTTGATAGCAAATGGCTATGAAGAAGCAGACATCTATCTCCATCTCCATTGTAAAGCATCTCTGAACACAGGAAGAACAAAATGCAAAACTGAAATTGCCCTTCTGACAGATTCACCCCTGCAGTCACTATGGGACAAGTACATACCTGAATGCAAGCACCAGTTTTCAGTTTGCATAAACTACACACTAGAGCCCATCGACTTGGTGGAATGTGAGACACCTTTGTGATTGGCTCCATCCTTTCTGGGCAAGCAATACTAACCTGTAAAGAAAAAAAGCAGTGTAAAAAACAGTTTCAAAGGAAAAAAAACCAAAACAACCCCAAGCTCTCTAATCATACCAGAAGAAGAAAGATATCAATTTATTTATCTTCTTGCAAGATCTCCACGTGCTCACGCTTCTCAGAAAGAGAGCCCAAAAGATCCCACATGGAAACTATAGTGGAATCCTATCAGTTTAACCTGGTGACTCAAAGTTGAAATTATTCAATTATTATTATTATTTGAGGCACCTAGAGCATGCCCTTGTTATGAATCAGTGTCCTGGTTCCAGTCAGGACAGGATTAACTTTTGCAGTAGGCCAGGAAGAAGCATGGCTAGGACCCAGAGGTTATTCTATACCAGCTCATGTAATTTTCTGAGAGTGGAGGGGAAGTCTCTTCTGGTCAGGTAAGTGTGGTGTGAAGCCAGTGGTCAGGGAGCATTGGCTCCTTCTGTTACTGACATTGTAGCTCCTACTGTTTTTCTTTTTCTTATTTCACTGCTGCTTCCAGTAAATTGCTCTTTTCTCGATCCATGATCCTTACCATTTGTGCCTCCAAATCCCCTCTCCAGCCTGCTTCAAGGGAACGGGGATGGTGCATGCTTTGAAGTGCTTCAGTGGGAACATTAAATTGGGGAACACCATTCCTAAACCACTAGTAGTTGAGAGACTGCAGTAAGTGGTACTTAAGTTCATTTCCATTCCCCCGTGGCTTTCTTTTTGGTTTTTTGGTTTATTTTTTTTTGTTTTGTTTTGTTTTCCTCTGTGCTGCTTTCACACATCTAACTTTAAAAGTGCCAAAATACAAGCCCCTCAGAACAAAACAGGAACAAGAACTTTTCCTGAAAAGTTCCTTCTATAGAATTCCTAGATCTGCTATGGTATTTGCTTCTGTTAACTCAAGATTTGGGACAGAACCAGATCTATCAGTCAGCAGCCAGGAGAAGCCTTGCTTGCCAGCTCTGCTTCTCCACTGAGCACTCCCACTGCAAGAGATAATCCTAATACACTTTCCTAACTATGGACTGTATCCAATATTATTTGAGAAAAAAATACAACAAACTTTCTTATTGCAAAGCAGGATATATAGTCTCATGCCAGTTTTCACAGACTTACTTTGGATGATCAATTCGTCTCTGGTAGACCAGATTATAGATATTACTAAAAGAAACAAACCCCAGATACAGACAGAATAGCTTTTCCTATTCTTTGTTATACCAACTTCCACATATCCATTGTGATTGAAGTTTCTCAGTTGCCTGCTGTCTATACAGGGAAATGAAGACTTTTCTCTATGATTTGGAAACCAAAACAGATATATCTATTTCTGTAGGCATCCCTAAGCCACTTCTGACAGGATTTATCCAAGTACAACAACAAAAACTTGGCCAGCTCTGAATGACTAACATGCAGAACCAGGCCAGTATGAGAACGGCACATGGCAGAAGATTTCAGTGGGATATCTGTCCCAGGAACATCAGTCTCCAAAAGCTTAGATTTTGACACTTCTACAACACTTCTTGAATTAAGCAGTTGTGTGCCTTGGAAGGCTACCCAGCTGAACCAAAACCACAATGCTGATACTAGCTAGAAAGCCCTCCACACTTGCTAAAAGCAATTCATCTGAATAGAGCAGATCTGTATTTCCTGTGATAGGAATATGGACTTCTTCTCAAAGGGGTCAAACCTAAGAATTCAAAGAGAGGAGGTTCCTAGGTCATGCTCTGTGGAACCAGAAAAAAACTGATGGTGTAAAAAAGCAGTTGAGGACAAGAATTGAACATCAATTATTTTGTTTTTCTAGAAAACTTTAAGAGCATTAATTTACAATAATTTTCATAGATTAACTCCATGCTAAGAGACACCTAGGAAAATCTGGGTTGTATGAATTAGTTTAACATGTTATAATTAACCTGGCAGCTTAACAAGAGCCAATAGACAAAGCTGAACTTCCTAGCTTCCCTTTGGGGGTACATCAATCTCTTGATACAGATACTAATTTTAAAACCTGTGTAACCCCTAAGGATGAAAAGCTTTGCTTCAGCAGACCTCCTCAGCAAGGTAGACTTACCCAAAGATAGCAGTGCTAAGTCACAGTTGCTACACTTAGAATATTTTTCCTACTCTCTCCTGATCAAGTAAGGATCATTTAAGCAGGTGGAAAAATAGCTTTGCAAGAGATTACTCAGTTCATCATTTCCATATTAAAAAAAAAAAAAAAGAAAAAGTTGATTAACAGTTCATGAATTAATGACATAAATTGACTCAAATAAGATAATGTTTGTTACAGTACTTCCCTCTCTGATCTGCCAAGTGCAAGCCCACATCTTCTGGAATATTCTGATGTCAACCAGCTGCATGTCATTTTCAAAAGTCTTCATTAGGAAGACACTAAGATACTTCAGAAGGTTCAGGTTTTAAAGAACAGCCAGGCAACACATGATGCACTCATGAGACAGATGTGACTAACAATTTAACCTTCCTATAGATTGGTGGAAAAGTGACAAGACTGTCCCTGGAATGCCTGAGTAATTTAACAAAATCATGGTAATGCACTTCAATATCATCAAATGTAGGTAACTTGACCATGCTCAAAACAGCTGGTTACAAGTTGCATAGGTATTTCTGAAACAATATTGTACAAAGATTGACTGTTACCACTACACTGAGAGACAAGACTTTGCTTAGGAATTAAGGGATTGCATCAATGTGTCAGGTTGCCTGTATTCTTTTCAAAAAGAAACTAGACTCTGCAATTACTTATTTCTGGAGACTGAGTAATATTAGCTTCCACTGGGCTTCCCAGCAGGAACTGGGAATTGACATAGACCTTTTTTCTCTGTACCTCTCTGCCCCCTTAAATGTTCTCCCTGCTCCTTCCCCAGAGCAGACTCATAAGGTCAGGAAACATTTATATTGGAAATACTGTTCATTCAGCTTGTAATGCTGACTATTGCTATCACCCCACTTTGTAAAAGCACAAAGAGGCACTTACAGAGTCAGGTACAATTTATGTATACTGGCCTTGTGCCACCTGCACGTTTCTGCAGAGAGGAGTCAAAGCAAAGTCCATTTGAACTTTGCTGCTCCCGAGGGATCCAGAGAGTAGAGGCCAACATTTTCATCCCCCAAGAACTCCCATTCCACGGCAGAAATGATCCATCTGCCATAACATGTAGTCATTTTCTCCATTTCTTCACCTTGTATCAGGTTACATGTTGACTGCTATACTCTGAAGAAGTTCTAGGAGTAGGAGAGAGTGAAGATGATGGGTTGTTGAAGCCTATTATGTGCAACTGTTATGCACCTGATCAATTACCCTGCTGTCCTCTGCTTCCCTGCTAATTGTGCCACCAACAGATCTGCATCAGTGGTTTGGAAGGGCAGCCCAGTGGCTTGAGCACAGCCTCTCACAACAGCAGCTCAGAACAGTCAATTTTATCTTTCCTCTACAGCCAAGGGGGGTTATTGCTTTCTGCTTCAGCTAACACCACATTGACTGACAGAGAACATACCTGTAATAGGTTATCTAAGGCAGAGAAACTTTGAATTTCAAAACACCCGATACAGGTTTTCTGGTAGCAGGGTTTCCTTTTTCTGATTTTTTTTTTAATTTAGAAGAACACTTTAAAAAAAAACAAACAAACATGAAATACACCACGCATTTATACTAAAGTAAAGGCAGAAGAAAAAAAGGTATAAACCAATGAGTACACTTTGGAAAGTAAAAGATTTCAATCGTGCCAATCAGTCAAAGGAGCAAAAAGAAAGCCTTTAAACAGCATTAACTCACAAGGAAGGCAGAGAAATAAAAAGATTTTATACAGTGCTAAATTAATTAATGCAGGAGAATACCTGGCACAATTGACTGCAGCAATGCTAGACTACACTTGGTGACTCACGAAGCCTCTTTGAACCTTTTGCCACAAGACACAGATAAGTTTATAGCCCCCTCCTCTCTGCTTTCTGCCTTGCTTCACTTTGTTAGGGCCCTAAGAGGAAATACCAGTGACTCTATAATTAATATTTCTTTTAGGTAGTTCCAGCATGCTAGTAGCTTGGAAGAAAAAAAAAATAGATATATGAGAATATACATTCTCCCCTAAAGCATCCATCCCTGGGTCTTTAAACTCTATGTCTTTCTTGCCCCCTGCAGCACATAAGGCCACCCCAGACAGGTACTGACCTGCCATTTTAGTAGAGATTTACAAAGGGTTTTCCTGGCTTCTCTGGTAACTGAATTGCTTTATAAGTGACAACACACAAGCCGGAGAGAATGGATACAAGAGGCATTTCCCATGCCTGCAGGCATGTGCCACCTCTTCACTATGCCTGACACACTTGGCATTGGTATGGAGAGGAGGAGGTGTCCTGGAATCACTGAATGGGCTGTGGAAACAGCTGAATTCAAGCCCTCCCACCCTGGGTGTCCCCCAGCAGCTTCTCTTCCTCAGCCAGAGGGAGATGGGCAGACAGGAAGCCAGGGTGTGCTTCCTGCCCAGCCATCACCTCCTTCCCAAACCTCACTGGTCTTCTGCTGATGAGAACAGCAAGGCAACCACATGCAGAACAGACCTCTTAGAAAAACCAGTCAGCTCAGACCCAGGAGAGCTTCCAGACAAGACACTTCATAGGCACAAGACAAGTGATGTTTTAGAAAATAAATACTTTTGTTCTTTTCTCAACTCCTCTCCCCTCAAAGGTGCAAGAGATGACAGAAACTACAAGTAGTCCTGAAAGACAAAGTGCAACTGCAAAGATAATCTCCTTAAGAAGCAGATATATATGCCTGAGACAACTAAGAATTACACATTATACCTGGTTGCTAGTCAAAAAAAAAAACAAACCAAAATCTTAACATCCTCCTCAAAGTTCTGCACACATCAGGCCTGTCTGCACTTGGGAGCAGAAGATTCAGAAAATAGTGTATCCTTGATTTCATGGTGCTGACAGATCTGGCTACTGTCTCACATTAAACCACCCACCATAATGGATTTGTGAATCTTACCAGAAATAAAATATAAATATACCAAGTGCAAAATTAAACACAAACTCCATCTACACCTAAGTGAACTTTCTGTTTTACAGGACTACACTGTGATGCTAAACTTGATTCAAAATGGAGGAGGAAGTGTAAAACTTCATTATGAAATTCTTCATATATGTTATGCCTTTACTTATAAGGCATAGATAACATGGAGATAAAAATTCTCATCTCCCCACCATTCAGAAAAAATTCAATTCAAAGAAACTTCAACTACAAATCTCATCATACATCCTACAAAAATAATGCAGTGCAAGCAACCTTTAAACAAGCAAACAAACATAACTCCAGAAAAAGTGGAGGAATTCATGCAAATTACACATGAATCCAAGCAGACATATTCATCAAAAAATATGAGAGACAATGAAGCTGCAGTTGTAAGATACAGCTTATATCAGTCACCCTTTCCAGCAGTTCACAGATACCATAATGGCACCAAGAAGTGATTGCTGACTAAATGGAGGTGACAAAGTGACTCATTAACAGATACAAGCTGGATTCTCTCCCAGACTTCACAGACTGAGCAGGCCTATCAAAATAAAGCCCAGTATTATGTCAAAGACCTTAAATCATGAGAATGTAAAAATGCAGAGGATGGAACAAGGAGATGAAGGAGAAGAGAGAAATTAGGGTTTTACCTCTGGAATCCAAAGAGCACAGCTCACATGTGCCCACTTGGTCCCTGTCCTGGTAGCTTTCATGGCACCTCCTCTTTTGGGACAGAGGAGGCACTGAGGATGTATTCCCAGAACACAGGTGCGACACAGCCAGCTCCCTTCAGGTACTTTTAAGATTCCATAGCAAGCCTTTGAGAAAAACAGGTATTGGAATCATTGTGCTGAAATTATTTCACACACAAGCATTCATATTCACACAGAGCAAAGCTTTCAAAAAGTAAAGGCACAATCTAGCCTCCACTTAATCTCTCTGTGATTTCTTTACCTTAAAATGAGTCAAGTAATCCAAGAGAGAAACAGCCTCAAAAGCAATAGTTTTTACACCTGTTTATAAAACATATCCATTGGGACTGCACAACAGCACTCATGTTACAAACCTTCACCTTTGCTTTTAGTGACTTTTAAATTTCTGAAGCAAACAACATGGATATTCCTTTAAATTATCTTCTGTATCTAATACTTTCTAGAATCATCATTTCCTACTGCTAAAAACATAACGCTCTAATATAACACTATTTAGATGTGAAGGAATATGAGCTGTTTGACTGAAAATCATTTCTTGCAATGTTTGTGGTTACAGTTCTGTGCACATTTTTTTCTTTAAATATTTATGTAATATTGCAACAAAAATTACAGCATATACTGGAGTTATAAGTATTTTATGCCTATTTCCCAAGTATTGCACTTAACCACATGGAAAATGAGTGATTTCTTAAGTTTTGCTTGGTTTGAGAATTAAAATTAAAAAAGGAAAATAAATAGTTTGATTTCCAACTCAAATTCTTTATGGTTCTTAATGGAACCAAGGTGGATCCTGCTGTACATACACATCCCCACTACCTCCATGAAGCTGAGTGTATCTGAAATCACTGCCACCAAATTTCAAATTCAATCAAACACTCCAATAAAAGTTTTATCAAAAGGGTGGATTTCACAGGAAATCTCATCATTTCTAACACTATCTCTGGTAATGTAACATTAAAATACCCAAAAGAATGGGATCATTACTTTTAACCATTCTTTCAGATTAAATCTAGTATAAAATTCCCATGCTTGCCTTCCCAGCCTTCTGGTTATAACATCTCAGTATTTAATATTAAACAATACCATGAAACACTACACATTTATGTCAGGGTTGTAGGGCGGGGGATTTTCCTGAATTAAATGCGGCAAGACTAACTAAACCTAAATGTTTTTTTTGATGTGACAACTCTTGTAGAAGCCCAACAGGGGGAGCTGCAATCCAAATTTTACAAGTGTTCTCCTCTGCGGCATATTCCCATCCGAATTCTTTCTGTTACTATAGCAGAAGTGGTCTAAGATCATATCTAGGGTGCTGGAAATGGACTGAAACTATTTTCTAATTTTAACTGATAAGCAAAGGATGCCTAGACTATTAAAACAGTAATTGCACAATGTGTTTGAGCCAGCACGACAGGGTACTGTGAAGGAGGAATTTTCTCACGCTCCTCCTCCCCTCCACCTCCAAACTGTGTGATGACAAACAGACCTGAGGCTACTTGTTGAACCAAAGCTGATCCAGATTAAAAATGAAACAAGCTGTGGTTATGGTTAGGATTAGTTCTAGCCCAGACACACTCTCCAGTTTGTTTCAGATAGATTCAGCACAGGGAAGAGTGAGGGAGGGGCAAGGAGGCAGCAAACCATCAGCTTAAGCTCAGCTGTCAACCATGAGCCTTTGACTGCAAATCCATCATTACTCCTTAACAGGCACAAGCCAGGACTGAAGCCCAGCTTCCAGTTGCCAGGACAAGTCCAGCTGCCAGCCATATTCCTGTCACTGGCCACCTTACTGCCAACTCAGGCTCACAGGCTGCTTCACACAGGGACATGGCTACAGAAGGCAGCCGAGCTAGGAGCCAGCCCACTGTAAGCAGTGAGATGACAGGTCTTTTTTCAGCCAGATATGTTTTCCAAATATTGCTTGTAGTCAGTACAAAAATACATTATTAAAAAAAAAAAAAAGAAAAAAAAAAAGGAGTTTTCTTGATGTCTTTTCAATTTATAGCAAAACTCCCTTCCAGAATAGGATGCACAGAAACCACAAGATTCACATCCCTTTTCTGATTATAAGGATACCTTTACCTGACTATGCTGAGCTCAGGCATAAAGTGTAAAGTCTTGGCTACATCTGAAACACTAGAAACATGAGCACCATTCAGACTGAGACCATGGTTTTTGCAACTGCTGATGGCTTCTGAAAAAAAATCACTCTGTGAAAGTGCCTACATGTGGTTCCAGATGGCTAAATTTGAACAGTCTACATCTGACTAAGTAACTAGTCAGTAAAGGACGAAAAGAGCTCTGAAACAAATGATCTTTACATTTCTCACAAACAGGCAAGCCAGTATTTCCCATCCTGTTTATCTTCAAAAGTAATAGGGGAAAAAAATTATTTACAGTCACACAGGAAATACTTGCATGTCCCAAAAACACACTGTGCATTCTTGTTAGACTGTAGCTGTCCACTTACTAACTATGCTAGGCCACTTAATCTACTGTAATTGTTAGAGTCTAAAAATTCACCTCAGTGTTGCACCACCTTTCAAATGTACAAAACCACAAAGTCCTCCACTTAACATTTAATACCTGTTCAAATTCCACACTTGCCTAGGTAAACTTAGACCACAGGACAGCGTCAACATATCTGCAGGCACTAACCTGATGGACACAAATGTTACACTTGTCACAGAACACCATGTCATTCCCATCTTCACTGTCTGGGGACCGGCACACATCACAGATGACATCCTCATCATACTCGATCCCCAACCCTTCTTCAGTCTCAATGGCATGATTCATGTTCTCATGGCAGTGCCGCTCCAGCACTTCAATTGTCTTTTCCATTGTGTTTTCATCCAGGAGCCCACATCCTACAACAGCAAAAGGGAAGGGAAATTAGAGGACAGTCAGATGCTTCTGACTGAGTCAGAGAAGCAGGAAGAGAAAAAAGACAACTTCTAGCAACTAATGCAGTAGACACAGCATCTAAAAATAAAATTAAAATAGACAAGATTTTTCACTCACAGACTAATTATAACATCATTTTATAAATATAAACAGAACTACTACTTGAGTAAAAATTTTACACAAATCACAACGTTGCACCTGGAAGAAAACACTGCAGCATAAAAGACAGCAGTTGCTGTAACTGCTAGCTGCTCTTAT
Source organism: Cinclus cinclus (assembly GCF_963662255.1). Lineage (NCBI taxonomy): Eukaryota > Metazoa > Chordata > Aves > Passeriformes > Cinclidae > Cinclus > Cinclus cinclus. The sequence goes on from NC_085047.1 coordinate 84,733,643, forward strand.
ATAACCCTTCCTGCACCTCCGTTATTTTACAAAACACTAATGAAATCCAAAAATCACACACTGTGTTCTTCTGAAGACTAATGTCCTAGGAAATAAAACTTACAAAGAATACTTCATATCTTAGAGTGATACAGAAATTGCACCACCCAGTACCTCTAAGTCCATTGTGATGGAGTGATCAAAGCATGGATGATTATGAAAAGTGCTTTTATTTTTCTGATTTTTTTATTTCAATAAAATAGTAGATAAATATGCTGTTGCAATCCATACCGTCTGTTCACTTGAACACAGAACACACTATATATATTCACCACTAATCAAACTTAGCATAAACAGGACCACTTAAAAAGCATTTGCTATGAAACTGGCCCTCAACATGCAGCTTCAGGACATGCACTGCATAAGAAACCCTATGATGTTCACAGCTACAAGACATCTCCAAACCTCATCTTGTCAAAATCCTTGCTCAAAAATGATCATGATGTTCACAGCTTACAATTTACTCAAACCTTCAAATGCTGGGATATTCACGTAACATGAATTGTAGAGGATAGTATTTTAACTAAAGCTACTAATTGTGATTCCTTGTCACAAATAATAAACAGGGAGAGTTAAAGTGTTCTCTCCCATGCCCTAATACTTTCTCATTGCCTGAATTATAAGAATTACTGAATTATTCAGGTAGGAAGGGTCCTACAGAGGACTTCAGCCTCTGCCCATGCTCCAAGCAGAATCAACAGGAAATCCAAAAAATTGGATTTAAGCTGTTGCTTAAGAGATACATGTAGTCGTATCTTGAAAATCTCCATGGATGGAGATGTGCCCCCTTGAAAAAGCTAACAGCTTTTGCTAACAGCATTTCTGTATGCCCGAGAAGTTACCGTCCTTGCTTCTACTTGTATGCATCCTTTGTCACTGGAGCTCAGTCATGAACTCCCTAGTTCAACACATCTACTCATTTTCCTGAATGTACAATTGGAACTTTCTTGTGCTTGGAGGACAGTGTTCTTAAAGTCCTTCTAGTTCGCTTCAGTAATTCCATCCTTCAGAGCTACCTCCCAGATCCCACCCAGTTACCTAAGTAGAAACATGCTGTCCTGAAGTTCAGGACCAGAAAAAATTATTTCTCCTCCTCACTCCCCTCCACATCACAGTCACCACCATTTCATTGCTGTTACAGACAATGCTGCCATTATCACTTCTCTACAGGTTCTTCATATTTTAACAACAGCAAATCCAAGAGATGCCAACCTGTCCTTCCAAAGGACCTACAATCACCCATGGAAGAATACTAGCCACATAGACTATTCCACTACAATTCAGTTATTCCAGTGATAATTCCAGTATTATTTTCCATAGCTCACTCCAGCTCACAAACCTCTATATCCAAAACTTGCAAGGCAAAAGAAAGTTTACTTAGCTGATTTTGAATGGGCTAACATATGTGAAACTTAATTACTCTGTTGAGAACCCAGCATGCAAGCTCCTCAGAACTCTGAATTTGTAGATATGTTCCAAGTTCAAGAAATGGAAACATCTGCTTTCCCTACATAAAATCTTTAGCTTTTGAAGTTCTAAAATTAATTCCACCTGGGACGGGCTTTTTCTCTCCTACCTCAGTCTGCAGAAGTTGCAGATGATTTTGGATGTCAAGAAATTTTTAAGCACAACAGGTAAAACACAAAACATTAACAGATCAAGAAAGTAATTACTTTTTTAGCACTCTATCTTAGCATTTCCATTTAATTCTCATTCAGCAATCTTTCAGAGACCTAACACAGCAGACTACAACTCAAACAGCAGAAATTAAGTGCAGCTTTTAAAATGAGAACATGTTGTGAAATTACCCATTTCTGTAAGCTCTTCATTTAGCTCCTGGAGCCAAAAGATGTCCATGTCATCCAAGTCATAGCGACACACAGATTCTGCTAGTTCCAAAATATTGATGTAACCTGGCTCTGTGGGTTCTTGGCTGGAACAGTGGATGTATTTCCTGGGTCGTGTATACAGTACTTCTTTTACTTTTTCTGCTACAACCCTGTGAGTGAAAAGAAAAAAAATAAATACTTAGAGCTTTTTAAGACACATCCTGAAAGACATAAAATATTTGCTGTAAGTGCAAAGAAATCTGGGGTTTCACAAATTTTTAAACTAGCCAGTAAGTATAGTTGGCCGAGGGAGACAGGATTCTCTAAATATCATTTTTTCACCCAAAATGTTTCAAGGTTTACTACGTATACAGAACCCTTTTTAAAATGTAGGCCTGTCCATATGATTTCCATTGAACTGGAATTTCCAAATGCTACTAGTACGACAAAGCAACTGCTTCTGAAACCCACAGAAAGTATTATGCACAAAACTAATACAGTCTTTGTCCTATATTCCTCCTGAATGATATAAGGAAACCTTGCCAACCAATCACTTGAATAGATCAGCTTTTTCACAAAATCTTAATTTATTCTACTGTAGTGTCTGTGTGGGAAAAATCCTTGCTCTCCATTTGGGATACTCAGTCTACCCCTATTTTGTAAATGACATCTTATCCGCATTACAAATATATTATTTTTGTTATGCAAGAAACATTCTGATGCCAAGCAAAAATGCAAAGGGGAAAAGTCATCCAAAAAGCAAGGGAGAAAAAGATTTGTGTTCTCAACCTTTCAAGTATTTTTGGAGATAAAACTCAGTGTTTGATTGGTTTGATTTTGGAATGAAAAGAATAATGTTAACTAGATAAAGTTCAATCTTTCTCTGAATTCAATGCAAAAAGCCCCACATGTGGAAGAAAGCCAGAGAGATACAGAATGGAACAGTGCCATGCGTGAGCAGCTCTACATACTTTCTGGAGCTGACCCTCCACATGACAAGGAAAGGATAAAAACTCTGGAAAATAAGGTAGCAAAGAAGGAGAAGGCAGCTGTCAAGCTGTACCCCACATAATTCTGACTGGACAATGTGGATTATCAATGTTAGCACAAACAACGTCCTTCTGCCATTTTTCACCCCCCCTTCACCCTGCTCATTTTTCCCTCTAATTCCCTTGTAAGCTTTGCTTTTCTCTGGTCCAGCCAAACCTATAGCATTTCTTTTCCTCTAATATAATACTGCTAGTATGAGCTGCAATATACTTATTTTTAATAACTTGGTACTGGCAATAGCCTCAGTGAAAATTAAATTATGCTGGCTCAGCACTTTCACCACACAATTCATTTATCTTCATCTTGAAGACCACGCTGGCATTAACCTTTTGCTTTAGAAACATGCTTTGTTTCCACCAGGAAGGGTTGCAGGACTACAGTGCTATGTTTCCCTAGTCTAAACACAGTGTGAGAGAACAGAAGATTCTTTATCTCCAGAATCTGAGATCACTGAAATTCTATAATGTTAAGCAGCCAGCTGTGGTGAGAGAAGATAGAAAGGGTTGAAACATTGAGAACAACCAAAATTAAATTGTATAAACAAATGAGTAATTTTACCAGGTAGCAGTGATTACTGCATGCCTAGTGCTCTATATCATCATGCTGTGTAGGGAAAGCTTTCAAGTAATATGCATAAGATATGGGTTTATTTTTAATTTATTCAATTCCCCATACTCAAATAAAAAACAGCTTTTAATCCATAGCACCATGTGACTGAGGAAAAAAAGCCTTTTTTACACTCACTATGTACATACTGTAACAGCATGCAGACAGAGTGAGATCTGGACTGAAGTGCCACAGAAATGTTTTCCAAATTGGCACTTGTGTGGTTTAAGAACATGTCTGAAGGCTGCTACACTGAAGATTTAAACATACCAACAGAGAAAAGCTGACTGCACTTAGACAACTTGGGTTTGAGAGACCATCTTTTCTGAGTTGCCATTTTGTGCACATGATCCACGTCCGATCACCAATACCTGAGAGAAGGCTGTGGAATAGTTTCTGGACTGGCTGGAACCTGAACCCCTTTCTCCCATTCTTGTTTCCACGTGTCTGCAAAGACGTAATACTCGTCAGGGTTGACATGGTGAGAATCTGGGAGTTTCATGGCACTAATGAGATCCTTGCGGAACACCTGCAGGAAACACAGAGTGCGAAGATGGATTTGAGAAAGAGCATTGCATTAAAGAATGTGGCAGGTATTTTTCTTATCTACACTAACAGAATGCAGATACATTGATAATTTTTTTAGAGTACTAACACAAATCAACTCAAAACTACCTAGATTATTAATTTTTGGTGTATTAGGTACAGTATGATAAGAAGTTTACACTAATTCAAAATCATGCTGCCGTCCAAAGGCTAACCAGAAAGAAGGCGGCTTTTACAGGTAACCAGAGAGAGGAGAAAGGACGCCTGCATCTGATTCAAGACTCCTCACCATATTTTCAATCATCTTATTGCCAGTCTAGGCTGTACCCTAACTTAGACACAAGGTAGGATATCTTTTTCTTTCACTCAGTTCAGCTACTTTAAACTGTCATATTCATCATGCTACAAAGAGTTGCCATGGCAAAATTGATGGATAGGCACTTGCTCATTTATTAAAACCACTTTAAGCTTTATTGGTTAGGTTCTCTGAGATTGAAGATGAACAGCTGCCTTTGCTGGAACACAAGACCTGTGTTGCTCTGTGTCTAAGCAGTGATGGATGAAATCCAGCATCAGCATCTTTTAGCAAACCTATACAATGAAAAACCACCTTCATACAAAGCAAACCATAGCAGGAAATCTCCAGCCATAATGCTTGGCTCCAGAGAGTTAAGTTTTTATAAGCATGTAAACATGATCTACAGTCATCACAAAGCTTACTTAACATCAGTATCTGTCAACTACAGGTGCATACAATTTAAATAAAGGGCTTATGTACCCTCTGTGGGCTTTTTCCTTCACTGCTACACTGCACCATCTTAATGTTCAGTAAAGCAAACCAGGGACTGTGACTTGGTTTAAGGGAGACATTGCAACTAATTAGCTTTATTATTGTAACGAGAAATCAAATCCTCAAAGGGCAATAAAATGAAATGGAAAATATCTCTGCAATAAGTTGTGACAGGTTGAACTCTCTTCTTACTGATTCAGTTTTATAACCAGAAAAGTAATAAATTATTACAGAGCCCAATATCTTCATGTACCCTTTTCAATTTGACAGTACCAGACCAATTATGCCTACTGCAAAAATTCTCAGCTGTTCTTGGAAATTATCAAGTAAACATTATTAAAAATTCTCTGTGCTAAAATGGTATTGAAATAGCTGCTGGTGACCTGGAACATCAGCATTACTTCATTGTGTTGTTCAACTGCATCTCATACGGGCAGCCAGGAGACCAAGCTGACCGAGGGTACTCAAACACACAGACTCAAGGGTCTTGTATTTGCTATTAATGTATTATCTGTCTTGGTTCAGAACAGATTGTTCACTGTTCCTTCTGTATAAAACTCCTCAGGTACCTAACAGGCCTATATTAAAATCTGAATGTCAAGAGTGAAAGCATTCAGACTGCTAGCATACATGTTTTTTCAAGCACTGTATGTACACACCAAAAATAAAATGTAAAATTATTTATGTCACTTAAAAGGCATTTTAGTTTTCTGTGTTACAGGTACAGAGCCAGGATTATGAGAAGCACTAACAGGGCACAATTCCAAAGAACACCAGAAGGAAAAAGTATAATACAAGAAAAGCGCAATGGCTGCTTTAATTACCAGAAAGTATATTTCTCAGATTTTATCTGAGGTAAGTGCTTTACAAACTACCTTTTAAGCCACTGACAGCATATAAAAGTGAAGTACTTCATATCAAACCCACTATTTCTTAACGACTAGATGAAAAATGCTATTAAAGATATCAGTATTCTAACTACATTGCTTAGTAGCAAATCTTCTGATCACCATTATGTATGCAAACTGTATCTCTATTTTTAGAGCACAAATCCCCTGGAGCATGAATTTCTTCTGGGTTTCTTTTGACTGTTGTAACTACTGACCACACCATCACCACACCACAACATTAAATTCTCTGCCTCAGATTTCTACAATTTACAGTACAGGTACCACTGAAGGTCAAAGATTTAATCAATGAAAAGATAACTGCTGAAACCTTAAGGGACTCCAAAACTCAGCTAAGACTTGCTTGTTCATACTTATGATTAACAGTGCAACTGAGGATTTCCTGCAGACACTTGGAATCACTACAATCTTTAGCTCTAGTCATTCTTCATTTCTCCACGTGTGGCAAAGCAGAGTCTTCCAACAGTAAAATACTCTCAGAGGGCAATGTATGAGAACACTCAGGCTGTATTTCCTTTGTTGTGGAAGTAAACCAAAACACTCAGGGGACCCAAAGAGAGTTTTCTGACAAGTAGAGGAAATTCTACATCAGCACTCAGCCTCGAAGCTCGGAACTAAGCTATTTGCACAGACAGCAGCACACACACCTTTAGGATTTAGATAACCAGCTTCTCCTCATGGCTGTTTGTTTTCCAACATTCATTTGAAATACAGTGCTGCTCCTTTACTGTGTCCCTAGAACAACAGCTAGTCTGCTCCACAGCATTCCCCTCTTGGCAAGAGCCACCTGCACTTCCAGTCAGCCCATGAAGCACAGTGGTCATCTCTCAATCACCCCTAAGTAGTTCTACTTCTTACCTTGTATAAAGCACAACCCCTCAACTTTATTTTAACGTCACCCGTAATATCATACATATTGAAAATACCTGAAAAATGAGCATGCCAAGGCTAGGCTTATAAGGTATTCCCATCCAGAAACATCACTTCTCACAACCAGACTCAGCTGGTGCTGGGTGTCTTTAGCACACAACAGAATAAGGTCTTGCAGAGCTGAGCTATGACCCAGTGCAGCTCCCAGAGCCAGGTGCTACACGACAAGTGGGAAACTCCCCAGCACTCAGAGCATTCCACAGTAGCTACTGTGTGACAGTGGGACTTTTAAAAAATATTTTTTTAGCAAAGAGAGCGTGAAATTACAAACAAGTTTTACCCTTGCCATGCAAGACTGCTTGGTCTGCACTTAAAAGTTTCATTTTGCTGCCAGGAATTTTTAGCTTCAACCACAAACAGTGCAGCACTTTGAGTAAATTACATCAATGAAATATGTCTGCTTATGTCATCATTGTTTCATAATCAAATTGTTACCATTTCATTGAGAACTTCTATTACATATTTCATGCTTTAGAACTGGGGTTTAAATCTAGAACAAAAGACCTGTTCTTTAGTCATGTTGTGGTTTTAAGCCCACCTGGAAATGAAACACTACTCAGCTGCTCACTCAACCCCTCTTCTGTATTCCCCCCACAAACCTGGTGGAATGGGGAGGAGAATCAAAGTAAAACTTGTGTGTTGAGATAAGAACAGTTTATTAATTGAAAATAAAGTAAAATACAATAACAGTAGTAAATAATAGTAACAAATATGATAATAAAAAAGAAAAAACCCAAATAAGTGATGCATAATACAGTTGCTCACTGCCCACTGACCAATGCCAGACCCCGCCTCCCAGACCCAGACCAGCCCCCCTTCTGGGTAACTCCCCAATCTATGTAACAATTCTGTGGTGTGGAATATCCCCCCTTTGGTCAGTTTGGGTCACCTGTCCCAGTTATGCTCCCTCCCAGTCCTTTTGATTTTGTGGTTTATTTTTTATTGCACACCTCCTCACAGACAGAGCATGAGACATGTAAAAAATGAAGAGTCCTTGACTTGGGATAAACACAAATTAACAAATAACCAAAGCAACAGTGTGTTATCAACACTATATGAATTCCAAATCCAAAACACAGCACTGCAACAGCTATTGACAAGAAATTAGTTCTACCTTAGCTGAAACCAGGACATGTCAATATTGTGTTTTGCTCTGCAGCAGAAGTTTGCCTGCTTTTGCTGAGGAAATGAGAACTGCCTAGTCAGCTCTGCAGACACACTTGCCATCTATAAAGCCTTTAAAAGCTAAATTTACAAAAAGTCTTGAGAAATATGGATGGTCTGCTTCCCCAAAGCACTAATACACCAAGAAACAATGACATCAAAATATGGTTCGTATATTATGTTCGTTTTTCAGACTTCTGAGTCCTATTTGGAAATTATGTTAGAAGAATATGTCTGAGGAAAATTAACTTCTTACAATTTATTTTCAAATGCTTCACCGAAAGCCATCTATGATTTGAACCCAAACTCCTCCTGGAAGCATTCTATGGAAATACAATATATACTCTCCCTCACTGGACCCTGCTGTGCTTACTCTGAATAAACCATATTCTGAACCAAAAATACAATTTGGCATGAAGTATCCTAATTCATTAAAGATACCGGGAGAATATAATTAATGCTATAGAGAATTACAGTAAAATACTAGCATTGAAAACACAGAATGGTCTATACAATAAAATGGCCTTCTACAAACCCCATCATTGATGAACAATTCAAACATCAGATCTGTTAGGCACCTTCTGTTCATGACCAGTGCAAACTTAAAACCACATTAAGAAAAGAAAAAAAAATGAGTGAAACACCTTTTCCAATACTCCTCCACAAGCTACTACTGAAGCTGACTGATGCTACTGCTCATTCAGCATGCCTTGCCCAAATATATGTGTGAGGAAAAATAAATGGATTGTGTCATCTCTTAAAAATGAAATGAAAGCCAATACTACTCCTTGTGACATTCTCCATGCTTTCAGGTACTTTGATCAACTGTTTACAAACTCCCAACATGGCTAAGTCACTTGTCACAGGCATCTACGTCATAACTGGGAACCACATCTCCAAGGCTTCAGTAAATTATGGGTTAACTGCTCTTGTTACAATCAAAGTTCACTTAATGCTGGATTGCATGTAATCACTTCAGTCCTGAGGCTTCCCCTGCACCCAGCAGAACTCAGCAACAGGCTTTTCAGGTCACACCCATCACTTAGGGAGTCTTCTGACTCCCACTGCTTAGAAACACAGCTATGATCTTTTAAAAAGGTGGAGGGAACTACTATGTCCTGTCTTCCCTGCAGAAGTATATTAAATCTTTTACAGCAAACAGCATGGAATGACACCCAGCACCCTCTCTAACCAGACAACAGCTGGCATTTTCCTAGATTTTTGGTGTCACTCCCAACCCATCTTGAAGGCCAAGTTTGAAATTCCATTGTCAAACACTTGAGTTGATGCGAAATGTAAATTACACAAGAGTTTTTCCATCATGTTGAGGGCTAAATAATCTTTTTTTATTCTCCTTTGAAAGGATCTACTAGCTCATTCCCAGAAGCACCCCCAAGCATTAAAGGCTTACTCTACTATTGTAGCTCTCAAGTACAGGCCCTCAGCAAACACACTTACAAAGCAGTAGGTTTACACCTGAAATCACCTCATAAATAATAGAACAAAATTTAAATTTATTTAAATTGATTCTAATATGACCTATTACAAATGTAATACAGCCACACAGTATCTAAGCATAGTTTATTTTTGTATGGACGTTTGACAGTATGTGCAAAAGACTGCCCATTTACAGGGGATGAAGCTCCAAGAGCAGAATTTGGTGATCTCATCCTGGAAAGGCAGAATTTTTCTTGTTAATACATTGCAATCTGGGCATGAAGCTTCTGAACTAAGAAAGTTACTTTACAGACAAATGTAGAAACTTAAGGCAAGTTGGCTTTGGGTTTTGGTTGGTTGAGGGATTTTGGCAGCAGTGTAAATACAACATAAATTTCAAATGGAAATGAAACTACAGTTCCAGGCACATACACCAACTGGACTGAGAAACTTACAATGTTCAAAATGCTGTGATAGACAGGAATATGTGCAGAATTAAATTTGTAGTTCTCAAACATCCACACAATTTGGACAAGCAAGGCAGTAAATCCTAATGTAAAAACCCCCTACTCCCCCAAACTATTTTATTGAATTATCCAAGATTGAAGCAAATTAAATATTGTACTTTTCATTTAAGTAGTCATGAATCTTCCTAGCCTCCTTTTACAAGCATGTATAGGAAAAGCCAGGAAATTGGATCCTAAATCAACACTACCTAACATCATCTGACAGTATCTCATGTGCCAGAATTATGTGCAAGAACGTGTCAAGTTTCCTTCTGGTTGCTAATCAGACATAAGCTTTGGATTTTGGGGTTAATCCTAACAATCAATTTTTAAAGTTGCATTAATTGATACAGATATTTTAAAAAATCTGTACTTGCTATCTGTCCAATTCCTTTTTAAATCTTGTTTAATTCTCAGTCTCAACAACTTCCTGTAGCAGATGAGCTTCCCAGCCTAACTGCATGAAAAGGATATCCTTTTAATTGCTACAGATTTTCTAACTTTTGGCCTTATTTTTCAATGCTCACAGCTGCCTTTTCTCTCCAGTTCTCCTGTCACAGGAACAGGCAGGACTGAAGAACTCTAGCGCTGCTGTTCAAACCCATTCATATTTAATTCTTATGTCTGTTCATTCACTTCAAAGATAAAATAGCTCAGCCTTTTTACAAGCAAACTCTTTCACACCTTTCTGCATTTCCTAAAGAGTTCAAATAGACTGAGACAGTATCTCAAAGGAAAAAAACAAAACATTATAGAAGTAACTGATAAGTTTGCACCTCCAACCTTACATATTTTTTTTTAAAATTCAACTAACCCAAGCAGGCTAAAAAGTAGCTCATGGATAACACGTTTGCCAGAGGTCTTGAGAAGCCTGTACACACGTCCCAGATAATTCAGAATTTTCTAAGGCAAGCATACACATAAAAGTGACAATCTCTTATTACACATGGTGCATGCAAAGCAATATAGTTTAACCATGTTGCCCCATTCATTCACAGAACAAAATCAAGCACTTTCAAATTGCAAAAAGAGTCAATTTGCTGCCAAGAGTCTAGTCTTACAGGGTGCTTCTCAGGATCAAGACCTACGATTTATGTGGCAGTTAAATGCCACTAAAAAGAGTTTCATGTACCCAAGTAATGAATGTAGACCATTTACTTTTGGAAGATAAGCTGCATTTCACAAGATAATACAACTGTCAAAATCAGCAATGAGGGATTAAAAAGTACTCTTGCTGTGAGATTCAAAAGCCTATTTGCAAAGAGAAGTAAAATATTACCAAGTTATATAGAAAGGGTTTAAAAAAAGAAGCACAATGCTAACTTAACTTCTTTGCGGTTTCAAGAGGGAGATAGGATTAAATAAAGATATACATAAATTCAAATGTCAAAGATCTCTTAGGTTCTTTTGTGACCCACAAGCATAAGGGAAAAAACATGGTCAGTCATTCGGGACAGTCCAGCTAATGGGTTTTCCCTGCAAAAGTGATTCCTACTACTCTGCCATCATTTTCTGCCCCAGCTTTCATGGAGACAGGAAACTGCCAAGTATAGGCTTCATGCTGAGCCAGACATCCAAATGTCTCCTACCCTGCTGCTCCCACACAGCTTACTGCAGAGGGCTGTAAGTCCCTCCTGTCTACGTTTAAATCCACTGAGGGGCAATTCCACAAATGGTATGTAGACAACATCATCATAAAAGTCTCCAAACCAGCTATGACTTGTACTACTGGTGTGCCTCTAACTGCAGCACAGCTAATTTATTCACAGTAAATGCTAAACATAAGTGGATAACAGAATTTTTAAGTCACCATTTCAGTAGTCTGTGATAGATTATAATCCAGAAGGGGAGCAGCAACAAAGAGAGACAGCCTTGCTTTTGACATTACATACAGAAGCACCATGGTCTGAAGCAGCATCATTACAGGCTTCCCTTGTTCTCACCTTCTTCTCCAAGGAGGAGACTGGAGTAGGTTGAAACCAGGTCCAACCCAGTAACATCCCTTTGGGATTGATACAGGCTCTGGAAATGGGCTTTACATTTGCACTGTAACACAACTCCTTTTGGCCTGGCAAGAACACCAGACTGAGGCCATTCCCAAACCCACCTGGATTCTAAAGCACCTGGAAAGCAATTCAAGGCAGAGCAATCCTCAGATGCACCCACTCATCACTTTTTACAGGCAACCTCAGAGGACAGTGGAATATTTAGGTAAGTCCTGAACTGGCACATAAACTCACTACTTGCTTATTGTAGAACCAAACCCAAGCCTTTATTTGGAGGGAACACAGGTACTCAGGAAGGGCTGGTGATGGCAGAGGAAGGGGAAGAAAGCTTATGTATTCACATGCAATTTATTTGAAAAACCAAGGCTTACCGGCATGAAAGAAAAATTAATGCATGAAGACCATGAACAAAAATATTCCCAAACAGCTATTTATAGCTTTGACCTTCTAGATTTTCTGCATCACTAACTCAAGAAACAGCCTGCTGCTTGGCAAGCAGAGGTGAATGAGAGGAGAGCAATGACAACTTGTTACAGAGAGGCCTTGCTAAAGAGATGTTGTCAGCCTGAAAATTTAAATTTCTATCTAATAGATATTAGACAACTATTGCTACAAAAAGCTTGTGAGACTACAACACTATTTCTGAAGAGTGTGTAGTGGGGTCCATTTTCAGTATTTGCTTTGCACCCTTGCCACCACTTGATGCATAAGTAATCAATTTCAATGCTCTGCTGACAAAAGCATTTAATATAATACACTTCCCAGCTTCTGCTTTTCTCCAAGGGATTAGAGGGAGAACTTGCTCTTAGCAGAACAAAAGCAAAAATGTAAAGAATAGCCAGAAGTTTTATGTCCAAGAGGTACATACTATTGTCGCCTTCCCTTCCATTCTCTTTCCAGGAGAACCTAATTTGTTTCAGAGGTCTTTTAAATATTGTACTCAGGACACTCTTTTCAAAGAGGATATATTCTGAAGTTTGGGATTTCTTTTTTTTTTTTTTCCCTTCCTTTTTCCCCCCAGGAGGAGAATCTCAATTCAAACATGACAAAGAGAGTCCAGTATTACTAGAAGGATTACATGATGAAATAGACTTCTTAAATTTCAAGTGCATATTCCAGATTTTGTTCTTCAAAATTTCGTATTTTCAAAGCATTACAGGAATCAAGATTTTGCCTTGGAACTGGTAAAAGGCAGCAAAGATGGTCTTAAAAGGAGGAACTGAAAACACTGCTCATTTTATCTCCTAGAAGTTATGTAAACAGAAAGCTTGTATGCTACATAGCTGGACCACATCTTCATAATTGTTGTTTTATTGTACATATGCACATAGAGAAAGAATGCAGCAAACTCAAAGAAGGCAGTAATAGGGCAATCCCTAAGATGAAGAGATACAATAAGAAAACTGGATGGGTGGGCAGAAAGAAGGGATTGGTAAGGGGCAAGCTCAGAGGTGGATCTGAAACAGCAACAAGCCTGGCAATGCATGTTCTTCAGCTCCCATGTCCACAGCTTGACTGGTAACAGAGCTACTGCCTAGGCACACATGAGCAACACTTACAAAACCTCAGTAGCCACAAGCTGTCTTAAGATTTAAATTCTTACAGAGCCATGATAATCATAACAACATCTTAAAGGCATAAAGCTTAATGGGTTTTTCTTAACCTTCTTGGTGGCTGCAAATAAAACACTATGTATCCAGTTATAGCAAATTTTACTCTTTAGAACTTTTTTTTTTGCATTTTCTTTTAGAAATGAGCTTTCTTTAATTGACTTGCAATATGAATTAAGCTTCCAAAGAAATGACACATCCTATATAATTTACCTTGTTTTCACCACACCAAACCCACCTAGTTAGCAGCATTTAGAAAAGAAGCATGAAGCATGTTTGCTGAATAGCTTAAGCTGTAGGAGCACAATCTACATATTTCATACAACCGTGCACAGCAGTAACCACTCAGGTAAAAAGCTGCTGGTATAGTAGTACATAGAACAACTTCCAGGACATAACTTTAAATTCTACAGAAATTAAGTGGCGTTTGTCAGTCTTTTTTCAGCAGTCATACTAAAATTCTGAAGGACTCATTCAGAGGCAATGTGATAACAAGGGGAATTAGCTACAAGAAACATTTCTCCAATTTACAGTTAGTATCTGACTTCAGCTCTTAAGAAAGCAAGCATAAAATCGGGAGAAGGCAGCCAATAAATCTTCCACTAAGAAAGGCTACCAATGAAATGGTGGACAGGATGGCTTTGGGCACTGGATTGTGCATAAATATCAATTTATTAAATGGGTCAGTAAAGGTCCAGTGACAGGGGTGATAAGTGTGGAGGTTCTAACAGGTGGAGACAGCAGAGTAAACAAAAAAGCTACATTGACAGTAAAAAGCCAAGAGTAACAAAGTAGCAGAGCAAACACTGTATATACAAATCCTACCCATTTAAATGTCCCACTGTTTCATTCTGAAGCAGAAAGACTGTATCCTTCCCAAGCACATAGCTATGAGCCACTTTTCTGTGCCATGCTCTCAAATCTTAAGACCATACCATCTTTGGCCATTTTCAAAATTATATTAAAATTACAGGGAAAGAGCAAACTACATGATACTATCTGCAAATGCCATAAATCATTTTGGTCCATCAAACACCAGAGTTCCTATAACACTCACACAGTGAGGAAAATGCAGGTTCACAGAGAATTTGACAGGTGACTAAAGGACTCACCAGCACTAGATTTATAGCTCACTTCTTCAAGGCTTAGAAACATGAAAACTGTATGAAAGAAAACTACCAGTGACCAACCCAGTTCTTACCTCAGCAGGCTTCTTTTGTTCATTTGCTGGTGTTTTTGACTTGCTCCTATATTTAGAACAAGAAGAAAAGGAAGTGGAAGGACCTGTTTAAAAAAAAAAAAAAGAAATTAAAATCTATCATTATAGCTTGGTTCAATTCATTTAACTTTTCCAGTAAAACACAAGGCACTCCAATCTCTTGAATTATAATTTTTCACAATATGTGGGCAAAAAAAAAAAAAAGCTGTTAGGCAGTCTGTAGGCTTAATTTCATCTCCTCCTGTTCCACTCATTCTTTATAAATCCACAGCACACCAAGTTTATGGGTACATTCTGCTCTGCCCAATACAAGCATGAGTAAACAGAAACAAGCAGACAGACTGCTTTCCTTCATTTAATTCCCTTCTAACAAAGTGGAAGGAAGAGTAAAACAGAATTTGAAAATGCTCAAAAAAAAAAATCAACCACAAAGAACAAAGCAATAATACTAAAATGTACTAATGAGAGATGCAAAAAATCCAGAGTGTGATCTTAGATGTTTCTGGCAAAACGTTATTTCAGCAGAGCAAGTTCATCAATGACTTGCAGTGATTATGACAATGAATCATTATTATGCATAGAGCTATTAGATAGGCACAGGTTTATAAGAAACAGACGTGGCACACAGGGTCTGTTCTCTTTTGGGTTTCTTGCAGATAAAATAGGAATATATTCAGGCAGATGTCTGCCAAGGAACACTTAAAATGTAACTTTACTAAATTGTTAAACAGACCGAAGTGGAGTAGATCAAGAACCAGTATGAGACAACGTAATGATCAATATACTGATCATAATTCTAAGACATTAATGCTCAAATAACTTGCCACCCCCACTATTTTAACACTGAAGCTCTGCATACAGTAAGACAACAGGATTCTTTTTTAAAAAATAATCACAGAATAGTACCCTGGGCAGTAAAATTTCTCTTGATTTACAAGTATCTTCTTGACAGCTATGAATGAGAATGATACACAAGTCTTTTTTGAAATTCTGAGTATACTCAAAACTTATTTTCCTCCTGTAATATGATTCAGAACACCAAAGACCACAAAAGCAAAAAGAAATTAATCAAGAAACCTTTTTTTTTAAATTTTAAGAGGTGAAATGTTTTGCCCTCAAACCACAGAAGAAAACCACAAGGGGGTGATAGACCAAAGAAAAACTAGCAGGTTATTACTTACTCTCATTGTCTGAACTGTCACTGGTGCTTAGATGCCTGTGGCGTTTCATCCTGACGCATCCTAAAGAGAAAAAAAAAAAAAGTTGATGGCAACTGTTCTACCAGAAAATCACCGTCTGCTGGCTGATGCCAAGTTCTTCATACTAAAGGCAAAGCTCCTCTGAAGAGGTCTCAGGCATAGAAATAATCCCAGTTCAGTTACCATGTTTTATTTCTGAAAGCAACTATTAGATCACAGTACTGCTTGTGAAACTGAGCACCCTGAAAACCAGCATGCCTCTACTGGGCAGAGCTTGCTTTTAATTTTGCAGAAAGAAGTGCAACCCGCCAGCTGATTCCCGGCAGGGCATGAGCGGTGCACTGCTCGACTCAATGTCCCATCTGTTCAGCTGGAGGAAGAGTTGCCATGGTGGCAGTAGCTAGCTGAGAGACGAGTGGAGGCCAGGAAATAAGGTGGATCCACAGCAAGGCAAGTATTTAGAAGTATAACACACCTTTAAAAAAAACTAAACAAACAAAAAAGCACAAAGAAACCTTAAGGCATCCATGCAAAGCAAAAGGCAGATTTTAAATAGCGTCAATCATAGAAAGCAGTGACTGATGCCATTTAAGTCATTTGATCACCATTTATTTCACAAGCAATGTGGTTTTCAGAAGTTTGAGAAGTGATCAAGAGAAATACTGAATCACTGAATACTGAAATACTTCAGTGGCACTGGACCAGTTGCATTCAAAAAAGGTATTGAACTTTTCAAAGTTCATTTCTGAACATGTAATGCTACAGAGAGAGGGGAAGAACTTTCTGCACCTCTACTTAATAAAAGAAAAATCAAAACTTATCAGCTATATACTCTGAACAAGTGCCAAGAAAAATCCATATACATTCTTATTAGTCCTGCCACTCTATAATATTCAATGTTAATTATGTTTGATAACTAAGGTTCAATAACAGTTTACAATTAATAGCAGTAAATAAAAATCCCTATGTTTGTAATGGATTGAATGAAAAAATAGATAGAGAAAAGAAGTAAAATGTAATTCTGCAGGGATATACAAGAATTCTATGTTTTTGCTTGTTTTTAAGCAAAAGATATGCTCAAGTAGATTACAGAGAGCTGAACCTGAAATGTCTGCAGTACTGTAAGTGCCAGCATTGGTACACCTGAAATGTAAGCAGCTTCATTGCTTAAACATAACCACATGTTATTTAAAAAAAGCAACACAGCTGAATATCCCATTTGATAAGCACTCCACATTAGTTACTGTACAATGGGTCTTGAGATTATCCAAATACCATGGGATAAACAAGATCTCCAGATAAGAGAAGCCTGCTCAAAGGCTTTGAAGAGATTGAAATTGAATTGTTTGCAGCACAAGTGTTTAATTTAGTGGAAAATTTCAGCAGTCTTTGTATTTAAGAGAGTGAGTTTACTGAATCTAAATGCATAGATCACTTGAAGTTTAAATCAATCCTTTCAACCTGTTATAAGAAAAAGACATTGCTCACACTCCTGAAAGCTGACAAAGGAAGTGATGCTTCCAGTTTTCAAGAAAGCAGATACTTCCTGAGTCAGGAATTTAACCTGGGGATAAGACAAAGACAGAGGGCAAAGGTCACTTGCATCATCACTTAAACAAGGCATAAAATTCCATTACATAACAAATAATTTCATATTAATTCACCTTCTCACAGCTCAGGCAACACAGGGGAGACAAGGCAGCCATGCTATATGTGCAGACCAGTGTCCAAGAAAAGAGCAACGCCAAAAATTAAATACCCAAAACACCACAGGGCTTTGTTTCCAGTAAGCAATGTAAGGTAGCTTGTACTTGTAGATGAAGAAACTTCCATGAAACTCTTGGACAAAAGCTGTTTGACATGTTTGACATGTAGCATGTTTGACATCTTCCACTTGTCAGGAGAATTTGTCTTTCAACAAGTTTTGGGGGCACCAGACTTGAAGTTTGTTGCAGGGTACTGAAGGCAAGTCTAGAAGACTACTTCCATAGTGCCAATGTGAGAAATGTAAAGACATGGAATTTAATCAAGAGCAAATAAAATTGTACTGCCCATTTGAGAGCTTGCACTCCAGGCCAAACCCAGCCCCTTGGAGCATGCAGATCTCCTTCCAAAACACAGGTTCTGCCCATGACAACTTATCTGCTGGCAGGCTTCGCTTCCAAACAACCTGCCTTAAAGACCATCAGGTACATTACAAGACCTAGTAAAATAACAAAAAGAAGCATCTAGGTGAGCTGAGCAGTATTCCACTGCTTGTGCTTCCTACTTGCTTTGATTTTATGCTCAGGTGAATTTTTGAGCAATTGTTAAAAGGTGCTGAAAGCTTATGGCAGGCAATTCCCATCTCTTAAGAGCCTATGCAAATCTGCAGCAATAAAACCTCTTCATTCTGTAGGACAGCTAAGGACAGCTATCTGCAGAGCATAACATGAGCATTCAATTAAAGTAGGGTCAAGCATAAGGTTGAGAGAGAGACTACAGGACAGAACACCCAGGAAGCCTGGAATTCTGCCTGGGCAACTGGGAAAGAAGAGTAGAGATGCCTACACTTCAAAGACAGCTTACATAGAAACGGCAAGTGTAACAAAAACTTCAGAACAGAAAGCACACCTCTGTTTTTCTACTCGCATGGAGTTGTTGGCAAACATACACACTAAACAAAAGTAACAAGCTGTTATTTGAGAACTGGTTTTGCAGCGGCTCAGGCAAGAGATTTACACCTCCATGATAGCAGACAGAAACAGAAAAAGTAGTCACTGAGGGAAGAAAGCCCTGAACAGTAATAGCACTTGATTCCTGCCCTTTCAGCAATATTAACATATGAACAGTGTATCAAAATCCACAGTTACAACAAATTACAGGTGTGCAGTGTTTGGTAAATCAGGTAATTTAAGTGCCTATACAAGTTCACCCTATGTCCTCACACCATGCAGAACCCAGAGCCTCAGCACCACAAGGCAGAGACCATTTCTACAAGGGATTTCATTTTTCTCTTGTAACAGAAAATCCCTTTGCTGAACCATTGTATACACTGGGACTGCCACAAAACTTCCAGCTCACTTCCACCCCAAAGCACAAGGGCTCATCAGAAAGGTTCCCTGATAGTGATGCTTCCATTCCGTAGACACTAGAGAGGGATCCCAAAGTAACATCCATTCATTGGGAAAGCTCCTGCCTCACTTCACCTGCCTTTGAAGAATGGCGGGAGCTGCTGAAGAATCAGAAGCTGCTCAATTCAGAAAAACAGGGGATACCCCCACCTCCCCCCACCCATGAAAATTGATGTCAACCTTTCCCAGCTTCAGTCCAAAATCCCCAGAGCAGACTGGCATCCCTCAGTTTGGCCCTGCATTTTGCAAATGGGCATGCTGAACTTCTTGATTGAATAGACTTAAGTTTTAACACTATATACTTTCTAGCAGGTCCAATGTACAAGCTAAGGGAGTGTAAAGCAACTCAAGATTGAAACATTGCAGAGCAAAGGAGATGAGCCTCTGGCCTCCCTCCCCCCAAAATGCCTGGAGAAAATCCTTGCCTCTCAGTCACTGGATCATGATTCTCACTACCTTAGAAACTAAGTAGGGGTGCTTTGGCTATGGACTTGTAGAGCACACAGGCATTATAGGCAAGCACAGATTACCTGAAAAATGATCATTTAAAATACAAACATACTATACTAAGTGGTTTTGACCCGCTTTTATATATATATATATATATATATTTTAATCCACAGAGGGACTAACATTTTATTAATCACTTATATGACAACATATACAAATTCTAAAGATGCCCACCTTCAGGGTATCTTCTAAATGAAAACTGAAAAACAGAAGCTGCAATAAGAAATTATCACGTCAGAAGGAAAAAGATGTTCAGCTCTCCAGGCAATTACTGCAATGAAACATTTGCTGGCACAGTTTTTAATATGAATTACTAGAGTTATTCCTAAACTTGAACCATATTCTGCACCTGTTGTACTTTTGATTTGCCAAGCCATGGCTGCACATTTATGCCCAATCTGCTTGAAACAACTTAAGACATGAACTGCAACTTTAAAAAAGAGAAATAAGCCTCATTGCCTGCTGTCACCTTAACAACTGAACACAGGTCAAGATGCCCTGAACCTTTTTTTGTGTTTAAGTAGAAAACAACCCCAGGAAAACTTCAGCCACAGACAACAACATTGTGCTGCCAGCTTTCCCTGGCTTCCAGAAGGCTGTTGTACATATTGTGAATTTTACCCTGGAGACAGAACCGATGCTTGTATCCAACACATCACTACACTTACAAGGAAAGTCAAGAAAAAGCCACCCTGCATGCACCTGGCTGAAACTAAAACATGGATCCTAAGCTAAGAGGAATCAACACCCCAGCCAGCATGTGCAAGAATCTTAAGACAGTAACACTCATATTTCCAAAAATCCAAGGGATATGTTTTATAATTAATGATTTCCGTATTACGTTTGCTCCTTTTTGCTTATTCACAAGTATCTGCACTGCTAAAGTGAACAAGAAGCAGCCGCTTGCCTCTACCACCATCCTCTCCTGCCCTTGAGGAAAATCAATGTTGCACTGACTTAAGGCACTTCCCTCTTTTGTAAAGCTAGTTACCATGGATTACTCAAAAGAACCACTCAAGCAGCACATGCAAGTAGCAGACAGGTAACAAGTTTCAGAGCCTTATCCAAAACAAAAACCCATCTCAAATACCTGCAGAAACAAGACAAATATTTTTTTAATTTTCAATTTGCATCAGAGTAAACAAATAACTAAATTTACCAAATAAACTATTACATTTAGCTGCTTTTTCTAATGCATTCCTCTGGATAATTCCTCAGTAACAGCAGACACAAGGATGAGATATCACACCGAGTCTGTATTTGTATGGCATATTAGGCAAGACATCAGTGACAAGAGCACAAAATGAATCCTTAAAGCCAGCCAAGATTTCTGATCAAAACAGTATCTCTAAGGAATAGCAGTGCTTCCTGGCTTCAGTTTGTTGCAGACAAAGGTTAAACACACCCATACGCTACTCAGTACCTGCTAGGACCTATAGAGATGTCAAAGACAGAACCAGAAAATTCAAGAAACTGTTAAGCAAATATATCTTAGACCTGTGAGATTTTACTTCTTCACACGTTAAAATAGCCTGACAAAAACAGAATTTCCCACAACACTATGGAAATTTTCAAGTGGGACAAAAAGTAACCTACTTTAATTTATTAAAAACAGCATCTATACATGAAAATCAAATGACAGGCTACATGCAAATTTCAGATTAGAATTCTGTACTTACATTTTTACAATATGGTTTGTCTACAAAAAAAAAAAAAAAAAAAGCAGAGGCAGTAGGTAGCAATTTCCAAGTCTCCAAAATGTGGTTTATGTAACTGTTAAATTTAGATTAGGAAGCAAATTATCTTGAAAGGTCTCCAGGAAATGTAGTACAGTTAAACCATTTAAATAGGTCAGATTTCATAGTCAACTGCCAGGGAAATTACGAAATATGAATAGAGTTAATACAATCTTTCAAATAACTAGAGGAAGAGAGATCACTCGTGTTTGGGTTTTTTATTATTATTTTTTAATATCCTATTCAATCTCACAAAAAAGCTATATTAACTGGAAAAAAATACTCACTTAAAAGCTGGTGTAGCAACATTTGCTACACTGAAAAGGTTTGAAAGGTTAAACAATTCACAGAAGAGGATGATCAGGAAACAGAGTAACAACCTTAACAATTCTGTGATTGCTTTTTTATTTCACTTTAACCAGAAAATTCTAAAAAAAATTTGTAGTATACTCCTAACTCTACTCAAGAAGTCCATAACAGAGTGACCACATCTATCCTAGTCTCCCCTAACTCCCAAGATAAAATAATGAATTATTTTGTGAAGATTATTCTGGGCCCACCACAAAATTTTTTTCTTGCTACTATTCCATACTAAGTCTTGATTAACATAATAGTATGCAATTCAACAAAGGAGGAATGCACCAGTTTTTAGAAGCAGCAGTACCAGCAACAGCCAATTCCTTAGTCATTAGGCAATAAATAATTGTAGCAAGCAAGGAAGTGCACATTACAGGAATCTGGTTAATAACATGGGTCTATATGAAATGCAGCAGCAGCAAGACAGTCTCAAACTCTGTTCTCCTTGTATGTTGCCTCTTTATATAAAGCAATTTTCCAGCTGCCTCAAAGGTATTGTAGGTTTAAAACTGAGAAGAAAAAACAAGTCCAACATGACTTATCCCCTGAAATATTTTTTTTAAATTGTTAAATTCTAGACTGAAGTAATCTGATAGATCATAAAACTAGGATGAAGAAACCCCAAATATAATTACACATACACATTCATTGTGGATTATGGGCCAAAAGGGAACCCTGACATCATTTCATGTGCCCTTCTACCATGATGAACCATCATTCAGTCTACAGCAAAGTACTTAATGACCATCACTTTGCCTTCCAAGTATAAGAAGAGGGTAAGTCATGCCACTTCATATTTATAACACATTTTGGCAACACAATAAAATACAGCACACCCCAAGTACCTTTCATACCTTGAAAACAGAAGCACAGTTTTAAATTTCTGGTACCACATCCAGGCACTAACCCACTGTGAGGGCAGGGGAGCAGATTTACACCAGAGGCCTTCTAAATTGCCTCACACCAAGCAGCTTGTTAAAAACTAGACATCCTCAGAAGAACAAATCACCAGTAACACATGCAGCACCATCATTACCTAAGCACAAGCTCTCCAAGAGGCTACAAAGAAATTAAACTGCACTGTCTTCCCAGCGCTTTCCTGACAGCCAGCAGTGACTGAGCAGCCTTATTTTCATCTTTGAGGGCAAGCTACACACGTTGGCCTGTACACAGAACAGCCAGGTGGGCCAGGCTGACATGGAAATATTTCTGTCCATTGAACACACAGTTTTGGCACTAGCGTCCTGAAGACAATACTGATCTGGGCGGAGTCAATTAAAACAAAAATAAACATCAGACTGTCGTTAATTCCAGCAAATACACCGCTGTGTATATGGTTCTGAGCTACTCTATACTTCAGCCCTCATTATCAATTTTCTACTCCTGAAAACAACATTGGTTTTATACCAGCTGTTTATTAACAGGACTATCATTTTCCTAAAGCAGCAGCAGAGATTTCGACACACAAAATTATTTCCTTCAAAACACCATATTGTATTTGAATGCAAATCTGCTTTTGATATAAAATAAAAAAAGAAACAAATCACTTTCTTCCCTAGAACCACAACCAGTCTGATGCTGCCTGGCATCACCACACTTAGATGCCTGAAGTGTGTCTGCCTGGCTGCAGCCCGGTGAACACTCCTCACACCCACCTCCCAGCTCCTCTCACCCTCCTCCTGGTATCACTCCAAGGCAGGGAAAAGGCTAGAATGAGGGTACATCCCTCAGGAAAGGGAGTCACGGCCCTCAGCAGGGCACTGTGCCTGCCCACCCCAGCCAGGTCCATCTCATTGCTGTAGGTCCCTACCTGGGAGAGCAAGGAAGTTCCCAGCACGATGAAATGAGGAACAAGTTCCCAACAGGAAAGTCACAGTGATATTGAACACACAAGCACCATCTGCTGAGGTGGCCAGCAGGACATTGTCAACAGAGGGATGCCACTACAGCTCTCACTTCCTCTGCTCAAAGTCACATAAGCTGTCTCGTCAGGCTGTTGGAAGCAACACAGCAAATAATTGACCCCTGAAGGAAACACCCAGGAGGCAAGGGCCAGCTCCCAGGGCCCTCTAACTGCATCTGCACCAAGTGCCATGGAAAAGCACCTACCTACCCCAGTTACTCATGCTCAGGAAGCTTATGGGCTGGGAAGAGCCCTCAGCTAGGGAGATGCAGTTACTGATCATGTTCTGTCTGTTTTGCAGGGCTTTCTCAGAAGAAAACATACCTGGCTTAACACTAAGACATTCAAGAACCAAGGGACAAAAGAAGAAAATAAAACCCCACAAAGCCCATTTACTGAACAAAGCTAAGGACGAGAAGGACTGATGTGCATGCACTGCTACAAAAATGGACCAGAACAGGTCATCACACCCTATGCTAAGCTGGGCAAACAAGGGGCTGACTGCCCAGGGGGTTTGACACCCAAAGGCTGCCACATGCCCTGTATCTGCAAGGAGACTGCAGTCCCAGGCATGCCAAGCACTGGTGAGAAACAGGAGCAGCACACGCTTTACCGATATGACTGAGCAGAAAAACCTCTGAACGCTTAGCTGGGCTTTCTATTTTAAGAACTGGTATGATTCACGTTACCTTGGCTCTAAGTGTTTTTCAGTCTTCACCATATCTACCCTCATGATAAGCTCATATTAAGCAAGCACTGAAAGCCCTGACATTTCAGAGCTGCAGTGCAGAGCAGCCATACATCATGCCGGAGCCTCCGGCATCAGCAGGCAGCTGCACCCAGGTCTCCCAAGCGCATATTCCATGACCTTGGCACTCACTGCCCTTCCTGCTGATGCACATGTGGAAACAAACAGAAGAAAAATCAGGAAAATGCCTACGATGCACTAAGTATTGTACTGCTGTTGCACGGTGATTAAACTGCAGGCAGGGGGGAAGATGGGGACAAAAAACTCCCATAGAGGTGTCACTACTTAATTGAAAATTAAGCAATAACCGATATTAGACTAGTTCAAATGAAGCCTCACTTTGCACCACCTGCCTGATGCTGCCAGCAGTTGCTCGCTTGTATCTTTTTCTGTATTTCAGCTGTACTAATGCAAGCTTTCATGACAAAATACAGGTGCAGGAACCAGTGTTGCACCTAGGATATTATCGAAGAAGGAAGGATCTAGAAATCAATGTGCTATTTGGGACTATGAAAAACAACTTTTCAATTAATAGCACAGGCAAAAGTTCTTATATCCTGCAAAACACCTGCTTAAAAGAATAATTTTTTGTACTTGATAATAAATATATTAAAGTAGGTTTCACTGTTCTTGCTTTGTTCTTTTCAAATCTCAAATAAAAGAATCAACAACAGCAGCCTGCATTAAATATTTTATCTTTTTTGATTCTTTTTTTTTTCTTACTTATAATGCTCTGAAGAAGCTGACCAAATTTTGTTTCACCAACAGAACCTAAAGGATTGTAAAACGCGGAAAACATCAATATGCATCTTTATACACTACTCAAAGAAAGTGAGAACACAAATATTTTCCTGCAGGAAACATTAGGTTGATAATTTCTTTCCTTATCTGACATGAAATGGCTGTCATTCACAAGCTGAAAAAAAAAACAAAACTATCTGGATGCTAAAATTTTCCTCAAATACAAAGAGTGCACTGGGAATCACTGGATAGGAACAATTAAAGGGAATGTACTGTCACAGACAGAACTCTAAATAGTATTTGGAATATTTCAAATCTCTGGTTGAATACTAATACTCTACTATATTTTCTAACATTTCACACAACATGTATATATGCAACTGCATTATTATTTTGGTTCTCCATGTCAAAACATCACAGCATGAAAAAACAGTTACTATAAGGTTTCTTAAAACACTTGTTAGTTTAAAAAACCTTTTGAAGAGACAAAAAGTCTGTCTTAATAACTAATGATTTTAAATTAATTTTAATGTCTGGTCAATTAAATTAATGTTATGTACTACAATCTAATATACAGCACTTCGAAGGACACGGAAGGTCTTTTAGTCAGAGATTTGAAATAGATTTATAAAAATAAATATAATTCCAGGTTTCTCTATATCACCAAACCGAGGTGGGGAAGAAAACATTATGGTCAATTGATGTTTGTCCATTTTTATGTACAAAGTAGAGGCAATTTTTTTTTCTCTATCATACTACTCTCTATCATCATAAAATATTATCTCTATCAGGTCTCTAACACGAGCTGTAGTAATGGCTAAATAAACAACAGACTTGCCCACTGGGGTTAATGCTACCTTGAAAAAAGGGATGATTCTATTTGCCCAAGGTTTCAAAAATGTCACATCTTGTTTGGGACAACAGTTAAGAGATGCATCCTGAAAACCAGGTAAGGTTCAATTTCTCATCTGCACTCCTCTACTGACAAGAATGGAAATGTCTACAAGCCATGGAAGTAGGAAGGTGTTTTACCGCATGTTTATTCATATGGCACAAGATGCTGCAACTGCTGCAATTGAATGCCATGCTGTCAAGAGCAGTACTAAAATCTCTGCTGAGAAATAGGAAAGGAGGTACCAACTGAAAGTACAACTATGAAACTGAACAAAACAAACCAAAATACCTTCACAGCAGCATCACTCTTAATAAGACTCCATGATGCAATGCAAAACCAGCAGCTGATATGTTTTGTATGTGCAACTCCACTTGGTCAGGGAGGTTTTCACAGACCTGTAAAGAAGCTGCCCTCTCTGCAGGCTCTTACCTCGCCCAGCTACAGGACATGGGGCAGACTGCAGCTGTACCAGTTACCAGGGGCTCTGCAAAGGAGAGAAGGCACAATCAAGCCTGCACTTGGACTGGGGCAGAATAAAGCCACCCCAGATTCCAGCCATCCACCTCCCCAGCTCTGAACACCAAAAGTGACTGGCTGTTCACACAGGAGCTGTGATCTGGGAATGAAGCTGCTCCCTCAGACACCCCTGCCAGTGAGTCAGAGTGCTGTTGGCCTATCCCAGCATCGACTATGGTTTCCATTTAATACTTACAGTCACACCACAGCACCTGCGAGATACTTCTAGGTCTGAAGACAATGAAAACGCACACATTAACTAACTGAATGTCTTTTAAAATACTGTACTTGGACATTCCCAAATCACCTGTAGCAAACTAGTGTAGGAGAACAGCACATTGATGCAAGAGAGGCATCCTTCTGGGAAGGGCCAAGAGCAGCAGCGACAAGCACCTACACAAACCTGTCTGGTTTCATTTGCTACACCCACTCAGCGACACAGAGAAAGCTTTATGGATGAGCAACATTAGTGGATCACTCATTCAGGCTAAGTGCTCCCTCACTCCAGCTCCCTCAACACCATTGGAGAAGTATTTGCAGAATGCAAACCCCCAACTACAGCTCTAAGGAAAGTTTGCCACAGTTTTAGGGTAAGAGATGAAACAAACTGAGACTAACTGTGAAAGGAAGATACAGAAGAAAGGAGATCTGTTTTAAGTGGCAAAGAGAAGCAACAGAATGAAGAGACTACTCACAGCTTCCCACAGCCCAGGAGACAAGGAAAACAGAACAGTTTCTTCTTCTCCAGAAGAAACTTCAAGGGAAAGTAATTAAGTGAAGGAAAATAAGTCATTATGTACAAAATGACTGAGAAACTCCATGCTATGGCATACTGCAGAAGCTGAAAAGCAAACAGATTGAAGAAAATTGGGCAAAATGGAGAACAAAGGCTATCAAACAATGTCATGTCAATCTCCTGGAAATCCCCAAATCAAAATATTACAAGAAACAGAGTCAATAGAACTTTACAATGCTTTCTTTCCCTAGGTGTCCACTGCTGCTCATTATCAGAGACAGCAACTGGCCTAATTGAGTAACGTAAATAATCTGAAACCACACATTCTCATAACCCATTAATTCCTCTCTGTGCTATGCATTTCATTGTTTTTTATTTTATCACTTCCTAACCTGACCTCTGTGGACTACAAATGAGATGGGTGTATATAGGGCCATGATAAATATTGAAATGAGAACGTTTACCAGATAAGATTTTGATGAGCACAACCAGCAGAGATTCTGACACTTGACATCCAGTTGCCCTTAAAGTTTGTTGATTACTGTTCACTGAACTATTCTGGTCAGTATTATTAAGTAAAAGACTGGATCATGTCCAGTCTACTTGAGTTGTTGATTTTTAGTTTTTCTTTTTTAAGGAGAAATCAAATAAACAGTTGTACAAATATAGCCTACATCCACCTTAGGGCCCTCTCCACTCAGGATTTTCTTTTGGGTTCTCTTCTATTCTGCAGAGATTCAATCCCTTTAATAACTAGACTTCCAATTCCATGTCTCCAGTCTAAGAATCCACTACACTTTCATTTTCTTATGGTTTTCCAAATCTGGATAACTAATAGTGTTCTCATGTGATTCTTAAAGGTTTATTATCTCAAACCTTCTCAAGATACACATCTGAAGTTATTCTGTCTCTCTCCTCCCTCATAAGGAAATAACCCAAAATCTCCAGCCAGCACTGTAGTGCTGCACGCTTGAATTATGCAAGCTAAATGCCTAAAACTTACTTAAGCTACTTAGAAAAATGTAACCATGCTTAAACTTTTGCCTGTAAAGCCTGAACATGATAGTGATCCATCTCATCTGAGCTGTTAATTTAATTGGTGAAATCTGTCTGAGGTCATCTTTTCCAACTGGAATGGCAAAGCACAATGCATTGTAGCTCTGCTAACAGTACAGAATCAGGTGGGAGGAGAGGCTGATGCTGGTTTTGTGTAGAAAAGAATTGCTAAGCCCTGACCCCTCGAAGACAAAGCAATGGTGCAAGAGTAGTCAAGGCCAAAGCTCTATTTGCAGAAAATCAATGGGTTATGCACAATAGCAGCTGCACTCAGATGTTCACAGCTCAGTTGGAGTCCGTAGATCTGGTCTCTAAATTCAGAGTATTTGACATTGAAAATGAGGAAAAAAACAAAAAACAGTCCTCCCCTCCTCATTTTTAAAAAATTTAAACAGGTAAAACAGAGGCAAGCTTTGACCTAAAATTCTTGAAATTGAGATAAGTGAATCCCTTCTCTCTTTGCCACTCCTTATGATCTTTGGTAGCCAGCCAAATGGCTCAGCTTAGCTTCACTTTCCACATCAGTCCAAAAGTTGAATAAGTAATAAAACTTGCATGAGGAGAGGGTTTTATAATCACATTAGAGCCATGCTAGGGAGACCGGTTACCTCGGTTCACCGGACAGCTTGAACAAGGCTTCATAATGAGGGACAGGTGTTGGCACCAATTAGGAACACTCAGCTCACCGCTGACATTGGCCCCTCAAAGCATTGACTGCACTTTAATCCTCTAAGCCACATAAAAGAAAAGCAGAGTGGGCAGACAAAAAAAAGAAATCTAAAAATGCCTCTGCAGAGGATTGAAATATTTTTGCTTACTTAAGGGAATAAAATAGAAGTGCCAAAAAGCTACAGAAAGTTCACTATTAAGTATCTTGAGTATATTAAGAATCTAAATCTTTTGCACAAGCATTGTTTAATTTTAGGAAGGGTATCACCAAGTACAGTATACATTCATCACAACTATCAGAATTTATATCCAGAAAAGAAGCACAGAAGAAAAAGGAGTAGAAGCAGCACATGTAAATATTGAGGTAAGATAGAATTATCCCATCTATGCCTACCAGCATTTCAAGTATTATGGGATACATAAGAGAGATTTTAACTGAGATTATTAAGGAGTCCTGCAGGCTGAAATGTTACTGTTAACAGCTTCTTTTATGACTTCCTCCCCTTTAAAAGACTTTATATTCCTTTAAAATTCAGAAAGCTTTCATTTAAAAGGTGATATCTGGAAGTTGAAGGTATATAGATTCAATTTACACATTGTAAACACCAACACACACATTTATTTATTTATTTATTTACTTTAAAGTATCAGCTCCTCCTTCACTTACATGCCAGGTCATGAGGTAGATGTTTTCGCTTCAGCTGATCACATCACAAGCTCCTAAAAAAATGAAAGGAGTGCTTTTAGGTAGAAGGAGTGACATCAGGCATTTCATATTTGAGCTGTGATTTAATTTTTGGCAAGTAAGTGAAGGTTGTATTTTATTTTTATTGCAATTTTCCCAAGCAAATGATATGCCCAGAATATAAAGCCTTAAATTCCACAATTCTCATTTGATAAGTGGAAAAATGAAATATATCAGCTATATGTGCACACACTATGATGGAAATGCAGCAAGTACTACAGCTAAGAACAAATTCATAAGAACATTCTCAAAGTTGATTTTGCCATCCTCTTAACACGAATGAGAAATAACTTTACCAATACCAACAAAATGAAATAGTAATTAGTGTTTTCTATATCCTGCTTTGGGAATAAAAACACTTCAACAAACACATTCAGACAGATGTACACTTATTCAACTGGCTTAAGGCGTTGATTTCGCCTCATACACTGATGCTTTCTTCATTCAAGAGGGTCTTCTATGAACCACGCATGCTTAGAAATTCATAGGAGGGCAAACAAAATAAGCATAGAGGGAAAGCTCCATGTGGCTCCTGATTTAATTCCTCATGACATTCCTCCAGACCTCTCCTTGACAATCCTGAATAGCTTAGCTTCCCTGGCAGGGATTCTGCTTACTCGCCCTTTTTAATCTAGTCTTGAGCCTTGAGCAATATTAAATATGGGAATAGAAGGAATTTACCCCTCCACCAACTGCCCGCATTCCCCTCCTGCAGGATCATGCACATGTATGTTTTGTGCCCTATTGTAATGCACATGGCAAAGGCATTAAAGCCATCACACTCAACAGATGAGTTGCAGCACTCCTCAGAGATGTCAGCAGCCGGACCAGGGGCTGTCCCGGCAGGCAGTCCGCTCCATGCCACCGAGCAAGAAGTTAACAAAAACAGGAGAGCTACGAACTGTGGAAGAAAGTATTACCGAACAAAAATGCATGTAAAAACCAAGGAAGCAATAACTGCAGACCCTGCCAGAAGAAAATGAATTAAAAGAGGGGATATGACAATGTTTTTCTAACTGAAATAAGGCAGTTGCTGGCCAAAATGTCAGCACCATACTCTAGCATCTGCACTCCTCCACCCATCTGGAGTACAAGAAAAAGATACAACCACCCACCACCCATCCACTGAGGAGTGGCAGTGAGTGGATCCCATTACTTACTACAACTACTGTTGCTCAACTTAGGCCGTGACATCAAAGGAAAACATTTCCTTACAATCTGGGAGGGGAGGGAAGAGAAGGGGAACACAATACATTGGAGCTCCTGTATGTTGACTATGCAAAATTTTGAAGTTTTGGCTCTTCTAATTCACTTGGATTTAAAGTTTCATTTTTTTGGGCATTTTTTGTGTTTGTGCGTTTGGTGTTTTGTTTGTTTGTTGTTTTGTTTTTGTTTTTTTTTTGGGGGGGGGGGGGCAGCAGAGATGCTTGGTTCATTTGGAGGTTTGTTTTGGTTATTTTTTAATCTTCCTTAAGTTCCTCTTCCCATCTTCCTGACATTCTCTGGCTATACCCCACATTAAGCAATTAACTTTGAGCAACACAAGAAGATCTGTAGATCAAAGCAGTACCAGAGCCAAGGCTGTTGAAACATGAATCACACTACTGTGGGTTGGGTTTTTAACTTGAGATAAGCAGACACTCTCTGCCACCACCACACATATGGCCCCAAGCAATCCACAGGGTCTGTGCAGGAACCTCCTGACTCCATCCAGAAGGACCCAGCTCAGGGGCAGCAGAAACACCTGGCACACAGGGAGTGGGGGTGACCAGAGGGGCTGGCTTTAACAGCTCCCTGCTGCTCTGCCTGGTACTACCCCACCTGGGACTCTGCCTCTACCCTCCAGCTAAGAAATGCCAAGAGCCTCACCCACAAAATGCACTGGAAGAGGGAGGGCAAGTGAAGAAAATAAGTAAATAATTAATAAACAGATGACTAAGTTTTCCAAATATGACGTTGAACGAATTTTTCTTATGACATACTTCATTATGGGATAATTCTTTAATGTCCCGATTGAAACCATTTAATATAAGTTTTCCATAGAAACACAAGCAAAGCCCTGGTTGTGGCAGCTCAAATGGCATCATTAAAATGCAACACAGCCTACAACTTTTAAGTGTGAACAAAACCACAGCTTTTGCCTCCCAGCTGAACCACAAAACTAATATATTTTTGAACTCTTCATTAAAAACACATTTATTTGCTCAGTCAAATGCCAAGAAGAACTCTGAAATACTGGAAGGTTCAACTAATTTTTTTTCTTTCTCTAATCCTTACAGTATACAGTCATAATCTTCACTCCCAACTTTACTTATTTCACAATCATGAACAAATACAGAAAATGGCATGAAAAATACAGTTTCTCCCACAAAATACTATTTCCCCCCCTCCTTATTTTAAGAGCTGTCTTAACATACTGATTGAGAAACACTAAATTAAGTCACCTCAAATTAATGGTCAGGGGGTTCTTCCCCAATAGATTAAAAAAATGGAAGAATACCAACCTCCCAGTGAGTAGCAAGTTTAGGAGCAGGGTAAAGAATGCACAGAAGATGCTCACCCTACCCTCCACACAGATTGCCCACAGACTTAACTCTTACTCTCCAGGTGTATTTGAAAAAGCAATGGGCCAGCAACAGAAACTGTGGCATGAAGAAAGCGGAAGAAAAATACAGGAACTAAAGGACAGTGTAGACACAGAAAACGAACTTAGAAATGCACAGATTAGCTTTTCATAAATACTGCCTAGAAACTAAGCGTCACCAGGCAAAAAAGCATCAGCAAGATTTATTTCTTAAAATACAACTTATAACAACAGAAGGCCACTTGGAACACAGATCTATTTTTGTAGTTATCACTACTGTTATACTATCACTCTCTCTGTAATTTACCACAGTGCTTACCAACAGCCAAACCACCAAAACAAGAACTGGACTCGTTGAAAATAGAGTTTTGTGCTTTTCTCATCAACCATCCCACACACTGCACTGTCATTTGCAAAAAGAGAGATGGTCACAGAAAAAAAGATCTGCCAGGGTCCTGAAAAAGGACAGCAAGGTAAGACTGAGAACTCAGACTCTGTTATGCAGTCTCCTCAGAGGCTTATACAGAGGCTCCTCAGCCTCTCCAGGGGAGCCCCTTCCATGCTGTGTGACCCTTACTGCCAGCAAGTTTATCCCAGCACATTAAGCACACCTTTCCTCAAGCTGCTCAAGTCTTTACCAGGTCTCCCCCAGCACTGGACCAAATGATCTCACCTCTTTCTTCTTGACACAGTTTGAACACCAACTCTCTTGTCAGTAGGTCCTTGTCTTTTCTCCAGACCAAATAAAACCAGTTCTTTCACCCTGTGCTTATAGGATGTTGTCTACATTTCTGATTCTTCTAGTTGCTGCTGTCTACCACCCTTTCCAGGGCTGGCACACAAAACCACTATGAAGTTGTGATGTCCTGGACAAAGTCTCCCATCTGAATCCTTCCCTACACAAGAAAAGGATATTCCCTTTTTACAGAAAAATATCCTTTACTGTCACATGAGTTGCAGATAATAATCCTACATATAAACTCCAGTGCATTTGCTTTTGCAACAGCATGACTGTTGTCTCAAGTCCTGGCTGTGAGCAGTTATTGCTGCTGGGACCCATTGCTCCCAGCCTGCAGACATGCAGCCAAACCTTTATGCCACAGAGCTGCCCCTCTGTGCCCTGCTCAGCCCCATCCAACCCCACCCTCAAGACTCCTTCTCCAATCTGTAAAAGTAACTCTGAGTTCAAAGCATCTTCTCAAATAGATATGCAGCTCCACCCATCTTGATTCAGGTATTGAATGAATGAAGTCCTCATTCCTTCACCCACATCAATAATTGCAAATATTAATTCACCTGTCTTGTTTGAAACTGATTAGCAATTATCCTCTCAGTTTCCTCAGCAGCTACAAACATTCCTGTGAGCATTTCAACTAATCCATGCTTCCTTAGCTAGCTTCCAATAATATGGATTGCCTGATAACTTGCATCATCTACTCTGCAATTCCTACCTCACAAATTACTTTCAAACCTGAATAAGAAAGCCAGTCTGGTGATGCTTCACATCTCCTCCATAAATAATCCCAGGGATATAACACTGCTTAGGTGGGAAAGGTATTAGAAAATAATTTTAAAATTTCCTGGGTTTTTTTAGACTGTTTCAGATATCTAGCACATACAGACAGCTCCCCATGGACTATCAGTAAACATCACACAGACCCCTTACAAAAGGCAGCTCAAAAATTTAATACTACCATGACAGCAAAAGAAATAAAGCCAATAGTTTTTAAGATTATAAATACAATATGAAACAGGAAGGTAATGGTACTTTCCCCCTTATAGTTCTGAAAAAAATCATAAAAGAACAAGTATCCAAATACCAAAACAGTATCCACCATATTTAACTGAAGAGGTATTTCCAGGCAATACTTATCCTACAGGGATTAGAGGTAGAAAAGAAAGTCAGTAAGCTTTAAGAAAAGTCCTGTAAAATCCCTACAAAGTCTTTGTAGCAAACTGTTGGATTTTTGCTTGTAATAAACTGATTTGTTATTTTTCCTTTTCTTCACAAGCTTCTAAACAGTCCTGACTACAGTGAGTACTCTGAAGTTTCTTGATTTTTATCTCTCTTTCACATTGGCTTAGCCAACAAAGTAATTCAGTATAAATTCACAATTTCATTGTAAAAATCTAAAGATAGTCCACCTCACCTTAAGGTAGATCAGACACCGAAAGCATTTAGTATAGCCTGCACCTCTCTAGCACCTTCACTTCTTTCCATTGTCACAGAACTATTTCATGACACCTTTATGCAGCAACAAGCCTATTCTTAATAACAGCTAGTGATTTAGTAATTCCCAGCAACCAATTAAAACTTGCTGGGAAAACAACTTCCCACAGTGGCTTACCCCACTTTCAGACAAACAATGCAGCAGGATGTCTAGAAGGATAGATTTCATAAGGCAACTAACAAGTAAGATCAAGACATTTTATGAAATGCTCTGAAGTCCTGGGCCCCAGGCACTCAGATGGTGACCTAACACAGCAGTTATTTAGCTTGTGTGTAGTGCCAACCATTCTGCAAAACACTCAACATCTTATCGATTACTTGAAAATAATTGTTATACAATATAAGTAACATATACATGCATAAAACTGTGTCACACTGAAAAAACTGCCCTTACAGGGGAAAGCTACTCATACTAACATAAACAAATACCTACTTTAAGATGCAAAGTTGTTTACATTCTTCATATACAGGTGGGTTAGAGTTAAGTCAAATAAAAGCCTGGATCTGTAAGAGATGAAATGTAATGAGATAAATTTAAGAAAAAAAAAAAAAGTTTAGGCTTACATTAAGGAAATATCCTGAGAGTCAAAACGACTGACCCACGACCCCAGGGGAAGGATTGAAGGCTGCAGCTCTTGATGTTTAAACAAAGACTGCACAAGAGTCCTGGTTGCTGAGCTGCCAACACAACATGCTCAGCAGAGCTCAGCTCCTCTCAACCCAGCCGGAGGGCAAGGCAACAATAAATGGGACTTGAGTATAAAGAGCACTGCACAAAGTGGTTTGTTGGGACTGTCTGCACTGAGGACTGCACCTCACCATGCAGACACGGTGCTGTGGAGCAGCAAGTACTGCACATCAGCTACTCCACAGAATTTATGCATATTGCTGCATGCTGATGAGAGCTAAGCAATCCCAGGTAGCTATTCCACCAGTCCATCTCTCTTCCCTACATCAGAGACTGAAGGTTATGTATACATATATAGTCCTGACAGATGGTATGCTGTACAGCTGCATGCAAGGACAGCTAGTGCACAGCAGCTCAGATCCCTGCTCCTCTTTTGAGGGACAAAATGTTAAGACGTGTTATTTCAGCCTGGTGCAGAATGCATCTCTTCTTCTGAAGAGTGGGTATTCCATGCAGCAGGACTCACCTCAACACAGACGAATGGAGCAGAAAGAGAATACAAATGCATGAGGCAGAAGGCTGCAATACAACATCTAAACTGAGATAAAAACATAGGAAACTGGCAGGAGGCTTCCTGATCCACAAAGCCTGGAACGGGGTGCAGTCAGAAATAACAAAAGTATTTTAGCACTTCCAACTACCAGGAACTTAAAAACAGGTCTATGAGACACAGAGCAACAAAAACAAGCTATTTATGAGGATCTGGAGCAAAACAAAATAGATGCAGGCCTTGAGGAAGGAGAACATTACATGTCCTGCTGTTAGCCACAGCCACATGCTGGCCAGTTGGATTTTAAGTATCAACCCACCTCATTTGACTTGTACCGCCTGTACCAAACAGATGTGCTTATGCACATTTCCTGTAGCTGAGTGATGGCAGTACTGTCCCATGCTATTTTCTGAAGGGAGGTTCAAACAAACATTTCAGAAGCAATAATCTAGATGACCTAGAAGCATCTTTTTCCATAGCCAAATTCAATTATTTAATGAAACTATATTTGTACACAGTTAGGGACCTTTAGTGGAGATCTTAAAATAAAAAAATAAAACTATTTAAGTGTGAGAACTTCTAAAGTATGGTAATTCTGATGGCACAGCTATGCCATTTCCATACTCTCCACAGCAAGTCCCATGACCCCACCACACACACAAGAGAGTCACATATGCTAAAAGCAGTGTGTGGATCCTCCAGAGACTGGTAACATAAAATATGAAAGGACATATTTAAACTTTGGACCAAAGTAATACCAAACTGTGCACCTCAATGCATTCAAGCTAGAGCTCTGGAACAAGAAACAGCAAACTCCACAAGGTTTTAACTTCCCATGCAGCAAATGGAAAGGTCTTTGCAGTGGGATTCAAAGTGCCCAGCATGTTCGGGACAGCCAGCTCATACACCAAATAGGGAATGATGCCAGAAATCTCTCCTCTCACAGATTCAACTACTGATTTGCAGGCCTGTAAACGGATACCTTCAGGAATCAGATACATGCTTGGACCTTTCTTCCTCCTCTCCTCACACGCACTCTTCAGGCATCAAATTCGACATCACATAAAGTGTCAGCAGTTGCCACACCTGCAAAGGCTATCCTTAGTTTTCACCCCACCTTCCCAGCCCTCCTCTGCTGTCCACCAAGAGTTCTGCCCCAGAACTTCCTCCCTTTTCCTCAAACCCTTTCCACTGCACAACTCTGCTGCTGCCTACCTACAGCACTTAAGCAACTATGGTCATTCCCATCACTTCACCAGAAGACCACTCTGTGCAAGCATTTCTTATCTATGTTGTAATATTTTGCTTCAACCATTTACTTGCAGCATGACCAACCACCAGTTTCTGGGGAGTGTCAGGAGGAGCTCGTGGCTCAAACCACAATCCACTTTCACGCAGTAAATGAGCCTGCTGAGCCTCTGTTACAGTCCTAGTCAATGCAAATTGGGAAAAAAAGGAAGTACAAACAAAAACATTGAGAATAATTTATGCCTGGATTACAGAAGGGAAGCTATCTCAAAACTGGATGACAGCAAGAAAAAATTGTCTCCCCTTTTCTGGATACATTAAGTTGTGATGCTCATCAGTGTACAACACAGGGACTGAGAAAAGCTACAGAGCACACTCTTTCAAGTTTCTTCAACAGCTCCAGCAATGTGGAATTTGAGTAACAAGCAGTGTAGATATACTGAATATTCCTGGCCGTTAAGAGGGTCTCAGTGGCCACAGAAAAATAACATCATAAACAGCTCACCTCATATAAAACAATTTAGTCAGTATTTAACTGAATGACAGCTCACAGAGGAAAGAAAAGAGGGCAAGAAAAAGGTAACAGTGCTAACTTCACTTGATTATCACCATGATTTAAAGTACTTTTGACATCTTTTATCAAACTTGGGACATTGGCATTTGTGATTTTTCATAAGGAAAGCCTCTCAGTTCTTTCACGGTCAGACATCACACCAGCACTTAAACTGCCACCTTCCCCTGCAAAGAAACTGCATAAATAAATAAAGCACCCAAGCTTTGCACTTAGACCGCACAAACACAAGGCTTGGAGCACAATCAAATGATGATTAATGAAGCAGCAGACACTACAACACAGTAAACAAGACTTCATCAGCTGCATCCTCGGTGGCTGCAAATCCCATAGCAGCAACTAAATATGCCTTTTTCCTTGAAGATGATCTTAAATGGTTGGAAAGGGTTGTGGTGGTTTTTTTTTTTACTGCTATGAAGAAGAAACTTGTGTCAACCCTTTTCCAAAGTCATTCCCACTCAGACAAAACACATGAAAAGCTGTGAGAAACAAGAAGGGAAATTTTAGTCTTGGTGGAATCAATGGGAATTAAAAACAAAGCCAGAAATCAGCAAAAGATTTAGCTGATGAATTTGTGAGCAGAATTCCTAAATGACAAAACTGAGTTTATTTCTTCTTAAAATCTTCTGATGCAAATATGTTGGCAAAGGGTGAGGGATGGCAAGACCAAGTTATAATGCAAGAAAACTATTCTTTTTTATAGCACCCACTGTCAGAAAAACTTACTGTCAGAAGGAAAAACCTTTAATAGAATTGTCTAAAATATTTAGACCTTTCTGATTTCTTGTAGTTTATTAATGTAAGACTTCCACTATACAAAGCTGTTGCCTTTATGGAGGCAAAATTTCTGATACTGTTTTACAAGGCATAAAACTAGACTTGGTAGTCTCCCAACTCACCTCATTATGCTTGGGCTTCCGCCAGTTCCAAGAAGGACAGCAGGTAACACTGCCCATCACAATACACTGGCATTTAAAAAAAATAAAAGAGAAAACTTGCCTTAATAGGTTTCCTCACTCAGACTTTCACATTACTTCTGCTTACCTAAAGCACAAAAACCTCTATAATCCTGCCAGACACCTGGAAAGCTCAAAAGCAGAAGTAGAGGAGCTTTTTCTCCTTTGAGAATTGCCCTCATGCAGTTAAATCCACAACTTTGACTGATTAAATTCCTACGAACCTGTAAGAGACCACAAACAGGCAGAGGTGATATAGAGTACCGTAATGTGACACTAAAACCCCTGAAAGATAGATCTAAAGACACTTTATTATGGCCAAAGGAATCTGATACAGGTGTGAAGCCGGTGCAATTTGTACAGCCCTCTGCAAAAAGTGGCATTAATACTACTCCAGAATTAGGTGTACATGACCACTTGGATGATTATAAGAGTTACACTAGAGCAACACCTTCAAACTGTTAAGAAAGCTGACTTCTTTGATAGAATGAACTTAGGATAGACTCCCTAAAATTTTTTAATATGGGAAAGAAAAAAAAAGCATTTTGACAAAAAAATTATCTTAGGGCAGCAAATGCTTAAAAGAGGGTTTGATACAAGTAACCAGGATGCACTTAAATGTTTTAAATGTTACTCCACTAAATCAATGCTTTGCCACTGACTCACTTTTTCTAGCAGTTCCTCCCTATATAAAAGCAAGTTTGTTTTGAAACATTCTTATCATCTGTACCAAAGTAAATAGAATTGCTGATGCGTGTTTAAGTCAAATATACAGGTTTTACCTCATCAACCAAGCAAAATTTACATACGTACAGACATAACACAGAAGGGATTTTTGTTAAACGCTAGCTAAATAGTCATCACACCAATATCAGCATTCACCAGGAAAAAAAGTTTTATATCACAAATGCTTCTTTTAATGAATTTTTAAAAATACAGCTTGAATTTGCAGTGCATGATGCTTTTGTACATACACATATGAAAACCTTCAAAAATTTGCCAGCCACAAAAAATAAAACCTCACCAAAAAAACACCGATGAAGGAAAAGGCCCCCTTTATCAGACTGAGCAAACTTACACCAAAGAGAAACCAAACCAACAAGTCTGCCAAAATACTTCCAGGTTGACTGCAAATATTCTGGAAGTCCATACTGTCTATAGTCTGGTACAGGAGACAAATTTAATTTTACCTAGATGATTAATAGGGTCTCAAGAAGACTGTGAGACACTCACTGAAAACACTGTTTTCTCCAATAATACGGAAAAGGCTGGAAAGTTAAGTAAAAAAGAAGAGGGGACAGCCAAAGGGAGACTACAAAGTCATCAAAGACATGGACGGCTGAGAGAGATAAAAGTAAGAACTACAAATCACGTTCAGGTTCTCATATGCAATTGAGGCCTTACTTTTTCCCTTAAGTTTCTTCAGGCTTTTTGTTTCAAACTCTTAACCCATTCATACTACAAAAATGGACTAATCCAAATGCAGAAGTCAAGCACACAGAAGTGAACAAGAAAAAAAATAGTTCGGTCATCTTGAGAATGAAATGGCACCTGCAAAAGCTACTAGATTTCAGTTACCTAAATGAATGCACATCCCTGTTTGCTGTTACATATAGAGGCTACTGAAAATCTAGAACAAGTGCATAAAAGATGCCAAACAAAGGATCTAAGACAGCACTTAAGACAGATTAATCCACATAATGGGAGTCACAGGGCTCTGACTGATACTGATCTGACTGGCAGGAGTGTAAGCTTTCTAATAACTTATGTCCCACCTTCTGGAGTTTTATGTCATTTGCAAAGGAAGAAAAATGAAAACATCATGCATCAGATCCATATGTATTCAGTTTTAAGCAACAGAGGAAAGAGTACTGAAACAAAGTTTAACCTCCTCTTTCATGGAGCTCAGGGCAGAGTTCCATTTTCTACAGTATTATACCACAGATATTCTGTCTCTGTATACATGTATACAACCAAATAAGGCAAGTCAGATCTCCATCAAAACTGCAGAAACACACATGAATGTAACCTGCCAGACACTGGCAAAATTTCATTCAGTTGCCATTTTAAGTAAACTCTTGGTACACTAGCTATATACATAAGTATTTGGATCAAAAATATGTTTACTACTAACTTCAGCAAACTTAGGCATTTGCAAATTTCCTGAATAAAGAACATCTTTCAGAATTTTCATAAAATATCACTGGAAATTATAGCATGATAGATAAAAAACTATGAAACTACAAGAATCAAAATGAAACCACCTGAATTTATGGATAACAGTTGCAAAGGGCATACAAAATAATTTCACATAACTTCTATTTATATAAAAACATAGCATTATTTCCATGTGTTTTTTCATCTTTTTCCTTTTTGGCCCAAAAAAGTGAACAAGCACTAATCAAAGAAAGTGAAGAAAATTAGTATCTGTTAACCAGGCATAATATTTTGAAAAAAATTCCTTCCAAAAAAGAATTGGTACCATAGGAAGTGGTGAATTTTACCTCCCAGGTATGCCAACACCTATTACAATACTGTTGTTCATAAGCATGTACCTTATATTAAGATCAACGTTTTTGGTTCCTCCCCCACTCTTAGCATGTTCTGTTGCAGAGCTGCAAGCTCAAATTTGTCAAGCAAAATGCTTCACTTACTTCTTAAGATTGCTCATTTCATGCTACAATGGAAATGATTACATTGTTAACATAAGGAAGACTGAAACTTCATTATCAGGTTTAAGTAGCTCCCTTTCAGTTACTTAAATGACAAGCAATTTGATTTTTGTAAAAGAACACAACTGCTCTTGAATTAGGCCCAAGCCAGGAGTTCCTAGAACTCCCCCAAACAAGGTTAAGGATGTCAAAGTGTAGCAGCAACACTGACAACCAGTACCCCTTCCTTTTTCAGAGCTCTGGCCAGCAGTTCTTGAAATTAAAAAAAAAAAAAAAAAGCAAAAAAAAACCAAACCAAAACCAAAAAGCTAACATAAAAAGCTGTTATCTGTGCTTGAAGCGAACATTTTTTCTTCCCTCCTTTCAAACAACATCCAACAAGTTTACATTGCACTGCAGAGTAATCACTCTTTATCACTATTTCAGTCACTATTTTCCTGCTGGGAAAAGAGTCTATTAGCATGAAAGCAGGAAGAGGAGCACCACTTGATTACTGTTCTTTCTATCTAAGTATTAATAAAAGTGGGAGAGGTATTAGTCCTACCTCTCTGCTGAGGCTCCTCCTGACCAGATAATTGCTGAGCCTAACATTTTCCTGTGTGTCTCTAATGCACTCACATACTGAGTATTTCAGCTCCACAAGGTCTTTGGTTGGCTTGTTTTTTTCATTAAAGCCAAAACCTGGGCAGGACACAGACACTGTTTTGTGATGAGCTCTCTACAGCCACCTTGATATCAAAGCCTGCAAATTAACACTGAGAGAATATTAAATATATACAAGCAGTTAAAAGCAGAACAAATGAAGAGAACTAAACAACACAAGGAGTCCCACTAGGGACGTTTGTTTCCTCCCTTGACAGGGTACATGTTTCTCCTATATATTTGCACATCCAGCGGTTCAAGATATCAGGTTTTCTGACATGTCAGCAGACAGAAAATACTACCATTTTATTCTGCTAGACTTGATATGTAGGGGTAGATTTAAATATTTGCACACCAAAAGTAATAATTCTCTCAATTCACCACGATCTATAGAGGGAGCATTATTTAAAAACTCTTTGGTCTGTTAAACCAGGACTTACATTTTTAAGCAGTATGAATGAAGGCTTATAGTTTAGTTATGGTTTTCAAGGGCTTGTGAACAGCCATGTTACTGTAACTCTTGTCTAACAGTTGTAGTAAATCCATCCTTTATCTACAGATTTAAATAATTTCAGTAATTCAATATTATGCGATAAACTATATAGCACAACTAAAAGACAGCAGCCAGGAAGAATTTCTCCTATGCAGTTCTCCTCTCACTATTGTGACATGAATCCAACAGCATATTCCAAAAAAAATTACCTGAAAACATAAAACACAGCTAGGAAAACTCTTCATAACACAGTCACACAAAATTACTACTTGCAATAAATGTTTCTGGTCAGTTGTTTCACTTTGCAGTGCCTGGTGTGTGGGGTATCACCCCTCCCTTTGGATGACCTCAGGCATCCCAGTCTCTACTCACCCACTGCACTGCACTAACCCTCTGAAGCAGTTGAACCTGCCGTGCACCAAAACACTTGTGCAGGCATGAAACTGCTCTCTAGGACATGAGCAAGAGCCTGAGCTTTTCACCTGCAAAGGCTATTAACAGGCAGGAGCTTTAAGCAGGTAAGACAGACCTTCAGAAAATATTCAAGCAAGAACTTTTCAGAATAAGGTGGAGAAAAAAGGAAAAAGGAACAAAAGGGGGCTGGGGGAAGCCCAGAGCAGTAGATTAGCAAAACAATTCATAATTCCCTCAAGACTGTGTGACAAGCATATTCAGTTTAGCAACCAGTCAGGCAAGTGTATAAACCTGTTTTTTAACATCTCCTAGAGCTCTAATTAAAACACAGAGGCATTAACGACATGATATGTTGTGTTCAACACTGAATTCAATAATCTAGAAGCACAGCTCCTAATGCTATAACAGGTGTACTTTGAAGAAGAATAGCACTCCAAAGTTTTCAAACAAAGTTTAACAAGCTAAGGCAAGCATCCCAGTTTTTAACACAGGATAAAGTTATAATAAATATCATCAGCAGTCACGAGCTTATCCTCCCACCTTCTCCTGCTTCTCTGAAGAGGGCGACTAACCAAGTGTCAGTGGAGCCTCCGCAGTCATGCTTACAGCTTCCATTCCTTTAAATCGAAGTAGAGCCTCATTACAGATCTGTAAATGCAGGAGCTTTCCCTAGGTCCAAGAACACGCATCCCAGACTGCTCTAATCCCCAAATTCTTGGTCTCCTACACACTGAAATAAGATATTAAATGCTGGAAAAGTTCAGATGTCAAGTACCCAGAGAAGGGTAACTTGGAAGCAAATGAATATGAAAGAGTGAACAGCCCAGGGAAACAGGGAGGTGCTTGGTAATTACACCGGCATCTCCCCACAGAGGGCAACACCCGGTTTGTCACATCGTATTTTTTTTGCCAGATACCTTCTTGTAATCAAAATAAGTAAAGTATCAATAAAATAGTATCTATAGACACAATTTTTAGGGTTCTGAACATCAGACATGTAGCTGTAGCTAGAAAACAGCATAAAGAAAAGTACTTTAGAAGTGGCAGGTGTAATTGATCGTTCAACATTAATAAATATAAAAGAAATCAACTGTCAAATCAAAAGTCTGTTCTTTTTATTAGCAGCATTAAATTAAAGCAAGCTATATGCTAAAATGCAAAGTTTCCTACAGTTATCTCACTTTTCAGAGGTGCCATCAAGCCCTCCAAATCTCCAGCATCTTCCTCTCTCCCACTCCCACCTGACCCAGCCTCCGCCAGCACAAAACCTACCAGGGCCTTGACATAACATTTTGTACATCAGCTCTTCAAGATGCAAATAGCATCTGTTGCCTTCCATTACATAAATACCCTCGATAAGAGCTATTATTAACTTGTTAGTTTCCATTTTAAGTAAAGTATGTAAAAATTGTATTTATGTCTCCAATTACATGAAGCCTTGAGAGTTACAGGCACTTCAAATCTTCAGAAAAGAGACACACCACACAATTTCAGAGGTTCCCCTCTCCATAGAATTCAAAAGCCCCCGAGTCCCCTTAGCTACAGCTCCCACAAAAATTGTGGGAGTGGAGAGATTAAGCAGCATGTGCAAATAGCAAGTTTTGCCTCAGTCCATTTATGTCCACAAATGAAAGAAGTCACCAACCAAAACGTAACACTACCACTGATCTAGACAAAACAGTAATTTTTTTGTTATAAAATGCATTGAGAGCATGATACCTACACTTATATTTTTAACTAAGAAGTTAGTATTTAACTTCTGAATTTCAGTTGAATACAA
Source organism: Cinclus cinclus (assembly GCF_963662255.1). Lineage (NCBI taxonomy): Eukaryota > Metazoa > Chordata > Aves > Passeriformes > Cinclidae > Cinclus > Cinclus cinclus. The sequence continues at coordinate 84,777,975 of NC_085047.1, forward strand.
CATTCTTTGCTATGAAATCGCCTGGTATTTTTTGCCTGGTATTTTCTGAAGAGTGGGCACAACACTGCACCATCAAACCCATTCAAGTAATAGCCCCCCAAAGCACATAGCAACTTCTGAAAGATACTGCTAGGGAATAAAGGAGAAAGACAAACCACAGAAACAGATGTTTACATGACATTTCTATCCACAGATGATAAAAGATGCACTACAGAAATGGGTGCACATTCCTTCTCCAGATGCATCCCATGTCTTGCTAAGCTAACCAAAAATATGCAGGCACCATGCCCCGCTTCTCACCCACTGGGGCACGATAGTCAGAAATTAATTACAAAGATTGAAATAATCTACCTAAATAGACTACAGAGAACAGTGTAGGAGTGTCTCAAATTCAAGGCAGCTTGTACGGGGTTTGGCTTCACTTTTCTCCATCAGATCTAACAAATCCAGCCATTTTCACCATGTTGGACACCTGCCAACACACTAGCCAGGAGCTGAAGTCAAGACATCCCCCAGGCCAGCTGCAGCAAGCTCTTGAGGAAAATGCTCTACAGCATTCAGCATGTGGTAGCTACCACAGTGACCATGCCCATGTGTCTCTGCCCATGTGTATACACATACAAAACTGTACAGATAAAAACAATACCGGGTTGTAGATAAGAAGTCATGTAAGTTCTTCTCCATAAGCAAATCACCCAGGTCTATAAAAAGAAGCCCACAACAATCCCAGGTATCCCAGCAAATCCCAAACACAAACTTCCTGATTGTCTGCCACTGAGAGGAAGTCCACAGAACCACAGAGAAGAAAACAGCTGGGTTTATTCTAACACTACACTGAGATCTACCTAGGCTCATATATTCACAGCGGATTTTCATGGTTTTAATGAGATCCCAAATGAACATGCATCCTTGCCAATAAATGCCACTGCATATGTTCCTAGATCAGCTCTCTACCAAACCTTTGCAGCTATCAGCTACACATACATATAATGCAACTACAAATACAACTAAAAAAGACCTACAGGCAGACCCCACTGAGAGGAATTTTTCCTTCTGGAGGAGGAACGCTTGTTCTATAAAAGGAACCTACCTAGAAAGGGGAAACATCAAAGGAGGGACAGGTAACAGAAACAGTTCTTTGATTACTTTTACTGCATCTAAAGTCCAAGTTTTGCAAATAAAGCTTTCTTCTCATCCTCTCCGCAATAAAAACAAGGCATGTCATGTCTAGTCTGAAAAGAGGTCAGAAGTTCAGTTAAAAAAGAAAAACAAAACAACACAAAGTTTACATCCTAGAAGTACTAATTTGCTTTTACTTTGAAAAGGTACATTCTTAACTAAAGAGACTTCAAACTGCATTTTCTCCCATTGGTAAGTGCAGGTAAAGACTTTTCTGATGTCTCCTTAAGGAACTCTGTGGCAAGCTTGAAAGTTATGCAAATGTGCCTTCAACCAGGTCGACCCTTCCAGCCTAAGGCTCTCACATTTTTAAGCCAGCTCTAGCCATCACTAAGGGACGAGCAGGTGTGCTCGAGATGCTCTACAAAATAGCCCACAAAAAGCACCAACCTGATGTAAAAAGTCAGCTGCTGATTAAGCACCTTGCAAGCACCAGGAAACAATACATTTCTCTTAATCTTTCCGTTTTAGTGCAAAGGCTCTTTTACATTTACAGAGAGGCACAACAGCTTTCAAGTATCTAGTGTATAGTAATTGAAGGTTTTCCAATCACACTTGGATCTTTTTTTAAGCATCCCTTTCCTCCTGAACATGAAAAAAAAACATAGGGCTTTGAAGTTCAGCACAAATTTAGTGATATTTTACAAAAACACACAGGTACTCATTATAACAATTTGCAAACAATAGCTGAACTCCTCAAGTAACTACAAATGCTTTTTATAAAATAACTCTAGTTAAAAAGCAGAAAAAGTGGCGTTAATTTCCCTGTTAAGATGCATTTTTGGGTTCCCTGCACCAAATTCTCCCATTAATCATCTCATTATTATTTGCAAGTGTTACTTTTTCTACATCCCCAGTCGCTAACCATACCGGTCGCGGTACATCCGTAGAACGAAGCCATGCCTTTGCAGAACGATGAACAGCATTAAAGCAAACACCACACAAGGGAGGAGGTTTGATCTGGAGAAGCGAAGTCGGGACCTTCCCGCTCCTCTGCCTACAGGCACAGGGGGCACTGGGGCGCCATCCGCCCCCGCCGCTCAGGAAAAAACTTACCTTGGCGGCGCGGCCGGGCAGGCGGGAGGGCTGCGCTAGCGCTTCATTGTCAAACTCAGTTCTAGCAAGTTCCTCGACATACCGGCGGAGCGGTGCTCGGCGGCGGACACGCGCCCGGCTGTCTGTCTGTCTGTCTGTCTGTCTGTCTGCCTGCCTGCCCGCCCGCCCGCCAGCCACGCCCAGCCGCGCTCCGCAGGGCCCCGCCGGCTCGGGCACCGCCGGGTCGCCGCCTCTCCGGGCTGCGGCGAACAAAAGGGCGCTTGGCCGGAGGTCGCCCGGCCCCTGCCGGCCCCCGCGGGCGCAGCTCCCGCCCGCCTCCGGAGCCGCCGCAACTTTTCCCTCCGGACGCGGCCGGGGCCGCAGCGCCCGCACCGGACGAGCTGCCCGCCCGCCTTCCCCGGCGCGGCTCCGCGCGCTCTCCGCCGGTGCCCCACGTACCCGCAGCGTCCGCCGCCTCCTCGCGCTCGCCGCCGCTTCCTCCTCCTCCCTCCTGCCCGGCCTTGGCGCCAAACGCCGCCGCCGCAGGCCCGGCGCCTCCCCCGCACAGGCCCGGCGCGGCGGCCCCGGCGCCCGCCCCCCGCCCCGCCTCCATGCGGGCAGCCCGGGCCGCGCTCACCTCCCGCCGCCGGCCCGGCCCGGCGCGCCGCCGCCTCCTCCTCCTCCTGCCCTGTGCTCGCTGCCGTGGGCGGCCGCGGCCGTCAGGGCTGGCTCTCCCGCCGCGGCGGCGGCTCCTGCTGCGGGTGCTGCTGGTGCCGTCCCGCGCCGGCGCGCATCGCCCCCGCCCGCCCGGGCCCGTGGCCGGCGGCGGCTCCCGCCCTGCGTGCCGGCTGCTCGGCGCGCCCGCAGCACGGCCCCGCTCCTCCTCCTCCGGCGGCGGCGGCCGCACAAGAGCCCTATTGTATTATTGACACTGCTGGGCTCCAGGCCCCGCCTCTTCCCCTTCCCTCCCTGCCCGCGCCGGGCCTTCCTGCCAGCTGCGCCGGCAGAGCCGCCCCCCGCCCGGAGAGCGAGCGGGAAGCGGACGGCAGGGAAGGAAGGGCAGCTGGTCTGGTGAAGGTGGGGAGCGCATGTCCTGTGAGGAGCAGCTGAGGGAGCTGGGGTTGTTCAGCCTGGAGAAGAGGAGGCTTAGGGGTGACCTTATCGCTCTCTATAACCACGAAAGGAGGCTGTAGCCAGGTGAGGGTCGAGTTTTCCTAGGCAACCAGTGACAGGGCAAGAGGACGCAGTCTAAAATTATAATGGGAGATTTAGGTCGGACCTGAGGAGGAATTTTTCCGAAGAAAGGGCGATGCCCAGGGAGATGGTGCAGTCTCCATCCCTGGAGGTGTTTGAGAAAAGACTGGACGTGGCGCTCAGTGCCGTGGTCTAGTTGAAATGGTGGTGTTTGCTCATGGGTTGGACTCGATGCTCCCAGGGTCTTTCCAATCTGATTCATTCTGTGATTCTGTGAAGGGGCTGGAAAGGAAGGTTACAGTCTCAGCCCTTCCAGTGGGTGTCAGGGGCTGAGGGGAGAGAGCTATACCTGAAACCAGAGACAGGAGGTGGCTCCTGCCACTCCCGTGTGTTATTCTTCCCTTTGCCAGTTAAGAAGATGAGCCAAGGGGCAATGACTGGTCTGCATCCCTGAAGCCACTGGCTACCAAGACTCAACTTTGGACTAGGAAGCTGGTGGCATGGACAGAGGTGGCCAGGCACTTCACCACATCCCTCCTACCTTCCAGTAGCTTCTGAAGGCACAGTGTACCCATCTCAGCCCAGTCCAACATTAAACTGACATATTGCCAAAGTGGCACAATTTGTAAAATAATGAGCATAAAGTTTACCTCAGGGCAGCTTTTAGCCAGCTTTCAGTCTTAATCATTCAGCCCATGACTTTGAAACAACATCAGGTAGAAAGCACAGTAGGAAGCATCAGAATAAAGGAAACAGTGGCAAAAATTCAGCAAACCTCCTCCATTGTTACGCCCCACACCCACACTCATTTCCCATATTATTACCAAGTATTGCTTGAGTCAAACCCTCTGGAAACCCCTTTTGCCTTCCTTACCAGAATGACTGCTGCAAAGAGTCTTAGCTGGAGATCATCCTTTGGCTGCTGCAGTCTCATTTCTCCATGCACACAATAACCAAGGCATGGAAGAGCTATGGAAACTCAGCAGACAAAGAAATGGAACCTGGGGACTCAAATCTGGGCTACAGGCCTTCTCCTGCAGCCAGGCACAGAGAAGAAACAGCAAGATTATAATAATGAGTACAAAGAAGAAAAAGGAAGAGATTAGCAGCAAGCATGGAAAGGATAGTTTGGCATGCCTGAAATGTATTTCTACAGTGTTTCCTGACAGCAGCAGAAAGATGAAGAGAAACAGATCATAAGAAAGGAGACACTATTTCAGCCAAATGTTCCATCTAGCTCAGCCTAGCCTCCCACCTGCTCTACCAAGTCACAGGCACCTTGCACAGACTTCCTCTTGGCCCATGTGGGCATCCACAGTAAGATACATCCCCCGAGTACTCTCCAAGCTTTCAAGTACTTAATCGCATTTCCCAAGCAGTATGTGGAACGTCTGTTTAGTAACCCTCAACAAATCACTTCTCCAAGTACTTATCCAAGTCAGCTCTCATTGAATTCTTGTAGGCTTCTGACTGTAAATCACTGCTGGCAAGGACTTCCATACATCTACTACCTGCTGCAAAACAGGGAAAAAAATAGTCTTTTTTTTTTTTTTTTTTGAATAACTGGTTCACATTCCTGAGTGTAATGTGAGGCATAGCGTTCTACAAATGCAGTTAGACCACAACTAAAGAGCAATGCTGATACATATGACTTCCTTCACACACCAGCAATTACCTCATTTGCCTTCAATTCATTTACCTGCCAGAAAAGCACTCTGAGCAGCTTGAGAAAACCACAATATCAAGTAAAACACCAAGAATGCTGCCCCTACCACCACCACTTGTAGAATCGTCTATATCAAACTAGGTGGATCAGGCAGCAGGGCAGGCAATATTGAATTTAAGACAAGAGATTTGAAGACCCAAATGAAGGGAATTTAGAGTGATAAAACCAAGTTCATGAACTAAAGACCTGTTTTCTAGTCATAAAAGAAATAAAGTCTGATTGAGTTAAACTAAACAAAAACCATTTGCAAGTACCAATATCTTCATTAGGATTTCAGAACAATTTCTGTTTTTTGTGTGAAACCTGCTTAGTGGAGTACATATATGCACACAAACACATATATAGTGTTTAAAGTATCCATCATTCTGAAGGACAATAAAGAATGTATATTCCCATCAGTGAAGGAAACATCCTTACAAGAAATTTCCTGCCAGATTACTTTATATATGAATGACCTCATCAGAAGCAGATGCAGCCCAACTCAGGAAAGGTGTTTAGCAGCTACCTTCATTTCCCATGGCTGGAATCACACATGCCTCCCTACACTGGCTGTCACATATCAGGAGAAGATTACATCCAAGCTTCTAATTCTTTGTACAGGGTGGGCTCATAGCCAAAAGATAAATGACATGGGAAAACCTGTATCAGAAAGCCTGTGGGGCTACAAATTTCAATAAATGCTTTACATTCACTATGTATTTCTATAGGAACACCAAGCAAGATTAATAAATAGGAAACAGAATGTACACTTTTTATGTACTTTGTATGTCTTTTTAAAGATTTATGAAACACAGTTTCTACATTTGCTCGCAAAAGGATGAACTGCAGATGCTCTTATGCACCTAGAGAATATAAGGAATTTACAAAGCCAGATGTTAACATGTTGATAAAATGTAGCACAAACAGGAAGTCTTCCCAAGGGCAGAATTATCTGGAAACTAGAAGAGGTATGATCACATTAAAGTAATGTATGCATATATACCACACTGAAGTTGAACCAAGTCCTAACTCAGCTGTACTAACACTGCCTGTGGTGTATTAGGGTATTAACAAAGCTAGCCTGGAAGTAGCATTTCATGTTTGAGAAGATGGTCATGGGGAGTTTAACATGGATCTGAGCCACAAAAGAAGCACTTCTAACTGAAATACCTAGAAGTACTCCTAGAAGTGTTGAAGTGAATTTCAACAACAATAAAATGTATCTTCTTTTCATACTGCATCTGCTATTACTGATCAGATGCCAGAGAAGAAAAAGTATGTCACAGAGGAGTACTCAGGGGAAATAAGCATTGGAAAGGCCTGGTAAGTTAATTCAAACCCCTTATCTCCAAGACTTTGTGGCATTCCCAGCCTGCATATAGAAGCCTCCACAGACAGTAATTCTAGTTGACTCTGATTAAAGAAATACACAGATACCAAAGGCTGGTATACCACTTTACTTTGAAATGCATAGGTGCTGCATAAAACTCCCCTCATCAGCATAGCAGATACCAGTGATGAGACCTTGATACAATGTCCTAGAAACCAGAGCAAGCATGGGCAGTTACTGGCAAGAGACAGGAAAGCTTAACTCCTTTATTTTCCTTTCACAGTGAGCCAAATTATTGAACTGTTGCCATAAAGCACAAACATGCACCTGCAAACAAGAGCATTAGTTATGACTGTGGAGAAACTTTCATTCTTCTGTGGAAAAAAAATGCAAAGTAGATCTCAGATAAGGATGGCTAGCCATCTTTAAACCCATGTGACTAAAAATGTTTCCGATACTCAGTAGCTGAAATAGAAGCAAAGAACATTCAGAGCTTCAAAAGACGTCTTAACACTGAATCCAATCCTTTAGTACTTGTTGGGGCAGCTATCAAAAGATGACCTCGGGTCATGGTACCACCCTTCCACTTTATCTTCAGGACCCTATAAAGTGTTTTGTTGTTTTTTATTATTATTATTATTATTTGTTGTTTGTTTGTTTTTTGGGGGTTTGGCTTTTTTTTGTGGAGGGACTTCAGAAATGGGGGGGGGAAGATCTCCCTTCATAAAAAGATCAGCACATTCAGACAAAAAAAATAGTACTTTCACAATCATGAACCTTTTACTCTCTTAAGAGCAAAATGTGCCAGCTTCACTTCCCAGGAACTGACAAGTTCAAAGTTCTGTGCTGAGGGAGATCTTTGATTTATCTTTCTCCTTCTAAGCACAGAATGGAGAGGGCTGCCAGTAGCTTTCAAAACTGATTAGTATTACAGTTCCATACCTTAAATGCATGGAAGTAAGTACCTAACAAAAAAAGAATCAAAGAATACATCTTATTCTGTATTAGTGAGGAAATAAAATTGCCTAAAAGACCTGGAAAGTTAGCTGCCTCTCTGGTGATGTACATCAGTTTGGGGGAAATCTCACCACAGCAGACAGTGCCCATGTAAGTAGGGGAGAGTGGGCCTGCTGCTCCCTTCAAAGCTCAGAAATCACAGCTCTGTGGTCACCCCACCTTCCCATATTCCCCAAAAGGCTTTTTTTTTTATTTTTGAGACACATGAATTCAATGGTTTAAACAGGAAAAAAAGGAAGACAAACCAAAATAAAGAAACAAACCTAAGCTTTCCAAATTTTCTTCCCCATGACAAAAGGTTCCTAAAAGGGTAGATTCTTGCATGACTCTATGAACTGTGACTTCACTACTACAATACTTGTGCTAAAATGAAGTTGGAAAAGCAGAGATATACATACCACTGTCATCTAGGCACAGTTCTTTGAGCTCCCAGAGCTACAGAGGTGTTTTGCCTTAAATTTAGCTTTGTCATTTGTGTTGAACCTGTAATAGCCTTTCCAGTTTGGGAACATTAAGCTAGACACACCCTCATTTAAACACAATTCAAGACCCTTTTAACATCACTGTAATTTCCTATCTATCAACTTTGCCTGTTGTTTAAAGGACAAACTTTCTACAGCTGTTTTAGCAAAAGGATGCAAGCAAAATCCACATGTATTTGAAAGATCCCCTAGACCCTTGCAACACTGGCAATTTTAAAGCCTTGAGCAATTGGAAAGAAGATGACTTGTACTTGACAGGTGCTGGTCACATTGCTTAATATACGGTCTGGGAAAGTACTCAGATACTCTGGCCATGAAATTGTACATAGCTGGGGATTATCACTAAATTAAAAGAAAAAAAAAAGAGCTGTTACACATTTTTCTTTATGTACTCAGAAAACTTCAGAGTCTTTTTAAAAGTTCTCACTTCCCCCTCCTTTTCTTCTCTCTTACTCATAAGCAGTGATGACTATATGTGCCTCAGGAAGACTCTGACCACAAACATTACCAGCAACAGTCTTGCAGCAACTGCATATTCTGAAGAGATTAAAGCAGTAAAAAGCATTCTTCTATCAAACTGGACACAAAGATATTAATGTCTGGACTGTTAATGCTCCATGACTCCCAGGCATTCAGCAAATCCTCCTGCATATCCTGTTTCTACCAGGTTTGATGTTTGCAAAGTTTTGCCATATATAGATGGTTGTGTTGAGAGACAGAGCTCAGAATAGACAGCTTCAAGAAAAACCTCCAGGATGGCAATACAGCAAATGATTAGTTTTCAGAAATTGTTGTCCTCAGCAAATTCCTATAGCTCATACTGCAAGCCCTGCAGTCAATGCCCAGGGAATGAGGTGGACTCCCAGAGTCTGTCCAACATCTACTGCAGTAAAATGCAGAGCTATAACACACACCTTCAGGAAGTGTTACAGCCAGTTGCACCATCCCACTCAAATCCATGGATTCTAGAGACAATACTTGTAATTTGCACTTATTCATAGCTTTTTAAACTGAATTTACATGTTTTGGATCAGATTTAAGCATGTCTTGGAAGATATGTTCCTGCAGACCTCCAAAGACCTATGTCACCCTTGGGGATTCAGGATGCTTACTCATTAATTCAAAAAAGAAATAGTACAGAGGTCCCCATGAGTCAACAAGGAACTTGATAGCAAAAGACCCAGAGTTTAGGAACTAATCAGGCAGGCAAACTGGGCTGCTCCTAGGTATTAACGGATTTATTTCACTATACCCTGCATTAAATTTTTAGGAAAACAGCCTGTGAAATCAACATCTTTTGAAAGATAGTATTATCAACTCTGATTCAAATTTGTGCAGAATGCTGAATTCTGTATTAATAAAATCTAAATACTTAAAAGCCAGCCTTTAAATAAGAAAGTATTCAGCTACAGAGTTTTACTCATGCTTAAGTCAGTAAAACATTTTCCCCCTTATTAGTCAGAATGACTTAAGCATATATTTTGTAATAAAAGGTTAAGACTGCTTTATGGAATTGAAAAAAAAATCTGTTTAAGTTATGTAAGTGCAGCCTAGTATGTGGATTAAAGTCATGAATAAAATGCATGTATATTAGATATGACAAAAGAAAGTGGGTGATCTTCTAGCAACTGGGGCACAGATACTTTTTCATGTTTCTATTTGAAAAAGCGATTGGTAAAAATGGTGAAAATATTTAAGGACAGCTTTGCTATGACTCAGACACTACATTAAAAAAAAGATTATTAGGCAACTTGGATCCAGCTGGGGTGACAAGACGGTTTTTAAACTGTAAAATTGTACAATAAAAGCTAAAGTTAAGCCAAAAGCTTTGATACATTAAAGCAGCACAATTTTACTCAATATATTCAGAAGAAAACTGTATTGATACAGTACTTAATGTTCTTTCCAAATATGTGTGCTTAGTGAGAGTACCCTAGACCATCTCTGCTTGGAACAGTCACATTTCTGACCAGTTTAAAGCCACATTTGGAAACTTATTAAATGTTTACCTATTTTCAGGAGGATTTTACTGGTTTTTAGATATTAAATGGACCTGCTTTCAAAATTAATGATTTTACTACTATAACCACCACAATCACTGACTGAGGAAAAGTCCCTGCTATCAAAAAATTCATCAGAAGATGAATGCCTAGAGAGTTAATGTTCATTTTCGATTAGCTATGAGTATCTATTTCAAGATACATGCCTGTTTAAACATGGAAATCAGTTTTTATACCTAATAAAATGTAATTATATTTTTCAATATACTATAATTCCAAAAAGTCTTCAGAGTGCAGAGTTCAAATATTTCAAATGTTTATTATGAATCACATTCACAGTGTAATACAAATTACATTAAAAGCTACACAAGAAATGTACAAAGAATACATGAAACACGTACCATTCTGTAAAGCAAAGAATTCCTGACTCTTAAGCGAGAAGTGTTCTTAACACCTGTTAGCACGAAATAGAAATCAAAAGATAAATAATTGGATTGAGAAGCTCTTTCATTATTTAGGGATTTTTAAATTAAAAATTCTTGATGTCGGTAAACAGACCATCTTTTTTTGTTAAAAAAAAAAAAAGGCAACACTGCTCTTTCCCAGCATGTAGAAAGGTTATTCCACTGTTTCAAGCCTAGATTAACTTTCAATTAATCATCCTGTCCTCCGGCAAAAGGAGCCACAAAAGTCCATTTAGCACTTTGTTTCCAGAGCAGGTTGATGATACAAAAAATAAGCTATAAACATACACATGATCAAGTGTCAGCATGTAACTTTGGAAATATTATTTGTAAAAGTTTAGAGACCAAGGTAGTCTAGTATGTGTACTGCTGATACAAATCACAAAATGACAGCTCTGAAGTACATTATACAATTTCCATGTACTGCCCATACCAAAATAATACATTTACTGTACATGTCTAGATTAATTCCTGTAAATGTTGATGGATGAGTTGTGTTAGTACTTTGGAGAGCAAGATAAAAATTTTAGTTCTTTTTAAAGCCTCACCTCATACTTTAAAAAAAAAAAAATTTTAAAAATTCCTGGCTGACTAAGTGCTAGTAAATGGTCATTTCTGCTACCAGTTGGATTCTGGTGGTGCTTTGGTTTTCTTTCAACTTTGTCAAATAAAAACACTTCAAAGAAGTAGCAATTTTCTTACCACCAGTACACCAGTGGTTTTATTTATTCAGGAGATATTCTTCCTTATTTAATCTATGCATAACTATAACAAGAGGTCCTAAAAACATATCCTCTAGTTTAAAGTAATGGCAAGCATTTGCCCAGTAGCAACAAAATGACAGTTTAGAACCTCTCTTGGGCATTACAGAACTATAAATTTCAGAAGAGATTCTTTCATGTGCTAACTCAAAAAAAAAAAAATTAGAGATGTATTTTTAGCCACTTTGGAACTCCAGAACTGTGAAACTGATGAGTCACGACTCATTTTCAGTTAAGATTTGCAAGATCTTCCCTTTTGATGGATGACCGTAATGAGGAAATTGCTTTAGCACCTCAACACATGCCCAATCCATTCAATGAATTGTAAAGGCTATGCAAACTGGCAAGCCATGTTTTAATTATGAAATTTGGTTTTGTATGTCTGCATGCACAATTGGTTCAAGTATTACAGAGTGCTTGTAAACCTGGACTTAGGCTTTAAGTTCATGTACAAAAATCAGTAAGGTTTTAATATGCATTATTTAGCAATAAGCATTATTACTGAGCACTATTCAAATGCATCTCACAAAATGCTGGTAGCACTTCTTCAGTCTGTCTTTAGAATTAATACAAAATAAATCTTATGGCAGTGTGTAGCACTTTACAGCACTTTCTTTGTTACTTCTGCATGTAAAAGCCTTCTCCTGGAGTCTAGCAAGGAAGAAGGGGTTTTTAATGCAGTCAAAGTCCTTCTCTGACTACTGGCTATGTCCCTTCTAGTAACCAACAATATGCCAGAGGTTTATTGCTCCAAGTGCAAAGAAGCCTCATGTATATCCCATGTGGATCCCATGTGTGAACTGGCAATGCCAGAGGCAGCTGTATTGCCAAAAAACCTGAGCAGACCTTAGAGTAGCTTCAGCAGAGCACTCATGCTCAGGATTCACCTCAAGCAGCAAAACCTCCAAGTGCTCACTTACCAGAATGCTGTTGTGACAACTCTCACCATAAATGCTGCTGCAAACAGATTTATTCAAAAAGTGTGCTGAAGTCAAGAGTAAGCCAAAGTCACAAACCACTTTTGAAAGCGTGCTACAAGGAAAATTAATTTCAGACTAAGCTTTCAGAAAGAGTCAATGACTACAGCTTCCTTCCTGCACCCCCAGTGAAGACAAATTTGCATGTGGGAAAAATTATGAAGGGCAAGTTTCACATAAATACACTTTCTAAACAATATGTCTGAGTGAAAGATAACAATTACTGCTGCATCAAACTTGGATTAGCATTGCACTTTTAAAATATGTAGAACCATTAGATATTGTCAAGAAACATTCAAGTGTTGATAGATGTTTAGAAATCACTGTAAAAAAGTTAGTAGAAAAGCTCAATTGTTTTTGAAGTTAAGCTTAAATTTCAAACACAATGCACATGGCTATCTATGCAGTTGACTCCAGATAACGTGGTATTTAAAAACACCAGTGGCTTTATAAAAGGGATATATGAGAAATACAAAACTAAATGACAAAACTGCTACAATACTCAAGCCAAGTGACATCCAAGTGCTGAAACAAACTGTATGTGAGCACCTTCATGCTAAACTTCACATTCCCATCTGCATGTCAGCAAAATTGTAGAAATTGTCTACATCTTGAGATGCTGATGCTTTGCTTTCCGATACAAAAACCTGTTTTGTTAAACAAGAAAATAGTTATGCATCAGTAAAAGCAGTCATGCTCATTTGGAATCAGTAATGCTTATTTTTAGTTTTGCATTTTGTGAGAGACACAATGTTGGTTCCCACTGTATTACAGAACAAATCCTAGTATCCTCTCAGCCCTGATGCATCCACCATTTGTTATCATCACCCTTTCCTAGCACATATGCTGGCTGCATTAACCCTTGCCTTTAGGATCAGGAGTTTGGGGCTTTATTATTCAGGGGTCACAGCTCCAGTTAGTGTCTGTTTAGATGCATTTTGATTGGTAAAGTCAATTCTTTCCAGGAGAGCGGGGGATAAATAAAAACACAAAATCCTTTCCTTTAACAGAAAGGGAGAGTTTGTAAGAAAGACTTCCTTGTGCTGTATTACCCTCAAAAAAACGTCATTGCTTCTTCAGCAGATGACTATTTTTTAAAAATTGACTTCAATTACTTTTGCATTCTTCAAAATTTATCAATGTATGTTGAAGTCCAAGCTCCAGGACAGTCACCTTTGAAAGCTTTCAGTAGATGAACAACTGTCTTAGGCAATACTCAAACAGTTGAGTGTAACACAACTGTGTGGCTGTTCACCCATCTTAGCATGCAAGCATTAGCCTCAATCAAAAAATTAAACGAGATGCTTATTACAAGATTACTGTGTTCCAGAAACTGGGCAGCCGCATTTCAAATAAGTCTTCTGAAAGAAGCTGAAAGACAGCAAAGAGCTGCATGGATACTATGTCTCAAAGACATTCTAGTCTTCTTTGAGCAGCTGCCTGAAAGCAAAGGGTTTGTCACTCTCCTGTTACCAGGAGTGCTCTAAATGTTTCCATAAACTCTCAAAACCTTTGCCATTTAGAGAAAGGGAATAGGAAGGAAAGAGGAGGTGTAGTGTAAGGAAGCTAAAGTGAAAGAATCAGACAGAAGAAAAAAGAACACTGTCTTTGAAGGAATTCTGTGGTATCCTACACAGCAAAAGTAAACATGGAAAAAAGGTTGAAATCCCATCATATTACCTTTGTTGTGGTTTAATCGGCAGGACACCACAAAGTTAAGTGACTAAATCCAAGACTTGAAGTGGAACTTCTTTTGTATTATAATTATAGAACTTGATTTTGCTATTATGTGAAACAACAGTTTTAATTAGAAATATTGTATTCTTCAGTAGATATGGGGATTCAGAACTCTTTCCTAGGACAATTTTCTTGTCACCAGCAAGGAACTCACGTTTTTAGTACAAAAAAGCCAAAACAACAACAAAAATATATTCCAATTTTACTACCCATGAACCTAAAAAGATTGTGTAGTATGTCAACGTGGCATCTTAACCATGAAATAGCTCAGACATTCCGCAATATTTTCTGCAAATAAAGCAATGCACCAACTTACCTTGGTCCCACTAAAAACTTCATTTATAGTGCTTTGACATTGTTCTACAGCACCATCTCCATTGAATTCCAAAGCAACCACTGGACCTAGAAAATAGTTTCATCTAAAATCAATAGTGCTTTTAAGTCTGACATTGAAACAGTAGATTTCTCAACCCATAAGGAATTATGAAGCTTGCAAGAAGTATTTTTTTTATTTTTGCTTGAGCAGCCCCATAACAGGAGTTTTACTTCTTAAAAGGCAGCAATAGCACAAAAATGCTAAGAAGTGCAAGGCATCGTGGAAGTGAGTCAGACTATGCTGCTCAAGTAGTGAGCCATTTCAGAGACATCTGGAGCGGGACTGAGTCATTCAAGCATTTTTGCCTCAGTCCCAAGATAGCAAATTGCCTGATTTTTAGACTTGTTCTCACCCACTATTGGCAGGTCTGCTTTCTCTGGTTTCATTCTGAACACGGTGTTTCTTCCCACATGACTGCAATATAGCCCATAAGCTAGACTATCGTAAGTGCAGTGACTTTTGTCGTATTCTTGCAATGAGCATCACAGACATCTCATGTCACCATGAAAAAACACCTGTATGTTGCTATCAAGTTTGGGAACACATGGTGAGCTTTAGCATATAACAGATAACAAGGTGTCAGTACTTCTGCAAGAAGAGACAAAACTCAACAGTGGTCATATAAATAGAAAGGCTTTTTAAATACTCAGACAGTACACAAGTTATAAACAAGAATTTTAAACACTTATCTGCTTTATGTACATCTATACTGTTTTGCTTAAATAATTTATACAGAAACACTGAACAGCTCAGTGGTTGAGCAGCACTGGTGACAAGTTAGAAATAGTCTAAAACCATGAGCTTTTTTGACCACTCCAGGCAGTTCTGCATGTGCTGCTGCTCCTGAGCTATGCGGTTGGACCACTAGAGGGGGAGCAGAAACACAAAATACATGTGAAAGAACACATTACTGATGCCTCCTGGAGCTTTGGCTGGTTTAGGGCCTCTCTTAGGCTTCCAAAATTAATCTCAACAGGTTTTACACTACGCCCTTGAAATACAAATTTGTTCTTCATTCCTCTTCTCCAGAACTCTCTAGTGACAGATTTCTGTATCACAAGAAGAAAGAAAACACAAATTCACCTTTTTCCAGCAGTGGAATGAATTCTAATGCACTCTGCTGGAAAACTCTGTGAGCATCCTCTGCCTTCATTAAGACTTCTTTAGTCTGTACCAGTTGAAAGCCTTTACTAGTCATCTGTTAACAGAGAAAGAATTAATGTTAAAAATGCTTCTAAGGCAGAGTTCAACTTGAGCATGCAGATTACACTGTCATATACACTGCCATTTTTCCCATACACAAAGTCTCAGAGCAAAGGGAACCTTTTTGCTCTTTTCAGAGACCATTTGCTTTTTCTACACTACTGTTTATTTTCATTGCATTCATCCAGATTTTCTCCTCTCTCTTAGTGCACCTAATGTGAATGTTTTTGTTTTATGTATTAGGGCCCAGGGTTATGCGTTTTCCCTCACAATCCCTCACATGCAGAAACTAATGGGAGTTAAAGGCATTCAGCATCTGGAAACAAGCAGTCAATTCTCTTTAGTCTGAAATAGTTTAAATAGTCCAGTCAAGCATTAGCCCAAACTCTCATCTATCCACTGCTGAAGTTTTCAGTTTAAGAACAATAGTTAGCAACGTTTGAAAACACATATACACATCTCACCCCCACCCACATTTTTATTCCAAGTCTAATATGAAACTAACAGCATGTGGGAAAGAAGCAAATACACTTTTACTTCCAAAACATCCATTAATCTACAGAGCAGCTAGATTTCCACAGAAACTCACTAACTAGTCCTTTAGCATCTTTTTAACTCCAACTTCTAAATAACTACTAACAGAGGTATTACCTTCCACCTGATTACTTAATCAGAAAATAAACCACCCCTCACCCAAGTAACTCAGTAGCTCAGTCCCATAAAAGTCCAACTGGGCAGGAGACACCCTACAGCTTTCTTTCCTTGCCAATAAAAACCCAAGGGAAAGAGCTCCACCACATGTTTAGTTGATTATAGAGCACTGTGATCAGCAGTTTTGCAGATACCACTCTCAGATGCTGTAGCCCATGGTTACTGGCTCTGCTCTGTGACATCCTTGGAACTTCAGGATGGTGAAAGCAGCCAGCCACTCCTGGGTTTTAGCCCCAAGAAAGTACAAACTCAGCCAAGCTTGGAAGTTGCTGTCTCACAGGAGAGGGGAAAAAACAAACAAACAAACAAAAATAATAAAAAAGAAAACAATAAAAAAACTGTTTAAGTCATTGAAGACAGCTGACCAGCCGTGACAATCAGTCACTGCCCCTTTCAGAAAAAAAAAGTTCCAACAGCAGTGGATGACACGGGGGATACATATTAATATTTTTTTGTTGTTGTTTTTTAGACTGTTAGTATTGGAAAAACTTTCAGGACAATAAGCTAGCAAGTTAATCAGTTACATCCCGATTCACAAGCACCGTCAATCCATATTTGACCAAGTTCATCAAATCAATTTCTTCAGAGCATCACTTTGCTACACCATGATGGAAAAGTACACCAGAACTGTTGGAGCATAGATGAGCCACTCACAGGATGGCAGCTGTAAAGCAAATGACTGATCAAATGAGATCCACTATCCTATCTTACTTTAAGATTTTAAACAATGCAGTTGATCAGTATGGTCAGTAGACAGAGATCCTTCAGGGAGAATCAGAGGCTGTCCAGAGGAAAGTTTAATTAGGAATTGGAAAACCTGAATGAAGACAAAGATTGCTTACCTCATCAATTAACTTCCTGGCATTTGCAGTTGTGTAGTCACCAGCAAAAAACACGGCCAAACATGATTCATCACTGTTTTTCTGTCTCTGCCCTCGAGTTACCGGTATTATGCTCTTTGTAGCATCAGTAGAAACCCTGACGGCTTTCAGCTCCTCAGAGCTGGGCAGAGGAACATAATCTTGGACTACAGCAGTTTCAGGTAAAAGGCCCCAGTTATTTTCTCCAGACACAGGGGTGAAGTCATGGATGTTGCTCCATGTGTTGTTGAAGATACTCAGACCAGCATCTTTAAATTGTAGAGCAAGCTCAGGATAATAGTACTGGAAACATCCAAATTTCATACCTGTGGAGGACTCGATAATGGGTTGGGTGGCACAGCACAAGAATACCTCCAGCTTTCTGCAGTCCCGCGTGCGGAACTGTTGGCAGGCAACCACACATTTACAGTCTTTGCAGTCACGGAAAAACACGCTGCCTTTTACTGGTCCTAAAAAGATTTGACAATTGACACAGTCATCAATTGTGATTGTAGCAGAATGGTCAAATATGTAGATTTTGCAGTTCTCACAGTCCTGGATGACAAATTGTTGCCCTGCTACTTTTCCAGGCAGTCGACCCACAGTTTCATTTTTAAGTCCAGAGAAAGTGTAATCTTTGGGGTCAATCTGAAGGAGGAATAAAATTTAAAAAAAGGTTAGTTTTCAAATGCAGAGAACATTATAATGCTAAATGCCCATTGACTTGCACTGATTGAAGTACCATTGAATTATACAGGATAAACAGCCACAAGAGTCTTCAATGAGTGATGGAAGATCAGAAGCAATTCTTTTAGCTAAACTACTGGAATACACAGTAATCAGATACAACTAAGACGTGCAACTACACTTCTGAGATGCTCCATGGGTATAAAAAATGACTCAGTTTGTCCTTTAATAAAGAGGCAAGGGGAGCCAGTTTTAACTGCGGACTCTGAATTGTTTCAACAAGGATGAGGGCTCTGGGTAGAGTAATAACTGCAAAAAATACACTGTCCAACATACTTAAAGATTCATAAAGCCAGAGATACACAGTATTTCCTTTTTGAGTAGCTTTCTTGGTAATATTTTACCACGCCTTAAGGCATTGCAAGGAAATCTTGTTGCTGTCAAGCAGTATCTTCTCTGCTGTGTTTGCAAACTACAGACAGCTCATGACTCTGCCACAGCATTATCTTGTGCTAACAATGACGAGAGTTTTGTGCTAACAAAACTTAGGAGATTGTTTTAACTATGTCCAAGAAGCAACAACTGACAGTGATGGTATAGGAAGCATGTTTGCAGATCTCCTCCACACTCCAGCATCCCTCTTGCTGGGGCAGAATACTTGAGGGAGGCTGTGGATTTTCCTGGGACTCTCTTTTAGGGAGAATCAACTCACGAGCCACACAGCACCTAGGAAGGATGTAATACAGATGGAAAGCGTAAATAATACAGTCCATGCTGTCCTAAAACCAAAGGAATCTGAGCTGCCTTATTTCTAGATATAATTTAAGTCTCAAGGCAACTACAATTCCTGGAGCAAATTCTACTCTGCCCTCTCGTGAAAGCTCACTAAAATAGCACTTAGAAGTGTACAAGTGAATGTCTAACACAAGACCACTCCACCAGCTTGTTATTTGATTAGCAGTCTTGAGGCTCCTAAAATTAGCTGCACCATAATCAGTTATCATGCATTACCACAGTTTTGGTGTAGTCTAATTTCTAAAAAGAACTTCTTCCTAGCACTTCAAACATTGACACAATATTTAGAGACCAGCAAAAGGCATAAACCAGAACAGGCCAGCACCAGACATTCATGAAACCAGCCCAGGTAGTTTTTGAATGGAACAGCCAAAGGAAGCTAAAAATCTCTACCAGCTGAGATGTGTTTCATTCTATACAATATATATGACCTTCAGACAAGAAAGGAGATTTGCAGCTGATGAATCTTCCAAATAAAATGCAAGTTGAGACAATGAAGATAGCTTCCTGGAATTTTCTCCTCAATCAAATACCACTAATATACTTCCAGAAAAGTTAGCTGGAAGAGTTACAAATAAAATTGTGAGACTCAAAAGAAAAGGGACAACTCATGGAGACTCAGTCACACAGCATGCTTTAGGTTCAAATTCCCCAAGGTATTTAGTCTCAAGTAATGTTACATATTTGATTCATATCAAGTTATCTACCCTTATATTCTCTCTTACACGAGAATATAAATATTAAAATTGCTTTTGGATATATTCTTTCCAGGCAACTCCTAGAACATTAATGTATGTATATGTATTTCTGCATGTTGGGTGCTGGGGCTTTTTTTAAATAACCATGGGAGACAGATTTACTGCTTTCAAAAGACACACAGAGGAACAGTTACTTCCCTTAGGAGTGAGAAGTTCAGTGTATCCAGAACTTACAACTTCTTAGAAACTTGGAAGTTAAGTATATCTTTCTGAATTGCTCTGCTATACAAAGCCTCTGAAGCAGCACTAGCTCATCCTACCCAATGGCATTTGCAAGGATGAGTGAAACTTTACTTTGCAATTTTATTTAGGCCTAGGTGAAAAACACTGGTTAGTCAGCAAACTCACAGCTTACAGACAGTTTTAAATGAGAGTTTGAGTAAGAAGACTACTCAAGTTAAAGTTTAGCTTATTATCTGATTCAGGAGCTCCTCTTCATTTGCCTTCTTTCCAGAACTAACACTTCCACCATGACACAGCTTTTACTTCTCAGTTTGTTGGCCATGCCAGGGAATTTGCACATTTCCTTTAATTTTGTTTTGCAGATATCCTTTTAAAGACTAAGAGTATTTACTGATTAACACTGCAGTATAGATTGGAGAGACTGCATGAAATAGATTTGATACTTTCTCTTCCCACTGGGTTATTGCCCCTGAGAGGAGGGAATCTAAGACTACAGCAGATATAAATATTTCACTTCTCCTTGGTAAAAGAAACATGCCAGAAAGCAGAACTATGATTTTGAGGATGCATCCAACAGGTCCTTACATGTTTATAGAATAACAGAATAGTTTAAATTGGAAAAGACTTCCGAGTCTGTCAAATGCAACCATTAACCTGACACTGCCAAGTCCACCACTAAACCGTGTCCCCAGCTGCCACATCTACACACCTTTTAAATACCTCCAGGGATGGTGAATCAACCAATTCCCTGGGATGCCTGTTCCATCTCTTTCCATTAAAAAGTTTTCGTCATGTCCAATCTAAGGCTCTCCTGGAGCAACTTGAGGTCTTTTCATCTTGTCCTATCTCTAGGTACTTGGGAGAAGAGACCAGCCCTGATCTTCTACAGTCTCCTTTGAGGTGGTTGTAGAGAGCAACAACATCTCACCTGAGCATCCTTTTCTTCCAACTAAACACCCCCAGCTCCCTCAGCAGCTTTTCATCAGACTTGTGCTCCAGACCCTTCACCAGTTCTGTTGTCCTTCTCTGGACATGCTCCAGCACTTCAGTGTCTTTCTTTAAGTGAGGAATCCAGAACTGAATACAGGCTTTGAGGTACAACCTCAACAGTGCCAAGTACAGGTCATGGCCCTAGTCCTGACGGCCATACTGCTTTTGATGCAAGCCATGAGCCTTCTTAGCTCATGTTCTCCATCTCTGAAGTCCTCAGGTATCATCAACTGGCTAATATTAAATCACTGCAACCACGTTCCTTCCCCTGACGGTGAACACTTCCTAAGCTCTCTTGGCAACATAGCCAAAAAAGCAGGGTAGGAAAGCCCAAAGAAACAGAAGAAAGCAATACCTGCAGTCTTGTGCAACCATAACCAGGGCTATGTACATTTCTCTGCCCATTCATTTGGTGCTCCATTGGCTATAAAATCTTAAGCACCTGGCAGGTCAGGAAAACTCAACTATTTGATAACTCATCTACTTGTTCTTTGTATTTGGATAAAGTTTCAAAACACTTTGTCCAATTCCACCCATCTCACCCAGACAGATGCTTTACTCTGCAGCCCTTAACAGGTTTTTAAAATGTCTTTTTTTTTCCCCAGACTGATGCAAGTTCAAAAGATGACTATTCACAGCAGTAACTTTCAATATTTTCAGCTGAATTTAATGAGTTCCTGGGGTAGATAAGAGTCATACATTAATAGATATTGACACAGCCCAGGAGTTGAAACCTTCTAACTGAAGTGGCTATGCACACAAGTTTGGGAATTACTCCATAAAATGACCTAAAATAACCAGACATGATGATGAAAAAGCCCTTCTTACAGGGCTAATATTTTTTTTTCTTCTCAAAACAGGCACAGAAGCCTAATCTTTGGTTATTTGCAATTCCAATGGTAAGAAGTCTGTTACAAGGGGCTAGAGGACAAATTGTAAGGAGCAAGGATTTTAAAAGAACAAACAAAAGGAGAAAAGTGAAGGCATGTTTGAGTTTGTCATGGCTGTTTACAGCTCTAGGACATCCTGTTACAAGTGCAAGGTGCATTAAGCAGTTTTCCTTCCTGCAAACACTTGTCTTGTGAGAAGGTCAGAGGCCATGTGAAACCCACACATGATGCATCTCTCTTCAGCCACCATTATCCAGTTCACTGGCACCAAAACTGGGCAGCTCCCATTTAGAAGAAGGCTTGGAAGTACTAAACCTCCACAGTTATTAGTGATAACTGTACTCAGAAACATAAAGGATCCCAGCATCTTGAAGTGTTTCTGGTATGAGTTCATGTCTTAGCAAGACTTTTTCACAGGGACCATCGGGGAAGCAGTTTCACTCAACAGTGATATGCCCCTACCATAGAAGATGCTACTGCTGTTCTTAACAGGTTACAGTTCTCCTCCAGTTACCCATGTCTAGGCTGCTGAGCAAACAGTTTGTAAAGTATTTCTAAATCACTTACACTAAAGTCTTCTCTTTTAAATATAATTCTCAAAAAATCATCCCCTATCTCTCCAAGTTAATAAAGATGGCATTTCAGAAATGGACTTGTATATATCTGATGACATACAAAAGTTGGCTGCTGACCCAGTGACATTAAAAGCTGCAGCAACAGGGTAGGCATGCCAGTTTAAGAAGATTTAAGCACTATTTTTGTCAGCAGGGGAATTAACATAAGGGAAATCAGAAAGAAAAGTGCATTCCCAGGCCTAGATACTTCTGCATATTTATACTTGCATGGGTTTGGTGCCCTCCAGTAATGAATTGCAACATCCTCTGGAGACTGCTTGTTGAAGTTACTCAGCCACTGGCAGATTTCAAGATTCTTGCACAAGAAAAGGTGGAAAGAGCAGTGCAGCTTCCTGTCACTAACAAACAGTGTTTCATTTTGGAGCATCTCCTGCACACCCTGACTTTAAGGGTGGCCAATATAACAGTCTGAATTCTCATTTCATTCTATTCTTGGGAATATTCATGCTTTTCTATAATGCACATAATAGCATAAATCCATTATCCACATTCAGCAAATCACTGCTAAATACTGCATACAGAAAAATTGAAAGAATAAATAAAGCTACTACAGGCCTGTATTTGATCTAACTGGAAATACTGCTTAATATGAACCTTCCTACTCTTTCTCAGTTGATCCGACCACATTTTGAAAAACACGGCAGTAGTTCTTCCATTACATCAGGAAACATAAGGGAGATACATTGGATTTAAGGACTTGCTGAATATTTATTTGAATATTTATTCAAAATAATTCATTGTTTAGAGAAAAAAGTTATTTTATTAATATTCCAAAATAAAGTACAAAATGGCTGCCTAAACAAGATCTAGACGATTCAAGATACCCGAGACAGCTCAAACCATTCAGGAAGAACCCTCATATCTAAGGTAATTAACAAAAGACTATCCATGACTTAGGCAAAAATTTAAACCTCTTGAAGTTTCCTAACTGCTTAAATACAGCTACACAGCACAATTACAATGATAGCTGCATGTTTCCTATCAACTAAACCAGTTAAGTTGCAAGTCAGTTGACATAAAACGAAACTTTACTTGTTCCTCCTAAAAGAGAAAAAAATAATATCTGGGAAGGAAAGTTCCTCTAAGCTCTAAATGCCACAGTGATCATAATTAATCTAATCCTACTTACTCAAACATAAGACAACAGCAAAAAAAGATGATGCAGCTATTTTGTTTCTTCTCCTGTGGAGGTCATGGGTGTATCTGCCATCACAAGACACAAAAGCCCCAGTTCCTGTCTGTACATACCCACATTCAGCTATTGCTCTTAGCCATACAGTGGGAAAGGAAAACAATCAATGTGAAAATGGCTGAGAAGGACTAAGCACCACCAAGTTCCTCTCTCACACTTGGTCAGAAAGAGACTCTCCTGACAGCCCAAAGACATAAAGAAACATAAGTTGTCCTCAGGATACAATGCAGTAATATCAGACTCTGAAATAAACTGTGCTCTACTTATACTCATGGACTGAGAATCCCAGAGCAGCAAGAAACTGAATAATCATCCTTCTCCTTTCTGTTTTCAAGGTAATCTGATCCTTTGGTCCATCTACTGTGCCATAAGTAACCTTCACACAGTTCTCTGAACCCAAGGCTCAGTAGGCATTGCATAGACTCTAGCATATTTACAACGCAATCTAAATTTGATTAAATTTTGCATACTTTAAAACTTCTGTCCTCACTTAATAAAGTCATGCAAATCTGAAAAGGTTCCTCAAATTCACATACTTACCTTAATTTCAATTCAACTATCAGCATTTTATAATATTTTCTATTCAGAACCTTCTACCACATAGTCCATTTTTGGGACTATTACACAAGAGTTACATGGTCGCTGGGATATCGTCATATTAGTTTTTGTCTAGGGCCACACTAGCAGACAGTATCAAAATTAATCATCTTCTGCCATCAGAACACGATTAAAATAGGCTCAACTAGCAATGATGACCTGCAGAAGCAGACAAAATAGTTTTAAGAAACAGTTGGAGGAACCCCTCAGGTTCAGTCACCCCTCTACACATCCCTAATCACACAAATATGCCTACATTTTTCTGCCATGTCAGCATGGCATTAGTTTACAGGAAGACATCTGGAGTGTCTGAGCAGCAAGACATACTCACCTGTCAGATCATACAGAGCATAGTTTACAAAAACTACTGACAATTGCCAAACTTGCTTGTAAAACTGCACTATGTAACTACAACTGCATCGCTGAGTAGGACAGCCTAAAATTAGAAACACACCCCCAACCCAAATAGTAGAAAAAAAACATCAAAAGACAACTTAGCACATCTGTTAACAGAGTTGAGGTTTTCAGGGTTTAGAATGCAATTCAATGCACTTGATCAAAAAAAAGAGTCTTGATGCCACAAGTTTTCTAGCTGACTTCAATTTAACTTTGTGTACAAACAAAAACTTGTGAAATAAATATATGTGAAGCATCAGAAATGAGAAAGCTATAGGCAACAGGACAAGGTATCACAGACAACATTTAAAGCCACTACTTTAACACTAACAGGGTACCACTTAATACATACTGGGATCAACAAATCTAGTGCACCAAGGGCTCAGTACTCCTTCACCTAAGATAAGGTGACTCCAGATGCTTTTCCTAGTATGAATCTTACACCCAAAAAGCCCAATGAAAAAATAAGGCTGCAAAGAGCAAGAGAAATGAACTTAGACATTAAATAGCCATTCTTAGGCTGTACAGTAGCAGCTGTTATTAATTAAGCAGCTAATTTGATGCTTTACACAGTTCACTAGCACAATCCAAATTCACTGATTCTTCTGGTTTCTAACAGTCTCTAATAGAAAAGGAGGAAGTTTTACATGCAATACATGACTGTGGGTTTTTTTTACTCCACAGAGATAGATTGTTGGCGCTGTAACAGTTTCATATGTTAGCTTAAGCCTACTTCCAGCAAGTTAACAACAGTCATCTCCCTAGCAACAAGGCCAGATATTCTCTGAATCAAGTCTTTCTATATCCTGACTTCCCTTCTTTTATTTTTCAAAGTCAGCTGTATATACCTAGATGGGGAAGGGGCTAAAAAAAAATAAAATCTCACACCTGTTGAGCTTTAACTGGTGAATTTGCTCTAAAATTAAAAAATATTATTCCAAGGGCTGATTTAGTAATTTACTTTAAGACAAAGTTTTGTTCTGTCACTCTAAAATATGACTTCAGTACAGCCCCTCCTGCTGTGAGAATAGTCTCCATATAAGTAACAGGCTGCTCCCCAAATATCCAGTCACAGCAACAAGCCCAACACAGATTGCTCTTTATCCTCTAGGAATTGATTCCTCCAGGCCATGCGCACACTCTCTAGCTCATCTCCATCTAAGCTTGTCTTAATCTACTTGGAAGACTTAAGGGACACCCTAGAGCACCTGGCCAAGTTTAAAAAACCAGCAAACTAAACATTCAAGTAAGTTAACACATTTTCTTTTCCATACCTGTAAAATATGGCCTAAAGGTTTGAGGATTTTGTTTGTTGAAACCACGTCAATTAAGTTTATCAGCTCAGTTTCTGCTTCCCCCACCCGAAGGCAGCTGGAGAGAAGAGAGGCCTAGTAGGGCTACAATGTCATTATATATTTAGGAAGCGAAACTTGAAATGAGGCTAGGAAGAAATACATTTTATCCAGCATTTAAAAGCTTTCCCTCTTGAGTCCCCCAGGAGCTCTGGAAACAGCATGGGGAAGGGTTTGTCTTCATCTGTCATTTTAAGGGCTAATAAGCAAGTTCTACTTCCTCAAAAAAAAAAAACAAAAAAACAAAAAAAAAAAAAAAAAACAAAAAAAAAAAACCAGCGCAAACACCCAAGCAGGAAGAATCAATATAGACAGGACACACGGCACGCGGTTTATGCCTCCGCGGCAATGCCAGCTGCGGGGACTCGCCCGGGCACAGATCCCCGGCCATTAATCCCGGTTTGTTCGAGTGAAGCACGCACCCAGGGCACTCCGCGCTGTACCAGGAATCCCGGAGGCAGGCAGACACCCGTGGGGACTGTCACAGCCAAGCTGCTTGCCCACAGGGCGCTGTCCCACCGGGATGCAGCACCAGCCCGCTCCTCGGGAGCAGCCCCGCACCGACGGGACCGATCCTCGCACCGCCGGCAGCCGCGGCATCCAGCGCGCCACCCTCTTTTGAGACCGCCTGGTAAAATCCTCTCTAATTGCTCAAATAAATGCACTGAGCTGCGCGGACCGACCCGTAACCGCGGGACCGGCAAAGGCGTGCTCCCTGTAGGAGCGCACACCCCGCTTAAACCCCGGGCGACAGGATAGGGCGAGATTGCTGCTCGCTGACAGAGGCGATACCCCCAGCCCCAGCCGCCGGGGTGGTACCTTGGCTCGCAGGTCCCAGCTGTACTGCGGCGCCTTCTGCTCGCCGGCCGCCGCCTCCTGCGCGGCTCCCTGCAGCTGCTGCTGCTGGCCGTCCTGGGCCGGCTTCCTGCGGCGGGAGAAAAAACAACCCATGGCGCTGCTGCTGCCGCCGCCGCCGCCCGGCGGGGAGATGCTGGCAGCGGGGAAGGGTTCGCCAGCGCCGCCCCGCCCCGCCGGCTTCCGGTTTTCCCCCGTCTCCCGTAGAGACCGCGACACTTCCCCCCGCCTTTCCTTTCCCCTTCCCCACCCCGTCCCGCTCCAACCATCGCCTCCGGCCCGCCCGGACGGGGCGGTGCCTGGCAGCGGGGCCGGGGACGAGCGGGGCGGTGCGGTTTGTCAGCGACCGCCATCGCTCCCTCGCCCCCCGGAGGGTTTCCCCCAGCCCGTTCCCCGGGAGCGGCTCGGAGGAGGCGGCGGCTGCTCCTGAACCCAGCGCTCTACCGAGGAGAAACCTGTGTCCCGCCCGGAGCCCTGCGCGGGTTCGGCTGTGGAAGTCGGAGGCAAAAACGCCTGGTACGGCGTGTAAATACAAACCGACTAATCGTGCATCGCGTCGTTTTCTTATGGATACACCGGCTCTGTCCCCTCGGGAGTGCTCCGAGCACCGCCGTGCTCGCCTCTCTGAAAGCGCTGCCCCAGAAGATCTGGCTTCTTGCAAGTGTTCAGAGCAGCTGAAGCAGCAAGCGGCAGCATGAGAACCCCCAGCGTTCTGCTGCTTTGTGCCTCCTTTTGCAAATAGTCGGGCTTCCTCTGTTGGGTTGTGGTTGGAGAGTTTGTTACTTGGCTTGGTTTGCTTTGGCTGGTTTGTTTTGTATTTTTTTCCCCAGTGGAAAAACCTAAGCTTTTTATCAGACTCTCTGACCAGTCAAAAACATTTTTCCCAAGATTTTACAGATTTGTTTTCTGTGGTTGAGGCGAAATACTTAAAAAATATCTCTGATGCTTTCTCCAGTTCCTTCAGAAAGTATCCACCTGCTCTGTTGTGGGGTCCCTCATGGGCCACACTGCGGATATTTGCACCCACTGTGGTCTTTTAGATGGGCTACAGGGAAATACTTGCTCCAGCACCTGCAGCACCTCCATCCCCTCCTTTTTTGACCTTGCTCTTCACAGTGGTATTCCCCACTCTTTTTTCTTCTCACTCCTCTCATTCTCTCTCACTGGTACATAGTGATTTTTCCTTTCCTTAAATATATTTTCCCAGAGGCACCACTGGTGTTACCAGAGGGGTTCAGCCATTCCCCACAGTAGGTCTGTTGGAACTGACTGTGTCCAGCATGGGACAGCCCTGTTTCCTCACAGAGACCACCCGTGCAGCCAGCACCTGACCACCTACACCCAGCCCATACCCACTAACAAAACTGTTAAACAAAATTTTGTGTTAAACAAAGGATGACGTTCCTGCTGTAGGAACAGAAGAGAGGAGAAGCCAGGAAATGCGGCAGAGCAGTGCTCTGCCAGCTGAGCAGGCTGAAAGACTTGTCCAGCTCAGGGCCCCGAGGACAGCAGAAAGGAGGAAGTGAAACCAATTGCTCATAAGTGGTTGCTAAGGAGGAGAGGTGACAGACACCCTTTTTTGGCATCATCTGTACCGCAAAACCGTATGCCTGGGCAGTAGTGAAGCCTGATCCGAGCTTTTGAAGGTACAGTTCAAGTCAACAGCTACCCTCAACACCACCAAGCATAGTTTTACATCTCAGTTGAGAAAGGGGATTTGCTCTATGAGCCATTTTCCTGGGTTTCTTGGGCACTGATTTGCTGATCTTCATCTAATCCTCTGAGCACCAGCTCTTTCCTCCCAAATTTTGTCTCAAACCAGGACAAATGGTGTGTCCAGTGAGGACAGTTTGAGGCTGTTTGTGGATGCAGGAGATAAAGCCTGATCTTTTCTAGCTTGCTCACTGGAAGTCTAACAGTCCTCCCTAAATACACAGACTGCTGTGTATTTGATACAGAGTAGCAAAGTTCTACAGCCTTTGAGCAACCACGCTTCTCTTTCTGTGCATCCATTACAAAAGAAATTAGAAGGAACAAAAAGTAACATTTGATATTTTTTTTGTTTAAAAAACCTATAATACCATTTAATTAATCTAAAACTAACAAAACCTAAAACTATGTTACCAGAATGTTATTATCTCACATCAATTATTGGATTACCTGTTTTAACAGAAAACTTTATAGTCTGTGTGTGTGTAAAGAGACTTCTTTCCATACTGAGGTGCACTCAGCTCTATAATGGAATTATCTCACCACTGCTGCAGTAATGCTTCAGAAAGGAGTTCATATGCAAGAAAAATAAAATTGCTTTTACATTACTAATGAGAAGATGCAAGGCAAATGCAAGTTTCTGAGTTGGGATTTTCCCATGTTGCCATGACCAATATACTTGTCCTGCAAAATTATCAGTCCCATAAAAATACAGGATTTTTATATAACTGCTGCTGATCAGGAGAGGCTGTAGGTTTTACTTCTCTGGCATAACACAACCTCTCAACTCTAGGGTGTTTCCTGACAATAAAGCCCTAGAGTACTCATTCCTGAGCAAATTAATATGACTATAAGTGATTTAGGAGCACATAACTTCTTAAGAAATCACAAATGCGTAGTTCAGTTCTTCATTGTCTATTCATCTGCCAGCCAGATCCAGCTCTCTTGGCTTCTGAGATTTGATACAATCATAGCCTGAAGCGTAGTAATACAAGACGGCAATAGTACCATAGTTACTACCAGCCATGACTACACTCACCTTAATTTCAACAAACTGCTGTAATTAGTCATTTCCCTCATGGGGATGTTGTGAAATATATCTAATTACAGTCTAATACAAAGTTTTGTGATCTCCAGATGTAGTATCTAGCTAACTGAAAAGTTAAACCATTTTCTTTGTAAGGTTATATTCTAAGGTATTTGGTGAAAGAGACTTGCTGTATTGATAACTTCTGGGCACACACACAGCTCACAAGGAGCCTTTCAGATCTCTGCTGTCCTTGCCAGGGGGGCAGCGATGCCATTCTCAGGCAGATGGGCAAAGCATGTGCATGGGCTGGGTCTCTGGATGGACTGGTTCTTATCCCCACGTTGCTTGGTAGTGCTTGCATGCCCACAGATAAGATTCTAACTCCCTTTCTTCCTTTTGTTTGGCACTCTTCTGCATTGCCCCAAAAGCACAGAGAGGAATTTCCCAGTAAACCTCAGGACCTGCAAACCCGCCCAGGTCTTGAGCAGGAATCTTAAGGAAGAAAGAGCTCACTGTGTGCACATCTGCACTTCTTCTGTCATGGGTTCAAATCTGTTTATCTAGGTGGTGTTGGAAGCTTGACAAAACACATAAAGCCAAACTCACAGCCTTCTTAATGAGATTCACTGTATTGTCTGTGTGTCTCTCAAAGCTCTTCTAATTGTACCTTTGTGACAAAACTGAAGTGTATCTCATTTAAAGTAGGTTTTAATCCTGTTGGTTATAGAGAAGATCTTGAAAATATCATTTCTCAGACATGAAAATAAAGAAAACAAAGGAACTTAAATACTATTACTTTGTAAAAGCTCCTTTCATGTTTGCTACCAGGAAAGATTATAAATCCTATGTTTGGGATCCTAACAATTTACCTAAAATTGGTATAAAGCTTTGAAAATAGTTCCTAGTTAAGATTAGATTAACCTATATTCCTACGTAATTGTGAACTACAGATGAATCTTTGCACAGTATTCAATTCCTTACATAGTATCCAACAGAAAGGAAGGGAAGGATACTTTACTGCTGAGTTCACTCTCTGAGGCTATGTTTTCATACATATTTAGGACAGAACTGTCACAGAAAGCATCCCTTGCCTCCAGCATCTTATTTAAATCCTCAACCAACCACCTATGCAGTGGGACAGCACAAATGTTTGCACAGACTTGGTAAACTGTGTCGGGAAACAGATTAATGTGTAAAACAACCATTTCAATCAGACTCATACACTTTTTTCCTTTTGGTTTTTTTTTTCTTTTTTCAGAAGCTGATGATGAATATACAGATTAGGATTTTAACACAGAGTCATCATGTACTATGACACCATACCATAATGGCCTTTTTCGGTCACTTTAGCATCTCTACTGCTGGAGATTCTTGCCAGACTGAGCATCAAGAGAAGCTAGTCTGCAACTTGAGACCAGATAGAACAAATAATATGGCTAATTTTGTGAAAAGATGTACTAGAATCTGTTTTGCATTGCTAATGGTAATTCTGGACAAATGTCCTCCCCATTTCCAAGCAATATATGGCTTTTCAACATCTCCTTGCATACAGAAATTAGCCCTGGTCACCAGTAACTTTGCTGAATCACATCAGTGTTGGTCAACAAGGAAACACACTCTTTTTTTGTAGTGTTTTTGGGTAGCTGTCCCTAGCAGAGAATCTGTGACACGCAGCTTTAATGCTGGGGTTATTTGAGTGGGAACAATGGATAGGTGTGGCTGTGCCCCAGGTTACTGTGAACATACCCGATAGGACAAGGAAAAGTACAAACAGCTGAACTGAATAGTTCATTAGTTGCTAGTTGTTAAGTTGCTTGTTCAAAAATTACCTTCCACATACTTCCAACAAAAATTACTTTCCCTGTAAGAAATTACATCTTGTCAACAGATCTTTTCCTGTCTCTGGTGTTCAGAACCAAAGTGAGCAGTGTTCTATGCAATACATGAGATGCAGACAGACAGCACAGTATTTAAAATAATTCTTAAAAGGCATCACATAGAACTACAAGTCGTTTTAGAAGTGTTTTTTACTGAAGATGCAAATAGTCAATGATTTTTTTAAGGCATAATTTAAATATTGTTGTCTGAAGGAGTGAAAGACTGTATCCTAATATTAGCATAAAGGACAGCATAATGCACATTTACAAACCACACACTAATTCCGAACTTTGCCTCAAGCCATCCCTGAGACAGGAATTCTGCAGCTGGAAAGGTCACAAATAGCTTAAGGGCTGCTAACATAGTGGATGCAGTTACTCAGAGCACAGTAAAGTTTTCAGCTCTAAAACCTATTCTTATGCAACACGTACAGGTTGATAGATCTCACACAAGAGTCTATATCTGAGATTCAGTTTTTCAAGATGAAAAAAGCTGCCATAATGAGGGTACTGCCTAACACTCGGGTTGCCAGAAGGCAACCTGTGTTCCATCTGAGCCTCTAGCTGAAGAAGACAGACTCTTCAGTTTAGTGTTAAATGCAAATGCAGTGCAGTTACATTAAAGTTTATGAAGTGTATCTCTTTAGATCATGTTTAATAGGGCAATAATTCAGATAACAAGCTGCAGTGCTGATTCAGCAAGGCATGTATGCACATGCTAAAACCTACAGATCTCAGTGGGATTTGAGGGAATGCAAAGAGTTAGGCACATAGTTAAAATTAAGATCTGTTTTAACAGCTTGCTGCATCATAGCCCAGCAGTGCTTACATTTTTCCGAAGCTTAGAGTGTTTTTTTTTGTTTGGTTTTTTTGTTTGGTTGGTTTTTTTGTTTTGTTTTTGTTTGTTGTTGTTGTTGTTGTTTTTGGGGGTTTTTTTTGTGGTAAAAGTGAGAGGTGCTCTGATTCCCCATGTACCTGAGTTAAAACTGACAAAATCATCTGCCAGCATCTGTCTCCAGTTGTGTCTCTTTTTCCTTTATGCAGGTCTCTAGCATCTGACATTGGGGTGCTCAGTGGAGCATTGTTGTAAAAGTAGGATCATTGAAAGTCACAGTTCTAACACAGAAAAGTCAAGAAAACACTTGGTAAAGGTGGCTTGCTGTTATCACTTGGCATTTTAGAGCCTTTTTGACTGTATGTTCTATTTCTTTGGTGGGAGGATTGGTTCTTGTTTTGTGTCTGGCATAATAGCAATCCTCTTTCATTGTTGGTTTCAGCTGCTGCCGTGGCACAGAAAAAGGATTGCTGAGACCTGGGGTAGAGACTGTCCTCCTAATTCTGGTGCAGCAAACCATGACAAATGGGTAATTGGAAGTGGCAATGTGTTAATTTGCTATTGCACAATTCATCATAATTTGTCTATCTGAAGTTTCATTTTACATTGTTGCACAGTTTATTGATGCTTTTCCAATCTGAAGCTCTTAACATTAGTTTTGTGGGATGTCTTTATCTATGGCACCAACCTGCCATGCATATTGTTCTTGTGGGTGTGAACAGTGTCTGCCTGATCCTCCCAGTCAGGCTGACAAAAAGTGAGAAAAGTGGGATCCTCAACAAAAGTGTAGAAGACATCACTGATCTGAACCTTGCAATCCTGCCATGGTGTACTGAAGGGCTGCAGTAAGGGAGTATTCTGCCTATAGCAGTGAATCAGATCTAAGCTGCACATTTAAATATTCAGTGTTAACTGTGAAAAAATCCTGCTGTTAAAGTAAACAAACAAAGAATTCTATTAGTTTTGCCATTTCTTCCCTTTCTGTCTTTCAGCAAAATGTACAATAAACATTCCAGACACTGTTTTTGGAAATAGTGCCGTGTCACTGTAAGACTCTGAGGAATAAATTAGTTAAACTGTTGATAATACAAAATAGCAAGGGATACTGCAGAGACAGCAGATGGAAAGAAAATACTGAAGTAATTATTACTGGGAAGTGATAAAACTCCGGAGCTTGCTTGGCAATTAGGAAGACTCAGACTAAGGCTGGTTTTCAAATAATGTATTTTGCACTGAAGAAGCAAAAATGTTCAGTATAGAAATCAGTAAATAAAATGCTCAGACACAGAGGAACTGGAGTGGAGTGAAAGATATAGAGTTCTCTTGCAGAATAGACTCATTCACCAGAGAGAAGTATGAATTCTAATATTGTAGGGTGAAATCCCAAAGGAATGCTGTGATCATAAGCAGGGTTAGGTACATTACACATGACCTGCATGTAGTTAGGCAAACTGGTCCAGAGTTAAAAGTCAAAAGAGGGGAAGCACAGCCAAGTCAAGAGAAACTGATGTAGATCTGGCCACTGAGCAACATGAAAATGGGGAATATCTTTGATTTTAGGCAAATAAGGTATTTTCTCACTCAACTTTCTGCCATTTTTATGATTTTCAATCCTTCTCTTTTTAGGAGCTCAGAGGTTATTCAAACTGCAGTAGCCTCACCAAAAATTTTCATCTAGAGAGGCATAAGGACCAAGCCAAATTAAAATAAAATAGAAGAAGCAAAATCCAGCAATGATAGCTGAATTTGGGACTCACACTTTACTCTGTTTCAGACCTAATGAGCAGGACCTACGTACCCAGAAAAACAATCTGATAACTTGTCTCTGGTTTTAATCATATAAGGAAAAACCTGTCTCTCTTGTATTTCTGTTAGAGGCTGAACATCTTCAGTACAGGCAAGCAATCAAAAAGTGCTCTTTTCTTCTTTTTCAGTTCACAGTACTCACTGGGATCCCTTGCTGCCAAACAAACTAAAGTCCTGGGTAGACTTCCTCAGCCATATGGTAGGTCTACTATGATATGGGGCTCTGAGTTTGCAATCTTTTTGTAGGCCATGGAAAAAAAAGTGGGGGTGGCAATCTCAGATAAGCACTTTTTGGTGGTAGCTAAACAGACCTATCTCAACTTCCAATTTTTCTTTCTTAGTGAAGCAAACAAAGAGTGATGAACACAGACACAGACACCAAAACTTTAGGCAAGGCTGTTTTAGGATGATCACACTCCTTATGTTCAGGTGTTTGCCACTGATTATTTCCAGGAGTTCTAAGTTTGAGGTGGTATACATAAATGAAACCACAGTCCATGCCAGAAATGACTAACATCTGGAAAGCAGCTAATTCAAATCAGCTTACACCCACAATAAAATGTCAAATCAATTCACACATATATTAAAGAGGTGCTTGCTATAACAACTCTCCTTTAAACAACTGGTTAAATTATACTGGCTTGTTATTTATGAAAGTGACATATCTGTTGAGATAAATATAGTGAGTAAATAATCATGGATCATACTCTGAAACAAATCCATTTAAGATCTTATTCAAGCATACAAAAAGTGTTAGAATTTAAATGAGTTATGGTAAACACAATATTCATTTTCTGGATTAAACTGGCTAGAGTTCAATTTTTTCCATTGCCTATTTAAAATTATTTCTTTTTAAACATAATTTGCTTTGAAGTCCTTCTCTCTACACACCAAAGGACTAAAGAATAAATAATAGAAAACAACAATAATATAATTAGAAAACATCAAAATAGCTTGGTGCCCTGAATGTAAAAGAAGCATGCTAGAGAAAACCCCAAATGCCAGAATGTGAGTGAAACCAAACTTAAGGACAAATGAAACAAAATGTCTTCCATAATGAGCAATTGCACTTTACTGAAGTGTGAGTGCACCTCTTTCTGTTGTGGCAGAGCACTGAAATACTTCTCCAGAGATGGGCTGTCGGGGACTGACTCTGCATGTCTCAGGGGCCACAGAATATGATGTTTGAGAAGGGAAACCATAGGAACAGGCTCCATAGCTTTAAAGAACCTGTCTTGTCTGTCTCAAGGTGTCCGGCAACCTCCTGTTTGCTGCATCCAGAGGCTGCATCAGCAGCTCATGAGAGAAGGCTTCTCCAACCAGGCCTGTGGGACAGCCTGGGTTTCTCATCACACAGTTGCTTAGGTCTTCAGTGCTCAGTGTCTTCTGTTGCCAGTTCCACCTCATCTGCACATCAGTAGCTCCTTTCTGGCAAACCTGGTCCTCCCTTTTCTCTGCTGCCAAAGTTGATACCCGAGGCAGCAGATAATTTCTAGCTTCTTTTTCAAGCTGTGGTGATTCCAGACCCTCTGACAGGATGTCAACAATGACAGCTGCACCTCTTGAATGAAACAGAGCCCACAAATGCAGGGAATCAGAACATTATTCTTCTGCTAATGTTAACAGCAATCCTTACTCCTCTTTGACTTTCTGAGTCACTACAGAGTGAGTGCTGATGATTTTATCTCCTGGTTCTCATCGTCATTCCTTCTTGCACAGGTGTTTCCATGTTCCTTATTTCTCTTCATGAAGATAATAGCAGGTGGGCTGGTTTTGGCCAGGATAGAGTTAATTTCATAGTAGCTTGCGTGGGGCTGTGTTTTGTATTTGTGCTGGAAGCAGTGTGGATAGCACAGGGATATTTTCCTTATTGCTCAGTAGAGCTTGCACAAAGTCAGGGCCTTTTCTGCTCATCCCACCAGGGAGGAAGCTGGAGGTACACAGGGATTCGGGAGGGGTCACAGCTGATCCCAGCTGGCCACAGGGATACTCCACATCATATGGTTACATCCTCAGCATGTACAGCTGGGGGGAACTAAAAAAAGAGGGGGAACTGAAAAAATTCAGGTTGGTGGCATTTGTCTTCCTAAGTCACTGTTATGTGTGATGGAGCCCAACTTCCCTGGAGATGACTGAACACCTCTCTCTCCATGGGAAGCAGTGAATTAACTCCTTGTTTTGTTTTGCATGGCCTTTGCTTTCCCTATTAAACTGTCTTTGTCTAAACCCAAGAGTTTTTTTCACTTTTACCCTTCTGATTCTCTTCTCCATCCCACTGTGGGAGAAGTGAGCAAGTGGCTGGGTCAGGCTGAGCTGCTGGCTAGAGTTAAACCATGACACCAGGAAAGATTAATGACGATGTGTTATTAGTTGACAATAAAAACGTTGCTGCAAAACATTAATTCTGCTGAGTGTTTGGAATTTTTGCTTAATTGAAAACTTTTTTCAGTCTTACGCTGACAATGGGACAAAATTTGGGCTGCCATAAATCTGGCAGTAAGGTGGGGTACAGTAGCACAGAACTATCACATATGTGATAGTTTCTCTGTGACCTTGGCTTTTCCCCAGCAGCATGAAACTGCTAGGAGTGACTTTGACAGTGCCTTGGGCTTAATACCACTAGAGGTCATGCGATGTACTTATTATCTAAGCTGCTTTCTAAAAATGCTCTAATACCCACATCTAATAGATGTATTTGTACTGACGGTATCTGCAGACTCTGCTCTGGCCTCTAGATGCCCTAGCTTTGTCTGCAAGTAGTAACTACACCACAGCAGATCACCCCATCTATTCTACTGCCCAAACCTGGAATTTATCTCCACTAGAGCACAACAGGGAAAGCATGAGGAGCTGGGAATATGCAAATAATATTAACGTGAAAACCTTCTTTATAGAATGAAGTACTCTATTTGCTAAAATAAGGAATAAAGAGGTGAAGACAGTGCAGTGTAACATCAAATCCTTCCTTAGAACACTGTAGGTAGCCTTTGTTCCTACAATACCAATTATGTCTGACCTGACTATTGTGATGCTGATTCCACCAACATATCTGTCCTGGATGTTTCCTATCTCGCGGTTACAGCCTGTAATTTTATTGATTGCACCTTGAAGCAGCTGACAGCTACTGTGTCTTTTGATTTCAGTCTTTTGAATCTTTCTCCTCTTTGCCTTTGGCCAGCAGCCTAGCAATCAAACAAATAAAAAGGTCCCCTATCTGCATCATCCACATGAAAGCTCCACGTCCAGTAAGCATGTTTTAAGGAGCTGTAAGACTTCTCATTCTGTCACAACTTGGTCCAGATCTATTATGATAATTTTTCCAATGGATGCAGATCTGTGGTGAGAGGGTCCAGCTGTTGGAGCCAGCATGTTTCCTTTTAGAGCTTTCCATAGGTACTAGCCAGGGTCCACCAGAAGCTAAAACTTGCCCAACAGCACTGTCTGCACCACCTCAAATTTGCTTATTCTTGAAAAAGATAGCCAGTACTGGCATCATTTGGTCTTGTTTTGGACTTAAGTCTAATCCTCATCTTTCAGCTAGGCAGCCAAGTCTGCCTCCCTGACTCAGGATTCTCCCCTTTTTGGAGTGGAACTCAAAATGAGCTGGTATTAGTCAACTGGTTTCAGTTTTCACAGTAATAAAAATTTACAATTAAATTTGGTTTTGAAACACCACTCTCAGACTTTTGCCAGTATGGAAAGCTCTAGAAATAAATATTGTTGCTAAATTAGATATTATATTCACAATCTCATAATTGATAATCTAATCTCATTTTATCATCTATTGATAATTTCATTAAGGTCTATAAATGTCTGAAGGGAAATTGTAAAAGAAGATGGAGCCAGGCTGTGCACAGTAGCAGGACCAGAGGAAATGGACGCAAACAGAAACACAGATGGTACCCTCTGATGATCAGAGCACAGGTTTTACTCTGAAGGTGACTGAGCACTGGCACAGGTTGCCCAGAGAGGTTGTGGAATCTCCATCCTTGGAATTGTTTAAAGGCTGTATGGACATGGTCCTGGCTAACCAGCTCAAAGTGTCTCTACTTAAGCATGGGGGTTGGACAAGATAGACTACAGGGTTCCCTTCCAGCCTCAGCCATCCTATGCTTTCTGGCCAGTTAGCTGACATTCTCTCTCTCTTAGTAAGTTATTTCTATTTGCACAGAAAATTGTTTCAATTATATAAATTATATATATATGTGTCATGTATAGCCATGTTACATACATATTATATGACCGTATTAGTATACTGTTAATAATTCAGCTCTTTTGGCAAATAAAGCCTATGCCAGCCAAATTATATCGTCTTACCCCTTAGTTATACCTCATACATCTAGGCTTCTTTCAAAACTGCAGAACAGTTGCTGTCCAGCATGATGGGAGTCATTTATCCATGAGTTTAAGGATCTCATATTTCTAGGAAAACTTGTTTTCCTGTAGGAGAAACTAGAAGTTTCTGTTTGATCACTTCTTTCTAGGGCAAGAGGAAAAATAAGCACCTTCAGACATAAGTTCTCAAGACAGATCTAACCTTTTTCTGTCCCATATCTCACCATGCCTCTGGGCTGCATTATTCAGATGAAGCCAACACATTTAGCATAACTTTACTAAGATTCATTTTCTAGCATGTGCTATGCCTACAGGCATACATATTGTGCATAGTCAAGACTTAATGAAGCATAATTTTGACTTTCTGTTTCTCTATCAAGAAGGGAACAGAGGGTTTTGTTTTTGTTTTTTTGGTTTTTTTTTTGTCATAAGGTTTGGTATAATAGTGTAAATATGGAATAGAAATATTTTAAAACAAATTGGAATGCCACAACACTGTATCCACATTTTTCCCTATCTTTCCTCCTTTACTCTTTAGAACTGCATTCAGGGAAACCTTTCACAGACACCATTTCTGGTAGTGGTCAACTGACAGCTGTCACTAATAGAGCATCTATGTGCATGCTTGCAGTTTCAAATGTTCACATAGCCCCTTCTTTTGTGCACAAGGTCAAATCATAATTCACAAGCCTCAACTGAGGGTCACTTACTCTTTTCTGGAATGTTTCTTCATGCTCTTCTGGCACAGGTTGTGTTGTGGCACTTCTTAAGCTATGATATTCACTTGTTTTAATATTTATGGGGAGCATGGTGGGAAGTGATGAGTGATGAGAAGAATGATTGCTTAGCCTCTTCTTTGAGTGATTACAACTTTGAAAGTCATAACCATGATGTGCACCTGAAAAGGGTAATGAATTGCCTCCTTCTGAGGAATAAGAAACAACTTACTTTGCCTCTAGTAGAATGACTCTTGCTGCTATCACATACAGCTAGTAGGGGAAATAAATCTGTTTGGGTACAAGGGAGATGACAGAGCACTCTTACACAGATAAAATTTCCAGTCATACCCCTCTCAGACATTTTGAAAGTTTACCATGACTCAAAAGCTGTGAGATGTGGCTGCGCAGTGAGTGACTATTGTGCCTTGCAAATAGCACTAAACAGCTTTTACTCTAGCTAGACTTTTGTCTACTAGAAAAGCTGATTATGATTTCTGCACTTACACTGATGGAAAATGGCAGTTCTGACATTTTCTCAGCTATATGACACCTCTGCAGAATTGGTACAAGCAGAGAAATGTGTCACAATTGTTAGCATTTCCAACAAGCTGGAGATTTGAAAAGAAATGATTTTCAGTAAAAACATGACATGTTCTTCAGAATGCTTAGTTGTCTTTAAACTCACATCTCAATGGGGTGAGTTTATGGGATCCTGTGGTATATGAATATCTTACATGGGCACAGGAGAGCTGTCCACAAGATGATGCCACTGGTGCCAGACATTAGCTGTAGGTTCAAAACAGGTTGTCATTTTGAAGTGCTGTGATGGTAGGGTTTGGCTTAAAAGGGAAGAAAGGAGAAAAAAAAAGGAGAGGAAACAGTGTGACTGACATGGCAGCTGCTTTACAAGGCTGACCTGACAGCTAATCAACTTGCTACTGGATTCTGGATTAATGTGCTAAAAAATGTGAGCATGCAAAGGCAGTTGCAAAACATGCCATGTATTAAGATAAGGATTTGTTTGATTTTCCATTTTATTTTATAAGCCCAAGCAACAGTGAGACCTTTCTCTACCAGAATCAGTCCTACAACATGTTAGATCAGTGAAAAATCTCAAAATTGTTTTCAGCAAAGGGCCAGCCTCAACAGAGTTGCATAATACAGAAAAAGTCTCAATAGAGAGCTAGTTCTCCAGTGTGATTGACAAGGAGTGGCTGATGTTGCCACCAACAGTTGGAGAGAGAGCAATTGAAAATAGGACCTTGCATTTGCCTAACATGACATTATTCAATTCTGGGAATGAGATAAACCCAAGGTGTGTATCAGTTCATGTGATAACAATTACTTCTTGACAAACAAAGCTATAAAAATGCTGAATGGACTCTATGACAGTGCATCTGGCAGAATGAACATTTTAATTAGACAAGACTGGTGGGCAAAGGGTGGGCTGAACCATATTGGTCTCTGTGGTGTTTTGACCAGGCTCATGTGACTCAACCCTGCAAATCAATTACCAACTGTGTGTAAAGGTAAATATTTATTAGCATTTAATACAAAAATCCTCCTGCATCCCTCCAAGTACGGCTGAACTCTGTTGAATGGCTATATTTTATTCTCTAACCTGTTTCACTGCCATCTGATAGTTTAGTTTGAAGCTTTTTATACCTCTGCTTTTATCCATTTGGCCTTCCATCTCCCAAAGTGCATCTCATTGTTTCTGCCTCAAGAAGAGCCTCTCAAAGAGCAAGCAGATCAAAGACCTCTGCCTGGGTCCAGATCAAAACTAACAAATTGAAAGAAAGCAGGAATAGAATCAAATTATAGTTTTGCTAAGCAGGCAGGCTGGCTTCTGCAACATATGTGGCGGCTGTCAGGCAGAAGTCCCACCTGTAGAGCACTGAAGTTTCAGTGCAGAACAGTTTGGGAAGGCAGGTGGAGGCCTGCCAAGAAAAGTCTGGAACAAAAGCTGTAACTGCAGGGCTAATATAGTGGTGGAGCTACCCCTTGAGGTAAGATTACTGACGTTGCTAATGGACAGAAAACAGCATGGAGACCTGGGAGTTACACCACTGCGAGGAACTGGCTCTCTTACAAGGATGCAGCCTGGTTTACAGAGGCATATAAAGAAGCTCAACTTGATACCTTTTTTCCTTAGTTGGTAGCATACACTCTAGATGATGCTTCTTGAATCAGTTTAAGTATTTATGCACCATGATACCAATCCATAAGTGTAAAGAGAGAGCAAGTTTTGGCCTGTATGACCCAAATACACTCTGCATACCAAGTTCCCTGGCAACAACTCATTAGATTGAACACTCAGTCAAAGAGAAGTCACTTATTTCACTATTAAACTTTGATGCTCTACACAGACAGAAACAATCATGCTCCCATCACCATTTTTACATACAGGATTTACTTACACCCACACAGTCCAGAGAAAGAATAAGCTGTACTCACTTTTGCACACAACAGTTGTGAACATTATTTTGTTATTTAATTTGATAAAAATAACTGGGGAAAGATTCCTAGGACAAGGTAATACCTGTACAAGGGTCAGTGGCAAGACAGCAGTGAAAAAGCTGGGTAAATGCAAAAGTGGGAGTTCAAGGCTTGAGCTGATGGTAGCACTGACACATCAAACTATGGATGAATGCTTTCCTCCATAAACAACAGAGGTCAACTGGGAAAAAAAACCAAAACCAACCAACCAACCAAAAAAAACAAACAAAAAAACACAACCAAAAACAGAGAAAGGAAAATTTGTCTATTATCCTTAAGTATTAAAAAAAATTGCCTGAATATTTCTCATTGTTGCATGGAGAGAAAGCGGCATAATATGTAGTGAACTGCAGAAGAAAAAAACACAGGTTACTGGCGGAAGACCTGGCTAAAAGTAGTTTAAGACCCTCACTGCAGCTCAGATAAGAGGTGCATAAAATGACAATATACATGGAAATTTTCTCCTTAAAAAGAGCCATCAAGTAGTGACACACTTTGCCCAGCACTATGCAACACATAAAAACCAAACCCACAGAGGAGAGCCTGTCATTGCTATCCTGTTTTTTATTTTACTTTATTAGCATTACAAATACTTAACACTGCAGTACATAACTCTAGTCTGCTATGAGGACTGCAAGTTGTTATGTCATAAAGATATATGTTGCATTGTATGTAGATTGTATATCCTAAAGATACACAGCAAAGATTTAGTGGTATAATGCTCTCATTATACCAGAAATGTTAATTTTGAATGTGAGATTTAACATAAGTCAGTCCTGAGGCAGTAATTTTTAATGGTTCACAAAGGTTTAAGAGCTAGGTCTTCAAGGCAAATTACTTCTTTTCATCTCTAAGAGGTTTACAAATGATGGCACTATCAAAGTGAGCTTTCAGCCCTTCACAACAGAATGTTTAAATATAATTGTACCTAATGATGCTGGATTTCTAAGGTTGTTAAAGAGAGGTGGCATAAATACCGTTTTTAAAAGGACTACATATAAATAAAAGTGTAGATTTATATAGCTGTCATCTTCAAATATCTATAAAGGGAATTTCTGAAAAATAGTATGTGACACAAAGACAATTCTAGATTCATTAGCAGAGGAAAAAAGGTTCTTCTAACTAGAACATCCAAATAAATAACCTCAGAAACATTACAACAATGTTAAGAAAGACCACAACAGTAAAGTAGATAAGACCTGGCCTGTAACTAACTAAAGATGTGGCCAAAGTCATTGTGCTTTCTTTTTATGCAAAATAATGTCTAAAAATACGTGTTAGTTGTTGTGATTGAAAATAACTCTGGGAGAAAGGCCCCAGGAGCAGCAATGTCAGCACTGCTTACCCCACCACTGGAAACTGGGGGGTATTCCTCTGGTAGACAAAGGCAAAGCACTCTCCTACCAAAGCTCATAAAACAAAACAAAACAAACAAAAAAAAAAACCCAAACAAACAAACAAAAAAACAAACCCCCAAAGAAAACACAACCCAGATTTACAGCTGTTTGCATTTCTTTAAACCAAACCAATCTCACTGCTCAATATTGCATCTTTTAAAGGGGTTGTGATCCATTTAAAAGTTAAAAAAACTGAAGGAGGAAGTGCTGATTTTGGGTTGCTTGCAAAAAGTGACTTTTCTTTCCTTCACCTGACTCGAGATGATTTTCAAACAGTAAACGTATGCTCTTTTCAGAAAAAAAAAATCAAATGAAAATTGCTGACTAGCTCTCTGTTCATTTCCTACAATTGTCTTGCTTCCTTGAAGCAAATGTCCATGAGGATGTACCTGGTTGAAAACCTCCAAGTTAGCAATTTGGGTTTAGCAAGTTTTCCTATGTCTCATGAAAAAATAATAAATAAATAAATAAAATAGAAACGACAGCGCTTTCCCCTTCCAGCTTTCACGGGGGCCGTCCGCTCCTGGCCCAGCTCGAGCCCGGCCATGGGCAGGGCGGGCTCTGGGGTGATGATTTCCAACACCGGCCCGGTGTCAGAGCCGCTCACAGGTTCGCTCTGCACCGCGGGGAGGGAGAGCGGCACCGGCACCGGAGCTCTGCCCGCACCACCGAGGCGGCACCTGGAGCTGCCGGAGCAGAACCAGCCCCGCGGGGGCGGGGGAAAAAATCTCACCCACCCCTACAGCGGCACCGGGCGGGGCTGACCGGGCACGGGGGAAGCAGCGACACCGCGTCCTCACGGCAGAGCAGCGTTCGCGGCCGGGCCGAGCCCAGCGCCCCCGGGGCTGCGCCTTTAAGGGGCCGGGGAAGGCGGCGCCGGGGCCGCTCCCTCCCGCCGTCCTTCTTTCCCTCCCG
Source organism: Cinclus cinclus (assembly GCF_963662255.1). Classification (NCBI taxonomy): domain Eukaryota; kingdom Metazoa; phylum Chordata; class Aves; order Passeriformes; family Cinclidae; genus Cinclus; species Cinclus cinclus. The sequence continues at coordinate 84,821,459 of NC_085047.1, forward strand.
CCGTCCTTCTTTCCCTCCCGCCGTCCTTCTTTCCCTCCCCCGCCGGCCGGGCGGGCGGTGGGCAGTGCCCGTGGGCCGCCGCCGCGGGAGTGGGACGGGGATCCGCGGCATCCCGGCTCCCGCAGCCATGGCCGAGCCCCTGCGCCGCCGGCTCCCGCTGCTCCCGCTGCTCCTGCTGGCGGCCGGGGGGCTGCGAGCGGCGGAGCGGAGCGGCGCTAGCAGCAGCGCCATGGAGGAGCTCGCCACCGAGAAGGAGGCGGAGGAGAGCCACCGGCAGGACAGCGTGAGCCTGCTCACCTTCATCCTGCTCCTCACCCTCACCATCCTCACCATCTGGCTCTTCAAGCACCGGCGCGTCCGCTTCCTCCACGAGACCGGCCTGGCCATGATCTACGGTGAGTCCCGCCGGGGCCTCAGCCCCCGGTGTCAGGGCCGGCAGGTGCCGGGAGGGGCGGGGGGGCGGTGGCGGGCCCGGTACCGGGCGCGCCCCTCCGCTCTGCCGGAGGAGCACCGACCCGCTGCGGCCGGCAGCGCCCGGGTAGGCCGAGCCCCGGGCAGGGGGAGCCCCTCGCCGCAGAGCCCGACCGTCTCCGCCGGTGCTCCTGGATCCCCTCCCCGCGCCGGCGCCTTTCCTGGGGTTGGGGACAGAAGGACACTGAGGAGGAACACGAGGTCCGCAGCCTCCCGTGTGGCAGCGGAGCGCTGTCCTGCGGGAAGGTGCGCCCCTCCTCCGGGGCCGTGCTTGCGGGAACGCCGCTCCAGTGATTCTCCCCGCCGCAGAAAGGCAGCTCGTCGGCCGCGCTTCCAGCAGCATGGAGCGCCGAGCCGTGCCCGTCATGGCAGAGATGACTTTGGGAAGCGCCATCGCGCTGCCCTCGCCGTGCTGCGGCCGCACCACGCGGAAAGGAGCGTGTCCAGCCTCCGGCTTTGCTCCCTGGCTCTCGGTGCGCTGCTGTCACCGGCGGCCCGCGTTTGTGGATCCCAGCTGACCTCAGTAACGCTGACCAGACACTGACCCTGTCGGCGGCTAATTCCGAGCCCTCCTGGGGAAACGAGGGCTTTGCTGAGTGGAGTTCGCCCACTCCAGTCCCTTCTTCTCGGTGGATGTGAATAAAGGGAAAGTAAATCCCTTAGCTGTGTGTCTCCCTGCGTTTAAAGGGCTGATGGTCCAGAGGAGCTGGGCTCTGCTGGATAGTGTTAATGCTGCTTGTCTGCTCTCCCTGGTACTGTCGCTGCCTGGCTCAGAGGGCGGCAGGTGAACCTGAACCGGGAACGCAGAGCCCTCGCTCCGCGGGCAGCTCCACGGTTGTATTCAGTGCGCAGTTTGCTATGCAGAGCATAGTGGGTTGCGGTGGAGAGCAGCCACCCATTTGAAAAATTATTTGTCTGCTGGTGATTGGCTACTGCCATCAACATTGTGGGCACTTTTTCTTCGGCAGCAGAATCTGTTCCTGCTGAACCATGTGAAACACCTGCCCGATATTGGTCGGGATAAGCATATTGAGGGTAACCACACATGAGAAATTCAGCACTCGAGGGGAGTGGGAAAGTGAAGCGTTTCCTCCCCGATAAGTACTACTGCTCTTGAGAGCAATGTGATTGCTTGCAAAGCAGTGGAATTTTCCTCTGCTGATGCTTCTCTTAAACCATCCCAATTTGCTCTTAGTCACTGATCCCTTTGCTGCACTGCTGTGTACTTCACATATGTTCATTGCTGAAAACCAACAAATTAACAACTAGGCATATAAGTAAGTTATGCACTGGCATGGTAATGCTTAGCAGCTGAAGAGTGCCCAGGAGACAGTAGATTAACTGTCTGTATTGATTGGAAAAGAGGCAGGGTAAGGTGGTATTCAAGATGTTTAGATATTACCCTAGTGTTGTCACCTTTGGAAAGTTCGTTTATGGTGTTTTATGATCGTTTCAGTAGCTTAGTTTATGCTGAAAATCTTGCGTATGTGGGTGTGCTAATGCATGCAGTACAAGTGTCAGGGCATCAAGGGCATTTGGGTATGTGTTTTGATGAGCTGCGTGGGAAATAAGAAATTGTTCAGCTGGAGAGACTCTGCCTCTCATTAAGCTCAAATTAGTTTGTTCTAACATGCAGTTTCTGATCAGAGAAAGGGTATTATGTTCTCAGTTTGATGTGCAAATGCTGAAGTTTTGTCTTAGGAAAAGCACTATGCTATATCTCTTTCAGCCCCACAGGCAGCATCCATAAAACAAGTAATTGGCTCAAAGTATTAAATTTTCTAGGTGTGCCCTCACTTCAGTAATTTTGCTTTCATAGACTGTTCCTCAATGTACTTGCTTTCTAAATGAATCCTCTTATTATATCAAAATACATGCTGATCTTCCTCTCAAACAAACTGAACCTTGCCTTTTTGTGGCAAGCATCCTAGGAAACATGTTTAGTGGGCTCAGTTCCTACCGAAGATGGTTAACCTCCATGCTGGTAAAGGTCTGCTGAGACCTGGCTTCACTTTAACATGTCACAGACTTTCTATAAAGCAAAAAGAACAACACAGAAAGTGCTGTAGTAACTTTCTGTTACGCTTCTGATAACTGGGCTTAAGTCTCCTCTTCCTTCCTTGCTGTTTAAAAGACAGCGGTTAAACCAATAGATGGGCTTTTATTTTGCTGATAACTTGCTATCTGAGAAATGCACTTTTAAAAAAGCTATTTTATGTATTTAAAGTGCATATGTTTGATCACTCTGTCTTAAACACAAAATCACAAGGCAATATGTGAAAGAAAGATTTTGTATTCCTGAAAGCACAACTATCTATTAGTGCTAAAAATAGGATGAGGTGGGAAGTCATGGTGGGCCCCCAGTACTCTGCTCCTTAGGAGGCAGCCACCTGGATAAGTAGATGTTTCCTGGCAGATCCAGTGGTGTCACTGCCACTAGGCAATTACTTTGTCCCTTTTCATAAGTGGAAATTCAGGCAACTGGCCACCCATGAATCAGCATAGGTGTCAGTCCTATCAGGTGCCTTCTTGTCTCTGGGGTTGTTCTGGAATATCTTGTTCTGGAATATCTGCAGTACTATCATATGTGCTAGTGCTGCAGATAAAAGTAAAAGCAAACTGGACTTGAGTACAATGAAAAAAAAACACTATATGAAGAGGATTATAATACTTCTACTCCTCAAAAATACTTTGTGAGGAGCACAAATGAGAGGGAAGCTGTAAATCCTCAGGATAAAAACATTATATCTGTTCTGTAAACACTCCGTATCAGACTAAGTTTCTGTATCCACAGAGTAGATAAAGAAAAGGTCTATTTTTAGCTCATCTGGCTGCAGTGCTCTCTGTTAGAATTCTAGTATTTATCTGCACATGCTAGAGATGACCTAACTCATCTCCACTGCCAGAAAAATAATGTCAGTCTTGATTTTTAATAAGCCACTTCAACATAAGCCTCCTAATACCAGATTTAGGATCATAATTGAGCACCCAGTTTTGAGAACATTATCCTTTCTCTGGCAGCCTGCTTATTCTTCCTGAATATTATTTTAAATCACTTTGTTACAGGTCTTTAAAGTGAGTCTTGCCCAATTTTTTGGCTGCTCAGTATGTTTTAACTGTAATACAAATCTTTTCTGTAAGCTTGCTTTATGGCCTGTGGCTGGGTGGAAAAATTATAAATCATTTTTGTGAGAGAAATTTAGAAGAAATGCTAATTAGCTTTTATTAACCTGCATGTATTTCAGATCTGCTCTTTAGGCAGGGGTAGTTGGATAGCTTATAATTGCTGGTGTTTCTGAAATATCTTTGGGGTACAATTAATGTGTAGTCCTCAGGGTAGGGATTTTTGGTTTCTTTCTTTGTTTCTGTGGGTTAGAGGGTTTTGATCATTTATTTCTATGAGGGTAGTGTATTTATTTAAGGTAAATTAGTTCATTTTCATGTTTGATAACTTCATCTTCATGAGAAGTTCTGTCAAATCAATAACAGAATACCCTCTGATTGTGGCATAAGCCTAAGAAGAGATGGATAGTACCTTGGATTTCTCATGAGAAAGCCTTTGGTGACACACCTGGCTGTTAAAGTTAGTACTGCTCTGCAGCACCATGCAATTTTAGGAACCGCACAGAGGCTGAAGGGGGGAAGGTGTTCCTCTGCATGAACCGTAATTCTCATCTGAATTAGAAAGTTATCACAAACAGATGCCAGATCTGAAATACCACAGAGCTCACATCCTGCCTGCCTTCTGCTCCTGTGTGAGTGCTCTGGTTGTGTTGGCTGGAGTGTGCTGAGTGGAGGTGACCTGATGTCTGGCACACAAGCTTGTCAGAGTGAGCTGCTTCCATGATAATTTAATGTTGCACATGTCTGGGCCCCATAGGAGCTTGAGATTTTTCCTTTGTCCACTTCAGAAAATTTCTTTTGGAACCACTTCCAATTTTTCTTCGCTACTTTGCAGTAGAAATATGTCTCTAAACAGGTCTGCCCATGATTCTCCCTGAAAGAGCACAAGGATGGAAGTGCTCTGTAGATGCAGAGCATCTACAGCAACTCTAGTAACTTCTGCTTTTGTTGCAGATGAGAAAACAGAAAAGGAGAAGATGAAGGAGTATATAAAAGTTATCAAGTCCAACAGAATGCCCAGAATTACTTTTCAGATGCTGATGGTGTCCCCATCTCAGTGCTTCTTTACTTTAGGGGTGTATGTTTTTGGCAGGAGATAGATGGGAGAGAGGCCTGGGTTCTCACCTGTTTCCTTTTTGTCTGGTAAAGTAGGCCTTTGTTTTAAAGATGGTCATAGAAAGGTGATAGGGAAAGTTTCCTTGGCTGTGTTAATAAAAATCTATGTGGCAACTAGTGTTTAATCTTATCTCTGGATTTCACAATACTGCACTGTAAATTTTCTGTAATGCACTGTAATTGGTCATTCAAACAGAATGAACAATTCAGTTGCCGTTCTTTTAGAAATTTAATTTTGAAATGTTTTGCTGAACAGGAGTGGCCATAGCTGTGTATTCCTTTGTAGTGTATCTTTAATAAACCTGTCTCAATTCCTGTACTATAGAAAGATTAGAATACCTGAACGCTTAAATTACCTTCACCCAAAGCAATTATCCACACAGCAGGAAGTTCTTCTGGGTCACCTGTACAGGCAGTCCTGGGCACCATTTAGGAGTATCTGTGCAACTTGTGAAGCACCTTTATAAAGTACTGCATGTCCTGGGCTCACTAACAGAGTGATTAGAGAGAGCTCTAGACCTCTGCTCTGTGTGCCTCCAGTACAACTGGAAGCAGATGTCAGCCTTGCCTCTGACTTACACAAACTCTCCCTTCCCAAGGGATTGGCCTTGACTCCAAGCCTTGATAGCTTCCGGCAGTGCATGTAGATGCAGAGATGGGAAGGCTTGATTCCCTGTGACAGAAAATTTTCATGGTCCAGCTAGCCATGATCCTTTTGTCCTTAGTTCCTCCAACCTTGCTTTGTGGGTGCATAGCAGCCCTTTCCTCCACTCCTGCCTTCTGAAAGTTGGGTTTCCCTTACCAATCAGCTCTGCAGAATAGTTCAGAACGTCTTAGAGTTGGGTGAAACCTTTTCATTGCTTCTGGTACGGAGCTATTTTCACCCCCATCTGCTGCTGTCTGAACAACCATTGTTTCCATTAGGTAGAGGTGGCAGCTTCACCCTCAACTGATTTAGAAACCAGATAGCTGAAGCTGGAACCTCAGCTCCACCATTATTAAAGGAAAAAAAAAAAAAAAAAGAGAACACAGTTTGCAGTCCAGAACTATGTATCCTGGCCTGTTAAGGGACAGAAGTAAAAATATTTTGCAGTTCCTATCTAGGCCTTTAACAGGATTTGTATACCATGGATGCTTTCTCCTTGCTTTCATGCTGAATGCTGTGACTCCAGCACTGGGCTGCTGAACTGTCCCTGTGTGTTCAAGAGAGAGCCTCAGTATTTAACTCGAGTCTGTTGTTTCCATGCTGACAGCCAGAAATATCAGCTTGTAGACTTACTTTTTTTTTTCCCCCCCAACAGAGAGTACTTATTTGTGACTCGGGATTAAAGCTTTATCCCCATTAAATACTGAATATAGCCTTTCTCACCCTGCTTTACACTAAGTGGCGTCTACGTTAAAAGAATGTGATACAAGCAGTTTTTTTAGAAGAGCATTTTTGTTGAAGGATTTTTTACTAATGTAAAGAATAGGCAGTCATTCTCAGCAGTTCAGATTTTTTTCTGTCTAACAGAGATACCTAATTTAGCTAAAATGCACTGCTTTTTTCTCCCCTACTAAGAAGCACTTCAGCCTGCAATTAACAGAGTGTGAAGGGAGAAAAGCAAAATTGTGGGAAACTGTTGGTTTAGGTTTTTTTTCCCATATCCTGTGATCAGAAAGATCACTTTACTTTAGAAGTGCCTAAAGGGCCTTGAGAGCTATGGTAGAAGAAACTGTTGGGTTTATTTTTCTTTTACTGGGAAGAAAGAGTTGAAGACTCCCTCTAAATTAAAGTTGAGGAGATGAACTCTGCTCTTAGCCAGAGGAGATATGTGGTTTCTTGTTCTTTCTTCATGGCTTTGGTACCCCTTGTTGCTTTTTAAAGGTGGTGTGGAAGCTCTTCATTTTTTCTTGGTACAGATGTGTGTGTGAGTGATGCATGGAGAAAGATCACACCCTCTCCTGGCAGAGCTCTTGTGGGTACAGCACTGCTTCCAGTGGTGATTGTGGGTTTGGCTGCACTGCTCCCCTGGATGGCTCAGCAATGGCGTAGATCTGCTGCCATGGGAGGGTTCTGGCCCTGATGACACACTGGAGGGAAGGTATCTGTCTGTAGCTTCTTCCAAAAAGCCTCTTCCTTGTTGAAGCAGGTCTGTAGTAGATGGCTTTAAAGTCAGCTGAAGCCACCAGAATACCTGATGCATTTTTTAAGTGTTATTGAATGTATTACTGGTTCCTCTTCTGTTACCTTGTAAGCACCTTGGTGAGGGGAGTTTGAACAAGAAAGCTGCGCATCTTGGTGTGCTGGATTTGTGGAAATGTTTAAATAAAGTGGTCTGCTTATTCAGAATGCCATGCCTTTCCATAGCTGTCTTCACTCCTCACTTTGACTTAAAAAAATAAGTTAGGATTGAGGAGATTTTTTTAGACTAAGTGTGGCATGTTCACCTACTCCTTTTATTATGAAACCGGGGGACTATTCTTAACAAAAACAGGGATGGAAACAAAGGAACACACTACAAATGTATTCTAAAAGGCAATTAACTTGTCTGTGCATAAGATGACAGTCTTTAACGTGCTGGCTGTAAAGGAAGGGTGGTGTATGCACCTGCACCTCTTGCCATCAGTAGCTAGGTGATGAGAGAGCTGCTTTTGTGGCTTGGTGTCACCTGTATGTGAGAGTCTTCCCTGTGTCAGCTCTGCAGCAGGACACACTGTGTCCACCAGAAGTGCCAACACTGGGAACATAGTTATTGCTTCTGAGGCTTGGAGGCTGTTCCATTAATTCAAGAACTGGATTAAATGTGGAAATTGCTGTTAACCTTTGCTGTTGCTTTGAATATGAGGTACTAACAGAAAGATGTTGTAACTGATAATAGTTTAAAAATAGCCAATGTCACACATGGATATGACTAGCTTTTGGGTTTTACTCAGAATCCATTGCAATGAGTGCTATATGCTTCCACAATAATTCTAAGAAATTATTTCCCCCACATATATACTTCTTAGCACTTGATTTTGAGTCCTTCAGTAGTGAAAGGGGACCCGCATTTTTAAGTGCCATATACCTCTCTGTTGTTGTTTTACTGCTGCACAATCATTCCTGTTTCTCATTCCTTTGCGACAGTCTTCATTGCATTTACTGTTTGTGTAATGGCCTTTCTCCTGAGAAGATTTTCCTTATCCATGGGAAAACCTGACTGTTCTTAAAATGCCTTCTTAGTGAGTGAATACCAACTTATTTTAATTGGATTTTAGCCTTGCTGTGTAATTGATGCTTTCAAAGTATCCTTTAGAAGTTAGGCTCCCTAGAAGAGTTCAAAGTGGCAAACACAGAGGGTTCCCTGGCTAGCTGGAAGGAAAGGGTATTAACAGAAGAATTGAAGTAGTGAGTGGAGTTGGCATCACTGGCTACACTGCAGTTTTGCACTATCTGGAAAATACAGGAATAATATGGAAGAAGAAAACTAGTGTAGAGGGTTATTTCTGTTGGCAAAGTGCCACCCAATTGTTTCTCCTGAGTTATCTTTTGTAATTTGGTTGATTATTGTGTAATGTTATAAATTAAGAGAAGAGGAGGCTGACTGTAAGTGACCTTCCACAGACATGACTGGCAGGGTTGGCTATAGCATCTTCTCCTGACTCACAAAATTCAAGTGGGCACTTCTTGTTTGGTTTGTCTTTAAGATTTATGCTTTGAGAGTCATCTTTATACTCTGCATAGAGCATAAAGGGTGTGGCTTTGTCATACCTATCTGCAATACTAGAGTCTTACAGGGTATATATTCCACCAGACATAGGTTACAGTGAATCCTTTTTGGAAGAAGATGAATATTTTGAAGATGTGTTGGCGTGTGTGAAATAACCTTAATGCTGGTATCAACTTTTTTATGGGCAACTGAGTGTCAGGACATTGTTTCAGGCTAACCTTTATTCCTTTTGATCTCTGCACAGTAGTATGTTTGACTTGGCAAAAATTTGTTTATGAAGTTGATTTTTTAATCTAGAGACTTTTCACCTTCTTTCAACCATGTTCACTTGTGTTAAAGCAAGGTGTGTGCACACACAATCTCTTTCTGATTATCTTTACAGAGGTACATAGATATAAAATTAATCTTTTCCTCAGCACTGCATGATGGAAGAGTTAGTGGGTGATTTCCTAATGTTGATCTGCTTGTTAAGCTGCAGTAACAAAATATAATTGCAGCTCACTCTGATTATACATGTGCCTGCATGAAACAGAGAAATGTCAACATAGATATCTTGGTGATACTTAGTACTTGATTATGTCCCCCATTTCCTCAGGGGGCCATAAAAAGGGTTTATTGCTTTTGCTGGCAAATGCTTGAGTCTACTTATTTCAACATTTTCATGTTTTGATCCTAATGGTTTCAGGATCTCTTCCAAAGTATATAAGATGGGACAGTTACATATTTTTTCTCTCTGTACTTCAAATAAAAATATCTAATGTCATCATAACAGGTGCTTATGTTGTTAGATATTTTTTTTGTCAATCCTAATTACAAGATAGGGGAAACTTTGAATTATTTTTTGTTTGTACATATGATATAGCTTCTCTTGTAAAGACTGTAAGGCTGGGGCAGGAGATGTAAGCATGATCTACTCTGCATTTATGATCACTCTATCCTTAGCCTGTGAAAGCTAAGGTCCTTCATCAGGATCTCAATCTTCTACATACTGCTTGAACTTATAGTTATGTTCTTAAAATAAAAACCAGACAAACCACCCTAAAATTTTCCTCTGAAGCATTTGGTTTGCTAAGCTCACTTGCCAAAGTCAGAGGTTGTATTTATTCCTCTGTCACCAGGTCACAAGTTGTTTTTCTGCATTAGGTGCTACCTCTATCACAGCTCTAAGAGAAAGTAGAGACTCCCACAATTTTTGGAGCATGATGTCTATAAAATTTTTTTGGCCTCCTTTTGCTCTTTTTCCTTCATTCTCGTGATGCTGACACATAAGCCTTACTCTCCAATGGTTCCTGTGGGTATTACTATTGTCATGTGTTTTAGCTCTCCTAGAAACTGTATTATGCTGACTGCCTGCTTTTTGTGGAAATCTCCTAGCACTTTCTCCTTGTTACTTTGTCTCTCTCCACAGTGCATCCAATAGCTTATTTTAAAGCTGACAGCCTGGATTCCTCTCCATACATCAGACCTACTTTTTCCCCCCCAGTCTAAACTGAAAAGCCTTTGCTCACTTTCCTGCCTCATGGGAATGCAAGGATTGGCTCGATATCAGAATGACTGAAATAGCTTGTCATTTTATCTTCCTCCTGCTACCACAGTCTTCATCACTGAAACTGGTTTCCCTGACTGCTAATGAAACTATCTGTGCCTTGTAAGCTGTTTAAGCTGTGGAAGTTATTTCTAGGTAACGTGTGTAAGGCATGAATTCCTGTGTCTTTCTGTACATCTACAGTCCAGGCTTTCATTTCATAATTTCATTTTCATTTTATTTCATAACATTGGCTCATTTGATGTTCTGGTTCTCAAGGCACAGGAGAATTCTGTTCAGATTAAACTTCTGCTATCTGTATTACAAGAAACTTTTTTCCCCTGGTGCTCTCTTGCTTTGTTTCTGTGTTCTCAGCTGCCCTCAGTAAAGTGAAAGCTAGATGCCACTATCTCTAGGACCACTTAATCATAACAAGAATCAAACTAACATTTTTTAACTTGCTAATAGACTGTGTCAAGAACAATTTTTAGCCCTTATATTTTAAAAAAAGGTTTAAATTTTGACTCATAATGCATGCAACACATGGATTTCATAGCTATGTGAAGAAAACTTGGACCATTGAGACAAATTACCACTAGGGTTATGTTATAGAATTTTCCTTGAGCAGTCAGCTAGGAAATTTGAGTTAATTTGTAACATTTATAAGTAACAAATTTATAGCAAGTTTGTAAAAAGAAAACCCAAACAAACAGTCTTTCACTAAGTTACAGCCTCCAAGATCTCGGAGCACTTAAATGCAGAAAAGGGCAATGCATAAGAACAACAATTGGAGCTATTGTAATTATATCAAGGTGCTAGAATCCCAATGATGCAACATGTGCCTGGCATTTTTGATCCTTGAACAGATCACATTTGACCCATGTGTGTGCGCCCACACATAACATGCACACCTCAGAGCTAAATTGCTTACTTTCCAGAATAGCCTGTTCTTGTGTAATACTCTGTCTGAGCACAGAGGCAGATTTCTGATGCTTCACTTGATTGGAAACAGTATTCTTTTGCATTTGATTTAGTATAGAAAAATATACCATTTTACATGTGGATGTGGTGTTTTTTAAATGACACCAGAAACACTTGTCAGCTATAATTTAGGTTCTTTTTTGTATTGTCCTGATACATAAATTGACTGTATGTTGTGTGGAGAATATAAAGTCTGTGAATCATATGCTGAGATAAATATATGACTGATACATCTTAAGTTAATAGTTAGGTATGCTCCTAAATTTAACCACTCTTATTGTATGTGGTTTTCCTGTTACATTGTATTTGCCTTACTGGTTGAGAGGCTTGAAGCAGCAGCTTGTTGACAAGCACAGATTTACGGGAATTTCCTGCTCAAACAGGGGCTTTATGAGGTTTGGAGGCAGTGGATTGGTACAGCCAGGAAGGTGTTCTAGAGCTGTTACAAAGGTGTTGGTTATTTCTGTTAGCAGCAATATGCCATTCCATAACGCTTGGCTTCAAAGTTAAGGAGAATTAATTTGAAAACTATCACATTTTTTAAATGTCTGGAACAAAGCTAATTTTCATTCTGAAACTCGAACTGACCAAATTCCTTGGACTGGCAGTTACTACTGGGATATCACATTTGCAGGACATGTTCTGTTAGACAAGTGGTTGTACTGGCCAGAAAAATTTATCTATGACTTAGGATTTGATGGGCTCAAGAATCAAGCAGTCTTGTAAGCTTCAGCCAGTACTGAAGAAGTCATCTAACCTGGCCAGAGGTTGCAGAACAGATTGCTGCAGCAACAAGGAGGAATGCTTGGCTGAATTGTGTCTGCAGAGAGAGATGAAGGCAGAGGACTCAGTCAGGCTCATTGAAATGGACTGCGATGCTGATTATGGGAAGACAGAAATATTGGGGGGGGGGGGGGTGGAAGGAATATGAGTTTTAGTAGGGGTGGCAAATCATTGGCTAAAGAACTAGAAGTTTTCTGCAAAGAAGAAAAATATTCTGATGTACTAGTCTAGTTTTCCTTGTTATATTCCTGTACTATTTGTTTGACCTTTCTGTTTAGTCTGTGGGTCACAGTCCAGTAACCTCAAATCTTTGAGATAATAAATAGGGAATTCTGAAAAAGAACACTTTCTCTTAGGAACTTAACTAAGTAGGGGGTTCCTGGCTGGGACTGGGGTTAGGATGTTGAGGTATATAGTGACAAAGGTTTTCAGAAGTCAATGGCAGTTGCACAATCTGTGAACCACCACAAGTAAATTACTCAGCCCTTAAAAGTGTTTTTAGTCATCTGTTTATGCTGCTGCTTTTTTTCTTTGTATTCCTCCTTGCTTGGTACACCTACAGGAATAGCATGATAGCAGGGAGTAGGGAAATAGTTGGGCTGATGCTGCTCATTAGCTTGAAGCTAGAACCCAGTTTTTATTACTGTTTATATGGGATAGAAAAAAAAGTGTGTATTTACAGTTCCATGAAATACCAAGTATTGAAGCATTGTAAAACCTTTTCATTTTATTTTTTGCCTCTTAAAAATGGAAAATAATACTAGGTCTGATGTGCAACAGGAAAAGTTTGCTCAAGATTTCTTGGGAAACTCACTGCTGAATCAGATCATGAGCTGTGATTCTGTCCTTACTCAGTGATTTCCATCAGCCTTGTCTTTACAGTTCCAGGAAAAGCAGAACCTCTACTCTGAAGCAGTTGATGCTGTGTGTGCTCTTTGCTCTTGTGATGATCACACAGGGCCCCAGCTAAACATGATTTGACTTTGCATGTCTTACCTGTGCCTGCAACACATCCACACATTTTTCTTTATAATAGCCGTGCAAAGAAGGCTGCCAGTCTCTTGCGGGAGAGGTGTGAGTGTGAGTTAGGGAGTGCAGAGCTGCTGGAGTGCCCTTCCCCATGGCTGAATCTTAACCTGGCACAGAGGAGTGCAGTGATTCCTTCTGGCCTTTTTTTTTCTAGTCAACAATTATAAAAAGAGGTGACTTTTTTTTTTTAAGGGTGCCTGAGTATTGATAAAACAGTAAATGGGGGAGTTTCCTGGGGTTTCATGCCTTGTGGGGTGTTGGTGTTTGCCACAAGTATCTTAATATTGGGTATTGTGTGCATTGCTCATGTTGCAAGATCTTTTCAGTCCTTTATTTCCATTTTATTTGGGGAAAATTTTTAGTTACTGCTGTGGCAGAAGGATTGTGGCACAACTTGTTAACTTTCAGTTGAATTTAATGGTAAATTTTCCACTTAGACTGCTGGAAAATATGGTCTTTTACTCAGAGAGTAATCAAAACTAAATCCAGTCCTCAAAGCAAATACTTTAGTAGTGACCAGTCATTATGCAGGATAATTACTATGTAAATTTAATATATGTAATGATATTGTCTGCCAATTTTTTTTCTGAATTGTTATGTTTGTGGCCTACATCTTGGCAGCCTGACACTCTGTTTTCCCAGTGATCTGGCAGTTCAGTCTGTCAGCATTTAGCATGAGCAATTGGGCACACCTTTTGTCAGTGCTTTGCTATCATAACAAATATGACACTCTCTCCTGCACCCATCTGGATCTCATGCCTGAAACATTATGGTAAAAATGATAATGCTGTGCTCATCCCCAAAGTCGTGTTGTTCCTTTTGAAATATTACAGCTATTTATTCCAGAAGAATATGGTAGGCTGAAGAGTCTATTTGCTTTCTCAGGATAATGAGCTCCAATCCCAAAACTGGTCCTCTATACCCGAGTCTAACAGATAGGTAACACTTCACTGTAAGGAGCAGTTATCCAATTTGATCTCCCATTTATTGTTGCTTAACCTGCTCATATTTCATAACAATTCCTCTTGCTTAAATTGATAGAGCTTGCTAAAAGCAAAAACAACAAAAAAAAATCTTTTTACTGGATTACATTTGCAATTGTGTAATTTATTTTTAGAATTTGGGAGAATTTTTTTTTTTAATTTGTGTTAGGCTCTAGCAAAAGCACTGTGAAGCTGATTTGCCTGCTAGTGAGGAAAGGCTCACTGAAGCAGTAATTCTCTTGAGGTCCTTGGCATGAATAGGCATTGCAGCAATAATTTTTATTTTCTCAAGAGCTATTTTAATTGTTGCAGCTTCAGAACACATAATTGCCAGGACCTGACATGAACATACTTTTGTACAGAAGCAGCAGAAAGCTCCACAATACCTGCAGCAATGTTTCAGCATATCTGTAACCTCTCTTTATTTTTGTCATTCCTTCTTTCTGCATGTTACTGCATGTTACCTAAATAAAAAGGAATGGGGAAAGGTAGTCCTTCTGCATATTTGAGAGGGAAAGTACTATGAAAAAACTTTATTCATACAGAAGCACATGTGATTTTTTAAATACAACATTTAAAGAATGCAGTGCTTCATAAACGGTTTTTACTCTGTTTCCACCATTTTCCTGTTTTGTTTGTAATATGTATGTTTTCTAGCTGATCATTGTACAGATCAGCAAATCTTCAGGGCATGCTCTGAAAGCTTGGATTTTCTTTGGATTGATTTTCATTATGGCCCTATTGCCATTCTTTACAATCGGAAGAAAGCCTGCATTCATAAGGATTACTGCATCTGCAAAGGATGAAGAATAAATAGGAATGATGAACTCCAGTGGCCATGAATGGGCAGATTGTCCCGGGCATTTATTCAGTTGTCAGTATATTGTGGAGTATTTGGGCTGAAAAAAATGTTAGCATTGGGTAACATACTCTTTTTATTAAATGCACAGTACTCAAAGAGGGTATATCATCCAAGGTACTAGTACAGCTCATGCTGTCTGTCTTCCTAAGTATGATTGATTTGTTTATTTCTCACTGAAAGCTTGTAATTTTAGATTTTAATTCTACTTTTCATTGCTAGCTGTGCTTATCTTATCAGACAAGCTTTATCAAAAGGGTGCTTGCAATTCTGAGTGGAATGCTGCACTGTGTTATGCCAGGAGCACTGAACAAGGAACACTTTGCTGTTCTGGCTAAAGATCGGAGTTAACTCTGGTCTCTGAAATGTTCCCTGTGTTTCTCAAATATAAATAGTACTGTGACCAAGAGCTGTGTGCCTTCAGATTCCAATTTGCCCTTGATGGGGTAGGGGTTGGTAAATGCAGATTTTTTTTCCCCCATGATGTTTGGATAAAGCACTTTAGCAGTTCTATCCTCAGTGATAAGTCTCTTCTGCATAAGACGTTAATCAGGAATAAATTACCACTGGGCAGTTGCTGTACTTTCAAGTAGCATGCAGCACTTCCCAGTGCTTCATCACTGGAGCAATTTAGGTATATCTCATGTTAACAATCTGATTCAACTACAACCAACACTTCAAATAGATAAAACACAGGATTTATGGAACTAGTACAATGTAATTTAAAATAGAGAATTTGAGTGAAATTGTTTGTTAAGTGTTTTGGAGGGTATGTGTGAGTAGTGTGTCTGGTACAGACACGTCTTTGACTGCCTAGGGCTTCTGATTCCATTGGCAGTAGCTGGTTTAGCAACTGCACAAACCAAATATATGTAGTAAAAATACAGCACTTCAGTGAGTGTCATTTATTGCATGGAGTATTAATATTCTGGTCTGAAGCAGATTTTCTTGCCTTTGAGATTTCACTATGGAATTTCTTCTGGTTGAGTCAACAAGCAAATATAGCCAGACTTTGATACAGCTACTGAAGTGGTGAATGTTAGTGGTGCTTTTTGAAGACAGTCATCTTTGAACAGTATTTGGCTATTGGTAGTTTGTTACTGACAGCTCTTGCATGAAGGCCTTTGAATAGAAGACTAAGGGCTTGAAGACAGCAGCTGTTTCAGAGAGAGGGAGAGAGGAAAGAAAGCAAGCAATGGGGAAAAGATTTTCACTTGATGAAGACACAGTGATGAGCCACCTAGGTGCATATTTTGAACACTGTTTTCTTCAGCTTTTCAGTGAAATTATTTTCTATGTACTTGCCATCTTCAGGATATTTGCTAGTGCTAGACTTGAGCACATGGTGTGCTTTTTTGCAGCTCTTTGCTAATATACGTGTGTTCCCTGGTTTGACAGGAGATGGTGTGACTGTATTTCCTGACATCAGGACATCTGTGATAATTGCTCAGAGATGTTGTTAATTGAATATTTGCACTTCTGTAGAAATCAGTTGCCCAGCTGTTATCTGTCAGGCTGGATTTATATTACTGTAGCCATGTCACAGATAAAATTTTTTCATGTTCCTACTTGATGCTTTTGACAGGCCACACTGAAGGAACTGGACTGTACAGTATCTTTGTATGAACCAGCTTCCATGCTGCTTCTGGCACAGGAAATTGAATAACAATGTCCAATATTGCTATATCCCATGTTCATGTGGACTTCTAGGATATTTCACCAGCTCTGGATACTGTAAAAATAATGACTGTCATACTCTGAAAGTGTACCAGATGGACCTGTGCACTGCTTCTGTTCGTTCTAAGAAAGTGCATCGGTGTGTTTGTGCCACCATACCTCGCCTGTGCTTCAGCTGCACTAGTCCAGCTTGTGCTTTATCTTAGACTCAAGGATATTGTGTTTCCAGCAACAGTGAGGAACAACTCCTAGATACTGTTGGAGATAGTGTATCCAAAAGAGAAGATCACCTGGAACAGTTGACTTGAAAGGCCTATTTTACTGGTGGTGGCGTCTGTTAGCCTCTAGCAGAGAGCTTGGATGTGGTATATCCATCTGTTATCATGTAACATGCTTTTCTTCCTTCTTTCTATTCTTTGGGAATGTGATGCCTACTCCTGGGGTTCACACAATCATTAAACCCTGAGATGCATTTGCAGAGCAGTGCTATGACTTCATCTTGCAGGTGAGGAGCTGTGGCAAGGAACAAGGTCTAAAGTATTCACTGCAGCTTTCAGCTGTTCCTTTTTGATGCCTGCAATTAGGATTTTCTTTTTTTCGTGCTCCCACATATGTTTTCATGTATGAATGAAACTTGGAAAGCCTACTCCTCTTCTCAACTAAAGCCTTAAATACTTACTTGTTCAAGAATGCCAAGTTGTGCCCCCTGGTGAAAAGGGACAGGTGGTGGTTGTTGGCATCACCTGGTAGCTCTTACAGGCTCAAGCCTGGAATCTAACTCTGCAGACAGCATGACTTTGCTGTAAGGCTTTGTCACTCTTGGAAGAGACCCACCTTGCTGGTATCCTTGACAAATTTCCACAAACCTGACACGATCGTAGTGCACAGCAACCTTCTGTGAGGTGCAGCAAGGCTAATCTTACAGTAAATCCAAGGCTTGTGTTGGATGAGGCTGGGTTTTGTTTGAGCTGTCTAACCCAGCACAGTGTTCTCATGTTCTGCCTGCTGATTTCTGGGAGTGGAGAGCAATTTTCTAAAGCAAACTGGAATTAAGTATATTGTGCTGCTTCTGCAGAGTGGGACACTTCAGTTTGCTTTAGAAAATTGTGTTCTGTACAGAAACATGCTATTGGAGTGAAGATGAAGCAGTGAAACCCGTGACGGAGGGAAAAGAGAAGCCAGGGGATGCAGCTCCATGCAGTTTTGGCTACAGCTTCTTTGCACTTTGCTTCTTGGGAGGTGTTTTTTTCTTTGCTTTGTTGTCAGTCAGTTTGCCATCACCCAGCCCTTTTCCTCACTCTCTGAGCTTTGTCTCAGTGCCCTCCCTGCCCCGTGGGTTTTCTGGTGTCCTGTCAGTCAGTACTGTAGTTTTGATCAAGGTAAGTATGGAAGCTAGCTAAATATACAGAATTGGTTTTAATCTTTCATAACGAATGGTAGAATTGTAATGGAAACCTCTTTGGAAATATAACTTTATTTTGCTTTTTCTTCCTAGTGTAGGAAGTGATTCTTTTAACAGCTAAAAAGCTGCTCTTACTATTGTCACTTTTTATTTTTTAATCTTTTTTAATTTTAAAAGTTTTGACTTTTTTTTAAATCCTCTTTAAAAATCTTTTTTATATATAATATATATATATATATTTAAAAATCTTTTATATAGAACATGTCTTGCTTTTATGAGACATTACCTCAGAAACTGGAACTGTAAAATGTTGTTCTGACAGAAATAATCCTTGTCTGAAAAAAAAAAAGAAATCAAATTTATTTTTATGCACTCATGCCTTTTGCAAAATCTACAGCAATATTAGATGAGGATACCACAGTAACTGCTCAGCCTGTCAGTATTGGATTGCAAAGTTTTGAGTCTTGTTGACATCTTTGCAATTTGTCTGGCCTTAATATTTAATAAGCCTCACACTCTGCAACCTCAGAGTGAGGGCAGCTCTTTTAAAAACCACCTTTTACTTTTGTCAGAGTTCTTACCAGACTCTTTAAAGTTAGAGGTGTTCTTGCAACACCATGTGTGATGGGTGGAGCAGTCATCAATTTTATGGCTTCATGCTCCTCTTGTATTAAATTTCAAGGAGTTTGCAGAACAAATACTTTGCATAGCACATCAGGACTTTGGGTTTGCTCCTGGTCAGTGGGGACAGTGGCAAGATTCAAGTTGCCTTTTTAGGTGGATGAGTATTAGCAGAGTCCAGGTAGTGTTGCAGCCTGCATATTCTGGTTGTCCACCAGTGAATGGTTCACTGGGACCTAGATTTTCCACAGGCAACAGAAGACATGAATGAGAGGGGCAGCCCACATCTGTCAGTGAAGTGGCAACAGGGAAAGCAGCAGATAAAGGTCTGCTGATGTGCTAGGAAAAAGCAGCTGAGCCTACTCCATAAAGACAAATTTTTGTCTCCAATAAAAAACTGTTGAGAACCTTAGAGAAATATAGTCTGAATAAACTTGTTTCAGCAGCATCAATGAACATAAGAGCTCTTTCACTCCAGACCTCTGATCTGAGCTGTTTTTGTCTTTCTATACACAGCAGACAATTTTTAGGATTGCTAATCATCTGCAGGTTCCCATTAGCTGGACTTAATTGTTATAGTGGGAAGTGTTCATCCTTTGTATTGTGCACTCCAAATTTGCTAGCTGGAGTTGGAGGCTATTTTTGAAACTACTGCTTCTCCTGGTTTTTGAACAGTCAAAGAGAAGAATCTGACTTCCTTCATTCTGCAAACCCTTAGCCAGTAGAAAGTAATGCACAAATTAAGAGTATTTGTCATTACATTGGTGTATTTCACCAAGGCAATCCATGCTATAGGTGATAATGTTTTGAATTACTTTTGTAATTTTTTGTAAGATACTGTGTAGCTAAAATTGAAAAGCTCTATTGTGGCTTGGGAGATTTCTAAAACTTTTCCAGAACATTTCAGTCTTTAAACCCACAGAAGTGGCTTCTTCTAGGTCTTAAAAGTGGTTTTAGCAAGTAACATTCAGCTGACATCTAAGGTTAAAAAAAAGAGTAATTTTTCCTTTTCTTTTTCTTTTTTCTCCTGGAGGCCTGAGTAAATTTTTGGTAATTTCTTTTTTCTGTAGTTATGATAATTGCAAGTTGCAAATGCTTTGTCCTAATAGGTCTTTAAATTTCGACTCTGAGCTTGAACTTTTAGATTTGTGTGTCAGGCTTAAGTAGTTTCTAACTCTTCAACACTTTAATTTGTTTGGTTTTTTTGCAGCTGTATACTTTTCTTTTCCCCCCACCCATTATTACTAACAGCCTGAAAGATAAATGTGTGGGACCTGCTGCAAACTGTTAATGGCTTTTAGAAGGCAAGTTGTTAAATCAGAACTCTCTTCAAGTGCACTAGGGACTTTGTGTCTGAAAAAAAATGAACTTCATTTAAAGCACATCTGTGGCTTTTTAAACATGAATTGCACAAGACATTCAGTGCATGCCTGTGAGGTGTATATGAACTAAACTCTAATACTTTGAGACATATTAAAACATACTCAGAAGTGTAAAAAGTATCATGTTGTGCTGAGAAATTTCTGTTGAACTGGAAGCCCCAAGCAGTGAGTTGAAAGAAAAAGTTTTTATTTTCTGACTTGGTGCTTTGAGCAGCAATGGGAGAAATGGGAAATCCCAGGCTGGTTTCTCTTTGTTTTAATGCTTGGCTGCTTGGAAGAGGAAGAGATGACAGCTGTGTTTCCTGCTGGCTCTGAGCAAGTGCTATTCACCACTTCTAGTGGCTTCTCTAAATGTCAAGACAGAGTGCTGGTACCAAACAAAAGCTTGGTGGAGGCAAAATAGGAGTTGCAATTAGTTGCCCTAGATATTTTACCTCCACTGAGGCAAATCTGAGGATTTTATGCATTAGCTACTGGCCAAGCTTTTGTGTTGGGAGGATATTAATAAGTGCACATACATTGTCATTTAATCTGCAAAATTCACATGGTAGAAAGTCTCAGATTAAGTAATTTTTGAAGTTTCAAGAGGAGTTTCTCCAAGTATCTAATTAGTTATCTATCTCTTAATTTGTCCAAAAACATCCAAAATCATCTATGTCTTATGTTGTCCAAAAGCAGCAATACTAGCTTGTACTTTTTAAAAACAGAAATCCAGTTGCATGCTCTCCAAGGTAGCTCTCTCCTACAGCTAGCAGTGTTTATGGATATAGATTGTCTCAGCACTTAGGGCAGGGTGGAGTAACCCTTTATCTATATGTACCATTGTTCTGTGGGTTGTTTTTTGGTGGTTATTTTGGTTTGGGTTTTTTTTTTTTTTTTTCTTCTGTTAGTTTCAACTACTTATCTGATGCCAGGGCCCTAACAGGCACATTGCTGTTAAATGAGGTGCTTTTTCTGTGTTTTGGGATGGCTGTTGTAAGCTGGACAAAATGCATTATAATACATTGCATATCGCTGTCACTGGCACTTGTATTATTCTGTCATGCAATGTTTCTTAGTCTTTGGAGAAGTGAAATTGAATAGAAGCCAGAATTAGCTGATACTGTATTTTACTTGAAAAATCTAAATGGCAAAGTGAAAAGGCTGTGAAGGTTACATTTGAGCAGTGATGTGGAAGGTTACTTTTAAACTCGTGTATGCAAAAAGGGTAAAGGATGTGCATGGTGAACAGCAGTGCTTGGTTTCATGGCCTGCTACTCTCTGTCCATTGTGAGCATGGGTGTGGGTCCATCCTGTCCTCTAGCTTTATGTCAAGGGGGAGTTGTTCATGCTTCTGGTCGCAAATGTATACATTTTTAAAAGGTTTTTATAAATATCATGTGCAGTTAATTATCTAAAGAGCAAGTTGACGTAAGCAATTTTTCAACTGAACTGGTTAGGGATAGTTTTTTTGATGAAAATGGATATTTTTCAATTCACATAAATCACGTCACAAGAAAAAAAAAGTAAGATTAAATTTAAAAATTAAAATTTAAAAATTTTGGTGGGTATTCTGGTGATACTTATCTGAAACAGCCCTGAAAGTCATAGTATGAAAAAACTGAAATGAAGATCCTTCTTCTGGCTTGGTATCTTCCTGACAGGGTACTCATCTACCTTGAGATGAAATAATTTTTTTATAGTGAT
This sequence comes from Cinclus cinclus, assembly GCF_963662255.1. Taxonomy (NCBI): domain Eukaryota; kingdom Metazoa; phylum Chordata; class Aves; order Passeriformes; family Cinclidae; genus Cinclus; species Cinclus cinclus. The sequence continues at coordinate 84,842,789 of NC_085047.1, forward strand.
TGTTTTGCACATGTCCAAACCCAAAGCTTTAGTGTAGGCCTGAGAGCTGTTGTGTTGCAACTGTGTGGGAAAACCTGCTGTCTTAACCTGAGAATTTCTTGTGTTTGTTCTTGAGGTTGTATTTGTTAAAGAGAATTTGCAGGGGAGAGGAATGAATGGCCAAAAGACAGCATAAATAAAAAATACGGTTTACGCACTTAAAATGGGTTGTTTAAGAGGAAGATCATGGGGTGCACAGTGGTTCTGCTTCTGTAGGTGGGATCAGCCTTTGGAAGGGAGTTTTACTCCTTACCTTTTTCTGTCCTGCTGAGGTCTTGCACCAAACCCCTGTGGTGTCAGTAGCTCCCCTGGATGTCAGTCAGTCAGATTATTCCATACAGCAAGTGGTTGGCTGCTCTTCATCTCTAGTAAATCTGATTTTATTAGTCCAAAATTAGTCTTTTTGCTAGGAGGAAATATGAAATCCTAGGTTCCCATCCACTTCTGTGACACTGATGAGACATGCTGGGTTTAGGGTTGAAGTGGCGTGCAGAGAAGAGATGAAATGGATGTGATTGCTTGGGCACCTTGTTGGCACCACTGGTGCTAAAAAAGATGTAAGGGATGGCAGAAATGTCAGTCTGCAGCAGCACCTGAGTTCTGTTTGGAGCAGGCAAGGAGGCATCAGAGAGTAGTGGGAGCAGAGCAAGAAGTTAGTGGCTGGGAACTGTAGGGTGGGCTCAGCTGGAAAAAGGTCAAGCTTGTGTCAATTTGGGAGGAAGGAAGGAGGGTGGTAACAGGCTGTATAGGAGGTTGGGAACTGCAGCTGTGGAACCTCTGGACAATGTGCTACTTGTTAGCTGGCTGAGCTCTTGGATGGCTTATCTGTTACAGCTCAAAATGCTGTAACATTCTTGTCCAACTCATGGGAATCAGTCAGGAAGGCAGAAGTGTCCTGAAACTGCTCATGCACTGTAGTCTGTGGCAGAAGTCATTTGCTGGCTTCTGCAGTTAGTAGTAAAACAACTGCTTAAATTTTGAACTGTGTATGAAAACAAGTAATGGTAGATACCTTTGCTCCTTTGGACAGCTGGCCATAAAGTCCTAGAAGAGCATTTGCCAGCTTTTTTTTTTTTTTGGGGGGGGGGGGTGGTTTCAGAACACATAGTGGGATGGATGTTAGAACAGCTGTACAGTGGGATTGATAACTGTGGTGTGGTTATGAGAAGGCCATGGGCTATGAAGTGCCTGTGCTCAGAGCAGTCACCCAAAAAGGAGAAATGGGGAACTTGTGGCTTCTTGGCTCTGCTCTGGGACATGTCTGTAAGGGGCAGGTTGCTCCTATGAGATGGGATAGATCTTCTGTTGGACTGTGTGTGTTTGGATGCTGTAATAACAAGGCTTCATTGATCTGACATAATGATCGCAGAAAGCCAGAACTGTCACCTTGCTGCTATTTCTGTCTTTTGGGTCAGTGCATTTCTCTGCAAGCCACAAACCATTTTATCTACAAGTGTTGGTTGGTTTTCTGCCCACAGCTACAGAACATGGGGCTTGCATAAGCAAAAAAAAAATATTTTCTTGAAAATTCAGTCAACTTGAAGACTTTGTCTTCTCTACATGTAGAAAATTTAGTTGTTAGTAACTGGAAAGGGCTTGGTGCAAACAGGTCTTTGGGAAGAGAGAATGCACTGGAATGCACAGAAGCACTGGAATGTTTTCAGTTGTCTCCAGGAGAACGTTTCTGGTATAGGTTTTATTTAATTCCTTGCTCAATTTTCTTCTTGTTCTTTTCCTCCTAAGACTTTGTTTTGGCCCCTATCCTAATTAGAAATTCCCAGAAATAGTTTTTAGGCTGAAGGCCTCCACACATAGCTGTTACTTTCTACAAATAAATGCAGGCCTGAGGCTGGGATGTCAAAATGTTCCTGGTAAGAAAACATACCTAGCTACACTCCTTGGAGCTATTGTAGGATTTCTGAACCCAAACCTGATGGATGTGTTTCCTGCCCCTTCCCCCTCTCATTAAGTCAAACCTTCAAAATTAAATGGCACTGTCGGCAGAGAGATTGTTGCTGCTTAGTGAGTTTCAATTGGGTTACAGATTGAAGCTTGACTCCTTGCAATGACAGATTAATAACGCCTTCTGTTGAAGCTTTAGCAGGGGGATAATTATTTTTTTTTCTTAACTGGAAAGCTCATTTCTTGTTAGTGCCTGAGCCAGGTGCTATTACTAAAAATCTTTTTGTAACAAAAGACTTGACATTATTATTTTTCAGACTCTGAGGAACTTGTGGCCTCCTGTTTGAGATACGCTGAGTGCTCTAACATGCAAATAGGAGGAAAAGCAATATCAGAACACAAAGATTAAATAGAAAGCTTTCTGCTATACACCAAAAAACTGCTGCTGGTCCTGCTGTTCTTATTGGTGCCTGCCAGCATGGTCACCGATGTGCCTGGGGGAAAGAATCTCTGTTTGGGATTTTACTCATCTGTCTTAGGAGTCCGTGTTAAAAGAAATGCTTCAGCTTGGCTGCTGCTGCAGGGGACTGGGACCAGTTGCAGCTGGCACTCTGTTAGAGTCACTCCTGTGTGAGGGAAGGAAAGGGAGCCACAGTGGGGCAGAGGTTGGTGTCTTTGTGATGGCCCATTGCTTCTCACACCTCTAGGAACACATGTGGTATGAGTACATGTATGGCTTTCACTATTTGAGTTCTATAAATAAGGAGGTAAACTTACATTTTGAGAAGTATAAAGGATCTTTTAAAATGTTTTTTTTTAATAAAGTATTTAACAGCAAATCCTTTGTTAAATCTGTGTTGCGTGAAACAATGATTATGCAGTAACTAAACTTGAAAACACCTGAGTTGAGATTAGTTGCAAACTCTATAATCTCTGAAAAATACCTGTGCCCTTTATAACTGTGGTATTTTATTTCTAAATTGAGATTGTCTCTTTAAATTGTATTCTGTGGCTTGTCCAAGGCCTTTCACTGAGTCATTACTAAGGCTGGGGTTGGCTCAGGAGCCTTGACTCATAGTCCCATGCTTGGACCAGAGGCCACGTATGATTACCACAGGACAGCATCTTCTTCCAGGACTGCATGTCAGCTCAGGCTGTTTGACAGATACTGTTGGGTTTGTGTGTGTGTGTTTGTGTTTTGTGGCTTTAGGGGGGTTTTTAATGCTTCTAACAATTTTTTTTGGTCTTTTCTGGATTTTAGATTGTAGGGGAGAATAAAAAGAGCAATTTTTCTTACTGGCTATCATTCTGCCACATATTTATTGTCATCTTTCTGTGGTTGCTCCCTTGCTAATAGGGTCTACTCATCCCTCCAAATTATTTGGAACAAACAGATTTTTCTGGGGTTATAACTCTCCTGTGCAAATGTAAAGCTGTATGTGAAACTTAATAGTTGCTCAGAAACTAACTTTTGAAATTCCAAAGCAATCTTCTTTTTAAATCTCTTGATAATTGTATTTTTTATACCACTCTTCTTCTACCTTGAGCCTGCTCTTTAACCCCACCATCAGTAATAATGTGCATTACAGAATAAAGCATACCTGCCTGCCCCTGTACTTCATAATTTCTTTCCCATTTTTCTGTACATGTAAGTATGTAAATCACACAACATGAAAAAGAACTACATCCCTATGCTTCTGTGAGTATTTTGGAACCAAAGACTTGTGAGAAGGCATGAATGCACAGTGCCCATGCATCTGACAGTACAAAGCCAGCAAGTTAATTTGGCATTTGGTTCTGCACAGTGTGCTGATAACTTTTTTGTGTAATCTGTTTATTTAAATTCAAAACTATGCTTAGTTTGGCCTAGAAAGTGAATAAAATGCTTATTATAAAGATGCTCGTGATAGCATACTGTTATGTCTGCCTACAAGGAGGAAGAACTCCCAGCTTGTTTACCATTTTTAACTTCCTTATCTGAAATATCCCTAAGACAATGACAAAGCATGCCCTTTAATCTGTTATTCAGCATTTTAGGGTTTGGATAGTCTCAAAATTTCTTTCAAACTTCAAGAATTGGCATCCTCTGCCTTCCTTTATGGTTGAAAAAGGCTGGTTTTATTTTTTTTTTTCTTAACTGAAATGTAGTGAGGATTTATCATTTGCTCACACTGCTGAACATAAACTGCTTCCAATTTTTCAAAGTTTGCATCTTCTGCAGAAATGTGACAAGCTGGTGAATGCCACACAGGCAACATTGCACCATTGAGAAAGTAGCTAATAGATTAGCCATGCTGAGTGCAAGACAGAATCACAATTAGGTTGGAAAAGACCTTTGAGATTGAATCCAATTCAGGACTGAACACCACCTGTCTATAGACCATGGCACTGGGTGGCACATGCAATTGTTTCTTAAACACCTCAAGGGATGGTAACTCTACCACCTCCCTGGACAGTCTGTTCCAATGTCTAATCAGCCTTTCTGTGAAGAAATTCCTCCTAATATCCAACCTAAACCTTCCCTGCTGCAGCTTGAGGCCATTTCCTCTTGTCCTGTCGCTGGTTGCCTGGGAAAAGAAGCTGATCCCTGCCTGGCTACAGCCTCCTTCCGGGTGGTTCTGGAGAGTGATATAAGGTCACCCCTGAGCCTCCTCTTCTCCAGGCTGAACAACCCCAGCTCCCTCAGCTGCTCCTACAGGACCTGTGCTCCAGCTTCATTGCCCTTATCTGGACTTGCTCCAGCACCTCAATGTTCTTCTTGAAGTGAAGTGCCCAGAACTGGACACAGGACTTGAAGTGTGGCCTCACCAGTGCTGAGTATAAGGGAAATACAGATGCTATCCGAGGCCTGGGGGTCTGCAGACACTTGCTTAACCCTTCTTCAAGGGACTGTATAGTGATTGTATATATTATATACAGAGTAGTGCAGTGAATAGCAAGCAAATGGTATAGAGAGTGAGTTGCTAGTGCTTCTGGAGATGATGTGTAACATGTGATCTGATTTTTATTTTTAATATGCAGTGTTATTTGCTCAGTTCTGGATCAGAAAAATGATTGAATTATTTTGTACAAGTCTTGAAACTTCCTCAAAAGTCACTGTGAAATCTGAAGGTGTGGACTGTGACATTCAAAGGCTGACACTGCAATAGGAAAAATACTTTATCTGTTGGTGTTTAGACTATTTAAAGTAAAACTTTTCAAGTGGGGTATCTTGATTCATGCAAACATCCAGAAGAAAAATGATCTATGTGATAAACACTGTGTATTATTGTTGGTCTTTCACCTTGAAAATAGATACAGGGCTTGCTTTCATTCTTCGTGCCAAAGGTTATTTCAGCTTTGTTTCTTTGCCCTTAAGCTGGTAGAAAGTTTAGTTTGGAAGTAGGGAAGAAAAATCTAGACATTTAAACACAAGAAATCCTCTCCCCTCCCCCCCCCCATATTCTTTGTGTGTATTTTCAAAGGCAAACAGTATTTTACTCTTTATCACTAAAGAAGTTGGTGTCCAGGTTCATAAAATGTGCTATTCTGCCTCTGTGTGGGCTGCACTAAGGGATGACAAACTCTGCCAAGTCATGACTGGCTCTCACCACTGACAGTGTTGCCCAGCTTCACAAACCTACTGGTGGTTTGCTGCAGTGTCTCTTCCAAAATATACTACTGTTGCATTAAAATAAAAAAGAGAGAAGTACTAGTAACAAGTACTTTGTCATGTATCACAGTACCTGCTTTCCTGTCCTTATGTGGAGTTATTATTAGCTGAATATCTCCTGGTCACCCCTTTTGCCTGGGTCAGTTTTGATAGGGTCAGTTGAGGCCCAAGGCAGATGGCAAGTCAGGGTGGACTGAGGCAGTAAAAACAGCCCCTTCCTAATCTGCTGGATCTTTTTGGCTTTTATGAGATTCATTGCTATTTCTTTTGCTCTTAGTTACTGAGTTAGGAGTGCAGTCTGTCATTTAAACAAAATACAAACTCAACTCTGAAGCAATAGAAAATGCCAGGACTTGATCCAGAAAGCAATTAAGGTGACTTTAAAAAAATTTTTGCAGTATGAAATATCTGTCTGAGGGGTCCAAGTGTTTATGGGAAGGGCTTTGGGAGGTAGCCTTGTCCAGCCCTTTGCTCACAGCAGGCCCCCACAGCTTGGATTGCTCTCAGCCATACTCAAGTGGGTTTTGGCTATATGCAAGGAAGGAGATTATGCAGCCTTTTTGACAGCCTGTTCTGGTGCTTAGCCACTTCATTGTTTTAAAAACCAAACCTTGCCTAATTTTTTCTACCTGCATTGCAATAAGTTTGCTGCCCCTAGTCTTAATCACTTTCTAGAAGATTCTTCCCACTCTTCCCAGTCTCCCCAGAGAGTGGCTGCAAACAGCAGTAAAATCTCTACCAAGTCTCCCTCAGTTTGAAGGTTGGAAGGGAAGGACCCTCAGTTTTCAGACCTGGCTCTTCACCAGAAGTGCAGGAAAGAAAGTGTATCTAAACAGGTTTGAGCTGACGGATTGATGCACTCCACTGATTCACAGATCAAGTTGAATTCACTGATCAAACTGTGTGATGTGAAGTGTGAATGCCTCTGGTTCCTGCAGTCAGCTGCCAGCTGGCACTCCCTGAAACCTCAGGGGTGCTTCAGCACAGAGCTGGGCTGGAAATCTCAAAGACCATGGCTCTTTCCAGATAAAGGTACTCATGTTTGTGTGTGTCTTTCTGAATTTGTGTTCTCGCTTCAGTGACTTCTGTACTCAAACAAAACCTGAAGTAACGATGACATTTTAAATGGTGTATTGTTAGATTGGTGTTGACCAACCCAGCTGCATCAAAGGAGGTTTAGGTTGGATATTAGGATTATTTTTTTCACTGAAAGAGTGGTCAAGGATTGGAATTACCCAGGAAGGTGGATGAGTAACCATCCCTGGAGGTGTTTAAAAGATGTGTAGGTGTGGCACTTTGAAACATGGTTTAGTGGTGGACTTGGCAGTGCCAGGTTACCAGCTGAACTCAGTGATCTTAGGTATTTTCCAACTGAAATGATTCTATGACTGTGCCTGAAATCTAATATTTTTCATTATCAATAGTGGTTTGTTTCAGAAGGGACAAAATATTCCCAGGTTTTAACGCTTAATTTCTAGTAATATGTTCTTTGTGAAAAACCTGCATGATCAACACTGTACAGGAAAGCTGCCAGCATAAGTGTCCTCTCTCTAAAATTGAGAATGCAAGTCATGCACACAGGTTATTAAGTATTAGTTTTTGAGATAATCCTTTATAAGTCTCTTTGAGCAATGATGTAAATTTGCCATTGCAATATCTAACACAACCCAAAACTTTGAAAGTAAGGCCCTGCTCAAAATTTGAAGTATTTTTATACATTTATAGCTTTTTTTCTCTCTTCTGGCAGTCTTGCAATAAAAAGCAGTGCTGAATTTAGTTGACCTAGAGGTTCTCTTTTTGAAGAGGTAGACTGTTCTTAAGCAGTCAGAAAAATATTTGCTTTTGTTTCAGTAACGCCTTGGGTAGGAGTAACACAGAGTTTACGTACTGATTCTTCTGTGTCTGTTCCTAGGTTCCTGCAGCCATTCCTTGCTTCCAAATAAACAACAGAACTATATTGAATTTATGCTTAGCAGCCTATAAGTAAGTCTTAGTCTAGGCTTGTCCATTGAAAAAATCCAGGTATCTCTCTTTCTATTCTACTTTTTTCCTCCAGCTGCAACTCTGATGTTTCAGAAATGGTTGAAATCAAGTGTTCAGAGAGAATTGCAGAGGATGCCCTGTTCTTCTGTATAACACCTAATGGCAGATAGCTTAGAAGAGTATTCTTCCTGAGGCTATATATCAGGCAGTTTCTTCTGAAAAGCATTTGGGGTTTTAGTTTTTTTGTGATCTTGGCAGGCTGGCTGAGCTGTCTGAGCTTTGTTAATGTCATTTTATCAAGTAAGATGGGATGTAGGAATCGGATAACAAGTCCAGTAAATTTTTAGTGTGTAAAAGATGTGATATCCGTTGGAAAATGAAAAATTCTTCCATGTAGTTTTCTGTGAGGACTTTAAATGTTTTTAGGAAAAGCACTAATGACTTCTGTCAAATGTTTGCTTTAATGTTTCACTTTAATGTTCAAAATCTGTTGGTTTGGACTATATTTTATGTATGTATATATGTGTATATATATATATGCATGTATTTGTATATATATATATGTATTTATGTATATCTTTATATATATATAAACTTTTATATATATGTATATACTTGTATATATATATGTATATATTTATATATATGTATATATATATATGTGCATATATTTTTTAATATATATATGTATATATATATGTGTAGCAGTATGCCTGTGCCTTTATAATGAGCTTTCCAATGGGAGCTTTCCATTCTTCTAATTCATCTTTTGAACTAACAAATGTCTAGTATTTTGCTAATGAAACTCGATGTGGAATTTGTGTGTCTTCCTTGGGCCCCTTTTGTTTTTATACATATTTCCTCTAATGACTGAGCTGTGGGTAGCTTCACCCACTTGACTGCTTCTGACAGCCTTTTGCATCAATGAAGACATCTGGTCCAAGTGCATCCTGCTGCAAGACAGCACCCTGACAGCAGAGAACACGTTCCCAAACTGCATGGTGCTCAGTCCAAAAAACTCCTCCATTGTGCTGTTTTATCAATAGGAGCTGTATGAAAATCCCCTGTAGCTGTGCTACTGAGCCATGGGAGAGTGAGGATATGGGATAGAATGTTTGACTTCAAATGCTAAGTACTAGTTATGAATATGATTGTCATATAACTGGTATATTTTTTATGGAGGAAAATGTACAAAGTGGATTATATCCAGTTATATAGTGCAATCACCTCCTGCTCTCAGGTTTTTCTTCCTAATGCCATAGTAATGGAGTTTCCCATCTGCTTTTGAAATGCATTCATCCAGGACAGTCTCTGACCCCAAGAAGCTACCAGTGTTCCCCTCTCTATCTCAGCTGAGCAATATAGAATTGGGTTTATGCCACAGCTATGTATAAACTCATCTGTACAGTTTTCTTTTTGCATTCTGATTTTCTACAGGATTTTTGGCTGATGCAGGTTAGATCAATTTTTACCACAGTCAGTCTTCCTGATGCATTCTGTGAGCATAGTTCTTCCTAGCTGTGAGTAGGGTGAGAGCAGCAGAAAGCTTAGGCTGCTTTCCTGGCTGGGTTGGTGAAGGTGTCTGTAGCCATAACTGGTAGTGCAGGTGGCTTGGAGGTGACTGGCTGTAACCTGTCCCTTTGTGCAGAGCTGTGTTTCTGCCTCATCCATCATATATAGCTGTAAAATGCTCTGGTGTTAGGAGATGCTTCTATAAATCTGTGTATTTAAAGTGTTAGCACTTGAAATTTCTGTAAGTAGATTTATCTTGCCTAGGGGTCTCTTCCTATGCTCTCTGAGTACATGCTTCCCCTTTCTAAATAAAATGTATCTTAATATTCCAGTTACTTTGGAATGATCATGTTGCTGCTCTGCTCTTAGAAAAGGAAAGCTGGAGATGAGCCTCCCACTAGTGTCACATCTGCTACCTGCTGTATCCTCTTGCATTAAAACAGTTTTGTCACTAGGGACTTCAGGAGAATGAAGTGTGCTCCTTTGGTTGGCTTTTTTGGGGCACAGTTTGGTTACTCTTTGCATTATGTCATAACAATAAGTCTATTTTTTTTTTTAATGTGGTAGACTTTGTTTTGTTGTTTGTTTGCTTGTTTTACCTCATTTATTTTTTGGTTGTTACCAGCCAGTTTCATTTACTATCTGGGGAAACTATGGATGCAGAGGGAGGGTCACAGGGAGCAAACCTAATATTGACTACTAACTTGTCAACAAAAGCATCAAACATCCATCTTCATCTTGCAGGATTAAATTACAGCTCATCCTAAGGCAATAGGGGAGCCTTTAGTAAGAAGGTAGCAATTTGTTTACTTACCATATCAAAACCACTTTGACTACTCTTATATGTTCTCTTTGCAGATGTTCTTTTCTTAGTACATTGGAACAGGGATGGCCCTCTGTTAGAACTTAGTGCTTCTGCAGCCCCCTGGCATTAAGTTACAAATTATTTTTGTCACTCTCTCATGCATTTGTTATTGATAGTTTCCTAACTGGATTTTCTCTGCTGCCTAAGTAATTTATCCTATATTCTTGAATCCTAGATCTCTTACGATTGCTCATTTACACCTTATTTTATTTTTGTTTATATGAAATGTGGAAAATGCTTGGAAATGGCATGTAGGAGCTTCTTTGTGCATGTCATCTGTCTTTTAGTTTTAAATTTTGTGGAGTACACAGAATACTGTGCAACAGGTACTATTTACTTGCCTGGAATTGTAAAACAAAAACCTGCATCCTTGCCACAGCCATAAAATAATACGGCGAACATCACCATAAGGTCACATGTTTCCAGCAGTCGTTTTCTGGCAATAGTGTGTTTGCTCCATTCTGTCCAAAGGCAGGTGAAATGTATGTGATGTGTCCCAGTGTTTGGCCTCTCATGTGACTGGGGCTTTGCACTTTTGAGGGTGAGGAAGATGAAAACTGAAATGGAACATTTTGTTTGTTGCTTCAGTCAGGTACTGATTTGAGATTTATTGGTAATTTTGATGTGTTCAGGGCCTCTCTTCTCTGCAGAGAACTGATAGTAACAATTCACTTTAACATGTTTATGATGCCCATATGCTTTTAAGCTCATGCAGCATCCCTTAGATGAGGTTTGAAACTCATGAAAGTGCCGGAGTAGCAAATCAGCCTAATGGATTTTTACCTCTCTTCTAGGACTCATAGTTGGGGTGATCTTGAGATACGGGACTCCCTCCACCAGTGGCCATGACAAACCATTCAGCTGCTCACAGGAGGACAGGCCCTTCACCACCCTGCTGGTCAACGTCAGTGGCAAGTTCTTTGAGTATACCCTCAAAGGGGAAATAAGCCCTGGCAAGATACACAACGTGGAGCAAAATGACATGTTGAGAAAGGTGAGGCTACACCATTTTGCATGGCTAAGTGTTTCTCCTTCATCTGTGCTGCCCTCCCTCCTCCCCCCTCCATCCCATTTGAACCTTAGGTAGTGTCAAGTGTCAGTGTACCTGATAGTAACAGCACTTTAATGTTTAATTAATTCAAAAGCACCTTCTGTATTATATCACTGCTGGAGAAACTGTGCTCTGTTACATGTATGTAGTGTTTTCCTAAAGGCCTTGGTTTGAAGATTTAATGGACATTTCTAACATCTGTAGAATTCACAGAGACCAGCTGAACAAAAAAAAAAAACAAAACCCTTGTGCTGCCTTGTATAAATGCAATATAAGGAAAAATCATAATTTCTTAGTGAAAAGTGATTTTTCCTTGTTACTGTGGGGTTTTTTTGTTGTTGTTGGTTTTTTTTTTCCCTAGGGTCTTAAAATCTGTTTGTGGTCAGGAAATAGTGCTTGCATTCTATAAACCACCAAATGAGGCAGTCTGGTGTTGGAAGTGAAATTCACCTATCAGCAGTTATTCAGATGTATTATTTGCCTTTTTATTCAGTGTCAGAAACTAATCACCTTTTGTGTGTATCAAAGCTAGACTTGGAAGCATAGGGTTGTGATCTAAAAGGACTTCTTTCTGCAGATTATGAATAGAGATCAGCTGTCTGTGTGTATCTGTCTGCTGTAGGTATCTCAAGTTACCTGAAATGAGTCCTCCTCTGGGAGAGCACAGTTATGGTGTTTGTCTTCCAGCCTGTGCTTAGGCAGTGGGAAAAGAGAGCCTAGCTAGTCTCATATGTGTGAAGGTCTTCTGTTTTGAATTTAACTGTTACATTTTTTTTGTTCTTTAGTGTAGTGTAGTCCTTCATGGATATCTGGAACTCCTACTGAAATACATGGAAGCGGTATATGATCCAAATTTCTGAAAACCAGTCTTGTATCTGACTTGATTGGCTTACAGTAACTGTTCAGTGGCTTAACTTGCACCAAAAAGCAAGCTAAAATAACATTTCATCTGCAGCTATACCAATATCAGGTATCACAACAGAAGGGATCTTCTCCAGCATAATTTCTACTAGAAATTTTAATTTAAAATAGGGTACTGTGTTTGGGACTGCCACCAGATCACAACTAACCAGTGTAATGCCTATTCTTTCTAGACACTGTTTACCAACAAGAGCTGCAGCTTTTTGCTGCTATGTACAAATAGAGCTGGCCAATGTTTTAGAGGCTCAAGTTATCTATTTCAATAACCAAAATTAGTGGTTGTCAGAAAATGAATGAGGAAAAAGTCCTAACAATTTGTATATGTCTGTTTCTAATTGAAATTTCATATTTTATTTTTTAGGTAACATTTGATCCAGAAGTTTTTTTCAACATTCTATTGCCTCCTATTATTTTTCATGCTGGTTATAGCCTGAAGAAAGTAAGTGCAATAACTTCTTAGGGGAATAGACCCTTTTTGAAAATGTGAGATTACCGATTTGTTCAGGACTATAGTCTCCTTTCAGGCATTTACTTACAGTAAGAAAAAAATCTCATTTCCTCCAGAGATGTTTAGGTAATTTTGATTTAAGAGAAAATACATGTATTTTTGAATATAAATGTATTAAACTCTATTTAATTTTGCTGATTTGTTTTCCTTTGAACTTAGACATTAATGTCAGTTTGATTTAAAGTAAAAGATGTTTTGTTATGAATTGTTTTGGTCCTTCTCAAATGGCCAAAATGCAGTAAATTATGCTGAGAAGCAGACCTAACCTTGAACCCCAGTGGAGATGTGCCAGACCCTTAATGGCACAAGTGCTAAGATTCTGATCTTGCTTGAAGACACCATGAATTGGTGCTGGTTTCTGTCAATAAGCTATCTGTCAGTAAACTACATGTAGGATCTAATGCATAGCACAGATCTGGCTTATTCAATTTATTGAAGTTGGATTGAATTTACATAGCAGTAATTGAAATATTTCTCTGAAATAGAGGTCTGTTTCTGTGTATTGATGCAAGTGAAGTAGTGTGCTACATGGCTTTGAATGGGCAACATAACTTTTCTAAAGTAAGTAAATAAACTTCTTTTTCCTGTGCAGAGGCACTTTTTCAGGAATTTGGGGTCCATTTTGGCTTACGCCTTTTTAGGAACAGCAGTATCTTGTTTTATTATTGGGTAAGTGCACGCTGATATCAGTTCCTCTCTACACTGAAGTTTAAGCTGCTAAACCACACTCTCCCTCTTTGCCTGCATGTATATATTTTATCTGTGTATATACATACACATTTAGTTTAAGATAGCTGGTCATGTCGGTTTGCTTGTCTACAGTCTCTTATGCTGCTCATATTTCTCTGTGTTGTACATGGATATTCTGAGTAACAGGAATCCTCAATTGTCTTGTGACCTTGGCTTGTCTCTCAAAGAATTTCACTAGAGAAATAATCTATTATTCTAGACTATCCTTACCTCAGAGCTTTTGGCCTATGGATTGTATCGGGAGAAATAATTCCGAGGGGAATTTTGAGCAGGGAAAATTTGGTGGAAAATGGAAGAAACATGTAGACTCTGTTCTAATTGTGTGAAGATTTCAGACTTTGCTTACTGGTTTTATATGATGTCTTCTGGATAATATATTGCTTGATTTGCTTCATAAGGAAAAGAAGAAGGTTCACTTTGAGAGCTTTGTGCTATTCTGTGGCAGTGTCCCACTGACCTGTAGCATAAACAAGCCTGATGCTTTTATGCTGCTCATGCTTTTCCTTGGCCTGTCTGAAATGCACCAGCTTGTTTGACTTTGAATGTTTTATCTTCTTTCTCTTCAGGAATCTCATGTATGGGGTTGTGAAACTAATGAAGCTGGTGGGTCAGCTGTCTGATAAATTCTATTATACAGACTGCCTCCTCTTTGGAGCGATAATATCTGCCACTGATCCAGGTAGCTTGATGAACATTTTTTAATAACCTTACAAAATAACCCTATTGTTAGGATTTTCAGCAGCATATTATCAGGACTCTATTTTCAGTTATGTCATATTAGTTTCTCTGAACCTCTTCTCTGAAGTACAGGCAAATTCTGAGCATTTTGAAAGCTGTTCTCTGCTTATTTGTGACTGAACTGGTATATTGTATATGTATACTGGTATATGTGACATAATGGTGTATTTGGGAAAAAGCCTAACTCTCCTGCTCAAATACTTAAATGTGTTTTTTGTTTAGTGATTTCTTGTTAAGTGTGCGTCAAGTTTAAGACTCCAAATAGATGAAATTATTGTATTTTCTGGATAGCAAGACTTCATCCTTCAGTTACATTGCTTGGGGATGGGTAATTTAAGAGCAATATTTGAAGCTTTTAGGTTCTTTAGGTGGGGGATTTTCTTTTCCTCTTTCAAATAAACTTCACGTTTTACAAGGCAGAAGAATGCTTTTCTGGCCACGTAATTTCAGCTTTTGCCCAAATAATGTAGGCATCCTTCTGAGTCAAGCAGGCTCACATTGAAGTCTCCGCTTGACAGATCAGTTTGTAGGGCTGGCAAAGGTCAGGGGCCAGGGTGGGGAGTGCTGAAGTATGAAGCTTGACTTTTAAAGCTGTTTATTTGAGGTGCTTAGTGGTGATTAGTGTGAAAATGGGAAGTAGCTCCTGTGATTGAGCTGAGCTCTGAACAGCTGGTGGTTGCATACAATTTATGCAAAAAAATCACTGTGTGATTATTGAAGTGCATATTTGGGAACATCTTTAAGATCATGGCCTTTCATCTCAGAATTTTCTTGAAAGAATTATTATAAATATTTAGCATTCTTGTCCTTTTTAAATTATGTGGAAATTCACTCCTGTGGCATAGTGCATACTTAGGGGAACACTTTGGATTATTTGTACTTTTTTATGATGGCTGAAATAATAAACCTATATCAACAATCCATACAGTTTTTAAAAGCAAGAAGGGCTGCCCAACATTTTACTTACTGTCTTATGTGAAACATGTTCTAAAATAATATCTGGGCTTTGGCAGAAGGGCTTTGTCTGCTCCATGCCTCTTAATCATGGGGGCCTTGCTAAGAACATTGTGCAGATGGGGAGGAAAAAAGAGTCACTTTGTAATGGAGCTAAAACTGATGGGGCAATTGCTTACTTGTAGGTAAATACGACTATGGTTTCCCATTTTAGTTTTGATCCTGTACTTCAATTCCTGGATTTTGTTGCTTTAGCCAAACTGGAAAGTCTGCTGCACAGCTCATGCAGTCATTCCAGTGTTGTTTTCTTCTTTCCTTTCTGTAGTTACCGTGCTAGCAATATTTAATGAGCTGCATGCTGATGTTGATCTCTATGCCCTTCTGTTTGGAGAGAGCGTGTTGAATGATGCTGTTGCCATTGTATTATCCTCGTAAGTAACTGTGAATTTCTACTCTGAAATGGCTAAATTGCTTTTGGCATTTGTCTAAAATAAATGTTTTTTTTCTGAGAAACATTCTTTTAAATTTAAATAGATTGCCTTTAACTGGGCTGATAACCATTGCAAACATTTGCCAAGGTCCCTAATGCAAACATAGGCCAGAATGACACATATACCTTCAGCATGGGATTGCCTCCCTGTAGCTGAGGTGGGATTGCTAAAGAAAAACTCTTTTCTGATGCCACTTTTAACTTGTAATTGTGTTCTCTCTTTCTAGATCTATAGTTGCCTACCAGCCAACAGGTGAAAATACCCATGCTTTTGATGCTGCAGCATTTTTCAAGTCCGTTGGTGTTTTCCTGGGAATATTCAGTGGTTCTTTCATGATGGGAGCAGTGACAGGGGTTGTGACAGCTCTGATATCCTTTTCATGTTTGGTTATTCCAGCTGAGATGGCACATGTGGGTATTATCAGGACTTTCCTGTTTCCTATTATAGCAGAATTGACTCTAGCTTGTTTAATTCTGAGCGTAAAGATGTGATAAGTGCTCATGTGACTTCTTTCCTACAGAAAGACATTATAGGTACCCACCAATTTCCATTATAGGTATCCTTTCCAATGAAATTGAGGCCATAGTAGAAGTTTTAGTGATGTTGCTGCAACAAAACAAGTGAGGGCCTTAATATTAATAGTGTTTAGTTTCACATCCTAATTAGCTAATTAGTTTAGTTAGCACATCCTAATAGTGTTTAGTTTCTTTTTATGGAGTTAGAAAACCTAGTTTTTATTATTAGTCTTGAAAGACATCTCCTATGATAAATGGTATTTGATACTGTGTTTAGCAAAATCTCTTCTTTCTGATCCCCACAGCATTCTTCGAGTCTTGCATTTAGACTTTTTTGCCAGAAATCTGATGTCATACATCTTGGATAAGATTGTATCTCTATGAGAGTTTAACATAATAACATGGTTTGTCTTGCATGATCTGTTCTGTTCTCTTGATGCTTGTTGCTGCTATTTGGTTAGACCTCTGAGATGCTTAGCAAACAATTTGTGTGGGTTTTGTTTTAGGCTCAGGCAGTTGATCTTCAGCCTGCCCTGCTCCAGTTGTCACGATACATCTTCAGGAACAAAATTAAGTCTTTGCTTTCTTACTGGGTGGAATAACCAATATCTATACATATCCCAGGCTGCTCTGATGTGCCTAGGCTTCTGAACATTGACCTGAAAGGGGAAAAATGCAATGTTTTGTGCAATGAACATGAACCTGTGACTCTGAAGCAGTAATGTCTGAACTGTATCTCATATACACACTGTGCAGATTTTCCTGACATGTCTGCATAATGGAAACCCTTTAAGTGTAATGGGGAAGATGTGCTGTTGATGCTTTAATGTTCAATCTCAGTTACACTGGTCTGCAATCAGTGTGACCCAGAACCACAATTCTTCCTCTTCCTTTTAGGCTACCAGCCATCCATAGCTCTCACTGCTCAAATGCAGTTGTTGTGGGTTTTGGCTTGCTGGTTGGTTACTAATTAAGGCTGAAATGCATTCAGATCCACTTTGTAAAATTATGCTTCTGAAGCAGCAACCAATCCTTGCTTTTTCTAATGGTTGTGCTCAGGAAGGTGATGTGAGGCTGTTCAGAACAAAGCCTCTGTGGTGGCAATTTGTGTGTGTTGTGGGGGTGGTTTTTTTTCCTTCTGTTTTGGCTTTGTTTTATTCTTTTTTTGTTGTTGTTTAATTATATGATGATTTTCTTTTGGAAACATTCTTAATGTCATGCAATTCTGCAGAAGCAAACAAAATTTGCATTTTACTATTCATAGCTGATTAGAACCCATAAATTATGGATCAGGTTAATATTCCTATAATGTGAAGTACCTATGCCTCTCTATGGGGTTTCATGCAGTCATGCACTGTCCTTTGAGAATAGATAGAATACTTGACTTCCAAATGATGCAGATAATATACAAGGACTTACTCTGGCTTTCAGTAAGCTGTCTTTGATTTAAAAAAAAATAGTTAAATTATAGTACCACATTGTATATTTTTACTAAATTGTAGCATCTGGCTGGTTGAAAATATATGAAATACAAGGCCATTCTAATGAAGAAAAGAGTTAAGAAAAAATAAATAATAACTTAGTTTCAGTTAACGTTTCAATTTGATCAATTATATGAAAACATAAAATGACTTTGTTTTCTCTCACCATGATCTTCCTCCAAAATGATGAGCACAGGTTTTTATTTCAGATTTAATGAAATATCTTGGAATGGTTACTTACAATAACAGCAAGGGGAATAAGCAGTTCAATTCACAAAACTGCCAGAAAAGACTGGAAATAACGAACTGGTTCTGACAAGGTCCCTTGCCTAACTTTAGGGGAACAAGGTTCAACCTCTTCCTCTCCCTTGGAGTGACTGTGGCTATCCACTTTCCTTAGGCATCCATGAATGTCCCTTGGGCCAGACACTGGGATTTTCTGAGTACTCTGTGGGGAAATGGGTTCAAATTTTTGTTGTGGTGGGTGTTGGTACTTCAGAAGCTTGATGTTAGAAAATATATCTGTTTGGGGGAAGTGGTGGGGAGGAATTCAGCTGAGCTCAAAAGTTTTAGAGGTGTTTTCTGTGCAGAATTAAAGGTATGCTGCATTTTATATTTGGTGTAATACCAATGTGGATGGATTTATTTTTTTAAAATAATGCTCTGGGCTTTGTTTTGAGGGCAACCTTCTGACAAAGTAAGGTCATAGCTGAAGGTGTGTCTGGACTGTGTTTGCCTTAGTCCAAGTCAGCAGAGAATGTCAGCAAGAAGTAGGTGTGAGTGGAGAGTTGGTACTGATTGTCTTCATATGAACTGTGCATAGCTGTTTGCACCTCAGATATGGTGTGCTGTTCAGTATTTACCTGCTGCCAGAGTAGTGCTTAGGAAAAAGAAACACCAAAAGGATTCTACATATAGGTGAACAACTTTTTTTTTTTTTTTTTTTGTCGTATATGAAGAGCTAAATTTAACACTATTGAAATCTGTTCTGTTTCTTCAGTAGCTGTATGAATTGTTAATTCAGTGTGTGCTTTGATGTTCCTCAGGTTTTGCTCTCCTCTGCAAGATTAACTTGCATTTCCTTTCCTTTTAAAAGCTGAGCTGCTCTGAGTTGGCTTTTTCTCTAAAACACATCAGCCCAAGGAGAGGAAAAACATTTTGTAGGCAGCAATTTTTTTGCATTAGAAGTACTGAAGTAGCCACACTTGCTGGAAAAGACTTATTAACAAATCTGGGAAGAAAAATTCTTGTAAATCTTCCTGATCTTAGGGTTGCTGTAGTCAAGAACAGCTCTGTAAATTAAATACTTTTGAATGCATTTTATGCTTTATTTGAAGGTGGAAGTGGGACTCGTAATTGAGGTTGGCAGGGGGAAGAGAACATCAGTTCCCCACCAATCCCCTGTGAATAGCCAAAGCACACACAGTCTAAAAGGAACTGCAGGTATATATACTTTCCTTGCCAGCAGTTCAAAGGGACCCATAGAATAAGATAATATTACCTCTAAGAGATGGAGCCACACTTTGTCATGGAAATACAACAAAAATATCCAAAACTGATTGTTGCGAGTTAAGTCTGAAGTTTGTCATGATATGTTGGAATTTGCATTTTTCAGCATTGAAAGTGTTTTGCTTTCCAACAAGCATGGGATGTTAGTACATAAAAGTGCACTAAAAGTGTTTTTCATAAATTCTGGGAGCAGAAAAACCAAAGGATTTCTTTTTGATCCCTTAACAAGTGACTTAACGTGACAAAGTTTACCAAGTTGCACTGCTTCCCCCTGCTGGAAACAGCTCTCTTCTTCTTGATGTCCTGGAGCACTTTCCTGCTTGCAGAAGCTTGTGGATTTACTGGTGAGTTTTTTGGATTCAAGCACATGGACACAGAAGTTCATTTCAGCAGCTATTTTCCCACTTTCTCACTAAAGATTTTCAATGAGAAATATGTTTATGCTTCAAGTTGGGTTGTTGGATTTTTTGCATTCTGTAAGCTGCAGCTTACTGTGTAACAGAGGCAATGGTTTGGTTCAGACAGCATCTCCCTAACCTGGTATCTCACCATTGCATGAAAGAGCCATAAAATCTCAAGGTTAAGAATGATATATAAACTAAATGGAGCTTGTGAAGGGAAAGTGTGGTGAACTGACAGTAAACTGGCTGATTTTTCCATGTGGCTCTGTTCACAGGTGTGGTGGCTGTTCTCTTCTGTGGAATTACCCAGGCACATTATACATACAATAACTTGTCTGTTGAATCAAGAAGTCGCACTAAGCAGGCAAGGATGTCTTTTACCTATTTTACAGTGCATTGTTGTAGTAGTCCATGTACTTTTATTTTTATAGCATCTTTTTTACTTGGCCTTTAACATGTGATGGTTTTCTCTCTAGCTCTTTGAGGTGTTGCACTTCCTGGCTGAGAACTTCATATTTTCTTATATGGGCTTGGCACTGTTTACTTTCCAGAAGCACATATTCAGCCCAGTTTTTATTATTGGAGCTTTTGTATCCTTTTTCACACTGTATGAGTTTTCTCTACTGTCTTATGTGCTCAAGAATTTGTGATATCTGTTGGCTTTACGAAACAGAGAATGGTGGCTGGCCTAAGTTTCCCTAATGTCTTGCGGGCACAATATTTTTTGAGAAAAATCTTTGGTAACATCTTACATCAAAGCCCAAAGGACTTTGTGCTGCACAGTTCTTGGCTCTGTACCTGAATGTTAGAAGTCATATAATTTCACTGGATAAATGAATGAATACACTTTACCGTGTGCTTTGGCCATTGACAGCCAACACTGCTTGTGTTGTTCTTGTATTTGAACTTTGGAGACCTAGGAAAGGATTCATTTTTCTTTCCCGTTCCAGTGGGCCCTTGAGAAAGTAAGGGGCAAAGTTCAAATGCATAAAAAGGAATGTGGGTGAGTAGATCATCTCTGAGCAATGTCCTAGAGGTCAGCATCACAGGGAATGGGAGGAGAAAGGAAGGGGTGCAGACTATGTCATGAAGGATACACAATTAGGGGTTCTGCTATTGTCTCTGGTACCTGACTCTCAAATTCCCCAGAACTGAACACTTCGTACTAGTCACACTCATGTAAGCTCTGCATCCTGCCTCTGTTGAAATGGATTGTGTGACTCTCTCACTACATTCCTGGCTGTTTGAAAATTCAGCAGAACTATAAGTATGCATGAAGAAATGGGAACTGTCCAGTCTTCATTTCCCTTTGCCCGCTGTAGGAGTAGGGCTATTGGCAATGGAGGTAAAACCCTGTAAAAGAACTTATAAAGACAGCCATGTATGAGATGTATTTATTTTCTTTCTACTGTTTTCTGTACTACTTCTCAGGATTTCACATTTGTCTTTATTTTCCTTTGGCCATTTACTCTTTTTCTGGAACAGTAATAAATTTTCTCCTGTGCCATCTCGCATCCACTTTTCTGACCTAAGAAATGCTCCAGAGCCCTGCAGACATTGGATAAAGATATGAACAGAATAGTTACATTTGGTATACTAAGCAGTGCAATTTTTCATGCTTAGTGTGGCCTTCCATCTTCTCTCAAGTTGTGCTGTCTGCCCTAGGTTTGTTTTCAGAAGTTGTTTCTCTACATACTTGCCTTTTAATATATTTTCCACATCTTTTTCTACCACTGCACTTAACCTCTGTTGCCTCTTGCTTGTTTTTCTACCTTTGTGAGGAGGGCAACTACTACTAGCACCAATGTTTTACTCAACATCTGTGGTCCCCAATGAGTTCACAACTTACAGGGGTGAAATGTAGAGACACAACCAGTTGTTGAAAGTGAAAGGCTGGCCTGTAAAGGCAGAGCTAGAGCCTCAGCATCTTTGGCAAAATCTTAGCTATTATTCCTACATACATTAGTCTTGATGGCTTCTGATGTCTGATTTCTGCAGCCCTCAAATGGACTGGTATAGAAGTTGCTTGGAATGGTTATGTGAGGGTTATTGTACAAAGTATTATTCAAAATCTGATTTTCCTAGAGATATTCCCTGCTGACAGGATTGCTTTACTTTAGCTATGGCAACAACCCAGCAGTGTCTAGAGCTCATATATTTTCTTTATTTCTTTTCCATGGGAGATGTATTATTCTTCTAATGTTCCCATCCCAGCAGCAAATGATCAGTGTTTGTTTGGCTTCTGGCTGTTTTGGCATTTTATAGGATTTCAGCCCACCACTCTATTTTTTCCCAAAGAATTCCTTATATAGTGGAGAGTGTCTTCAGCTTTCTGCTTCTTCACTGGAACCACTGGATGTTTTGCACCACAATGGGGGTGCTTACCACCTACTGTCATGAATTTCTGCAACATTCTTTCACTGTTCTTTTTCAACTTCATTTCTAGTGCTGACAAATAGCTTTTGGATTTATATTCTTACTGGCTCTGCACTGGTAAGTGTTTGCTAGCCCATAGGAGATTTTGCCTCTGCAGGAGTCATAATGGGGTGGACACTTGCTGGTCTTAAGTTGATTTCTCCTATCTATACAAGGCTGCATTTCTGTTGTTCCGAAATTCAAAACTGAATTTTCAAAGTCAAGTCTTCATTTGTACAATTGGTCATTTTATTAAAAGGTATAATTTCACTGTGAATCTGAAAACTTAGTTATATTAGTTAAAATTTGCATTTTTTGCAATTACTTTTGAATGCACAAGTTGCATAAAATTGGGGAAAGTCTGCTTTAGATAGACAGCTATGGGGAAAAAGCTTGATATCATGACCTAAATCTCTCCATAAA
Source organism: Cinclus cinclus (assembly GCF_963662255.1). Lineage (NCBI taxonomy): Eukaryota > Metazoa > Chordata > Aves > Passeriformes > Cinclidae > Cinclus > Cinclus cinclus. The sequence goes on from NC_085047.1 coordinate 84,864,899, forward strand.
ACAAAAGCTTCATGTTAAAGCCAGGTACCAAAATGGTATACCTTAGGGGAAAAAAAAAAATCCTTAACCCTCAGCTGCAAACAGGTTGCAATCTTTTTGGGCAGAGCTGCACATATCTACCCCCTCTCCTTCTTGCTGAATTTGGGCAGAAGGCATAAGATCAGCTGGAGTTTTCAGCATATGATGATGTTTTCAGGTAAGAGCAAAAATTCTGGGCAATGCAAAAAACCTTAATTTTAACTCATAAGCAATCTACTTACTTTGCTACCTTATTTTTTATGATCCATGTTCATACATCCTAAAGGGAAGGCTTCCTGATTGTTGCAGCATGCCATCTTTCAGCCTTTACAGAAAGTGTGCCGTGTCTGGGGTGGGTGACATCTTGAAATGCTACCTGCTCACAGCAGGCACCACCTCAATGTTGGGAATAGAGCATTTCCATTTGAAGTGCTTGTGAAGCACATGGGAGAATTGGGATGTATCTCTTCCAAAAGGTTATTTCTAGCTGGGATGATGTTCACATTGTGCAAAAACAGATACCTGCTGAGAAAATCAAGGTGTATTTATGGGTGCCCTTTCCCACTTAGTTGGACAGATATTTGACTTAAATTGCCTTACAGTTTCTGTCACACAGATGGCTGTTTAAGTTTGTAATTTTCAAGCAAATTATATATTGTGTGCTTAAACATGTGTATCCTCAAGAAGTTCCAGGGAATCCTCTGTACACAGGAAGGTATAAAGAGGATAGAGCCAGGCTATATTCAGTGGTGCCCTTTGCCAGGCCCAGAGGTAATGGGCACAAACTGGAACACATAAACAATGGGAAACCTTTTTTACTATGTCCATGCATTGCACAAATTGTCCAGAGAGGTTGTGGCATCTCCATCCATGGAGATATTCAAAAGCCATCTGGATGTGGTCCTGTGCAACCCACTGCAGGTTGAACAGGGGTTGTTCAAACAGGGCAATTGCACCAGATGAACTCCAGGGGTTCCTTAAAACATTAACTACACTATGATTCCTCTACCTAAGAAGTCTGCAGATGGCCTGATGCCATGGCTTGTTCTTGCTAGTGAAGTTTTGTAACTGGGAGCAGAGCAGAGGAGGAAAGATATAGTCTGCCTATGACCATGCAATTAACTAGAACATTCTTCTAGCTGATAAAAATGTCATGTCAAGAACTCACATTTCAATTATGGATTCAGCTGGAAAAGTCTGAATTTGCATCTGGATTCAGGGAGCTGCTTGACTTACATAATGTTTTGCTGTTGTCCACAACTTGTTTGTTTCTGTCTTCCTTTCCTGTTAGTTTCTGGAGGTATTTACACTTTTTCACAGCACTTGTGGATTCTGTAAGTTATAGGAAACCAGGACAGTTACAACATTCTGTTGTAAATTATCCCAGGGCATAACTTATCAGGGAATCTAAGGAAATTAAAACCTGCTGGAGTCCTGTGCTTTCTGCCTGACACTTTGTGGGAGGGAGCAAGGAAGGTGCTGTGCTATCCATAGTCATGGCTGCACTTCTGAAGCTGTGTTATTTCTTTGTGATAGGTCTCAGGGGAGCCATGGCATTTGCTCTGGCTATACGAGATACTGCTACCTACTCCCACCAAATGATGTTCTCAACAACTCTACTCATCGTGTTTTTCACTGTGTGGATTGTTGGTGGAGGTACAACCCCCATGCTGTCATGGCTGAACATCAGGTTGGTATGCAGCTGTGTGCTGGGGAAACTTCACTTTTCAACAGGCAGCTGTGCTAATTTGGCATAGTTCTACAGAACTTGTTTGATGCTTGCTAGAAGCATTTAGAACATGGTATTTATATATATGTATGTGGAACACTATTATTTTATAGAGGAAGGTGCTAGTGCAGTCTGGTGAAGAAAATGTACTGATGCTGCTGGGATTCAGCCTAAAGGTGCTTTGCTGCTCTGCAAGTAGGTATCTAGGTCTTTGTCAGTCCAGCAGAATATGGAATAGTGTTACCTCATAAAGCAGTTCTGTATTGAAAATAAAGAATATATCTAGAGCCATATAAACTTCATATTATACTAAGACTGCTCCCTTTCTTTTGGCTCTTCATAATGGGCCTGTTAAGGTTTTTAAGTTCAGTGGAATCTTTACTGAGTGGTGCTAAGCTGAATGTACTTAAACAAAACCTGATGTTATCTAAGCAATGGATAAATGGGATCCTGCTGGTCTTCGGGGTGTGTTTCCTCCTGCTTTGAGAATATCTGTGAAAATGGTAAGTTGCATGATTATAGACTATAAATCCTGGCTAATGCTTAGTACTTTTGATTGCCTGTACTTTCATATTTGAGAATATTTATGAAGACATGTGCTAGAGAATCACAAATCAATCATTGTTCAAGACATATATATTATAATTTTGGAAGATTTAGCAGCTTGGGAGACAAAGATAAATAGAAGGTAATGAAAACAATACAAGCTGTACAAGTCCTGGTTGCAATCAATCATTACTTCTGCCACAGGGCTCCTTCAGTCATCAGCAGTAGGACAGGACTGAGCTCTTGCATGTGGCCCAGCCTTTGGCCAACTTCAAAATCACCAAAATCATTCTGAGGTAGCAGCTTTTTTTTTTTTTTTTTCTCCTATCCTCCTCCGTCAAAACCAAGAAGCAACTAAGATTATGTACTTCCTCCTTTAGCTAAACTAGTTCAGTAGTGAGACTCCATAAGCCTGGCTGATGAGCTGGTCCTGCAAGCAGAGAGGACTAATCCCATATCCATTCCAGGCTTATCCCTCAAGGTGGCTTGACTTGCAAGTTAGTGTGACCAACAAGGCAGAACAGCTGTAAAGGCCATGGTACCATTCCTAGAGAAGTAACTACCAGAAGGTAGCTGACTGAAGCATAGTTTTGAGTGTTTAGCTGTAGTTTTACAGGGAGATTTACCCATCCTTGCCAGTGATTTTAACTGTCACTTTTTGGGCATGGTTGACAGAAAATAGAAGGTCAACCTTCCTATCAAAGGATGGCTAACATGTAACAAGAGAGCTCTACACAGGAAGCATTTTAGAGAGCCGCAGGGTTCTGGCTACAGCTGGCTCGGTAGGCACTGACCTGCGGGAGGTGGAGTCTGCACCTTCTGGGACCACATGAAATCAGATTTGCGCCAGGAGGTGGCGGCCGTGTGCCGCTGTTTTTCCAGATTTTTTTTAAAAAAAATAAATAAATAAAAAAGGACAAATTATTTTCCAGCTAAATTTTACAATTATTCCAGTTATCTCTTTTCCATCCCCTTCTACTCAGTGGAAGAGGTAGACAGGAGGAGATGAAGCTGAGATGCTGTCCCAGTGCCTCACTCAGCAGCAGAGTATATAGTGCTGATGCAGTCCTGAGGCTGTGCAGTAGGTAACTTTGTCCCAGGGATGCTTTCTGAGCCTTGGTACTTGCCCATTAAATTCGACTGCTGGAGGCTGGAAATATGTAGTGGTCACATACAGGATTATTTAGCTGAAAAGATGTTCTAAGATAAAAGGTAGTTTGCTTCCTAGATGAGGGGAAGTGATGCATAAAAGTAATTCCATATGTAGGTTGGGCTTAAATATCAGGATTTGTGGGGACTCCTAGGAGTCCAGTTCTGATGTGAAGGTCATACTAATTGTATCAGGAAGGAAGGCAGGCTAGTCAGCCATTACCAAATCCTCACAAAGTAGATGGCCTTTCTTCAGTGTGGATGCAAATAGAAGGCCCATGTCTGGGCAAGTCAGAGGAGCCAAGAGAGACATCCAAACCAAAGGGGCTTATTTAAGGTGCCTGCCTGATTTAAGTAGAACTGTACCAGGGAGCTGACTCCAGCCAGGAGCTTCAGCCGCAGCCTGGCTCGATACCACTGAGTTCATGGGGAAGCAGCTGTGTGCATGCAAGGGGCAATGCATCAGGCATCCAGAATTGCTTTGCTGTGGTTTAGAGGAAGAGGAACAAGCCTGCTGGCCACACCATTAGTCGTGTACTTTTGGGATGCATGCTTGGTTTTTTACTTACTGTTGGTCACTTCCCTCCTATGATATGAAATATTAAAAGCAGGTGAAGGGTAGAGAGGCTAGCATGAAAATTAAGTTTTGGTAAAGTAAAAAAAAAAAAGTATAAGGAGAAAAATAGGCGAAAACACTCTCTGCTTCCTTTTGTTGTTCTGAAAATTTAAGGTATTTGGATGAGCAGGTGTCTTTTCAGACAGGGTAGGTTACCAGGGACCACTGACCAGGCTTTTATATACAACTAAGCAAAGTACCAATGGTTCCTAGCAGAGGCTTAACTTCAGTTTAATGCTGAACTGGTTGGAAGAGTGAGGTCATGACATCAAAATCTGAGTAAAAAAGTAACAGGATCTTTAGATGCTTTTGATTTCTGCCACTTGATGCCTAGGAAATCAAAAACTAACACCAGAAACTGGAGTTAAAGCCATGATACCATGTGTTAGAGTCCCTTGGCTGACTATCAGTGAGACACATCCAAGCATCTGAGTGGTAAAGAGTTACATTTTATTAGTAGTAGATTTTTGTTTCTTAGAAACTAAAGCATGACCTGGATATTAAAAATATAGTCTCATCTTTTAAGACCTAAACAAAGAAACAATTTCCTGGCTGAAGCTCTAACAGTTTCAGCAAACTTGAGAGCTATGTGAATCAAAACCACTGGCAAAATTCCTCTTTTCAAAAAAAAAAAAGAAAACCAGAAAACCCCTGACTTCTTGTTTCATTTATCTGTCCAAGGGGAAAAAAAAGGGAAGTCCTAGCATTTGTATTGCAAAACAATGTGTTTTCCATTTTTGATTAGAGGTTAGTAACCTGGTTTTTTTCATGTTGAATGAAGCAACACATGAATTAGTGCCTTCCTCTCCTTCATAACCTGCTGCAAATGCAGAAGTTATTGCTTATTTTAATTAAGTAGTTTCAGTTGTACTTAGAAACTCTTTTATAAATCTCAAAGCATTATACCTTACACTCTAAAATAATTTAAGTTTCTTTTTACTGTAAAAGCTAAAAAAAAAGAGTTTGCACAGACAACGTCAACTTAGATATTTAGTGCCTTATGTCTGACTTTGCATATGCAATCTTTAAAGAGCTTTTTATTTAGTGATTTTTTTTTCTTTATCCGTAAAAGAACAAACTGAAAAAGAAATGTGGAAACATTTAACTCTCATCCAGCCTCTATGTGAACTACATATCTGTGATGATGGTAGAGGTGTTGGCTTGGTGGTTATCCTCCATTCTCTTACCCAGGGTGTTGCAATTATTAAATGTGCATTGCATACCTCACCTCAGTGTGCTGGGATGGCAGGAGGTGAGTGCTGATCCTGGGATCCAGCCTCATGCTATGTTCCAGACTAGGGTGGGGGATTCCTGATAGGAGCTTACATCCTCCTGTTTTGCAGCCTGTTTCCATTATTGTATTACTTAAAATCCTTCACTGCCTTCAGCCACTCTCTGCTGCCTTTGAAGGCAGATGCACAGACACAGGGGCTGTCCCTTGCTTTCTGTTGTGGGCTTTTTCCTTGCCTATCTCTTTCTGTACTTTTTCTTCCAGTTGTCTTTCTCTAGTTTTTCTGTTCTTCCTCCTTCTTTCCCAATCTCCAGTTTTTCATTATCAGTCTTGAATCTCCCTTACTAGTGGGGCACTGTTGCCTCCAGACTCACCCCTCTGGGCCTTTCCCTTAGTAGGAAAGAGATTTTACCTCTTCCTCTGGAAGTAAGCATGGGACATGTTTCCTTTTCTCTCTTCTTGTTCTCTGAAACACAGCAATTCACACCACAGAGAAGAAGTGTGGGGAAGACACTGTAAGTGTGGGGGTTGAGACATCTAGAGCACACAGGTGATATGAATTGAACTGCCAAGCTCTGGCAAGCCTCAGCCAGCAATTTCAGAAGTCATTGTCTTGGTAAGGTGAAGTGAGTGAATACCCAAAGGCATCCTAAAAACAACCTGAGACAACTTTTCCTAATTCCAGAGGTTTTTAGGGATTGGGTTTTAATTTTTTAAAAATGCGGTGGGAGTTCTCTTCTTTCTCAGCCATCTTCTGAGAAACTGTTGAACTCTTCCAAAATAGCTAAAATTTTCCAAAAATGCTGCACTCATTACAGACATCTGGGAAAACTTTAGTATACTAACTTGGCAAAGATACAGGAAAGAGAAAGAAGTCATAGAAGGGAAGTTATTGGGCAGTTTTTAATTTTAGTTTTTGCTGTATATGCAGAACCATCAGTGATGGCCTTGGGGAGCAGAGTACTCTGACCTGGAGTGTATGTTGGCATGGGAAAAGAGCTATTGAACCTGGAATGCAAAACAAAGCTATCTAAAGTCTGGTATTTGCCTCGATATTCAAGGATTAGATGAGTACATACTCTTTGTATCACAAGTTATGGCCTTAAATATTTGCTTAGTCAAGATGTCAGCCTGCAACCAGGGTGTGTACACCTGCTTTTTCTCAAATGAGGCCTCTGTGGATTTCTGATCATCAGGGCTTTTATTTCACATAAGCAATATATAGTTCTTGATACATGACTTTGTGGAAAAATATGGGGGAGAAAACCCCACAGGCTGCTAAGGAATGTATGTGAAAAATACTGGAAGCCAAAAATGCTTTGATTTGCACCTAAAAAAAATCCCCCCAAACACAACTGAAAAAGGCAAAGAAAGGAGTAAAAACAGACTCTGCTGTGACTGGAGATTAAATCAAAAATGCATAGTCAATTTTGAGTTAAAGCTATGGAGTGATTTAGTGCTTGTTACCAGTTGGTTTGGAGTGCTCTGAAACCAGGCAGTATTGATGACCCCTCTCATACATGTACAGCTTCCTGTGAGCACTTCGTGTGATGTCTCTTTCAGACCATGTGCAGCTCTGAAGTGGCAGCAGTTGTCTTAGATTGGCTTTGTGTGCAGCACCAAAGAAAGCTACTGAATCTGTTTTTTGGGGGGATATAGTCTATCATTAATACAGATGCATTGCCAGATGGGATCTGAAAGAATGAAGAATATTACGGGATATGTCAACCATAAAGTGCTGCTATTACTGATTTTGTTTTTTTGGTCACCTTGTCATTGCTCTGCCATTGTTGTTCATGTTTGTTCTGTCTCTAGATTTGGTGTGGATTTTTTTTTTTTGTTGTTGTTGTTGGTTTGCTTTGTTTTGCTGAAGAGCTTTGTAAAGCCCCCATCTCATGAGCATTTTGTTACTCACATTGCATTCTTGTACTGTACCAGAGTTGGTGACCATGTTCCATCGGTGGAAGAGATGTGTGAAAGCCACTGGCTGTATTTCAGGTGACACTGTGCTTTCCTTGATACCACATTAACCTGGGGCTTGGCTTTTTTTCATCTTTGTAACACTGAGTGTCTGCTCTTGATCTATACTGTGGCATGCTGCTGCTGCTTCTTTTCTGAGAGTGCTGTAGATGTTCCTCTACTCTGAGTCTATTCACTTATTCTGAGCTGTGAGAGTGTGCATCACACATCATGTCTGAAAAAATGAATCTATAAAACACATTCTTTCACTCTGTGTATAGATATTTAATAAAGCAAAGCTTGAATCTCTGGCCTTGGAAGGCTCAAGAGCTGAAAAGCATGAATTTGATCTTATGATCTTTAATCACAAAGGTATTCTTAAGGATTGCTTGAGGTTATTTTGTGTAACTGGTTGGAAGGAACTTCTTAGACTATTTAGCCCAGCCTCTTTGGGGATATATTTTTAAAGTTAGAGAGAGATCAACCAGAGAAGAGTAGGATTCTGGTTTGGTGTTTTTAGAACAGGTAAATGGTTAGAGAGATGATTTAAAGTAAGATAAATCTCTGACATCTATAAGGGATGTGTATGTATATGTGTGTGTGTATGTGTATAAAAACATACAGAATATTTATGTAAAGAAAGCTCTTCAGGATGGGGCAATGAAAAGTTTTCATGTCACACTTGAAAGAGCCAGCAAACTGCTAGATTTGCCAGAGGTGCAATGTGTTAGCTTGTACAGACAATCTGAGAACTATTATCTATTACAGTAATTCTTGGCTGTTGCCATAGTAATTACACATGCTTAGTCTAATAATGCCTGGTATTTTGGTAACTTGTCATCCATGTGTTGTAGGGCCCTGGAACAGTTTATGAAATATCAGAAGAAATCATTCCACCCATTTTAAAATTATTATGTAGTAGAGAACTTGATGTCGTTCTACATGTCTTTTTACTATTCATTTCTGTCCACTTAGTTCAGTTTTGTGTGTGAACCACTTTCTCCCACACTGTTTAAATTACTGAATTATACTTGATGTTTTGAGAGATCAAATCTGAATAACTCCTCTCCTACATGTGATGCTAGAGTTGCAGCTGTGGGATAAAGACCAAGAAGTCCAGGAGTCAGTTAAGGGCAGAAATGCATTGTTTTGGTGTTGGGCATTAGAAGCTCAAGACTAGTCCCTTTACTATTACAGAGATCTTAAAACATGAAAAGCCTTTTTGCCTTAAAAAAGAGTTTTCATTAGGGAGGGTTGAAGAAATACACGTAAATTTGATTAATTTCTACTATAGCATACTCTTGTCTACAGCCTCCAATGACCTTTCCAAGGCTGAAATAAAGGTGTCTGAATTTTACTTACTAGTAATTGTCTGTACTGGAGGAATAAGGTGTCTATCAGATACCAAAGTGATTCCAATGGGAGTTTGAAACATATATGAATTGTTACAGCTAAAAGACTGATCATATTCTTCATCTGAAATTTTTTTAAGAGTTACTTAATTGTACTTATTTGTGTGGGAATCCCCACACAACTGCTGTCAAGGGCTCTCAGAAAGAGTGGAGGGGAAAACAAAGATGTTTGCTGGCATCTGCACTGCTTTGGCTGTGCCACATCTGCTGTGCCCCTCAGTCCCCATCACAGAGGTGGGGGGACTTCAATAAAACACTGCTTTCACCCTGCCTTTCTGCTATGGGGTTTGAGCAAAACAGCCCAGCCTTTAGCAAGGCTGCCTGCCCTCTCTGTGCCACTGACCTCTGGGAGGGGATCTGTGTAAATCCATCCAGTACAAGTTTAATTTGTAAAACAGGTTAAATAAATGAGAGCTGACATTGACCTTTGCAGCACATTTAAATTACAGGAAGCTTTTAAAATATATTAAGCATATGAAATGGATTTTTTTTTCTCTTCAGCATAAGAAGAAAATTAGTGTTGAAGACATGCATGCATCAGCTTTACTTATACTTTTAATTATTGAAGTAGTTAAGCAAGGATGAAGTAACTGTTTTCTGTGCTTCTTTTCACTATAAAGGAGGTTGGGACAGATTTGCCTGTGTTTTGGTATTGTTTTGTTTCAGGTGATAAAGGTGACACTTCTTTAGAATCTAAGGAATTCCAGGGGCTGGGCCTGCAAAAAAAAAAAAAAAAAAGTGATGCTTGTCATGAGATCAGGGTATTTAACCTCAAAACTTAAACAGGCAGGCTTGCTACCAAAAAGTAAAGCTTTCTATACAACTGATGCTAGAGTAGAGGATAGGAGCATATTATTTGAAAGATACAGAAAGTAGTTGTGAGAATTCAAAATGGAAATGTATTTGGTGTTAAGCTCTGAACTGAGGAACAGACTTTGAGAGTGATTTTTTTTTAATGTGATTTATGGAAAATAATAAATTATAAATATTCAAAATATAAATTCATTTGAAGAATAACTTTGAAAAAATGTAAATGGACAAGCCTGTGTTGATATACTATTTCAATATTGAGAGGAACATCTGTAGAATGACTTTTTTACTAAAATTTTAACCATTTTAATATAGAAAAGTTTTCTTTGCCTCTTCAGCACAACAGTGAACCGAAATTCCTTGTCTGTGATATACTACCACTGGACAGTGTGGTTATCCTGCTTTGGTCTTCCATTAAGCCCCATTCCCCTGCCTAAGGGCAGTTAAAATCCTCAAAAGAAATGCACAACCTTGTGAGTCAAGTAAAAGCTGAGACACTGAATTGTTTGGTCTTCTTATGTACTGTGAAGTGAATAGGTAGCCCAGGGAGTAAAAACTATTTGGGGAATGCAAGCTATGTTCATCTTTTGGAACAAGCTTCTTGAACTCCCCATTCTGACTGTCAGCTACACAAGCCAGCATGAGTCTGGCTGCTGTGCATAGCACACTGAACCTGCCCCCATGTGCAGTTTGGAAAGCCACAAATATTTTTCTTTTATTTTCATGTATTCTTATAAAGGAATGCATACTCTTATGTATATACATATATTACTGTACTGAGTCGGTTTCCTGATGTTGCTTGTCAGCTTTCTGCATTAGATAACAAGTTTCTCTGCCAAAACCTGTTCTTATGTAGTGATAGCCAAAGTAATAACCTTGTAAGCCCTTGTAAGCTCTCAGAGCTCTTGTGTGTGATGTTTTATTTTAGCGTGTGTCACAGTCCAGTACTCAATCTGTCTGTCCAGTCTGTCACCCTCAAACTGGTGAAGCTTTTCAGTTCTGAGACCAGTCAGTATCCAGGAATTTCCAGGCTAAATGTACCTAAAGTTTGAGATGATTCTAAATGTGGAAAAAGGAAGTGATGAGTGAAGAACAAGAGGCTCAGAAAAGAAGAAAAAACTCCAAGCAAAGGACTGGATACAAACTAGTTTTATATGAGGCTGCTGAAGAGCAGCCTTCTGGATTTTCCCTGAACTACATAAACTCATGTGAGCCTTGAGCTGGCTGTGTGTCCACAAGGATGACTTAAAACTTTTCTTCTTCTATTGTTCTATCAAAAAATGCTGCCCTGGAAACTATCTGAAAGTGTTCTCTTTTTATTTGACCCAAGCATGGTATCCCTGGTACAAACCAATGATACAGTCTGACCAGCAAGGCTCTCTTGGTTTCTGGGGATTATTAGGGCTGTTGCATAACAGCATGGCTATAAATAGCTGACAAAAAAATCTAAGTAACAAGGAAATGGCACCAAACCAGCTCAGTCCCTTCTAAGACAGTAGAAGTGATGACGTTAACAAAATTTCATTGTTTGAAATGGCTGTTGCATGTATTTTCCCACACTTATTATGCAACGTGGTGGAACTAATACACAATACATTTGAGATTGAGAATCTTATCTAACTTTTGAGGTTGGAGGTTTAGGTTCTACAAAAGATGACAGAGATCAGGACATGAATAGTATATAAAATAGACAAGTCCTATCTACCCCCAAACCAGACCAGAAAAACCTGAACATAATAACAAGGATTAAATGTCAATCTTGGATAGGAGCCCTATGTGCATGGATAGTTCAATATGTAAGATGCTTTCTAACTATGCAGAAGTGAGTAGACAGTTTCTTCTAAACATATTATTCTGTCAACACCCACCATCTCATTACACAAACCCTACTTCACTCAGATGGGAGTCTGGACTACAGGCCACTTGTTAGTCCACTGTGGCTGTGTTGCGTAAGGTGAATGAAACTTGCAGCAAATGAATGTTGTGACCCTTTATAAAATGTTTTTTGTTCATTAAAATATGGAGTGCATGTGTCTTTTTAAAAATTGTATATTTCAGCCATTCTCAGGTTTATCCAGCAGTTTGTTGTGGGAAATATTTAGGCTGGGCTTTATCCTTAGTTTCTGTTTTCTTCCTGCTGGACATGAGGGGTACTCTCCACTGAAGAGGATGCCATCCACTTTTTAAGGCAAAAATAGTATTTTCTAAAAAAATGGTAACAAAGGTAAGGAGTTAAACTCGATGCTGACATAGAGTAAAAGCAGTTTCTTGAGTGAAAAAGTATCTTGTTTATAGCAATGTAACTGCAAGGGAGTAATGGACAGTTCTTCCTCAATCTATTCTCATAACCTCTCTGATGCAGCTTTGCTGGGTGCTTGAAGTGCTTTTAAAATGCATTCTGCCAAACTTACAGCATTTGCAGCCCTCAGTAACACCACTTGCTTTGTTTTCCTAATGTTTCTGTAGGGTTGGGGTTGACCCAGATCAGGATCCTCCACCTACTAATGACAGCTTTCAAGTCTTACAAGGAGTAAGTAACTTACATAATTTCTCTATTAGGCTGATCTTATTTTATGACTAAGACAATAGAAAACTGCAGAAGTTGTATGCAGGGATAAAACCTTTCTCTCCTAGCTGGATTTTGCTTTGTAATATTCAAGTAATGCCTACTGAAAAACATACAGTGATTTTTGGGTAAAACGCTCTCACGGTCACATTTTTGTGTATACGTAAGGCATCTCAACCCTTCCCAAATCTACTAATATACTCTATATAACAGTGCACTTTCCTCTTCCCCCACCTCCCCAACATGCTTGCTCTTAGTATGCTACTGCATAAATAATTCTTCTCAGTTCAGAGGTAATACTCTTGGCTTCTTTTCCTTAACTGATACCAAATTTTGGCTCTTAGACTTGCTTAGAAGCAAAGATGAAGTTTGCTAATCTGATCTCAACTCTTGTACACCAAACCACATGCTAGCTGGATCCTGCCTGGACTACCTAGCATGTGGTTGAAGCAGAAGGAGTACAGGCAAATTGCCATTGGTATTCAGCAAACTGTTGCTGTGAATCTTTAGTGAAGCTTTCCATGCATCAGTAACAACCCAAGAGTTTAATTTTTTAGTCCCCTGAAATATGCTATTGTCAAATAAGATTGTTGGAAGAAGGTTGTTCATAGCAGAATTTTCAGTTTTGCTCATCTATAAACTTGAGTTGATTCACAGGAGGTATGAAAGATCTAGAAAAAAACAAAACAACTAAAAAAATTCCTTAGGCTTAACAGGGAGTTTCCTCTGTCCAGATCTTGGTTTGCACTCTTCCAGAGTTCTGCTTGACACTGACTGTTCAGCAGCACAACTGGTTGCTTATGTAAGGAACAGGCAACTTTGGATCTGGAGGATGGTTAGGGAACAAGTGTATGATGATGCTGGTATTCAGGCTGGTCAGAGATAGGCTAATCCCAAATACATTCATCTTTCTCACAGTGGTTTCTCCTGCCTTGGTGGGGGGGGGGTGTATTTTTGTTAGTTTGGTGTTTTTTGTTGGTTGGTCGGGGGGGGGGTTGTTGGTTTGTTGTTTTTTGGTTTTTTTTTTTTGGGGGGGGGGTTGTTGGTTGTTTGTGAGGGTTTTGGTAGTTTTTTTGATCCTTTCTTTTTCTTTTCCTGTTACATGTTGTACAGGTAAGAGGTACTTGCTCAGGAAGCATCTTTTTCATTTCAGAAACTGCACTTGCACTTGGCATCTCTGTATTGTTTGTGAAAGCCTGTGTCCAGCACACAAAATAGATGCTGAAATGGTGGAGCTGGCTACCAGTAGGGGTGAATTTTCTTTTGTAACTGTCTGGAAGCAACCAGAAGTCCAGGCCTCACAACACCTTTTACAATTATTGCATATAACCAAGGTTAGGAAGTGGTATTGTGCAAATATGCCTTTGGCCAGTTCAGATTGAGCTTGTCAGTAACTGAGGAATTGCTTTAATGGGAAACAGAGCATGGGTATTTTGTTCTCATTCAGTGTCTGCTGTGGAAATAACATGTTTGCTTTTTCCCATGTAAACATAAAAATCTTACCCATTTGTTTCCCTCTTTAGCTGTGTGTTGCATTGCTAATGTAGTCCATTAGTCAGTTCCCTTTGGATTCATCTTTCTTTCACCATGCCAAGATTAGAAATATGTCACAGTTAAAGAAAATATATCATTTGGGATGGGGAGGGAGTGAAAATATATTAGATTTAACTCTTGGTGGATCATGGACTTTTTGCAGGTCAGAAGTACACAGTGTAAACCTGTCTTGTTCTTTTCTAGTAGTTTGGAAGATGATTCATACAAGGTATTAATTTGTTTTCCTGTGTTTAACTCTGGCCATAAACATACCCCCCGTCCAAACAACAAACAACAAAACAAAAACACAAAGCAAAACACTCAAACCCAACAGTAACAAAAGTAAAAATAAATGCAGCTGCAGACCAGCTGGTGTGATGATTTGAAGCACAGCTAGTTAAGAGATTATATTTAACACTGTTAGCCCTTTCAAGGTTGGTCCAATATTTCTGAGATTTGCATGACCTCCCTCAATTGTGATCTTTATGTGGATTCTCTGTAAAGTATGTTTCTTTTAAATGTGATATATTTCATCAGGTTTCTGAGAATTTATCGGATAAGGTAACTTCCCTGTTCTTCCAAGGAAACAACACACTTAAGGAAACAACATCAAGGCTGGAGTTAGACCTAGACCAAGAGTTAAGGAAGCCAACCAAGCAATGAATAGGAATCAGTCTTGGAATATCAGTGAGGCTTACTTGTCAGTTTGGATGTTATTTCTATGTCTGTTACTATACTAACAATGAGATAAGATTTTAGGGTTCAGGGAACTTGGTAAAGGAGTTAAGGTAACTTGAGTGCAGTGAAGACAGCCTGGTTCTCTGCGGTTGTTTCTGGTCTTTCTAGGGAAAGTAAACTCAGTATAAGCACATCTCTAAACAGCCTTCTTATGTGTTTCAGGTACAGTATTGAAGTAATGTGGCTTTTTTTTTTTTTACAGGACATTATATTATGAATTATTGGAGTGCATAGTTATGTGTTTCAATGCCTGAAGTAATGGAATGTTTTTATCTGACTTTTAGGATGGCCAAGATTCTGCACGAAGGAACAGGACGAAGCAGGAAAGCGCTTGGCTCTTCAGGCTGTGGTATAGCTTTGACCATAAGTATCCTTTTGAAAATACAGCTTAGTTTCAAGGCATGAAATGTTCACTTTTTCCCTTTCCATGTACCCATATGTAGCCTTAAGCACTTGATCTTTCTCCTGTTTGACTCTCTCAAGTATTTGGCAGGTCAAGGCACAGAACTGAAGCTTGAACTCACTGGCTCAGCAGTCAGACCTTTCCATAATGCAGGGTCTATGACATTTCCTGGAGGAAAGAAACCAGTCAGAGATGAAGTGCCTTCCTAAACAATAAGACAGACAATTAATTATTTCAGGTCCTCTGATTTGTTCTATTAATCTGTTCTTATTTTCAGTGACACTCAAAGCACAAACTAGATTTCCAGTTCATTGTACATGTCTAAGCCTCAACTCATTGCTCCGCAGAGCCATCTGCTTTTCTGATAAAGTCCTAAAATCTGTGGTTGATTTCTAAAGACAAAGTTCTAGAACTAAAAATCTACATGAGATCCAGCTTATTTCCTTAAGTATATCCAGAAGGTACTATGGGTGTTAAAGCAGAGTGTCTCTTGAGTATATATAGTACTGTACAACCTTTTTAAAGCTATCATTATATTATTTAGATAACTTTGTTTAAGATTCTGAACAACTTTTGTGTAGCTGTCCTGTATTTCATGCTTGTGGGTTTGGGTTTTTTCAATCTACTTAATCAGTATGTCATTAATTATGACGCCTTAAGTATGTCACAGCTGTTTCTCCTCCACAGCTTACAGTCACTTAGCAGAAAATGGAGAAGATAATCTTGTGGCTATGGCAAGTCACTTCCACCTAGAAACCCAAAGATATTTCAGTATACTGAATTCCTAGTAATTTCTGGGACAGATAAATATACACAATTACCAAGGATAGGACCCTAATGTTCTTGCAGCTTGCACGTGAGTCTTTTCTCTGGGGTCTTGGCCTTTGATTGATGAGCTGGTTGGAGCACAGTAGTTCTCTTCCATGTCTTGTGCATGAGGCTTTCACACCCAGGCAAACCCAGCTAGCATGTTGATAATGTTTGGATCCTAATAGGACTTAGATCTTTGGAATAAAATCTGTTTGTGACCAATGCTTTCAGATGCAGTAGTACTGACTCAAAGCACAGAAGGGAGAGTCTGCGCTATTTTAAATACTATGTTCATAATTCCAAGTTAATTCTTTGAACTCTAGTGACGGACCTCAAAGTGCTTCAAGGTCAACTTTTATTGTTTAAATAAAAAAGAGACTTTGGTGTTAAAAGCATGAAAGGATCTGGCTGTGGCTGACGGCTTCTTTTTTTGTCTTTTTAAGAAGGAAGCAGAACTGTCCTCTTCCCCTGCCTTTACAAAAGGGATGTGCCTGGTGAAAGGAGTAGTTGGCAATGCTGACTTACCTCAGCTGATGCTTGCAGAGAACAGTCCCTCCCTTGCAGCTGCAGCAAAGGTGGGGAGAGTGCCTGGAGGAAATTATAGCCTAACTACCTGTTTCACAGAAACTTAAAGGATTATGACAGTGCATTCCCTTTTTTTTTTTGGTTTTTTCCATCAGTGGTGACTAGCAATATTTAGGAGAAGTTTCTGTGAAGTTTGTGCCAAGGAAACTGACACTGAGAGGCAGAACTGTCTTACTGTATGTAGAGGTAAAAGTCTGCTCCTTCTGTTGGAAGAAGGCATTCAGATAGGCATTGTCTGGGTGGGCTTAAATTGTACAGATGGGACAATCTTTAGAATTGTCACCTCTATATCCATAGCTAAATGGCTTTTTGCTGGTGCATTCACTTGGTTTCTACATAGAAAGGCAGATTGTCTCAAAATTCACGCTATGCAAGAGGGAGCTTAACTTGAAAAAGATGCAAGTAAGTGATGGAAAAGTGTGCTCCAAAGCTCACTATTGCCTGCAGAGCTCTGCATGCATGGATGAGTGGGAACTTCATTCCTGTGGAATGCAGAGTTCATTTAATGTTATTGGCTGTTCCCTGGGTTCACCCACAACTGTTAAACATGGAGAAAACTGCAACTTCGCTGAAGGAGCAGATGTCTTTAACTGAGCTTGTTTTTTCACAGCTGAGTTGCTGCTTGTCTGGTGCAGGGCAGCGTGGAGCCTGGGTTAGTGCAAGGCCGAAGAGCTTGTTTCTTTCCAGGAATGGGTGTAACCACAGTTTTGAGTGAAGGAGGAAAGGAGGAAACATAACTCTGCTCAAGTAAACATTTATGCCAGGCTCTGCTAAAGGGAAGGGACAGCTCTGCTAAAACAACCCCCTTTTAACCCCCTCTTCACCCTAACCATCTTCATGGGTTCAGAGGGAAACTTTTATTTATGAATGGACTTGATTCTCTCTGTGCTTAGAGGCCTAAGAAAGTAACTTGAATGCCTGCAACTTAAATATTTGTATTTAAAATAAAATTGAATGACTCTTGTGTTAGTCAAGATCAACATGTTGCTTTTTAACAGACATGCATATTTTGACTCTTGGGTAATTTTTCAGGCATATCATCAGTGTGGAGTACTCGTGTGAAAAGTGTGGATTTACCAGGGCACAGACCTGTAAAATAGGGGTAAAGACATTTTCCTTTCCCACACCCATGTCCCCTCAATGTCATCTAGGTAGCACTGTTTCCTTCAACACTGTGGTACGTGGTTCTTGCATAGTTTTCCCTTCACCTTCCCGAGGCTCTGTGTGGTAAATGTATGCGTACTGCAGAAATGTCTGTGAGCATTACCAGGGTAATATCTCTGGTTGCACCTCTGTGGCTCAGTAACCAGCAGATCAAGTGGCTATATTGCTTTGAGGACAATGAGCAGAATTTTTTGCTTCCCTATACTGAGCCACACAGGAATGTCATCTTGCTACCTATAGCTTGCAGCCTTGACACCATGCTCTAATCTTCAGAGCAGAAATACCCTTGGACCTTTCAACACTAAAGCACCTTTGCTTTCTCCTTTTTACTTAAGAGCACAGAAGCTGGAAACATTGCAACTGTTTGAAACTTGTAAGAAGAAAGTTAGCTAGTGGTCCTTGCAGAAGATGAGTGAGTAAAGAAACTGCCCTTGAAATAAACAAGGGGAAAATGTTGGGAGGGTGTTTATGTAGGATTATTGCATATTGCAGTTCAAAGGCAGAACCACATTTATGTACAATTGTCTCTTTATTTTCAGTAGTGGGTTTTGAGCATTGGTGTGTTTTCCTTAACTACCTAAGTTATTTAAAACCAATTCTCACTCACAGTGGCCCTCCACTGACCACAACGCTGCCCAGCTGGTGTGGCCTGATAGCTCGCTGTCTGACAAGTCCCCAGGTTTATGATGTAAGTAGAGCAATTCAATACCTCTTTGTTTTTGTTTTTTATTTTTTAAACTTCAGCAAATCAGTGGTTTT
Organism: Cinclus cinclus; assembly: GCF_963662255.1. Lineage (NCBI taxonomy): Eukaryota > Metazoa > Chordata > Aves > Passeriformes > Cinclidae > Cinclus > Cinclus cinclus. Next base: position 84,882,927 of record NC_085047.1, read on the forward strand.
TTTTCTTTTCAGGTAAGGTCCTGGTTTCAGCTGGTCTGATAGATATACTGCAAGAAAGTACTGGTTTTCCTAGGCAGAAAAGATTTAAGATACTCTCCCCTGCAGCAAAAGTTTCTGTTGTTTGAGATCAGGAATTATTTTATTGTTCAAATACTACATAAGAAAAGTTACATTTAAGGATATGGGGAAATTACATGCCTAGTCAATAACCCAGTTCAGTGAATCGCTTCAAAATATTCAGTACCTTCTCAAGATTTTTGGACAAGATTCTTTGCCTGTCACTGCTCAACTTCAAAGTCTCCTTAGAGATGTCATTGACACATTTACCCAGCTGGGGAAAAAAAAAAAATACTGGTAGCATTTCCCTTCATTGTTTCCACTGCGAAATTTGAGATCAGATTTCAGAAACTGTTCATCAGTTATTTATCTCAGTCTAGCAGGTCACTACACTGTGTCAGGACACTACAGCTGTGTCTTGCAATAATTAATGCTTTATTCTCTTATTACTCTTGTAGGATCCTGATACTTGTCATCTGTACATTTTTATCTGTAGTGCTTCTGAAATCTACAACTTTTCATGAGCTGCTTGTAAATAAAACCACAGTACTATGTGTGGCATCTCAAATGTGCAGGTTCTCTGGGATTTTAACATCTCTCTGCTCAAGTAGTCTTGGACCAGTTGTCTATTAATCCTTTCCTAGAGAGTTATGAATTCTAATTTCAGCTTTTAAATTTTTGCCTACTTTTCTTTCTGGGTATCATTAGCATCTTGCTTGTACCTGATGGAAAAATTTCAAAAAACTTTGAGATTCGTGTTGTCCATTGAGAACTATAGTAATGCAAGAAATTGGCCTAGTTCCCATCTTTGCAATGGTACTGGAGGTCTTAAAACATGTCTAGGTTGGAAGGCATCAATTAGTCCACTTGTGCATTACCCATATGTCTGTGTATGATCTTATAAGGCTCTAACCAGAGTAAACATGCAAACTTTAATTCTCATTTTCTCTTATAGTTGACTCTTTTAATTCCTTCCCCGCCAATACTCATCATTGTTGGCTATTACCAGATATGGAAACTTATGTAATGGATTGGCTCAGTGATACACACAAGGACATGGACTTCATTAAAAATGCTTGTAAGGTTGTGTCCTTTGTTAAGGTGCATAATGTGGAACTTTCCTGTTCCTATTTCAGGGCAATGCTGCATTTGTCTTAGGAAAGAATATAATTCTGAAGTTTTATTTGTAGCTTCTTTTCAAGATTTCTGAACCCTGCAGTTGCTTTGTGTCTTTCTTTTAAGTTTACATGGCTGACTTTGCTATAGCACTTGGCTATGACATTTCATTACTGGTTAATAAGCCATGGGATCTTTTTGCCTTGTTATTAAATGCAGGTGAAGCAACAGAGACAGCCATGTCTTTGTGGGGACAGAAACTTCTTGGAATAGTGCTTTTGTAAGGTATTTCCAGGAAAATTAAATGCTATACTTGTGAGAACTAAAGACTGAAGATTTTCAGTTAAACAAGAAAAAAAAAGTCTGAAAATAATGAAGTATAACATAGCTGTATAATTTGTTTCCCAAACAAGTATTAAATCCTGGATCTCATTCCAGGTGCATGTCTGAGTTATGATATCTATATAGAGAAGAAAGCAATAAGTATATGGCTATGCTGACTGTATATTTGTAGATTGTTTTTAGCTTTTGTTGATTCAGGGATTTTTTACCTTTTCCGACTTTATCGCAACCTTACTTAGAATTCATTCTCACTTCCACGAGTGGGAGTAGGTCTTTTTAATTAAATGCCAAAGGCAGGTTGGAAAGTCTGAAGTCAAATGATCCTACAATGCAATGCAGCCCACCCACAACTTATTCCTCAGCATGAGATCGTGTCCCCTAAGCCTCAATTTGCATGGAGTATGTGTAGGGCTCTGAGTCAGCCCACAGGGGTGAGGTACAGTGGATTTTTTCCAGAGATGATGTTGCTGTTCCTTGCTGACCTTCTCCCACTACTTTAAGGCTGTGCCACTAGGCTGTTTCCAGCCCAGACAAGTTGGAATTTAAAACATGAAAAGTTGCTGCAGTTAGTAGTTAAATTTTGAAAATTATAATTTACGTCACTATTTTTCTCTCCTTCTGTTATCTTCTGTGCATGACCAGTTGGCAGGGCTTTCCAGCTTATCTCAAACTGATGTAGGCCAGTTATTTTGCTTTTTTTTTTTAAACGTCCTTTGAAATTTTTAGTAATTTCTTGTTCTATCAGTCATTTATTCCAGCTGAAAGAAGCACTCCTGGGGATACTTTTTTGTTGTTGTTTGTTTGTTTTGGGGCTCTTTCACACTTTAAAAAAGTGTATTTCTTGCATATACACCGTATGACAACTTGGTATGAAACTAGAAGGAATTGAAGTAATTTATAATTATGCAAACCCAGTGAAGAAACTTGATTTGCAATCTTTGGAGGAGATAACTCTCAAAATGGATAAGAAAACTTTTCAGACAGGTTTCCCCCTTCCCCCTCCTAAGTGGTTTTTAGTTTCATAGCAAAAATTACTTAGTTTCCTTGGTGACTTTAAATTCAGCTGAGAAAGATGGAAACTAAACGGAGCATCAGATTTAAGTTGGAATATATTTTGCATGCATGGTACTTCGTGCTTTCATTTTAGAGCCACAAGATAAGTAACTTGTGATGCAAGTTTTGTTATCTGTGGTGCCTGTGTTGTGTTCAGCACCAGCATTTGTGATGACTGCCAACACTTTGCACATGCATCGTATTTGCTTGTGCTTTTTGTTGCATTGCCTTAGGAGGCAATAAAGACTGGCTTTGTAAGCAGTAACTGATTTTAAATAAGCTTTTATAATAAAAAAAAAATTTCCAGAATGCATTCTTAGGGCATGAAAAGCTTTTACCACAAAGAGGATAGTCTGCAGAGAGGTCCCTCAAGGTTATGGTCAGCACATCAGAGCAGAATTCAGGCTTTTGCAGAGTTTTGGGTTCAGGTCTTTAGCCATTCTAGAGTGTCAGTTTAAGTAGTGTCATTCAGAACTGTTTTCTGACTGAACTGAAGCTTTTCCTACAGAACCGTAGGGGATTGTAGAGGCCTGTTTAGGGTTGTTCTTGGGAGTATTTCAAGTCTCTGTGGATCTATTTGGATAGATTTCCTGTCCTTCTTGAAAAAATTGTTCATGCTGCATGAAGCACGATAGGTTTATTCACCCATCCTCTTTGTTTGCAAGCATAGTAAATCTGTACAGTACGTGAGATTTTTCATGGGTGTTCTCTGGGGAAATAAATGAAATAAAATCCATGCTCCTTGTAGTACTATTCAGAATGGAAACAAATAAGTGGACCTTGGCTTGTATGAGGAAATGTTTGTTCACTACCTCGAAAGAAAGCTCAGTGTTTTCTCTGGAACTGATCATGTTTAGGTGCATGTAAGTGTAGCCTGGGACAAACCAGCAAAGACTGAGTCAGGACTTGCCATACAGTGTAAAGCCTTTGCCCCTCTCTTTCAGTATCATGCTTCCAAGCGCTCCTCAGCCTTTTGGGGAAGCTCAAGTGCAGTGTGCTGTTACTAGTTTATTATCTGATATGTGGCTGCAAAGGTTCACTGTTCAACAGCACTCTGGAGACAGGAGGTGCTTTGGGAGCTTACTGCTTCACATGTGGCCCTGGTACAGCAATACCTTCTGGTGCTGTTAGCTCTGCCTTCCCCTCCTTGGTGCTTCTCCAAGGGCAAACACCATGAAAGGGAATGTGTGATAGACCTCTGCATCTTCTTCGACTTTTAGAAACATAATCAGTCAACGGTCACAGACTTCCTGCTTCTTGCTTGTTTTTCTGATTTTCATCCTTATTTGAATGCCTCTTCTTCTTCTTTAAAAAAAAATAAATATATATATATCCCGATAGCAGATTTTCTTAAACTGATTATTTTCTGACCCTTTTAATGATTTTGATCTTGTACCTCAGACTTTGGGTTTTTTGCAACTAAAAGATTGCAAAGGCTGTTTCTGCCAATTATAGCTAAACCCTTTAATTTCTCCCTCTTTTTTCTATTTAAGATGGTGCCCAGTAGGTCAGCGTTTGCTTTGTGATCAAAAAAGCAAGTGTCCTAATCTATATTTGCTCTTTGAGAACAGTGGTCTCTACCAGACTAACCCTGTCACAAAATAGCAATGATAAATTTGGATGCCATTAGGATTTTAGGAAATTAGCATTCCTTCAAAGTAGGGCTTGTCTTGCACCCAACACTGAACTGCACCATTTCTTTCACTGATTTTGCCAGACTCCTGACACCTCTTCTAGTCCTTGTGAGTTATATATTCTGTGTCATCTAGAGGCTTCTGCTGCTTTATTTTGTCTCATTATCTTTCTGACATAACGACAGGAAGCTTTCCCAGGGAAGTTTTATTTAGCCAGGAGCTGCATTTTTCATCATGGACAGGTTAATCAGCATTTTCAATCTCCAGTGCCCTGAACTCCTGTTCTGCAGGAGAGGCAGTTCTTTCTGTTCACGTTGATCACAGACATCCCATCTCACATGGTCTGTGCCCCCCTTCCTTTGCTGCAGTGGAAGAAAGTAATGTATTTTGAGAACGTAGCCTGATCCGTGTCCAGCCTACCGAGGAACAGCAATGCACATTTCAGCTCCTGCTAAGCAGTACAGAGCCATTCATGTGGGGAAATAATTGCTTTCAGTTGCAAGAAAGCAAGATTACAGTACTGATTAGAATTTTCTTCAGATATGAAGAAAACCCATTTTCTGACCAATTCAGCTATTTTGCCTTTTACCATGTTAAACAGGAATGGAACACGGTACAATTGCTTGTTGTATTATGCTGTGATAGAGAAATTAAGTGCATTATTACAATTTAACAATTTATATTCTCTAACTATATATTTCATTCCATCTCTGCCAAAATAAATTCACAGGGTTTTGTGAGCCATCATTTCTTAAATGATTTTGAGAAGAAAACACATCAGAACTAGTTACAAAACTATGAAGCAAGCACTTTGTTGTGTCCATCCTTTATGGCTCAGGAGCATTCCAAAGAACTAGGTCAAGTAATTCTTTATTTAGTAACAGGTAAAAGTAAGGAGATAATTTGAAAGAATATTGTCAGTTCTTGATGTATAACAAAAGTGTTGAGGAATCCTTGAATATAGAGATTTTGGGCTTTCTGAGTTCTTATCAACTTGCAATAGATGCAACTCTGTATCTGGAGTGGCTCAACTGTGCTTGGTCTCCTGTACTGCCTTCTAAATTGCCATGCAAAACCCAATATGTACCACTCATCTCTTGTACTTCTGGTGTACTTCCAGTGCTACTAAATCCTGGGTTACCCGTTCCATAACCTAGCTCTTGGCTTCAGATCCCTCTCATCTCTCCCCAGTAGCAGTAGTTATATAGGGAACAGTAAGCTGATTTGCAAACACTGGGTTCAAGGTTATTTTTAACATTTCTTAAGGTGGAACCTTATCTCTTCTGTATTGACATGTAGGCAAATTCTTCAGTTATGTTCTGGGCAAAGAAAGGTGCTGTGCACTGTGTAAAGATTTTTCTTTTTTTCTTTTTTTCAGAATCAGGAACAGCTTCGAGAGGAGGATTCTGATTTTATTCTGAATGATGGTGACCTTACCGTGACATATGGTGATACAACAATAACTGCAAACGGTTCTTCTGGGCCCCACACAGCTACCACTAACCTTGACAGTAGGAGAACAAAAAGTAGCTCAGAGGAAGCGCTGGAACGTGATTTGGGAGCAGCTGATCATGAAGTTACAAGCAGGGGTACCCGGCTAGTATTTCCTCTGGAATACAATGCATGATTACTGACTCAGTAAAAATAACTCTTACTCTGTGAATGGATCAAGGAAGACTGCAGGCCACTGTGTCACTTGAGGTGGGAGTGTTTATTTAAACAAGTTAACATGCATAAGTGGTTTTACTAGGGTCTGAAGATATCACTTTTTTTTACTCAAGATGCTGACAGTGGGGTTTTCTATACGTCTGAAAATAGGCAAATGAGAAAACTGGTTATTCTCCTCTTTCCAACTGCTTATCAAATTCAAGTATAACTAGCATGCTGCAATTGTCTTGTTCAGCTGCAGCAGCTCTCTCTCTGAAGAGAGGTACATGAAAATGTCATAGAACTGAGCTTGTCTTGGCTTAGCTTGAGAATGTGAAAGGACAACTATAAACTTGACAACAATTAAGAGACAAAAAAGATTGTGTGTGTATCTGAATGTGGAGAGATCCATTGTTAACTTCTCTTGTGAGGCTGAGATGGGTAATGGGTCAGTAAACATTAGGATTACAGATGTGTGAATGAAAGACTGGGGAATCTGTTACTGCAAAATGTATTTAATCTATTTCAGGGGAAAAAAGGGGGGGGGAAATAAGATTTCTTCACTGTCCAGCTGTTTAAATAGGAAAGCAATGAGAGCTACTTGTCCCTTTAGCTTTTAGCAACTTGACTATTACTCTTAGCCTAACTTCTAGTGCCTCAAAAGAAAGACATCCAGCTTCCTGTTGTCCAAGATTTACCTGAAGCCGACATGAGCCTGGAGTCAGGCTCTCTCTCAGGTAGCAGTCACGAAGGAAAACTTTCTTTCATATGAAGATAGTTGGAAACTTGGCCTGGGGAAAACAGCAGATAGGAGGAGGTGAGAAAAAAAGAGAGGCAGTATTGAACTTGCATGGAACCAGGAGGTTTCATATTGCTCAGAAGAATCCATGGACTCTGCTTACAGTTCTTGCGTGTGATAAACAGCAAACATCTAATTAAACAGACAAACAATTACGACTGTTTTTACCATTTGTGACTATCCTGAAAGAAAGCTGTTTACCCTTCTTCTCTTTTGCAGAGTAGATGTGAAACTTGAGTGGGGCATTGCACAACAGCATATAAGCTACAGAAGTGATGAACTGTAGTATCATCTTAAATGTGAAAAGGGAAAAATCTCTGACTAGTATTTAGCCCACTTACATGTAGGCTAGCTTTAACTTATTGCTAAATGCTTTTTAATTTCCAGATGAGGAGATAATCATTGTCTTTGCCAATAGCTGAAAATGTATGCTTTGAAAAGCCTTTCAGCTGTTTAAAGCATGCTACAATGTGATTTCATTCTCATGTCTCAAAAGATTTATTTTTCTAAAGAGTATGTGGCCCATTAACGTGATGTAATATCAATTTGTCCAAAAAACTGTGTTTTTCTTGCTGCCATTTCTGTTGTTCCTCTCATAAAACTGTGTGTGAGTAAATACCCACTCTGTTTTTCCTTAACTATTAAACTTATTGGGCTAACCTCAGTACATGAACTTCCTGCTGCAGAGAAACTTTGTAGTTGTGTTGTCTAGTCTGCTTTCTTTCAAATGTGTTCTCTTATGAATGATCTACCTCCCTGTCTGTCCCTCCAAGGTAAATTTATAATGGATATTGATCTGTAATGACTGTCTCACGCTAGTAAGAAAAGAGACGAGGAAACCAGGAGTCTTTCTGTGGAAAAATTGTAAGACCAATATAGAATCACAGAATAGTCCCAGTTGGAAGGGACACTCAAGGATCATTGAAGCTCTTGTCCCTGCATAACACCATCCCCAAGGGTCACACCGTGTGCCTGAGAGCATTGTCCAAATGCTTCTTAAATTATGTCAGGCTTGGTGCTGACCACTGCCCTGGGAAGCTGTTCCAGTACCCAGCCACCTTCTGGCTGAAGAGTCTTTTTCCAATATCCAACCTAAATCTCCCCTGACAGAGCTTCAGGCCATTCCCTGGGCCCTGTCACTGGTCACCACAGAGAGATCAGTGCCTACCTGTCCTCTTCCCCTCAAGAGAAAGCTGTAGACTGCAGTGAGGGAGCTTTGTTCTCAAATGGTGCAGAGTAACAAACCCTGGTGAAGATCACTGAGCAGAACAACTCCTTTTCAGGCCTCCGTGTTTTGCAAAAAAAAAAAAAAAAAAAAGAGCCAATTCCCTTCACTTCCCTGGGAGCACAGGCAGTTTATCAATTGAAGCTGAGGAGCCATGAGCAGATCCTGTGACTGCCAAGAGCACTGCTACTAACGGGCTCAACACTGGAATTTTCAGGGTGCTTTCCATGGGAGGTGTTCCAAGCGCTGCCGACACTGGCTCCAGGAGCAGCTCTGATCCTCTATCTCCACTTATCAGAAAGAAGGAACACTATGACAAGTGTGTTTACACTCTGTGTTACATGTCTACTATGCAATGTAAACTGGCTTTTCTGATAAGCTGCCTGAACAAGAGTGAAGTATCACATACTTGGTACTTGACCAAGTCTAGTTCTATTCCAAGGATGCATGTTTTCTGGCCCATGAAAAGAAAAAAAAAAAAATACTTTTACAATGAAGGAATTGCCTTTGGGGAAAGGACTGTAGGAATTTTAACTGGAGGATAGAAAAAAATTCTTTGGCTGAACTTCCAAAGAGCTGAAGCAAGTAAATAGCAAAGGTTAAAATTATGTCTACAATTAATGAAATGAATATGTTTTACTCCTGGGCGGGGGCGGGGAAGGGAAAGCTCTCACAGTAGGATTTCTAGCAACCTTAACAGATACTGTGAGGTGCTCACGCCACTTAGGAGACCAGATTCTGTGATTTTAATCTTTATAATAAGATTGGCATGGTCCTTCATGTATAATATCAATTTAGCTCTAATTGCAGTCTCTCTTTAGACAGTATTGGTCAGCAGAATGTCTTTTAGTCTTATTCTGGACAGTAAAACCCTAAGAACTAATATGCTTCACATGCCTTTCAACGAAAGGTTCAGTGTTTCTTTTAACTCTGAAGCAGCTCCCTGGAATAACATGCTTGACCTCAGCCTTGGCAGACATGGTGTCTGCTTCTGCACAAGTGTGGGAATGGAATTTGGATACTCTTAAGCCTAAACTTCATAAGATTTTCTTTAACATTTGGGGGAGGACCTTTTTGGGGGAGAAACGAGAGAAGTTGTAGATGCATCAGCAGGGAGTATTCCTCTCCAAAATTACTGAACTCATGACCTACTGAAACTTTAGAAGAAAGGGAAGACAACCCATGACTGGGAGACACAGACCATTCAGGAGAAAAGCAGCCAGTAAATACACTGGACTAGCTATGAACAATCTTGGTCATAATCAGACTTGCAGAAAGTAGGACAAAGCTTCTGAATATGTTGAACATGTTAATCAGTTGAAATCATATAGATTAACAAATTCAAATATCCTTATACTGAAAAATGCTCTTTGTAAGAAACAGCCCCTGAAAACCTTCTTTTCAATGCAGAAGCAGGGTCTTGCTTCCCAAGATTTAGGGGAGAGGTTTATATGGTGCAGTGAAAAACCACAGATACTACTTGGTCTGTAATTTCTGGGAGTGCCATTCTGAAAAATAACTTCTAGTAGAAATAAGGCTGCAAAGTGAAAGAAGAGGAAAGTGTGGAGGAAACAGTGAATTACAAAGCCAGGAAATGGTTTAAACAGGCTGCTCTACTGTGGGAACAGCACCGTAAACAATTGCTATTCTTAATCTTGCAGTCCTAAATGCTGAGAAGTTATGTTGGCTTCTGCATACCTTATCTAAAGCAAGGGCAGTGGGAAAATGCAAAAGTAATACAACTACCCCATTCTAACTGATCACAAAATCAAAGGCTTGTACAGGGCAGCACTGACTTGCTTCTACTCCAGAGAAAGGAAAGAAATTTTGAACAATTATTTTAAAGTCACTTCATATCACTACTATGTTTTCTTGGTTCTAAAATGCCTATAGTAGTCTTGAGAGCAGTTCTATGGTAACAGTAGTGTGATAAATATGGAGGTGCCTTATGAAATACGCACACATACAAACAGGATGCCAATGTTTGTCTAATATTTGAATCTGTGTTGCAGACTCAAATGACATTTCATATCTTCATTTGATACATGCAATTTATCTAAGTTTTTTTTATGGAAATTAAACAGTTGTGATAAAGCATTTGAATATTAGAATCAGTTCAGATTTTGAATAAGATGGTAATAAGATGATCTATCTGGTTTGGCTGCTTTATTCACTCTTTGTCTGGTACTTTCTTAATAATAATCTATTTTACACTGCCCCATATGGACTTGCTGACATCCAAAATGCCAGTGGGTTTGAAGATTTATCTAGGGACTGAATATTAATTGGGTGAGACAGCTCATTATAATTTATACTGGAATAAAAGACTTTATTAGTCCCCTCCACTGTCTTTTATCAAGGAACTTGCTGGTGGAGAAAGATATCTGCAGGGAGGGAGAGAAGCCCTGGCTAACTGAAGACCTACTACACTGCCATGGGTAAAGCCAGCACTCTCCTAAGATTCTTGTACAGTAGTACAGAGCCAGAAAGGATTTCTGTTGGTGCATGCAAGGAAGCAGCAATCTTTGTCCTAGGAAAATTAAAAATACTTGGGTTAGTTCTAGCTTTTATTAACAAAATAAATTTTAATTTAGTTTTCTGAAGCCGCATTTCCTGCAGTTTTTAAATCTTTTGGAGCTTGAAAATGTCATATATAAACATATTAGGTACAGATTTTAAAAAAAGAGAGAGGGAGACAGAATCGTCAAGTGTCGCTTTGGTGCCTGAGTATAATTTCAAAGCTATGCTACACTGCTAACTTATGCAAATTTGATTAATTAAATGGCAGTAATTTGAAATGCTGCAATTAAAGGTTGCTTTCCTGCTTCTAATGGAAAAAAAACCCTCCAGATTTGCATTCCCTCAGAGAAAGTGAACGCCCAACTTAAAAGGTTTTTGCTGCAATGTTAAAATACTTAACTTTAGGCTATGAGAAATGAATTGGATTTATTTTTTAACTAGTAAAATCTCTGAAGCTGTTATTACTGAGGCAGGGAGAAGTAGGTCACACAGTTCTGCATTGTAATATATTTATGACTTTTGTTTCCAGACTTTAGTTTAATTGGGGAGGTTATCCTCCACTGCCCGATTTTGAATTTCGGTCCTAAATTGCTTGGCTTGAATGTCTTGATGTTGACACAGACTAATACCAGAAAGCAGAACACCAGAAGGCGTTCTTCTGGATCGCATCAGCCGATTAGTAATAGCTGTTGTGAAATAACAACTTCCAGCACACGGGGTCACTTGAGGTGAGTTTGATTTGAGTTTGGGATATCAGAAGTAAAGAAAGAGAGGTAAAAATCACGTGTCCCATAGCTGGTTCTGGTGAAGCAAGGACAATGTAAGCCATCTAAGGACATCCCAAATTTGTTTCCTTCCTTTAAGGCTGCTATGCCTTGCCTTTGCAGTTATTGGCTGGCTGCTACAGGTTGCCTGTTAATTAGTTCTGGTCTGTTCCTAATGCTCAAAATCAGAAGCAGCATTTAACCTGAATTTTCAGTTTATTCATCTTGTAGCTCTTACCCTCTTGTCACTTACGATATAAACACACCAGTAAGGTTTCAGAAGGTGTCTTAGGGTTGTTTCAAACATAAAAATGCACTAGGTATCCAAAGCATCTCATGCTGTCCTGACTAAGACTGCTGTGGTAGATGGTCTGTCCAAAACTTTTGGTGCTTCAGTTCCCTTGAGGCACCTAAAGCCTGCTTGGTATGATAGGTTCAAGCTGCAGATGATCCAGCTGATGTTGGGGAGGGCTGTAATATATATTAAGTCCTATCCTTCCAAGAGATAAACATGGTTTCTTGCATGCAAGAAACTGGGTGCTACTGCACCAAATGTCTTTAACAATGCTATGGTACTTGCTGTAAGCAAAGGTTAGTTGAACTGGAATACTGTACTGTATCCCCTGACTCATCCTCTTCATTGTGTTGACAGCTACACAATAACTGTCCTTTCAATATTTGCACTTAAAGCAGTGAGGATGTAAAGGAGAACAGCAACTCTCTGCAGTACCAGGGCTTGGCTTCTTGGTCTTCAGCACAGCAATGGTGTGCAGGTCTCTGAGTCCTAGTTTGGGAGCTCAGTATCCTAAAGAGGTTAAATGGCAAGGAATTATCATTTAAATACAACAGTGGGTGGGGAGGAGAGAGAAAGCAAAATACTGTGAAAGCTCTCCATTTTGTGGGGGTAGTAGCAGTGGAGGATGGGGAATAAACACCTGCTGGGCTTTCTGCCACTGGCTGGCTTGTGTACAAACTTGGCTGAACTTTCATTTAAGTGGACAAAATATTGCAGTAACTTGAGCCTCAAGTCTCTTGATTGAGTCTTCATGCAAGCAATTTTTTTCTCAAAAGAAGAAATTTTAGTGCTGCTTGGAACTCCTGCTCTGTCAACAAGTTTCAGGTTAGGTATGAGGATGGTGTTACTGTTGTAGGCATCAGCATCATCTTTTCATTTCTTATTACTTCCTTACTTCAAATAGACCTTGGAGTCACTGGGAAGTAGCAGGTACACTGAGTTGCACCACTGGCTGCACTAGCACAAATAATCATAATTATCATTTGTATCAAAGTTATCAAGTCAGAAATATGTCTTCTTATTTCTCTGATAGTAATGCAAAACTTACTATGGCTTGATATATTTGTGATACACATGAACATTGTGTTTTATCTTGTAAGTGAAAAAGGCTGATACTGTCAGGTCTTTCCTCAAGGCAAAGCCAGCAACTCAACCCTCTTCTCACAGTACAGAACTGATTTAGAGTTCCCTTCCTTAAAATCTACTTAATGGTTTCCACCTTGAGGCATCCACCAGTTGCTTTGATATCCTCATCTTTTAGGAAGGGTTTCAAGGTACAATCAAAAGTAAACATTATTATGTAGAGAAATAAAATACAGATTTACATCAACATGTTTGGGATAGAGAAGTGTTATAACTTCTAAATCTGCTCTTAGAAGGAGTGAATGATCATGCAGGCAAAGGAGGTCTGGACGATATACCTGATTTTATAAGATATTTGGAAAGTCCTTTCTCAAGAAGCCTTGGCTCATGCTGTCTTAGTCACTGTAGGAAAATGAATTCATGAGGATTACAAACGGACCATTTATTCTCTGTTCTGTTTCTTATCTTTTCACCAGTTTGCATAATGGAGAGAAGTTACCAGCACTGTCATCCAGAGATTTGTAGGGCTGGATCTGGAGAAGGGAATCACAGGAAAGTGAAAAATGGGGGGGGGGATTTAGTTAATTTTGGAACCCAAGGTTGAGTGTAAAATGGGGTGTTGCGCTTAGTGAAAAGCATCTCCAGTGTGTGTGCACCTGCAAGTGCAACAGCCCACAAAATAGCTGCTTGTCTGTCAGAAAGAGCTTGAGATCATCCTGGTTAGTGTTCAGAAGACAGCAGGAGTGATTAAAAAGACAATGCTGAGAGGCGAAGCCAAACTCACAAACCATCTGTTGCACTGTAAATCCAGGGCAGGAGTTGCTCACCGGTGCTGTCCAGAGCAGTGATGTGTGGGTGGCTTTGCCAATCCTCTGAGAGGACATGAGGTGCAGCCTTGGCAGAGATACCAGAGGAGAGTCTGCTTTGTCTTATCCTATCATACATAGCCAGTAATTTTTCAGTATGCTAACAGAAGCTGAATATTTGAACTGGATTAAAGGCAGAATGGAAATAACGAAGAGAGGTGGTGAACGGAATTTAACTCTGCTTGAAGAGCTACAGATATTCTGCACACTGACTTTCTTTTCCCAGCCATTCTGTATTTTCTTAACTATACTTAATAAAGGATATTTGTCAATCTAACATTGCTTCTGTTCCAAGGGCACCTCTGCTATGATTGAGTTCAATATTCTCAAAGCAACTGTATTTTGTTAATCCAGGTATCTATTATTTTTTTCTAACCAAGAGCGAGTTCACAAAGTAAAAACTATTCCTGCTAAACTAATCCACAGTCCAAGACAAAGTGATTTCTGAAAAGGACTTAAAATAGTCCATGTGTGTTTTGAAGTTAGGAGCTGTTTTCTTTTAAGAAGAATTTTAAGAAGAATAAGAAGTGGCAGCTTACATTCAGTTTTTGTGCAGGGTAACTTGAAAATGTGATTGTTTCTATATCCACTATGTGTCCTGAGACATTTGATCACTGAAATAAAATTATCACATCCCTCCCAATTAAAAATCTTAAACAAAACCATGTCTGCTTTCTTGTTATGGGACAAGAAATCAAATTTAAATACTAAATAATTACCTACAATCTGAAAAAGGTAATTATAACCTGAGGTAAATGTACAGCTATCTTGAAAGTACCTTTTGTTCAAGAAAGGATGAGTAATTAAATACATGCCACAGCTATAGAGAGAAACTTGGTTTATGGCATGAAATTTTCTATAACAGTTGCAGTACTGAAACACATCTGTCTTTTGCTAGAACTACCAGCCTCATCTGCTCAGCAGTGCTTTTAGATTTTACACTACAATGAGGAGAAAGTACTTCTCCATGGTTTGCCGTGCCCCACTTCTCTCTGTACATTGGCCATCCTGTGCAAAAAATTGTTTCTGCACTATTACAGCAGTGATTTTGTCTTGTGTGGTAGATTTTAAAACAGCAAACAGAAGTTGCACTCAGTGGGAAGCAGAGCTTTCTTGGTACCCTCCACTGTGCAGGAAGCAGCCAGCTCCCAGACACCGGACCAGATGCTGTGGGGTTGGACATGGCTGTGGAGCTCCAGCCACCAGCTCCCACCCAGGTCCCTGGTATTCAGACCTTGACAGACCAAGTGCCAGCTGGGTTAACTGAAGAGTGGTATTTGAACTGTGCATATCAATGGTCAGTGATGTGGTTTAACCCCAGCCAGCAACTAAGGCCATGCAGCCACCTGCTCAATTGACACCAGTGGGATCAGGGAGGGAATCACAAGGACAAAGGGGAGAAAACTTGTAGGTTGAGATAAAGACAGTTGAATAGGGGAAGTAAAAGCTGTGCACACAAGCAAAGCAGAACAAGGAATTCATCCGCTATTTCCCATGGGCTGGCTATTTCCCAGGTGTTCAGCCATCTCCAGGAGAGCAGGGCCCCCCATCTCACACAACAGTGACTTGGGAAGACACACACCATCACTCCAATAATCTCCTGTTTCCTTCTTCTGCATCCAGCTTTATATGCTGAGCATGAGGCCACAACGTCTGGGATACCTCTGTGGCCAGCTGGGGTCAGCTGTCCTGGCTGTGTTACCTCCCAATGCCTTGCTAACTCCCAGACTCCTCACTGGTGGGTGAAGAGCAGAAAAGGCCTCGATTCTGTGCAAGCCTTGCTCAGCAATAACAAAAATATCCCTGTGCTATCAACACAGTCTGCAGCACAAATCCAAAACACAGCCCCACATGAGCTGCCCTGAAAAAACTTGACTCCCTCAGACAAAAACAGCTCAGTTAGGCTTTTCAGCCGCCAGCAGGGATTTGGGGTTAGACCCTAGAGGCAGAAGTGTTGAACAGCTTCAGCAGTGAAAGAGAAAGGAACCCAAGGTGCATATTGCACTTTGATCTAATAGATCATGGGAGAAAGTCCCTCAAGCACAAGAAACATCCATGTTGGTAAAACCCTACTGGAAAAATAAACAGGGCAAGATAGGGTTTACCCTGGACATTGATATTTAGAAAGGGAGGAGAAGGGCATGCCAGCAAATTTCCACAGATTTCCCTTCTCTAGGAAGGAATTAACTGTTACAGCACTATAGTCAAATGTAAACAGAACTACCCTCAGGTTACTGTAAGCTATGCCTAGCTGCATGCTTCAGTACAGATGCTGTATCTGCACGTGCAGGGCAGCAGTGAAAAAAAAAAAAAATCCAAAAAGCTTCTAAAAAGGAAGGTGGTCCATTCTAGGCCTTTAGCCAACAAAATCTGCAAAGACGGATGTGCAATTTTTCTTGTAGAATTTCACACTTTATTTGGAGAATAACACTGTGCTTGGATGAAAGCACTTGGTTACAAAAATAAACCTGATTTTACCTTTCAGCAGTTATTCCAAAGCTTGACTGTCAAGTCACGATGTAAAGGATTTCAAAGGATGCAAACTTCACTCTGTATTAATTATACTTATGATATTGCAGGTATTCAAATTACTGCTTACAGTTGTATACGTCCAATACTACAATTGGTTTGGATTAAGGACTAACTATCACCTTCCCTGGGTGCTTTTTACCTTCACTAGTTTAAAATCTCTCAATACTGGAATTAACTTCTCATGAGTAGAGCAGTGATGAAGCCCTGCAGGCATGCAGAAATAAGTCCCAGGAATTATTCTGTAGGCCCTAGACTACTTGTGCATTCCCAGATCAAAGCATCGTTAGAAGATGAAAAAGTTTTATTAATTAAATGTCTAGCTCAGAATTATTCTAGCTAGTCTGTAACAGATCACAAGAGACTTCTCTCACACTTATCCCTGGACATTTTCTTTCATGCAACAGTAAAGATTTTTAAAATAATGTTTATTAAATGCACAGCCTAACTCTTCTGAAGGACAGGATTTTTGCTATGAGGACTAGGGACCATCACTCACCTGCTCAGTAGCCTACTGAGCTAAAAGAGTTTTACTCTGCAGATTGAGGAGTGATCCAAGGTCAGTCCTCGGGAGCTCAGCATCTCAGAAATGGAATCTCTCCTGGCAGCAATCTGTGAAGCTCTAAGTACAGGCATGACCAGACACACTTTGACTCCAAGCAACCTGAAACTCAGTTTAGAAATAAGCCAAGTTTATGCAGTCTTAAAATTGCTGACTAGCTGATTCCTTCAGGGGTAGCATTACCAACTTACAAGCAACATGTTAACCCATGGTAGAGAGCTAAAAGCAGCAGAAGGGCCACTTTCCAGGGCAGAACTGGCAAGGCAGCCAACATAACATGTACTGCTTGTCAAGATTTTAACTTCTTTCCTCCTAAGGCCCAAAGTTTCAGAAATATTGGCTGGTTATTATTATTATCATCCAATCTGAATGCAGCTGCTTTGATTGTAAGTTCTTAGAAGAGCCAACTAGCAAATATTTTACTAAGAATTTACAGAGATTCAACAGGAAGATATGGTTTCCAATTTACAATTTAAGGATGCAAAATGAAATTCATGCTGAAGCAACTCCTCATTTGCTGCAGTAGCTTGAGGCTAGGTTCTGCTTTCTAGCAGTTTCCCCATTTTAGGCTTTAAAAACCTTGTGAACAGACAAAACCAATTTTCAGGTAAGAAAAGCACCTTTTTTCACACCAGAAATTGATGTTATATAAATGACTGAAATATTAATCTGGTTATCTGATTTGGGAGCATGAAGGCAGAACTGGGACTTGAATATGGAAGTTGAACATGCAAGAATGAACAAACCAAGGTGTTTTATTGAAACAAAACCTGTAAAATGGAGAACTGAATTGGAAGTGAATAAGCTTGAAAGCAGAGTACTTGGGGGAGGGTCATTGTTGTGTAAAAAAAAAAAAATTCTATCATTACATGCTTGTGACAAGAACAAGTTAGCACAGAGTAATGGTAGCAGGCTGTTTTCTGCATCCAGTAAGAAAAGTAACAGGCTTAAACTGAATCAAGAATTATTCAAACAGATGATTGAGAGCAGTTTTTAATAGTGGGCACACATAATGGGCATAACAGAGTAAATGACTCTTAGATGAAGTATTCATCCTTAATGATTTTAAAACCAGCTTGGAAAAGGTGACAAATGCCCCACCCTCTCATCTCTAAATCCACTTGAGAAAGAGTTAAGCATCACTAAATGTTCTTAAACCAGTTCTATTAAAAAAAAAAAGGAAAAAATAACAGAGGCGGGTGAATACTCACAACAATTCAGTCAAGTCACCCCTGCTCAAGCTGCAGCTGAAATGACTGTGAAAAGCCACAGAAAGGTTTTCAAACCTTGGTTTTCAAATCTTCTGCCAGATAGGCCTCTGCTGTACTTGGATTGATCTCCCACAGCCTTTTCCCATTATTTTAACAAGTGCTGCACTTCAGATCCTATCCAGAGCCCACCTGAAACTAGTTTCATGCCTGTGCATAAATAAACAAGGGACTAATCATTTCACAGCTGTATGGCAAAGCATTAAAGACAGCTCAGCTACAGCAAGGGCAGTGCTAGGGCTGGGTGGTCCCACATCCTGCACTTGCTGGCACAACTGGGATTTCTACCCATGGCAAGTGAACACCACACAGCCTTTGCTTACACAAACACACCCCACCTTTCCTTTCCCTTCAGCTCATCTCAAGAAAAAAAGGGCAAGACCTACTGGGTCAATGGTGTGGGCTTTGTGCTCCTCTTGATTTATTGTACAGCTCCAATATATTTTATTCAAATACTGGCAGAGGCACAATCCCCAGATTTCCTCGTAGGAAATGTTATGAGACACTAATCTATAGCAGAGTACTCCAGAACAAACTGGAGTCTGAAGTTAACAATGTTTCCGTGAAAGTCAGCATTCCCTCCTTTTCAAAGAGCACGAACAAAATGTACAAAGCATCTTTAAACTAGGACTCTGGTCTTTTTGTACATTAAAGCTGATTTTTCAGAAGACTTCAGCACTCTCTACAGTACTTCCTACAGATCCCAGGGCTTCTGGACCACCAGCTTCATATCTAGTCATGTTATGACAGGGTAGTCTAAGTCAGTTCCTTTCTATTTCTAAATTACAGGATTTGTCTTATAAAATGAGTAGTCTCTTCCACCCCTTCCTGCCATGCTGTTCTCATGTTCTCAAAAACCCCACCTTCTTCCAACTTCCAGGCTGAAATGATTCATTGCCAATGTGTAAAAATCTGTTCTTATGCCAGTATTGTTCATAGCTTGATTACCTCTCTTCCACACTGCTGCTCATGCTGCTGTACACTGCTGTCCTCTTTCAACCTTGACTTTGACACTAAATAAACCACACAGTTTGGTCCTCCTCAAGAAGTTATTTCACTGGACATTTCTCTGTATCTATTAAAAATATTAAATCACATTCTTGGGGCTCAGGTGCCTATGATGAAGAACATGTTAATACCAAATATTTTCCCTTTTCATGACTAGCTCACTCGGGGGTTCAGAGTCGTCCCTTGAGGGTATGACCAGTGCCCCCTGACCAGGCACATCTGAACACTGACTGCTGCTACAGAAGTTCTGCAAAGCCAACTCCAGCATTCCAAAGGTGTCACTCAGCTTCTGCTTGATTTGGACTTGGCCTTTTCAGAAAATCTAACTTACTTGTCTAACATCTTACAGACACTGTGGCACCAGGGACTGAGTCCAGCTCCTCTGAGAGCTTTTAAATACCTCAGCCATGAGATACTGCCTCCATCCTTTTTACCTCCTTCAGTCTTCTACCAGATTCGTGCACACTTTCTAACCTCTGGCACAGACCAGGCAGCGCTCATGGTGCTAGATGTGCTGCACAATTCATTCCTGCCCCAGGTGTGTCCAACCCTGAGTGTTGATAAAGTGCTGCACTGGAGAGAAAACAACCACTTGTGATACATGAAAAGGAGCATGAAAGGAGAGGCAGCAGACACTGAGTCTGACTCCTTCAGTGCTTGATTTTGCAGCACAGGCATTGAACACGCCTCTGTAACAGTGTGCACAGATAAGAGGTTTCCTGGCATTTTTTTAAAAGCTTGTACTGAAAACAATAGATGTCAGTGGTATGGACGTGAGTCACTGCTAGAACCGGGACTTTTAAATCCAGTGCACAAACATCTGACACCTGAACCAAGAACAGACAAGGACCTCCCTGAGATTCCTCTGTTCTGGTGCCTGGTAGCAATGCCCACTGCAGAAGTGACTGCAAAGGCACTTCCAAATGGAGGTCAGACAAAGGCAGCTGGGTGAGACAGCTTTCTCATCATCCCCTGTACTCACAGACTGAGCCCAACAGTAGCAGAAGGTGGGCAAAGACTTTATTTTTACAAATTTCAGCTTTGAAACTTCAGTTTTGCAGGAAAGTACTTCTTCCTATCCATCCCATCCCAATGCTTCTAGGAGAGCAGGGGGTGCAGCTAGTAAATTCCTTATACAGAGGGAAAGAGGGGAGTCTGGTTTGCAGGAGAAATGTATTTATGTGTGCTGGGAAAGGTATAGGGGAAGGAAAGTCACCAATGCCCTGTGGACCAGCTCTCCACCCAGGGCCTGGTCCACTGCCAGTTGTCTGCACAGCTATTTGAATTGAGACATGGCAAGAGCTGATGTTGAAGAGTTACCAGTTTCTCCCTGCAATTTGGACTCAGACACACCCTGCTCTCCATCTTCCCCTCCTTCCTGCCCTGAGCTTTCCTCCTTTATCTCCTCCAAACAATACACTCCGGGCAATTCCCAGTTCTTGGTCCCTACTTCTCCTAGCTTGCTCTCTCCATGTTCCTTCCTTCCTTCCCTCACACACTCCTAGCCAACTTTTCCAATTAAAACAGTCACAATTTCCTGCCTCTCCTCATCAAATCCCAGTCCCTCATTTGTCTTACACCCAAGTCCTTTGCCCAACAGATCCCACTATCCTCAACTAAAAGTGAATTCCTTTCCCCATTTATTCATGTTTACCTCATCTGTCAGCAATGTCTTCTCCTTCTCACCTATAGTACTTTCCATTATTAAACACTGCAGAGCTGAACACTGGATCTGGGGGTCTTCCTTGGGAACAACTGCAACAGGGAAAGAGGGGATAGGGAAGAAGGCATCAGTGGGAATCAGGAACAGCAGACTCCTCCCTGTTCAGCTCAGTGATGCAGCCCCAGTCACATTTATAAGGCTTTGATTCCCACTGTTCCACATTGAGTTTTCTATGGGAAAGAAAGAGGTTTGCACATGCTCACTGGAGATAAGACAAATGCAGATTTTATTTGGTATAAAATAAAGATACACACACATACCAAAACCACTTTTACTGAGCACGTGCTATCCATTTTATACAAACATTAATATATTTGGCCAAATCAGAATAGAAAGCAGAGGTAAAAATAAAAACACAGGGAGCATCCTCTATAAAGAGGTAATTTCCCCTACCCAAACTGGAGTTCCTGTCCCAAAACAGTGAAGTGACAAATGATTTCAAAGAAATACCTTTGAGAATATTTGAACACAGGCAAAAGACCACCACATCCTAAGTTAAAAAGAATATGCAACTGTTTTGACTTGAATTCCAAGAGACTTAAACCTTATGTCCATGACAAAAAGCTTCAGTCTATATATAGTTGAAGTTTGGCAAGATTGGACCTTTAGAAACAGGGCAACAAGTTTGGAAGCTCCAGGGAAGCACTGGATTCCCATGTAACAGCAACAAGAAATGGCACTGCAGGTGCTCCAGGTTAGCAGCAGAGTTTAACATCTCAGTGGTGGAAGCAAGAATTTCACAGTACTCAATATCCAGGCTGCAAGTCCTAAAATGTGAATCAGCTTCCAGCCTGTTGTTCAGAGCTGAGACTGCCAGATACACATCACACCAACAAGCATCAGGCCCCTCCATCATTGAAATGTACTGCCTCAATGTGTTTGCATACAGCATTCACCTCTTTGAAACATAGCCAGGAGGACAGTCTGGACCTGGCCCCTAATTCACACACACACCACTGTCAGTGGGGTGTTGAAAACTGCTAGTGCAAGGTTTGGCAAATCATATTTCTCCCATGTCGTTCTCCATGGTGGTAGGTGTCATGTCAAGTTAAATAGGAAAGACAAAACAACATCTCAGGTAGTCCCAGTGCCACACGGATTGCCTGGTGACTCTGAGAAATGACATGCACCATCAGAGTCTCAGTGACAGCTCTGTGCTCAAGAAAGGAACAGAACATGCTGTTGGGCTTGTTGGCTCTCTGAGTTTCAGTGGTTTAATTGCGTTACCATAACAAACCCAGAAACTCTGCAGTACTTTTATTGTTGAGCTTTACTGGAAGTGGTGATACTTAGAAGCTCATACCGAAACTCAGGACTTTTCTTGATACCCAGACTGATAGGGGAGGAGGGGGCTAAGATGACTCATGCTATACTTAATTTGTTAAATAAGTAACTCCACAACCATTCTAACACTTCTGTTAGATACTTCAACTGGTACCAAACTATTTCTACTGCACTGCACTATGTAAGTACATACTGTGGATATCTATAAGGACTCCATCAATAGTATCCTAAGGAGTAGAAATAAGGCAAGGCCCAAGTATATCTTGGCTCTGGACTTTCATCATTTCCCACAAGTATGTCAACAGTTTGCCTCCCCTAAAGAAACAATTTAAATACAGATATGATGTAAAAGAGCAGTTAACAATTATGGCATGGAAATATCCCAGTATCCCAGCTTTTTATGATAATTACATCATTCAAGTTTCCATCTCCTTTCACTCGGACGTGTGACAACCAGAAGTTAAGTAAAACCAGGCAGAAATATCTTGTGAGCATTTGTGAGTTTTGTACCCATTTCCCACCATGACTTTTTAATAAATTAAAATTGTTAATTCATTGTATGTAATGTAGCACAAGTAGGTAGTTTTCACCAATCTCAGTCTGAAATACAGAAACTTTATGGCTGAGTCCTGCTCTCTGATGCTAAGCCTTCCTAGTTTAGGTTGGCTACAAAGATGTGCTTATTGTCCTCTTGCTTATCGTGTCATGATCTGCTCTCAACGAGCAGTTACAGTTCAATTTTCTACATCGTCCAGTAGAACTGTGACTTCACCTCAAACTGCCAAAGCCATAAAACATCTAGCTGCTCTCAAAATGAAGTCTAACTATGGATGTCCTGCTTTCAGCAAGCTCTGGTTAGTTCCAAAGATCTCTGCCACTGAAACTCCATGCTGGTTGTCCTAATCAGGCCTGTTTCTGTCTTTCCAGGTAAATACCAACACTGATATTTGACAGTACGTTTGTTTTTTCTTCAAGGCCTGAGTTTCAAGACCGAGTACACGCTGTAAGCACCCTGAATGATACTGTTCAATGCCATCAAAACACCCTGAAGAAAAAAATTGGATGTATTCGTTGGTGAGCCTTAGTTGTCCTCCTTGGGCAGGAGAATTTTAGAAAACCTTCTAGTGACTGAAGTGCACATGTCACACCACCAGTCATTAAGCAATTGTCATCCACACACTGTTCTAAGGTGTCACTGGTGTAATTGCTCCTTTCTCAGCTTCGGACATTCCCTATAGATTTTTAGATGAGTTTTCTAATGAATTCAGGTGCACTGAATAGAAATCAAAAATTGCACTTGCTGTATTTTGTACACTTTGCCCAATGGAGCCCTTCCGACATTATACAAAAATTTAAAAATTAAAATAATCACTCACAGTGAACAACCAGGCTAATGAACAATTTTTGCTGACAGAAATAATTATTGATACAGAAAATGCATCTATCGTAGAATATCCTGAGTTGGAAGAGATCCACAAGCATCAGCAAAGTCCAACTCCAGGCCCTGCACAGAACAGCCCCAACAGTCACATCATGTGCCTGGAGTATTTTCCAAAAATCTCTTGACCTCTGCCAGGCTTGAGGCTGTGACCATTTCCCTGGGGAGGCTGTTCCAGTACCCAAGCACCCTCTGGGTGAAGAACCTTTTCCTAATACCCAACCCAAACATCCCCTGACACAGCTTCAGGCCGTTCTCTGGGTCCTGTCACTGACCCCCAGAGAGAAGAGATCAGTGCTTGTGCCTGCACTGCATCTCAGGAGGAAGCTGTGGACTGCAGGGAGGTCTCCCCTCAGTGTTCTCTTCTCCAGGCTGAACAGACCAAGTGCCTTCAGATGCTCGTCACATGGATTTCCCTCTTCCCTGCCTCTGCAGCTCAGACATGGAAACAGCTTCAGAAAATACCAAATAAATAAATTCCAATAAGGGGATTTCCTCCCAGCCACAAGAATAAAGTTAAGCCAGATGTTAACACTTCTTTGCTCATCATGATGAAGCATTTTAAGTGAAATTAAGTGTGAATTTTGAAAGACTTATGAAAGATATTTACCACCTGAAAGAGCATGATGAGATTCCCTGCCAAGGTGAGGAGAATGCTTAACTCTTGCATCACACAATTTTGAGTGCAACTTGCTAAGAACAAATCAACAGGATATACTGGATTTTAATCTCCCATCCAAATTAAGGAAATAAAGTACCGTATCATCTTTTGGTATGCACAAAAATCTTAATTTCTTTCCAAACCTGTCAGTACAAGCCAGGCTGTACTGGGTGTAGTCCCAGAAAAGCCTTCCAAAATAGGTTACCTGACACAGGTTATCAAGGCATTGTACAGGTGTTGTTTAGCTATATAAATACCATTACTAAATGCTACCAGAAGACCCAGAGACAAATTTTGGTGTCACAGGCACAGTGAAAGAAAGCAGAAAAATCCCTTAGATAATACACAAGGTTTTCCAGCACAAAACAAGACCCTGTAATTCTTACTTCAAGTAGAAGCCAAAGGTTGCAGAACTATATGAAGTATGCTACAGGGAAATGGATACATTTGTTCAAAAACATTTTTATGACTACATTTTTCTGTCAGATAATGAAAGAAACCTGCTTCTTGTGCCAACATACACTCAGATGGGAAGATGAAGGGAAAAAAGCTAAAATAAATGAAGGTTCATCCTAACTTAGTGGCATGCTGTGCAGCATAACAGCATAAAGTACAGTGCAATTCAAACACCTCCTCCACAATAACATCTTTGAACTGCCTTTATTTTCAGCACTTTATATAAATACCGCTTTCCTCCTGATCCTGGATTATCCTCAATTTGAAACTCATATTCTGGATTTGTATTTGAGGACTGCTTGTAAACATCCCTATAATCCTGTACACTCCTGTGGGGCCATTTAATGACTACCAGACTGCAATAGATTCAAAACCAGTCTCTATGAAGTTATGAGACTGCATCCCTAAATTACAACTGAACCTTTTATCCCCACATCAAGAAATTAAGAAACAAAGGTACTTGCAGATAAACACACACCCTCTTCTCACACAAGTTGCAGGATATCTGCAGGAACGTGTAATTTTAAAATCCAAAATAAAACTTCAGCTTGTTTTTTTTGTTTGTTTGTTTTTAATTAAGATTTCATTTGGGAACAACATGATTAATTTGTCTTTAGCCTCTTAGGAAACATTTGCTTTTGTCCAGGAGTTGCCAGCTGAGAGGATGTTATTGTTTGGAAGGGATGTGATCAGGGGGACCCTGAGCACGGCACAATGTGTCAGCCCGGAAGCAAGGGAAGAAAAGGGATTCTCTCATCTGACAGAGAAAACAGAACAGAAATGTCGAGCATTTGCCTTGTAGTTTCGTTCATCCCCACACGTGTTCCAAAGAAACATGTCAGTCACCTGTATCTCACATGAGTATCACCAAACTCCATCACCAATGTGAATATATTAAAAAAAATCCTACTTTCAAAACAAATACAGATTTCTTTAGAAAAGCAAAGATTTCTGCCACAAGCATCTTCAAAACACATAAGCAGGCAAATGCTTACCCTCCCTGCAGGACTGCTTACCCTGCTGCTCAGAATGATGGACAGAGCTGGACATGGTTCACCATCCCTCAGCCCCCTCCCTACAGCACCAGTGAGGAAGAGGGGCACAGACTATCCCTGCAGAGCACGTTTGGAGCAGGAAAGCTGTGTCCTACCCTGCAGCAGGCACCCTCCTGGCTGTCCAGGGCCCTGCTGACCTCTGCAGCGACTTCACAGAAGCCTCTTGTGTTTCAGTAGCAGTAGGATAGAGGTCACTGTAATTCAGAGCTCCAGAAGGGAAATGCTCTCGCAGGAGCTCATTCCAGGCCCTCTAGCTCCTTGCTGAGAGTGTTCACCTGGGGGATTTTAAAATTTTCATGCAGTTTGACTGTAGCATACCTGTGATGTGTACACGATCACGGTTTCACGCTAAAAGGCTCCAAGAGCGACGCCGCACTCGGAAGACAACTCTTACAAACCCTTCTCGTAAATAAAGCATCCCCCTCTGCCCTCTCCACGCAGCCCAGAAGGAGCACAGCCACAACAAGCCACAGCGGCACGGGGGGCCGGGACCCTGCAGCGCTGCCTGTACCCGAGGCTAGGCGGGTGTCCCTCTCGACGGAGCGCCCGGCCCCCAAAGTTGGCGCCTACCATGCCAGCTGTGAGCCCCGCGCTCAGCTCTGCCCGACGGCGCCCGCCCGTCCGTCCGTCCGTCCGTCCGCCCTCGGGCCCGTCCGGGACGTGCGGCTCGGGCGCTACCGGGCGTCGCCGGCGCTGAGGGGGTAGGCGAGGATGCTCATGGCCTCCCCGCACGCCGCCTCCACCTGCCGCACCTGCTGGCGGCTGAGGCGCTCCCGCCAGGCGTGCACGGCCTCCCGCGCGTCGCGGGCGGAGATGAGGAAGGGCCGGTCGGAGGAGTAGGCGGCGCCGCGGGTCATGTTGAGCACGAAGTCCTCCAGGGCCGGCGGCACCGTCAGCCCGGCGAAGCGCAGCAGGCGGCGCAGCTCGGCGCGGGGCTCTCGCACCAGGTCCTCGTAGCGGAGCTGCGTGTAGCGGCGGCGGAGCCAGTCCGGGGCGCGCCGGGCCAGGAGGAGATCGCGGAGCCAAGACTGGCAGATCACCTCCAGCGCGCCGCCGAGGAAGAACTCGGCGCGGTGCTGCGGCTGCGGCGGCCGCCCGCCGCCCAGCAGCCCGGGCGGCAGCAGGAGATGCTGCTGCTGGTGGCGGGCCGGGCCCCGCGGCTCGGTGCGGTGGCGGCTGCGCAGCACCTGGACGCTCTCCCGCAGCAGCGCCTGCCGCGCCTTCAGGCGGGAGTTGTGGACGGCGCGGGGGTCGCGGAAGAGCTGCACCACCCGCAGGTTGAGGCCGGGCTCCCGCAGCAGCGGCAGCAGCGCGCCCAGCTCCAGCAGCCGCACGTCCTTGATGACCACCACCGGGTACTTGCGGCACTCGGCCTCCAGCTCCCGCAGCGCCCGCGGCGGACACGTCTCCTCGCAGGTTGCGCCGTCGACGAGGCCGATCTCCCCGCGGGGCCGCGGGGCGGCGGGGCAGAGCGGCGGCGAGCAGATCACCTTGTTGGTCCGCCAGCCGAAGATGCTGGCCGTGGTGAGGTTGTCGGCGGCGGGCGGGGCGGGGGCCAGCGGGTCGCGGGGGCCGGACGGGGCGGTGTAGAGGCGCAGGACGGAAAAGTCGCATCGGAAGAGGGCGCGCAGCATGTCGCGGAGGGCTCCCTGCAGGCTCAGCGCGTCCCCCGGATAGAGCGCCTGCCAAAGGTGCCACATGGGCTCGTACAGGTAGAAGACGTCGGGGTGCTGGTTGAAGAGCTCCCCGAGGAAAGAGGAGCCCGTTCGCCAGGTAGCGTGCAGGTAGATGTGCCGCTTCCCCGCCGTCCCCTCGCTGCCGTTACCCGCCGCCCCGGCCGTGCCCGCCTCATCCTCCTCCTCTTCCTCGTCCAGCGGCGGTCGCTGCTCCCAGCCCCACTCACTCAGCGCCTCCTCCAGGCTTGGGCAGCGCCGCAGCAGCGGCTCTTCGTCCACTCGCCCGCGCCTGGCTCCGTAGTCCAGCGCGTAGGGCACCAGCAGGAGCAGCAGCAGCGTGTACAGCACCAGCACCGCGGCGAAGCGGCGATGTTCGCCTCGCCACCGTCGCCGGCCCTTCATCGCTGGGGCCGGCTCGGACCCCGGCTCCGCCGACCCTGTGTTTGCCGGAGGGCGGCTCTTTGCGGAGAAGCAAAGTTAGCGGCGGGGATGTGGGCGGCGGGCGGTCCTCCCCGCCGGGGAGTACGCCCACGGGCACGGCCGGCCCGGCTCCGGGCCGCTGGCCGCGCCGCTCTCGCCGCCGTCTCCTCCTTCTCGTCCTGCTCCTCCTCGCAGCGCGACGCGGAAGCGCCCGCACCTGCCCCCGCTGTCGCCTGAGCAGCCACCGCCGCCGCCGGCGGGGTGCGGGCTGCTGCTACTGCTGTTGCTGCTGCTGCTGCTGCTCCCGGTACCGCTGCGCCGGGCTCCGGGCCGCCCCTCGCCCGGCCTCCCTCCCTCCCTCCCCCCGGGCAGGGCCGGAGGGGCGGGCTCGGCACGGCGGGACTTACCCCGCCCGGGAAGCGTCGCACCGAAAAGGAGGTGTGTTAGCCAGGACAGGTACCGAGCAGCCGAGGGTGTCCCGAGGAGAAGTGGTTGGTCCTGCTATTCATCAGAGTTCCGGAGAAAGAACACGCAAGACGCTCCAGTGAGGAGAAGAGGTGCCAAATGTATTTTTAGGGTAGACGACAGCTATTAAAATCTGCAGTGAGTTTCAGAAATGCTGCAGTTCGGCGCTGTGGAGAGCTGCGGGGTTTCTCAGCCACACTTTTGTCTACTTGTGTGTGCTGATGGGATGCTGGCATCTCGATCGTGACTCATTGCTCCAGTTTTTATACCTGTAAGTTCCATAGCTGTCTGAGCGGGTCACACTTTGCAGCTAGAAGGAAGAAATGGGACCCCACAGAGGGACACTCAACTTATTGTGGCTGTCTTCCTGATAGGCCTCTTTATTAAGTACAGTAGGAGCATAAAGTTACCAGTTCAAACGCAGATATCTATTTTTTAGACATCTAAGATTAGTTGAAATCTCCTGGGAGATGAAAAGTCGACAAGATTTTTACTTCAAGTGTTTAAATTAAAATGTATAGTCTCAGAATCTCTAGCCCAGCCAGTGCCTGACCTTGGAAGATGCTCACATAAGAAGAGGGACCATGATCCCATGTCCCTTGTTAAGGCATCCAGCTGTCAGGAAAGTGAGGTCCCTGTTCTGCTGATGATGTAGTGAGAGCTGCTGACAGTCCTGACCACTAGGCAATAGGTGGCATCCTCTGTAAAACACTACTAATATTTAAGTATGGTGTGCAGGGTGAAACTCAGAGGATAACGCAGTTCTTGCCCTCGGTGTATGATGGCTTCACTCCCAGAAGAGTCTGTGGTATATAAGCACCTGTGGTTAGACACATGACACAGCCTTTGTCAGTGACATCACATGCAACAGAGAGCAGAAACAACCCATTAGTTTCATGCGTTCTAAAAATGCTCCATCTGTAGTACAGATGTATAGATACACAGCTTGAAGACACTGGACATAGTATGAATGTCTAGTTATTAAATAATAATCTAATTTTGAATTTGTCAGGCAAAGCACAAGGACCAGAAATCAATGTGAGAGAGAAAAAGCATGCTTCTCTCCTGTCCAGGTGGTGAGCCAGTAGTCTGCCTGCTAATGCTTTACTTGCCCCCTGCTAATAAGTGTTAAAGACTGGGCTTCCTGCCCTTTATAGCGTGCTGAGTGAGTAGATGGTGCCAAACAAGCTTTGTGAGCTCCTTAGCAGAAGAATGTAGAAATTATAGCATTGGAAAGGAAATTGTGCCTCAACATACATTTCACTGTTTATATCTTTAAACACCACCAGCATCTCACACTCACCAATGTACTCAGTAATACCAGGATTTTATTCAGACCCTCAAACAACTCAAGGAGGATGACAGAATAAAATCATGCATGCCAAAATCAGGTAACAGTCCTGCCAAAAAAAACTCTTCCCCATCCAATAACCATGCATACTTAGTATTTTGAGAGTCTCCAGCATAGCTGACTTGTGTGGCATCATGCCAAATAGTAATTTGGATAGATTTACCAAGATGGGATCCTGAGAAGTGCCGATGAGAGTGGATAATTCTGAGATGCCAGGATTTCCCTTTTGTAAGACAAAATACTGGGTTGGCAGTTGCATCAGCACCACTGATGGCCAGTGAGTCATGCTGCAAGACATGTTACTTTAAACTAATTTTTTATGCATTTCTATGACACATGCTTAGGCCTAAGAACTAAAATCAAGGTCTTAAATCTGCCTAACTGAAGTAAAGCTGTCTTGCAAAGAATCAAACATCTCAGAGAGTAAGACAGCCAATCAGAATGTGAAACCATAGAAATGAAACTATGTACATCTTATGCTGATTTTTTTTTCAGGCACTGGAGCTGCAAACTTCTATGGCAACTGTTCCAGAAAAAATGAAATACACAACTTTACCAAAAGATACATATTTTATTAAAGATAAAACCACAGTTGTTGAAAGATTATCAGATTAAAAAAAATGCAAATAAATGTTTTGTTCTGTACCTTCGCAACGGTCCCTCTATTGCAAGAGGGTTAGGCTGTGTTTACTTCAGTTGTTTTGGGTTACAGCTTTTTTGGCATGGAGAGATTCCAGCAAAGTCACATTTATTTTGTCACCCAGCAGGTGCCTGAGCTAGACTTGTAATCATTGAGCTCCAGCCTTCCTGAAGAGAGTACCTACTTCACAAGAAGCACCTAATTTGAGTACTGGGGAGTGGACTGCTGGTCTGAATAGAATGGGAGGAGACTAGCTTTCTCTTGTCTCGATTTTCAGTTCTGTACTGTGTTCTCTCTTCAGCACAGATAAGAGAGATGATTTTCCCTGTTTAGACCTTTTCTATAAACCACACCATTTACATATACAAATTATCTGCATCTCCTTCTAAGATCAGGACATTTTTGTACCCAAGGGAGACAGCCAGGTTCTTCACTGATTTGTGAAGTAGTTTGCCCATTTGGCATATAGCACCTACTATTTTTGAATGATAGTTCTGTGCTTAATATTATTTTGTGAAGGGGGGGGGGGGGCCGGGGGGGTGGAAAGAATATAGGAAGAATATCTTCTGCATAGTTTAGTATTGCAGTATTTCTTTTCTCGTTTCCAAGCTTGTCACTGTAAGTACTGGCAGCTTTTAATATAACATAACATTGGCTTCCTGTGTATTATCTCTCTAACTTAATTTTTGTTCTTCTGTCTCCCACGGTGCTTCTACTGTCAAGAGAGACAGTAAATGCTGGAATGCTTCATTTCAGCCTCAATAATTTTTATCTTCTCAGCAGAGTCTTCAAAATAGAAATAGTTGCCTCTATATCTCACACTCTTTCAGCTCTCCCATGCTCTTGTCATTTTCACTGAGTACTTTATGAGTAAAAATAGCTTGATTTGCTGATAAAATTAAACATGCTTTGCACATGGAGCACCGCCCTCAAATATCCTGACTGTTAATGAGCTCTCTGCTTGCACATGTTGTCACTCCCAGGCTTCAGCCAAGAGGAAGTCCGTGGTTAGTAGCAGCTTCAAAACCTTCCAGAAGCCAACAAGCTAGGACAATTGTCCTTATTTTTGAAGTTCTTTTGCCATCAGATGTTCCAACATGTGCAATACCACATGTTTCTCATATGGGACCAGACTTAGTAGTTCACATTTCAGAAAGGACATGTTAGGAATAATGGGAAGGACAAGCTGATCCAGGCGAGATGACTAGTGCAGAAGGGACTTTTTGCAGTGTAGTTTTCTCTGAAAGTGGAACAGAGATCGAGAACCTGTAAAAAGTCAAAAATGTCACAGAGATTCTGAGACACACAATGGAAATTTAGAGGATCTGAAGAAAGTGTAAAGTAAGGCAAAAAGCAGAGTAGACTTCTAATCTGAGGCTGGTAAAACAGTTGGGTGGAAGTGACTCCAGACACAAAGCCACATTCAGGAGGTAGCAATTCTGCTTTCTGCATGTACACCTAATGTCTCTCTTGAGCATCTGCAAGGAAGACAAGGAAATCTGCAGGAACTGTAGCATTCTTAACTACCTTGGTCTTGTGTACTCCTGATCATTACACTGGCACAAGTCCAGACCTCTGAGTTTCTCTGTGGGCTGATTTGAGAGAAACCAGGTGTACAGTTACTGGTCACAGCCAGCATGACTTCATGAGAGGAGAGTCCTGCTTATCAAACCTGATTTATTTTTATGATAAGGTAACCTACCCAGGTGATCAAGGGCTTAGATTTCAGTAAAGCTTTCAATATTGTCTCTCACAGTATCCTTCTGGACAAAATGTCCAGCACAGAGCTGGATAAACACATGGGTGAGCAACTGGCTCACAGGTCAGGATTACAGGGAATACAGGCTTCAGACTGGTGACCTGTCACTAGTGGGGCCCTGCAGGACTCCATCATAGGTCTTGTGCTCTTACACATCTTCATAAAGGGCTTGGAAGGGATACTAAGCAGGTTTGAAGACAGTACAAAACTGGAAGGAGCTGTTGCCTCCCTTGAAGGCAGGGAGGTCCTTCAGAGAGATTTCCACAAATCCGAGGGCTGGGCAACCACCAGCAGTATGAAGTTCAACAAGGCAAAGTGACAGAATCTGCACCTAGGATGGGGCAGAATATATGGACAGACTGGGGAATGAGATGCAGGAAAGCAGCACCATGGAAAGGGAAATGGGGGTCCTGGTCAGTGGCAAGTTGAACATGAGTCACCAGTGTGCCCTAGTAGCCCAAAGGGCCAACCATGCCCTGGAGGCATCAGGCACAGCATGGCCAGCTGGGCAAGGGAGGGGATTGTCCTGCTCTGCTCTGTGCTGGGACAGCCTCACCTTGAATATTGTGTGCAGTTTTGAGTACTGCAATATAAGGAAAATATAAAACTACTAGAGATTGTCCAAAGGAGGGCAATGAAGATGGTGAAGGGCCTTGAGGGGATGCTGTATGAGGAGTGTCTGAGGGTCTGTTCAGTCTGGAGGAGGCTGAGGAGGGAACCCATGGCAGTCTACAACTTTCTTATGAGGGGAAGAAGAGGGGCAGGCACTGATCTCTCTGTGGTGAACAGCGACAGGGCCCAAGGGAATGGCCTGAAGTTGTATGAGGGGTGGTTTAGTTTAGATGTTTGAAAAAGGTTCTTTACCCAGAGGGTGGCTGGGCACTGGAACTGGCTCCCCAGGGCAATGGTCGCACACTAAACCTGACAGAATTCAAGAAGTACTTGGACAACACTCAGGCACATGATGGCACTCTTGGTTCCACACAGGGCAAGGATTTTGATGATCCTTGTGGGTCCCTTCCAGCTCAGCATATTCTGTGATTCTGTACAGCTTCAGGTTTTGGTTAATACAATCATAGAGCCACCATGCAACTCATACCAGCCAATGGCTCTTCAAAAGAGCAGGATCAGCAGAAAGGCATGAGACTCCTCTGTACCCCTCAGGCTGAGGGAAGCTGGCAGCTGAGTTTGAGGACCAACAGCATGTGCCGAGTTGGAAGGGAGGGGATGCATTGCTCCCTTCTCTCCCAAATTTCTCCAGTTATTCCTAAGAACTGGTAAAGTTGTAAAGCTAGACCTGCTGACATAAAGGCTGGGTACAGAGAGTGAGCTGAGAAGGTGTTCAGATTAAGCCAAATTCAGCACTGCAGCCTATGTTTAGGTTAAGGGATGCTTGATAGCCCGGTGCAGCATTGCTGAACCAGCTGCAGCAGCCTGATGTGTACCTAGCTAGGGGAGCTCTTCTATGCCCAAGAGAAGCAAAGACATTTTATTTCTGCTTTTGATTTATTTAAAAATTGAGATATAACTAATATACGACCATGTAATTGCCAGAGTAGAGATTGTCTGTGGCTTTCCAAGAATGTGAGATCTGAGTATTGAAATGGCAAAAAACAAGTAGAAAAACAACAACAACCCCCCCCCCAAAAAAAACCCCAACACTGAAACCAACAACAACAAAAACAAAAACAAACAAACAACAACAAAAACAACAAGAAAAAAACAAAAAACAAACAAAAACAGGGAAGCAGGAAGGTTTGGGGTTTTTAAATTTAAAACATGGTTATGTCGTCAGTGATCTTGTGAGCTCCTCTAACTTCCTCTAAGAGAGCTAATGCCATTATTGAAGATAGAAAATGCTACTAGGAAATGTAATAAGAAAATGCAGGAGGTAGAAGACAGAGCAAAGCAAGCTTATGTATTTGTTGAGGTTCAAGAGGAAGCTCAGAAGGAAGTCTGTAAGTATTTATAACTGTAAACTCAGATAAATCAGCAACAATGAAAGAAGGAAAGCATCTATTCCATAATCCAACTCAGTGCTAATGTAACTTGAGTTTTTCTAAATTCTGCTGAGGATGAATCTTAGCCTGAAGACTTTAAACCTCTTCCCTGTAGAGTGAGCTCTGCTGTCCCATTAGCAGAAAGACAGTTCTCTTACAGTCCAGAAACACTTATACTGTACCAACAGCCAGCACTTCCATCACACTGCCTGGCAATTAACAGTAACTGCCACAGTAAAATTTTTCCTATGGTAATGTGTTCGGGGTTTCACAGCTTTGACTACAAGAACTGCCTCTATACTAAAATGTCTGGGAAATAATAGTTTTTAATGGCAAAAACTGTGAATCTTTTTCTGCTTTGTCTCATTGTCACAGGCTTACTATTACTGAATTAAAGATGCTGATTAACAGCAAGCTTTTGCAACTCAACAAGTTAAGCCATTGTGTTGGCATAATTAGAGAACTATTTCACAGTTCACTCCAGTGAAGAAATGAACTAGAAAATTTAAGACCTATTTTTAACAGGGGATTTTTTTTCACTCAGAGTAACCCCTCTGACATCTACTGTAACAAAATACTTGCAGTTCTCCTGCACTTTTCTAAGGCAACACTTTAATGCAGAGACTACAGTTTTTGGACTGAACATCTATCTGCCTTTTTATTCACTTCAGTCATATGTGCAAATCTGTACTGGCATATGCAAATGAAAATGCTGAGTGCTCAATCACTGCACCTACTTTATAAATATGTCCCATCAAGTTTTCTGAAGATAATTTTGCAAATTCAGAATCTCTGAATAATTCTGCAAATTATTCCCAGAAGACATTACTGTGCCCATATAGAAGAAAGACAAATGCCAAAATGTATAATTCAATTGAAAATTAATCTTCTATATGCTTGTGCCAGATTATTTAACTTTCATGAAGAAAATGTTAGCAGGCAAAAAGATATTGATTCTGGAAAATTCCTGGGTTCCTGGAACCTCTGGGAACCAGTTTAACTCCCTGCCTGTCATTACTGATTATTAATGAGGAAGTCTTCTCTTGGCTTTTTATGCTGTTAATTGGGGGTTTTCAACTGGAATGGCGGTCAGCAGATCACAATTTCTTTTTTCAGCTGTCTAATGAGTGCAGCAGATTTGAAAAATTGGTGTTAGTCTCTTGCTTTGGGCCTTCCCTACAAGCTTTAAAAAATTTGTCCAAAGCAATCATAGCACAGCTATGCACCTGTAGCACACTATTTATTTAGTGAGGCATCCCCATGTATGCTTTAAACACTGGATGGAAACTATTTTGGTTTTACTGTAAACTTCTGTAAACAAAGAACTTGTACAGTGCTTTCTGTAAAGAAATACTGCTTAAGTTTTCTCTGGGCAGTTTTTGGTATGAAAATGTTAATTGTTAGGCTTTGTTGCTTTAGCTCCATAGACAATTTAATGCAGTTTCAGGTTTTATATGGCTGTGAAAATTACCTCACAAAATTTACTCCTGCACTAAAATTTAGCTTTAGTGCAGAAATCATTTGCTCTTCAGTAGCTTCACTCTTATTATACTTCTTAGAAAAATGAAGAGAAAACACACAAGCCTAGCTCATGAAACAAGTGGGTGAACAGGAAAAAAACACAGAGTAAAAGGTCATTACATGATATAGAGGCTGATTTTCTAATTAGAGATAACTGTTGTTCTAGCTGAACAACAAAAAAAAGTTACATGCAATTGCTGAGCTGCTCCAAAAATTTATTTCAACCATGCAGTTCAAAGAGAAAAGATTCAAATACATCCTGAAGACTTCAAGCTGATCTCAGCACAGTTTCTTTAATAGTCCCCAGGTTCTCTTGGAAGAATTGGGCTGACTATGGAAATGTTCTGAGAAAACCTGATCCTCTGTCCAGGCAGATTTCACACATTATTTACTGGCTGTTGGACTTTGCTGTATGCAGAAGAGCATGTAGACATTGCTGATGGTGAAATCAGGCTGCTCCAGCTTGCTGACCATGAGGAATGGCCAAGGCTGAAGCATGTATTTGAACTCCCTATACCTCTGCTCTGCTTACAGGAAAATTTATTCTAGTTTCTTTTTCTGTATTTCTTGGTGGTGGTGGTTGATTTTTCTTTTGTCCTTCTTTCCCTGTCTTCAGTCCTCTTACCTATGGGTTTTCTTTATGTTTAACCTCTTGCTGGATGATCCTGTCACTCGCCCTCCAAGGAAAAGCATTGATCCATTTGAAGCTGAAGCAGCTGCCCAGGAAGGAGCTACAGACAAGTGCTCATATTTGTTTTGGCAGTGTGGTGAAATGCCCCTACTTTACATCTTGCTTTGAGATAGTCATACTTTGTGGTTTTACTGGGTGGAGATTTTTATTTGTGATTTCTCCTCTAACCTACCATTGGGAAATACCCACTGAAAACACTGCAAGACTACTGGAAAAACAGGAAGAAAGATTTATTCAATTTTCTAATATTATAAGTATTTGAAATTGTTGTCACAGCTGCCTCCATCTGAGTTCTGAAGAAGGTAAGTTGCCTCAAGCAAGGTAACTCTAATGGGGACCTTAGCTGACTGATGGGTTCAGACTGGGCTGAAATGGGATCCTTGACCATGGGAGGGTGGGGGAGCCCCATGGGATTTGGGAGTGACAGTGGGTGCCCTCAGGGGCTCAGCATTTTGTGATTGACAATCTTCTCCACCTTTGACTTTCATTTCTGCTGAGAATCACTTTGCTGACACCCACCTACATGTGAGCTGAGCTGCTGCTGAAAGGGACCAGGCTTTCCTACTTGTACTCACTCAGAGTTGCTAAAAAAGTACTAGTGGATTATTGTCTGTATATCCCCTTGAAAACATAACACAAACATGGCAAGGGTCTCTGTTCTCTGAGTCTCCTTGATGCACACACAAGGTGTTTTGAAAAGGTGGTGGGATATCCTCTTGAGTATGGGGACTGAGTCAAATAACTTCACCATGAAGAGTCATGCCTGCTTCCAAACTTAGCTGAAGTAGGGAGCTAAACATTTGCTTTACATTTTAGTTATTTGGGGTTTTTTTCCTACTTGGTCTTGGTGATAGGCTTCCAACCAGGTTTCACCCAAGTTCATGGTCTGTAATGACTTGTAATAGAGGCATTTCTTAGCAGTGGTATGACCTTGTCTCTCTAGTAACTCCGCCATAGCAGACTTTCATCTGCGAAACACTGAGGACCTTCCTTGAGACGTTGGTTTTAGTCATCTGCTGAGGGACACCTCCTAAAAACACAGATTTGGTCAGGAATACATGGCCCTCATCCAGTTCTCCTGGACCCTGGCATTGTGACTTACTGATAGTTATCCATTATATCAGTCAGTTTAGCCATGCCTGATACTTTTAGAAACTCTTTAATGTCAATTCCTTCATTCTTGATCCATTTTGTTTCTTGCTCTTATAAAACTGTTTGTTTTTTTTTCTTTTCATCATGAACTGCCTTTTTTTCGAGAGTATCTAAGGCTTTGATGTACTGCACGTTACAGGACTACCAGAAGGGTTTTGTCAAGAAATCTAAATCACCACTTTTCACAGTAGTTTGGCTTTACTGACTTGAAGAGTTCAGATGAAGCCTAGGGATTTCTCAGTGCCATCCTTCTTCCTCTGGGGAATACTGACAGTTTTTCTTCAAGGAATTCAAATAGATCAGTTTGCTTAAATGTTTTGTCTGGGATCTAAGATGGTCTGTGTCTATTTACTTCGTTAACTTACCTTTATCCTTTGGGAGTCCTAAAAAATTGAGTTTCTCTTTAATTGGCTCCTGCAAAAACAATTAAAGTAATTAAAATTATCTCTGTTTGTGTTAAGAGACCTGTTTTCCTTCCCTACATGGCCCAAATAAGAGCTTCCTGTGATCTGAATTTCAGCCAGGTGTGTTGTAGGATGGAGTTGCACTGCTTCAATCACAATTCCTTCTGTCCAACAACATGCTAGTAAAAAGCATTTAATGTCTTTTCTGATTTAATTAGTGACACCTCCAAATGTCTCTTTATGAAAGTAAAACTGGTGTCAACAACAAAGTTGTGGCTTTGCTGAATGCTGTCTCAATTTCTGCTGCCATTGAATGGGAAGACTGTCAAGAAATTTAAAATAACTTGATGTGTTTAGTAATTATAGTGACAAATCTCAAATTTTCAAATAATGGATATTTGTCAGTCATCAGTACCCTCAACAGTCAGTCGGTAAGTGAGTATCTTCTCAGCTGTAAAAATATGTAGGTTTTCACTGTAATCCAAAACACCCTGAACAGTATTTATAGGAAATGAAAAGTAGAAAAGGATTGTAAAATTAAAAATATGTCTATCTCTTTCAGTTTGGAAAAGAAAAATAAACATTCCAAATGAAAGTTCACATGGCCAATATTTAAATCCAAATTAATTTCCAAACAAACTGAACTTGTGTCTTTCTATTATCATTTTAAGATGCATAATTTTGGCGTTCAGGAATCAAAAAGGACTCATTTTCTCTGTGTCTCTTTGAACAATGTAAGTTTTGTAACAAACGAAACCAAATTACTTAAAACCAGAAAGGGTATTTCCTGTCTGCACTTTACAAGTTCTCCTGCTTGTAGTAACTGCTCTTTTCCTGTTCTGTGTCAGCCTGCATCAGTCCAGAAGGAGCATCTTTGGAAGGAGTGCTTCTGGATCCAAGGTCTGGATGTGGCTGCAAGAATCATAATCAATAAGCTTAATAACAGGAAAGGCTGAGGTTTAATTTTGATAAAGTGGTGTACTCCTCTGTGTTACCTATTGACAGAAATATAATTTATTATGCATTTTAGATGTAAAGAGATTATTTTGTGGTTGAAATGCAATAAAATTAAATCAGTTACAGATCTCCCTTTAGTTTTTGTTATGCAGATAGGATTACTTACTCCTGTTGGTCTTACATTACTATCACTTACATTACTATCACTATTTTATAACACAAACACGAGAAAAATAGTTTCAGAAGGTCTTCTAACAAACATTAATTAAACAAGAACATGCAACAGTCTCAAATCTCTAGGGTATTTTAGATGCAAAGAACTGTTCACAGATTGTCTTGATGAAAATATTTAGGATCTTGTTAAATCTGGGGGAAGTTTTCTCACCTAACACTCTCCTGCCTTACTGACAGGTTTTCTTTTTTCCTCCCCCAGTCATAGAGCATTCAACTCTAAAAATCACTCCGTGCAGCTGGGGACCTCCTGCAGCTCTGGCTGGAGTGCTGCTGATATACTCTGAGCTTCTGCAGTCTTTGACCTTCTGGTGGCCAACACTGTTGCCTTTCAAGCCATCCTGGCAAACTTAACATGGTTAGTTGAACTAAGATACTCAGACAAATTGCAGGAGCCCAGCTGATCAGCATATTCACAGCAAATTTGACGTGTTTGAAAGATGCTGAGACTTTGGGACTAATCTTTTTGGCTGGGTCTTTTTGGCTGCTGACGTTGACTGGGCTATCTACAGACATGGGCCTCTTGCACCTGGCGTATGCAAAGCTGTCAGTGCCCCTGTTGCAACAAAAAAAAGAGTAAGAGCATGGCTATGGATGTCCCTTTAGCAATGATAATAAATGACTGAAAATAAAAGGTGGGAAAAGCTGGGCTCACTGACTCCGCAGTGCCTGAGATTCTGGAAGGGCAGAGTCTTGCACTGCAGACAATGAGCTCATCACATAAAATGATGTTTTCTCACTGCTTCAAGGTGAACTGGAGAGCATCTGGGAGGCTTAGCTGTTGACATTGGGATGTTTTCCCATGACTTTCTCTTTTGAGAAGTCTATAAAGTCATTCTCTCCTCAAATATCAGATGTCTCACACTCACTTGATTATTTTTTAGGGATTTTGCACAATCCAAACTCCAAGATTTACAGATCAATCAGGTAACAGAATAGTGGCCAATTGAGTTTGCAGCAGGGCACTAAAAATGCAGTAATTTTTATGAAAGCAACTGAAAAAGCGCTCACAATTTTCAACATTATAGACTGCTGTTCTGATTTATGTCTTCAGAAAAGTAGTATGACACATAAAAACAGGTTCTTAATTTCTCAGTACAGCCTTATCACACTGAATGGTCTTAAAACCACATTGCATTTGGTGTAGTAGAAATTACTATTAGGAAAAAGCCTCTAACACAACAAAGCTTGCTGCTCATACATCAATTAATTGAAAACTTACAACAAAGAACTAATGATTTACTTAATCAACCCTTCTTTTCTTTAGATGTACTTAAAATCAGAAGGCTACACATGCTCACAGTAGCATAGCAACTTGGGGTAACCTTCCTGTTCAATACTGGGTTATTTATCACCTGACTCATTTCTGTAATCTTGATAGAGGAAAGCTAGTCAGCACTGCAGGCAAAGTACCATTACCCTGCAGTGGTACTCACCAGCCCTCTGCTTCTACAGCTGGTGCAGGTGATTGTCTTTGGGATTTTGTACCTGAGGCAAGTCTGACTTGGTGATGTATCTTCTAAGTCCACAGAGGGGTTTGAAGGTGTTGTGTTTAAAAGAATCACTAAATTAAAATCCCGCTGCTCAATTTGAAAAATCCCCTCTGCCAGCAGGTTTATAATTTGTTCAAGCATTTTGGCAGAAAACATCTGCTCGAAGTAGCTGGCATGACTGAAGGAGGGTATCAGAGCAGACTGCAAAATGTCACATGCTACAGCAGGGTGGTCTTTTTCATATTTAAAAATACATGAATATGTCAGTGCCTCTCATTGCTATTCCAATGTGTCCCTATATTTAAGTGAGTTTCAGCTACGAAATGCAAATGATGACAACAATTTTCTGGTTATTACAGTGCCAGATAGGCTTTGCAGCAATATTCCAGTCACCTGAACCTGGAATATCACTGATATTTCTAATTGAGACCTGAGCGTGGTCTCAATATGTGCCTGATTCCCTTTGTCCTCAGTGCTATGCACAGCATATGTAATATAGAAAATTGTTTCATCCTGCACAGGGCTGAGCCCTCTCACCTCTCCATTTCTGCTGAAAGTGAAACATGGTCCTGCCACGCCAGAAGAATTTAAATTGTATGCTGTTGTATTGAGCTTTATATTAATCTACTTTAGTTACTTTTATTTAAAGTGCAGTGGTGTAGTAATATGTCTATGCAGCCTTATAAAAAAATAAAATTAGACTTCATTTAAGATAATAAATGCTTGGAATGCTGGCTTTGTTAATTAATTGAAGTTCATTGTGAGGAATACCTAAGGTTTAAGTGTCCTGATATAAAGTGCTAATTTAAAGGATGGTGGGTGACAGCCACATAGCAGATAGTGTGTTTTTTCAGATAAAGCATGAAGGTGGGATTTGGGCTATCTGGATGCCATTGCCATTTCTCTTGTACTGAATTACTGAATGGCTTGGGAACAATTTGAGCCTCTCAGCATTTCTTTGTGTTGATCTTGACTGGGAATACTACTGCAATGAGTGAAATACGGACGAAAACATAGTTCTTTGCAAGAATTGAAAATACTATTATCAATAAAAGGACACAACACAAATATTCAGGTTTCAGGGTAAACTGAAAATTTAGTGCTCCTCTAACCACACCATCTGCTCAGGCCTACAGGCAGAGCAGACTGGTGTAGTATCTAGAGATAAAACAATTTGTAGCACAGGGAATAACAGTATCTCTCCAGTGGACATATTAAACTGCCTTTTTTTTTTTTCCCCATTCTAATCTGTTAATCATGCACAGGGCTTAAGTATAGCTCAAGGCAGACCAGACCTTGAGTGATTTAATTTTGTGCTATTTATTGAACTGGATTTAATTTGAAGATATGTTGTTACCCACTGCTCAGCAGTTCTTAAAAAAAAAAAAATGAATGTCCATAATGAGATTTCTGTAATGAATCAGGGATTGTGTGTTTAAAATGGGTCACGGGGCTGGTCTTTCCAGGCTCCTGTGACAGCAGCTGCATTTCAAGACAGTCATGCAGGTTTACATTTGCAGGATTCACTTGAGGAGCAGATCTGGGGGCACTCCTTTTAAAGCAGCAACTACCACCCTTGTTTTTTCATTTTTCATTTGCTTAAAGCAACTGCAGCCTGCAGAGAAAGCAGAGAATAAAAATTAAAAGAGAGAGTCACATTTGGAGGTGAGGGCATGGAGCAGTAAATCTGAACTAGGACACTGAAGGTGGAAGCTGGTAGCTCTGCCAGCCCAGTAGAATCCTCAGGAATTCCTGATGAGAAGGGGACTGGCCCCAATTTCAGAAGCTGCAACAGGTTGGGATGCTGAGAATCCACAAATGTG
Organism: Cinclus cinclus; assembly: GCF_963662255.1. Classification (NCBI taxonomy): domain Eukaryota; kingdom Metazoa; phylum Chordata; class Aves; order Passeriformes; family Cinclidae; genus Cinclus; species Cinclus cinclus. The sequence goes on from NC_085047.1 coordinate 84,924,895, forward strand.
GTCTAGTATTTGTAATACTTTTTTGGCCCTGTATTTGTAACTGCTGATGATATCACAACAAATCTGGGAGGGAAAGAAACAATCAAACATGTAAATATGCTTTGGGATGAGATGAAAAACCAGCAAAATAATGGAGACTAATCAAGTGTGCTGAAAAGGAGTATCTATTAATTTTAAAGTATTGCTTTTCTAGTTTCTGGAGGGCTGTGGGCTCCTCCTGGAATACTTTCACCAGAAAAGCATTGCTTGATAATTTTTTTCCCCCTGTGTTTTTGTGTGAGTGACTTCAGAATTGAATTCATCAAACACCAGAAAATTCACTGGCCAGGCCTGGGGATGCTGTTCTTGTTCAAGGTAGAGTCAGATAGACTGGAGGCATTGAAAGACCTGGGACAAAGTGATTTCAGAGTGATTGGTGTCCACACCATATCCTTGCTGATGTAGTGCCCTGGAGTCCACGTTTATAAGATTTACTCCTAGTTTGCCTCAATCATGCTGTGACATCTGTTGCTGTTCCTTAACTCACCTCATACATGGAATTTGGAGATGCTGACCAGCAGCAAAGCCTGTCTGCTCCTTCAGGACTGTTGGAAGTTTTGAGCATGGTGCGTTCCTTTGGCTGGGAACATGAGGAAATACTTCTGCAAGGAACTAAAAAAGAGCAGCACTATACTAAAATATTAAATACACCTGTTAGATCATCTACTTCCTTGCCACACAAGTCAGTTTGCTTCATTTAGCACAGTAAAAGATACAGAGATTACCTTTCAGACTGGGTAGCAAAGTGAGGAGTCAGATCCCTCATAAACCAACTGTATCAGGAAAGTAATAAAAAGGTTGAATGTAAAATTGCCAATGACAACCTAATGCATTCCTTTTTCTCTATGTGTTTTGGAGTCAGTCAAGGAATATTTTCAATAGTCAGCAAGAATTCTGACATTTTGTTTTTCTTTCTTCTCCTTCTCTCCTTAGTTTTCTCTTTATCATGATCCTGGCTTGCTTAACAAAATTTTTTTGTCTAGTAAATGTACATTTCTGATATTGTCACTGTACACTCAAGTATTTTCCTTGGATTTACTTATAAAATCCTGAAGGCTCAAAGTGCTGAAAAGAGAAAGGGCACATAAAGTAATATAAACATTTTCTTCTGAGCAGCCATTAGTCCAATACAGCTGCCATGGAAGTCCACCTGTCCAAGCTACCTGCTATTACTCAGTAGTGTTTTGGGCAAATGAGAAAGGTTACTTCTGTTTGTTGTTTTTATTTTGGTGGTTTCTGTTGTTTTTGTTTGCTGGTGTTTGTTTTCATTGTGTTTGTTTGGGTGTGGGGTTTTTTAATTTGGTTTGGTTTTTTAGTTTTTGGTGGGGTTTTTTGGTGGTTGTTTTTTGGTTGTTGTTGTTTGGTTGTTTGTTTTTTCTTTCCCAAATTCATTAAAAGTACAGAGGAATTTTAAGGTTTCTTTTGGGGGTGGGAATTATAGCCATCACAGGTCAAGATGCTCCTGGAGGGCCTAGACAATTGCATTAAAACACAATTCTAAAGGATACTGACAAGCAAATCCTGTGATGATTACAAAATGTATTATGTGTCCTCTGTAATGCAATCGGCCTGTGGGCAGCTGGATGCTGTATCTGACAGCAATTGCAGAGGATCATTTTCTTTTCCTCACACCTCCGTATTTCTTCACACCCCACCAGCCCACTTTTATCTCAGACTCATAAATGGCTTGGAGATCATTATACTTACTCCTCTGAGTTGATCTATTTCCAGAAACTAGTGGCAGAATGAGGGTTTCAGGCAAATGAGGTGATCTTTTCCTAGTTAGTTGCTTATTTGACCATCACAGTCTCTTCAGAAACATGCAATTTTTGTTCTTCCCTTTTCCTATGGCAGATGCACATTTATTCCCTCCAGCCCAAGGCACTTTATATTCCTCCGTGGCTTGGACATCAGTTCAGCACCTGTTTCTCTGTCCACAAGGGATAAAAACCATTATTTAGGAGTTGGTTAAGTCTCAGAATATAAAAAGTTGCATATTCTGTTTCCAAGAGCCCCAGTTTCAGCTGATCTCTTCTAAAAAATTGCTAATGGTAAACAGATCAATATCTTGACAAAATTAAGGCTGTCAGTAACAAGGCACTTCAGTCAATTTTCTTTTGCTTTTCTGACAATCACTTAATGAGCCTCTGCACATACTCTCTTGCCAAAGTTTGCATTTTTTCAGCCAGATGAGTAAATTTAGAGATAATATCACAGACCCCTCATGCCCATCCCGCTTTCATTTAAAATGTTGTGAAAGTCTGGACTTATAGCTAGTTTGGGTGACCTGAAGGGCAGCTGCCTTTGGCTGCTACAATTTTACTTGTTGGCACTTGGCCTGAGCTTCACAGAATGGTTAAGGCTGGAAAGGACTTCTGTAAGTCTTCTGGTCCAACACTCACTGAACATTCTTACTTGTTTTTGTGCATCTATGTAGGAAGCATTTGCAGCTGAGCTGATCACCCTGTCTACCCTCCTCAGTCACTGGAGAGAGAGAGGCAATCTCAAGGAGCACTTTGTTTGCACAAGTACCTGGTTTTCAAATGGGATGAGTCAAGCCCAGAAACATCTGCTGCTTTCAGTTGACTGCAGAGAGATCACAATGCCAAAGCCGATGTATGCACTGGAAATGCTGAATTGGAGCAGATTTATCCTCTCTCATGTTTGTATTTACCTTTTCAACTCCCCTGACCCAGCTTTATGAACCTTTTGTGTTCAGCTTACTGCTGAACTAGAAAATTTCACCCATGAAGACGGGGTTGAATCTACATTGCCCTGTCTGAACTAGTTCACATATTATAAATGTTTTGAAATTCCAGCTAAGTGATGATGTCCTACTTTGGCCATGAATCTTCAGATGTGGTGTTTTCTTACTAGGATTCCTTAAAGAAATAAAAAAAAACCTCTGTGTATTGTCCGTATATGACAGGGAGAATAAATGCAGTCTGAGAAATCTCTTGGTGGGCAAAGTGGAAATGGGATACTATCACAATTTAGGTATGTCCTACTTACACTCAGGTATACCTTCAGTAATTTACTTGCCTCTTTCAACCAAGTCATTCTTTTCTGACTCATGAAAAGACAGAGTCCAGTGCTTCTTCCTTTTTCACTACCTTTAAATAAGAGCAATCTGTTTCTATTTGTATTAACTTGAAATAACTGAATTTGTTAAACACACTGAGCAATATCTCCATCCGCGTTGTAGCTTGTGCACTCAACCCAAGTAATTGCTTTCTGGCAGCCTTCTCTAAGAATCTTGTCTCTCTTTGCCAAAGAGAGAGCGTATTTCCTGTTCATGCGTGGAAGTTTCCAGTATTTTTAACTAAAAGTGTCCTACGGGGTTCATACCCTTAGACTGAAGGAGGCAACATCCTCTTCCTTCCCCAAGGCAGGCTCTCTCTGACTCCCGCCTACACGCAGATCAGAGTCAAAATATGAGAGGTGCATGTCTCAGCCTGTGCAGTGTGAGCTGAGCTACTGCTGGTTTATGCTGGAAACCCACTTCCAGCAAAGCAAAGCACTCCTCAGCCTCTCCGTGCTTTTCCACCCTCTTCTGTTGTTGTAGTATCAACTTCATGGTGTTTTGTGTGCAAGAATTCAATTTCTGCATTTGCTTAAATGACCGTCTTGAGCTTGCTTGATAAGAATTCCTTTCAAGTACCTGAGTATCTGCCTGTCATGAAGTATTTGACCATCTTATTTCACAGTGCTGAGCTTCCTTACCTCAGTTCTAGGATTCTCAGAAGCTGCCCCAGTTTATTGCCCTCTGCTTCTTGGTCAATGACTTCATTGCATTCATTGGCTTGTTGACTGCTTTTCTTGCACTTTGTTATAGATTTTCTATTTCAATTTATTTTCCTTTTTTTTTTAATGGACATTTCACATTTTATTTAGGCAGAATTAACCTGGCTTCTCTCCTGATTTGACTTGCTTAGAAGACATCACTTCTTTCATAGCTTCTCCTTGCACAACTTCCTTCCAGAAGGTAGCAGGAGAGTCTAATTTAAGCATGTGTGGCTTAATGCCTAGGTGCAATTTAGTGGATATTTGTTATATTGCTCTCCTTTGAAGTCAGGCCAACTGAACTATTGCCAGCTTCTGCTGAAAGTATTTACCAAGCCAGGTGTCAGCTGCTAGATGACCGGATGAAAAGCAAAATAAATTAAGAAACTAGAAAGTAGGTACAGAAAACAAACAAAAGAAACTAAGCAACCACAAACATTATTGTCTATCTGTGTTTAAGGAGATTCCCAAGGTCCTCTCCTTGTCTTGTTCAGCCAGGAGGTGCCAGGACATGTCTGCAGCTGGCTGGAGTCAGGATCTGATTCCCTTGACAAGCCGTGTTCTCTGGCATTATCCCCTGAGCTACAACCTGCTGTTTACAGCAAAGCTTTTCCAATGAATTTCTTTGGCCCGCTGGTGATTCAGCTGAATATAAACACACTTCTGGAGACATCCTGTATCCCACGGTCATGACACTTCAGTTCTAAACACAGTCCTAATTTGTGACTGTCCAATTTGTGAAACACTGTCTCAGATAGCATTAGCTTGCAATCTGCCTCTGTGCTTTGGAGAGTCCAGGCTGGCCACCTGGCCTGCCCTCTGTTAGTATCAACTTACCAATAGAGGGGTCAATTTCCTTGTGCAAATGTCTCCCTTTTGACAAAGAGGCTAAACAGGACCTGAATTTATGAGAATCTAAGCACATAAATTTTCTATATTGCAGGCCTCAACTGCTACTTATTTTACAGTGGTTTCAATGAGAACAAGAAATATAGCTTGTAACTAGCTTTAGACAGTGAGTAATTACCATAGGTTGGGGATCGTTACTACTTCAGCTTGCAGGGTGCTTTTTTTCCTAACAGGAAGATGATGAGTTTGAAGGGACTTGTGAATTTGAAAGTGATAAAATGAGATGTTCTTCCTTAAAAGGATTAGAGTTCCATCTTAATGTTATAAAGAAGAACTAAATCCAGTTAAATTACCCAGGTGTGCCAGCCTCAGAAGGATATTCCTGCATATACAACCAGGCAGGACAGGAATGGCTTGTATTCAGACAAGTTTAGTACTTGTGGGACCTACAGGAGTACAAGTTACTAAAGTATACCTGATCATAAGAACAATCTACAGTATACTCTGGAGCCTGCAACCCTTTTAAAAGCTTTTCTGCTGTTTGGCAGTGAAAAATGTGTTACAAAATTGTTAGGACACTTCACAGCAAATGATGGCAATTCCAGCCAGATTAAAATATTTCTCTGAAACCTTGCAGAACTAAGCATTTGCTCCTCAAAGCCCTTAACTCTCAGATCTTCTCCACCCATAAGCATGTTAAGATTATGAGGATTTTTATTATATAAAAAAATAACCACAGCTAGGAACTTGCACAAAAAATAGCAGAAAAAAATAAAGATTAACTTGACAGAAGCTCATCCATATCCAGCTCCCTTTCTGTGTTTTCCAGATGGCATCCATATTATCACTTGTTATAGAAGTCATATTGATGATGTCCTAAATCTGTCTTTCAATTGTCTTGCTGTGCTTGATGCTGATGTGGGCTTGTCCTAGTTAGAATTCTTGACATTGTAAAAAGAGTCTTCTCTGAGAATTTCCTAGGATCATTTACTTCAGAATAAATCAGTCTTTTTTAATAGATACCCTAGAGGTTTTCCATGCCCCCTTACCAGAAAATTATGAAGTCTGCACTAAAAGCATATATTTCTGAGAGAAATATTCTTAATTTATGAAGATGATTTGTTGCTTAGAGATTCATTGCTCATTGCCTATATAGATAAGTGAAACTATTTTTTATTGCTGTTCCTGTAATTCTATGCATTCAGATGTTTTGGAATACATCTATTTTGATTTCTTTTCTTGGAGTATTTTTTTTTTTTTTTTGCAATAAGTAGTATTTTCCACAGATCAGAGCATACAAAATAATTAAGATAATCCAAAGGAGACCATCTGCTCCCTACAATGACACTTTTCATGGCTAGCAGGGCAGAAACAATACTGCAGTTAGGGTGAGGTACATCACACTTCTAATCCTGAAAAAGTTAGCACTGGTAGGTGCCATGCTCTGTGAGTATGGCCTGTGCCCAAGCTAGTAAGACCTACCAGCACCTAAAACGCCACAAAGACCTCACTACCTTAGCCCATAAGGAGACAGTCTGCTCGTGGAAGGGATCAGGGAATCATGCATTCCATCTCTATGAAGAAGCACTTCAGTGCTGTATTTCTGGGCTCCTTACAGCACTGTGCTCCTCTGTGCGGCTGGAGTGTGATCTAGACACATCTGCGTGAGTTATGTGTAGGAACCTATTTGTACCTGATGGGCTCCTGTCATTCACTTGGGCTCAGAGGCATGAAAGTGGCTGTATTGTCTCTGGACTTTGATTCCCAGAGCAATGTAGCTCTGGGAATTCCTGTCTGGTACCAACCTGTACATCCTTGCACCTGCAGAAGTCTTCTGTGTCAGACCAGGAGAAAGTGGCAAGCAGACCATGGACCTTGCAGCCACTCCTGGTGGCCTGCTTAGCTGCTCTGTACAGAGATCAGGACATTATTTAGAAACTGCTTCTCTTCACTTGTTTTGCTTTTATGAAGCGTGCTTCAGTCTTCTTTATTCTGCTGCTTCCTGTTAAGCAGTTTTGCCATTATTCTACCAGCTCTATCAGTAGTTCTCTCATGTTTTTTACATATTTTCATTTTCACAGCTGCTGTTATGAAACTGAAGCAGCTCTTCAGATGCTGAAACACTGAGTGTTTCTGTCTTTTATGCTGAAACATTGAGTGTTTCTTTGACTGGTGGACTACTGAAGAGGTGTCTATTGGCGCTCTCTATTTCAGTGAGTTTCCACTGACACGCCAGTGTTATTATTACATTTGACAGCCAATGGGGCATGTATATTTGCCAGTAATTGTTAGATTTTCCTCAAGTGTCTTTTTGCAGCACACTCTGGAGAGTTTCAAGGCATTTTATGTACCTGTAAGTAGAGCTCCGTGAACCAACAGTATTCACACAGCAACCTCTGACTTAATCATTCACCATTTTGATTAGACTCAGAATCAGTCCAAACGTGCCCAAGATTCTAACATCATTGTTATTTTGCATTAGAATTGCTACCTAGGCACTATATGTCATCCCTAAGGACCTCAAGAAGCACACGCTGTAGCAAACTAAATCAAGAAGAACCTAAACCTTTACTATTTTAAAATAAGTTTTCATTACTGTGTGTTTGCTTTTTATTTTTCTGGTGTAGAAATAAACTCCACTAGTTCTTACACTGAGTGGTTTTCCCTGTGCCAATTTTTCTTCTGTTTCCAATAGCACTGAGAGAGCTCTGCCAGATTTCTGTCACAAAAAATTTTGTAAATTGATGACAGTGATTTTTGATGTATAATTTGCTTAAACTGGGCCACCTGCTAACAGTAATTTTAAGGATATTAAAATGTCTCTATTTTACCAGAAATGTTGCCAGTTTTTCTCATTAATTTCACTTTGTTCAATTCAATTTTCCTTACTGGTGAGATGTACAAGACTTTTTAGGGCCTTGCTTTCTTCTGTATTTTGCAAGAGGCCATTGCATTCTCCAGATTAAGCTGACCTCTTGCTGAGGCCAGCTTGGCTCCCAATAGTTTTTTCCTCAGTGAGACTTGTTTTATGCAATGGGACATCCTCTGAGCATAGAAGTGGTTTGGTACAGATGAAAATATAATCCTCTCTTGCCACAAAGCTACCTGATGTTTATCTCTTGGGAATGATATGCTAAAAACCATTATTTTCATTTCCCAAATCCTCCCTCATTGACTATGTCCTTTTTGGGAATGCTGTAAGAGGTCATGGTGGGCAAATTCTGGTCTAATAACTCTAGTCTCATAACTCTCATGGGAAAATGTTTAAGTAACTGGATAAACATTCCTTCCCTGCTGCTCTCCAAACTATATACTTCACATATTTCATACTCAGTCATAGATCAACTGGATTGTGCTGGGTTTAGCTGGAACAGAGATAATTTGCTTCAGAGCAGCCAGTTTGGGGCTGTGTTATGGAATTGTACAGGAAACAGTGCTGATTACACAGGGATGTTTTCCTTATCTCTGAGCAGCACTTACCCAGAGCCAAGGCCTTTTCTGCCTCTCATCCCACCCCACCAGCAAGGAGTTTGAGGGTGCAAAAGGACTTTGAAGGGGATACCAGGACAGCTGACTCTAAGTGACCACAGGGACATCCCATATTATAAGGAGTCATGCTCAGCATATAAAGCTGGAGGAAGAAGAAGAAGAAGAGGAGGTTGTTTGGAGTGATGGTGCTTGTTATCCCAATTCAAAGTTAAGTGTGGAGGAGCTTTCCTGTAGATGGCTGAATGCCTGCCTGACAATGGGAAAGAGTGAATTAATTATTTGTATTACTTTGCTTATGTGTGTGGCTTTTGCTTTCCCTAATAAGCTCTGTTCATCCCAACCCACATGTTTTCTCACTTTTACACTTCCAATTCTCTCCTCCATCCCACCAGTGAAAGTGAGCAAGCAGCTAAGTGAGGCTTAGCTGCTGTGTAGAGTTAAACCTTGACATAGATGAAGATTCCTAATTCCCTGATAATTTAGAAAAAATGGGCTAGTAAAACCTTAATAATTTATAGAGTTTATCCTAATTTAGCATCTCCAGAGGGATGTATTTGCTAAATTCAGCAGAAGGCATAAGCCAGCTGTACTCTAAGGCACAAAGCAAATGCTAATTAGTCTGTAAAACTGCAGTTATGATCTAATGCAAATACTGCTTTTTCTGTAGTGATGTGCTACCTGAACAAATTTTGTGAGTAAACTGTGTACAGACATCAATTTTCTCACCACTCTGGCAAAAGCTTTGGGTGATATAGGAGTGTGGGATTTGATGCAGATTATTTAATTTTAAAGGGAAAACTCGGGAAGGATCTTAGTTTTCAGCACTGTTCTTTTCTTTGTATGAAAAAGAAAGCTCAGAATTCTGCTTTCTTGAACATACAGAAAATCTGAAAAATTTACAATTTTTGTCACCAAGATCCTTCTCACCAAGCACCCCACAAATATCTCTTCTCAGGATTGTATGGTTAAGTCTGTTTAGACTGTTCTGAGGTCTGTCTACCTTTCATCACCTGGAATATCTCTCATCCTTCCAAATGTCACTGGATCAAAACAGTTCTTAGGTAATTCCTGAGAAACTTCTGAGCATCTGTCATTTTTCTTCCTTTTCAGCAGAGATATTTACGAGGGGTAGAAAGCTGCCTTAATCTCTGCTAACAGCACAGGTAAAGGAATTTGCAATTTCCTTGCAATTATCTCAAATGAAAAATGAAGGATTTTTCCAATTATTTCAACTTGTTTTCACAGAATCACAGAATACACTGAGCTGGAAGGGACCCACAAAGACCATCGAGTCCAACTCCTGGCCCTGCAAATAACTATCCCCGACAGTCACACCATGTGCCTGAGAGTATTGTCCAAATGCTTCTTTGGACTCTGTCAGGCTGGGGCAATGACCACTGCCCTGGGGAGATGTTCCAGTGCCCAACCACCCTCTAGGTGAAGAACTTTTTTTCTAATATCCAGCCTAAAACTCCCCTGACACAATTTCAGGCCATTCCCTTGGGTCCTGTCGCTGGGCACTTCTAATCATATTAAATTACTAGGTTTCCAAAAAGTTAGCCTATTATATAGCAATTACATCACTTGCTCTATGTTCATTAGAAATTTGCAGCTCAAGGACAAGCTAAATTAATTTCTTGTACTTCATTTTTCCTTGAATGTCATCCATACACTGTTTTATCTACTTCTGCATATCAGTGCAGCTGACAAAAACAATCAAGCATATCACTACAAAAGTCATAACATTTCTGCAAATAGGAATAGAACAACAACACACTTCCAGAATGATCTGTCATGGGTAGAAACTTAAGCCAGTGCACTTATAATGAAAGGAAAAATCAAGACAGTTCTAGAAGAGCAATATATTTTTAGTTAGAAAGGGTACAATGAAAGAAGAAAGCATCTACTCTTTTGTGGTTTTGGAAAAGAATAAAGCAGTGTACAGTAAAACTGTCTACAGGAGTTAAATGGGTTGGGAAAATGAAGAAATCAGAATCACTACATAAATGGCTGTGACAAGCTCCACAAACTGAAACACCTGCTACCATTTGTGGAGGTCAAGCTTGCTTCCCACAAGGGCTAAAAGAACTGTTCCCCAGCCTAACAAAAAGGTAAGAAAACCTGGGAGCAGGGCAACTCCACTCACCTTTTGCAACAGTACTACCGAAGGAAAATGTACTGTATCAAGTTAAAAAGTCAGAATAAAGCATCATCATTTCAGTAAAGAGGTGAAGATCCAGTTTCACTCAGCTACAGCCTGACACTTCAAGTGTAACTAATCAATGACACTAGAGATCATAGAATATCTTGAGTTGGAAGGTACCCATAAGAATCATGAAAATCCAGCTGTTGGCCCTGCACAGGACACTCCCAGGAAGCATGTCTTGGGTCCAAGGGCATTGTCCAAATGCTTCTTGAGCTCTGGCAGATAATTCAATGCTCTGACAATTTGCTGCTCAGGGGGAGATAATGGTAGTTGAGATACAACAGGATTTCTATGTCCTGTGACAGGGTCTTCCATGACACCAAACACAAGGTGTTACAGCTACACCTACGTCCCTGATGGGATGGATCACATAAACCTAAGCTGAACATTATACCAAATCTTCATCAGTCTCGCACAAAAATGGTTTGATTTACAATTAATGATACTCTAAACTAAGGCCCTGAAATGTCTATTTAAACATACATCCAACTAACAGCAAGTGCAAACCATTAACACTAGTATCAGCATTTTTAAAAATCTGTCCTACATTCAGTTGCGAAACTCCATCAGATGAAGGATTGAGTTTAAGAAGCTAGAGTGCACGTCAAAGATACTGCAGTAGAAGGTTATCAGATACCCTCCTTCCTGTTAAGGATAAAGATCAGGCACAACATCTTCCTGTTGCTTTTCAGAGGCAATTTTGTGCAAGTTCTAGTGTTAAGGATGAGCTACAGCCTCCTCTAGTATTCAGTCAATTTGTACTGATTTTTGCACGACTATAAAAAGGCAGCTCAGCACATCAGTCTCATATATGCCAAAGATGGTGCTAAAGTGAAGCCACAACAGTGTTCTGTAACCCTCCCCCCAGCTAATTATTAAATAACTGTCTCTACAGATTCACTGAAAAACTACACCCTGCATCCTTAAAATCTTAAGTACTTCTTCAAACGCAGTGTTTTAAATATACTGTCCATCTGTTCTGTAGAATTCACCCACAGCTTTTTTTGGTAACAGAGGTGGGAACAGTGAGGCATGAAGCATGAACTCCTGTGGCTGGCTTCTTGAATGATCCCCTGCAGCCTTGTGTTTCACCTCATGCATTCCTTCACCTGCCTTAGAATGCTGTTTAGCAAATTGGCTCCTCAGTTGGGGTTGAAAAGCAGAGGAGTGGTTTCCTGCTCAAAGCAGTTTCTCTACAGGACACATAGTTCACCAAAAGGTTTGCATTGTAATTCCTCCTCCAACATGCGACTAGACACTAGACACGTTACATTGTAACGTGACTACAAAAAAGGACACATCTCCCAAATATAATCGAATCCTATGAGAAAGGAAGGTTTTACTTGAAATACTTCTATTTCATAGCAGTGTGACATGGAAGGACAGTTGGGTGAGAAGAGACAGTTACCACATGAAAAGAAAAGAATAATAAAGTAAACTATTAAGCTACCTAGTACTAAATCTTACTTAAAACCCCAGTTTAAATTTGCTTCTAGAGCAGGTCTTCTCCCTGCCCAGTGCTCCCTCCCCCAGCTGAAATCAAATACCAAGCCTTGCTACTGTAAACTGGTAAAACAAAAATAGAAATGAGGCTTGTGATGAGGGAAAAAAGGAAAAGATTTGCGGTGCTCAAGCCTTTTCTGACTGAGGCAGCACAGATGTTATACATTTGCCCCAGTCCTGGTATCCTGTTTTGAAAACCAGCAAGAGATTTCTGATTCACCAGTCACAAAGGGTATACTTTCATTGCCTGGAGGCTTTCCACTGCCTCGGAGTGTGGTTCTTCCCTCACTTCTTGACACTGCCAAAGGAATGTAATAGTGAATTGATCAGAGTTAAAACTCCTATCAAAAGAGAAACAAGACTGTTTTTATCTTATTCCCTGTTTTATTTCACTATGCTGCTCCACAGACAGCAGAGTTGAGGGTGTGGTGTGAGGTGAAATGGACTGGTACAAGACAGTTGGGAAGCAGGAAACCTTTCAGACATTGCTGTCATTAAAATCCATGTTTCATGATACTCGGGTTGCGACAAGGCAGATGCTAAGATCTGGATTCCTTCGCACTGTGAAAATATCTTTATTTCTTTTGTGATGGAGTGATGAAATTGGTGGCTGCCACACTCCTCTCACCTCAAAGGGCACAGGTAACACACACATACTCTTGTTTTGCTGCAAAGCCTGGAACTTCCCCTCTGAGCAGTGACTGCAGGGGTAGCACAGGTATGCTTTAATACATATGAGTTAAGCGATAACCACACGCTTGAAGTCTTAGTATATAAAAATTTTGTTTAAAAGCCAATCACAGTATTCCAATTATCAATTACTACTACATTAACCATTAGAGTGTCTACTGACTGTGCAGACTGTTAGTTAGAATATGGGACAACAAATTACAGCTTGGTGTTTGGCCACATCAGCTAAAGAGTAAAAAAAAAAAACTGCTGCTAATCTAATGTTGAAAATACAGGCAATGTCAAGAGAAGACTGAGGAACACCAGTAAAGTTTTAGAGACTTTTCCTTTGAATGTTCATTAAGTTAAGGCTTTATAAGAAAGGCCCTGGAGCAGAGACTCTCTGAGCTCATGCTGAGCATTCTGCCTGCAGATACACTCAAGCAACCACTTCCTTGCAGGTCTGCATCTCAACTCTAAGGCAGGATGTAGCCTACCCAGATAAAAACATACTAGTGCTTCTTAATATGCCCTAACTAATAAGAATTTCAAAGTTGTGTTTAACCACTACATTTTTACATAATTCTTCACATTATGTTGGTACATTAAATATGTTTTAGCTTTATTAGTGCATTTCTGAAGCCTTCTTCCAACCACTCATCCTGATCTATTACTGCCTATTCCTTTCATTGTGCCAGTATATTTCTTAATGGAGCAGAGGAATAAAAAATTTTGGAGAGGTGGATTACAACCCAACAATTGTTGATTAGATCAAGAGGGACAAATCTCAACAGTGAAGGATAGAACAACTGCAGCAATGGATGGATTGCTACAGGAATTAAATGAAAATACCATTTCCCAGTGATTTGGCTAGTTTTCTTCAGAAGGAATTTCATAGGCAGGCTGTTGTCCTTGCAGAACAAAACAGAAACAGGTGACAAAATGAACAGACAAAAGCATTTTAAGATGCTCAGCAAAGTTGTGACATGGAACCAGGACAAAGTGGTTTCCCACTGTGCTCCTGATGTCCCTGCTCAGGATCTGAGTACAGAATATCCATCAGCAGCGGTTTCTCCAGCTATGCAAATGTCAGGGATGAACATATGGGTTCCTATTTGGATGAGTAATCATCCTATGAACATAATAATCTTAATCTGCACCAAGGGAAGTTTACGTTGGACATTAGGAGGAATTTCTTCACAGAAAGGGCGATTAGATATTGAAATGGGCAGCCCAGGGGGGGTGGTAGAGTCACCGCCCTGGAGGCGTTTAAGGAAAGGCTGGACGTGGAACTCCGTGCCATGGCCTATGCACACGGTGGTGTTGGGTCATAGCTTGGACTCGGTGATTTCAGAAGGCTCTTCCAACCTAACTGATTCCGCAATCGATCAGTAATTGCCAGTTACTGATTCTGGGGATGTTTCAGAAGACAGGCGTCATTTCCGTGACAGGGAGATGCTGAAGCAGTGGGACCGGATCGGCGGTGCCTCTCCCGACGACGAAGTGTCCCGCCTGGACCCTCTCTCCCCATCCCGCCGGATCCCCCTCGTCCCCCGCCGACCGCCCCTCCGCCGCCCTCAGCGCGGCCGCCACGCGCATGCGCGGCTCAGGGAAATCTCGCGAGAGGAGGACGAGGCGGTGGCGGCCCGGTGTGGCGCCGGCGCTGCCGCCCCCTGTGCCCCTGCCCTGCTAGCGGGCCATGGCGGCGCCGCCGGCCTCGCCCGGCCCCCGCGGCCGCTTCGAGCAGGAGCAGGACCGCGCCGTCCGCGCCCTGGTGCGCTGCGTGACCGGCCTGCCCGAGGAGGAGCTGGGCGGAGAGCGCTTCCAGGCGGCGCTCAATTTCGCCTGGTCCAACTTCAGGTCAGCGGGAGCGTGGAGGGTCCCGGTGCCTGCTGGGGGGTGTGGGACGGGGCCGCGGCCCGCCGTGCGCCGGGTCTGGGATAGCGCCGGGGGCCGTGTACGAGTCTCTGCCACAGATTCAGTAACTGCTAGTCCGTCACGGTTGAATCTTGGTCTTTTTGGGCTTTTCTCCTGCTGTGTTAAAAGGTGTCTTTCGGCGTTTTCATTTAGCCGCCCGAAACTTTGTTGGAGGGGGATACATTATGGTTGTATAAAGAGAGCGAGTGAGGAGGACCCCGCCAAATTGAGATAAACCTTCTGGCTAAGAATGCTGTGCTGCTTGTGTGAAAGGTTGTCGGTCTGCAGGAAGAGAACGTGTTTGGTGCTATTTCGGCTTGTTAGAAACGTGGGCTTTGTTGATTTTTAATACATCGTTTTTACTGCCTTAATATAGGCCGCCTAAACTGGCCTTACTGAAGTTTCACACACAGTTTTCACTTATCACAGTTATTGTTCCAGGCTATTCTGCCAGCTTGAGCTGGACTCGATGGTCCTTGTGGCTCCCTTCCAACTCAGAATATTCTGAGCAAGCTGTGAAACTTACATGATGTATTTCCAGTTAACCGTACTATCACTAACTGCTGCCTCCTTGAAATCGTATGCAGCTAGTAGGTAATGCATATAAAAGCAGTGCTGCTTTACATTTTTCATGCTGATAAAATGCAGTTTTGGTGGAGCAGTAGCATAACTGCATTGCATCTGTGAATCCTAACTACTAGTAAGCTCAAATAAAATTATTTTAATTTGCAAATCTCACCCTAGGTTTTGGTCGCCCAGGTGCTTGTGTAGCTGTGTGCTCTTGTAGATTCGGGAATTGTTGGAGTTTTATTTGGGTCTTGTATGTGTCAAGACAACGTGGGGTGGGGTGATGCAGAGTGAGCAGGAAACTTTTGATAGGGAGGGTTGGGAAGAGGAAGGGTTTTTTCTTGCCAGAATTTTTGCCAAGGAATGTGCATGGAACATCAGCCTGAAATTATCTAGTATTATGTTTGCATACAGTGAGACCTTAAGTTGTAGAAACACTCCTTAGTTTCAAGTTTGTGGAACTTGTAGTTTGTATTGTTGGATTTGATGATCCTTCTGTGCTGTAGTTCTGTGATCTAGCTATGTATTTTCATGCAGCACCCTAGTCCTCTTCTATTCATGATGTTCCCAACTTGCCTGAAAAATGGGGGTTTTTTTGCATGTATGTTAGTCATTAATTAAAGCTTTGAGTAACAGACTAAAGAATTTTCACTAATAACTTTGCTGCAACTTAATTTTTCTTTTCAGGACAGATTTTTGGTTTGATTTTTTTATTGTCTTTTCAGTGTGGTATTCTAAATCTTCCAGTTCTTATACTTACCTTTTTGAATTAATGATATCTTATATAAGCTAATGTGCTGTAATAAATTAGATATTTTCTTAAACCCGAATGTGATCTACTTAGTCAGTGCTTTATTTTACTGTTCTCTTGTTCCAAATCCTTATACACAGTTGAAATCAGACTAACGTCTGTAGTTAACCAAGTATTTTTTTCTTTTCTTTAATATGGGCCTATCTTCATCCTGCAGTGCTAGTTATTAAAAGTCCTTGCTAACAGGTTCACTTCTGGTTCATTACTTTGGCATTGAGGTGATTTCTTATTGTCTTTTAAATTTCAGTCTGTTTAGCTTAACTGTTGCTCATGATTGGGATTCAGCAGTTTTTATTTCTATTTGTGGTCATGAGAATTTTATTACTTTCTGTCACTTGTTGGAAACATTGGTTTGTTTTTGAGGGCATCTAGAGTGTCTTGACCTTGTGCTCAATGTTGTCACGTCTTATTCCCTGGTTTTTAAATCTCTGTATCTGAAGAACCTATTCATAGCCTTATTTAGTCTCCAAAGTCCATTTTACCTTTCACGAGTTCTTGTTTTGTCCCTGTACATATCTATACCTTTGTTAGTATATCTGTCTTTATTTTTGATCAAGCTCTCTTTCCTCTTCAGCACTCTCCCTTGTCCTTTATAAAAAGGAGCTTCTTTTGGGTTAAGAGGCCTTCCCATGTGGGTGTTTGTTTTGCCTGTGCCTGTGATGCAGGTCCCAGATAATTTTGTGCGTTTGACACCAATGCCTTTGATAACACAGTTCTTGATCTCCTTGCTCTACTTGACTTAGCAGACAGCATACTTTAATTGCTTAGTTTGCTGGTACAGTAGTAATTTTCCATTCAGCTTAAGAGTGCTGCTTAGATGTAACCTGCATTCAAGTTTTTCCATCTTTCAGGCCAATTATATTTAATCCTTCTTGAGATAAGAGATGCCAAGATTGAATTTTGAATTTTGTTAGTGCTTAATGCTGTTGCTGAATTAAGTGTGCATTATTAAACTAGTAATGTTGTTTTCATATATGTAAATCAGTTTTATTTTCTTCCTTACTTCAGCTTCCTTTTAAACATTCTAATGCAGATTTCTTACACAGATTTCACCGTTTTCTTGATGTGAACAGTCATAAAGTAGAGAGAACAATTGAAGGGTAAGCTTTATGTCTATATGTTAATAATGCATTAGTTATATATATATATATATATATATATTTAAAATCCTTCTTGATACTATTTGTGTTATTAGAATACATGAAAAATTGGTAATTCATTCTGACCTTGGAAAAGCTGCAAGCTGGAAAAGACTAACAGAAAAATTTCTGAACTTACCACTCCCAAGTACTGAAGAAACAAAGGTATGTATCTTGCAATTTCCTTGTTCTTGTTCTTTTTTCCTTTGGTAGTAATGTGTTGGAAATTTCAGGTGACTTAGTAGTGGGCTTTGGAGTTGCTGTTCAGGTCATGGATTTCCAGAAATGCAAATGCATTTATTGTCTTCTCAGGGTTTCAGCACATGGAGTTTCATGATTTAAAGTACAAGATCTCATTGCAGAGCAAGGTGTTTTAGGATCAGCATTGTGCAGATGCTGTAGCTAGAGTCTAGGTGAATCTAGATTCCTGTCTCTTGTAAAATAACAATGAACTGAGCATTTCTTATTCTTTGCCATTTTTTTTTTTACCTTAAGTAATCCATCTGAGTGTTTTGGTTTTAGGGTTTTTGGTTGGAGTGCTCCTGTTCCGTAGCTGCCATATTGAGAGTGGGGGTGTGTTTCACCATTGATACACTTTGTATCAAACAAGTTTAGGATATGGAATGGATGAATATGGCAAAAGTTGTCTCACTTAGTTTTCTTTCCAGTGTAGCAGTGTAATAATGAATTGAATCTTAGAAAGTTCCCGCTGTTGGGAGATTTAAGCTTCTGATTTAAGAAGTGGTGGTCCATATAATGGTGTTCTTTAATAGAGCTATCTGTTCCGAATTGCAGTCTGATTTTACTTCTCATTGAGCTGACATTTATCTTTCTTTGCGTGTTCTAGGTTCCTTCTAGTTTGTGGGGCAAACCCAGGAGCCCTTAATAGATTACACGTATTCAGTTACTATACTGTAGTCTCTAGATTTTTGAAATTATACCTCTAGTAGTGCTGGTTTTGAGATTTGAATGAAATTAAAACCAACCTAACCAAACACCCAAGCAAGCATTTAATACTTGAATGTTGCAAGTAGCCTAAGATCTTTTTAATTTCCTTTTCTTTTTAAAAATGCAACTGGGGTGTGGCTGGAGGTAGATTAATCTCATATTTGGGAAGTTAAATGGCATTTAGTTTTTAGCAGTGACATATAACTGGGAAGATTAAGTATTTATTGGTTTCTGTAACTGATAAGTGGAACACCAGCTCACACATGTGGTTTTGTAAATGACCTACTGGTTTTCTTTGACAAAATCAGTAATGTTCAGTAGGAACATATTGCAATCCTTATATAGTAGGTATCATGCTACTTTATCAGAAATTTGAATATTTTTTTCTAAAATGCAAGTGGAACTTATTCCAAAACAGCTATGTGTGTTTATGAATGTATGAAAGTGTATAAGGATTTAGACAGCAGAATCTCCATGTCTAGATGTGAAATGGTTGGCTGAAGGTCTTTGTAAAGTTAAAATGAGGCCAAAGAAATTTTTTTTATAGTAATAAATGGTTGTACATTGGTAAACAGATTTTAGGGAACAGACAATAATAAAATCTGTGGACCATACCAGTGTTGGCATAACATTCTAACCTGATTGAAGGCCTCTGTTTCACAGCTGCAGTACTGGAGTTAAAGATTCATCCTTAATGAATTATGTAGATTTTCAGATCTGAAAAGATATTGTGAACATGATATTAAAATGTAGTGATTTTAGCTAACTTCATTTAGCCTCTGTTTGAAATAATGGACCATGTGAAAAGGGAAGCTAAGACTTGGTTTCCTGCAGGCACATTACCTGAGTCCTTCCAGTTCATCCACGTTTATGTGGCTGTCCATTATCCCTTAAGAAGTAAGTAAGTAAGTCCTCAGGTGACTTCTTACTTCCACAGTACTTGAATCTTTTCCATATTCTCTGATTATTGGCTCAGTAAGAGGCAGCATATGCTGTGGCTGCTTTTGAAGGGTTTGTATACTGATTGGCTAATTAATAAGCAGAAGAAAATGGATAACATTCAATATCATGTTTCAGATGTTATTTTTGTAATTCAGGACTGGGGAATGGGATCTAATGGGGAGCATTCCTGCAGATAATAGACTGACTTTGTTATTAAGCAAAATCTTTTAGAGCACTTACAGACTTGCTTTTTTCCTAATGTGTTTTAAAGACGGATGCACACTATTCCATACTGTCTCTTCTGTTGTGTTTGTCTGATTCACCATCCAACACCACCTATGTGGAAAAACCGAGAGTCAAAGAAGTGGGTGAGTTTATAAGATGTTTATATGGCTAATGAAATGTACAGTTCACAATGCAATCTGATAAGAAGGATGTTTTTCCTTTCCATTTTATTATCTCCTTCCCTTCACATTGCTTTATTGGTTGTCTTTATAATTTATGCATTTAAAATAGCTTGCAAGTCCTTCCTACCATGTTTATGTTGCATCACTTAATTAAGTTTTCCAGCCACTGAAGTACCTTGGGAACTCTCTTTGACTTGTACCACTATCACAAACGTTCTCCACCTATTCAGCAGTGCTTACATGCTCAAAGACAGACAATGGGTTTCTATCCTGAGTCTCTGTCTTGCACCTCAATATTAGATCTCTTGAAAAAGTTTTGGTAATGTAAATTCGTACATTTCTTACGTAATCAAGGAAAGGGAGATACATTTGAAGGTTTCCAGAGGGAGATCCCAGCTGCCTGCTTTCTAAAGTAAGACTTTTTCACTCAGTGCCTGAAAATGAGGCTTGTGCTTGAGTGGATACCATCCCCCGTTTGTTTAAGTGTTGTATCATAGACTGAAAGCAGAATATTTCAGACTAACCTAAAGAAAATCTTGCATCTTAAGATTCCTTTTTGAATGATCTCTGCACATTCCCTCGGCGGTGTTTTGAATGCACTTTCAGCCCATTCCAGGAATGTGAATATGAAGAAGTTATCTCAAACAACACTAATTGCAGTTGAGTAAGCTTCACATTTAAGATGTCATATGTTGTAAGTGTCGCTGTTACTTTGAAAGTATCGCACATCACAGATATGTGGTGTCTTTTTTGGAGAGTAAGACAGTTCTTGATTTATGTTGTTTACAGTCTGGGATCCTTGTGCATATTTAACTTATATATTTAGAATGTTTCCATTGAGCTAAATGGGACTTACTAGTCAAAATAAGTGGTATGTTGCATTCTTGCATGTTTTTCCAGAATTGAGGTATAGGGTGGTGTAATGTAATATAGTTAAATGTGCTGATGGCACACTGTGTTGCATATTTTTGAGAGTATAAGCAATAAGTATAAGTTGAGAATATACATGGTTGATATGTCACAATTTATGTCATGTTGAAAGTGCATAACCTTTCTAATGGAACAGTGGTGTAACTTTAAATGGAAATGTCTTTTGTTTTAGCTATAGAGTATAGAGCTACTTTTAACTTTTGTAGTATTTTAGAGGAAAAGGAAGTCAGAGCTTTGTGATACTTACTATTTTTATATTTCTCTTAGAAAAGGAAGAAGAATTTGATTGGGGAAAGTATTTGATGGAAGGAGAAGAAATTTACTTTGGCCCTGGCATAGATACACCAGTAAGTAATTTCTTAAGGTAAAAACCCCAACTGTATAAACTGTTTTGGAGTGTGTTAGAGACCTGATTGAGCTGTCGTAGTTTGTATGCTCTGTATGTTGATTCTTGCAGGATTTCCCAGTACTCTCCTCAATTCCATGAAATAACACAGACCCAAGCAGAATAACAGTAATACAAATACTGTTGTTTTTCCCAGTGTTTTGCCTTAGTCCTGCAATTAAACTGTCTTCTTCTGTGGACCCGTGCTTCCACCTAATCAGAACTTACTGCAGTTTTGTGATCTTTTCCAGATCTCTCATTTGCTGATTATTAATGTTGTGTATGACTAAACTCATTCCTTGTTAGACAGTTATGTAGCCCTAGTGTCCTGAATTTATAGTGTAAAAAGGAGTAGTTAATATTTGGCTTGAATAGGAGCTGAATATAGATGTGTCTGCAATGTTGTACTGAAGTGTCGTGGGGTTTGTTGCACTTCATAGGATTGGTCTGGAGAAAGTGAAGAGGAAGAGGACACTCAGCCCTTGAGCAGGGAGGACTCGGGTATTCAAGTAGACAGAACACCTTTAGAAGACCAAGATCCAAATAAGAAGACAGTACCTAATGCTTCCTGGAAAGGTTAGAATAAGATGTAATTCTTCTGATATAGATAATAAAATTTAGCAAGATAATGCAGCTTTTTTTATTATTCTTTAGTGAGGTATTGTATTACAGATCTATAATTGTAATGCAAGATGCATGTTGCTGTTCGTTGTTCGTTAATGATGGAGTTTTTTACAGTAAAGAAACAATATGGTAAGTTTGATCTGTTTTCCCTTACTGCTAACACAGAAGAATTCTGTTCATTCCTGTGGAAATTTACATGGATATTCCAATATAGAAATGAAAACTTAAAGTAAATGCAGCCTGTATTTGTATGGATATAATGTACATTTTTATTACTAAGTATCAGAATGCTGAAGAAAAATTTATTTTCCAACATAAATAATTAGCTTGGTTGTGGGTGTGAAATGTTTCTGAAAAAAAAAAAAGTTTATTTAGTAAAAACACTAGTGGCTTTCTCTTGAATAGCTCCAGGGAGTATTAAAGTAGCTGTATTCTTTTTCATAAAATATTGAGTACAGTTTACCTGGCACATGACAAGTGCATAGTGTATATACACTAGCAGTGCATATACTAGCAGTAGCTATCTAACTGGGATTAGGCAGAGTTCTTGACAATCACATTTTAGAAAAAACTGTTTTAGTTTATGTACTAAATGTCTAATAAAAAGGAATGTAGTGAAAAGGTTGATGACATTTGGCAGTTTATTTTATAAGTCAGCCTCATTTTGTATATAGCATTTGAGAATTGCCTGAAGCAGAAGTGCATTTTTGAGAAAAACCTGAAAACCATGTAAATCTTCAAGCTTAGAGAATCATAGATCTTGAGCTGGAAGGGACCCTCAAGGATCATCAGAGTCCAGATCCTGGTCCTGCATAGGGTCATCCTCAAGAATCACACCGTGTGCCTAAGTGTGTTTTCCGAACATTCCTTGAACTCTGTCAGGCTGGTGCTGTGGCCACTTGCCTGGGGAGCCTGTTCCAGTGTCCAACCACCTTCTAGATGAAGAACCTTTTCCTAATATGCAACCTAAACATCCCCTGACACAGCTTCAGGCCATTCCCTGGGCCCTATTACTGGTCACCAGAGAGAAGAGATCAGTTCCTGCACTTCCCCTCATGAGGAAGCTGTGAACCATGGTGGGGTCTCCCCTCAGTGCCCTCTTCTCCAGGTTGTATGGACCAAGTGGTCGCAGCTGCTCCTCATATGGCTTCCACTCTAAGGGTGTCACTGTCTTTGTAGCCCTCGTTTGGACACTCTCTAAGAGCTCTTTTTTACATCGTAGCACCCAAAACAGCTCACACTACCCAGGTGAGGTCTCACCACACTGAGCAGAGCTTATCATTTTAGGACTTTTGCAACATTTGGAAAATGTGGCATTTCTGTGTAAATTAATTTGTGTACAGTGGTATTAAATTCCCAGTGCAGTAAAGTGTAAATGCTTGTAAATTGTAATTCATTTGAAAACATCTGTGATTCTGCAGCTGAGTGAATAGGCTTATTAATAACTTCTTCCTGTGTTTTGTAAGCATTTCCTGCATAAATAAAAACGCCTTGCTGCCTGTCACATGTTTTCACAGTTGGTGAGCCTGATGCCCGCAGCTGGCTGGAGCAGCACGTTGTTCCTCAGTACTGGACAGGAAGGGCTCCTCGCTTTTCACATAGTTTGCACTTGCATTCCAACCTGGCTGCTGTCTGGTAAGAAAACAATATCACTTACATATTCCTTCCTGGCATACAATGCTAAATAATGGCTTTTAAAGCCTTTTTCTGTTGGAAGCATAAAGATATTATAGCTATTACAATTCACTTAAGAACAGAATTAAAGGAATGCAGATTAATAAGATGAACAAATGAGCTGCTTTTTCTATTAATAGATTCTTATCCTTTAATTTAATTTTTACTAAGTTTCTCATGTCAGAGGGAGGGATTTCATTTTTCAAGGATGCAAATTTTACTGCTGAATTTTGTTTGGCTTGACCCTTATGAATGTCTCTGAAGACCTAATATAGGTGTGTTGTAAGTGGTCCTGGAAGTGAGGTGTCCCCTGATGTTTAAAACTTTGAAATGTTTTTGTTGCCTCCCTTACAAAGGTAAACATAATTTTTTTGTGGGGAAGGAACTTTGAACAGTGTATTGCCATAATCTGCCATGGCCTTGGAAAGAAAATGAGAATTAAAAATAAAAGGGAGTCTAATTCTTTCCTGTCCCAAATTTTGATGTATCTGTAATGAAGTTCATTAGATTTGCCCTTGGTTTTCTTAATTTAATTAATTTCTTATTCAAGGAGTTATTTTAGTATAAGGTGGTTGTCTAGCCAGTTATGAACCACAATTTGCAATGAATATTAGAAAATGGGTAACATGAATAAAGCAATGCTACTTCTGCTGCAGTTGTTAGGAGATGTATGATTTACATATATGTATGATATATAACTAGTATTAGTTAATTTGGACTTTTTATTTTTGAGTGTGATTGCATAACTTTTGCCACTAATGATATTGAGTAAAAATATTAAAAATGTAAATAATCATTCTATACTTTGCTAAAACATGAAAAGGTACTGAGGATGGTTTACCAAGAATTGCATAAGACAGGATCATAAGAGCAAATTCTTAGGTGGCTATGAAAGTTTCCACTTCTTAAGTAAACTTCTGAGCTAAAGAGAGAATTTTCTTATATGGGTTAGAAAAATTGGTATTTAATTTTTTAGCTTAGTATTTTTTCTAGAAAGTAATGATAAGTTTTCATGGCACTGAATGAGAAATAACTGAATCATTAAAAAAAAAAGCCTAAACCCACAATCTCCCTCCCTCTCCTGACCCTAAAATATTGGAAATTCAGTACTTCAGGCATGTGCTACTTAATTTCTTGTCTTGCTATGTAAGGCAAATGATATTTGAGTGTTTTCCACAGTATCTTGCTTAACAATATGAAAATAAACTGGTTTTTTATATGCTTAAAATGTCCCCATGAGCACTGAATCTGCTCAGATGTGAGCAGAACAAAACTGAGCCTAAGATTATTGCTTCATTCCTACTTTCAGGTGATTCAGCTATTATTTCAGCCATTAAATTGTTTTCATTTCTTTTTTTCTAAGGGACCACCATTTGTACACCAGTGATCCTTTGTACGTGCCAGAGGAGAGGACACTGGTGACAGAAACTCAGGTTATACGAGAAACTCTTTGGTAAGTTCAGCATCACAAAGCTTGCATTTTAACTTTTAGTATTTCTCTCAAGGAAGTGAGAGGTCTGTCTTTGAAGATGTCCGAAAAAAGAATTATTACTGAGCTTTTAATTTACACTGTTTCTGACAGTAAAGATGCTGCATATACATGTTTACCATTCACATTTGAGGCACTGGAACAGGTTGCCCAGAGAAGCTGTGGATGCTCCATCCCTGGCAGGTTGGGTGGAGCCCTGAGCAGCCTGGGGGGGGGGGGGGGAGGGGGTGTCACTTCATGGCCTGAAGGCTGGAACTATATGATGTTTAAGGTCCCTTCCATTCTGTGATTCATGAAGAACAAAGTTGCTTACTACGTTTTTTTGGCATTGATTATTCAAGTCTAATCGTTAAAAAAACCCGAATTGTTCTTATTTTGTCCCTGTGGATTTATAAAACAGTGTCCAGTTTTAGAAAGCGGACTGAGTCATCCTGTAGCTGGAAATTATCTCAACTGGAAAGAAACTTTGAGAAATATTTACTTCATGCCAGTGTTTAATTGTTCTTGTTCTGGCAACAGCTTACAGTACCAATAGCATCATACTTGAACTCTGATCTGTTGCTCAAAGAAAATAAACTTTTAGGCAAGGGAGAGCTAGTTCTTTTATTAATTGTATGTAAGTCCATTAAGGGGGAAAATTACTACTCTTTTTGTTTCTTTTCAAGGCTACTTTCAGGAGTGAAAAAACTTTTTATATTTCAGCTGAATGATGGAAAAGTGACTGTGCGGAATGATATTATTGTAACTCATTTAACCCATGTAAGTTGTTTCTGAATCTCAGAGGAATATGTCATTAGAAAGGTGTAATTTGTGGGAATGGAAAATTAAACTGCTTGTGGAAATTTCTGCAAATTTTCTACATATTTCTGCAATTGTGTTTTGTCTAAGTAAGAGCATCTGACTTAATAAAACTGAATGGGCTGTTCCTGTATCTGAGAATGTGATGAAACAATAGCAATTGCAGAATTTTATAGTATTTTATTTCATAAAACTAATATTGTAATTCAGTTTTTAGGCTTTATGAAATACAGTTTTTGTTAGATGATTCTAAAAGATTGTTTGTTTGTTTGTTTGTTTGTTTGTTTTTAGAATTGCCTGAGATCTGTACTGGAGCAGATTGCAGCATATGGGCAAGTTGTGTTTAGACTACAGAAGTTTATTGATGAAGTGATGGGACACAGCCCAGAAAGCATAATGCATGGAACAGTTTCCACTCCAAAGAAGACTACTGAAGCCCCATTCAGAACCTACCAAGCTTTTATGTGGGCTTTATACAAATATTTTATTAGCTTTAAAGAAGAACTTACTGAAATTGAAAAATGCATAATCAACAAAGGTACAGTGCAAGGGAAGTTTTACATGAGGGGAACACACAAATAATTAACACTGACAAAATTTTCTTTTCCGTTGGATGTTATTTTGTGCATCTTATGTTTTTTTTCATTTCTAGATAAAACAGTCACACTTTCAATAGTAATAGATAAGCTGTCTCCTAGACTGGCACAGCTGAAGATACTTCACAAGGTGTTCAGTACAGGAGTAGCAGAAGTACCTCCTGATACCAGAAATGTTGTACGAGCATCTCATTTGCTTAATACCCTCTACAAAGCTATTCTTGAATATGACAGCGTTGGAGAGGCATCTGAGCAAACGGTAGGGGAAATAATTCTTTCCTTAATAGAACAGCACACTTGAAGTAACTAAATCAGTTACTAGATTTAGTAACTACTGCATTACTTTTTTTTTTTTTTTTTTGACATGAGTTCACTCAACCTGGATGAAAATGGATTTATGAGAGGATCAAGAGCAGTGTTTTTTGAGGACTGAGGTGAAGGACTGTGGGAAATTAGAGGCCAGGACGCTGTTTTGGAAGAGGGAACGTGAAATAGCTTTCCCTCCTATTTCTACTACTTCATAATTCAGTTAATGCTGAAATATGGGAGTTTGGATTTTTACAGTAACTTGATTATACTACTGAAAATGTAGTTGATGTCATTATATCCTTTTGTTTTCCTGATTTTGATGTTATGAAACCACAGTGTTTTATTGACTATCCCTTACTGTTTCAGAGATGCTAAAATGAAAAAGTGCTGTTTGGATTTGTGATGGCAAGAGTAACAAGGGGAACCATGAACAATATAGGCTTCCATTAAAAAAAAAAAAGCTGCAATTTTTAGTTTAACATTTTATCTTTAACATTCTTTAAGTGTGGTTATGTATATGTTGTGAATTGTGATTGCACAATTTAGAGATTAGACTTCACAATATTGCTTTCAATGCTTGGTATAAAAACATTCAGCCAGTTTGGTTTTTTTCCCCTTTAAATTCAGGTATCCCTTTTGTTCTCTCTCTGGGTTGAAACTGTGAGGCCATACTTACAGACAGTGGATGAGTGGATAGTCCATGGTAATTTGTTTGATCCTGCAAAGGAATTTATTATTCAGAGGTAGGAATACTTGATAGTAGACACACATAATGCTGTGCAAGTAAACCTGTTGTAGAACCTAGAGTAAAGGGTAACAGTAAAAGTAGGTTTTCGTATTTGTTATTTTGCTTAAGAAATAATTTCTTAACCATACTTCTGTAACTTGTCCCACACTTCCCATTAGGGAAATTACATAGGTATGGATCTCTACCACATATTGTTCTAGAGCAGAAATCAATTATTTTGTGTTTTTTCCATCTGTAGTAAATAATGAGCAGGCTGACTCTTGAGTGTACTGACGTTTTTTAAAAGCAATTAACTATTTTTCAAACCCAAGACATTGGCAAAATTTCCAAAATTTACTTTTTGATTCTTCTACTAATCTTAAGTTGTTATGAATCAAACATTATTTGGAATTAAAATACTCATTGCTTCTGAAATGTTGTAAAGTTAATATGGTGTCTTGAATTACATGCACATGCCCTAAACATTACTTGAGCTGTTAATTTTTGTTCTGTTGCTATGCTACATTTTGTTGGTCCCTTTTTTTGACAGCTTGGAGTGGGAAGAGAATATACAAATTAAAGTTTTGGCTTGTAATTACAAATCCATTTTTACCTATCTGCCAAACTTAATTGAATCTGTGTCTTTTAACACATGTTGAGGTGAGCTTGAAGTAAGACAGCAGCTCTAGAGTACTATTGTAATGATTCCTTAGTAGCAAAGATCCTTAGCATCCTTATTATGTCCTCTCTCTGTGGCTCTATAATTGTGTTTTCAGTGCTACTAGCAGGCTGATTCTAACTTGTATTTATGCTTAATTTTATTCACCTGATTTTAATTGTCTAATTTAGATTTTTCTGTCTGACTTCAAAGACCAAATTGTTTATCTGATATAAACAAGAAAGAAATCCAGAGTGAACTGCAAATTGAGTTTCACCTACTCTAGAATTTTTTGGCTATCCTAGTAGTAGTTACTTCAGTTTGAGGTTTTATGTAAGTCTGCAAGTCAGTCACTCATCATTTTGACACTAAGGATGCATGCCACTGTGAATAATTAACATCCTGGACAAGTTTAATTATAATTGCTCTATTTGACTTGCTGTTGGGGTTTATTTTGTTGTACAGTTGTTTTATCTCCCATGAGCTAATTGTTTATCCTTTTCAGAATGTCTAAATAGTTTGCAAATCAGGATGAGATAATTTTGTACAGTTTTGATAATGCTTCATAACTGTTCTAAGAGAAAGGCAAAGCACAGAACAAAGAGGATACATATCCTCTAGTAATGAAGTTTCCTTTTGGAAAGGAAAATATAAGAGCTTTTTATTTCTTTGCAGAAACAAAAATGTTCCAGTTAATCACAGAGATTTTTGGTATGCTACCTACACGTTATATAGTGTGTCAGAAAAGACAGAGAATGAGGAGAAGATGAGCGATAATGCCAGTGCCAGTTCTGGTAGTGATCAGGCCCCTTCAAGCAGACAGCACACAATGGTTTCTTTTCTGAAACCTGTGCTCAAGCAAATTATCATGGCTGGAAAATCCATGCAGCTGTTGAAGAACCTTCAATGCAAAGATGGCTCTCCACAGCAGGCTGCATCAAGAGGTGAGGTGTCAGTTTTCACAACATTGGCTTTCTAACAGTATGAGTGCATTTTTGATAATAGGCTTCCTCTGGCTTGAGAATAATAGAGCACTGTTGAATGCCAGTATCATGGTTGATAACTTCAGGTCTGATGGAAAACACTCTTCTAATGCAAACAAATGAAAAGAGCAAAGTGAATAAAGTTGAGAGCTCCATGTTCTTTTATTTCTTTTTTCTCAAACTTCTTTTCATGTGCTTACAAAACAATTTTTTTTTTTTGCTATGAGAGAAAAGCAGTTTGTATGTTCTAATAGCAAAACAGGTGTTTTTTTATAAATAATTGTTTTCCATTACTCAGTGGTTGAGTAATCTAAGATAGCATGTGGAATTAGTTTTTTTTAAAGTTTACTCGTAAGTAGATGAAATGTGTTTGGATATCTAGGATATTCTTTTTGAGTGTTTGTAAAACATAATACAACATTGTAACTAATGTTGGGTTTGGGGTTTTTTTTTGCTTTTTTTTAAGGAAACAGATGTTTTCATTTTGCTGCTTTTTCATGTTTAAAAGCAGAGCTAGTTAAATTATTTTGGAGACTCACTTCATTAAATACTGAAAGATTGTCAGGTGCTAAAAATTAATTGCCTTTGCACCTGAAGTAGGAAGTTCTTTACAATCTCTAAAATATTTCAGATACCTATTCTGCAGTGCATTTGAACATACGGCTGACGTTAGGCATTGGGCTAGTCCTATAATGCTAAAAACATATTTGAGGGTATTTTGTTTTCTGATTAGTGGTCTGAATGTAGTATTTTAAAAGTTACCTTCTGAATGTTGGACTGTGGAATTCTTCTAGTTCAGACGATGTTTTCTGCAATGTGTTTGTTGCCCAATTCAGATGCTGAACGGAAGAGTTTATATACACTATTCCTGGAGTCCGTGCAGTCTCGCCTGCGGCACGGGGAGGAGTCTGTTCCAGACATTATTACAGAACAGCAGGCTACAAAGCAGAGCCTGATAAAGATGCAGTCTATAGCAGAAAGACACTTGGAACTGGATGATGTCCATGACCCACTGCTGGCTATTAATTTTGCCAGGTAAATGGATGATCTTCCTGCTGTGTTGTTGAGAACGATAGCCTGGTGACACTCGGTAGTTCACATTTTCATTGCTGCTGCTGCTGCTACTGAAAACCAGCAAACTCAGAATAAAGACGAGCACCAGCAGTCAGTGACAGAAACTAAATAGACTCTCTGCTTCTGCATGGTTAAAGAAAAACAATTAAAATCAGTGAAGAATGTGCTACTTGAAATTGATAACATAGAAAATTGGAGTAGTCTTTATCATAGCAGGCTTTTAGCAAATAAGTGGTTTAGTAGTGAATGCCATTGTAAAATCAGAACTTTTCAATGAGTTTGCTTGGTTTTTGCAAATGATGTCCTTAATTTGCGCCAAGTATATTAGAAGAATGCAGCTTCAGTTTTGCTGTGCTTAAATAATTTAACTGTAAGAGCCTTCCAAAATTCATGTTACTTGCATAAAAATTCTTCATTCTTCATAGTGAGGGAAGTCCTATAGAGAGTATAAATGTCTTGGAAATTAGCAGGAAAGATAAACTCTGAAAATCATATTATATGATTACAAATAAGAAAATAGCTATTTATGTTTTTATTAAATACTAATTTTCATTAAAAAAAATTTCATGTTTTCAAACTGAAAAGAAGGAGGAACTTGTTTTAAAGAAATCACAGATAGGACTTTGTTTCCCTTGTTTATTTGGACTATTCTAGTTGTCAAAATTGCTACATTAATTCAGCATCCAGCTAATTCAGTTTATCCAGGCAATAGCTGCTATGAGCCAGACTTCCTCTTAGAGTGGTTACAACTGGCAACTAGCTTTTTATAAAATATTACAATAATTTGATGCTTTCTGTATAAAAACAAACTTACCAAATCCAGACCACAGATACTCTCTTCCCATCATATAATATTATAGATAATATGAAAAGACCCCATAATTAAGATGGCTCCAGCCAGTTCTCCATGTGTGGGGTGGTTTTTGGCTAGTTTTGTTTTCGGTTTATTTGCTTGTTTTGTAGCTGTTTGGTTGAATTTTTACTTTGTTTCTTTAATTTTATTTTTCTTTCCTGGGAAGCTTATCTGAGTGCTGTGTATGCACAGTATAGTTCTAAAAGTTCCTATCAAAGTGGGTTTGTTTAGTAAACTGTATAGTATTTGATGTTTTTCAGAAGCATGGCTTAAGCAGTTACGTGTTTGTAGAATGCTGCCCACTGCGATACTCTTATGTCTGGTGATACACAAACAGTATGATGGATCACTGTATAGGCTGGATACTTAATCTGCTTATAATCAGCTTGTATTACCCTTGCATCATATATTTCAGAGCAGAGGACCCAAATTTGATGAAAATCTTTGAAGGTATGACATTGTTTTATACCTTGTATGAATAATGAGCCTTCTTCCCTAAGTATCTTGTTTTATTTTGAAGATTGTATTTGGAGCAGAGTGACTTTCATGAGAAGTTTACTGGTGGGGATGTCTGTGTGGATAGATCCTCAGAATCCGTGACCTGCCAGACTTTTGAACTGACACTGAGGTCTTGTCTTTATCCTCACATAGACAAACAATACTTGGAATGCTGTGGTAATTTGATGCAAACTTTAAAGAAGGATTATAGGTAAGAAAGTAGACTTTTTCCCCCTTAACTTTGTTTTTTGACTACCAGTGGTATGTCATCAATAAAAGAAGTGTTGTGTTTGTACTCCAGTTTGATGAAAGGCTATAATGTCATTGAGGAGAAGAGGGGGATCTGACATGATGGACTCTTGGGTGAAAACTTGGTCTGGCTTGAATCAACAGCAAAGCTGTCATTTGTTATCAGTGGATGTTTGGTGGGGATATTATTTCCAACAGTATTTCTTAGTGGTATTGTCATATTAAATTCATTTTAGGGAGAGGGGCAAGATTTCCAAACTGTGCTATTTCAGAGAATTACCTAGCCTGTAGGATAGCTTCCAGTGAAGTTAGTGAAGCAGTTAAAGCTTACAGGGAAAAATGCCTGATTAAACTAAGGATTTACTGTAGACTTTATGTTTGTATTCAATACTGAGTTTTTGCTGTGAAGAGTTTTAAAAGACTTTTATTTCTGCAACAGTTGTGTTTTGCATTCACTTGTATGATGAGACTCAGGAAATGTGTTTCTCCTTCTTCAGGCTTGTAGAATATTTACAGGCAATGAGAAATTTTTTCTTACTTGAAGCTGGAGATACCATGTATGACTTCTATACATCTATTTTTGACAAAATTAGAGAAAAGGAAACTTGGCAGAATGTTGCTTTCTTAAATGTTCACCTACAAGAAGCAGTTGGACAACGCTATCCGGAGGACAGTGCAAGGTAAAGTGAAAAATGTGCTTTAGTTATGTTTCTTTCACACTTAGCTGTGTTGATGTACTTAACTTGCCTAAGTTGTTTTTTTTGTTTGTGTGTATTATTTTGTATTTTATCATGCATTTATAATATTGTGTCTTTTAATGAAATTTTGAGCTGTTGTCCTCTTTCCTACCCAAGTCCTCCAGATTTAATCAGACAGTTGTGGTTAGCAGTGAGAAATAGAAATTAGTGAAACTAACTGCTCATTTAAAACAGATTCTCACCAATTGCATTACTTTTTTCCTTGCATAGGTTGTCAATATCGTTTGAAAGTGTTGATACAGCAAAGAAGAAACTCCCTGTCCACACCTTAGATGGTTTGACATTGAGTTACAAGGTAGTGAGTTAAAATTGCTGCAGTTCTTATTCTAAAACAGATTTAAAATGTTTTATTAAAGCGGCTTTTATTTTCTATCTTTATTATCCTCTTCGCCTCCTAGGTTCCTTGGCCTGTGGATATAGTTATAAGCTTAGAATGCCAAAAAATTTATAATCAAGTTTTTCTGCTCTTATTGCAAATAAAGTGGGCCAAGTATAGTCTAGATGTTCTACGATTTGATGGTAAGATATTTCTTCAATTAAAGATACTCTGTTTTGTGGTCTAAGGATATGATTAGTCTTCTGCTTTCTACACTAAGTAGTATAAACTAGTTAGAATTTTGATTAATTCTATAAAATAATAATCTGTGTTAGTGTCACAAATTGCGTGTATTAGGCTGGGCGTGTATTTCACTTCTTTTCAGCCAGAGGGACAGCTCCATTCATGCATTCTCTTTGTCTCTTTGATTGAAGTCTAGTTAGTTATTTTGAAAGTATGTTACTTCATTCTGCAAACTTTGCCCTTGAAAGAGTCTGTGTACCACACCCTAATGTTTATGTACATCTTTTTATGATTAATACTTTGCAGACAAGTTAAAAAAACAAGATAAAAAAAGACTCTATTTGAGATTGAAACAGCGAACTGTTGGGTGATTATAGAAAGAGATTTTTTAGTGTTTCCTTCATCAATATGTTTGTACTCTTCCTGACCCATATAAAGTGGATATAGACTTCATGTCTTAGAAAAATAAATTAGAAAGTTGATGGGTTCATCTGTATTTTGAACATCAGCTAAGTAATTATCTTCCTAAAAGTATGTGGTTTTTTACTGTTTAGGCTTTATGGGTATGACTTTTTGGTTAAGTCTTTTCCCAGAAAACGCAACACTCTTGCTTTTTAAAAATTTTATTTTATTTTTTTTAAGAACTAGTCTCTGCTGCAGAAAACTCACAGGTTAAGGAAGGAACTTCATTAGAACAAGGAATGCTTCCTGCATTTGGACCACAAAAAGAAAGTATAAAACAACAAATACATCGCATGTTCCTCTTAAGAGTGAAACTTATGCATTTTGTCAACAGCCTGCACAACTACATCATGACTAGGGTTTGTCTTATATCACAATTTCATTTATATTAGGACCTTGTAACTGGAGATGCAGTATTCATTTTCCTTTAAAACCTACCCCCCACCCTCCCCAAACAAAAATGCTAATATAATGTCCTTTCTGCACATGTTTAAGTTTCAAGTTGGCCATTTTAAATCAGTAATTCTAAAAATGCTTTAGAAGTTTTACATGCATGTAATTGATCTTTGGTTATTACTGATTTTTTTTTCTGTTTCTCACAGTGCTAGATGACTTAAGCACATTAATGTAGAAAGAGGTTTCTGTAAGCTGTAACTAAAGAGCTATTATGCTTATAAAAGTGTTACAACAGATATTTTAGTTAGATGAACTCTTCTTAAAAATGTCTAGTACACGGTGTATACATGACTTTCCAAATACAAAGGCAATGCCTGTAGATACAAACCTGCTCTATTATTGCCTTTTTTGCTTTTAAAAAAATCAGTATATGCTCCAGTTCAGCCTCTCTGGGGATAGTTGCTGTGTCCTTGTGTAGTAGCAGTATATCTATTTATGTTAGGAATGTTGCTGTGTAATTATGAGAAGAGCTTGAAATTTTTGCTATTGATGGTAATTTGGAGCTAATCCTAAAATTTGAGAGGGAAAAGCAAATGAATCATGCAATTTCAGGCTCTTTAAAAATATATTGTAAGAGAGTTATAATTACTTGTGTGCAGCATTGAATTTAATAACTTTTGTCTTCTTTTTAAGATTCTCCACAGTACAGGCTTGGAGTTTCAGCATCAGGTAGAAGAAGCCAAAGATTTAGATCAGTTGATAAAGATTCATTATAGATATCTATCTACGATTCATGATCGCTGCTTACTGAGAGAAAAGGTGGGTAAAAAATTAGTATATTTGATATATTGAGTTATCAGGACAAGAAAGTAGTTTTGTACAAATTATGCTGTCTGTTTTGCAGCATACATACTAAGCTATATATAGGTACTCATTAGGAAGTGGTAGCTTTTCACACTAAAGATCCAGTTTCCCTTGTTGTTATTAAGGAAAGAGGATAAAATTAAATTCTTAATATTGGATACTACATGACTTGTTCCTTTTTAGAAGCTGGGAGTTTTGAACTAACTGAGGCTTGTTGAAGTTAGGAAGATCATACATAGTGGTATGTTGGGGAATGGAGATACCTGGATAGCCTTGTAACCTTTTATTCCACATACTGTCTATGTAAAGTCCACATCAAGTAGTCAGCTGGGAAATGGAGAACAAATACAAACACCTTCACTTTGGAAGAATCACACTGTACTTAGGAGATTTGTTTTTACAGGTCAGATTAAATGGCATGTGAAACCTTTGTATTACAGTGTAATAATGAAAATTTTTCTGCTTAAAAATTAATTTCTGACTTACTCCTTGGGTTTTAATTATTTTAGGTGAGCTTTGTGAAGGAAGCTATAATGAAAGTATTAAATTTAGTACTGATGTTTGCAGACCGTTGGCAAGCTGGTTTAGGGGCTTGGAAGTAAGTACGCATACGTAAAATTCTATATGGTCATAATTCTGTAGCTCTGAGTATGATTTTGTGCCCAGGGTCGCACCTCCAGGTGAGGCTGCAGCAATGCTGAAATCAGTGGGGCATTAAAATTAACCCCCTTTGCCCATCTAGCTGTGCTGTGTTTGATGCACCACAGGGTGGGGTTTGCTCTCCTGGCTGCCTGGGCATCCTCCCTGCTCACTCCTGTTGAGTTCTTGTTGATCGGCACCCCCAGATCCCTTTTTGCAGCCACTCCTTTCCCCATTTGTACTTCTGTTTGTGCAACCTGCTGCTTGAAGAATGAATGATACTGGGCAAGTCTCCAAGGCTATGTCAAAACACTCAGAAGTTGATGTATGGTCCTGAAGCCAGCTGGTGTGGACTGGCTTACTTCATATTTTTCAGGACTAATTTTCTTCGGCACACATACTACCTAAAACTTAGATCTCACTCTCCTGTGACATTAGGAAGTTGCTATTTTTGGAGTGTTTTTCTCATTCAGAGTGTCAGAAATTATTTGTGAATGCTGTTGATAAAGACTGAAACTCAGCGCATGTGGTTGCATGCTCTTGGACATGGCAGGAAAAAGTCATAGCTGGTGTTATCTGTATCTTCTTGGGAGAGGGAAAAAGGAAAGGAGTGACTGTTGTGAACTATGTCTTCTCCCTTGATTGGTGAGTGCTAGCTGACAGAGTCCAAAGTGGAATTCAAGAGATGACCGGAGAGTAAAGCAGTGTGGGTGTCCCTGTTTTACTGACCGTGTAGGTAGGTCCCCAAGGACCTCTAAAGCAGTAAGGACCAGGAAAGGCTCTCTTGCTTACAAACCTATGTAGGAATGATAGGTGTCAGAATCACATACCTCCTCCAAGTCACTGCAGAGATTTCTAACATGATGAGGAAATAATTAATGCCCCTTTGATGGTGCTCAGATGCTCCTGTCAAAATTGCCTTTGTTTTTTAAAAGTAGAATATGCAGGCATAACTGAAGTATTGTAAGTTCAAGCCAGAATTCTATGTAAAGAGTACTTTTGTCATTTACTGTGAAATTTTGGTCATATTTTGAAGATAGCATAGGGGCTGGTCTGTTAAGCATTCCTGTGTCATACTGTTTTGTAGGATGGAATCCATAGAGAAGATGGAATCTGATTTTAAAAACTGTCACATGTTTCTTGTGACTGTTCTCAACAAAGCTGTCTGTCGAGGCTCTTTTCCCCACTGTAAGTACGTGAGGCTTTTCAAATACCTGCACTTAGACACGTTTGCTAGGAATGTGTTTATGTTTTAATCTGTTCTAATGTTTGTTTGCGCATTTTGAATAATCTCATTTTGTGAGTTATGCACAGAGGGACACCAAGTCTTACTGTTACTAAGCTAAAGTCATTATTCTTAAAGAGTATTTGTGCCAAGCTCTGTGACAGCTATCTTCAGTTTATCTGTTTACTTGATGAGGGGGAAGGTATGTAGCCAAGCAAGTGACAAGCAGTTCTCTAAACTAATGAAACTAAGTTCTGGGAGCATAGAAGAGCATTCTTTTTGTTAGTATTGGGAATGACAACTGTGGTATGCCTTGAGCAGATAAGATTTTAGTGTTATGGTGCCTCAGCTGCAACTGCACTGGGCTCTTGGCTCTGCCCATCTGTTGGAAGTTACTTCCTTGGCAGCAGAAACAGTAGAGGATGACATACCTATACTTCCACTTACAACCTGCTATGAGCTTAAATTGTTAATCGGTCCCAGTTTGAATTAGGGGGGCAGCTGCTTGGCTCAGTGAGGCTGTTGGGCATCAGGGTTAGCTGGGATGCAGATGGATGTTCTCCCAGGTTTCTACACCACCTGTAGATGTGCCTAGGGAACATGACTTAGTGGTGGACTGAGCAGTCTTAGGTTAATGTTTGGACTTGATTATTTTAAAGGTACTTCCCAACCTAAATGAGTCTGTGTCTAAAACAGGCAATATCAGCCATCACTGCTATTCACATCTACAAGAGCTTGTCTGCAGAGCCCTTAATGAGAATGGTTTGCTGTACATAAACCTTCACAACTTTTTTTTTATTATTTTTATGTACAACAGAATTACAAACAAAGGAGCTAATTTCTTACCAGTTGTTACCACATGAAATAACTAACAGGTAGCTGATGATGTATGTGGTGAAATACTATCTAAACTGTCAGAGATTTACAAAATGTCTTACTGTCTGAAGTCCCAAAGTACTACAATTTAAAAAGTAAACTGGTATCTTCCTATTAAAGGACAGAATTGAATATTGAAATAAATGTTTCCAGAGTGCAGCAAATGCAAATATTAACTACGTTTTTATGGTTTGTTTCACAGTGGAATCTTTAGCTTTGTCACTGATGGCTGGCATGGAACAAAGTTAACACCCACTTCCATTGAATTAAGGAAGAACTGAGCAGGATTTCTGTTGACATTCCTGTGTTAAAGAACCATAAGCATTTTGCACTCCAGTTTAAAATGTATATAGGTAAATGATGCCAATGTTTTGGAGCTATGTAAAATATTTTAAAATGTAAATAATGTACAGGTATTTAAGTGTGTTGGTTGTGGCAGTGTGTGTATATGCTTCAACATCAAAAAACATGTATAGTGTAAAATTCATTCCATGTAAACAATCTTACTTGAAAATACATTAAATATATTTCATGCTGAAAAAAGGAAATTTTTTTTCTTTACTTATGAGTAATTGATGATTTACATTTTCCATTAATTTTTCAGCTGTGAATAGGTCACAGGGCAGCGTGGAGTGATGTGACTCAAATATTGGTATTTAGAAAGCTGGTTAATTTTTTGCCTTTTTTTCCTTTGCAAAATGGCTAAGAAACATTCATCTTCTTTGCTTAGTGGCTCTTAAGAAATCTAAGAGGACTGTTACAAGAAGCTGATCTAAAAAATACAAGATTAATTAATCAAAATGGATTATAGCAGAACATGAAACACCAGTATTTTTTATGTTAAATGTTGAAATGCTTGCTAATTTTAGTGGTAACTCTGGTCAGTTTAAGTAGGATTAAGATGACAGTGTGTAATGTGTTTGTTTTAATGACTGGACTGTTGAGATGTTTTAAAGGTGGTCAGATATGACTTGACCTTTATCTTTCTTCTAAGACTTTTGCAAGCAAACTTTCACATCTAATAGCTAATATCCTGTAAAGCAGTAAATTGTGCTACAGAAGGGTACATTTCTGGACAAGTAAATGTGGAAGTCATTCTGCATGAGATGACTTGCCCTGTCTCCTCCCCGTGAAAGTTTCTCTGGAATTCTGGCATCAGTACACCTGAATTAAAAAAGATAAAATCAATCATACCTATTTACCTAATGATTTTTTTTGAAAAAAATAAAAGATTTGATAATTAGAATTTCATTGTTGTTGTGTGTTTCTGCAGTCAGTAACTTAAAGTTTGAGAGATGTTTCTTAAAGGTAAATGAAGTATATTACTACTGAGACTGATGCCTTGGGTTGTAGCTTTTATATTTTTCAGACTCTCTGCTGCTTGGTATGTAGCTCTGAAACTTCATGTTAGGTGTTAGTAAGTTCTCTTCACAGGGTAGTTAGACAAAACAACCCCTTCCCAGCTAGAGAATCAAGGACAACCATTACCCAAAAAGCATAAACAATAGTCTGGGAAAGGGGGAAAAGCTAAGGGTTTGAGAGGCTCTTGCACTGCCTAAGGTGTATCCTTTCAATAAATACCTATTTTATTCCTTTTTTTCTCTGTTTAGTGTCTGTTCCAGGTCAGACTTTCTACACATCAAGACTGTGGCTCATTACAAAACTTTTTTTCAGCTGTAAACTAATAATTACTTTATATGAAAGTGAATAATTGTGCTTGTGTTTGAACAGGAGATCTCAAGTTTCTTCCAAGTTATAGCTATAAAATGTTTTGAGGAAAATAAATTTTTTTTTCAAGTATAACACTGAGAAAGTTTCTGCTGCCCTGTAACATATTCTTTTTTGTTTGACTGAGTGGAGGTTTTGCTTTAGAGAACAGTATCTATTGTCCTTTGCTACCACATGACACACTTTTCCAAGTTGATGATTTTGTGGTAGGTGAACACGTATTAACAAAAGTAATTTTTACTTCTAGTTTACCATGACTGGTTCTCATTTAAGATATCAGATTATTTATTTATTTATTGCTGGCAGAGACAGTGTATTGTTTAGTAACTTTCTTGCTCAGAGTAAAATTGAGTAGCATACTAAGAGTTTTAAAAGTCATATTTGGAAGTTCAGCAGTACTGTGCACTGGTTCATTACTTTTTGAGTATGTCTTGTACTCTGTGCTTTTGAACTATCTAATGTGGTTGCTTTATTTGTGCTTCCTGTACAGTGATTACCTTCAATGAAATTCCTACTTTTCGTAGCCTTGCCTTGGATAATATTAGCTAGGTATGGGAGAAAAAATCCTTAAATTCTTCATGTTGTTGAAACAATAATTCCTAGTAAATCGGTTTGCCAGTTTTACTTATTTTATGTGAAAAATGCTGTGTAAGTGAAAGATTTTGCTGTTTCACCCAATTTCCTGCTTAGGAATTAATGTTGCATTCTGCAGAGAGACTTCTGTGCACTTTGTAAACAAGTGATGCCTGCATGCTGTTTATTCAGCCAGCTTCCAAGATTTGCTCATCTCTCATCACAAAAGCACAGTGGAAAGTTTGGCTCTGGAAATGTTTACTGATTCTAGTCGTGGACATCCTCAGTGTTTAACTGTCTGTCAGTAGTACTCGGCTGACAAATTCCCTTCAATGAATCAATCTTACGGCATTCCTTTTTTTTCAGAGCCATAGAAAAAACATCAAGTCCTGTCTTCTAGTATGCATGCCCTGTGATGCCACCAGAACCTTTCCATCAGTTCACTGGCAGTTGTTAAAATAGTTATTCACCTGTTGGGAGAAAAAAAGGGTTTTATGTGAGATATGGAGTATTTTAGTTATATATTTACTCTGATTTCCTTGTAACATTCTCTGTTTTCTTTACAGAGCAGTGTTGTTACTTGGATTCTGTCCTGCATCTGGATACTTTTTGACCTTGTTTTCAAATTCCTGTTTTTTGTCAGTTGTTTCTGAATTGATTTGAATCTTAACTTGGATACTTTTCCTCTTTGTTAGAGGAGACCCAACATTTGAATATGCTTTACTTGCACTTCTGGAATTTCAAGTAAGCAATTTTGGAGACATTAGGAAAGTAATGTAATCTATTCCATGTGTGTATAGATTCAGAGGACTTTTGTCATAGTCTATTGTTTTGTGAATTGTCAAGTTTAGCTAAAGGAAAACATAAAACACCCAGCAAAGCATATAGAAGCAGAACTTTCTAAGCTTCTAAGGGGGTATAAAATTGTTTGGGAAAGAACCCACTCCATTATTGATGCTGTCACAATTTCATTTCTACCTTTATTTGTTTTCATTAACTTCTGGATGGAGTCTTAGCCAAGTTGCAGCATAGAAGCCCCTATCTGACTTGTTACTTTCCTGTCTTCTCCTTGTTTTTTTCCTGTGGGCTTCTGTTATCTCTAGGCTACATTTTAGCACTGATTAGTAGTTTCTCTAGTGCTTTCTCTGCTGTTTAGTTTTAATAACCCCAATTAACCACTAGGTCCTTGAGGACCTTTGGTTGTGTCAAACTCTTGATATAAAAAAGTTAGCAACCCGTCGTTGATTGGATGGTTTCCATGGGAGCATGGATTAAAGATAGCAATGCTAAATTAAAGGCTGCTTAAAAATATAAAAAAGTTCCTCTGACGTGCTTTTGAATCTTACTAACTAAAGATTTTGAAGTTTTTCAGCTTTCCTCTTGTACTACTTTGCACACTTACAGAAAAACCTTTCCTCATTTATTGCATTGGTATTTGCTGGCTGCTGTAGTCAGGACCATTGCCTGTCATGATTTCATAAATACCTTTCTGTGTCAGGTCATGACAGTTTCCTGTGTTCTTTATAAGGATGAAAAATCTCTGAACTCAGCAGGTAAGAAAAATTCAATTAATAGCTAGATATGTTGTTAAGATTAAACACCAAAATATCTGCAAAACCAGAGAGTAACATCACCATCTTAGACATAGTAGACACCCAGTGGCAGAACCACAAGATTCCTGTTGAAGTTTTCAGGCTGCTGTGGAGTGAAACTTCTGTGTAATCCTCTGGGGTCCCAGAAAAGATTCTTTCATTGCCTTTGGATAAATACTTAAAAGCCCAAAGAAGAAAAGTAAAAATAAAGAGAAATTAGCTGGAATTCAGGAAGTATGCCTGTGGCTGTCCCTGTAGCATAGTGCTTTGAACAAAGGCTTTATCTGGTCTTCAGACAATTGCATTCAGCTTGTTGCTACCATATTATTTGATACTTGTGTGGTTTAGGTACAGGGTACATAAATCGCCAGGAGCATGATACATTACTGTTGCAGAGCTTCCTAAAGATTGTTAACAGGCATGGGTTAAAATCAGGTTAAAATAAATTCCACCCAAGAAAGGATCTCAAACTGCTGTAAGTCTGGCCTGATAAAAACCACATCTAACTTCTAGAGGCTAGGGTATCAGTTAGTGGCTTGACTGGGAATATGTAGATATATTATCTTTAGCTACACCTAAAAGGCCTGTGTTCAGTGTGGCAGGGATAATTGAGAAGGGCGAATACAGTAGAGGGAGAAGCGGGTCTTCATTTTCATAAAAATGCTGAACATTTTTAATCAAGTGCTGTCATTACACTACCTAAGTTCCACTAAAGTGGAGGAGCAGGGAGTTGTAGGGGCATTACAGAATTAAATCAGGTGTCTGGAATGGTATTAGATGGGCTCACTTAAAATGGCTGTAATAGGCATGCCACGTGTTACATGAGACCATAGACACTCAGATGGTAAAATGCAGTTGTCATTTCATTCCTATATCAAATAATAGAAAAAAAATACCAACACAAATCTTGAGTAGCTGGAGTAGCTGTGTACCATTATCTACCTTTTTTTAATATGACCTTATGGGCTGTTAAAAGCTTGTGTATAGGAATGCTAATAAAAAGCAGATTGCTCCAGCAGTGGGGAAGCAGCTCCTTTGCTCACTCAGTTATTTAGATGGAGATAGCAAAATCTGAGGCATCAGCCAATCCTTGGGACAAGCTGTTGTTTCCTGGACAGGATGGTGCAGGTTGGCAGTCTTGCTTTCATACAAAGCAGCTGCTCCTGCCACCAGCTGGCTTTCATCAAGTAGGGGAGCCACAGTGGTGGTCTTGCTTGGGACAGACTGGCAGACTATGAAATACTGCCCATGTGGGGGCAAGCTGCTGTGATCAGATCTCATGGGGACCATTCGACTTTGCTGTACTTGCTGCTCTGTTGTGGCCTGGTAACAGATGTCTCATTGCTGATGTAGGCTGAGTGCTTGCATTAAGACAAGGCTGTTGTGAATTTGCACTTGCTCAGGACAAGGAAACAAAACTAATCCTGCTTTATAAAAGTGAGTAATTTACTTAAGGCTTCTTGTCCCAAGCAGAGTTTGCAGAAAAGGGCATAGGATGGATGGCACTGGAGACAATCGGGTGTCACTTTAGATATGGAAGCATCCAGCTCTGGCTGTATTTTACGCTTTTGCTTGAGTTGGGTTAAGAAGTTAGGCTGATAAGGAGCTGTGATGTTTGAAATGAATTGAAATTAATTCACTTGGTGTATTCACTCAAAATGTTTATAAATATATGCAGAGAATATATACAGACATAGAAGAAAAGCAGCCATGTCTTAGAGAGCTAATTGTTTTATAGCAAAAACTGTCTTGCAGTACTATGGAAAAAACATGGCTGTGAAGATGTGTCTGTGATATGATGAAATGGTAACGATAACATTTTGCAACGATGCATAACTTCTCCACAAGCTGTGGAAATTCTTGATGATATGGAAAAGGTGGAATAATTGGATTAGATCATACTTGAAATAATGAAAAGTGGGAATCTAGCACCTTATCCCCATTCTTCACAGGCTTTCTAGATGCTATTGCAATAAAGGTTATTTAAAGCAACTTGAGGCAGTGCAAACTTTGGGGGGAAAAACCCAACAATCATTAATTGAAATAAAGCACTCATTATTCTGTTCTCAGCACAAAAATCATTAATAGCACAGTGTCCCCTGAACAACTGTTGAAAACAGAGACTTAGAAGTGCTTGCTATGGCAACAGTGTGCAGTTTGATTATGATTAGAGTGGGTTTTCAAGAATAAATAAAATGGTGGATGCAACTTAAAGCAGACAAATAAAAGGTTTTTATGAAAAATAGTTTTGAAGTTCCCATGCTCTCAGGTGACTAGTCTCTTCGTGGAGTAGTTTGTGGATTCCCTCTGCCATAAAAGTGTGACTGGAAAGAGCAATCTTGACAAATTTCCATGGAAAAGAACGGGCAGTTTGATTTTTGTGGTGCAGTGTCGAGTTCATTAGATGGAATCTTGAACAAATAAGTAAAGCTGAACTTCAGTTGGAGAACACTGCATGGAAAAAGTAAGAAAACTTAAAAATTAGAAAGTAATTACGTGTGGTGTTGTTTACAGAAGAATTAAAATGGGAGGTTGTCAAACAGCAACCTGCCTGTTGTTTATGGTTTTAATGACGTGTGATTATTTCGGATGCAAACACCACAGACATGAGCATCCTCTGCAGGATATTTAAAGGGGTTTCTCTTGCGATCCCTTTTAATTTTTTAAGGTTAGGTTTTTCGTTCGGCCTTTCCCTCGCCGTGGTAGCAAAGCTGTGAAGTGGGAAGCCCCGCCGCTGATCTGGTACTGCCGACCCCGGGGCCCCTGGGGCGGGCGCCGGATGGCACCGTCTGAGGTTTGGACGAGTGGGCACGGTCGTCCTGGCCGTAGATTTGTGTTCCGAGAGAGATTCCCCCGTGTACAGGGCACGGAAAAAGTCGCTTTCATTAAAAGCAAAGGGCCAGTCCGGGACGCAGCTCCGCCGCCTGCGGCAGCTCCAGGATTACTCCCGGCTCCCAGGGAGGAGGAGGAGGAGCCGGGGCCGGAGCGTGCCGGGGGCGGGAAGGGGGGGCAGGTTTGGGATGAGGCGGAGGGAGGAGGAGCTGGAGCGGCAGGAAGGGTGTTTCCCTGCGCAACTCCCGGCTGAAGTGACTCAGACAGGAAACTCCCTGCCAGGCGCGGCCCAGGAGCGGAGCCGCCGGGCCGACGCGACCCTCTGCGGCCGGGCCGAGCGGAGCGGAACCCCCGGGCAGACGGACGGACGGACAGACAGACAGACAGACAGATAGACGGACGGGCTCCTCCCGCCGCCGGGCAGCGCCGCTCCCGGGAGCCGGCGGAGAGCGGGTGAGCAGCGCTTCCCGGGCCCCCCCGGCCGCCTTCCCCCCCTTCCCCCTAATTCGGGCTCTTCGTCTGCGGGGCCGGGCGCCCCCGCCGCGCCCCTCTCGCTGGTAACCGCGAGCCCCGTGCTCGTATCTGGGGACTGCTTTTCCCCGCCGGTGTCTGGGGGCTGCCCCGGGGGTCCCGCTGGCCGGGCGGGGCCGGGGCCGCGGCGGGAAGGGCCGTGCGGGGCCGGGCCGGGCGCTGTGGGCAGCGGGCGGGCGGCCGTGCCCTCGGGCGGGTTGCGTCCCTCCGCTGTGGT
This sequence comes from Cinclus cinclus, assembly GCF_963662255.1. NCBI lineage: Eukaryota > Metazoa > Chordata > Aves > Passeriformes > Cinclidae > Cinclus > Cinclus cinclus. The sequence goes on from NC_085047.1 coordinate 84,969,263, forward strand.
TTCCTAAAAGCCGTTTGGGGTTTTTATTTCTGGGTGTTAAGGTTTAGCTCGTTCTCTCTCGTGCTTGGCTTGTGTGTCTGCAGCACTCGAGTGGTCAGAGTTCTGCCTCCTAGGCTGTCTTGGCTAGATGTGGAAAAAATAAAGAGTAAAATGCCCTATGCGGGTTCATGTCCCTCTGCATAGGAAGGAGGTAATCTATAGTATCTTTCTAAGAACGTGGAATAACTTCATCGTGAGGAACTTGAGAATTATCCAGTAAAAAAATAACTATGCTGTAATGACAGCAGCACTTTAAGTTTGAAGATCCCCAGATGGATGGTGTGCCACCCTATCCCACCTCTCTAATGAGCAAAGGTGAAGGCAAAGACATGCCTTCATCTTTCTGAGTATTCCTGTAGTTTAGCAACATCTCTGGTAATTTTTTTGCCTTTCAGTAGGCTGTTGTTGCCTTGATTTTTATTCCTGCGCTGTTTGATGGCAGGTTGGAGTAGCATTTAGACGAGTAAATGGTTATTTGTGCCAGGAAGGCTGTTGGGAGGAAGTTGTCTTTGTGGGATGTAGCCAGTCTGCCTGAAGTGCTGGCTGGAGAGTGTGTATTGGAGGAGGAAAACTAGCTGGAGGAATTTCTTCTTAATTAGAAGGTCGTACCAGCCTTTTCTGTAAACTGTGGGAAATGGAAAGCTTAGGCTAATGAGTGGCTCCAGTCCTTATTGCATTCCGGTTACTTATTTGACATAACTTTATTATAATAAACTTACTGAACATGTACAGATGTAGTGTTGTTGGGTAGTGTTTTCTTCAGTGTTGAATTTCTAATAATATTGTAATGTAATTAGGCAATCTCTGAATTATGTTTTTATTAGAGAATGTTTGAGCTATATGATAGAAAAAGCATTGCTACTCCTTATTTAAGTTCTGATTCTTGACTTCATTTAAGTCCCACTTTTACAAAACTTTTTCTTAACTTTTGTAAACATGAAGTTTTTCCTGCTCTAGTCTTTTCTTCACACTACTGTTAATGCTTCTCTTTAAGCTTTCCCAGGCAACTGGTCTGTGAAGTCTGGCTGGTGTAGGCAGCCAGTTGTCTCTGTAGCTGCCAGGAGGGAGGAGGAGGAATTTGGAAGAAGGCTGTACAGCATTGGGAAGGCTTAACCCCAGTATCATTAAAGCTTGCTTGGGTTAGATTTTTTTTTTTTTTTTTTTTTTAATAAGGACTATGTACTTGATGGAATGTCTCTAACGTACTTTGGTTTTCAGATTTTCACAGCTAGTTTATGTATTCTGAGAATAAACATTTTGGAGTCTTAGAAAAACACCCAAGTACTCCTACCCCCCAACATCCCTGCTTGAAGATGGGGAAAGACTTTGTTTTGTTTACAGGTCTTGGGTTTGTCAGTCCCTTTTGAGGGTCCTGATTCGGACAGTAGGGTGGTGTTTGAAATATGCTCAGCTCTGCTAATTTAAAATTTCTCCCATAGTAGATATCGCAGCATTTAAACATAAATGGAGAAGAATTATCTAAGTTGTTTAAAAGTTGGGGGGTTTTAAAAATATTTTTCTAAGAAAGGGAATGTTCCACAAACAATTCAGACTTTTCAGTTTTTAACTTTTGAATGTGTGACTTATAAAAAAATTCATAGTCCTTTAGTGATGCACCTGTAATATTCAGAGTATTCGTTAACAAGTCTTGTTTCTTCAGTTTACCTTAGGTGGAAATTGTGCTCAGGTCTTAAGCTGACAGATTGTCTTGGTCCATTATGCTGACTTTGTAGCATAATTAAATAATTGCCAGAAATCTGTTCCAGCTATGTGTTCCATGTTAGATGTTTGTCTGATATACTCCTTAAGTTTTGGTTAGTGCTTTGTTTGTGCATTCTGGGAGAGAATTGTCTTGGAAGGTTGCTTGTTCCTGAGGCCATCTGATTTTTCTTTTTAAATTTGTTTCTCCAAGACTTCCAAGATATTCAGGTTGAGGTGGAAAAATTCAGGGTGGTTGAAATTGAGCTGCAAGGTTGGAACAAAAAGATGGAACGAAAAATCCCCACAAAGCTCTTTTTTGTGGAAACAGTTGTATTGATCCTCTGGCCCAAAAGCTGCTAGAACTGCTTGCAATGCTATACAAGAGAAAATTAATTTTTATATAATTTCCATGCCTATTTATGTGCATATCAAGTACGTTTCATTTTACAGTTTTTGCCCTGTGTTCTCTGGGCAAGTTCTTCAAGTGGTTCCATTGCTGTACCAACAAGTAAAGTGAACTTGAATACTGGGCAGCGCGTTTTACCCTGCTGAGTCGGAAGTCAGCTGTGCACTTGACATCACTCTTCTCAAAACAGTGACTGTGTGAGCTTCTGAATTTCCACTGTTTATACATTTTAAAATGACTGCAGCTACTATGGCAAGCCCCAACTTAATAAGCAATTATGCTTGAGCCAAGTTAAGTGCTTGTTTACCTATGGATGCTGCAGGAGCTTGGCACAGCCCAGGCACCAGTGGCCAGTGAAGTGGTTTGAGGTGGATCCATCCTTGTGCGTGGGACTGTGATTCATTTAAGCAGTCCTGAGCTTCCCTGTGAAAGTTCTCAGGGATGAAGACAAAGAGAGGGGAGTAAATGTAACAGAACTGTAAATTTTTGATCTGTAGAACATATACTTTTTTACAAGTGGCCTCTGGCAGACTTTACTCTTGAAGGTCATCTTGCTACTTTTTGGTTACACTGTTATTTGTGTATACAACAAGTAAATGCTACCTATCCTTGTCCTGGTTTTTATGCAGAACTGAAACAGTAAAATGAAACAAGGACATTTCAACATTGTGAAACATGACTGTATACATACAAAAACTCACAGAGCGCTTGGTAAAGGTGCTTTGCATTTTAAGCTACATACGTCAGTTCAGGATTCTTTACTGCACGTCTGCCCTTAGAAGCTGACATTAGTAGGGCTCCGGGGCACACTTTGCTGTGTAATACAGATAACAGAGTGCGTATTGATTTGCTTTGTTAAAATGTAATTCCATTAATCCACATCACTGCCTTTCTGGTGGTAAAATTAATGTATGATGCATTGATGAGACTTGCTCCAAGAAGGCAGAGGTTGCAAAATAGCAGTTAATCTTTCTATCTCTTGGCACCAAAAATGTTTTATGATATTTTGGGTAGCTCTTTATCTCCTGTAACAACACTGGCAAAAATCCTGTAGCTTGTTTTCTTCATAAGACTTAAAAGATTTTTCTCTGTGTCAGGATGTACTGTCTGCTGTCTACCTCTATTATGTCTGTAAATGTATATATTTGTGAAGAAAATCCTGTTTTCACACACTTCAATGTTTTGGGGGAAAAGTGGCTATTTTGGACTTGAACTGTAAGAAGTAGAGTTGTGGTAAAGGTTGGTATGGCACAAATAATCATTTGGCATTTACCATCTCAGAAGAAACCCCCTTTCCCTCAGGCTGACCATCAGCAGACAGCAAGTGAATTTGTAGCTGCGTAGCCTTTCTGCAGAAAGACCATTGTGGGAGGTGATTTAAGGTTGTGGGCAGCTGAGTTGAGCTCAGATCTGGCTCAGGGTGTTGGAGAGAGAGGGAGCCCATCTCTTCAAACCTTCCCAGCTGGGAGATGGTGGTGGTCCCTGGTCTTGAGGAGCAGCACTGATGTCCCACTGCTGTATCCCTCTCCACATTTTCTGTAGCTGTTTCATTCTGCCAGACGAGCTCCTGCTGGAAGGGATCCCAGCAGGGCACCAGTCTGATGGTGAACTTAAGGAGGACTCCCAGGGCAGAAATCCCTTCATTTCTTAAATCAGAAGACTGCTGGGCACCCTCTGTGTGGGACTTAGCCAGCTGTGGTTGGTCTGCTGTGGATTTGCAGCCCTCTTAGTCATGCTGTGAGGTCCCTGCTGTACTCAAGGACTACAGAGAAGTAAAAGTGAATGTGGTAGTTCTTTGACTGAGTGTCTGTTCTATGATTCTCTGTGTATGTTGCCAGGACAGGTCTAGGCAGAGCTTAAAGTGAGTGTCCTCCACAGGAATGGACCGTCTACCTGTTAACTTTAGTGAAGCTTTTCTTATTCAAGTATTCTGCTAACACACGTGGAATTGACACTTCTATTCTTGCTTTCATCAGAGGTAAATGCCAGGGCAGCAGGCTGTGGTGCCCTCCTTTTCCCAGTTTGTGAGTGTTCCCGGCTTACAAAGTGGTTATTTGTGAAGTTCTTTGATTTCTCTTTGCTTGAACCAAATACTGGGAGATTTTCTCAGTTTAACAGTGGACATGTCTTTCAGCAAGCTTTTCACATGGCTGGTTTTTGCAGGTCTGCTTTCTGGCAGTGTTGGTCAGGAGCTAATAGAGTGACAAACTTTTAAAGCCAATAATTACTCATTTGGTGGAAAAAAATGCCATCCCTCCTCTTCTCCCTCCACTGAAGGGAATCTTAAGAATTCAGGCAGTGTATAGACTCATTTGCAGAGAGATGACACTGCAAATGATTAGCAGGGTTGAGTCTCAGTAATGTTCTTATTAATTGCTTTATTCTAAAGCAAAATAAAAAAAAATTAAATAGTGCTTTTGGTTTTAGAAACAAATAGATTTTAAAACCATACTGTCGTTTTATGTTAGGGCATGAGTCTCAAGCGTTGACATGCTAAGTAGTGATTTCAGCTGCGCAAATGTCACAAGGTGCTTTTGGAGATGCTTGCTTTATACACTACACCTATACAAGAGATGTGTTTCCAGGGTTTAGATAAAAATGTTAGTACTGTATTTCACTTTAAAATGCTTTAATTCTGACAGGGACATGGACACTTTGTTGGCAGGAAATGAAAATGCTGTTGACCTGAAGCCATTTATACCCTTCTTTTGGTATAACTCCAATTATTTTAAGTGGGTTCAGTGATGTAAAATCAATAAGGAGAGTACAATAAATTATAGATTCTAAGGGTGAAGTTCAGGCGAACTGTCATGACACATAGCTCAAGACAGATGTGAATGCTTGTCAGATGATATCTGAAGTAAAGCTTTGGATGAATTTTCACTGAAATGTTTACATGTATAAAATACTACAGATGATGATCTCTTTCTGAGGAAAAAGAAAGCTTAAGAAGCTAAAATTTATTTATTTTTGTTTTTTCTTCTACTCTGTCCCATACTATTAAACCATTATTTACTTCTTGTGTGATTCACTCTCTCCTCACAGAAACGCACATAATGGTAAAATTTTTTAACAGCTTCTGAAGGCTGTTGGTTTGGTTTTTTGTTTTTAAATACCATAATTTTGCAAAATTTTATATAATTATTGTACTGATTTAGATAATAAATAAAAAGCTACTTTTAAGCATTGATAGTACAAATTTGCTTAAAATAACTTCCAACTTACTTTTCAGATGAAGCTGTGTAATTTTTTTTAAGTGAAAAAAAGTGGAGAGTGTTGTGTTGTTGACTTACCTAATATCTACAGGTATAGAAAAGGAGTGTGAGTGACAGCAGACAGCCTCTCTCTGAGTCATTTTTATTGAAGCCTTTGTTCAATTTTTAAACTCAAACTAAGGCAACACTGAGGCCAGAGCTTCATCTGCAGGCTTGCATTGAAAAAACCCACTGGATATAATTAATGCCTGTTGTGTCACTGAAGGACATATGCTGTAAGATGGAGCTGGATGCAAAATGCATAGACACTGTGGAAGGGAAGTCTGGGGGGCTGTCCCTGCCTGGAGAGCTGCCCCGAGCAATGGTGTGGTGGGTGTCCTTCCACAGGCAGGGGTGTTGCCAAGCAGACTCCCCTGAGAAGCTGTGAGACTGGCCCTGGAGCATCCATCTGTGTAACTGGACTGAGGAAGAGAGTGCTCCCCTCCCCTCCCCTGAGAAAACAGTGTTGTTTTTCTTTGTTTCTCTCCAGTATTGTGAAATAAAAGGACAGATCTCACATGCTTTATCAGGAACTGTAGTGATAGGACAAGAAATAATAGGTTCAAACTGAAAGAGATTAAATTTAGCTAAAAGATATGTAAAAAATTCTTGACTGTGAGGGTGGTGAGGCACTGGAACAGGTTGCCCAAAGAAGCTGTGGGTGCCCCATCCATGGAAGTGTTCAAGGCCAGGTCCGATGGGGCTTTGAGCAACCTGGTCTAGTGTAAGGTGTCTCTGCCTATGGCAGGGGGTACAAACTGAATGGTCTTTAAGGTCCCTTTCAACCAAAGCCATTCTATGAGTCTAAATAAACAGTTTGTCTGAGGGGTTGTGTTGTTGCTTAGATGGAAATCTGAAGACTCCAGACTTTTGTCTTTCTGTCCATCTTGGAGGCTGATCTCTTCTACCTGTAACATGACAGTCCTCCATCCACTTGGGTGCTCAGTTCCTCCATGCCTAGCTCCTTTCAGCCCATGTACACAGGTGTGCCCTTTTTGATTAAAGTACCAGAACTCTCTTTGCACCAGGCAGCAAGGGCAGCCAACAAAACCCATGGTGAGCAGGTATGAGCAATCTGTGATGGAAGACTTCATCCTGAGCCATGCCAGGCTAATTCCATGTGAACTTGCTTTCCTTTCTGGGGTGGTTATTGCTTTTGCTGCTCCCTTTCTCGTTCTTTGTACTGCTTTCACAGTGGGAGTGTTATCTTTGCTAAGTGAGCGGATTTTCACAACTGTAGTTGTAGTTTTCACATGCTATGTTGTGCTTTGGTGCTTAGCTTCTGTGTTAAACTTCAGTCTTGTTCAAAGCTGTGCAGCATTGCTTCCTACCACCTGTGCAGCAGCAAGATCAGGAACAAATACAGAAGAAATGCTTGTTGAAAACAGCTGCAGGAGAGAGCAGCATCAGCAGAATGCAAAAATGGTAGCAAACCAAGAAGATTAAAAAGCAGGGTGGAGGAGTGAACTGGGTGAGAGGAAAAGAATGCAGAAAAGAGAAGGGAGCGAGTTGTTCAGGAAGGTGAAATGGTGCAATTCAAAGGTGTGATACCAGAGAATATTAATAAGGGTAAGGCAAGTAAGTGTAGCAAGACAGATCTCAGCACACCTAACCTAGGATGAAACAGTGCTTAAATCTCTTACTTCATTGCAGTCTGAAAAAGGCCAAATACTGCGGAAGTGGGTTCATTCTGTACATTAGTTCACTCAGAGCTAACTCAATTCTGTGTGAATTAACTAGTAAATCAGCACAAACCCCCACAGACATCTAGCCCTATCAACAACAGATTTTTTTTAATTTTACATTTGTGACATATCTTGGGCTTCAGACTTAGTTTCACAGATCAAGCAAACCAAACAAAACCCTTCTGTGAATTCTTGCAGCACAAGTGCCATTGCAGAGGGAGGTTGCATGCTGCAGGATAAACCTCAGAGACAGACCCTCCCTCCTTATTCATCTAAGTGGGATACTTTTGAATGAAATTTTAGAGGCTTAGGCTTCTCCTGTGCCATTGCAATGGATTCTCAAATAAAATAAGTGGAATGAACAGAATTAATGTTTCATCTTTGAAGTGTGTGTGTGTGTCCTCTGCTTGAGCTTTCTGCAGGGGGATAGCCTTTTACCCTGTGTTTTATCAGGAAGGTCTATCTCTCTTCCAAAGCTTCAAGATGTGGAATGATGCTGCAGATGCATAGTACTGGCCAGGCTGCCCTTCGAAATACCTGGTTGTTGCTTGCTGCATCATCATCATCCACTGCAGATGATGCTGCTGTAGAATTGGTATGTGCTCATCCATGTGCTCCTTCTGGCAGCTAACATGGCAGGAAAAGATAAATTCACTCTTGTGGTGCCTTGCTGTCAAAAAATAGTGACTCCAGCCTGGTGCTGTGGTACAGGAGTGCTGAGGTTGCACTATGTTCTCTAGTTGTGGGAGAGTTTTCTTACTGAGGCTGTAATGTGGAGCAGTTAATAGACATACACGTGGTGGCAGGCAGGTATCAGGAAAGGCAGTTCTGGACTACCATGACTCACCAGTCTTAATCTAGGGTTCATCCAAAGAGCCTGAGACTCCCCCATTTCTAACCTGCTGTGATGATAGTAGAGTGTCAGACCTTCCTTTTATTGGAAAGTGCTTGATTTAATCCAGGGTATTGAAAGGGAAATTACTTGACAGGCATAACCAATTGTCCTCTTAAGTCCTGGTGGTCAGTATGTCAGCAAGTCATTTCAGCTCCATGACGGCATCCTTAGCAGTGCTGTCCTTGTGGCCTTGATTATCCCGTGGGAGGAACGGTAGTGACTCGCTGAAGTGTGGCTTTTACATTGCATTAATGGTGCTGCTGTTGCTTACTGATTCTGCCCAGAACTCAGTTTTCCAGGTGATAAGACTGGTGTATCACTGTGCGCCTGAACCTTGCTTGCACAGTCACAGCACAGGCATTACATATATTACGAGATGGAAAGGATGGGCATTGCTTTTTGGGATGTTTCTCTGCAGGCTGGACAGTAGCAGTGTGGATTGCATGAAAAATCGTATGTGACTAAACACAAAGAGCGTTTAATTTAGGAAGCTGAGATTTTCTTAAAAAAAAAAAAAAAATCCACGCTGTCAGCCTGATGTTCTTCCCCCAGTCTGTGCCTGGGTTCTGGAAGCCTGCAGTTATTGTGAGCCACATCATCCTATAGGAGTATAATATTAAATTAATCGTTATATGGCCATTCTTCTGGGACTCACTATGACGTTTGGATGGGATAATACAGTGCTGGAATTTTTTTCTCTTTTTCATGTATTAAGCCTTTTTTAGAATTCCGTTTGCAGATGTATTTTTGAAAGCTTAACAGTATGTCAAATCTCTTGCACAAAGGACTGTCAGCTGCTGTTTGCTTTCTTCTGTCTTTTACTTTAATCAGCCAGGCCAGTAAATGATGTGAAAAGCAGTTTTCTTTGCTCCTTCAGCTTATGCAAATCCGTTGCTTAGGAACGGGTAGGAGCTCCAGTCCCAAAAGGAACATCTTAGGCTGATCCGCTTGGCAAAAAGGCAGATTGTGCTGTCCAGAGCACAGGAAAAGAGCATTCAAACAGAGAAGATCCATCGTGTTGCTGTTCTCTGAAGTGCTTTAGCTAACAGGGTGTTAAAATGTTTTCTGCTCAGTCTGAATTGATAGGTAAGCTGTTGAAGGGCTGAGTTTAAAATTTAATTAAAATAGAACTAAAAGGGAGTTTTTGAGAGAGATCTTGGAGGTTTAAAATAAAAATTATTGTTTTCATAATTGCTGTGCTGTTCTTGGAAGAGAGAATCTGTTCCTTTTGTTCTCTTTCTGTTACAAGGGCCTTTTATGACTGGAATCTCATGGTTTAAAATGAGTAGGAACATTATGTAGAATATTAAATCAAATTTTCATAATAGAAAAAAATATTTAATTGATTTTCTGCAATGCAGTAGCATAGAAAAATGGCACAATGGGGCAGACGAAATCTGAAAATGTTGGGTTGCTATAGGGATAAAACTTCTGCTGCTGTACCAACCAATTCTGTTCTTGTGGGAATGTTGTCATTAGTTGCTATGGAGTTTACTGAGATTGGTCCTGAAGACCTCAGTTCAGCAGGCCAGTCAGTCATCTTTTTAAATATATTTCTATTTAAATATCTTTCTTTAATGTGTGGACTGTGGAATATCTTTGGTTCTCTCTCTTTCTTTTTTTGTTTTTTTTAATAATAGCTTCTCTTCTCCCTCTTTAACTGCACCATGTAAATTTTTCCTGATTTTCATCACAGAATTCTTTTAAGTAGGGTAATCTTTGATTTATTTATTTATGCAAAAGGAATTTAAATTCTCTATTAATATTTATGTTAATATATAATAATTTATTTTTGGCAAAACCACTCATTGAATACATATTTCAATTAACGGATTGCACAGAAGTTTTAATCTTCTGTATCCATGATACTATATTTTAATTTAAGGTTCAAAGATTCTGCTTTCACAGACTTGGGAAAGAAGAGAGGCAATGTCAAAGGAAGTTGCTGTTTAAAGTGCAGACATGCTTCCTCTTTGTCTTATTTTGAGCCTGGGAACATGTACAAGCACTTGGAGATCAAATGCATCTATTTAAAAACATAATGTGTCCAGTGAACTGCAAAAAGGCATAGGGCGTAATTTTTCCCAACATAATCTTTTAGTCAAATGAAACACTATTTTCATCTGCAGCATTAGACAATATTCGAAAATTTCTGCAGTCCAGCAATTTTTTATCATTGAAACTCCACCTTCATTAACTCACACTTTGGCATGATCCCTCTCCATATTTTTAATATGAAATAATTATTTTCCACTTAAAATTCCAGTGTTGGAGAGCTTTTTTGGGTTACATAGAGAATAATTACTCTTACCAAAACCAATTCCCTGGATGTCCCAAAACACTTCTGCTTCCTGGGGCTGCATTCTTGAGCTAATATTTGCATGTGTTTTATTGCTGTAGCATGTATGCTGGTTTCTAGGGCTTACAGTGTCCTGGGTGCAGCTGGAGGTGGGATGTGCTGAGCACATCTGCTTGTCCCACTCACAGGCCTCTGAATATTCTGCAGTAACTTCTCCTGCCATGGGGAAAGAGAAACTGTGCTTGAGTGGGTCAGGCTTTGCTGATCCCAGTTCAGAGTGTAGTGTGAGGCCCCTGGCTGTCAGCTGCAGCCCAGAACTGCTGATCCAACCCTTTGTGATCAGGGGCCCCAAACTCTCCTCTCCAGGGCTGGGAACTTGCCCTGCAGTTTGATGACCATAGGATGTGTTTTTCCTGGGCTGTTTCAGGCTGTTTGAAGTGTAACTATCTGCATTTTGAATGGACATGTGGTACATTTAAAGTCAGTTTTCTGTGAGCTTTTGGTTAAATGAAGTTAAAAGATGTGGAGGTCTTTTTTGTTGTTGTTTTGGGGTTTTTTTGTGGTTTTTTGTTTGTTTGTTTGTTTTGTTGTTGTTTTTTTTTTTCCCCTTTAAGAGGTGTATTTTAGATACTGGTGTAGTGTGTAGCATGGTATCAAGAATGGTGAGGTAAGATCAATGTTGGTATTCCTCTGACTCTTCTCACTCTGAGATTCAGCAGTGACTGAAATCTTCGCATGTTCAGCTCTTCCCATGTGCCTGGCCAGGTGCTATGAGAGGTGCTGGGATGGATGTGTCTTTTGGGGCAAAGAGGGAGAGGGTCTGTACAAAAAAATAGCAGTAGTTGGTCTGCTCTGAAAAGTAAAGGACTCCAGGAAAGGTTTGCTCTGCTGTCACTGCTGTGGGGATGTTCATTCAGGACTAGATGGAACATGCCTCAGTTTACAACACCCTTTTTCAGAGTCAGTCCGAAAAGTGGAATCAATGGGGGAATTCAAGGGAATTTATTTAATCCAGCACGTTTTAATCAACCCTTACTAGCTTGCTGCAACACTTCATGCTAGGGCAGCATAAAGACCCAGCTGAACAAAGATACAGTCTTTGCTCTCAGACTGGTGGGGATGTCCTGGTAGTTCATCTGAAGTTTAGCTGAAGAAACTGTGTTCCTTTACATCACTGTCTCTTTAATGCTTTTGTTTTTGTTGGTGGTTAATGATAGAAGGAAATCATTGTCCCTGAACAGCTGAGCAAAATGATATGTACCTTGTCAGCCCTGTGTGGTGAGGCTGGTTACTGCATATCCACGTGTGATACTGGTGTTGGGGGGATTGACTCCATTGACTGCTCACTCAGATCTTTCCCCTGCTGTGATATCAGCAAAACACATCTTTCATTTTCCATGGACGTTTAATTTTCCATTAAAATGGAGATGAGCATGTGAGACGAGCATGTGATAGTAATAGACAGAGTTGTGCCCACTGTCTGATCTTTCCAGTATGCAGCAATATACCAGAAGATGTACTGTAAGGAGCTGACAGCAAAAAACACCTGGGCATCTGTTTCCAGATTGTCACCTGCTGCAATCCACCATGCTTCAAGAGGGAAGCCTGCTGTCTTACTGCTCTGATGGTGTGTGAGGATAAATCCTTAGAGATTTCAAAGTGAGGGTGCTTAGATGTCCTCAGAGTGTCAAATCTTTGAGTGAGTGATGCAAAGGAAAAAAGTGCCTGTCAGCTGTGGGACTTAGATTCTAATTATTTTTGTTCATTTCAGGGAACTTCAACATTGTTATTTCAACTTCCATAAAGTAAAGCAAGAATTGTCATAAGTAAATGCCTCTGCTTGCTCTGTCTAAATCTTCTGAAGAAAAGTTGGCTTTCACTGTTAGCTTGATATTCTATACCTTTCTTTTTATAACTAAAGGACTGAATTACACTGTTTTATCAGTTTTCTGTGGGAATGTTCATTTGACAGTCTTAGTACAGGTGATAATGACAGTTTGTAAGTAATTTAAATGGCATATTTACTTGTATTCTCCAAGAACTTTCCATTCTTTCCCTGTGTATATTCGAGATACTCAAGATACCTTTTGGGTTTTTAAAAGTTTTTTGTGGTAACATGATACCAACCTCATCATCTCCCTATCTTGTTTAACACAGCCATAACATTGCATCTGATAACTTTTGTGGTGAAGGGCTTTATTTTTCACCAGTAAGTAGATATCATCGAACCCAGTTATTTGGGGTAGAACTTATGTTGGGGATCAATATCTTTTTGAAAATCAACTGGATAGATTCATAACATCATTACAGGACAGACATTTCTGGGAAACCTTGGCCAGAGGCTAAAGAGGAACTGTGTGGTAATTTCTACACTTATAGGAAGGTCTCAATAAGGGTACAGTTACCCAAGTTCATTTGCTTTACCCACATTTTTTTTTGTTTTTTAGCTTGGTTGCTAGCTGCAAGTTATATCTGTTGCATTGTGTGCACTGGTGGTAAATGTGTATGAGAACTATCTTGTATCATTGAGCATATTTTTTTCCTGTTTTAGCTATTTGTAGGCTGAGTCCCACTTAACTCTGTCACTGAGAGAAAGCTTAAAAGCTTGTTTGTTAACTCTCTGGAATTCGGGGAATTTTTTTAACCTCTGAGTTTGAGAACAGAATAGTTCCAGCAATTCTTTGAGTGATTCTGAAATTAATGCTCTGTTCTCTGCTTTCTCAGTCCTTACCTTCTGTAGTTGTCATTAACAATTCTGGTCAATTTTCTATTTTTATTTTTTGTCCAAAACATTGTCCCCATAATTTGCTCCTGTTCATATTTTCTTCCAAATAATCTGAAGCTTCAGGAGGCCCAAAAGAGTGTGGCTGAGAAGAGCATGCTGGCTGTTTTCTGATATGCTTGTAATTAAGAATATAGACCTTCTGCAAAGACTTAGTCATCATTCTTTTAGGATGGAGATGTGGAAATGGTTATCTCTAGTAGGACTAACAATCATCTCTAAATTCCAGAGCACTGTTAGCAGGACACTGCTTACCATGCATGGCTAAGAGCAGTGGTGCAGAATTATGATATTTTAAAAAGGTTGCCAGCTCTTTTTGTGAATACTGTCAATAATAATCCAGTTTTGAAGTTAAATCAAAATGCAAACAATGCTAGAGGAGCCTCCTTTTTTTGGCTTGATTTTTTCACGTGGACGAAATGTGAGAGGGCAGCTCAGTGAGCTTCTCCACAGCATGAGCTCTTCAGACCAGGTCAGGCCCATGTGGTGCTCATCTCCTGCAGAACTGAAGAAAAAGAGGATATCCTCTTTTTATCCTGGTTTAAGCTAGTCTGTGGCCTTGCACAACTAAACATACTAAAAAAACTCTTAACCCTGGGACTGGTATCTTGATCCTTGGATATGGTGGGACTTGGTACTATGAGGCTGAAATATGTTTCGAGACAGGGATTTTCTTGCTTCGAAATCCAGAAAAAAGAACTGAGAATCAGCACAGGCATTGCTCTCCCCTGCTTAGAAAGCTGTGCATGTTCATCAGACACCAAAATTTAGCAAATAGCTTCCTGTATGTGTGGTTCTCTCTCCTCAAAGGAGAATGTCAGATCCTGAGTGTTGAATGTTGACTAATTAAGTTGTGTACAACCAGGAAAACATGTTCTTGTTAATGCATTTTTACTTTAGTGCTTTAAGGATGGGTCATGATCCAAAGATACCAAAAAGAAAAGTATTATTTCAGAAGTAAGGCTTACATGTCTTCTGAGAAAAGCTGTCCTGGGATATCTCATGTGGGTACAGAACTGAAAACACAGCTTTCTAGGAATTTAGTTTGAAAAAAATTCTCAGTTTGGATAAGTGTCCTTGTATAACCATAATGGTGAGTATGACTACAGCATTTTGATCTGTTCTCATTTATGTAAAGTCCTAATCAAACTTATTTTTAAGTAGGTCTTTGAAGTTTCTTATGTTCTCTGCCATAAAGGAATCTGTTAAAATATTAGCTCTCCTGCCCAGTAATTTAATCTGTTAAAACTCACAACTCTTAAGGAGGCAAAGCTATCCAATTTTGTGTCTTGGGAATTTTAGCTTTTCTTAAATTAATTTTTCTGAGCTTAGAGGGAAAAAAATCTGGTTTTGCCAGCCCTTCATCACTGCACATGAGAAACAGCTGTTGTCTTTTGGAACTTGTTTTATCAACAAAGATAAAGAAGGGGAGAAAACCCCTTAACCAGTTCCAGCTGTCCCCTGCCACTGCTGTTGTCAAAACTCCTCTGCTCACTTCTGGGGAGGCAGGGGGGGAAACGTGAATCACACCCTCACAACGTTTGCAAATATGTCAAAGCTGGGCAGGAAGGAGCTGCTTTCTCTTTCATGTGTTGCTAGACACTGGAGTGCAAAGGCTGGAGAACAGGGACATTGAACTTGGCCAAGGAAACACCAGGTGTGTGGATACCTTTGGCAAAATTGCAAAGCAGAGCTGTCAGTGGGCAACCTCAGAACAAGAAGACATTTACAACTGTCTGTGCCCAATGGCTTTTATTTTCCTCTTTGAAAAATGCTGATCTTTGGGAAATCATGCTGAAAGACTTAAAAAAATGTTCTAAGTATTTAAAACAAATCCACAGACAGTCTAATGTCTTATAGTCTGGTCATAGCTGATGTTGCAGGATTCCTCCTGTACAGCTCTAAATATTGAGGCCAAAAGCATGCAGGTGTGCTTTGAGAATGGGAATATATGGGCCACATCTTCAGAATATTCACTTCTAGTGCTGAGGAAGTACAAGTCAGGAGCTTGGGTTTTGTGAATGCCTCGCTCTGTTCAACAGCAGGGCTGAAGTCATTGGTGGACCATGTTTTAGGAGGAGAAGGAAGATGTGTGGACTAGGGAGAGGGTGTACTTTCCTTGCATGCAGTGACACCTGCCCTTTACACAGATAGTTGTAGTAGTTTTTGGTGTAGAACAGCAGGCCATTTTTCACTATGGGTTTTAGAACATTTTTTGCAGTGCTTTCTTGGAGCCAGTGCTTTGTGGCCATTTGCCTGTCCAGTGGGGAAGAAGGCTATGGGCCCATTGACTCCACCCTGGCACATCCCAGAGCATCTGCACACTGGGCATTTCTGCTTTGACAGGGAGGCTAAGAGTAAGAAGAGTTTTGAGTTGGAAGGAGCCTCTCAGTTGATCTGATTTGTTTTTTAGCTAAAGCTTGATTTCTAGATACTCACACTCATATATAAAGTGCCTATAGATATAGACATCTGTAGATGTTCTGACTTCTTGGCAGCTCAGTTTCCTCTAGGGTAAAACTGTTCAGTCTGGCCTCCTCACAGGACTTTTGCCCAGCCATGGAAATTTTTTGGCATGTGTTGATTTATTGAAGGGAGGACACCATGTTCTTTGCTGCTCTCTAATTTGAAAATAATTGTGGTTCTTGTGTTGGAGCTTGATCTGGGTGTAGGCAGTTGTTGGGCAAACATCCTGGCACAGGTTTACCAGCCAGCACTCCTGTCAGTCCAGCCCCTCACCACTTTTTTGGCAAGGATCACAAATTGCACAATATGAGCTCTGGTTTATTTATTTATTCTAACAAAACCTGATATGCTCAGGCTGTGAGCAAGGTTTGGGCTGGGCATTCAAGAAGAAACAGACCTATGAATCTTTCTGTTGCTTGTTGCTTACTCTCTCCGTATGTGGTACATTAGCATTGCAGCAATGGCTTGGTACACAGGGTTGGTCTCTGGAGCTAGACTGGTAGTCACTACTGGTTGCTTTCTCTCCTTGGGATTGGATTTTGGTTCTGGTTTTTTTTTTTTGTGAGCTGAGCCCTTCCTTTGATGTAAAGATGCTATTTCTGTGGATCTTTCTCCAGGAATCTATAATTAGGCAAGAGAAAGTGAGGAGGTGTTTCTACAATGCCAGTAAAAGTACAGTGAGTGGTGGGATCACCAGCCCGTACCAGCTGTCTTGTAGTGAGTTTTTGTCAAAGCTGCCTTGGGATCTGCTTGTACCCTCTCTGCATGTGGGAATGGAACAGGTCCATGGGGGTGTCACATGCCAAGCAGGGTCCTGCTCCTCCGGGATGTGGGTGCTCAGTGTTCCTTTCCTTTCAATAATTTTTTTCGCTCCACTGAGGAGAATGAGTACATCATTATATAAAAGTGGATGACTGAGTTGTTCACCCCACATTTTCTTCCTAAATTTTCACAGAACGGGTAAGGTTGGAAAGGACTACAGTGGCTCACCTGGTCCAACCTCCCTGCTAAAGCAGAGTCATCCTGCAGCACATGGCACAGGATTGCAGCCAGACAGTCCTTGAAAAGTTCCAATGAAGGAGACTCTACAATTTCTACTTGGTCACTGGTCACAGATGGCCCAGATTTCTTCCCATTGCTGTTCTTGGTTCAAAACCCCAGGCAGTGGCAACAATTACAGGTTTATGGAGATTGCCATGGCCCTGAGGAGTGTAGCATTAACTATCCAAAGCAGATCTGGATGTCCTAGGACGTGAAACACTGGAGTCTGCTGGCATGTTTTGACAGCCTGGTCTCCTGAAGATGATGTGGCTGTAGAAGCTGTAGTGCATAAAATTTTGAAAGTATATTGGCTCAAAACTGAGCTTTAAAATCATCCTTTCCTGTATTTTTGGTGTATTTCTGGTTGGTGTCCAGCAGTGGGGGAGGAGAAACATTTCTCAAGTCCTAAAAGTAAGGACAAAACTCAGAAGCTTTATTTAAACTTGTATTTGAAAATCAGCTGGGTTTCTGTTTGACTGTTTCCCTCTGTTTTGGTTGAAGGGAAACTTCCCATTTCCCACAATATGAATAGTTCCCTGCTCTTCATTTTACTCACTTGCTTGCTGTGTATATAGTAAAACGTATAAAGTTATATCTGTGTATATACATCTACATAGCTATATGTATGTATGTATTTTCTAACCAGGTGCAAAATGACTGCTCAAGTAACTCTGGAGGATGCCTTGTCCAATGTGGATCTCCTGGAGGAATTACCATTGCCAGATCAGCAACCGTGTATTGAGCCCCCACCATCATCTCTTCTTTACCAGGTATTTTCTCATTATAGGAAGAAGTTTTTTCCATTTCCCAGTGCTGTTAAGAAAGAGTATGTTTGCCCAAAACCAGAGTGTGTTTTATTGGCAATATATATAAAAATTCTTTTCATAGGACCATAGAATGGTTTGCGTTGGAAGGGACTTTTTAAAGATAATCTAGTCCGATCCCTCTGTCATGGGCAGGAGCACCTTCCACTAGACCAGGTTGCTCAAAGCCCCATCCAACCTGGCCTTGAAGACTTTAAGGGATGAGTCAGCCACAACTTCTCTGAGCAAACTGTTCAGTGCCTCATCACTCTCACAGTCAATAATTTCTTGCTAATACCTAATCTAAACCTACTCTTAGTTTGAATCCATTCCCATTTGTCCTGTCACTACATGATCCTGTACAAAGTTCTTCTCCAGCTCTCTTGCAGGACCCCTTTAGGTCCTGGATGTTGCCATAAGATCTTTCAGAGCCTTCTGTTCCTCAGGCTGAAAAATGCCTGGCTCTCAGTTTTCCTTCATAGGAGAGATGCTGCTACAGAAGACTTAATTCCATGTTTTCCTTTCTCTACAGCCAAACTTCAACACTAATTTTGAAGACAGAAATGCATTTGTCACTGGTATTGCAAGATACATTGAGCAAGCTACAGTCCATTCTAGCATGGTAAGTAGATGTTCCAATACACACTTTTATATTGCATAGAATTAAAGGAGAGGAATGCTTCTTCTTGTGGTTCATTTTAAGAATTATGGTCACAGGAAAGAGGTTACCTACAACACTTCCAGGAGGGGGTAAGATGGAAAAGTGCTTTTTAAAAATTTTTGAAATTGCCTTTCTTCTTGGGCAACTAATGTTGTTAGTTGCTTTCATGGCACTCTTGGAAAATTAGGAATAATACGTTTTATAATTCTAGAGGCCAGTTCACAAATGATGGAATGGGCAGATAAAGTACCTGGTTACATACTACTGAAAATTATGCATGTTTACATCAATCTACTTCTACTCCTTTACCTGTTTTGATTGTTTGGATATTGTTGTACCTTTCCTGTGCCATGTAAAAAATTGTTCTGCATGTGCTGACTCTCATCCTTGAACATTCCACCTGGGGTCCCTGTGTTTAAAAGGAAGAATAAACACCATCCCATCACCCTCCTCCATCCCAAGATTAACATTTCTGTTTATACTTAGAGATCACAGTGTCATTAGTTTTGGGAAGAAAGAACAACACATAAACAAGTCTGATCTGGGGAGATAATAATTGATATCATTCAGCATGCAGTATATGTGTGTTTGTTCACATACATTCTGATAAGAGAAATAGGTTCATTTGGACAAGGGCTTGGAGTGATAAAAGATACATGGATATAATCCTTTTGTATTACAATTCCTATTTATACTGAGTGTCTTCTCCACAGAATGAAATGTTAGAAGAAGGTCAGGAATATGCAATCATGCTGTACACATGGAGAAGCTGCTCAAGAGCCATTCCCCAGGTAATGGATGTAAACTCTACTGTCATGCAGCATGGAAACTTCTGTCCTGTTTTCATGTGGAGTTACACGGAAAGAGATCTGTCAGTGAGATCCAAAATGGAGTCTGCTTTGATTCCTGAATTGTTTAGCTGGGCATGCCATAGAACAGTGTCTTTTAGTGCTTGGGGACCAGTTGGACTTTATTTTTTTAATAAGGCATTTATAGCAATACCTCATGGGGTTTGTGTCAGTACTTTTTGATTCAAGAGTAGTATAGGGGTAACATGCTTTAAAAGGAAGATTTTTGATTGTGGGATCTGCTTGAGCTCAACTTTTCATTCAAGAGAATGGACTCTTCCCATTCCTCAGTTTTAATATTTTCATTCAAAACAGGTGGCATAGCATGTAACAATTAACATTCAGGTTAATCATGTATGTTTCTAGACACTACTACTCCAAGATAGCCACTTTTTAAAGGTCAGAGCTACACAGTGCTTTCTTGATCTGTATACAAAAAAAAAATACCCCTGCTATGAATAGGGCACAAGTCAGCTTCAAGTGTCTGGGAGTGGCTATGCAGGAGTGGGGTGGGAAGAATATTGAGAAGTGTCAGAAAACTGGACACAATTATTACTATAAGTTGACTCCTTCATTTTTTACAACTTTATAATGCAATTTTTTTACACTGACATGCAAGGAAGGCTTATCCTGTGGTTTAAGTATTTGGAATGGAAACCAGGTAGCCTGTTTTGGTTTACAGTTCTGGCCCTGTTTTAGTGCATGATTTTGAGCAAGTGGCTTAATGTGGAAAGGTTACACCCTATGCACACTACAGATGTGTTTGACAACCAAATTACTTGCTGTAAAGTAGTAGGAAAATCTTAGATTGTTTTGGGCTTTTTTACACACAGTAAATCTTAGATTAGCATAGGATTACCAAACCTGGAAATTTTTGTCTTGGTCTCTTTAGGATGATAATGCATTTTCTCAGGATCTTAGTTGCTGTGACTTTATCAGGCGAAGTTCCAGGTATAACAACCTCTTTAATTATCCACAGGTCAAGTGCAATGAGCAGCCTAACAGAGTAGAAATTTATGAGAAAACTGTGGAAGTTCTGGAGCCAGAAGTCACAAAACTGATGAATTTTATGTATTTTCAGGTAAAAGGAATGGAAACAAAATTTTTCAGTAGGTTTGTTATTTTATATTTCTGCTTTGTACACTTCATATTGTGTGCTCAGGTACTGAACCTAGTCATTATATGTTAGGAAAAACACACCATATTCTCTCACAGAAGGGCAGAATTTTTAAGGCCTATCTTAAAAACTTTAGTCAATCTCCATTAAGAATTTCAACATAAAATCAAAAGTTATTGCATATAGTCTCTATGCAGCATATGGGGACAGAGACCTGTCACTTTAGGAAGAAAGGAAATAGAAATGTAGTGTGTTTCACTTGTATAATAAGAACAGCAGAGAAACCATTTGCTGAGGAATGAGGGATCCACAAGTCTGGACAGCGGAGCAGCAGGTGCAACTTTGTTGTGGTGATTCATAACTGAGGCAAGCTAACTCAGTTGTTGTGACCTGCCAGCCACCCGAGCTGGAGAATAGCAGTCTGTCTTGCCTTCTCCTCCCTCCTGGCAGCTTGCCATCTATTTCAATGGACTGAGGATGTTTCCAGGCATTATTCAGAGATGGAGCAATTAGAGCCTGTGAGGCCTGGAGCACACAGGAAGGAGGAGATTGTTTGCACTCAGTAAGACCCCCGCCTGGGGAAGACAACAGGAAATGTTACATTTCATTTAGTCTCCTTTCATTCAAGCAGATTAGAATTCCAAAGTCAGAACAGATTCTGTTTTTCATTTGAAGTTGCGATCTTCTTCGTATTTGTAATCTCTATCTGAAATGGCCCTGGTGTGCACTTGGAAATAAGCCCTCAAATAAACATCTGCCAGGATGACTTAAGAGGCATGTACAGTGTGCTGTGGATTTTTGTTTGTCTGAAGGGAGCATTCCTATAATTTGCCTTTTAGTTAATATGTACTTCCTCACTAAAGAGCATGAAATCCCTTTTTTTGAGGGATTTTAAACTTCATAGAATCACATAATAGTTTGAATTGGAAAGAGTCTTGAAAACAATATAGTCTAACCCCACTGCAGTGAAAAAGGGGTATTTTCGACTAGATCAGATTTCTCAAAGCCCCATCTAACCTGACCTTGAACACTTCCAGGGATGGGACATCCACAGCTTTTCTGGGCAACCTGTTACAGCGCCTCACCACCCTCATTGTTAAAAACTTCTTCCTTGTATCCAGTCTAAATTGACCCTCTTTTAGTTTAAAAAGTATTACCCCTTGCCCTATTTTTTTATTTGTACTTTTAATTACTTTTGTCTGCAGAGAAGAACCTTGGATCTTGTGTCAGGCAAAATCGGTGGCAAAAATCATTGATGACACTTGTAGCACACATCAAGTGTGCCACACAGAGGAGGACCTGAAAGGCCTGTACTTGTGCCTTGCTAGTTTTGTGTGCTTTAAACATTTTTCTGCTTCACTGGAGCTTTTCCCTGGACCAATTTTAGGTACATGATGATATTTTTTCCCTGGAAATGTCATGGCTTTTACTCCCTGTTTTTCTGTCTTTCCCCCCCATTAGAGAAACGCAATTGAACGGTTTTGTGGGGAGGTGAGACGCCTGTGCCACGCGGAGAGAAGGAAGGACTTTGTGTCTGAAGCCTATCTCATCACACTGGGCAAATTCATCAACATGTTTGCTGTGTTGGATGAGTTGAAAAATATGAAGTGCAGTGTGAAGAACGACCACTCAGCCTACAAGCGGTGAGTGGCAAGGGGCAGCAGGACCCGGGCTTTGCTGCCAGGATTCAGGCTTCCCACGAGATGGCAGCAGTTGCTTTTTTTCTGGCAGCTTTTTCTTCAGAAATTGTCTCTGCATGCGTGGGACAAGCTACCTTGAAACTAGGGATGGCTTGGCTGCAGTTAGGCAGTTGAGTACATCTGTTTTCTTTGTGCTGTTCTTCCAGCAGCAAAAGGTTTTTCTGCCTTTAATGCCAAGCTCTCAAATACTTACGTCTTGGTATATGCTGAATGTAATCCATATACTTTGTGCAGTAAAGCTTCTGTTTTCAAGTTTGAGAGGAAGCTGACTTTCTGGGTGCTTGTGCTACTCCTCATCTGTTCTGTTCTTGGCATCTGCTTTTGACATTTGCAGCTGAGAATTTTTATACTTGTTCTTAAGATGTTTCAGCTTTGTTGTTCAAAATCACTGTGATTGCAGGTATAGCAAGAAAGGGAGGGGTTGAGATATCTGTGGCCAGATTTTGTACTTGAGCTACCAGATGGTATCAGGTATCTTCTATTGAACACAATGGTCAGAGCAGCAGGTCAAGACAGCCTTTATGCCAGCTCTAGCATCTGTGGCCTTTCATAGAGAAAACTGTTCAGTCAATGAGTAGCCAAATTTACCTGTGTTGCTTCTACTTATGTGAGATTTAGTTTCTACCTCTACCTGTTGTAGTTGTTGTGCCTGGAGACCTCTTAAACTTACTTGGTTTGCCTTTCTTTTTCTTTGGAAGTGTGTGTCTGGAAGCCAAACACTTGTTTTCTGGAAGACTGACTTTTCCTGGGTTGTTGAATGGCTTGGATCTATAGAGCCACAGCTGTACCCAGTTGAAGGATACAGCCAGTGTTTTTTCACTTGTGTTTTATTGGACCTTCTAAGTCAGGGTATAGTGAGGAATTTGGGACAGTAAACCAGTTTATTTTGGATAAATTAAGTCCATCTCTCTCTTCTAGTGAACTTTTCACCCTTTTTTTTGAGGAGATAGATTTGCTTACCAATAGTCCTGGCCAAGGGAAATAGAGTTTTTCTTCTGTTTTTAAAGAGCTGCTCAGTTCCTGCGGAAAATGGCAGATCCTCAGTCCATTCAAGAATCTCAGAACCTTTCCATGTTCCTTGCCAACCATAACAAGATAACACAAGTAAGCTTGAATTGTCTTCTTGTAAGTTACCTAATGCTTTGAAAAAGTATTAAAACAAAGCTCTTCCAGTTTGGTAGTAACTTTTTTCGGTCAGTGTAACTAGTTAACTAATATCCTTCTTTTTTTTTTTTTTTCTCCAGTCTTTGCAGCAGCAGTTGGAGGTGATTGTTGGATATGAAGAGCTGCTTGCAGATATTGTGAATTTGTGTGTGGACTACTATGAAAACAAAATGTATCTAACACCTAGTGAGAAACATATGCTTTTGAAAGTAGGTTCTTTTGTGCACAATATTAAAAAAATAATGTTGAGGCAGGTCACTGGCATTTGAATTCCAGATTATTTCTGGTTGTTTTTGTTTTTTTAAAAGGAACCAGATTAAGCAAATAATTCAAATTACTTCTTTTCCCCATCATTCTCTTTTTGTTGTATTGCATGCTAAAATTATTTGAAAGCTTTTAATCCATTTTTGTTATTCATAAATTGAAGTTGACCCATTTGAACTGCATCCAATTCTATGGAATTGTCTTTTTATGAGGTACAATGACAGCAGAAAGGAACTATTGCATTTTAATTTAGATATGTGGCAAGATTGTTTAAAAAGCTTTTGAAAGTGAGGCTGTGTACCAAATATTTCAGGGAACAAGTATCTTGAAATTAGGATTAATATGTCAGTTTAGTTAGTTGGAATATGTACCTGTAAGAGTATATATGTACATATAAGAGGGTGCTGGGCAGTATGAAATGTGGCTGATATTATTAGCTGCATGTCTTGCAGTGGAAGAAAAGATAGATAGTAAGAGCTAAAAATTTGCCTCATGACAAATATTTTGAGTCACTTCAGTGCTCAATATTTGAAGAGCTCTGTTTATTAGGGGTAAACAAAAGTTTTCTAAAACCACACATGAACTCTAGAGTATTTATGTTCTATCTACAAGGGTGCCCAGTCTGACTTTGGTATTTAGGCCTTTTGTTCAGTAGAGATGCTTAGAACACAGTAAGTCGCTCTGTTTGGCTCCTGTAAATACAGAATAGAATCACAGAATATGCTGAGCTGGGAGGGCCCACAAGGATCATTGAATCTTAACTCCTGGCCTTGAACTGCACCATCCCCAAGGGTCACAACCTGTGCCTGACAATGTTGTCCAAACACTTCTTGGGCTCTGTCAGGCTGGAGCTGTGATCACTGCTCTGGGGAGCTGTTCCAGTGCCCAATCACCCTCTGGGTAAAGAACCTTTTCCTGATAAATTTCTAACATTATGTTAATTAAATACCTTGGACAAACTGTAATTATATTTTTTTTTGGATGCTCCGGAGCTCTATCCAGAGAGGCACTGAAAGCCAGGAAAGCCATCACTCAGAGATGTTAGATATAAACTTCTGTTACCAAATCAGTTTGCATGTACAGAATTTGAATAAAATAGAAGTGAAAGCAAAAGCTCTAAAAATACCCAGACTCTCATTTCAGTGAGATTTTAGGGTTTTTTTATGCTAAATCTTTATACAAACAAGCAGCATCTTTTGCAGGCAAGTGATCAGTTAATGTAAAAACTGCTAATAGGGGTGAAAAAGAATAGTACAGAAATGTATATATTTGAAAATATATTCTGTTTGAAGGAGATTGGGTGTTTCAGGATTGGTTTTAAAATGTTACTTTTTAAATTATATGAAGAACAGACTTAGAGGTTTTTACTTCTGAGTTGTTTTTGTGGAAGGCTTAACTTTTTCCTTTTTCAGGTGATGGGCTTTGGATTATACCTGATGGATGGAAGTGTCAGTAACATCTATAAGTTGGATGCAAAGAAAAGGATAAATTTAGCCAAGATAGACAAGTACTTTAAGGTCGGTTAAGATGTGATTTTATAGGTAGTTTCTCTTGCATTTTAAATATATTTAAATAGAAAAAAGAAAGATCTCTTGGGTTTATAATATGGGTAAATAATGGTTTCCTTTCACTATGATATGTGTTACTAATTTATCTAATCTGATTTGTTCCCTATATACAGCAGTTGCAGGTTGTCCCACTGTTTGGTGACATGCAGATTGAACTTGCAAGATACATTAAGACCAGTGCCCATTACGAGGAAAATAAATCCAGGTAGGAAGGAGAAAGAAACAGAGTGGAGCATCTGAGGTGGGGAAGATCTGACCTTTGGGGTATATTTTCATACTCACCAGTTAGTCCATGGGTTTGTGGTAATTAATAGGATTTTCAGTTCATCATCTTTTTGGTGTGGGTATTTCACTATTAATATAATTCATGTAATGGATACAACTGGAGAAACAGATGATTTAAAAACCTTTCTATGCTGCTGAGCTCATTCTTGTATCTGTGACATTTCTTATCACTTGGGTTGTAAGAAATTAATTTTATCTTACACTAATTTAGTTTTTATTTTTTCCTTTAAATCTGAAATTTTCTTTAAAAGAAATGAAGGATTTTACTAAGAAAGGTGAGCAGTAGTAGTGCATGGATGAATAGGCATGTGTACGTTGTACATGGAGCAGCAACTTAGCTTGTCTCCCCTCTATTTTTTTTTTTTTTTTGCTAGGTGTGCAGCACAGCAAAATGGTGGGAAAATGCAGCCAATTGTTGCCTTAATGGATCCGTGGTTTTTGGTTATTGCTTTGTTTTAGTGAACCTTTCTGTACACCTGCAAGACCTTGCCTCCGTGCAGTTACATGAATTTAGAATGTTGTGCTTTGCATTTTAATTCCTGCAGAAAAAAAACCCCGCATAACTTGCATGTAATTGCTAAGACAAAATCAATGGCAATGGGCCTACTGAGCTACTAAAAATATGAGGCTACTTAACATGACATTCTTGGTAGCATGTTTTTTGTGTGCCTCTCATAACATGTTAATAGTACTTGATAATGCCTTTTTATAGCTGGGAGCATACTATACAGAGTTCAACAATAATAAATGAATATCTGCAGGTGGCTAGATATATCTTACAGCCTATACCTGTTCTTCTGCCCTACCTTTTAATCCTTTTTTAGTCTTGTTCCTAAGTGCCCTTAAAGAGACATGCTGGTTCGTATTTCATAGCAGCAGCTTTTAAAAAACAAAACCTCCCAAAACAGACAGTTTTTTTTCTTAAGACTTGGAAGAAGTGCTATTTGAACTCAGAAAGGCAGTTCATCACTAATGGCTTGTGTAGGGGTAGAGGTGTGAAGAGAGGAAAAGCATCAAACAAGAGAGAAGGAAAATGTGTCAAAAAAAAAAAAAGTAATGCATTGTGGACCTTTCTTTGCAGTATAAGTTGTGCTGTTTATTGTCAAAACTGACTTAGGTGGGGGTTTTTTGTCTTCTGAACCAGATGGACATGTGCATCTTCCAGCAGCAGTCCCCAGTACAATATTTGTGAGCAGATGATCCAAATCAGGGAAGACCATATGCGTTTCATATCTGAACTGGCTCGTTACAGCAACAGTGAGGTGAGTGGAGTTAGGGCTACATGTGCAAATTGCACATCACTCATTAACAGTTGTTATTATTAAGTATCTGAAAAGCAGGTAAATCTCTGGCTAGCTAAATGACAAAGCTTGGCCACTTGAGTCAAGAAAAGCTGGCTGCAGGTCTAATCCTCATTCTCTGAATTATATTTGCACTATTTAAATTTAACATAATAATGACACATCATACAAACTCTAATGTCCTTCTGCCTCTTTCTCTCTATCTCAGTTTTATCCTAGAAATTTTGGTATGTCTCATTTAGAACATGTAAAAGAATACAGAAGTGCATATGTATACACACACTCATATATATTATATAGAGACAACAAATAACTATGTATATAATATATAATTGATATATTGAATTAATCTGAAACAGTATTGTGCTCATTAGGGATGCCAGTGATTTCTATCTCTTGACCAAAACCTGTGAATTTTTTTAAGTCTCTAGAAGAAAAAACTGATGCTAGATGGTAAAGCCGGTGTTGGTGTATGATGCTGTTTCACTGCTTCAGTTGATGTAGAAATTTGGCTGTGCACGCTGAATACAGCATGTTCTGATGTGGATTTGGGTGTGGCTTTTTTGTTTTTGGTTTTGTTTTTTTTTAATAATCTAGGTGGTGACTGGGTCTGGTCGACAGGAAGCTCAAAAAACAGATGCAGAATATCGGAAGCTCTTTGATCTCTCTCTCCAAGGCCTGCAGCTTCTCTCCCAGTGGAGTGCCCATGTCATGGAAGTGGTATGTTACATGGGAAAAAAAAAAACATGAAAAAGAGGTGGCTTGGTGAGGTTAGACAGAATAAAATAGGTTTGCTTTATTGCACTGAAAAATGCATGTTGTGTTTTCAAAGGATCACATAATCTGAGTTGGAAGGGACCGCAAAATAATTTTTTCCCTTAGTTTCCCTCTTCCTTCTTCCTTCACTCCTTTTCTCCTTCTGCTTCAAATCTCATTCCTAGAGGATGGCACAGGAAGTTCTCGTGGTCTAGGAGTAATGTTGCTGCTTTGAAGATCCAGTAGCTCGTAGCTCACACAGTACATTCAGTTTGCTCTATTTAATGGATAGGCTGTCACCTGTGAACCTTCACCAGATGATTTAATGTCACTCTTGATACAAAGATTTTGTAGAGCAAGACTTCATCATTTCCTTCTAAACGTTGTTTAAAATTATATTGTTAGAAACATCTGTACTGACATGCAGTCACCAAGGAGGTGACAGAACAGCTCCAACTCTGTGGTTAGACATTACCGCTGAGTAAATTGAAGCATGTATGTATGGTTTTAACAACACAAAAATGGATGGAAGGGCTTCCATTAGCTTTAGATTTGGCTTTTGTTCAAAAGGAAAGTAAGTGCAGGAAAAGGAAAATGAGAGAAGAGATGAGGGAGGGGAAATAAAGAATGTGCTGAGTTGTTTCTCTATATTGTAATAGTTTATTTTAAAAACAGGTGCTAGTTAGAAAAGTCGATGTGGTTTTTTCCAGTAAGCTGCTTAAGGCAGAAATTCAAGAGGAGGATGCAGGAGTTGTTGTTGTGCTGCAGATATTGGATAAAAGCTGTGTGCCTTAGCTGAACCAAAACATGTTCTAGGAAGGGTTGAAACGTGACTTACTGTATGAGAGAAGTAAGACTTGCTCCTCTTCTGCCTCAGATGTCTCAGGGAGCATGAAATAATTTGCACTATGCAATTCCAGTGCAATCACAATGGGCATAGCTGAAGAATAGGCTTTCTCTCTCTTTTTTATTTCTAAATGCCTCTTTTAAAAGCCAATAGATGAGTCATGCTTTTCCCTGAATTGTCCTATTCATATTTAAATCCACTGTGTATTTAGTGGTGAAAATCTTGTTCTCTTTTTCTCTTCTTAACTGAGGTTGCTGTCGTCTATTCTTGCCTCTCCAGCTCCTAGACTTGCACCCACTGTTTCTGTCATCACAAATTGTTTCGTCCAGGGTCTCTTCACAGTGAAAATCATCCTATTTTATTTTATTTTATCTCTGAAGGAAGTCTCTCATTCTTAGTACTGTTTCTATCCTAGTCATTCCAGGATAAACTTTCTCTGAGCATCACAGCAGGTTGTTTAGCTATTCTCACTGCTTTTCATTGTCTTTCTAGTTTGCATGTATTCCCATAAATACTTCTCATCTAAGCTCAGGTTCTTCCTGTCCTACTGAGAATTTATTCTGATATGGAGTAACCTAATTATTTACCTATCTCCACCTGCATTGAGTATCCATGAACCTAGTTACATGCATCATGTTCAGATAAAAACTTGTAGCATATGTTTGTTGTACATCTTAACCCTGTCAGTTTAATGCCCCCAGATAACTTCATCTTTGTTTTAATCATTTCCCCAGTGTCCTCTTTGTAGCATTCAGGTTGCAGGACCTGCCCAGGAACACTTTGAGCTCTGCTTGCAATGACTGAAAAGGCAGTATTTGAGAGAAGTGCATGCTGTGCAGATCATATTGTCACAGATAATACAGCTATTTCCACACCTTTCAGCCTATTAAACTTAAAAATCAATCTTCCCCTGCAAAAAAAAAAACCCAACGAAAAAAACAAAACCCCAACAATCTAAACCTGTAGTTTTCTGATTGTGTTTTGAAATCTAAATGTGAATATTTCATCAAGTAGAAAGCTCCTCTTTTTTGTGTGTGGGTCTGACAGATCTTTTTTTCTTATGTTCTGAAGTCTTTCTGTGTTTCTCATATGTGAAGCAGGAAAGAAACTTTTGCCTGTGTTAATATTTGCACAGCAAAAGAAAACATCCTTAAGTGCAATACCTGTTGAGTTTTAGTTGTATTTCTTTGGAATTGTACAGAATCACTGATTTTTAGGAAAAGTTTTTAGAAAAATTATTGTTTGGCATTTCCACCAGGTAGTAGTTTCAAAATTTATACAAAGTTTGAACATACTACCAAATACTTCAAATATTCATGAAAACACTGCAGTATTTCTCAAAGCATGCTATTTGTGTCCTGCTGTGTTTTGTGTTTCTCAGTCATTTTTGTTTGTTTTTGTTCCTCCCATCTTTTTTTCTCCCTCTTCTGCCTTGTGAACTGCAGTACTCATGGAAGCTGGTTCACCCAACTGACAAATATTCTAATAAAGATTGTCCTGACAATGCAGAAGAGTATGAAAGAGCAACAAGATACAATTATACCAGTGAGGAGAAGTTTGCTTTGGTTGAGGTAAGAGAAATGTTTTTCTATAGGGATTTTCCAAAGATTAATTCTATATAAAAGAGAACATTCTCTATAAGCATTTTGCATTTCCAGTGCAGAAAGACAGCCTGCCCTGTGCTGACTCTGGAACAGCATGTGTTCCTCCATTCAGGATGTAGGAGGAGCACAGCAAATCTATCCTTTATCATTTGTAACTTGTTAATTCCTATTTTCTCTTTTTTTTTCTTTTTTTTTTATTTAAAAATGCACTGTTTGTACAAATATACAAACAAAATAAGAAAAAATACATTTGTCTGGGATCTTATTTTGCAGGTGATTGCCATGATCAAAGGTCTTCAGGTGCTGATGGGACGAATGGAAAGTGTTTTCAATCATGCCATTCGTCATACAATTTATGCAGCTCTTCAGGACTTTGCCCAGGTCACACTTAGGGAACCATTAAGACAAGCCATTAAAAAGAAGAAAAATGTCATTCAGAGGTAGCATTACTGTTTTTATCTTTTTCTGTGTTCTTTCCTCCAGACCTTAGTAGATTAGTTACAGAATTGCACAGATGTTAAATTCTACCTCTCTAAGCCTGTCCTCCCAATCTGTCTGGCATTCATGGTTAGCTTGGTTGCATACAAATTGGAAGTTGAAGTCTGAAGTTAAAAATGAATGTGCTCATGGCTGCAGTTGGAGTCCAGGCTGTCCTGAGCCTCTTAGGACTACTTTAAGAACTCTTGTATTCCCCGTTACTTATTTTTATTTTAAGAAAATACAAATACAGTAATACAGAAAGCAAGATTAGTGTTTGTGGGCATTTTCACTGTCCACTTTATAATTCCATTGTTTCCTTTCCTTGTGTCTCATGTTTATCCCACTCTTCTCTCTGCCTCTCTTCACATTCTGTCTTGTTTCTCAGCTTCTGCTGCTTTTGGCTTATTAGCCTTGCACTTCTCTTCTAGTGCTCCATCTGTCCACACTGATTGGTGGCATTTCCTGACCTTATTTTTTTTGTCCCTAATTGTTTGCTTTTAATCTTGACTTGTTTATCATTTGTTTACTCCCACATTTCATTGCAAAGCTCTTAGAGGTGAAAGTCCTTAGCTAATTAGGCTGTTGCTAAATGCTCTGACTACCACAAAAATGTCATCATAAGCTAAAAATAAAT
The DNA here is from genome assembly GCF_963662255.1 of Cinclus cinclus. Lineage (NCBI taxonomy): Eukaryota > Metazoa > Chordata > Aves > Passeriformes > Cinclidae > Cinclus > Cinclus cinclus. The sequence goes on from NC_085047.1 coordinate 84,999,863, forward strand.
TAATTGCTCCATATTATCAGGTTTATAGGGAGAGTCTTTTTGTCACAGGATGTTAATGAAATAGAAAAATATTACTTTCATACCTGCTTAGATTTGGATGAGACGTTTTCTTGATCATTCAGCATGCCACAAGGTATGTTTGACTGTATTCCTGGCAAGTATCTGAGTTTCAGTTTAGTATTTGGAGCTAAAAGTTTGAAGCTGTTTGTATAAATTTCAGCTCAATTCTGGAATGTGAATTTCTTCTGGAAGCAGGAATTTTGCTTTTTTTCATTTCAAGCTGCCATTGTCTCTCTTTAATTTGGTTAATAATCTGCTTTGGTTTGATTGAATATTAATTGAATTCATAGTGAGTATGTATTCGTATCAGTATGAATGTGATTTGGTTGATCCAGCTCTGGGGTCCTCAACACAAGAAAGATGTGGACCTCTTAGAAAGGGTCCAGAGGCCATGAAGATGATCAGGGGCTGGAATACTTCTGATATGAGAAGGCTGGGAGAGCTGGGGTAGTTCAGTTTGGAGAAGGGAAGGTTCTGGGAGGCCTTATTACAGCTTTATTACACCTTAGAGGGGCTTATGACAAAGAGGGAGAAGGACTATCTGCAGGCAGATAGTGACAGGACAAGGGGCAATGGTTTTACTGGAAGAGGAATGCAGGTTTAGATTAGGTGTTAGGAAGAAATCCTTTATTTGGAGGATAATGAAGCACTGTAACAGTTTGGCCAGAGAAGTTGTGGATGTCCCATCCCTGGAAGTGTTCAAGGCCATGTTGAATGGGGCCCTGAGCAACCTGATGTAGTGAAAGGTGTGGCAAGGGGAAGGTTGGAGCTAGATGGTCTTTAAGGGCTCTATAGACTACCTTTTCTGATAAACAGCATGGAGTGGTTATTTTGTGGATGTGTCATTCTTGAACACGTTGGTGAAATTCTTTTTTTCTTGGTTGGAATTACCCTGAACTCCTGAATGCTGTTGCAAAATTTCTGTGCTCGTGGAACAATGCTTAAAGTTCTATCAGGGCACTTGGATGTGCTGCAGTCTGAAGACGTGGGAACTGTGTTCAGTGTTTTGCAGGCCATAAGGAAGACAGTGTGTGACTGGGAAGCAGGTCATGAGCCCTTCAATGACCCAGCTCTAAGGGGAGAGAAGGACCCCAAAAGTGGTTTTGACATCAAAGTCCCAAGACGTGCAGTTGGACCCTCCAGCACTCAGGTATTTTCCTGTCTGGTGGTTGTCATATCTGTCAACAAATATTGCATGAGGCGTTTTCTTTCTGTCCTGAACTATTTAAAAATTGTAGGTTTTATTGCAGTCTTTTTTTAATGCTAAATCAACTCTGATTTATATTTGCAAAATCATATGCACTTAACCAAGATACTCTGCCTGGATTGCTGTAATTTTCTACTCTGATACATAATTTTTCAAAGTGTTCAATCTCTTTCATTTGTTTTTCTGGGAACAAATATTTTCTCATTGAGCTCCTAATGTTTTTTAAATTTTTTGAACTCTTTGAATTATTTCTTGATTGACTCAAGACTGACTTTATCTCTGGTATGGCTGGTGAAATTCTTTTGTTAAATCACACTATTCAGTAGATGTCTAGTAGTTTTAAAATATGTTTAAAATATAAGTGAATGTCTGTTAAAATATGGGAAAGTATATGACTTCTGACAAAATCACTTACAGCATTCAGTGAATGATAAAGCTGTTCCCTATAATCTAATTTTTCTGCTGCTGCCACTAAAATTAGATATTTCAAATGTTTTCTGTGGTAGTCATCAAAATCCCATACTTAGATGCTCATTCTTGTTACCTTCATGTATTTTTATTTCATTTTTTATTTCATTTGTGGATTTAGTTGGTGAGTGTATGGTCTGATATTCATAGCTCATCTGAGAAAATGAGGTACTGAGCACTTGGGGTGAAAAATTGAAGGCAACTGTGGTTTGTGAAAACAATTCTTTAGCACCTAAAATCTGTGGGAAAGGGAGCATGTACGGTTAATAATTTTGAGTAAGAAAAAGCTGCTTAATTTGTGATAAGATTGGTTTAATGAAGATTTTGTTTTGATAATTGCAGAAAAATTGTTTTAATTTCTTGGGGTGAAAGAAAAGGTTAAATATCACCACCAGTTTGCTTCTCCTGTGCTTTAAGAGCTTTGCTTCACCTTTGCAACAGGCTGTTTAGAGTATGTGGTTCTGTCTGCTTTTTCTGCTCTTGGGCTGGCACACTTGTCTGTCTGGGCTGACAGGAGGGCAAGAGGTCAAATATATCCATTTTAGATACGTTTTCCTCAGTTTCATGCGGCTCTAAAATGGCTGTGTATGAATGGGTAATTGGTGCTACCTGGAAATCTTTTCTAAATCATTTGATAAGCTAATGGCTCTCTGAGCACCCTCTGAAATGAATGGGAAATCTCCCTTTGCTTGAGGGAGACCCAGATTGCAGTGATTATTCTGAACAACCTTTCTGTATGACCTCCTCTGCATGCTTACTGTGCTGCTTTTCATTTTTAACAAACTAACATGTTTTCTCTGCTTCTCTTTCCCGTTCCTTATTTACCCATGTGTTTTTATTAACGGATTCTCTTCCCCTGCCTGCCCCTGTCTGTTGGTTTTTAGCTCTTCATGGTTCGCACTATGACAGAGTCCTTAAACTCTGCTGAGCTGTTGAAGCAGCTCAAGTCTCTGGGATTGGAAAAGCTATTGCATGTGACACACAAGTTTCTGAGGCAGTCCTACATCTATCCGCCTCTTTTAAACTTTGGTGGTAAGACATTACTTATTACTTTTACTTTTTGTGGTGATGTGAACTGTTCCACTGCAAATGGTCAGCTGCTGAGTGTCAGTGGAGGTCCCCTTGTCATGGGTAGGCATTTGTGCTGGTGTGTAGGCTAGTGTTGCATCTTTTCCTCTTGCCTCAAAGGCTCTTATCCACACAGTGCCAGTTTTCAGTTTGAAGTGGAGCAGTCGCTTACTGATAGTAATTCTCAGTGTTACTCAACTAATGTACCATGTGTATTTTCCTTTTTTCCCCCCTCCCCTTTCCACCATAATTGTTTCCTTTAATGATACAGCTTTACATGGTGAGAACTATGTTAGAGTCCCTCATTGCTGACAAAAGTGGTTCCAAGAAAACCTTGAGAAGTAGCCTTGAGGGGCCCACCATATTGGACATAGAAAAATTCCATCGCGAGTCTTTCTTCTACACTCATTTGATAAATTTCAGTGGTAAGATATGTAGATGATCAGTGTCCAGCTTAGCATGTCCTAACACCTCTAACACGACCTGGAAAATGTTTCCGATTGCCTAAGTCAACCTTTGGTTTATTTATCAAAAGCCTTGGTCTGTCCAAACTTTTTCTGAGATGGTACTTAAGTATTGTGGTGGGATTTTTGACTTGTTATACGTTTGTTTCTAATGCGTCAAATTTCATACTGTTACCTCCCTTTTCTATTTTCTTTATGTATGTGCGTATATAAACGTAAGCTTATGCTACTGAAATTTTTTAAAGGAAGTAGTTTTTGTGTTTTGGGAGATTTTTTTGTTTTTGTTTTAAGTACAGAGGAAACAAATTCTCTGTTGTGGTAAATTCGATGTCATTTCACTACTCTTACTATTCAGTTAATTGTAATCGGAAACATGCTGTCCTAAAGAATTCACCTACTGACATTGAGTGTACCTAGTCCTTGTCATCACCATGCTGTGTTGTTTTTCATTTTTGTTTTGCTGCTGGTCTCTTTTACCCTTGGAGAAGGGTGAGCCTGTTAATATCAGTCGTAGTGCTGCTGGGGAACAGAACCGCAAAAGGTCTTCAGAAGGTCTTAATGTAAAAAGTTCATTCCTGTTGTAGTTCACAAGCCTTCGGGAAAAGGATTGTACCAAGTGTTTTCTGGAGAGGTGGGAAGCACACCTCTGGGCCCGTGACAGCATCCTTAGAAGCTTGTTTTAATCCCTACTTCATGTGTCTGTCTGTCATTTCCTGCCCACCTAATCAACAGGAACATGTGGAACAATTCAGTCCTCCATAGGGAGGGATGCTACTGGTAGTTCCAGTGCAATATTGCCTCCTTCTCTTGCTGCTTCCCAAATTCAGTGCATGGCTTTCTCAGCCCCCAACTGAGAAATGAAGCTAGAAATCCATTTTTACTGGTGTACACTACACTGGTGTAGTTTTTATGGTTAACTGATAGTCTTGTCCACTCCCACTCCTTTTTTTTTTCTGTAAGGCACCACTTTGGGGGGCCAGTGAGGAGTTCAAAGCTCTTATGAAAAGTCATGGGCTTTACATTTTAAATTTGCTTTAGATTGTTTGGCCTGTACACAGCTCTAGTGACTTTCACCTGCTTTTTTTGTTTTGCATTGCATCATCCGAATCACAGTTGTATTGTACCTGATGTATTTCTATAAGAAATGTAATTCTCCCTTATTTATTCTGAAAGAAACCCTGCAGCAATGCTGTGATCTGTCCCAGCTGTGGTTCAGGGAATTCTTCTTAGAGCTGACCATGGGCAGAAGAATCCAGTTTCCCATTGAGATGTCCATGCCTTGGATTTTGACGGATCATATTTTGGAGACAAAAGAGGCATCGATGATGGAGTAAGACCCGCTTGTGCTCTTCCACTCAAACATTATTCTTCATGATTGCCATTCCTTATTATAATGTTGCTGATTATACTGTTGCATTCCTTATAAATAATGTTTAATTGGTTTTAACAAATAGTTATTGAGAAGGTATTCTAAACATTAATACACTTTTTGTCTTACATTTGCACATTTTCAGGTTCTTTTTGAAGTGAGTAATTCAAATGCTAAACTTTTCATACATGTATCACATTTTGCTCCTTGAGTTGTCCTTACTTATCCTTCAAAGATGTCAAACATAATATATAGTGGTAAAAGCCTAGTTCCATTTTGATGGACAGCTACATCTATAAAATATGTTTTAGACTTCAAACATATCTACACCTTTTCTTCAACCAGCAAAATATTTTCTTAAAGGAAAAATTGTAATACTTTTAATTTAAACTAGAAAAGAAAAATGCCCTGTTCTCATTAACCACTTGTGGATTGCAATATTGACTGGTTTACATCATCTTGCCTGCATCATCCTAAAGAATCATGACTTTTATACACATATAACTCTTGTGTTTTTTTCTTTTTCTTGCAGGTATGTTCTGTATTCTTTGGACCTTTATAATGACAGTGCTCATTACGCACTTACCAAATTTAAGAAGCAATTCCTTTATGATGAAATTGAGGCAGAGGTAAAGTAATTTATCTACTGGAGAAAAATAATCTGTACCTGAATGTGAAAACCACACTGAAGGGCAAGACCTTTGTAAGAGATTTAGAACAGCTGGAGATAACAGAAAAAACTGAGAAGAGCGACCAGAAGATGAGTAACTGATTGGGTTATATGCTGTGAGGAAGCCTGTAGACCAGTGCAAAGATGCCTCACATTAATGCTGAAAATTGAATGTCATCTTATCCTGTACTGGGAAATTTGGATCTATTAACATTCTTGACTATGTTTGATAAACAGTGGGAGGTCAGTGGGAAGCTCTTTTTTAAATTTTAAGTATCTCTAAATATATGATGTTTTTCTCCCAAAGGTAAACCTGTGTTTTGACCAATTTGTCTACAAGCTGGCAGACCAAATATTTGCATACTACAAGGCAATGGCTGGCAGGTAGCTATTCCTTCCACTGTGAGAGCTTTTCCAAACACTTTTCTGCTCTGCTTTGTTGTTTAGTATACCTTAAGCATTTTCTTCCTTTCTTCATAGCCTGCTTCTGGATAAACGGCTGCGTTCAGAGTGCAAGAACCAGGGAGCAACCATTCAGCTGCTGCAGTCCAACCGCTACGAGACGCTGCTGAAACAGAGACATGTTCAAGTGAGTTAACTCCTACCGTGTTCTATTTGAGTAATTTGGTAACTTTCCAGTGGTGTTGATTTATGTAGGTAGACAAAACTCATTTTGTGCTTCATGTTCTGTTATCTCAGTAGCATAACTGAACACTTGAGATCTGCTTTTTTGTCACATGAAGGTGTAAATTAAGAAAAAAAACATTGAAAGATCCAGTTTTAATGCAAATGTCTGTTGCAGTTAAGAAAACTCGAGCCAAATAGGAATGCCATGGGTGGTAGCGTTGTCTTCCTAGGAATGTCTTTCACTAGTGTTCAGCATGTTGTTGGCAAAATGTCATGGAAGCATAAAATGCTGATATAAGTGCTTAAATGTAGATGCAATGTGTACTTTTACTTCTTTTTATGAGACTTGGGATGCAAATTGTGGTACTGCATTTGCTCATGAATTTATAAATTTTGTCCATCTGCTTTGTTTCAGTGTGTTTGGGGAGGCAAGTTCACAAAGTGAGAGTCTGTTAATCTGTGGAGTCTCATAGTCCCTGTACAGTTTGTCTTGTAGCCTGACTGTCAGTTCAAACCTCCACAGCCTGTTTTCCTTTGGTTTTTCCTAGCTCCTTGGTAGGTCCATAGACCTGAACCGCCTGATCACTCAGCGCATTTCGGCAGCCATGTACAGGTCGATGGAATTGGCCATCGGCCGATTTGAAAGCGAGGATTTGACTTCCATTGTGGTGAGTGTTGTGTTGCCATTTTGCCAGATCAGTGACACAGCAGTTGAGGTGAAACAATCCCAAACCTACTGCAGCTGAGGGCCTTGGGAGAAAAGTGTAGAGAAGACGTGTACTTGGAGCCGTGAGAAAAGAAGGAAAGCAGTCACCTTGTGATTTAAATTTTTGTAAGCGCCCACTTCTGCCTATGCTTATAGATAAATTGCAGATAAAAAAACCAGCCTTGTGCTTGGTAGAATGAAAATTCATTTATTTACTCAGGCAGCTTGATTTTGTAGCATGACAAAAATAATTTTTTTGTCGAGGAATGAGATCTGACTTGTGCCTGTGGAAGAAGAGCATCTGTGCAATACTGAGGTGTCCTTTTGAGTTGGTTTCCTGATTTAAATGCTAAAAACCAAATTTTATTTCAAGACAGCATGAATTTGACAAGTAAATATGCAGTCAGCAAGAAAAATATCAGGCACATTCAGTTCTGCTGGAATGAAAAATAAATTAAAAGTTTTGCAAAAGAGTTTACTCTTGTTCTTTCTGTAATAAGATTTTTACCAGTGACCTTTGTCATGCAGTTAACTATATTGGTTTAATTTTGTTCTTTACTGAAGAGAAATCAAATACTGAGGCCACAGAGTCTCTTAACTTCTGAATGCTTGGTTTTATAACTTTGAATTACTGAAATGCAGCTTTTCTTTGTTAATTACAGTACATTCTTAGTGGCTGAGTGAACAGAAACCATCAATGATGTGTTCCTTAGGTCACAGGTTCTCATTCTTTGAGTAAGAAAGTGACAGAACTAAGGGGGTTGTCCCTTTACCATGCTCCTTTTTTGATGTTGTTTTGTTTGGGTTTTCTGGTGGTTGGTTGGTTGGTTGTTAGTTTGCTTTGTTTTTTAGTTTTATGCAAAATATTTGCTGTTGAGAACAGGTTGTTTTCTTCAGCAAGAAACTGATCCTAACAGATTAAGTAATCTGTAATTTCTGCTTTTTTTCAAGATAAATAAATTAAATTAAGGTATTTACAAGACTGAGCTATTTTTCCCCCCTCAAACTGGACTTAATTCTGTAATAATAATCATACTGATTTTTTCCTTGAACTAACTTGCTCACAGGTTTAAAACTCCTTTGAAATATAGAGCACTTAAATCAGAGAGCAGTCAATGGGAAGATAGCAGTAGTTTGAAACACATCTAGAAACAGCCACTGGATATTTCTTCAGTAGGTCATTACACAATAATTTTTAAAAGCAGTGCTTGGATTTTTTTGAAGTAAAGGTTGTGTTCTTTGTGTTTGGTGTTTTCAGTATCTGATGTCAGATATGGAGTTATTTTATTTTATTTTATTTTATTTTATTTTATTTTAAACAAATTGCCAGAACAGATACTAGAAATTTCTTGTCAATAGGAGAAACACTATGAAATGCAGTACTCATATATAGTCATGGATCCTGCAGCTAGTGATTTTGTGGATACCTTCACAACATTTGTATATGTCTGATCTGGTCTTTCATTGCATCTTTGTACATCTTTCACTGGAGTAGACCATGAGAAAGATTTATGGTAGACATGATCTTATTCCTAACATTACCACTACAGTAGCTAGTTCACCAGTTACTCTACTGAGCAGAAATTACTTTGTGATTGCTTATGAAGTAGGAAATGCAGAAAGGTGTTTTTGGCCAATATCTGACCCCATATAAATGTTGGAATTTTAAGTTTTGCTCAGTGGAGGAATTGTTGGTACAGATCTAAAGTCTCAGAACATTTAAGAAACAATCCCAAGAGTACTGATTCTTTTCAGCCCTTATTGTTAAAGTAAGAGGCTGGGAGAGAATCAATTGTACATTTTGACTTCTTTCTACTCTTCTGTTCCCTCAAGGTCATTTATGTACTTTGTTCAGTTTCTCCACTTAATTAAATGCATCAATATCTTTCTTTCCCCTTGTTTTTCATAGGAGCTGGATGGCTTGATAGAGATAAACAAAATGACTCACAAGCTCCTGAGTAGATATATGACCTTGGACAGCTTTGATGCCATGTTCAGAGAAGCCAACCACAATGTTTCAGCCCCTTACGGCAGGATCACTCTTCATGTCTTTTGGGAGCTCAATTATGATTTCCTTCCAAACTACTGCTACAATGGATCTACTAACAGGTTAGCAAGGCAGCTTTTTTATTTCCAGCGTTTTATTTATTTTACCATCCTTCTGCAACTTCCTTCCTAGCAAGTGCTGACAAGGTCATCTCCATTTAGTGTTTTCCCACTTCTAAGGCTTTACTTGAAATGAAGCAGCATGAGTCATTTTACGAAGTACTGTTAAATGTATGAAAGCCTATTATTTATCCACAATAGAAGGCAAATGGAACCACTGCATCCAAATTCTGATATTTTGATGACGTAGTTATGGTATGCTGAAAAACAGAGCGTGTCAAAACACTGCTAAGTGCGCATCAGGAAGGTATTTTGAAACAGGATCTTCAAGTGTGAGGTGACGGAGATAAAATAATATTCCTGTTTCTATGCTAATGTGAGGAAAAAGATTGTTTCCTGGAGAAAGGAAGAATTCAGTATTCACTGCAAACTCCAATGGCAGCCTTTAGGATGAGTGAGTAGTGGAAATAGAAAGAGGAAGGTAGGGTCAAAGGTTTGAATGAAGGGGAAGCACGGTATTCAAGATTTTGCATATCTGTGTTTCCTGCTTGTGTGCTGTTTTTAGGATTTGTGTTACTTTTAGTCTTTACTCAGGTTTTGGTTAAAGCCCTGTGAAGTGACAGTAAAGTGATACTGAATATTGAGCTGTAGGAAGAGGAAGAAGCCTGTTCTCATCTTTTACTGTCTCCTTGGAGAGCTTTCCATGTCTGACATGTTCTGTGATGGTTGTGTTGTATTTTAGATCCAAGATTCTGTCTGCAAAGAAAAAAAAAAAAAAGAGTGTTTTGGTTTTTTTTTGTAGCTAAGTTTTACCGAGAAACTTCTGTTACAGGAATGTGTTTACACAGGAAAGTTGAATGTATTTCCAAGGGAGCTTCTGTGTGCTTGATCTATCTGGAGATCAATATTGGAATATTCAGTGTGCTGTATTAAGAATCATATAAAAATCTTGGTGAAATGCTGCACTTTCACCTATCAGTTTTACTGAAAGACATTGAGTAGCTCCTCTGCAGTTTGGTCTGTGTTCATCCTGGCTACAAGGGCTGACCACAGCACTTGGGAAGTGAGTGTGAGGTGCCAAAGGACATTAACAGGATCCTGTTGCACTGTTGCTTGTCTGTTTTTAGAATTTGTACACAAGAATTGATTTAGGCAGCTTGTTAGGTAATAAGTTAAGGATAATTAATGTAGGAGATGTTAAAGGGAGACAGATCTTAGGCAGTATGTGTACCATGTGTCTGGTTTCATCACAGAAGTCTTTTGGTTTCAGTCAAAAGCAGCAGTATGGAGAGAGTTAATATATGTGTTGCACATGCTATACAACACCCTTTGATATTTTTGGTGAGAGAGAGAACAGGAAGTTTTTAGCGTTTTTATAATCCTTAAGCATGTTCATTACTGCCTTGCTGTTAGCATGAACTTTAAATTGATGCAGTCTCTCTGCATTCAAGTGTACAGGTTATTGAGTGCAAACACAGGATTACACAGTGAGGAGCTGTGTGAGAGATGCTGGTTTAATGCTTGACTCTTGATAGGTAATGTCTTGCATGAAGGTTACGTCTAAACAAGGCAAGAAAAGTAGCAATTAAAGGCTGTAAGAAAGAAAAATAATCATGGTGAAAGGCAGAGAGGTTACTTGGTGGTGTGAGGGGCTGGAGGCAGAGTTCCCAGAAAATGTGTCATACCTGTGGCTTGTCTTTTAGTTTGACAACTTGGTATAAGGGTTTTTCTTTTAATTTAGCACTTTGGTCAGATTAACTTGTTTACTGTGCCTTTTGAAGTTCTTTTCCCAAGAATGTGTGAACGTGATAATTTCATATATCTGTAAAAGAGTTCAACTATTTAGAAACCCTGCAGGTTTAGTTCAAAAGCTAAAGCTCTTCATGCAGAAGTGCTGAAACACATTGCTTAGGATGTGGTACTTAGGAAATTTTTTTTGTATCTGATAATGTACTGAGATTAAACAGTAAAGCTCCTATTAAAAGATTTAGCAATTTAATAATTGGGGTTGCCATTTGTCTGAAATTTAGGCTCATTAATGCTGGCCAGCTGCACAGATTTGGGGAAAACGGTTTGTGGAGAAGGAATGGGGAGATGAGTGAGGGGACCTTTGCAGATGGCCCTCAACAGTGAAATACAGAGGTATTTTTAATCCACCTGTTGACAGTCATGAAAGAAAGAAAACAAATCATTGGATAGTGTACAAGCATATGAACTGCAGGTGAGAACAGAGTTGTCTCTAGACCAGTGTCCTGATGCTGTTAGCAGCCATAAAGGGGCTGAATATGAAAACAAGGGAGGCTTGAGGTGATGTTTCTCCCAGGAAACATGCCAGCCTCTAGCAATGATTAGGTGGTTCTGTAAAACAAAAATGGTGGGATGTTAGTGCATTTGTGGCCCTTTACAGGAGTATTTATTTTTCCCCATAGTTTTGTCCCGTCCCTTTTATAAAGGTATGTGAGGGTTTGGCATTCATTATGTGCTCCAGTGAAGAGTCTGCAGGGAAGCTTGTGCTGCATCTCTTTTAGATGCTCTCAAGCTATTGTCCAAATTTTACTGAAAGTGGCCATAAACAGGCATTTCCCACTTGTTGATTTTTTTCTGTGCTGCCTTGGATTGTTTTTCAAGAATCCTCTCTCATATTGGCTCTCAGCTGTATGTCTTTTCAAGCCAAGTCTTTCTACACTAATTCTATTTGTCATGCTTAGGCCTGCATCTGAACTTTTTCCTTGTGAAGTTAGGTTATCTAGATTCAAATGGCTCAAATACAACTTCCACATTTTTGTTCTTTGTTCCTTTTCCACTGTCTGTAGTATCCCTTTTTCTGCCTTATTTTCTTTACTGTTTCTAAGCTGGTCTTTTTCTTCCTTTACAGCTTGTTTTGTATTGAGGACTATCAGAGAAGCAAGTGTGAGACAGCCTTTTATTTATTTGAATTGAAGATTTTCTGTGCTTTCTTGACACAAATGATACAAGCTTTTGGAGACAGTAGTCAAACTAGTAGCTCCATCTTCTTCAGCACATTACCCAAATCTGTGTTCTCTAGTATAAATTCATGTGTATAGCACTCTTCCAAATGTAGTATGACATGTTTCTTCCAAGGATACAGATTTGTCACAGAAGGAACAAAAAGACCAGCTTTTTATTTTTTGCTCTTCCTGACTGCCTCTCCTGCTTCCTTTTGTGAGCTTGCTCTCTCTCACACTGCTTTTGAGACTGATTTTCATGAGAGAGCAGCTGTGTCTTCTTGTATTGCATATACTCTGACAGTCACTGTTCAGAAAAATTTTCAGCCCTTGCAGATACTGCTGGAGCTAACCTGAACAGTAGCAGTGAAAACCATCCAGTTTCTGCTACAAAGAGGCAAATAGTGCAAGGATATCAGCTCATGCAAAGTAGGGGCGACTGTAGTCAACTACCTTTCCCCTCCCAAAAAAACAAGCAACCAACCAAAGTCTTTATGCCAAAAGGGAAAGTGACAGCAATGGATTGGCACATCTGTTGCTTTCTCATGCATTGTTTTCCTTACTGTTTCCTCTGTTTTCCCCATCTTGGCATTCATGTTTAAGAAAGGTGAGTCAGATCCAGTGTTCACTGAGAGGAGGTGTATGGCTACTGTTAGTTCTTCTAGACAGGACAACTAATTTGAGAATGCTAGAAGCAAAAAGTCTTCATACCAATTAGGGAAGTGCAGAGGAACAGTTTCTGTAGGAGCAGGGAGGGAAGACTGCCATATCTTATTCTTCTAAGATGAAGCTCAGAAAGTTTATGAATGAGGTTTGTCTGACCTGGTGCCTGCAAGGCAGCAGGCTCATTGACCAAAGTGGTCTCTTTCAGTTATCTCCTTAAATAGATTATAGTAATTAAAATAATAGAATCATTTAGTTTAGTTGGTGAAGTGCTCACTGTGAACTCCTTCCTAGTAGGTATCGCAGAAAAACTGATATTAAATTGTTTGATCCCTAAAATGCTTACTTTAGGGACTCATGTTTTTCTCTAGCAATTCATTTGGAAAGCTTTGGTAAGACAGAAGGCTTTTCATCTGCTTAATCTACTTTGACTGCTTACAACCTGTTCTGATTAAAATGGATAAATTGCTGTGAGATCATCAGCACTGATTAAAAATGAAACTGATTATCTTGGAGTATGCTGAAACCTATATCCAGTCAGTATCCAGGGGAAAGGAAAAGTCTGTGTAGCTTTATCTTTGATATTCAAAGAGCTTCAGTCCTTCGAAGAGATGCTCTTCTTGGAGGAGGAGCAGGAAGAAGGCAACCAGCAGAATGTCAGAAAGAAAGCACACGCACACACATGGCCATTGAAAAAGTTTGAAGAACAGTAGATGATGCTGAACTGTAAGGTTTTCATATAGCCCTTAGTTTTTAGAGAAGAAATTTCTAGTACCTGAATGATATGTTGGGATTAGTCACATAGCTTCTAGGATGATGCACTCTTTGGCTGCTGTAACCTCAGTCTTAGACATTGCCTCTGTAACTTAACAAGTGACTGTTATCTTTTGCCCCTATTTCCTTACTCTTTTTTCTTCCTCTCTTGGCCTCTTTCACCCAAGAAAGTGTAAGCAAGTGTGTTTGCTTCAAGTCTTTCAGAAAACTTTTAAGACTATTTTGCTACTATTCTGAAGCATTAGAGATACAGAAGACCCCAGGCATGCAGAGGAACACTAGGGAACACACAAGAGTTACTTGAACATTTACTTGCGCTTGGATGGTTTGCTCCAGACACTAATTACATTGTAATTGAAATATATGCACACAGTAACTTTTTGAAAAATCTAAGAATTATAGTTACAGCTTCCAGAGTCATGGGATGCACCCTTTTATGTGTTGGAACACTCCTTTTCTTGTGAGTGTTTTAATATAGTGGTAACAAATCTGCTCTTGCCAAAAACAGATGCATGCATAAATCTAGTTTTATATCAAATTACATGGCATCTTTTATGATTTCATTTTAGAGATTCTCTTAGGGCTTGAAAATTGATGTCGGTTTAAAAAGGAATGGGATTTGGAGAGGAAAAAAAAGGGGGAAGAGAGTAATCTCTGACACTCTGCACATGTTTCAGATTACATTGAATTCCATCAAATGTTTGCATAATCTCTGGTAAACTCATTAATGAAGTATCTGCAGAATACAGATTCGAATAATCACTCTCATAGGAGAGTTTTCAGTTTCTATTGTAAGCGAGAGAAAAGGGGAGAAACTTGTAAAGTGAGAAATACAAATGTAAGGAAATCTAAACAATGTATATCAAAAATAATGCATATAAATAAGGTATTTTTCCTCAAAAGCTCTAAATGCAAATTCTTTCTGGACTACAGTAAGAACAAGTATTTTTGGGAAGAGTGGCTAAACTATGTATGAAGAAGTAGCTGTACCTATTTTTGAGAAGGTTAAAAATGCAGAAAATATTGTTCTGAAGTTAGAGGTTCTCACAACAATGATTCAGAAATACAGTGGAAGTAATTGTAAGTAACATGGTGCAATTTATATTGGTCTGGGCGAAACAATTTTTAATTAGCTTGGCTGGTTTTGTTTTTAGCTAGAAGATGGGTATATTAAAAATAGAATGTCTGTTTTTTCTAGGAAGAATTAATATTGAAAATGTAAGTACTTTAAACAAAAAAAGATCAAGATACAATTACATCTTATGATATTATAAGGTGAGGCAAGTTTTCTTTCCTAAAACATTTTCTAGATACATTTGTTTTGCTCAGGTATCGCTCAGACCAGCCTGATACAACACAGCTATTTGATGTGCACTTCTTAAATAGCTATTTTCCCTCTTTGCTGTGCGTGTACAGCTTTGCACCATTTATCAAGAAATAAGTTTTAATCAAGGTAAAAAAAGAAAGTAGCCATCCAGCTTGTGAACACCTCCCCCCCCCCCAATAATTTTCCTCTGTTTAATGAAGTTAAGCAGAATCAGAATTGTAGTAGATATTGTTAACTTCTTCCTGCACTAAAACTGCAATGCTGCCAAATGTGCATTACAGAGTTAACAGGGAACATCGGGGGGAAGATATGTGCTGCTTCTTCACAAGGGGACTGGGAATAGTCCTTTGGACTCTGGTGCCCTTATTTGTGAGTGGGATGGCTGATCCTGTGTTTGGCAGTGCTCCGTATCTTTGTAATTCTCTTGCCATCCTCTTAACAGTATACAAAGGTAAAGGTAAAGCATGATTTGTATTGGTACATGCTCTCAGTGAAGTATGATCAAACTTTTGAGACACTGATTTTGCTGCAAGGGTTATACCCGTCCTCATGACTTTTTTTAAAGGTAACAATCTAACATATTTCTCCTGATGAGAATTCTGGGCTGAAAAGCTCTGAAACATTAAACAGAAATGTCATGTTCAAGAACAGAAATGTTCTTCTTTGAAGGTATACTTCTTTCTGAAGGACTTTATTTTGCAAGCACAAGGAGTTTTCTTACGCCTTGTGATAGGCTATTGCTACTTTGTTAGTGACTTCCCTGTTTGCTGGCCTGGACTAGAGTAGAGATGAGGAATATTTTGGGATCCTGCACACCATGGGAAGAGCAGTAATTGTTGAACTGCAGTATGATTTGTGTCCATACTTCTGGGCAGTTCAGGCTGTGTGCTTCCTCAATTTCTACTAGGGCTGAAAGGCTGCTGGTCTGGCTTTGATTGTATATGCAGGCAAAGGCAGTCTTCTTCTGGGTAGGGTGCATTAGGTGCACACCTGCTCACCTAAGTATAAGTAATGAATTATTGTTTTTATTTTTTATGTAGATTTGTTCGGACTGTGCTGCCATTTTCCCAGGAGTTTCAGCGCGATAAGCAGCCTAATGCACAGCCACAGTATCTCTATGGATCAAAGGTTGGATTTAATTCCCTTTATCTTTATGGTTTGCTAATGTTTAAAGGTATCATTTTAAATTGTAGAAACTATGGTATATGAAAGTTATTAGGAATGGACTGAAATACATTCTGTGTGTTTTTTAAATTGCACTTTTTTTAAGACTTTGCTGTCAAGCTCACTCATCTGGTGAAGTGAGAACAAGAGCCCATCTTGGGTGCAGCTCTCCCTTGTTCCAGTGATGAAGATTGTGATGACAGAAGAAAAGGGAATAGATAGGAAAAACTCCTTCAGATGTTACCTGACTTAAAAGGAATATGGATTCTGACCATCTTAAACTGTCAAATACCAAACTACTTTAATTCTTTTTAAAATAAATGTAGTTTTTCTTTGGCAACTACAACCCAAGAGCTGCAAACTCATTCTGATGAACTTGGTGTCTTGGCTATCTCATCTTCTGTATTAGCATCCTGTTTCTTGCTTTGCAATTAGGTGAGCTGGGAAGGTTTATGCAAGTTCTCAGTGGAAGGGTACACGATGTGCAGTCACATACTCTGTCCCTATAGCAGTCCCCAGTAGTGAGGTTGGAAAGGAGCTTGTGTGGGTGGCAAGTTGGAAGAGTACGAGGCACAAGTGAACAGCTGTGGGCTACCCAAGTGAGGAAAGTTAGCCTGTATTCACAGGATCAATGATATGCTCATGTGTGATAGATTTGTTCTCCTTGATCAGTGCAGATTTATTTTCTTACTCTTCAGAATTATTACCTGAGTCATAATGACAGTTAAAGTCATAGTGCATTAACATATATTTGCATTTTTAATATCTAGTCAGAAATATTGATCTACCTCAAACAGCAGTAAAAACCAGCAGTGCTATCCTCAGCAAATCATTTGAGACTATATGACAATGTGTCACTCTAAATTTTGCTATGTTTTCTTGAATATTTGGGTGGCAAGATGAAATATGGAAAAGATAAATGAAAATATAAGGATTAAATTAGAGGATGGACAATAAAAGAGTTTAAAATTATTTATTATTATTTAAAATTATTTAAAATATGTACTCATTATATGTCTAATTTATGCAGATGTGCTGTAAGTTCTGGGTGGCTACTCTTAATATCTACTTCCTACATAAACATGAACATAATTAGTCCTTGTCTTATTCTTATTTTCTGTTGTATGGTGAAATTTCAACCCAGTAATCTAGATTTTGAAATATCTCAGGAGTTACAAATTTCAGTGCTAAAATATCTGCTGCATTTGTAAAACTTTATTGCCTTTAAAATGTAAAGGAGGTGGAAAAGGATACATGTCTTATTGTGGAATGTAACAGCTGACTGGTCCTGTAAATAGTGTTTTATGTAATTGTTCTCCAAAAAAGAACAGTAAATTATAGAATAGTGGAATTTTTGTACATTAGAGTTATTGTGTTCCTTACTATTTTAGGAACTGACCAGATACAGCATAGAGCAAAAACCTGACTGAATTTCATAGAGATTGCTAAGTTAATTTATTTAAGTGATGATACAGTGGGGTGAGTGACAGAAGATTAACTGGGGAACACTTTTTTTATCATTCAAGTTACATTATTAAAATGAGTTTAGTAATCTTCACAATGAGAGCTATACCTTTTCAGAATTATTTATTCTTTTTCTATAAGAACAGCAGCAATCAAGGCAGGGGATCTTACTTGCATTTCTGGGGCAAATTTCATAACTAGATAGGCCTGTATTAGAAAATACTTATAACTCTCTGTAGCTTTCAATTTTAACAAAAGTATATTTTTATTCCTGAGTTGAATTGTGTTGAAATTGGGGATATCTGAACTGAGTTTTTTAACATTTCTACTTTATATAGCCAGTAACAGGAATTCTTACATTATAGAGGCTGCACTACTACAGGAAAAACTAAAGACATTTTTGTTTGTATCTCAAAACATTCACATATTCCCAGATATTTCTAAATGGATCAAAGCATCTGTTCTATATTAATGTGTCATGATACTTTGAATAGAGAGTTGTAGTAACATTCTCTTTAGCCTAAAGTTTTCTGAGTGGTATCTTCATGTACTTAGCAAAACAAAAACCCACCGATACAACTTACTTCTTCTGGTTGATATGGAAGCAGAGCTGTCAGGTAGGAAGGAGCCAGCCTGCAAAAGCTCATTAGCCTTTTAAGTGAGCTGGATTATTCCAAAAGTTTGGTTGAGCATGATCAATGAAACCCCTTTACTCAGGTGAAGTATGTGCAGGATTAATGATACTGATGTTAACAGGTTGGAATTCAGCAACAATGGCTGAATGTATGAAATATTTCATAATATGCATATAAGAAAGGATCTTTTCTGGGGACTTGAACTAACTTTGCATGTTAATGAAATACCTGGTTTTATACAGGTTTTGTAGACCAGAATCGAAGGGCTTTCCTTCTGTCTTTTACAACTTTTTCCAAATATTGTATGTTTTTATGTCTCCAGCACTTTGTAGATGGTAACTAATTTATTTTGTGGAAAAGACGTGTTTGAAAGGTACTTCTCATATAATGAGAATATATGGTTTTTATGTACCATATATACATATATATGAGAATATAATGGTTTTTATCTACCTCTGGTGCACATATTAAAATCAGCTTGCACTATGTTGCAACTTATCAGTTTAGTAATCATTTGGAATATTTGCCCTGTACTCAATAACTGTTAATACTGGTGAATTCTCAAATCTAATACAGAATTGCCTGAATGAACCTGAATTAATCTGTAATAAAACTTCCTCATCAAGAACCAAAGAATCATGTAGCTCTGTGAGTGTGTGATGACATGAGTTTTTCAAAACTAGAGCAGAAAACAAATGACACTCTGCATAAGTTGCTCATTTGCAGGAGGTGTGAGATGGTCCATTGCTTGTGAGATGATATAAATGTTTATCTTTGTAGTGCACAGTAAACTCTGTGGGTGGAATGGTTTTATATTTAGAGAAGGTAAATCCCTTGGGAAGCACTTCCATGGTAGCTCTTTGCCATCTCAGTTGGATATAGGCATATCTTTTGGTTATCGTGTGTTTGTTTGCAAATAACTAAATGCCGTAATTATTAATTGCCTTGAAACTGCTTTAAGACTGAATTGCTCCTTGTTCCTCGGCGTGGCATGTGCATGTCTATATAACATAAATGTGTGTATGTATATGTATTGGGCTGCCTTAAAACCCACATAAAGAAATGGACATGCAGAGAAGTAAACAGGTTTCCAAGAGCCCAAAATGTTGGCAGAGATTGTGTGTCTCTTGGCTTCATCCCTTTAATATTAAAATAATCTTTTTTTTTGATGAAAACCTAATCAGAGAAGTGTTACTGTTAATTTGATGACAAGATAATTTTAAAGCATTTTTTTCTGTCCTCGCTACCCAGGCACCCTTTTTTGGCAGCAAACCTGTTGTGTTGACTTCATTGCTCTGATGGGGGTGTTTCAGTGCCTATATCATGTAACACCATCATTTGAAACAGCAGTGAATTGTTATTCTCACAGTTTATTTGAGACTGATGTGCAAGACAAAGGAAAATGTGTCAGCTGGAGGAAGATCTCTGCAGCAGGTGGAGAACATGTTATTACTAACTTCACACAATAAAAATGCCTTTCAAAGTGTTTTCTGAAAGTCATACTCGCCCCCGTTCAGCAAACGTTTCTGTGTGTCATGCTTATCCTACTCAAAAAAAAAAAAAGTAAAGAAGATTCATCACACTTCTGCCAGCTTCTCCCTAGCACTCTGAGAGTTGATGCATTTCACAAGTCGTGGGAATTGTTGTCAAAATAGAGTAGCTGAAAAGATCCGCTACCTGCTGTGAAATATTCTTGGGGAGCTCTCTTGCCAAAATTGTATCCCCCCGCTTAGCTTCCAGGGCCTGGTGGAGAGGGGTGGCAGCTGCCCAGCCAGCAGTTCTCCAGCCTTCAGTGGTACAACTGAGCTGTATGGGAGAGAGCTGACTTCACACATACATTCATAACAAGAGCAATTAAGTGCCTGCAATCACAGTGCACCTTTCTTTTTTTTAGGCATAATATACAGTAATACTAAGATTTACTATGTTTTTATGGAACACAAATGGACTTAAAAGGTTTAAAACATGGTGGCTTATGCATGTAAATCAGACGACACTTGTCACGTCATGAGGGTGAACAGATTTCTGTCTGAAGGACCTTGGCACTTTGCCATGAAGCTCAAGGCAGAATGAGACAATCAGCAGGTTTTCTTGTTACAAAAATAAAATGCATTTTGACATGCTTTTACTATTTTGTCCCCTTTCATTACACAGGATGTAATGTGCAATTAGAAAGGAATTTGCAGCTGATTAATGCATGTTATCATTAAAAGTGAAAGGGAGAGAGAAAAGGAAAGGCTAGGAGCTGCGTGTCTGAATTCCATTTCCTCTGCAGGGAGTCACTGGCCCATGGAGCAGAAGGTAGCTTGTGGTGGGAGCAGAAGAGTGCAAAATATAGTAATCCAGGATATTTCCTTAATTAGACGTGTCCTTACAAAGCCAGTATCTTGCATGTATTTAGACTGAGGGAAAATAAGACAGATTAGAGAATACAGTTAATCCTGGTGAGTTTATTTTACATTCTGAGACTGACCTCAGTGCAGATGGGAAGGATGGACAACAGCCTGGGCAGTGAAGTGTGGTGTCTGAGTGTACTGCTTGTAGTGTGTGTTTTGGGAAGCAGCTGGGATTGTCAGGGTAAAACTCACACTGGCAAACCACTGCATTCTGTGTGTATGTTCCAGTTGCCTGTAGTGTAGCAGTCTGGTTTGCCATCTGAAAACTCCTACTCAGTTTTATTCACACTAGTTAACAAAAATTTCTTTGGTCGCTTTTGATTACTCTTTGTATTTGTTTGCTATTTTAGACTAAAGAAAAGCAGTGCAAACATCCTCTTGAAATGTAAACCAGTTACTTGCTATATGCTTCATTTTTAAATAATGGAGGGTGGCTGAAGTGCTCACTTCTAGGGCACTTTGCATACTTTGTGAACCTTTGCATACAGGCTGTTGGAAAGGGGGGTGTGTGACATCAGAGGTACAGCCAGGAATGCTGTGGCCAGCAGTCAGAGTGTGAGCACCAACAGTGCATGTGATGTATTTGAAGCAGCTTCAGTACCTTATGTAGCAAAAACTTTCGGGGTGAAACTTTTCTAATTTATAGCTGAGCGCTGTCCTGTCACTGGGACTCGTTCCTGACTTTTAGAAGATGGCATGATGGGCTCATTGCACACTGAGGGATTCTTGATGATTGTGGCCAGCTGGATGCCACCTGGCTGCTTTTCCTCAGCATCCTGTGTCCGCTGGCTCTGCCTGCTGAACTCATCTGAGGGGTATGCCACGCTTTTGGTCCATGGCTCCTCATGCTGTTTGGAGGTCCCATTCCGCTCTCGCGAACGCTCGCGTCTCCTGCGGCACAGGAGGTGCAGGCAGCCGTAGAGCAGGACCGCAGCGATGATGAGGAGCAGGACGCTGCTGGTCAGCCAGATACCCAGTGCCAGCTCTTTCTTGGTGTTGCTCCCCGATGCTGGGTCTCGTTCCAGTGTGTTAAAAACTCTGCACTGGTCGCTGGAGGGGTTTGCGGACTGGCAGGTCACGCACATGATGTATGTTGTGAGGGGAGTCAGGTTTTCAACAACAAAGGAGGAGCGAGTGGTGGGCACCCTCTCTTCCTTCTGAAAACTCTTTCTGGAGTAGCTGGATAGCATGCTGTTCCAGTTAGGGTGGTACATGATGCTGTAAAAGCTGTCGACACAACTGGCCATTTTTGGCCAAATTACCATTGCTGTGCTTCCTGTGATGTTTTGGATGGTTATTCCCATCAGGATGTTGCTTGGGAGTCTTTTGTCTCTATTGATGCTGATCTCCCTCTGGACAGGGAGGATGTTCTTTGGATCAGCTGCAGCACGGAGGATGTTGTTGAGATCTTAATCGTAGTGCTCTGTAATGTAGGAATGGTGTTTGTTAGGAAAGTATGCTCTCATCCTTGGTACTTCAAGGATGTTTTACTTGGTAAAAATGGGAGTGAAAGTTCTTGAAGTTTGGGGTGTTTTAAAATGTATATTTATCTTCCTACTGAAAGGGTAAACACAAGCTTAGAGAAATTCCACCAGAGCTGCTGCTCTACAAGTGGCCAGTTATATCTTGAGAGATGGTGAATTTTTGGCAGAATTTACAGTTGTGGAATCACTTCCTTTCACTTTTTTTTCCCCCAGGCAATTGTAAAAAAATGCAGCAGCTGTTTTTTCTCTCTAGTCTGTGTATCTTGCATTTTATGTGAAGTGGCAAGAGGGGTTGACAGGAGTTGATATTGAGGAATAAATGCCTCTGCCATCCACAACTCTTTATTTTTGCCAGTCACAATCAGCTGAAAAACAAAAGAGTATGTGGAAACATGACCACATATTATTTTGTCTCCAATGTCTTACGTTAGTTTCTTATTCCCAAGTTCACTTAGGAACAGCTTCCCTATAAAGACAGGCTGAGAGAATTTGGGCTGTTCAACCTGGAGAAGAGAAAACTCCAGGGAGATCTTACAGCACTTTCTGGTATCTAGATACAGCTAGATACAGCTGGAGAGGGGCTTTTTACATGGACAGGTAGTGATAGGACAAGGAGGAATGACTTTTAGCTTACAGAGAGTAAATTTAAGTAAGTTATTAGGAAGAAATTCTTTATGGTGAGGGCAGTGAGGCACTTGAATGGGCTTTCCAGAGAAGCTGTAGAAGATGGCCCTGCCTGTGGGTGTTGGAGCCAGGTGATCTTTAAAGTCCTTTTCAAGCCAGACTGTTCTGTGGTTCTGTGATATTCTCCATGTTTTGCTGTTAAATTGCACATCTGTAGCCACTGCAGCTACACTGCAGCAGTGGCTGTGAACATTGTACATTAGTGGTATCAGTGTCACAATATTTAGTCTTGATGCTAGTCAGCCTCTTGGAAAAGCTTTGTCAAGCTTAGCGAAATGCAGCCTTCAGTATAGCCTACCTTTTGGATAAATAGTGAGGATTTTTAAAAATTACTAATGCTCTTTGCTGTTCTAAGTCATTTTATGTAATCCCATGGTCTGTTTGCCCTGAATTTATACTCCTCCTCGTCCTCAATTCAAATTAGAAAATCTGCCAGTATTTTGAGATTTCTCAGTATGTGTAACCACTTTAAATAGTGAAAAGAAAACATCTCTTTTCTGCAGTTTCTCTAAACACACCTACTGAAGAATATATAATAACAACCAGTGGGTATTTTCATCTGTTTGGCTTGAGTTTGACGCTTTTACTGTTGTGATGGTAACTTTTGAGAAAGATCTTACCTCAGCAATTTAATCTGATTCCTTAGTTTGATTGTCAGTTTCCAGTGGCACTTGTGGAAGTTTTTTTCCCCTTTGAAAGTTTCTCACTTTTTTTTGAATATAAATGCCCATGACAGTAGCATTATTTCATTGTTTATGACTTTGTTGTGAAAATTAAATATGATTTTTTTTTTAAGATCAAGTTTAAAATGTTATATTTCCTGGCTAAATAACAATTAGTTATTGAAAATTCTCCTGAGGAAGAAAGCTTGTGAGATTTTCTCATAACATATTCTGAAATTATTCTGTAATATTTGTATTTTATACTAGATAGCAGACTGGGAAAATGTATATTTTATGGGATATTTTAAGATGGGATTTAGATAGTGACATTACATTAATAGTAAGAATTCTGTCCCTGTTTATGTATGAAAATTGCTGCTCAAGGCTTTTGGATTATACTTGCTGGGAAGTGGGAAGAAAAATGTGTGTTTATTTTCATGACAGTGTAAAACCATGGATATGACTGATCTGGGTAGATGCTGCTTTTCTAATTCTGTGGTAAATGCACCATTTTTAATACAGCAACAATATAAAGGAACTGAGTTTGCTATCAGATAAACTTACCAAACAGACTCATTTTGGCACGTACCCAACTACTGCAGATATGAAAATAGAGTGCATTAGTGAGATGAGAGCTTTTACTTGCTCAGTTACCTTCTCTTTAACTGGTATATCCCTATTACTTAAAATTATAATTTTTTTTAATGGAACACTTTCTAACACAGCCTAGGAGCAATAGTTTCAACAGTTTAATCCTCATAGCATTTTGTAAGTAGAATGAACTATAATTAAATAAAAATAATACATTTCTATTGTTACAAACCATCAGTTATTAGAAAACACACAATTACTGACATGTAAATGTTTGGAAAAGCCATCTGATGTTTTATGGATCATAAAGTCAATACTTACTGTGACTCTCTGACAGAAATTCCAGAACACAATTTCTTTACGGTGTTGCTGCTGTGAAAATGTTGCAAACACCAAATTTTTTGTATCTCTGTCTACTTGAGTTATTTCCTGACAGCTCTTTGCTTGCCAGTTTGCTTTTTCTTCTCCTCAGATTCTCTGGACTGAATTCTCATTGCTTGGTGATTTCAGTTTTTTTCTCCGATGCTGCTGGTGGCATGGTTTCTTTGTCTCTTCCACTTAAATTCCTGCAAGAGCACATTTTGTCTAAAAATGCTGTTTCCTTGCTTTTCAAAGACCACACAGGAGAAAAAAATTAATGTCTTTTCCCTCCTCTCTTGCTTGCCTTCCCTTGGCAGTATGCTGCCTGAGCATCCCTGTTATATACTCTTGTGTGTGGACCAGTGATGCTGTGAGTGATTAATGTTAGCACTTTGATGACATCAGCAACTAACAACTCTTTTTTTTTTTTTTAATTTAAGTAGAGGAGGGAGCAAGTATAGCTTAAATAATGAACAGCAACTTCCCTCCCTTTCCACCTCCACCCCCCTCTAGTTAGTGGCTTCTTCCCTAAGGATTTTATGCTTTTGTGTCTCACTGGTGGGGAAATGGTGCTGGTGTGTAATGCTGTTTTCTAAACCTGTTGTTACAGTTTAGAAAGATCCACTAATCCAACATGTAGGCTGTAAATTTTAGGTACTTTTCCACGAGGCTTGCATGAAAGATGTATTTTTAGATTGGCTGGCTTCTTATTGTTATGTGTTGGCAAGTTTTTTAAATACCAAAATCATGGTTTTCTATGACAAAATTCCTGCTGTGTGAAGAGAGGTTCCCTCCCCTTAACCTTATGGAAGAAAAAGGCTTTAAACCACTAAAATAAAATTCTTGTGCTGTAGCTGAAATAGATAGTTCTGATATGTTTGTTGTAGGAGACCCATCTAATTGGAAACATCAGGAACAAAATATAAAATCTCATCTTTTAGGGGCAATTGTATAAATCCTTAGTTTATCAGGACATTCACCTGCACATATGTCTGTAAGGTTTTAGCAGTTCTCTCTGCTGTCTTTGCCCCAGACCCCATTTTTTAATGCGGAGGGCTATGGAAATGCACAGGTTGTACTAGAGGGATGCAGCTTTAGGCTGTCCCCTGGTGGGACACAACTGGAGTTTGGCCTTTTAGCCAGCTCTGATGTAACAGCAGGACTGTGTTGTTTATTAGAATTCTAGTAGTCATCCAAGTGTCTATTTTAGTTTGCATCTAGAATTTTTAAACTTCTAAGACCTCAGTTGGAAGCTGGTGTTTATATAGAAACAAACAACATAAATAAAAATCATATTCTATTCTGATTGCTTCAAAAGGTGATTTCTAAGTCCTTTTATGAGAATAAAATCCTTTAAGAGCCTGATAGAGTTTTTTGAATTGAATTCCAACTAGCTTAATACCATGTATTTACATTACCTGGTGTTAACTTGTGTGGGTACTTAGGGCAGGATCTGCATTGAAGAGAATGTTTTTCCCAGAAAATCTTCTGTTACAGCTGTGTGTGAAGTTGAAAGTTGAACAGTGTGCTGTTTTCCATGGGTGTATTGCAAAGAATGAAACTGCAAAAAACTAAAGGAAACACAACAGTCCCTTCTGTAAGAAAGGTGGCCAAGATTCCCGCTAAAATTAAATTTCAGGGTATTAGGGGAACAACCCCCTTGCAGAAATAGAAGATGCTAAGGTAGCCAACACTGTCTAATCTGCAGCTTCAGCAAACAGTTCCTAAATCCCCACATTACATCAGTCTGTACCTCTGTGTTCACTTTCATAGAAATAAACATGACTATGGCAAATCATCTGGTTCTATTTATACAAGTCTTGAAGAATTTCCATGACATTACATCCCAGACTTAGATTTGCTTTGATCTTGTGTACAGTTAGGGGGTTTGAAAAAGAAAGATCCTTACTAATTAGCTGCAGAGAGCAGTAACTTCAGGAGACTTTTTTTTTGTAGTGGAGTACTCAGTGACTTAAAACACCTATTACGAACAGAAAATTGAAGTAATTTCTTTCAAGATGTTTTGTGCATAAAATGGAAGATAAAGCTTTGCTTTAAATTTAGGAATCTCACCATGGCACTGACTACTTTTATGCTTGTGTAAATAGAAAAGTACAAAAAATAAAGTGTTCATGGTTTTATAAAAGATAAATGGAAGATGTCTGCTTGAAAAAAAAGTGCTCACAAATTTGTCATGCTGATAGAGAGATTTTTGTTGGAGTTCCTGCCTTACAAAAGAGAAACTGTTATTTATATTTCTTCCAGTGAGATACAAAGCTTTTATTTCAGTTTTAATCTGCTTTAAAATGACATTTAAATTACATTATTATTGAGATACAGGCAGACAGAATTTTTATTAATCATATCTGTTTTCTTGTTTTAGGCATTGAATTTGGCATATTCCAGCATTTACAGCAACTACAGGAATTTTGTTGGTCCACCTCACTTTAAAGTCATTTGTAGACTTCTTGGATATCAGGGCATTGCTGTGGTGATGGAGGAGTTGCTGAAAGTTGTCAAGAGCCTGGTATGCTAATTGTCTTTCTTTTCCTGTTAGTCCAAATGGTTTCTTATAGGAAATGTCTCAGGAAAAACAAAGTGAAAGTGAGATCCTGGATAAAAATAATTAAAATTAATTCCATTGAAATTCAATATAAACTGTGCTTGTCAGGACTCAATGTCTTGTATGAGTGATAGAAAGAAGTGCCTTGGTGTCCTGACCAATGTTTTGAAAACTTTGGATTCTTCATTAGAGATTGATCTAATTTTTAGTGGCCTGAGCTGTTAGGGCCTAGATAGGCTCTGAAAAAGTATGAGTATTTTAAATTAGTTCATTTCAACTTAAAGACCGTACTCTACATTCACTTCCTTGATATTTTTTGAGAACAGCTGTAGTGTGCTTTCTGCTTGGCACCTAACTTCAGGGCTCTCAATAATGACATCACTGATAAATGACTCCTTAACAACAGGAGTTTGACCTCTGTGCTTGATTAGCAGTGCTGCTCAGGCCAGTTTTGAAGACATCATCCGTGCAGCCTGGGTGTCCTGTATTGCAAGGAGTCTTCTTTGTAATTGGGAGGAGGTTGAGGTGCTGGTTCTTTGCTATACTAGTAGAATCTATATATACAGCCAAAGTGCATTGCAGTTAATTTAAGCCAAATAAATTATATTTTCCTCCCTGTTGCTTGTAGGAACATGCTGCCAAAATAATCCAAATGTACCAGGGAAAGCTGTGGTATTAATAATCATACTTCAGGCACTCGACACATTTGGCAGTTTGTTTACAGTAATTCCCACAATGTACTAAGTATGTTTCTGATGTTCTAGAAAGGGTGAATCCTGCTTGAAAAGGTGCTGTAATTTAATCTTCAGGAAAAGAGGAAAACATTTATACTTTTCAGGGTTTGAGTGTCAGGTATTGGCTTGCTATGTTTTATGAGAGGGCTTTTTTAGTAACTTAGTGGTAAATTGTCTCAATTCATTGAAGTGTGGCATTGAGCACTTGGTCACTTGTAAAGAAGGTTAAAAGTCCTGGGGGAGAATATCCTGCCAATGTCTGATGCAGATGCTCAGATGTAGGGGACAGAAAAGGGAGAGGTGTCTAGTGGTAGGTAGACAGGCTGGCTGGAGGCTGGGAATGTCTCAACTGGTTTGCCCAGTTTGGGCTGTTGCAGCCATTCCTAATCATAAGGGCTTTTTTCATGTTGCTTTTGAACACATTTTGATGCTTTTTGAATGGTTTTGAAAGCCTTCAAATGCAAATTTTTTAACCAAAAACCTAAAAGTTAGTTAGACAGTAAGGAGTCTGAAAGAAAAACGTGTTTTCCTCTTTTTTACCTTCCTGGCCTTAGCTGTTGTGACACTCTTCTTGTAGCAAAGGTGGCTAATGCCATGTGAACTCTGTAAATTTGAAAAAGTTGCCTTTTTAAAGATGATGACTGGCAGAATTAAATGCAAGATTTTTAGAGCTGCTTCAGTTCATGTATAGTTTGAATGCAGTTTGTTGTAAAGTTTCATAGTTCAACAGCACTGACATGTTTACATACATCTGTTTTCTCTTAGTTACAAGGGACCATTCTTCAGTATGTCAAGACCCTAATGGAAGTGATGCCTAAGATCTGTAGGTTACCAAGACATGAGTATGGTTCTCCAGGTTAGTTTGTGTTTAATGTTACCTTAGCAGCCTT
The DNA here is from genome assembly GCF_963662255.1 of Cinclus cinclus. Classification (NCBI taxonomy): domain Eukaryota; kingdom Metazoa; phylum Chordata; class Aves; order Passeriformes; family Cinclidae; genus Cinclus; species Cinclus cinclus. The sequence continues at coordinate 85,027,965 of NC_085047.1, forward strand.
AATAAGGTGATACTAGCCACTATCTTCTGAATTTCTCATAGCTGTCTTTCCCTCTCTCCTTTTTCTCCTGATAATCAGTTTTTAGTCTGGATTTGGTTTTATGTTTCTTTTTTCTTTTCCCTTAAAAACAATCATAGAATGCTGTGCTTTCTGAAAGTACTTAATGAAGTTTTAAGATTTCTGCATGCAGGACAAAAGGATGACAATCTGTATAGAGACAGCCTTATGGCATAATTGATCTTGAGCTGGGATGTCCACAATAGTTTCTGATTCTCATCTTTCTCTTAAGCGTGTTGAGCTTTTGCCTCAGCAAGTTAGCCTCTCGCATTTTTTCTGTTTTAATGTCTAATTTAGATAACCCAGTTCTCTGGAACAGCCTCTATTCCCTTTACCTTTGCCCTCACCAAATGCAAGATAAAAGGAGTGATATTGCTGGGAGGCAAACTGGTCCTGCCAGAATAGTTCTGCCTGAGACTTGTGTGGGGTGCATCTTAGCCTCTCAACAGGAGGTGTGACAGTTGCAAAAGAAGAAATGGCATTGAAAGCTGCTTGCCACTCTGGAGAAATAATTGGCTAATTAGTATTTATCACATTGTTCACTGAAATTCTGAATCCACTTTTCACTTCAAAATATTCCTCCTTCAGAACTTCTAATTAACACAAATTAGTCCTTCCATGTGCCACCCACCTCCTGAGTTTATTTTTCCAGAGTCACTTAGTTTTATTAAATGCCACTCCAGCTGGAATGAAGTTGGGTTGTTTCTGCTTCCCACAGCTTGCTTGACGTTCTTTCCCAATGTTAAATGAAATTGAGGTCTTACTAAGTGCTTCCTTCCTGTTTTTCTCCCTGGAGCATAGAAATGGATGAATCATGGTAGTTAGGAATATAAAAATAATCTCTCTGAGGCTTTTAGCCATTCATTAATGTCTGACCGCAAAACCATTAGGTATTCTCAAATACAGATAATGCATCACCAGGATCTGTGATCACCAGGATCCCAGGTCACGCTGGGAAGCTTGCCAGATATCCTCACTTGTAAGGCAAAATATTTGGCAGGAGATACCCAGGGATTTTAGGAGAAACCTTTCTCTTAAGGTTGAAAGACAATCATCCTATACGAAAAGCAGGACTTTACTGGTGCAATGCTAACAAACTATTTTGACCTCATATTTACTCTTCTGAAAGAAATGGCATTTGTTTATATGCCTACTGTACCAAGAGATCAAAGTAACTCTTGGTTTTACAATGGAATATCATACTTAGTTTTAGAATTGAACTGGATCTCAAAACCCCCCCTGATTGTCCACTCCTTTACTGGTCCTGTTCCTGTCAGGTTCTGTCTTAACACACATAGTTTTGCTGTTCCTAACTATTTCTAGCAGAGGACACATCATAACGCCCTGGAGAGTCTCTTCCAAGAAATGTAGAGACAACCTTTATAGCACTGTCATTCCATCTCTCCCTTTCCCTGCCAAGTCACCAGACAGAAAAGGTTTGTGGAAGATCAGGACACCTCCATCACTCACCCACATTGGGGAAAAACTGCCCTGTGCTCTCTGACACGTCCGCATCATGGAGCTGTCTGCCCTTGGAACTGCGCTGGCTGATAAAGGAAAATGTTTTCTGTGATGAGGATGTGCTGTAGATTTTAGCCTTCATCAGGAGAGGAATTGCCAGACTATAGAAGGGCAGGCTCAAAGCATAGGTCCATTGAATCACTGTCCTCTGGTTTCTGTGCTAAATTGTCTCTTTAGCAGTCTTTGCCACGCCTTGTTTATGTGTTTTGTCACAGAAAATGCAAGCCAATACACACCAACTGTTGTCTGTTCCCTCCTCTGCCTCCAAAAGCTTCCTCAGAAGTTGTTAGTTGTAGTAGTAAGCCTGACTGCTGTGGGGTATGTCTGTGTGCTGCTTCTGTTCTTTCATAACAAATCATTTAATAACCTCTTTACAACTGACACAACCTATATATACAGACCAAAACTGTGATTCCAGTCTTTATCTAAAGTATGTAGATTCTCATCTATCTTGACGTAACATCATTTATTAATTCAGAATTAATTTCCTGAGTCCATTCTCCACATGCAAAGGGATTTAAGCACACTTAGAAGTAAGTGTCTAGATCTTTCATGCACTTCAGACTTCTCATTTGAGGAGTTTTGTTTGGACTCTGCTGATTGCAATTCCTTGGCCCCTACATAATCAGCCTTCTAGATTTGTGGATTTCTAACTGGTGAATTATTGCTGCTAAAAGGAGCAAGGTACAGACAGTGGCATCAGAGTTGTTCAGGACTCCTCTTTGCCAATGGGTTTGTTTCCATAGGAACAGTCTAAAGTAGTGGAGAGCTTGTTCATCTTGTAGTCATAAAAATATTTGTCTAAAAATACATTAAGCATAAGGATTTTTAAAGGGACCTTTTAAAGTTGCTAAAGCTCTTAAAGAAATATTTGCCTTGTAAGAGTTTAAGCTTGAAATTTCACCTTGGAGGTAACATTTTCTCTTGCTATTTTTTGAGTATTTGAACATGTCATTTCTGCTTTTGATGAATGAGTATCCTGCCACTGAAGTGGACACTGAAGTGTTATTGAATACCCATGAGGAAAAGTAGTTTGTCAGTCTGCTGTGAGAAGAGGCTTTTGTCGCTGGTGTACCATCCCCCCAAAATAAACTTTTTAAAAGATCAGTGACCTTAGCGAGATAAAAATCTCATGAGAAACTAGCCAAATTGTGTATTTTTTCATAGGTGTAACATTTCATGTTTTTCTTTAAAAAAAAACCAAAACCTAACAAAACCAAAGAAACAGAATACTCAAAGCTGGTGCAGGACAAAGCACATGTTATCCCAGGTCATCATTCCTGGATACATGTATATGCTTAAACCTGATGAATATTTCCATTGAAAGGACTCAATGGCACCACTCTTGATATGCAGAGTTAATGATGTCTCTTGTAAGCCAAAGAAGCATTTGGTTGCAGCATTTAAAGGTCTCTATGAAAGTGAACATAAACTAAAGGTCATTATAGCATCCAGTTTCTTGGAGCACCTTTGCTACTGCAGATTAGTAGATTTTATTTGATAATAGTGAAGTCAGTTCTTTGCAGAAAATAACCTAAACACTAACTAGACCAAGAATTATAACCAAGATCCAGTCAAAAATTCAGTTCTGGAATTAATAGTTCATTTTTGTCCTAGTCTTTTAGGTACCAGAATTGTTATAATTTCTGGAACATGTTTGGTTTCAGTCTGTAGGTGTGAATTGAGAAATGATAGATGACCAAAGTGAAGGAATCCAACCACCTTTGAGTTGCATGTGTTGATTTGCTCTGACTTCCTAAATTAATCAGTGTACAGACTGCACAGCTGAAACTTGGCATCTGCTGTTTGAGTGCTGTTGAGATAGGCTTTTGGAAGAAGAGAGGGAACCTAATCCTTTACTAATCTTCTGTACTTTACTGGATCTCTTCTATATCAACAGTCTTTTCTTCTGTTGAGATCTGTGTAAATCAGAAACTGGGATTATATAATCAATTATTATGACGCCTAATGTTGTTCCATCTGCAGGAATAGAGGGATTTAATTAAAACTGCTTTCTTGGAGAGGTGGAGCAAAAAACCTTGATTCATTTACCTTGTGAAGTTCTGTGTATATATAACTAATTCAGTAACTTATTAATTCCACCCACAAACAGAATTACAGGAAGAAGGAAGGTTGCAGGCAATTAAGTGAAATTAACTTTCCTAAGACACTTGTTCCTTTTCCAGGGCTTTAGAAGGCATGCATAGTCTTTCATAAAAATACACATCTGTGTACTGTGCACAGAAGTGTAATTTGGAATGGCATTGCTCAAGCATTAATGAAAATATGATGATGCATTTCTGCCACAGGACTTCACTGGGGAGCAGATTGGTCTTTTATCAGAAATAGCCTGTGTAGCTCTGTAAACTTTCTTCTGTTTTGCTGGTAAATCAAACTCTTGATCCGAAGGGAAGAAGTACACTAATGATGACAGCATTTGGAACACCTGCATGCTAAATACTGGCTGTCAAATTTTCAAAATAATATCACAATTTGTTCATGAATGTGTGTAGGTGTGCATATTTATTTATCTGTATATGGAGACTGAGGCTTTGAGTGAAGAAATAAGGAACTGTGTTAAATACTTTGAGAGGAGCTCTGTCACCTGGAGTGACTATAAAAGACAGTAAGTAATTTTTATGGTATGAACCTCAAGCCTCTTTGACTTTTACTATCCTGCTGCTTTTGGGTGGACTTAATGTCTCTTTTTGGTTTCAGTCACACTTTCAGTATGAGTCTCTTGTTTCTGGTCAGAGTTCTCTGTGCTGCTCCTGGTTTCTTTCTGTGCCATTCTGCTCCTTTATATTTACTTTAGGTGACATGGGTTATTCTCAGGATTTCACTGCTCATGAAAAAATATTCTCTTCTTTTCAGGTGTCAGCCTTTTTTCTGAAACTCCCCACAAAATCCACAGGCTGGCTAGGGAATTGAGTGGAGTCTGAAAACCCTACTCTTTTCCATCCCTGTCATGACCAATGGTTTGTTTCCATGTTGCAACAGCAGAATCTTCCTTGCTGTTCTGCTCAGCTTCTGTTTCTCACCAAGCTGCTCTCCACCCACTCTTCCAATGTAAAGGGAAGAGCATGTCCCATGGCCATGCATGTCACCAATATCCTGTTTGCTCAGATAGTGCTTTCTCTCCATGGTGACCCTGTGGAGAAGTCTACAGTTCCTCATGGTATTTCAGGGAGTCCTCCAGGCCTTCTGTTGGTTCACCATCAATCTCTGTTTGTGTGGCACAGATCATAAGACTAGAAGCGTTGGTAGATGTTCTAGTTTGATTTCCTCTATGGCACAGACTTAAGTCTAGGATAACCCATCAGACTTTAGTTTGCAGAAAGTCTTGGAACAAGGAAAGTATTCGTCTTCTTAGAAGACCTTTCTTTCTAGATGTGGAAATCCTTTCATGAAGAAGCACAAAAGAAATACTAGGGTGTGTAACTAAAACACACTGGAGATTTGTGGTAAAGCTGATTTCAGTTCTCTAACTTCACATTTTCTTCCTAGTATCAAAAGTTTTTTGGGGAAAAATTTTCAACTTTTTCAGTCTCATCTTTAAAATGGGAGTTCCAGTATTCAGCACTGCAGCATCCCATTGCCACAGTGGGCAGGCATGTTTAAATGACAAACACAAGTGTTCACTGCTCCTCACACACCTGGGGATTGTGACTGGCTGGTATCCTGCAGTATTCAGTGAACACTGACAGCCTTTCCCAAAGCTTTTCCATTCCACAGTCCCTGTATTGTGGGGAGGTAGGAGTTGGTGATGTGCTGGCATTGGTTGCTTTTTAGCTAGTTGTAAACGTGTTACCTTGGAATAATTAACCTCAGCAAGAAGTCACTATGTCTAACCCCTCTCCATCAGTTTTTCAGTTCTGTTTTTCTCTCAAGTCACTGAAGTACTAAAGTTAGGCTTGAAATTCACCTCCAGTGAATACATGTGGGAGCACTCATTTACTGTTAATTTTCTATTGACAAACAGTTCTTTGAGATGTAACAGAGCCAGCCTTGCATCCTCTCATCTTGCACTTTACTGATGTTTTCTGTTACTAATTTTAATAATATGAGGCTTTCTGTAGAAGTGTGTGGTTTACCTACATATTTCTTTCCTTCACTGTATGTTTTCAAGTTCCTCTGCTGAATTAGAGGAATTTCCTTGGAATAGATGTGCTGCAGGCTGGATTACATGTTTGTGTGCTCTTCTCCAGCTGTTGCCTTACTGGGTAGATAGCCAAGTATGACCTCCTGCGTGAGAAGTGTTCATCAGTTGTGTCAAAGGAAATCATGGGAAGGTGCTGAAGGGCATCTGTGTTCTCTTTCCTTGTCTCAATTGCTTTAGATGCAGTTGGGTGGAGATTTATCTGGCTTGATTCATTGTAATGGAAACGAACTGCCATGTGCAGCATGCAGTTTGAAAGCTTTTTATGATGCATTTTCTTCTCAGTCAAGAGTTTTGGTGGCTTTTTAGAAGGGACAGGCTTGTGCAGAAAGATGGAGAAATGCTGCTAAGAATTAACTGGTAAAAAGCTGAAGAACTGTCTGACCTACAGTAGTTCTCTGCTCTTCCATCCTGCACATGGCTTTAACCTCTGAAAGGTAACCAGGCTGGGTCTCTGCAGAAGCTGCTGAGCCTGTGGTTCCCAGGGCTTCTCTCTAACCAAGGGACTGTGCAGCTTTTCTGGGGCTGGAGGGCAAGGAGCTGGAAGTCCACCAGCATGTTAACACATCACCGTTGTTTAGCAGAAGTTTGATGGAAAAGACACATGTCTGTGTAAACTATGTGGGTTTGAAAATTGTAATTTTTGCTGTTTTTAAACAGCTTTTGCAAAACTTTGACAGAAACGGGCACTGTCAGAGTCATAGCCTGACACTACCTCTCTTCCCTGTGTATGAGCTCTCTGCTCCTTGCTGGCTCTGTCATCCATGAAAATAGCAGCTGTGAATTGAGTGTGTCAGTGATGCAGCAGGTTGGGGAATGGTGGCTAAACAGGACTTAAAGCTGATGAGAGCTCTAGTCTCTCTTCCTGCTCCTGGGTATTTTTTTCTTACCTCTTACACTGGCTCCCTTTTCCAGGAGTGAACAGTTAGGCATGCCACTTTGCATGATTTATCCACTTAAAAAGGTCAGTGCACTGGCTTAACACTTCATAATCTCTGAGTTTTAATGCATTTAAATGCTGCTCCTTTCAGTTTTCTCTAGTCTGCGTGTCTGGAGATAAAATCTTGTGTGCTGATACGTGGAGAGGGAAATCAAAACCTGCACCCTGGGTTATTTGTATTCTCAAACAGTGTATGGATGCACATTTGTGCAACCTTTGAATGGACAGATTGGTTAGAAAAGGGCTTTTGAAGCAGAAATTGAAATTAATCCTGATCTCTATGACTCTTACTCACATGGCCGGTATCTTTTGTCTGCTTTCTTGAGGTAACTGTGTGCCTGTGTTGTCATCACTAGATTTTTTTCTGGATCCTGAGACTTTTATTTTTCACTTCTCTTCTGAATTCAGGTATCTTGGAGTTTTTTCACCATCAGTTGAAGGACATTGTTGAATATGCAGAACTGAAGACTGTCTGCTTCCAGAATTTACGTGAAGTGGGAAATGCTGTCCTGTTTTGCCTCCTCATTGAACAGAGTCTGGTAGGTGCCTGCTGTGCTAGCTTAAAATCCATCTGTCTCTCAAAATGTACTCTCATATTTTTGTTACTAACGTCATCAATAACAAGGTTGAAATCTGTGAGTTTGCTGTTACTGATGGGCAGATGGGTAGAAACAGTTCCCTGAACTCATCTCTTAGAGTCTTGCAGGGGCTTTCATGTCTGTTAGATAGTGATACCTGACTTTGCTGGGTGAGAGACATTGCCTCTTGCATGGTACCTGAGAGTCTGACATTGCAATCTTAACCGTAAATTACAATCACATTGTGCACTCCTGCAGACCGTCAGTGTGGTCACTCTCTATGTCAGTGAGTTGTGCATCTGGTACTGCTGTATTCCTTTCCTGCATGTCATTCCTGTTGAGGTCTGAAACATCACAAGGTTGGACATCCTCCTTGCTGCTTGGATGACTGACAGTGGTGCAGAAATTCACTCATCTGTCTTATCTTGAATGAAACTGTGAAATGTGTCAGTCTTCCAGCTGCTTCTGATATATCTAGAATCTGTCTTACACTGTGTAAACCCACTCACTGCTGAGGGCATAGTGCTACAACTGATCTTTGTCCCTATCTCCAGTTTTCTTTTCCCACCCTTCTTCCATGTCATTACTATTTGCTGTTCAAACAAGATGCCCAGACCTGTGATTTCTTTGTTTTGTGTGCTTACAGAGAAAATGTGGGCATTGATAGATAGATAGAATAGATCAGAACAGCAACAGGTATGCTGGCTTCCCTTTCTTTGCCTGCAGGGTGCTGTTGAATGTTGGGTGGGGGGGATCTCTTCCTGCTGTGCATACAGGCACCCTGCCCAGGCTGTGCAAGCTCACGGTGCTGCTGAGGTTGGGCAGCATGCAGAGATCTTTGCTGACTGCAAACCAGCCACGTCATTTCCTCAGCAAGCTGGCTGGGGGCCTGCTGTTGGACAAAAATAAACCCTCACAGAAGGCTTCTCCAGGCTGTATTAGTGTTAGATAAGGTAACAAAGACATGCTGTTCCTCAGGGTTCCTGCTCATGGTGTTAGAGGATCCCTCCCTCAGGGCAGAGAGTAATTGTAGGGCTTGTCAGCAGCAAACCTGTAGTCAATAATGGCACAGCTGAAACAGAATGAGAAGGTGGATTACTTTGGATTTAGGCTGAGTGGGTGCATGGTGAAAGGCCAGGCAGGCAAGGGCCCTCACTCCCTCCTGGGAGGATTGAGGGTGTACCAGAGTGACACCAATATGGAGGTACCTTCTTTGGGACACCACTGAGGTTACCCTTTCCAGTCATATGCCTGTGCTCACTGCTTCTCCTCTTTTTTGTCCTCACTCAGACCCCCATGTCCTGTCATATATTTCAGTGTTTTTCCATTGTGGTCATCTCTCATAACTAATCTAGACTTGAGCACAGTGCAAAGTGTAATTCTGAGTATGTCTGTGATAGTGGGTGGGTCTTGTTCATCCTGATACATGCATTTCCCTGGCTGACATCAAGGAATTACACCTGGAAAAGGCACATGAGCCCCAGCACCCTAGCCTTGCTAAGAGTATGGACAATGACCAACTTTTCTAAATTAGTGTTGAAGGATTACAAATTAGTATGGTCTCTGCTTCAAAAATGAGGAGAGAGTCGTAGCAAGGTCACGCATCTGTTACAGGTCATCTCTGCATTTTCCCTGTGTGTACACACAGGAGCAAAGAAACAGGAGCCATCTGTCTTCCTTTCCTCTGTCCCTAAAGATGTAAAATACTTCCTAAGACAAGTTTCTCTGCTGTTTTATGTCTCAGCCTGCCTGGCAGGGAGACACTCCCACTATGATAAGCTCTCCTTACGATAATGGGCTGTGGCTCTGCTAAAAATAACCATGCAGTGAGTCATCTTCTTCCCCTTTTTGTCTGTGCAGGAGCTGTCTGCCACTTTCCCACCTTTAGTTTAGTTTATTTAATAAAAATAAAATTCGTTTATTTAATAAATACCTTGTCCTATATGAAATGCCAGCTGAGGGTGGGTGGGGAGTTGCTGGAGTTTATTGGGGAGTTCAAAGTAACCCGGTGAAATGTGAGTGATCCATGGGGAGAGGCAGGGCTGGGAGCGGCTCCCTGCCATGGTGGCAGAGGCCGGCTGCCCTCTGGTGTTCCTGCAGTGGCATTGGCCTGCGTTTGGAATCCCTTCCTGGGGCTCTGGTGTGGCTTGGGGATTTGATGCTTCTGTCCTAAATGCCTCTCGTTTTCTTTTTGTCCCAGTCTCTAGAGGAAGTGTGTGACCTGTTGCACGCAGCGCCATTCCAAAACATCCTGCCCAGGGTTCACGTGAAAGGTATCGGCAAAGTGAAAATACCTTCCTTGGGTAATGCTTTCCCCATTCCCTTCCTGCTGCTGTGGTTTCAGTAACCACCTCCAGCCACCCTTTACCACAGCACTGGTAATTACAGGACAGAGGTATCAGATCCAGCCTGTTTGTCTGGCTGGAAAAACAAATGTTTCCTGGCCACACTCTGTGCAAATGACAAGGGGAAGAGGAGGAATGCCATGAAAGAGAAAAAGCAGGATGGATGCCCAGGGCAGTATTAGCCTGCGTTCTGGATATTGTGAGAGGCTTTTCTGAAGCTGCTGTTTAGCTTATAGAATTGTCATTTAAATGGGGTGTAGGGAGTCTGCCAGCAAATAAGTAAATAAAGGTGGTCCCTGTAGATTTTTCACTTCCTTTTCACTAAACTGAGTTTGCAGTAGTGAATATTTGCAGGATTGCTTCCTATGCTATCTTCTGTCCTCATCTTTCATCATGAGAAAGTGAACTGTCCCCCCTCCCCCTTGCCCTCTCTTTCTATGTTTCTCTTCTGTCTCCTTTCTTTTCCATTTCTCACTGCTGGAGCAGATGATGCATTCTGCTTGGAGAAATCCCATTAGCTACAAAACTCTGAGAATATTTCTAAGCTCACAGTAGCTACTTGCATCTCTGCATAAAACTAATTGTAAATGATATTTTCCCATTTGCCAGAGAACATTTCCTACTTGCCAGTGTTGAGGAAGTGTCAGCTGCTTTTTAGCCTTGCTATACACAAAGTTCAATCCTAATTTTACCTTACCTTCTAGAGACAAATATTTTATGCATAAAGACAACTCAGTTGTCTTAGTACAAGTGGGGGTCAAATATCTTGGCAGCAGCAGTGTAACAGAGTTTTACATTCTTCCTTGATTTTAGTTATTTAGATGTACTCTGCTACAAATCCTTCTTTTTGTTTGCTGCTTTTAAAATGTAGCATTTAAAAATATGTGTGTATTTCTCTAAAAGTGCATTGAAGATTAACCAGCTATTTAATACTTAAATTGCCCAAAATGAACTGGAGTATCCTCGGTGGATAAAGATTATGTTAAGATAAGAATTCTCTTGGTTAATTGCAATTTATGATTGCTCTCTTCACTTTTTTCTTCTCTTTCAGAGGGTGAAAGACTTGATGCTAAAATGAAGAGACTGGAATCAAAATACGCTTCACTACATTTGGTTCCTCTCATTGAAAGACTTGGCACACCCCAGGTAATCTTTCTCATTTGTGTCAGAGGCAATTCAAGAAATTTCTGAGCATCAGAAAGCACGTCCTGATAGCTCTGTCAGAACTTCAACCTGCACATCCAGCTTGTTCACACAAATGATTTTTATTTAGATTCATGAATTTGGTAAAGCTGTTAAAGTTCAGAAGTTTAAAACATTGAGACTGGGGCTGAAGTGACACATTTGGGGGAAAATGCTAATTGGTATGTATGTTTATCTTGATACCTCCCAGTGTAAGGTCCAGCCTGGGAGCTCCTCCTGCAAATTCCACCAAAAGCAATCAGTTTTCTTGTGCACATGTACATATATTTTTAAAAAATTTTGTCACTCTTTCAGCCACTTAGAAACTCTTGTAAAATGAGCTGTCATTTGAATTGAGCTCTCTTGGAAACAATGACCAAAGAGAACATTCTCAAACTGCCTTTGCAGCTTCAGCACTGTTCCCTTTCTCCCGGTGTGAGGGTGCATTAATCCCCTGCTAACCATAGCATTTTACTAATGGTTGAGATGTGAATAGTAGAAAGTAAGAGCTGAATGCCCTGAAGCAGAGTTCAGGGGTTACTGCTTTCTAATCGTAGGTGCTGCAGTTCAGTAGGTGCTGCTGCACTAGGAGAGGGCTGTCTGTGTGATGGCACAAGCTGGGACAAGTACAAGCAGCATTGCCTCCTATGGGTTTTGTCTGAGCCTGTTGGTGCTCCTCTTTGGAGCTTTCTCATCTCTAACTGCAGCAGCTGAGGGAGGTGTGCAGGAGAGCACATGTAGGGGTTACAGCAGTGCACTGAACTCTTTGGTTTTGCTATCTGCCTCCATTCAGACAAAGAATTCTTTAAACTTCCTGAGATAAATCCGGGGCTAGCATTACTGCAATTAGTGTTACTCACTTTAAGCCTGTCTGCTTGAAAAGGATTTTACAATTTTCTCGGAATGTTTTTCCACTGATCTGATCCCCAGGTTAGCAGTGTCTGACCTCTCATTAAGTCAGAAGACATTTGTCCTAGAATAAACCACGCAAAACTGAAAAATGTATCGTATTTATTTTTTAAAATAGAATTTTGTGGTGAAGTGACTTTTACCAGGATTTTACACTTTTTTTTCTCTCCGCTTCAGCAAATCGCAATTGCAAGGGAAGGGGATTTGCTGACCAAAGAACGCCTCTGCTGCGGCCTGTCCATGTTCGAGGTTATCCTGACGAGGATCCGCTCCTTCCTGGATGATCCCATCTGGCGCGGACCCCTGCCCAGCAATGGGGTGATGCACGTGGATGAGTGTGTGGAATTCCATCGCCTCTGGAGCGCAATGCAGTTCGTCTACTGCATCCCCGTGGGAACACACGAGTTCACTGTGGAGTACGTGCTGCCGGCTGCCCGCGGTGCCCCTGTGGGCAACAGTGCTTGGCTTGTCCTGTCGTGGCAGCGGGGCTGGAACGGAGCCGTTCGTGTGCCTGTCGGCCAGAGCTTACTGCAAAACCAGGGAGAAGTGCTGCCATCCCCGCCAGGGGCTCATCATCCACCAACACAGATACTGTTGTATCTGTAGTGAAAAATAACCCTCTGGTTTAAGTATTGCCAGTGTATAATGAATGATCCTGTGACAAACAGGCCCTAGCACGTGTCTTTCAATAGGGGTCGTACCCCTATGGACACCCAGCTTAAATAAAATAGCACAATATTTGTGCATCTAACTTTAACAAGTGTTTCATCTCTGAATTAAGAGCAGGAATGAGCACTTGGAATTTAACATGATTAACATGAATTAACCAGGAACTGCTCTTTATTCTTGGTTTTGAGAATATCCTTATTTTGAAAAATTGTTGAGCTATAACATGCTTTTTACTGAGCAATTAGAAAACAATATAGGACATTTGCTTCCTTTCATGCCTGAAGCCTAAAGGAGAAGAATGGTGTTGAATTTCTGCTTTGTTTTCTTGGCAAGCATAGTTTCCACTGAAAATGAAATGTAATGCCACAGGAATCTAATTGGGGAGTAAATATTTTTTGAGTAACTCTGTTATGTGAAATTAAATGAGAAGAGTGCTGTTGTTTTTTTTTTTTTAAGCATCTATTTGAATTGTGATACCTCCAATGATAATCAATATACCAAAGCTTTTGCTTTCTAGATGAATGTCTAATGTATTTATTATTTAGCATCGTGGCTGATTACCATGTGTTTGCTGTGACTGTGTTTTGAAGATGCAGTCGAAACCTGCTCTGTGTTGTGTTTCCTTTTCCAGGCAGTGCTTTGGGGATGGCTTGCACTGGGCTGGCTGTATGATCATTGTGCTTCTGGGACAGCAGCGGCGCTTTGATGTGTTGGATTTCTGCTACCACCTGCTGAAAGTCCAAAAGCATGATGGCAAAGATGAGGTTATCAAGAATGTGGTGAGTTGGAAACATCTGTATTCGCTGTAATAATAAAGACAACAACTGAGAGCTGTTTGTACTCAGATGCAGCATAGATATGGCAATCCTTTTTTTAGAACCAATTGCTGAAAATGATGGATTTTCAGAAACCAGGATTTTCAGAAATGAAAAATTAAGGCTGGAGTTGGAAGACCAGTCAAGCAGAATTCTGATGTCACAAATATATGAGATTTTCTTAATGCCTTCCATCTTATATATGTTCATTCCCAAAATTACAAGGCTGCTGTGAATTGAGCTTTTTTATACTCAAAGCAGCACTTTCAAAAACCAAAATGCACTTTGTATTTTCACTGGCTTACCAGTGCAATGGAAACCTTTGTAACATTGCTGGGAGAGGTGAGGTAACAGCATTTGCTGCTTTTCTCGCTAAGGCTTTTTATATCCAAAGCTAATTCTTGCATCTGTTTTTTTTGATGTTTGCAGCCTTTGAAGAAAATGGTTGAGAGAATTCGCAAGTTCCAGATCCTGAATGATGAAATAATTGCTGTTTTGGACAAGTATTTGAAGTCCGGAGATGGAGAGAGCACACCCGTGGAACACGTGCGCTGCTTCCAGCCACCAATTCATCAGTCCCTTGCCAGCAACTAAATTCTCACCTAACAATACTTTTTGCACCTCTTTAGGCTAAAAGTGTGAGGAAAAAAACAAGAAACAAAACCCACACCAACAGTTAAAAAGAATACAATACTCTCATCTGCATTTTCCAGTATGCCTGTGCCATCTGAGTGGCACACTGTTCTCTCCAGTCTCCAAGCACAGTAACTGTATACAATCCATACTTATTTTTCTAGACTAAAATTTTATACACTTTGATTAAAAATCTGTAAGATTTTTGAAATCTCTTTGCATTCCTGTCCCGAGGTGGCCATTTTAGACTGGACTGGTATAATTTTCCCCTGAAGCTATAGAAATAATGGCTGTGGAAGGTAAAAAACGGTTCTGTAGAAAAAAATTTTTAGACATCAATGCATAATTGTTTGTATTAGAGCCTTAATTGCTTAATTTGCCTTTATTAAAAAAAAAAAAAGAGAGAAAACAACAAAACAAAACAAACTCTGCTGGTGCTTTGTGAATAATTTCCTAGTCAGTTGATTCTTTTTCCCCTTTGCAAAACTATTCTCAGAGATCAGTAATTATGGAAATGAAGGCTATTTAAAGTGTTTGTTTGAAAGTTATTTAACATGGGGGTGACCAATAGGATTCTGATCTTTTTAAAAGGTGGAAGTTTGATTGATTAGAATAGGGACTGTTTACTTTTTCCTAATGAGAGCTTCTAACACAGTTTGTATTTTGGTTTGCAATACATACCTGTGTACCCAAACACGTTTACAAGGGATAAGGGATTCTTGTTTACGAGAATCCTGACTACAGTGATCAGGTGCAATCTATCCCAGTACATAAACTCTAATGATGTCAGTCATAATTTATTATGGGAAGTATTTGTTAAATTACACTTGCTGTATAATGCAAACACTGCGTCGGTAAAACTGTAAAACTTTGCAACTACAGAGGTGAATTTTAAACCAAACCATTCAGCCAGGATCCTATCAGAGAGGTTGTCAGCTGGCTTTGTGATCAGCCCTAACCAAGATGTTAAGATGGCCAGAACAGACATGGACAGATAACTGCATGTTTTACCCAGGATATGGATTTATGGAGATGTTATTTGGTTAGTGTTTCTAACCTACAGTGTGAAACCAAGAATGCATCCCTTTGAGAACCTGTTTTTCTTCTTCCCTCTTACTAGTTCATGGTTATGTTACAGCACATCTTTTCTCCTGCTCAGCTCGTTCCAAGTGCTTCCCAGCCCTGGAATTGACTGGGAACAAATTTATTTCTACTGGGTAGAAATGAGCATCTGACAGAAGAGGTACACAGTAAGTGGGGAATATGTAGGTATTGGAGTGGCAGAGAACTCAATTTTGAGGAAGGAAATTAACTGAAATTTCCTCAGCAAAACAGGAGGGAGATTTTCCAGGCAATCTACAATCACAGTTTTTCCTAGAACATCTGTGCTTGAGAGATGCCATTCTGGAGTGGTGTCTGTCATGGTCAGAGTGCACACAAGGCTGCCCAGTGCGTGGGAGACAGAAGTCAGAAGCACTTGTGCTTTGTTACACCAGCTTGTTTTAGGATTTCTTTTAGAAGATGTTTAACAGATGATTTTCTTTAAGAAACAGTCTTTTAGTTCACAGAAGACTTTTGGTCAGCCAGATGCTTCCCTGTGCTTTCAGCTTCAGTTAAGCAAACGAACTACTTCCCTAATTTGCTGACATCATCATTGGTTTAAGGAAGTCTCACATGCCTGAGGCTTTGGCTAGGCACTGGTGCAGAAATAGTTAATTAATAAAGCCTTACTTTTTGTTTAAGAACTATTTAAAAATAAGTAATCATGATGTGAATAATTTCTAATTCTTACCAGTTAACTTTCAGCACTAAGAGAATTGGTCTCTTAACATCTTAAAATTACTATTAAATACATACTTTATGATCACTGAGAGGAAAAATTTAAGACAATTCAGACAAAATTTAAGACAATTCCTAGAAGACATTAGTTTCCTTTTTTTTTTAAAAAAAAATTATTATAGACTTGATAGGAGCTAAATATTCTTTGTCTGGTATAACCTTTCCTACCTAAAAAGAAAAATGCACCAAAAGTGTAACTTTTTCATTTCCAATTACTTCTTATCAAAAACCTTTTTCTTGTTTGACACCTTCACCCCTCCTCTATGTTATGACACATACCAAAGGAAGGCAGCAGAATTTTGTTTCACAGGTGGTAATGTGGGGCTTTTTTTCTGTCCTAGGAAAAATCTTAATTTCTCTTAAACACTAAGCACTACACCTGACAACATCCAGCAGTAACTATTAATCTCTGTCCCGAGTATTTCCAACTTTCACATGCATGGTAGAAAGTTCTTACTAAATCTCCTTCCCTAATTTTTATTTCCTGCCTTTGCAAAAGTGAATTACCACCCACCCGCCTCACCCCTCCCTTTTTTCTTTTAAGCAATATCATTAACAGGGGTTGTTTTGGCTCTTTTTGAAAAACTGTGTCACAGCCAGTGCCTGTGCTGCTGCATACAACAGCAATTCTGTGAGTTCAAGCTGTAACATCAGGAACAGGGAACAGGTCTGCAGAGCCAGGGAAGCATGGTGCAGCCCAGACAGAACCTGACCTTTGTTAAAGAAGAGGGAACAGCTTCTTTGGCTACTAGCAATGATTCAGATCCTTCCTTCTGCATAAATGGTCAGGGCAGGAGCTACCTGCTCACCTATCCACACAGAGACCAAACTCTTGCCTTCCTCTTTCTGCCAGCAAGTTACTCGGATTTGGTAAAGCTGGGGTTTTTTGATGCAAATCCAGCAAGTTTTGTGTACAGCTTTACCTAACCAGTGTATTCAAAGGATAGTTGTGCTTGCTTGTAGCCTATTTTTCACAAACTAGGACAGGAGTAGTTGCTGCCGCTCCTGTTTCAATATGGTTACAGTCACTCCATGGTCAGTCAGGGCACAAGTACAAAGGATCCAGGTTTGCTGCAACCTTTTTACCACCAATGCAGAAATAAAGCCATTTATTTTTGATAAAATTGTAATTAGTGCAATACATCTTAAAAACAGAAGAATGAAATTATTTACACATAACTTAAGCAACAAAACCAGTTGTGGTCTGAGGTCATTTTAGTACTTTTTAAAGTAAAAGTAAGGCAAATAAACATCTCAGTGTTCTTTATCCAAACAAATCAAACTCAAAAAATCAACGATTGTCTACACATACTGTTAAAAAGTACATGAATTTCCAGACAAGCTCAGACATTTCACAGCAGAAAAAAAAAAAAAATCCAGGGTTACAGAATTGTTCTTAAGTAACACGTAGATATTTTCAGAAGGCTGACAGGCTTCCATTTCTCCTGGCTGAGAGAGTCTCAGTGGCTTGCATTTCACCTAGGCAGGCAGAACTTTCTTCATCATTATTAAAGCTGTCATATGTGCTCAGCAAAGTGCCATTTGCTGCTCTATCATCCTTCCGCAGAGAGAGGGGCAGGTTTGCTAGGGTGAAGTTAACATCTTTGAAGGCATGCAATAA
Source organism: Cinclus cinclus (assembly GCF_963662255.1). Taxonomy (NCBI): domain Eukaryota; kingdom Metazoa; phylum Chordata; class Aves; order Passeriformes; family Cinclidae; genus Cinclus; species Cinclus cinclus. The sequence goes on from NC_085047.1 coordinate 85,045,233, forward strand.
AAAGATCCCCACAATAATAGTCAGGAAGCCACTGAAGGTGCCAATAATGTCATCAGCCGCCATGTGTTGCCATTCCTTGAAAAGGATGGCAGAACAAGTTAAAACAGATGTTGTAAAGATTACATAATATATTGGAGTCACTATTGAAGTGTTGAATATATCCAGAGCCCTGTTTAAATAGTTGATCTGTGTGCTCACACAGACAGTAAGGCTTAGCAGCAGAATCCAAGACAAGGGATGTTTCAGCACTGGTTTTCCTGCAAAAAGTTCCTTTATAGCAATGCCCAGACCTTTGACACAGGAGACTGATAAAGCTCCAATTACAGAGCAAATCGTTATGTACACAAGAATGTTGGTCTGTCCATGGCGAGGTCCCACCACACATATGAGAATTAAAGACACAATGACAACGAGTGTTGCGAAGACCACAAAACCTGTGGTTGGGGGAAAAAAAAATCTTGTTATTTATGGACACTAATGGACACGCTTGTTCCTTATACTCTATCAGAAGCAGGGGTATTTATCTTAGGGGTGCAGGGAAAACACTCATTAACAATGGGATCAACTCAGCTTAAACAAAAGAGTTCAGGATGTTTCTCATTATTCTTCCAACATCACAGTTTAGATGACTTTAGAGTGAGCTAGCCAAAACAAAGGATGTACCTCAGGCATGCTCTATTACCTTCACCAGTCTATTGGCAAGACTACTACAGGATTAGATTGCTAAATTGCCTTACAGCCAGACTCACTGAGGTGTAGATGCCACTGGACACAGGGCCGAGTCTGAATTGAGTCTTTTTTAGGAGATAAGTTTTGGCAGGTGGCTGTACTCATTAGCAGGTTTCCAATGGTCAGGTCATTCCTTAAGAACAGCTTTTTAATCTCTCTGCTGGCTATTTCATCACGTTTAAGATGAGAATTGCCTTTATATGAACACTGTTTTGTAGATGTGCATTTATGAGTGCCTCATCTTCCACACAGGCGTACCAGCTCACATGCAGGACTTTACTTCTCAGCAGACTTCACAACACCTACCTTTTCATTTTAAGGGCAGCTCAAAGGTGCACTTAGAGATGATACACTTCAATCAAAACTTATAGAAGTTTTGTTTATCCACCTGTGATGCTGCATATGTTTAAACAAGTCACCTCAATGGTTGCCATCAAAACATTTTATTCAAGGCCAGACAAGTTTATTGGTATCATGCAAAGTTCTGTATGAAATTATGTTACAGAATTCAAATCTCTAATTCATTTGGACATGTCTACTTGAAGCAGACACAGATCATCTTACTGGAACTTGAAAGCAGCAGTAATGAAACCATAAAATGAAGAAATTATGGGCTGTGCACATAAAAAGCCAGCATTTTCCTTACCCGGATCACCTAGTTTGTGGGACATTGCATCCAAAGTTTCTACTTCTTCCTCTTGTGGAGCGTGAATTACCATCACAGTTGATCCCAGTATACTTAACAAACATCCTATTTTTCCATGTAAATTAAGTTTTTCATTTAAAAAGAAGGATGACAGAATGGCACTAAGAAATAAAAAAGGCACAAACAAACATGGGATTAGTAATGTTCATTTGCTCATCAAGTTACAGGTAATTTTGACTGTACAAGTCACTTGCATACACAATCTGCAGCTTAAAAAGAGCTGTTTTCTATCTTGAGATACTTGCTGCGGACAAAACTATCTGTTAATATCTGGCATCTCTGCCCCAAACCCCTTTTTTATGCTGCCTACCAAAAAACTGCTATATCTAAGAACTCGAAAAAATAATTTTAGAAAGACAAAAATCTTTAATTAGGAATGAAAATACTGCTCTGCTGTGGTCACTATGTTTTTGAAATGCAGAAGACAATAGCTTTTCAGAGATGGACATGTAGATGCATTGCTAGAACCCTTTTAGATCACAGCCATTATGTATTTGGAGACACTTAAAAGTTACTCCTGATGTTTATAAGCACTCTATTGTGAAGAACAAAGCCCATTTATTACAGCATAGCTCAGTGACATATTTCTAAAGAAATGTTTCACTTTTCTCTCTCAAGTCACACTGCTTTCTGTTAGTGTTTCTTACCTTACAAGAACACTGAGAGCTCCTAGAGGAGTCACTAACGTAGCTGGTGCAAAAGCATAGGCAGCAAAGTTTGCTACTTCTCCAGCTCCCACTGCAGAGAAACAGGAATTAAAACCCAGGAGTTGAGCTGTCTCATGCAACAAATCTCTGATGCAGGGTAAGTGTTCATGTAGACACAAACATGCAGCAAGGGAACAATGGAAAATTCTAATGACAGCATCAGCTAACAGTACCAGCAGAACACACCCCTGCCCTCCTCCCCACTACTGAATTTCAAAAGCAGGCTGTGGAACTACGACAGGTATTAGAATTAATTCTACCAAATCAGAAGGTGTTTTATTTTAGTGTCTGTGCTGTAGCTCCCCAGCCTGCCAGCTTGACTCATGAAGTTCTGCATGGAGAAATCTGCAATAGCAGGATATAGCACAGCACATACAGTAAGCCATACTTACCTGAATAGAGGCAGTAAGTTGAGAGTTCAACCAATGAAAAAAAATAAATCAGAAAACAGGTCTAATCCAAAAATATGCTTCCCTTTAAGAAAACCTATATATCTAAGCACTTCTCTGCTAGGACAAAAGCCAGAATGCATATGGGTAGCAAAGACATACAAAACCAATGTCTGCCTAGTTTCACTGCAGAAAGAGGGCAGTTACATTAAAGAAGAACTTCTAGTGTGAGAGAAATTATATTAAAATCATTAGATCTGCATCCACCAAATCTCCAGGTAACATTACAATGTATCATAGAATCCCAAACTCGTTCCCTTTTTTGTAACCATGCTACCATCTGTGGCATAGTTATTTATTGAGGTTACATAATGCAGATTGTATTTTTGATACTTACTTGAAAGAAGTCCTGCCCACCACAGCCATTCCTTAAGGTATGCATGACCACCTTGACCTAAAATTGAAAGAACATTGGCTATTTCACTAAAAATATCAACACCCTGTCAGTAATAACACTGCCATGATATAAAATAATTTTTGCCACCCATGCCCTTAAAAACATGAGCAGCTTTTTGATACCTAGGCTCTCCAGGTAGAAGGGTTGAAATCAAAGCATCTTCAATTTCTGATGTGCCTGTGCCTCCTATGGCCTACTTTGACAACCAGTTATTTTATTTCTTTTGTGTTAGAAATGGTGCTGAGGATCATATCTGCATTACCCTGAGAAACAGTTCTTTCAAATTACTGAAATTATATGAGAGGCCAGGTTATATGTCTCTTATTAAGACTGCTGCTCTGCAGATATTGTGCATGGCTTTTATGTGGTTGATTACATGTGCAAACACCACATTTTCTCATTCCAAATCAGGGTGCATGAATTATGTATCTCAAGATCAACCATCTTTGGGAAGCAAAGATGACAGGTACTAAATAAAAATATTCAGAGTTAACCTCCTGAATCATCTGAGGATGCTGCAACTATCCTACCTAAATCTATCTTCTTTCAATTTAAAACCATTGCTCCTTGTCTTGTCAACACAGGCCCCGGTATAAAAAAAAAAAAACAACAAAAAAAAAAAACCAAACAACACCAAAAAACCCAACAAACCACACTTTTAAAAAAGCTCCCTTTAGGTACTGGAAGGTTCTATAAGGTGTCCCAAGACCCTTTTCTTTAAGCTGAACAATCACAACTCTGACAGTCTATCCTCACAGAAGTGTTCTGTCCCTCTGCTCATTTTCATGGCCCTTCTCTGGACTTGCTCCAACAGGTCCATGTCATTCCCTCGCTGGGGATCCTGGAGCTGAATGTAGCACTGCACGCGGGGTCTCACCAGAGCAGAGGGGCAGAGTCCCCTTCCCTTGCCCGGCTGGTCAGACCTGATTTAGACATGTTTGGCTCTCTGGGCTGGGAGTGCAGACTGCTGGGTCATGTCCAGCTTCTCATGCACCAGCATCCCCAAGCCCTTCTGGGCAGGGCTCTCTCCATCTGTCCATCCCCCAGCCTTGTGTTGATACCACAGTGCAGCACCTCACTCAGGTTCTTGTTGAACCTCATAAGGTTTGCACAGACCTACTCCTCAAGCCCATCCCAGTCCCTCTGGATGCCACCTCCTTCTCTCTAGAGCATGAACTGCCCCCCTCAGGTGGGTGTGATCCACAACCCTGATGCCAGCACTCACTCAATCCCACTGTCTGTATCATTGATGAGGATATTTAATAGCATTGCTTCCAGTATGAATCCTTGAGGCACACTACTCATCACATTCAGGTACTACACGTGATTTTTAGTTTTCTAAAACAATCTTCTGACACCCAAACACAGCTAACACTCTTAAATTCACTCATCCAGGAGCACAGATGTAGTTAGAGTGCTGCTTGCAAGTTCAATTTGCAAGTACAATTTAGACTTAACTGACATACAAAAGAATCCTTTGACAAGTGTCCCCAGAGGGCACTACACAGGCATTAAATAGCATGTGTCACACACAGAATTAAAGGTATCTGACACCAGAGAAAAAACACACCAGCTCTCTGTTTAAGGTTTCATCTACATGTAACAAAACCCCAAAAAAAAGTCCAAACAAGATCATTAATTTAATGAACTAATGAATAGAAGTAATCTTCTGTAAACAGCAAAATCTAAACATCAGCAAATAATTAAAAGATGTATGTATTTACCTGCTCTCATGGAGCCTTTCCTGGCTAACCGGAGGAGACCTTTCTTTTTCAGGATGAAACTTCCTCCAATGAAAATGCTGGAACTCATAGCCAACACCAGACCAATACAGAAGTCATACTTCCCACGAGTTTGGCTCATCTCGTAAACTACTGAACACTGTCACATTGATCAATGAGAACTTCTGTTACTCAATAAAAAATGATTGATACAACACTGAAACATGAGCAAAAGAAACACATTAGAATTAAGCTGGATAGAAATAAGAAAGACCTCAACAGCTCAAGTGACTAGTTCTCCTGCAAGTGGCCTCTGCTAATAGTGGTTAACAAAACAAAAAAAGCAATCATGCAATCACTCAGAATGAGTAACTAACAAGTTTGAACACATAGAAGGAAGGGTTTCTGACCTGGCATATAAAAACAAACAAAAATTCTATGAGAAACTTTAGGGAAATTTTACAAACATGTAATTTATTTTTCTTTTCATTTACTACACAAATCTGTGTCTGGCGCACCATGTAACTGATGATACTGATCGAAAAATTACTTACCTTGAAATCAGTCTGTAATAGAGTCTGAGAACGGTTGCAGCATTTCTTCCATATAAACTCCCTAGAAAAATGAAAGAAAGTATTAGGAGGATGTTTAGGCATACAGCCATCTTCATAACACAAACAGACCTCACATGCATGCACATGCAATTACTCTTTAACAGGAAAATCTAGCAAGAAATTCTGGCCTTTGCTAATTTATTTTACAGTTTCCTATACTTGTATGAAGCACCTTTCAATATTACTTTTCCCTGTAGTTTTATGCTTTCTACTTTGATTAATTTGCTCTACCTCTAGGAAAACCTAACAGAGAGCTACTGGTATGTTAGCATTAAAACTGAACACAGATCCTCTTACTTGCATCCAGTTAGGCTGTGAAAAAGTAAAGGAATAAACAATAAACACTCAATATAGCACTGCTCAAAACGCTGCACGAGCCACAGTTCCAAATTCTCCAATCCACTTCCCTTAAACCTTGCACAGTAATTTTTAGTATCTTATTTTGTAGGAGAAACTAAGTAAATGATTTACAATAGCGTGTTTTCACTTGCTAGAAACTTTTAAAAGTAAACCAGATTCTTGCATGATACAAAATCACCAATCAAACAACACCAAGAAAGACAAATCATCAGGGCATGAGACAGACCCAACCCAGCCACCTCACCAACTGCATAAAATACCGTCCTGGTTTTGAATTCAAACAAGACTTTCAGTCCCTTGAAGAACTTTTTAAGGCAAGGAAAAGACAAGACTTTTGCAGTTCTCTCCACCATCTGTTCTAGCAGGTGTAAGGCACACTGCTCAGGTAATGGAGCTATGAATGTTCTCCCAACTCCAGCTGGTGTAAAATGTGACAGTGGTATAGCATCACCTGAGGGAGGAGGGGGCTGGTTTTCCTAAGCTTTATACTTTTCTGTTTCTTTCAACACTTGTCACTTCAGCTATACGACTAATGGGGTTATTTTTACTGGTGTAGCTTTTTACTAAAAGAGAAATCTCCATATGGGCAAAGCCACTTTATTTCCCATTTTCTTCTCTCCCTGGCTTGCATACCTTCACCTACCCTGACAGAGGAAAAGAGCATCAGTTAGTCCCATCCTGACACCTTCCACCCACTGCATTCCAGAAACAAGGGAGAAGCACAGGCTGCTTTTCTTTGCATCAGAGGAAGAATTTGACTGCAGAAGAATGAGGAAACTTGTGTGCTCACAGGTAATTTTATAAATTTAGACTTGAAAAGGATGCTACACCCCAAAACTAGTATTTCTACTTTCCCCCATGTCCCAAATACACTGAAGTGCCCTGTCAACCACTTATCTGACAGGTTATCTGACAGGGAGGGATGGAGAAACTCAGAATGAAAAAAAAACAACAAAAAACCAAAAACAAAACAAACAAACAAAAAACAAAAACAAAACAAAACTGTGTAAGCTAAGTAAATCCAGATTAGCCAGGAAGGTTTTTTTGCTTATTTTCAAGATGTAACCAAATGTATCACAGATGCTAGCGAGATACAGACTCTCTGGTCTAAAACATAGGATAACACTTCTTTGCCTTTTTGCTCAGAAGTCTTTTTCTCTCAAAAGCAGCACAAACACAGTGCTCAAAAGATGTTTCATTTATTACAACAAGTGAGCTCTCTAAATATTCAGTAATATTACAGCGGTATAATGAGAAGTAATATTTTCCGTTTAAAAGCAGATAGGCATAAATAATAATGTGGGTAATTAAGTTAAAGAAAATTAGTATCACTTCCAGGAGCTGTAAGTTGTATGGAAGCAGTAATTAGGGCTGGAAAAGGCAGACATGATACATTGTTCCAACTTTGCTTTCTTGGCCACAAACCCTCTAGAGTTCAGTAGACAGTCTTAAAAGACTTTCAAGAAATATTGTAAATATATGCTAAATTATTTAAATTCAAGAATATTTTCTAAAACTTGCTCTTTTCAACTACAATCAGGATGATGCCATTAAGCGAAAAAATGTCCTTTTACTTCAACCCTTTGCCATGTACTACATAATTCACTGCTGCTCCTCATTAGAGGTAATTCAGCCAAGCCTCTCCCATGAAATACTTGCAAAGGAAACTTCACAAACATGGCAGCAATGCTTTGCTGCCATTAGGAACTCTCATTATCTGATCATCTTCACTTTCACTACCAAATCCCAATGCTGGAAAAAGGTCCCTTTATTTTTGCATCCACATATCAACATTACTCTGCAGGTTAGGTGCTCAGCACCTCCAGCTGTGCCACCTTCTGGGTCCTTTCCCAAAAGCTTTATTTAAGTGCAATTTCCAAAGCCACATACAGTACTTTAGCTTGAGTTATTACCACTTCTGCAATACAGTGGTAGACTATATTTTTTTTAAACACCCAAACCAGGTGGGCTTTTTAGCCTTTTTTTACAGTCACCTACTGTTGACTCATTTTCAGCTTCTCTATTATTATAACCTCCTGCACTTGTATAGCAAACTACTCCTGCCTGAGTGTAATATCTTCCATTTACTCCTATTAAAAGCATCTCTTTTTTTAGAAATGTTTCCTGAAAACATTCAACCAAGGTTACACACTGGCAATCCTTCCGTGCCCAATATTATTGATTATTTCTTTTGTCTTTTGAGCCAGATCAATAACATTAAACAGCCAAAGATTCAGACATAATGGAAGACTTTTAAACAAAAGCCTGCTTTGGCAAGACAATAATACTGTAGGTACAGCCATTCTGCATCTTTTGAACTGTTCTGTGGTATTTTACTGTCAATTCTGCTTATTTACAAGAGCTCCATGAGAAGTTTTATGCTTCTAACATTGGAATTAAGCACCTGTTTAATGCCCTTCTAGCCATAAAGCTTGTCATGGAAGAAAAGGGGGTTGAATCAACAAGTTGCTTTGACAAATATGCATTGACTATTATGTGTCATGTTGGTTATTATGTGGTCCCTTCTTCCTTTCCACAAGCATAAAACTAGATGAAACAAACACTCCCTAGCAAAACAGAAATCCAAATGTTTGGTGATGAGCCTGTAGAAGGCTCATTATACATACCAATTTTGTTCCAAAATCCAGAGGCATTCACTTCTTAAGTATTTCAAAGTCAGGTTTCTAAAATGGAAATTAATAATAACATTAACTGGCATGTTAAGAATCTGGCAAAAAAATTATGTCAGTTATTTCAAGCTGACTTAATTTTCATGCATGACATGCAAGACTTTACAATCTCCACCTATGTTTTAAAAATGAAGAGGATTTTCGTTTTAGAAACACTTGAATAACAAATCAGTGTGATTCTAGATTTGATCTTCCTTAGATTCATCTTGCCCGAAGCCATAGTTACTTCATCCCTTTGCTTTTCACTTCACAGATCAAAGAAACTAACCTGTGATCTAAGATATTCTTTAAAAGGTACTGTATTAAAGTTGAACAGAAATACTTTCCTAATTCTTTCAGTTTCATTCTGTAACTTATTGCAAGATAACTCATATCAAGTTTTAATTATTGGCTTTGGTATGGTGCGTTTTCAGAGCATGTTTATACAGAATCACAGAACACACTGAGTTGAATGGAACCCACAAGGAACATCAAGTGCAGCTCCTGGCCTTGCACAGGACAGCCCAAGCAACCCAGCATGTGCCTGAACACACAGGTTTAAACTCTGTCAGGCTGCTGCTGTGAACACTGCCCTGGGGAGCCTGTTCCAATGCCAACGCCCCCTCTGGGGGAGGAACATTTTCCTAATACCCAACCTCAACTTTCCCTGACACAGCTTCAGGCCATTCCCTTGGGTCCTGTCACTGATGCCCAGAGAGAAGAGATGAGTGCCTGGACCTCTGTTTCACCTCATCAGGAAGCTGAAGACCAACATGAGTTCTCCCCTCAGTGTCCTCCAGGCTGAGCAGATCAAGTGCCCTCAACTGCTCCTCATATGGCTTCCCCTCTACCCCACTCACCACCTTTGCAGCCCTCTTTTGGATACACAGAATGCTTAGGCAGTATAGCGAGTATGAACATAGAAATATACTTAGTAACATTACTGAACCTTCCCCCCCCAAAATATACCTAATTATTAAATCCAAGCCTTCCTCAGTCATGTTCCATCCATTCACAAACATATCTTTTACACAGGTATAGAGAGAACATTGGAGGACAGACACAACAGAGCATTAGGATAAAAGAGTTCAAGCCTTAGTCATGTGCACCTTTAAAAGGCCAAGATGGATGCACACAGTACCTACAGATTCTGTATACACTGTTTAGGAAACAATATGTTCAATTTCACAGTGCACATTTGCCCCAATACAAGATCCAGTTTTCCAGCTCTGTCAAAGACTGCCCAAAGTTATACACATAATTATTTACATATTACACACAGGCAAGCTAAAATCATATTCATGTTATATATATATACATATATATAATAGAGGCACTATCACTATCAGAAAGCAAAACATACCTTAACTATCCTAAAGCTGTCTATCTGAAAAGGTTTAGATAAACTATGGGGGAAATTCTTTACAGCAGATTTCTATTTATAAAGCAAAAGTAACAAGCACTCCATCTTATGAACCTAGGAGGAAACAAAAAAATGCCACATTAAAAACCTATTTTTTGCGTGAGCTACTTGTAGTTATTCTACAAAGAAATGACCTTTAATTAAAGCACTTTCACATAAAGCTAAAAAGTATCTTCACTAAAACAGTGTTATTCATTAACTGAATACAAACTACAGACAGTGCTTTGTAACTGATACTGCATTGAGCTATCAAAATAGATTCAAGGTAAGAGTTGCCTCATCTTTGCTGTACCTCCAGCACAGGGTCACTGAAGTTCCACCTTCGGTATTTAATATGGGCAGTTTCAAATTTAAGGTAATTCAGGAAGTTAAAGTCCAATTCAAACATTAGTCATGGCTACTCCTTTGACATGACTGATAACATGTTATAACCTGCCTTCTTGTCACCAGGATTTTTTCATGAGAATTAAGTACTTTAACAAAAGCAGAACTAGAGTGACACTGAATTTTAAATACAATGATACCAAAGAAATTTTGTGGAATAATTTTCTATCAGTGAAGCTGTTAGCTTCCGGAGGAAAAACCCTAACTGTATATAATGAGGTACATCAAAGGCATTAAGATAGAACAACAATGACTTACATTCATCATGTTTTCAGTACAAACAACATTAAAGACATTACAGTGAAACAGAGAAAGCTGACTGCTTGAAAAAGACTGGAGTAAAAAAACAGGGATGAAGTAGTTAGATACAAGCAACATCTTCAGAGTGCATGAAAGAAGAAAAATCTTCACTCTGAATCACAGAATCAACTAGGCTGGAAAAGACATGTGAGATGGAATCACACCTATGACCCAACCACCACCTTGTCACTGAGTGCCATGTTCAGTCTTTTCTTAAACAGTTCCGAGGACAGTGACTCCACCAGGTACCTCTCTGGTCCATTCCAACATCTCATCACCCTGCCTGTGAAGAAATTCCTCCTAATATCCAACCTAAACCTCCCCTGGTCAACTTAAGACTACAAGGAACTACAGTGCAAAGCTACGATTACTTTTTCCACGTCAAAGTGATACACCACGGCTCTGAGTTTCTGCTGAAGGTGCTCTGTAACCAGACGGCACAAGCCTCAGCCTCGGATAATTCAGCCCTGGACCAAACGGGAGATGAACCGGTTTCGCTCCCTGGTGAACCACACGCACACGCCAATACAGGGCACAGCGGCTCCGGAGCACGGGCAGACCCAGCACACTCCACCTGGATACCTCTGCCCGGTGGGAGAGCCCCGCAAACAGCCCGACTTAGAGCTTCTCGTCTCAGCCTTCTCAGACCAAACCACAAGTTTCCCACTGTGGAGAAACCACCTTTGGGCTCGTACAGCCAGACTCAAGGCCCGGAGCCCCGCGCCCCCCGGCCCGCTCGCTCCTCACCCGCGTCGCCCGGCACCGAGGGCCTTGCCCCGAGGGCTCCGCGGGAAGCAGCCCCGCCTTCCCCGCCCTCCAGGGGCCGGCCAGGCCCCCTCCCCGCCTCTCCCCGCCGTTACCTGCGGCTACGGCCCCTCTCACATCCCCGCCGGGAGCGGCGAACCGAGAGGACACTGGGGCGGGGGAGGCCGGAGCGGGCGGCGGGAAGGGCCGGTGCCCGTCCGCTCCAGCGCCATGAGGGGACGGGACGGGACCAGCAGCACGAGGCCAGGCGGTGTCCCGGGCCCGTCCGCCCCTCCGCTCCGCGGTTCCGGCAGCGGCCGCCGGAAGGGGCGCGGCCCGGCCCCGAGCCCCGCCCGCCGCGGGGCGCATTCCCCTTCCCGCAGCGCCACCTTCTCCCGGGCTGGCGGCATTCCCCGCACCAGGGATGGCTCCCGGCACTCTCGGCACGGTCGCTGCTGCCGCTGCCCTGCAGGCGGGGTAAAGCGTTCCCGCGACCCGCTCCGGCCGGCCGCACCTGCCAGTATCCGCGCTGCGCAGGTTATATACCCACAAAAAAATCGCAGAATCACATAAGGGTTTGGGTTGGAAGGGGACCTTGAAGATTCATCGAGTTTCAACCCACTCTGCCGTGGACTAGACACCTTCGTCTAGACCAGCTCGCTCAAAGCCCCATCCAGCCTGGCCTTGACCACTTCCAGAGATGAGACATCCACAGCTGCTCTGGGCAGCCTGCTTCAGCTCCTCCTCACCCTCACAGTGTGGAATTTTTCCTAATACTAAAACATACTCTCTGTCACTTAGGTACCATTCCCTCCCGCTCTGTCACTACATGAGTAGCCTTTCCCCATCTTTCCTCTAAGTTTCCTTCAGGTACTGGAAGGCTGCAATTAGGTCACCCCGAAGCCTTCCCTTTTTCAGGCTTAAATAAACACAAGCTGTTTGCCGTAAGGGAGAGAGACATTTTACTAGGCAAGGTAAAGGGAATGGTTAATGAATCGATTTAATCCAGGTCACCCACTCTCAGCACGTGCTTCATGCAAACCGCTTTAATCTCATACAAAGTAAATGGATAAATACAGTTAGACAAATATTTGTCTTCTGCACACAGCAAAGAGTCTTTGAAACAGTCATAACGAGCGTCAGGGTCAGAGGGTTCTTTGGTTTCTTCAGGACTATCTCTGCGTATCCTTTACCCAGTTGCCTTTTAACATTAAGTCTGAGCAACTAGCACTGCAAAATACCAGTGGTAGCTCCACATGGAGGATGCAGCTCCACCTCTTTAAACTCAAGACAGTTTTCTCACATTCCTCAGTGACAACAGTTCCTATTTTTTTAGTCTTCCCAGGATTTGTGTTGTCATTATCCCAGTCTGCATAAGCAGCTGCTTCATTTTTGCTGCACCTGGAAACAAACCGATGTTGGCTTTCCCTTGTGGGATACTCATAACAAAGCTACTCCTCATCTCATTACCTGCTGTGTTATATCTCATTAAAAATGGTCCCTCACTCCATCACAAAAACTAAATCTCTACACCACTCAAGGTACATGGATATTAGGCCTATTTTATTCTCTAAGGCAACATTCCATTCCCCAATATAAAACCAGTCTAGTATTCTTGACATGAACTTTGCACTTACAAAATAGTGTTATTTGTTTGTGTGTATATAAAAAACATACTTTAAGATAAGAAAACTGCTAAGCAATTTACAGTCATTACCTAAATAATGACACAGTAGGACACTGGCTTTTCTGTGTTTTACCAAAAGATACCAAAACTGTGAAGTCTTTGAAAAAGTTAACAGCTGGTAAAAATTTCTCAAATGGACTAAAAAATTAAAACCTGTACCACCTAAACCAATACAGTATAAACAGAAGCATCTAAGTACTGATAGGTAGGTTCAAAGTTTAAAGGAGCTAAAGAACTTCATATGCCTGTGATCATGCTGATAACATGTGTATGTGTACATATTCCTGAGTTAAGAGTAATGTCTGAAGAAAGTCAATTTAGTCTTCCCTTTCCATTCTTGTCTCCCTCTGCTCTCCTTTCTTCAAAACCACCTCTCAACCAAGTTAAAACTATAATGAATAAATTACCTGAAAATATTAACTGGACTCCTCTAAGCATTTTAGACACTTGTAGAACTTCAGTTGTTCTGTAAATCCCCTCTCTTGTGTTTTTTCAGCTGCTAGTTGTGCTTAACATACATACACCTGTTCAAAGTACAAATTCAAGTGCTTTCAATTTGGCACATTAAATATTTATTTCGAAGCCAAGTCCAAACCCATCTTTTCCACTGCATGCATTAATATTATTGAGGAGCTAGTTTCCTTGTTTGAGGATAACTTTGAAATCAATGCATCCCCTAAAACACAAATGCACAGAAAGGAACAGTTCTTAATCTTAAATCCCACCATTAAAAAAAAAAAAACAAACCCAGCCAGCCAAAATCTAACACACAGACACACTCTCTCTCACACTCTAAATTATGTATTTGCCAGTACCTAATATGAGGATCTAGGAATTTCAGATGAAGGATGAGATGGGCAGTCACTGTAATTTTCCAAGCAATTCTTTCTACAGAGAGCTATTATGACAGTAAATTAGACTGGTGACACAAACTTTCTTTACAGCTATTGCCACTCAATACACACCCAACTGGGGAGCAGTAAGTCTTGAAATAGTAGCTCTAGCAAGTAACCAATGTACAGCAATGCAGGAACAGAGCATTGAGCCTGAATACACAGTTTGAAGTGACTCAAGCCCCCATAAACATTTCTGCCAGAGAAGTCTTCATTCTACCCATAAGCAAACTTCAGTCCAATGAAGACAGCAAGACTAAAGCCTGCTGGAAGATACTGGTATAGGACAACTGAGCCCGTTGTAGGCCAACTAAATGCATACCCATGCAAGATTCTGATTAAAAGCAAAGCTGCTGTTTTATGAAAGGGTGATGGAAATAGTTTAGGCTTATGAATTGGAATTAGCCTGTAAAGTAGTGTGTGGGAAACTTGATTTCCCCCCAACTCCATTTATTAAAAAAAGAGTCACAAAACAAGCATTGAGCTAGAAATAAATCATTTATTTTAAAACAATACAGGTTAATAAATATATTAGTTATCAGAAAACTTAATAAATAGCCTTTTATAATTTACACAAGGCAAATACAACATGCCTATAACTATTTTTTAAAAAGCAAAGAGAGTAAGCTTGACTTGTAAGCCATTAATAAATGTATATATACATTATTTGGAAGCTAATAAAATAAACCGTTTTTATGTAATCTGTAGTAACTATATTGCAAGAGCATTGAAGCAACCAAACCTGACATTATATTTTTGCTGTCAACTACCTTTTCCCTATATCCCATTAGAACTACTTTTTACATTCCAAGAAAAAAAAAAAGAGAAATAAAAAAAAAATGAAGAGAAAGTTCCACAGTTTAAAAAAAATTGACTTAAAAATACCCCTTCTGTGTAATATTTTCCACTCTATAGAGCAACTGTCTGGGGAGGGATGTGGACCTGGAAGGACCCAACACAACCACAAACAATAAAGAAACCCCAAACTTATTTGAAGCTTTTAAAAAGAAATTTCTTAATCCATAATGTTTCAACATTGCTGTTTGATACACTTGGGCACTAGTAGTGATAACTGTTGACAACACTGGTGCCTAACACAGTACACGTTAAAATTCTGCATTCTGTAAGCCCACAGATAGCACCAAAGAATTATCATGAAGATAACAGGAAACATAAAACATTTGATAATGCTTGATTTAACAGTAAAACTTCAGCAGTTACACCATCTCAAGACAACCAGGGAATATCTGTAAGATCCTTGATGTCTTACATTTATGAAACAATAATGTGAAGGGGAGGTACAATGTGCAAACAACTTCCCATTTAAAGCACCCCCTATTTATTAACCCCAAATTTCATAAATACAAACCCTGCATTTTTTAAAATAAAATGAAAGCTAAATCTCACTTACTAATGTTTCAACAACTTTATCCAGTGTTTTGATTTTTCAGTGCTAATTACTTCAGAAAAACACCTCTGTTCCGATATAAATCAATATTATCAATAGGAAGCCTCACTTGTCAAACTGTAATATGACAGGTTCTTACTAATGTTAGTTGCAGCTCACCAATAAATAGACTATTTACACATACTGAATCCTGGAAAGTCAATACAGCAGATAACTTGTTTAGATATTTTGCTTTTTTACAGAAGTATTTAAGGTGTAACAAATGTGGTTTCTTGGTTGTATCAAAAAGGTTTCTATTCTCCTACTGAACATTTGAGGGATTTTTGTGTTTGACACCTATTAGAGATTGTGACTGACAAATGCAAATCCTCCATACACTGAAGGGATAATGATCAAAGGGCTATCCTCAAGTGAGTACCAAGTAAATATGTTTGACAAGTATCATAGATGTCAGACACATGGAGTGAAGCACCTTTCTATGGATTTGCATTTCACCACTGTAATTGAGTCCACTTTTTGTATGTGTAGCCTCTCCTACTTTGGAATCAGAACTCAAATCATCTGGCTTGCAGTTATCAATGCATATAACACAATGAGAACATGAAAAGGGCAGACCCAGGAGGGATGCCAGAGCTCAGGAGACAACTATGCACATTTGCTCCCTGAGATGATGGAACTCAGATATCTGTCTTATTCAAAGTGCTTACTTATCAAAGGGGTGGGGAAAAAAAAGGGGGAGCAGCTAAAATTCAACTTCAACAGTGCCTCCTTTTAAATCAGAAAAGCAGTGGGACTAAAAAAAAGGTAGGACACCTAGAAAGAGGAGGGTGTAGGATGGAGCGGGAAAGAATCACATCAATGGTGACAACAGAAGATGCTAATACATTTCTAAAGTTAGAACTGAACCAGATCCAGGTACAGCAGAACTTGAAAGAACACTGCTACACATTGAATAAAGTAGCAAAAATAAAGCTTTCAATTAGTTAGCATTCAAGAAGTAAAAGGCTGCAGATATAAATGATGTGCAAGGCCACAAGAATTTATTTCACCTTATGTGCTGGCTTTTGACATCTTTGTTTTAGACATCAAAGTTAATGAGACATTTTTAAAAAGCTCATCACAGATGAGGAGCAGCTGGGGAGAAGAAAACTATGCTGACATTTATCAGTGGTTAGGATTGTCAGAGGATCACAAAACATGGTTGCTACTTTATTCTTCCTCTGCATAGTGAGCACTTCGCAAGAAAACTTCGTGTGGTGCAGAATATGTCAAGGCTTAGACAGGGCAATCAAGTTATTTTGAATCAAATATTTACTCTTAATTTGCATATGCATCTAACATACTAGGACAGGCACTTTATAAATAATGAAGAATTAATTTTAAAACCAAGACAAACAAATATGACTAAAGGAGGAATAAGATGAGACCACAATTTCCATTCTGACCTAAAGATTTTCACAAAAGTCTTCAGAGATTAAAGGCTAATACAAAACCAACATACAACTCATGAACTCTGCAGCTGAATTTTGAAAAGACAACTTGACTGCTTCAGAAAAGAGATTACATTGATTTAAAAGTAGGTTAATACAGGTCTCATAGCCTGTACTAACCTACTTTTTCAGGTTCAATCAAAAGGGAATTAATATGACAAAATATAAGAGTTCACTGAGAACCAAGATACCATCTTTCAGCCAATAATGGACAGAGGTTAGTTTAATCAGATTTCATAGCCCAATTATACTCATCTACAATTTTCAAACCTTCTAAAAACCTTGCACAATATTTGAAAATTATGGTCTTTTCTCTGTTAGTGCTACTCTATTTCATTCAGACACCCAGTTACTCTAACAATGCACACTTCTGCCAACTCAGAGCCATTCCCCTACAACATAGAGTTTTAAAACAAGCCTGCAAATAACATAGTAGGGCTCTTACTCCCTTAAAATGGTCACTTCAGAACACTAGATCTTTTGGATTCACTTTTGCAATTATTGCTGCCATTAGTAGGGCTCACAGCATTCATTTCAAATGAAAACGGGGGCTGAGTTTTAAGGAGACCTCAATTCAGGTCAACAAAAAACATCACAAGAGCATCCCTACTAATCAATGTCCATGTTCCTGTCAGGCAGCTAGAAAGCTACATTCATGATTTCTTGATTCATTGGGATTTTCTGTTTTCTTGGGAAATGTTCTGATCTAGAGATGTTGAGTTCCACTGTACTCTTCCATTTTTGTACTTACAAGGAAACAAACGTTCATTGCTTTTCAAGCTTTCAACTTTTTGACTCATGATGTTTTCACTACTAAATGTAAGCAGAACATGACATTAACTATTTGATTCTTTAACATATCAATATTCTCTAAATGGTTTAAACCGAGCTGTTCGGAGTCATCCCCATCGTAGCTTAATGTGTCTGTACTGCTTGTCAAAATATTACAAGGGAACTATTCATACAAGTCTATGAATTACTGTTCTGAATGTATGTCCCTGTCAGTTACTAGAACTCAGCTCTGAATGCTATAGTTTTTTCAGTCTTTGACCTCCTTTTCCCATGTTATAAGAACATCAGACCATCTTTTTTGAGCTATGAGAAATCTCATGCTCTTTTCACTCTTTAATTTCTTTTTTTTTTTCTGGTTCCTATTTATTAGCGGTTTCACAAAATGGTCTCTATTTTAGTCATTAAACTAAAATAAAGGTATGCAGGACTGATTCCAACACTCCTCTTCCCATTAGGACTATGGGTTTTTCAGAAGCTGTCAAGGTATACAGGGGTTTCTGTTCAGGTTTGTAAATTTTTCCAAAAATACATGGTCCTTCTAGATGCTTTATGTGTTTAGAATTTGATTATTATAGTCCAATACTGTAGACAGTGAAATTGAATTATTAGACCAGTATAGGCCATCTGAAACAAATACATTCACAATTATGCAGTATTTTTTGATTGCAAAGGCACTGAAATAGTTCTGAGCTGCTTACAAATAAGCCACTGTGTAGGTCATGAGTGCCTACATTTCCACACCTTTCACAGTCTTTCTACCAGTTCCCAGTTAAAAATTCTCTGATGAATGCAGGATGTCTTAATGTATGTAAGTTACAAAGAAAAATGCATACCTGGACACTACCATGAGCTGATAAGTAATTAGTGAAAGATATTTAAGGGTCCACTGCTCTGTATAAAGAATTCAATTTAAAACTCCCCTGTGTCTTCACCGCATGGCAGACAAAGTTGCCAAGAGTCACTAAAAAGAACAAATCTGCAGTCCATGATCCAACCAACATTTGTCTGAGAATTCACAGCCTTGACGGTGAAGACACTGCTATACTGAGATTCACAAATTGTTCCACTTCCTTTCCACCCCTTATTTTAAGGTATACATCACTTGTGATGAAAGGTATCAGATTGAGTGCATTAGAAACCGATGTCCTCTGCTCACACATATGGTACCTCAGAAGACACAACACCAGTTTTCACTCAAGTCTGTCAGAACATTCACAGATCTTTTCTGACTACCTTTTACAGTGAGGAAATACATCGGTCTCTATACTGACTCAATCAGTAGTTCCAATTAAGGTCATTTATTTTGTTGACTGGGTTATATGGACAGCTGATCCTTTGAAACTGGATGGAGGCCTCCAATTCATTTCATATAGGCCACCAAATTGTCAGAGGGTAATTACCAACCTGAATCCTATTTGAAACAGTGACCTAGAAATGAACAGCTCTGCATCCTTCCCTGAGCCATCCACTTTCCTCTCAAAAATATTTTAATCTGTCTTCATGTTAGGTTTGTTTAAATCTCCAATATTGAAGTTGAATTCCTTGAAGACTTGTATAAGAACAATTCCAATAGATACTGTGGTGAATCCACAAGCCATGCCCAAAAAATCTACGACTCCTACATTACTCCATTCCCTGAAAAGGATGGCTGAAGCCAGCAGGACTAGGGTAGTAAACACAACGTAGTAGATGGCACCAAACACAGAGGAATCAAAACACTCCAGTGCCTTATTGATGTATCTGAACTGAATGATAATGCTACATCCTAATACTGCCAGAAGGACCAGACAGAGGTACAGAGCCCTTTGACTTGATGGGTTATTGTGAAAGATATCTTGAGCAGCCAGCCCAATGCCTTTTGTGCTGGGAACAGTGAAACTGCCCAACAGAGAGCAAATACTGATGTAAACCATAATATTAGTAGGTCCATGAGCTGGAGCTATCCAGAAGATAAGCAGCAGAAGCATTAGCAGCACTATGCAGAGATAACCCACGAAAACTGGAAAACAAAAAGAAAACAAGAAAATATCAAGATGACAACTCTTGGTCTTCTAAAGATTTTAGCAGGCAAATCATGTCCTAGCAGTGATTTTCAGGTATACATCAAAATTAAGATTTGCTATTGAAGATAGATCCAAATCACTAAGCTTCCAGAAATATTGGCATCCATGACTGATGATGTTGTCATATTCTTTCGGAAAAACAAATAACCATGTAGAAAATTACACACTGTGGCACATTTGAAATATATTTCAGATGGCTTTTTAAAATCTTATTCTCTTTTCCATTAGCACCATACTCCTTAAAGTCTCCTATGAAAGAAGGATAACATCTCATTCATAAACAGTTCATTAAGGCACAGTGTGTGGATCCAGCAAAGAGCTTAAACATAAAGTTAGATCCCACTAAAATGAGCACATGAGTAGGGATAGTTAAACAAACATGAGGCCATATGATTTACATTATACCATCAGTACACATAAAAGATCAGTGAAAGACATCTCATGCTTTAGAGTTTTAAAGAAATACATAACCAATGCACTTTGTTCAGATTTAAATGGTAAACTGAGACTAAGGTACTTGGTTTCTTTACTTTGTTTGCAGATTCTTTTAATAGCTGATGTCATTAGGTTTGAGTTTCTCTCACTTAAAGCAAATACAAGAAAAACAATAGTTGGCAGTTTAGCTCTTAAGCAAGAAAAAATAAAAATGGGCCTGGAACATATTAGTACTAGTATGTGTCCTCCAGCAGCTGGTGAGAAAGAACAGGCATTTCAGCCTATGTCTCAACAGCCTATTTCCACATACCTTTATTGTGAAAAGAAATCTGGGAACAAAACTGGTATTTAGGATAAATTTTTAATTAAAAACATGGAGAAATAAAGAAGAAGAAGTATTTTTTTGTTTTATATAAAACAAATTGAGATTCTAGATTTATACTTTTCATCTCTAAATAGCAAGATATAGTTTTTCATAATGTTATGAAATCAACCAGCCATTGTTCTGAGCTTGCTGTGCAGGATATAATTTTCAAAAATACCCATGTTCTCCTTTCTGCACATATCCCAGTAAATATGACAATTTCTAAGAAGAGCAGGGCATAGTTTTCTTACACAAAACCTGTACTGGTTTGCCTCTGTCATGTCAGGACTTCTTCATAAGTCAATTTCCTTACCTGGTAGAAGTGGTAAGCCTCGTCCTCAAGTGTGCTCCTGGTCAACCTCAGGAAATCATTATGAATTAATGAAAAAACAAACTACCTGGATTTGTAAGCTTCTCTTCAAGCTCAGCCTGAGTCGTTACACTCTCGGACTTCGGGGAATGGATAATGAGAACAACAGACCCAGCACAGCTCAGCAAACACCCCAGCTTGCCAAGAATGTTCAGTTTCTCTTTCAGTAGGTAAGAAGCTAAGATGGACCTTTGAAAAGAGGAAGAAAAACAGAAGTTTGACTACATCCTGTTAATAATGTTCTAACAGTGCTGTGCCACCTGAATCTCCCTTTTTAAAGGAATACTATCAAATGTTGATGAATTCTCAAAATGTATTTCTGACTTATCTGAGGAAAGATTCATCCATTTGCAGTGCTGTTTTACTCAATCCTTGACACCTCACCTTAGGAAAAAAAACCCAGAACAACACAACAAAATAAGACACAAACTCCCAACAAACTCCTAGCCACAACACTCCAAAAACCAAAATCACACCACCCCCTCAACCCCCCCCAACAACTGAAACACCTCAAACCAGACATCTGATGCCCAAGGCAGACATCTACACCTCACCAATTTGGTGAGCTGTCACAAAGCCCCATTTTATAGGTGCTAGGCAGTCACGAGATAAAAGTAACCTTTGGTTACAAAGACCCAAGGGCTCGGCTCAGATATGTAGCTGACCAAATTAAGCAAAAATATATAGCCTTATAATAGGATAAAATAATAGGTGGTACTCAGAGTGTGTGCTTCATAGTGATAAAACTAAGACAGACATGAAGCAATGCCATCTACACTCTGAAGCAGATGACCAGTGCAGTCACAATTCAGCAGGCAACAGAAAAATCTCAAGGCAATGCACAGCTTTGTTTTCCAAGAGTTGTGCTTTTTCACTGCAGTAGTTCTACAACTGTAGTTCATCTCTTCACAAAACATTAGTTACATATTAAACTCCTTAAACTCACTGGCTTTTCTATGCCTCTCACAAACATAACTTCTAAGAAGCTGGGGGCATACATATGCAAAGAACTCCTTTGAGTTCTCCTCCCTGGAAAGAGGCCAGATCCAGTGAAATGAAATCAGCATCAATAAACACATGTGAGCTGTGGATAGCAGGTAGAGAAAGACTGTGAGACAGAAGGAAAGATCTACGCAGTAAGGGAACTGTGGACAAGAGAATACGCAGAAACGTCCAGAACAACCACAAAGAAGGGGTGAAAAAGAAATGTTTATCTGTTGAGAAATCATAGTGAGAGCTAAAAGCAGAAGATACTTAGGACAACCCTTCTTCACCACTGCCTTCCCCCAGCCCAGCTTTCCTGAGGAAAATAGGTGACATTATAAGACTGTGAAGAGCCATAAGACTGACATTTCTCAGTGGACCTCCAGTGAGCAGCAAGTCCATCTGACATTTTATAAAGTAGTAAAGATATCCAGATAAGAACAAGAAAAGCAAACTCTTACCCAAATGGAACGCCAAGAGCTCCCAAGGGCGTCACTAGCACAGTTGGGACTGCAGTGTAGGCCAAGAAATTCCCTATCTGACCCAGTGCCACTGTCAAGAGAACCAGAAATAAGCCTTTAAGTCCCTTTGTAAAAATAAGTAATCAAAACTTGCCCAATACTGTTTGGGAAAGACTGACCTAACTGGAAAACAGATGTTACAATTTGCTTAGTTCTTTTGTTTTTATACATGAACAAAAAGGCTAGAATTTTTCTACAGTTTTGTATTTGTTAATACACAATTTATATTTCCCACGCAAGAGTATCCAAGTGGGCACAGTAAATAATCTCATTTTCAACTTCTCTTAAATATAAATAAGACTATGAATTAGAAACACTCATGGATTATAATCTCAGTATTACACTCAAATATTTGAATGAGGAGGGGTAAAAGTATATATAATCCATGGTTTCATCTTTAGAACATGCATTCACATGTAAAACAAATGTACGTGATTATAGTTCCTAACAGCAATGTTACATTTTGGGGGAGAAAGTAAGGACAGTACTGAGGAATCTTCTACTGAAACACTAAGCACATGCATAAGGGCTCTTCAATACACTACATTAACTTTTCATAACACTATCTAACATCCAAAGTCACTCCTGAAAACTGTAAAAAGAACATGCCTGACAAGCCACAGTAACAGCCTCAACCTTATTCTTCTTTCCTCCAGTAAAAGCAAATTCCAAGATATACTGCAGTACTGCACATCACAGCTGTGATAACAGTTCATATGTTCAAGTTTTCAGTTAAAAAATAAAACCTGGACAATTTTGCAAGTGCTGGCAAGTTTATAATAGGTCAACATACTTGCATAGTTACAAGGTCTGTGGTAACTGGCAAGAAGTTTGAGACTGAGCAGAAATTACATACAGCTCAAATTTCCAGCTGCTGTTAAAAGCCATTATCAGCATTTAAAAACATTTCAAGAATCCAACATGTTTTTATGCTCAGGCTGGAAATGCCCTCAACTATCAAATATTGTTAGCATCATCCAATTTTTCACATCTGCAAAGCACTCTGCAAACAATAATTAATTTACCAATTTAACTCACATTATCAGTAGAGCTGAAGACCTGTGTAACCTACAGGAAATATGAAGGAGACAAACAAACTTGCCAAACTGCAGAGTGTGGCAAAATTCTACTAATTAAATTCACTGAGGATTTCTCTTATGTGCAGGAGTGAGACAGAAACTGATGAGCAGCATCTCTAAGGTACAAGAGACAGTGGTGTTCCCTGGGATCAGAGTAATGTGGTTATCAGTCTCAGGCTGTCTGGAGACCTATGTGGCAACTCTGGCATTATCTTCAAGGCATCTGAAGGCATTGGGGCAGATCTTGGACAGAGAATGGTGCACAGCTGGCACTCTCAATTTCTGTAGATGACATACATTTCCAAATCACTCAGACAAAAGGTTGCTTTTTTTTGGAGGTCAGATGTCTTAACTTTCTGTTGGAAGACCTCTTAACAGATGGCACCAACATCAATCCATAAAGTAGATCGCTGAAGCTTCAGTCAGATGAAACATACTGTAAGGCAACTGAACTTACTGGAGGTTTTCCATATCACCATGGAGTAGTAGCAACAGTCCCTTTCCACCACAAATGACAGACCAGGACTAGTTAACACCAATTTGAAAAAGAATGTGAGTAATTGTTACCATCTACCTGATGCTGAGGACCTTTGCTACCAACCTATCCAGTCCTCTCTGAATAGAAGTTCCTTATCAGATACATCAGTGCCGTAAGTCAAGACATGACTTCAGTTCTTGAAGGCACACCAAGCTTTTGATTATGATAAACAAGTAGCAGTACCCTTGAAGTTACTGCAACACAAAACTTGATGCACACAGGCATATCTCTGTTAGCAAGGAGACCAGGAGTAGACCTGTACAACAAAACATATCTATTCTTGGCATGTCAGGCGGCTTATTCTAGACTAACTTAGAAGTTTATTTGCAGCTCACATGCATTAAGTATGTTCCTAGAATTCATCTTCCAACCTGGTTTCGTTTTAAAGACCAGGTCAGGAGCTCCAGCTCTGCTATGAAATGTGAAATACAGCCCAAACTGTGGTGACAAACAGGAGATGCACTTCACAAGTGTACTCCCCATCTGTAACACAACACTAATGCAGATGTTTTCACTACAAGAAACAGCTACATCTATGCTGCTATCAAAACCTGTACTGAAACTAATTAATTAGCCAATTAATTAGTTTAATGCTCATTGAAATACCTGTACACATGCTGCAATCACTCTTTTGACTACAGAGTAAGGAAAAGTCCCTTAGCAGAATCTGCAGCCCTTCCTTTGAAGTCTTCAGTAATCCAGTGGATCCCAGGGCCCCCAAACGGCTGGGCAGCATTATGCTGAGTCAGCATGCCAACACAGAAACACTTATTCACCATCTGAACAAATACCATGAGAACAAGTGACAGAGCTTATGTGGGTTTTGTTAACCATCCAAACTCCAAATTCTCTGCTTGACAAAATTATGTCAGCTGTCATCACTTCACCCAGATAACTGGGGTTATTGCTAATTCCACAAGTAACACCTTTCCCCAAACCTCTCTCTGTTTTCCACAGCACCTTTATCAGCATCCCATAGGTGCCTACCTGGCCCTTGCTATTGCTGTTTGTGACTGTGTTGCCATTCTGAGCCTATAATATCCACAAACAATTCTTCTTGCTTGGTTCCTTGGTAAAGCTACTGAGATTTTGTTTTGAAATACCTGCATCTAGCTACTGGAAAAAAACCAACTGATACCATTTCCCTTCAGCTGTTTTGTCTTCATTCAATTCAGTCAGCTCTTTTAAGCATGAAATTGTTTTCTCTGATTCACCAAGATAAGTCCTGTAATAAAACCTCCCTTTTTTAACTCCTTGTGGTTGGAGATTATAGATGGGAGCCTCAGGAGTGATAAACAGTGACTGATACACAGATTTATTTCTACTTAGGCAGTAGTGATCCTGTCAGGGGAGGAAGCTGTCAAAGAACTACTTAAACTCAGGTTAAATCAGCTGAGAACTTTTCTTCTGAAGCTCTGTTGGCTTCTACACTTGCTGTGAACTTTGTCCTTCAATGAGATCTATCGGTTTTCATTCCCTTTGCATAGCTTTAAGACAACAAAACCAAAAATCAGACTTACCTTGCTGCCACAAAACCAGGAGCAAAACTGGACTCATATACTTCTCAGAAACAGCATCAGAACTTTCCAAATAATTCACAAAAGGCTGGATTAGAGTCTAAAAGTGGGGTATGATTCTAAGCTTGTGGGAAGAACTAGGGCTGTTGTGTAAGAGGAGAAAGCTATTTGCTCCCCATGCTCCAGATTCACATCAGAGAATGAACTTGGTGTTAGCAGAGTTACAAAGATATTAAGGGTAAAATTACACTGATCTCATATCAGTACTACAGAAGGCTTTGCATTAATCTCGCAGATTAAAAGTAAAACTGAAGCTGTATCTGTTGAACTAGAAACCAAAAGAGTTTCGTTTTTTTTTTTTTTTTTAATTGAGGCTGGTTAAATGCTTCCTGATCTAGAACATATTATGTGTTCAATGAGCCCTTTTGTACAGAGTGACAATTTTTAATTCAGCTTTGACTTTTATTAAAAACTGAACTGGCCAGTGCAACACAGAGACACAAACCATGCAGGAACCCATAGTCAGAGCAGTGTGTGGCTGCCAAGGGCTGTAAGTACCAAATGGTTTGGAAATGTGAAAAGATGTCTGACTCACATTTGTCCCAGCTCATTACAAACAACACCAGGCATGGTAGCCATGGTAAGAGTTTACTGAAAGTGGGATATTTCTAGGGATGGAAATTTCATGGCAAGGGAGTGTGAGATTCAAGATGAAAACACAGACTTCCTGATGTCTCCTACCACCATCTAAGCAAAACCCTCATTAAAAAAAAAATCAAAACTTTTTAAGATACTTACTTGCAATAGTTCCAGACCACCATACTATATCAGTTAAGTACGAAGTACCTGGAAGTATAGGAAAATGTATTAGAAAAATGTGAAATCACAATATTGGAGCTGTGAAACAACAGTCTCAGTTATTAAGGACCTTAATCTTAAACCTATTCTTCAAATCACTGAATGTGAGATTAAAAAACAAACCAAACCAACCAAACAAACAACAAAAAAACACCAAAAAAAACACCAAAAAACAAAACCAACCAACCAAACCAAACCACAAACAAACAAAAAAACAAAACCCAAAAACCAACCAACCAAAAAAAAAAAGAACAATTTTGGATTTGACTTAAATTTCCAAGTAATACCTTCTTACAATCTTCAATGTGTTAGTCAGAAGTTCTGGTTTCCAGTTTGAACTACCTATGTGACACTAATGCAGTATTGTGTAGAAAAGCATCCAAAATGTCAACAAATGCTTCTGAAGGTGACATTTAAAGATACAAATTAGAATCATTTCTAGGAGACCTGTAAACCTATGGAAACAGAACATGATTTGGCTCAGTCAATTTGCTAAGACAACCTCAGTGAAACTGTATTGGAAAAATTGTAGCTGAGGAATTGTTTTGGCACAGAGGTTTGGCAGGACCATGGTGTTGCCTGTTCCTCCTGCATTTAAGCACTGGAAAGTGCTACAAATGAAGCCTCTGAATTCCTGAATTTCAGAGAGGAGTAAAACTCTGCATTGTCCTTAGTGCTTCCAAAACTGGAGGATGATTATTTTCATTGTCGGATTATGAACTCTTGCCTTGGGATGTGTCCAGATGGAGTCTGTGCACCACAGAAGTTCTGCTTCTGTAGAACATCAAGGCTCATGACCACTTCCTAAACTAAAGCATGGCCTTCTCTGAGCACATCTTTGGCATCAAGTTATGCTCCTGTGTTTTGCTCCTCTTTCTAGCAATACAGCTCTGCATTCATTTGGGAAGATGCTCTCTCAAAAGCTGCTGGAGTAGAAGGCAATACTGTACCTGCTCTGAAATCCCAAATAGAAGAAAAACACAGTCATCACTAACTCTGGAGACATATGAAATATTAAGCACTTGGAAATCACTCTATACAATTGAAAAGATATGAAATATGACTAATGAAAATGGCCAGCTTTAGAGTGGGAGTAGTCATTTTTTAGACTTTTGTTATTGCATATGAAATAAGAACACTATTGGGGGCAGAAATTATAGAAAATATTGACTCAAGTAAGGTAACTTTGCAAAATATTTGTCATCCACTGCTGTTTCTAACTAGACAAGGATTGCTAATTACATCAATACTATATTATTGATTCAAGAGAGAAGACAGAAGGGACTTGAAATGCCTCCTTGTTAATTATACAACACCTGCTGAACACAATGGAAAAAAGACATCATTTGACACTGGCCATGTCAGCCTCACAGCTCCAACTGCTAGATTCAAGGCAGAACCCTACTGCTTCATAACACGAAATAGAGAGAAATCTAGGGGATTTTCCTGGATGCCTCCTCACTGAGCATGCCAATAGAAAAACAACAAAATGCTCAGCAAGATGCACAAACACCAGTAATATCTTCAAAACAGGAAGTTTTACAGCTGCTAGCACTGAGAAAGCAGGCACACGCCCATCACTCACTTTACCCAGTGCTCCACTGAAAGCTTTTCACAAGTACACTCAAAATGGAAACTTCTTCCAGCTGCCTTGGGATGCAAAATTATTTTTCTCTTGTGTTTTCTCATTGTTTCCCTTATTAAAAAAAAAAAAAGTCTGTATTTATGATGCAAACCTGATCTTTCTGTGGACAATCAAAATGGGTTACAGCCATCTTGGAGGGAAAGGGAGACTATGCTTGCAAAACAAAAGTTCGTCTGATGCCCTTAAATGTAAGGTCATTGCACAAAAAGCAAAAGCAAAAAAAAAAAAAAAAAAAAAACAGCAACTTTTTAGATCAGGCTGCCAGGTTGTAATAACATAGTTCCAAGCTTACTTTGCTCCACTGCATTCACCCTGAACATGCCAGATGCAGCAGGCAATGGAAATACAAGTACAAATATATAAAATATTTATTTGTATATTATTTCTATATGCACATATGTAAATATGTGCAATGTATACAGAGAAAATACCTTGTCCTGGAACTAAAAAATATTTTTCATAAAAAAAGAGTTCCTAGAATTTATGGGCACATGCTCATACACAGACACCATCACCTACAAAAACAAACAGCTATTGACCACAGTAACACAATTCAAAGGCATCATGCAACCTGTGTTTACAGTCTTCCCCTTACATAAAAGCATGATACTAAAAACAAACAATTTTTTTTAATTGCATTTTCCTATATTCAAAGCATGAAGATACAACTAGCAAATGCTGTTCAGCTCCAATTTCAGAATAAAATTCAGAAGATCTTGACACTTGTGAATTTACAGCTTTGTTTTGGCTAAACTGTCTAGACAGCACAGTCAGTTCCTGAATATATCCACCTCACGAAATAATAACGAGGCATGGGATTTCAATACGAAAAATATAAGAAATAAATTATTTCATGTTACTGATCTGTCTCTTCTCAAAAAGCAGAAGCCACCATGTGACTGATACAACTTGCGTGTGTCCGTGGAAAAAACTGGAATAAACAAGCGACAGATGTACTGGTGCTCATGGCAAGAAACGATCAAAGCCACAGAAACCGGTGGTAAAGTCCCACAAGTGCATGAAAAAGAAGAACCTGCGTATGGACAGGAGCGCATGCAACGCACAACTCCCCGGTGCTGTATTACAGCGCGACAGCCCAGCGCGCTGACCATACACAGGGAGCTGCTGCCGATGCGCAGTTGACAACCCCTCGCTGCTCTCCACCGCTGACACATCCTGACCGACCCCCACCTGCCGCCGCTCCGCTCATTCATCACCTCCCTGGCGCCGCGATCCACTCATGGACCTCTGACGGATCTTCAGCTCGTCACCGCTTAAGGTGACAAACTGAAGCCGGATCCCCCGGTCCAGACGCCGGGAAGGTGTCCCCCACACCCCCCGACACAGGCTGTGACACAGCCGAGGGTGCCCGCGCTGCCGGCCCCGCGGGGCGGGCCGGGTCCCTCGGCAGCTCCCCCCCGCCTCCCGCCCTTCGCTCCGGGCCGGCCGCCGCCGCAGCGCGGGGAAGAGCTGCGGGGCGAGCGAGAGAGGGAGAGAGGGAGGGAGGGAGCGGGGCGAGCGAGAGAGGGAGGGAGGGAGGGAGCGGGGCGAGCGAGAGAGGGAGGGAGGGAGGGAGCGGGGCGAGCGAGAGAGGGAGGGAGGGAGGGAGCGGGGCGAGCGAGAGAGGGAGGGAGGGAGGGAGCGGCGCCGCGGGTCCCCGGGGCGGGGGAGCCGTCCCGCGCCGTGCCGGGGCCGATCCCCGCAGCCCTGGGAGGTTGCCGGGGGGTCGCGGGGTGCTGAGAGAGGCCGGGAAGCCCCGAGAGGGGCGCTCCCACCGCAGCGCCGGGCCCCTACCTCTCCCGCGGGCCCGCACGATCCCCTTCTTCTGCAGGACGAAGGTGGAGCCGTTCACCAGGCTGGAGACCACGGCCACGCTCAAGCCCAGCGACACGGCGGCGGGGCCGGGGCTCTGCGCCGCCCCCTCGCCCGCTGCCGCACCGACCGCCATCCGCATGGCCCCGCCGAGAGCTGCAGGCACGGCTGCTGCCCGGGCCCAGAGCTCCCGGCAGCGGCTCTGCGCCGGGACCCGCCCTGCGCTGCGCCGCGCCGCGCCGGGGGCGGCTCCGGGCGGGGAGCGGCGGCGGCCGCGGCTCCTGGCGCCCGTCCCGCGCGGGGACGGCAGCGGGGTGACGTCACAGCCCTGCCCCGACGGCCGGCCCGGCCCCGCCGCTCCGGGCCCGTCCTGCTCCGCGCCGGCACCGCAGGGCGAGCCCAGCCCGCTGCCGCCGCTCCCGGGGGTCCCCGGCGTGGGGAGACGGCGGGCAGCGCTCGGAGCTGCGAGCGTCCGTGGGCGGGGATGCGGGAAGACGTGTAGGGGGATGCGGAGACCAGGGGCGTGCGGAGAAACGTGCGCAGGGATGTGGACGGGGAGGGGGATGACAGCAGGGCGAAAGGATGCGGAGAGACAGGGATGCGAGAAGACGTGCAGAGGGAAATGTTCTGCAGGACAGACGAATCCCGCCGGGCCGCTGTTTCTGGTGTGGCAGCAGCGCTTCTGTCCAGCGCTCTCGCTTTCCCGTGGGGTTTCTGAAATTCACGTCGCCTCCCCGGTCCGCACGAAAGCGTGCGATGTTGCGGAGGCAGGGCCAGGCGGGGTCACGGCTGCCATTGCAGCCGCCAGCATCACCTGGAGCTGCGGCTCCATCCACCCTGCCAGGTCAGTGCCAGGGACGGAGCTGGATTATCAGCCAGGCGCTGTGTGGCTACACACTGAGAAAGCTTGGCCTCTGCCGGGAGTCATGCAGATTGCCTGAAAACGGGGGGATCCGTAATCACTCCTGCAGTAAATCCAAGAATGAGCTTATATTTCCAGGAAAAAGTTCACTCTCTTCTAATGGCGCAGAGCAAGGTGCTCATGTTTATAACCCTCTAACCCCATATTTATAACGTCTCTTAGCTATCATTCAGCATCTTCCAGGTTCTGGGAGGGCAGAACATAAGCCATCCTGCCATTGCAGAGAAGGGGTGGAGATCTCTCTGGTAGCAATACAGCTGAGCCATCACAGGGCCTCAAATGTCTCTTTGAGTCTCTCAAAGATGAAGTGCTGAGCTGCAAGTAATCTTCCTTGCTCAGCAGAAATATTTCGTAGCAGGTATCTCATTGCAGTTCTTACATTGAAATAAATCAATCCATAATGGATTCCTGTGGCAACATCCATCTAAGGAGATGAGTTATGGTATCTTGGCTTAATATAAATGAAAATGGATATTTTTGTAATTTTTAGCATAAATTTTGGCATTCCCAGGAAATATGACTTTAGAGAAGAGGCAAAGTCCTGCAAATACTTCTCTTGTCTGCATGTTTCTTGGTTTGCCTACTCTGCTTGAGGCAGCCGTCCTAGGAAGGCACAGGAACACTGATGATTTTTTAAGATTTAATAGCAAGATATATAATGCTTACTGCACTAGTGCCCATATTTTCACCTAGGTTGTTTCATCAGGTCATTGTATCAATACTGAATGTGATAGAATAGAGGATTCATCCTTGTGAGACTCAGAAGACCTGCAAAATGAGTGCACAGGAGGTGGAAGAGCAGTTACCCATAGCAACCCTTGGAAACAAAGATAGAGGTGAAGACAAATACAGGCTAATTATAAATACCCATTTCTGGTCTATATACAGCCTAGTAACATGCACTGAAGAAATTATTACAGGAAGTAATTTATGCTTGCACAGTGGAAAAATGATATCTACTTAACAGCCTTTGCATCTAATTATCAGGCAAGTTTCTAAACACAGCTCAAACCTGGCCAATTTTTATACTCAAAATTTCTCTCTGGTGTGTGGTTGAACCAAGACAAAAACAGGTACCAGAGATTTCAAGGAAACAGTCCATTTCACTCCAGCCATGTCATTTTAATATCTTACTTACAAATCTAATATCCTACTTATAAACTTTATATATGCCTTTCCATAGTATGTATTTGTATAGGTATTTCTAATATACTTAATCTGCCTTAATCAGTTTGTTACTCTTGCACTTGCCATGTAATAGGTGTAGTTTTCCTAAGGATTAGTCAAAGACTAAAATAATATGTGTAGCACTCATAAATATTAAATTTGAAAATATCTTGAAAAACAGCCTGAATTTACCCAATATCTGCCTTATTAAGTTTACAAACAATTTGGACCAAGACATAAAAGTACCTCAATGAAAACATCTGTTACCATTATTTGAATGGAAATAAGATGACCTTTTTTAAACTATTACATATATATAACACATATAAACTCCTTAGGTCCATCTAGTCTTCTGGAGCTGTGTTTCATTGTGATAGCATCATTCCTTCTGCCCAATCTGTGTCATCATGTATTGCAAAATAACAGGCTTTGGGTTAGTTTGGCTTTGACCTTGGAATGTTCGGTACTACTGATGTCATATCAGCCTCATGATGTCTCATGAACACACAAATTGCATAGGAGGAAGCTCAGATTTATGTGGCATTTCCTCCAAAAAACTCCCCTCCATTAGCATGGGTATTTAGGATCAGCCAAGAGGTAGGAGGAGTATTTATTAGACTTTCTAAGTCCCCTGTCCAAAGAAGGGATGAGTGATTGAGGTAATTTGGAATCAGAAGAGAGTGAGCAAAATTGATAGAGGTTACACCAGTTGTTTGTTTTTTTTTTCAGGGGCAGTGGAGCTTTTCTGATTTAGGATGGTTTTTCCATGATTTTAGGGGGAAGAAAAATACTTGTGCCTGATCTAAAGGAATTTATTGCTTCTTCTGTAATGTCTTGGATTCCTCTGTTATGTTTGGTTCATGTACATTTTTTTAAAGTAAATCAGTTGTTAGGCTGTTTTATCAAGGCTAGAGGAAAATCAGATAGTTTTCTGTATCTGGCACAGATTGAAAATACAGTAACTGAGCCCAGAACATAATCTGAAACTCCTTATAAAGTAGCTGGGAGAGGAGGGTGGAAGTTTACCAACAGCTCAATCAGACCCTGAAGCAACAGCAATAAATCTCCTTGGCAGAAGCACTATAAAGAGCCACTGTGCCAGCAACTGAGGCAGTAGGAACTGAGACTGCAAACTAAACAGCAAGAAGACTGCAGCAATCCTACTGTTCTAGCTCTTGAGAACCAAAGACCAAAGTAAGGGCAGTTATATGAAGACTTATGTAATGATCCACTGAACCTAGGCCAGAAAAAAACCCTAAAAATCATTTATAGGCAGTCTGGATCAGTTGCTTGGAGGAATAAAAAGGGGCTTTGCTATGAGTAGGACATCACTGGTATGGGTGGTCCTGCTTTGGAAAGGAAGGGACTTGAACCTTTGTTGCAGTCCAGCCCTTGATTTGCTATGGGCATCCATGTGTATGGATGATGTATGGAGAATGAATGGAAGCCTGCTGAAAGGTATTGCTCTGCAAAGATGGGTCCTGTCAGCTTTTTTGACTCTCTGTTTCATTAACAAGGACTTTACTGAGTCTTTGGGCCCAGATTTGGGCTTTCAAAGTCCAGAGTGATCTTTGTGAAATGAAATTGTAGTGCTGGGTTCTACTGCACTGTTGACAGTGGCCACAAGACTGGCTTCTCTGCAGCTGGAACTAAAAATTATGCTCAGCCTTGATGTCTGAATTTGACTGTCTAGGACTGCAATGAAATTCTGCTTTCTATTTGCAATACTGAGCTCACCCAAGCTTCTGTGGTGTCTCTGCCCTACGGGTTACAAGAGAAAAGGTAACCCCTCAGTGTACACCAGCTCTCTTCAAGGACAACAGACTGCAAATCAAGTAACTCAGTGCAGTCTTAAGCAAAAAAGTGAGAAGTGATTTCATTTTTCAAAGGGTCAAAGGTTGATGCAAAGAAGCTTGTTAGTGATGTGCAGTTCCAGAAGTCTTGTCTGAAAGAGTAATGTAAGCTTGCTGCCATGGAAAACAACTTCTCTGCTAAATGGCAGTGGCCACACGTAGTTCTGGGGCTTTGAAGAACTTCAACATCCTGAAGAGGTGGGGCAAGACTCATTTTAAGTTCTTGACACAGGAAGTATGGTAAGGCTACTGTGAACAGACCATACAATTTCAGCTTTTCTGCAAGGAAAACAGATGTCTTCAGAGAGGACCTGTCCTTCACACAGCAGGCAGAAGTGAGATAGCTGGTTCTGATAAGTGTGCATGATCATGCTGCATAGAATCCACATTAATTAACATCGTGTCTGCTCACATTTGCTCTGCAGAAACTTCTGGAATCCTCTATAAATAGGGAACACAGAAGAAAGCAGAGATTTCCCAGTTAATCCTATAGCAGATGGTTAGAGTTCACCTACATTAATTGCAAACTCTGACCAGGACATTCTTTTCTATGCTGATTTCCAAAAGTTGATTACGCAATCTCAATGTGATGAGTGTAGCATATGTAGGTCCAGCTCCATTTCCTCCTGTATTAAGAGTGTAGTAAAAGCCCAGCACAGTATTTTAGCATGAACCTTTAGAAGTGGGCTTCCAAGGCATGGTCATCACAATCACCTTAAAGTCTGCCCTGCCCCATCCCCCCGCCCAGCTTTATTGCAGTCTCTCATGTGAAGAACTTGCCTGTCTTTTCCATACCTTGTCTGTTAAATAGAGATCTTTATCTTCTGTTTGAGACAAAGGGAGTTCTGGCCTGTGATTCAAAATGTTGTCTGTATGTTATTATTAGCTTTGACATGGTGAAATTTTTTGCTTCATAAACTGCATATGTAAATTAAGTGTAGTAATCATTGAATCACCTGTGGTAGAAGTCTCTTCCTGTTAAGATGGCTAGCTGCTAAATTCCATGAGTGAAAACTACATTTTAGGGTATACCTTGGAGTTTTGAGGAATTAAAATTCTCTCAAGTGAGGAACATTGGAGGCACTCCTATTAATCAAGTAAACTCACATGTCAGGCTTTCTGGGTAGTTCCAACCATGTATGTATGGATTTTCTATACATTGTTCTTCAGTAAAACATCTTTTTTAGCAAACACCTCAAGGAATATTGCCTATTCAGAGATCAGTCTTTATACTCTTGAGCACATACTGTACTCTGAAGCTGGAATGTCATGATAAATTTTATTGTTATGTGGGTGTTTTTGAATGGGGTGTTCTTGACTGTTCAATATTGTTGGAAAACTGAAAATGCATTGCAATGTATCTGAACTGGATTTTTTTTCTTCAAACCAAACAATAGGATACCATGAAAACGGACTCTATTTAACTACTTTTCTCTTGAAGTTTCACTTTCAACTGACCTTGCATTTGCAAACTGTAAAGCCATTGCATTCCCGGGACCCAGTTATTTAGCTCCAGGTGTTTACAGTATGCCACCATAGTTATATATTCTATTTACTAAATATGTACCTTCCCACCAGCAAGGCTACATCTGCAACCTCACTCACCATTACATCTGAGAGCACAAAGAAGCAGTCTGTCTGCTCTGGGAGAACAATGCTGAGATGCTGGGATTCCCAACTAATGGCCTAAACAGAGTTCTAGCTGAAAAAATGATGGTAGGCTGATGCAAACTGTTTCTAGGGAGAGTCTACCAGACAGTGCATGATGGAAGGAGGCTTTCTATGATATGCTACAGATCAGGAGAGCTGCAGACACATCTACTGCAGTAAATTAATATTTGTTGTGGTTTAACCCCATACAGCAGTGAAGACCCACATAACCGGGGTGGGAAAGAGAATCAGAAGAG
The DNA here is from genome assembly GCF_963662255.1 of Cinclus cinclus. Lineage (NCBI taxonomy): Eukaryota > Metazoa > Chordata > Aves > Passeriformes > Cinclidae > Cinclus > Cinclus cinclus. The sequence goes on from NC_085047.1 coordinate 85,080,741, forward strand.
TAAAAGTGAGAAAACTCATGGGTTGAGATAAGGACAGTTTAGTGGGACAGAAAAGGAAGAAAATGATGATGATGATGGTGATGGTGATGATGGTGATGTTGATAATATCTAGGAGAGGTGTTGCAATTGCTCACCCCTCACTGAGCAGGGACTCTGGGCCAGCTCTCCCCAGCAGTTTATATGCTGAGCATGTTGCCTTATGGTGTGGGTTATCCCTTCGGCCAGTTTAGGGCAGCTGTCCCAGCTGTGTCCCCAGACAACTTCTTGTGCTTCTCCAGCCTTCTTACTGTCCATGCATGAGAAGCTGAGAATTCCTTGACTTAGTATCAACACTACTTAGCATGAACTAAAAAAACTTGTGTGTTATCAACATTATTCTCATACTAAATTCAAAACACAACACTTTACCAGCTACTTGAAAGAAAAATAATTTTATCCCAGCAGAAACCAGGACAGTATTTAATATTTAACATAGTTAATATTGTTTAATATATAAAATATCTGGTTAAAGAGTTGTAATGAAAGCCAGCTGTTGTGGTTATTGACCTGTGCTGGAAGAAAACCATTTGGCACGAGGTTAATCTCACTGTACTCAGCAGATGTTCAGTGTTGTGCCATGATCATTGCACATGGTGATCTGCACCTTTTAATAAGACAAGGCTTTATTTATTTGTATTAAATGTGGCATCAAGATCTCAGGCAAGGTCAGAATGGTATTGTCGCCTTTTAGGGAAATTTATTTATCTTCTCTAAATCCTGTCAATGTCCATGCTGAGAAATCATTTTTCATAGTAGTTAAAGAACCTGTTATGTGGTAGTTCAATAATAATGCCTTGTTGTACATCATGGATCCTAACGTAATTTGGGTTTTAATGATCACTAAAATGTTTGGGCTGAGTTTAGAATTACTTCATGCAAAGCAGCTGACAGGAATGCTGACTGCTTAGGTGAAATTGGAAGTTTCTTGTTTCTTGTCCTTAGCAGATGAAGGACAAGGGATGTGGGACACTGTTGCTGGCACTCTGACAGCAACTGACTTTTACACAAAAGGTATTAGGTGCTAAACTGTCAGAATGAGCTTGGAGAACAGGAATTGCTGTGCTTAGCTGTCACTAACTTTGAAGTGCCTGAGAAATGTTTCCTGGCTATTTGAGATGTCCAGCAAATATTGCAGGAATCTTTAGGACAAGTCTTCCTTTGTATAGACTGCAGAGAGATAAAGTAATCTTTGATGTACTGTCTCTAGTTTCACAGATTAAGAGTATTTTAATTATGATTTTAATGATAACCACTGCTGAAATGAGATCTTGTGGTAGAGAGTTGTGGATGACCATAACAAATAATTGTGTCTCAGGCTTAATGATCTAATCTTAAAATCAATGAAATTATAAGGTTCCTTTGTCAAGTAAACGTCACTTTAAAAAGGCAACAGAACAAAACAACACTTTTAAAAAGGGACCTGTGAACAAAAGAGTATTTTAAAATCTTTTATTTCAGGACATCTTTCTGCCAGATGAGACTGCCTGCATAATAGCACTGTGAAAGGGAGATAATTGCTACTTCAGCAACAGAACAGCAGGAACACCTGAAGCTCCCTCCTGTCTGAGGTTTAGACAGTAGCTGGAACAGAATAATGTTAATGTTTCTTTTGGACTCTGTTTGTCTGACTTCAGTTTTGCTAACTCCCAAAATTAATATTTGGGAGACTTCCCTCTTTGGGACCTTAAATAAATCATTGTTTTGTCTGTCTGTTTTGCTTGTGTTGCATTCCTTCTCCCCTCCCCTCCCCCTTTCCTTTTAACATCTTCTGTTATATTCAGGGACGAGGGCAGGTGTGGGAACATCTGCCGTGTTAGAGCAGGGAAGGCTTTCAGCCATGCCTGTTAGAATTTCCTCAAACAGAAAAAATCCAACAACTGATCTAAAATGAGAAAAACAATAATCGCAGAACAAAAGCCATAGCTTGCCTTGCTGCTGGAAGGTGGGCTACCACCACACAGTGGCCCGAGGAAATGATCCCCATGCTGAGGTGCTGAGAAAAGTGGATAGAAATTTTTTTTTCAAGCAAGTAAGAAAACAAACAGCCTGCTATTTGCAGTAGTGCTTAAAGCAAATGCATGTGAACACTTGCTGATCTCAACTGTGAAATGAATGCATTACACTTAGGCTCTGAGATACAGAACTGAGCTCTTCTCAGTAATTAAGTTTGGGCAAGTGGACCTACTAACAGTGGTGTGGTGAGAAGAATGTGGCACACTTAAGTGTCACCTGAGCATCTGGACTGTGAGCCCTCTTTTCCACTGGTTCAATAATGTTTGGGCATCTTTTTCCATGCACAGAGGATTGCAAGCAGGAGCATACATGTTTTTGAGTACCCAGCAATTATTCCTTGGTGAAAGCACAGAAGGGAGCTATATCTAGCCCACGGGGATAAATAGGCCTAACATGTCTGGCATGCAAGCCTCAGCACCCCAGGGCAACATAATCTTCTTGGTCACACCAATTGTCAGCCATGTGGGAAAACATCAGTCTTTGTCACTCCCTGGGAACAGGATAATCTCTGTCTTGATGAGCTGTTTTCTTCTACCTGCTCTCTGAGGTTTTTTCATCAGTTCTCTAACTTTCACATCAGCACTGTTCTCTTGAGGCCTTGAGTTAATAACAAATATGAGTCAACACTTTCACTTTTTTTGTTTGTTTTTTTTTTTTTTTTTTTGTTTTTTTGGGTTTTTTTGGGGTGTGTGTTTTGGGTATTTTTATGTGTGCTTTTCTTATCCTGTCTGTTTTTCTCACTGCTGGACAACAATTTTCTTCAGTAAAGCTGCACATCTTAATTCATTAATTAGATGCTGGGCTGTGGGCTACTGTTTGTGATTTTTGGAGAGGATATGGAGTTTTAGCACAGCTATTCTCAAACTGATAATGGAAGCTTCATTAGGGATCTGGGGAGCTGCTGAAAGATGAACAGGGGAGATAGGAAAGCAAGAAAATTACCTGGGAGCAAAGTGCATACAGGGTTCCCTTTGGGTGAGAGACAGGCTTCACAAAAAGAGTGTGACTGAGGCAATCTGTGGATTTTGAGAGCTGCAGGGAAAAGCCTTCTTCTTCTATTGTCTCCTCGTCCTGCTCAGGGGTACTGCTTTGGCTCTGTGGCTTGCAGCAGTTGCAGCCTTCTTCTGAGTCCTTTCTCAGCCTGGCTGTCAGGGGCTACTTTGTCCCTTCTCCCTCTGTCCTCTGCTTGCCATTCTTCCCTGCTACACTCCAGCCAGCACTCACCCTGCATCCATCCAAACCAAGAGCAACTCTTACGTGGGAGGAGCATCCAAAATCCAGAACATGCTTATGGTGAGGGGGATGTAGAAAAGCAATCTGAGGACTGCTGGCTCAGTGCATCTTCTTCCACACTGCAGAGGAAAAAGTGGCACTTCTCTGCATTCCAAAATAGCATGGCAACATTTGAATGCCCAAATGCCGCTGTGTGTATATGTGACAGGGGTTCTCCTTTGTCACAGGAAATACCTCTATAGGGGCCAAGTTGTGCTAGTACCTGTCTGGCTCCCAGGGAAAAAGCTAGGGAACCTGGCAGAACAGATGTCCACTCTGAAGAAATTACAGGTATCATCCCCCCACTTTCTCTGTCCTCTTGTAGCAGGTATCCAGCCTGTCAGACTTGCCTAGCAGTTACTTGGGTGCAAATCTTGGAGTGCACTGCTATTGTTAAGCTCTCACTGTCCTTTGGGGTGGTGCTCGGCGGTGCTCCTTCCAACAGATGGAGCCTTGGGTCCATCTCCTGTCATCACATGACAAGAACTACAGTCTGCATCATTCCTACAAAACATAACTTCCAGGAAAACTGTAATTTTAGCTGCTGGTCTTCACTTGTTATTGAAATTTCGACAGAGTCTCTCTCCCTGTCTGAGGTCTCAGAGCTCTGTCTCTGCTGTTTTTTAGTGGATTTCTGTTCTAGGATTTGTTTTCAAACTTCAAACTCTTCTATTCTACTCTAAGTATTTTTGGTTGCTTACTTGCGTTCCAATGACTAATATTTTTGAAATGGTGAAACTTTATCTTTTCTATCTCCTTTGTAGTCAGACACTTAAATATTGCTGCAATAGGTTTTCTACAGGGAAATGTAGAGGAAATGGGAGATCAAGATAGATTATTAAATTTTTATGCAACAAAAATCATTATCTTTGACCCCATACCTATATGCTAGAATTAAATGAACAAAGTCCTTGCTGTGAAACTATTTTTCTTCAGTTTAAGAAATACTTACAAAGTGAATCAGCAACTTAACAGTAGCATGTGTATTTTTATAGTCGGTTTGAAAGTCTGGACAGTTCAGGTGGCCCAAGCTTAACCTAAATTCTGCTTAAAATGGTGTTTCAGACAAGAAATGCCCATATTTAGCCTTTCCATGCAATTTTAATTTGACCCTGTAGTGAAAGCGTATGCTGGTATAGCAATATTGTATCATTAACCTATGAATCACTGAACCTGTACAAGGATAGGAGTCAGGAAGGAGACAACTACTTCCCTGATATAGAGTAGCTCTGCTGCTGCTGCTGCTGCTTCCTGGCAGGTCTTCCAGAGCCTGGAGTGGAATGCTATGGAACCTGCTCCCCAACAAGAAAATGTTTCAGGTGAAACAGGTTAATTCTGACATTAAAAATTGCATGCCACCCGAGGGGTGGAGGGGGTGGTGGGGGGGCAGGATTTGGCCTCATGAGAAAAAATTGTTACAGAGAATAGGCTGATCTCTGTTGCTAACAGGTTGGAAGAATTATTTTTAAAATTGAAGATTTTGCCAAGTTCAAAATTGGCACAACAAAATGTCACCCAATCATAGCATACAAACAAAATTTTATGGTGCTGAGCAACTTCATTTTTAAAGGTTATTGCATTCTGATTCTCAGATTTTAGATAACTAAATAGGCAAAACCTCCTTTATTAACTTTTCTTAAAAAAAAGAGGTAAACATGCAGTTTACATTTTAAAGTCTAAAATTAATTGAGAAATGAAATAGGTATGAAATGACAGCACAGAAAATTCTAATACATGCACTTTCTAAATAAATCATTGCTTCAGCAGGATGAACACATTTGCTAGCTTCAGATTTTGCTGTTTCTGGATGCTGATCCGTTCCTATGGTTCCAAGACATCTAAACTTACCATCAGCTAACTGGGTCTGTATTTAAATAATCGATTGGACTTGGATGGCTCTCTACTTCCCCAATTTTGTGCTGCATGGGAAGACTAGGATAAAACAACATTGTTATAATAAGTCTACTGTTTTTGAAAAAAGAAAGATTAGAGTTTTTGCCTGACATTATTATCATGAAAAACTGATCGGTGAAATAGCAGAGTAAATTTTGGGTAATGCTTTCTTTTAGCATCCCTTGTTCTTGTTGTTCTTGTGCACATTCCTCCCACAATGTGGAGCTCTCTCACAAGGGAAATAGGTGGATGGGTTGGTAAATCCTGAACTTGCAATGAAGAGCAGTCCTATGCTGAATTCTTGGGCAGTAAGCCACTATTTTGGAGGGAAAGATGGTTTTTAAACAGGAAAGCATCAGTGCTATATTTAACACCTTGTTGTAATACCTTAAATAATTTTCTATACACTTAGGGAAGGAAATGTAGTGTTTAAGGTAAGCCATCTGTGGCAAACCATCAGCCAAATACTTTCAGGTCTCAGGGTTGCAGCCCTTGGTTCCCAGGGTCCTCTTCCTTTTCTTGCTCAGGATGAATCTGAATCTTTATAAATTATGGCTCACTCAAGGGCAAGATACTGGAAAACTCAGATACACAGGCAGCTCTTGTGAAATAGGCAAAAAATAGGTTCTTGAATGCATATATGAAAGGAATACTTTATTTTCCTTTCTGAGAGGCCCCAAACCCTGACAAATCTCATTTCAAGCCGTTTCAGAATAGGTTCCTTAGGCCAGCAGCTGTGCCTGTACTACATGGCTTGCTGTACCTCTACAGACTGATAGCACCAGCGTGTAGGTTTCTTCCCATCCTTTATGGCAAGGGAGAGCTTAGGTGTCTGAAACATTTTTGATCATTGTACAGGTCTGATATATTTTAATCTTGTGTGATTATGTAAATGGAGAATGCTACTATGATTATGAAGTAGTATCCCCGTAATGGAATTAGTTTTAACTTGTCTGTGCTTCAACATGGGAATACTGTGTGTTATGTACCTATGACAAAGTCATATCAGTGGGCACCAGGGAGAAAAGCTGCCTGCTTACCTCCTCCCCAGCTGCTGAGTTTTGATCACACTGGTCCTTGTGGCAGCAAGGCAGAAGGGACCGGCTCCTGTTCTGTACCAGCAGGACAAACTGGCAGGCAAAGTGGGCAGAAAGTGAGTCAAGGCTGAAGGAAGTGTGGGGAGGGACAAGAAACTCTGGTCAAAATGGAGAGTCTGTCTCCACAGAAGGTAGTCCCATAACAATGCTTCAGAGGTCATGGAAGTGAGCACCCATATACACTTCTCTGGGTGCTCTTGCACTTGCTTAGGAAAAATCCTGGCTGTGAGGTGCTTTTGACTTCAGGGATATGGGAGAGACCTCACAGCTCAAAGGACACATTTTCAAGTCTTTTTAATGTGGTTCACCTGGCAGATCTGAGGCTGGGTGATCACACAAGATTCACACAGAAGCCATTTGGCATGTTTACTCCAGGAATGCTCAGCCACTGGAATTGTAACTGGTGAAATTATAGTGTTGAAAACATAATTTATGTTCAGGTGGGAATAAAGCCTTAGATGTATCTGTGGGAAGAGAAACATCTGGAGAGCAACAAAGGGTATACTTGTTCCTCTACTGAAGGAGCTTCAGGGCTTCACAGTGCTCAATGCTTCTGGGGCTTTTGCTCTGTTTCAAAGGATAAGTTGTTGCTCTTAACTGGTAATTTTTGGTACTGTGTGTAAGTGCTCGCTAATGTGCAAGATGTTTATGGTCTAGTCTGTGCTGAAAAAATAAGATGTTTATGGTCTAGTCTGTGCTGAAAAAATAATCAGCTATGCAGTCTTTCATACAATTGTTTCGCTTTCTTGTAACTTGGAATGATGCACTTCAGCTCAAACTTCTCAGTCTCAACCCAAGGGAAACTGAGTTAAAATTAAGGGATCTTATTTTTTTTAATACAGTTTCCTGTACTGAGAATTTAACTGCAAGCAATATTACTGTTATGTTATTTCTGCCTTAACAGAAGACCTGTGAACAGAAGACCTGTGTGGTTAACAAAGCTAAAGCTTAAAAAAGTGATTGATCAAACACTGAGACCGAATCAAACATAGATGATTATTTACAGTGTTAACCTATGTGCAAATATATGTGTAGCCTGTTACTGCTAAAGACTAAGGGGAAAAGACCTAAAGAAAGGAAGTGTCAAGTGGGAATTTCCATTTGTCCAGATTTCCTTCAGGCCCTGCCCTGAAGCCCAAAGCACAGACTCACAGGAAGGAGATTGGAGACTGAAGACGGGCAAGATTATATGACAGTTAATTATCCCCTTGCTGCTCAAGGACCCTTGGCTGTCCATAAATGTTGAAGCTGAATTCTCTTATGGAGCACTCTCTTGCCTTTTGAGGAGCAGGATTTGCAGGAGGTTTGCTTTTAGTGAATGAGTGGATGATGCTGAGGAGAAGAGATGTAACTTTGAGAGGCTGGGTCTATCTATAGCAGAAGCTAAAACCAGCACAGGCAGGTGAGTCCCTGGTAGCACAGTGTGAGAGAATAAGGGTGTCTAGAAGGGCAGCCAGGTACAGCCCTTGCTGCTTCTTACTTATAAGTAAAAGCATGTTTCTAATAGCCTCTTCCTCCCTTGGAAAAATAAAGCTTGAGGATAACTGCTATTAACACAGGTGAGCATCCTTTCCCTGTTCCTCATAAATAGTCTTTCCATTCCAAAATCCAATTTCTGTAAAATTATTATATGAGTAAATGACATGGAAATAACACCTATTTGAAGGAAAAATGCTTTTTCCTTTTGCATAATTAAATTTTTTTCCATTTGTCTCCTCAAATTTCAAGTACAGCCTGAAGTTGATTCTTTTCCATCTGGCATAATTATCTCCTTTTTTGGACTAGAAAAGGACCTGATTATCTCTGAGTGGATGGAGATAAAAAATTAACTCATGCAACAATTTTAGTAAGACCGATGCTGGCAGAGGCACTGAATCATTTGTTTCCCTGCTCCTAGTCGTATCTTATATATAAATCAATAATTGCATTTCTTGGCTCAATCTTTACTGTGATGAAGCAGGAGCAATATCTGAGGATGCTGAAAATATGCTGCAGTACAACAACTGTAGAGTGAAGGAGCAAGAGCTGTGCACGAGACGCGCTCAGAGCAGCAGCTGGGCTGGGACTAATGCAGCCCATGTGCTGCTCTCTGCTCTGCCCGTTCATGAAAGGTGAGGATAAAGCACAGCAGCTTCCTCCAGCCAGAGAACAAGGGACCTTCCATCTGAGGCATCTTCCGGGAGAAAAGTTGGCCAGTCAGCTCCAGAGTGGTCTTGGGACAAATGTTTGCCACTGTAAGTGTCATCTTACACAGCCAGCCAGGCAGGCACAGGAGCAGCAGACAAGATCTTGATTTTCTTTGCCTTTCATGCCAAAAGTAGATCTGGCTGTTTCCCAGTTCAGTGACTCAAGATAATTTTTACAGTAATTAAGAATACTTCAACTACATAAAACATGATTTTAGGCTGAGTCTAGCCTAAAATTTCAGTTTGAGGCTACTAGGATAATGTTCAGTGTGAATTTTGCAATTTTAAGTAGCTGTTCTTTTTGCTTAACTCTTAAAAGCTTTTGCGGGAACATCTGCAGTTCCAAGACTAGTGAAAGATGAACAATAGCTAGATCTACATTAAGAAAGCACTGAGGTCTCAAAACAATCACAGACAAATATATATGATATGACTTATATTCATTTCCTTAGAAAGACAGCTAGTACTGGCATTGATCCAGAAATGTAGCTTAAAGAGGCTGAAAGAAATATTAAGAAATAAATCACTCTGAAGCATAATTGTGTGGGTGTTTTGATAAAGTGGAAGGGATTGTGGAAAGATGATGATTGAGGGAAATAGGCTGAGGTTCTTAATTTAAAAAAAATTAACCTATTTTTCATTATGATTGAGACCAAAAAATAGGTAACTCTATTAGCCCTATCTCTATCCAGTAGGTAAGGTACTTTCCTGCCATGCCGTGGATGAGGAGCAAGTGCAGCAGCACCATTTTCATCTTCTCTGGCACAAAGAAGAAGAAACTCTTAAGGGCTGCCCCCATATCTCTTGTGTAGCATATTACACAAGCCAGTTACCCTTGTGTGAAAAGATCATGATGTGTGTAAGAAAAGGAAGACATGCTCTGGAAGACTTCTGCCTATAACTTTTGAAGACTCTGTGCCCAAGCCTTGTCGTGTCAGCCTGTTAGTGGTGCAGATCTAGGTGTATAATGGTTATCTGAATTGTCTTGCAGGCTCCATAAGGCCAGACCTTTGGGACTGCAAGCTTAAATTCCAGTCTGTCAACTCCATAGAGTCTATGCAAGCAGTTCCATACAACAGCTGTGTGTGTCCCACTGTGCTGGTTGCCTTCTGCAGTGCTCCTCTGACTTCATGGTGTCATTAAAATCCCTGTTTTTCTCTTCTAGGAGTCAAAAGGTGTGGAATTAGGCTGTCTTCCGAATCACCTTTCCATAGATACTCTGGAACTAGCAGGTCTAAGTTAATTCTCACAAAGTTATGTGAGAAAATCTCAGCATTGGTTATACTAATACATCTGGAAACACTTTAGAAATTATAGAAAGAATGAGGTGTTAACATTTGTCTGGCCTTAGAACATCTCATCCACCCTTTTTGGGTAACTAGGTGTGTTGGATTTACATTGATGCTAGGCAAAATAACAGGGAAAAAACTGCTATAGCATTACTGTAGGTCTGATCAATTCAGTAAGGACTGGGAACATTCCAGATTAATGAATTTATTGAAGCACCAAGCAAGCAAGTTCAGGATTGTGGGTGATAAATGCACCAACTAGAGCGTGTTCATATGTGTTGCCATAGAAAGATTAGTAAGATCTAATCATACTATATATGTATAAATGAATATTCCCAGCTGTGTTCCAATGCAGTTGGAGAAGCAAAGCTTGCATAAAAACTTCCCCATGGGAGGAGAGGAGAGACATAGTCTATTGACTGACCTTGAGCAGGCAGAGATGATTTTCCCCTTCAACCCTTCCTGCCCTGGAGCCCCCCCTTTATACGATAAGTTTTAGTCTGTCCCACTAAATAATCTCGTGTTATTTGGTCATATGTGCATTACATGTCTCATGTTCTCCTTCATTTGCTTCTCAATGCATGTATAAGTTAATATGATAATGGAGATTAATGAGGGTCTCAGCTGCTTTTGGTCAAAATTTATAGTTGACAGAAGAAGGAGAATATACACTTTGAACCTCTTCCTCCATGTACTGAGGCAGCAGTAGGGCCCTCTGACCTTTACCAGAGTGTCTTTGTGTGCATCTTTATCTCCTCAACAAACCAGATTTATAACACGGCTTGTTTTCCCACCCAGCCTCATCAATTCTTCACCACCTTAAAGCAACACTGCTGTCCTGACCATTTACCATGCAGAAGGACAGCACAAGTACCCTGCTCTCATTGGGCAGAGAAAACAACACTGCTGCATAATTGGAGTTTCATCAAATTTGATATAAGAACAAAAAAGGCAAGGAAAGGAGTGGGAGCTGAGAAAGAAGAGGAAGGATAAGTGTACTGTCAAAAGCAGTTTGCTGTCAGTAGGATGGGGCATCTCAGTGAACAAGCAACTGAATGTGTAATCTTGATATAGCAGAGCAAAGAGGGCCTCCAGAAACAGGCAATGTGACACAGAACAGGATCTCTGTATGATGTGCTCTATATAACATAAAGAAATAGGAGCTGCTGCTCTGCTCATAATGTTTTATAAGCATGTTGAAAAGCTAATGATGTAGAAAAGAGCTTGTAAATTATTTGAGAGATAAAAGGAAATGTCTGAGAGCAAAAACTTCAAGAACTTCCTTTACATCCCCACAGGAAATCAAACAGCGATTTGATCAAAACATCTAATCCCTTCCTCACGGTGTGGGGGCATTGATGTTCTTCAGTTCTGTGGGAAAGCCAACATGGATAAGTAGTTACTAGTTAAAAAAATGCATTTCTTTGACTTTATTTTGCAGAGGTGATGACCTGGTGGAGCAAATGCCCAAGGGAAGTAATGGAAGATCTGGTCCTACCATGAACTGCCCAGCAAAGGAAGGGGAGAGAGCTGTGGCAGCAGGGCAGGTAGGGGCAGTGACCTCACTGACAAGGGGTGAGGGTAACCAGGTTCATCCAACAGGGCAGATCACTGTACAAGACTGAAATGATGAATCAAGCCTGAGATCAAGCCTGGAAATCAAGACAGCAGGTCAAGGTCTGGGTCACTGGTAAACACTAGGCATGGTAGAGCTGCCATGTAGCTTAGGCAGAGAGCAAGGACAAGAGTCTTATCTTGAAAACATCTCTAGGGAGAAGGTCTCACCAATGAGACTTCTTACATTTCTGGTTCAACAATGAGACTTCTTACATTTCTGGTTCAAGGCTGGACAGCTGCACAGCCTGGGTCTCAAGCAAACCCCTGGGGAATGGAAGAGGATATATTCAGCCCCTAATACATCTTTGATTCTACATGGCTTCTTATCTAGAGTGGGTGCATATTTTATGCCAACTGCTTTTGATACCCAAAGCATAAATGCTATCCTGAAAAAACTGAACTGGATGATGTAATAATTCTGAAATTGAGGTCTAAAATTGTAAGCATGACACAATTATAGAAGTTAGGCTCATTTATGATGTGGAAGGTTACAGTGTAACCCTGTGGGGAATTGATCAGAAAATATTCAGAGAAGAGGAACCCTTGTATCTTGCCATCTTTTTCTTGTTCACCTCTGCAAATGGATAGTACAGTAATTACAGCGGCAGTCTCCTTGTGGCCCTTAGTTGCACTGAAGTATTTTACTAGTATCATTTTAGAATCTGCAACATTAGGTTTTTCTAATGTTCTAAAAGCTTAGAACCTTTCTGGTTCTTCAGTCTGTAGTTCATTGCCATTTCTTGGTTCATGTTATTCCTTCCCACTCTACTGTTTTCAGTAGCTTTACTGTCATGAACTGGAGCACCTGAGTCACTTGAACCCAGCTCCCAGTAATGGAATGCTGACAAGTGTCTCCATTCTGTCCCTGCCACTGCCCCCCAAGCCTCCCCCACTGTGTGAATGAACACTCAGGCCCCCAGAGTGTGTGTTCCAGGCTGTTTCCAGGTGACATTTATCCAGCCTGATGGCCGTGCTCCAGGCCATTGGGTCTTTGCTCTGGACACATTCAGATGCACCATGTAACACAGTCTCTGAACCAGGGCTTGGGCTAGTCCAGCCTCCCTGAAAACATACAAACAGGCCTTGGACAGAGAGGCAAAAGTGGCCATACTTGAACTCCAGGAAATTTATGCTGTGACCCTTTCTAATAAAAATACAAAAGGTGAGCACTTCAGCTGGTCTTTTTTTTTTCAAACCAGGACAGTGGAGAGGTGGAAGGTCTCTTGTAAAGGTAGACACTGAATTAACCACTTACATGGGGTTCTAGTCATCATACCTCTTTCTTAATATTAAGGAAAATAATTACTTGGTAATTATAGAAGGAATTTCCTTGTTTCATTCGAAGTATTCTAGAAGTTAGCAGGTGGTTTGCAATGTATATTTATTTAGTGCAATTTAATAAAGAAACTGATGCAGTGTACTTCCACCTCTAAATATAAGGGTAGAGTACTGGCAATAAAAATCTGTTTATCTGTAAGGCATGCAGCCAGTGCTGCCGCTCCAAAAATGTTTCTTCTCTCAAATAATGGTGGGGTGGGTAAAAACCACTCTCTTCTGTCCTTGATCTCCACAATGTCACCATTGTGAAATGGATGAGTTCCAAAATACGCAAAACTGTTAAACCTAATTGTTGTACAGTTTCAAATGCAACGGCTGCATAAATATCTGGCTCTTCTCCCAGACATTGATTCTGAACTCTAATAAACCTGTTCTAGAACCAAAGAGGAGGGGATTTTCAAGTTCATTGGGATAACCTGAGATTTTTATTGCAATGTTTTTACACACTGAGATTATAGGGTTTGATTAAAATTTTGGCAGTCCAGAGGTGGACTCCGAATCAGATATTTGGTTGCTGCAACCCAAAAATTCTTAGGTTTTTTTTTTTTTTTTAACAAACAAAGTACTCTGGAGGTCATTCACCTGCTTGTGCAGTGTACTGTAAATCCTGGGGAATATTTTTAGCAAAGTAAGTAATTTATGAGAAGTTTTAATCAAAAGATGCAACGATAAAAATTTCCCAGACTTATCCATGACACAGCAGTACAGTAGGACAGAAAATATTTGCAGAGTTTGAATGATGTGACTTTTGAAGGCAAAGATTATTACATCTCATCCAAGTACTTCTCTTCTGTACAATCTCTGCCGTACTTAGCCTTGTTGGTGCTGTCTGGCATTACATTGGCTTTTGAATGTATTTCAAAAATATATTTCAAAATTGGAGAACTCTGAGAATATCATATTAGTTCAGAATTGCACCAAATTTTAAACAATCAAACAAAAATTTGTTGAAGTATTGTTATTGATGTCCATAACAAATTGCTATACATTATAGTGATGAAAATAGAACTTATGTGGTCTGTATGGCTTTCTAATAGTCTTGTGGAAAATCAGAAATGCGCAAGGGTTGCAATCTTTAGTTAGGTGATGAATTTTTTAAGAACTAAAGATGGCTCTGCAAGATGCCTTCATTACAAAAGGCACTGATCAGTGAAAAAAACAAATAGTTTGTTACTTTAGTTAACAGCTGGGTTGTTAAAGGAAACTAACTGGACACTATTTTTCACTTCTTCTCCTGTCCAGGATGGATGTGTCAGGAAAATACGTGGGATGCTTCTGAGAGCTACATTTGAATGTAATATTTGCATAACGGGGAAAAAAGTCTTACAGTGCAAAGTCATATTTACTCTGTATCACCAGCACAGTATTGAAACAAGACTGTGAAAGGCTGAACAGCAAAGCTGAATTAATACATACAAAGTAATTTTCATTTGCAGGGTTATTTATTTCGTACTTTTCCCATTATTATAGTTCTTTTCTTTGTTGTAGTAATATTTTAGAGGTATTAGAATAAGTGACATGTTAATTGCTATTGTCCATTTTGATGGACATTAATGCTTTTAGGTTCAAACTCTTAACTTCATTTAGTCCCGTAGCAGCTCTTTCCAGCTAAACTAAGCTAACAAGACTGTCATGTAGATTTAATAGCCAGTACTACATACCAGTGAAGTAAGGCAAAGCATCACTTAAAATCAGTCTATTAAAATTGTCTGTCTACGTGATCACTAATCCACAAAACATCCAATGTACCAAGCAACTGCAGAAGCACTGGGACTGGTTTAGTTTTTGAATTAGTGAAATATTAAAGCTGTATCAGGTATCTTCATTGCTACTGAAATGCCACTTGACTGGAGTCAGCAGTCCGCAAGCCTTTGTTACATGCAGAGGAGTCAGTGCCGTGTTAGGTACTGAAATGAGAGCTGTTTGCATAAATGCAAAACTTCTGTTTGTATGCAGTTTCAACCACTCAAAGTATCATCCACACAACCACTTATGACAGTCATGTAAAATGTTGGAGGTCTGTTTGTTGCTCATCATATAAAGAACCAAGGAGTTACAGCTAAGACAGTGTGAGACCCTTCCAGAGAACAGCAAAAGATGCTAAAATCAGATGTAACATACGTTTTCCAAAATGCTGCTGATAATTAAAAATTACACTGGTTTATTGATATATGAAAAATCTTCCAGAATACATACAGCTATGTATGTGCAGTACCTCCTACATTACTGTACTTGTACGCAGGGGACTGACATAGTGGTGAGGATGTTACTCCAGCATTGTCTCTATTATTCTGGACAACTGGTAAAAAGTGAAAAATTAGGGTATGAGTGGGTTGATGTGCAGTAATATTTGTATGGGAAGGCCCTTTTAGCTCTTCCATTTTGTTTCCAGTTCAGTTTGCCTTCACTCTAAGATAAAGGAGTTTTTTTCTCTCATCTACTCTGTGAAATGTTCTTGTGACATAAATGCATTAAATGGTGGAGGAACTCCCTGACCTTCTTTTGGACTGTGCTCTGGATAACTGCTGTATCTGGTACCCAAAAGGAAGGATAGAAGCAAATTACTATTAATTAAGCAGTTAGTGAACAAAGAAAATAGACAACACAGCCTGAATTACTATTCTAAAATAATCTGTAAAGCAGAGGTTTCTGGAGCACTCCTTAGGCCTGGAGCATTAGAGAAAAATCTCACTGTAGAAGAGACTTCAGTAAAAAGTGTCTCATAGTGAAGCTCATGTTTGGCTTGCAGGTCTCAAAAAAGAGATGATACTAAGGCAGCAGAGGGATGGGCAATGACCCCTTTCTGGTGACCAGTGACAGCACACAAGGAAATGGAATGAAGCACTGTCAGGGCAGGTTTAGACTGGACATCAGGAACATCTTCTTCACTAAAGGTTCGTCGTAGGTGGTTGTCTACTGGAATGCCCAGTTTCCCAGGGGAGTGGTGATGGCACCAAGCCTGTCAGAGTTCTAGAAGTGTCTGGGCAATGCTCTTAGTCATATGGCTAAGTTTTAGGTAATCCTGCGAGAAGAGTTGGACTTGTTTATCTTTATGCATCCCTTCCAGCTTTAGAATAACATAAAATATCTTGATATTTTATGATTCTATAGGATATGGATAAAGGATATGTTTTTGCCTTACCAGGTTCCCAAGTAGATTCAGTAACTGTTTTGTTAAATATATTGTCATGTTATATTTTGAAATTAAACTGTTTTCCTAATTTTTATGTACACATGAAATATATTATCATAGCTTGTTATTTTACTATTAAGCAATGTGAAAATATGACAAGAGCATTGTGTTTGTAGTGACATTTTTGTTAAGGTGACTAAGGTTAATAAATTTGATTTGAATAATAATTCTCTGCTAAAAAGTGAAGAGAAGCTGTAATGACAAATTGAACTAGCATTTTCTGAACAGAGAACTTTACAGTCAACATATGAATTGCTAACCAAGTGTAGTTTGCAATTTCCTGGGAGTAAGCCAGCTATAATGTAATGTAACAGGACTAACATAACTGGAGTGACTGCATTTAACTTATTATCAGAATTGATTTTAGAAATGAGATTAGAGTCCTGTGACCTCTTTTCTTAATTAAAAAAAAAAGAAAAAGAGAAAAATATTTTTCTTAAAGGTGACAAAGAGAACCAAGACAAGAATTTACTCTGAGCACCATCTGTATATGTCCATTCTTTCAGCCTTACAATCTTGCTTTAGATTTCACTTCAATGACTTTCTTTCTTGTGTAGTGAGCAAAAAGATGCCTGTACTTCTCAGTGCAATTCCTCCATCTCGCCTTGGGGTAGAATGAGTTGCACATGAGGTGTCTATCCTTTGTCACTGACACTAGAAGTAGTTCAAAGGACTATCTTAGAATCAACAATGCTAGCTGAAATCAATTCTACCTGTACTTTACAACAGTGTAAGTGGGAGGAGAATTGATGTCACAAATTCTAATGAAACTATATGTTTCTAGAGTGTTATATCTATTTTTTTTTTTTTGTATTTTATATGCATAGTCTTGGTGACATACCTCTGATTATATCTAGTTTATACCCCTGTAAATCAGTTCTAACTGATTTACTCCAGGTCAAACTTTGTGTCTGCAGTTGTGCTTCTCAGACAAGAAGTAAATACAACTCCATATTTCAAATGGGATTTCAGCTGTTTGTCCTCAAAACAGGAAGGTAGACAATTTGAATAACTTATAAATGTATAGTGATCTTTTTACCTACAACATATTGTACATTAGTAAGATATTAACAAGCATTATTAATATCAGAATCAGAACTATTTCAATATAAATGTGATAGGCTGTAAAACAAGATTTACCTTTTGATTCTGTTTTCAAATACAGTATGTTACCTTCAAAGCCAGTTTAGATTTTCTCAGGCTCTCTTGAGGCTATGGTTATAAATAATATTATCAAAGAGAAAAGAGAATTATCAAGCAACTGAAAAGAATTTAAAATGCCATCAGTAATTGAAATGGTTGATGGAATGAGTGACAAAGTCTAAAAACTAAAAATCACTGTTGTCTTTAATGAATTCTGGTGAAAGACAGAGTCTCTCTGGAAAGAAGTAGGAGCTGGAATCAGACTCTTCAGGTGGTGGAAAGAAGATAAGTATTTGGTGTTTTGAAATGCATGTGCATACAGAGCCAGAAGTGCACACAGTTACTAGGGGTCGTTTGTGTGAGTGGCAGGGAAGCTGTAGAGGAAGGACTCTGAGCTTTGTGATAAAGCAGGAGTCCTCCCACCACAGCATGGCTATCTCAGCTTTATATCACAGAGGAGCAGTCAGCCAACCTTATAGCAAAGGTTTCATAAATGTTTGTTGAAATCTTCTATACTCTCTGCAAATAAAACAGTAATTTGAAATTGATACAGATGAGAAGATTCATAGCAGCAGTTTCCCAGGCTCTAATTTTCTTCAAAGGAATATGACTAAGGCAGAAATATATATCGGAGGTCTGATTTTTCAAAAATACTGATAACTGGCATGTTGAGTCAAATTTTTCAAAAAACTGGCATGTTGAAATGATGTGTCGTAGAGGCAAATCTGTGATCTGGTTGAAAGGGGATGCAAAACTACGGCTCTGAAGAAAGCATTAAATGATGGGCCTGGTCCTGTGCAGTGTTTAGTGGTGTTAATACTTTTGTATTGAAAGCACAAAAGACAACAGGTGCAAATGCTATTGGTCACAACAGTTTATTGTGCTTGCAGCCAACATAACACAAATCAACAGAAGACCTAGTGCTGGAACAAGCTGAAGCACACATTGTCCCAGTAGATTGTTTTCCTTCCTGTTTGAGCTCATTAATTTTAGATCACCGACATTGTTGGCATCCCAACCCTAACTTTACCGCGCAATATACATTATTAGCGTATCTGAAATATCATGCAATTCTCCCTTGAGGATAAAATAAGTTCCTGAAATTGTAGTAAGTGGGGTTGGTAACACAGAAGAGCTGCAAAAAACTCCCTGTATCAAAGGCCATGCTGGAGAAGCCCAACACAGATTCTCCACAACAATTTTTACACCTCTCTGTAAACAGAGCTGTGGACAGTTGCCTGATTCATTAAGACAAGTAGCCTGATGTTATTTTGGGCTGGGATTTATTAAAAACATTAAAGGACAGACCTAACAATTTGTCTTTATTCCCTTCTCTCCTCCCCCACCCTGGTCATTATATCTGGGATTGTGCTTTGACTGCCTGCCCTTGACCTTTTAGTTTCACTGCTAATGCCCCTCCCAAAACCCTGTAGCCAGGACAATCCATGGCAAAAGATCAGCCTGTCCTATTTTATTTTTTATTTTGTTTTTGTTTTTGTTTTAAAGTAAGTTGTTCGTTTTTCCTTATGAAACATTTTTGTATGGAAGGATACCATATGGCTCTAGGTTAACACATCCTTTATAAAAATATTGCTTCCTTTCCTGCTGAAATGAGGGAAGGTTCCCTATCAACATCCAAAAAGGATTTCCCTATATACTGAGCAATGTATAAAAGCTAAAGTGATTTTGGCCACCTTCCAGGCATTAGGAGAAATTCAGTACTCGGTAGATTCTAACTGGAAAGAATTATAATTAGCATCCCACTTCCTTCTCATATATTGGGAGAATTTTTCTTATGCACTGATTATTGGCTAAAGGTTACTGTTCTCTATCTAGTAAAGTTTCCTTCTACTGCAGCCACCCACCATACCTATGGGGCATGAGACTTTTTTATTTTTGAGATCAAATGGATTTAATGCTTTTTCTCATTTTGGCGAATCACTTTCATTTTGGTTCTAAGTTTTCTGCAGTGACCTAGCTTTGCATAATAACTTAGGAAAAAGTTGCAACATTCTTGTTTAAACTAAAAATTTGAAATGGTTTTGCTGCTGAAAGTGCCTACTGAACATCTCTCCATCATTTTAAATGATTGTGAAACACTTGTGTTACATTGTCCATTGAAGGGTTAATTTGCAGATTTGAATACTGATAATCTATTTGCATGGTATTAGGACAATTCTGCCCTTAATATATAGGTTAATATAACAATAATAATAAATTTCAATTTCTAGTGTAATACCATGTTTTTTACCACCCTTAGCATTTCCTTGCTGTTTGGGTGGATTTTTAAATCACATCCTGACCAGTTTGCAAATCTAATATTTGTAGGTGAACAGTTTTATGAATATACTTTAGCACTGTAATAAATCTTTAAATGGTGTTATTAGCTAACCTTATACAGAATGTTCCTGTAATTGAAAAGGCTTTTAAATGTAAGCATTTTCTTCTTGGCTCTTGGTTGAGAATTGTGTTTAATTTGAAAATGATAGGCAGCCTATGGAAGTTGCTGTTTTCTAGTATATGGAGGATGCTATTTTTTAGTATATGAAATATATATATATATTCTCCATCTGAATTGCTGACATATCCATTACTGTATGCCAAATGTTTTTAATTTCAACAGGTCTGTAATGGATATCTGAGTATCTGCATGATGTATGCTACCGAAGTCTCATGAAGATCTGTCTAGTGGGCATACTCAAGCTGGCATTTCCAAAGCTACTTTGCAAGTCAGAGAACACGCATCCAGAATATTTTATGAAGTGATGATTTTGAATTGATAATTTAGAGAAATAACACGAAGAGCCACAGAGAATTCATTATTGTTGATGCGTTTAGAGACGTGGGATGAAATCTGATCAGACTGGTTTGGGCTGTGAAGCAAGAGACTCCCCGGATAGAAACACTGGGTCTGGCCTGGGGGAAACAGAACAACTGTTCTTCTCTGATGGAAGATATAACCTGGAAAGCAAGCTTCTGGGCCTGTGTTTTTCTGGAAGACTAAAAACTACCATGGTTAGCATTGTGTGAGTAAGTCTATATGTATGAGTAAGGTTATATGAGGCTGAATTTCTGAGCTTAATGAAGGTGATGGAAATGTTACTGCTTGCTTTAACAAGGACAGGATTTGCTGTAAGATTAAAAATAATTAACTATGCAAAATGTAATTAATGATGAATTCTAATTATCTACCTGTGGAAATTATGCCTTTATTGTCGCAGTTTTTCCTTTTTTTCCCCCACTCCTCTGTACTCTCAATTGCTTTTCCAGCACCACCTCTGCAACTGAGCTGTGTCAGCTGTGCAATATACTGTGATTCACACAACACTGTTTTCAAAAGAAAAGTTGTCACAGGAGAAGAACTTGTTAAAATTTTGACTGTAAGCAGTATTGGTAATTTTAAACGGGAATAATAAAAGATGGGGAGGGGTTAACCTAATTCTGTTTAATGGCGAAACAACACAGTTTCCACACTAGAACTCACGTGACTGCCAAGTAAAGGTAGGAGTGAAATCACCTTGAAGTGTGGAAAGAATGTAAAAGATATAGGTTGGAATGGAGATCCATTAGAGAAATGGATGAGAAGTAGCAGGGCTGTTGCCACTGAAAATGAGAAAGGAGCAGAAAGCCATGCACACAGATGCAAGATCTTGTTTCATTGTTCTGAGGAGGTGTGAAGAAAGACAGGATACTGACTGCACAAGGGTTGGGTTTCTGAACATGGAAGCTGCTTCCTTTGTTTGAGTATTCTTCTCCTTAGGTAAATAATATTTATTCAGTAATGAAAATGGTTTGTAGAAAGTGCTATTGTGACTGCTTAGAAATTTGAGTGAATATGGGAAAGGAGGAGAATACTCTTGTATCCTTACTGTCCTGTTTTCACCCTGCAGAAAGCACTGGCATAATAACATGTATTGACCAATTTGAACTGATGACATTCTTTGCATATAACACAGTAAAGAAATAATGGACCTTACCGTCAGCATTTAATTGTATAAAACTGAAATGTAGGTTGACTGCTCAGTTCAGAGAGTATTAAAACAATAAAGGCTAATTGTAGAAATTTATCACTTTCTTTGGGAAAGCCTCCATCCTTCAGAAGTAAGCCAGAGAATTATTTGAGACTTGTTTTAAGCCTGAAGTGGACTGGATTTTGTGTTTTGTGTATACATATACACAAAGGCTTCCAAACTCAGTGGGACAGCTCAACACAAATGGCTCTTGATGAAAAAAATTACAAACAAAACAGGCATTGTCTTTCAGTGAGCAGCTAGGCACTGCTCTTACAGAGATGGTTTTGTGTCTCATTCACATGCATAACGCTTCTTGATATTCACTAATGAGAGACAAAAAATGCCCCACATTCCACTGCTGTTATAACTAGAATGGATTCCGTAGAGCGGACACATTTAAAATAATTATTAAAGATTTCATGCTGACACCAAGAAGACCTGCAGGTTGGACTAGATACTGTTTTTATGTAAACATATACTTACTTATTTTTGTCCCTTTTTAATAATAAAAAAAAAACATTTTAATCATTTGCTCATTGTCTCTTATGGTTTTGGATTTAGTTACCTGAGAATGCAATTGCCTCAGTTTTTGAGACTGATCTTATCAATACTTATGAACTTATTTTCACAACTAAACTAGAAAGAAATATGGTACTGCCCAGATTGTCCAAATTTATTTCTTTTTCTTCTGCCTGTTCTGCTTCATGTTCTTGTCATAGATTTACTTTATTCAACTAACGTCCCTCCCCACCTCCTTAGGCTGGCCTGACAGTGTTACAAATTGGAGGTGAGTGTACTAACTGCATGGAGGTGAGGGTACCATTCACACTACTGACCCTACCTTCTTCAGCCTTCCACGGTTTTCACAGTGCACCATTGTCCATTTTTCCCCTACATCCTAGATGTGCACCTCTACAGCACCTTGCCTCTTGTAGAAGGCAGTGTGGCTCCTCTTCCACATTTATAATAAAAGAGAGGCCTCCTGCCCACAGCCTAACATTTTTAAAGTACTCTGTATTGTTTGTAGGTGTTCTAAGAAGTGGACCAGAAAATGTGACCCCTTGGTTTTAGTGTGCGTTTCATTTTGATGTATTTAATTTTTGCTTTGATCTAGAATATGCCTAGAAGTGGATACAAGTAAATGAGTGACTGTGTCTGAGCTTGGAAACTAGACTTTTCCATGTCCAACAATTTCTGTGGAGCAAGTAAGAAAGATGGGCACAGATTTTGACAGACTTGTAGTGAATGCAGAGAGCTGAGGTTAGAGAGCTGAGTCCTTCCACCTCATTATCTCTCTGCCCTGCAGCTCCTGAGCATTTTGGTGTCTCTAAGGCAAGGCCATCATAGAATCACAGAATGGTTTGGGCTGGAGCAGATCTTAAAGGCCATCTCATTCTAAACCCCTTTCCATGGGCAGGGACACCTTCCACTAGACCAGGTTGCTCACACCCCCATCCAGCCTGGCCTTGAACACTTCCACGGATGGGACATCCCCAGCTTCTCTAGGCAACCTGCTAGTGCCTCAATACTCTCACAGGGAAGAATTTCTTCCTAATATCTAACTGGGGTGTGCATTTGAAAATCCAACAGATCCACTTAATTATTATCTTGGGTGTAAAGCAGGTTGCTTGAGCAAGCTGCAGCACTAAGGATGATGCCTGGAGAATTGATTTGCAGGATCATATAACCTGCTTTAAGATGGAAATATGCATCAGGAGAGTGAAGCACAAGGCTTGGAGTGGTAACACTTCAACAAGTCTGTCAGACTTTCATTAGCTTGGTCAGTCTGAAGTGATATAGCTCGCCATCGTCATGTAAATAACATCAGAATAACAGCTATTGGTGGACTTAATACTGCAAATGCTCTGTATAAAGACAAACTTCAGGTTCCTGAAACTACAAACTTTCTGGTTATTAAAAAAAAAATAAAAGCAATTTTAATAGTATTATAAAATAAATTATCAGTGTAGTTGTACCAAAGATACTTTCTGGAAAATGTGGCGGGTGCATATTTTTATAATCTAAAATGCCACTTGATATTGCTCCATGCTATTACAGCGCATTTCAAATGGAAAAATAAGATATTCATCAGAAGTGAAATCTAAATCTGGAAATACAAAATAATCCATAAATTCTTCATAAGTATCTCTAGCTCTGAATTTCCATGGTTACTGCACCCAAATATGATTTTTGTTGAAATGAGTTGTGTACCTGTTAATTGGACCAGTGATTCAAATCTAATGAGTTGAATAGTTGGGTACTTGTCAAATTCTTCACATCAGGAGTTCCAGCAAAGGCTATTGCCATTTTTAATTTAATAAAAGTAAGAAAACCTCTGGACATCAATGTAGACTGTCTAGAGATGATCATCTTGAAAAGCCAAACCAGAATTAGCAGTGAATGTTGCATATGCAAACTATCTTATTTAGATATGATTTGCAAATCATTTAAACAAGCAGTAGGCACAACCAGTGGGCACTGTGGTCTCAAGCAAATTTTCATAATGCCTTTTAGATTGGGCTCTATATGTAAAATATAAAATCATAAAATGTCCTGTGTTGGAAGGGACCCACATGCATCATTGAGTCCAACTCCTGGCCCTGCTCAGGACACTCCCAAGAGTCACACCATGTGTCTGACAGTGTTGTCCAAATGCTTCTTGAACTCTGTCAGGCTGGTGCTGTGACCACTTTTCTGGGGATCTCTTCCAGTGCCCAGCCAACCTCTGGGTGAAAATCACTTTCTTAATACCCAACAAAAACCTCCCCTGGCAGCTTCAGGCCATTCCCTTGGATCTTGTCACTAGCCAACACAAAGAACTGTGTCTGCCTCTCCTCTTCCCCTCATGAGGAAGTTTTAGACTGCAATGAGGTCTCCCCTCAGTCTCCTCCTGGCTGAAGAGACCAAGTGACCCATCACTGTGTCCCTCCTTTGGACACTCTCTAAGAGTTTTATGTATTTTCTATTTTGCAGTGCCCAAAACTGCCCCCAGCACTGGAGGTGAGGCTGTCCCAGCTCAGAGCAGAGCAGGACAATCCCCTCCCTTACTGGCTGGTGATGCTGTGCCTGATGTCCCCAGGACAGGGTTGGGGCTGTCCTGGCTGCCAGGGCACTGCTGGCTCATGGTCAACTTGCCACTGACCAGGACCCTCCGGTCTCCTGCTGCTCTCCAGCATCCCATTCCCCAGCTGGGATGCACATACAGGGATGTCCCATCTCAGGTGTAGAGTCTGGCACTTGTCCTTGTTGAATTTTATTGTCCAGCCCTCTGATTTGTCAAGATCTCTCTGCAAGGTCTCTCTATCTTTGAGGAAGTCAACAACTCCTTCCAGTTTAATATCACTAGCAAACTTACTTAGTATCCAAAATCATTTATGAAGATATTGAAGAGCACTGGCCCTAAAATGGAGCAGTGCCAAACTCCACTAGTGACAGGTCACCAGCCTGATATAACTCCACTACAACCCTTTGTGTCTGACCCATGAGCCAGTTGCTCACCCATTGCATGTGTTTATCCAGCTGAATGACGTGCAGGCAGGGCAATGAAACTGATGGGCCTGTAGTCACCAGGGCCACCCCTCTTGCCCTTCCTGAAAATCGGGACAACTCTGATGGATACCACCACCTTCAAAAGCATTTTCACAGGGGATCTTGCTGACTAGCTCCCTAAGGAGCCTGAAGTCTGCTCTTCTCATATCCAGAGATGAAGTTTTGATGGGACATTTCCTCCTGCCAACAGGGAATTTTAACTGGGTTGCTTTGGGACTGCTGTGGCCAAGACAGCCACCAATCACCACCCCACTCATGACACCCTCTCAATTAGCAAATTAAAAATCAAGGAGGGCACTTTTCCTAGTCAGCTGCCTTAGTACCTGTATCAAGAAGTTAACATCTGGGTGTTTTAGGAATCTTCTGGACCTGCTTGTACAAGTTGTGTGGTATTCCTCACAGTTAACATCTGGCAAGTTGAAGTCCCCCATAAGGACAAGGGTGGTTGACTTAGAGGTGTCCCTTAGTTCCTTAAAGAATAATTCATCAGTGTTGCTATCTTGGCTGATGACTCCCATGATGACATCCACTTTATTTGTTTGTCCTTTAATCCTTACATTTCAAAGCAGTTTTTATCCCTATCTAGATTATGCCAATATGACTACTTTCTTACATTTTCAGTCTGCCAGGTAAGATGAGTAAAGTATTTCCTATCCTAGTGCTCTAATATGTAGGCATTTGAGATGGTTTTGCAACGGAAATTACTTTTGGTTTTGAAAGTTCATGTTTTAAAATTTCTATGAGTAACTTGAGGCAATTGAGTATTTCTATATTTTTATACAAATTTTGAGGCATTTCAGAAATGTTGTTGAGTATTTTAGTTCAAGTGCCTACTATATCATGATCCAAGAGAGGTCTGTGGTAAATGGAAGGGTAATCAGTTAGGTCATGGTTGCATTTTTCACTTTGAACATGAAGCCTGGAGAATCAAATTCTTTGTTTCATTACAATGCTTCTTACATAATAACAACTAAATACTGTGTACCTTTGCCTAAATGCCAGCAAATGGTCTCAGTTCTGTTAGCATTTCATTGACATTCAGTCTGAGGCTTCATGTTGGCCAAAGCCAATAATAATCCCATCTGCCAAGCCTTGCTCTACATTCCTAATTCCTTAGCTGCCAGGGAAGAGGAGCCTAAGTATTGTGAGAAACTTGACTTTTGACTAATTTGAATTTCAAACTACTAATATACATCTCCAACAAACTTATGCTGAAGGATGATTATTTGCCTCAGAGCAGTTTCTCCCTAGAACAGCCAACATTTGCCTCCAGACTCCTGTCATTTGCCTGCCATTAGCAAGTTCACACTTTATTCCTTAGTATCCTTATTCCTTCATCTGTAGTGGCATCACTTCACTGTTCCCAGCTTCTGTTCCTTCCCTGGTTACAGAAGTTGCAGAGGAGGCAGTTACTGATGTCTTCTTTGCATTGGTCTTAACTTACAAGACCAGCAATGGGCAGAAACTGATGCCCAAGAAGGTCCACGAGCATGAGTTTCGTTACTGCGCGGATGACCTTGCACTGGAACAGATTGTGCAGAGGGGTTGTGGAGTCCCCCTCACTGGAGATATCCAGGAAGCATCAGGAGACAGAGAGTCACATTATTACTAGGGTTGGCAAAGACTTTGGAGGTCATCCAGTGCAACACCTCTGCCAAGGCAGGGTCACCTAGAGCAGATTACACAGGAAGGCAGTAAGGTGGGTTCTGAATGCCTGCAGAGACATACGATCCTGTGCCGGGCGCTCTAGGATGACCCTGCTTGAGCAGGGAGGCTGGACCAGACGCCTCAGTGTTGTCCCTTCCAACCTTACCGAACTACTCGGTTACTAACCTTCCTCGTCTGAAAGATTTAAAAGCTTTTTTCTTTTCTTTTTTTTTTTTTAAGAAATAAACAGTACAGTTTGCAGATGGCCCCTCAATGACTTAAAGAAGCCCTTATTTATTTATTTATTTTTTAATCTCTGCATCCCGGCCGTAAGGATGCTCCTATCTCCGTTACTACCGGGGCGGCTCCGCCCGCCCGCCCGCGGCCCCGCCGCTCCCCCGCCGCTCCCCGCCCCGCTGCGGGACAGGATGTCCCGCCTCCCGCCGCTCTCCCGATTGGCAGAGAGCTCCGCTGCCGTACGGGGGGCCGAGCTCTCCCCGTCTCCAGTAGCGGAGGAGCGAGGGAGGGACCGGCGAGCGGCTCCGCCGGCGGAGGGGTGGGGGGTGGGCGGGCGAGGGAAGGAGGGGCGAGGATTACCCGGGGCCGAGCATTACCCGGGGCCGAGCGGGCGGCGGTGGAGCGACAGCCGGAGCCGCCGCCGCCGCCGGTGCCGCGGCTGCCCGGTGAGTGTGAGAGCCCTGCCGGGCTCGGGCGGAGCGGGGAGGCAGGGGCGGGATTGCCGTGGAGCGGCGGTGGGCGGGCAGGCGGCGGGGGCAGCGCGGCCTCCGCTCCGCATCCCGGGAGCCCCGCGGCAGGCGAGGCGAGGCGGGGCGGCGGCGGCGGCCCCCGCGCCGTGTGCGGCCGCCCCTGCCCTGCCCGGGAGGGGCCGCGCCTCCGCCCCCCGCCCCGCTGTGCCCGGGCTGGCCGGGGCCGTGAGAGCCGCGGCCGTCAGGGGCGGTGACAGCGGGACGTGGGCGCGGGGGTGGGATGCTCCCGGGGGTGGGATGCTCCCGGGGGTGGGATGCTCCCGGGGGTGGGATGCTCCCGGGGGTGGGGCAGCCCCCGGCCTCGGCCGCCGCCGGGAGGAGGGGGTGCGGGTGACCCTGATAATCGCTTTATGTTGGCCTGCGGCTTGCGTAATCTGCGATCAATTATTTATTTCATGCACCACTTACGGGGCTGAGGGGCAGCGTTACGGCCCTTGGTGTTGGCTCAGTGCAGCGGAAGGGAGGATTCCTTCCCACGGGTGTGATAGGGGAGGGACGTGGAGGCTTTTTTCTAGGTTCAGGTAGTATTCCTGGTGCGTGTTCCTCTCCCCGTGCAAATTCAGGGGATGTGAACGAGAGAGAGGTTCTTCTTCATGCTACATTTTTAAAGATCAAGTGGAAGCCATACTAGTCTGAGCAAAAATAACCTTGTGTGGTTTACTTCATATGCTAGATTTTTTTTTTTTTTTAATTTGTTTACCCTTCCGCTCATTCTGTAGCAGGTTGGGCTGCTCAGCCAGCCTGGAGAGAAGTGTGAAGAAGGAAACATGTCTTCTGATTCTTTTTGTCTGTCTGCTCAAGCAAGGTTTGACTCCAAATGGTTGAAGACAGACTTGCAGGTAAGGAATTTGATGGTCATACAGCATTGTGACCTTTCAGGTGCCAATCAAGAATGGTTTTGCTCCAGAAAGCTGACAAGTAGAGTACTGCATCTCTTGAGCTAGTATATAGATTTTCCCAAATATGCTGATTTATTAGTGTTTTGAAGAAATACTAAGTTATTTTGAGCTGCAGATAGATCTGCATTTTCAGTCCAGTCCCTTCTGCTTTGGAATAAGATAGCATATGTATGTAGCCTATCTGTGTATGTTATCTATGTTCTCTTACGCAGAGTGTCAAAAGCCCCTAGAAGAGTATGTGGCATTTCTGCTAGAACAATAAATTCTTATTTAGGCTTTTGCTAAATGTCCTGCCTGCATATGAGCTAGCAGTTTTAATCACAGAAGAACTGAAACGAAAGGCAATGAAAATGTAATTTATATTTTGAAGAACTCAAATTAGATTTTGCTGTAGTTGTTTGTATTATGGATAGAGGGTTCCTTTAAATGTTGTCCTTTCTGAAGGGAATTAATTTTTTGTCAAAGGTATGAGGTTTAAATGGAAGTGGTCTTCACTGAAATATGCCAGTATTTGGTGTAAGTTTTCTTTTGCCTTAGAAGGAAGATTTCTTTATTTAGCAAAGTTGTGTGATATGGGAGGATGAGGATATTAACATGTTTTCCCAATTCAGGTTTTACAAATAAATGAAAAATTTAGAGAAATAGAGTAGTTTGGGTCAGTTATGTTTGTTACAGATGAAATGGGTAACTAGATTAAGTCCTTGTTTCTTTGCCTTCCTTTACCAAGATGTTGCATATAGACCCCTTACTTTGAATAACCTTTCCAAGTTTCAATTCAAAACTCTGAAATTCTTTTTGGAATAGGCCAACCAGTGTAATTCTTTGATTACTATTATTAATAGTGTTGCTGAACAACTTTTGAAAATTCCATCTTTGTGATTTTATCCCGCATTACCTGCTGATAGTCTACATGCTTGAGTTGAGTTGAGTTGTTCTTATGGTTAGGCAAGGAATTTTCCCCATGCAGTTGTGATTTGAAAGCAGCCTTTCCCCAGTATTTTACATCAAACAAGATAAATAGGAATCAGAAGCGACAGATATAGCCTAAGAGGTTGCATTATTTAGTTGGTCTTGAATGTAAATGCTATGAAATGACAGGGCTTGCTCTTGAATTGGCTAGATTAATTCTATTTTCATTTTTGTTTCTATCAAAGTAAAAGTTTCAGTCTAAAGTCAGGTGTTTTCTCTAATGTAGTAAATAAAGATGCTATACAACATTTTGGAGATAAGCATATTCAGAAATACGGAAATATGTTTTTGTTTCCAGAAAGGTGGCTTTTAGATTACAAGTATATTGATTCAATGATTGTTGAATACCTGAAAATTTATCTGAAAAAGTGGCAACCTTTGTTTGTAACACTTGCTGATTGTGCATTGTCTTTTTTTTTGTCTTCTGTGTAATATGGGGTGAAAAATGTGACTGTCCATGTGATTTACCAGATTTTTTCCTTTTTTGTAGTGCCTTTTTTCTTCATCCATTTTTCATCCTGTTTATTTAAACTTAAGAGGGTTTCAGTTGTCATCCAAAGTTTCAAGGGTTGTTTTCAGTTGTGTGTATAGATGCAATGAAATATTTGTGATTTATGAGACTGTACTTTAGTTGATGTTACAGGAATTCCTTTTAATAATAAAAATCCTCATTTGCAGCATATTTCTGTGGATAACTGCTCTTACTTATACAGGTTCTTTATGAGTAGTAACAAGTTAGACTCTTAATTGCCAGAGTACTCTTTTTATTTTTCTTCCCATCAAGCTGTAGTCAAAATGAGAATAATGAAATAAGAGAACAGTAATCATTTGTGATCTGCTGGATGCAAACATCACTTCTCTGGAATCTGAAGACAAGCCAGGCCTCCTGGGTGTAATATCACTTTCTTATTAGGTTACCTGTTTTTGGTATTGCACAGGTCCTCATCACAGAACTCTTAATTGGATGCGTGTGTTCAGTATTTTGAAAAATTGAGCATGTGAATCTTGAGTAGCATCTTTTAATGTATTAAATGGCAGATGCCTTCTGTAAAGGAAAGGGGTTTTGAGCTCTGGAGAATTCTTCTACTGTATGAATGATTATTATAGCTACTGGTTGACTCACCTGACCTAGCTGCATGTGGTTATTTTTTAAATAGGTATAAATCCTGTGTCTTAATCCTTTAAGTTCTAGGTGTACTGAATATGTAGATTTCTTAATATGCATGTTTTTACTGGCTCAGCTGTATAAGAGCCCTATTGTTGTTCAAGAGACTGTCAGCTGGAATTGAAGAGGTGACCGCAGTACTATGAGTTTGAAGAGGACACACTAAATTTATGTAAAGGCATTAAGATGACTGCTGATTGTTTGGAATTGAACCCTGAAACCATTCACTTTGCAGCTACATTTTTAACTTTTCAGTATACAGCAGTCCAAGAATGAGTAGGTGACAGTCCTTGGAGAAACAGAATTATTCTGGGGAATTGCCTTAGGAGATTGTATACAGAGACTGATTAGCTTGTAAATAAGTTCTGCTGCTGCAAAATTTGGGGTGTATAGCTAGGATTGGAAGTAAAATGGTTTCATTTGGTGGCCTAGTAGTCTCCAAAGTACTTTTTTTTTTTTTTACTCTTTTGTCACTGTTGTCAGAGAGTTTGTTCTTTAGACTTGATAATTGGCAGTTATTGTAGATGAAGCCAGTGAAATCTCTATGAAAATTATTGTATTCTTTTTTGTTTTAGCTCAAGGAAATGTTGCATGAATAACGTAATGCACAATATTCTAGTACTATTTGCATTAATAAGTATTATATTGTGGTATTAATACAATAAGAGAAGGACATGTGGATTGTAGCATGGCTTGTGTTTAATCACCTGTGTGCGTCACTGCTGCAGCTGGTGTCCAGGCCAAATTTAAATGTTCTTACTCAGTTTTGGGATGTTACTGCTGTGAGACAAAGGCAGTGTGATGTAGCATGTTATTACTGTTCTTAAGTGAATATCAAAGGGACAAGTCCTTTTGTAGTAGCAGTGTTCCTCTGGCCTGCAAGATTACCTGAGGTAGTGTGAAGTGTTAATGGAACTGTATCTTCACAATGTTTTTTACTTGCATAAGTTTTTCTGAAACTGAACAATACTATTTCAGGAAGCCAAAGTGCTTTACAAAGATCCAAATTCAACCTGTAACTGCTCATTGTCTTTTTGAAAACTTTGTAATTATTTATATGATTTACGGTGACTAGGGCAATTTTGAAGTGCTCCAAAACACGTACTTTACTTAAAAAAAAAAAACCTAAATTTCCTGGTGGAGCAAAATAAGATACTCTATTATTTGAAAAAACAAACTGTTACAGTAGCTGAAAAATCAGGATAGCTCAGCTGAATATGAGAACATCAGTATACAATATGTAGTATGTTTTCCTGTGACATATGTCAATAGGATGTGTGTAACATCACTATTAATAAAATACTCCTAGGCTGCCTTTTCATGTGTCATTCTAAAAAGAGTTGCTTGAAAACTTAGTGTATTATTTCCATTTCTAAGCTATTTAGATTTGAATTACTACATTTAAAACACCTACCTATTGATGGGTATTACTAGTAGAAACCATCATATTTATAGCAAACCCTGTGTGTAATGGGAGACTGTGTTTCCATGACTGTTCCTAAGGAAGACATCCTTTATTATAAAAAGGGAAGATTAAAATTGTTTACTTAAACCTAGGTATCCAGTTTGCAGACTCAAACTGTGCTTAAAATAATTCTGATTAAATAGATGTACTGTACAGCTAAATTAGAATCTTATGCTGAGACCTTTAATTAGTGATGGATGAATAACTAAAAACTAGAATTGCTGTGAGCTAATGGGATGCATGTGTGTGTTCAAATGGAGTTTAATTAGGCTGCTTATTCTGAATCCTGTGGAGAACTGTTGTGATTAATAGCAGGAGTTAGAGGGAAAAACTTGGATTTTCCTGTTGTGTGGAGAAAAACTTTCGGCAACAGTCAAGGTGCAAAAGCTGTCTGCAAGAGGAATATGAGGCATTTCCATCAGTTTTCATTGAGTTAATGGTTGGCAGACTATTTCTGTCATTATCTTTTGCCACAGAGATGAAAATGAATTTTTAAAAATGAAATAGCCATCTTTAAGGGTTGTACTGATTAGAAATCTTTCTACCCTTGCTTCAAAGTTACATTTGTCATTTTGATTTTCTTGAAAATCCCACTCTGCTGGCATTTAGATCAGTGTCTTTACTTCTGAGAATATTATGTAAAGAAATGATGTCTTGGCTGTTAAAAGCAAGAAGTTGGTAAAAGTTGCTGTCTCTGTTTCTTTCCTGTTAATTTTCTTTGTTTTGATTTTTATGATCAAAAAAATGAAGGGCTTGTTTGCAGTTTGCTTTAAGAACTTCCAAATGAGGACTCCTTTGTATTTAAAGGAAGTGAACTTTGCAATAGCAATTTTTAAAACTTATTTAGAAATGAAGTAATTCTGTTGCTCGTGATTTCCAAATGGATGGACAAACACTATATGTGGTGTGATAGGTTTGAGAAATTAGATTTAATGCACAGGTATGAATACTTGGGCTCAGACAGAGCTATTCTTTAGATGCATAAAACTAGTTTCTAGGTTTGAAGGAATTGCATAATTTTTCTTTGTGTGCGACTATTAATTGTTAACTTTTCCACCATGTGGAACACCAGCACCCTGCTGTTATGGGGACATTTCTAGTTTAACCCCAAATCTGTTGAAGTGATGCGGGGCTGTTGAACCTTTTGACTTTGCTCTCCAAGCTTTTGAGCACTGTGCTTAGGTCTAGTGATGTTGCACTGTGCTGTGCATAGGTGTGATAAGCAGCTGTGGTTTCAGGGCGTGCTTTGTTCAGCAGGGAAGGAAGCTGGGACAAAATACTAAGACAACAATGAAAAAGGAAACACAAATTGAATAGATTCAAAAAAAGCAAATAAAAAGAGATTTAGGGAAGGACTTGCTGTCCTGTGATTTTCTTCTCTACTACTGGGCTGAAAGTGTTTTCTGCTTAAATATTTTTCTAATGAGAAGTTTTTTCCTGTAGTCTTTAAAATACAGCCGGTGGCTAATGCAACAATATCTGAATAGAAGAACAGATTCTCCACTACCTTTGGCAATTCTAAGATGAAGATTATTTAAGTAGCTTATATTTTAAATCCATATTGATGTTCTATGGTTATGAAGTCAGTTTCTTAAATTTCCAGTGCAATCCTACCTGAGTTAATCCTCGTCCTTTTGTGTCATTTTATTTTCCTGGCTTCATTTTTCTTGAGTTCAGGTTAACTTTTATGAAGGCTTCTATGCTTTCTTCAGGGAAGCTTATGAAGCCACACTGAGAACAAAATTTAATATATGACATAAGAGTTTGTCTAATTAAAATAGTTGACTTCAAAGCAAAATCAGAGCTGCGGATTATTCTTAAAATAACTTACTGGAAGCAAAATTGTAGAAGTGCTTTGAGAATTCTCAGGAGCTTACCCAGTTATGGTTACAAGATTAAATTTTCTTCAAATGGAAGGAAATGTTCATGTCAGTGTCTTATTGTCTAGACCTGATGGGGATGGACGGGAATTTCACTGCCAGCCCTGTTGGAGGTTGGCAGCAGCATATGTCAGCAACCAAGCTAGATACCCCTTGGACTTAATCAGATGTTGTACCAGACAGAATAAATTGCAGTTCTGATGCAGAGATAAGATTAACAAAAGATTAGAATGGAGGCAGCCCAGTTTACAGTAGAAGTTCACTTTAAAGTCTCCTTAGGCCCTTGCGTTTTTAGTTTGGGATAAGTGAGCAGGGCTGAGCCTTGGGTCTGCATGGGAAATGTGGATTTGTTGAGATCCGTGGCTTTCAAGTGCAGGGATCAAGGACCAAGTCTGGGGATGTGAAAGTGTGACAAATGATGGAAGAGGCTTGGGGTTTCTGAAGGTGAGGTGTGTAGGAGATGGGGATTGAGAAGAGGTCAGTAGGTGTCGTGGGAAAGGGCAGGGAAGAGTCTTAGCATGGGGAGTGAGTAGGAGGATTAAGAGCATGGGCCAAAGTTGCAAGGCAGTGGATAGTAATGGAGTATAGAGCTGCTGTTGTCCCGGTCTTTGGAAGGAAGTGTGTAAGTGGTGGGAAGCAGGGCCTTGAGGTGGAGATTTACAGAGGGTACTTCTCTGGTACTGTTGTCAGTTGCAAAAGTTCAGTGAAAACTTCATTATTTTAAATTTGTAAACTTACTGAGTTTAAGTTCATCCCTTTAAACATTTACAAATGAAGTTACCAAATGATTAGAGGGGAAGATGTTCATATGGATCAAGCAATCTAGTGAGAGAGACTTTGCAAAACACAAGTAGCAGCTCTTGTGTTTGGAACTCCAGTATGTCAGGAGCAATGAAGACACCAAGTGTGTTTTTCTGTTTTTATTTTATTTTTTTTTTATTTCTTTGAAAACAGAAACCAGAGAAATCTTTCCAGATTTGTTCTGAACAAAGTTTCAGTTCTCTAGTTTGAACACTGAGATGTGTTGGTAAACTCTTCATGAATGAATGTGAGAGTATTGGTGGGAGCAAAGGAAGAAAGTCATAAAGTACTGTAGGAATAAAAAAATGCAGGATTGGGCAGTTAAAGCAGGTGCTTTACTTTTCTACTACACAGAAGAGTGTTATCTTCAGCTGCAAGTTGCACAGGGTCACAAATGTTTGAGATTGGAAGGGACCTCTGGAGGTCATCTGGTCCAACTCCCATGTTCAAGCAGGGCCACCTGGAGTCCAGTGCCCAGCTCTACATTTGAATGCTTTCTGAATATCTCCAAGAATGTGTTTCCTGGTGGTCAGAGGGAAGATCCTGTGTTTTAGTTTACACCCATTCCCTCTGGTCCTGTCACTGGGTACCACTGAGAAAAGCCTGGATCCATCTTCTTCACACCTTTCCTTCAGATTATATATATTTCATATATTTTTAATATATATATAAATAAATATATAAAAATACATATATAAGCTTTCCTCCCAAGTCCTTTCTCTCTGCCTTTCCTCATAAAAAGGTTGTTCCAGTCCTTTAATCATTTTCATGGCTCTTTGCTGGGCTCTCTCCTTTTTGTGGACGTCTCTCACGCTGAGCCAGCAGTGGAGCTGTCACTGGTGCCTGTGGCTGTTCCTCCCCAGCTGTAGGACTTTTCACTTCTCATTTAGCTTCATGAGGTTCCTGTCAACCCATTTCTCCAGCTTGCCAAGGGCCCTCTGGATGTCAGCATGACCCTCTTCTGTATCAACCACTCCTCCCCATTTCTGTTGGCTAAAAGAAATACTTCTCTTAAGGGAACTGCAGATTTTCTATTACGATTATGTAATTTTGAGATCATGAAAATAAAATTGCTTAAGTGATTTCTCACTTTAAAACTCAGACTTTTCTTTCACTTTGGCTAATGTATATAGCACATACTAGATATCTGCTGAATGTTGAGTAGATTAATAGTAACTGTTACAGCTGAAATTAAGTTGTGCTCAGTTATGACAGATGTATTGGTTGTAAATACTGTTTCTTAATTATCTGTTCAGTTGGTTGCTTTGATTATTGCTGTAAAGTCAGTCCAGTGTTTCTTTACTTTCAAACTTGTCTCCTTTTTCCCCATCCCCCAACACAGATACTGCTTACAGAATGTTAACTACAACCTGAGCAGTAGGCAAAATTGTTTATCTGGAAGCTGCTTATGGTATTTGGAGAAGGAGGTGGAACACTGTGACCCATAGCCTTGGTGGTTCCTCTATCTTTTTGCAACATACCAAGAAAATTACTTTGATAAGACTTGGAACCAAACCCAAGGCTAAAGAAATTTTGTTTACTTTTTCAGTTTTTAGTTGCATGAAAGAGTTGAGTGAACTTTGTGCCGTATAAAAGGATTAGAGGTTGAAGTGGAGAAAGCAGTTCCTGGTTCTGCTTTATATGAATGCCTTCAAAACTAATAAGTAAGTTTTCTGAAAAAGAACAGTGCTACATTATGAGGAATCTGGCATTCAGGTCTGGAGACATTTAGATTTTGGGCTGTGAGAATAATTTTCCATACCAAGGTGATGTGAGAATGTAAAGTAAAATGAGTAAGAAAGACAGTTTATTAGAGAAGGACCTTTAATTTGTGAAAACTGTAATTTATTATGCAACCCATCTGGAGGGTTGCCTCACTTGCTATTCTTCAAGCTTGTATTTTGCCATTGGTTAGCATTTAACAGGTGGAAATTTAAAAAAATAATCTAGCACCACTATATGAACCAAAATCAGTGAAACAGTTTTGCTATTTTACATGACTTAAAAACTATGAAAGTAAATTCCCTAGGTGCCCCACAAAAGTATATGACCACAGCTAAAGAAGGAAAAAGTGAACATCATTTATTGTTGCAATATTCATAGGCTGGGAACAATCAAGAAAATCAGTTATTGGTGACTGATCTTTTCCATTGTTGAAATGCAACTTCAGATTATTCCAATTTTTAAAAAAATGGAGCCAAATGTAAAGCTCTTAGCAAAACAAATCTTTGCAAAAGCTCTTTGTGCTGTTTAATACTGAGAAACAGGGTACCTTTTAGTAAAGCATGGTCAGAGTTTGATTCTGATGCTGTACAATTGATAAATCAAAGATAAGATTAATAATGTCTAGCTCATACTGCATGATTCTGTCCCAATCAGGCAATAGTAAGTGACAGACACGTACAATAAGTCAACTCATATTTTATGCTGAAAGAAGAATTACTGAAATCATTAATATATGTTGGAGTGCATTTCTCAAGTATGCAATATAAAGTCAGGAAATTACTAGGGTCATTTAGTGTGCTACGGTGGTGTGAAAGCATATGACTTGTGTTTTAGTTCCTGTTAAAAGAAAAAAAAAGTCTGAGATGAGCTGGAGCAGCAAGTGTCTTCCCTGTGGGTGTGTCTCTTAAAACCTGTAATGCTTAATCATTACAATGCGGTTTTTTTTTGGAGCTATTTTCTCAAGACAAGTGGACTTCTGTCTAGTGGTAAATAATTCCTGGCAGTTGTTGTAAGCCACATTTTTTTTTACTACTTCTCAGCTAAAACACTTTGGATTTGAATGCTAGTTACGTAACACAAAGATGCTTCTGAATAAGCCTTCAGCAGGTGGTGTTTTTAGTTTTTTAAAAATTTTTTATTTATTTGTTTTTGTGTGTGTTTTTTTTTTTTATTGTGGTCCACTGCACCTCTTTGATATGCAGAAAGTATTCTGTTCTTCAATTTCATGTCCTGCCCTCCTCCCTTATGCTATACAGTTGTGAATTTCAGCCTGGTTATTATGGAATTCACCTGGGATGTAGATGCCTGTTTTGCAGCATTTTATAAAGCAAAAAGCAACATTCCTAGAAGAGAAGTTATCCTGGTCATTAGGATTCTCCAAGGGAGATCCAAATTCCTAAATCATTAGGAGACTTGTGTTACAGCCAGTGCCTTTGTGAGTAGTTCCAGCTAGCAGAATCTATGTTCTGTTGCCAGTATTTGTCCTCTTAGACACAAAGTGTATTGAGAACTGCCCTGGGCTGAGGCAGCCCTTTGCTCTTCCTCTGGGTGCTGCTGGTTTTAGGCTTGATCCATTCCATAATCTGGTTCTTCATGGGAGGCAAGGCATTGTAGCAGTTGGAAAGGAGAGGGAGGATTGTGAAAGATGCTTTGCGCAGCAGGACCAGATTGAACTGGCTGAATTAATTTACAAATCTGTGCCTTGATGTCATCATTCTGGTTAAGATGCCCAGCTCTTCAGTTGCTGGTTGGTGAAGGGACTGTATGCTTCTCTGTCTTGAGATTTTATGCAGCTTGACTTTGTTTTAATAGCTTTTCCTGAAGAGGAAAAGGACACCTTGCACCCTTTCCTCAGCCCTAGCCCTCAACTCATGTCATCTTGAATGGGTGGATAGTTCTGAGGTGTTTTTGATGAGAATTTGTCACCAAAAAAAGAGTTCATTTTGCTGGACTTGAACCTATCTAAAATGTACCATTTTGCACTTCTAACCTGAAGATAGTGTAGCTAGACAATCAGAGCTTCTGAAGATTATTTAACTCCTTGTCATATACACGCACGCAATTTCATTTCCAATGAGATAATTTTCTCATGTGTTATCATTTTTCTGGGATGATGAATAAAATCAGATGTGTTTTAAGTGTTAGCTTGAATTGCCTTGAGAGAAAAGTGTATGTAACTATATATAATGTATTATTTTTAACAGCTTGCTTTTACACGAGATGGACTGTGTGGCTTGTGGAATGAAATGGTAAAAGATGGAGAGATTGTATATCCTGGAACAGAATTAATACAGAGTGGTGAACTACCTCCAAGAAAAGGTACGAATTCTAAATTTCTTTTAGTTTGTTCATTTTGTTTTTCCTTTCATTGTGATAATGAAAATGGATTTCAGCTTCCATACTGTCATAAAACTTCCATTTATCATCACCTGTCTCTACAACTTTCAGGTGTTAATGTTTTGAATTAAATACTATTGAAAGTGGTTTCTTAAAAGTGTATGGAAAGGTAATGTCCAAGCCTCAAAATGAAGGCTTAAATCTGTTCCAGCCTTGTGAAATTTAACTTTATAACTAAGCATGTTATTATGAGAGAGGCCTGGCAGTGTCTCTTTGTTTGGTATGCTTGGTGTGTTTACAGCTGAAGCTTTTGTTTAAAGGAAGTGGACTGAGGAATGGAATAAAGCTGATACTGCTATTTCTAATTTTGTTTACAGTCTTCAGAAAGTAACTGAAAGGTCAGCTTAAAAACTGTCCACAGTCTGCCTGAGAATGTAGTGTGTGTGTGGTTTTTTTTTTTTTTTAAGGATTCCAGTGTACTTGAGAGCAGTTCTAGCACTGCAAATACTGCAAATGGCAGAGTAATACATCTATTTAGAGAGATTACTTTGGGAGAGAGCGGGGGGTGGGTTTTGTTTTGTGATAGGCAATGCTGGGATGGGGTGATTGGTGATTCTGCTCTTGCTTTTTTTCATTTTCACCCAAAAGTGGTACTCTTTTGACTCCTTACTGAACAGAAAATTAAACTGGTCAAAAAGGAAAATATTTGTTTCTTGATCTGGCTGAAATGGACTCACCAAATGGTCAGATAAGTTTTGTCAGTAATTTGTAAGATTTCGAGATAAATGAGGAAATGGGTATAAATACTCATACCACCTTTGGTGATAGTGAACTATTATTCTAGCATCTATTACTTCTTGAACTTTTCTCTGGGACAGACATGATATTTCAAACCAAAAATGCTCAATTACTCATAATTTTTTCGTACCTATAGTATACCTCCTTTAAAAATAGGAGGAATGGATGTGTTTTTAACTAGAGGAGGTAATTTTTGCAGGAAGTAAGATACAATAAATAATTTATGAGAGAAGAATGAATTATACATTTACTTATCAAGAGTAAGCTTTGTAGGTTATTAGTAGCTGCATGCTGTAGTAAAAATCAGGTTATACTTCTAACTTTTTAAAAGTTAAAAAACTTTGTCTTTCTTATGCTGCTTGCTCTTTGGAATATTATTGATGACACTGTGTGAAAATGCAGCTGATCTTTTTGGAAAGGCTACTACAAAGCTGCCCATTAAATGAGTGGAAGTAGTGTACTATTTTGTTTTTTGGGTTGGCTAGTTCCATGTATATTAATGGTGTTGTAAACTTGATGCAATAAAGGGAAGATTACCTCCTAAAGGAATTGTTGGAAACGCTTTCCCATTCAGTGACAGCTCGTGGTAGAGGTGTTATTGTGGTTATGGTATAACAATTCAGCATACTGTGCTTTCATGTAGAAGAAGGATAACAGACATCTGTAATACTGAAGGGTATGATAAAGTAAATACCTGCTTTGCAAATGAAATTGGTGAATTGATCTTTTTGCGCCAGATACTTGCACGTTGTTTTTAGAGTTAAACCTGTACTAGTTTTTGACAGCAAACTGATCTTCCAATAGCTAAGTAGCTGCAGAGAATTGAGATTTTTAGTTAGTTAGTAGTGCTGTAGTGCTTCTAGTAATTCTGAGAGAGCTTATAGAAAGATAGCATAGTATAATTGGTTATTGTTTTCAGGGTATAAATATCACATAGCAAATATCACATATTTGTGATACTGGAATATCATATAGCAAAATGCAATCTGTCACTTCTGATGCAAAATGTAGACAGCAGTATAAAGTAAAAATCCAGAAGTGCTAAGTCAATCCTCTGTGACTTCATATTTATCCACACTTAGGACACTTACTCTGAAAAATGATGAGATTTTTTTTTTTTAATGCTGGATGTATGTATGTACACATCTTGGAAAGTTCAAAAAGTTATAAAGTGTTAAAGACTAGAGTGCTGTTATTTAAAAATAGAATTTCTGACACTTTACTGTATAAATAAGGCTTTTATGTTACCCTGCTATGTCCAAGCCATGATGGGGCTTTTGAAAGCTTTCTCATATACATATTGTGGTGGTGGTGAAGGCAGACTGCCTCTTGTTGTTTCCATTACTGTGTTATGGTGGGTTGACCTTAGCCAGGTGCCTGCCTTTCCAGCTCCTTACTTGCTGACCCTCCTCGATAGGACAGAGGGAGAAAATAAAATGGAAAAGCTTGGGAGTTGAGATAAAGCCAGGGAGATCACTTACCAGTGACCTTCATGGGCAAAATACTCTTGGCAAAAATTAATTTAATTTATTTTTGTGCCAGTTAAGATAGAATTGGATGGTAACAAATGTAAAAACTAAAATGTCACCTTCCACTTGTCTTTTGCTTCTGGAGGAGTTAAGTGTAGGTATTACATAGCACAGATCACACTTGTTCCTTTCCACAGCTGGAAGGTATATGTCCTTCTACATATTTCTTGGATTAATGCAGTAGTTTAGAAATTTAAATAACAGCTTTTTCAGGGTCTTAACTCTTAGGATTAATGTATGAGTTGGTTTTCAGTGAAGTTAGCCTTCATAAATGCTGTTGTGTTGGCTGACAGGATTCTAAAATACAGCTATCCTGCTTACCGTATTTGAGTTTTGAGGAAAAAAAAAAGGCTAATCAAGTCTGTTTTTGGTCACTGTCAATCAGGTTGTATGTTTGATTTTGTTAGGCAGTAGAGAATCATGGAATTAGAAAAATTCATGGTCAGTTTGCTCCTCTGAATTTGAAGCTCAAGTTAAGTTTCTTGAAATTAAAATCCAAAGTATTTACATCCATTTAGTTGGTACTTACTTTTTTGCATAAATGATCTACAAATATAATTCAAGAGGAGAAGGAAAAGTACATGCAAATAGTTAGACTTATATAAAACCCAGTTGATTTATATGAAAAGCAATACAGATTAATGCCAATATTCAGAGTTTGTTGCTAAATTGACTGATCTGGAGATGAACAAGAGAGGTTGCTCTATCTAGTCCATTTTATTCGGTCTTTTTTAAGAAGTTTTGATTTAAGACTGTCCTCTATAAATCTATTTCTTCACTAGTGCTATAGCTCTCAGTTGATGCTGACTGGACTGTTCAGAAGAGGCAGTTCATTCTGTCAGTGGATATTGGCAGTGGCAGTCGACTGGAAGAACATGCTATTGATGGCAAAAAACTTTCCTTTTCTCTATAGGAAGAATAGAGAAGTAGTGCTTTTTTTTTTTTTTTTTTTTTCTCTTAGCAAGAAGGTTTGGTTAGGAATAGGATCTTTGTTTTGAATTCATGGCGCTTTAAGAAAAACATGTTTGATAAATGTGTTCAACAGAATGTGCTTGTATGTTTCCAAGTATTGTCTGAGGACACAGCTGTGACAGTAGTGATGTCCAAATACAGGTGCACTTGTAGCATTGCCTGTATTTCAAAGAGAATCAGGCTGTCCTCAGGAAATTTGGATTAGATTAATACCTTGTGTACGAGAAGCTATGTTGTGAAAATAATAAAAAGTATTAAATAATAGTAGTATTACTAAATTTTCAAGTTAGAGAATCATCACTGTGAAATTTTAAGACATACCGGTCACTTTCAGACACGCAGGTCTCTTTAGTGTGTTGCTATTTCTTATTTACTTTTGATTCCTCAAACTTCATAGGTGGAAAATTCTGTTTCAATTAGCTGTTTTAAGTTCCAGGACAAAAATAAAAAATCAGCAGCTTCATAGCTCTGTTCTGCGTTTGGTAAACACTGTGGGCTTCCTCTTCTGTTCCCCCTTTCCTGGAAGTTGGATCTTTCTCAGCCTCTTAATACACAAGCTTCATTCAGTGTAGCACCTGCAAGCTGGTCAGATAAAGTCCAAATGCCACAAGCAATTCCAGAGAGGCTGGTACAAACAAAATATTTATGATGAGAATAACAGTATGTGGGAATTGGTTATGGCTGCTGCTGTTCAGACCACGTTATAAATCAAACTGTAGTAGTGTATAGGGATGTAGGCTGGCTCCTGCTTTGAGTCTCCTTTTTTGTGTAAAGGAGAACTTGTTAAAAGTGAGAAGTGCCACTTTTCTCTTCTGCTTCCCCTGACCCAGCTGTGGGCTGTTCCCAGTGGCTCAAGAATTTGGTGCTCAGCTGTGGATTATCGTATTCTCACTGCAGGATAGGGAGGTCTGTAGTCACTCTGTTGGACAGTTTGACTTCAGAAGTATAGAATGCTCTATTGTAGATTCAAAAAATAATTTAATGCATTTTTGAAAAAAACAGTGTAGCAAGGGAGAAAAGCACCTTTATTTCTGATTTGGGTTAGGAGATAAGAATCTTATCATCTAGCCTAGAAGGCTGTATATGGTTTGCAGATAGGCATGTATCTTTCCTTCACAAATAACTATCAATTTTAAGTATGTAGGTATATATTTGTGTGTGTGTGTGAAAAATGAAGGATTTTTGACAGAAAATATATTGCAGCTGGACTATTTCCTGTGTCTGGGACTGGCAAGTAGTGGTTTAGGGTGGTTATAAGATGCAGCCCTTGTCTCAAGCACAGCATGTGTGACTTTTTGCCCCTGTCAGTGGCAACATCTGTAGGGAAACTGTTGCAGGCTTTCTCCCTCTGTGGAGGGATTCCCAACTCCATGAGTTCATTGGCATTTCAGGGCTGCACAAGACC
This sequence comes from Cinclus cinclus, assembly GCF_963662255.1. Taxonomy (NCBI): domain Eukaryota; kingdom Metazoa; phylum Chordata; class Aves; order Passeriformes; family Cinclidae; genus Cinclus; species Cinclus cinclus. Next base: position 85,123,742 of record NC_085047.1, read on the forward strand.
ATACTATAACAGGTGCTGGAGGCAGCTATGCAGTGTCAGGTTATTTCTTCGTTGATTATGAAGTGTAAGTTCCATTTTTAGTGCTTCCTTTTTATCCTCTATTTATATCAGATTAGACTGTGGCTGTGCTACATAGTGCACACATGGTGAGCTGCTGTGCTTTGATTTAGGAGCTAATTTCTAGTTGAGAATGGTTACTTCAGTTGCTTAATTTTGACTGCTGGCTGTGCCTACCTGCCTCAGTGTAGAGGTATAAGGCTGTAAACAAAAGCATAATAAAGAGAAAGGTCTTTCAGGGAGATGTTATGCAGTTGTTTCCCCCAACACAATATTCACAAAACTAAGTTAAATCATGCTGACACACTGCATTGTATTTTTGCATGCATTGTTTTGAAAACTGTCTTGTTACTTGCTAATTTGGTCTGTTCTGGCTTCACTCAAGATATTTCTCCTCTCTGCCCCTCTTTCTGAAAAATTTTTGGGTCCTCCTGTTTAGAAATCATTAATGAATTGTAACAGAACTTCCATAATGATGATGTCTGTGTTGCTGCTTTCAGTCTAGACCGATACCAGCTTGGTCTGTTATGCAGCAAGGTTTTTTTTGTTTTTTTTTTTTTTTTGTTACAAGATTAAGGAACTGTCTTTATGGAACAATTTGACATGGTCTTTTAACATGATTTTTAGCTGATTTCCTTCCCACTTTTTTTCTCATTGTCCTCTTCTTGGTTCATAGAGATGATTTTTTAGAAATCCTCCTGTGGATTTACATGCCGGAGTTGTTTTTATTCCACACAAAGCTTGAGTTCCCACCTGGATTGGGATCTTCTCTTTTTGCAGTGAGGAGTTTGATAAAATGAGTTAGTTCATAGCCCTTGATTGTCATCCTTTGCCAAGGATCTGTTAAAAAGCTTAACAAGTTCTCCTACAGCTGCCTACAAAACAGTGTCTTGGCACAGCACCCTTCTACCCACTAACTAAAATTCCAGACCCTGCAAAGTGCGTCTCTAGACGTGTGGGTGAGTGGAGAAACAGTGAGATTATGGTGTTACTGTGGAAATATTCTGAACCACTGGGGCTGAACAGGGTCCTTGGTCTGTAATGGGTTATGTACTTCTGATGTTATTTGCTTGTGCCTTTGAAATTAAACAGCTCAATTGAATCACATTTTGGACATTGTCATCAAACTGGTGGCTCACAAGCTGTTCCTCAGTGTTTGAGGAACACAGTTAGATTCTCTATTTGCCATTTACAAGAGGTATATACAAATTGCATTTTCCTGTTCTCGAGTGACTTTACTGTCACTTCCTTGGCCTGCAATCTCAGCTCCATCATGGATACTGCAATTATGTTTCCTTTTTTTTTCTGACCTTCAGTTTTCAGCTTCCACCTCCTGAGCACTAGTGCCAGTAACAGGTTAGGAAACAATGCTTTAATATAAAATTAGTGCAATTAAGGCTCCACAAAAAAAAAAAAAAAAAAATCTTTATTTTGGGTGGTGTTATTGTCTCCAGTTAAAAACTTAATAAAGAGGCAATCACAGATCCAGTTTCAATCAGATTAAGCATTAATTTTCTGTTAGGCCAGATGGAAAGAAGTTGAATGTTTTAGTACATTGTGATAGGTGAATTTAGTACATTCTGAGATAATGAGAGCCTTTGATCTCACTCTGAGTGTGAGACAGGCTGCAGTCAGATGTTCCGTGTCTGGCTACTGATGTAAACATCTTCCTTATTATTTTGTTCTGATTTATGCTGGTAAAAATGCGTTTTTTGGTGGGGTGCGTGGGGTGAGAGAGGAAAAAAGATATACTAGTGTTTACCTGTCTTGTGGCTGGGACATTTAGGGAGGGAGTCTCTGGACAAAATTGGCACATAGGATTGAAGGATTGGTCAGTTCTAGAAGCCAGGTAAAAAAGGCTGGAGCTAAATTCTTCATGGACAAATTTTAAATTCTGGACTTGGGAAATTTTAAGTAGTGTGGTTTGAAAAGAAGGTCAGGCTGAGGAAGGCAGTTGGCCATGTGTCTCTCAATTGCAAGGCAATTTTACTCATTGAACTGACAGGAGGTGTGGATATGGATCAGAAATCCATAGTCCCAATATAAATTAAGAGAAGCTTCCAGCTGTCTAATTCTACTGTGCTTAGAAAATTGAGACTTTCAGGCAGCTTTTGATTACAGAGATAAGTGACTAATGTCTGTGTTCTGACTATGTGAAAGTAATCTCAAAAGGATTGCATATGCTGTTTTTTGGTGCTTGGGCAGAAAATGATGATATTATTTTCATTACTTCCTCCTAATTACTAAAGATGCTAGATGTTTTACAGATGTTGACATACTGCTGCATAAAATGAGTGTAAATGAAAATATATAGCTCTCCTTGATTTTGAAATTAAGGTTTAAGGCTATTACCATCTTTTTATTCTGTTGGAAATGGAATATAAAACCAAGTAATACAGCAATAGGGATAGTTGGGAGCACAATCTGACTTCAAGCACCTCCTTTGCAGTACTGTGTGTTGCAACTCCTTTGCAATTCTTTCACGATGGTATCTATATTAAATGCTCATCATCCTGAGGAGGCTACAGAGGTGAGTTCTGGATTGTGAGGTCACTGTCTTATGAAATGTAACATGAGACCCAGCACCTGTGACAGTTAACATGGTAAAAATATTACTTCCCCCTCCCCCCACCGTGTTCTTTTAATGATAGACAATATTTTTGTAAACTTGTGGGCTGGGGATTTCACTTTTACATTTCTAATATTTTTTTTTTCTCCTCCCTTTTGTTTTCTTTAGATGATAGCACTGAATGCCAAACTGCATCAAAGAAAGAAGAGCAAAATGACAAAGAAAAGAAAGATGAAGAAGAGGCTCCACTGCCCACTTACAGGGCCAAATCAATTGTTGAGAGTTGGGTGTGGGGTAAACAACCAGGTATTACAGCTGCTTTGGTCATTGTCACTGACATTACATATTCTATATTGATCACTACTTTTGGAGCATCAGAAAGTATTTATATCAAATGTACTTGCTGACAGATGCATCTGTTAGGTTAGTGAAATAAGTTGGATAAGTGGTTAACTGTGATTAAAATTAAACATTTGCTGTATTTAATTTCAAGTTTAATTAGACTCTTGAAGGGTGATTTTGCCCCTTCAGGCTGCTTGAAGGCATGATAGACTGACTTGGAATAAATGAAGTTACCCAGTGAAAAGTTCCAATGCCTTCAGAATATTTCTTTCTTGTTGCAGACATTATAAAGCAATTGCTTAGTTTCTAAAGCCTGAATTTTCTGTGGCAATAATGGTTTAATAGGTGATTTTTCCCTTTGGTTTCATGGTCTGGTAGATAGGTTTCTGTGAATCATGGGAAGAAGGTGGAAATGGTTCGTTCAGTTAACTGTTTTTCCTGACCTTTGCTGACAGTAATTGCACCTGTGGTGGTAGTGGAAAAGCAGTTTGTGTGTTCACATCTTTGTGTGGGGGTCTATAAAATACTACTTTTGATACTGAAGCCAGTTGAAATTGGATTTTACTGTAGAGCAGCAGTTCATTGTCTAAAATGGTCCATGTTTAAAAATAGCAGATCAGAAGAACCCTCAGTTCAGTAGTTTATTTTACAGTTCCTAGTACATGATGTTGCCTGATTCAGATGTTGGCATGTACAAACTTCAGAGACATCTGTTGTGCCACTTGTCCTTTCCCCTCACCCAGAAGCACTTGAAGATCCCTGGGAAAAGTATTATCTCTTCAGTGCCAGAATCTGCATCTGTGTAGCTGTGTTTGCTGGGGGAGATACTTGTTTCTGTTGAGCCACAGGTCAGCTGCCAGTCTGCTGTCCTCTGCTCTATGCCAGCCTGTTTGCTCCCTTTCCTTAAGGGCAGGAGGACAGATGGGTTTGCTGTCACTCTGGTAGTGGGACAGAATCTTGCAGTATATCAGGAATGATAAGAATTGCCACTATAGTGGAAGAGGGAGTGACAATTAAATGTCTTGGAGAGGTGTGAGCTGAAGGTCACATGATTTATGCCTTATATTCTTATTTAATGTATGTTGCTGAAAAGTAAAATAAAATTATTCTACGGAATGGTAATCTAAATGTCAAAAATCTTACCAAATTTCTTCCAGTTTACCAAAGCATTTGGATAAGACTTGGCCTTTAAGCTGATCCTCCAATTATGTTTATAAAAATTGAAAAAACAGTTTTTCAGAATAAAAAATATACAAATTTCAAATTTGTACAAAATTTGTACACATTTATTTCAAAATAAAAAGAATGTACGTGTGTTGGGAGTTTTCAGAAAAATAGCTTTCTGTCTAGTTAGTTTTAGTGCTTATATATAGTATGGTTTATTGCAACATGTATGGATTCTTATTCTAGAATTAACACGTGAAGACTTCATAATTTGTCAGAAATAAATTTTTATTCCTTGGTCTGTTACCATTTGTGCTTGAAGTTTGTATCACCTAGCTGCGACAAAAATCCTTAAACAGTGATATGAACACACTTGCGGTTTATTTATACAGTAAATATATTTACTGTATAAATAAACCACAAGTGTGGCTTTTGTTGATGGTTGTAGGTTACGTTGTTAATTTTTGTTTTGCATTTGTCAGGAATATAGCTAACAGATGCCTTTTGAGCCATTCTAGTTTTTGTGGCTCGGTAATTAATTTTGAAAAAACTATACACCATCAGTTTCATTTTGATACTTTCTGTTAATGTTTCATAAAAAGAGAACTGGTTTAGGCGTTTCTTTTGTTATCCTTCAAAAGAAACTTCAAAACGTTTTCTTGTCAAAACCATGAAGAAACTTTTAAAAAGGAGAATTGTTTCTTAAATATATCATTGCTGATCAAGTAAGAATTGAAGACTGACTGTGTCTTCATTTATGGTTTATATTCCTTTACAAGTAAGGTATAATTCAGAGATGGAGATTTGAAGATATGTTATAAAAAGAACTGAAGGGGCATTTAAAGTCAGTGTTTCAGGTCAACACACTGAAGCATTTCTACTGAGTTTAAGGATTTACAGCCCTACATTATGAAAATAGTAACTAGATATTAGACACTGTATGGTTTGGAAGTGCTGTAATACAATCTTATTTTGCTGAGTGTGGAGGATCTTGAACTTCAACAGGCTAATCTAGGTCAGTGGGCCTTGTGACACCCCTCCCCCATAAGGGCTGAGAGATTGTAAGAGCACAGAGAAAAACCTGCTCATTACATGTGTTGAGAAACAGTACTTCGTGTACCCCTTAAGTCCATGCTTGTTTTGTCATCCTGGCACAAAATCAGAGAAGCAAAATGCTTTCTCTCGGTCTCATTTATGCTGAGATCGCTGTGCTGTCAGAACACAGCCAAGATGTCAGTTTTTTTCTTTTTTTTTTTTTTTTTTTTCTTTTTTTGAAATTTTATTTTGGTAAGGGTGTTACTATTCCAAGTACTGTGAGAATACATAAAATTATAATAAAAACATGGTTAAGTAATTGTTTGTTTTTTTCTTTCTCTTTTGCATCTTAGTGTTCTTCAATTTCATATTCAGCTCTTTCATGATACCACTGTTGAACTATTCATTTTTTACATGAATGCTGCCTTAAAATGCTTTCTGCTTATTGTATTTATACCAGGTTGAGTACATTCACAGTTTCTCTGATTTTTCCTAAAAGTTCTGGTTTACTACCTGCATCAGTTTTCTTTTCTGAAGGTACTTAGGTTTTAACATCTTACATGATCTGAGGTCCAGGTGTTCAGCCCTAGGTATGGGGGAGAAAAAGGAGGAAACTCTTTGAAGTGGTTGTTCAAATCCTACAGAAAATAGAGCAGTATTTTATCTTCTTGGGCTTTTTTTTCTTAGTCATAATATGCTTAAGGTTGGCTATATTGAATCGAGCTGTTCACAGGCAGTGCTGCATATTATTTTTCTGATACTGTTAGCAGAGCTGATTGCACCAAGAAATGTTTTATAGGCACTACTTAAGAGGCAAGGTTAAAATTAACCATGTAACTTCAGGGAGTTTGTTGAGATACTTGTCATTACCAAGTGCACTTGTATTCCTGCATTTGTGTGATGAGAGAAGGAGATAGGCAGAACTTCCATCCTGTGAGGGCCTTTTAGTTACATGACTAAATCTAAATTTACAGTTGTACAGAAGTAATTAAAAAGTAGTCATGGCATTGAAAAAACCCTTCTTTTAGCTTTCTTTATTGCAATATTTTCAGCTTTTATCAAATTTCTTGATTCATACTTTCAAGTTTAGATTTAGAAATGCTGAGTCAAAGGATTAAATTTGACCTCCCCTTGGATTAACATTTCTCAGAGCTCCGTCATCCCTGTATTTTCTTTTACCTTTTTGTCTTTGCATCATCATCATCTCATCATGTTCCCTCTACCTCAGCTTGAAGCCTCTTGTCCAGCTCCAAATATCTGTTTGGTTGCTGTTTACACCCTTAAGAAGTGTGTGTGTTAGTGTTTTTACACGCAGACAGGAATTTAAATTCTTGCTATTTTGTTTTGTGCATGAGTATTAGAACATCAATTTAAGCAAGTTTTGCTGATGATCTAAAACTTTGAAAATTACAGAATTGTAGAATGTGCTGATTTGGAAGGGACCCACGAGGATCATCGAGTCCAGCTCTTGGCCTTGGCCAGGACACCCCAATAGTCACACTGTGTTCCTGAGAACATTGTCCCAAGACTTCTTGCACTCAAATATGCCAGTGCTGTCACCATTTCCCTGAGGAAGTGCAGTGCCCAACCACCCTCTGAGTGAAAAACTTTCCTGATATCAAACCTAAACCTCTCCTAAGTCAGCTTTATGCCATGTCCTTGAGTGCTGTCACTGGTCACAAGAGTGAAGGACAGGTACTTGCCCCTCTGCTTCCCCTCACAAAAATGTTGAAGACCACAGTGAGGTCTCTCAGTCTCTTTCAGGCTGAGCAAACCAGTTGTTTTCAGCTGCTTTTCATAAGGCTTGTCTTCCAGACACTTCACTGTCCTGCACCCAGCCACAAAATGTGATGAGTTCTGAATGCATGTGCAGCTAGCTGATCACTGTTTTTGCTGCTGATTGCTGCTTAGGTGAAGTCTGATGTTATTCATCCCTTGAACAGGGGAGCAGAAAGCTAAATGCCCTTCAGGCATTATATTCTTTGTTGGTATAAAATAACAATGAAAGCCTATTTTGGTTTTGTTTCTGAAGGAAATTGTGTATGTGATGGCATTTTTGTCCTTCTTCTCTAACTTTTGAATCTGCTTATTCTAGAGTTTTAAAGGGTCGTTAGAGGCCTGTTAAGCTAAACCAACTGCATCCTTTATCTCCTCTTTGTCCAGTGGAAATAGTGTGAAGTGGAAGGGGAAAGAGAAGACAAAATATGAAATTCTCTAGGAAATTAGAGCACATTAGTTCTACTGGTGACAGGAATGTGTACTCATTTGAACAGTAGATTGGTGCCAAATTCTGCTTGAAATATGTTTCCACATTGAAATCTCTCCACGCTGTAACATCTGTATTTGCTGTTACTAAAGTTTGTGTGTCAACCTTGTTCCAGTCTGTTACTGGCATTTTAAAGGTGCCTAATTTATCTGTGAGAAGTGTGTGGTGTTCCCTAAATGAGCTAATGAAATGAGTGTTAAGGAACCACAAAGCATATTAATTTATTTCTTTGTGCTGGTAAAATAGGAGCAAACTGCCTTTGGACATGCTACCTATCTTAGGCTTGTCAGCTTGGTGTTCTGTCTGTGGCTGAGATGGTTTTTGAAGCTGCTTTCTTCACCTGTTTATTTTGTCCCGTTCTGCTCAAATATCTGAATAATGTCACTTCTTAATGCTGTTCTGTCAAATAGGCTGGGTTAAACTATTCCAGTGTTTTTCCTTCTAATGCAGAGAACTTTTGGCAGGAGGAATTAAGAAGTGTAGATGTGTAGTTGTGTTGTTTGCTGAGGGGAGGGAGAGATGTGATAAATTTTTACAGAAGAGGATTAAACCCTTACCTATCTCTACTGCAGCTAGCAACATACCTGACTGTAGCTGCCAGTTAACAGGTATTCTGCTAATGGTGGTTTGAGACTTTAAACTGGTGTGGTATGACTCCAACTCCTACAGTACGGGTGCAGAATAGGTAAATAATGGGTGGCCACCCTTTACAGAATAACTAGCAAAGCATAGCATTGCAAAGGATGGTTAACATCAAGGACTGGTGTAGTGACATATGAATAGTTTTGTTTAAAGAGTTCCCTGTAACCTTCTCAGATGAAATTTGAATCGTTACTATTAATAAGCTATTCTCTCATTAGTCTGTTCAGTTCTTCAGTAACAAGCATTGCTCAGATTTGAAGGATTATAGAAATGAGTTTCACTGCATTGATTCCCAGATGTATTTAAATCTTTTCAAAGATTAACTGGATTTTTTTGTAAAGATAAATTTACTTATGAAATAAGACAAGATTTAAAGTGAGGAAGTGTATAGATATATCTCACTTAAAAATAGCGTTACTTTTAATAAAACAAGACAGTCCTTGGTTCAGTTTTTAGATGTCTGAGTTACAGGGATACTATTCCCTATTCCAGCCTTTACTCCACTTTGTGTATGAACTTTGTTTTGCTTTCTTGAAATACTAAGGAAGTTTATATAAAATATTTATGAGCAGAATTATTTAATTTTTGTAGAAAGCCTTCCTAAAACTGTGACCATTTTTAAATGTGAAGGCACATCCTTCTCTCCAGCTTTTTTAACCTTCCGCTAAGTCTGATATCATTGAAACGTGTCAAACCCTAAATCTTAGCAAGGCAATTCTGCTAACCAGAAATGTATCTTTCTTCATTTATGTAACACCTGGATGTCATTGTGCCTGAGTGAAATGGTTTGAAAGGTATGCAGTTGCAGACTTTCAGGGAAAGTAATTGCTAGAGGATTGGTGAGTGGGTGGTCTCTGTTTGTCCTAAGTGTTTCTTTCTGGTAGTCCATGATGGGTTTTGCATAAGTGTGTTGTTTTGAAACGAAGGGCTTTCTCACCTAAGTCTTCGACTCTCAGAAACAATTTTAGAGAGTTTCCACAATTAGGTAACTTGCCAGGCAGGAATGAAGGATGAATGCCTGTAGCTCTGTATTACTTGACAGACTCTGCTGAATCTATTACTCAGTGCTTGTTTTCTGTACCACCAAAAGTAGAGTCTTTTCCCCAGACATAACTGTTAAAGTGCCTTCTTTTTCTTCATTGACTGTTTCTTTACTTCTCCTGTAGATATGAGACCATAATTTGGGAATTGAATCTGCATGATAAAATTGTTGGAACGAGAAGTGTAAAGCCAAGTGTCTTTGTGAAGAAGAGAGCATGGTCATTTTGTACTTTGCTGTTGTAGCCTGGTGGTATTTAGGGGGTGATAGGACTTTAGTGTTCAGGAAGGGAGTAAAAAAGTCCTGATTTTTGTCTTTGAATGGAGGGAACGTGGAAATGGGATGTCAGTATTGATTATGTTCTCTGCAAATTTGTTTTGTTTTGTTTTGTTTTGTTTTTGCTCTTTTGTTACACAGTTGTTTGGGAAATTTTGTAGAGCTAAAATTGAGCATGGTGTGGCTTTTTGTCAAATTTTATGTTGGTTTTGTCATGTTTCTTGTTGCTTGAGTCAGGATGTGTAATTGCTGCCGTCATTTTCATCTGAGAGGTCTAGACTGCAAAGATTATTTTTAAATCTGTTTTTTCTTGTTGAAAAAAATAAGTCACACATGGTCAGATGGAAAGATGTGAGTAGCCTAGGGAAAGGAATCTAACACATTATGAAATGGTGAAATATGAGTAGCGATGTTGAAAACAGGCTGGGGGTGATGGCTGATGGCAAACCATAAGTGACTGTGCAATGTGATCCAGCAGCAGGGAGGGCTGCTTGAATTCTTCCCTGGGTACACAAAGATGGGGGACAAAACTTTCAAATACTTTTTACAGCTGCAGTTGCAAGAAGTTTTATGCCTCCTTAGATAAAACCTTAACCATAGGGACTGCCATAATGTGTCGAAATTTCTATAGTTTGGAGGCACTTGTTCCAAAACATATATTGATTTTTTTTTTTTGTAAGGTTTTGGGGTTGGTTTTTTGTAATTATTTTGAAGTGTGTCCATCTTCTCATAAGCCATTGATGCGTATATGCAGACATTTTTTTTTTTTTTTCCATACCCCTTAGTCAAGTGTTTTTTAAAACAAAGATACTTCTGTGTAGCTGCCAGGCAACAAATGTGGTTGGCTTAGGGACAAGTATAGTAATGCAGTGCAAAGCAGAGTGGGGTGGCTCAGTGATCAGACTGTTAATGAAGGGACAGAAAAGAACCCCTTTAGGAATGTACATCTTTCGTGTTTGTCTTAGGAATTAAAGCTACAGAGTATATAAAAATGCAGATTCCGAATTTTTGTTTTAGAGTGGTTTTTGCCATTGTTGTTTTTGGCACTGTACTTGTTACCATCCGTTATTAGATTAATAGGACTTTGGGCTGTGGCATACATACTCTGGTGAAGAGAAAGAAGAATAGGTCTTTGATTTGCTAATAGTACTTGAAAGCATCTTAAATTTCTGACATTATTTGTGTCAGAAGCATAGTAGCTCTTGGCAATGATTCTAGAGCTTCTGAGAGCAGTTTTATGACTTCTGAGAAACTTCAAGATAATCTGTGTCAGTGCAAAATGAAAGCATAGTCTTGTGGGGACTTGCAAGGGACTTGCCTGCACTTAAGAGAAGTCTGAGGTTGGATGATAAGAACTTGTTGTCTAACTTGTTTTTTTGAAAAGCATAAATATTTCCTGTGATGGCTTAATTTCAGACATGAAATATGAAGGTTTAGGTATGTTTCAACAAAACCAGTTTTGATGATAGCCTTTGTTTAAACATCTGTTTTAAGTATGGTTGTATTTATGTCATACCATGTGTATTAAATATAGAAATGATGAGTTTCACTGGGTTCAGACTTCTGGTCAATTTATAGTTTTCAATTTATCTTTATTTTTCTTGATACTGTATATAACAAAAGATGAATGTTCATAAAAAGATATCTCTCTCTGATGCTCAGATGTGAATGAATTGAAGGAATGCCTTCACGTACTAGTAAAGGAACAGCAAACTCTGGCCACACAAACTGCAACGACAGCTCTCTCAGCTATGAGGCTAAAGCAGAGGCTGGTTATCCTGGAACGATATTTTATTGCTTTGAATAGAGCAGTTCTTCAGGAGAATGTCAAAGTGAAATGGAAAAGCAGCAGTGTTCCTCTGCCTGCTGTGGATAAGAAAAGGTAATAACACATGCCTGAACAAGTTAAAACATTAGAAAAGCCACCATTAGAAAAGAAAGGTTATCAATCTGTTTGTGAGGGCTTAATGTGATTTATTCCTCCTTGTGAAACATTAATGGTAAAGAAACTTCTTATTTCTTTAGATGGCTTAACCATATTAAGTGGTGTTACCTGCCATCAGTTCTCCTTCTTGCCTGGTGCTTTCTTATAGTGTCTCTGTTTGTACTAGTAGGTTTTTATTGTAATAGATTGCTGTAGATATTAAACTTTGAGCTATGAGTGTGCATTTATTAAAATATTTCTTTCGTTCTGCTCAGCTAGAAAGTATAGAGAAGCCTTTGTCAGAAATGGTGCTAATGGAAATTGCATTGTTTGAATAACATTAATATATTTTTGTCAGTAGTTGCTCAGTTAAAGCACATAAATTAAAATACAAATACAAAAAAGCTGAACATAGTTTCCTTAGTTTGAGTGAGAAATAATGTAATTGTGCATTTTATATGCAACTATTTCAAGAGAAGTAACTGAGTAAGGAATCATCTGATTACTTTTCATGTATGGATAGCTGTCTAGACCTAAAAATAGAAAAATCTATCAGATAAGGCTTTAAAGAAAGTGTTCAGTATCTGTCTGACAGAACAAGCAATTTGGCTAGGGAAGTTTTTGTTAGATTGTCTCTAGATTCAGATATGAAAGGAGAATGTAAGTAGATATCACAACTAGTTATTATGGAATTGGAGTTCTGACAAGGATATCTTTCTCTGAATAGACTGTTCTCTTGAAATTTTTTTCAGCTCTGATTAAAAAGAGCACTGATATGTTTCAGTTATCAGATTGCTAAAAATGAAAGTATAACTTCTTGAAAAAGTCCTAAGTTGTTCACTTTCATTGTAATCTCACAACAGAACAAACTAGACTTGGTGGTTCAGTGTTGGGAGTGGTAGGGAATTGCTTGTTGCTGACTACAAAGGGGAGCTTACTTAAATTAATTTGATTGTCTGCATGAGAAGTTAACAGAATTGGATTTGAGTCTAGTGGGTATTACCAAAAGTTGAAGCTATCTCTCTCTTCCTTACATACAAGTACAATAACTGCAAAGAGAGATTTTTAGCATTGACACTTGAATAGAAAGAGAAATAATGACAAAATGGCTGGAATTAATTATCAGTAATTAAAGATTAATTAAAAAAAGTCTGCAAGCTTAGTTTATGCAGTCGAAACTAACTAAAAATATAGACTTCCTGAGTAAATAACTAGTACATGAAGTACCTTATGTTTGTGTATTTTGCGTAAAGCATCATAATTTCACTTTGAGTGAAATTACGGCATTTTTTTGGTGGCAGTCCATTGTGCTGGTCTGGTTTATACTTTTCTCTGTGAAACTTTTTTGATACTGGACACTGAATTGTTTCTTTGAGGTGGTTGAAGTTAAATTTTCGTTGCTGACATTTTGATGTTGTTCGCCTTGTTTCTCAAGGCACAGCTATGATTCTTTACAAATAAAAATTGTATAATTGTATACACGTGCATATGGCTAAATTCTAAAGTCATTGAATATATGTTATACAAAATAGTCATAAATATATATTATTGTAATACAAGGTTATTGAAACTATTCATACATAATTTTATTTAGCTCAAGGCCTGTAGGCAAAGGTGTGGAAGGACTTGCACGCGTTGGATCCCGAGCAGCACTTTCATTTGCATTTGCTTTCCTTCGTAGAGCCTGGAGATCAGGTATGTCCACTCTTGAGCATATTGCATACATATTTCATTTGAAGCCAGGTGACTTTAATAAAGTGTGTGTGTGTGTGTTAAATACTGGCATAGAACTATAAGTTTATGAGTGATAGATTTGCATAATTGCACTTATGTGATACTATGCCCAAAAATGTTGTTGCTGATCAAAGCCACCCAAGCCACTATCAATGTTGGATTTTTCTGGGATATTTTATGCTGAGGAAGGTAAGTTGGGATTTCATGAAAAGCTTATATGTAATGCTAGATTTCAGAAAAGGTAGATTTATTCTTCAGACAGGGTCAAGCCACTATATTACCACATGGTAGTAGCAGCTTAGAAAAATCTTCTGTGGAGGTGGGCAGAGTTGTCACCTGTGCCACTACACCTGCCTGTCTCAGTCTGGGCTGTTTGGTCAGATGGCAGGTGTGAGCTTATTCCAGTCAGCCCTAGTTCTCCTCTTTTCTCAGTGGCTTCATAGTGAAATGAGCTGGTTTGGGTTTTCACCTTTCTGATTTTTATATTTTTTTTGGTGAAGATTTCTTCAGAATCTTATGGTCAAATGTTCATGTGAAAATTGAGAACTTTGTCTGTAGGAAGTAACTTGTGTATTGTATTGAAAAAAATCTCCACAAAATATTGTGTACAACAATTTCTCTAGCTTCTGTAAAGGTGGGAATGTAACTGCTATTGCTGTGTTCCTTAGGTGAAGATGCAGACTTGTGCAGTGAGTTGTTACAGGAATCACTTGATGCACTGCGAGCTCTACCAGAAGCATCCCTTTTTGATGAAGGGACTGTATCTTCTGTGTGGCTGGAAGTGGTAGAAAGAGCTACTAAATTCCTAAGGTCTGTTGTGACTGGGTAAGTTTCTTTTTTTGAGCTGTTAAATGGCAAGCTTGCATCTCTCAGAAGCTGGTGATATAAACATAGTGATATATAGAAAATTTGAAAGATTTCCTTCCTTTTCTAATGTTATACAAACAAGCAAAAACTAATGAACTATTGAAATGGTGCTCTTTAAATATGACTTAATGATTTTAGCTGCTTAAGAGGAATCTGAATTGGAATATTCTGAATCACTGCATGAAGACTTAGCAAAGAATTGTGTTTTATTAATGTAAACATATCCACAGAAGAAAGCTTTAGTAATGCTATATATATGCACTCTTAATTGTGCCCTTCAAGTACAGTAAAATAATACAGATTTTTGTGCATGAGGGAAATGCACTCATGTTGGACTTGAAATGGGCTTTTCACTGTTCAGTGGGCTTCAAGTTGTTACCTTTATACAGTAGTTACTAGAAGTCACTACAAATGTCTTTTCAATACTGGAACTATGTCCTTAAGGTGAATATCATAAAACATATTTGAATTTCACCTGTGAAAAATGTTTTTCATGTTCTTAGCATGTTTAGTAGAACTGTAGATAGATGGTGAAACTTTGGGCATTTTTCAAGTCTAGCTGTCCCTCTAGAACTTGATCTAGTTTGGAATGTGTGGGCTTTCTTCTCAGCTGCTTTCATCACCCCTTTGGTATTTTTCTGTAAGTCTAGTGGTTCTTGGGGTGCTGTAGATGCTTTTGGTAGGCAGTTGTGTATTGTTTTCTATTTGTTAATGTATGTTGTTTGACTTCTAAATAGAGATGTGCATGGAGCTCCCAGTACCAAAGGGCCAGGAAACATTCCTTTGCAAGACCAGCACTTGGCACTTGCCATATTGCTTGAACTGGCAGTGCAGAGGGGTACATTAAGGTGAGAAGCACAAGCACTCGGATTTTTAACCATCACTCTTGGAATAGGCTGTCAGTTTTCAGTTTTCATGGATTTGGGTTTAGTGTAATAATTCTGGCTCAAAGTATATGCACCTTTTCACTAAGGCAGTGGTTATTGAGACCTAATACGATCTAGATTGCAAAATCCATTTTTTATATTTTGATAATCTGTTTAAAGCAGAAAGCCCTGACATCTGATTTTGCTCAACTTCAAATTGTAGAGATTGAGTTGTATGGATAACCTAACCCAATGGTTTTAGGAATGCTTAATAATAGAAAATGTTGATTCCCTCTTTCAGCCAAATGTTGTCTGCAGTTATGTTGCTGCTTCAGCTTTGGGATAACGGAACAAGGGAAACGGATAATGAACGATCTGCCCAGGGAACAAGTGCACCCCTTCTACCTTTACTACAAAGATTTCAGAGTATAATATGTAATAAAGACATGCCCAATACTGAGGAAGAGATTCAGGTACATATTCTTGGATTATTTAAAAGGAGCATTATGTTGGAATCAAATTTCATTTGCCTAGCTAAAATAATCATAAAACCATCCAAACAAATTGGTGGTGGTGTTTTCCATGGAAGATGTATATATACCATGGTCATTTGATTTTCCTGTGAACATTTGAGTTTCTTGAGGTAGGGGGAGGAATGTTGCAGCATGATTAGAGGTAAGCATTGTGTTTCGTAGTTAATGCTGATGTTCATTCATTCATGATAATGCATTTAGATGTGCCTAAGTAACTTGTCTGCATATTTGGATTGTTTTTATTTTGTGTTTGAAATTAATTGAACTATGACTCTTAGTGAATATTACTGAGGTTGATAAAATGTAATAAATCAATTTTATTATGCTTGTAGCTTCCTATTATATACAATCTATTTTGTCAGCATTCATGTTTCAAATTTTTCTCTAATGTAAAAAAAAGGATGTGCAGAGTTAATTCTCTTGCACTAGTGCAGATAATAATTTTATCTAAACTTTGTGTATCTGTATGTGTAATCTCATAGATACACGTTGAATGTGTTTCCAACTGCTCTTTTCTCTTTTCCAGCTCCTGACTTACCCTCTAAGTCCAAATGAAAGTTTTCTGAGGTATCTGACTTTGCCACAGGACAATGAGCTGGCGATTGATCTGAGACAAACAGCTGTGGTCATCATGGCCCATTTAGACCGCCTTGCCACCCCATGTATGCCTCCACAGTGTAGCTCTCCTACATCTCATAAGGTAATTGTCTGCAATATCAAATACAGTAAGGTGTTTTCCCTAAAAGCATAACTGAATTTCAGAATGCAAGGAAAACAGTTCCTAAGACTCTTCAAATTCTGATATTCGCAACATAATCTTGAATTCTGAAATTTGTTTTACTTGGGTAACTTTTACTACATCAGCCCTTTTTCAGTGAGCCTTGGAGTACAATTTTGTGGTTTATGAACCATTCTTTCTTACCACACTGTGGCTGATTCTGCCATATATTTAGCTGTTCCTTGTGTTCCTCAGACTAAACTCTCCAGGCCGGACTTAATAAATGTTGGGGGTCTGACATACTGAAAAAATAGAAGAAAAAAGTAAATGCCAAACTTTCCAACTTGAAAAATTTATGAAGCTCTTACCATAGATGCTTATTGCTCATTTAGTACCAGACTGAACTGAATATGATGAATGCAAATCTTTATTTTTGGTATCTTCTAATTAGGTTGGTTTTATTGATTACTGAAAAGAATGATGGTCTCAGATTTGAACATACTTGGCATACAAAGGTTTAAAAAATAATTTTCTCTGCGGATTTTATTAAGCTGAGTGTTTCAAAATTTAGTACTTACAGAATTTTTTATTTCCTAGGGATCACTGCAAGAAGTCATTGCTTGGGGATTAATAGGTTGGAAATACTATGCTAATGTGAGTGGTCCAATTCAGTGTGAAGGACTGGCCAACCTTGGTGTTGTACAGGTTGCTTGTGCAGAGAAACGTTTTCTGATATTATCTAGAAATGGAAGAGTTTACACACAAGCATATAACAGCGATACTCTGGTGAGAGTTTTTTACGTGTTTTTAAAAATTTATTCTGTATTGCTTTATAAGTTTCCTCTTCTAAATATTTACAATCTCTTAGGAGAGTAGGTGGAGACATGCTGATTTTGTGAGCATTCTGTATCCTTGTGTTTGAACTTTCAGAAACAGTGGTGTTTGTTTCTTGGGTTGATTTGATGAAAAGCATATGGATTCTGTAATTTCTGTCAGGCTAGAGGTTATGGATGCAGTGATGATTGCTTTTATTGATATGCTGGGCTTGGTAGCTTCAAAAACTGGCAGATATGAAATGGATTTCACTTTAGTGATATAACTGTGTCCAAGCTGTGTAGTTTCTCAAGCAAAAATATACAGTAAATAGAAGCCTTTGTCATTTAGGTAGCATGTAATGTTAAGATAAAAACCATTTTCATATGTACTGAAGACCTATAAGAATGGGAACAAATAACTTCAAAGCTTTGCTTTTGTCATATTTGACCTTTTTTTTTTTTCATGCCTTCACCTCGTTAATTTGAGAGCAGAGTTTTGGTAAAACTGGAAATGGGAAAACTGTCCCTAGTTATGTGTTGGAAAATGTCAGCAGACTTTGTAAGCATATTGCTTCTGCTTTGTTTACAGGGACCACAGCTGGTGCAGAGTCTAGCTTCCAGAAATATTGTGAAGATTGCAGCACATTCAGATGGGCATCACTATCTGGCTTTGTCAGCAAATGGTGAAGTTTTCTCTTGGGGTTGTGGTGATGGTGGAAGACTAGGTCATGGGGATACAGTGTATGTATTATAAATAATCATAACATTTATTTGCAAGTCTTCTGAATTCATAGTAAAGATTATTTTGTTGTGTATGTAAGCAATGTTTATCATTTGATCTTTGGCTCTGTTGCTGAACAGAACTTGTATTCTCCCTGTGTGTTTTCTCTGTCTAGAATATTCCCAGGTCTTTATTAATGCTACTTTCTGAAATACTTTTAGGTGGTGGGTGTAGTAGTGAGCAGTGTTATTAGGCCTTTTATTAATGATTTTATGAATCCAGAGCACATTTTCTCTGAAGTGTTGACTCATATGTTGGAGCAGGGTCATTATTTTTTATTCAGTAGTGTTGTATATATTCTGTTTTTCCTGGACATAACTCTCCTGCTTTTGTGTAGAAGCAGTCTCCTCCAGTGATATTGTATAGGGGGTATACATCAATACAGTTTAGAGATTTTAAGTGCCTCCCCCCAGTGCAGAATTCCCTCTAAAGCAAGAAATAGGCTATACAAGGGTTATCAACGTCATGAAATTAATTTGTTCAGATTAATTGTTCAGATACAGTAATTAAAGGTAGTATTTTTAACAATAGACAAATATTTTTTTAAAAAGTTGCAAGAACTCAGCTGGAAACAGAAGTTGCAGTTGTTGGACATTCCTCCAGAGGTTTTCATGTTGCTGAATAATTCAATTTTGGCTTCTAGCTCTATTTGTATTTTGTTACTTCAGACTAATAATAAGGCTTGCAGGTAGAATCGCAGCAGTTTAATGAGTATGTCACACCTTTTATCAACTACTCATCCAATCACCTTTTGTGAAATATGTCACCTTCTCTTTAAATAGCCCTCTGGAGGAACCTAAGATGATATCTGCTTTATCTGGGAAGCAGGCTGGGAAACATGTTGTTCATATTGCATGTGGAAGCACCTACAGTGCAGCCATAACTGCTGAGGGAGAGCTGTACACTTGGGGACGAGGAAACTATGGCAGGCTTGGTCATGGTGAGTTAGTTGATATCTTCAAAGAAGTTGTTGAAGAATTTGATGCTTGTTGCAAATGATCTTTCATCCCACCTAAAGCTGATTTGAGAACTTTATGTGGCTTCATGTGAATTGAAATAATTATGGGAGGGATTGTCTCAAACCCATTAAATCCTCTGAGGTATCTGGAAATAAACAGTTGGATGGAGAAGAAAAATCTGCTATGTTCTCTGTTCCTATCCTTGTGAAGCTAAGACTGTTTCATGGGTTAAATCCTTGTCGAGTATCTCAAAGCATATGGGAACTTAATAATGATATTCAAATGTGGAAAAAAAAAACCAAAAACCTAAACAATGCTGCTCTACACTCACATAACACAACGTCCAAAAGCAAAGAAGCCAAAAACAAACAAACAAAAGAACCTGTTAGGCCTTCAGGGTTTTGCTTCTCACAGAACCACTTTGTTTTGAAGGTTCCAGTGAAGATCAGACCATCCCAATGCTGGTCACGGGGCTGAAAGGACTCAAAGTTATTGATGTGTCGTGTGGGAGTGGAGATGCTCAGACTCTTGCAGTTACTGAAAATGGTTAGTAGCAAAACAAAACTTAAAGTTTTAAGTAAGGTTACTTGGCCTTCCTTTTACTCTGAAGATATTTATACTGCAGATATGCTTATTTCTAGCAGCTTGAAGTCTGTAAGAATTTGAAGCTGAAATTCCTTCTGCGGAAATAAATGCGTACATTTATGCATTTTGTATATAATCTTGCAGAGGTATTTCCATGCAGCATTCCTTATGAATATCTAAATATATTGACTTATGGTGTATATATTTTTTATGTAAATGTATAATGGACCCACAAAATAATACATATATGTGCATGTGTATAAATTTCATTTGTTACTGTGTAAGTGCAAGTATCTCATATTGTCACAGGAGCCAGAATTCAGAGTAGGAGACCTGTCTCTGTTAACCCCTTGGAAGTGTCAAAGAGAAGCTGCATGGTAGTTCATCTTTACAACATCCCTGACCAAGGTGCCTAGGATGAGACAGATTAGAGGTTAAGCCCCAAAGTC
The DNA here is from genome assembly GCF_963662255.1 of Cinclus cinclus. NCBI lineage: Eukaryota > Metazoa > Chordata > Aves > Passeriformes > Cinclidae > Cinclus > Cinclus cinclus. Next base: position 85,143,363 of record NC_085047.1, read on the forward strand.
ATCTCTTAGAAAGCAGAGAGTTCTTGCAAGCTAGTTTTTCCTTTGAAATATAGCTGGTTAATGTGATGTGCATCATTTAAAAACTGAAATGTTTACTCATACTGGAAATGGAAACCCGGATTTTATCAATTTTTTCTCTCTCTGGTCTGTGCCTTGCATGCTTCTGTTGTTTGTCAGGATACCTGAGGGTACTGGTACTCTGCTTATGCAAGTAGGGAGCACAAATACATCAGAATGTAAAATGGGACTTTCATTTTAGACATGGATGGGTTTTCTATTCTTGAACCATAATTTTATTTACTGAAGATGCAGAATGACATGACTATTTATAAGTTCCTACATCAGGGCTAAGCATTAGTAGTGTATTTCAAAAGAACATGATAAATATGGCGATTTCATTTCATTTTGAGAAATGCTTGAATGATATAAACTGAAAATAAAAATGCATTTAACAGACAATTTGGCCATTTGATGTGGAAAACATTTTGTAAGTTCTTATAAATAATAAAATAAAGCAGTTTTTAACTTGTTTGGTTTACAGTAGATCCTATACTTCATGTATTTTTAAGAAGGACTTTCCATACACTAATAGATTTTCAGTGCATGTTATATGTTGCACTTCTTATGTTGTTTAGTTTTTTCATCATGAAAGCCTTTCAAATATTATTTCTTATTGTCACAAACTATTAGAAATTAATTTGGAACAGCTTTTCTTAAAAAATAAATTTAAAATTTAAGCTTGTTACGGAATCTTGGGTTTTTAAGTACATACTTGTTAAAACAGATTACTTGGTTATATGAAAAAGCAGTACAATTATTTTTTGTTTTCTTTCTCCTGATTTAAAGGCCAAGTGTGGTCTTGGGGTGATGGAGACTATGGAAAACTGGGAAGAGGAGGCAGTGATGGTTGCAAAACTCCCAAGCTGATAGAAAAGCTTCAAGATCTGGACATTGTGAAAGTACGCTGTGGGAGTCAGTTCTCTATTGCTTTGACCAAAGATGGCCAGGTCTACACCTGGGGGAAAGGTGACAATCAGAGACTTGGGCATGGGACAGAAGAGCATGTTCGATATCCCAAACTGCTGGAAGGCTTGAAAGGTGATTATCAAAGTTGGAAATATTCCAGAGCACTTTCTGTTGTTGGAGCTTTTTACCCAACACAAATGAACTCAACTTTGGGTGATGATACTATGTACTCAGTCATATTTTATGCTGGTAGCACTGAAAAAATGCATTTCCCATCACTTCTGCATTTACACCTACAAGATTTTAGCAGACTTCAAGACACTATGTTATGACTACTTCAAATGCTGCATGTTATGTGTTCTCTTTGTTCTTACTGCTTTTCTTCTTTTGGGTTCACAGAAATGTTTGTTTAAAGCAAGTATGTTTGCATGTCATGCAAATATATATATACATAATATATGCTTAGATTAAGGCAAGTGAATGGAATAAATGAAAATAACAGGCAACAAATAGTGTCATTAACGTTATGTTTGGCTTTTGACTTGTTTGCAATAGAGTGAAAATGATTTCTTTAATTTGTAAGAAACATGAGGTTCTGTAGGGGCAGATGAGAAAGTGCATTAAAAAAGGTTTCTGTCTTTCCTTTGAATTACTATTCATATATGTTGAATAATGTAAATGAGAATAACTTTAGAGTCTCTTGTCATAGATGGGGAGATCTTTAAATACCTCTTTCCCAAAAAAGTTTTTAAGTAGACAGGACACAAAGTAGATTTTTTTTAAAACTTGTAAGCTTACGTACTTACGTGTATCTTGGTTTATGCTTTGCTGTACCCTTCCAATCCACTGCTGAGGCAGAAGTGAGACTCTTGCCATCCCTAATATGTTCCCAGTTAAGCATGTTTGTAATTAGCGTAGTTTTCATTACCTCTGCTATTTTTCTGTCAGTGATTGTAATATCTGAGTTATATTTTCAATATCTAACTTTCCTACCAGGAAAGAAAGTGATAGATGTGGCAGCTGGATCTACCCATTGTTTAGCACTGACTGAAGATAGTGAAGTGCACAGCTGGGGAAGCAATGATCAGTGTCAGCATTTCGATACTTTGCGTATCACTAAGCCAGAGCCCACAGCTCTCCCGGGGTTAGACACAAAGCATATTGTTGGAATTGCTTGTGGGCCTGCTCAGGTAGGTTTTATTTTTGAATTCTTTGGTTTTACCTCCCACTGAGGTTGGTTCTGTATTCTGTTCCTGGTCCTTCACTATGTGCTTGCATGACTTTTTGTATTCTTCCTTGTTCTGAGTAAATGAAGGCTTTGGAAAATACAAAGCTTGTGCAGTTGTTCTGCCAAAAAGGGGTGATTAGCTTTCCCTCTGTTGGGTGTTCTGAGAAGTAGCTGTTTACCTGTTTTGTTTTATGTGATACAGCAATTGAGAAGTTGTCAGCAGAACGTTTCCTGTGGCAGGAATAGTGAGAGACCTGGTATGACAACACATTGGAAAAAGTGATAAGAGAGTTCTGGATCTCTATGGATTTATGTAAATGTACAAGGATGCAAGTAGAGCATTCTCTTTGACAGCTGTGCTGATATTATTTGCATTTCATCTATCACTCTTTGAAGGCAGATTTAGCTTTACATTCCTATCTGTAGTCAGTGTCATAGTCAAAAAATAACTAACTGTGCAACTTTGTGTATTGTTTCCGTTGATAGAGTTTTGCTTGGTCATCGTGTTCAGAGTGGTCCATAGGCTTGCGGGTACCTTTTGTGGTGGATGTTTGCCCCATGACATTTGAGCAGCTGGATCTGTTACTGAGACAGGTGACTGAGGGAATGGATGGGTCCTCTGACTGGCCTCCTCCTCAGGAAAAGGAGTGTATGGCTGTGGCAACATTAAATCTTCTAAGACTTCAGGTACCGTCAATTTCTTACACTTTGGGCAGTCATTGAGCTGAATGTTTTCGCTAAATTGCTTGGGTGGAAACTATAACCTTTAATGTGCCTTAAAACACTTCCATTGATTTAAAGAAGTGAAATAACTACACTATCATTTTGTACTCTCTGAAATTTGGCATCTAGTGGTTGTTTTTTGTTCTTCTTGACAGCTTCTGGGTTTCATTAAGAATGAACTATAAAGATATCAAAATTAAGCCTTGTATAATCAGATTTTGAGCATTTTTATGAATTTTAAATAGCATTTTAAAAAGTGAATGACCTCTTTAATTGGTATGTGGCAGTCACTAAAAATATGCTATTTTTTTCTAGCGTTACGTAGTGATGCAGAAACAGTTTAGGTTATTCTTTAGGCTTACTTCAGAACTTTGGGGCTTATAGCTGCCATTCATAATCTTTGAGTATTGGTTTAAATTCAGGATGTAGTCAAGCCAGCATTTCCCTTTAATTTTACAGATTTGCAGGTGAAAGTTCGTATCTTGGTCACTGAACTTACTTGCTGCGGGAGTGACTTTCACCCACCCACACCAAGTTTGTATCACTTGTTAATTAACAAGTTTTTCCTCCCTCCCCCACCCTTTTTTTTTTTTTTTTTTTTCCCCCCCCAGCTTCATGCTGCCATTAGTCATCAGGTGGATCCAGAATGCCTTGGCTTAGGTTTGGGCGGCATCCTGCTCAACAGCCTGAAGCAGACAGTGGTGACGCTGGCCAGCAACGCCGGGGTTCTGAACACGGTGCAGTCGGCGGCTCAGGCGGTGCTGCAGAGCGGCTGGTCTGTGCTGCTGCCCACGGCCGAGGAGCGCGCCAGGGCGCTCTCCGCGCTCCTGCCCAGTGCAGGTCCGTCCTCAGACTGAAGTCTCTTGGTTTGGGCCTTGCGTGTTGACTTCATTTATAGCTTCTTCCGTTCTTAGTTTCAGGAAATGAGATGAATGTTAGCCCAGGACGTAGATTTATGATTGACCTCTTGGTGGGCAGCTTGATGGCTGACGGAGGCTTAGAGTCTGCACTGAACGCTGCTATTACTGCAGAAATTCAGGTATGGTTCATCAGCTTTGCAGTTCAGGTTCCTCCGCAGGGTACTGGATTGGAAATTTATATAAATATATGAATAATTGTGGCTTCAGTTGTGAGCTGTGAAGCAGCTACTGGTATGTATCCACCGTGGTTTTGTGGAGTTCCCTTACTCTTTTTGACCTTCACCACCCTCATCCCTCCCTGTAGAGGAGATGAATCCCTCTGCAGACAGCCCTGTGAGGGCCCCCTGGCACTTACCTTGAAATAAGAAAAACTACTTGCTTAGAATGACTCATGTTAGAAAAAATGTAAGCTCTTCCTCTTATCTTTTTAGAATACTATTAGTTAGGTTTGATTCTTTATAATTGGTTGTCCCAAACAAAGAAAGATAATGTAGTTGGCCAAAATGTGTTAACCCTGTTTTCCATTGGTTTACTTGTGATCCCCCCAAACCCTGTTAAAGTACATATGTGATCCCCCATCTTTGGATTTGACCCCTTCATGGACAATAATAAAGCCTGTGGAAAAAGTCTGAGCTGCTCTCCCACTCTTTTTATGCTGGCTGGAAACTACAGGCTTCTGTGAGAAACCATGAAGCTGAGTGCCTGAAAGGCCAGCACTCACAAACCTTGTAACTCTCCCCTGCCCGACAACAACAGGGCAGGGGGGACAAGGAAAAGTTACACCTCCCTTCTCCTTTCTTCTTACATTAGGATTGTTTTTAAAAAAACGTGCCCATGTGGTTGTTACAGGATATACAATAGGCATTTTGTTTGGCAGGAATCGTTTCATTTTTGCAGTTGGTAAAAGTAACTTGATCTTATTGCCATGAGTACTTGTTAGCAAAATGTTTCACGATCATAGTGGAAGTTGGTGTGTTTTCTTTAACCTGATTTGCTTCTTTAGGATATTGAAGCAAAAAAAGAAGCACAGAAAGAAAAAGAAATTGATGAACAAGAAGCAAATGCATCAACACTTCATAGGAGCAGAACTCCACTGGACAAAGACCTTATTAACACTGGAATCTATGAATCTGCAGGAAAACAAAGTTTACCCTTAGTTCAGTTAATTCAGCAATTGCTAAGGTAATTGTTTGGAATTTCTTTAACTTTTGTACAGAAGATGTATTTAGCTGTTCTGTGAACTAATCAGCTAAGCAGTGATTAATTTTGGCTCGCAAATGAAGTCTCTTGCTAGCATTTTTAGCTCCTCAGAATTAAAAACATTGAACATTCTTGTAGCTTATCTGCAGTTCTGTTATGTTTGCTAAGGAGCAGTGTTCTATATACTACATTACCCAATTTTAGAAAGACTGCCTTGCTTTTATGGATTTTGATGCTTCCTCTCTGAAAGAAGTATCTGAAAGTTTTTTGTACCGGATGTAGGACAAATGTTTAAAAGAGTGTCCTTACAAAGTGTGAGAATCACCACAAATTTGTTTAGAACTGAGTATTTTGTTCTGTTTGTTTAGAACTGCCTCAAGGAGACTGTAAGTGGGGGAAGAAACCTCAATTTTAAATTCTTTATGGAGACTTGTGAATGAATGCATGACCAATTAGGTTACTGAGAGCAAAGCTGCATTATATCAGCCAGAGGAGCTATCAAGGACTTAACACAGAGAATGCATAGCACAAAATAATTATGAATTTACCAAGAAATTTATTTTACTTTTTCACTTAACTGTGATGGCAACCATTTAATTTAATCAGTACTGAGATTCTTTTGAGCTATGTAGTGTCATGGCTTTCAGTGCAGCCTCTCATTGAAGATTGTCAGATTGTGTTTCATAGTGAGTGATGACAGAAAGCATAAACTCGAGGTATTTTACAAATCCTTTTAACTAAAATGTATCCACAGGGCCATTGACTTTTTGATTACTGCAATGCAAAGGAGTGAAAGTTCTGTATATAAGCTTTGCAGAGGTTTCTTATGTATTTATGTAAAATTGTAGCAAAAGCTTTAACCCATGGACTGTGGGCTTTCTTTACTCGGAGCTCCCCTTAAGTGATACTTTTATACCACTTAGGAACATTGCTTCGCAGACCATAGCCAAACTAAAAGATGTTGCTCGTCGCATTTCTTCCTGCATGGACCAAGAAATTTATAGCAAGGAGAGATCTGCTTCTCTGGACCTGTTGCTCCGTTTTCAGCGTCTACTTGTTAGCAAACTTTACCCAGCAGATTGTGTCGGCCAGGTCCCTAATACTTACAGTAAGCTGTGATTTATTTTTTTTTTTTTAAAAAAAAGCAAATTACCTCTGACCTCTCCCCAAGTATTTCTGTAATAGATTTTACAGGATAGCAGTTTCTTATTTTAGTTTATCTTTTTGTCTCATTTATCAGCCTAGGTGCTGCCTGAACTTTATTTATTTCTGTTTATTTCCATTGTTTTCTGTAAGTGAAGTCTTTTTTTTGGTTAGGTAATAGGATTGACATAATAAACTTTTAAAAAATATTTTAAAAGATGTGATTTTTTAAATTAGTGCTAGTAATGAGTGGCATAATTTCAGGAGAGTTTGTCATCTTTTGAAATCTGTTTCTCAGATATGACTATGTGGTGATTTTCTGTGCTCTTCCTTTATTTTTATACAGGTCCTGACCTCTTAGGTGTTGGTTCTTTACTGAAGAAATACACTGCTCTTCTGTGCACACACATTGGTGATATACTTCCTGTGGCAACCAGCATTGCTTGTACTAGTCATAGGCATTTTGCAGAAGTATCTTGTGTTGTGGATGGAGATTTAACAGGTAGGTTTTTGCTCATTGTCCTATTTTCTTCCCCTTCCATGGAATTTTAAGACTTCCTTGAAAGTTCTAAATGGCTAAGAAGGAGTCAGTTTAATTTTTTGGTTAATGGGAGAGGAGGGAAAATCCAGTGAGGAAGGCTAGAGATTTGTACTCAACACTAGTTGAAGGCGGAATATATTAATGGTGATTTACTTCTGCAATGCAATAAATGTAGAACTTGAACTCATTGTCCATATCTTCTGCGTTTGTTTTTTGGTTTAGGCATTCTTCTTCCAGAACTGGTGGTTTCTATAGTGCTACTCCTCAGTAAAAACGCTGGATTAATGCAGGAAGCTGGTGCTATCCCTCTGTTGGCTGGTCTGCTGGAACATCTAGACAGATTTAACCACTTAGCCCCTGGAAAGGAAAGGGATGACAATGAGGATTTAGCATGGCCAGGAATAATGGGTATGAACTTAGCAGTATCTGGACTGCTTTCATAAAGTAGCTGTATGAAAATGGTGGCTGTTCATGGACTAGTCTGAGAAAGGGAAGCTTACTTCGCAGTGCAAAGTTTTCTTAACCAAATTATGTGGCAGTCATGAGGCAGTATTTATTTCTTGTCAGTACGTTCTTAAGGAAGTTACATATAGAGGAAGCATTAAGCAGAGTACAGATGCAGTTTTTTGAGAAGTAGTTCACATAATTCTGCATTTTGAGTTGCAGTGAAAACCTGAGTAGTACATCTAGGCATTTTCTTACTAATTCTCTCTGTAATACAAAGGATGAGTAATGTGAAAGCTTTGAAATAACAAATTTTATTTTCTCAGGGCACTTAGTAATATGAGCTGTATCTGTGGTCAAAAGAGAGCCTTCTTTTATATTACAATATCTGAATTTCAGCTGAAATTAAATATGCAATAGATTCCTTGCAGGCAAGTGAGTAATAAAACCAAAGTAATTCAGTGGAAGAACTGATTTGAGCAGTGACTTAGCAAAAAACTGATCGTTCTGCCCCACCTCCACACAAAACAGCCATATAGCTGGGCAATGCTAGGTGACATTAAAGATTAGTGCATAAAAGTATACAGTATTCAGACAATTTAATTGCACAATGTATAGACAGGAGCATAATAATGGCTACTTTTACTTGGGAACATACAGAAAAATAAGCAGCTTTTGAACAGATGTGAATAATTGAATTAGGCAACCATTAAAATAATGTTCCCGAAAAACCCCTTACTTTATGATTTCCTGTTGATAAATTCTCTTTTCTGTTTTATATGGATAGGTTCATTTTTTACTGGCCAGAGTTGCAGAAATAATGAGGAGGTGACACTTATACGTAAGGCTGATCTAGAGAACCACAACAAAGATGGAGGATTTTGGACAGTGATCGAAGGGAAAGTGTATGATATAAAGGACTTCCAAACCCAGTCTTTAACTGGCAGTAGCATACTTGGTAAGAATTTTCATCTGACTTAAAGACACAAATTACTTTTGTTTCAAAACCAGGTGAAATTAACAGATTTGTAGATATTGTGTATTTACTACTTCATTTCTTCATTAGCTCAATTTGCTGGTGAGGACCCAGTTGTTGCTTTGGAGGCTGCTTTGCAGTTTGAGGACACACGGGAATCAATGCACGCCTTCTGTGTTGGCCAATACATAGAGGTAAAAATGTTACAATGGGTAAATGCTTACTGAAGCCAAGCATTGTGTTGCTGTCAGATTTCTTGTTGGGGCTCAGTTCTAGCTTGCAATTGCTATTTCTTTTGTGCAGCCTGACCAGGAAGTGATTACAACGCCAGATCTCAGCACTTTGTCATCACCTCTGATAGACACAGAACGGAATTTGGGTCTTCTCCTTGGACTGCATGCTTCCTACCTGGCAATGAGCACGCCACTTTCTCCTCTGGAAATTGAATGTGCTAGTAAGCAGGATGTCATTTTGAGCTTTAAGAAGTGATAAATATTTGTCAAAACATGCAACAAAATGACAAAGGACAAATAGGTTAACTGAAAATTTAGCACTTGTTTAGACTTGATATCCTCTGTAGGAGTTCTTTATTCTTAATGTTAACGGCCACGCTCATCAAGATCCCAGTAATTTAGCAAGATTTAAATAAGGATTAGGTAATTTTGAGCAGTTGAATTCAGAATTTCATAGTATGCAACATAAAATAGAAAATGATGCTACACAGTCTCCTATCTCACCAATTTGTTGTCAGTTAAGAGTGCCTGGGTCATGGGGTGTTTGTTATTTTCTTATTGGGTGTCTTGGTTTGGTGAATAGAAGGTATAATTCAAGACTAATGGCAAAAAAAATTGCTAAGGCCCTATATCTCTTAAACGGATGATGGCTGCCCTGTTAGTTCTTTCTTGGTTACAGAACTCTTTTTCTTTCCTGTGAAGAAGTTTCAGCAAATGAGGAAATTGCTAAGTGTTGTTGAAGCCTGTGAATGCATTTTATTAGAGGAAAGTGAGTCTTGATAGCTTCACCTTTGATCAGAATATTCACTCATGTTTTCTTTATTTTAGAATGGTTGAAATCATCGATCTTTTCTGGAGGCTTGCAAACTAGTCAGATTCATTACAGTTACAATGAGGAAAAAGATGAAGACCATTGCAGCTCACCTGGTAACACTACCCCACATAAATCAAAACTATATACACACCGATTAACTTTGAGTGACCATTCACAACCCTTTCTCCAAGCTATTGCAGATAATAATATTCAGGATCACACTGTGAAGGTAAGCCCTCAGTGTTTCTGTGCACACTGTTTCTGAAGGGTGGTTGTTGGTGGTGAAAATTCCCCAGAGGTTATAGCAAAACAATTAAAAAAGTTATTTCAGAATTACTTTCTGTGAAAGGAATGGTTGAGTACTGCTAATGGATAAAATGTGTATATTTCACTTAATAGCATAACAGTATGTTATTTCTTCAGAATTTTTGAGTGAGAGAACTAAAAAATTTGAATATTCTTACAAAAAAATTAGTAATGCATTACTTTTCATGCCAGGTTTCAGCAGCATTGAGAGATCCTGCTTACCTCCAGTTGAACTGAGATGGAGTTTTTTTGTCAGGATGCAAATGTATTTTATGTTTTAGATTCACATATGCCTTTGTCTTAAAATGCCTTTGGGCCTTGAGGCTCAGGTTTCACATGACTGAAATTGTCGATATTATGAAAAATCCCGTGATTTACATTGTCACTGTCTTCTGTAATACATTCAGATTTTCTCACCCTCTGAGTTCAACTCCTTAATGAAAAAAAACCAACCTAGATAAGTCTTTGGAATAGTGATGATGATGAATTATGATTTATCAGAAGACAGTGGAAAATTGTGTTAGGTGACCTGACTAGCTCATGAAGAGATCAAAGCAGTAGTAGCTTTATTCCTTGAGTCATACATTTCTCTCTTCATACAGGAGAAGGGATGTAGGGTATTTATAGTATTGGATTGCAGTTGCTGTGTGTTAAATTGCCCACACTGCATATTGTATCTCAGCAATGTTAGTTCAGATTGTGGAGGTTATTCAGTGTTATTTAAATGCTGCCTGTGCTATTTTGAGTCCTTCCATTATATTTTAGAACTGAAGTTGAACAGAGGCTGTTGTGTTTTCTTAGGACTTCTTGTGTCAAATAGAGAGATACTGCAAACAGTGTCACTTAACAACACCGATCACATTCCCTCCTGAGCATCCTGTGGAAGAAGTAGGACGTCTGCTACTGTGTTGTCTTCTGAAGCATGAAGATTTGGGTGGGTAGGCTTGTGCTGTATTTGTTTTGACTAGTTCAAACTCTGCTTCAGATGTTTTTGGAAATGCATGTTCAAACATTGTCTTTTCCCATTAAGGTCATGTAGCGCTGTCTCTTGTTCATCCTGGTACCCTTGGAGTTGACCAGGTGAAGCACAAAACCTTACCAAAATCTGTAGTGGATGTGTGTCGTGTTGTCTACCAAGCAAAATGCTCACTGATTAAGGTAAGCCTCTTTGCTGCTGAAGTTCAGAATAATTTTCATTAGAAGTGTTTTATTTAAAAGGCATATATTGTTAATTTAATTGTGTATTGTACAGCAATTTAATCTTTCACTGTCTTTTGTAGACACATCAGGAACAAGGGCGTTCTTACAAGGAAGTTTGTGCTCCCGTCATTGAGCGTTTGAGATTCTTATTCAATGAGCTGCGTCCTGCAGTTTGCAATGATCTCTCTATAATGTCCAAATTTAAACTTCTTAGTTCCTTACCTCGATGGCGAAGGGTTGCCCAGAAAATCATTAGAGAAAAAAGGAAAAAAAGAGGTAAGGCAGAATTAATGTTGTATTCTCCTTGAAACAGTGGAAATCCATTTTATTTCAAGGTTTGCTGCTGTGAGACTCTCAGGTAAAGCATCAAAGCTATTTGGTTTCTGCTGCTTTTTCATGAAGTTTTCTAACCCAGTGGTTGCATGTTAGATCCTACAGCAAGAACTGGCAAGCAAAAGTGTCAAGTTTAGTTGAGATGTGTTTCTTCATGCTCCAGTGTATTAAAAATGATCCTTCAATGTCAGACTCTCTGAACTGGTTGCAGTAACATTCTACTGGAAGTGACATTTTTAGAAATCATGTTTTATTAAAGTGTAGTCAAACAGCGATTTAACTGGAAACAAATTAATGTTGTGAACAGACACCAAACGGCTTTTCGAGTTTGTCTTTAAAGATAAAAGCATATTGCAGGTAATACCAGAGTTAATTTGGTAATAGTTGGATACAGAGTTAACCAAGACTACATTTACATTTTATTACGGATAGATCTTAAACATTGTGTGTGCTTAAGTTCTCATGCAAACCTGAAAATGTGATGCTGTAAAATCTAATCAGACTGCATGAAAAAATAATACTCTCGTTTTATAGTGCCAAAAAAATCTGAATCTGCTGATGTAGAAGAATCCAAAGTAGGAAATGAAGAGAGTGATTTAGAAGAATCTTGCGTGGTACCTCACAGTCCTGTACCTATAGATAAAAAGCCTATACCAATCAAATCTCCCAAGGTAGGATATCAGATTTTGAATCAACCTTGTCAATAAAAATAACAAGAGAAAAAAGAATGAGTGAAAGCATGATGGCCATAACTTGACTTTAATAATGGTGTTTGGGATGTATAATTAAGTATGACATGTTGTTTCAGTGAAGCCTGGAATGATTTTTAAAAATAAGGTTGTTCTATGTATTGAGTTTTTGTAAAGATACCGTCTCTAATTGTAAAATTAATGATAATCTTAGATAAAGTTTAATTTCAAAATATGAAGTTGTGATGGATTACTTCCTCTTTTTTTGAACATTAACACATTTGAAATTTTATGTAGCAATAGTAAAAAAGATAATGAGTTAAAATAATAAGCTCTTTCCTGACTTAGAGGAAGTTTTCATTTCCTCCCCTGACCGCCCCAGTATTTTAAATCTGGAAATTGTTTTGCATGAAATAACTTAGGTTTTCAGTAATTTTATAGTTTAAAACGTTTTAACATTCTACCTTCTTGTTTTGCAGGATAAGTGGCAGCCAATTTTGAGTACAGTTACAGGTGTCCACAAATACAAATGGCTGAAGCAAAATGTTCAAGGCTTGTATCCACAGTCTGCCCTCCTTAACACCATTGTTGAATTTGCCCTTAAAGAGGAGCCGGTGGATGTAGAAAAAATGAGAAAATGTCTATTGAAACAGGTAACATGAACAAAAATGTGCCACTTACATAGCTATGACAATTATTAACAGTTTATATAAGTATGACAATTTGTTTTTTTCTCTTGGACAGTTGGAAAGAGCAGAAGTTCGTCTGGAGGGAATAGACACTATTCTGAAATTGTCAGCTAAAAATTTTTTGCTCCCATCTGTGCAGTATGCTATGTTTTGTGGATGGCAGAGGCTTATTCCAGAAGGAGCCAATATAGGGTAAAATTTCTTGTTGCTTTTGCTTCCACAGTTGGTTAAGAAGAAAACAATACTTATTTTTGTTGTTGTTTTACTTTGAAGGGAGCCTCTTACTGACTGTCTGAAGGATGTTGATCTGATCCCACCATTCAACAGAATGCTGCTGGAAGTAACTTTTGGGAAGTTGTACGCGTGGGCTATTCAGAATGTCCGGAACATCTTGCTAGATGCTAATGCAAAGTTTAAAGAACTAGGTGAATCTTACCTTGTTGCTGTTTTCTGCAGGGAAAACTGTTTCACATTAATATTATTGCCTTTTTTTTTTTTTTTAAGTTCCCAATAATTAGGATGTTGAAATCAGTTCCCTTGATTTGTGTTGGGAATTACTTTGACTTTGTTCCTGTGTGTTGTTCCAACCTCCCCACTCTGACCTTGTGTTAACTCACTTTTCAATGTTTGTGTATGTTGCTGATTTCCCAGCAACAGGTGATTGATTACTCGTAACATCTTAGTGTTAAAGTAGTAATTATAATCAGTTTCTTGGAACTTCTGCTTGTAAGTTCTCAAAGCCAAGCAGGGAATAAAAATTATTTTAAACCATCAATCAAACAAATCTATAACCTATTCTACTGTAGCTCTCAAATGTCAGTTGACTTTGTTATTTATACTATGTTTGAACTAGGTCTGCAGCCTGTTCCTCTTCAAACAATTACTAATGAGAATCCAGCAGGACCAAGTCTTGGAACTATTCCACAAGCCCGTTTTCTGCTGGTCATGCTGAACATGTTGACACTGCAGCATGGTGCAAATACCTTGAGCCTCCTCCTCAATTCTGGCATGCTGGCCTTGACACAAACCATGCTGCGGCTGATAGGTACAATTCTTCCTTCCTTCTTACTTGGAAGAAAGCATTTATTTTACAAGTCTCCTGTATTTTTTACCTGTTGGTGTACTCAGATTACAGAATCACTTTGCTTCTTGAAGATAGTGCTTAATGCTATTTTCCTTTACCCTGGTACAAAAAACACATCTGTAAGCATGATTGAGAAAGAGGTTAATTTAATTGCAGCCTTTATTCAGTCTTTCTTTTTTAATAAAGTGTTTGCTTTGACCATCCTTCGTTAAAATTTCAGTTAATGTGTAGTTTTGATGGAGCTGTTGGAAATAAATTAAAAATGGGAGATTTAAATTTGAAGTAGTAAAAACTGCCTGCACTCTACTCTCCATTTCATTTATTCTACATATGAAAAATGTTCCCAGTCTGCATATTTAAGCTTGAATCTTTCTTTGTTCTGTTACAGAAATTCTCTGGTGTGTTTTGCTATGATTCAAAATGCCATGTTTTTTCTCTTTTTTTTTTTTTTGTCTTAGATAATAGCAAACATTTGTTCCTGTAACTTGTGTTTAACTGGAGTGTACACTGAAAGTTTAAAAACAAAAATTCTGTTTATAGAACCATTGAGCCAATTGTGTCATCATTATTAATGTCTTATTTGTCACTTGTTTTTTCCTTCAAAATTAGATATTTCAATTCCTGTGCACTCAAAGCAATTATACCCAGTTTTCTAAAAGGTCATTTGACTTACCTGCAAGTCATACTTCCTGTTTGTTACTGCTTTAATATTGCAAAGTTTATGTGCCTGTAAGTTTACGTGTGACAAAGATACTTACATACACATGTAGCTGGATTTAATCTCTTTCATGTTTTTTCCTTGTTAGGACCCAGTTCTGATAATATTGAAGAAGATATGACTGCCTCTTCTCATGGGGCTTCTGCTACAGTCCTAGAAGAATCAAGAAAGGAAACTACACCTGTTCAGCTCCCTGTTTCTGGACCAGAGCTGGCAGCCATGATGAAAATTGGTACCAGAGTGGTGAGAGGGGTAGACTGGAAATGGGGTGATCAGGTACAACTTTTTTTCATACAGGTTTTGGGTGTATTATTATCTAAAGTCTCTGTTCAGTGGACTGTCTGAAGTTCCTGGTCAATCAGACTTAAGGGCGTTTTACATTCCAAAAATGTTGAACTAAGGATAAGGGAATTTAAGAGAAAATAAACCTTGCATTCCAGCTGGTCCTCAGAGATCAAAGGGGCTGGTTGCAGCTGGGCTGAATTTCTGATTGTAGCCCAGTTTAACATTGCAAGTCTGGCTGAGTTGGGAGGAGAGCTTGCATGAGCGCAGAAGCACAAATAGTGCAGTTCTGTGGATGTGATGGATTCAGTAAGGATTTGCATGATCCCATGTGTTTCACAAATAGTGTGGTTAATTGAAGCACCAGAAAAGCAGGCTCAGGATTGCTGGTGATAAGTGCACTAGTTACAGAGTGGTGGTATGTGTTGTGACAGAAAATATAGTAAGAGATCTAATAGCACTATATACACACACACACACACCCCTGTATGTCTGTGTGTAAGTAAGTTACTATTTCCTGGTGTTCTCCAATGCTGTTAGAGATGCAAAGCTCAACATAAAGGCTTTTCTCTGGGAAAAGAAGAGAGTAGTCTGTCAACAGATCTTGAGCAGGCAGGTTTCCTCCTCTAGCCCTTTTTTTCCCTGAAGCCACACTTTTATACTGTAAATTTTGGCCTGTCCCAGTGGGATGATACAATCATGTTATAGGTGGGGTTTGGTGACTTTGGCCATACATGCATTTTCACACATCCAGTGTTTTCCTTTGTCTGCATCCTGAGGGATGCCTAAGTTAGTAATAGGGCTTGATGAGGTTACCTTTTGTCAGAATTCACAGTTGACCAGAGGTAGAATGAGCACTTTGGTCCTCCTCCATCTGCTGAGGCAGCATTAGGGGGTCTCTGACCTTCATCAGAAGGTGTTTGTGTGCATCCTTATCTCCTGAACAAACTGTATTTATAACAAGGCTTGTTTTTCATGGTAAAGGGAGTGTGGTTGTTGGTTGAACCCAGCTGCCCTTCTGTCCTCACTGAAACAACATTGGTGCACGAGAGCTCTGTGTCACTCGTGACAGGCCTTGCTGGAGCCAGGTGCAAGATTAGCAAGAGGCACAGCCTGTTTTTCACAACCAGCTTTAGCAGTCTTTCACAGTCCTACAGCAATGCTGTGCAATTCTGACCATTTACCACAAAAGCCTTGGAGAATTAAAATATTTTCATTATTTGTTTAACGTCATTTCTGGAGATGTTTAAAATTATGTTTTAGTGAGACTCTGCTAATTTATCATTTAATAGGAAATTGAATAGCTTATTTGCTATAATAGTATACTATGTAGGACATAACTTCTACTTATGTAAGACATAGTAAAAGAGATCCAATCATTACTGCCTAAATGTGCAGCTTACTGGGGTGATCATTTTGAAAATTGTGAAATGCTTTCTAATTCATGCTTGGTTTTTGAAATCCCGTTGAATGTTTACTGCCTAATCATTAGGTTAGCAGCAAAAAGGAACAATTGCATTGTTATTTTATGAGCTTTGGGTAAGAATTAGTGTTGTTGATTGAGTAACTTGAACCTCTTTCTTCTGTCAGGATGGACCCACACCAGGTTTGGGTCGTGTGATTGGAGAACTGGGAGAAGATGGCTGGATTAGAGTGCAGTGGGACACTGGAAGTACAAATTCTTACAGAATGGGAAAGGAGGGAAAATATGATCTCAAACTAGCTGAGCCACCACCTGCAACGCAGCCCACAACAGACGATTCAGACACTGAGGATGATTCTGGTAAAAAAAGATAAAATTATAAAAGTGGAGGCATAGTTTCAGTTGAATTTTGAAATTGGTATCTTGTAATATAAAACAGTTTTTTCACAGGAGCAAGTACTTCATCAAAGAAGATTCATTTAATAGGTGTACACTTCTGAACAGAATCTTAATATAACTTCACTGTGAGAAAGGAAGATAGACAAGATGGTGTCACATTTGTTGCATGTTCATGTGTCAGAGAAAGTAGTATTATTCAGTTGAAGTAGTTTCAGTTATGGATACCTGGAGGTATATGTTTTACCATATATTAATAAAACTCTGAAGTGGGATTTTTATATGGCCTAATAATACATTTAGTCAGAGTGTTTCCCTGTTCTTTTGAGTTCCTTTCAGCTGGGCACTGCTAGAGAAAAATTTGAAAATATATACACAAAATGCCTGGTTTATATTTTGCTCTTGGAGTTGACAGTAAGCAATCTTCTTCATGTCAGATCATCTCAGAAAATATTTATGACAAATCATTCACATAATGTTTGTTTGAGAACATTCGTGAAATAAAGTAACTCAGTATTAATGTATTCCTTTGTCTTTTGTGTCTCCCTTCAGAAGGAGAACAAGTTGAAAGGAATCTCCACCCTACTTCCATGATGCTTACAAGTACTGTGAACCTGTTGCAGACACTGTGTCTCTCTGCTGGTGTCCATGCTGAGGTCATGCAAAGTGATGCTACTCGGACTTTGTGTGGTCTTCTCCGTATGCTCGTGGAGAGTGGAACAATAGATAAATCAGGTACATTACATAGCAGCAGTCTGATTGAGCTCTGTGCTTCTGTTTTGTGCTTTGTTGTCTTATAAGTTTGTAAACCTTTTCTTACTAGTTTTTAATCTTTTTCAGGCCAAAGGCTGGAAAATGCATCTTCAGAGCTTTTAAAATCCTAATTTTTAAAGGCAGTATAAGTGATGCTGTGCATTCCTAGAATATAAACAGTAAAAGCAAAAGAAATGAATGAGATATGAGTTGTTGACTTAGACAATCAATTTATTAGCAACCTTTTTGTGTTTGGCAGCTGTGTGTGTCATACTCCTTTTTGTAGCTTTTTTGTAATTTCAGAGCTAATGCTGTTAACTACTTTGAAATGAGGAAACAGTGTAATGATGAGAATTGTTTTAAAGGTATATTCTGTAAAATTAATTACAGGCTCTAAAATTGAAATTAATATTCATGTAAAGACAGTGAAATAACTTGGTGTTCTGATTTGTCCAAAAAAGCCCCACGTAGCATATAGAGAACTACATAGCTGGTGAAAAAGTCAACTGTTACATGTATATATGTCTTTTTGTTTTTAGCTTCCTTGCCAAATAAATTAGTTTATAAAGAACAGCACAGGAGTTGGTGCACGTTGGGATTCATTCGAAGCATAGCACTCATGCCTCAGATGTGCAGCACTCTTAGTACCTCTCAGTGGATAACTTTGCTAATGAAAATTGTTGAGGGGCACGAATCTTTCACTGCTGCTTCACTACAGAGACAGGTAATGTGTGTGTTTCCCAATTAATTCAATAGGCAATAAAAGGAGTAGACTTTAATTGTCTTAAAAAGAAAGGTGTATCTTACAAAACAGCGGGGAGATGTCCATAAATCAGTTATTAGCTTCTTGGGAAAAAAATAACATTTTCTTTATATTTAGGAATTACTGTTTTTAATTTCCATCTCTTGAATTTTGAGCCTTCAGGATACTGTGGAGTCCCTTGTTCTATTGAAAGAAAGGTCAAAATAGTGTTCCAAAATTGTGCTTCAGAAACTCCCATATAATGTTTCCTCTGAGTTGAATAAATGAAAGAGTAACAGTATGGTTAGGAAGAAGTTATATTTCCTTTAAAGTTACCAAATTATGTGTTGTCTGCTGTCCCTCCTTCCATTGGAAACTGTTCATACTATTTAAATTAGTCTCTCTTAAGAAACTACATCTTTGCATCTTACTTTGGTATTGTATTTCCCATGTCATCTTCCCCTTTTCTCATTTCTTCTTTTCTTTTAATTTTTTTTCTCTTTTGCTGTTCCTTAGCATCTTGTTAGTGACATTTTTGTGAGACTGAAAAGAAAATTTATTATGGAATAACTCTGCCAAATTTTAAGGCTTGGGGATCAAATGATCATTCTTATCCTTCATAAGCCATCAGCATTTGTTAACTAAAGCCTTGTGTCATAAAGGCCTGGTAATTTTTGGGTGATCTTCCAGTAAATTCTTGCCAGCACTTTTACTATATTGAGACTTCTATCATCATCCAGGACTTAGTACGGTAGAGTCATCTGTGCTGTTGAAGGAATACTCAGTAGAAATGACCATTCCTTATGTACCAGCACCTAACTTAAGGACAGTGAAAAGATGAGACCTTGAAGTTCTATGAAGACATGTTATTGGCAGAAGATTGCAAGAGGAGAGTTCTCTTTGCTGGTAGTCACTTGTATTGGTCTTCTGGGTAGAAGATGAGGAAGCTCAAAACCTGAAGTTTGAGCCAAAACCCAAAATATGCAACCCTCTCTGCTCTTTGACACTGCAGTGCTGTACCTTCCCCTGTTCCTTGTCAGTCCTGCATGGAGTGTCTGGGTTCAGAGATGCCAGTGTGTTCCTTCTGGACAGTGTTGGAGGCCCTGTTTTATAGTGGCTACTTTTGAGTGTCACTGTGGCTGCTGTTGCCATTCAGATTTATATCTCATGAATTTCAACTATTATAGCTTCTTTGCAGAACACTTGGAAACTTCCATTCTGAAATACGTCTTAATACTAATTTCTGAGTCTTCAATCTGAACAAATTTCCCCATTCTGTATTGTTATTTTTCCTATTTGCTTTTGTTTCTCATTGTGCCTGTATGTCTCATGTCATAAGTATTGAAGAGATTGCTTCACTGAAGTAATGTGCCAGTAGAGTTGTTACTGTCTCTGAACTGCGTCCACTTACTTTAAAATATCCCTTAGCAAACTCAAGATCAGTAGCTTTGTAATTTTCACAGATGGAAAGAAATCAGCATTGTAGGAAGAACTGCAAAGGAAAGCAGACTTTAAAAATGTCATTCTGTACTTACTATGTTTGAGAGTTTTAGTATTTGGTGATGCGGACTAGAATAACACTAATTTTGTTCTCTTTTTAGATCCTTGCTGTACATTTATTGAAAGCAGTACTTCCATCCTGGGATAAAAATGAAAGGTCAAGCGACATGAAATTTCTTGTGGAAAAACTGTTTGGATTTTTAGGGAGCCTGCTTAGTACTTGCTCTTCAGATATCCCACTACTCAGAGGTATTTTCCCTTGGTGGCTTGTTTTTATGTATGGGGAATGTGTGCATTAAACTGATAACTGTTGTGCCCCTGTTTTTTTTTTTTTTTTTTTGCTATGCTGTCTTTCCAGAATCTACTCTGAGGAGGAGAAAGGCCAGGCCCCAAGCTTCTTTAACTGCTACTCATAGTAGTACTTTAGCAGAAGAGATAGTGGCACTACTGAGGACGCTGCATTCGCTCAGCCAGTGGAATGGACTCATAAACAAGTACATCAACTCTCAGCTAACCTCCATCACCCACATCTTTGCAGGAAAACAGTCAGAAGGGGTAGTTTCCACGTTTTAAAATAAGCTCATTTTTATAGCAATATTTGTTTTGAAACTATAAATACTAAATCTTTGTAAACAATATTAAGCTTAATATTGAAACCATTTTTCTATTTTTATATATATTTGTGTTGTAATTTTTAAGTTGCAGTATCTGTGATTAACTTTGTATTTTAAAGCAGATGGAAGGGTATGTTTTCTCCCTACAGTTAAATTTTACTGTTGTTTGTTAGGCTGTGTTGGATGACTACTTCCCTGACACTGAGAATCCAGAGGTGGGAGCTCTGATGGCAGTCTTGGCTGTAATTGGTGGCATAGACAGTCGCTTGAGACTGGGTGGACAAGTAGTTCATGATGAATTTGGAGAAGGCACGGTGACACGCATCACCCCGAAGGGGAGAATCACTGTGCAGTTCTACGACATGCGAACATGTAGAGTGTGCCCCCTGAATCAGCTGAAACCAGTAAGTTTGTTTTATTAAGGCTTTCATGTTCGGAAGGTTTAAAGCTCTAATATGGACCAAAGAAAATGTTTGTTCTTCATTGGATAAATACACTGACATTTGACACACACAGTGTTCTGAATGTACATGTAACATGGTTCTCCTGCAAACTTCTGTAGGACCTTTAAATCCCATCCTCATTTGCTGGGGAGGTGAAAGGAAGAGGGATTTAAGCTGAAATTGTTTGACTTGAAGTAAAATCCCAAGTTACTGTAATGTGGTTTATAGCTCTTAGATGAAAGGAGCTTTCTGTTTAACTTGATTGGCTAACTAATGTAGAAAGTCTTGGGTATTTGGAATTGAATCTTGATTTGGTTGATACAGCTTTAGTGAAGGAGCAGGCCAAATGCGTGGTCTGCTTCAGAGTCTTGAGTTATTTCTTGTTCTGACTCTGTTCTGCTTTTTCACCAAGAAGACCTGCAATTGTGTGGTACAAATACAGGCTTAGGAGCTGTGTTGGGAATAGAAATCCTCTCTAGTTGTTCCTGGTCAAAAGCAGTAAGACAAATGCTACTTTTTCTCTTCTGCAGTTAATAACTATTGAAACTTTGTAATGACTTTTTGAGATTTTAGGAAAATGCTTGCCTGTATTTTTTGTTAGTATTTTTTGTCTGGTTCCTCCCCCACTGTCTAGCTTCCAGTTGTGGCTTTTAATGTGAACAACTTGCCTTTCACTGAACCTATGCTATCCATTTGGGCTCAACTGGTAAATCTGGCTGGAAGTAAAATAGAAAAGCAAAGAATGAAGTCTCCCAATCAAGGTCTTTCAGGTACAGTTGAGTGCTTTTTGCTGTTTGGCTTCTTTAGAAACAGATGAATACTCTGAGAAAAAATACTAGTATCAGCAAACACAGATAAGGAAAAGGGTTTCCTGTAACCTTACCTGTTTTCTTATTGAACCCTGGATAATAGACAGTTTAGCCAAAACTTGCCTAGACATGTTTAGCTAGATGGTGAATTGCTCACTGTAAGTGAAATGTCTTTGATGGGAAGATGTAATAAGGTTTGGGAGGTTTGGGGCCCTTACCCTACTGACTTGTTTAAAATACTGGATGCAATAACATCTTAGCTGCTCTTTCTGTGTTACAAATCAGCTGTATGTTTGTCCAGGGTGTGACAAGTAGGAAGGCAGTATTTTTAATACCATGAGATAGACAATGTGTGCAGACTTTTTATCCATGTGCTGCTTAAACTGACTCATGTGAGCAAAAATACACAGTGAGTTAAGATGTAAAATGTTGTTTGGGCTGAGGTTATATGAATGGTAATCTTTCTTCTCTAATACAAGAGATTTCTAGCACTAATGGCTGCTTAATATTTCTGATAGGTCAAGTTGATCTGGATCTGCTGCGGTGCCAGCAGTTAAAGCTGTACATCCTAAAAGCAGGACGAGCTCTGCTTTCTCACCAGGATACGCTGAGGCAGATCTTATCTCAGCCAGCTGTTCAGGAGTGTGCATTAAATCCTGCAGGTATTCTGAAATGCTACCTGACTGTGCTGATCGTTGTTCAGATGGTCCTTGGAGCATGTGACCATAGCCCTTGCTAGTGGCTGTTGGATGGTAGAAATTCAGTTTGCTGTCTAAAGATTAAAAATTAAAATTCATGTATGTTTAAGCTCCTATGTTAAAAAAGTAACTTCGGTTTTGAAAACTAAGAATGTCAAGTGTTTGAAGCTTGAAATACTGGAGTTAGCTAAATTTATAGGTTTTCTATAGTTAATAAGTGTTTTTAATAACTTTAAAATACTTAATACTTTTTGCAGTGGTTTTATTTTCCTGCTTCAAAAGTTAAAATTGGCTATTGATTTTACTTGAAATGTCTTGCAGTTTCCAGTGAAACAAGTATAGAAAAACAATTTCTTAAACATGGTATTAAAGGAGTTAAAGGAGTTGTAGTTCTAATAATTCAAATTATTTCTTCTGCATATAAGAATAAATACAATAACTGTGTCAGCTTTCAGGATAGCTATCAATGTCTTTAGAATATGTACTAGTTCTTTGGGTATTTGTGAAGCATGCAATATCTTTAAATAGAATAATATATTTGTCTTATATGGATATTTCTGTGGGGCTTTTTGTTAATTGCCAGATTTTAGGTCAACAGAATCTACAGGTTTTTGTTTTTTTGTTTTTTTTGTTTTTTTTTTTAAGAACGGAGCATGGTTTCACTCTTACCATCATTTTTAAAGGGAAAAAAAAGCACTTTTCTTTTAAACCAGAACAACATATGTTGATGACTGTTAACTGGTTTATTATTGTTTAATGAGGAAGGAACATTTTTGTGTGATAGTAACAGTAAAGATTTAGGAAACATGAATGTTTATGCCAGCAGGAATAGAAAATAAAATATGAAAGGTGCAGAATTGTGAGTAAGTTGGTTCAGTACATGTATCCTGTTCTGAAGGGAGAAGGAATACCTAAAGGGAGCTCTTCCCGAGAGGTACGTTATGGGGAAAATAACCCCAATAATTAGTGTGTTATATTTTGAAGGAAATACAGAAAGCATACCACCGTGGTTTTGGAATCACTAAAATTCTTGGTAGTCTGCATGAAGTGGTTTATCCTGGAAGTGCCTCCTATTACTAGACTTATTGCAAAAAAGGTGGACTCAAAAGACACAAGTTGCAAATTCCTTGTCCACTGAGTAGTTTCTGTTAGACATGTCTTAGCTGTATTTTAATAACTATATTGTTTATCTACAAATTTTGTGCTTTTTTTTGTACGGAGATTATGGTACATATGGCTTAATCTTAACTGCATTCTATCTCTGGAGAAGAAATATGTGAAAAATAGCAATAAGCCCTAGAATAAGTTTCCTGATTGACTTTGTTACATGGCTTTGGTTAAAATAATGTTTTTCTTTTAGAGGATGGAGCAGCTGCCTCTCCTGACATTGGAGATATGTCTCCTGAAGGACCTCAGCCTCCCATGATCCTTTTGCAGCAACTTTTGTCAGCTGCTACGCAACCATCACCTGTGAAAGCCATATTTGACAAACAGGAGCTTGAGGTACAGTCTTTGTTTTCTGCTAAGTAACCCAAGAAATAACTCTTGATAATTCACGTTCCAGTTGAAGCCTATTAAACTATAACTTTAAAAATGAAGTGACACTGAACCCTTTTGGACAAATGGTGTTTAATTGAAGGCATGCACGTTCACACACACAAATGTACTAAATATTCTTGTTTTACTTGGACTGATTGATTTGTTCTCCTGTAGGCTGCTGCTTTGGCAGTGTGCCAGTATCTGGCTGTAGAGTCTACACATCCTTCAACTCCACTGTTTGAAGACTGCAGCTCTAGTGAAGCTACAACACCCATTACAGTGCAACATATCCGACCCACAAAAGTGAAGAAACGCAAGCAGTCTCCAATTCCACCCCTCCCCATTGTAGTTCAACTTATGGAAATGGGATTTCCTAGGAAAAACATAGAATTTGCACTAAAATCTCTGTCGGGAACCTCTGGAAGTGCTTCTGGATTACCAGGTATTTTTTTTAGTAAAATTAGTAATATTAGAATGAGAAGAAGAGAGAAGCTGAAGGAGAATCAGTTGCAAGCTGATTAAAAGTACTTTTGTGGGAGCGGTTGTTATCCTCTTTTTTGGATACAATCTTAGAAATGTCAGAGAATCCCTTGGAGATAAACTGAGTTTTGTTTTCTGTGTTAGGAGTGGAAGCCTTAGTTGGCTGGTTGTTGGATCACCCTGATGTTCAAATTACGGATCTTTCTGATGCTGATACTATCTCTGATGAATATTCAGATGAGGAAATAGCAGAAGAAGTGGAAGAAGCTGAAGCTGCTTGTCCTGTTGTGAGTATTAACTTGGTAAACCTAAGTTATTCTAAGTAGCTGCAAATTTTGTAATTCTTCCCTTTTTGGGAAAATGGCGAGAGTACAAGGACAACCTTCTGTCCCAAGCTTTCAAAACAGTAACAAGGCTCATGTTTGCCTTGTGTTTCTAAGACATGACATAAAACAAGTGAGAATAATCCATAAATACTTTGTGAGTTAGCACAGGTGAAAGTAGAATACGGGTAGATGTTTCACTGGTGGGAGCTTCAAGTATCCCTGGTAGATGCTCTTAGTTTCTTCAAAAGTAGTTGATGTTATAGTGTAAAATTGATAAAGGAGTTCTCCTTTATCTTGGTCTGAAAAACAAACCTATGTTACCTACAAGGAAGGACTTCAGAACTAGTGACTAAATGGCAAGATAGTCTATTAAATAACTTAGCCTTTTCCTTATAAAAACTTTTTCTACTTACTGATGATAAAATTACTGTTACAGTGCCTATTGAGTGTGATAGCTTTAATGTTTTATATTTATATTAATCTTCTGTTGACTTTCAGAACTGTTTCAAAAAAAGGACTTGTCAGTAAAATTAAATGGGTTTCATATTTCTGTTTATCCTTGAAGGACTTAAGTTGACTTTTCTTGCACATGTGGGATTTTGTAATTAAAATTAATGCATTATATTTTGAAGGAAATTAACTTGACAGCTTTTGGTATCTGTTGGGTTGTGATTGTTTTCTTTAAAGAGCCGAGCTGCTATTAGTTGCTATAAAGTTGTTTGTTGCAAAGGCAGCTCAGTCTCAAAAGGCAAAGAGTCAAAAGCATGAAAGTCCATGCTAAAGTCTTTTTGATGTAGAGTCCCAAATAAAAGTGAAGTCCCAATTAGAAGTAGAAGCTGCTCCGCTTAAGGTCCTGGTCCAGGGCTGATGTTGCTGCAGCAGTTCCTGTCTTCTTCGGACGATGATGATGGCAGTGAGGAGAGAAGAAAAGTGAGAGAGCAGGAATAAAAGCAAAGCCAAGCTCTCCCCAATGCATAGATTCTTATATACAAGTTACTTAAAAAGCTAAAGACATGAACTTGAATAATTTCTTCTTAACCTATTAGAATTCCAGTTTCTTAGCACGCCAGGTTACATATAAACTACGCATATGGGCTATCCTGTTCTATCTAAAAAGTGTAAGAAATATTATTACTATAGTTTTATTATGTCTAAAGCTATGTTCCTGGAGCCTCTATTGAAACACTAGTATCTAGGACTATGTTTTTCAACCTTCACTAGAACTCGTGCTTCTGCACTGGCATCTGAGGCCTTTATTCTCTAAAGCACTTAAAAATGACCCTTACTTACTTGCTTTCTTATTCTAGAACTTAAACTTACACCTCTGCTTTGTGTGAGTGGCTTAGTATACTTCAGTCCATCCAAAGGTTTTAATTCAGTTCCTGCACTCTGATTTCTCTCTGAAGAATTCAGAGAGACACTCGATTTGCAGACTCCAACAGGTATCTTTATCAGTATTGCAGTGAAAATCTGCTGTATATGCCTTTAATGAAAAAAACAACATTTAATATGCAGAACAGACCAAAGTTTTCTGAAAATTCCCCTTATAGCTGGGATGCAGTAGTTCTCTTAATAAAATATAAGATAATCAAATCTTGAAAGGAATAATTTTTAATAACTACAAAATTTTAGCTTGTTTTTTTTAAGAAGTACTTTGTCTCATTGTACTGTCTTAAAGAAAAGTTAGTAAGCTTTAGGTTAGAGTTTACCCTTCACCACTTTTTTTATTTTAATGTTATTCCTCTCCCAACAAATGTCCTAAGAAGTGGAATGTGAATGTGTATCTTCAAGGCTAATTAAAGTAGTGACAAATCCTGTGTGTTCTGATTTTCCTTGGCAATCAGGTGTCATAAAAGTAACTTGCAGGTTCTTTCAAACATCTTGAAAATTTGCATCTATGTTTCTTGATAAGTAACTTTGGAAACTAAATTTAATGTAAAATCAAGTAGATCATATATGTTATCCTTCTAGTGAGTTGGTGTACTGGTTTGAAAAGCAAAACCAGTGAGACTTCAAGTCAGTAATACAATTTTTAATAGGGAAGAGAAAAAAAAGGAAAAACAAAATACATGCGATAATAAAAATAAAACCACTGACAGAGTCAGAATACAACCTGATACCCTGTCAGTCAGGGTACTGGTGCAGTTTTCCTCCAAAGGGTCCAGCGATGATATGGAAAAAGCCTGTTTTTTCCTCTGGAATCCAGTAGAAAAGGCTGCCTTTGGCGTTCTAAACCTCAGTTTTTATCTAGGTAGGAAAGGCTTGGCTCGTCCTCCTGGCTGGAGCATCTCCCAATGGGATGATGTAATCTTACCAGTTACACAGTAGGACTCAATGGCCCATTAACAGAAGATACTTCCCACAGAGATAAGGATAATCACCCTTCTCAGTTATGGCCCATCAACAGAAGACATTTCCCACAGAGATAAGGATGATCACCCTTCTCAGATGGTAATAGAATATGTATCTTGTATTGTAAGCCAGGACAGTTGGCTATGTTGAAGTTTTTTCCCATTTTGGCATGCAGCTGGGATATTGCTTGGGTTTATTTTTGTTGGTTTATCTTCAGTCTTTGCCAATAACTTTATCTGAACTGAACATGAATTTTGTAATTTTTTCATATTAATTTTGGACTTTTTTTCCAGTCAAGTGGTGCTGTTGTAACAGAGAGCCAGACCTATAAGAAACGAGCTGATTTCTTAAGCAATGATGACTATGCTGTCTATGTTAGGGAGAATGTTCAGGTCAGTATGATGATCAGAGCAATACAGAAACTGCTTTTCTGTTGGTACTAAAGCCTTGACAGAGCTATTGCATTCTATTCTCCCTTTTTCCCTAGGTGGGGATGATGGTTAGGTGCTGCAGAACCTATGAGGAGGTTTGTGAAGGAGATGTAGGCAAAGTTATTAAATTGGATCGAGATGGATTGCATGACCTGAACGTGCAGTGTGATTGGCAACAAAAGGGTGGTACTTACTGGGTCAGATATATCCATGTTGAGCTTTTAGGTAAGTTCACTTCTGACTGCTTTTTTAACTAAAAAATTGAGTGGTAGACTAAGGGAGATGTGTTTTTGGAGGGGGGAACCCCACTGACTGTACATTTATTCTTGCATCTGCTAGGATTCCCACCACAGAGTTCTGCCTCTCATATCAAGATCGGTGACAAAGTGCGTGTGAAAAGCTCTGTCACCACACCCAAATACAAATGGGGATCAGTTACTCACCGAAGTGTGGGCATCGTCAAAGGTAATGTGTACTCCAGATGGGGCTGGGGAGGTAATCAACTCAAAACCTTGCAGACTTTCTTCTAGACACACTTAAAAGTCACAGATTTTTGTGGAGTGTTGTATGATGATAGAGAATATAGAATACATTTGAAGTCTGTGGTGAACTCATAGACACGTACTCTGTGGCAGCCCATTTTGTTAGCGTGTCCATCTGCTTTTGAGGTGCTTCATTTGCACACAGTAAAAGTCTTTAAGCAGCTTCCTAGTGTAATTCTTTCATACTTTGGATGAGCCACAGATGATTTTGGTTTAAGAAGTAATTGTAACTTGAAAGTTTCATAAAGAAGTGAGGAGGAAGTGGGATGTGCTGGTGTCAGGCTGTAAGGGATACTATTGAAGTAATCTGTGGAACACAGGTTCTTTGAAGGGGTACAGATTTTGGTCATATTCTGTTTGTGCTTAGAAGTACGTGCTTGTTTGGGAACTGTTTCTAAAAAATATAAATCAGAATGGAGGAATTAAAGTGGAATACTAACTACTCTAAGCACTTTTAGCTTTATTTTATAGAAATTTGCAACACCTTGTATTTTCTCCATGTTTTTGTCACAGCATTTAGTGCCAATGGGAAAGATGTTATTGTAGATTTTCCTCAACAGTCGCATTGGACTGGCTTGTTGTCAGAAATGGAATTGGTCCCCAGCATTCATCCTGGAGTCACGTAAGTGATGATTTACTTTTATCTTAGTGTATAGAGATTATCCTTTATCTTACTGTCTTGATTCTGTCACCTTGTCTCATCTGAACAATTAACTTGTACCATATATATATATAATTATTTGTTCTTTTGTCAAATCAGGTGTGATGGCTGTCAGATGTTTCCTATCAATGGGCCTAGGTTCAAATGCAGGAACTGTGATGATTTTGACTTTTGTGAAACTTGTTTTAAAACCAGAAAGCACAGCACCCGACATACTTTTGGCAGAATAAATGAACCAGGTAAGTTTTGTAGTCTAAGTGTTTCTTAGGTTAATTTAAAATGCATTTAAGTTGTTTCGAAAAAAAAAAAAAGCTTTAAGTTTCAGCTCCTTAATGGGATGAAATTAGTGTTCAGAATGACCCCCTAGACAATAAAACATTCGTAGCACTGCTACAATTGCATATGATGGACTACAACAAAACATTAACCCCCTAAGTCTTTTTTGTAGTGTTAAGAAGTTTTAAAAATGTCTGTGACAGTAACTCTACATGTGAGAAAGGCATTTACCTACACCAAGAGTAAAATGTGTAATTTTTGAATCCTCCTGCCTTTTGCAGTCAGCCTAAATGTAGATAAATGGAATCCTCATGGTGCCAGGGGCAGCTGGCAGTATCTAAGATACCTTCTTATTTTGTTACTCTTATTCTGTTGCTCTTCAGCTGTTTTTCCTATCAGTGTGTGTTGACTGTTGCCTCATTTCCTCTGATGTGGAGGCTCCAGAGGAGTGTGGTGGGAGATGGAAGCCTTTTAAAAGACTCATAATCTGACTTTTTTTGTCCTAGGGCAAGAGCAGGTGCAACCATTTTAGCTCCAAAAATTTTGGGCTTTGATATGTTTATGTTGTTATGCAAAACTTACCTGACATTTCCTTGTATTTCTTTTCTGTCCACCTATCTAACAGTTAACCTTACTGTAGTATTTGCAGGATGATGCTGACTTCTGGACTAAATTTCTTTGTATTTACACATTATCAGTGTAATTGGTTTGGAAAATGAATAAACCTGATTTCCCCCCTAGAGATTGTGAGCGTGGATTGCATGTGCATGGTGGTTTGTCTAATGGGCAGGAGAGAAATTCCCTTAATAATTCAGTTGATACAGCTGTGCCACTAGAATGGTGTGAATCTGTAATCCTTCCCCTTGCTCTGTGTAGGGCAGAGGAGTTACAACATTGTTTTAATCAAGATTTCTAGATGCTACAAAATAGTCAAGGGAAGTGGAAGTCAGGTTTTTGCAGGGAGGAAATCTGCATCTCACTAAACCACTTTCTTCTGGAACAGGATTTGAATTTTCCAATGTACCAACTTTTCAATTTCTGTTCTTTGGTAGGGGATTTTTGTTGAGGTTTAGTTGCATGTTTTTCATATGCTGTAGTAAAAAATTCGTGTGCTGTGGGCCTGTATTTTGAATTACATATCATCATAAATTTTGATCTGTATTTTAAAGGGAAGGACATTTTCAAGTAGCTGTCTAGTCAAGAGCTTGTAAAGGTGAAACCCCTTTAAAAAAAGGAGCTATGCCCTTTAAGTATGGGTGTTGTATACTGGGTAGTGTCACCATGCCAGTGTGATATGCACCTGTCTTCTAAATGAAGCCTGCATATTCAAAACATTGGATTTGTTACATTTCCTTTCATCCTGCTTATGGGTTCCAAAGAAGGAATTTTCTTTGAGAGGTGCATGCTTGATGTGTCACTTAACCACGCAGGTCAGTCTCCTGTGTTCAGTGGGCGTTCTGGAAAGCAGCTGAAGAGACGGCACAGCAGCCAGCGGGGAATGTTACTGGATGATTGGTCGAGGATAGTCAAGAATTTGAATGTCTCATCCTCTGTGAATCAGGCTTCCCGTCTTATTGATGGCAGTGAGCAGTGCTGGCAGTCTTCTGGTTCACAAGGAAAGGTAACTTTTAACCCTAAATGCTTTATTCTGGTGTACTTCATGCTTAAAAGGATCTCCCCAAAGCCTTCCCTTCTCCAGGCTGAACAAGGCCAGCTCTCTCAGCCTGTCTTTGTTGGAGAAGTGGTCCATCTCTCTGATTGCTTTTCTGGCCCTCTTCTGCCATGAGGGGTTTTTTTTACTGAGGACCCCAGAGCTGGATGCAGTGCTCCAGGTGGGGTCTCACAGGAGCAGAGTAGAGGAGCAGAATCCCTTCTTTTGATGTGCTGGTCACTGATCTTTTGATGCAGCCCAGGATGCAGTTGCCTTTCTGTACTGTGAGTGCACACTGGTGACCCATGTGCAACTGTTCATGCACTAGAACCTCCAGCTCTCTTTCTGTGGGGCTGCTCTCCAGCCCCTCATCCCCCAGTTTGTAAGTATAAGCAGGATTACCCTTCTCAGATGGCAAATGCCACGCTTGCCCTGGTTAAATTTCATACAAGTGGTGATTATTCAGCCATCTAATCTGTCAAGACTTCTCTGCCTTGGAGGGGCTCAACAGCTTCTCCTGGTTTAGTGTAATTGGCAGAGTTGCTTAATGTACATTTGACTCCTGCATCCAGATAATTTATAAAAGGCACTGTTGTTTTGTTTATGGTTTACCAGTTGCACTGGCCTGTACCAGTGCTTTGTGACCAGCCTAGGCACCAGGATTTGCAGCTGGGCATCTGTGCAGTGTGTTTTGATGCTCTATTGATGGCCATGCTGAGAATATCCCCAAGTACTCTTACTCAGGTTTTCTACAGACTGTAGCCTAATACTTACATTATGTCCCATTACTTAACCTCCAGTGGTACTGTGCTTTTTGTGTTCTCAGTGGTGTTGGTCTTGGCTGAAATAAATTTACTGCAACTGTTTCTCTTGTAATTGGACGTAGGACAAACAATAAGTTGACAAGGTCATTTCCATATGGCCAGTTGCCATATATTGCAGCTGTTTGGTACCATTCAGAGATTTTTCCATTCTTTATTCAAAGCCATTGCATACATATTCTTGTTAATCATATGGCGGTTATAACAGTACTATCTAAAACCAAAATTCTCTGTTTCCACTAGCACTGGATTCGCTTGGAGATTTTTCCAGATGTTCTTGTTCACAGACTAAAGATGATAGTGGACCCTGCAGATAGCAGCTACATGCCCTCCTTAGTTGTAGTTTCAGGTATGTGTATGTTCTCTAAGAAGTAAAAAAAAAAATTTTTCTTTGCACCCAACAGCAGGTACTTATCTGTTTTTTTTTTTTGTTAATGTAGTATTCTGTTTAACCTGCACAGTGCCTGTTGTGAAACAAATGCCATATTCTAAAATGTTTTTCATTCTGTGTTTTGTTTTCTAGGGGGAAATTCCTTAAATAACCTTATAGAGCTAAAGACAATCAATATAAACCCTACAGACACCACAGTGCCTCTACTCAGTGATTGTACTGAAGTAAGTGAAGTTCATGTGTGAGTTACTCTTGTGTGCAACAGAAAAATATTGTGCTGCAAGAGATGGATAAAAAGCATTGTGGTGATCATTAAAGCCTGGTGTTTTATTTTTCCTCTTGACTTACCAGTATTTCTGACAAGTTAGTAAAGGTAATTATTCTAAAAAGTTTTACCATAATCATAAAGTAATGCTATAATAGACTTAGATATTTTAGGGGATTTTGTGTAAATCAGTACACCTGTGAAACAGTAAGATGTTCCAATAAACTTAAATTTTGGGGATAATTTTGGATAGCAGTTCTGATCTTTTCTAGCAACGACAAGGAGAAATGCATAATGAATTCTATGAGATTGGGAGTGAAGTTTCTCATATGAATGAGGCCATATGCTAATGATAAAGCATGAATTATTTAGAGCTGTAACAGGCGTTTAAAGTGACAGATTCATTTTCTTGAAGTGACAAAGTCAAGCAAAAGTTCTAATTCTTTCCCATGTTTTATGAAGTTGCACAGAACCCAGAAGATGTCAATAGAGTATTTTTCTTCTTAGTACCACAGATATATTGAGATTGCAATCAAGCAGTGCAGAAGCTCTGGCATTGATTGCAAAATACATGGCCTCAGCATACTGGGACGCATACGTGCTGAGGATGAAGATTTGGCTGCAGTCCCTTTCCTGGCTTCTGATAATGAGGAAGAGGATGATGATAAAGCTAACACTGGGAGGTAGGTAA
Source organism: Cinclus cinclus (assembly GCF_963662255.1). NCBI lineage: Eukaryota > Metazoa > Chordata > Aves > Passeriformes > Cinclidae > Cinclus > Cinclus cinclus. The sequence goes on from NC_085047.1 coordinate 85,175,656, forward strand.
CTACAGTGGTGAAGGCAGGGGGAAATGGTTAAGAGCCTTAGTATCTGTATATTCCTATGACTCTGGAGATGATTGAGGGAAGAGCACATTAATTAGGTTGAGTGGTAGTGAAGAGAAATCAATATCTTAGTTTATTGGAATTGTAAGTAGATCCTTTGTTAATAAATACATTCTGTGAGATGATCACACTGGTGAGGTGTAACATTCTGTATGACTCATCCCCTTTTGTAGCATATGTGGGGTTGGAAACTGAGCTAAAAGCTTGATGTGCTTATATTTGATATGTGGCACATGGTTTGATTTTTTTTTTTTTCCCCAACTGTGGTAGGGTAGTTTGAGTCCTGAAACGGTTCCAAACTGTAAAAATCAGAAAATACAGTAAAAAGGTGCTTATGCTACAGCATGCTGTTTGCTAAACTGACCATGGTTTCTTTTCTCAATATGTTCAGTCTTGTTAGAAAGAAGGCAGCTGGGCTTGAATCAGCAGCTACAATAAGAACCAAAGTTTTTGTTTGGGGACTGAATGACAAAGACCAATTGGGAGGGCTAAAAGGTTCCAAGGTATGTTGTTTTCACGCTGAAGTACAAAAGAGAAACAGTGAAAAATAAAATGTACAAGTTACACAACCTAAAATTAATTCAGACTTAATCAGAATTTTCCAGTTTATTACTGAAAGCTACAAAGAGTAGGTTTTGGTGGCTTTTTAGTGTTAAGACATGTAGATGTCTGCTGGGTGGAAAATTGGAGAAAATTTGCATTTTGGTTGGTACTCTGAAATCTCTGATTTTTAGCAGCCACTCAGTCATTTGTTTTAGATGATAATGAACTAATTGTTTAAAAAATGTGTAACACTTACATATTCTATTCCTGTTGAGTTTGCATCCAAAAAATGAAACTTTTGCTGAAATTGGTTTCATGTTACTTGTACCTGGCACTGGTACAGTAGGAATTTCAGCCCAGTGTGCAGCTGTTTACATGCAATTTTGTTCTGATACAAGATGAATTTAATTGCAAATGCTTAATCAATTTAAAAGATCATTCATTAATCTGAAAATTATGTTGAGAGCATTTCTTCAATTGATGTGGTAGGAATACAATGTTGTATCCATGGAGTACCTTGAAGAATCAGAAAGTTAGCCTTTTTTGTTTTCTTCAGTTTTCCCAAGAAAGCTTTACTAAAAGGAACTCCTTGTTTATATCACCATTCATTTTTTTCTCCAGTTTTATATTTATCATCGCTTCAGTATTAATTTTTTTAAATTAGTTTTTGTTCTTGGCCTGGTGTAATGTTAATTGGCATGGGTGATGCATCTGAAAGTACCTGTTATCACTTAAGAGCTCTTCTTTTTAGAGTGTAAAACATTGAAGTGAATTGTAATGATTTTTATTTCCTGTCTGCTCTAGATAAAAGTCCCTTCCTTTTCTGAAACCCTGTCTGCCTTGAATGTTGTACAAGTAGCTGGGGGATCCAAAAGCCTGTTTGCCGGTAACATAAGTTTAAAATAAATAAAATCATTTAAGGGCAGAAACAGATTTTGAATAGTGAAACGCTAACAGTGTTTCAAACATTTTTTTTTCTTCATTTTAGTGACTGTAGAGGGTAAAGTGTATGCCTGTGGAGAAGCCACAAATGGAAGGTTGGGTTTAGGAATATCTAGTGGAACTGTGCCTATTCCCCGCCAGATTACAGCTCTCAGCAACTACGTGGTAAAAAAGGTGGCTGTTCACTCAGGTACTGACTGTTGCTATCCTTATAAACATGAATGTAACATATTAAGCCTGAAAATAGTTGTTTGTCAGTTTTCTTGGGTGTACCATATCAGATTATTTTTAAAAAAATAGATACAGGTTACTGCATTCTGTGTGTTGTAATACAATGTCATATTAAATCTAATGACTGTTATTAAAATCTGTGAATTTAGACCATGCAAATTTTCTTATCTGCTGCAGGGTAACTTTGGCGTTTGTGTTTGATTGAAGGAAAGTGTTTCCATTTTTAATATTTCCAAATGGTGGATTTGTTTTTCTCATTTTTTCTTGCAGCTCTGAAAATAGAAAATTGAGTGATTGTTGGCTTGGTGGAGTTTTTTTTAAATGTGCCAGGAGACTTACTGTCACAAAAGTTTTTTATTTTAAATTACATGAAAGCTCCAAAGAAAATAAGTGATGTCTATGCAGGTGAAAGGCATATACAGCTGCACTGTAGAATAACAGCAATGTCAAATTGTTGCTAAGACCTGCTGCTGCCTGCTTGAAAGCTCAAAAATGTTAATCTGTGTTTACAATTTTAGGTGGCCGGCATGCTATGGCATTAACTGTTGATGGAAAGGTGTTTTCATGGGGTGAAGGAGATGATGGAAAACTTGGTCACTTCAGTCGAATGTAAGGATACCAAATTTATCTATGTTTCAGTAAAAGATTTATGTTGACTACAGCACAGCTGACCACCACTATTGACAACAACATTATTTTTAATATAGTAGGAATAAAAAAATATGTTGTAAGAGGACTTATTTTTCCACAGTATATACCAATTTATGGTGCACCGTTTGTACCAGGCTTCAGCAATTTAGAAAAGAGGCATTCAATTAATATAATCCTTAGGAAGATGGTTAAAGTCTTGACTAGTATTTTCAGACTTCACTGATGGAATTCTGTATTTTTGGACATGCAGTTTTTAGTTACCTTTATGGGTTTTTTTTTATCCTTATACCTTTTTCATGCAGTTTTTTATTACCTTTATTACCTTTGGTTACCTTTATGGCTTTCAGAGGAGTAAAACCATAGCAATTTTATATTCCTGAGCTGTAACAGCTCTAACAGTTCATCATTAAAGGTGTGATTTTATGGCCCTTCTCTTTAGACTTCAGTTCAAAGACTTGTTAGCCAGAAATAACTTTTTCCACTTTTTGTAATATGTACTGTAATCTTCCACAGCTTGAAGGACAGCTTTGAGAAAAAATTGAATTTTCTTAGATTTTACTTTGTATGTACCTACAGAACAGTATTTTGAAAGAAAAAACCCTGCTGAACAAAACCCACGGGTTAATATTTTTGTCATTCTGGTACATTTTGAGGACCTGCCCATAATACATACAAAATACATCAGATGGTTAATATGTTACAGCAAGTAAATGTTTATAAGGCTGGGTCAGACTAATGAAACAAGAAGTCCAAATGAGAGCAGTATTACTGTTTATTACTCAACTGCCTCATGTTTTATGTAATTTTACTGAAAGTGAGTTTGGAACTCCTGGACATTTCCCAGTAGCAATATTTCCAGAGGCCAGGCATAATTTTGTGGAATCTTGTTAGTGGTTCTTGTAGAGCCAATGTTAGAAAATCCTGAGTGGAATCTTTTTTTTGGAATTAAGAGAACACTGTAACCACATGAAGAATAAATGTTAGCAGTACTCACATGAAAGTCTAACAGTAACTTCTAGTTTTGATTTCTCTATCGTGAAGAGCAAAGCTGGGATGTTAGTGTCATCTCTTAATCTTACTGTATGTCCACTGCTAATAAATCACTCAACTTTGGGCAGTGACAGGAAATTGGTTTTCACTTTCTATTATGCGCTGTTTAATTGATTCATTGCATTAACATTTTGAATTTCTCACCTAAGTTTGGCAGCATATACATAAAATCTTCTTTAAATAAACCTTGAGGTACATTAAAATAGTATAAACTCTGAATTTATGGTGCTGCTAAAGAGAACATCTTGGAATCAGAATGTTGCATACTACTTTATCTTGAGGTTACTGTTAAGTTATTGCACAGTTCGTATTGCAACAGATGGGGTGTATTGTGTGGCTGTTTCATGATTAACACAATGCGTTTGTTGTTCCTTTTCTCCAGGAACTGTGATAAACCCAGGCTGATAGAAGCATTGAAAACCAAACGCATCCGTGATATTGCCTGTGGCAGCTCCCACAGTGCTGCTATTACCTCTAGTGGTGAACTGTATACCTGGGGTCTTGGAGAATATGGAAGACTAGGACATGGAGATAATACCACGCAGCTCAAGCCTAAGATGGTAAAATCAATGTTTCTTGTTTCTGGTGAAATGCAAACATTTTTAACAAATGACAGCAGCATAAAGCTAAAGTAACAAAATCCACGAAGGCCATATTTAGACATTGTTTTGGAATGATCTAAATTAGGTTTTTGTACCAATACCTCCAGTGAAAGTAAAGCTATTTCAGAAAGGCCAAAAAGATCCAGGGTCTTTCTTGGAAAGTGATGTAAATTGGCAAGTGCTGATTTCAGAATTCATGTGCTGTGTCTTTGATACACAGCTGGAAGCTACCATGTAGCAATGTTGGATTCTGAGCATGGCTGAATACTTTTTTGCTCGGGCTGGGCACAATGACCAAGATGACTCATAACACTTGTGAAGTGTTTGTAAGGTTTGAAAACTTCTTATTTCTTCCCTTTTGTAGGTTAAAGTGCTTCTTGGCCACCGAGTCATTCAGGTTGCCTGTGGAAGCAGAGATGCTCAGACTCTTGCTTTGACAGATGAAGGTAGGAGTATCTTGTTCCAGAAGCTTTCTAGCACATGGGAGTATTGTGATCATTGTTTGACCTGCAATTTGATGTTTGTTAGGTTTGGTCTTTTCTTGGGGTGATGGTGATTTTGGAAAGCTGGGCCGAGGAGGAAGCGAAGGATGCAACATTCCTCAGAACATTGAAAGACTGAACGGCCAAGGCGTTTGTCAGATTGAGTGTGGTGCACAGTTCTCATTGGCACTGACCAAGTCAGGAGTGGTATGGACATGGTATGTTATATTTGCCAGGAAATATTAACAAAGCACTTACTTAACTGTGTGCTGTATTTAATGCATTTTGACCTCATTTGTGCCCGATCTGTATGCTTTTTATAAACTGGAAGCTCTTCCAGGCAATCTGCATCTATTCAATCACTCTAACGCTGTATCTCATAGCATGCTTTCTTGTTTGCTGTACTCTGTTAGAATGCCTGTCTCCTATTGAATTGGTGGCAGAAAGGGAAGATAATTTCTTCTCTTGGTTACCATGAGACCTATAAAGGAATGTTAGGAACGGAGAGGAAAAAAGAAAATTTGAGAGCTATAGCTTGGACTGTGAAGCCTGCAGCTAAAGCAGAGACTTGAGAGTAAGGATGCAGGAGAGTAAGGAAGTAAGCTGAAATTCAGAGGAGATGGGAAGAGCTTCCTTGGGAGCAGAAGAGCATGGCAACAGCTTGTTGTGGCTCAGAAGGCCACTGAGTTGTCAGTAATGATGCCTTGGAGCAAGAATTGGTATGAGATTATCACGGAGACCTACTCAGATATGAGTTTATTTTCCTCCTATGTGCCTGCTTGCTTCTGCTTTGTTTTGAACACAAATCTGGCTTTTTGCATTTATAAACCTTTTGGTAAAATCTGAGAGCTTACTCCATGGCACTAATCTGATCAAGGTCTTACCCCATCCTTGTGTAATAAGACTGTGACCTATTTGATGTATATCAAAGCTAAGTAGACTTAAACCAATCATTTTGGTTGTGTTGTCAGCAGTGGCTGAATAACATGAAGAGGAAATCCTTGAAACTTTCGTTTTTATAAGTTACTACTGTTGTTAAAGGGGAGAGAAGTTTTTAACAGATGTTGTTTTTCAGAGTGGCCTTTGGAAACTGTATTTTTCTTGTTCTCCCTCCAGGTCTTTTTCGGTAGTGACAAAGGGAGCGAAAGTAAAGATAATTTGACAGTCTTTTTTATTAACAACTCATGCCAAAGTTCTTATTTATTTCTTCCTTGCCCTGGTTTTTCTTAACACTTACATCTAGTCAAAAATCTACAGCTATTTAATGACATTACAGGTCTACAAGGAGATTTTTTTTTTGGGTCTGTTTGAGCTGGGGATAGCAGAATTGCTTTTAAACTTTTATTCTTCTTGAATTTGTAATGGTTTGTGGAAAAAATCATCACATCTGAGTTACCACTTTAGGTATATAACAGTACTCTGTGTTATATTTCACTCCAGTATAATATAAGCTTTCTTCAGAAAAATTAAGTGGTGAGCAAAAGAACTGAGTGGTTACTAAAAACATAGTGGAAGAAATATCAGGTCTTTTTTTCTTTCTTTTATACTGACATTCTTGGTAGAGCCATTTTAAGGTGTTTACTTTTGTGCGTGCCATTTTTTTGTTATTTGTTTGTTTTTGCAGTTTGTGTATACAACAATTTTGGAAGAATTTAAATTATGGAGGCTTGAGAATCTATATTAAGGCTTCCAACAATGTGAAAAAACTCAAATTTGAAAACATTTTTAGTTACCCGTGTATTTTTTTTCCATGGGAAGAGACTTTTACGTTAAAGGTTCTGTTGCTGTTAGGTTTATTCTCAGTAGTTAAATAGGCCTAAGTCTGATTTATCAAACCATGTGAATTTTGTGATTATAATTGCAGTATTTCTGCAGCAGAGGAAATTAAATGTAATGCTCTTTCCATATAAAAAATAGTCATAATCATGCTCTTCTGTATTGAGGTAAGAAGCTACAGTGTAATAGAACTGCAGCTATCCTCATGCATTCTTATCCTTATCCTTATTCTTGAAGCATATGCTAGTTGGTGTGTGTGCTTCAGGCAGTGATAAATGAAGTATATTCAGTTGGGAGCCTGCATTAAAGAGGAATGTGTAAACAGTCCAGTTGTCCTGAAGGTTACATTTATTGTCTGTTGCAGGGGTAAAGGGGATTACTTCAGGCTAGGCCATGGCACAGATGTGCATGTACGAAAGCCACAGGTTGTGGAAGGACTGAGGGGTAAAAAGATTGTGCACGTGGCTGTGGGAGCACTCCACTGTCTGGCAGTGACTGACACTGGACAGGTATGTTGTGCATCACATTCCTTTCCCCTCTTTCCTTGGTGCAGAAAGGAATAAACTATTCAGGAAGGAAAGTATAACAGTATTGGTGCTGATTAAATGAAATAAAAACTTCTAATTATATTTATTTGCTTCTAAAAAAGTCCTGCATAAATATAAGCATAATTGTAATTTAAAATGTATTAGTATTTAAAATATTAGTATCGGAGTTGAAATATTTTTGTCATAGCAGCTTTTGTAGTGTTTTCCTTGTATTATCTCATGATCAGTTTTCTGCTTCTTACTCTGGAAATGCAGCAGCAGCCATAGTATTCTGGACAGATTTTTTCAGATTTATCAAAATACTGTTTCAGATCTCCAGTGTAATTACTGAGCAATTAATTTTTCTAACTTACTGTGAACATTGATTGATTCATCAATCAACCGATCAATTATGATTTGGCAAAAATTCATGAATAATCTGGTAAAGTGCTGCTTTGATTTTTTTTTTTTTTTGTTTAATGTATGATAATGCCTGCATTATTTAATGGAGTGGGGGAATGTCATGACAATAGATTGTCTGAAGGGTCCTAGATTACTAGCACAAATCACAAACATGCCTTTTAGGAATTTTTGAGAAAGCATTTGAGTAAGATAAGCAGTGAAGCGAAATAATGTGTGGAAATATTTCCTGGCAGGTTTATGCTTGGGGTGACAATGACCACGGGCAACAAGGCAATGGGACTACTACAGTCAATAGAAAACCCACTCTTGTCCAGGGCTTGGAAGGCCAGAAAATCACTCGGGTTGCCTGTGGGTCTTCCCACAGTGTAGCATGGACAACAGTGGACGTAGCTACACCATCTGTTCATGAGCCAGTCCTTTTCCAGACAGCGAGGGACCCTTTAGGTGCTTCTTATCTTGGTTGGTATTTGTTACCTTACATTGTTTTTTCCTTTACTGCCATTAGAGTGTCTTTTTTTTTGTGTGTGTATGTGTGGTTTAATAGGTGATAGAGTTCAAAATGAAACAGTTTAAAAAAGAATCACAAAACAACAAAATACACACCCAGTAAAAAAAAGCCTAACCAGAACTCTTCATGAAAGTGGAACTTTAATTTAAAAATGCAACATGCTTTCTCAAACACCCTAAGGAGTTTCTCTTTATAGAGTTAATGATAGATGAATGCTACATTAGTCTTCCTGCACATTACCTCTTGTTTCTGAGGTAAGTAACTTAAGAATTAGGGTGTCAAAACAGCAGTGTTTTGTGTTGAATATAAAATCATCCAACATCTTGCTAATTAAGTTTTTTCGTGACCAAGCCAATTTGTACATAATAAATATTCTCATTTTAGAATGTCTGTGTAGGTAAAACTTGTTTTAAGTGCTGATCACTAAAATATTTCACTGTGCATTACCTTAATCCTCATAAGTGAGTGACAAGATCAAATACTATTTTATGAAAGCCCGTGTTGGAAAGCCTCAATATTAACTTTAATATTGTAATTGTAGGCACTGCAGTTTAAGAATCTCCTGTAGAGTTAGTTTCAGTCATCTCTTCTGATTTAACAAGAAATTAGATAAACCATTTCCTTGTATGTGTTATGCCATTAAGAAATGCTTACCTTGTCTTTCCCCCTGCCTCTTTTTAGGTGTTCCTTCAGATGCAGATTCTTCTGCTGCTAGTAACAAAATCAGCGGGGCGAACAGTTCCAAGCCGAATCGCCCTTCCCTTGCTAAGATTCTCCTGTCTCTTGATGGGAATGTTGCCAAACAGCAGGCATTGTCTCACATACTGGTTGCATTACAGATCATGTATGCCAGGTAGGCATGGAAGCATTCTTTTGTCAGAATGTGGCAGAGCAAAAGATGACATATCTTAACATCTATTAGGGACTCTTGAGTCAGGTATCCAATTGTTTTAATAAGTTTGAGCTCCTCAGCATAGGCCTAAGCTTCATTCACATTTTCTTTTGATGTTGATGTTAGCTTTATGTTGTTATGTTCATAAAAGTTTCTCTTGCCTGGGGAAAAAAAAATCTTTCATTCGGAAATGCTCGAGTAAATAATGTAGAAGCTGTGTAAGTAAATCACGATGTATGATCTGGAGGAAGCAGTAGAGGGCAGAGTGGAAATAACAATAAAAATTTGCTGTCAGTGTTAGTAGAGAACAGAGTATTTGTGCTAAAATTTGTAAAGAGAAGCTAAGGCTAAATGTTGAAGCATCAGGCCCAAAGGAGAATAACAAGGAACTGCCCTCTAAATTCTAGGGATTGGAAGCCTTATCTTATTTTATTAAGACATGCTAATGAAATTTTTCAAGTTCAACCAGAGAGTATGATTAGGTTTATGTTAATCCATCCTAAATGATTTCAGGGATGTAGTTGTTGGAGCATTGATGCCTGCAAGTATGATTGCACCAGTAGAATGTCCCTCTTCATCGCCAGCTCCCCCATCAGATGCTACTTCTGCAGGAAGCCCTGCAAATGGAGATGAGTGTGTGCTTGGAGATATTGAGGAGAGGCTGAGCCCAAACCCATGGCAGGACAGGAGAGGGGAGGTAAAGTGTCACATTATTTTTTTCATTAGTTTTTAACCATAAAATTGCCAAATCTCAGTTAGTCTGATAGTATCAGAGATCAAAAAATTCCTTCATGCTCTTAATTTCAGGACTAGGTTCTCAGCATGTGTCAGATTTGAAAAAACTAAGATTTTCGTGTAAGATCAGTTTTGTACTTTCAGAAAGCATTTTGTCATTTAAATGCAATAGTCATGAATTCTAGCAATATTTTGGAGCTATTGGATTCATTTCACAGGAGTGATATTAAAAAAAGGTCAAGAATAGCAGACCATTATTTAATGAAATTCAGTTGTAAACTTAGATGAACTGATGTAGACATGAGGCCCTGAATGAAATTCTACTGTGTTGATTCCCAACTGCTAACAAAAGCAGAAAAAAGAAAATGCTTGCTACTGAAGAGATCTTTTGCATTTATAACCTGTGAACTTGGTATGTATTGTCAGGGACTGCCATTTACTTTGTAGACTTTTCTGCAGGCATGGATGTTTCATTATATGTTTTTTGGCAGCTGGCATTGAGGGGAGTGTTTGCTGTTTTACTCACACTAGAAATGTAAAATAGAAGCTAAAAATACAGGCAGTGATTCTGTTAGTTTTGAACTGTTCGGCTGTTTTTAAACTGCTGCTTTGAGAGCTAGCCCTTCTAATAAATAGTGAAACTCAGAGGTTTTACAGTGCCTTGTTGGAGATTTCATAAGTTATTATTTGTTCTGGCTAGGTTGTTCCTTCAGAAGATGCTGTGACACCGTCTGCTGTAACTCCCTCAGCTGCTGCTGCCTCTTCCCGTCCTTTCATTCCAGTCACAGATGATCCTGGAGCTGCCAGTATTATTGCAGAAACCATGACAAAAACCAAAGAAGTAATGCTGTCAATACTATTCTCAAAATTTAAGTCCTTACCATGCTTTTATCGAGCAGTTTTTCTGGTTCTTTTGTGCTTTAGAAGTTATTCTGTAAATGACTGCATTTTTAAAAAGCTATCCAAAGTCAGAGGCATGTTTGTTGTTCCTTTTGTAGGATGTAGAAAGCCAGAGTAAGGTATCTGGCCCAGAACCTCAGTACTTGGATGAGTTTACAAGTCTCCTGGTACCAGATGACACACGAGTCATGGTTGACCTGCTAAAGCTTGCGGTGTCCAACCGAGCTGGTGAAAAGGGAAGAGATGTTCTCTCAGCTGTGCTGTCTGGCATGGGCACAGCTTACCCACAGGTCAGCTTTTGTTTCTGTTGCATTTTAACTGGGTCCTTTTTATTACTAGCTTGCTGGAATACTTTTTATATTGGAAGTGCGGTTCAGCATCCTGAGAAACTTGTCACACATGAAAATTTGAGTTGAATTTAAATGCATATATGAGCTTTAACTGTTTTAATGGAAATACTGTGTGAATATATATGCATGTGCTGCAGATGTCAGTAGAAGACTAATTCTCCAGTTTTCATGCTGCAATTAGACATTAAGATAGAATGTCTTTGTGTATTGAGCAAGTGTCGGTGGGTATTGGAATGAAGCTGAAATAACCAAGCTCTGTTTAGTTGATGTGTAGAATGTTAGTTAAAATTTTCCATTATGTTTTTTTTTTTTTTTTTTGCATCCAAGTTTATTTTTCTAATTGATGCAGTTATTATTGCTAGCTAAAAATGCTGCTAGTATATTGTATTGTTAAGGATCCTATAATTCTTCTGAACTGTTAAGATTTACATTTTGTGCATTGAAGGTTCTAACTTTTGCAAAGTTTCCATGGGTGTGGGTTTTGGTTTTTTTTTTTTTTTTTTTGGTGTAGTTGGCAGAATGTAACAAATCATAAATTACTTATAGAATGTGTGTTCAGTAATGAACTGAAAGCTGTTTAATATTTCTTGTCGCTTTACCTTTCAGCTATGAATAACAATAAATTTTTTTTAAGATTTCTAAAACTGTTATTCTCCCTGCCCAGTTTGTGGTGATTAGCTATGTATATTTATGTTGGGCTTGAGTTTTCCCAGTCAAATTATATGCATATCCTATGTGCACTTACACATTAATTTTGGGGGGTTTGTATCATTAATAGTGAGTAACTGAACAACTTTGGGTTTGTGTGGGTTTTTTGTGTTTTGGAGCCAGAATTTTTATTAGAAACTCTTTCAAAATTAGTACTTTTGACATTTCCTCTCTAGACAGCGTTTTGCAATATTGCATACTGGTTAATTACTCATACCTTCTATGCTGGTGTATGCTCTATAGCTTGGATTCAACAGTTTGCTTTTTCTATAAGGGAAAACAATTATTTGTGTTTTTATTTACTTACTGAAAACTTAAGTGTTTTGGCTTTTAGTTTGAGGAGTTTTACTTGTTCTAACAATACCAAAAAAGTGTATTTTTGAGTTAATGTGATAGTTTTGGAAATCTGATTCATAAACTAAGTTATTTATTTTAAATTTGGGAAGAGTGGTAATTTACTTAGATTTCTTGTTTTAATTAAATATACAGTTTGTAAAGTGGGTATTTTTCTTTCCTTAGGTTGCTGATATGTTGTTGGAGCTCTGCGTTACAGAACTAGAAGATGTAGCAACTGATTCACAAAGTGGTCGCCTCTCTTCACAACCAGTTGTGGTAGAGAGCAGCCATCCATATACTGATGATACATCTTCTAGTGGCACAGTTAAAATACCAGGTACAGAATTCTTGGAGTTACATTGCTAAAATTCAATTATTTTTAAGCCTGCCTGCATTGAATTGTTGCTTAGCTTACAAAAATAGGTATTGAACTTTTAAAGCCACATTATGTGTCCTGTTGCTATGAAAAAAGTATTTCTTGAAGTTGATTTCTTACATGCTGATGAAAATCTCAGTTCTATACAATATGCATTTCTGGATTCATTGGGTATGATTACAGTTGCATATCATTGCTGTTCTCCATCCAGTTATGAAGCTGAGAGGGACTGAATCTTTTTCAGGTTTAGTAATTGGAAACTCATCTTCTAGCCTTAAGCAAGGAAAATACTTCTTTGTTTTAATGCTGTCATTTCATTTAGTGCTTCCTTCAGTAATTCACCTAGTACTTACCAGAAGTTACAGACAACAAAGAGCTATCCGCCTTAACTGTAAATAGGCATTTTTTTTTCTTTTGCAACTTCACTTTTGAATGTTCTGGTATGGCCTTTTGTCTGCTAGCCCCTACTTACATGAGTTTGCTGTGATTTAAGGCTTTCAATAAGAAGAAATTACAGGCAAATAATGTCATGAAATCAAAAGAAGTTATTTTTATTAAGGGGGCGCTATGGCTTCCAAGTAAGTGTGTGTGATTCCGTGTGGATTTCTAAAATGCTGCATTTGTCTGTGATACTGATTGCTCTGAAGAAGCTTGTGAACTCTGTGTTGCTGTTTAGGTGCTGAGGGGCTGAGGGTGGAGTTTGACCGCCAGTGCTCCACGGAGCGGCGTCACGATCCGCTGACCATAATGGATGGAGTCAACAGGATCGTGTCCGTCCGATCAGGTGCGGAGAGCCAGTGCTCTTCCAAAGTGTCCTGTGTGATCCACTCTTCAGTGCTGAATGAAACATGCCACTGCCTCTGAATTACTTCCTGTTAGGGATAGGCCAGTGAAAGAGAGGGAAACCTGTGCAAATTTGTACTGTCTCTTAAACTAAAGAGTTTGTAGGATCTAGACACAAAGATTGATCTTGTGTCTTTGGATATAGAGAATCTCTGGGAACTGCATGTTAGATTGTCCAGTTTTTCCAAAGAGCAGATAAGAGTGTAAAATTCAGTGTTTAGCACCCCTGCCAACATGTGTGAATTTCTATATTATCAAAGTGTGTGTTAAAAAGTTGGAAAAGCATACTTATTTTGCTTGCTTTTCCCTTTTTCAGATAGTACTTAGAGAAATTTCAGCTTTCATACAGTCAAGACGAATGCCTTTCTGCTGTCCAATGTCCAAAATAATAGCTTGGTGCTCTTTCTTTCTGTTTCTTGCTCTGGCCTTCTTGTGTGATGCTGCATGAGTTCTTCACATTTTTAATCTTGATATCTCTGATCTAATTTTTAGGCACTATTAATTTGTAGTAGATTTTGGAGGAATATTTTTCATCTCATCAAATTTTATGTTCAGCCTACCCATACAGCACATTATGTACAAGGGTCTCAGTAGTTACTGCCAGTGCAGTCGTAATGTGGGCTTTTCATGTTGACCCATTTTTCCCCAAAGGTGTTTCATTACTGAGATATTTCTAGTAGGTTCCTGGCTGGAAGCTGTAAAGCTTAATTTGATGTATAGGTTATTACATATTTTTGTAATGTGAAAGACAATTTGAAAACAGGACAAGGGATTTTAGTAAGCTCTTGTAGTTGCCTCCTGATTGTGGTACTAGGCTATCTGCTAGCAGTGCTAATTGAACTTTTTAAGTTTAACTTTTTGGTTTTGTACTTTTTAAGACTTAATGTAACATCTTTACATTTGTGCTCGTGTACTTCACATAGCTTTTTTTCTTGAATGCTTTTGTGTGTTTATAATATTTAACCAGTTGCTATTGATGAGTGGGTAACACACTGGCTCAGACAGTATAGCTGAGTATGTTTGTCTTGCCCACTCTAACAGGTCGTGAGTGGTCAGATTGGTCCAGTGAATTGAGAATTCCAGGGGATGAGTTAAAGTGGAAGTTCATCAGTGATGGGTCTGTGAATGGATGGGGATGGCGATTCACAGTTTATCCTATCATGCCAGCTGCAGGTAAGGCAGCACATGCAAGATTTACAGGAGGGTAAGAGTAGAAATTGTTTGCTTTTTACACTGCACTTATTGCATGGTATTTACATGCCAGAGTTCAATAGTTCATTTATATTTATACTAAGGAAATAGTTCCATTCATACTTAGGAAGCATTTTCAACTAAGTCCTGAGAAGTGCACTTGTACATAGAGAAGAGACAAACATATTTTGTAACCACTCTGGTTTGCCTCTTCACCAGTGAAGAGAGGATACTTCTGGGACATAAGTCATCTGAAATGCCTTTATATTTTGAAATCCATCTGTTTTAAAATTATGTAAATTTAGTCATGAAAGTACATCTTTTTTCCTGTCTCTTCAAAGGGAAGTAGAATAGATAACTCAAGCAGATGAGCATTCTAGAGTGCTGTGTTTGGTCAACTAAATCCTGCCTGTGTTCTGTTCTTATTTCAGGACAAACCTTCCCTTGCTTTATTTTTTTGTTGTTCCTTTTTTGTTTCTTGCAGGCCCTAAAGACCTTCTGTCAGACCGTTGCATTCTTTCATGCCCCTCAATGGATTTGGTTACGTGTTTGTTGGATTTTCGTTTAAATTTTGCATCCAACAGGAGTATAGTTCCTCGCTTGGCAGCTTCTCTTGCAGCTTGTGCTCAACTGAGTGCCTTAGGTGAGTATAGTCTCAAAACTAGGTCTGTTTTTTTGAGGTGACAATGATTGTTTCAATTAATTACGTTCTTTGTGTGTTTGTTTTTCCTCAGCTGCTGGCCACAGAATGTGGGCCTTGCAGAGGCTACGGAAGCTGCTCACCACGGAGTTTGGCCAGTCCATTAACATCAACCGGATCCTAGGAGATAACGAGGGAGAAACACGAGCTTTGGTAAGAAGGCAGAGGTGCTGTCTTCTTCACATTTTTCGTATTAAGATGAAAAGGTGCTAGCCCTGATGTACAAGGTTTTTTGTGTTCATGGCAAAATAGGAAATGGGTAGATGAACAGTGTTCTTGCACAGCTCTGCAAGTCTGTAAAGGTACTCCTGTTGAGAAAAGAAAAAAAATGGTTAATTCCAAGACTTAACTGGCATTGAATTGCCAAAAAAAAATATAGTAGAAATAATTTTGTTTGAACAAGTAGATGGAAATGGTACTTCACACAGCTAGCTGTAGTTTGGGAAGTTATTTTGTCACAGTCATCTAAATAATATACTTCCAGTAATGCGTGCACTATGACTAAGTTTCTGTTGTGTGGTGTCTCTAGAGTTTCACAGGGAGTGCTTTAGCTGCTTTGGTTAAAGGCCTTCCAGAAGCTTTGCAGCGGCAGTTTGACTATGAAGACCCCATTGTGAGAGGTGGCAAACAGTTACTCCACAGCCCTTTCTTTAAGGTAATGCTGTGCAATCAGTAAAGAACACATTAAAATAGTTCTGTTTTTTTTTGTTTTTTTTTGTTTTTTTTTTTTTTTTTTTTTTTTTTGGAGATGTGCTAAGGTCACTTTGTCCTATGTCAGTAATATTTACTGACAAAATCAGAACACTACTTCTAAAAGGAGGATCAAGTACACAAATGGAAAATGAGGAGTACCTAGCTAGGCAGAGAAACTCAGGAAAACATCTTGTAAGCACACTTTTTGCTACATGATTCTGAGTTTTCCTAATAGGAGTATTGTCTATTTCTATTTAGTTAGTTTAGTACTCTGAAGGTTTTATTTACATCCAGTTGGAAAAAATGACAATGTGTTAAATGGACCTTGTACTTCTAAGTAAAAATAAACAAGCTGAGGATGTCGAGAGAAGAGCAAGAAGAATAAAAGGTGAAAAGCCTCCTTTGTAGTATAACAGTGAAACTAAGAGGATGTACCTGTCTTAACCTGTCTTAGAAAGGAAATCTTAAAAGTGCCTAGAAGGAGGAAGTAATATATTGTTCACAATATTAATCTGAAATACTGGTTTGAAATTGAGTCAAACTAAAAATGAATTGAAAATTCATTGAATTGTAGAAAGGAGACTTAGTTTAGAAATGGAAGGTAAAATGTTAAGCACATGGGATTTGATGTGGGAAAGGTAATTAATTAAAAGGTAATTAAAACATCTGGGAATGTTTTTTGCAAGGAGGTTATGAAAATTTCTGGTTTGAAAGAGGAAATTAGATACCTAACCATGTGAGATAGTGGGGCTACACTTGATGTTACCCCTTCCATGAGGGTAGTGAAGATGGCTCTTAGTGACTTTACATGTCTTTGAGACTGTTCAGGCCCTACTGGCCTATGTGCTGTTCATCACCCTCAAACACATACTGATTTTTATTGCATATTTTTGATACCTCTCTAAGATTTTTTTTTTTTAATTTTGATTGTCTGAAGGTGCTTGTGGCTCTTGCTTGTGATTTGGAGTTGGACACTCTCCCTTGCTGTGCAGAGACACACAAATGGGCCTGGTTCAGGAGATACTGCATGGCATCCAGGGTTGCTGTGGCTCTTGATAAAAGGACACCCTTACCTCGCCTTTTCCTTGATGAGGTACTGCAGGAATACTTCAGATGGTTAATGGAACTTGTGAAAGTGTCTCAGTAAAAAGATACACTGAGTTTGAATTATTTTATGCCAACTGTGATAGATAATAATACTAATAGATAATTTGAATGATGTTGTTTGCAAAATGTTT
This sequence comes from Cinclus cinclus, assembly GCF_963662255.1. Taxonomy (NCBI): domain Eukaryota; kingdom Metazoa; phylum Chordata; class Aves; order Passeriformes; family Cinclidae; genus Cinclus; species Cinclus cinclus. The sequence continues at coordinate 85,192,411 of NC_085047.1, forward strand.
CACAGGTGGCAAAGAAAATCCGAGAATTAATGGCAGATAATGAAAATATGGATGTTCTTCATGAATGTCATGATGTCTTTAAGAGAGAACAGGATGAGCAGCTTGTCCAGTGGATGAATAGGTAATTTCTTTCAGCTGTTGCTGGTTTAGTCTTGTTGTTGAACAATGATAAACTGCATTTTTTATGACTTTTAAAAAGCTCTTTTAACATTTTGTTTGTTTTGCATTTCCTGCAGACGACCTGATGATTGGACACTTTCAGCTGGAGGCAGTGGAACTATTTATGGTTGGGGTCATAATCACAGAGGACAGCTTGGTGGAATTGAAGGAGCAAAGGTCAAAGTCCCAACTCCATGTGAAGCTCTTGCCACCCTTAGACCAGTGCAGTTGATTGGTGGTGAACAGACTCTGTTTGCAGTGACTGCTGATGGGAAAGTAAGGATACAACAAATAGTTGCTTGTTTGACTCTCTTGAAATATTTCACCCTCAGTCAGAATGGGTTTAGCTAAATGGAAAACGGTGTGCATAACACAGGTTCATTATTATTGGTGGTAGTAACTTATTTTTTTTTTTTTTTTAAGAATCTGAACTGTACCAGCTCCCCTAGTATTTTGTGGGACTGCAGTTACTATTGCATTAAATGGCTGAAACAAGAAACATATTTGAGTTCTCAGTTCAAAAATGTGATCAGATTTTGCCAAACAAAGTTGGGTACAAACAGCATGCTCACTGAGTTCCCTAAAACAGGGGTGATTGTTTCTTTCTAACAGGGGGCAGGTGTAATGTGAGATTGTTCACAGTTGGCTAAATGTAAGTTAGATATTGCAGGGTCTAATTTCCAGGTGCTCAAATCCTGAGTTGAAAAGGAATCTCAGTGCAGAAGTTTAGTGTCAGGTACAGGAGGAAAAAAATCAGTTCGTGAATTTGAAGTTTTTATTTTTATACAGATGGCAGCTGTTAAGGTCGTGATGGAGAATTTTAGCTAGAGCTTTTTGTAACAGTTACATTCATCTAGTGAGGTACTGTGATGATTCCTTGGGGTCAGTATCATCCTTGTTAATAATTCACAGAAGGGTAAAGGGCAGATTAGTGGCATTTCTTGACATCATTCTGTTGAAAGAAATTATTTTCAGGTAGACACAAAGAATGAAAAGCAGTAATTAGAGCTATATTTATGGGATGGAAGGGAAAGAAGTAACTCTGTTTAGGCATGTATATTCTACAGAAGAAAGAAAGAAGACTAGAATACTGCTGCTTGGAAGGAGAGCTAGAGGCAGTAGATGATTTTGTAATGCTATCAAGCAAAGCTATTGTCTCTTGATAGTTTTACAAAATAAGCTTTAGTATTTTGCACAAAATCCATTAAGTCATTGAGAGTTCTTAGTGATGTGAATGTTAGTGACTTGAATGTAGCTACATTTTCCTGAAGTTTTTTTCAAATTATTTCCTTACTTTGCAAAAGAGAGAAAATAAGAAGCCTGTAAGAAACTGGTTTTTTTTTACATTTTCCTTGAACTGCATTCTGACATACATACATTAAGAATAGGGAATGTTCTGTTTGAGGCAAAGAAAACTAAATTTTATTCTTTACTTTAAAGCTGTATGCCACTGGATATGGAGCAGGTGGTCGGCTTGGAATTGGAGGAACAGAATCAGTTTCTACTCCGACTTTACTGGAATCCATTCAACATGTGTTCATAAAGAAAGTTGCAGTGAACTCAGGAGGAAAGCACTGTTTGGCATTGTCTTTTGAGGGAGAAGTTTATTCTTGGGGTGAAGCTGAAGATGGCAAACTTGGTCATGGAAACCGAAGGCAAGTAATACTTGAAGATGTTATTTTAAAAAACCCCAAAACTATGAACGGATACTTAATCATAGTCTCTGTATGTTAATGAATTTTTCTAGTAAAAATAAAATTCCTTAGGATATTGAAGTGGACCAAAGCAAATACTCAGCGATTTTAGGTGTCCTCATTCTCCTTTTAAAAGAGGGCTCTCCCTCCATACATTGGTGAATGTGAATGGTCTGTCCCGGAAGCTTTGTCCAGACAGATGTTTTCTTTTCAGCCCTTGTGATCGCCCACGTGTGATTGAGTCTCTGAGAGGCATAGAAGTGGTTGACATTGCTGCTGGGGGAGCACACAGTGCTTGTATTACAGCTGCAGGAGACCTTTTCACGTGGGGAAAGGGAAGATATGGACGCCTTGGCCATGGAGATAGTGAGGACCAACTAAAACCTAAGCTGGTAAGAAACCTTTGTAGCACTCGACAGTCTTATTCCAGTTAATATCTTCTGATTTATTAACTTCTTGCATTTCTGTGTACAAAGAATGAAAGGGCAAAACCATGGCATGTATTTGTAAGAAATGAACAAGCTGCTGTGACTGAAAGGTTAAAATGAAAGAGGAGCTGCAAAACTTTGCTAGTGGTCACCAAACAGGTTACAAGGAGTTTATTTTAGAGGTTTAAAGAAAATGTAAGGAAATATGTAAAGTTCCATGCTGCTTTGAATGATGGATTGTGCCATCCAGAATCTATTTCAAGTAGTGGCAAAGATAGGAAGGGTGTGATGTATGTGGGTCACCAACCTTTTACTTTGTGATTCCAAATTCCATACTTCATCACTAGGTGGCATAATTTCAAAAGATGTTGACTAAATTCAGATTATGATGCAAGTGCTCAAAAATTGTAAACTAGTGAAAGACTATTTGAATATAACACTTGTTTCCCCCCGATGTATTCAGTACATGCCCAGAGTGCCTGAAGTTGTTTCAGCAGAATAATCTTAGATGTTTTGTATTGTTTTCCCTGACATTGAGGTAAAAAAATTCAACTAGTTCACCAATTTAAAAAAAAAATCCTGTATTTAAAATACATAATTTGTTTTCATTTTGCTGTTTGAAAAGAGCAAAGCTCTTAGAGTTGCATTTATTTCCTTGTTCCTGTGCTGTTTCAGACTTGTAGTTCCAGTAATCACCTCTCCAAGCTGAGTTTGTCATCTTTTGTGAAACTAAACAGCTGAGTCTTTTACAGTGAACAAAACTGGGTGATTTCATTCCAGGTGGAAGCCCTCCAGGGTTACCGTGTGATTGATATAGCCTGTGGCAGCGGAGATGCACAGACACTGTGCCTCACTGATGATGATACAGTCTGGTCCTGGGGTGATGGAGATTATGGAAAACTTGGGAGAGGAGGCAGTGATGGCTGTAAAGTACCAATGAAGGTATTTCCAGTAATTTTTTCATCTCTTTAAAAACTATGATGTTGGCGGAGAATGCTGAAGACAGATTTGTCAATATGTGTGAACTTTCATCAATCCTGGAACATCAGGAATCTTCTGGTGGTTGTTAAGAATTAACTTTTTAGGCTACAATAACAAGAGTTTAAGCTTTGTCTGACTGTTAAAGTTGCACTTGAAAGTTTTTTGGAAAACGTTGCTGGTTTAAATAATACTTTAATTTTGGTTCCTGTCAAAACATTAGGTTTTGCCAAGAAATCTTCATGTTCCCTTGTGTTAATAAATTTACAGTAGTCATAAGGTCAGTCCAGAAGGGGTATCAATTCACTGAAAAGTAATCTGACTTTATATTAAACCCTTTCTGTGAGAGCGTGGTTGGCTTGGAATTTCTTCACATGTTAGGGATTAAATCCACGTAGCCATTAAATTTGAATTCTAGCATTTGTTATGAAGGTGAATGTTGCTTGTGTTTGAGAAATGTTCTGTCACTGTGTACACCTATGCACAGTGGGTTTTAGATCCTAAATCCAGAATCACATTTAATTACTTGGATACAGGTATCCTCATTCTTGGATACAGGTATCCCCATTCTGTTTCCAAATGTTTCCAGCATGATGTAACATAATGTAAAAATAGCTTGTTTATGTTTCATCAGTTGGTCCCATAGGACTGATGGTAAAGCAGCATAAGAACCTATACAGAATAAATAGGAAGGGTCTGCTGGAGATAGAAATATTTTTATTATGTCAGCAGAATCACATCCATGTCACACAAGCTTAGGATGATTATGAGTGTTAGTAGACAAAACCTTATTGTTTCTACTCTGGGCAATTGCAGGGTAACTATGGGCAAAGCATACTAGAGGTGATCTTCAACAGTTTCTGAAATTTGAGCTTCTTTTTAGTATTTAAGGATAACCAGTAGAATGGTGAAAGAAGTGGAATTCTTCTAAATCGTCTACATAAATATTTTAATATATATATATACACACATACATACAGTAGCATGTTAAATTTTGCTTAAGACAGGTCACTCTACAGCCTCCTTAATTAACTCCTTTAATTTCCATTTTATATTATTTTTCTAGATTGATTCCCTTACAGGCCTTGGAGTGGTTAAAGTAGAATGTGGATCACAATTTTCTGTGGCCCTTACCAAATCTGGAGCTGTGTATACATGGTAAGTATTCTGTACTTGTTATTTCAGCAGTGTTAGACGTCACGTTGTCTGTAGCAGATCAGTGTTGCACTTCCTTCATTGTTTTGATCTTCTCTTTCAAAAAGTTTTTGAGTTCCTGAGTCTTGATTAGTAATAAAATCTCCCACTTTGGGGAACATTTTCTAGTGCCATGAATGAAAAATCCAAGTATTTTGTCTTGGAAACCTAAGCACAGGGTTGTCATTCCAGACACTGACCACTGCAAGATGCAGAATTTCCAGGGAGGTCAGTAGAATTATAAGCATGAAGTGTCATGGAGGGCAGAAGATGATAGCATAAACAACGGTCTCATGTATCATCAAAACTGTGTCTAGCTGGTGGCTGTAGTCTGAGAATTTGATTTTAGAAATCATTGTTTTAATCTTCCTTACACCATTCCAAGTTTTGTTGTTTAAACTGCTGGGCTGAAATGTTTAAAAAGACTTAGCAAAATACCTTCCCAACTTCTCTCAGCAGCCTTGTTTGTATGACATTTGGGTATCCTTAAACTGTATGAAGTTCCAGTCTCTGAGATCAGTAAATACACTGTGTTTGCCATGAATGCTTCTGATACTTGACTCCTTTAAGAGTTAAAAATAAAGACCACCCTCTGGAAGAGTGATAAAAGGAGCTACCCAGATTAATAGGGAAGATTGTATTGGAGGTGTAAGAATCTGTACTGAGTCAGCAGAATCACATCCATACAAAGTAGTGATGATTCATGTTGAATGTTTGGAGAATATTTTGGTATTGGGCTTTATAAGTACCTCTACAGGTCAAATGTCAGAAATAACCTGTCATTACATTTTTTCCACAGGTAAAACACAGTTTTTAATTAAAATGTTTACTTCTCTGTGCAGGGGCAAGGGAGATTATCATCGCTTAGGCCATGGATCTGATGACCATGTTAGAAGACCACGACAAGTGCAGGGGCTGCAAGGAAAGAAAGTTATTGCAATTGCTACAGGGTCTTTGCACTGTGTTTGCTGCACTGAAGATGGTATAAAAATCAAATAATTTCCTTAGTTCTTAGCACTGAATTTGAAAAAATTGAAACTATCTTGTAGTCAACTTTTGGTAGGCTGTCCTTGCTAAAAATGCTGGTTCACTGTGTGCATGGACATATTTTGTATTTGCAGATGTTGCATATTTCTTGAGCATCAAGCATGACATTGATTTAAAGCGATCACATAAAACTAAATTAATGAAAATCAAAGAACTCAAATTGCATAAGCACTGATGAAAGAAAAATACAGAGCTCTGAAGGTGATTATAGAATGGTCCAGCAGTAGCATTGAATGGACTTGGCTTTTTTTTTGCAGGGTCTTGTGAGTTTGTTGAAATTTGCTAAATGAAGCCCTACACAAACAATATTGCTTCTTGCATAGCAGGTTGAGATAGTGAATGTTCTTTGTAGCAGATTCACTGCCACAATTAACAAGTCTTCACAGTAACTGAGTGTTTTATAGGTGCTAGTGAAATACAGATGCCGAAAATGAATGTAATGAATATAGCTGCAGAAAATGGTTACTCAGGAATGAGGTTGTTTCTTTAAAACTATTTCCTAATTATCTTGCAACAGCAAGCACCTGTTTTAATATCTTGTCTAGTAATACAGCTTATTGTAGGAGTTTTGTCTTGCACAAAATATTAAGCCTTTTAAATTATTTTTTTTCATATTGGCTTTGCTTCTGCTGTGAAACTGTCAAATACAGGCTGTTCCTGATGTTCTGTTACAGAGTATGGTGCTCTACCCTCTCCTGCTATTCTGGAGCAGAACTTTCAGTTATACCAACTATGAGGAAAGAAATGTATCTTATGCTAGCTGCTCTATAGAGACTGTGGACCTGACTGTGTCAGTCAAGATTTATCAGCACTAGATAGTGGATTTCAGGATGGCCATCAATCACAGAAATCTTGCTTACAGCCCAAGGCCTTATCTGGTTAAATAACTGATAATTTTGTAAAAAGGCAAAAAGGATGTGTATTTGCCTCAGGATAATAAACTACTATTATTGGTTTAGGGGAAGTGTACACATGGGGAGATAATGATGAAGGGCAGCTTGGAGATGGAACAACTAATGCCATCCAAAGACCACGACTGGTTGCAGCACTTCAGGGAAAAAAGATCAACAGAGTAGCCTGTGGCTCAGCACATACTTTGGCTTGGTCAACCAGTAAACCTGCTAATGCTGGCAAGCTGCCTACACAGGTAATGTTTTTGGCCTAGTGAATTTAGATTTTAAACATACTCAGTGTGCTTATTGCTGACCTTTCAGTAGATGTATTTCCTTTCCAAATCCCTGCATAAGCTCAGTGTGCTTTGGTTGACTTCAGGTTAGAGCCAGTTACTTTGTTTTACTTATGTATTTCCAAAGGATTCTCTTTGTCTGAGCTGAAAAAGCCTCTTCATTCGCTTTTTAATCCACATGCAGAACAGTAACTCAGTTTGAATATTGGCAGGAATTTAATTCTGCCTTGCAGCTATGGAAATGTTATGCCTTTCAAGGGAGTTCTTCATTGCTTGCTTAATATTGAGAAGACTTGTTTTTTGAATATTCTGTATTTCAGCTATGCCTGGAAGTAGTGATGACAGGACATAAAATGTATTTGTTTATGGCTAAATTGTAAAATATGGAACAGCACTTGTATTCTAGTCATCATATTCTTTGCTAAGTTTAGAGGGATACTATTAGTATCTTTTATAAACAACTGAACGCTGTGTATGAAGTTTTGACTGTGTGAATAAGCAAGTTTCTGAATTTCTAATACAAGTTTAACTGCAAAAAAAGATTGTTGTTCTCTTGAATACAATAAAGTGTATAATAATTCTAATTTACATTTGGATGTCATTGCCCTTTCATAGGTTCCTATGGAGTACAATCACCTGCAGGAAATTCCCATCATTTCATTAAGAAACAGGCTTCTGCTCCTGCATCACATTTCAGAACTCTTCTGTCCTTGCATTCCAATGTTTGATCTTGAAGGAAGACTTGATGAAACTGGCCAGGGACCCTCAATTGGGTTTGACACATTACGGGGAATCCTGATATCACAGGGAAAGGTATTTTATCAAAATGTTTCTAAGGGAGAGATTTGTAACCATAACAGAGGTGCTGTTTAAGTTGTTTCTGAAGAAAAAAGAGCTGTTTATCTCAATTTGTTCTGTAAGTTGCGTATCAATATTTGTAACCTGATGATGCAAACTTCTTTCTTTTTGTTCTTTCTACAGTGTTTGTCTCAGTTCTCCATCGTAGTGCTTTTGTGTGTTGATCCTGAAAATAACTTTATGCTGTAAATCTTCACCTTGTAGTATAGCTGAATTCATCAGGTGATACACTAGTTAATGCAAAGCTCTGTGCAGGTACAAACTTGTTTTAGAGTGAGCTAAAAGTGAAAATAGAATGCCTAGGAGTTCAGTCTCAAGTGGTAGTGAAAGGGCATTTTTGGAGTTTAGTCAGTAATAAGAAAATATAGATAACTGTAATGCTTCAAAGCTGCAACACTTACTCAAAACTTCAGATATGATAAGCCATAAAAACATTATTTGCCTTCAGTATAATCATCAGTTTTGTGTCTGAATTTTCTCACTGTCACAGTGATTTGTCTAACTGAAGAAGAAGACATGATACAAACAGACAGAATCTGCTGGGAGATATCTTTGAAAAGAAAATTGATTAAGTTTCCCCCTGCAGTGCTGCTCTGTGTCCTTAAATAAGACAACATGGCTGTCACTAGAGTTCTTAGCATCTGTTGTCTCAGGATCTCTTTCTCTAGACTCCAGTAAAATTGTGTGGTAGAACAACCAAGCTGTATACATACTTCACAGACCAAAGGAAGTCATCAAAACCTAAACTAGAAAGGAAATCCTTGCTGTTTCATTCATGAGACTTTTATTTGTTAATGCTATTAATTCTGAGTCCTTACATACATAATGTTACATATAAGAATATGTATGCAGGAGGCATATTCAACCTAATTTCCTTGAGTCTGCAGAATGGTTACAGAAAGGCTTCAGACATAAGATAAAATGGGATAACAGGCATAAATACATCAGAAGCATTCTTGAGGCATCAGAGGTTTTGATGCCATATTCATATCTAGGCATTTAAATCAATCTTACCTTCAGAGATTTTAAAGACTTCAAAATCTGCTTAATCTTGCTTGAAATTGACTGTAAAATTATATCCAAGTATTTAGTAAGGGAGCTTCGGATACTTGAATTTGCTGTTAAAAATATATATATTTGTTGTTTATTTATTGCTGTCCATAGCAAGATATCATCATCTTTGGCTTTTTTGATTGTCATTCTCTGATGTTAATTACCCTCTATATACTTATATTTTTCTGGTATAAACTAATTTATACTTGTACTCAGCACTACATTGGTTGCTTAATAGTTGTATCTGGGTGCAGTGCAAGCTTTCAAGCCATGTTTTTAAGTGATACAGATGGGACTTTCTTCTTTATTTTTTTAGTATCCCCACTGTTTCAGACATGAAACACATCAGTTTCTCAAATAACATGATTGTTGACTTACATCTTGCACCATCTTATTTAGGTGCTTTTTTATTTCCTGTGTTGAACTGTGTGTTTATCTGCAAAATAGGTGCAGGGTTCTTACTTGATTTCAGGTTTTGCCATTATCTGTTTTTTGTTTTGTGGGTTTTTGTTTGTTTTTTTATTTTTTTATTTTTAGGAGGCAGCTTTCAGAAAAGTTGTGCAAGCTACCATGGTGAGAGATCGTCAGCATGGGCCAGTCGTGGAGCTCAACAGGATACAGGTATCTTCAGCTGAAGTTCTGATTCACCCTCTCTATGTTTATCCCACAGTGCTGTGTTGGTCAAAGCCCTTTGGTTCAGCTGTTAGGTATCTGAATGTTAAAGAGTTGAATTTTTATCAGAGAAATAAACAGTAAAGAAGTGAATGCAGTTTCAGTATTCTTTTCAGTGTGTTTTTATCCATACTGCAAGTGTTTGAGGAGCAGGTGACACTTTTTAAATGTTAAGTGAATTATTTAGACTCTTAAGGAGCAAAGTATGTCCTGCTTTATAAAGGACTGCCTTTGCAGAACTCACTACATTAGGTAGTTTAAGAGAGTAATGATTCTGATGCTTTTCTTACCTTTCCAAATGCTCAGCTGAATGAAGGGGAAAAAAAAAGGCAAGCAAAGAAAGCTCTTGAATAATTAAAATTCAGGATTATAAACTCTTGTCCTTTGCTGGTCATCACATGTAGTCATATTAATTGCAGAAGTCTTTGATACAAAAAGGCTTTTTTTCTTTATCACTGATGTTAGAGAATGTAATGTTGTGCCCTAGGCCAGATATGCCTTTTTGCCATAGATTCTTCTGTAACACAGGATAGTAAAACACTGTTTTCATTTAAATGGACTGCAGCCTGATCTTAGAATCCTCATGTATTTCTTTCCTGTTGTGGTGGGTTCTAGTGTTTTTTCCCTTAATATTGCAAAACCATTGTCATTTGTGAGGTCAGAGTGGAGAAATGGTGAAAATTTCAACTTATTTTCTCTTAGTGAATAGAAATACATCCTGTTTTTGCTGGACCCTGTTTCTACTTCTTTGAAATTTTCTGTGGGCATTTAAAATTTCTAGTGCTAATGTTCTGTGACTGTGTTGTTCTAGTTTATTAGAATCATAGAATAGCTAAGTTTTTACTTACTGAGTCCAACTGTATTATTTGGGAAGCTGAAGAGAGTACCAGAGATTTTAAAATTTCTCTTTAAGTGTGTGAATTCAGAAAGTCCAATAAATACTACTGGTGTTTTAAGCAGGAGACTAGTGATGAGTAGGTTTTGGGATAGTTTCCTAGTGTTCTCTTTCATTAATTGATACAGGCTTTCTCTTGTATTTCAGTTTGTTATTTAGATCAGTCTTGAACCTTAGAAAAGAACTGGCAGCTTCTCTTCTTCCTAGCTTCTGGGGGAAATAAAATATTGTTATAACTAACTGTAAAGTTAGCCAAGTGAAGACTAGAAAAGGTCATGTTCATAATGTGGCCTTGATTACACACTACCAAATAATGGCTTACAATTCCTTGAGTTAGCTTTTGCTCAGAATGAAAATGTGGATTCTGAAACTGTTTGATCCTTTATAATATTTAGTTGAAGATTCAAGGCTGCTTTATGTAGTCTCAGAAGAGCTAAATGTCAGTATTAAAAATTATCATCCTTTTTGCAGTTGTAAGTTAAAGTGCAGCTGGGCTTTAAGACCCTTGGTTTTCAGAAGACTATTCTTGTAGTTTATAGATTATACGGTGCAATCAGTTCACTTCATCTTCCTTGGTGTAAAAAAAAAAAAAAGATGAGTTTTTAAGTTTTTAATTTAAGCTTGTTTTCCTGGTATTAACTTGTCTTTTACAATACTTCCTTGGCATCCCTTGCTGTTTAGTGGCTTCTTTGGAAGTACCAGAACTGAACATAACAGCAGTGTAAACCCAAGCAAAGCAACTCTCCCTTATCCTGGGGTCCAGTGTGATGGGAACCAGATTCCTTTAGAGTAGATCACATTGACCTTACATACTTCTTGGCCCTGGGTCTTTTCTGTGTGGAGAACCTTTTAATGGTGGGACATGGTAGTTTTCTGTATTTTTTCTGCTCAGGGTATGTGAAAAACAATGTGATGGCTGTACTGTAACTCAACTAAGTGCCAGCCTGGTGTTTCCATAGCATAAAATGGAGTGTAGATTGTTTTTATGCTTTGAGCTGTAGCATGAAGGCAAGCTTGGGTGCACAGAAACAGTATGGGATGCTGTTGGAGGACTGCATAGGGCAGAAAAAAACAAATTGCATGCAGGTTTATCAATAGTATTTTTCAGGTATAGTCATTAAGTAAAATGTTTCAAAACAGCACCTGGGCTCTGTTCTAGAAAGGTAATATAAATGGTGAAAAACTAAGCCAGAAGTGAACTAAAAGTTAATTGACTAGACGGGGTTCCAGTGCTCAGGTTTTCTTACTGACCCTCTTACTTGCAGATCAGATTTTCCAAGTGTTTAAGTTGTGATGTAGTTCATGCAGTGTCAAACGGACACTGTGTTTTGACCTGTAAATAGATACTTTCATAATGCTGTTCAAACACATCTTTGCACAGCAGTTGAATTTCTTCCTTTTCAGAAGGAAGTGAATTTCAGTTATTAAGGAGAATGTCTACTTTGATGAATGTAATATGGCAAAGATTCTCCTGGTTTAATGTTCTTTGCACTCAAGGAAGGAATGTGATGTGTATGGCTATATATCAAGTACCACTTTGACTAGTTTCTTCCTCTTTACAAGGACTCCTTATGAAATGTGGGTTATAGGAATCTCACTAACATGATGAGTGAAAACAATCTGATCTTAAAGTAGGTGCAGCATATGAATTAATGATTTTTTCTTTGAGTTTCATTTCAAATTAAATAACATGCCTCCTTTCTGGTTATTGTCTTCTCCCTTATCAAATGTACTTTCAAAGAACATTCATTTCATGATGGCCTTCCTTTTCCTACACTGATCAGGCAAAGGTTTTTTTGTCTGCTTGTGTAGAAAAGTCTTTACTCTTCATCTTTTTATACTCTTAATTATTCTGTAGCATTTAAGTTTGAGCATAGAAAACTGAAACTCAGAGTACAAGTGAGAACTGTGTCTGCTTTTTAGAATTGTTACAGCAATACTTCTCTAGCTTTTCTGGTGATTCTGTGACACATCTTTGAATTGTTTGTTTTCTTCATAGGTCTGTCTTAACTATATATTTCTCTTGCTTATCTGTTTCCAACTTAGAAGCTGTCATCTTTTTATAACCCTTTTTTGTTAGTGTCTGAGTGCATGGCTTTATGTACTAGATTTCTCCTAGCTTCTGGGAGAGAGTTCTTCTGGGTTGAGGAGCGTTTCATAGGATGGCCAGTATTTTTCAAGCTGCTTAAGACTAATACAAAGTTTCTCAGTTTAAAACTTCTTGGGAATACAAATTTTGCAGAAATCCACTGAATTAAAACCAGCTTGTGTTGATAGAGAACATTTTGCACATGAGGAGGATTCTGGGTGTCACAGCCTTTCATTAAAACCTGAAAGAAATCTGGTGGTTGTTTTATTCATAGCCATCAGAAATACACAGCATGAGAACAACTGGATTCTGAGATGCACTGTAGCTTGTAGTGTGACTAAGTATAGTGGGGTATTGGCTAAGTTTTGCCTGTTTCTGAATGAACAGCCTCACAGATATTGGTGATCTCTGTGCATGTAGGAGTCCATTTGCAGTCAGGACAGGTTGACAAGATAAATTGTAGAACACCAAGCAGGAAAAAAAAAATGCCTTGTGTTCTTCAGCTCTCTGTTCACTTTCCACTTCTTTCCTCTCCATACTGGTGAAATATTTTTTGTGTTCTTACCCTCTTTGTGTGCATCTCTTGCAGCAAAATCCACGGGAATTTACTTGCATGCCAATCTTAGGGATGTCCATCAAATATTAAAATACACTTTTCCTGTAAGAGCCCAAGAACACAATACTTGTGTATCTATATACACTTTCATGAATATAAGAATATACATCTATATGTATATTATATGTATTATATTGTGTATCTATATACACATTCATGAATATAAGACTAACACATACTCAGTTTTCTGGCCAGCAGCACTGAGCAATCTGTCTCATGTATGAAAAATGTACCCAGATTTGTCAGTTGAATCTGTGAGTAGAAATAGAATGAATTGACTAAATGGACTGAAAACAGAAAAACTGAATTAGGCAAGTCATCAGCTGCTTTTTTAGAAACAAGAGAAGTCTTTATCATCAGATTTCATCTTTGCTGTCCCTCTGTCTTTCCATTTTCCTTTAAAGATGAAGAGATATAGTGTTGATTAGTGATAGATGAACAAAGAGTGCTTGGAAATTAAAGATAAGGTGTTGGTGGTTGGGGGAACTGAAAATTCCTTGTTTATCTGCCCAGTGCTGCCAGTTGAAAAAGTTCTTACAGTGATTTTTATAATGTGCATACTCAATAGGTAAAACGTTCCAGGAGTAAAGGAGGACTGGCTGGACCTGATGGTACAAAGTCAGTGTTTGGACAGATGTGTGCTAAAATGAGTTCCTTTAGCCCTGATAGCCTTCTGCTTCCTCATCGTGTTTGGAAAGTCAAGTTTGTTGGTAAGAAAATTCTGAACATTCCACCCCTTCCTACTTCACACTTACTTTACAGTTCTGTTGGGACTTACTCTTTTGGAGAATCTGAAGGAGGGAAGAAGGTGATCCAGAGAAACAATGTGTGTGTGGGGGGGGTAGAGGAAGGTGCTTAAAATGTTTGGAAGTAAAAAACCTTTTAAAATTATTTTATAAAACCTCTCAAGATTACTGGGAGTGTGTCTGTAATTCTCTTCAGATTCTGGGGCAGCTCTTCTGCTTACTACAGATGTTCTGCAAAACCTAAACCTAATTTTTCAGCTGTCTGAATTGGCAAATAATCCTGGCTAACTGGTGTTACTGGTAGGGTTGTTTTTACAATTCACCTATGACTCTGAGCTTTTTAATGAAAAATATTTTAGATTGAAGAGCCATTCTGTTTATTGTATATGGGCTAAATAAAACATACCTACTTCAAAATGCCACTCATGAAAAAGCAACACTATTCCTTTTCTCTTTTTTGTATGTTATTGTGATTAGCATATGGCACAAAATATTTTTTTGTACTCTGTTAAAGTAGTATTTTTGTCATTGTGATATGTCATATATAATACTTTTTGCCAGGAAGAGGAAACATCCAAATACAGAGCCAGACTTTTAGGATTTTCTTATGAAGGAACACAACACTGTAGCTTTTAGTAAAATTTGCTTACTTAATTATCCCCAGAGAGTAAATACAGTTTGTTTTAATATTTGTTGTTTTTGAAAGAATATTTAAATTTGAGCCTTTTTTCTTCTCCAAGGTGAATCTGTGGATGATTGTGGTGGAGGTTATAGTGAATCAATTGCAGAAATGTGTGAAGAACTTCAGAATGGGCTGACTCCTTTGTTAATTGTGACACCAAATGGAAGAGATGAATCTGGAGCAAACAGAGATTGTTTCCTGTTAAATCCTGCTGCCAAGTCACTCCTGCATATGAACATGTTTCGTTTTCTTGGTAATTCCTTAGCAACTTTGTGACATTCTGTGTGCTTTATGTGTAGTCAGGAAATTGGGAACCTAACAAAGCCAATAAACAAATGTTTAAACTTACAGGTGTACTTTTGGGCATTGCTATCCGGACTGGCAGCCCTCTGAGCCTCAACCTGGCTGAGCCAGTGTGGAAACAGCTTGCAGGAATGAACCTAACAATTGCTGATCTCAGTGAGGTGAGAAAGTTATGTTCCTGGGTAGGATATAGCTTACAAAAGACAAGCAGACTATAGAGTTAACTTCTCAAGTGATTGATCTCCCTGGTTTTGACTTGTATTGATCTCCCTTGTATTTTGACTGGCCTTTTATATTTTGAGCTGCTATACAAGGATAATTTGTACTGACTGTTAAAACTGTAAATTTAAGTTATTCAGAAGTAGTTAAATAATCTATTTGAATTCTAGAGCATTCTCAAATCTTCTCAGGGGTTTGACTAGGCAATCTTTGTGGTTCAATTCCTACTTCCTAGTAGACCTTTCTTGTAGCTCTTACTATCTGTTCTGCCAAGATGCAATAACTGATTTGAGGGCATGTGCCTGCACTGTTTTGAAGTAAAAGGAAATAAGTTTAAACTGTTACTAGCTTGTACTCACATACAATTTCACAAGCTTTCAATTTCTGTTTACCGAGCTCAGTAAATGCGGAGTAAAACTTAGGACTTTCTTATGTAGAAAAGTTCCTTCTCAATATTGTCATGTGGAAATGTACTTCCTATAAAAGCACTGAGTCATTTGCTTGTCCGTGAGGGGATTCCTTTTGTAGCAAACACAGTGCTTTTAAGCTTTAAATAAATTTTTCTTCTGTGATACAGTTTCTTGGCGAATGCCCTCCAAAAGCATTGAAATCTAGAATATGTGCACTCTCCCACATCCAACATAATGAAATTTTATGCCAAGTGCCAAGCCATTTTATGGCTCAAGTTGGATGAATTGTGGTCAGACATTGGTCAAAGCTTTTGGTAGGTGACACATGATGCACTGCTTTTGATACACAAAAGATGCTGTTGTGTAGTGCTAGTAAACTGACTTTAACTTGGATTTCTTACTTCCAAAGGTTGATAAAGATTTTATTCCTGGACTTATGTACATTCGAGACAATGAAGCTACTTCAGAAGAATTTGAAGCTATGAGCCTCCCATTCACTGTGCCTAATGCAAGTGGTCAAGATATTCAGCTGAGTTCCAAGTACACCCATATTACACTGGATAACAGAGCAGAATATGTGAGGCTGGCAATAAACTACAGGTTTGTTGAATAAATCATTAAAATTACTGATACAAATACACATTTTATTTTTAAAAATATATATCACCTTTTAAACAGTATGCTACTTTGGCCTGTTATATATATATGTATATAATTTTAATATTTTCATGTGATTAGTGTTGATTTTCTGATTTCACTTACTGTATCCAAGGAGAAAAATCTTAAACCTAATTTTTAGGAAGCAAAATAAGCAGGCAGGTGTGCCTCTAGAATTGTCCTGACTAAGCAGTTTTAGCAGCCAATTTTACTGGTGGGGAAATGTCCCATGCATCTAATTCTTCCTTTGGGCTAAAGTAATAGGCTTGATCAGTAAATTTCTTGCGAAGAGAGCTTAGATCTGGTACTGCTGCACTGACACCTTTTCATATCATCAACTGCAGTTAAGGGCAGTATCAGCTGAATTTTTACTCCAAGTTGGAATGTACAGACCAAAATGTTCTTTCCTTGGGTGGGACACTGATGCACACCCCTGGGTGCCACAGGCTGAAATCTGCACAGAAATCAGTGGGAAGTAACAGCTCGGTGTTTGAGAAGACTGCCCTTTGGTTGCTTATGTGGGCCTAGTGCCTACTGAAATATATAAATTTAGATAATTTGGATAAGAAACTGGTTTAGGCTTGTTTTATTCAATCAACCATATTCCTCTTCTTTAGAGACTGCTTGAGCATCAGTCTTATATACTTGCTTATTAGTTCATAGTTATAGTGTCTGCCAACAATCATGAATTACAGCCGTAGTTTTTCTTTTTTTTCTGCACCATAAGTAGTTATGAGCCAATACTTTGACCTGTTTCTCACAGTAGAGGGGTTTCATTTGCAGCTGATATTCCTTTGAAGAAATGTCTTTGCTCTCTTGCCAGTCCTGGCTGTCCTCAGAGGACATGAGCATTTCTAAAGCATTTTACAGTTGAAAGGCCTTGTGGAGAAACATTTAAAGGTTAAGTATCAAGTTTTTTAACTAAATGAAGCCTTTGAGAGGGAAAACTAGCACCTGAATAGAATCCATGTGGAAAAGTGGATGCAAAAGACCAAAATTGTCCTGACATCTTTGTTTATTTTGGTGATAACTACCCTGAGGACAGAACTTGAAAGTGATGTGTCTCTGCTCTGGAGGGCTCTGTGAAACATCTCAGAAATTACTTGACAGGGGGGAAAAAAAATAAGCCAAACATAAATCATATGTAGCATCAGAAGCTGCAAAATGTAACTTAACTGTGCTGTCTTAAAAATTAAAAAAAAAAACCCTACTGTCCTCTCAGACATCCTGTTTTAATTTAGACTTTTTTTTTTTTTAACGTACACAACATCTGTCTGGTGCTGAGAATATTTGAAGTTAGAGTTTGAAGATACAGCCACTCTTTCTCCAAGAGTGTATTGCTTCCAAATGGGATATTGGTTTGTTTTTGCCAGGCCTAGCACGCGAATAATACTGGAAATAAAAAACTAAAACACTGGAAGATATCTCCTCTATATTGAGCTTGCTGTGCAATAGGAATTAGTGAAGAAAGTCAAGTATCTTGTATAATGTTTGTTAGTGTTCTTTTGTACATAGCTGAACATTTGATGAGAATGGTTAAAGTTGCTTTGAACATTTGATGAGAATGGTTGAAGTTGCTTTGATAACACAGTAATTGCTGTAAATAATTGCTAGAAATCGCATCCACAGAAACTCCTGAAAATGTTTCTTTACAGGCTTCATGAATTTGATGAACAAGTTGCAGCAGTTCGTGAGGGGATGGCCCGTGTAGTTCCAGTTCCTCTACTTTCACTCTTTACAGGATATGAACTGGAAACAATGGTATCAATTCCTACTTTGTTACTTCTGTCAGATAACTTGGAGTGGGATTATTCACTCATTTATTTTACTAATATGAACCCCACATTAAATGCTGATTACAGTGATTGCTGTGTAGTTGAAAACGTCAGTTCAAGGAAAGACCAGAAAATGTTCAATTGCCCTCTTGGTGTTAGGAAAATTATTTTGACAGAGCTGAGCAGTGATGTAATGAAAAATTTCAGGAAGAAACAAACAAGCAAAATAAAAACAAAAAAAAAAAAAAAAAAACACACATGCCAGTGATCTCATGCCAGTGATCTGTCTAGAAAGTAAATTGGACATACTTGTCCTAAATTCAGGAGTATGAAAAAAGTTCATTGCTGTTGCCTGATGAGAAGATGTATATTTAGTATTATTGTACTAGGAGACTATGCATGGCATTTCAAAGGTCTGAATGCTCAGTTTGTCAGGGTAAAAGCTGATTACGTATTTTAATGGAAGGGAGGGAACAAATCACCTGTAATTGATTTGATCAGACTTGCATAGCCTATCACTGTATTTTATTTTTCAGGTGTGTGGAAGCCCAGATATTCCACTTCATCTCCTGAAATCTGTAGCAACTTACAAAGGCATTGAACCAACTGCTTCCTTGGTACAGTGGTTCTGGGAAGTGATGGAGTCCTTCTCCAATACAGAGCGATCTCTCTTCCTGCGTTTTGTGTGGGGCAGAACAAGGCTGCCCAGGACTATTGCAGACTTTAGGGGGAGGGACTTCGTTATTCAGGTAAGGTGTGTGGGATGGGGAAAGTTGGGGGCATCTTAAATAGCTGGTAGTGGAGAAGTAGCAGTGTGACATAACAAAAGTCTGATTTGAGTAAATGTTCTGCAGCTTTATGTTGTAGATTCTACAGTGCGAAAATTGAATAATATCTGTGACGGTTATATAATGCATAGAATGTTTCTTCTCTTGACTTGGACAAGTGAATATTCCTTTATTTTCCCAGCTATTTGTTTCTGTGAATTTTGATAGTTTTCCACTGTCAGACAGCTGTTTTTTTCTGGCATTTATTTAGCATTTCATGCAGTTTAGTTAATAGATTGCTCCCAATCACATACTCATAATCAAAGCAGCTCATACATGTCTGGTTTTATTTATTTTTATTTATTTATTTTACTTATTTAGTGGAGGGAAAATGGATTTGGCCTCTTCATTGTTCTTTTAAGAAAATGCAGCATCAAAATAAAAAATATAATAAGCTGCTAAAAAAAATTCCCAGTTATTTTGATAATACTTAATTTGTGTTTTGGACAGTGAATCAAAAATCAAAAAAATGTAATGTTTTTTTTTTTTTTTCTATTAACAGGTATTGGATAAATACAACCCTCCAGACCACTTCCTTCCTGAGTCATACACGTGCTTCTTTCTCCTGAAGCTGCCCAGGTATTCCTGTAAGCAGGTCCTGGAGGAGAAACTGAAGTATGCCATTCACTTCTGCAAGTCCATAGACACTGATGACTATGCCCGCATAGCACTGACCGGAGAGCCGGCGGCCGATGACAGTAGTGACGACTCTGATAATGAAGATGCAGATTCTTTTGCTTCAGATTCTACACAGGACTACTTAACAGGCCACTGAAAAGTAATATAAGGAATAGTTGTTAAAAGCACTGAGGCAAAATGACAAAATGACAATGAAGCCGAGGACAGTTCAGGTTTCAGAATAGAGACTATATAGTCGGAGGGATGGTAATCGGAACATGGGGAAAGTGTGTTTGCTACTCACAGTAGGAATTAAGATTACATCTTAATCCATCATCTTAAAATAAATGGCACACTATATGGGCATTTAACATTTATTTTAAGAGCTGAAAAGGGCCCCCCATAATGCTGCACTACATTTAGAACCTTTGTGTTTACTGAAGTGTTGTAAATGTTTATATAAATAAGGTAGTGCAGCATCCAAAAGGGCAGTGAAACCTTTAATTGTGGGTGCAATAGGTTTTTTCATATTAAGTGTTGTGTTCTGTGCATCTTCTTGCTTGTATATTGGAAATACTGTGCAACAATGGAATAGTATTATAAATATTTCAATTAACTTTACTAGAAGTTTGTTAAAAGTTTTTGAACATTGAATAAACATTATTCCTTGAAATTCTTCTATAGATAATTAAAAATGGCCAATAGTTTCACCTCCACCCCTGGTTTGTATATTTTAGCTTATGCATTATTTATCTCCAATTTGATACCTTTCTGTGAACAGCATCATAATTCTTATCATGGAAAGTGTACTGTATATAATTGGTGCCATGTAAATGCAAAAAGTTATAATTTCCCTCTAAATAAAAGTTCTGCCACATTAAGAACCAGGATGTGCTTTTTCATGGTAATGCAGCTCAGACATGGGATGAACATAGAAACAGCTCTGCTAAGAAGTGTTTCTGCTACTTAGAGCTTTTGACCGAACTGCTCCGCCAAGAGTAGGTGCATTGCCAGAGAAATCTTTTGAGCTACACAAGTGAACTTGAGCAAGTCCAAGTAACACATTAATTGTAGTGATTAGGTGGACCTTGTTTATGCAGTTGTTCCTGAGGCTGCTGTTGTCAGTAACGGTGAATTTATTCTTGGACACTTGGGAAAAAATTTTGAGGAAATGTAAGAGAGAGGTGTCATGAAGTACCTGAACAGTAGGAGAAGAGTCTGATGGCACTCATATAACATCGTATCATGGAGAAATTTTAATCACAAGGCCTTGTCATGACACACTGGTACAGGAGACACTGATCATGACCCACTCCTGACCACACAGTTTATGCACTAGTTTTTCAAAATAGGAGGATAAGATTAATTGTGCCAAAGCCAATTGTGCCAAAGCACTAATATTTTACTTTAAAATCTATTAGTAGGTGATGTCATATCATTGCTTCTGTAATTACTAGGATAGGTGTATGTGTGTATTCAGAATTTTACAATTTAACATTTGAAAATTGAGTGGATTAATTTTTTTTTTTAGTATGTGCATTTGACTTCTGTTCCAACTAGATTAAATACTAACTGTGATCATGAACTAAGTTTTCATGAGACAAACTTGGTATTTCAGTATAGTGGTGAGACTGTTGGTAGTTAGATGTTAATGGTTTGAAATACTTTACCTTTAGAGTCCTCTGTTTGGTGCTAAAGATCTCTTGAAATAAATGCCCCTTTCTTGATCTTCTGTCTCACTGGAGGTTCCGGAAGTCAGGCCTGTGATTGGTCCTCTGAATTTTCTCTCTGCTGGTGAAATATGCTGTGGTTTTTTGAGTCTTTAAGATGCAAAACTCAAGAACCTTTAAGAAACCTCTTTTATCTTTGCTGCTGAATTGAATTTCTCCTAAGGGTAAGGAGTGAAGAAGCACAGAAGTGCTCATGTGGTTGTCTACTGCCCTTCATCATGACAACACCGAAGCGCTGTAGGCGTCCAGCTCGATCAAAGAGATTCTGTAGTCAGTTTTTCAGGAGAGGGGGTGCGTGAGTCATGCCCAAATCTCAGCACAAGGTCTTCGATCAAGCTCGATGGCCATTCTTGAATTTCAGGCCCCGTTTCAGAAGCATACGGACTACTGTAACAAGGAGGCTATAACTTGCTTATAGGAAAGAAGAACAATGTCAGGGTTTTCTATCCAAGAAAAGCAAAAAGGGAGTATGCTTAATGTAAGGGATTTGTATGCATTGTTGCACTGAACCTTTTGTTTGTTGCATACAGTTTCATTGAACTGTAAAATAAGTTTCTTAGGCCTCCTTCTTTGCTTTCCCATCCTAACAGAAGCATGGCAGGCATCTTTTTACAGTGTGATGCTTGTCACCTGTGGCCTGACTTGGAGCATTTAATAGATTTTTCAGGTTGGAAGGGGCCTCAAGGGTCATCTGTTCTAACCTTTATTGGCAAAAGCACAATTTAGACAAGACAGTTCAGCATTTGGTCCAGCTGAATCTTGGAAGTGTCCATGTTGCGGAATCTTCCACCTCCCTGGTGAGATTACTCTGTGAATTTTTTTTCTCTTCTGTCTAATAGTTCAATAATTCTCAAGAATAATTTGTACCATTACCCCTTTTCTTTTCCATGTCACTCCTTGTAAAACAGGAGTCTCTGTCTTTGTAAGCACCCTTTATGTACAGAAACATGTTGATAAGGTCTCCCATAAAGCTTCTTTTCACAAAGCTGAACAAACCCAATTCTTGTAGCCTTTCCTCACATGACAGGCCTCCCAATCCTCTGATCTTCTTTGTTGTCCTTCTCTAGATCCTCTGCAGCCTGTCCACATCTTTTTGCACAGTAGGGACCAAAACAGCACAGTATTCCAGGTGTGGCTTCACAAGTGCCAAGTGGGATAAAGACTACTTTTATCAGTGCTGGTGATTCCATCTTGATGTAACCCAGTATTTTACTGGGTTTCTTTGCTGCAGCAGCACACTGTTCATTTGTATTGAGTAGACCATGTCCACCATTTGCCACATATCAACCAAGCCAGTGAATGTGTCCTAAAAGGTGAGCAGGTTTGTCAAGTGTGATTTGCCCTTCATGAAACCCTGCTTGCTTTTCCCAATCGTGGACTTCATCTGGCTTGTGATGGGTCTGCAGGAGGATTTATTCCATAATTTTCTCAGGGACTGAAGTAAGACTGATGAGCCTGTAACTTCCCAAATCATCCTTCATTTAGATGGAGGGTCACACTAACCTTCTTGCTGCCTTCTGGGATATCCTCTGATCTCCACAGTTCTCCAAGGTTGTGGAAAGTGCACCCATAATGATGTTAGCCAGCTCTCTTAAACACTCTCAGATGGATAATGTCAGGTACAGTGAGTCTCTTTGCCTCAATCTGGATTTTTGTTCCAAAGGCCAGAGGCCCAATAGTGCTTTTAAAGACTGAGGTGAAAAAAGTGTTGAGAACTTCTGCCTTTTAAGCATTGTTAGTGACTAATTCACCTTTCCTGTTGCACAGCAATTTCATGTTTTCCTTGTTTTTACTGATGGTTTACATACCTGAAGAAACCTTTTTTGTGTTCTTGCATCTCTGGCCAATTTCAGTTCAAGCTGTGCTTTTGTTTTTCTAACTGCATCTCTGCAAACCCTGGCACTGCCCTTCTAGTTCTCAGTGGGTATTCATCCCCTTTTCCTCTAGCCTGTACCCATCCAGTGTGATCCTACAGCCATGTGAGTTGTACCATGTTTCTGTTATTCCTGTGACACCATAAATTTCTCACTGGCTGCAGAGCTCCAGTTCCTTGTATTTATTTGTTCCCCAGGTTGCATGCATTGATAGGCATATATCAAGTATTGATATACTTGAGGTGGTTAGTCCTGAGGAACATTTGTCCCTGCTCGAGTCTGGAGCAAACCTTTCCAACTCAAACCATTCTGTGATTCTATGAGCCAGCAAATTTAAATGAAAAATTCTCCTTTCCAGAGAATATGGGGAAAAGCAACCCCTCCAAGCAGGGATGCAGCAAGGAAAAGGAGAGCAAAACTCTCTCTGGCAGCCAACCCCATGACTTTTGTTTTCAGGGTGAGGCTAAGAGAGAACTAGTGGTTCATTCAGTCCTTAGTGATATTAAACAAACCTACCCTGCACTCTGCTACTATTGGAGGTCTCTGGGTGTTTCATATGATGCTACAATTGTAATCACACTGCTCAGCCCAGCTCTGAGTGTGCTTTGCCGGCAGTGGGATAGCCCACAGGGAAAGAAAAGCATCCACGAACTTTTGATCCTTGCTCACAGTGTGCCTCTGGCAAGGACGCAGACGCACATCCCACCCCTGTTGGCTGTGCCTGGATGTACTCTGAAAGGCTCCACGCAACAGGTCATGGGATGTGGTCAGGAAAGAATGCAGATAACAAGAGTACCCTTTCAGCTCTGGGCCTTGAAAGGTGACATTCAGTGCCTGCCTGACACTCCTCCTGCTCCTGGCCATAGCCCCTGCCTATGCAGCTGCCCCACAGGCCAAATGCTGCCCATCTTCACAGGCCAGGGAGCTGCTGGACATTTATACCTTGCTTCAGGGGCACAAAGGCAGGACAGCAGTGTCCAGGTGATAGAAGAAGGTCTACCAGGACCACTATGTTATTCTCTAGACAAGAAGTTGCAAATGCAAGAGCAAATGCCCTTTTATGCACGAACACATACGTCAGAAGAAGCATGAGACAGTACTTGTTTCACAAGGGGAGCTTCATACCCTGAAGTCATCTCTAATCCTTAGGACTAATCGTAACTCAGCTGAGACAATTAAAAGATAAACCTTTATCTGTGTGGATCTCTCATTTACATGGAGAACAGATCCTGAACGACTTCAAATTCTGTATCTCACTGCACCTATGCTGATTTCCATGTCTATTCCAGAGCAACCCTTCTACATTTTCCACTCTGCACTGGTCTGGAATGGGACAAGAAAAAGAATTACTCCAGACTATTACAGTGGTCTCCATGCAGAGGCAAATCTTAGTCTTGAATGGGGTTGTGCAGCCATTATTTCTGTGTGTGAGGCAGAGCAGAGAATAATGTTTCTAGCAGAGGTGAAACTAATTAGCTTAAACTGGGAGTTTTCTGAATTATTCATAAAAGGAGTTACTGGACTCCAAGATTTTTCAGTAAAGTTTAATAATGGTTGACAAGGCTTTTCTTTCCCTTCAAAGTTACATATTCCTCTATCATTTTTTTCCAAAGATGTGTACAATTAACAGTGATACATTTTGATAATTAATGATACACACCTATTTTATATATGATTCTGCTAAGAAAGTCATAACATTATTAAATACTACTTACTTAACATGTCCCAGTCTGTTTTACAAAATCCATTGTGTCAGTTTTGTTGAGCAGAAACATTTACCTCAGCACTTTCCAAACTGGTGAGTAGTATTTTCAGATTCTTTAAAGCAGAGGTGGCTCCCATAAGCTCACAGATAAGAACATCTCAGTATAAACCCTTGCGTCCACACTGGACTTGGACAGAGGAGAGGTATATTTCACAAGACACTCACTTTCATCTCACTTCACAGTTTTTGTTTCTGACCTTTACTTTCCACTGATACAACTCCATCAGACCAAAAAGCCATACTGAAAGGAAAGCAGCTCTGCAACATCACCAGGGATGACCTTCAGGGACCTTGGCTAACTTTGTATTTCTGCACATGCATGTTCATCTCTGAAGGGGGGATCTGATCAGACAGCGTGCTGAGGACTGCTCAACACTGGCAATGCAAAATCCATCTCAGTGGCAGGAAAGCATCATGCCACTTCATGACTTGGACAGTTCACCAGATGAAAGATCTCTGTCATGCCAAAATTGCACCCCTACACAGCACAGCTCCTTTTCAGAGCAGATTGTCATTCCCAAGATGGCTTTTCAGGCTAGTGGAGGCTTAACCCAGAGCAGATACTTTGCAACCCTTCCCAACCCAGCAGTACCATGGTTATGATATTATTAGGAACTGCTGTCTTCATCAGACATTTCACGAAAACTCATAAAATGACCACAAGACCAGCCATGTCAGCAAATAAGTGCTGAGTAGTTTCAATTCACCTCTTGCCCAAAAGCAGCAGAAGTGAATCTAGGCTCTGATGGGTAGAGGGGGCACTGACTATTCCTGCAAATGCTACTGTCTCAGGGTTGTTTTGAGACATTTCCAGACTTCTGGAATCTCCCAGAAGTGACACAGAATAGTTGCTTTACCATCTCCTATGAGGTCTTAGCAGGAACTGTTATCACTCCATAAACCATGAGGAGGTGATGCTCCCTGGCAAGAAAGAAGCCTTGGCTGAATCAAAGAATTGTGTGTAGAGATAATTTGCATCAATGCAGCCTATGTGATGAAACAGCTTTTCTGTACAGCACAGGAACTTTGATCTCCTTACTCCTGGTCCTGTGCCTTAACCACACACAGGAAGCTTGAAAATCTCCCACGGGCTTGTCTTCCCCTATACATGGGTATTTTATCCACACTGCAAATTGCCTGAGACAAGCCAGACCATCTTGGAAAGAGCTATCAACCTGGTACTGACATCCTGCAGCACACAAGGCAGTATTTTTGGTGGAATCCAGACTGAGAGGCAAAACCAGATCTGAAGCCAAAAGTGATTTCACTGTACTTTGTCCTGTCTTCTTACATCTTCTTATTAAATATTTTAGTAACTTTCCCTCTGCATGACTGTACGCTCTATCCTGTGTGTGCACTCAGCCACAAGGACTGAGAGCCAGCCACCACTGAGATCTGTGTGGTTGTGTGGAAAGGTGGTGCTTGCTCCTGGCACAAGTGGAGCCTTGGCATCAACTGCTGGAACAGTTGAGGGTCTTTTAACTCCTTTGTTCCAAAATGAAAAATTCCAAAGGCTACCAGCCAGTGCTCTACATGGGTATCTCTGGTCATAAGTACCACAGTCTGAAGCCTGGTCAGTGTCTCTCCCAGGTGGCAGCAGCCCCTGTATCACAGGAGGGAAGGTGTGTGATTTTTACTCCAAAGCTGGTGTCTTTCCCGGTTTTGTCCAGCCGGTTTTACCCCAGGCATCACTGTCCTCTGCAGGAAGAGCAACTCACCCACGGCAGCCCAAATCTCACTGCATATACCCCCACAAGTATTTAATGCATTTAATTTCTTCCTCCTGCTATGCACAGCACTTCATAACCCACTGACTTGTGCATTGCTCAGGTCAGACAGTCCTTCTCTTACCAACCTAATTTTGGACATGAACCCTGTTCTCCAGGATGCTTCTAGGTCCACATGATGAAACTGATGAAAAATGTGAGAAGCAGCAGAGCCAGGAAGAACATACGCAGGAGTCTTGTTCAAAAAGTCTTTCCAGTTTAGGAGAAACCTTCACATTTTGCCTGTAGCTTTACCCGTAAAATTTTGATGTTACGCTTGCTTTTTTTTTCTGTTTCTATGTGTTGCTGCCAAACAGCATAACAAAGCTCAGCTGACCACCAAACCACATTGGCACTTTTTGCCCCCACACACTGATGAAGTTTTCACAGGGAAACAAGAAGATTTATACTTCTAGCTTAGACTTTATTTTCTAGAAGTGGTGTACCCCATGCTTACTACAGCTTAATGGCAGTACTAAGTACATGAAAGTGCCCATTAAAACTTAAGTTTCTTTTCACTTAACACTGACCATTTACAAAAGAGAATCCTAGAGTATTTTATGTTATATCCATGTCCTCCAAACAAATTTCTCAAAATGCTTCTGCTGAAAACTTTTTCAGGTATGATGCCTAGTGCACCACATGCAAACTCAGTGGAGAGAGCTGATCAAAATGAACAGTCAGGAAACAGCTGAGACAATTCCACTCTGTCTTTTTGAGAAATCTTTGCACAACTGTAGCTACTGACCATCAGATGACTAAACGCAAAGAAGAGTAGTGCCTTGCAGATATGCCATTAGCATTCACATTTGAGATAAAGTCTCAAATCAGAAGAATCTTTTCCAAGTATCAGGAGCATCAATTCACAAATAGCTTCTGTGTCACATTCACAGGTGTGTTGCTTTGCTGCAGTTTTCACTTAAGAATATGGCACCATGACAGAATATTTTTTCCACAAATTCCACACCTTTCCACTCCAGTTGAGTAAAAGAACTTTTTTGGCATGTTTTAGTCAACAATACAATTTTTAATAAAAAGGTTTGTTGAGAGATTAGCCTTGAAAGGAAACATATGCAAGAAAATTTACATCTCTACATTTCCCTTAATCTTATAAGGGAAAACATTTTCTCAACGAGATATTTGGAATCCACTGCTTCTGTTTTTGCTAGAAGAGTACTGCATGATTTGGTTTTCCACATATGCTTATTAAGGTGCTTGTAGGGGAGGCAAGTATATACTGGCCTGAAGACTTTCACTGGCATGTTAAGGAACATATACTATGATTATAAATGTGTCACGTCCCCTAAACTCCCTGATGGGACTCAGTGGCCTTCTGTCTTTATTCAAAGGTTGTTTAGCAGCCTTTAAATATAGTTTTGGAAGCTTGGTTCCTTTTCTTTCTCGGACTAGGAACTTACACCTAAAAGCCCATTAAGAGCTAATCCCATTTTTTGACCACTTGAAACATTTTTTTCCCAAGAAAATAACTTGCTACTCAGAAATACTACAGCCTGTTAGGAGTAGTGGTATCCACCTGTCTGGAAAAGGCAAAGGACTCTCTGGCAGCAGGCTGGGTAACTTGGTGAAGCAGACTTTAGGCTGAAGGGCTCAGGTGGTACAGTCCACAGTGGCAACTCCCACCATCACAACCCATGGGGGAATAAGCCAGGTGTCTAAGGTCACCATCTGTGGACTCAGTGTCTATTCTCCACATTTTGGGAGTGGAGGTTTATTTAATGGAGCTGATACAGTATGGAAATTTTTCATATCATTCTGCAGTGGATGACAGCTGGCTGTGGTCAGAGTGTCCCTTCTCAAAATGCTGACCATACTGGTCCTTCATCTCCAGGGACTACAACTGGGACTTCAGAGTTGTGACTTTGTGTAGCCCTGTAAAGTTTGCCAGCAGGCACCCATCCCTCTTGCAGGCTGGGATAATTTGTCTGTTTGAGGTGTCTGTGTGGTAAGGAGAGGGGGCCAGCTGCTGGCCCCCCAGCTTGGTGGGAGGGATGGCAGGGAGGTGGGCGAGGAGTCGCCCCTTCCTGTAGGGAGGCACTGGAGGCTTCTCTGCCAGCCCCTGCAGCACCCTCCTGCCTGGAAAGTCCCTCAGGAATGTGAAAGCCCCTCTGTGCTGGTCTGAGCTCTGTAGTTTCACACAACAGCCATCCTGTTTTCAGGAACTTACTCCCTTCTGAGAAATGAGTCCTTCCTTCACCTCTAGCCGGGACTTGTTTAGAATGCACGGGCAAGAATCTTGTCTGTCTGTCTATCATCTATCTATCTATCTATCTATCTATCTATCTATCTATCTATCTATCTATCTATCTATCTATCTATCTATCCCAACTTCAAACCCAGAATTTTCTCCATAAAAGCCTTGATATGGGTTTGGAACCCCCATTTTTGCTTTGCAAAGACAAACAACCAGAATCAACCCGGGTTTGCCACCCAGCTCTGGCTAGTTCTGTGGAAACCAAGACATGTAAGAAAATGGTATTACAAAAATTATCCATTTGAGGCCAGACTTCAGTTAGCTCCAGTTTCACTTTACAGACTTACAGACTTAAAATCCTAAATCAAAGGAGCAACATCACTGCTTTCTCTTACCAGACTTTTCTAGATATACTTTTATAAACTAGTAGTTTTTGCATCTTTTTGTTCCTATTGCAGATTCTTCTGCAAGTGCAGCTCCTGATGTTCCTTCCACTTGGGACATTGGCAGCAAGCACCACTTTGTCTAGTATATAATGCATCTTTGCTCTTTTCCCCTTAAATTTACTAATATAATTAGGGAAGACAAAAACTTTTTCCTATCAATATCAGGACCTCTAACAACGTTGTGTCCCCAGCTTTCACAACACCAATGTATTCCTGGAATAAATGAGAATATCACAAAGGTTTACTGCGAGCGTAGTAAAGGCCACAGTGTTCCACATGTGATTACCTGTCACTGAATTGTCGTGTTTCTGCCAGCTCCATCGTGTGTGGCATCATCTAACTAATTCTCTGGATTTCTGCCTGGCCTTCCACTGTTATCATGGCTAACTAAGTAACGCAGCACAAGTCTTAATGGAAATATAGGTTAAATGGGGTGATGTCTGTTTGGTGAACTTGCACATTACACCGAACAGTCTATATCCCTTTGATGTGTGCCCTCTGGAAATCCTACAATTATTATACAAATTGGTCATGCCTTACTTGCTCCTTACTGTGCTGTCTTCTTCATTTTACGTGATCTGTAAAGAGGGACACTTCACCTTTTTCTATGTTTTTGCAGCACCTGCAGCTCTGGGGTCCTCATCCATGGCTGAAGCACCCAAGCAACAGGAACACAAATGAAATATATTAATTTTGTTGTAAAATGGAATAATTTATCTTAAAACAGGTACTTCTTTTGTATCAGAATAATCTTTGAAAGGAGAACTGGCTTTACTTGTCTGCATAAAATTGGATGGGAGGACACCTGTACATAATATTTTCATGGAAATTATATTTTCTGTGATTAAAAAGATCTTTCTTGTGCTGGCAGATCTATTGCCTGCTACTGTAGTCAGGGGGTAGTTGAACTGTGCTAAAACATGAAGGTACTTCTTGATTTACAGGGATATAAATAAATTCCTATATCTTAAGCTATTGTCACCTTGGTGGTTGTAGATAATCAGATGAAACTGGAACTTGTGTTGCATCTGTTGCATGTACTCTACAGCCTATAGGAAAAAAATAAAACAGAAGGAAAAGACCTTTGAAAAAGATGCTTTTGGATGATTAACTACCTCCAGCACAAATGGAACTCTAATAGAAATTGCACAATGGTCCACCTTACTGCATTCTCTCACCAGACTCCAGTAGAAAGCAGCTCTCCCCAGAAGGAAGGGAGACAGGCCATGGATGGACACCCATGATGCTCATCAAACGAGAATG
The DNA here is from genome assembly GCF_963662255.1 of Cinclus cinclus. Lineage (NCBI taxonomy): Eukaryota > Metazoa > Chordata > Aves > Passeriformes > Cinclidae > Cinclus > Cinclus cinclus. The sequence continues at coordinate 85,222,573 of NC_085047.1, forward strand.
TTGGAGATAGCTATTGATGACCTTATGGATAATCTTGAGGGAGCTGGAAGTGTTCATCTCATATTTAAATATTAGAAGGTCAAAAATGGTTACTCATCTTTCAGAAACAGTTGCTTCTTTAGGAAGACTCAACTAGCAGAAACCATCATTGCTATTTAATAACATGCAGTTATTAAAGGCAAAATGTAAATAGCATAATTCTATTTGTAAAGAATAAATGTTGCATTATTTTCCTTTGCATTATTCTGCTTGTAGCCATGAAATTAATGTAGCATCTGTTTCTCCAGTTGGCATATACTTTATGTAGAGTGTAGATTATATTGTCTTTTATCAGTTTTTGTCTAATACAGACAAAAAGATCTTGCCTGATGTAGTGCTTAATTATCATCCCACTGAGTACTACGGAGGCATGTGCAAACCTTTGAAATTACTGTATAAAGAACAAGAATGAGTGTTCATCAGGAAAATCTTGTTAGTAATTTCTGATGGCTGAAAATGTGAATTCTCCCCCTTGCCCCCCCCCTTAAATCTCACCCCACCACTCCACCCCTCCCCAATACGTCCAGATTTTCCTAGTGGGAACTGCTAAATTTGTTCTTTTTTAAACTTCTGTGGCAGTCTAATAGTGGTACTTCTGCTCTGTTCTCCTGCTTCCTGCCTAAAGTGTCTAAATGTCTGCTCAGTGAAGCTAATCATGATTTGTGTGCTCCTTCTCTCTTTGCCACTCATTACAGCCATCTCAGGCTTTGGAAGAGCTGTGTTTGGGCAGAGACTAACGGGTGCTGGGAGAAAGTAGAGTGCTAGTTCCTCACTGAAATCACATGATGGCAAATCTGGGAATTCCTGCTTCATTTATGAGTGTGCAGGGAATGCAATGTCACTCTCTCCCCATCCAGAGATGCTTACTACAAAGAACTGAGCTGGATTCCACAGCAACAAAGTTATTTACCCAAATAAACTCTCTCTTCAGAAAGCAAAGGGCATCTCTCGGCTCCCTCAGCTGAACCAAACATTTTATTTTTGACATTTGTGCATCCTTTTTTTTTTTATTTTTATTTTTTCAGGTTTTTCTTTCCAATCAAAAGAACCTCTTCAGGAATTCTTCAAAAGACCAGGTAAAATGCAATTTTCCTACTATAAATATTTCCTAGAAAAGTTTAATACAGTTCTGATATTTTGTGAGGATAACTTTTAATATGTGCAATGAAATATTTCTTATTAAAAGCTGGTCAAACTTTGCAGTTAGTGGAGTTTCTCTGGTTATGCGTACCTAAGTGTTCAGCATTTTGAAACATCAGTGAGACACATGGAATATATGTTATAATATACCATTTTTTTTAGCTCTGTTCCTATTTACCTTTACATTGTCTCAAAAATTAACTTTTCCTAGGATATTTATATTTATATTTAAAAGATTGGTTTAACTTATTTTAGATTGTAGATTCTTTAAGGACTCAAACTTCTTGCTATCTTTAATGTAGTTTATTGTTGCCCATTATACTCAGTTTATGTGAAAGGGAAGAAGCTCAGGCTTACTTTTTGGACTAGATGTTCTGTAAAACATGAAGCTTTGTGTTTAAAAAAATTATTTAGATCTGTGTTTGGAGAGAATTCATTGATGCGTATTGAATAGACATCTCTCAGGTAAAATGATTTAATAAGAATTGAATTACTTTTTGGAGCCTTCCTTTTAACGGATTTTACTCATGTTGGCTGCATTTGTAACAAACTGTTGTGATTTTTCCAGGCACCTTGCTGGAGTAGTTTGCCAGCAAGAGAGCAGTCTGCAGACCAACAATGGGCTGGTCTGTTCTGCTCAGCCCTGCTTTTGTTGAAAGAGTAAAAGTGAAAAACTTCCCCACTTCCCAAGAGCTTGAGGTTTTACAAATTAGCTGTGAATGTTTGGTTTACAATGAAACTTAAGGTGAGATGTCAGGGCATCAGTCACTTAAATGTAGTTATAACCTTTTTTAAGGGGAATGTTTATAGGCATATTTTTTTGAAAATAAAATCTCTAACTGATTTGAAATAGATGTTGCACAGCTGCAACTTTCAAGAGCTGTTCAGCTAACTTGTAGGAAATTTTCTGTATTTCTTAATGCACTCATAGATGGAACATAGACACTTATTTGCTTTCTGAACTCTCACAAAAATAGTTGGTTTTCTCACATGCTGCCATCCGAATTCCTAATATTTCCATGAGGGCAACTGCCATAAGCTGCCAAAAACTCAACTTTCAATGCAGAATTTGGTGTAATGGTGGGAGGCCGGTGTGGACCTCATCAGTTTTCTCTTGAGGCACCCTTATGTTGTCTTCTGTATTAAGCAGGACACCATGAGTTAGTCTGAAACATCTATGGAACAAAGAAGAGAAACCATGGATGGCAAAATTGCTGACATTTAGAGCTGAACAGATCCTAGTGAGTACAATCCAGAAAAATTGTCTGTGTTTTGGGCTTTTCCTAGGCTAAGTCTAGGAGGAGAAATAGTTCCTCACTGCAAACATTTTGGATGCTGCTTGAGTAGAAACAAGAGAAGTTCAGGCTTGTGGCCTGATGTCAAAGGAGAAAAAGGGAAGAGGAGAGCATTAGTCTAAGGGATTTGTCTAATTTTTCCCTCAGAAGGTATGTGAAATGAGGCTACACATATATAAATACATATATATATACTAGGAGAAGTGAAAAATTTAAACTTTTGCCCACTTTTTCACTGTCAGAAGAATTAAGTACAAAAGGGATAAAATGTATCACAGAAGAAGCAGAGCCATGTTAGACTGAGATGATGCAGCAATTATTTATATAATGTTTCTCAATAACAATAGCTGCAAAAATACTGAGAAAAATATTTCCCACAGTTGGGGGTATTTTTTTTTTTTTTTTCTTTTTTCTCTTCATTCTGTGACTGAGTGCTTTTGCCAGATCACATTTTCCCCTGTGGATTAACTTTGAACTGCCAATTAAAAGTTATTGCTAAATCCTGTTACAGCAGAAAGCCTTCAGACTCATACTGTTAAGATTTGGCCATTGCTCTTTCACACAATAGATTAAACTGCTGGGATTTTGGTAAATTACTTGTGCACATTTTGTAGAATAGCCACACAGCCAGTATATTTTTTACAGAGAAGATATGAACTGTCTAAATTTCTGCTTATTGCATTCAATTAAAAACAATGGGGAAAAATTGGAATTGAGACAAGACCAAATATTGATTTAAACATCTTGTGTTTATAGTGAAGTAAAGTTCACCTATCAATACAGTGATGACCTGGTTTCTTCTGCAAGAGCTTTACAAAACCCTGTCAGCCTGTCCTACTTAGAAAACAAAATTACTGAAATCTATGTGGCAAAGGTTAAGTGACCTTTCCTACAATTTTTGGGCAAAGGAGACAGAATACTGCAATAACCCTGCTGATTCTGACTGGCACATTCTGTGTGTCATTGCTCTGAGCAGGGACAAATTGAACACTGTCTCAAAAGCCTCAGAATACTTTGTGGAAATGGTTGGCAGCTATTTGATTTTTTTAATGTGGTCACTGTAGGATCATCAGTTGCTTTAAAATCTGTGTGTCTAGCTAGGAACAGATCAAACAGGAAAGAGAAGTTAACCCACTGATATTTTAATTTGCCCAAGAGAAGAAAAAGCAGTCTGTGTCCATTTAAAAAGCTACATCATTGTTGCCAAAACCATCCATTCAGTCATCCATATGATGACCATAAAAATGTGTTCAGCCATAAATCAGCATCTGGGTTTTCATGTTTTCCATGCTTGGGCCCTGATACTATGATCTTGCTGAAAAGATTGAATGTCTTGATTTCTGCAGAAGTATGACCGCACCATTCTCCTGTGTCATTTTTTGATGGGTAAAGATAGCCTGGAATAAAATAAGTTGTGTTCCTGTTCAGCAAATGAATGGATGCTTCTATACAGGGTACAGTATCTTCTGGTTGATGAATGACTTTTTCTTGCACGCATCAGCTTGTTTTGAAGCCATTTTCATGGCACCAATCAAAAGAAGGTGTAGGCTGGCAAAAATCCTTCTGCAGCATTCAGTTAGTTTAGGTACAGAGTCAGTGGTATTTCAGGAACCTATAAAAAAGAATAAACAAGTGTTAAAGAGAAGTCCTTGATAACTGGTAGCAGCAGCCACAGTGAGGATTTCTGGGGCTTTGGACGTCACTGTCAGAGAAGATGTTTTTTTTTAATTGGAGCATCTCAAGGTGCAAGAGGTTGAGGGGCTATTGAAGTTTCTCATTAGGTATGGTACTATATAAAGGAGGTCATGGAGACATCTGTCCTCCACAGGTTTTTTTAGTATGCATGCCATTCCCCAGCAACCTCCACCACCCCTCTTCCCCTCCACCCCTTGACAGCAGATGTCCTTATCTTCTTCCATGGTGATATGTCACTTAGAGGCTTGCAATGTAAGTCGGCTTGACACTGTAGAGGGCTCATTTGATGGTCATTGCATTTGCTAATTTGCATAAACGTATGCAAATTTTTACTCTTTTGGGATGGGTAATTATTGTTGAGTTTATTTGATCTGTAGCACTGGCAGCATACCCTGTGGATGCCATGCTTGAAGTCTCCTCTAACCATTTCTCTCCTCTGACATCAAGTGCTTGTAACAGAAAACTTCACCTCTTTTACACATACCATTACAATTACTGGTTTATGGTAACACAGACAATGCATGTGCTACATTATTTTTCTAATTACATAAAGAATCTTGGCATGATGAGTCTTACAACTTGAAACTTCTAAATTGACAACAGCATTGATTATTCTTTTTTATAAACTGGTCTATGGTCTTTCTGGTTGCTTCACACAAAGGGACAGTTGGGTTGTTTTTCCTTGTTTCACATTTTTTTGTTTTTTTTTTTTCCCACTGGTTCCCAGCTATTGAATTCTGCTCAGCCCCAACAAAACTGCTTTCTGCTAATATTGCTGTGGTGTTGCAGCTTGCAGCTCAGCCACCAGAGGTTTGGATCTGGGGAATGAGCCTTATTCAGCTAATGCCACAGCTCGGTTCTCAGCAGCCTAATCGAGGTGGCCTACAGGGCACTCTTTTCCAGCAGGATTAGAAGTGGTGCCATTGCTTTTCCCCAGCTGATATAGTGACTCCTGAGAAATGTTTAGTCAAATATACAGGAGAGGAGCTTGCTTATGCTGGGATGCTCCCAGGTTGACCCAAAACCAGAGGCTTGCTCTGCTCTCAGTCTTTGCATATAACTGTGTAATATTTTCTTTTCTATTATTCATAGGATTATTTGTTAAAAATCTCATTTTTTTTAACCTTCTGTGAGACCAGAAGGACTTGAAACATACATTTTCATCCCAGTCCAGTGTCAGTAAGCCAACACAATTGCATGACTTTCTGATTTGTGGATTTGTGATTATCATGGATTTATTCATTACTGTGCAGGGAAGTAGCTATCCCATAGGGTGTGAGGCACACCTGAGATATATTTTGTGCTCTGCAAGGAAGACCAGCAGGGCTTCAAGCTGCACAACGTAGGAGCTGCTTTAGTGGGGGTGCTGAGAAGGTTACTGGTTTGTTTGAAACAAAATCAAAGAAGAAATATAAGTGCGATGTTTCGTGCCAGACCCTTTTGCCTTGTACGCCATCAAAGGGCATTTATGGGTGATTTTTCCTCTCAAAGTGGTTCTCTTTCAGAGAAGTAAAGAAATGCAGCATTTTGTAGTTGCTTGTCCTAGAAATGCATTTTTGTTATGACTATAGTTGTATAAGTTTGCAATTAGCCTTTTGATAAGAACAGCTGGATTGGTTAAACTGCTTTGTAAAAACCATATTTAATTTTAATTTTTCCATTTTCAGGTACAAGGTGAAAAATGCCAAAACATACATTATGTATAAATTGGAAAGATATGCAACTGTTCAGGATCTAGCTGACAAACTATTACTGCTCTTAAACTACATCCACTTTAAAGTCCTACATTAATCATAGCATATAGGCATAAGCATAATTGAGGCAGTATTTCTTCATTTCTTCATCATCCAATAATTGTGTGATTATGAAGGAGCCATTTTAGTGTTTGCATGCCTGTTTCTAGTGCTTTATATTTACAAACTGTGCATGCTAATTTTGGTCTCTATTTTCAGTTCCTGGTACAATTCATGCTATAGAAGCTGCCATAAATTCCACAAAACTGTGGAGATCTCATGATAAATGAGTAATTTAGAAATTTGTGTTAATCTAATCAGAGTTCTGGAGGCAAAAATATTTTTTAAAGCGGTATCACTTATGATCAGTGATGTTCATCATCAGTAATGTTCACTCAAAGCACTTTTGAAAGCTTGCCATTTGTATTTAGGAATGTATACAGAAAGATTTGTGATTAAGGGGCTGTTCAGAGCCAAACGTTTCTACATTTTTGGTAGCTCTAGCAACATGTTTTCTTTCACCTTTTCAAGGACAATATTTATCTTTGTAAATTGCTGTTAATTATCTTGTAATTTCCTTATCAGGTAATTAATCTTTCTTGCTCTATCTCACCAGTAGCAGGTAGACTTTTACCTGGCAGTTGTGAATAGCCAGGGGCTAATTACAAAATTTTGAATATAAATATCACTGCAATTGGAAAAAAACTTAAGCCTTGGAATATACATAGACAGACAGCTGAGTGCCTCAAAGCTAAAGCTTCTTTAAATTGGTGAGGTAGGGACAGGCAGAGACACCAGTAGTGCTTCTGTGAAAATGAGGCAGCTGAACACACTCTCTAATAGGCACAAGAAAATTTACTGGGAGAGCCTTAAATATCCTCAAACATGGCTCAAGCTTCCGTCAAGGACCTGACTTTTTCAACAATAGGCTCATACTCATTTTTATAACTGCTAATACATTATTTTGTTTGTTTTTTTGTTTGTTTGTTTTTATTTTTTTAATTGTCAGTCTTGTGCTTGTATGCCCTTACTTAATTTATTTTAAAATTTTGTAGTTCACTGACCGGGGCTAGTTTAATATAGAAATCTGTGTCTCACACAGCAGATACCATTTGTCATTGAAATTATTTTTCTGGAGAGTTACACTAAGAGGCTGAGAAGCACAGGAGAAAAAGTGCTCAACTATAACCAGTAGTGGACACTTATCTTTTGTCTGAGCTGGACAAACTCACTGCCCACAAATGGCTCTTCATGAAGCAGTCTGAGGGAGGCTCTGGCAGAGCAAGGAACCCGGGGTGGGGGGAGGAAATAGGGGTGTGTTTATAGATCCCCACCTCCTCCCACAGCAGGTATTGCATCCAGCTGCTCCTCAGAGTGTTGGTGTCTGACCAGGAATGCCTCACTGCTCTCTGAAGAATTTTACATAACAGTCTGGCTGGTCAGCTGAGGGGTGAGTGTCAGTCAGCCAAGTGCTCTGGCTGTTCCCATGTGATATCAGTCTGGCCCTCGCCTGGCATACCTATGGTATAGTTTCAGGTGGTGGCTTGTAGAGATGGGATGAAGAATAAATTTTTCATGAGTCACTTGATAAAGACCTATATTAGCTTTGAAACTGACCTCGTGAATTGATGAGGAGATACCTGTTTCTGCCTAAACCCTTTGAGAGAGGGGATTAGGCTTCTGGTCCTTAGACACTGTGACACTTCAGAAATATTTGCCATTGATGTTGAGATGAAATAAAGAGTTCAGAAAGAGGAGGCATCATGAAGGTTCCCTAAAGGACACTCTCATGGTTGTGCTGAGCTTGGCCTTGAGATATACAAACTTCATATCCATGTCTCCCATAAACCTACTGGTTACTGGGAGCCCATTCCCTTCTCATATTGGGTCCACATGCTTAGGAAATGCCTGGCCCAAACATTGAGCTGCTTTGGGTACACCATGTAATAGTATTGGGTCTATCGTTTGCCTTGGCTAACTTTGAAGCCAGGACTGGTTTCAGCTGGGACTGGACTAGGTAATCTGCAAAGGGCCTTCCAAACTGGACTGTTCTTGGCACTGTGTCCTCCTTCACAGTGGAGTTTTGGGTGGCTTCTGATCTTCCAGGGAAGAAAGAAACTTCAAGCTTCATCTTACCCACAGGAAACCAGTGCCATGACCACAGGCTGACAAGTGCCCTTTTCTCTGAACCAAGACATACACAGGAACTGTTATGGTCAGCTGGTTTGCAGAAACTGGTATAGTTCCAACAGCTTGTAGTGGTACATGTTAGCAATAGACTATCCAACATCAAGTCAAATGCTGGTCTGGTGGGACATTCAAATGAAATCTAGTTTTGGACCAGATATTTTAACCCAGCTTCCCTCTATTTCCAAGAAAACTTTGGTCTTCTGATACTTTAGAGTCCCTCTTTTGGTTTATTTTTAATCAGAATATTTGCAGTTGTCCAGGAAAAACCTTATTCTAATAAGATATCCCTTACAATGAAGTGTCATGGGTCAGGAGCTTCTTGCGGTAGGAAATTGTGGATAGTTGGTGATTTCATGGGTTCAGTAGGTGTCTGGATTTGTTAGTGCCCTGGGAGTTATACAGGCTATGGAGAACAAAGTTATCTGCTCAAGAGCTGCAAGTCTCTGTAGACTGGGGAAGGCAGGATATGGGATTTAGGGCAGAGGGGATGTAGCTCTGAGCTATTCTGGGATGGTCACTCTCTAAGTATGGCCTTGGATGTCTATGAGCAGATTTGCTGGTTAGTGCCTTAACTTTAATCTTGTGGTTTTTCCTCCACAGACTATATCCTGACATGGTCATGTATCTTAATTACTCCTTTACAATCTAATGTACATGTTTTGTAGTAGAAATATTTTTGCAAATATTTCAATGGAGGAAGGGAATAGAAGGAGAATTTCTTGTGTTGTTGTGTATTTGTTGTTTTGTTCAGATGCAGGCTTTTATGTTCATATGCAAGTTTGGGCAGCAGCTAGTGCATCATGCTTGTGCCTGCCTCCAAGCAATTTTCCTAGCCGAGCAAAAATAAAAAAAACAAGGAAATGAATGGAGTTTAAAACAAGCAAATGTGAATTTAGACTCAGAGCAGCATCTTTGAAAAAAGAGATATAACAGTCACACATACACAACCATCTAGAGCTAGAACTCTTATTTGTTTTAGGAATTTAAGGGCTGTTACTCTACGTCTGTAACCTTGGTGACCTGTGATGTGTTAGCATTTCATATCAGGCTGTCAGGGAGCATTTCTTTCCCCCTGAGTGTTGTACAATGCTGTAACGTTTTTCTTCTGAAGAAGGTAACTGAGTAATTTCAGTGAACAATATGGGCTTTGATATCAATGAATAATCTATTGTGGCCTTCTTAAAGTACCATGTGGTAAAGAACTTTCTTTTTGTCATTGATATTTTCTGTGCATTGTCCTTGTTAGCTCCCCAAACCCATTAAGCAGTGAACTTTTCCACAGCATCCATGGCAGTTTTATCTGGATCTACCAGAGGGAACAGAATGACTTGTTTCAATCCATCCCTGAGGATAGCTATTCAGGAGTTCTCAACTAATGGTGTCTATAGTTGCAAGTTTGTCTTTGTAGTTTTTTTTTCCTTTGGGATGTGGGTGCTAGCCTTTCACACATTTTCATTTCCTCCATTTTGTATGAATGCTCGTGGATGCCAGTTCCAGTCTTACTGGGCACGTTGGAAGGTAGATTACAAGTGTGTGTCCAAACTAAATCTCCACAGCACCCTCCAGTGCTGTGCTTTTGTTTGTGTGGGGGAACAGTCTCAGAGTGCACAAACTTTACTTGCAGCTGAGATTTAACTTAGATATGTGCTCTCACCACTGCTGGGTCCATGTCCACACAAGGGACAGTCTACACTAAAGCTTTCTGAGATATAGTGGTATGTATAGTGACTGATATATATAAATGGTGTACAGTTTAGGTCTTCAGCGCCAGTCCTTCACCCTATAGATTCATTCCTATTGTGCCACACCAATAACTAACACAGATGTAGCCACAGGCTCAGGAAGTACTTTTGTCTTCTTTTATTACTATTTGGAACAATAAAGCCAGTGCAGGGTGGTATTGAGATACTGTAATGTGCTTCTGTTCCTGACTCCTCCTGGTGTTTTTCCAGCCTGGAAGAAATGGTGAACTTCTCTCTTTACTGGGTCAGTTGTCTAATATCTCTCTTTGGCCATGTTGAAAGTGGATTTTGCTTTGCTTTTACACTCTCTGTGTGTAATGCACCCAAATGTTTCAACTCCTAATCAAAACCCAAAGTCTCTTAAACCCTGAAACCAGGTGAACTTTGCTTTGCAGTGGCACTGGTTGCTTTAGCTAGAGTACAGAGAGCCTCTCAATAATCTAAATGGCATCTGGTCATCAAAAAACTAGAGTAACTTTACATACAGTCACACCTTGGTCGGGTGTAGAGCAAGAAGCTGGTGTATCAGAAGACACTCTTCATACACTCCTTTTCGTGTTTTCAAGGAAATTCTCAGCAGGTAGGTACTAATTTGTGCATGACTTGGTCATTTCTCTCCAGTCAGCATGGGATGTCTTTGGTATACATGTTAGCACCCATATGTGCTCAATATATGAAGGTTACAACTTCAGAGTGAATATCTTTATAAAGACTGTATGGTCATTAATGACATGAGAATACACTTTTCGGCTAATATTTTCTGTGCAACAGATTTCATGTTTGGTCCCTTTCTTATCTTGGACATAGAGGCTGTTCAAGTGCTAGAAGCTGTGTATTTGGTAAGGTAAGTGTTAAGGAAGTCATCCTGAGTTACATGTCTGATAAGATCCTGACGAAATTCCTGCATGTCAGCAGTCTCTCTTTTTTCTCCATTCCCTCTTACTGTTCTTCATAGCACCTTTTTGCATCTCTTTCTTACCTTACTGTTTTATAGCTTAAGACTCAACTGTCATGACACACATGCTTCAGCTTCAGTAACTTAAATGGTCCAAATTAAATAATATGAAACCAATTCATTTGCATGCATGTGGAAAACATAATGAAGCATAGTGATTTTAGTGTAAAACCATTCTCCCTTGTCCTATCTCTGTCTTGTGTAAAAAGTCCATCTCCATCTATTTTGTAAGCTCCCTTTAAGTAGTAGAAGGTACTATAAAGTCTCTCCAAAGCCTTCTCTTCTCCAGGCTGAACAACCCCAACTATTTCAGATTGTCTTCAGAGGAGACCTGCTCCATCTTTCTGATAATTTTTCTGGCACTCCTTTGGACTTGATCCAGCAGGTCCATGTCTGTCTTGTAGTGGGGACCCCAGAGCTGGATGCAGCACTGCAGGTGGGGTCTCACCAGAGCAGAACACAGCAGAGAGGCAGAATGCCCTCCCTTGACCTGCTGGCCACACTGCTTTGGATACAGCCCAGGACATAATGGGCTTTCTGGGCTGTGAGTGCACATGTTGGGTCATATCCAGCTTTTTGTCCCCCAGAACCTTCAAGTCCTTCTCCGCAGGCTTGCTCTCAAGGACTACTTCTCCCAGTCTGTCCTCTCTCTGGGACTGCTCTGATCTAGGTGCTGCACCTTGCACTTGGATTTGTTGAACTTCATGAGGTTCTTCTATGGCCTCCTTCTCAGGCTTTGCTCAGGTTCCCCTGGATGACAACCATTTGTTGTGTCACCTGCGCTGCTCAGCTTTGTGCCATCCACAGACTTGCTGAGGGAATACTTGATCTCGTTGCCATTGTTAGGGACATTAAAGTGCAAAAGATGTAGAAGTTACCTAAGAAAGTAGATTGCCATGAGTTTTTTACCCATACTCTGAGTGTTAAAATGAAGAAAAGACACTCTACTTTCATTTTCCATAATCCCTTATTATGCCACACAGAGAATTAGAACCACAGCACAAGTCAGTGACATCATCTGCAAGGCTGCTGGGCAGTCCCTGCATGAGCTGCAGTAAAGCATTGGTGCACGTGTGGGTGCTGGGTGGGAACCCACCTGTGCATGCCTGAGGGTCCCATTGAGCCCTGAAAGCTCCCCTTGGGCACAAGGGTCCCTTTTAGCAGCTTCCCAAGAGAAACAGAGCCTGAGGCCTTTCAGTTTTGAAACGAGATTCGAGATTTGATTCGGGCTGACAAGAGTCAGACATAACCAAGTGCCTCTCTGGCACGACCTATTGAAAGGCATTTCTGCTGATTCATCAGCTTGGAGCTGGGAGGGGAGGCTGCAGGCATCACCATCATCATCATCACCACCACCATCATCATCATCATCATCATCATCATCATCTTCCTCTACAGGGAAGGTGGGTGAGCCAATCCACTGGGACTGGAATCATGAGGGCCAAAGACCCAGAGACATCCTGTTGAGCACAGGGGCTCAAAGGGAAACAGCAGAGTCATTCTTCTCCTCCCTTAAGGGTTCATTTTGAGAGTCTTCTACTTTTACTGCTGGAAAATCCAATTAAAATAAATTTCTGGCTAAACTTGGTATCTTCATCACAAAAGAATAATAAGCTCTCTGCATTTTGTGTGTCGCTCAGCTAATGAGTTCTCCCCTTTTATACAGAAATCCTGAAGACAGATTTTTATGATCTTTTTTTTTAATTATTATTACAAAAAGAAAAAAGATAGTCTGAATACAGTACCTCTCAGACATTCAGCCAATGTCAAGGGCTGGCAAAGCATATAGAGTGTGATTACAGCTTCCTATTTCAATGCTGAGTGGCTCTATATATAATAGTATTTGATGAAAATTGCTGGCAGAAGCATTGCTTTTAAAACATGTAAATGTACAAAAAAACCTCCTCAATAACTAGATACTTTTTTTTTCACATAAGCCTCCTAAGGCTTTATAGGTCCAAAAGGAACAGATTAATGTTAAGAATTTTTGAAACAACTTTCCTCTGCTGTGATAACCATTTCTGTTTTCCTTCCTCACTATAAAAGATCTGCAAAGCTAAAGTCTAGGAAACCAAATTCCAGTTGATACTGAGACTGATTTACTTCCTGAGCTGGAAAACTAACCTCAAATGAATTTGAGATCATGGACCAAAAGCAAATCCGTACAACTGTACTTTCATAGCATTTGGGGCTTGAGGGGGAATCTTGACTCCATCTCTCACAATCTTATCACACATTTGCACATTTCAGCCAGTTTTCCAAGTGTTGGACTGAGAGTCATGCCTCATCTAAGCAGATGTCCCGCTGATAGCTGCAGTCCAGAAGACATTGCCAGGCTGCTGTCCTCAGTAGTTTATTTCAGTACCTAATCAGTGTGATGACTTTGAAAAATTAATAAAAATAAGGCTGTATCTCCTGTTTGAATTTATTTGGCTTCAGTTTCCAGTCTTCACTTTGTGTCATGCCTTTTCCATTATGTTCAAGAGCTTTTTAGAAGCAGATATTTTGTTTCTATGAAGGTGGCCCAGTAACTGAGTCATTGCTACACCTTTTTTTTTTTTCCTTAAAAATGGGAGCACATGGAATACCTTCAATCTCTCTCATGATATATAATTTCTTAAGTCCTTGAATTATTTTCATGAAGAGTTTTTTTTTTTTTTCCTATTCCAAAACGGGACCCCAGAACTTTACCCAGAACTTGGTGGGTAACAAATTCTTACATGGAGGGGGGAAAAAACAAATCTCAATTCCCACCCACTTTCACCTTCAGGGATTGTATTCATCCTTTTGCTACATGGTGCAGGAGATTGTAGCCTTGCTTTGTCTGTTAAATGCTGGACCATTTTGCAGAGCCCCAGCTCTTTGCTACATAGCTCCATTTTCAATTCTTTTTTTCTGTAAACAGACTTCAGTCCTTGTTCCTGGACTTATATTTGCATAGGTCTGTTTGCAGAGATGTTTTCTCTGAATGGGCCCAGAAGACTTGCCTTAAAAATAGTTTACAGCCATAAAAATTTAAATTATATTTCTGCCCAATAAGCAAAGGTATCTCAATAACTCTGGGGCATGTAACACTAAACTAGAGGAGTCTGTGCTCTCAAGGAGAAACTTCTAACACCAGTTCCAGCAATACTGGGGCTAGATAGTTTTTACTTTTTCTTCCTTAAATTTTGAAAGGAACAAAGCTATGTTTTCTTTTATAAATGGGTTCCATATGTTTATTAGTCATTCACACATTGCAGACAGCTTTTACCCCCCTCATATGTATTGGTTTTGTTCAGCCACATTATACTCTGTGGTATAAATCAACCCAACTTTTTGGCTTTAATGAAACAGATGAGAAACTCCTTGATTTTATTGATAATCAGATTATTCTGTGTTTACCTGCAGAGGGCTTTAAAGTACCCCTCTCACAGCACCTCCCCCAAAAACACCCAAGGTTTATCATTTTGGATGCAACACATTTCATGAACTCTTTCAAGGAATTTTGGACTGTATTAAAAAATACATTAGTTGAGCTGCAATTCTGAGCATCAGAGAGATTTGATTTACTTTCAAATAACTGATACTTTGCTTTAAAAAATACAGGCTACTTGGCTGTCAGAAGAAATGAATTCTTTAGAATTCTTTGTTGCTCTGTTGACTCAGAACTATTTCTACCATGAGGAAATTTTTGTAAACTGATTAATCCAAAGAAGACTATTTTATCTAACAATTATCCATACTCTAGCAATGGATATGTATGTGTATGGATCAAATGGATATGCTAGCGTATGAAGCAAAAGAGACAAATATCTGCAGTTTGATGTGAAATTAATATTTATATTTGAATAACACATATCTTCAGATCTCCTGAAGAGTGATACATGATTAAATTAAAGACTTTGGGATGCACAAAATTATCTAGTCATTGTCTTCCACTTTCTTATCACTGCTAGGGTAAGATTTCCAGATTGTATCAGATAAAGAAAAATCTGTGTTCTGTGAAATTTAGAGAGATCAATTTATCTTTCTGAAGATAACAGTCCTTATTCCCACTGACTCTAGCATTCATTTACACCACTTTGACTGTGAAAATAGGATTTAAAGAAAGTGCAACTATATCTAGCTCCAGCTTCCTGGCTGGGAGTAAAACCATTAGCATGAGTGTCAGGCCCTACAGTTTTACCTCATTTCCTCTTATTTGTAGCTGTATCCCATAGTGGGAATAGGGTGTTACCTCCAGAATATAAGGATAGGGACCAAGAGCAGAGTGACACCAATGGTCACACGACAATGTGATAGTTTCTTCCAGCCCTCTGTTGAGCTCTATGACCTTCAAATTATATTTTTTGGGGCTGTATTCCAATAGGTATTTTTAAAGAGGTTGTGTGATGATAGAGAGCTAGAGCTAGAGACAAACTCATCCAAAGTTTTCAAAAGTCCAGAGCTGTCTGTGCCTGTAGATCTGCCCTGACATGAGTTGTTCACAGTGCTCATGCATGCTCAGGACAACTTGCTGGCAGCTGGTGTACTGCCCTGCACCACAGCCAGAGCCACTCTGGGATGTTTTCACTTCCACCCAAACTGTTAGAGGCTAAAAACCTTGATAAGCATAAATAAAGAAAGGAAAAGGTGGGTGAATATCTCCTTCCCCATTCTGTATAGCTATCACTTACTCTGTTAGTTGATGGTAAGGTTTTGGTTGTGTAAGGCTGTCATGTCACATTGGACTTAGCATCTGAAAGCCAAAAATACTCGAGGGGCTGGAGGATCATGTGGCTGTTCTTCCAGCCAAGTTTCCCTCGGATCTTTAAGCAGCTGCTTCAAAAATGCATTCTTGCTGCA
This sequence comes from Cinclus cinclus, assembly GCF_963662255.1. Lineage (NCBI taxonomy): Eukaryota > Metazoa > Chordata > Aves > Passeriformes > Cinclidae > Cinclus > Cinclus cinclus. The sequence goes on from NC_085047.1 coordinate 85,238,189, forward strand.
GACCTTCTGGAGACTTGGAATGACTCGCAGAAGGGATTGCTAATGACAATCCTGTGCAGTGAACTTTCTGCCCAGGAGTGCACTGTCTCCCGTGAGCGCCAACAAACGCAATCACTCGCTTGGGGCAGCTTGCTTTAGATAATCTGAACAGAGGGGCCACCCTCATTCCCCATTTCAGGAAAACACACTCAGGTGTGCTCTCACACATAGCCTTGATGAGCAGAAGCTGTTCCTGTTCCTACAGTAATTAATTCCTCAAAGTATCAAAATAATCTATAGCTTTGCTGAATGAAATCTGATGGGAAAATGTTATTTGGCAGACAAATAGGTGCAATAAGGTACATCTTAGCCCTGAGAAAAGCTTAAATGTATAGTAAAGCAGGGAATAGAAAATGCCATCCTGTCTGCAGAAGCTGCTAGGCTGTGGCTTCACCCCCTCCTCTTAAATGCTTAAACCAATCCCCAGTTGCTGAATATTTAAATTATTTGAACATTTCAGAGATTTAAATGCTCTTCCTATTTACTGTGGCATGAAAATTCTGCTTCTGTGCTACATTTGAAACATCTTCTTCCCAGGGATACCTAAATAAAATAATTCACAATTCACCTAAATAAAATAATCACATTCCCATCAACATGAGAAGAGTGTTGCCCATGGATGAAGGAGAAGGAGAACACTGTGGTAGGCAGGGAGCAGTCATAAGAAGTGGAAATACATCAGTCTGAACATAGCTACTCATACTGAGGGTTGGGGCTGCTCTGGTGTCCTTCCCTTCTCACATTTCCTCTGCTCATGCTGCCAGCTTGGCAACATGAAGGCTGCAGTCTCTCTGTGTAATTTTGACCTTCTGGCCCTGAGATTCCTTTATTTAGGCTTCCTCTTTGAGTTTTGAACCTGGAAAATTTCCTTTTGTGATCAAACTTCATCCACAATCTAAGCATTTCAAGCCTCTGTTTTACATCTTTGAAAGGCTCAATTCAAAGCTGAGTGAAGTCAGTGGAAGGACTCTCCCTAACCTCAGAGTATTTTGGATAAAGCCCTAAGGCAAGGCTCACATTCCATACATTTTAGCTTGGATTTGGATTTTTGTAAGCTTTAACACTCCAGAAAGCTGCCAGTTTCACAAATCTATGTCCCATAATATGCGTTTCCAGCTTCTTGGTTTTGTAAGAATGCTTCATAGCTGAGAAAGGAGTTAATGATTTTTTCAGGACTGTAACACGAACCAGTGACCTCAACAGCGTACACATTGAGGATGCTGTGTTTCCTTCTCTTGCATGAACATTTTCATCTAAGAAATATTAATGTGCATAAAAGCAGGTTCATTTGCAATGAGGGAGGTAAAAAGCTCTGTTCAGCAGAAGGGTTCAAACTGAGTGCCCAAATCCAGAAAAGAAAGATCTAAATGCATCTGTTTTCATTTTCACCCTCACTTGCTCAATGGTAAGCTTGGTCTGTTTTTGATTTATACCAGAACAGGTTATTACCCATTCTACCACTGAAATTTTTAATCCAAACAGACTTATTATCTCAATTGGGTCTGACCCCTTCATGTCTAAAATCAAAGCAAAATTTCATGTGAGCAGAACCAAATCTCTTTAGCTGTCTGGAAAGAAGAGGTACTACTGTTGTCTGAAATCAGTACAGCTACATCCATTTGCAGTCACTGTCTGGCTCCCGGAATGCTTTGTTTTTTGACGTGACTGTCTCAGAAGAATATTATTTTTGTGTTCATTGCAAAAATACATGTAAAATAGGAAATACTTTTGTCCTGTAGTGATAATTATTTTCTGAATATAGCCATGAAACTGTTTAGTACAGGAAGGAAACAATTTTTTGAACAGATAAAGAATTTTTTGTTAAAGTAAACAAAGCCTGCAACATTTTTTGGGTATTGAATATGGAAATGAATCTATGTAAAATACTTATCTTCCTTAATGTACCATCTTTGGTTTAATTGTCTTGGATGTATTATGGTCAGGACAACAAATCCTGTTATTTTTACCAGCAGCGAAGTAAAAACTGCAGCCATATTATCAGGCTATGGAAATTTTACATTAATTTTCAGAAGTATAATTACATATTCAAAAATAGTATGTGGTTTTGTTTACCACTTGAAATAGTTGCTGCACCAATGGGCTTTACACAAACCAAAGTCCTAATAATACTAAGACAAAGAGGACAGCTGAAAATTTCAAATATATACCACTGTTACCTCCATTTGCACCTGGGGCCTCCAGGAAAAGGTCTTATTCTGCTTTATTGCAAGTTTGCAACGAAGGAGAAACCAGCAATATCTTGAACTCTACTCTTCTGCACCTGTTGGCAGCATCTTTTCTCCATTGTACAGCTGCTAAGGCATGTGGAGGCTCTAATTCCTTCGTGCAAAGAGACTCCTTTTCATCACCTTTACTGTGAAGTAAATTTAGGCTAAAAGCAGACAGGAGAAATGTGACATGAACCCTTATTGTGTACCAGTTCTAGCTGCTGCAGGAATTTCAAGCACCTGCAGTCTATCAAGTTAAACATAAGAACAATTGACATTGTGGGAATAACAAACATCTAGGTGCACCATTCAGGAGGCAGTAACACATTTTTTCCTTGCACTTTGTTTTTAGGAGCTTGGTGTTCAGTTTGAATGTCTGAAGAATAATTTGCTATGAACATCTAATATTTATTAGAAACATATTCATTAGAAAAATAAAGCTAAGAAACTCCTCCACATCCTTCCCCTGCCCCGTAAAGATATTCCTTCTCCACTTGTTATCCTGAATTTTTATTTCTGAAACAGAAATTAACCAGGCTTATTTTAACAATCTCAAAATACAGTCATCTGATTAACCTCTTCCTACTGTCTTGCTAATAACTAAAAAAAGAGAAACTATCAATAACTTCATATGCACCAAATAACAGGACTGCTATATGCTTAGTCTGACATGCCTAAAAGAAAATAACATAATCAGTCTGTACAAATCAATAAAGACCTGTTGGAAGATACTGAAAATTTCAAAGTACTGAACAATTTCAGAGACTGAAGACCCCTCACAGAGGCTGCAGGGTTGGGCACTTTTTGCCTGTCTCTACCTCAAGACCTTGGCAGTTACCCACAGAAGCTCTTCAACATGAGCTAAGAATGTGAGATCTCATTGTCTTCCCATGACCATGTAAGGAAAGGTTATGAAGTGCAAAAAGAGAAGTAGTATAAAGCTCTAAAAAAATCCTCTAGCAGAGTTGGAGTGCTGAAGTTTTTACTCATGAGTGTGAATCATTTCACATTCTTGCACAGAGGTGCCATGAAAGGCCCTGGACACCTCAGCAGGCTTCTTTTTTTCAAATTTTTAAGGAAATACAGAAACATTAGCTTTATGGCATAAAAAGCATAGCTTAAGGAGAGAAAAAGAATGTTCTCGGGGTTTACACTTGGGTGTAAACAGGAAGTAGAAGTAGACTTTCTTTTCCCTTTCATAACTGCCTGATTTCTAAGCATCTTCTAATCAGAGTAAGCTGCACATGCTGTAGTCTCCAGTTATATTTTGAAAGTCAACTCTAGTGTCCGTGTCTCTTTCTCTTTTTCCCAAAGCAGGACCTAAATCCAAAAAAGTGTATTTCAAAGTTACACCATTTTCCTCCTGACACAGCATACTTCTAACACGGCTCCCAGAACCTCTGGACCCATAAACTGTATTTTATAGTATTCAGCTGCTTTTCTTTCCTATTTGTCTTAAGTTATGGACAATATTTTAGTTCCAGTGAAGGTGCCTCACGGATCCTGTGCACAGATGATGCACCTAGCACACCTGAATAGCTCTGGCAGAACAAGTTCAGTGGCTTGTTGTGTTAGTAGTGATGTTCGCCCTCTCTCTCCCCCTTTACTTGCTCAGTTTATCAGCAAGAAATTTACTCCAGTGTCTGCACTGGCTCAGTGATGTGACAGCATTCAGTTAAGTCTTCAAAGGACCATGCCCCTGAGCTGGTCCCAGTAACTGGTTTATTTGGTGCTACAGTTTTTAAGTTCCCACCGACTCCAGGTAAGCTAGTGACATTTCTGGTAATTAGGTCTCCAAAGCTGAGATGCCTTTACAAGACACATCTCCCCCAAACCTCCAGATCTTTTGCCGGTCGGGTAGAAAACTCTAAAGCATGGCACACTGATCCTCTCTCAGGCTAGTTGGATGGAGGATGGGTGGTCAGTGCTTGTCTCCCTCACAGGCTGTCCAGGGACTGAGGAGGTAAAAGTGGTGGTAAAAGGGAAGATAACCTTAGAATGTATTGCAATTTGTTTATTGTATCTGATTAGACACTTAAAGTCTTTTTATATGATTGGGTTTTGTAGAGACCTCTTTGGCAGATGTAATAAGAAAGGAAAAAGGAAATTACTGTTTTATCTGGATTTTATCTGGATTTTTTTTCTTGTTCGATTTTTATTATTATTCCCACAGTGTTCCCTACTCCAAAAGTCCAGGCTGTTAGCTCTTCATTTACATTCTTCCTTCAGCAAAGGCTTCTTCTAAAGGACTCCCCAAACCAGCTCTTTAAACTAAATACTGAACAAGACCCAGTCATTGGCACATAGATACTCAGGGATAGAGGGTTTCTTTATTAAAAAAAAGGCAAAAAACTCCCAAAAACCAATCTCAAAAAATCCTAATTTATTGAAATTTCTGCATAGGGCAATGCTTAAATGGGGAAAATATTCTTTGAACAGGATAATCACTTAATACCCAACTGATGGTGGGAATCTCTACCATCTTCCACTGAACCAGAAGAGATTCCTTAGAATGTAAAAATCACCTGGAACACTGTGTCCAGTTCTGGGGCCTCCAGCAAATGAAGGACATGGACCTGCTGGATGAAGTCCAGAGAAGGACCATGGAGCTGGAGGGCTGGAGCGTGTCTCTGATGGACACAGACTGAGACAGTTCGTGTTGCTCCACCTGGAGAAGAGAAGGCTCTGAGGAGACCTAATAGCGATTTCCAGTACCCAAAGGAGCTGCAAGGGAGCTAGAGAAGAACTTTGTACTAAGACATGTAGAGACAGAACAAGGGGGAACTGCTTCAAACTGAATGTAGGTTTATACTAGAAATGAGGAAGAAATTCTTTACTATGAAAGTGGCGAGGCGCTGGAATAGGTTGCCTAAAGAAGCTGTGTGTGCCCCATCACTGGCAATGTTCAAGGCTGGATGGGGCTTTGAGCAACCTGGTCTAGTGGAACGTGACCCTGCCCATGAACTGGGGGAATTGGAACGAGATGTTCCTAAAGTCCCTTCCAACCCAAACTGCCCTGTGATTCTATGAAATTCTTAAGGTGCGGCTGGCCTGACTGCAGTAGCTTGTGCGTGAGCCACTGCTGTCAGTTCCCTGTAGGATACAGGCAACCTGCTTCCCCGCGCACCTGCACACGAAGGGATGTCCAGGAGGACCATCCTGAAGGAATGTCAGACCATTCCCGTGCCTGCAGGAGCAGCTCCTGCTGGCTGATCACACATGTCCTACCCATGTACCATTAGGCGGGTGCTGAAGCCACCCCCGGCCCCGGGGGCGCGGACACTCCTCGGACACTCAGCTTTAAAACTGGACTCGCCTTTATGGAGTTTGGTTTTCCGGGGAAATCCGGTGTCTGGCCTGTGGTGAGGCAGCCGGCAGGCGGCAGCCTGCGCCCGCGGATGGCTTCTGGAGGGTTCGTCGCGATCTTAGGCGGGGGTTTCAGGGCTTTTTTCTGCTTTGTTTTGTTCTTTTGGGGTTTTTTTTGTTTGTTTGTTTTGTGTGCGTTTTGTTTGTTTATTTGTTTTCTTCTTGCAAATTGTGTCCCCTCTTCAGCTGTTTGAATCACGTCTGTACTCGGAGCCCCTGAAGGCCGTCCATGCTCTCTGTGGAAGCCCCCGCTCCCCTCACTGCCCCTCTGCTGCAGTCCCACTGATTCTAAACCCTACCCCGATTTACACATTCCCTTCCCTCCTCGGGGCTCCCCAGCCCAGACACCGCCTCACTGCAGGGAAGGACCTCCATCCTGCATGGCCTCCACTCCTATGCCTCCCCGAGTCCTTGTGGGAGTCTGGGAATGCCCGTCCAGGCATTCCGTGTGTCCGGGAGGATGCCATGTGTCCAGGCTCAGCAGCTGCTGGATTACAGCAGCATCAGGAGACTGAGGACTTCACCCTTGGCAGAGGCTGGGTTTGGCTCTGAGCACAGCAAGGTTTCTCCTGTGTCCTGTTTCACTCAGAGTCCTCAGGTGGAGCGGTGGTGCTGATCCCCGGCAGATCCTGAGAGCAGCTGTCCTGGTTTAGGGCAAATATGGGAGGAAACCTCTGAATGGGGTCCCTCTAGGAAACAGATTCAAGCAGTCCCTCCCCCAGCTGGTTCGGGGAAAAGTATTCTCTCAGAGAGAAGTGGAAAAAAACCTGTTTATTTAGCAGGCAAAGCACTCCCCAGCACAAAAACGAGCAATATCTAAACAGTAAAACCTCTTGACCCTCTGAAGAGATGAGAAATTCAGCAGAGTCCCTTCTGTGGTTTGCAGCCCGGCTCACTCAGGCTGTTCTCAGTCCCTCCAGAGCTGGGAAATGCCCAGGCCAGGCCCGATGGGACACAGGCATGAGCTCCTGGTGCTTCTCTGGGCTTTCAGTCTAAAGCAGGTTCTAACAATTACAAGAAAAAGGAAAGAAAATCCACAGTCCAGGGAACTTTGCCTCAGGTAGCCAGAAAAAAGCATCCAAAAGCAAAGGAGAGCTCCCTCCTGCTGTCCACTGCAGACAACAGCCTGTGTGAAGGATGTGGGGGAGCAAGTGCAGTCTCTGATAACAAACTCTGCACCTCTTCTCTCCCCCTTCACTCCTAGAACCAGCCTTAAAGCTGCAGAACTCTGCAATATTCAACACCAATGGAGCAGACTATTGAGGATAGAAGCATCATAAAGTCACCCCAAGGCAGCAGCCCAGGCACTAATGAGTTAAAGCCTCTTGTGTGCACCAGGGGCTGCTACCTTAACACAGCAGTAAGGTCTGAACTGCTGGGTCTGAACAGCAGGGTCTCATCAATAAGGTCTGCTCTTGCTGAGAGTCCCTAAGAAGTCCCTAAGAGCCTTGTTCCAGCTCAGGCTGCCTTCCAGATGCAGGAAGGCACTAAAGTGCGGCAAAGACCATCTTGCCCTGAGATCTAGGGTCTTCTGCTGAAGTCCTCAGTGTGCTGCAGCTGGGTCCCTTCTTGACTTTGCTGGACATGTGGATGTCCATCCCAGATCAACAGCATGGAATGTGAGGTCATAGGGAATGGCTCCATGCCATGGCCCCACATCAAGTAAGTCTCACTATCCAGTACATGGATTAGGAAAAAAGTGCTCTCAGGCAAACACCCTCCTTTTGACTAAGGAAATGCAGCTACTTGCTTAAAGCTTTTAAATTCTGCCAGTTTGCAAGTGTGGTATTTGAAACACTTTAAAACCCAGTGAGAGAAAGAATATAAAGTATCAGGGCTTTAAGTGTTGGGTGTGCCTGGGAAGCACCACCTGGGATCAGGTCTCTTGGGGGCAGTTTGAAACCATTTCTTATTGGGCAGACTGTTGGAGAGAAAGCTTCTTATAACCCATCACCCTGCTTTCACTTGCTATATAGCCCTCCCTGCAGCCCCAGGCCAAGGATTCATGGGGAACAAAAGTGGGGAATCTTAGACAGGAATCTGGGACAGGAACTTCAAACAACTTCAAAACTTACGTTTGGTGCATAATTAGAGAGGTTTACCCTCTGTACACCATGCTCTGTTGTCTTCCCAGTCATGCAAGAGGTCTGCTCTGCACAGCTTTTTTCTCTGCAATCTCTAACATCACCCTATGAGATAGGGGAGATCACATATGTAGGATAGGCAGGGTTTTGTAGAAAACAGCAGCACTGGAACGAACTGCAAAATCCTAGATGTCAAAGGGATTTCTCACACTCTGTGTATCCAAACCAACCTTCCTGCCTACAGCTAGAAACACTTCCAATTTATAAGAGAAAACACACCAGTTAAATACCAAGAGTTCTTGTTTGCAACATGTCAACATTAGATACTGCAGTACCTTTCCTTTATTCAAAATAAATAAATATCAATAAATGCTTTGGCAATGGCATTGTGGGAGCATGTGTGTATGTGTGTGATTTTCGATTGTAACTCCAGGGGTAGATTTTCAACTGAGTTTTCATCTACCTGTCCCCAGGATGCCAGGGCCAGGGTTATGTGTGTCAATGGCTGTGTAAGGATAAGCCTGTGGTGGGAGGATTTCTGTGCTACAGTACTGAAGAACTGCTCTGTTTCTATGGGCCTCAGGCTGGGAACAGCAAGTCTCCTCCATGCTGTTGTGACCACTTGCAGGTGTCTTTGCCACAGGAGGGACAGTATCAGCTCTCTGACTTCTGAGGAAGATGTTGGGAGATACATGCTGGGAGGGAGATGTACATATAGAATATATGCACCCCTCTTTAGCTAGTAATTTTTTAGAATTTCAGTTTGTGCCTGAAAATGGGAAGAAGACAGTGCAGAGGAAATATATTTTTTTCCCAGTCTTGGTGCTTTGATAAATAATAGGATGAGCAAGACAGCAGGCATTATTTCTGGGCATTACCTTGAGCAGATGTGATATTTCATAGCCTCATGGACCCAGAGATTAAATTCTTGATTTTTAAATGCAAAAAGCCTCTTAAACAAAATAACATAACATGTTGATCTTATTTGCATTCAAAAAATACTGAAGAAAAAAAGTACTTCTCCACTAGTACTTTTAAAGTGGATGTTCAGCTGCTTGGGCTGGGATGAAAGGGATGAAAAGGGATGATGAACACGGCGCAAATACAGTATTAGCCCTTTTATTTTTTTAATTTCTTAATTACTACTGTATTAGCCAAACACAAGATGGGCAGTTGCTAGACAAATTTCTAGTTGTGGCTAAAAAACTCTAGCAGGTGCATAGCTCCAGAATGTGCTGAAAATAGACTTTTCTTGGCTAAAATCTCTCCTTACCTTCACATGGTAGCATCTCACCTATGTCTTATTGCTGATGGAGGCATTGGAGGGTAAGAGAAAAGAAGAAAAAATAAAAGTGAAATTCTGTAACTACAGAGAGATGTGATCATTCCAGAATTTCTTGAATGTGCTGATGTCTTAGAAGCTTAGATACCATGGAGATAGTTGCCTTAGCAATGTTTTAGCATCATAGGCATTCACAGTCAAGCTTACCTCTTGTGGCAAAATGATGCTCTGTTACTTTTTTCTTTTCTTTTGCAAAGCTTTTGTGAATGCACAATAAAGCATTTTTATGGGTTTCTAACTAGACATCAGATTTTTCTCTCAAGCTTCCCGTCCTTGACATTCCTTTACTTTTTTCATAGATGTTAATTCTGAAAATAAATGTCTTTCAAGCTAAGGCTTTGTACATACAAGAGCCTGTCTGATTTGGTCCCTGTTCACCACAAGATAAAAAAAATCCCACTTAAAGGGTGAGAAAGGATCAATTTCAGAGGTTGTGTTCAGATTTTTGTCTTTTAAAAACTAGTACCGCCTGAGTTGCTGTAGGTTTAACATTTCCACAGCATGACATAATTTTAAAATCTGTGTATTTTCACAGTAGGGACTCTGACAAACCAAATGTTATGAAAAATTGAATAAGTAGGCAGATATCTCTATTATGATTTGCAGAGCATCTTAATAAAACCAGTATGTAAATATATAAAGTGAGATTGATGACAAAAGCAATTATCTCCTCTAGTTGGAATTGGAAGTATTTGCATTTCAAAGTTATTTTTTTGAAGGAAGACAGCTTGGAATTTTAGAGCAGGCAAAACTGCTGCCTAGTAGGGCAGCAGACAGTAGGGCACAGGTGACAATGAAGTGTTGGTGGGGCAGCGGTGGCCTCTGTGTGGTGTGTGTTTGCCCTCCCAACACCTTGCAGCTTTAGATTCCATGCAGGGGTGGCAAGCCTGGCTTTCCAGGATATTCACTCTGTATTTTGTCTTTGATCACAAAAGCTCTGTGATTTTCAGGCCGTGGAGAAGTCCTGGACCAGCTCAGTGACAGTGTGTTTGGTTTTACTTCACCCAGGTTTGTGCTTCTTACATCAGGCATGCCTTTATGGAAATATCTAGAGGAGAGGTATAATCCATTGAAAACTGAACTGCCATTAGTGTTTCTTGGTGTATGCTAACTATACCTAAATATGGGAGCCTTGTGAAAACAATATATGCTACCTTCTTTCTTTCAGTTGTTTACCACACCCTCCCTACCTTCCCTTTAATTTTTCTTCCTTCCAAGAAAACCAATAAAGCACAATTAAGCAAAGGCTTATTTATGTTGATCTTTTTCATGCTGTTAATCATAGACTGATGGAGCAACTTATGTTGGAAGGGACCTTGAAAGACCATCTGGTCCAGCCTTTTGTGGGAGCCTCAATGAAATAATCTAGTCTGTTTAGCTGTGCCTTCAAAATCTGCAGTGATGAAACCTCTAACCCTGGGGATGTTGTTGCTGTTATTCTTAGTGCAAAAAACTTCTTTCTTGCATTGAGATGAAACCTATCCTTATGCAACTCAAATCCATTGACTCTTTTCTTCTTTGTGCGGCTGCTTGTGAAGAGACAGTGTGTCTTCTTTGTATTTACCTCTCAACTACTGAAACTACAATGAGGTGCCCCTTGAGCCTTCTCTTTCTGAGGGGGAAAATATTTAAACCTTATAGTCTTTTCTCATAGGCCAGATTCTCCATCTCTTTGATCATCTTTGTGGCCCTCCTTTGGACTTGCCTAGTCTGGGCATCGTTTTTGAATTGTGGGGACCAGAACTGGATGCAGTACTCCAGATACTGTGCAATGATGGGCAGAATCAAGTTTGTCAATCTGCTTATCAGGACAGGTGAAAAATATTAGGAGATGAGAACCAAGGGCATTGCCAGTAGAAAAAAAAATAGAGATACAGGACTGGGAAAAGGTATGCCACCTGGAGAATTTCTGATTTAAATCTGGTTAGCAGGCCTACCTGTAGTCAAGCCACCACAGTTTGTGGTAGCTTGTATGTGCAGTATTTTTTTTTTTTTAAGTAACTTCCATTCCTTTCTAATCTGCTAGGCCATCAGAGCTCAAATCTGCACGAAATCATCATTAGCTGTTTGTCATTTCTGTTTCAAGTGATTTCTCCCACTGGGATTGAAGCAGAACCTATTATTGTGCTATTTTTGCCCCACAGCCCTGCAGGAGTACCTAAGTGTCCTGTGCTGAGATCTCCACAGGGAGGAGCAGGTATGTGTTCTGACAAGGCTGTGCTCCCCCACCAGAAGGATGTTGGAGGCTGACGGGCATGTTTTGTGAGCTCTTGCTGTCCTCTGCAGTGGCTTTGGCACTTTATGCTGAAATATTCCCATGATTAAACTCCACAGCATGTGTTTAAGATAGGTTGATCTTTAATTCAGTCATCATGTCTGAGTTGTGCACTTTGTGGGATTTTGAAGTGGTTTTATAGCTTTTTGGGTTGAATTTTAATGATGAGAATATGAAAGCTTTTTGACTGTTATGTACTGTTTTTTTTTGTTATAATCACCATTAGTAACTATATCATAAAACCTCATTTTCATCAAGGTTTCATTCGCATTTCATAAATGCCTCTGGCAACTGCTGGAATGGCATACTGTCTTCATAAAACTCAAGTACCTGCTCTGCTTAATGAGGGTCCATCATCCATGGTGGATTTGAAGCAGGACCAGGCTTTCTGAGGGAGCACAAGGGCTGGTGGAGAGCGATGTCTTCCATGAGGCTGCTGCCACCACAGCTGCTGGAGAAAAGCTGTGTGGTGGTGGTGGTGAAGCAGTGCTCTTGTAAGCTGGGAAGATGTTCTGTACTGCAGACTCTTGTACCACTTATGGAGAGATGATTTTGGCTTGTTTTATGGGAAAAGTCAGTGCAAGTCACTGTGAGATTTGTGGGAGGAAATCATGGTAGACATTGAAAAAGTAGAAGACCCATCTATTTATCTAATTCAGTGCTTATAGTGGCTAATTTTGAAGTTGCAAAGATATTTAAAACATTGGAATTGTTCCCAGTGTAAATAAATGAACAAGGGAAATACCCAAAGATGCACTCAAAGAAATCTTATTGGCATTTTCAACATGCTTGTACTGCAGTAAACATTGAGTCAGTTCAATTTAATCCTTGCATATTTGTTTCCACTTTTTTTAGGAGGACGCCCCCAGGGACAGATGTACTTGGATAACAAAGATTACAGTACAGTTTCTAGACAACAAGAGATGGAGCTGAATCAGACATCATCACATCAAACCAGTTTATCTGCAAAAGTGGCAGCCAAACCAGTGACCAGAAGTTGCAATGAGCTGCAGTTATTGAAAGAGTATCATGGCATGGTAGCGAGTCTTGGAGAGCCACAGACCCTGTGTGAAAAATCAGCAATAGAGGAGGATGGCTGCATTGCTCTGGGGAAGGATTTCACTCCTGTACCTATGCAGGGAAGGTAAGAATAAGAACAAACAGAATGTTTTTTCTCCAAGTCAAAATTAATTTTTATTTCCTTGCAGGACAGATACGTATGTTCATTAAGTGAATATTTCTCCCACTGACACAAAGAAGCAAAACTTTAATGGAACATCAGAGCAGTTGTAATTGCCATGGAGGGGTCATGGATCACCAGATTTCTAAACTAATCTCAGTGTTAATAGCCACCATGGCCCCATTTTGCTGGGTTTTCAAGATCAGACAATTGGCTTTTCTTCTCTACTTGGTGTCAGAAAACACACAGAGATAAAGAAGTTTGCACATCCCACCTTATACCTCTTTCAGAAAAATGCATCATAAAGATGCAGAGAGAATCACTACAGCTGAGGCTGCAAATACTAAAATGGCACAATATAGCATGACTCTGACAGCTGACACACCACATTTCAAGTGGACAAGGACTGTGTGCTCCTCATGCATCCTCTCCCACATCAGGAAAGGTGCAGGGGTATTAATCTTTCCTGTTGCGACAGATACAACATCAGCAATTCTATTTGTAAGCACTTAGAAATAATTTATAGACCCCAAAATATTTCAGGTGGATTTTGAAAGCTTTGAACTAGCAGCAGCCACAGTGAGTGCAAGGCAGCCAGGGTGGACTGTCAACTTTTTCATGTAGTTTTGAGCATCTTTAGAGGTGGCTTGACAGAACCTAAAGTGAGAGAGAAGTGCTGTACCTAATCCAAACTCCTGCAGAGTACAGGCTTGAAGTGCTGCCTGGCGGTGTCTGAAGTGAGCATGGCTTACACTGCAATTGTGAAGTAGAGTGCCAGCAAAATATCCAGGACCCGATGCTGGAGACCTTTGTTGCATGGCTACAAATCAGGAAAATCATGTCACGTGGGAGGTGCAGTCCTGGGGGCTCCCCACAGTTCTGTCTGTACTGGTGACATCTCTGATTTGCTGAGCAGGTCTGACATCTGTCCCATGCCCTTGCATCTCAGTTAGAAGGAAATGTGCTTATCTTGGAAAGAAAGGAAGTTTGGGACATTTTGGTAAGTTCCCTGACCTGAGCAAAGGAGTGCCAGGCTAGCTGGATGAGTTTTGTTGTGCCCCTTACTTACACACATTATATGTATGGCATAGAAACATGCAGCAAACCCAGTCAATGTTTTAAGGTTCATCTGAAAATGTTTCTGACAGAGTGAGAGTTGGAAGTCATTTAGCTATGCCTTCCAAACATTAAAAACTAATCAAATTATCATCTTGACCAAAAAAGCCCTATAAATTCTTCAGAATTTTTTTGAGAATTTGAGGATTTTTTATTTTGACTAAGAATTTTACTGACAGAAACAAATCTTGTAAAAGTTCTTCAGTTCGGTATGTGAAGGGCAAGTTAATGTATTATTCTGAAAGAACATGGCAAATACAACATATATGTGAGGATGGGGGGAAGGCAAGGGAAGAGAAGGGAAAGACTGAGTGCATCTGAAGAGAAGGTTTATCTTTTGTGAATTCACATCTATATCTTGCTATAGCTGTGTTTGCCAGTGCTATTTACTCTCCAGTTTACTATCCTGGCACTTGAACAAAATCCACATTTGTATTCTTATGTACCAGCTTTCACTGTTCTGGCTAAACTTCTTCCTGTTATTTTTCAGTGGATGATATGAATTTGTGTACCAGACATACACAGTTTCTGTGAATCTCTGAACCAGCCTGGCAGTAATCTCTGGTCTCAGGGGCCAGAGATGAAAAATACTGGGTCATGGGGGAGCCTGCCCTCCTGTGAGTACAGGGAGTAACTCCAAGTCTTTTGCTAACACTGTTAGTGTTGAGTAAACTGGAGTCACTGTGAGAGATTTAGGAATAGAGGTACAATTAAATACCCATATCCATGCTCCCTTTCAGAGAAATGTATATCTAATCTTCTATAGCAGTATATTAGGGCTCAGGAAAGGATTTTTCAAAATTTCTTCTTGTTGATCTTTGCATCTTGCTCTTCCGATATTGATTTTTTTTGGCATGAAGATTAAACTTATCAGTCTCTTTTTGGCATGTATTTTAACAAACGTACATCAGGTGCAGTTAAAATACTGATGTAACCTCTATGACCACTCTATATGAGCAATTACCCTTAAATCATTGGGACTACACAACAGAATGCGGTGAAAACATGGATAAACTTTTGCAGAGTTAAAAGTTGTTTGATTATTTTCACTAGAATGAGAATTAGCTTTCAATGTAAATTGTTCTTTTGCTTGCAAAGAAAACTACTGATGGTTTAAAAAAGAGGAGACCAATTTTTTTTCCATGAAGTGATCCACTGAATTGGCACACCTGTATGGTTTGTTTTAATGCATCTACTTAACTTAGATTGCTGAATTATCTTTCAGGATAAGATTCCCAGTTTCTCTAAATTTTTCAAATGTATACGGAGACAAGACTTTCCAAAGAATCTATTTAACAGAACAGGGGATTTAGCTCAGTCTCTAAAATTACCTTTAAGATAGTGTTCTTGGTTTAAGCAGGGCTGTTTACTCTGAGACAGAGATGTCCACCATATTTTGGACTGAGCATTTCCTTTTGACTGCAGCACAGTCCTGCAGGTATTTTTGTGGTCAGTGTACTTCTTGGGCTGCCTGCCTGTCAGAATGCCTTCTCATTTACTTTCCGTGTTGAGGAGTGGTACCTTCTAACTCCAGGTTTTACTTCATTGCCTTAGGTTCCCTTGGTTCTGTGTGAGGAGATCTGGACCATCCATCATGGTCACTCCAATGATCCTGTATTCCCAGAGTGTCCTTCCCCTAGAAATAAGGGGTCCCCTTATTTCCTTCCCCATCTGTCTTCTTGTGAACAACATAGTTTGCTACGCTATTGCTGCAGGCAATGTATGCATGCCTCTCTGAAGTGGACCATAAATAGCTCCAGTAACATCTTGTTCAGTTGGAATGCACCTGGCTTAGGTGTATGTTTACACTGAACTGTGGTGTATTTTGGACTATCAGAAACGCAGCTTTTAAAATACCAAAACATGGCAATGAAGTCTGCATTTTGATTTTTCATTTCTCTCAAATTCCTCAGATTTTAAACAATGGCTTGACCAGGGTCCTTTTCATTACAGTTACATGAAAGTGACCTTTACAGTCAATGGACCTTGGGCCAAACCACCTTCATGAGCTCCTTACCTTGCTGGAAGATTCCACACAGCTTTGTGTCTAAAGACACAGGCTACTCCCTTCCATCATGTCTCTGTATGTAGAGAATGTGGCCCCCCAAAAGGCCCTTTGGTCTCATCATTATTAATGCTATTTGCATGGGAAGAATGTAACAGCATGGTTTTATATGAACCAAATCTGAAATACTCCTTTGTGATCCATGGGAAGAGGGTGAAGTCAACTGTTTTTGTCTTAGGAGTTCATGAGCATCAAAGGTAATCTATAGAAATGAGGTGAATAGTAATTCTTAACTCCATATATTGCATTACTCCACTGAAGTTATACTTGGATGAACTTGGCCCTGGAGTTTTATGGTCATTTAATATTATAGTCCTTAGAAGACTTTTTCTTTATTCTTTGTGCATCCTTAAGAAAATATATCTATAGAACAACAACAACAAAAAATATCTCAATTTCTTTTTAGTCTGCTTGAAAACATGTTTCAGCAAGCAAAACCATTTCTTTCAGCATTTCTTCTGTCCCTCAGTTTTACTTGTGTAATAAAAAGTAAAAACAATCAACCAAATCCACCTCTTCCTGAATCTCTGGTCTCAGGATAAGTAGGCAGATTGGTTTGCAGTGAGAAGGTCAGTAAGTTAAAAGTGTCTATTGAATCCTTGGTTTGCAGCAAAACAGCAGGAAGATTGCAATTTTATTTCTTGTTAGCTGGAGAAACTGGAAGAGGAGAAGGTATTGTATAGTGAAAAGTCAATATGAGAGTGGAATTATGTTTTTAGCCATAAGGGATTATAAATCTCAATTTTGATTTTTAATTATGTTGATGTATTGCTACTTTTAAAAGACATTTATGAGATTTAGAATTAGATGTCAAGAAGACATGTTTGCTAAATAAGTAAAATTTATGTGACAATTTAAAAGCTTCTTTAATTTATTTGACAATTTAAAAGACGGGAAAAGACTAAGGGGAAAAACCCTCAAAAACAATAAACCCACTTTTTTTTTTTTTTGTACATCCTACGGCCAATTTTGATCTTACCCTTAGGATCATTAGAACAAAATCAGATCATCTGTTTAACAGTCAAACAGAGAAAGCATCATTTTCACATCATAATTGCCTGTTTGTGTAGAAACCACTCTGATTTTTGATGTCAATCACACAAACATTAGAGAGGAGTGCAGCACAAATAGATGACTTCACAGCAAACTGCCACCTTGATCATTCTCAAGTGATGGTTATCTTCCTTGCTATCTGAACGATGGCACTTCTGGCTTTCTTATAATTTCTTATCCACAGTGAATATTTCTGTATTTTGATTTCCCATGAGAATCTTCAAATGTTATGACACTGCAGTAAACAAATCATATGGAAGAAGCTTTAAAGTCCGACTTTGCTAATTGATTTAGCTTGGTTCATTTGGTTTTAAATAGACCCTCTCAAACATTTGTTGCTTACATGAAGACATGTGGCTGCAACAAAGCTTATCATGAGCTGTGTAGAGGCATGGAACTGTTGAGACTCTCTTAGCTTAGATTAAAACTCCCTGCTGTTGCCTCTACAATATCATAAAATACCATTCAAAGCCTGAAAAGCTCAAATGCAGCAATAAGCAGCTCTAGCAAAACTTCAGGTTGAATGGTAGGAAGTGTAACAGAAAGACCATATTATGTTCAGTAGGCAAATAAGTTATGGTGGGGTTCTGCTGCCCTATTCTAATTTTCTGTTCTGCATTTCCTGGGAGAAAGGTATCTTTCCATGGTGACAGAAGGAAGACTGAAACGTAGTTGTATGAAGTAACTTTGAGTGTTTGACTTCATTTAAGCAAAAGAAGTGTGTCCAGCAAAAGACTGATTTTGACATAGTTTCTGCTGTTAATGAAACATACAGAAAGAAGTTTCACTCATTGTAAGTTTCTCTGTGTTCAAAGTTGTTTAATTCTTTTGTTGCTTTGTGTTATTCATCATCTCAGTGCTAATTTCTTATAATTATTCACATTATCTTCGATTGGTCATATACTACAATCTCTATTCTGCCATTGACAGACTAAAATCACAGTGTTCCCATGTAGCCACTCAAATGCTTTTTGCTCTGACAGAACATTCTGTAAAAATGAACCCACCATTATTAATTTTGTTTCTGAGTGCTCTGTTGAAAGAATTAGGGGGTATTAATTAACTGCCTCACACTTTCCCAACTGTCAGGCTAAACACTGAGCTTAGCACTCAGTGAAGAAGTTGCAGTGTTCTAACCTCCAAAAGCAAAATGTTTCATTTGAGTGCCTGTGACATTCCACATAGCTGTTGAATTTTGCAAGCAGCTGCTCTTTTCCTAATAGCTAATAATATGGTATTGTGGGGTTTATTTTTATGAGATCTCTAAGGCCAGTTGTGGAAAGATGCAGTCATATAAAAGATGGGACTGGACAGCACTTTCCTCACACAAAACTCCATTTAAACAAGGAAAAGCTTTTAATGTCAGATATTTTTAATTGTAGGATAAAGCCAACAAGGCAGTCAGACTTTGAAAAGAAATGTGTTGCTAAGGACCAGTCACAGTTGAGCAGGAGGGTATGCCTGGTGCTTAAATAGCTGGGGCTGGCATGAGGAGTAGCTGGCCATCTATGATGAAGCAAATAACTCAGACACTCAACATCTCTCCATGAAGATTTTCATTGGAAAATTGGTCTGTATGCTTTGCTCCTGGCTGATGTGTATGTGTGCGGGCGGCAGCTCCAATGTACTGAATTATTTACAGAAATCATAACTTCTCATTAGCAGATGGACAAGTTATACTAATTAATAAGATTTCTGTTTTGTCACAGTTTTTCTGCTATGCAGGTGTGCATAAGTTTTATGTGAAAAGGAACAACTGAGTTTTCATAGAAAGTGACTAGGAAGAAGGAAAAGAAGGCATAGAATATATGTCATGGTCCTGACATATATTACTGCATCAGGTGGACATGCATATAGGCAGCCACTGCAGCACTGTTTTTGGGTGGTAAATGGTCTGCATAACAGCATGGTAAGTTTTTCATGGGCCAAGGCTCTGCAGCTGAAGAGTAGAACAAGACCTGACCTGAAAGTGAAGCCAAAATATTTGAGAAAGGGAATAATGGAGAGAAATCTAGTGTTTGACAGTAAGTTTAGGCCATTGAAATTTAAGATGTGGACCTAAAAGAGCCTGAGGTGGAGCAGGAGCCCATGAACTTTCCAGAGCAGAGGGAGAGGAAAAAAGCATTTGGATTTCATGATCTATTAAAAAAAGAAGTAATGCTAGTAGGAGTTAGTTTATGTATTTTTTTGGTAGGAAATGGATACGCAATTTCTGCTTTGTTCTGAGTAGTATTAAACACACATCTCCCAGTTCTTGGTAAGTGTATGGGTCCACATACATCTGCCAGACACAGTCCATCTGCCAGATTACAAGACAATATTATTTTTTCTTTCAATGTAATTTTAAAAATATGTAATGAAACATCAATTAAAACAGCAACTATTACTCAGGTAGTCTATTTTATATGAATATTTCTTGTTAATCAGCATTGTTTTGTTTATATACTCTTCATTCTTCTTTTCAATGACTATTATTCTGTTGAAAATATAAGGGTCTGAAGGGAGAGGAGAGGAAGGGTTTGCAGTCTTTAGTCTAAGAGCCAGGGTGATGAGCTAAGAGCTTGGTTAACTTAACTCATGCTGAACATTTGACCAAAAAAAATTGTCTCATCCTCTGCCCAGGCTGCTGGGGAGCTGCTCCCAGAGGAGGAGAGGGGACTTTGAGACAGAAGTGGAAGGAGAAGCATTTATATGGACAGATATCAATAAAATGCAGAGGCAGTAGTAGTGGAAAAGATGAATGGAAACTCTTCCATGGAGCCACAAAGTGACACTGGGTGAAGATGAAAGACAGCATGGAATAGAATGTGGGCAGGGTGTACTGAACTATGGATTGAATTAGGTGAAAGCAAGTTAATGCTGTGATTATAAGCTAGACTCTAATGCAATCAGTCCCCAGATATGAAAAAAATCTCAACTGCATCCAAAGCTGCAGGTAACAAGAATATGAATTTACCAGTCCCAAACCCTGAAGCCAGACAGCCAAGATAGCAGCATTCCTTGCTAACCCTGAATATCTTGCACTCATAATTACTTACAGCTTGGTCTTTCAAACAAAAGCAAGGCATATTAACAAGATAAAGACATGGAAGACTATGATTCCTCATAAAATAAAAAAATCTCAACATGCAAGGGGCTACAGAAAGAAATATTTCCTTCTTTTTTTTTTTTTTTTCCATTCATAGTTTACTGTCAGGAACAAATGTTTTAGAGCATAGTTCTGCTGGTGATGGGGATCTTTAAGTCTTCCCCAAACTGTAAATGTCTCTCTCTTTAGAATTAATTAGCATCAGAGTGTTTCGTCCTTTTGTGTTAAAAGCACTGGAAATCATTCCTCAGCTGCAGCAAAAATTTCCCAGATAGCAATGGCCATACAGTAAAGAACTGAAGTTCATGTTAAATTGAATGTAGCTGATGGAAAAATAGATTAATGTAGATGGGAGAAATTAGCCAGTGAAGTTAAAAATAAAAAAAAGGTCACAGTCTGTAGTCTGGCAAATCATACGGCTTTTTAAAAACCTGCTGCACCTAAGAAGCTCAAGTGATTTACTCTCTGAAATACAGCAAAAGCTGATAAATGAGTCACCAAAATGCTTACAGACAGCGACAAAGCAAGCAATTCTCTGCTTGATAGGGGCTAATGGGGCTGCAGTGGCAACCTGCAATAATTGTGCTAATGGACCAGCAGCGGTCAGAGACCACACAGAGCTCTGCCCACAGCAGGTCGGAGCTATGTCAAGGACAGCACCGTGAGCTGGAGCCAGGGCTGGAGTCAGAACTGGATAGGTTCCGAAGTAATGCACTTACTTGTGTTTGCTTTTTTATTTTAATTTTTTTTTCTTTTCATATTTTTATATTATTTATTTTGGACAGGGTGAAATATAAAACAGATTGGCAGTTGCAGCCACTCAGTTTTAAAAAGTGATGCAGAAGCTACAGAGTCAGTAGTGTGGGAAATAGCATCATTTAGAAGAAGCTGTGAAAGGCTGAAGGCTTTACTCACACTTTTTACTGTCTTTTCTGTACTAGTCAGTAAGGACAGTAAACACAGTCCATCTGCCATTGCTCCCTGGTATCCTTGAGCAGAGTCTCTGTAAGGACTGCCTTGCCTGAAGTGGAGCTCTAGCAGTAGGGGAGTATGAAAGCATCTCCCTCAGTTGACCACACTCTGGCAATTACATTGAACTCGTATGTTTGGCAGGGCTTTGCACTTGATATTTGAGGAGGAAATACTATGCTTTTGAGGAATTTACTGTAAGAAGTCTAATCCTGAGTAGGGTAAGTAAATATTTTTCAGTGACTTTTCCTCCCACCCTTGTGGTCTTATAACAATTTATTTTCTCTGCTGCCAAGAAAAAAAAAAAGCAAAAGCAGTTTCAAATACTCCTTTGTATCTAATCTTCCTAGAAGTGATAGGAGCAACTCTACCTCAGCTGGTTCAGCATGTAAATCTCTTACAGTGAAAAGGATGAACCTGAATTTAGTGAATCCATCTGCAAAAAGGAAGAATAAACCCAGAATGAGGGTAACAAGGAATACCCTTCTGTTTTCTCTGATGTGTCTTTAATCATATAAGCTAAAAGAGAAGGGTTATGTTGTAATATTATATAAACATGTAGGAGTTTTTTTTGCATCCTTTTTTTTTGCATCCATTGGGGGTGTATGTCTTCTTTTCCAGTCTGATCTGTGCTATGTATGTTTGGCCTCCCAGTGCTTTTCAGTGAAAGCTAATGAGAAAAAAAAATGCTCTACAAAATGGTGCAATGAAACAAATGTATTTTAGACATTATTTTCAGGTCACATCTGCTTGGCATATGTGCCCAAACATAAGAACTGTAAGAAGTAGTCATGTTTCAGAGTGAAAATTTTGAACATCAATGTTTAGAAAGCTATTGTTTTTGATCATAAATAAAATGACAACAAGCACTCCTTACAAACCTGTTCCTAGTTGAATGGAAATATTGAAGAGGATTATATAGCCAGAAATATTACAATTTGCATATTTTGACAGAAGACAGACTGTCCTTAGCAGAAGAGAATCATAGATTGTCATAAGGATTTGTATGTATGGACATTGTACTAATCACAGTTTTGGATCTACTTTTCTGTTGACAAAAGTTGACACTGTTGTCATTAGACCTGTCATGCTTTCCTTCAGCTGTAAATTTGATGTTTGTGAGGCAGAACACACAAGAACTCTACATCAAAAGCAGTGAACAAATATACCAATCTATTTGCAATTTGGAGGACAACTGATCATTTAATTTTTTTGATATGCCGCTCCAAAATGTCTTAGGCTCAAGGAGATAGGTTGGAGAACAGAGAATTCTGGCTCTTCATACTTCCTAAACTCTATATGAACCTGAGAAGATTCAGGTTATACATGTAATACTTTGAGATTGTCTACATTAAGTATTGACCCTGGCTTCCTTATATGTAATCTAATTTATTTACTTGGATGCAACATTAATCATCAGGATCCCACCTGTGCAGCATCTGTATCTCTTCAGGAATGAGGTCTTCATGGTGATATGGTCTGTATCACATTTAAGCTTCATTAACCATAAAGTTGCAAGTAGGACCATATTTTTTTCTCATTGTGGTTACAGCATTTGGTTATTGACCAAAATAAATTAACATATAAACAGGCATAATACGTCAGAGGTGAGACTGTAGCCATACTTCTTGTGATGAATAAAACATGTTGATAGAGTCCATCTTTTCTAATCAATGCAGTCATCACGAAATACCTGGAAACTGTTTAGAGATGTGAGTTCCTGCGTCTTTGATCCTTCCCTTGACTCTGAGTGTATCAGCTTGCCATACTTGATTTGTGATGGGTAGTTACAACAATTTCCCCATGGTGTGCTACTGCTGAGTAGAAATCATCACGGAGGGTTGTGTCTCTATTTGAGCACAGGTATATGATAAATTTATCAGATGTATGCATACAGCTGATAGTGCACAGTAAAGGAAAAGGTTTAAGAGCTGAATGCTCTGATGTTGGTCAGCAGTTTGTATCCCCAAAAAGTGGACTTTATCAGAAACACAAATACCAAGTCTGGTGGAAGAATCTGTTTTAAGTGTAGTAAAAAGCTGGTCTGAGGCTTTCCTTATTTTTTTTTATAATTTTTTAGCCTCTGTTGTTCAATTTATTTCTCCATTATGTTTGTTTACAATTATGATAAGAGTAATTAATTCAGTACATATGATTTTTATAAATGTTTTCTACTTAGGGAAGACAACGCTTCTGGAATCAGACTTTATTGTAAAAGAATGTAGTAATGAGAAATTAAATTCATGCTGTTGTTCTTGTAAGCAATCTCCTTCATGATTAATTATCTGTCATACTTTTACACTGGACTTTTTCTCTTCTAGGAAACTTTGCATAGCTCTATTTGTTATAAACTCTTGGCTCAGTAGTATTCTTGAGCTTTTATTTAAGAGACAACCTCATGCTTTTAATTGTTTTAGTTATTAGTTTAGAATTAGATTACTTATTCAGGGAAGCATCCTAACTCTTTCTTCCCCTGAAGAGATTCCACTTTAAATTTTTTATATAGTGAATTTTTAATAAGTTATGGTAAAAACTGTTAATGTTCTTGCATAATAGATATGCTTCCATATTCACCTCTTCAATTCTGACCAAATCTTTCCCGTGGAAGTGAGGAATACTGCTTTCTGTTTTCATAGAAAGAGCTCCCCAACTGATAGTTGTGTGCTCTATATAGCATGGCATAACATATGGAAGACGAAGCATTATACTAGTTCATATTTAAAATGTATCCCTTTTATTAATCTTTTCAATACAAGGCTAAATAATAGTTTCCAGTCAGATGTAGTGCTTATTTTAAGTGTTTGCAGCCTAAACAGGGTGAGTGTGGTCTTTGACTTTCTCAGGCTCTTGCAGGATGTTTCTTTTGGTGTCCTTTGCATTTGGGATTGAAATGTTGCTTATGGCTGAACACTAGGGCCCACCACAAAGTCTTCCTTTTTGTTTTTTTTTTTTTAATTTCAGGTGTAAACACCATTAGGAAATGCCAGAAAATGTGCTCAGAGTGCAGGTCTGGTGCTTGATGGCAGGAAGGTATCACCTGCAGGTAATGGGAAGCAGCCGTGTTCTGTAGGTGAAAACTGCAGTCATTGTCAGCCACCAGCTCTGACTAATGTCTGAGGAGTCATCAGCCCACCAGTGGGAGCAACTGGAGTCTCCCACATCTCTTGCTTTCATATCCTTCTCTTGCTGTACCTCTCCAGAGGGCCAGTTTGACCAACTCAAACTATTCTATGATTCTCATATTTGATGTAGAAAATGCTAATGATTTTTAAGTCTGAGTGGTGAGAGAAGAACGGTGAACACAAGTGGTGTCCAGCTTACCAGATCCTTGCCTGCACACAGTACAAATTTAGAGTGGCCTTTTCGTCCTGTGAACAGGCCTACCCACAACTGGTTAATGAGCTGACCTGGTGATTAGCCTCTTGGTAATGTTGCTGAATTGCTCAGTAGGGGTGGATTGAACTCCATTCTAGCATGTGGGTATAACCAAAGTTTCTAGCTATTTGTTCAGGAAGAAACACTCAAAGTGCAACCTGACACCAGGTTTTGAAATGTGTTACATTTTGATTTGTTTCCTATTTACACATTGTCCCAATTACCTGGTACTTGCAGGGCTGAGGAGCACCAAGAATGATGCTAAGATGGTTTTCCAGCACTGCAGACTTCCTTTATCAGCAGGGGGTCTTTGGGCCTTCCTAGGTTTTGGTTGCAGGTGATCTTTTATCTTTGGATTAAGTGGATGACCAAATTGCACCTCCCGCATCTCTGCAGAAGTATGAGGGGCACAGAGGGGTTTGCACTAGGCTCCCTATGGAAGGATGACTTTAATTTTTATAAACCATGCTCTTTTCTAAATAATGTTTTTACAACTTTTCTTTCTAGAGCTTTCAGCCTTCAAGATTCCTTTATGCCCTAATTAGCTTTATTGTTTATATTACTCTCATTCTCTAATTAGAGTAATCACATCATGGGGGAGTTGAAGCTTTTCTGCTTTTTCTCTAATTATTTTTGTTTTGTCAAGCCTGGCTCTTTCCTGCTGCTTATTCTTGTCCGTGTGTTTTTATTCTCTACAAATTGTTGTTGTAGTGTACTAATTGTTTTTACTTTATATGAAGACCTTTTCCATTTTTACTGTCTTAGTCATTCTTGGCCATCTGTTCAGGTCCACAGTTCCATTTAAAAGTGACAGGACCTATACCACCAAGTGGGTATAACAAAGTGTAAGAAGAAAGTGAAGGTGATATCAGAGGGAGGGTGGTGTTTTTAATTAGCATTCTGGATTCTTCAGCTCAGGTTCTGTCACATAAGCCACCTTGGACCTGACCTTTATACTCCATATCTTGTTGCCATTTCTGTGACTGCTTTGCCCTTCAACACTTTTTGAAGACTGGTTATTCACAGCAGTGGTGAAGAGCTGCTGAGGTGTGGATTGTCAGTGAATAT
Source organism: Cinclus cinclus (assembly GCF_963662255.1). Lineage (NCBI taxonomy): Eukaryota > Metazoa > Chordata > Aves > Passeriformes > Cinclidae > Cinclus > Cinclus cinclus. The sequence continues at coordinate 85,263,437 of NC_085047.1, forward strand.
ACATATACCTCTGTAACATAAAGTAATGTTGGTGTCAACCTCTAACAATTAGAAGAAAATTGAAGTTTTTATAGAAAATGTCTGGTTACTAGTCTTAGAATTTACACATTCTAGGAGGAAAAGAACAAAAGGAAGCACAGAAAGGTTAATGGTGTGCACAGGGTGAGGCAAAATCAGAACAGCATATATTATATATAATTTGAAGCCTTTTTTTCCTGTGGAAAAACTGACACTGTTGTGTTTAAGAGTAGAAACAGCTAAATGGTCTTTTCATGAGTAAAATTTCTGGACAAACACATTCAAGGTCCACCATCAGAAATGTTATAAAAATGGCCCAATTTGGATGCAGACTTTGAGTATAGTGGGATGCTGGGATTAGCCAGGAGTCTCAGCAATGCTTAGTGAGCACGCATTTAAAGTCCTGATAGTGTTCTTGCTATCCCTATGGGTTCCATTTTGTAAAAGCTCCAGGTAGGCTTTTACATTGAAAGCCACAATGAGATTAGAAGAGCACTTGCTTCAAAATACCAGTTTCTCCACTTAGACTTTCTTTGGTGTGAATGATATTCTCCTGTTTAAAAAATGAAGCACTTTGATAGCTACAGAGTATGCAATCACCTCTTCACAGATGAGGTGACAGTGCAATGTAGCACCTGACTTGTAATCTGCCCAACATTTGACCTGAGGTACTAGGTAATTGAATCTCTCTAAATCATTCACTTTCTTAAGTTGAGACTAAAAATATGTGGCTTAAAGAAGAGTTTGAACGAGCGCTGTGGCCACTCAAGGCTGAAATAACCATATCCAACTGCTCTGCACTCAGCACATCTTCTGACTGAAAACACTACTGAACAAACAAGCAAAAGCAGTACTTGGAGGTTTTAATTTTACAAAGCCAAAGTTCAGACACAGCTCTACAAATTGCAAGAAACTTCACTGTCTTCCATCATGTTATAAAGTCAAATACACAAATCCTTCTTTTTGGGATGTCCTTATATTTAGAAGATTGAATAACCAGTCACTGCTGTCTATTTATTTAGAAGTCTATGATTTTATAATTTCTTTCCTCTCACAGTCCAGCAACAGTGGAAGAAATTTTTGGTTTCCTCTAAGTGGGTTTCCTCTGGGTATATTGAGATCTGCATTTTGACTCTATGTCTAGCACATTTCTTCAAGATTTTCTGGTGGTGGGACGCCACAGTTTTGAATTGAATAAACCTGAATATGCCTGAATAATGTTGATTTTGATTGAAAATGTTCTTAAAGAGCCTGGTCATGGGAAGTTGTTCTAAAATGGCTCAATTATTTAGTCTGCCCCAAAGCCAGGCCTCTGTGATTGTGATTGGTTGTCTTCAGCTGCTTCTTAAGTTTTGGGGATTTATAATTTAGCAAAAAGCTGCTTCACAATGCTAAGATGCAATATGGCAAGAAGTAGCTTACACTCTGTTTAATTACCTGCCACACCAGGACCATGGCTTGACAGAAATCATTTGGAAGGTATTGTGCTGCAGAAATGAAGTGCTTGTATTCAGATTTTCTTCCCTAATACCAAGACTACTGAGGTTACTGTAGAGATTAGTGGATTTTTAGATGGTGATCCATGTCTCAAATAACATTTATGAGAAATAAATTCTTCTATTATCTTGTATTTTATGATGTATGTTAGTGTAAACTTATGATTCCCCTGTGAGAATAAGGAAGTAACTACCATGACAAGTTCAAACTTAATGAATGAAAACACTAATTTAGGTCAACACCATTCTTAAAGAACATCTAACTAATTAGATGGACTTGTAGCAAAAAGTTCTGTAGATCTGTAGTGAATCATTTTACTACTGACTTACTATTCTGTTTTTTTACTCCCTCCAAAGATATCACTTCAATTTTTCAAAATTATTCAGCTCGAGATCAAAAAACACTGTTTTTACAGAGAAGACACCACTACTGAAGGTTTCCTCAGAGGAAAATGGGTGAGTTACTTTCATTTTTCTCAAATTATTTTTTCCTAAGTTCTCTTCTATTTAATTGCATGTGGTTCTTTCTTATATCCTAACACCAAACCTGCTGGGAAATAAAGTGAATAGCAGCAGCTGTAAGTAGAGGATTACTCTGGAGGACCTTGGTAGCAGGGAAGGGCCTGAGAAAAGGGAAGGGAAGGATGAAAGGTATGAGGTCAGGGTGATTAGAGAGCCCTAAGCATAGACAGCTGCAGGTTCTGTGCTCTTATTTCCTCTATGTGCTGTTGCATAAAGTGCACTGAAAAACACAGCAGAACTATAGGGAAGGTCCTGATGACAGAGCTCACACATCAAATCCTGAAGTACATCTGCCTGGCCTATCAGAGAACTGGGGCTCTCAGGTGCACCTAAATGTCATGGACTCTTTGCTCTTGCTCCCCTGTCTGCCCAGCTGTGTCACCAAGGGGAGCTTGGTCTGTACTGAATAAGTCTCTTTGTATGAAATTTTCCAAAAAATATCTCAGAGTCAATGTAAGGTTCTGCAAGGTCAGTTGCATCTGCTACCTATGGAAATAAAACAGTGTTTTGTTTTTTGTTTGCTGAAAATATGACAGGTTGCAGTGTATGGCTCTTCATAATCCAGATTTTACCACAGATGATGATTCATGGGACAACAGCTCTGCAGAATTTGAGCAAAGGTTTCAACTGGAAAGTGAAATGACTAGTTTTCCCAGATCTGCTTCTTCTGAGAAATATGAAATCTTGGACAATCTTCATGTGAAGTTCAATTTATCAAAGATGAGGTCTGAATTCAAATTTTTTTTTTTAATTTCTGCATGTATTTTTTTCATGCATAGATGTACAGAAAATTATTTATTTATGTAAATTAATAAAATAGGACTCCATATTTAGACTGTATCTTGCCATTGATAGTTTGAAATTGGTTGCAGACTCTCTATAAGGATCAATAACCCCTTGTTTTGACAAGAATAAATTATAGAAATTATTCTAAATTTGTAATCAAACATCTTCTATATTACTTTTAACATTTCTTTGAAACCATTTTTAAAGGCCCTGTGGTTGATTCCACAGAATTTGTTTCTTCGGTGTTTTGTTGCTTCACTTTATTTAAAATATGTGTGTAAAAATTCCTCTGTAGTCATTACAGTAGCTTTTCACATATACACAAAGCAAAATATAACTGAGCATTTTTCCATCTTGGACAAGATTAATAAATTCTCTTTACCCCAAAGTAGTCTTTTACATCGTTTAGGCATGGGAGAAATTGAATCTGTTAATATATTAACAGATAGCAGTATTATAATAAGACCTTATCTTTGAATTTTCTCAGGCTATGCGGGGGCTATAACAAGCAAAACCTTTAATTTTAGATATTAATTCCCTCTTTCCCTTCCAGAGGTGCAATGCTTTTTCTAGTTTGTTTTGGTGTCTGTAGATAGCTCTGCAGGGTTTTCATGGAGCCCGGCACTGCAAGTCCACATCTCCTTGTTGATCTGCCGCGCCTTTCCAGCAGAATGTCAGCGCATCTTTTCTCAATTTGCATGTTGTCTTAGCTCATCACTTCACAGTTGTTTTCTTCTCATTGTGCATATGGTATTGTGCTCTGCTGCTGAACAAATGGAGCAGGAGAATTCTAATGACTGCAATTAGTGCAATGTGAGCACATGTGAGGAAGTTTGTCAGGTGCTTTTCTTCACATTTTTGGTAGATTTCCCTGGTATTTGATGGAACAAAGGTATTTATTAGGAGTGTGAAATCCATTTCTTCCAGTACAGCATAGGTTTATAATCTGGGAGGAACATGTTTTTCTGGCAGAATTTTCCTTGGAATATTTTCACTGCTATAGTGCAAGCTGTACATATGGGATCGGCTCCTTGGCTGTTGTAAATCAGCATAACACTGCTGAGATAGCAAATGAAGCTAAACTGCCCAACAGCATATGCAGATCAGTTCAAAAACCATTTGGGTTAGAAGAGGGGGTGAAATTCTTCATAGATTTATACTCCATGCTTTTCCAGCTGAAGTGAGATAAGATTGTACTGGAGGCATATATCAGCATAGGATTTGGCACAGGGCTTGAACTTGCATTGCTGGGCCAGATTAGCACTGTAGGAAGAGACAGATTGCAGACCATGGGTGAGTCAAAAGCTGATCATGTCTCAAATGTAAGCTGTTAGAAATGCTGCTTCCCTAATGCAAAATGCCATGAAAACAAACAGATGGGAGGAAAAGACCCTTCTAAAATCTGTACTTATTAAAACCATTTCCAAACCCTTTTTAAATGATATTTTGCCAGCTCCTTTGGATGAGTTTCTGTTATTTACAAACAGGTGGTTATTAATCTGTAGATGCTTAATTAACATTTTATTTCACTTGTGTCTTAAAATCAAGGGTTTTTTAATAATAACTTTAAGTATTACTATAAATTATAAATTGTAAGGCCAAAGTGCAAACAAAAATATAAAGTACATTAAAATTAAACCACTATGGGTTATGCTTTATTAATTCATAACATAGTAAATTCTCAAAATTCCAGAATAAAACTGTAATGTAGAGATGGGCAGAATTGTCAAAGATAGAGGATCTATGACTAAGCTAAGTATTTTCCATAAATCACATAATACCAGAAGTTGTCAGTGATGAAGTGCTGATAATGGCTTGTGTCATCATTCCTTTCTTTTAATGCCTGTATTACCTTCTTCCTCTCTCTGCCATCTTGCTTTTCAGTTGAGCAGGGCTGCTTGAAATTTCTAGAGGAAGCCACCTAACTGTCTTTCTTCTCTTCTTCCCCTGCCTTCTCTAGATTTTCATGCTGTGCAAAGTTTGGGTAAAGTTGTTACCACTTGTATTTAATAGAGGACCGTAGTCCCTTTGTACTAGTTTGTGACAACACATTTTTATTAGCTGCTATTTTTTATCAGAAGCTGCTTTGAAAATTTCAAAGCAGGGGGGAAACTTTGGAAAACAATGTTTTTTAAAAAATGAGTCTCCAGTCATTTATGGTTTTTTTTTGTCAAAGAATTGATTTATGGACAATTTCCACTGTGATTAAAAATTATTTCTAATATTCTTCAGACTATTCTGCTTTAATATTTTGTCCTATAGGATCTGTCAACACAGCTTTTTATTGCACTCTTCCTTTTTCAGCTAATTGTCCTTGTAACTTGAAATGTTTTCCTTCTTGCTTGTCATCAGGTTTAAATCAAGCCTTGCATTTGTCATTCCGTCAGAAAAACAAGGTTTGAATATTTATTTTTGAAAAAAACAGAATAAGAATATTGATGCTTTCAAAATGAAAATATGTAATGAGGTCAAATCAACAGAAAGGCTTCTGTAAATTAAGGCAGCAGTATAGCATTGATGGGCAGTTAGAAATTTTTTAGTTGAGTTGTCTTTTGAGCAAGATTTAAAAAATGATAATTTATAATGCTAAATCTTAGGATTTCTTTCTCAAGTCAATGCATTTCAACATCCACATTTAAATTTAGACTTATTCTTGCCTAACCCACTCAGTAGTAAGCTTGGACAATTCAGAATATTTTATGGCATCTCATTTCCAGAACAGGGCATTCCTTCAGCAAGCACAGATGTGTAAGGAAAAAAAAAATTAGTTTTGTTAGTAGATTTATGCTCATGAAGTATATTTGGTTTTAAAAGATATTTTTCAACTTGGAAGATTCTTAGAGCAAACTCCTTTTTCTAATACTTTTCAGGGTGTGTATTGTAAATCCAGTTTTGAGGAAGTCATTTATGACACCATCTGTTTATGCAACAAGCTGTGCTTTCAGCACAGCCATGCTACCTCCCTGTGATGGCAATACCCCTTTACCTCTCTGGGAGAGACAAGAATAAGTTTGAGGGGATCTGAGTCTGTCATGGGCCAGCAGCAGTAGTGGAAAAGTGCTTCCAGGATCCAGCACCAGCTCATTCTGCAGCCTTCCCTTCGATTTTCCAAGTGGCAAGTCCTCTTTCCTGTGCATTGAGATCCATCTGGCAGCAGAGCTGGTGCAGGAGCCCTGATAGTCACCAAGGCTTCCCAAGCCCCTGCTGACCTTGCTTTGTGGTGTCTGTACTCTGATGTGGTGTACTATCACCCATATGTGCTTACCATGATGTTTCTGCAATGTCAGAGCTGTTAAGAGTATAGAAAAGGCTGTTTTTAAACTATCCAGGTAGTAAATACATGTTTCCTTGTGTTTCAGATGCTGTCTAAAATTCCTGAAAGTTGCAGGCCTCTTTATCTTTGTAGTTGTCTGCTCTGTAAGTATTGAATTTGTAGTCTTTCTTTGGCCTCCATTTCTTTAAAATTAGTTCAAAACGAGCTCTGATATTTTCTTTTAGCACATAGAAAATGTATAGAGGCAAAAAATTACGATACTGTGCAGGGCTTCATGCCTAATCGGACTCCTACTTAGTGCACTAGTTACCTCTCAGGACAATGGGGTTGGGTAAGAAACCCAGTTGGAGGAAGAGGGAGCTTAAACCCAAATTTGTAGGTCCCTTAAGGATGCTTGTTGAATTTAGGATGGATCTTTTGATCCTGACAGTTGAGGAATGCTCACAGGGAAAGCTGTGCTAGGGAGGATGCTGCAGCAGTGGCAGCACTTCACAGTGTCAAAGGCAGAAGGTGATGGAGAGGTTGGCATCTCCTTCGGGCTGCCCTCCCTTAACAAAATCTTCAAAATCAGCAAAATCTTGGACTGACAGTGTAGACAAAAATTACAAAAAGTTGGAGTTTATTTTTTTAGCAGCTGTGCTGTGAGGAACTCCTTTTTGGGTAGCAGGACTTCTGTGCTGGAAAGAAAATAGATGACACTCTCCATTTCCTCAGATATAGGGGTTGTTTTCCAGACAGATCCTAAAGATTACAACTTTGTCCAAAGAGACCTCTCAAAAAAGTGCATAAAATAAGTGACTTTGGCAGTAAATTAACAGGAGGAATATTACCCTTGTTGAGTATCCCAGAGATGCTTTTCAACAGTGGTGGAATTATACCTAAATAACTGAAACAATCTCACAACTGAGTGTGCCATTTGAAAGAGTCTTTTAAAAGTATTTGAGATAAGTTTAGCAGGTATTTTGCAGTTTTTGTGTTACTAATTCATGTTTATTTTTTTATCCTTGTCCTAGATTTTATTTGGCATTTATCCAGATCAAGGTATGCCCTGGCAGATGTTGGCTGTATCACCTCTGGAAAGTTTCTGTATCCTTCTTTCATTGCAATAAAACTGATCTGAAGTTTCATTGATAAGGTAGTTGAAAGGGTGTTTATTTTCTGTCTTTTACCCTGAGAGGACTGGGTGTCTTCAGAGCCTTGGCTGCATTTAGACTTGTCCTTTGACACAGGCTCAAGTGCTCCCTCTCTAAGTTGTATTGAATGACACCTGTGTCAGGCCAAGCAACTGTTTAGAAGAACAAGCAATAGAACAACCCCAAATAAAAATTATTAATCATAGGTAAATACAGATCTGAATGTGAAAAATCTTTGAGGGATGAACATTCAGTTAGTAAACAAACAAAAATTTTTGCACACTAATTACATTTCTTCTTCCCACTGTATTTCTAGTTTAATCAGTCTAGTCTGAAATCTGCTTGACTCTTATTTGACTAGTGTTAAAAGAAGATGCACCTATAGATGCATTTCACAAGCTCCTGCAAAGTGCCTTGTTTTGAAAAGGTGCGGTAGGTTTTCATTTTTGAGATGTTTTATTCTTCTATATAACTGATCAGTTCCATAGCTTTGGGCAGGGAGAGTCCATTTTAAATATATTTAATTATTATCATTCTCACTGTCACCAATAATGACACTATATAATACACTAATTAGTAGGGAAATGAGGAAAAAAATGTTAGTGCTTTAGGGAAATTTATAATTAAAAGTTGAGATTGCTTTTTGGAGGGAAGCAAATGGACTTCTAGTAGGACAAATGACAACTTCAACTGTACATTCCCATCAATATCCTGTTCACATCAGTGTTTTTGGTCCTTCTTGAAAATGCTGTTGAAAGTTCCTATGGTGTTGTGTTGAACAGCACCATGGCTGTCACAGCCTTATCTGCCAAATGAGGATGAATTGAAAGTGAGTCTTTAAGTTCAAGTTCTAGTCAACTGTCATAGCATAAATTGAGGATTTCCTGTCTTTTCAGGCTTGGGTTGGACCCATAGCTATTGCACTGCACACATTAACTCAGCAACCAAATATTCTCTTTGTTTCAGGGAACTGCAGTTGGGACCGGGATTTTAGACAAACATCCTGTATTTCACATTTTACCTATCATGTCAGGACACTCTAAGACAAACAGCTGTCAGACAGTCAGAATATAGCATTTCTGTTTCTTACTTGACAAACCTAAAGCTAAAGCTTTTTACTTTGTGTAATGTGTCTTGAAAACTGAACATTCAATCTGCTGTCTGATGTCACTGAGCCGGGGAAAAGTGAGAGGTGAGCAATCCAGCAAAGCTATGCTTCCTTTTCAAGGTGATGTAGTAATTCAAGCAGAAGAGTCAAGGAGAAAGACTGCATTTCTAAAAGAGTTTTGGAAAAGGCACCAGCAATCTTGAATGTGTTCTTACTGTCGCTATCAGTCTCAATTTGTACAGCAGTAAGTTCATGTAGTTGCCTTCCACTTGGTTGCATATTGAAGAAAGTATTCCACTTCTGTGCCAGGCCTAGGTTATGTTAACCATTCAGAAAGCAGTGATCAGACATCAGAAGATGCAGCTTGTGCTGGCTGACAGACTGCAGCACTCCCAGTGGACACTACCTGCTACTCTCTGAATGACTATAAGAATTTAATGGTAGGTTTGCAGGTGTGTTGCAGTAGTTCTCATCACAAAGCCCTTGGAGGTTATCATATGAGACTTTGGGTGGAAAATAAGTAGCTTTTGCTCCTATGATGCCAAATTATGCAAATGAGCACACTTCACCTCTTGCTTCTGCTTCAAAAGCTGTTTAGAAGTGTTGAATAGGTACTAACCACTATATAGTTATTTATTTTCTAATTTTTTGAACTCCTTCCTCCCAGTTCTGTTTCTTTCCAGAAGTGCCCAAGCACACTGATATGTTATGAATGTGTGCTCACATATACAATGTATCTTCATACATTAGAAAAGTAAAAAAAAAGTGTGAAATATTTTTAAAAGACAAATAGAGAATTTAATTATTTTGGACTTCATGTCCTTTGTCATCCTGGTATCACCTGGGTATTTTTGGTTTTTCTGCCACTGCCCATGAGATCTCAGGTTTGCTCAGGCAGGACTTTCCTTCTCTGGTGCTGGGAGAGGCCTTAATTAGCTGGTGTGGAGGTGACCTGCTTTTCAGATGACATCTCTGTTTGTGTTGCTATACCTTTATCTCTGGTTTGGTTTTACTCTAGCTGTTTTTCCTTCTCATTGCCTTCTTTGTTATTAGCTCAAGTGTATCTCCCATTGCTTTGTCCACCCCCATGGGTAAAAACCTGGCACGGAACACTGAGGTGTGCTGGCTGCAGATTCTGGAAACATCATCTTGCCTCCTGTGAATTAATAGAGGCTTTATGAGTCTGTAATTTTGTGTGTAATTTTTTTTTATTGTTGTTTGTTTGTTTGTTTTTAATACTGATTTCTCCACAGACACCAGACATAAATTCAGCGATTTTAGGATAGTTTTACAAAACATTGGTAATGTCTCTCTTTGAACACAAACACTTGGGATTTATCGGTTTTTAAAATCTAACAGTCAGCTCTATAATACCAGAAAAAGTAAGTTTGTACTGAAGCCTGACTAGAGGACCCTTTCTGCAGGAAGCAAGATTCAATATCAGTGTTGATGTAAAATGTGTGAAGCATTTTCAGATCTTTTGTTCAAAGGCTGTGTGTTAAGGGGAGAACATCTTTAATTATTAAGATGATAGAAGAAGAGATATAGAGTCTGAATAAATTCCAGCATTTCATTGTTTAATTACATGTATCTAAAACATGAATATTCTTATTTTTTCTTAACACTTTGGCTATTCAGACCTTCAGGAAATGTATCTCCATTAAATGGGTGATCAAAGAGTGAATGAGAAACATTATTGTTCTTTTCCAAAACTTACTTACATTTTCAAACTTGAAAAATTTTCTGAAGTGCTAAATATACTTTGTGTTCATTCCTTTGTTTCTAATAACCACTGCCCTGATCTAAGCAAATTTTAAACTTTTGACCAGCAATGGGGAATGGACAACTGAAGCAAGGCTAGACACTAACTTTTTGACTTGAACTAGGCTTTATAAAATTAAAAAGTAATTTGGATTCATCCTGCTTTTAAGGAATTATGCAATCATAATGTATGCTTATTTCACAGTAATTTAAAGAATGTCTGTGTCCCTGATACAATGCTTTCTTTCTTTCTTTCACTGTATCTCATACAGTTATAGCTATTTCTACACTTGTCAACATTAGAAATATTTTCTTTTTACAAAAATTGGTTAATCTTCCGCTGATTTCTGTACAATGGATCTCACACCTACCTCGCTGAAGTGTGAGTTTCCATCTTTACTCTGTCCCTGACAACTGCTTCAGTAACAACCTTTTCTTCTCTCTCAACATTTTTACTTGTGCCCATTCATGTTATAGGTGAGGGAATGTTAGATCAGTGTGGGCAAAGCAATTTAATTTTCCTTTTCTCGACTGATTGTCAGAAATTACCTGGGGAGTGGACTGTGAATTCTTCCTGAGTCTGGCTAAGGATCTTGCATTTTTGTAAATATATTTAAAAGTCTTTCAGTCCTGATCTGATTGTCTGAATATTTAGGTGATTGAAATCTCCCCAGTAAAATTTTTGGAGCAAAGGATGACATTTTGAAAATTAAATATTTTCACAGCACCCACTGTGAAGAGTTTCTTGCTCACTTGCTCCTTACATTCAAAATAAAACTCAATAAAAATAAATAACCTGAAGTCACACCTGAATGGGTATCTGCTTACTCCATATCAGACAAAAACAGAGATATAAAAATTGACTAGACAGGGGCCATTTTCATGGATGTACCTCCATTCCCTCCATGAGAGATTTTGTCACTTCCAATCCAAGATTAAGGTCTAAAATTCAGAAAGTAGATGTATCTCAATAGTAAAAATATGTTGAATTTTAAATCATAGGGTAGATTTCTCTTTTCTTTGGATTCAGTGGAACTATTTAGGACAATTCCACACATGAATGAGGAATCTCTAAGAGAACCAGACTTTAGACCCCTTATTATCAAATTTCTTTCTAATATTGTATGAGTTTGAATGATTTCTGCATAAATTTGCATTATTGATGCTATTGTTAATCATGAAGCAAGGGAAGGTCACTAGAAAACTTGCAATCATGCCATGACCATTAGTAACATGGAAAACTACATTTCCCACTTCTTGAACAATATATATACAAATATATTTAGAATATATAGGATATATATAGAACCGTATATATATAATTATATAGAAAGAAGGACTGTAAGACAAAGAATATTGTTCTATTTTAGCAGAATTTTCAGCTTCCTTGAAGGTTCTTCTCTAGGGAGCATAAATTAATGTAATTAATTACAAAACCTCTCTAATCCCTTTAATTCTTTTTCCCCTTTGAATATTTTTAAATTTTGTTACTCTAATTCTCTACTGGCAGACTCTCCTCCATAATTTTTCCTTGCAGAAAGCATTTGAAAATAGTTTCTGGTTTTGATGTTGTTTGAAACGTACTAAGCATTTAGGCCTGCAGGCAATGTTCAAGCTGTTAAATAGATGGATGAAGACCAGGACCACATGCAGAGGCAGCTGAGAAGCAGAATCTCAAGGCACAATTGATAAAATGCTGCAGAAATTAGTTTGTTACAGAACTTCTCAAACTAATGGAGCAGAGAGAAAGGATGTATCCACTGCAGACAATATTGGAACTGGATCACTGGCACTCAAAAAAGGGGGAAAGTTGAAAGTTTATAGAGCATTCATCAGATGGGGAAACCAATAGGGACAGAAGTGTGTAGTTCAACTTGTTATACTGTCAAGGGATGATGTAGAAAAAAACCTCATCATCTACAAACAGGGATAGGAAATTAAAAAAAAAAAAAAAGCAGAAATACTAATGGAGAAATAGCACCAGTTAAGAACAACATGCAAAAATGGATGCTAAGACCCAGGGAAAAGGCCTTTTTAAAATGGTAATATCCTAGAGAAACTAGCATAAGTTACCTGGTCATAAATCAGGATGAATGGTGTATAACTGCCTCAGAAACTTGCTGAAAAACAATCCATAGACATAACATTCTCAAGGTGCATTTTACAATATACAGAATAGGATATACAAGTAGATTTTAAAGAAAGCATAAAGTCAGCCATCTGCATGCAAATACAACAGAATCTTTGTCAAACAGGACTTTTTGTCTGCTTCTGTACACATTGAAATAATCATGTGATGCAGGGTAGAGCAGGGACTCAGTATTTTGGGGACTGACTCAGCCACTCCTGAGTTAGTCATCCTAGGCTCTCTTTGTAGTTAAAAAAGAGAATGGATGTTCCTCATGAGTAATTATTCTCATCTACATGTAGTGGTCCAAAATGAAGCAATGAATTCCATCTCACAAGGACTTTTATGGAAGCTATCATCGGATGCAGATGTCCAAAGTACAGGGGCATGAACTGTGGTGAATGAATACTAATTTAAATATTTAGCCACTGCATCCCATTCCATCATGCTATCTACATAAGTCACATTAAAAAAAAAAACCAAAACATGAGGTGAAATTCACAGACTCCTCAAAACCTCTTCAGAAAACCAGGAAACAAAACTTGATTCAGCTGGGAACAGCTGACCTGCTCTGGTGCCAGGTGTAAATAGAGACAGCCACAGTGGAATGCTTCACAAAGCAAACACAAACCCAAATCCCTTGATGGGCTAATTCACAGCAATAATGTGTTTTCAAGAATAGAACTATATAAAAATGAAGGAGTTTAACTGAAGTGAAAGAAAAAAATATCAGCTCTGGCTGTAAATCTCATCAGGGAGATTTTTTTACTTTTAAGGGGCATACTGCAAGACACATTATAAAAAATTAAAAAGTTCATGAAAGGAAAAGCATGATTAAATTGCAGAGTAAAAGGAAATATTAGAAGTAAAAAGAGAGTTTTCTAAAAAGTTGTCCATAACTGAATGATTAAAATTTAGAGGAAATCACATTCTGGCAATTTAAGGGAAATATAAAACCAAGGTAAGGCAGAACAAAAATATTCTGAAGAGCAGCTTGATAAAGAAAAAAAACCATATTTTTTTCATGTAAGCAAGTCTGAAGTTTTCTTCTGGTTTATTATGAATCCACCTTTCATAAAGGCTGTGATCTGCTGCAGTCTAATGATGGAATTATGAGAGAGTCCCCAAATATTGTTTGGAGAAAGATAACTCTGATGGGATTTGAGGGCCTCAATGCAGAATGATGTTCTGTTGCACTTGGAATCAAAGGTGCACCTTTCTTTTTTTCTTTTTTTTAATTTTTTTTAATTTTTTTTCTCTATGGCTCTTTATAAAGGTTTTATAAGTGCACAGAATGGAATGGAAAAAGTATCCTTATCTGTAGAGGAAAAGAAGAAAGGAGCCACTCTTCTTGAAAATAAGGTTTAATTTTAGACATCCTTTCTAATAGCTCCTGAATGTGTCATCTAGGTAATTACAGGATTTATTTTAAAAGTATTGCTTGAAAGGAAGCTGCCATAATTATATGCACCTGAAGCTTTTCAAGACATACATGGCTACACTCCTAGTGAAAAATTGACTATCAAAAGTTGTCCCAAACCATAGGGTTACTTACCTCAGGTCAGCAGACCTTTTAGAAGGTTTAATTAATGTCTCTAGTTAAAGGTATATATATAATTCCCATTGAGACTTCTATTATATATCAACTAGTAACACAGAAAAACTGTGATGCCAAGTGATATTTAAAACTTTCTGAAACAGAAGAGAACTGTTGTAATTTGATTTTATGTTTGCCAAGTGTTGTGTGTGTAAATTCTCCTGACTGGACTTATCTCCTGATTTTTTACATTTGAGACTATCTTTTTATCCTTTCCTGTGTGATTCCTTTAAGCAAATAGATGCTTGGGAGCCCAATTTTTTAAATTAGTGGTGTGTGAGTGTCACTGGTGGTACTTGCTCAGCTTGCCTTGCTAAGTAGGGTAACATTTATATTACTTTAAATGCATTGGCTACCGACCTAGTACTAGATCTAGGTTTTGGGGGCTTATTTTTTTTGTTACTGTGAGAGATTACTCTTTTCTAGATCCAGAAGAACCTCATAATCTCCCAAATCTTTCCCCATTGGACACAGACTTAGTATGGATGATCTTCCTGGGGGTCACTGGAAGCAGGGCTGAGCACAGCATTGCCCTGAGTCCTCTAACTACCCTGAGTTTTTTCTTTTCCTGTTCAAATCTCTGAGTTTCGAGGGTACAAAGCATCTTATTGGGAAAATTATTTTGGTGGGTATATGATCTGGTACATTTTACTCTCTCTTTATGGTATGCTCAGTAAAATATTAGATGTTAAAACCATAAGATATTAAAGCATGTGATTAAGTCTCATTGTTTCAATGGAACATACATGTGTAAAACTAAGGAATTATTTTGGTTTGTTTGCTTTTTTAATTTTGTTGGTGATGCCTTAGCTTTCTGTCTGTCACACAGGAGCAAAACAATTACAATATTGCTCTTTTATAGTAACAAGCAAACTGTGAAGGGTTTTCCCTCGTCCCCTCTCCTCCCTGCCCACCAAGTCACAGGGATGTTTTTTTCGACCATGCCAGAAGTGGACAACACTAGGTTTAAAAAACCCTAGATGTATTTGGACTAATAGAACCAGACTTCCAATGGATTTGTTGATCATGGTTGTCTGATTTTTCAATCATTTTAGACTAGGAGTGTAGTTTGACCACACCTCATGTGAGATATCTCAAGAAAAACAGAAGTAGATGAGGGAGCTGAGGGTGATGAGAATCTGTGAGTACTACAGCTGAGAGGACGTTGAAAATATCTTTTGTATATTTGTAACACCATGAGTAAAACTTTGACCAAAAAAGCAAATTGTCGGGCAAAATCCTCTCCTGCTTTCTACATTATTTTCACCAGTACAAGTTGTGTGATGTCTAAATTACTGAGCTAATGGTGTAGCCTTTCATCTAGTACAAGTACTTAAAGAGCCTTACTTCTCTGTCTCTGTGTATTTCTGTATGCTATTTTGAAGCTTTTATGCATCAGGTGAAAGCACTGGTAATCCCAAAAGTCTCTAGGGAAGATAAATTTGTTATGAACTTATAACTCTTGTTTTATTAGGAAACTGGTCAAAACTACTTGGTGAGGAAGTAGACATCTGTTTTGTTCTTTTCAAAATGCCTGAGGCATTTTAGCTGAAGAATGTCTTTTTTCGATATAAATTAGCTACATTTTTTTCTCCTGGAATTTGTACAGCCTATGTTTGTTTTAACTGGAAATTTACTCCTTAACAACTTTATTAACAGCGATGAATCTGACTGACTTTCGTGATTCTGCTCTGCTGAAATTAGACATAGGAGGCCCGTTTGGGGCACAAGTAGTTAATGAGCAAACAGAGGAATACATCATGGTACAAATCAGCCAGAATGAAGAGACAGGATCAAGGAGGAGGCGCCAGCAGCAGGTAATAGTCTTTAAATCCTCTTTCACTTTTTCTGAGATGTGTTTATCACTTATTTCCATCACCACTGTGTGGATTAAGTGGCTTTACTTTTTCTTGCTGCAAAGTGTTTCAATCTCAGCATTAGAAAACTTACTGTGACTGAAGTTGCATTTTCTTTTGCCTTTATAAGGCTTCTCTGGGCTTCTTGCATTAAAATTTTGTTCACTATATTCAATGCAAAGTGTGTTTTGGCATCCTCCCTCTGTAGGACATCCTGATGTCTCTCACTTCATTGATTAAGTGAAGGTATGAGGATGAGTTAGTTTGATTAAACCTGAGCACCTGTAACAAACCTAATCAAGGGGAATTAATTTAGGGTTATTTTATTCCTGATCCACAAAGAACCTCAAAAATGTACAGAAGTGAGAAAAAGACAAATAAACCCCTATATGAGAGATGTATCGCTATCACTGACTTCTGCTAATATTGCTAAATATGACTCTCTTGCAGGTGGTATACAACTGGTCTCTCCCCTTAAGTTCAAGAAGAAATCAGCAGATCATCACAACTAGAACCTTTCAGATACCAAACAGGTTGGCTAAGAGACTGAAAAATGATGCACTGAAGGAGTAGTTTCCATAAACTTGACTAGGATAACGTTTTAAAAATAATTATCACTGCATGCTTCAGAAGGGCAGGAAAGAATGACTCCTGGTTGCTTTTTAAAAACATTTATAAGATTGATTTTTACTCGAGTTAATTTCTGAACGATACCTTTTAGAGGGATAGAGTTTGTTTCATAATGTTTGAGGAGTTGTTTGCTTTGGTAAAGATATAGCAAGTCTATTTATAAGTACTCAATATAAAATTAATGCACAAATTAAAAAAAAAATAAAAGGTATTTCATTCCAGGAAGAAACAAAACTTATTTTTCTTTCACCAGAGGCACCATCTTCATAAACATTCAAGCTTTCCTGCAGGAATCTGGAAGTGTTCCTCTCTCCATGAAGCATCAGTACCTTCATGCAAATATAGAGGCACAAGTAACAGTTGCATCCATCATCTTAGTAGGTGTCTACGTGCTGATCATATTGGAAGTAAGCCAGTTTTGTATTTTGATTTTATTTTTTCCTGTAAGTTATAAGTGGAGGACAAGAAAAGTTTTCAGTCTTGGGCTTTGATATAGTTTTGAAATGTGTATATAACTTCTTCATCCACCATCAGTGTTGCTAATGACATGAATAAGATACCTGTGGGGAAATTGTTCTGCATTGTAAGTGATTTTCCCAAGTTCTTTTAATGTTAAAGTGATCTTGTATATTTTTCTATTAGGCTTTATAAGTTTTTTAATATTTCAACAGAATTATAGTTTTTTGTGAGAGTAAAAATAGGCCAGAATTGTGGAAGGTGTGGCAAATTTGTTTTTAAGTTAATTATTTTTTAAGATAAGGTAAAAGAAAAAATCCATTTGGTTATTTGTCTTCTCTAAGGTACCTCAAACTATGAACTTAGCATACTTTTAACAGGTTAAAATGAACATATATTTTAATAAGTGACTTTTAGGCATTCTTTGACTATATTATTTGGAGAGGAAATGGAGCCTGAATTAATATGAAGTCAAGGGACAGGGAACTTTTAACATATATTGCAACAACATTTCAAAACCTTGAGGTACTAAATCCAATAAAGATGCATTGCATCACACTAAGAATGTAAAACATTCCATAAATAGTACAGAACTGAATCCTTTGAACTGAAAACCCTTACTGTTATCTTAAAATAAATTGCAGATGGGGAGGAACACTTTTTAAAAATTTATTTTTAATTCATATTAACATCCACATTGTCAGTTCTCTGAATCGAATCACGCCTAATTTACATTAGTATGAAACAAAGAAATGAGTGAAATCAAATCCACGAGGTGCTCCACAGCATATATGTCCAGCATGCTCATTTTTCTTCCATATCCAGTTTATATTTTAAGCTTTTCACCCTGTTGAAATGGTAAAGCCTCAGAATTTCACTTAAATACTAAAAATAGACGCACACAACACAGCAGATGTTTTAGACATTTAGATTATGCTGTTCAGCAATGATTATTTCTTTCTAAAAATGAAAATGCCTCTGTGTACATTATAAATGAACAAAGAGATACTATATTAAATGCAGAGGGGGATTGGACTAGATATTTCTATAAATATGTTTAGGCATGCAGCACAGCACCAAAATGGTCTTAATAATTTTAAGTGCAACTTCTTTCTTTTAAAAAAACTGAACCAAACAAAAATCCACACCCATAAACCCCCAACCCTAACCATGCAACCTTTTAGCAGTTGCAGAAACATTACGTTTGAAAAGTATGTACAGGGGGATTTGTGTTTGCATCCTGAAAATCTGCTTTGGAAAAATTAGTGTGGAAAAAGAAATAAAGGCTTGAAACTGAAAAGCAGAGCCAGGAAAAGCATTAATTTTCCTGTTATTTTTCAGAAAAAGCCTTAAAACAGCTCATTAAATTATTGTTTCTGTGAAAATATCAAAGAAAGATTTCTGTTGTTGGCAGAAAAAATACTTCTGCAAATTCAAAGGTAGAAATAAATACTCATAAATAAACTTTTTTTGAAATTTAAAGTGTGGAAAGCCACATATTGCATTATGATATTAGCCATTTTCTCCATAACAGCTATAGGAATGACGAATGCTACAGGAGTAAATACTAAACTTTTAGCTTTAAGTTCTATGGTTCCCTCATGGTTTTCCTGCAAGCAATGGATGTTAATACTGTTAGAATATGTAATAGTGGCTTTCATCATATTCAGGATTTATAACTTCAGTGCCTGAAGTCCTGCTTGCTCAACACATTGCACTCTCAATCCCTTCAGCTGTTATCACTGTTGGAGAAATCAATGTTACTGCAGGAGCTCTCTCTCGTAGATTTTCATTTTTGGTGTTGCTGCTACCCATCTTTTATCAGTCTTTATTACTTTCCCATATTTTACTAATTATAATTTGCAATACAGCTTCAAATTCAGATGCTATGGACACCCAAATCAGTTTTAGAGCTATAATTTAACATATTTTCTTTAAAAATGAAGAAAAAGGAAGCATTTTATCTGTTACAAATTGCAAGAGGCCCTTTTTTTTCTGCACAGGCCTTTTTTCCCCAGCATGAATCATAGATCTTGCCCACAGCCTCCTCATCTTTTAATCCTTTCTTGCCCTTGTCCCCTTGTCCTTTGCTACCTTAGTCACCAGGGACTGTTCAAAACAGGCTTCAAGAGCTTCTGCTCCCTGCAGATACAGGATGATGGGAGATTGTCAGACAAGAGGTTCTAGTTGGAAACTGAAGTGCATTTACTGTAAAAAATTGTCTTCTCCAAACTTTTACTGCTGTAAACAACGCAGGGTAAAATCTATTTTGAGGCAGATGTTTGCCTCCATGTTAGCATCAAATGTCTAAATTAAGCACCCCTCCTTGTCAGTGGAGGTCTCAGGATGGGCTATTCTTCAGAAAGCAAACTGTTAAAATTAATTTCTTCAGGCATTTATTTTCAGTGTTGTTACTTTTGAAACTGATTCCATGTTATGTATTCATAAAATACAAATATGTTTCTGATAAAAGAAGATGCCTCTTTTCCTCTTTAATTCCCAATTGTTTCTAGTTTCAGGCTTACCAAAAATATGAATATTTTCTTACTTCACAATTGTACTCTTCTGCCTCTTGAAATTTTTTAAATATTGATTTTAACTCTGTTTCCTTGGTCATGTCTTAGTTTTTTGTTTGAAGTTTTTTTCATTTTTTTTTTCCTTTTGTGCAATCATCTGTTCTTTTGTTAGATAGTAATTCTCTTGAAAATTACTTTCTTCAAATGTCAATCTGTTCCCTCCTGGCATTTCAGTCTCCTATTCCCTCCACTTGTCCCAAAGGTGGAAAACATTCAGCTTCTTATGGTGCTTTTGCTTTGATCTAATCTATACTATTTTATAGACTTGTTGAAAACCACAAAGTATTTAATTTTGTTCTTGACAGTATAAACTGCACAGGAAATTCAAAAAAGTGCACGTTAAAATAAGAAAGAAACAAAGAAGGTGTTCCAGATTTACTTTTGTTGTTCTCAGCTCTACTGTCTGACCCTTCAGGATTAGTGTGGAAACATGGCTAAAATGGGTTATAAGTATGTTTTCACATTGGTCTACAGGAACATCTGATGCAAAATGTGGATGTACAGAGTTCTATGTTGATGTTGCTGTATTAAACCAGTTTATAATGTATTTTCAGACAGGCTCTTTTTATTTTTGATCCTCGAAGTATGTATACTCTCTTGACTGAAAACTTGAAAAATAAAATTAAAAAATCTAGAAAATTTAATTTTTATAAACCCCTGCTCTGAACACCTTTTTTCCTTTCAGCTGAGTGTATTTGATCCTTTGCCTTCTTTGATTTCCATAATTTCTTCTAGAAAAGTGCTTTCCTATGTAACTAAAGTGATTATTTGTAGCTAATAATTAACTGGATTGATGAATTAGCTGAATTAACAGAATGAGGTATCATTTCTGGTCATCAGGCATGGCCAAGGAAAAGTAGTGCAATGAGATAAAAAATAGAAAAGTAGGACAAAGATAAAATCTCATTGTTCTTTGTCAGTTAGACAGATTAGTTAGATATCAGATAAATATGGTTAGAATACCTTTGCTTTCTCACCTTGTCCCTGTTTTTGTCTACACAAAACGGGATAATACACTGGTTATGCTAAAGAGAAATCTATCTACCCATCTATACCTTAAAATATCTCTTAAAACATTAAAGTTTTTCTTGCATTCAAAAAAGTTTTTTGAATTGATAAAGGTCTTACTTCTAATTATTAACTGTGTATTTGCAGCCATGTTGAAGCTGCATTAATTAGAAATATGCAAGGAGGAATGCTAGACATCAATTATTAAAGGATAGAGCTCATTAATTGAAGTGAATTAATGTGTTCCCTTGTCCAACACTTTCCCTTAATGATATATTTGTTTTGTGTTGCTGTTAAAATGCAGTGTTAGCTGTTTATGATACTTGAATGAGCAAAAGCAAATGTGAAAGTAATTGCCTTTTAAAAGCTATTTTGTAAAACATTACATTTAATCAGTAGAAAAGGCAAAATAACATTTATTATACTAAACTAATTTAAAAAATTGAAGAAAAAAAAAATAAACAGATAAAAGTAGCACATCAAATAGCAGAAAAGTGATACAAGCATCAGAAATTCTGTGAGAACGTCCGTAGGGCTTACCACAAGTGATCACCACAAGTGATTACCCTGTCTTGTAATTAGCCCTAAAAAAGATCTTGCCTGGCATTTTAATGATCTGACATCTTGAATGACATTTACATGTCTGTATTTCTTCTTAAAACACAAATACTTGAAAGTGCAAGATCTGGCCTTAAAAGCTCTAATTTCTTACTAACATGAAGTATGGGCTTATAATCACAATTTTCATTACTTTAATGGAAATGAATTGTGTCAGTTTCTCTCCGTATTACTTTTCTATTATTAACTAATTTAAATTATGAATAAACATCCCCCAAGCTTAATTTCCTTAAGTTATATCAGAGTGATTTTTAATAGCATTTAACCAGCAGAAATCAGCTCCAGAGAAAAAAACTTTTATGTGGTTTTAGTTTGACCATTTTTCTGTCATTGTAGGCTGGCTGAACCAATGTTTCCTGTCAGGAAGCATATTTACAACTGGAATAAGGTGTTATTACTGCAGTTTACACTTGCACAGTTGAGATTTTGTATCAAAAATTACGCTTTAGAGAGGGAATAGGAAAAGAGAAGAAATAGTCATTGGCTATTATGAAACATAACATTAAGTGATAGAAATAGGCTAATCTTGAGGGAGTTTTCTTTCTGATCAGGAAAGTAACAGAAAATGTGACTGATCAAAGTAGTAATTAGCTTAGTCAGCATGGCTTCTCACTTCCCATCCATTCTTGTATTGATCTGTCTTTAGATACAGACTGAGAAGAGTGTGGATTAGAAAGTTCCCACCTCCACATATGTCCTCCCAAAAGATTGGTAGCAAAGGAACAGAAGAAAATCCATAGCAGTTATTGGAAAAGACAGTGTAAAAAAGGAAATAGTAGCTGATACACTCCCTGGCCTTTGTCTGAGAAAATATATTCCCGATTCTACGGATTTCATTTGTTTTAGGATGAAAAAAATTGTGAAGAGGAATTAAAACAATGCTGTAGGTTTTGCCAAAAAATTAGGGACAGAGCATCAGAAAAAACATTTAACCCTCCTTAATAAGAGTCTAATCCGTACATCCCTGGGCAAGAATAAAAGTTTCCTCTTATCTGCCCCACTCTTTGGGGGTGGTAGGGAGTAAAAGAACCCAGAACTTTTAAATACTGGGACTCTGAGGGTTGTACAGAACCTAAATCAGGTGAAAGCTAAACATGAAATCCAGTAGAGAAATTACCTTAAATAGAAATCCTCTGCTTCCTCTGGAGCAGTCTAACCTCATCTGCCCTAGGCAACAAGTGGTTTTGGATCTTGTTTGGAGTCCCCATAACTCTAAAGCATCTTTACCATTCAAAAGTCTATTTCCCCCCATACGTTCCCTGAAAATGTGTGCTATAATGAGGGCACTGTTGCCATCCCCATGAAAACTGGTTTTAGGATATAAACTGAGGGTGTGCAGTAAAGCTTGCTGAGGTAGATGTTGGATGACTGGACTGAACAAGGAGATCCAGACATGAGACAGATCTGTCTGTCCTGTCTCACAGAGTGAAATATTCAACAAGTGGTACCCTAGATATTCTTCCAGAGAGAGCAGCCTGTTACTGAGCTACCAATTAAGCAGTACAGACAGTTAATCTTTACTGTCATTTGCTTATACCTTTCCCTAATTTAGGAGGAGGCTGTGACCTCTGTGTATTTTTATCTTCAGTGCATTTTGAGCAGCTCAAAATTACTTTCAGCCTGCTGTGCAGGAGCATTGTGAGTGCTCCTTATGAGGAGGATTTTATCAGTACCCCCAAGGTGCCAGGATTTCTACTGCTTGTGTGGAGTAGAGCCACTGCCAACAATGAGGAGGCTCTAAAAGTACAGAGCCAGCACCAGTAAGATAAACAAGTAATTTTAACCTGCCCAAGATACAGCAAAGGAAAGGAAGCTTAAAAGAAGCAAAATTCTATAAGACAAGGAAGAGATGAGTTCCAATTAAAAACAAATGCAATATAATAGCAAGCAAAATCCTCAGTTTCATCACAGCTTGATATGTTGTAATAACAATTTTGTATTATTGATCCAATATGAATATTGATTTTACACTGACTATTGCCTGCCTAATTGTTAGATCTATCGTGTTAGAAGTCTGGCTGTGCTCTGAATATGTGTGTTTTAAAGAAAGCATTTCTTTTGGGCACTATGGTACTTCAGCACCATGTAAACTGTCTTTAATTAAGAATGAAATAGGAAAACAATTGCCACTGGATGGTGCTGCTCACTATTCTAAGAACTAGATAGGATTGTCTGCTTTAAAATATATTGTCAGGCTCCTCTTTTCACAGAATGCTATGTTTTGGAATAATGCAAGTCATATTTTCAACACTAAATGCAAAAAATAATTTCCAAATGGCCGTTTGCTATTTTCTGTGCAGTTTTAAATGTAATTTTGAACTGTATTTTGTTCAATTTATGAAAGATTGGCAAATACAAATGGTTTGCCCTGCCTTGCATACTATGTATTTTGTGGATTGGTGTGTTTCCTTTCTGTCTGAGAGAGGGAATAGAACATTAAATTAGCTTAATTGAATGCTGCCATTCAGCTTCTACCCTGCCTATGGCAACCAGAGGGGTAGAGAGCCATGAAGTCTTAAAATTTTAACAAGTTGTTAGAACACACTTACACTTCAAATGCACAAAACAGGGATGAGAACCACTCAGTTCTTTCATGGGCATCTGATGGTGTCTTCCTTCAGAGAGAGCAAGGGCAAAAGTGAAAGAAAAAACTGAAAGTGTAGGGGCCAGGCTTGAAGGGAGATGCGATGACATGATTTAAAGAGGAAAAGAATTCAGAGGAGAAAAGTGGAGTGAAAAAGACAGGAGGTATCAGGGATGAAAGACTCTCCAGAGGAACTTCTAGCTAGAGCAGAAAGGTCCCTGTAAAGGTAATGTAAGTACTGCAGTTCCTCTACTCTTGTTCATAGTGCATGGCTGTAATTCTGTGTGGTTGTGTTAACTTACTATTTAAAGTGGGCTGACAAAGATTCAGACAGGGAAAGTAAAATTTCATTATTTGTTCCATGTAATTGTTTACTAGAAATTCCTAGTCTTATTAGTCTCAAGAATGCTGAGATAATTGGGAAAATACAAATGGTGCTATTTTCTTCAGTTTCAGAAAATATTCTGAAACTGCAAATGTAATTGAGGGTCTCTCAGTCCTCAGAAATGCTCTTACAAAGAATGAGGGTGTGCATTGGAAATTATATCAAAGTACCTGGAGTAGACAGAATCAGCAAAACCTGCTGAGGTAAGTGCTGGAGAACTGCATTGACCCTTGCAAGACCAAAAGCTTGTTCCTAGTCCAGCCTGTTGGCAAGCGATGGCTTTGATCATGTCAGCCCACAGAAGCAGTTTGGTTTATTTACTTCTACATTCTTTACTGGCTCATGACCAGATCTCAAGTCATATAGAACATGTTTTACGTAGATAAAATTGTACAGGAATGAGTGCCTTGGCACATAAAAATGGTCACCATCCTCTCGTTCTGCAGGGCTCACCTTTTAATGTGACAGAGCTCAAGGCCCTGGATTACTAACATGAGTTCATTCATTTCTCTCTGTGTCTGTCCACTTCTATAGCAAGACAAAAATCTCGAAATTCATAGCAAGTACAGATTTGCTTTTTTAATTTGACTTTTATAATTTGAGGGGCTATCAAGCTATCAGATGTTACTGGATACTACCTTCTGGAATTTTCTGGAGATACATAAAACTGGTTTTCTTAACATCAGAACCATTACAACATGTATTTTCTGGAAAACATCCACTTATGACTGTAGTGATATAGGCAAATTTCTCTCTTTTGTATGATTCTGACAGAAATATTATCTAGGCATGATGTTATTCCTTTCTATCCCTCTTTACCTTAATATTCAGAGGTGAGAGGTTATTTCAAAACAAGACTCAACTCAGCAATCATTTCAACCCTCATGTCATAGTATTAAACCATCCTCTGTCCATCAACTGTACCAATGACCCTTCCCTCTTCCTTTCTAGTTCTATGTTCTTTTCTTGAGCTTTACTTTTTCCTCAAGTTTCCAAGGCATGAAAATTCAATAGCTGGCTTCATCTCATGCATGAAGGGTATGTTTGTCTTTGCATCATTGAAGGGCCACTTTGAACCAGTTAATCCAATGTTCCATATCAGTATGAAGCTTTAGTCATTCAGTTTTCTCTACAAACAGCGAGCAGTGATATTGCTGAGGAAGAAAACTCATAGACTCTGAAAAGATTGTAAATTGTGCCCACTGTTCATTCAAAGCCTTTGACAGAGCTATGGAGTAACAAATATCTCTGCAGAATCTAGAATCAACCTATAGATTTTCGATATAGAAGAGGGGAATGAATTAATCTGGTAATTTATTCACAGAAAATTATTTCTTAAGTCTCTTTCTCTGTCTATCTCTTCCCTTTATTCTCTGTCTACATTATTTTATGTATAGAAAAAATTGATGTCAGCTTAATGAAGTTACTTATTTACATGATTTCAGGGCTGCCATCCTAGACAAGAGTCATAAGAAATCCTTACCCTATACTTCTTGACTTGTTCTAGTTACTGTGCTGTTGTAGTTTAACCCTAGCCAGCAGCCCAGCCCCAGGAAGCCACTCATTTACTTCCCTACCAGAGGTATCAGAGAAAAAATCGAAAGGATAAAAGCTAGAAAACTCATGGATTGGGATAAAGACAGTTTAATAAGGGAAGTGAAAGCTGCACATGCAAGCAAAATAAAACAAGGAATTACTTCACTTCTTCCCATGGACAGGTAGGTGTTCAGCCATCTCCAGGAGACCAGGGCCTGGAGAACAGGCCATCATACAGAACAGTGACTTGGGAAGATGAACACCACCACTCCAAATGTCCCCCTTTCCTCCTTCTTCCCCCCACTTTATATACTGATCATGATGTCATGGTCTGGAATATCTCTTTGTTCTGCTGGGGTCATCTGTTCTGCCTCCCAGTCTCCCATGCATCCATGATTTGTTCATCAGCATGGCAGTAGGAAAAGTAGAGAAGGCCTTGGCTCTGCGTAAGCCCTGCTCAGCAATACCAAAACCATTTCTCCATTATCAACCCTGTCTTCAACACAAATCCAAAATACTGCCCTCTACCAGCTCCTGTGAAGAAAGTTAACTCTACCCCAGCAAAAACCAGCACACATATCATAGGGATAAAAGTAAACAAATAAAGGCATTTTCTTGGGCACCATATAATATTACTTTTAATCACTTTCTATTTAAGATAATAATCTTGTACAGTTTTTATACTGCGTAGCATTGTGTTAGAAAGTGACAAACTGTTGCATTCCATGACTTTCCCTAGGGCAGGGTTATTTATACCAGGACTTCCTCCACTGACATTAAATCAGAACAAGTAATTTGGCACACTATCTGAGCAGAAATAAGTATTATAGAAGAATGTCATAGTTGGGTGCTTTCTTTCCTTAAGGCTGTGTAGATGTTCAGAAATTACAAAATTTGCTACAGAATCTGGTGTTTCCATTTAAAAATAGTCATTTAAAGTTGGATATTTGTTTTTCAAAAGAGCTTATTGAATGTAAATGAATATATATGGAATATTATTTTCACAGTTAAAGGCATAAATATTTGTTGTGCAAAGAATAAGAATGCATGTTAGTATTAAGATATGCTAATGTTTCTAAATCCACAGATTTCTCCAGTCAGTGCTCTTAACTACTCTTGGTCACATATTTCATGTAAATGAAATGGCAGTACTATAATATTGATTCACTATTGATTTCTTGTAAAAATGAGTGAACTTTTGGTCCAGGTTTTTTTTTCCCAAGCAAGACATACTTATGTACAGTAATGCAGTTTTGACATATTTTGACTTATAAAAATGAGATTAATTTCTAGTCTATTGCTTTATTTTGTCCAAATTGTACAATTAGCCTGAAATAAAGCATATTTCAATGAATTAAGAATTTGGTGCCATTCAGCTTTGTAGTGGATGTTGTTTTCTACCATAAGCCCAAATTTTCAATCATGTTTCTTTGACAGTTAGGAAAAATTACCTAAATTTTAAAGCTAAATTGCCATTTTTTCCCCCGCAATGTCCAATTTTTAAATTTTAGCTTCTGGTGCTAATGTTATATTTCTGCATTTATTTTCCAAAATGTGGGGTTGTTTGATCCACTTATTTTGATCTTCTTAAGAGGGAATCAAATATGTCTACACATGAAAGACTGAAGTTCCATCTGTATCCTGTTAAAAACAACTGGAATAGTCCAAGGCAAAGCAGACCATCAAAATTTGTAAAGTGCATGACAGCAAATTATAAGATAACTCCATCAAGGAATGTGACTTAAGAGCAGATTTTCAGAGGCTTTCAGGCTAATAATGTCTTGATTATCTTTGGGAAAAGCTGTGGAAAAAACCTCTTCCACTGCTGAAAATGTCTTCTTTTAATCCTAAAAAGTCCTTATTAAAACATAGCAAGGAACAGATACAAAACAAAAAGTCAGAAAAAAGCTATCCTAGGGTAAATTTTACTTCTCTCCCTTCCTGTCCCTCAAGACTAAAGAAATAAACTAGAGGCTTTGTAAATCTAAGAGGGATTTGGCTGTTGATTTTATAAGGAAGGTCTCAGCTATTCTGGAGGTAGGTGATAAATACATAAAACCCATGTGTGAATATAGGCTTGATAATAACTGCATCCTTGTTGAAATGCAGCAATGTTGCCACTCTATCAAATGTAAATGAATTTATCACTAAAATAAGAAGTTTAATAAAAGAGGCTTCAGTGGAGACAAAATGGATAATAAATTAATAAATGCATTTGAAGCTTTACATTGAAATCATTGACACTTACCATTCAACTGCTGTTTATCCCTTATAAAAAGGACTTGTGGAAATAAAATGTTTGCTACGATATATCATTTACCAAATATCTTCAGAAACACATTTTAGAAATACGCATGTCCTAGATTTCAGCTGGGAAAGGTATGCTCTGAAATAGCACCCAGGTCATCATTCAATTGGCTTGTAAATATTTTCCTTTTCCTGGAACACCATGCAAGATTTATTGTTTCGAATTCAAAATAATTTTCATAATGTTGCTGTCTACCAAATGGTTTGATTAACTCAGTGCAAAAGTTCCAAAGCACTTTCAAGTAGATAAAGAAATTTAAATCTGGGAAAGGTCTAGGCTTTCTAAATCCAATTTGCATTACAGCTCTGGAACTGTATGTTGTTAATTAATATCAAGCAAAAAGACTTGTGGCATAAGTGATTTGGGTAGCTTTAATCTCTTAATTTAAAATGAACTCCTGAATTAAGAGTATGGAAACTATTAGAATCAGCATTCAGCACATTGTGTTTATCACACAACAGGCAAACATGAGAAAAACTTTCTACAGAGAATTATGAAACAAAATTGCAATAGTAGCCTTCCCTAGTCTTTGCTTATTCTGAATTGACTCTGTGAAGGTTGCCATCAACACACCTACGTTGTTGACACCCTTGTTTCACTGTTGCAGCTTTGGGTATTACAATTTTTTATATAAAATACTATAAATATCAATTTATTTTTTTTTTTCAATTTCTTCATGTCTTAGCCATGTAATGTCCTGTATCAGTGAGCTCTAAACAGAATCCTGCTTTGTAAAGAGTAAAATCTGTACTGCATTGTTTTCAGTAGCACTTTGTACTGGTATTACTGAAAAAGGTGAGAGCCCTATCCTTTGCTGTTGCAGTAAGTCAGCACTGCTAGGTATTCTTCAGACAAAAGTAATGGTGATGGTAATGGTAAATATGCCCTTTTTGCAAAGAGTTTATAAGATTTGCAGTTGGAATGGGAGGTGAGGAGCTCTAGTATGCAAACTGATATACTAAAACCTTTGTATCTTCCTCTTCATCAGTTCTGTCTTTCTCATCTCCACGGTCATTGCACAAGGAGATTGCACTTTCTCAAGAGAGAGAAGGGTCAGATGAATAGAGATGATTTCTCACTTTAAAAATGTCTTTAGATTCAGAAGTCTACTAAATCTCTCTGCTTCCTGAGAGATCTTTCTCTGTTCTAATTTAATTCTAAGCTCTTTCAATACTCTATCTGAGCTGTTGTTTATGGATACACTTAAAGATTCATCCTGAAAAGATACTCATCCTTCTGCCCATCTTCAAAAGGGATGGTCATCTGTAGTATTTTTCGAAAGAATAGCAATGGAATTTTGCTTGATATAATGCCCTCCAAATGTGCATTAGATGGAATTTTGGTTCAAAGAATGTCAGAACTCGCAACCTGCATCTCCTGATTTCTACATTTGTAAGTTTTTAAAAACACCTTTGCAAATATGTTATTTGTTTGGAGTTTATTTTCTGTGAAAAGGAAATTAAAGAGAGTAATCCATTCTTTCCTAAAGCTTCCTAATTACAAAATTTTGAATATTGATATGTCTCAGAGTTTACATAAGTATTCTTTCTAGGCTTTACATTACTTTATCACTTTCAATTGATAGTTTGCTGGAACGGCGAGTTGTACATTTACTAAGTTTTTTGTAATAAGGCATTGCACCTTGTTCATTCTTCAGGATATACTTTTGTATATCCTTCTTGAAAAAACACTGGAATGAAGGAACTGGCAGATGACTTAATTTGTTCAGTTTCTTTCTGCACAAATTAAAGCCAACTTCACCCATAGGTGACAGCAAACTCTTGGAAACTGAAAATGCAGTCAACTCAATGCAAGAAATTAAGTGTCACAACAGTAACAGCAAAAGTGCTTATGTGGAAATATGAAAAAAATCTGTAGCTAAACAAATCTCATAAAATCTATGACATCTTTCTGAGAACTTTCTGAGAAGGTGGGTGGGAGGAATGAGGAGAAAACCTTCAGTTTGAGGACAGATGAGGATTTCCCTGTAGCCTACACTTGAGCTTTGCTCTGGTAAGGCTGGTCTCCTTCCCTAATGGACAGCTCTGTTTGGCCTCTTTTGTTAGAGAGAGCTGTAAGGTCTAATTGCTGCACCTGGTTGCCAGCCAGAAGAACTATGGGATGTTTTCAAACGCTCCCCACCTTTGCAGAATCAGAAGGGCCATATATGTACTTACATGTCAATGCACTGAAATGGGAAATCAAAAATGAACCAGTGGGTTATCTCATGCATTTCTGTAGGAGCTGGTGGGAGCTGTAATCTCTGCTCTGAACAAGCAGGTCATTAAGGCATAAAAATCTTGGTCTGATCTCCTGCTTTGTGACCATGAATAAGTTATTCTTCAGTGCAATTTTAAGGAAAATGGGAGAAGGAGACAGAAAATTTTTTTTACTCTTGAGTTAGTAGTTTACATACTTATTTTTCTAGTAATTTGGTAAATTATGTAGTTCTTTTGCCATTTCTGTTAAAACTTTATAATCAATGAGAAGAAACAAAGCCTAATCTTTCCTTTTTTGCTTTTGCTTTACAAACAGGGAGGAGGGTCTCGAGATGTTCTCATCCTATTGTTTGTTATCAGCAAAACATTTCTTATGAAATTTGCGGCAAGTGAAATATTTCTAGCCTGTTGTATTTCTTTCTCAACAATAATTTCAAATTGTGTTGGAATAATATTTAAACACATTAATAGTGAAAGCTGGTAATTAGATTCAGTCTTTTGTAGTGTGATTTTCATTAATTACATGCTTACTTTAGCCGAGTTATTTCACACAATCTGTGATCTTCCAGACACAGAGGATTAAATAACTACAGATGAGTTCCTGGAGATATAAAACACATTTTCAGGGCACGCTCACTGAACAAGCACCTACTAAGAATGAGATGGATCTCCTCCTGGACATGCATCTTCTTTCCATGGGATGTGAAGGGAAGCCAACAGAACCAGGCTTTTTTATCCTTAAGTTAGGGAAGATGAATTGCTTTACTTCTTAGGTCATCTACTGGTAAATGTAAGAAACTGGTGCCCTTCTCTACCTGCATATTAGAGATGAGATTTCCTAGCAGGGTGTGCACAGACAAGGCTTTAGTTGGTTGCTTTTTTATTTTGTTTAATTTGGTTTTTGTTTTTTGGTTTTGTTTGTTTGTGGGTTATTTTTTTGTTTTTTTGGTTTTTTTTGTTTTTGTTTTTAATAGCAAAGTAATTAACCATCCTCTGGTCATAAAAAAACCCTCAAGCAAGCCAAGAAAAGAACTGTCTACATGAGTTTATATCCTTCCCCACCCTCCCCTCCATCCCCCCTTTTTAATAGTAAAGTGATGCTTAGAGGAGTCTGTGGTCAATTTTTACCCTTTGTTGCAGATTGTTCACAGGACCCTTGCAGCCATGCTGGGCTCTTTGGCCGCTTTAGCCGCCTTAGCTATTGTTGGGGAGGTAAGTTGTCAAACTGTAAGTGCTCCCTTTGTTTCTGGCTGTGGTGTCAGGTATCATTAATTTCCATGTTTGCCCAGTTCTAACTGAGCACAAGGCAAAGCAGTGAACAAAGACAAATGGTAGGACAGAAAGTGGGGTTGGAAAACAGGTCAGACTAATGTATACACAAGGAGAGTACAAAAAAGTCAGCTGACGCTTTTTTGTTCTGAATTGCAGGAAGCTGACTACAACCATTTTCAGCTTAATTCAGTGCTAGTTTAACACTGTTATTTTCAGTAATGTTAGGCTACCAAGCAAACTTAAATGGAAATACATTGCTTTATACTACCCTAAATAATTACATCTCATGCTTGCATGTTCCAACCCTTTTGTTTCACCTGCTGCTTACTCTTAGAGGATGAATAGTGAAACTTCAGATTGATTTTCTCAGTTGTTCTCATAACCACATCATTACTATGTTCCCTTTAATTCCCTTCAGTTTGTTCACAGGTGAAGTAGTATGCTTTTGTTCTCTTACCAAAAAGGAAACTGCAGTGTACCATGTAATTTGGTTATCTTTTATTTCTGTAATGTTATGTGAGGAACAGCTAGACTAACCAATAGCTGAAAATGAACCACTTAGGATGCCAGCAGTACTTTGAATTAGTAATAATAATAATAGTAGTAATGGCAATAATAAAGAGTCCTTTCTATGTAGCTTGTAGGAACACTTGGTAATCTCTTTCATATTTATTTAAATGGTTCATCAATTAAGTGGAGTTTATAAGTCATAGCTGATCACAATTTAGGTGGCATTCACTCATAATTGTATTTTTTGATTACAGAGGCCAAGTATGGTCAAAGTGGTGGAGTGGATTGACTATGAGACACTGGCATTATTGTTTGGAATGGTAACTAAAACATATCTTTTGCTCAAAATGTGCCAAAATAATCATTCAATATAGACATGTTTTCTTTTAAAACATTTTGATAATTGTACTTTATTCAGACAACTTATGATGAACATTTGTGTCTTATGGAATTTACCAAAAAAGATGAGGATTAGACCTCTGAGGGAGTCTTTTGAAATGTTGATTCGTTTTTTTTTTTTTTAAATCTGTGAAATTGCATTAACATGCTAAAAACATCATTGGGATTTATAAACAGAAAGACCAGTTAAGGCTCAAGTATAGTAAGTCTCATTTATCTTTTTAGTTTTGTTTATTCAAAACCTTCCTCAAACACACTCTGATTGACGAGTGGTTTTCTGTCTTACTGTTATGTCTGAAGCTACAAAAAAAGCAAGCCAGAAATGGAGAAGTAATATCTGATGAGATTAAAATTATATATTATTTTAACCACTTTGCCCAGAGTTTGTGGTAAAAAGCATTTTCCAAGTGCTATTACATCTCATACAAAATACACAATATACAGAGAAAAAATTACAATTATCTGGTTTCCATTCTGAGCTTTTCTTTTTTCCTGACACTGGTTCTTGTTCTGTTGGGAGCAAAGACAGAAGGACAGGAGATCTCCAAGATGTGAGAAAATGCAAGCAATTCTTGTAGCCATTATCTTCTGTGCTCTGTCAAGCATTACAGAGAGAAAACACACTTAATGGTTTTTCTTGATTAATGATATAAGGGGGAATACATTGAGTACCTAATGTATGATGCCCACTTAGTCACTAAAAATAAAATTCAACCAGACTCATATGACATCTGCAGACTGCCCATGTTGAGAAATGTATTTCACCATATGATGCATTAACTAGAGATATCTGGCAGCTGTAGTAGATATTCTAACATGAGGGTGATTAGATTCTCAAAGCTGTGTCAGATAAGAAGTCCATTTATCAGGATCACAAACTGCTTTGCTGTAGTTTTGAGTAATAATTCAGTTACTTTTTTATATCAGTTCCAAGTGATTATATTTTTCTTCATCTTTTGGTAGATGGTTTTGGTGGCCATATTTTCAGAGACTGGGTTCTTTGACTACTGTGCAGTAAAGGTGGGTTCATTTGGTACTTATAATTATTTCTAGATTTATCAAGTTAGTATTTATTCAAACCTGTCACACCACACATGATCTTTAAAGAACCTTTCCAAGGTCAATGTATACTTATCACATTAGAAATGAAAGTGGTCATATTGTAACACTGCAAAAATCCTTTGTGGATGAAAGGAAGCCCTTAATAAAATTCTGTTTCTACAGGAGAATGTTAAAGGTCCCCAGTAGGCTACACAAGCACATTTGGACACTATTAAGCCGAGTGTTTCACTCAGGATTTCCCCAGGACTGCAGTTCTGCTGTAGCTGAACTCTCTATTTATGCCTGGCAGTGGGACAGAAGAAATATGGGAACTATCATTAACTTTATGTCCACACATGAAAAGTGGCCACAGACCTTTGCACAGTAGCAGAATGAAAGATTACATGGAAAGTGTAATTCATAGAGTCACAACCATAGAATTAGAGAATGGTTTGGGTTGGAAGAAACCTTAATCATCTTTTCCCAATCCACCTGCAGTGGGCAAGGACATCTTTCACTAGAGCAGGTTTCTTAAAATACCATCCAGTCTGACTTTGAACACTTCCAGGGATGGGGCATCCACAGCTACTCTGGGTAACATGTTGCAGTCTCACCATCCTCAGTAAAGAATTAAATAAATAAAGGGAGTAAAGAATTTCTCCCTTATATCTAATCTAAACCTATTCATTCAGTTTGAAGCCAATCCCCCTTGTCCTATCGTGACATACTCTTGCCCAGACACCCTCCCCAGCTGTCCTATTGTCCCCCTTTAGGTGCTGAAAGGTGCTGTAAGGTGACCCTTGAGCCTTCTCTTCCCCAGGCTGAATAACACAGATCTCTTCCAGCCTGTTCTCATATGAGAGGTGCTCCAGTGTTTTGATCCTATTAGTGGCCCAGCTTTGGTCTCACTCCAGCAATGCTGCTCTGAAGATGGGAAATGTGTCCCAGGTGTGGAGAGGATGGGAGGTCTAAACTGTGTTAGTCCCCCTGGGCATGCAGGCAGAAGATGGGGGTTCAGCTCTTCTCCTGCCACAGACCCCTTTTATCACTGACAGCAGAACGTGATGTTTCTTCAGACTTGATTCTTTATTTGCATGGTAGGATTGTTTGCCCACTTCCATGAATTATTTTCTTGCCAAATTATTTAGTACTGGAGAGGGCGCTGTTGGAGTAATAGTAAAGGAATAGTAAATGCTCTGAGCTCATTGTTGCTCAACTTTGATCAAGTTGCTTTATCTATAATTTTTTGAATTCTAAGGTGGAATGATCTAGTCCATTAACTTTGCTTCTGTTTGTTTTTCCTAGGCTTATCGGTTCTCTCGAGGCAAGGTGTGGGCCATGATTACGCTTCTGTGCCTTATTGCTGCAATTCTTTCTGCATTTTTGGACAATGTTACCACTATGCTGCTCTTTACTCCAGTAACCATAAGGTACTTTATTGTTATGGTTTTGGACTTGGTCTTTTATAGCCAGCAATCAGTAGTAAATGTGTGCAAAATGCTTGTTTGAAGTTTTTTAAAAATAATTTAAATGGAAATCACAACTTCAAATACTCTTATTGTAGTAGAATAAAAAGCTAGCACTTTCAGAGGGATGGGTTGCCTTTTGCTTTTGCATTAATACTGCGCACATATCTGAAGCCTGTGAACACTGTCTTGGCAGCTAACAATTCTGGTTTGTCTTCACATCTCAACTACAATAGCATATTGCACCAAATGCTCCCTAGCAGATGAAATTTGTTTCCTGTAAAGCAGGCAGAAATTTTTAATTAAAACTGCCTTATCCTTTGCTGTCTAATATTTATATACTATTATAGATAGTAATTTATGTTTTAGTGAAGTTGTTATCCCTTTTTATTTTAGTGACAAATACATTTTTAAAAACTCCATATTTCATCTAACAGCTTTTTCTTGAATACGAGAATCTGAATTTTATTCCTGTTGGTGATCATGTCATTGGGACATCTACTGGTTAATTGTACAGTTTGACATTAGATATTTGGAACTTTGAGCAGACAACGGTGAATTTAATTACTTCAGATTTCTGTAAATTAATAACGTGTGATTTGCAACTGCATTTAATCAATGTGCAATTATAAATTACTGTTTAACCTGAATTTAATCTGTGTCTGGTCAGGAAAATCTGTTTAATCCAGCTCAGTCTTGGAAAGATCTAGTGTGTTTTAAAAATGATCCTGAGAGATGTAATACTTGCAGTCATTATCACATAAAAGTACACAAAATTCTATTAAGATATGCCCCCTCTTGAAAATGCAGTGTAAAGCAGTATAAACCAATTTTGCAAGTGACATTTATTTTAGACTGGAAACAGCTGGTGAATGAAAGCTCCATTTGTCTTCTGTCTGATTATATTTTAAAGAGATGGCTTTGCCATACCCTAATCAATAACTGTATTTCTAGCAGTAAGCAGCACTGGAACTATTAAACACCAAGTTTTCTTAGTCATGGTACAGAATATTTTGGATTTGGGAATGGATTGAAATCCAGAAGTTAATGTAGCATGAAAAGCTTTTCACAGTTAGAGCTTTGGTGATGTTTATTCTGTTTTCAAAGAATCCTACAATAGCCCAGATTGAAGGGACCTCGAAAAACCATCTGTTCCAACCTCTAATGGGAACGGAAGCCTAGATAAGATTATCTGGCACTCTCTTCAATTACATCTTGAAAACCTCCAGTGATAGGGATGCTACTCCATCCCTGGAGAGGTTGTTCCAGTGGTTAACTGTTTCCACCATAATCTTTTTATCTTATGCTGAGGTGAAATCTCTCCCTTGTACTTGTTGCCTCTTGTCTTCTCCATGTGGATCCTTGTGAAGGGAGAGCCTTTGCCTTTGTAGCCACCTCTAAGTAATGGACTTTTGTAGTAAATGTATACTGAGTCCTTTTATTTTATACTAAATGAGTCTGTAACACTGAAGAAGGGAAAACTCAGTATATGGGAAACATTTGTATTTGAATCACTATCAAAACTAAAATAAAATTTTATCTCACCCTCTAAAACCAAATAATTGCCTACTTCAAAAACTTCATGCTGGGGGTCATTTTCTTTTTTATCTTACTGCCATTATCTACAGCTTCACTGTGCATTCTCCATTGCCATGGAGATAAAGCTTGTGGAAAATCCTACTGACTCTGTGAACGTAGGGGGTTATATTTCCTGTAATAAGTCATAAAACATGATACTTGTTTCACTCTGCATTTCCTAGTAAGCTGTTAAAAATATTAACTACCCCCTACTATCTGTTGCTTTTTTTTTTCAAGATAGTTTGTTACTGGGAACTGGAAAAGGCTAATATTTTTACACATGAGTAATTCCATAACCAGGATAAGTAAACTGAGGAACTGTATTCCTGCCATATAGTTAAAACATTCTGACTTTGGGCTTAGCCTTTTCTTACTTATGCTACAGTTATCTTTTCAAGATACCACTAGGCCTGTCAAAAAGAAAGAATCACTTAAGAAAAGTTTAGATTATATTTTGAAATACTGGGAAATCAAGGAGCAATGGAGTTAAAATTGCAAGTACAATTGTGGACTTGTACCACAATCGATACATTTGGACTAGTTGTAGAACAAAGTACTCTTTAACTGAATGATTTCATGCTTCTGAGGAAATAGTGTATTTTTGCACAGTTATTATTTTCCAGAGTTTTTATGTGCTGACATATATGCCATCTGAGAGTGTTTTTTCTGAGTTTTAAATTGACACTCATGGTGATAGTCTAAGTGAATCAGTGTAAGATTTTTTTTTTGCAGTACATTCTTTTCTCCTTGAAATATAGGTTTTAATAACACAGACTTAGGCTAAACAGTGAAGTTCAACCCTTCTTTCAGGGAAATGTGCGGGAGCACTGTAGTGAGAAAACATTCTTCCTGCACACTCTTCCCCACATCTACTATGAGATATAGGGGACAATAATTTAATTGTGGCCTGTATCTTTACATTCTGGAACAACTTTTTGATAAGTTGTAAGGAGGAAAGCAGTTGTTTTTTACTCCAAAGTGCTTAGATGGGACTTTAACTTTCAGCCTTTATTACCACAGCCCAATTTTAAAATTAAACACGTACTTCAGAATAGAGTGGATTATACAGGTGCGCACGTAAATGTAATTTGTGAGTTGGAGTAATCTGTGTGAAGATTACACTGTATAAATGGGCTCTGAGTTCAAACGGATCATAAGGTTACTCAGTCAACCCCAGTGTTTGTCAGTGCACTTTAAGGTTCTTATCAAAGAACCATTTTACTTTTTCTTATCAAAGCAGCATCCTACTAAAGAAGTATTAAACATATTTGAACTGCTAAAAACATTTTGAGATTTTTTTTTAACTATAAGGAGTGTGTATTTTCTGCTCTTGTTTCATTGTAAATAGAAATACTCATGATCAAGCTTTAGAGAAGGAGGAAAACAGGAACAGAATAAATTAGATAAACCTCGTATGAAAGCTGAAATCTCTAATAGATGATTCATGGCTAATAGGCAGCCTGCACAATCCTCTACCACTGCTTCCCATAAGAAAGTTAATCGCTGTTGCTGAGTGCAGAGCCTGTGGTTGACCAGAATAGTTTTCCACAGGTCAGTGCAGCTTAAAGACCATGGTTTCAGAAGCTGTATCACACTGAAAATTTGAAATGATACTTTCTGTGTAGTCTGTTTCTTGTAATAGTTGACTACTTTTAATTAAATGCTTTTAAAAATGCATAAATTCCATTGGCATTAATAATTGCATTTTGAATGTAAAGAAAAATCTATAAATTTTCATCTATATTTTTATAATTACTTTAGCACAATAACTGCTTTAACACAGCATTTGTTGACACATTATGTTTAAAATCCTTCCATTTTTCTGTGAATGACTGCATTTTGTAATTTTTGTGCATTTTAAGATTTAAAGTAATTTATGCATGGGATAAGAAGTTAATTTCATTATCTTTACACTGCAGGCTCTGTGAAGTACTTAATCTTGATCCTAGGCACGTCCTGATTGCGGAAGTAATCTTCACAAATATTGGGGGGGCTGCCACTGCTGTTGGGGATCCTCCAAATGTGATTATTGTTTCAAAGCAGGAGCTGAGGAAGAGGGTATGTATTGCAGTCATTTGGCTACTAAAATTAAGTAGTAGTGTTGACTTATGCAATGTTGATCCTTCTCTTCCCTCAGACAGCCATATAAACAGAGCATAATTACTTTTTTTGCTATGTTACTTCTTTTTTAGTAGGATGATCAGACAGAAGAGAGTGATCTTTTGGGGACAAAGTAGTGTTGAAGAATAGACTTAGTCTGGACTGAGAATATTTCAAACAAAAAAATTCATTTTTTTTCTTACTGGTAAGGCTTTCCTTATTAATGGCAAAGTGAGGAAAGCAGAACAACAGACGGCTGCAGACATGGCAACAAGTTGGAAAAAACCAAAAATGTGAAAATGAAGATGAAAATCCATCAGTTTTTTCAGTATAGGTTTTCTCTCAAAAGTTAAATATGAGACAATTCAGAACTTTACAGAGAGGTTGCTTTGCCCCTGTAGAGCCATGACACATGTGATGCACTTTATCCTTCAAGCACAGCCCAAGTGGACATAGGGTGTGAAAGGGGGGTGGATGCTTCTCCTGTGCAGCACAGGCTGCAGCTGGCTTCCACCTCCTCACAATGTTTTGCTATCTCCAGGCTGCAGAGACAGATTTTAGCTTCCAGCTTGGCTCTTCTATTGTTTGCTGGGTGTCTGGTGCCAAAGAGAAAGCTATGGTGGTCTGTGCTGGGAGAGACTGCAGGACATGAACCAGCCATCAGGAACATCCCAGTCCCACCATTTCTTCCCACCCACATGGGACTCTCTGCCCTGTGGACTGGCTGTGGCACTGCTGGCAAGGGTTTGCAGCCCTCAGCATCTGCACAGAGCTGAGTTTGATGAGTTTTCTGTGCTTTCAGCTATCCCTGCTACCCCTGAACACGAGGGCATCAGGTCTTCCTTCTGCCTCTGGCACTGTCTCCCATCCCCTTTCCTTGGTGTGATGTGTGGCAGCGGGGAGGCAGTCTGCTCAGGATGGGAGGGGCAGCCCCTCCTGGGATGGGGCAGGTCTGCCCTTCTTCTCACCAACAAGCAGCACCAAGGAGGGGGGAGTGATGTAATGGGCACATCTATAAGGACACCAAGCATGAGATTTCTGTTTTGGCCAGGTGTCATAACCACCCCGCCCCCAAAATAAATAATTCTAGGGAAATGTAATGTTGATTGAACTAGTGCAAAAAACAACTGTGCAAGTGGATGAGGGAATTGTAGTATAAAATCCTAACTTTATGGGTTTGTTTGTTTGTTTTTTTTTCATTTGGAGTCACTTATGTTTCTATTGCTCTGTGAAAGAAAGATCTGTTCTAATTAGCTGAATGCACTCAAATTAATTAAGTACTGCTCAGGTTGGAAAAGGTCTTTGAAAGTTCATAGTATTCAATAAACTGAATGTTTACCATCAAAACATTTGAAATGTATTGCAGTCACTTTGAAGGCTTTAAAATTTTTTGTTAGCTGAGCACTTGATAGCTAAGTTTTTTACATTTTAGATATGAAATCTGCGCACCTATTTAAGAATTCTGATCTAAAAGAGAATAATTAGCACCTGACATGCAGGTCATTTTCCTAAATACTCAGAAACTCATCAATCTTATAAAACCTTTAGAAGTGGCTAAAAGCATGGGAAATAATTAAGCAATTGTAATTGAAAAGAAACCATGTTACATTTTTCTTGTATTGATATTTTTAGGATGGCTCAAATGTATACCTAGTAAATACCCTAGTAAATATGACATTATAGCAAATTCTGTGTCTGAAGCAAGCACAAAAATCTTTTCAGATGTTTTCAGTCTGGATTATTTTCAGATCTTTTGCTGCATCACAGAAATAAGAACGTAATGAAATAAATTAGGTTCAACACAGGGCCATAGAATTTATGCTGCTTCTTTTCTATACTCTCAATTGTTACATCCATGTATAGAAATAAAGGAGGGTCAAATGCCTATCCTTGGCCCTGAGGCAGAGTGTCATGGTCTGGGGTACGTCTTCACTGCTTAGGGCTCATCCCTTCTAAAGGAGATTTGCCTGGGAGAGTGCTGGCCTGGGTAACTGGATAAAGCCAAGAGAGAGGTCAGAGAGGGAGCTGGACCATCTGGCCTCTTACAGTCTGAGCTGTTGAACTAATAGCTGGGTTCCTAATCTTGTCCACCTGCTCCAGCATGCTCTCTTTTGATCAGAAGGAGAAATACAGACATTGCTGTCTTGTTTCTGAAACTACTTCTAGTAAAGGGTGCTGTGAAGAAGGTTTATATGAGCTACCACAGTTTTGTGTCTAAAATGGGGAGCCTACTGCGTTAGTATCAAGTAATAATTATTTTATTCCTTTTCCTTCTTTTTTTGAACTGTTTCAGAGGTAAAAGTTCTTGAATGCATTAATGACATATTAGAAACCCTCCTTCATGCAGTATATTTTGTAGTTTCTATTATGATGTTTTCTATAGAAAATACTTGTTTTTTACCTCTTTTTAGCATTATGGTTATGTTTTTGGACATTCTAGGAATTCTAGGAATTTTTCCACTTGATATTTTGGTTGAAATTCTCCTTTTCATTCTCTTGTACTTCCTTCTCAAGTGTCATTTTTGCACAGTAAGTACAGGAGTATTTGGAAGTTGAATAGTTAACTGTCCTATGTAGATTATTTGGTTTTCTACTTTATTTAGATGCTATCAGGAGGAGAATTTTACCAGTTGTCCGGAACTTTTACTGCTGTACATCAACCTCTAAAGCATCCAAGTAAAACATGATGCAAATTTACACTTTTGTAGGAAACCTTGGCTTTTATAGCAATATGAAATGAAATGCAGCCTTGTTACTTTGGGTACTGTTATCTGATTATAGTGTTAGAAATGCTTTACTTTTTGTTTACTGTGGTGCTGGAGAGACTTTTCTCCTTAGGTTCTGGGGAAAACTCACATCATATTAAAAATATTTTATTTAAACCATGTTTGAATAAATAAGATTTTTGTAACATTTTGCTCATTAAAATGTATCAGTAAGTCTCTTTATTTGTCTTGAGATGCAAATGAATATCAAAAGGATTATTTTTCTTTCTAGCTGTTGTTAATTTATAATCCTGACATATTCCCTACCATCATGACTTGAATCAGTGGAACATTTGCATAACAGGAGAGGAAGATTTGTTGTACTTTTGCTTGTTCTTAGTTGGAGTTGGAAGAACTTTCACAAAATAGCATTTATAGCATTTATTTATTTAGGGAAGTAAAATAAGAGTAAATGGAGAACTTATTTAGTAAATATAAAACATTTAAAAATGTTTTATTATCTTCAGAGTTCTGCTACAGAATGGCCACTACTAACAAAATTTATATTTTTATTTTGAAGAGATATGGGCTTCAGACTTCAGGAGCTCCATGTTTATATGCACACTAGAGCATGAACCAGTTGGATCTGGTCCTTGCTCTCAGAAGGGTTGGATGGCAAATATTCTGTATTTGGGAACTTCACAAACTTCTACAAACACACCTTTGAGATCAGAAATTGCTGTGCTCTAAGCACAGGTTGTGATTCCAAGTTCTTTAAAGAATGGATAGCAAATAGGTCTCCAGAGCAAAATGATGCTGTGAACATAGTGATGGTGAACATGTGCATCAGGCTAAATCTGCATAAGGGAGGTAATGATAAGGGTAAAGGCAGTTTTAACATATGCTAGCCACTGGATTATATCCTTTTATTTATTGTTTTTGTTAGCATGTGATAAAGCTTGTGCTGTTAATCTGATGTTTGCTAAGGATTTGGGGCTTTCAGCATACCACTCAGAATTATTCTTACAATTTAACAGGAATTTCCTGGAAAATTGACAGACATCAGGTTTTCCTCTGCTGCCTTTTAGAGACTTTCAGCGTTCATGATAGAATTTAACATTATGTGATATTAGTTAGTTATATTTAATGAAAAATTGTGGTACCAAAAATTTTATGAATGAAAGTAGGTACTTCTGAAAAAAAAAGAAGACAAAATCCTATATATGAATCTTTAGAGATATTTCAAGGATTGGTAAAATGGATTCTCATAGTTTAGTAGGTTATTTTTTTGAGTTTGCTGGATACAAGCTTGTTAAAACTTTTAATCAGTTTGTAAAACTCTATCCCTTCTGTCGATGTTTCATTGATTCCTTTTCTCAAGACAAAATTTAACTTAGGTAAAGTGCATGAACTAAAATGCATGGTCTTACATCTGATTTCAGAATTTTTACCATCTATCCATGTGGTAGCAATTAAACAGCATAACGTAAAACAAAAAAGGAGGTTCATCAGCGTCTCAAATAAACATTATCTTCATAATGTAACTGGGTTAGACCATCAGTGATTTCTGGCTCAATGACATCATGAGCGTCTCCCATGAGAGACAATGCAGATCTCAGTCACTCAGCTAGAAGGTATGTTTAAACCAGTGTAGAAATAATAAATTAATCCTGCTCCTCTAAATTCTATTAGTTTTAAAATACTGAGTGAAGGACATTCTGGCTAGAAACACAGTACTTGCTGCTCCCCAAATCATTGCACCTAGCTATCATTTTTGCTTTCTCATCACTCTAACAAGGCAGATTTCTTGTAGAAAGGTCTGAATTACTAGAATTCAATTTCATACCTCTAGAAGCGATGAAAAAAATAATAATCAAGATGATAGAAAGCTAGCATTTTAGGAAAACCATATGATACTTCCTCCTAACATGAAATTGATATATTTGACTTTGCATTTTAAACTATAAACCAAGGAAAGATGCCCACTCTGTTTCAGCTCTGAATCTCTAGGCGGTGGAACCTTTAGGCTGTTGTCTTGCTAAAACAAAATCTTTAGATTCTGTCTTGACTGGGGAACAGGAGGAATTTGTCACAATCATCATAGCCTCAAGTAAGGGACATTTGAAGTGTGTTTTATATTTATCACATAGATTGAAATCTTCTGGAAGAAAAATATTTTTTGCCTATTGTGCATGTCAATTCTATTCCAGTCTATTGTGCAGGAAAAGAAAATCATTGTGAAAATGACTTTTTGTTGTATGCAGTAGACATGGGGAACACTTTAATGCTTTTCTACAATGCTGAATCTTGGCCCCAGCAGCACAGAAGACTCAGGAGGTATAAAATGTGCTATCCACAGCCACAAAGGTTATGAATGTAGCTCTGTTGAGATGTTTCATGTCTTTTCTAGGGTGTGGGGAAAGGAACGGGGCAACTGATGAAGCAACTGTGCCACCACCTTGGTATCTGCTGTATTTCTTGTATCTGTAGTACAGTGAAAAAAACCCTTATAATCTCTTAAAATTCCCCAGGAGGCTGCCAGATGGCTACTAGCTACCCGACAATGCCGGGTGTGAAATCAGCCTTCTTTTTCCCTGAAAACATATTCCCTGTGCTGCAGAGAGGCTGGTGCTAAGCATCCAGCCCAAAGCATCAGGGAGGGCAGCTGTCTGTGTTTCGCTGTGAGCCTTTCTGATATTAGCCACACAAACTAGTGCATTTGGTACTCCTCAGCCTCCTCATGGCTACAGACATCAGCTGGAGCCAAGTCCAAGGCTAGTGATCATCAGGATTCATTTTCACCCAGTCTCTTGTGGATCAATGCAAGGAGGTATTGGGGAGGAAAGCCAAGAGCAAGGGATGGGAAGAGAGCTGACTCCAGTATTACGTTATCACTGACAATCCTTGATGCAAGCTCTGTCCTGAAATAGGCACACTCCATGTTAGAAAACA
Source organism: Cinclus cinclus (assembly GCF_963662255.1). NCBI lineage: Eukaryota > Metazoa > Chordata > Aves > Passeriformes > Cinclidae > Cinclus > Cinclus cinclus. The sequence goes on from NC_085047.1 coordinate 85,307,459, forward strand.
GTTTGTTTCAGCTGAAGTGGAAAACTATTTTGCAGTAGGAGCAGAGCAGCATGTTTTCTTTTTCACCAGGGATCTCAGAGAGATGAAAGATCAATGTGCTGATATTATGAACTTTAACAAAATTCTGAATCTCGGCCCAGCTATTCTCTCTGAAAAGTTTGGGTAAGCTCTTGGATAGGATGCCAAAAAATCTAGTAGATATTTTTTCTTCTTGTGATGGTGTCTGCAAATCACTTTTAAGGCTTATCTACGTCAGCTCTTATATCATGAATCTGTGTTAATCCTGATTTTTTTTTTTTTAGAGTATTGTGATCTCTATCTCATTTCAATTCCTTTCAGCTATGAGTCAGACCTGAGACCTCCTTCTTACCCTCAGCATTTTGGTTTGCCTTCTAGGTTGAGGTGATTTTCTTCATCAAGAAATTAGTTTTGTGGGTTTCAACTGACGTATTTCTTGTGCTGATTTTTTGAAAGTCTCTGCATTGTGGCATTTCAGGAACCAGACTCAATTTTTTTCCTTTGAAATTGGTGTGATAATAAAAATGTAAAGGCAAGTGACTTTTTGTATTTATTTGCAATAAGCTACTTACTTAAATTCAAGATCCTTTAATATGGGAAGACATCACATATTTAAACTTGAGAGTTACCAAAAATTAATTGAGTTCCTATTTATCTTTTTTACTTCCTACTTTAGCATTTATCTTTATTTCTGCATATTTCTACAGAGAATTTCTACCATCATAGTTGGCGTGGTAGCTGGCATCTTTCTTCACAGTGTGGGCATGGTGTGGTTGATGCCAGCCTAAGAAAAGTTTCATCTCCACTGCTCTTTTGTAAGACTAGTCTGAGTGCAAAAGTAATTTTCCTCATTCTGGTAATTCTGTATTGAGCAGAATCTGACCACTCCTAACTACTTTATTGCTCTTCAACCACCTGTTTCCCAGTCATTTTTATTTCAGAGGATAATTCTTTTTTTCCAGTCAGGGTTAGGCATTTCTATTTTGGCTGGTGTAGCTTCAGTGTTTATACAGAGTAAATTATTTTGGCTTCCTACCTCTCTTTGTGCCATTTTAGAGACTATACAAAACTGAATAATGATTTTGCTTACTTCCTGACTTGTTTAACGGCACTCTGTCAAGGCTGGAATATTTCTTAACTAAAGCCAGTTCCCTTTTCAAGGTTTGACATTCTTATTTTTCTGGCCAAAATTTTATGTTCCTTTTTTTTGGCTATACTCTTAGAGGAAACCCATATATAAAGTAGATTTGTTGTCAATTTATTATCATTGGTTACAATTAAGGAAATAAAGAGAGGGGTTATAGAGTTTATGTATTTTGGGGGCAGTTCTCACAAATACTGAACCTTTGCAGGAATTCAATTTTTATTCATTTGTAAATTTCCTGGTGTTATGAATGTTGTTTTCATCCCTCATAGAAATGTATCCTGTAGCTCTGAATCTTAACTTGATGCCCAGAGGCCAATCTTTATAGAAACTGATTTGTAAAATCTGTCTTACAGAGATGTCAGACACCTGAGTGGCTGACCTATTTTGTAGGCAAACTGAATGAAGGTATATTATTTTTCTTTGTGGTGTCACTTTTTTCTGTCCAATTCTTAAAATAATCTCATTCCAATTCCTGAGGAGTCTTCCTTCTGCTTTTGTAAAAACAATGGCTGTAGCTAAGTTACAGCAAAAGGCCATCAAATGAACGGGTCTAGTTTCACCTTTTAGTGTCTGGGGAGTAGAAGAGTCAAGGAATCTGCTATTCAATAGCAAGTAGGGATGACTTTACCTCAGGAAGCTTAAAACTGTATTTTAATGTGTTCAAATTCTAATCCTAGGTCTGCATATTTATGGTTTGAGATTTATTTCACTGTCTGCAAGTTATGGATTTTTTTGCCAAAGAACACCAATCTTTATCTGGCTATGAAAGTTCTTTATGACTGTCATCAGTTTCTTGTGTTATTCGTCTTTTTATTATGCCCTGTGGTGCAATAGAGGAACTTTTTCTTCCTTTTTTTTTGAACCAGAGACATTTCAACTAGGAAATTTCCACATAAATTTTTTAACATTTGACAATATAGAAGAACACACATTTAAAGCGGTAAATTCCCAATAATCTTAACACACTGGAGGTAGGATCAGCTGTTGTTGCAAGGGAAGCTGTTTTTAATATGCAATGGAATTACCAAAGAATCTATAGGAAATTCATAATCAAAAATCAGGGAACAATAGAGGCATAGAGGTGTGTCAGAGGGAGATCAACTAACATTCTGGAGTATGGGAAATCAGTGGATGCTCTGAAAATTCAGCTGGGACAACCTGGGCTATCCAGGGCTTGAGCCATGCTTTATGCCAGGTGTCACAGATCTGCTCTGCTGCGATCACCAGTTCGACAACCTCTGTTTTTTGAATATAAGACAGATCCTTACTACCAGAGTACTTGGATGTGATCCTCCTTGGAGCTTCATTGATAACTTCTTTTGGACAGGCAAGTCATAGGCACTTCAGAAAAGTCCAGCCCAAATGTTAACCCTAATCTACTGCAATGTGTGCAATCTGGAGCAATGGAATAAGTCAACTGAAAGGGACCTTTGAGGTCATCTAGTCCAATGTTCTATTCAAAGCATGGCAAACTTTCATTCTTATTGCTTAAAAGCAGTAGCCTTTTAATTCATTCTGCTTAACCTTTTTAAAAACCCCTTCATTAAAATATTTAATTGTGCAAAATATGAAAGTTCATTTATTAACCAGAAAGAAGAATAAACACAATATTGATGTGTAATGCTTTTATTGCAGAAGAATGGTTCAGATAGAATTATTATAAACATTCCTGTTGTCACCAGTTTAAAACAAAAGCTGGCCATTAAAATTCAACTACTTCTGAGACTTTGAGTGATTTGAAATGAATTTACAGTGATTCAAGTGAGAAGTAAAAGTTAATAATTCAGTTTGGGTTTTTTTACTGTAAATTTCAGGAACAGGAGGTGTGTTTCAGAGTAACTTATAATGCAATGTTTTAATTATCTGAATTAAATTTTTACATGGCTTGTCTCCTTGAAACAGATGAAATAGCACAGATACTGTACTTGGAACTTACTATACTGCTTTATATTTATTATTACAATTCATAAAGCTGAACATAAAGTTGAATACTTTTCCCTGTAGGTAATATAGAAAAATAAGTGATTTTTAATTTAAGCTTTTGTTTTTATTTTCAGGGATTGGATTTTGCAGCCTTCACAGGGCATATGTTTTTGGGTATCTGCCTTGTTGTTCTGGTCTCCTTTCCTTTTCTTAGACTTCTTTACTGGAACAAAAAGCTTTACAATAAGGAGCCAAGTGAAATTGTTGGTAAGTGTGAGCACAAAAAGTTATAACTCTTACACTGAATAAGTGCTAAATGGAAACTGAGTAGTGCGTACTACAATGCTGTCTTCAGATGGAAGTGCCCATTCTCCTCATCCTCCGAACATTAATTTTTCAATGAATAATTGATATTTTATTTTTAGTTGTGATATTTTCAGATTTTTGGAAGTAGATGTTTTTCTGGTGCTAATATTGAGGTTTTGACATGAATTATTAAATATCTTACAAGACTTGCAGGAATATTTTGCATCATTCATTATAGCCATAAGCATGAGTATCTGGATGTTCTGTGTAGCAACAGATAACATCTGCTCATGCTGCTCAGTTCACAACCTAGATTTAGAAATATCCCAGGTTTCCCTCACAACAAACATAGTGCTCTGATGCATTCCCTTGCTGATGGTTTTCTTCCATTGAATTTTCAGCAATCTTTTACTGCTCTGTGGTCAGTGAAAGACATTTCATCAAAGCAGAACTTTTCAAGTCATCCCCAGCTTGCCTCTATGGCTCTTCCTACCCTAAATTTCCCTGGTGCATAATTTCTACAATTCAATAGAACTAAATTTATGGGTTTTTTATGTCACTTACCTCAATAGTCTCTAGAAGTCTTTCTAAAGCTCTTTCAATGGCTGTCGACTGTGTCAGTCCCTTTTTGTCTTCATGCTTTTATGTTTTTCTATTCAGTCATTTTAAATTTTTTCTTCTTCAGAGCTTCTCTTTCAGTAATGAAATTTAATACTAACCCTCCAAATGTTCACAGTTTCTTTACAAGGTAAGAAATATTTCACTAAGTATAATTTATTAGCAAGCTTTGTACAAAGACAGTCAAGTATAACTGTTTTGTTCCTGGGACTAATGCTAGTTTCACTTTTGACTGCAGAAGACTCCAGATCCAGGCTTCCACTGACTATGCAACACACATTTTAATGTGCTGTACAATGTCTGAATCTGTGTGTGTGTGGCATCTGTTTATGGAGAGGACAACTTTTGATATGGTTGATGTATCCTGGCTTCATTTGTAATCTGTGAAGAAAGATAAGTCCTTTTCAAGACTAATGGAGCTGTCTGTCCTGGAACAGATATATTGCAGGCCTTACAAGTTCACTTTTCTCTTATAAGGATAGTCCAAGGTGACTAACTGTGGCAGAGACCTTCATTATAGGTATGTCATCTAGGCAAAAGTAGTACTCACAAGTAGTGTCTTGCCTTGTTCCAGAGAAAATTTTCTTTTGGATTATGGTTTTATTAAAAGGCAGAAGTAACAGTTCTGTCCTCAGAAGATTATACCACGTGCCTGGAATCCCATCTGATAGATAAGTCAGAGAAGTTTCCCTGTCTTAGGAAGATCTTCTGAAGACTTTTGGCTTTGACCTAGGTGTCTATTCAGCACAGGGTGCACTCAGCTTACCTTTTTTTTATCTCTAAAGGCCAAAGTCTTTCCTAGAATTTAGAACAAAAATATTTTTGAGTTGTTCTCAATATTATACTGACTGTTTTCTAAGACATTTCATGAGAATTTCCTTTTCTCCTATATGTCTGTCTGGTATGAGGTAGGCATTTTCATTTTAAAACAGCTGAGGCTTTCTACACTCTTAGAGGTCTCATCCAGAGAGCAAGAGAAATAAAGAAATTAACTCAGACCCTAACATGCCTAAATTCTTGCCCTGTCTGACCCTACAAAGTAAGATTTTTCAAAAAGCCATCAAGAAAATTAATTCTCCAAACTATAAACAAAATTGATCCCAATATAATAGCATTATTTTATAAATATCTATTTTAGAACATGGAATTGCTACTTTTTCCATTTTGGATATAAATTTTTAAAGCATATGTTTTGAATTTTTAAGAAATAAAGTATGTATGAATTTTTTTAAAAAATTAATCTGGATAGTACAGTTTGTTCACTGACATAGTATTTTTGCCTGTAGTATTTTTGCCAGTGAAATACTGTAGCAGTGAAACACTGGCAAGCATATTTCCCTCAATTAATTTCTTGGTAATCTTTGCTACTTGCACCTTAGTCTGTTCAGATATAGCAGTCTCCTAGTCAGTATACCACGTGTTCTTGTAATCAGCTGCTTGTCCTTTGCTGCAAACCTAATCAGGAGCTGTTCAATTAGAGCAAATGCTGAAGAGCCACTCTTACCATTGGAAATCTCTGTGAGAGGGGAAGAAAAATAGAGATACCAATACAGCTCCATTAGGGGATAGATGTCATGGTTTGGATTTGCAGAATGGCCTCCAAGGTGCTTCTGGGAGTCCTTTCATCTCCAGTTGAAATGGTTCTGTGATAACTTCAAATGGCTTGTTTGAAGCACCTCTTTCAATCAACTAAATACCAGTCTTTCCTCACCTTGCCCTCAATTAGCAATTAAACAATTTATGTGAGATTTAATTGGTATATTATTCTCCCCATATTCTTTTGTCCCTGTGCACCATGTACTTTAAGCTTCTTTCTGCTGCTTTAGAATACACAGATTATTAAAATTTATTAGCATGAATTTTAAAAACAGAAAATGCTCCTATTATGAAGATACATTTTTATTTTAATTTCAATACTATATGTTACCACTGTCTTTAATCTGTTGCCTTTCAGACAATCTGCAGCACCTCTGCCACAGTAAAAATACCTGCTCTTTCCCCAGGAACCACCGTCTACCTGTAATGGCTTTAAGCAGGGTAGCTAACAAAAGAAAGAAAGACTCTGAAGAACTCATCCATGAGAGAGAAAATCAAATATTTTTTTAAGAATGAAGGGAATTTTGAGGACTTTTGTGAGCATGGCTTTTAGCTGATAAACCTGCTCCTTGTTCTGCGTGATGCAGCAAAAGATGCTAGAGCTAGAAGAGTAATCTGAGAAGGTTTGAAAAGTTTGTATGTGTCTACACTTTCACAAAAGAATATGTAAAGCAAATAACATCTGAATGTAAGAGGAATTAAATTTATTGTTCCAACTCCCACTCTGAAAACCTGAAACCAAAGTTTTTTTCTTCTTTTAAGGGTTAACAATACATTATTTAGTCCCTGGGAAGTGTAACAGTACACACTACTTGGTCTTAGCTGTCAAGCTGTGGAGATGTGGACCTCAGTGTTTGGCAAGGTTGTTGCACCCAGGAGAGTGGGTGGCACATGTTCTGGTGACAAGTATTATTATACTGGCCATTTTTATCAGAGAGGAAGAGCTTTTTCCTAGCACAACTTTGGCACCAACTGCCCATTTCTACTTTGTTACTTGGTCTTTTTTTGCAACTTTTCACTGACTGAAAGAGAGATCCACCCTTTAAGCAGGAGTGGTAATAGCAGGAGAGGGTGGAGTGTGTTATTCCCTCTGGTGTAGCTCACTGTCTGCAGCAGCTGGGAAAATACTGATGGTAGTATGAGAGTCAGCATGTAAAGCTGACAACAGAAGGAATTTTCTAATTAATCATAGTCATATGTAAAGTGCTTAATGTGTGAAAAACACAGTGCTGTTTCCCACAATGGGAAATGCAGTAACCAGATGAGTGAGCAAATTTGTTTCTTTCTTCCATGTGAAGCTCTACAGATGTTCTCAAAGAGAAGAGAAGGGAGAGGAGGAGGGGAAGGAACTACTGTGATGACTTGCAAGAAAACTCCGATATTTAGCACCAGACACTTAGAAATGCAAAAAAACCCCATATAAAATAATAGTATTGTCTAGGACCACAAGGACACTGCAGGGACAAAGAGGGCACCCAGGATAGGGTATAATGTAACATCAGTATGCGTGCTGCTCAAGGTCAAAGAACAGTCCTTAGTCCTATTTTTGCTAGTAACATATTTGTAACTTTAGGAATCATTTCTTGCTAGAATCAGTGAGAGGTACATCAGTGACATAGCTGAATTAAGCAAATTGACAAATCTCTGTCCTGAGGTGCATCTATATTTATGTAGGTACTTTACTAACTGCCAATAAAGCATAATTGGTATTTAATGTGATGTTGGAAGTAGTGGCCTGTTCTCACTTGGAAGCTCATTCAAGTGAATAAAGTAGCAAGCAGTTTATGAAGACAGTAATGTCCAAAGAAAAGAATATTTCAATATGTTTTCAAGAATTCAACTTTAAGCTCAGTCTGGGTGGAAGTTTTGCAATATGCACTGCTCTCTACTGTCCTCACCTAAGATGCTAATTTCATCGGATTTTGTGGGGAATATATTTAAAACTTGAGGACCGATGTGGACACTAAAATGTGTGTTGTTTTTTTTGTGCATTCTCTTTTCCTCTCTTCTCTGCAATCCAGTTGTAAATATTAACACTGAGTGATGAATAGTTAACATTTAAACTCTCCTACTGAGGATGTTAGCATGCTAAACTGAAAGGTCCAACTTTCTTATGAATGCCCTGGGTATCTAAAATAATAGCTTTCTGGTAGATATTGTGTCTTTTATTTGAAAGAACAGTAAGACTTTTAGTCTCAAACAAACTAGATAGTCTTAATGTCCCTTTAGACACTGTGTTTACTCCTTTTTGGATAATATATCAGGATCTACCTGGGTTATGGCTTTAAGTTTGAAAATGCAAATCAAAGGCTGTCTTTTATTATTTGCACCTTTGACAGCTGTCCTGATGATCAAGAATGAAAAGAAGTATAGTTATTTACTTGCCACAGACTGAAGATTTTTATATTGTTAAATATTTTAGAAAATTTTATGCTTTAATTACTGTATATATCCTTTGAACTGCTTTAGAGTTGATAGAGTATTCCCCTTGGAAAGAGAAAAACACTGATCTTCCTGTTCTTCTCTTAAGATGATAAAAATAGTATTCTGACATTGCAAAACAAGGAGACTATGACAATCTCATATTATTTGCTTAGTGCATCAATAATGTACCCATCACAAGACAACAGCTGTAATATTACTTTACCTATCTTATGCAGAAAGAAGGTATAATATAGTGTCATTCTGAATCAATAGAGCAGCACTTGACAATTTATTATAAACGTTCTTCATGGAAGGAATGAGAACGGGAAAATCACTGATGGGAAGGAAAAACTTAGTGCTAGCTCCTGTTTCTTTTACAGCATTTGTGCCCCTCTGTTTTTGTTTGCAGACCTCAGTTGTGAAAGGACTGCACAGGTATACAGTGGTTGGCAAGACATGGCCTTTCCTTTAACAGTGTTTCAGTGAAGCTATAACAAACTTTTTCATTTTGATTGTTCAGAAGTTCATAAAATCTTCCTAAAAAACAGAGCTTAAAAGAACTGCTTAGTTCTATGTAACACATTATCTGTGTTTATTTGCTGCAGAAAGCTTTTGTTTTGATGGTGTTTCAAATGCAAGTGTAAGATTGACAGATTTTTAATTGCTCTGCCATTTTCATTTATCAATTTATCAAAGTGTGTTCACTGTATTAGTCACCATTTTTACTTCTAAACCATTGATAGAAGTTATGGTGAGTCTGAAGTAGGCTTCCTTTTTTTGCTCTTAATTTTGTCCTGTTAAAAGCATTAGAAAAGGCATTATCTTTTGAAATACTCCAAAAGAATATTGTCCTCTTGAGATTTTATCTTTTCATGGTTCTTTTTTCCTTATCCTTGAGAATACCATCTCTAAGTGGTGGCTTGCAGCACTTTTTCTTGTATTGAAAGGACATCAGCAGTAGTTCTATTTTGTACAAAATGTTTTGAGACTGGAATGTATATTTTTTTTTTTGAGCAAAGTACAGTGAATTTAAAAGAGGTTGCTTTTTTCTAAGGGAGACTTGTAGTTTAATGGAAGACATCAGCAAAATTTGTTTTCATTGGCAAGTCTGGCAGTCTGAATTAAAACTATTTCATAGTAAGCCTGATGCATTTTTCTAGATTTCACAGTTGAGAAAAATTTTCTGAAACAAACTACACTAGAATTTTAGGTAAATATTTGACTTTTGACTTCCTTGTGCCATTCTCAGTGTAACAGAATGAAGTATTTTACTCTCCTTAGATAAGTGTTAATGAGCACCCAGGGAGCCTAAATACATTCAGATTCCTGGTTTTAAAAGATGGGGAATTGCAGTAGAGGAAACTGAGGGCAAACTCACAAGCATTAAAATAAGTTTGTGGCTCTAAAGTCTGACTTACCCAAAGATGAGAACAAAGCCCATGTTACCTGAGACAGATATCCCACCTGTCATTCAGGAACAAGCCAACTCAGGAGTAATATATATCTTTATCAACCATCCTGCAATGTCGTGAGGAATATAACCCACCTTAATATCTGTGGATTACTCCATCTGAGTCCTATGTGACCATCATATATATACTAAATTGACTGTTCCCTTATAAAATCAGGGTTAGGCTTGTAATGTTGTAGATTCTTTTGTGGGCCTGCTGCAGCCTGCTCCAGCTTTCTTGGAAGATGGCTCCTGCTGAGTAATCTAGGTGTTTGAAATTGTGAGCTTTGTGATTTTCTGCCCAGGCTCCAGCCACTCTGCAGCAGGATGAGGATGCCCTGTAACTCCTGTGTGATAGATGCAATCCCATGCTGGGTAGCTGAGCTGGCATTAGGTGCCTTTATGACCAAATGGGTCCTCAGATGTCACACTGAGTTGAAAAGCTTATGTAAATTCTCTGTACTGCTTTATGCAGCATTGTGCACATTTCTTGTGTTCCTTTACATGTATTTAGCTGAATTAGGCGAAACATGTTTTGAGGTAGTTTTGAAAACCCTGCAACATTTATACTTATGCTTACCTTTATCCACTATTGACCAACTGAACTGTTCAAAGGAACAAAGACAAGAATATTCCAGGTTGTGGGGTTTTGTTTGTTTTGTTTGTTTATTGTTTTTGTTTTGTGTTTTATTTAGTTTTGTTTTGTGGCTGTTTGTTTGTTTTTCTAGATTTAGCTCCTTATGCTTGTGTTCTGTTAGGGGTGCTGCCTCTAGGAGAGAGGCATGGGTGCTTGAGCTGAAATATTCCCAAGGTGAATTTTTTCTACTCGTGGGTTTTACATTTTGTATTTAGCTTCTGCACTTACAAAATGGAGATGACACATCTAATAATGTTTAGAAGATTGGCTACATAATATGAGGGATTTAAAAATTACTAAAAATCATAGACATTACTTGTTAAGCTAGAATTTGTGATACTTAATTTGCTTTATGGTTAGCATTTAAACAGAAATATTCTCATTCTTAGAATTTGCCTAAGAAAAACAATTGCTTTAGTGAAAATAGTTAAGCTACAGTAACGTGGAGAAAAAAACTAAACAAATATTCAGATGAACATATTTGAATGCTGTTAGATACAGCCCAGCAGTGTAAACTTGTGTTGCTTGCAAAAATATAGTTTATGTAGCTAGTGCACGTGTAAGATGAAAGTTGTAATTTAATGATTATTCTTATAATCTCATCAAGGTTGGTCATGCTCTTCTGAGTATCTGCAATTAACAAAACTGGCCTTTTCACATTCTGAGACTGGGAATTAATTACACTCAGTTTTTGAGGATGTCTTCCTTGTTATTGGCAGCTAGGTGGAATGTGTGATTACTCAAGTGAAAATCAATCTGTTTATTAATTGTCAGATAGCAGAAATAATATGCAGTTTTCAGATGAAGAATACTTTCTAAAATGCAGAAATTTTTTTCTAAACTGTCACAGTCTGGGACAGCAGCTGAAATTTTCTTAGACTCAGTGGGTCCAGGATGTAATGTTTCTGGTTTCCATGGCAAAATATGATCAATAGTAAAGTCAGAACACGTTAGCAGACTAAGGTTTACATGTTTGAGGAGCTTTTATTTAATCTTATAACTAAGCCAAAAATAAATATTTTCTCCTTGGAAACAGAGTTTTTTTCTATTTTCTTGTTGGAAAAATAATGCTAGGCATATTGCTGTTGTTCCTCATGGGCTTTATGAATTATAACATTCACAAATGTTTTAGTATCATAATGAACTGAATTCTCTGACTGAGGTGAGCTGCAACTCTCTTATCTTCTTGTGCTCCAGATCACTGCCTACTAAACAGCTTTGCTTCTATCACTGGCTACTGGTACTATGGCTGCAGTCAAATGTTAATTTAGCTGCTTTGATGAGAAACTGCCTTGCTACAGACCCACCATGTCAATTGCTGGCTGTAGACCTGACAGTGGTAGGTTACATTGGGCAGAAGGCTGATCCACCATAAAGCTAACCCTGCAAAAACTCTGTAGATTGGGTTGGACAAGTGAGTGAGGAGAGCTCACTCTGGTGTAATGTGACCATTAGATCTCATCTGAGGAGGGGACAGGAACTTAAGGACATGTTGGAGCAGAGTGTGAGATTGGCCTGTGATTCTGTTCAACAGCGGCCAAAGTGCTGAACTTGTGCTGTCTTGGCCATAGTTTCAAAGTGGTTGCTAAGACTCTGTGGTTGCATTAAGCCCTTGTCCATGTGTAAGACAGTATGTCACACAACATCAGATGTTCCCAGAGTCTGGGGGTTGCTGCCTAAATGGTTTTGCAGTTATGAAATGAGAGAAGTATAGCAAGGCCCGAAGGACTTTGGCCATATTAATTGTTGTTGCTGCCTTCAAAGTTCTGCATTATTTCTCCTTCAAAAAAAGCACTACTCCTAATAAATGTGTATCATCTGATGCCATGATGGGCTATTAAGAATGAGAGTCTGCATGAAAAAGAAATAGAAGAAACATTCTGTGGCGTGACCTAGAAAACCAACAGGAGCTGCAGTATAGAAGATGGAACAACTGCTCTGATTTTGCAAGTGCAGTTTGCTCTGAAGTAAACAGATTTAAACACACCCAGCAGGTCAGATGTTCACATCCTTGGGATGTTTAGAAAAACTAATGACTGAAAAATCAAGCATGCATTTGCTGTGCCTAAAGGGATGATCAAAGCTGTGTGAAGACATGCATACATTTTTTCATGTAGATCACAAAGCACCAGTCCAACTTTGCTCAACCTGGAGATTAGCCACAGGGCATTTCAGATGTGGAACAGGAATCTGCAACACAAGTCATGCTGCTTTCCACTCTGGATTTGTTTGTAGCACAGATCCAGTGATGATAGCTGCTTCTTTCTGAAGGAGAGAGAGATTCTCTGTATGAAAATAACTGTGGAATAATTGCATCTCATTTGGGTGGTGAATGATTCAACTTCCCTCTATCAGCTAAACCCTTGGTGAAATTTCACTTGGGAAGGACAGATAGAGATGCTATGGCAAGATGAACAGATGTCATCAGAGAAGTTGTTTCAGGAAAGACAAACTGCAGGGAAATAGAACAGCAAACTGGATGCTCATGCTTCATGGGAGTTTGCCAGAGGTAAAAACAAAACACCCTCTTTCCCTTGCACTGATAACAGTTTCAAAGCTGCAGTCATGTTCCCTCAAAAATCACATAAGAATGAAGTACAGAAAGACTTTTTTTTGACTCTGTGAGTGGAAAATTACTGCTGTTATATCTGTGTGTGTCACAAATGTTGATGCAAAAATAAGTGATGGCCATAGGTCACATGGATCCTTTGATAAACAAGATGTATCCATATTGTAATATAACTTTGTGCCAGATTATGCTCCTGGAAAGAACCACTAAATATATTACAAGGGAAAGTGGTTGATTTGGTGTATTTTTGGAATCTGTGGTTCAGATATAAGTCCTCTTCTTGGAAGGAAAGCTTTAGCTGAGCACTAGTTGTTTAACTACCCCCTAGATGGTTACTGGGCTTTTGACAGTGTGAATTTGTATTTCTGGTCTTAAACTTTAAATGTATGCAAATCTATAGACACAAACCATGCAAAATGTACATCAATTGCTGTTCAAATCCCTTTCTTCTGTGTCAACCATGCAGACTCTGGACACACTTTTTTTATTAAATGTTTGAGTTTTGTTGAGTCTAATCCCTTCTCATGGTCAATCTTTATAAGATTCGTTCTGCATTATCGTTATGAATACTTTGTTGTAAAGGAAACTGGGGAATTAAACAAGTTTATGACTCTCTTTGATAGCAGATATCATCACCCTCTAGAGAGTTGCAGCATAAAATGTTAGCATCACTACCTACATCAAAAAGTGTTTAAATGTTTCCTATGTAACTAAATATTTTTAAAGTAATTCTTATAGCTTGCACACATGATGTAGAGTTACACATCCATTTTCAGAACAAGATCAACTTGCTGATTGAACAGGGGCCTAAAAATATAAAGTCTTGGATTCTAGACATATTGTCTTCAGTGACATGAAATTAGAGTGGAACAGAAAAGAAGGGTGAGGAAACATCCCATTCCTACAAAAGGAAACATTTGCATGGACAGTTTCTGAATGAATATTCTGATTTCATTTCTCTAGGAATTTCCTGTAAAATTCAAAGTTGTTTTTTTTTATGCCCAGATTAACATCCTTCTTGAACAGGAACACACGTATTTTGGTCATTTTCCAAGGCCTCAACTGTATGGGGGAAAAAAATCAAAAGGAATTGAAATTTCTGAGAAGATTCCAGAGTCTGATTTCAAAGTGTTAATTAGTCTGTTTGAATTTACACAGGATTAAGTATCATCCAGGTCAGCATGAAAGTGTTGATCTCTGTGTTTACACATATCTTCAGTGCCTAAGAATTAAATCCTCTTAGGAAAACCTTTAAATTACTATTAAACATTATTTCATAAGACAGTGCCAAATTTCCCTTTTGCCCTACATGGATAAAATTGCCTGTAACAACACAGAGTGAATTGAAACATGCTGTCTAATTTGAATACCATAGAGGAGCATTTGCTGTAATTCCTAACTATACAAGAAGCTAGTATCTCTTAGCAGTATAATAATGTATACTGACTTTGTTTTCTGTTGAAAAATGAATGGGCTACAATTTTAACCCTTTAGCTTGTTGAAGACATTTGCAAGCATTTGAAGACAGTACTACTTTTACTTTGAAAAAAGACTTTGTGGTTCGTTTATTTAAAGTTTTGAAAAATTTGTATTTATTTTTCATTCACTCCAGCTCTGCAAAATGAATGAAAAAGCAGCTTCCTGAGTGGAAATTTGTTAGGAAACCATCCCAATAACTTTAACAGCTTTGTGTCCAGAGCCCAATACACATATTTTCTCCATCTCTGGTTTCATAACCATTGGACTTCACACTGATGCAATTTTGCTTCTTTTCAGAGTTGAAACACGAGATCTATGTTTGGAGGCTGACAGCTCAGCGCATCAACCCAGCCAGCAGAGAGGAGACTGCTGTGAAATGCCTTTTGATGCAGAAGGTGCTGACTCTGGAGATGCTCCTGAGGAAGAAGCTGAGGACATTTCATAGGTAGGCAAGGACCAGCATGTCCCATTTCCCTTTTCAGGGATCTTCACCGTGGCAAGACCTGCTTTCCTAGCTCTTTCTTGATGAGAGGGATGTTGGGGCAGACAGGAAAAGCCACTCTCAGCCTCAGTAAAACACAAAGTATTTTAGGACAAAACTGATGTGTAAGGCCTGGAAAATATATTGGTCAATATGACCCAAAATTAAAGACCTAGAAATTTCAGATAGCTTTTGGTTTAAAAAGATCACAAATACATCATTACACTTTTCCCTACAGTTGTGGCTTCAGCACAGTAAGATGCTGAAGTTTCCTTTTTTTTTTACTGAAAAGTTCAAATTCTCTTCAGTGAATGGGTAAGTTTGAAAAACATTTCACCAGTGAATTGCTGTGTTTTACAATTATTTCATAATCACAGTTTCAGTGTGAACCTGAATGTAGACATATTTTATGTATAGAAAAGAAGTTTACATAAACTACAACTAAAAGAATAGTGACCTTGTTTTGTTTAGATTCTAACAAAATCAGATGTTATGCCAAGGAATTTTTTGACTGAGAATAGCAGTGATGAATATTTAGAATTTATTTGACTAAAATGAAATTGAAATAATTAATTTTAATTAATAACCTTGTTAAAGAATATGAGCAAGAAAATGTAAATATGATTTATTGAACTATTTCAGTAATAAGATTGCTTACATAATTTTTGCTGATATTGTGTATTTTGAAGAGGACCCTTCTGACTTACAAATAAAAATTGTATATTTAATCTTGAAAATCAGGATTCCTCCAGCACAGCACATTAACAGCAATGTAAAAATTCATTAGCATTAACAACAGAGCTCCTGAACTGCAAAGCCCAAGGCTTTTTGCTCAAGGCCTGACTGGACCGATAACACAGTGAAGTTATTCGGATCTTAAAAACTTCATTATAAAATGCAAATGTGAAACATAAGTGTTCTGACTTGCTGATGTTAGCACACCACCCTTGTCTTATCGCAGCAGGACACACACATCAGCTCCTGAAACTATTAAGGGAGCTACATATTGCAGATAGCCATATCCTATTCTGAGGTCTATTCCCTGGAGTCCAACTCCTTCCCAGCCTGCGGCTTTCTTCATGAACAGAAGGGTTTGTGTATTAGTGGAGCTTGTTACAGAAGTGGAGTCTTTAAGTGAATGCTTGTGGGAATTTTGCTGCTGGATGTGAGAAGGCCACGACTCCTTTGTCGTATGAGTTACTACACACGTGGAAAGAGGTGATCTGTATGTAATGAGAGGGATTTGTTCCAACACTCTTGGAAGACCTCTGATTTCACTCTGGAAAAAAGTAGGTGTCATTTTCTTTCAGACAAATTTCACAAGAAGATAAAAACTGGGAAACAAATATCCAGGAACTTCAGAAAAAAGTAAGTAGATGGCAAGTTTTTTCGCTATTCATGTAAATTAAGCTATGTCTTTCTATAGAGGTAGTGGTTTAAATCAAATGGAAATTTAAAAACTCTCCCGATAGCCAAAAAGTTGGCAGACAGGGTGGTTGGCTTCTCGGTCAGACAAGGTTACTGAATTACATGGTGAGGTTTTGTTAGGTTTTGCACTTTTGTTCCTTAGAAAACTATAACTTAAAGAATCAATTAATGATTCAGTAGTGTGTTCTTAAATTTTTAATCCATAGCCAGAAAGGCTCAGGAGGTGTCAATAAATTGTTTGTAGCCATGATGAATGATAATAGATGCACCCAATATACCCAATACTGACTCTAATTTAATGCATTTTGGTGACACTACTGCTTTTACTATTCAAGCAGGAATAAATCACTTGATAAATCCTGTTCTCTTAGCTGTTCACACACTAGCACTGCTTAAGTCTTTATGCTGAAACTGAGAAGATAGAAACTCTGCGGTGGGATTAATGTCGCCTAAATTTAATTATCTAAGTGTCACAATCTCTCTACCTTACTGGCATCACTAATGAATCTGGCCTGTGTTTGAGAGCTCAAGTACTTTATTGGACTCCTTGGGGTGCAAGTCCTTGACTGGGAGAAGGCTGTCTCAGGTGTCACACCAAACCAGAGCAAACCCAACAGATTGTCTTTATACTCCTTTCAAGGCATTGCATAAGAGACAAACTTTTTGAAGAACAGAGACTTGCTTGTATTTTAGCAGAGCTTTAAACTGTGTGAAAAAAGAGATAAACTTGGTCTGGGAGAAAGTGATTCCCTGGAGTGGTAGTGGAAGCAGAGACACGATGGAAAGCACTGGGGCTGAGGGCACAAGTAGATTGGCACAGTGAAGCAGGAGCTGGGTACAGAGGTATACAAACTCTGCAGAAATGAAAGGCTTGGCATGTACATAAGAGTTGTACAGGAGGTGTGAAAGATTTGACCTCTGAAATAGTTTATAGGTTTTCAAAGCACACCTGAAAAAAGAAGGGTGATTTTTGTTTTGTGATTTTGATCACAAAGCCTCAGACTTCTCAGAATGCCCTCTGTGGTAGGAGTTGCATTTCAACCCTACTTCACCCTCTGGAATGATGTTGTGGGGAGGGGTGGTGGTGGCTGAATACAGCTGAATGTATGCAGAAGGTGCTAGATACATGTACTTCTTAAAGCCCCTTGGACCATATACTCATTTTTTTTTATAGGCATGCATAAGATGCACACCTACAAAAACTATTCAGGTAGTTCTGTCTTTTATGCTGAAGAGGAATATACAACACAGGAACAGCAGTTTGTGCTTCACACATGCTTCCCTGAACTCTATGCATAATACGTATCTTCTTCTTTAATGCAATTACTAATTTTATTTTCCTGTCTGTCTCCAGCACAGAATAACAGACAAAATTCTTCTCATCAAATGTCTGACGGTGCTGGGATGTGTTATTCTTATGTTTTTTCTCAACTCATTTGTTCCAGGCATCTACCTAGATCTTGGTAAGTTTCCTAGTTTTGTTCTTAGTAAAATAAGCAACCTCCCTGAAAAAAAAGCCAGTCATATCTTTCTGACTCTCAGTCTTTTCAGAAAGCCATTTTTCATATGTCCCTATCCTCACAATTCTACCAGGTTAAGCAACAACGGGAAGAGAAGAGCAGGCTTTAAAAATTCAGTCACATCCCAGTTACCCCAGGAGGAATAACAGAGAGTGCTCATGACTTCATTTTCTGGACTTTCCAATACTAATGAGCTGGCTAAACATTACAGAATGAGCAAATTTGACCTTGGCATCATTTGCACTGTTTTAGTGAGTGACCAAGATGCATCAGGGAGATCAGAAAAATAATCACTCTGTGGAAGAACAAAGAAGCAGTTTGGCATTATTTCTTAAGTATAGAAAGCTCTTTGTATAATTTACAGTCTCCATTACTTTATCACCATAGTAATTATTTTCCAAAAGTAAAAACTGGAGGACACTGTATATGGGTAAAATTAAAGTAGCTGTGTGCATACTTTCTAAATATAGATCTATATGTGGAGGTGTTTATACAGGTAGTTGTATATCTCTACAAGAAAAAGCTCCACATATCCTGAAAACAGAACCAAATCGAATCTCACATTTAACTGAAAGATAGTTATAAAACCTACATGTGCATTGATCAATAAAGAAATATGAAAATATTTTTTTTGGCTGCCGAGCTCTTCAAGATTATGGAATTTCAGATACAATTTTTATCATGCAATCTGAATTTACACACCATGTACTACTGTCTCAGTGGCTGAATGATGGAGCAGTCTTGAAGAGGAATAGCTCATAATGAATAACTCAATAATCATATACATAGATATTACACTGACATTTATTTTTGCTGTGCAAAATACTGAGCCAGTTATAGCTCTACAGTTGTGATCAGGCTGTAAGCAAGACCTTCCATGTCTGCTGCTGACAGATTATATGCCATGCAAAGGGGCAATTTCAACCCATGAAGATTATTGTCTGTTAAGAAGATAAAAGGTAAATTGATGTATTATAACAGCAAAAGTGCTAGGTTAAAGAAGTCTGGGAAAATGCAGAAGCTGAAAATATTTGAATGCATTTGAAATCATGGTGGCTGAGAACATAAGAAAGGCCTTCACACTGACAATTTAAGAAATTAATTTACACCCTTGGTTTTGTATCACAGATAAGTGGCACTGAACCATGTAGGACTTCTTGAATTAAGCCAAACATCAATAAATGTTTTTGAGAAGCCAGACAGTCATTAAAGACTAAACAGCACTGGTTGTGTATGCTCCTGCTAAGATATTTTTTCAAAACTGCAAAGGAGTTGGAGTCAATGTTAGAAGGAACATTGTAACTATTGGTCATTTTTTTCGTCCTGATTTATGCCAGTAAAATAAATGAAAACAAATAGAATGTTTGGCAGTGTGGGTTTCTGCTATTCAGTAGAATAACTACCCTGAAAGTAAATATGGGCTGTATGTGTTCTGTATAATTTCTCTCCATTCTGCATTCATGGCAAGCCTGTCAGGTAAACGAATTAATGTTATTACAGCATATACATAATTTCTACTGAAAAGTAATTGAACCTGTAAACTTCTACTGATAAGTTTACAGGTTCCATAATTTACAGGCTCTCATTTTTGTTTCCCAAGTTTCACTATCTTGATGATAGCTGTCACTTATTTATCATTACTGAAGAAGTGCTGCTGTGAGGCTTTATGGATTTAGTCTTCCAAAGCATGGAAATATATTTCCTAATATTAACTATGTCTTGTACTCTGTTGGCTTGGGAAAATTTGTTCAATATGTTTTTCTCATAAAAATGAAAGTAAATTGCAGTTCACTGTTTAATTTTCTACCAGAATAATGGTTTATACAGAGGCTGAAGTGTTAGAAATCTAATAACTTTAAATTGCATTCAGTAGAGAGATTTAGAAAGATTTTCAAATTCTTTATCAGTCCCAAGCCTAGATACAATTTTCCCATTATGAACTTGGAATCATTAATATAATTCAAAGGTACTGACATTTTAATTTAAATAATTGAATTTGCATACTTAGCTGCCTTTTGAAATGCAGAACTCTTTCTTATTCAGTTTTCTTGTGCGTCTTCATTAATTTATTTAGTATAATTCTGTGAAATATCTATGTTAATAAAAGATTAGTACTGAGACTTAAAAAAATCAGATATTAAAAACTATAAGACTCCTACAGTACTTTCATTTGGCTGGCCCCATGAGATTTTATTTTATTTTATTGATAAAGCATTAATAAAACATCTGAGAAGAGATGACAAAGGGTGAAACTAAAGCCCCTTTAAGGATTGTACCTGGCTACTATTTTGGCTTTATCTTTTAGGCCAGCATGTCTAGAGCTTTGAACTATATTAATATGCTTTAAAAGATTTAAATAGTAATATAAAGTAAGATTTGGTTGAAATTTTAAGCTAGATTTTTTGAAGGGAACATTCAAAGTGAGTGGGTCAGAAAAAATACAAAAATCAATTTATAGCTTAATTCCTTCTTCTGTGGGAAGGGTGCTTTATCTTTGATTTGGGTTTAGTCAGTTCAATGAGTTGCTGAGCTGATGTGAACTTTGTGCAGTTCCTTCTGGTATCTGTGAAGAGGGACCCATTATGTCTGTGGCTCTGCTTTTTCCTGCCTCTCTGTGCTTTCTGCATGCAGTGCAGGCAGCCTGCTGTTGCAGACCCCCTCACTCTTGCTCCCTTCCACCTCTGAACACCTCTTTCCCAGGGCCAGGCTCACTAGTTTCTGAGGAAAGGGAATGTCTTCTTCTCCTTTAAAAGGTTGCAACAAACTCTGCTGCTCTCATATTCAGGGAACAAGGTGAGAAGCTGAGTAAAGAAATTACATAGTTCCTGTTTCAGAGAGGAGATAGTGCCCCAATTTTGGCTTCAGGCTGGTGGAAGCTGGAATGGGATGCCAGGAGAAATACAATTATGGTTTTGCCTCATTTGTATATTAATTCCAGCCTTATTACCACCATTTTCCTGCTAAAGACATGCCTCTTGCACAGGTGAACCAATGGTATTTACCTCCATGGCTTTCTCATGTTTCTTTGATGAATTATTGAAGCAAGGGATCAGGGAGAGATTTTTTGGATTCACCAAGTTCTTCCATAATTAAGGATTGCCATTTGTTCACTTGAGAGAACTGTCTTGGATTTTTTTTTCACTTGTACAGAAGGGTCAAGTCTTAATGCTACTGTCTGTGCCCATTCTGGTATTTTTAGTGCCATGGGCATCTGTGATCCTTCAGACATCAATGTTTAAGATAATTACCTTCGTCTTTTACCTCCAGAATAATCTCAGGGGGTGTCACTAATCAGTGGAGGAGGTCAACAGCTGTGATTTAGCCTGGTTTCATCTTTGGTATGATTAACCAAAGCAGTATTAGTGAAGTCCCCAACTTTAGGAACTTTCAAGTTACTAACATGATCACTATGACCATTCTGGGGAGTAGGACAAGTTGTATAATCGGTGTTCTATGTCACTCCTGTCAGGCAAACATCCTAGATCTAAATTTCCCTCATCATTCTTGCACTAAAGCTAAAATTCCTCAATATTTAAAAACAAAGGTTATCTTGTTTGATGAGGCTTCTTTCTCCTGCAGATCTTTCTCTCATTCTCTATATTGATGTGGTTTCTGACTGTGGACTTAGTCTACAAATTCTGTGACAGCTGCTTTTGAGGGTCTGAAGATCTCTTTTTGCTCTTTATGATAACTAGGTGTATCTTGCATCTTTGAAACATTTAAAAACTGTGACAGAAATAGTGGAGAAGTAGGAAAATAGCTTTTCATTTAATGTAAACTGACTTCTGTCTTTTTTGGTAGGCCACGTTGTGCAGACTTATTTTTATTTTACTGCCAAAGCATTAAAGGAAAAATGTATTCAGTTGGTGTAGATATGGCAGACTCTTGTTGTATTGTCACTCCTTTGAATACCAGTTGCCATATTTATTGACTCATTTCCATAACACATGGAAAAATTGTTCACATTCACAAGAGAAATTAAATACCTTAATGGGAAAGGGCCTCAGTTGAAGTCTGTTCCCTCCATTATGTCTACAGAGACTATTATGTAAATTGCAGTAAAAAATTTATCCTAACTGGAGAGAGGAGTCACTTCTCAAATTCAGGGAAGTGGATGAGATTTCAAGTTTCTCCTCTTTACTTGCTTTTGATTTTCATTCTGCTTTTGATTTTCAGTGGACATGCTCAATTTTCAGCTTACAACTGTATTTTACATAGATGAACATCATAGAATGATGTTCATTCTAGTCATAGAATGATTATCATAGCGTTGAAACTGAGTGGCACTTAGCTTTCTTAGTGAGGAAGAGAGGACTGCACAGTCCTAGAGAGCTTCACAAACTTGCTTACATTTGTTTTTTCATCACAGAATGTGTGACATTTCATACCAATAGTTACTTAGAAACAATGATGTCAGTTCTCCATTACTGCAGCCTACTAAGATTTTAACAACTAACTTAATCCATTTATTTTCCGTAACATGTAAATTAAGACCTCACTGCAGGAGTGATTCATTGCTAACAACTTTGAGACAGATCTGTAGGTTCAGTATCTGTGTGTGCAAAATCTTGCATGAGTTGCAGTACTGTAACCAATGGCAGAAGTTTTTAACTTGGGGATCTATAAATTATGTAATAATGCAAACTAAAAATCTCCAGTATTCCACAAGTGTAATAAATGTAGTCTGTGTGGTTTTGTTCTGACAATGCATCCTGGGAAGCTGCTCAAGAAGAACTCTGATAAACTTCCCCAACTCCTCACCCCAGCTTTTATGTGGGCCCTGGGACAGGCTATGTATGTGCATTTGAACTTGTGCCAAGAGGCTTCTTTAGAATGGTGAAAGTGCTTTTAAATTTGAACCTCTCCCCCACAGCCCTGTGAGAAAGGTCCTGCCTCACAGTGTGCAGCAGTATTCCTCAGATCCAAAAGATTTGTATATCCTTGTAGAGGAACACAAGGTTGAGAAAGGTGTGGACAGATCCAACTAGCAAGAGAGGGATGTTAATGTCAAAGGCTCTTAATTCTATACTTTGAAATTTTATTCTGGAACACTTTTTTCCGATCTCTTATCAGTGATAAATAGATTGGACTAGGTTATGCCACTATTCTGTGTGATGATGGAATTGTATAAATATGATATCTTTTACGAACAATAAAACTATATTTGCAGCAACAGTTTTAAAATTGACTTAAAAATGTATTTGTCCCAATGGAGAGGAAGAAAAAATGAGTGTTTATGTATTCCCTATGTTTGGTTTCAGGTTAATTTTTGCAATAGTTAAGATGAAATGTTCATTATAGAGTTACTTAGTGTTATTGAGGGGTTGTTTTATAAAATATCTGACAAAAACCACAGACCAGTTTAATAAGCTGATGTATAAGTTTTTAATGATTAAGAAAACAAAAAATCCTGAGAGAGACAGCTATTGAGGTATAAAAACTGGTGAACAAGCTAGATTTAAGAAAGCACAGGCCAAATGCCAAGAATGACATTAAGTTTAGCACATCTTATATTTCACTTCCTTTGTCACTATATCCTCATTGTGAAAAGTGCATCTTTGGTCTTTAATTTGTCACCGAAGCTAAAATTTATCTAGAAATTAGCTAGGTCTAAGAAATGAATCAGTTTTAGCTGACGAAAACTTGTAGGTGTTGACTTCTAATGATACTTTATTGTCAACTGCATTTAAAGTTGTCACAATGACTATTTTCTTTTCTTTGGCTCTATTTTCTCCCCATTTTAGTTTAAATTGTATTTTATTATTTTGAAAAGCTTTGTAACATGGCTTGATAAACTAGGCAACCAGATGCAAAGCTTGGGAAGCAGCACTTGTGGACCTTTTGTTTACAGCTAAAAATACCATCCTGAATAATCTGTAGTTGCCTGGAAATTCGTTCACGTATTTCAGTAAAGTAAATGACTTTGGTCTCCAAGACATTTGGATTACAGATACCTTCTCTGTACATAGCAGTAGGCTCCTGCTCTCAAAGTCTTCAGGGTCTTCTTAAGCTTGTGATATTCTGGGCAAAAAGGGGAACATGCCATGTATCTGAGATGAGCTGAGAATTTATTGGCAGTCTAATTAAAAGTTGTATCAGTGCAATCAAAGCAAACAGTTATTCATCATATTATAATACTAATACTTAGAGTCTAAATTATCTGATTAATACAAAATGAAACTCATTAACAATATGCAGTATAAACTGTTGTATAAAACCATCCAACCAATCAACTTCTCAAAAAACTCAGCCGAAAACCCTCCACATAAAATCCACTCAAAACCCAAAGGAATAATCCCAATATCATATCCCATTTTTTTTCCCTGTTGCTAGGGTGACCTTTTGATGCCTTCCAGGGTGCTAAGCATCCCACATTTTGGTTGGGAGGAGTCACAACATAGTGTTTATAACTTGAGGGTCTTGCTGGGTTAAGATGGCATGGTAGGGGCGTCTTCTTTGCCAAGATGTAAACAGTGTTGGCATTGATGGTTTCTTACTTCCTGTGCTTAAGTCCCTTTGAGCCCATTTTTATATATTTTTTTAAGCTTTACACTTTACTTTTTCAAGTTAGGTTTTCAGCTTTACATTACACCTGATTTTATCATATCGGGTGTATGTATGTTATATGCTTTTATCTTTCTGCTTTTTGTTACTCCTGAAATGGGTTTTGACCACCTTATAGGTTTACTCTATCATCTATAACTAACCACTGTTGAGTTACTGATAAACCTGGATTCTTTCTTATCGTCTTATGTATTTGTTTTAGCTGCAGTTACTCAGGGACTCTTGTCTGTGGCAATTTCTTTCTTCCCTTGCTGTTTTTCATAAATGTTCCACCTGTATGAAACTGTAATGTTGCTTTCCATTAATAAAGTTGGTTTTTTTAATTGATGATCTGACAATGGCAAACAAGGCAATGTGTTGTAGCATCTGATAAGAGCTTCCAGTCCAATGTAGAAAGATATAATAAGATTAGAGCCAACATGTTATGCTGTCCTCTTTGAAAGTCTTCAGGGTATTCTGGAGGCTCTTCCAGATCCTTGTAGGTATGCTTGTTGGGGTTGCTTTGCAGCCCTTTTCTCCAGGTATCATCAGCTGTAATTGCCAGTGGAATTTGATACATTTGTCCTCATTTAGAGGGCTCTTAACCTCCCTGCTTGTGCTTCATCCATTTACTCTGTTATCTGTCATGGCATGTGGTGGTGTTGGTCTTATACATTAGTGCTTTTACATTGAGGTCAAGAAGAGCTCTGCACGGGACTGGCCTGCTGGCCTCTGGTATGTCGCACAGAGACTTGATTGCACCATGAAAATGCAAACATTTTTTTAAAAATGAGGATGGACATAGCTGTATCTGAGAGACTTCATACATCTTTGATTTATAGTCATGTCAAAAGCATTCCTGGTAGAGTGTACAGAAACATGAGATAAAAATAAATTTGAAAATATTTTTTAAATAATGAAAATGTTGGAATGGAGCCAAGTCAATGCAGTCAGCACTGACTTGACTCAGAAAGTCCAGATGTTAGTTATTCATCCCTGTCAGCATAACACCTTGTTTGTGAAAATACAAGAGATCTGCTTTCCATGATCCTTGTAGTCTCAATTTATTTTAGGATAGTTTTCAAAAAAATTCTGCCTTGAAATTTCATGGTTGTCTTTAAAAACAGGTGATTACATATGTACAATGCCCCCTGTCCATGCAGTTGCCCATACACTTGATGAGATAAAACCAAGAACCAGTAACTGTTGTATCTGCTAGTGCAGCCTTTGATCTTTATTGCTCCCTTCTAGAGAAGTCGACCTTTCCATTATCTCGATATTTGCAGCTCCTCAAATTATTTTTTTTGTTCACAAGAGTCAATAAGGCTATGACAATAGAGTGTGTTTGTTTACAGTGACCTTTACTGGGTGAGAGTACTCTAATTTTTCTGACTTACGGATTGGTGTGATATAGACAGCTATATATCTGTCAGCTCATCTCTGGAAGATGGAGTGTCCAGATGTAGAAATGTCTAACCAGGTTTCTTTCTTATGGTGTTCTGTTTTGAATGCCATCCCATCTCATATATAAAATTGTGTTTGGAGAGTTAATGAAGCTAGGTGTTTGCATTACAATACAGTGATGGTTATGATTTCATATTTTGACTTCATGCTATTACAGCCGTTCAGCAAAGTCCAGCACATCCTTTCCTAAGGCAGATGTTCTGATCTGGGATGGCAGAGCAGTCAGTTCTTTACCTTGTTTTATGCAATGCTTCTGTAATTTATTGCTGTAATTACTTTGTATCAGCGTAAGATCCTACTTCTTTTGACTTGCATGGGGTTATAGCTTCCACCATTTTTTCCCATATCCTTTTATTCTTCTTGTATTGTGCCAAGTATTTATTGGTGTGCTGCAAGTTGTGGACTGCCACCTTCGCTGTTCTCTCCCCCAGGGAGTTGCCTTAAACTATGGTGCTAAAAATAGCAAAGAACATAAAATTATTTCTATGAAGCTAAGCCTGTGAAAAGAGACTGCTCGAAAGACCAGCAAGTTGCTGTGTGAGAAGGTAACTTTATATTTAAAAAAAGGAATATTAAAGACAAAAGAGCATTTACCCATGGACAGCAAGTATTTCTTAGAAATATTCAGCAAGATTTCAGAATGTATATTTTCAGGGATGCCTGATAAAATAAAAAAAATTGAATAAACCAAAACATGGGACATTTTCATTCACATTCAGAACTACTGATAAAACATATTCTATGAGTACAGCAAGCATTACCGGACATATGCCTGTGATTTAACTTTTTCACCCCAATATTTTTATAGACTTGTATAAGAAGATGATCAAGTATATACTACATTACAATTGCACCATGCTACAAGAAGGACTGGCATACATCCTTAAACTACATTCTGACAAATAAAGAATTTTAAAAAGCACAGAAAACTAAAATAATTATTTGAGAAAAGCATATTAAAAAGTCAGTGTGTCCCTCCCATTGTTTTCAGATTGGAGTACTATATTTTCATCTGGCAGAAGCTGGTCTAGATGATTTTTTTAAAAAAAAAATATTTCTCAACCACTAGAAATGTATGACCCTGAATATTGTGTTGTCTGAATCATTGTTGCTGCTATTAATGTCTCCTTTTAACTCTTTCTTGTCCTACCCACTAGTGCTAACACAAAGGGGTTGCTCTCTGCCCTTTGGTATTTACCCAAAGACTTGTCAGGACCTCTTTAATCATTTTTCTTTGAGCTTAGTATCCTGGATTTCTTATATTTTTCCTGAAATATCAGCTCTTCAGACTGTTGTTTGTGCTTCCTTCTCTGTCTCAGATTTCTTAATGGGTATGCATCTTACAGTATGTAGTCTCAGAGTTTGCCAGAGATGAAGAGAGCAGAGGTCGCTTCATAGAATTTATTATTTATAGCCCTGCTTCTGTATTTCAGAGGGTCACGAGATTTAGTTGTGATATACTGTGTTTCTCAAGTCTTTTCTGTAGGACTATTTGGCATCCAGTTGCTTCCCATCCTGGATTTTTATAGTTTTATCTCTGCCTACCTAAATGTATTATCTTGCACTGCTCTTGAGAAGCCTGCTGTATTGCCCAGGCCATCAGTGAGATCATGTAATGTTATCCTGACTTTGGTTTTCAGTTCAAATGCCTCAAGTGCCATTTCAGTTTCCAGAAAACTGAATTTTTTTCAGTCCTCATAAATGCATTACTCCAAATTCTGTGCATATAAAGTGAGCATACAGAGTCTACATTTTCACATTGTTTGGAGGAAGCTCGTTATGCTTCTATGCTTCTGACCTGCTACTATGAGGTAGTAGGTCAAAATTACTTTTGCTGAGGAACGCAAATTCTTCTTAACGAGCACTTGAAAGGTCTAAAAATTGCACAGTAATTTTTCTCCTTAATTTCTTTCCCTTTCTCTTGCCTACTTCCAAATTTTAGACTTGTATTTTATTCTGTTAGATTGTTTTCTATTATCAAATAAATCTACTTGATTATTTTAAAATAAGGGGTTTTTTTTTGAGTAGGATTTCAATTGTGTTCCAGTCATCATGAGCTAAGTATTATTCTAAAGGTGGTTTTGCCTACTGGGTATGAGAAAAGCAAAGCACTTAAGCAATTTCTACTGTAATTTTTTTCCCTGGCATCAGGCAGAAGACATGGAAATCTTTTCTTATGGAGAATGCATTATAAATTTCCAAGATGCATTTTATAATAAAATTTCATTTCCTTTCCCCTAAAATAAATAGAAACTGTCACCCTGTTCAACAGGTAGAAATATAATAGATTCAGTTTCTCTCCAGTTCTCTTTCTGGGACATCAATTATAATGAAGCAGAGTCACTAAAAGGCAGTAAAGGAAGTGGCCTGTGGAACTGTAAATGGGCTTTGTTTACACTAGAGTAATGAGAATTTATTTTTAAAAATGATTTATATTTCTCTTCCTCATGGCTTTCTTTTGAGGTCCAGAAAGCTAGGCAAAAAACAAACAGAGAAGCCACTCTTTAATGTATCCTAGTACTTTCAAAATTCTCGCTAGTGTATAAAAAATCCAAGAAAGTCTCTCCTCTCCTCTCCTCTCCTCTCCTCTCCTCTCCTCTCCTCTCCTCTCCTCTCCTCTCCTCTCCTCTCCTCTCCTCTCCTCTCCTCTCCTCTCCTCTCCTCTCCTCTCCTCTCCTCTCCTCTCCTCTCCTCTCCTCTCCTCTCCTCTCCTCTCCTCTCCTCTCCTCTCCTCTCCTCTCCTCTCCTCTCCTCTCCTCTCCTCTCCTCTCCTCTCCTCTCCTCTCCTCTCCTCTCCTCTCCTCTCCTCTCCTCTCCTCTCCCAGCTCTGTGCAGCCACAGCTGGCAGCTGATGTGTTTGCCCTTCCCTCTGGAGAGCTGGACTTGCTGAAGCACGGCAGGATGGCACCTCCCGTGCCTGTCTGTATTCTCAGGAACAATATTGTAAACCCAGGCACTGTTCCCTCATACAAAGCTGCATGCTTGAAGCTAATGTGTGCTGATAACGCTCATGGTGCTAGAAAATGCCTGGCTTCATCCACCTCTTCTGCAATTCTGTAATACTTCATTAGCTTGAGTGATTAATTGTTATCTCCATATAGCACGTTGTAGTTGGTTTGTTATTATTGGAGACAGAAGGGTAGGAATAATACCGAGATATTTTCACAGATTATCCCAGAAGTAATGAGAAATTCTTTAATTCTTCACTTCGCTGTAGTTACATAGAAAATGTATGTGAGAAAATGTTATGTTGTCACTTAGTTTTTTATAAAATAACAGTTAAAATTCTGCTACTTAACTTCAAATCATCACATACCTACTCTCCCTTGCATTATTCTAACAGGAATTGGCAATATCCTTATTTATTTATAGTGAAGTTGGGCCCACTGTTTTTTAACAGAATTCAGAAAACAGCCAAAGCAAAAGTGAGAAGAAAATTAAGCAATGCATTTCTATAAACATTTTCTTTATGCTCAGACTAAGTACATTTAATTTTCATGAACAGATTTGCTTTGTTTTGTAACAGCAAATCAACTTTGATATTGAAAAGTCATGGTAGATAGAACTGATAGCTCTCTTTCCTCTGCTGCTTTGGGAACTCTGGGAATTTTAAGATAAATGAACCAGAGAGATTAAACAGCTCTAGAAAAAAAATTGAACTGTGCAGAGGGAAAGTGAGCCTTCCTCGGACGGGAGATTTGGTATTTGCATTTTCTGGCTAATTGTGCATTTGATTTGCATTTTCTCTCACTTAGTTACCTAAACATGTGTATTAAAATATTTCAGTATGTACAGAAGGATCATATCTGAAGAGAGCCTATTTTGTGCTAAATCTCTTTTCTTTTCTAAGGAGAGTTTCCTTTCCTGGTTATCTTCTAGAGCAGGCAGCCACTGAGTCTTCAAGGTCCAGGGAATGCAGCCAGCCTTTCAGCAGCTGCAGAATCCTTCATTATTCCTAAATACCTAAAGTTTTCTCTGTGATCCAAACCCACTGATTGTTTGGGTAATCCAACTTAGTTGTACTTGCCTTGTTTTTTTTAGTTTAGATTTTATTTTAATTTGAAAGCTGAGACCATTCACCCTGTGGCATCTGTGAATTTTTCCTGTTACAGTAAGAGCAAAAATATGGCAAAAATCTTTGAAAATCACAGTACTGTAACTTACTTGTTGATAGCACATAACAAGTCTGTGAAGTGTAAAGCATTGTTCTCTCTCTCATGCAGGCTGGATTGCCATGTTGGGAGCCCTTTGGCTGCTAGTGCTAGCAGACATCCATGATTTTGAGATGATACTGAACAGAGTTGAGTGGGCAACCCTTCTTTTCTTTGCAGCATTGTTTGTTCTCATGGAGGTAAATATTCTCTGATTCTAAAGCCTGAAGAATTGCAAAAGATTTCAAATGTGAATTTTGTTCCTTGAGAGAGTCCTCCTGCTGGTTCAATCCCACTGGAATATTGTTGATCAAATGTAGTTATGGCAATACAGAGAGGAATAGTAGAGGATGAAAGTTAGTTGGACCTCTTTCATATTTAAATTTTCATTATAAACTTGGTCACATTCTCTTTGCATATTCTGCTTTTGTTGAATGTATCTGACACAATAATTTTTCTATAATTTACATTTCATTTTCTGAATTTATTGTCGGTCTATGTGTGCAGATATTTTATGTGTATTTATGTGTTTGTTTACAATTATTTGTACAGATGATAGGAAAAAATAAAAGAACAAGATTAAAACAGAGTTGAAAAATGTTTTGAGTGCTGTGTGCTACATGCTGGCTACCAAATGGCCTAAGATATCTCATGGTAGTGTGATTTGAAAGGAAAAGAACACTGAATTTCAGTTTGCAATGCTAATTTAAAAAAATATTCGGCTCTTGAAATGCCTGGATATCTTGCTGTGTAGTTCCTGTGTGCTTGTCTGCTTGACAACATCCATATTCATCCATGTTTTTATACCCTTTTATTCCCTATTTGATGCTTTTATATAGCTTGAGAGGATTTATTTTTACCCCAAATATTTGGATATCTTTCTGTGTGGATACTCACCTTAACTTTTTAATTAGGCTTCTAGAATAATGACTGTTTTTCAGTTGTGAATTGTTGGGTTTAAATGATGTAATAATGTTGTAGAAACATGACTGGCAATACCCGAGTGACCACTGACACTGCCATGGTGAGTGATTTGCCTGAGTGAGAAGCCTGGGAAAAGCCTATGATAACTAATTTGCTCATACAGCCTCTTTCCTCTCCTCTTCCCTCCCAGTAATTGCAAAGATCCCAAGATTTGGAAATAGGAATCTATTAAAAAAAATCACCAGCAGTAACAGGGGCAACATTTGAAGTAAATAGAAACAAAAACCAATCCAACTAACTCTTATTAATGCCAAAGTGGAAGTCAAAATCTGGTAACCTCCAAGAAGATGAATGGAAATCCTGATTATCATTATGAAGTTTTCTGTGAGCTACTAACTCTAAAATTCATCAGGAAATATTGATTTATTGTATGCTCATTAGAACAGGCAATTTTCATTCTCCATTTTATGAGGTTCCATATAACCTTGAATTTTTTGTCCACTGCTGTTGTAACAGTTTATTAGTTGTGTTCCCTGATGTATTTTTTGTTTGAACTTGGATTGACCAGCTGTGATTTGAGTGCTGTGTGACTTCACCATACCGTGGTATAATACAAAGGATGTTGTTTGCCATTTACTGACAGACTTTGGATACAGCTATTATAATTCACTGAACTTCATTTTTTTGGTTTCTCAGGTCTTTCACAGGTTTTCCCAGTGAATAGTTTGCTAATGAAAGAATATTTTTCCTGTCTCTCTAGAATAACAGCAGTTTAAGGTCATTAAAAAATCTTGTCCAGATAATCAAGAAAAAAAATACAAGACATTAAATTCTTCCCCACAATGGATGAGAAAATGTTCTATGTAATCACTAATGTTCTATGTAATCTATGATCACTAATGTTAATTTTTTTCTGAATCTTTTGGATTAGTAGGTGACAGTCCTTTCCAAGGTATTTTTCTTTTCTTTAAGTTACCAATGTCAAGAAGAAACTGGTCAAAACAAAGATATACCTTGAAGTATAAGAAATCTTTTCATAGTCTAGGACATCCAGAAATTGTCAGGTCATATTGCCCACCCTTGGTGATCCTTCAACTTGGATAGTTCCCAGTATGAAGCTGTTTCCTACTGCTAGAAATGTTTTCTTTCCTATTACAAGGCACATTTAAAAACCTGTGTGGGACTTAGGCTCCAAGTAATTTTGGAAAATGTGATTTGAGTTCCAGACATTTGGGAAAATGTGATTTGAGTTCCTGAACCACAGGGGAACTGTTGAATATTCTGCCTTTGGGGGGGGTCCATCGGTCCAGTGTGGTGCATCTTTTAGAATGAAAAACTTGGAAATTCTTTGGAGCTCTCTTGTTTTCTATTGTGTCCCCTGGGTAATTAATCTTTACAACTGTCTTTTTAGTCTTTATCCACAAGTGGCTGTTACATGCTATAAAAATCTTTCTGCTTCTTCTGTCTCTGTAAAATAGTCCTTATGCCTCTCAGGATTACAGTTCTTTGTTCACTTTTATAGGAAAAATTAGCACATTACCTTAATTCCTTCAGGCAAAGTTTATTTACAAGAGACATCATGACATACTGTCCACAAGAGGATTAATGAAAATTTTTATGCATAAATTGGACTTTGTTTTAAAATGGCAC
Source organism: Cinclus cinclus (assembly GCF_963662255.1). NCBI lineage: Eukaryota > Metazoa > Chordata > Aves > Passeriformes > Cinclidae > Cinclus > Cinclus cinclus. The sequence goes on from NC_085047.1 coordinate 85,339,787, forward strand.
GATTTCTTTCTGCAGAAAAGCTCTGTTATGAACTTCCCCACAGGAACTAGTATGTCTGAGGACACCAATTAGTGCAATAATGCTTGCTCCTCTTAGAAGACACAGGAATATCCAGGAGACCCTCTGTGCAGTTTACATGCAGGGGAGGGCAGTGGCAGGGTACTAATTGCTGACCTGCACTTAGGTGCTTGCAGGAGATTGCCCTGGAGATCATAGAGACATCCTAAAATTATTTATGTGATTTTTATTGTCACCATCTCTAATGAGATGGGTTACCTGCGGATTCTCTTGCAGGAGTGATGTGTGTGTCCTGAACATCTCTTTTTTTGAGTTCCACAATGAATCTTAAGTGTTACTGAAAAGTAATGCATTCTGTTAGTAGATAATTAATAAGGCAACAATATTAATTGAATGTGAAATTCAGTTCATGGGCTCTAATTGCTGACAACTGTCTATTTAAAAGTTTATCTTGAAGTGCGAGCACAAAGCAATGATACAAAAACTATTGCTGCTCATTAAAGATATTGCTTTTACATACATTTAAATAGTCACTGTCTTAACCTTTGAGTTGATAAAACAACACAGCTTAGAAAGAAAATGGTAACTTAAAATCACCAACAAGAATTAATTGCTTAGGAAACTGTCTCTTGGGAAGCCAAAGTAATGAAAAAAAAAATTTTTTTTAAGTGTACGGGGTATGTACATGTATTTAAAAGTTTTACTGCTTGTTTTCTGCATGTTGTATTTTTATTTGTAGATAAACCTTTCCTTGTTCAATGTATTGTTAAAGAAAACATTTCTGGCCTAAATTTTCTATGTGGTTGTACTCAAACCACTATTATTCAGCTGATGTCTGACTGAGCTGTAGGTACAGGAATTGCAAATCTGAATGAAGGCACCTTAGTTGCTGAAAAGACAGTGTCCCATACCATACCACTTGATACCTTTGTCTGCATGTGTCATGGAATTTGACAGCATGCAAGTTGAATTTTTTTTTTTTTCCCACTGCAGTCCCAGAAGGGCTCTGTCTGACTGCCAGGTGGGAGGGTTATATGGAGCTGTGTTGTGTGAATACTGACTCCTGCAGCTCTGTGAGGCACTGATGTCAGTAAGTAAGGTATTGCAGCTGACTGATTCTTTTGCTTGACAGAAAATAATGAAAAGGAGCCAACCAGCATGGTCTAGGCTAAACCAAAAATTATATGACTTTCTCCCCTGAGAAACTGAGAAGCCATAAAATAGATATACCTTATTAAACCCCAAAATAGTACTTCGTTCTTCATGCCTACAAGAAAAGAAAACAAAGCCGAAGTGAAATAAAGGCAAGCTCTTGTGAGTTAAAATCACTTTTACCTTGTGGTTCGAGGGAATGGGTCACTGTCCTTGGATATGAAGACTCAGTCTGTATTCTGTGTGCCCAAGGAGAGATCAGAGTTATCACCACTAGGCTAAAGTCTTCCTATGTCTTTTCTTCTGTGGTAGCACCACAGGATGCTGTCTAAATATCTGTACAACTGGGAGTGGCCCTCGCAGGGAGGATAGAACACTCTGATCCAGGTTTTCCTGGGGTCCAGTGCTTCCAGGGCTCACCGCCTTAGTTCATGTGCCTAACTTGCACATTGGAGAGATGGATTTCCTGCCTTTCAGATGCTGCTGCCAATTTCCATTCATCTCTGTCCTGATTTTAGCAGATGGATACTGTTTTATGTAGTTTTTGTTGTAGGTTTTTGGGATTTTTTTTAATGTGTCTGAGAAAGCTTTAAAACAGAAACATAATTTCTTTTTCTGTTTCTTCATCCGAGACTGAGCATGAGATGCCTGATTTCATCCAGCCTTTGAGACACATGATATACTTTTATCTGTAGTGTGGGTTTGGGGAAGTTGGTTTAAGATCAGGTATGTTCAGGTTTTCAGAAGATAGGTATCCACTGAATAAGATAACCTCTACATTTCAGCCATTCTCTGATCCTATGTCCCGTGCTCTTGAATAATACTACAAGTCATTTCAGTACAACCTTTACTCACTTCTGCAAATACAGCCACCAATTCCTGCTGTGACTTTTCTTGCCTAAAATTACTTCCATATAAGCTGCATGAGTTGAATATCAATATCTTGTCTTACATCCAGTGGAAAAAAAGGTAAGTACATCATGCAGTTCATTAGTTGATATCAATGTTTTTTGTTTTGTTTTGTTTTTTTTTTCTCAGGCTTTGGCTCATCTGCACTTGATAGACTATATAGGAGAGCAGACAGCTTTATTAATAAAGGTATATTTAAAATATTTTTAATTTTTAACAGGTAAGGAAAACAGTTTTATTCCAGTAGAACAATAAAGAATGATTTTATTTTGAATTTGATGTTAATGATTGCATTCCTTCATTAGCAATATCAAGAAAGCATGTCATACTTTGGCATGGGTGATATTTAATATGTATATATCTGTCCACAGCCAGAGTAAACATAGCCATAAATGCAATAGAGAAACTTTTTCTGTAGTCTAACAACTCCAGAAATGCAAAGGTGAAAAAAGGATAAACACCTAAAAGTCAAAATTCACAGCTGCACAGGGTATTTTTTGTGTGAAATCTGAGTATTAGAAATATCAATCTTTGTGTTTCTATTTGTTCGCGTTTTCTTGGAAGAAGAACTGTAATTGTGTTACTAAATGTTAGGCTATTTTATCTAAGATGCCTTTCCTATCTCAGAGCCTAGAGGAATAATAACTGTCGATAAATTAAAACCGTAAAGAACATGCAATTATGCCGTGGGGGACACACAGAGCAACACTGATCTCAAACTTATAATTTTCTCTCTCTCAATTTCAGGTGGTTCCTGAGGATCAGCGCTTGGCAGTGGCCATCATTTTAGTGCTCTGGGTGTCTGCTTTGGCCTCCTCCGTGATTGACAACATCCCCTTCACAGCTACAATGGTAAGGTGTGTGCAGCACTGCACATCCCCCTCCAGGAGCTGGCAAGGGAGCTGAGCTTGCTGATTACAATTTGCTGTTCAGTTTTTTGGGGTTTTTTGACCTCTGCTGTGCTGTAACTTTATCCTCTGAGAACGAATCAGTATGAGAAACTAACTCATGCTGTTAAGGTATCTAGCTGGCCATTGACCCCAGCAGTTGCAGGTAGCTGTGGGACCAGAGGCACTGTTTTGGCTGCATTTTTGTGTTTTCTTCTCTTGTATCCACATACATACCTGACAAATAGAATTGTCTTTTTGATGGAAACTGTCACTCTCCATCCACTGCTATCAATGTTTTTTTCTCTACATGCTGAATAGTTATGCTAATGCTTTTTTAACACCTGAACCTTTTATTGCTACCTTTACTTTTGTAATTAGTTTAAAAACCACCAAGTTTTGTTAAGCATAACAAATGCTTAACAGCAGATGACCTTTAATATCACAAAAATATCAAACTGTAACAAATTAGGGCATGGTCAAGATAGTTTTATTCAATCAAGTTTTCTGTTTAAAATGTGATAATTCATTCATTATACTATACTAATGTTTCATTGTTAGAGCTCTTTCTCAGCTAAGTATATATTTTCTTCACATTTTTTCATCCGATATTGGATGGTCATATCCACTCTTAACCTCTGTCAAAGTTTAAGACACTTACAGGGCACATGACAAATTGGGCAGATTTGTAACTACTCCATAAATACATATTAATGTGGTATTTTGGTTTGATTGCCGTGGTGTTTCCTGTGAAATTGTATTGATTTAGCCACAGTAGACTGCAAGTAATAGGCATGAAAGAAAAGATTTGTTCAGGATGAGTCACCTCCCAGCAAATGTTTGAGGATTATTAAGCAATAATGCAGAAGTCTTCATTTAGAAGATTTTTGCCTCATACCCAGATAGTCTATAAAAATTGGCTTGGAGAAATACCAAACAGCACCATGAAATGAGTATGTTTTGGGAAATGGGACTGAAGTGCAAGAATTCTTTGGGATGCCTGAAGACTATTTCTTTTGTATCTTTGATGGTAGCAAATTCAGATTGACAGTAAGGGACCCTTGTCAACATTTTAAGCTATTTCAAATTTATATTTTTTCTCATTCTGTTCTGGGATGAACCTAAAAGACTGCTACAACTTTATTTTTTTTTTTAATTGGCAGAGAGAAGAGACAGGAAGAAAAATAGATGCATATTCTCACCTATGTAAATGCAGTCGTTAGCTGAGTTGCTATGACATTAATGTGCTATTTGGCAAACTAGAGTTGAGATTAATCTACTTCAGTTAATAGGCTTATACTTTAGTCTTTGTCATTCTGCATTAGAAAATACTTACAGAATGTTCCTAAGTAACCAGGTCTCAAGATCTTTAAACTTCCATTAAATATTCTTTTTGATTCTTTGGTATGTTGTTCCTACCTTAAAACAAGCAGTATTCAGTTTTGGAAGGCTATTTTTCAGTATATGTGCCAAACTTATGAACTTCTGATGAAGAGTATTAAATATATTGAACCCAACTCTTTTGTAGAATGACTTTTCATTAATCAGGGACTTTTATATAGGAGTTTGGTTTGACATTACCTAGTGATGTAGGAGTATGGGGCACCTGCTGTGACGTAGCCATGAATGATCCTGTCCTTTCTGGGGAAAAGTTTCCAGCTCCACAAATGAGCCTGCCCTCATAATAATGAAAGACAGATGTAGTGAATCCCTCCAGGTCTCCATAAGTCTCCTCCAGGGGTGAACCAATGTCATGACAGTGGGTCAATCTCTCTCATATTTTTCATTAGTCATAGTTTTGGTGGACCAGGTAGGGGTGTGGAATCCATTAGGTTCCTTCACATACAAAAAATCTGGGCAGTTTCATCGATATCAGCTGTGTATTATGACTGACAAAAGTGTTTGGAAGATGGCATCACAGACCTCTGCCTACATTGGCATTGCATTAAGGAAGAAGGAGTTAAGGGAAACCAGAAACCAGACTCATGGGAAAATGGCTTTTTTGACATGCACATGAATTCCTTAAATATCATACAGTGATGATGAGAGGCCTGGAGACAACTCAGAGTCAAGGATGCTAATAGTGTAATTTCTGCTTTAGAAAGACAAGTATGCCATGATTTTTGCCCCATGTTTCAGGAATGAGGGTATCTTGCCAGTCCCAGTTCTTCTGATTGTGAGCCCTCAGCTCACTGTGGAAAAAACTACTGTGATGGCAAGGGCATCTGGAAAGTTATACTGTTCCTTCCTTCAGGGGTGGGAAGCTTCAAGACAGGCATCAGTTCATACATGCAATGTCCCCAATACTGCTCTGTGCTGTTGGATAAGGTCTTCCACTCATCCACTAAAACTATATGCAGTGCATGTTGTCCAGACTTGGAACAGGGAGAGGAGATGGGCTGCACAATCAGCGTAGTAACTCAGAAATACATTGAGGGAGGACAATCTTCTGTGTGAGGTCACTGCCCCCTGAGCTGAAGGTGCTGTAGATGTAAACTCTCTCACTTTTCTGTTTTGTGTAGTGTTTTGTCCCAAGAACTACCTGAGAATTGGCAAAAATACAACATTCCATTAGAGCCTGAGTCTTGAGTTAGGTGTTTAGCTGAAGGGAATCAAAACAGAAAAACCTTCAAATATCTCTGTAACTGTCATGTTGTGTTTCCTTTAAAAAATCAAGTTGATGCATGGTTGTCCAGACTTTCCTTTCTGTGTTTGTACTAGTGAGATAATAAAATTCATAATGACTTGCTTTGTGTAGAGAAAAGAAAAAGGAAAAATATTAATGCCTAATTAATGGATCTTGAGACTGAAAGTTTCACTTTATCTGTGTTTGGATAAATTTGATTGCTTCATGTAAAGTTTTAGATTTGACAACATTAAAATTAATAGCTGTCTTAACAGTCAGTTAACTCACCTTAAGAGGATATGAAAAGTGGAAACTGTAGATTGATATTTTGAAAAGGGAACTAGAATATATCTTAATCAGCATTACACATAATTCCAGGCAATAAACTATTTTATGACTTGAAATAATGAAAACCAATAAGGAAAATGGTTCCCCAGAAGAAATTCTTGACATGTTCAAGAGATTCTATGTAAGCAAATTAGGATTCTTCCTTATCCTAAAATTTTTTTGCTATTTTAAGATTGGTATACTTTAAAGCCAAAATATTTGTCTGTTTAAACAGAATGAATGTATTGATGATTTTCAGGAGCCTTCAGCAACATGGAGAATATTTCTTGCTTACTAAAATATTCTGAAAGTACAAAAATCAGATCAGTGTATTATTTGAAGTGTCTTGCCCTGAAAATGCTTTTGCAGTCCAACACTGTTGTTGGTCGAATTCTTCTCTGCTCTAGACAAGGGTATATCTGGTGTAACCCACAATCAGAAATATCAGTACCATATGGAATTCATGTTTGGAAGTTGCTAAACTGAAATCTCTGTGCAGAGGGCAGAATACAGGATGTAATTTTTGCTACAGAGGATGCTGTAGCAAAGATAATTGCCTACAAGCAACAAGGGAATGAATTTCTGAGTGCACTTAGCTCATCATAGGTTGAGTACTTTTATTGTTTCTGTCTTGCCGAAATTCTGTTTTGTTTTGTTTTTTTTTTATTAAAATAGGGCATTAGAAACTGTGTGAAGGCAAAACAATTTTCAAAATATCTTCTAATTGCTTATTTCAAATTATTTCAAAATTCATAATTCTGTATGCAAAGACAATGATCTGCCCCAAAACAATATGGGAGCACTGAAAATAGCCCAATGAACTGTAATGCCAGGACTTTACCCTTCACTCTAAATTGAGAAGTGAAAATCCAGCTCCCTAATTAAATGTGTGTCTGTATGTTGAGTGTTTCTTGCATTTCTTTGCATAAACATGCCTGGCAACTGTGATAACGATCTGCAAGTGATAGGGAAATCAATAATTTCTTGTCACCAAGTAAAAGATATACTGTAAAAAGTATTGTAGAATTATAGAATAGACCATTTAACTTGGAAGAGACCTACAACAACCATTCTATACAACTGCCTGAGCAAATCAGGACTGATAAAAATTAAAGCCTTTTATTAAGGACATTATCCAAATTTTCTTAAACCCCAACAGGCTTAGAGAACTGAACACCTCTCTAGGAACCTTTTTCCGGTGTTTGACCATTCTCTCAGCAAAGAAATGCTTCCTAATGTCCAGTCTGAATGTGTTATGATTCAACTCTGAGCCATTGCCTTGTATTCTGTCACTGGATCCCAGAAGAGCTCAGCACATCCATTTCTACTTCCACTCCTCAGAAAGCTGTAGAGAGTAATGAAATCCTCCCCTCAGCCCTCTTCTCCAAACTGGACCAACTCTGCTGCTCCTCACAAAACACACCTTCCAGCCTTGTCACCAGCTTTGTTGCCATCCTCTGGAAATGCTCCAGGACTTTCATACAGTCAAGAGAGTCAACAGGACATCCCAGTATAGTATCATCAGCAAACTTGCTGATGGTGTAGTCAACTCCTGCCTTCAGATTGTTAAATATTCAGGTAAATATTTTGAACAGAACTGTCCCTAGAACCCTGAGGAACACTGCTAGTGCCTGGTCACCCAGTCAGCTGTAATCCCACGTGCTGCAGCCTTCTGGGCTGTGCCCTTCAGCCAGGTCTTCACCCACTGCACTGAACCTGCTCATCCCACAGCTGGACAGCTTTGTCCATGCTGTGAAGAACAGTATCTAAAGCCTTCCTAGGATCCAGAAAAGATACATTGACTACCTTCCTTTCATCCATGAGGAGGGTGACTTCATCATAGAAGGATATCAAATTAATTAAAGAGGGTTTTCCCACTGTGAACCCCTGTTGGCTGTGCCTGATGATTGTATTGCTCCTTAAATGCCTTTCAATGGTACCCAGTATAATCTCTACATTTTTTTCCAGGATCTGAGGCTAGACTAACAGGTCTGTGTTTCTCTGGGTCTTTCTTCATGCTCTTTCTCTGACCTGGAATAACATTGACAAGCTGCCAGCCAGCAGGGACCCTCCCAGGTTCCCAAGACCTTTGGTAGATGATCAAGGAGGGTTCTGCCATAACCTCTGCTGACTTCTTCAGTACTCTGGGATGATTCCCATCATGCTTCATGGACTTGTGAACATTTAGCTGATATGACTGGTCCTTTTACAGTTTCAGGGTCCCAAATTTTGAGTTTGAGAAATACTTTGTGGGAAATTCTGTGAACTCTGACTGTATGTAAAAGGCTGTGTTGCCAGCAGCAAATCGAACCTCTGTTGCCAGCTGAAAATCCAGTATATATAGTTATACTTGGGTATTTCTTAAAAAAACATCAAGATAATGTTCTATCATAAAAAATTCATTAACCAGGGGCTTTGCTATTATATTTCTCTCATTTTAATTTTGACAAGGTTTCTTTTCATGTTGCACATCCAGCTTTCTTTGTCTGCAGAATAAATGTATTGATGCTTTATTGATGCTCTATGTGTCATTCTATTAAGCCTCTGATATTTATCTTCCTTTATCATTGGGCTAAACTTGCAATGGCATTCTTTGACAGGCAGACTTCCTAATTTTTAAGGCCTGGACTTTCTTAGTATAGTCAAGTTTAAATAGCCATGCATTTCTGCCCTTAGTATTTTAAGTGACATGATGTTATTACCAGTATGCTCTTTAGTTTAACTGATGTTTTATCAGCTATATATGCTAAAGCCACCTGTTTATATTTTTCTTTTATTACTGGAAGTAAAAAGGCAGCCACAGTAAATCCCTCTTTCATCTGAGTTTAAATACTATTTCCTCAGTAGAGCAACAAATAATTTCCATGAATCATCTGACTGAGAGGGTGACTTAGTCTCTGACAGGTCTTAGTTAAAAAATATATAATTTTTGACATGCTTTTTATTGTCTCTAAAACTATCTAAAACACATGCTTTTCTCTTGCAGTGCTGAATGTTTCACATGTATCTCATGTTCTTAATGCCAGCTTTATGTTTGGAATTTCCTTGCCCTCTGCCCTACCAGAGTTATCTATGATGTCCTGTGTTTCACTGCTCAGTAAAAGTGCAAGACTAGGCTGTAGCCATCTGCAGCAACAGAGCAATCATCAACCAGTTTGGGAAGCTACAAGTAGTTTGTTTTCTATTAACAAATATTCTCTATAGTTTTTACAGAAGACATCTTTGCCACAGGCTGTTCTTAAAAAGGTGTGTGTAGTGAAGTCCCACAGTGCAGAAATGCAGAGCATCAATGAGTCCCTAAAATAACAGCATGAATTGCTGTTTCATAGACATTTTGCACAAATACACAAACTGGACAATATCATAGGAGCATGGAAGGCTCTAGGTTGGAAAGTCTTATAGATCATCCAGTTCCAACCCTCCTGCCATGTGAATGGAGACCTTCCACTAGACCACGTTGTTCAAAGCCCTCTGTAATCTTGTTTTGAACATTTTGTCCATATTGAACACAAAGGTGTTAAATGGTACCAGTCCCAATATCAACCCTTGAGGAATAACACTTGTCAGTGGTCTACCCTTGGACATTGAGCCATTGACCACAACTCTTTAAGCATGGCCATCCAGCTAATTTCTTATCCATCAAATGGTCTGTCCATCAGATCCATGCCTCTCCAGTTTGGGTGAAAACTATCAAATTTGCCAGGCATCAATTGCACTTAGTGAAGCAATGTTGGTATCATCAATCACTTCCTTGTTCTCCATTTACCTTAGCATACTTTCCAGGTGGATCTGCTCCATGACCTTGCCAGGTACTAAGGTGAGACTGGTTGGCCTGTAGTTCTCCAGGTCTTTCTTTTTGTCTTTTAAAAAATGAGGATTATGAGGGTTTCCCCTTTTCCAGTCAGTGGGAATTTAACTAGACTGCCATGACTTCCCAAATATGATGCATTGTGGCTTAGTCACTTCCTCAGCCGGCTGCCTCAGGACCTGCAGATATATCTCATCAAGCCCCACAGACTTGGGCACCTTCTGTTTCCTTAGAATGGTCTCAAACCTAATCTTTTCCTACAGCAGGTGGTTCTTCATTCCCAAAGTCCCTACCTTTGCCTTCTATGACTTGAGCAAAGTGACTGGAACACTTGCTGGTGAAGACCAAGTATTGAGTAGCTCAGCCATTTCCTCATGTCCAGGATAACCAAGTCTCCTATTTCCTTCCTCCCCATTTTCCCTAGTTTTCCTTTCATCACTGAGGTACCTATAGCAGCTTTTCTTGTTGCTCTTGATGTCCCTGGCCAGATTTAACTCTATCAGGGTTTAGCTTTCCTAGCCTGATCGCTGGCTGCTTGTACAATTTCTCTCTATTACTCCCAGATTACCTGTCCTAGCTTCCACCCTCTGTAAGGTTCTTTTTTCCTGTGTTTGAGTTTGTCCAAGAGTTCCTTCTTCATCCATGTAGGTCTCCTGGAAGTTTTGCCTGATTTATTTTTTGTCAGAATGTGCTTCTGAGCTTGGAGGAGGTGATCCTTGAATATTAACCAGTGTTTTTGGGCCACTCTTGACCTGCTGAATTCTACTGCACCGCACAACTATAGGACCTGGTAACATGCTTAAGTACTCTTCTTGCACAAGGAGTATGTATGCGATTACTTGTAGGAGTGCAATCTTTGGAAAGCAGAAATAGCTGAGAGAGTTTCACTCTTTGTAAGTCTGCTGCTCATACCAGGAGGAGATGCTTGCTGATTGAGCAGTACCAGTGCCCCTCCTCTGCTCTCCTCTCTGCATATCTGGTGCACTGATGGGGTGTGGGGCATTATTTGCTCTACACTTAGAAGCTGTCTGGAAACAGCTTTAGGGCTGACCTTGACAATAGGAAATATTGAAACACTAATTTTTTAAAAAATAATTTAATTTTGTTTTGCATATCATGTTCTAGCTGCGACAGTTTGAGAGAAATAAAGATTGTGATGAGAAATGGCATCTTTTTTACTGTTTCATGCAAAAGCAGACAAGATGCTGATCATGCTGAGCCTTCTTTAGGCCTTAAAATAGAAATTGACATATTTGGGAAATGTAAAAATCAAGAATAATTGTTTAGAAATTAGCTTATTCAGGCTAATCGATAAGAGGGTTTAAGAGGGATGAGTAGCATCACTGGTGGGAGGAATGAGGAAAGGGCTGTAGTTCCTCATAAAGCCTGTAAATTGCCCCATACCAAAAGAGCACACACAGTCAATAAAGGTGAGCATCACTCAGCCATCAAAGTGAAGGAATTTTTCAGGATGCAGAAGAGATCATACCCCTTGAGGGTGAACTGTGAAATGCATTAAAATGACAAATTGGAGGATTAAAAGTCATAACTCTTTTCACTACCAAAACTCCTAGACTCTGAGAAAGCATTAATTTAAGATATATCACAGTTGTTTTGTCAAATCTCTTCCTACTTCATGTCTTACTGTTCCACATTTTCTTATTCTTTCTCTTTCCCTTTTGGAGCCATAAACCTCTGAACATGTTAAAAACTGAAAATTAATATTGTCACCTCTCCCCTTCCTAATGACTTTCTCTGTACAGGTACTGATCACACCAATTTTTCAAAACAAGTGGTTCACAAAATTATGTTGAACTCAAACAATTTTTCTGAACTAAGGTGAAGTTTAGCTTTGAAGAATGTTACTGGCTGAGAACTGGTGCTAGATCTGGCTAGAAAGCCTGCCTGCTGTATTTTTGGAATCCATACCAATTGCCGAATGAAATCTATTATGCCTTCCTACAAATCTTATTTTGATTTTCAGGATCTATTTATTTATTTATTTATTTATTTACATATTTATTTATTTATCTTTTATTTGCTAAAGCATTAAAGGAAATCCATAAAACTGCCTGTTCTGTTTATGCCTGGCTTGGAATTAATTTTCTTAGTAATAGCTGCTACAGTGCTGTGCTTTGGATTTACTATAAGAATAATCTTGATAACACACTGATATTCTGGTTGTTGCTAAGTAGCACTTATCCCCAGTCAGGAACCGTTTATTTTCCCAAGCTGTGCCAGGGAGCAGGAGCACAAGAAACTGGAGGGTGGGTGAAGGAACGACAACCAGGACAGCTGACACAGACTGGCCAAAGGGATATTCCATACTACTGAATGACACACTCAGCGTATAAACTGTGGGGAGTTGTCCAGTTGTCACCAATTGCTTCTGGGAGATGGGTTGGGCAGCAGTCAGCAGGTAGTAAGCAATTCTATTATACATAATTTATTTCTCTTCCATTGTACTACTTTTTCTGTCTCTCATTTTCATTGAAATAATACTAATACTAATACTACTAATACTACTAATACTACTAATACTACTAATACTACTAATACTACTAATACTACTAATGCTAATGCTAATGCTAATGCTAATGCTAACGCTAACACTAACACTAATAAATACTAATACTAGTACTAGTACTAGTACTACTACTAATAAATACTAATACTAATACAATTATTTAACATAATTATAATAATTAATTATTGTTATAATATTTTTTCAATAATTAAACTAGTTTTATCTCAACCCATAAGGTTTAATCTTTTTTCCTGATTCTTTTTTCTCTCTAAGGGGAGGTGTGGGGGAGTGAGTATGAGATGGGAACTGCACGGTGCTTAGTTGCTGGCTGGCATTAAATCATTTGCAAATATTTCCCAGTGAACTAAATCCACATTCTCTGGTAAATATAATGTTGAAATAAGAAACAAAATATCTCTGATCTGCTTATGAATTCAGAAGCCTACCAAATGGAGTTTTTCAATTTTTCCCTAATAAAACAGGTACTTTTGATTGCAAAAATGATTTGTAATATTTTGGTTACTGACTCATGATCTACAGCCATCTTCACTGTGAAGGTCTGGGCATCTTTTACCGTCATCTGCAGTGATGAGATACATCTCTGTTCTTTAGCTTTCAAGAAATGAAAGAGAAATTGATTTATAATCACTGTCAGTTCCCTGTAGACCTAGAGGGTCTCATGGAAGGCACTCAAGACCTGAAGACAGAGTCAGTTTTGTTAGCAATACTTGTGTCAGGCTTGGCCTAATGACAGTAGGTTCTCCTCAGCTATGGGACTAGCACAGCCAGGGGAAAGTGAGTATAAATCAAGCACGTGATGCAAAGATATTAATTAAGAAAAGCAACATCAATAACAAAACAATTGTCGTTTCCCCCCTCCCCACCCCCCCCCCCCCCCCCATTACTCTGTGGATTTACTGGTGGTTTAATTTTTTTCCTTTAATTAACTTATGTTGTGCTGATGGTTGGATAATGTCCACTGATTCTCTCTCTTTTCTTCTTGAACCACAGATTCCTGTGCTTCTCAATCTGAGTAAAGATCCAGATGTTAACTTGCCTATGAAACCATTAATCTTCTCACTGGCCATGGGTGCATGCCTTGGAGGTAAGAGCTTATGTGAGAGAGCTGACATAAGGTAACAGCTATGTAATAATTGCATGTATAAACCGGCACAATAGATTCAATCACTTTACTGTGCAAGGCATATGGAGGGCCTGATTCAGCTCCTTTGACTTCAAAGCACTCCTGGATGAAGATCCCAGTCAGTTGCTGCTGCTACAATAGGATTTTTTCAGTCTGTGTTTGAAGTCTGTATCTGCATAATCTACAGACACACAAAGGAACAGTCCAGATGGTGCTTATAGGGTTCTGATCTTTTGTGAGAGAAAAGACAAAGATACATTTGGCTTTCAGAACAGAAAGCCATCATTGCTCATTGAAAAGATGCAGAAATTGTATAATAGCTAAGACCTGAATACTTGATTCAAAATCTGCTGAAGTCACTGGGAGATTTTCTGGCTGGTTTACAGAACTTATTTCAGTATCCAGTTTCTGACCTATTTATCACTGCTCATTGTAAGGAAAATACTTTAGGGAAAATACATTTCTTTGGGAAATGTACTTCTAATACTGAATCTAATAGCTATTCTTCTATTGTCCATCTTGGTGTTTTTGTATATTGTCAGTATATTAGTACAAAACAAGGAGATGTTTTTGTCACTGTTTACAATTTTTTAAAATTAAAAAGATAGCATGTATGGACTGTATGCCCTGGATTTTGTCTCTATTTTTTTTTTATAAGAACAAAAGAGAATAGCAATCCAGTAGTTTTTAAATTAATACTTTCAAGGATTTAAAAAAATATTTTGGAACTGGTTTGTGAAGATACTATAATATAACATTTCCATATAGCAAGTCTACTAAATGCCATTAAAATGTGTAAGTTTTAAATGAGAAATAAAGTTAATATTTTTTTTACTACTTAGAAATTTAATGCTAATTACATTGTATCAGCTGTGTTTCAATCCCTAAATATTTAGGTAGTTAAGTTATATAAAGTTACAATTAATAAGATGTTGTTCCACCATAGATCCACCCCTTCTTCCCCTCCATGCCCCTCCAAACAGTTCCTGTGACTCCACAGGGATAGCTAAAACCAGTTTTCTGTGCAGTACACATTCAGGTTTGTTTATTCAGCTAAGTGATTGCTAGTATAAGTGACCTTAATACCTAACAGTGATTATAGTGATGTAATTTACAGATTGAATTTTAAGGGCAACTTGCAAAGGCAGGACAATTTCATACCAGTTATTCATTTGAGGAATATCTCTTTGTACTCATCATTACTCATCATTATATTGTGACTTTAATCTCTTCCTCTTTAAAACCAGTGATTGGAATAATCAGCATATCTCCATATAGATGTTTGCCATAAAAATATTGTACTTCTTCACCTTTTTATAGCACTCAGAGTTCTTAGAGGTCTTTTTCAACCTAAACGATACTATGATTCTGTGAATTTGTTGATCGTTGAACATATTCTCATTTCATTAAATTTCATAAATGTTTTTATCATTAAATTTCATTAAATAGATAAAAACACCATATAAGGAATATAAAGTTAGGCAGTTTACGCTGACATATTCTGAGTGGGATGCACTTTACCAGCCTTGGAGCCTTTGCCAATCTCAGCTGATTTTTCTAACCTATCAGTTATCATCTTAACTCAAATTCCTTTAATTTGACTTGTTGAAGGGCTGCCTGAATTTTGAGAGACTTCTGTGTGTATGCAGAATGAGACAAAAGTAAAAATGTAAACGGTACCATGAGAATGATTTGAATTAAAGAGACTAGAGATTCATAGGAGGTGCCTAGGGGTTCAGATATGCTCCATACAAATATTTGGATGAAAGATTAGTTCATTATTAGCAAAAGCTTAAACTTTCTTGACTGTTCTCTATTAAGATAAAGCTGAGCATATGCTGAGTTATACTAGCAAGTGCTGAGTTATACTGGCAAATGTCTTCTAAGGAGTGTTAAACTAAAATTTAATATACCTCTTGATTTTCCATTGATGAAAAGCTTATGGGCAGGAGCTTATTATTGGAGAATAAGTAGTGTGTGAAAGCTTTAGCTTTAAAACATGCAGCCTTGAAAAGTGGGGGAAATTGGGCTTTTCTTTCTTAAAAAAAGGTAGTGTTGATTGTCCTTAAAAATAATTTCCAAAAGCTAATTCCCATCATCCCTGAAGTGTGTAAAGGAATCCTCAAGGTAGGCTAATGCATTGCAGAAGGAGTAGACAATGATATCATTACTGCCTGGCACTTAGGGCTAAAGATTGGATCTTATCACTGCTTATGCAACCAAGGGAACTTGACAAACAAGATATTTTGTAGAGGATTCTTATGAAATAATACATTAGAACTACATATTATAGGGTTATCTGTTTACTACATAATGCAGAATTTAATTTATGATAATTTCATAACATTTCTGTAGCTCAGGGTAAACACTACTAATGTGTCTGTAAAGGGAGCACCAGCATTTGTGCCTGTCTAGGATAACGGCATCCATTTTCTCCTAAAAAATTTCCCATGGTTGCAATTACTTTTTTCCTATTGCCACAAAGTGCACAGGCAGCTATATATTTGGAAGATGATAGGATGAGAGAAGGGCAGTAATTTTCCTTCATTGCTTTAGCTGTTGTCTTGGAAATGAAAGAAGGATGGAGTCAGTCTCAAATAAGATGAAAAGACCTTTGATGGTATAACTGCCACGTTGTTGTCATTGTCTCCCAAAAGAGAGCTGCTGCTTCTCCTGCTGCTAAATTTCTGTCTTTCATGGCCTGATGCTCAGACAAAAGTAGCAAAGGAATATCACATAGGTGCTCCTTGTTCTGTGAATTTTTTCTCTGAAGATGAAAAAGGGTGAAAAATCCTGTCTCTTAATCAAGAAAGCCAAGGCAGTGATGACCATGATGAGTTCCTGGTAAGAGTGTCACAATTTCAAATTCTTTGGATATTCTTCATAGTTGTCCTGTTCTTTTTTGGCAGAAATTTACTTGTTCAGGTCAGGTCAATCTTACATAGTTAAGAAATAAACCTGATAATTTTCCAGGGGACCTGGTTCTGGAAAGTTTGATCTAAATTTCTCCCAGGTATCTTTAAGAACTTAAGTAGTAAGTTAGGAGTCTGGCTGCCCCAGCCTCCATATTTGGTGATGGAGACAGTGGTATGACCAAGGTGTTTATTCATCCACTGGAACTGCCAGATGATCTCTGCAGAACACGTTGAAGCCCCTCATGTGACTGAGAGGAACTCCCAAAGACAGGTGAAATGAATTCAGGCTTTTGGGGATTTTGATTAATCAAATCTTACAGATGTTGACCAACCCTATTAATTCACATCTTTCTGGGCATAAGTGGTCAGGCTGACTAAGTATCTGGAAAAATTGTGTTGCTCATGGATTTTTTTTTAATGTGTGATCTGCCAGTATTTCAATTACATGTTGACTATGAAGGGAAAGAAAAGAGGAAATACAAAAGGTACTAAAGGAAGTAAACAAGGAAGAAACTTCTGGGGTGTTCTGATGAATCTGTATCTGTATTACTTTCCATGAGAGGGCTCTGACTAAATCTTCATTCATTAATGTTGTGTATTCTACTATTTGATGGAATTATAACACTCTGGAGACTGAGTTTTATGTAGACCTTCCAATAGCATCTAGGGAATGCTGAAATTCTGGAAAGCAAATTAAGGTTGCTAGCTACAGCAGTTTCAGAACAAGAAGGACTGTAATTGCACATTTTATTTTGGCTCATGACTTTTAAAAGAGCATAAAATAAGGATTCAACTTAAAATGAGTAAGTGTACAGTCAGAAATTCACCTGTTAAGGTTATTCAATAGTGTAGAACTAGACTATTTCTGAGCTGAGAGGTAATAGCTAAGATATTATTTCAGGGGTTTTTCTTCATTTGACATTTAAAAAACTGGCATTTATTTACCTTTTTATCTTTCTTTTTTATTCTTCATAGTTTATACGAAGTATGCTTTTGAAAAAAAACAAAAGAAAAATATCAAATTAATTTTTGAAATTTCCTGCCTTCTGAGATCTCAGTTGCTAGCATAGAAAAGTGCAAAAACTCTGCTGCAGTGACTATTAATGTGGTCCAGAGGGGATATTTTTTACAATGCATAGTTTTGCAATATTTTCCTTCTCTGTATATTTTTCTGAAGGGCAACACCTGAAAGTCATTACTGTTAAAATTCTGCAGAAAAAGGCAGTTTCTAGGATGCATTCAGTTATGCTGCTCTGGTCACACAACTCAGTTGTAGGCTCTATGACAAGACAGGAGGCAGGAAGAGAGGATAGCTGGCACTTTTCTTCTAACCTTACAGGGTCAAAACCCAGGTGTGAATAAAATTTATTATCCATAGGACATTGTGCTAATTACAGCTATTACAGCTATCCCACAGTGTAGCTAAACAGTGGGATTTCTCTCAGTAGTCCAGTGCTGTAGCTATTCTACCTCTCAGCAGCCCTCCTTAGGTCCCTGGTGCAGATGGGGCCTTGCACACTGGAGTATCACTGATTTATTATTCCTGCCAATTCTGCTCAATAAAATCCTAAACTAGGTTTAAAGCCTCAGACACACTGAAGGTATAAAGATAAAAATATTGTTTATATTCATAAACCAACCCTCCTTCTCTGCAATACGAGGAAAAGTTATATCCTTTAGAAAGCATAAAATGTGAATAAATATATGATAATTAACATTATTAAAAACTGTAACTACTTTATTTTTCTTTTATAGTTACAATAGATCAAATTTGTATACCACTTTTCAATTTGAACGATTAAAAAAGTCTACCAAAAATGTAATGCATGCTTTAAAAATACTACTGCTATTTAGGAGGGGCAGTATTCAGCTTTGGTTTTGAACTTTATTGTTATATAAAATGTGTAATTGAAACTGTAGGAAAATTTTTTGTTAGAGACAGTATATCTACCTGAGCTTGATTTTAATGAGGACATGAATATTGGAAGATCCTATTAGTTCTTAAAGAGCCTTTTAATGACAAGAAATCCTGACGCCCAGTTCTATGATATATGGGCAAGACAGTTCAGATTCAGATGAATATTTTTTTTCAATATAGAACTCAATCCAAATAAAAAGGTGGTATTGTAGGGAATGAGAGCAATCTTTCAAAAGGTAAGGGATGTTGCTGCTCTTGATCTTGAAAGGCAGGGAAATAGGGAAATTTAGGAAATATCTCACAGGTTTTATTTAAAGAACTCAGGGCAGTCTTTAGCAGCATTATACCTTGAAATTGTACATATCTAGAAGCATGTTTTTGTATGGCTTCCACTAATATCTAATTTGCTTTCTAAATGTACTTTGCATTGTTTCTATGATGTTTGCAGTGATGGATATTAATTCAACAGTGGCTGCTGTCCATGGTAGTACTCTTTTCTTGTTCTTAATGAAGAGCTCATTCAGCTGTTATCTGAAAGTTTTGTTGTAGTGTGAAAAACATTGGATATAAGCGTGAGGACTCTTTTCACTTAATTAATACCTGGGAGCCCAAACTGTCCCCTTGCTCTTTTCTGTAACAGCCAGCATCTGTAACCTATAAAAATCCAGTTGCAGTTTTCCATAGCTCTTTCATGACGTTCAAGCTCTGCATTATTTTCACACTTTCTCAGTGTGAAGTTTTTAAAGCCCAGCAGTGCTGAAAAGTCCTTGGTGTGAGACCCAGGCTTGTCTCCAGACTCCCTGCAACTAAAGGATATTCTCCAACCTTGCCAAAGATTGTCCTCTGGGGTATGAAAGACATGCAGAAGAAAATGTTGAGCCTAAAATGTGAAACCAGGCAAAACTGTCCATTTGACAGACATATCTTTGTCTGTATGAAGGCAATATCAGAGACCAGTGTGGTTTGAAGATATGGAATTAATATGGAAAATAACCCCCATATTGAAACTAGTAATTTTTTTCAGCAAGGACATTCTTCTAAACTTGGAAAGAGTTACTTTGGCAGACATGCACATGTAGATGTATGTATGTCATTAAGGGTGAAATATGAACTGTATGGGGTAAAGGGTGCTGTTTCAGCTGCACTGATGAGGATTTATAGTTTGCATGGTAAGTCTTAGATTTTAAATTGAAAATAAGACAGCTATATGTAATATCTAATATTGATTTAGAAAATAAAGTTATACCAAACACCAAAATCGCTTGATTATAATGCCGGCATTACTGATAAATTTGAAATGGTTCTAATAATGGTTTTCAATCTGTGTAAAATAACTTCAAGCTATAAAATTCTGCAATTTAGGGATAGGATAATGATCAGACATGGCATTAGGGCTCCTACAAAGTATGTATGGAGATGCATTTAATTTTATATACATGCTTTGTGCATTTCTTTATCATAAATGACAGAAGGTTGTTTCGAGATGTCTTAGCCACAGAATTATATGGAATAGGCAAACTGATTATGTTATATCAGTCACTTGCTGCAGTATGAGAATACTGACTCTGAATAGCTATCAGCAGAAGTGGAATATTCAGTTAGAAGCTAGCACTTGGATATCAGACAGAGCAAGACGGAAGCTACAGCAAGACTTAAAACCCTTAAGTGCAGAATTCAATACTGGATTATCTACTTTTCTTCCTCTGCATATGCTTTCCAGGCAATGCCCTCTCTTCTGCTCCTCAAAGAGGAAAAAATCTTGCAATATTCATATTGATTTATAGTGACAAATCAGACACTCTGTACAACACTAAGGAAAATTATAATCATGCTCTAGATATTATTTATATAGATATTGATAAATCTATTTAGCACAGTTATCTTCAAAGTATATTACGGAAAAGTTGAATAATGTACTCTTATGCCAGGTTTCTGTATATAAAACAGTTTTTCAAAAATTGATCCCCATTAACATGATGTGGTAAAGCTGTGAAACTGAGACATAGTTTTAGTCTTTGAATCTAAGAATTGGAGATGAAATATGTGCAGCATTAAAAATATGAAATATGTGCAGTATTATAAGCATTAAGTGAAAGCTACTTGAATATGTGTCTCAGGGCATAGGGGAATGGTGTTTCAGACTGCTGGCACTATCCATCATTATAATAGTATTTTTTACACTTGCACTGGGTAGATTGACTCAGAGGAGAAAAGTGGCTTTAGTGGTCACCTCAGGTTTTTATGTATTTTTTACAGATGTCTGGATTTTGTAGAAGTTTATGGATTTCTGTAGGTCACTAAAATAACAAGTGCAGGATGTTCAGCAGCTCCCCTTATTTATTTCACACTTCTGGAAGAAAAATGACAGATTTAAATTTCACCTTTTCCTCTCATAGCAAAAAGGAAATAAAGAGCATTCACTAGTGTAATTCTTAGACAACTATCCTGCTGGTGGTGTTGTAGTGGTGAGAAAAAGTGGTAAATTTCACCTGATTGAAAGCACTTGGTTGAGTTCAGTTCAATGAACTTTTTTGATAACTGAACTCAAAATTTTCATTCATGTTATTTCATTTTTTTCCCTTACAATGTCAAAGTTTATGCATTTATGTAGAAATATGCCTTTCAAAATGTTTCCAAATCAATAAAATAAAAAAAAGGTGTAATAAGACTGTGTTTTATCACAAATAACAATATTAAATGAATTTATGTGTGCCTATGACTTGATTTTGCTTTTAGGGACTGCTACAGTTCAATTGGCCTTGATTCTCTTCTTCATTGACGACAAAGATATTCAAGACTTATGGACATTGAACAAATGAATATAAATGTGTGTTTTTGGTTTTGTTTTTTTAAATGAGATAGATTTCTACTACTTTTGTGTGAAACTGAAAATTTATGAAAGCTTTGAAGGCTGTCTTCTATAAAGCTAATCAAAACCACAACTGGTCAGTGTTCCTTTTGGCAGACAGATTTGTTACATTTGCTCAATCTGTGCTTAAAGTAGAGAATATGCTGTGGAGAGGAAGCCACGCACAAGAGTCTAGCTTTATTTTACAATGTAAATTATATGGGAGTGCACAAGATTTTGTTTTAAAACAACATTGGAAGCAAGGAGCTGGCTTCCTTCAGTAAGTTTTGTTTTGATATTGTAGTAGAATGATTCATTACAGCAAAAAGCAGGACTGAGAATCCTCACGCTAAAATTATTTGTGACTGTGGAAAACTCCTTGTTTCAGAAAGAGAATCCTTGTCTGGACAAGGCAGAACAACTATCCTGCTGAAAACTGGGCCTGCCACAGATGCTTGTTAAAGACTAGGGAAAAGCTGTTCTCAGAGTTTGTGTTGGCACACAAATAGGGTAGTCTCTTAACATCTGCATTAGCTGTCCTGAGATACAGAAGGCCCTTCGGTTAAGCACAGGTATATCTTGTTCCTCACTATCAGGGCATGTGGAAGGGAAATGATCTGTAATTCTCGCAGCAAAACAAACTTTTCTGTTAGCCATCCACTTGGTTGCTACCCAAGGTATTATTGCCTTTATATTCAAGGAAGTTACTGTTACGAAGGCTGCTTATGCTAGGCCAAACAGCTTTATCAGTGATAATCCCTTCCCTTTGATTTGAGTAATAAACACTAATCCTGCCAGGCACTTTGAGTTGATTCTTCAAGCAAACATATTAACGCAGCAAACAAAAGGGTTAGGTGTGCTCTTGAGGGGGCAATGCCAAAGGACTCCTGAGAACTAACAGCATTTAGATGTAATAGATGTGCTGCTGACAAGTAAAAATCAATAGCTGAGGATGAGGCTTGAAGTCATAGGATGCACATTATTGATTCAAACTCTCTCCCTTTTCTTGCTCTGATTTTAATCTGATTTCCCAGCCTTTCTTTCAGTAAGCCTAATCGGCTCTCCCAGCACAGTTCCACAGTGCATTGCAGGTTACAGTGACCTGGACAAACTCTGTTTACTGAGGAAGAGGCTGCCTGTACCCACGAGAGGTGCACTGCGTGTGGTGTGCAAGGTCTGGGCTCAGATCTGGCAGTGTCTGAAGGAGCGATACAGCACAGGGCAATAGCTGAGTGCTGGGTTGTGTGGAAGTAGCTACAAATGGAGGAAGGCTGGAAGAAGCAGGGCTGGTGGATAGTGCAAGTATCAAATAAGGCTTACCAAACCTGTCAACATCTTCCTGTTTGTAGCTCTAAGTTAGCTGGGAATGAAAAAGCACATTTTAATGTGGTGCTTGGATATTTCTTGATAGATTTGTTCTTAACTTAAACTCTTAAATACTGTCTTACACTTGGGGTTGATTTCACATTCCCTAAAGATATTCAATGTTATTTGCTTTGAGAAATATTAGAAAGAAACTCTTATATTGCCTTTTCTAGACAGAAATAGTAGAGGACCTTCTACTTTGTTTCTGAAATGGTTGCGCAGAGCTAGAGTAGCTCCTGGAAAAAGAATTATGATCTGTGAGGATTCCTCTGCCGTTTTCTTCTGTGTAGCATAAACAGCTAATTAGAATTACTATTTTTTTCATTAAGAAAGAGGTCTCTCTTGATTTCATGCTTATGAACTATTAAGCATAGTTAATATTGACAACAGTGCATGTAGTCTGTCAACAATAAAAGGAAGAAGAGATATTCAGAATAAAATGTATTACTTGCTTCATAGATATCACATGCTATTGACAGAAGTATAACGATTCATTACAGTGAATGTAGTAGTTTCTCAGTAACTATCTGCCTTGTGATAAAGGGTGAGTAGGAATCATCAACAAAGTCACAATAAGAGTCCTCAAAACAGATTAGTTATTGTAAAGTGTCAATACAGTTGACCCATGTGTTGTTTTGTTTTGAGCATACAAACAAGCGAGCAGGACCCTTTTTAAGCTGAATTGTTCTTAAGATTGCAGATGATGTGAAGATGAAGTAAAGACTGGGTGAAGTCCTAAAAAATATCTATTCTTAATTTGCATCACTCAGAAAGAATTTAATGTATAAGTTTCTGTCAACATTAACCTTCATTAAGTCTTCAGTTTTCCATGATTCAGAAGGTCACAGGGTTGCTGTTTCACTACTGAGTTAAACCCGTGCCGTGGAGACAGATGTTCCTGGGAGGTGAAACAAAAGTTTGCCTCTGTTGTTAATTTGAGTGCAGTTCTTTGAAGCCTGCTGAGCCAGTGCCTAATTAAACTGCACACATGCTCCAAACAAATGAAAAAGTAATGCTGTTCCTTACAGATAACATTTAAGGTGACAATTTCTTCTCAAGTGAAGTCTACTTGGGGAAATCAATTCACTGCTGAAGCAGAAACTCTTTCCATAATACTTCATTATGTGAAGGCATTACTATAGCCCATTCAGTATAGGAGAGCTCATGCTGTTTGGAGATCTCAGCTGTATCTAGTCAGAGCTGTGGGACAAGTGCAGTTTCAGTCTCATTTCTTTAATTTGAAGCCATAGCTATAGTCCTTGTCTGCAGTAACATTATTCTGAGAGTGATGACTGGTTGTGCTACACGTAGAGCAGAAATCTCTTATGAAATGTTTGGATGCTGTAGGCTAGTGAGTGGTTTGGAACTGAAAATTCCTGAAGTGCTCCTTCCTGACTCCTCTAATTACATCTAGCTGTATTCATTTGTTCTGTTTTCAATTAAGCCACACACTTTGTGTCTTGGTTTTCTCATGGCAGTACCTACCAGGAAAGCTGTTGTTCCAAGCTCAGTTCTGTATTTTTAAACATGCATTATAGTAATTAGGATATACTTTGAGACAAAGAGAGAGGGCAAGGGAAACCAGCTATGATGCTCCACTGACCAGTGCTAGATGCTATTTTTTAAAGGTTTCTGTTCCTCCTATGATGTTAATCATTCTTTTTTCTCCACACCTAAAACACATGTGAGGGTGGTTTTCTGTCTGTGAAAAGAAGCTGAGGTTACAAATAACTATTGGTGTCTCACAAGGATGATCACAATAGTTTTATGATCAATAAGGATACACCTTTGTACTGATGTGCAGTTTCACCAACATCAACAGAACTCCTCAAAGACATGAAGGATCTCTGCACTGAGCTCCAGCCCCTTTGCAGTGTCAAAGCCTTAAAAACAGCAAGTAGGAAGCAGGTCACCTAGTATAACTCCTAGGAGAGCAGAAAGAAAGGGAATTTACAAAACCATAGAGGGAGAATTCAATATACAAAATGTCTATTTGAGACTAGAAGGAGTGGGAGTGTAATGCTTTTCTCACCTCAAGAAATCTCCAAGATTTCTGTGTCTTCCTTATTCCATAGTGGCATCTGCGCAAGAGCTGTTTGAGGTTGCTGGTGAGAAAATAAAACCAGTCTATTGTTCTTAATAGGTGTGATTAGGCCACTCACCTGAGACAATAGATACCTTTGTTCAGATCTCTACTCCAGGATGAAAATCTTAGTCTGCTGAGTAATGTGTATTGATAATAATTGACCATCCTGGAATAAATAAGAATCATGCATTTTCTTTGGACTCAGTTGGAAAAATTTTTGTCATACCAGGGCTTTTTATTGGAAAGCTTTGGCTTTCATGAAACCAACTAAAAATAATAAAGTCCTGAGTAACTTTTGGGGTTTAGTTTTTTTCCTCAAAGTTGTTGCTCTGTCACTGTAATGACCAGTCAAAAGCATCTGAATTATAGCACTTCATTTTTGCTGAATTTAAGAGTTTTATATTATTTTTAGGAATATTTTTAGACATCTGCTAATTTTGTGTGCACTGTCAGGTGCAAAAGGCCATAACAGTTCCATGTGTGAATACCTTAGGGGAATCATTCTTCTGCCTTTACTCTGAGATAATTTTTGATACACTGATCTCTTGGTGGCCTGAAACATTTACTGAATCAAAACAATTAACCTGAGCATTAATTACATTATGATCTGTTTCTCTCAAAGTCAGACCAGAGGAGTTTCCATGGAGCTAAGATTTTTAACAGAATCAAAATAAGAAGAGTAACTACATGCTAATGGGAGGAAAGGAAGGCTTCTGCTTAGAATAATGGATTGTTAATGTAGTGATGTATGGTGAAAGAGATGACTTACCGAAGTACAAAAAAATTCCATTAGATTCTAACCTCCTTTGTTCAAAACTTCAGTTAAAGAACAGCATGTAGAAGTCACTGTCACTTCCTGAGTCACGCCTTAGATCAGAAACATTTGCAGAAGCCACCTGCTTTGTGGAAGTCAAGTATGCAGCATGTATAAGTCTGAGGAATGACTCATGGGAATGATACAGAAAATGGGTTGGTCTTTCTGAGCTCTGAATACCTAACTTTTATACATTGCCAGATTGTTAAAAGCTTAGAGAAACTGAAGAAATAAACTAATTTCTGGAAGAGGCTGGGGAGAAAAGAAGTGAAGATAGATGCACATTATAAACGTGACAAATTATTTTTCTTTGTTGGGTTCCTCTCCTATGGGGGCTTATAAAAGGAAACTTGGTGAAGTTCACTGAATAAATTATTTATTATTAATTGAAGAACTATGGTGATTAGGTAAACAAAGTCTGTGATCCTTTTGCCTTGGGAGAGAGACACGAAACACATCCTTTCCCCTCCATTGTCACAGTTAGCGTGCTTTAAATTTCTATTAAAAAACCCCAAATAAATCTTACAAATTAATTAGTTTATCGATAAAGGAAACACTACATTGTCAATATCAAGTTTGCATTAGGAAAAAAGGCATCCATTTTCTTAGCATCTTCAAACTATCTCATTTCTTCCCCTCATCTGATGGCCCCTTCCAGTTAAGTGAAACTAAAAATCAACAAATTTATCTGAATGGAGGACCCTGGTGTTATTTTCTTATTGGTGTAATGGTCCTTACCTATTTTTCTGGCCTAAGTAGAATCAGAGAATAATACCAGGCCTATATTTCAAAACATGAAGCTATTTATAGGATGTGGAGGTATTGACTGCATGTTTCTCTCCAAGCCTGGAAGTATAACAAGTATGACAGAAATTGATTTTTCATTTGTAATGAGTGTATCTTAGGACTTTAACATGGAATAAACATAGGCAGAGTAAGAAAGAGAGCACAACTATAAACTGGTCTTTGTTTTCTGAACTGCAGGTAATGGAACATTGATTGGAGCATCTGCAAATGTTGTTTGTGCTGGAATTGCTGAACAGCATGGTTATGGCTTCTCTTTCATGGAGTTTTTCAGGTACAATTTTAAACTTCTCATATTCAATCTGACTTTTTTTATCTCTCTCTAGGAAAACAATGAATCTTCTAAGGAGAAAAATCTATACAAATGGTCTATGAAATGGACTTGTGTTTCTAATTTGATTTTGGCAACTGAAATGCAGGTGGAAGGCAGATCACTTTATTTTTGTGTAATGTTGATAGAATGCATGAAGCTGGTGGGAGCACAGTGGAACACCAGGAGAAACAAAACCTCTGAAATTCCTGCTTTGATCACCCTCAATCTTCAGCTCTGTGGAAATTGTAAATTGTTGCTTTATTTTAAAATGCAGTTTAAATCTAATTTCTCATCTGCACATTTCCATGGATGTTCTAACATCAGGAGAAACTGGAATTTGCTAGTTTAGACTGAGTTGATTTTTACTTCATGATCCCACAAACAGACTATTTACTCAAAAGTAATTACTGCTTTTGACCAGCTGCTTAGGAAATATGAATGAAAGTGTGATGAGCAGCCAGTAATAACTCATATTGATGCTTTATAATATTTAAGCAATAATTAATAGATTTTTCTATCAGTGGAGCTTTCTTTGCAGGTCATTCAGCAGCAGGTTTTTAAGGCACCAGGTGTATTTGCTGCATACAAGAATTTAGTATTTTTTCAAATACTTCCAGTTTTTGAGACTGTGGTTGAAAGATGTAAATGGAAGCTGGAAAACTGAGGATGAAACACAAAATTCAAGTTTAAAGTGTAGTTGATTTAGCTAAAACATAATTTGTTGCTTCTTTCTTCTGCATCTTTAGGGCAAAGGATACTCAAGCTCACACCAATTTTTTTTTTTTCTTTACTGTCTTTACATTGTTTATTATAGTTTCTCAGCTCTATCAGCTTTCTTCTAAACTGATTGCCTCAAAGCCCTCAAACATGTGCTATTAATATGATTACTCATACTGGATTTTCTGGAGCCAAGCTAATGATAAGCCTAAAAAGAAAGGTGGTCCAAAGTACTGTTGCTAAAGTCCTAGCTACGAGGATGTGCTATTCATAGCACAGTTTAGCGCTTCGCCCACAGTCTTCTGATGATATGTTTTAGAAAGGCAGATGCCTATCAAATCAAAATCTTGGTTGTCAGGATCTTTGAGAGTGCAGAACAATCTTATGTAGTACATTGTAATAACTAACAGATTTCCTGGAAGCCAAGCCCTTGCACAAAAAAAAAAAAGGTGATGCAGTAATACTGGGCTTGTGGATGGTACTGTTCATTTTTCACAGATTTTGACCTTGGCATTTGGAGATTTAAATTGTATGTAGCATAAACAGTGTGTCTTCTATGTAGATTTTGTAATTAAATGTTCTTAAAATTTCTATGAGACTGACTGAAGAAAACAAAGATGTAAAGCCTGGCTAACCTCTTCAGCAGTGTTTACTGGAGTGTATTCTCTGGTAAGACTGATGACAGTAGACAGATGTTCTGAAATTGTCTTCTATACATATGCTTTTGGTAGACACAATTACTGGGAAAGACTGTAGCTACCTTGAACAAAGATGTGAGAACAGAATCCATAGTGATCTCAGGGAGATAACAATGGATATTAATTAGCAGAAAGAACATAAAACCCCACTTTTTCTGGCTACCTTTTAATCACTGAACAGGCAGATCATGAACTTCTTCACCATTTGTGTTAGGAAAATATTTGTTTCTGTCAAATATTCACAAACTGAAATATGTTAAGTCTTCTCCTGGCATCAAGAGGGGTTTTGTATATCCCTTGAGGATTTTGGTTTTGCTTTCTTTCATTTATGAAGGTTGGCTCAAAGTAAAAAGTGAAATTTCTTCATTTCTTCCCTGTTTGCCCAGGATGACTCAATAGGTTTCATATCCCCACTGAAGGGTCCTCTGCAGTGCTTCTCCCAGCAGAAACACAGATTTTTACTCTCTCATCTTCTGTGAGTCACCAGAGAAAAATCATAGATACCTTGTGTGGGGAGATGATGACCCTCTGCTGGCTGACTTTTGTTAAGACATCTTTCTATCAGCCTGAGCTGGTGTTCTGCCCTTCCCAAGTGTCTCTGTACAGGAAACCCATGCTGCGTCTGTCTCAAGTGGTGCCTAGTGTCATACAGCAGAGTACTCTGCTTCCAAAACATTTCCTTCCTAGCTGCATGTTAAGCCAAACATGAAAATGTGTTTAAGGGGGGGCTTTGCTACAAGCAGAATTTTTGAAAGCCATGTTTTGACACAGTGGTCTGTAATAGGAATTCCAAACGGGGTTGATAAGCATGTCTGTACAGAGGGGGAGATTCTGTGGAAGCTGTGGGTTCCTCATGGTGAGAGGCACCATGACGACTCTCTGTGGTGGGAGAGAAAAAGGCAAGAAGCAGGTTCCTTGCTCTGTAGGAGGGTTTATGGGCTCATGACCTTTCCTCTGTGTGTCTGTGCAGTGGCACTTGGTGTGGTTTGAGGTTCCTCTTCACTATTTAAGAAGTTTCAGAGGCATCCCAACAGATGTGTCATGCAATGCTATTCTGCTGCCCAGCCAGAGCCAGAGGTGGCCAGGTGTGATAACTTTCCTAGAATGCTGAGGTCTTACCAGCGTAATGTGCTTCTCTCTGGAGTACCTTCCTCAGAAGAAATCCTGTGCTGGGGAGGTGCATGACTGTACGACCATGAGTGCTATAGTTGTTCAGAAATCTCTCTAGACTCCTGGGGAAACCTCCCCATCAAAACAGCAACTAATTGTTTCATTCCCTAGATCAAGAGTCCTACTGCCTCAAGGACCTGGTCCTCCACAGATGGATGTAAGGGGAAGACAGGTCTGGTGTCCCTTTCTTATCATCCAAGCAACTCAGGCCCATGTGCTGAAAGTGCTGTGCCTGTAAGATGGTTTCAGTAGGATGGCATTTAGGTGGGAAAGATTATACTGAGAAAGAAGAGAGAAAGGAAGAGGGCTCCCTCTCTGTGTTGATGCACCTTAAAGCAGCCTGGTGTTCAGAATACACTGATGGTTGAGGAGATACCAGGTCATATCCATGCATGCTTGGCTGTGAATGTTCTGGCAAGTGTCACCAAATGTTTTACCCAGAATGCATTCAGATCTTGTTCCATTCTCTGACATTACCCATCAACACATGTAAATCCTTTTCAGTCTGAACAGCACTCACAAGGAAAAGATCAAGATTGCCTGTGAGAAAAGATCTTTTGGTTGCCATGAATTCTACTTGCCGTTTCCAGATCTTGTGAGCTTTTTTGATTATTCATTATGTTCCACTGAAATAAAAAGATGGACATGTCATTTAGAATATACAATAGTGTAATAAGTTTAATTTATTACCATGAAAATATTCTTATCTTTGAATCTGTTAGACATGGTGGTAGAAAAATAAAAATGATCTCCTACTGGTTTATCAGCAGCAAAGGGAAGAACTAGGGACATATGAGCCTCATTGTATGGAGAAAGGACCTGCTGACAAAGCATGTGGAAAAGACAGAAGTTCTCAGTGTGATCAGCAGCATGAAGTCTTGCTAGAGACCAGTCACTAATGCTGTTCCCCAGGCTTCTTGTGAGCCCAGTAGTGCTGCCTTCCAAGCTCAGCCACTTAGAGATTCAGCTTTTAACTGGACTCAGAAATCTGAAGGCAAATAATGAGTGACTGCCACTGGATGATTCATTTGGAATAACTCAAATTCAAATGGAAAGAAAGCAATATTATGACAAAAACAAAATTGAAAGTCATAAGAAAAGCAAGCTCAGAATAATAATTTCCTTAAGGATGCTCTTGCATTTTTGAAATCAGTAAAGCCAACTTATGCTCTTGTTCCATTTTGAAAATTTCCTCATCAAACTGTATTTATGTGTTTTATGTTTCTTCCTCCAAAAAATATGTTAGATACACCCTGTGATTTCCTTATCCTTCTGGTAATTTAGAAGGCCAGAGCTGAACATGGTATTCCAGCCACAGTCCTCTTATTTTTTCACATTTAAAAAAGATACGATTTAATACGGAATGTGGAACTATTTGCCTTTTCTTTGTTAATTTAGGCAATATCAAACTCCTGTTCAATTTGCTATTTCAGTGTAAATCCAAGTCTCTTTCAGTTTTCATGTTACTTACATGAGTGTGATTATATCTATTTTCCCCTCAAATTCTTATACTTTTCCTATACTTTGGACACAAAGACAAATATTTAAGTGGTAGAAATAGAAAAAATTTTGAGTCCATGGGGCTTGGGAAGGGAGGTAGAGAGCAGTGGGATATTTGCTGTGGTCAAGAGTAAACATTAGAACAAGCAAACATCAGATCAAACAAATGATGATTATGTCTCTAGAGAGAAATGCAACTATTTTCATAGTCTTGACCCTGTAGAAAACATCAGATATGTTAATAATATGAAGGTAATGGCTCAGAGACAGCCTTTATGAGTAAGCAGAAGGCAGGAAAAGAAAGTATTCCTATTATGATTTTAGTATAGTTATCAAAGAAATATTACACATAAATAAGAGTTTAATATAAAGGAAAACCCCAAATCTAGGAGAGTACCTTTGTCTTGGCAAATGGTCCGATAAAGAAATTGTAGTCTTGTTGCCTGGATGAATTCTATGGGTTAACATAATGATTTTATATAAATTCAGACTGTAAAATAATCAACAGACCTTTATTTTTTTTCAAGGAATAAGATAAATAACATTGCAGATGTCTCTTTTAGTCTAGATGCTTAATTTCATGATAGTTTCAAAATTTTTAATAACATATGTCTGATATTGTTTTTTGCAATATAGCATTCTCCTAGGTCAGACCACCCTGTGAAACATGAAAATGATGCACAGAAATCCTTATGTAACCAATAAAAAATTTTATACCAACACCATAACATAGAAGTTCTCATTGCTGTAAGGGCTTTAATAACCTTTTATTACTTGCTTATACAATTTACAACTTGACTTTAATTTTCTTTGTAAGATAGGCATTTATAATCTTATAAAGATACACAGTATTTCAAATATCAACTAGCTTATGGTCCTTCATCCTATTGTAATTCAATATCAATCACCCCTCTGTGTCTATGATGTGTGATGTCAATAGAAAAATTAATTACAGATAAATGATTAATAAATGATATTTTTCTGTCATTGCCTTCCTTTCATACGCCCTCTACAGAGCTGAATTAATATTCTCTGTCTTCTCTGGGAATAAGAATAATTTTTAAGTGTCAAAAATATTGGTTTCTGATAATAGCCTAGGAAAAAAATTGGTTTTATCATAGGATTTTTTTTGGTGAGGTATTCACAGCAAAAATATTATCAGTAGGATATGCTATTTATCTATTTTTGAGAGCACTCAGATGCAAAGACTGTGAAAGAGTACTTCCCATGAGAACTGTCATTCATGTACATGGGAGGACAAATGTGATGTTCTTTGCTACCTCCTGTGTATCCTGTTTACACAATGTACAGAAAGTAACTATTTTTAAAAACATTGGACCCTGTAAAGCCATATAAATGTCTCTACTGGATTATGTGTTAGACGGCTGTAGTCCTTTTAATTCCTGATAATTTTGTGTCTTTTTCTCATATTTTCTTGCTATTAACACAAGTCTATGCCCCAAATATGCCATCTCTCTTTTAAAGTTGATTTTGGTCAGAATATAACCAACCCTACGTTTTGGTTATGAGTTTTGGCAATGGAGACTTTGGTTGAGCAATGTGGTATCAAAATACCCAAACTTAACTCACTTGTGGGCTTTCTGATCAACTGCGCAGCTCCATAAGATATAATTTGGAGATGTTCAAAGCACATAGGGAAGATTCTGTGAACTGCTGAGAAATGGTTTAACAATTATGATGCAACAATTATCTCAATCTCACTTCCCACTACTCTTCTGATGAATATGGAAAACTAAGTGGTTATGGGTTAAATGTTGATTAACATTATAACAGAGTTCTGTTCAAATAAGTGCAAATATAACACTTGAGTAAAGCACTGTCAAAAACATACATAAATACATGGACAATGTTGAGTTTTTCACAACTTTTCATTAATGAAATTCTTAATTATCCTTAAAAATCTGTATCTCTTAGGTTTACTAAAACTTGTTTCTTTGTATGTGTAAGAAAAATATTAGAAGGGTTTTTAGTAGCTCATTTTAATAATAAATTTCAAATGCAATTGCCTATGAAAATCTGTATCAGATTTAGGGAACTGAGTCTAACAAATGTAATCTAGATTTTAGCATCCTATACACTGTTATGACAGAAAGGGCAAAAACTATAAACGACTTTCAGCTGATAACTCAGTAGAAAGTTTGTACATTATTAATCTTAAATTCTTAGATACTGAATTGGCTTTCTTAAGGAAAGTTCCAGTTTTCTTTGAGCTATCCAACAGCACTCATTGCAATATTTTAAAGCATCAGTGTTGATCTAATGACTGCTCTCAAACAAACATTATATTGACATCTGTGGTAGTTGAATAAAATAAATGCTTCTTATTTTAAGTATTTGTGTGGCTTCCATCAAACCCCATGAAAGTAAGTATTCCTGCAACAGTGGTGCACACCATTTTAAGAATATTTACTGAGTTATGGGTGGTTTGGTTTTTTTAATATTTCTTCTGATTTAATTAGGGTCTGCAAACAGTATATGTGGAAATGTGAATGAATATGGATTTACTTTTTTTATTTTTAGGAAAAAGGGTGAAAAGTAGTATTTTGAGCCTTTAAGTATGAGGACATTGCCTTTTCCAATTTGAAACATGACTTATTCTTTACTGTGAAGTTTTCATGGAGCTTAAAATGTTCCTGTGTCTTCTGAGTAGGACTAATAACTTTGAATTATTTGGCCTGCAGACATACAAGTATTACTTTTTTCCTTCTCTTATTGCTGTGAAGTCTTTTGGACTAGCTTTTAGTTTCCAGTAAAGAAAGATGGGATTTAAATACTTGTCGTGTCACTCACCATAGAATAAGGCAATGTGATTCAGGTATTAAAATTTCAGTATGGTTTTAGGCGTTAAATTCTGTGAAATGTGTGTGCTTCATCTTCAAAGATTTTGACAAAGGCCATTTAAAATGCAATTGCAATGATTCAGCGTTTCGTTGGGCTCCATAGGAAGCAGTAATCCTTCAGACGTATCACTTGAAAATTATGGGGTAAGGTCATAGAAGTTGTATTTAATCATAGGATCATAGAAAAAAAAAAATAGAAAGATTCAGATTGGAAGAGATCCTCCTCTTTCCATAGAGCCACAGAGACTGTTGTCTGCCTTTGTTGATGGGCTTCCCGTGGGCTCACATGAAGGTCATCACTCCAGAGCCTTCCTCACTGAGCTGCTCCCTGGTTGCTCTATCCCCAGATGTTGTTGTTGCAGGGGCTTTTCTTCCTCCTGGGCAAGATTTACCATTTGTCCTTGCTGAAGTTTAAAAAGTTCTGGTTTTCTGGATGCTTCCTTTTGTCCAAGTCCTGCAGGATAGTGGAATTACCCTCCACTTTCTCAACCAATGTGAGATTATAGTCTAGTAATTCCAGTGTATTTTTGCACAACAGTTTTGGTATCATAATATCCACTAGCAGTATTCAAAACGGTGCCAATGCATGAAAAAAAACAAACCCACAAACCTGTTTGCAAGTATCTATTTGTGTTGAAATGACAAATTTAATTCAGTCTCATGTGTAACTCTTCTCACTTGATCTTCTGTGTTGATCTCATTGAAAATTAAATAAACCCAAACCCTAAATAAATATACCTCAAACGATTTTTAAGAGATAGATCTGACTACAAAATGTTGATATCAGTTAATCAGGTGAGGTTTTGAGCAAGGTAACAAATAATAGTAAAATGTGATATATGCAACAATATTACATAGTTTAAAGTATATAGATGAAAAAAAATAAAATGTTCAATTTGTATAATACTTCTCATTCAAAACATTATTAATTAAACACTGGTTCATAAACCCTTCATTTTCTAATCTTTCATAGTGAAGATTTAGAGATTGTTCAAAAAGTGATTATAAATTGTATCATTTCTGCATGTATGTATCCATGAAACACACAAAGAAGTTAAATTAAAATTTTATTGACTTACATTTTGAGTTCAGGTCTGTAACAGTCAAGAATTAATGATAGTACCGCAAGTGAATAAAATAAATGTAATCCCATATCATCCAGATATTTGACTGTAGAATTGTTATCAGATATTTAGATTCCATTTTTTAGACATGGAAAAAAGGCAGCAAGTTGCAGAGTAAACACAGATCATATCAATCTAAGAGCCAGATCTGTGAAGAAGTCTGGGTTTTTTGGTTATGTTTTGTTTTGTTTCGTATTTTATTTTTGGGTTTGTTTTGTTTTGTTTTTAATTTGCAAATCAGCGGTTCTTTGGAACTTAGAATCTTTGAATTAGAGTCTTAGAAACTTTCTGAATATTCAGAAATTCATAAATTTGAAAGGTTAAACTCAGGAGTATTAAAGTAAAAGTTCTAAAGAATGCTGGTCAGTCATACAAGTGAGTAATGAATATAATTCTAAAAGCTCTTCCCTAAATGTTGCATGGATGCCAACTACTCACATTTCTGGTGTATTTGCCAGTATACTTTTTTCTTCCTGGGCAATAATACATGTATATATAATATGCATTAAATTATCAATCCATTTCCTGTAGGTATTTTTAGTCTACTGGCACATATCACTAAATTAAGTAAGGAAAAGAAATAGCCACATGAAAATATAGTACAGAAAGAAAAACTGGTTTGGATTACACTGAAAACAGATGAGAATTTAATTTTTCTTGTTAAGTTGAAAAGCAAGATACTGATCCTTTTATTCTGAAAAGCATATTTGCATCCAGTATGGATGGAAGAATTAGGTCTCTTACTTGGGAATGTATGATCACACTAGTGTTCCTACTAGATACACAGGTTATAGGAATGATCATATTTATAGAGTATGCTGTTAGAAATTGTATGCCATGGGTCTTATAAGTCACAAACTGTATAAAGCAATTTAACACTTTAAAGCAAATCAATGAACAACAAGGAGAGCAGTAAATGAAATATATATCTATATTTTCTTAACATGACCAAAAACCATTCTTAGTCACCTTTTACAAGTACAGGCTACCAACTAAATCAATATGTAACAACTTTCCAACAGCACTTGGAATCAAAATAATTTTAGGAGTAATGATTTCTAGATGTTTTTGACACTGTCAGAAAGCAGATGCTCTGCTGTGTTTGTGCAGTGCTACTCCTGTAGAAACTATTTTATGCAAAGAATTTCAAGGTATCTTGAATTATATCTTCCTTTGTGGAAGAAAAGTAATAAAATTCTCCCCCACTTCATCTATCAGATGCACCAGATATGTCATTTAGCTGATTCAACCTGTTAGGGTAAAAGTGATCTTTCAAGACTTCGTATTAATCTGTTGTATTTTACAGTGTTAATCTCCGCTGAAAAAATTTACCTAAGCATACCTGGAGAAAATTATATTCCAAGCTTTGTATTTAAAATACACAGGATGGATTTTTCTCTGTGTACATACTTATAGTGATATTAAGTGCAGAGGGAGTCTGGAATTCCTACACAGGTAAAATTTGGCAAGATAAACCCCTTTCTTTTCTGTTTCAGCCATGATTTTCTAATTTTACTTCACGATCAGGACAGATGGCAAGGGGAAACTAGAGAGCAGGAGGTTTCTTCCTATTAAAGAAACTAGGAGCTGTGCTGAGGCATTCTGGAAAGATGAAGGGACAGCCTTCATGCAGTCCTTCTTGAAAATGCTAGTTCTTTCTTTTTCCTGAGAGTAGAAAAGATAAGGGCATAACGACAGTGTAGTTTGGCTCCTCTTAAAAGGCACTAATATAAAGCATTTTGAAGAAATTTTATCACATTTTCTTAATAATATATTCATTTGCTTAGTTAACTTCTGGCCAATATTACCGACTTATAAATATGTAAAGGTTTTCTTTAAGTTCCTGCAGAATTAGTGATTTCTTTCTTCCTGTTCTGTCTTCTCCAATTGTCTGTGGTACTCCTGTTGCCAGAACTTATCCAGGTTCAATACAAGAAGAAAAGAAAATGCATTAGTATAATGAAATTTTTTGCTTATAGCAAACAAAAATGTTATATTGTTTTCATGGTAAACACTATGAACTTCTCTGGTTCCTATTTTGAGATGACTGGCCAGCTGCAAATCTAAAAAAGAAGAATAAAATTGTATTTTTTTTTGGGTTCTGCAAAAACTCCTTGACTTTACTAGAAGTGGCTTAGACATGTGTGTTGCAGAGGTGAGACTTCATGTCACTCGTGGGTCCTTGAACCTGAGACTCCCAGTTTGATAAATGGGTTGGTATGTGCTACGGTTTCCAATCTGGCATTTCTATCTTCATTTCCTTCTCATAGAAACTGGTGAAGGGAGAAGAGGAGAAGAGAGAGAAGGAAGGATGAGAGAGGCCATTGTGCACTGAGGCCTTATTTCAGGTTGAAGCTGGTACTTGGTAAGCCCATTTAGAGGCTCACACTACTCATGCTCTTGGAGCAAGGCTTTTTGTACTGCTTTGACACCCAGCTTCTTATTCTTCACTAGATGGTCACATGTCTTGACCATTTAGTCTATTGGCATTGTGTTAAAGTTCATGATTTTTTTCACATAGAGCTGAATATTGAAATGCATGAACTAAATCAGATGTGCATCAAGATAGAATGACTCCTGTAGTTACCTCACAGGTTATACCTCGCTCTATGCATTTGTGATTTAACATGCATAAGAGACCACTATAATTTTTATTAGAATACTCCTGAATAAAACTTTTATTTTTTTCCTAAAATGGAGATTTAAACCATATCTGTGAAGAAGTTAATTCTTGCCTTGGCTAATTTTTTTTTTAATCTTGTATTTCTTTAGACATTAGTTTCCATAGCTGACTTCTAGAATGTGAAGAAGAGATACAAGTTTTTCAAAATAAATTCCTCTTTTAAGTTGCTGAGCTATGGTGAACATTATGTAATCAAATATTGTAGTAAGAAAGAAATTATTAATTTATTTGTAGACTTTTTCTGTTTAGACTGCTCAAATATTTTTACTCTACTTTTTCTAATAATCTGTAAAGGGTAAAGAGGAGTTTTACTACACATAGGTGGGTGCAATAGGTTTTGGGAAAACTTTCACATAAATTTTTTAAAATGGGCAAAAAAATATTTTTATGAAAAATTTCTTGAAGTATCTCTAAAGTCCAGGATTTTATAGCACATATGATTTATGCTGAAAGGTGGGTTTGAAAATCAGAATGTCTGCTTCGAAGAGCAGTGTAGTGTTTCTTCAGTGTCTTTTTAAATAGCAGTCATGTACAAACTGGAAAAATGAATTACTAGAAAAATCTGCAGAAAACAACTTTTCACTGAGAGGTGAGGAAGTTTAAATAAAATAAGTTAAATAAAAACTCTTTCTTTGTTGACATATCTGGCCATGAGGATTCATATCTTACCACTACTAATATAGACTGAAATCATAGCTGAGAATATTCGCCTTTTCCAGCAAGCTTTTAAAAGGAAGTAAATTACCTCATTTTTCATTTCACTGCATTTAATTCCCACCAAATCCTCTAAAACTAGTTTGAGTGGTTCTGTATCTAAATGCACAGAGTTTCATGGTTAGATAAAAGATAAATTAAAATAGGTGCTATCAAGTTTTAGGGGTTTCTGGACTGAAAATAAAACGACTATGTAGTTGATTAAACTTCTACAGTAGAAGGCATGAGTTAATTTGTAGCCTTTTTTGCTTTTGCATTGAGGTAAATATGCTTTTGTTAAATGTTAAAAGGCACATACTGAAGGTCACATGTACCATTATGCTGTTAGGCTTGTCATGATTGTGATTTAAATTTCTTTTTTTAATGGAGCCTATTAAATCAGAAAGCAGTTAAAAGAGGTCAGTGCATTATTCTCCAAGATAATTCATCAATGCCAGCAGTGCTATCAAGAATGTGGGCCATGTGTCAGGAGCTATTGTGTCCATGTCTCTGCTCTGCTGTGGTCTAGCACTCATGTTACATTGCAGATCTTTAAATAAAAGGTTTGGTGGTGCCTTACCTGAACCATAAGTAAGTCTGTGTGAGAAGAAGAGAGTGTCTACAATCTCAATCTTGAGTGACCCCATTCTTATGGTCATACTGGCTGATATTACTACCTTGTTTTGCTGGCTAAAATTAGAGGTATTTTTCTGGCAAGAAGAAAATAGCACTGAAATGGTTTTTGCTGATTTCTTCCACCTCATCTTTGAGTTAACAATTGTGTTGAAATTCTTTTTATTACCATCTCAGTATATCCGGCTCATGGAAAAGGAAGTCTTTTGATGGATGAGGTGGTCAGCTGACCTGGGTGTTGTGTATATCTCCATGTCGTACAAGGGAGAAAACATCTAATGCAGAGTCGTAATCTTAGTTAGTGTTTTCAGAAAATATTTATTAAAATGAGATGTTTGCCGCATATGTGGGAAGCTACTGATACAATTTAAGTGACAGAAGTAAAACATGATAAAAAATGGAACAGATACATGAAAAAAAAAATACATGCTCCTATAAGTATAGTTTTCTAAAATGTGCAAGTTACTTCTGAAATCACATCAGCTGTTGTGCTCCCTTCACAGCTTTCTGTGGTTCAGCTAGTCCAGACTGGCTTTCTTTTTCACTGGAACTCTTCTGGATATGAGATAATCTTGGTTTGCCTGTAATTGGGGTACAAGTAATTTTCCCTCCATGCTGTTTGTTATTCTAGGACTCATCCATTTCATCTGCTTGATGCAACACTTCGGTGATGTACAAAACCCTTTTCTCTCCCTATAACTTTCTGGGAAAAAGTCCATTTTTGTTGGGGCCTTATAAGCAGTACTATCCAGTAGGTTAAAAGGTATTCTCACAGGCAACTAAACAATTTGGCTGTTGGTGTCTTGTTCCTTGGTCATGAGTGGTATCTGGCCCAAAAGTAGTTAATCATATTGAGATTAGCTGTGGGGTTGCAACGTGTGAGAGCTGTGTTTGCTGTCCTTCAGGCTGTCAGGTCACATGGCCATTTAAGCCAGTGCAAATAACCCATCCATAAAGAAGAAAAATATGAGCTAATAATAATCCTTCTAAATATTGCAAGTTTTCTGTCTAAAGACTTGTGCATGGGTCAGGATTTGCTGACAGCGTTCTTATCTTTTTACATCAATTTCGCATCTGTTGGCATTTAATGACTTTACATGCTTTAGGCTTTTTCACCTATTTTTCTATTTCTCTGTCAGAAAGACTGGCTACTACACATGGTTCTCTTGAACTTACCACTTTTTTTTTATTCCTGCAGGCCTTTCTAGGGAGGTTCTAAATTGACTCCTTGTGCCTAAGTCCTCACCTTTTAAAAACCAAAAGCAGAAGCACTATCAAAACACTGTTGCTTAGTTTGTTAAATTTATGTGAAAATTTTCCTTATACAAGTGCAGGCTGAACTCTGAAAATTTAATTTCTCTCCCTGCTATCCAGAACCTTGCTTACTGATTTTTTTTCCCATTGTGACAGAGAAGTAATGTATCTTGAAGGGGATTCACTTTGAAATAGACTGAAATGCATTTTTGCTTCTCCTAGTGTAGCGAGAAGCTTTTTAATGGTGTAAAGTGTGCTTTTCTAAGCAAGAGCAGAGGTTTGACTGTAATGATAGTGATAAATGAAATGTTAAAAGAAAGGAGGTGTGCAATGTAGCTGTGGATAATCAAACCAGGAAGTGAGAAAATTGAGAACATTCCAAACCAGCAAAGGCCAAAACCCAGTAAGATTAAAAAAAACAACCCAACAACAACACAACCACAAAAACAACAAAAAAACCCACAAAAAGCAACAGAAGAATTGTTTTGCATTTCTTAAATACAGTATATCAGTGGGACTGTTTATAGTAGAGGCTATTTGCTGTAACCAGGAGAACAGTCAGATGCAGGTCTTTTCCTTTGCTTTTTCTGCTTTGGTGAGAGCTCACTGTTATCAGTGGTCTCTTTTATTTTAATTTGGAAGACTTTGGATTGTTGTTGATATTGATATTTCCATGTGCTATTTTCATTGATTATTGCAGCCAGCATGTGGTCATTATCATATTAATGAAATATAATATTTAAAGTATTTTCATAAATAAAATTAATGAGACTAAAATCAGTTTAGACAATGTCTCATTTTTAGACATATACCCATATGGATTATTTGGCTTAGTGGCTATTGTGATGAGAAACACAGTAGTATTCTCTTGGGTACATAATCAGTCACATTTTGTTACTTAAATGTTATATATTTTTAAAAACTGCTTTTATTTATCACATATATGGGAGTAAAGTAGGTTTTTTGGGATCTCTGAGCTTTCATTTTCAAGTTAAAGTTTACCACATACAAATTGTGCCTGTTTGACAAGAAAGGTTTTCTTTTTGAAGGTTTTGCAGTAATATGATTTTGACAGATTGATTGTGTAAGACTTCATGTTGCTCTAATAGCTTCTTTTTAATGGGAGAACTTTAATTGATGTCAGACTCAAAAGTTCAGTGACAGATAAACATCTTCTCTTAGTTAAGAGGTTAAAAATAATTGACACTTTTACATGCACAGAACAAACTGCCATAAAAATATTAATTTCTATGTCTATTCTGATAGGAAGAGATAGAAACAAGGTAAAAATAAGTGGTCAACTTTTCCATAAGTTTTGAGATAGTGGATAGGATTCTGTTAATAAATACAATAAACAACCATTACTGAAATAATTAAGAAAAGCATGGTAAGCTTGTCATTGTTACTCTTGCAGGTGGGGTGGAATTACAGGCTTTGAAACCTCTGTTTTCTGATTATGGAGAAATTTCAGAAATACTTTTCAGAAAAGTAGCTAATTTCTGAACTATTAGCATAGAAAAAAATATTAAATTTATTTTTAAAATGCAGATGACTATTAAAAACTCCACCCTTTACTCAAATACACTGCTACCTCATTTGTTCTGCTCATGCAGTTGTTCTGCTCTGCAGGCTGCTCTACCTGGTGTATATTGGGTCATCAGACACAGCACAAAAGTCTGCACACCAAACTCTTAAGTGTGAATTATATGATAGTATTTTAAAAGGGTTTAGCCTCATTAGAGGCTTTTTATGTCACCTTTGAGGCGAACCTTCACCACAGAGTTACAGATTTTTCCTATGATGGTGTTGCTCCAGTACCTTCTGCATTTTCCTCATAAAAAGCAAGACAACTGTTAGAAATAGGATAGTTGACTTGAAATATGACTCATCACACACGAGTCCATCTTTGTAATTCAGCCTGTTCATTTGTATTCCTTCTGCATTCGGTGGAGAGGAAAGGGAAGAATTGTCTTGACACTTTGAAGGGATATCCTGAGATGGGGAGAATTAGCTTCTTGAAGTCCCCTTTTTTTTCGGCTGACCAGAACCGACTCTATGCTGTTGTGTTATAAAGCTAAATAATGCATATAGTACCTAAATAATGCATATACTTACACAGTTAATTTTTAGCAGCTCTTAAATAAAGGTTGCACTGTAGCACATATATAAAAGAAAAACTGATACATGATATTTGACTTTTACTTCTTCCTGATTCATGAGAGTTAAAGGGTAAAACATTTATGTTGGCAAATTTTAATGGTATTTTTACACAAATGTGGCTATGTCTATGAAAGTTACAGTAAATGAGAATAATTTTGCATTATTATAAAATATTTAATTAGAAGTTAATATTTAAAATTTTAAATTAAAACTTCATTTGAAAAGCAAGTAAATCAAACCGACATAAACTTTGAAATAATTTAGTCTTTATACCACCCTAGTTATTGACCAATTCAAGCACTAAATTTTCTTGGTATTTTTTATTCCAGAAGAATGTAGAACAAAAGGTGAATGAATGATGAACTTCATGATGAAAGGTGAACTTTAATATGATTTTTATTCTGGCCGATTTTCATGTGACAAAAGTATCTTGATTCTCAATACAGCATTTTACCAGAATATGGGCTTCAGCTTGAATTACAATACCTGATTTGATAATTGTCTAAGCTTCCATCCTAGCTCCTGGTGGGTATGTAAGGCTTTATTCACTTGCCTAAACATACTAAATTTTCCACCTTCCACTGTGGGAACTTAGACAAAAATCCTCTTTCACATATAGCTCTCATCTGCAAGTGCCTGAATCTGGAGCTGAATCCCAGAATAAGTTTCTCATCAGGCATAGACTGATACTGAGAGGAAAATGCAAAAGAAGAAATAATCAAAAACTAGGACAGAGACATATTAATAGTAATTTTGTACACTGAAGTAATATGTACACTGAAATGATATATGCACTGAAAATTTAAGACACTGCAACACATTCATCTACCTTCATTTGTCTCTAGTCTCTATTCTCATCCTTTACTGTCTCCCTGTTTATATCTATTCCCTTGTTATTTCCAGCTCAGTGGGGTGCAACGTTTCCACCACACAGATGTGTGAGAATAAGGAGAGATAAGAGATAAGAGATGAGAGATGAGATAAGAGATAAGGAGAGAGGCAAAGACAAGGCACAGTGCTACCCAAGCTCCTGAGTGGCTCCTAGGTCAATGGTCAGGACTTTCCACCAGGATCTGCCTGAGACAGGTTCAAATCTATAATTCATCTGGCTATGTAAGCAAAAGGGACTTTAAATGATAACCTCATTCTTTAGCCAACCACATGCTGTTTTGGGACCTTTGGTGGTCTTGTTATGATTTTTTGCATTTCAGACACCAGGTGTGAGCAGAGGCCAGAGGTGAGGGTTCTGTCCTTAGGAAGGCAGGGTGGGGGTGAGAGGAGACAGAACTATGGTTTCAGCAGGACTGGGTGGCTCTCCTTCCCTTGCATTGCCTTCTCTCCATTTACTCTTTCCCTCCTAACCCTGGAATGACCACAAAAGGGCAGTTCACAGTGAAGTGTAGCCATATACTGAACAAGATCTGATTCCCTGGGAATATGGGGATTTGAAAGGGATTCTTCTGCTGTGCCTTATTGATGCCTTCTTGGTGAAGGTTGTGCATGGAAAGATGCCCAGACATTGTTTCAATTTATTTATTATTTATAAATTTCCTTAGATGAGAATCATCTAGTCAGTTATACCCCAGATATGAAACCACTGTTTGCCAATTTCACCATTAAATATGGCTATTTATGTATAGCATATTTGATTGAAAGCAGCTGAATTTTTTTAATTAGCATAAATAAATTCCTGTTGAAAATGATACACTATTTTGAAATGAAAGTATTCTCATTTCTATGCATATGCTGATACTTTAAATAAATAAAAGAATTCATAGAAGTGTAAAGTATGTTAAAAAGCAACAAATTCTGCCTTTGTATACATACAACTATGTATTCCAGCAGCAAAGCTATTAGGGATTTAATGATGCCTAACATTAAAATTATCAAAACCTTCTCGGTGCAAGAATAGAAATTCAAATATTGTCTGGTTATTTCTCAGGGTCTTTGTGACATAAAGTGTGACTTTTCTGTATGTTTACTATTGCCAAGACTGGTTACAGGTAGTTTAGGATAACAGGAATCGTTCCAGGTTGTGACTACAAAGAAATTTGCTTTTATTAAACCCAGCATAATTAGAA
Source organism: Cinclus cinclus (assembly GCF_963662255.1). Taxonomy (NCBI): domain Eukaryota; kingdom Metazoa; phylum Chordata; class Aves; order Passeriformes; family Cinclidae; genus Cinclus; species Cinclus cinclus. The sequence continues at coordinate 85,383,822 of NC_085047.1, forward strand.
ATATTTCCATAATTTTTAAAAAATTGATGAAATAATAGTCTGAATCTAATATTGGAAGAATTTGAAATTAACAGCAAGTCCACTCAACAAAAGCTCTGCTGAAAGTCAAAGGTAAATGTGAAATCTTATCTTCTGTTCTCATGACCTTTTTAATATATATAACATGATATCATTTTTCTTCACACCTCAAATTCATACTAATTAACAAAAATAACAATAGACATATAGAATAACCAGATCCTATGGATGTCCAGTAATATCCCTAATTTTAAGAATTAAAATAAAAAAAGAGTCAGATGGGTTAGGTACTTTGTTAAACTGGAGCAAAAAATATAAATAGATTTAAAATTATTTTCCCTAGACAGTGTGTTGGCTACATCAGTGAGACATTTTGTTTGATATGTTCACATAAAGCCTGCATTTTTCTTAGTACTCTTGGGGGGTCTTTGGTCTTCCTGCAATTCAAGGGTCACATATACGTATCACAAAAATCAGGGAGTACACTGTTCACAGTAAGCACATGAAAATTCCTGATATGTAGATTTGAAAAATGAAGGCATCCATGCATAAAGAGGAATTAAAATATCCAAGTTTGGAAGGGTTGAAAGGGATGTTTATTAGTCTAAAGTTGAGTGATGAATGGGACAGCTTTGCAAGTAAATATTAGGTAGTAGTGGGGGCTTTTGGATATGGTGATAGTGGGACAGAATACACTGGTCTGGTTTATCTTTCAGTTTTGCTGCCATAAAAAAGGTGATTTTTTTACAGAGAGACAGCATCTGCTTTTTTCATCTTTATCCAAACTCATAGCAGAGGGAAGGTATGATTTAACCATAAAAAATTGGTAAATCTGCATAAGAACCTCCATGTTTAACTTTGTCAATCTATTTAACCAGACCATGCCCTTTTGAGAAACTCTGATATTGTTCATGACTCTTAAAAGGATGAATATTTATGCAGAAAATATGAGTCCTTCTAATAATGCTGTTGAACAAGGAAAAATATTTCCTATGCATTTTAATGATATTTCCAGAATCTATTGTATATTTGTTTTATCTCTTCCTGTGAAAGGACACATTCTTTATTAGTACAAATATTCAGTGTCACTGTAGGCACTGTTGGATTATGTACAGAGCTTGTGAGATGGTTCAGTAGTGTGGTGTACGCCAGGAGGTAATACCAGAATTCTAATGCAAGAAATTGTCTTCTGACAGATGGAGCTGTACCTTGCTGAGAGGTGTTTACAAGGCTGCTTATAGAACATCAAATGGCTCTTGGGCCTTTTGTCTAGCTTTGGGACCAAAATTACCCGGTTAATCTACAGTATTTGCATCTGTTGCTGATACCTTTTTTTTTTTCTTTCAATGCCTGCTTAATGTAAATTGAATTCACAAGAACATACATTACCATATAAGTTGCAGGTGTATAAATTCATGTAACAGAAGGTCGTATCCCCAGGCTGTAGGAGCTGTCTAATCAGTTCCTGAGGCTAGCACAATGTTTAATAGCTAAATTGCTCTTGATTGCCAGGATTGTGAACTGAAACAGTCAAGGCAAAATCTTTCAGTATTGCAGAATATTTTCTACAATATTTTTTTAATTGTTCTTTTGATACTAATTTATCTTTTAAAGTCCAGTTTGCTTCTTCTGGTAAGTACTTCATTTGGAAATAAACTGTGCTTCTGGTTCTTGCCATGCTAGTACAAGGCACAGTTACTGTGCAGGTAGCTTCCATCCATAAGGATGGCATTAATGCTCATGCTCTCCATCCCAAGCTGCCTACTCCACCTGGGTCAGTTATGCTGAGTTTTGCACTTGCTGATGCCACAGGTACAAGTTTTGTCAATGTCCAGCATAGTTAAAAATACAAGGCAAGGCAGAGTAAAACACTGATGAAAAACATGGTACCTGTCCAGCCAACTTGTAGGCATAAGATCGTTCAGTAGTAATGAATACAACAAAGAAAAGGCTAATTTAGGATACCAAGGTGAGTTGTTTAACATGCCCTGTACTTCCTGTGGTGGGGAAAAGATGACTGGCCTCTGGTGTGGAAAGTTTCAGTGAGGCCACAGAACTGGAGAGTACCATTCCTAAAGCATGACAGTCCAGTAAAAGATGATACACTACAAAAGATCGTGGAGATGTGTGAGAAAATATCTGTGAATGGCAAATAGGAAAACTCTTTCTCTAAGAAAAGTGAGGAAACATCTGGTACACATAAGTGGTGGCATTGATCAGAAGTGGGGTATCCTGTGTTGGAGCAGTTTCCTTTCCGTTCTTCATTTGCTATTCTCATCCAACTGTAGCTCTTTTTATAGCTCCTTCTTGTCTTCTTTGCATTTTAACCATACATAAAGTGTTTCACATACATCAGATATCTGGAAATCTTTCTTGCTCTCTTTATTTTGCTTTGAAGCTAGTTCTGCCTGACACTGCAGGTTGCTTCCCTTCAGTTGGGAATAATTGACCTTTCGTGATTTGTGTCTGTATATGTCAGAACTCCATTGTCATCCTGTGCTTGTTCTCTTTAGGGCAGAGATGTTGCTGCATGTTTTAAGGACAAAGCAAGCACAAGGTTTGTAGAAAGAAGTAAACTCTTTTATAAGATGACTTACTGAGTTTAGGGGAAAAAAATGTGTGAGTTGATTTGAAGATAGATAGGGATCTCAGTGCTCATGTATATGTGCTTATCTCTTTCTGATAGCAGCAGAGATTGCTGCTCAGTTCAGAGTTGCCTCGGTTTTAGACACCCCAACTTCAGTGATGCTAGTCCAGCTGAGAGAGAAGCACAAAAAGGTGTAATACTGAACTGCAAAGATGTCTGGTCCTATCACTTGTGCCAAGGTGAGACAAAGTGGAAGAATACAGATAAGGTGACTTTACAGGCAATTTGGGCATCCCTATCAGTGCTAGGAAGCTTTTTGGGAGTAAGCTACTAACTTGAAATATAGCAAACAGTGATGAGGATTAACACCAGGATGCAGCTGGAAACATTGCACTGTGAATAAACAATGGAGTACTAGTCTATGTAAGCTGACAATGCTTGTGCTTTTGTAAGATAACCGGTGAAGGGATTCAAAGAGAATAATGTAGTGATCAAACTTTTAGAGCTGGAAAATAATCCATGGTGTTTCTTGAAGTTGAAGAAACATTGAGAAACTTGAGTAGGAGAGCCATAAGTTAGCATTTTAGTTATGTGAGTAGTCAGTAAGGGATAATTAAGCAGAACTAATCTGCAAGAGTTTTAGAAGTAACTTGAAATGTGAGTCCAAATGGATTAAAATAATATGCAAGGATAAGGAGTATAGTGATAGTGCTATGAGAAGATAAATGGAGAGATTTGCAGGAGAAAAAAAAAAGAGGATAGTGCTGGCAGGCATGTGAAGTAAACTGATAGCTACACATCAGTAAAGACCTGGCAGAGGAGTGGGCTGAACTTTGATTTGAAAGAGAGTGAAGTTAGATTAATTAGAGGGAACAGGATCAGTGAATTGGCAGCACAGGAGACTTTGCTGAATTGCATGTAGGCTGTCATGAAATTACCCAGAGTGAGAAGCAACGGAAGAGTGAGAAGAGGGTCAATAACAGCAGCTCTTTGGCAAGAGGACACGGGGACATAGATGTGAAGAGAGATCAGTGGAGAGCTGGAAGATGAAGAGGCCTCTGAAGCCAAGAATAGCACAGGTAGACATGTCAAAAACAGTGCCTTGCCTGGACAAAGGGAAAGGAATATTGCTTCTGGTTTCACTTAAGAGGTCACTGGAGGGGACTCCAGTGAGAGTGATTTTGTTGGCAAAAAAAATGAAATGTTCTATTATTATCAAGTATTTTTAAAGTTTCTGTCACTGGCAGAAGAAAAAAAAGGGGGGCCAGGCAGAGGCTTGAAATGAAGTCTCCTCTTGGCAGTAGTAGTGTATATTACAGCTTATTGAGGAAAAACCTATTTTATGATATATATACACTAACATAAAGAAAAACTACATGACCTGCATTAAATTGTGGAGCTGACCCCCACCAGATGCTTTGCAGACTGCACAAGATTTATGTTCTTTACAAGGAAAAATAGTCAGAAGATAATATATAACTTTCTCATTGGCCCCTCAGAGATTTTTGACTTACAAGCATGAACTAATTTCCTTTCTCTGGCAGAAATACATGTACATGCATACCAAGGAAAAGAAGCTTTATATCTGGTGTGTATATATATATATATATATATATATATATATATATATATATAGACTTTCCAAAAGTCATTTGTTAAGTCTGCAATCACTTCTCATGTTTACATGGCCTTTGGTATTGTCTCATTGTTCTATTCAGACTGCAGAATAAATATCTCCTCAGTTAAATGGTTACTAAGATTATCCCATGTTTTCAGGATTGTACTACAAATCTGAGTACATTCTTCTGACGCAAAGTATATTTAGTCAGTGTATGTTCTCAAGTGCTAGCAATCAGTGTGTCAGTTCATAGAAGAATTTGAAACACTAAATATCTGCTGAAGCTTACAATTAAATAAATTACTTCAGGGACACTCGTGCAAGTTGTTTATTTCCATTGCAATTACCAGAGCATAATGTATTTGTTGCAAACTTAATAATGTAGTTGCATTTAGAAAAAGTCTTCAAATACAATTTTAGTCCTTAATAATTTCAACATATACGTGCAAATAATTCACTTGTTCTTTATATTTTGGCAGATATTATTCTTCATCATAAGAATAATTGGAGTTTTCAGGTATAAGGTACACTGATGGAACATTAATTTTTGGCTCTGTGAGATTTCTGAACAGTATTTAGAACCTGTAACTGTTCAGAAAAAATATTGCATGCAGAAGTATTATCACTTTGAGCCATAATTATATATTATTCCCTACTCTAGTAATGTTTTCATGTTCAATAGGTACACATCTGAGTTGTAAATGGATTAAAAATCTGTAAGCCTTTGAACTTTGTTAGAGATTGTTCATTCAGTCATACAGCTTTTAAAAATATCTCAGTAAATGGAACTTCCCTTTTCTGCTTCCTAATAAAGTTTGAAGTATATGCTGTGGTGGTATCAACAGCAGCATACTAATTAAATCATGTTGAAAGGTAAAATTACATTGTGATAATAATGTTTTCTTTTTATAATAACTTAATTTTAGTTTTCCTGTATAATTTAGCAATTCCATAGGAATTACATGAAATTTCAAAACGTATGTCAGACTTTAACTTCACATTCCTTTCTCTTCCCTGTTACCTTCCCATGCCTATAAGCACTCTGATTAAATTGGAGACTAGAACTATATAATAGAAGCACATGCAAAGCTAGATTGCTTGCTCTGATCCTTCTTGATTCATATCAAGTTATCTCTTTGTAACAAGTTTGTTTCAGAAAATAAAAGAATGCCTTTGAAAAGCTTTTTTTCCCTTCTTTTCATCAAAGCCTAACTTTTCATCTGCTTTCCTGTACAATCATACTGCTGTGAATGTGTTGCTGTGTTTTCTACCTAATAACCTCTGAATGTGCTTATCAAATTCAAACACTTTTGGTAGGGGAGACAATGGTGTAGATAGGGGGCTTGATTTCTCAAGTGTAATTAAAATCCCTGAAATGTCATCAAAGTTGGTGGCTGGGAAGTGGAAATAAACCCTATTAATATTCTCACTGAGGGAAAGATTGGTCTGATGCCACACTTTACACACTGAAAAAAATCCTTGTAGGTGAACATCATTATAAGTTATACAGAAGAAAGGTTTCTACCTAGACAGAAAGTCAAACTTCAGACACAAATAGATAGTAAATAAGGCCTCATTATTTTCTAGTGTTGATGGAGCTGCTTGTCAGTAAAGGCAAGATTCATCTCACCTCACTTTTCCATTCTACAGTGTTGATATCTTTATTTCCATGCTTGGCTCTCATTGTAGTCATTGGAAAGAAACAGCTCTTGGAAGGTCATTCATTTCAGAGTATGAGCTGAGTGCCCAGGAGCAGGGTTTGAGCTCTTAAAGAAATGGGATAATCCTGTTCCAACAAGCTGTGTGTCCAAAGCTGTGGATAAATGAATTGGTGGGATCAGGGAGCAAATGGAGCTTGAGAAGGGAACAAGTTCAGGCAAGCAGAGGTGATTGTAAGAAGAGAAGAATTAATGAAATACCTTCTCATTTGCATGCTTTTTGTAATTTGACTTGGAGAGAAAAAAAGTCAAACTGCCTTAACTCAGTTTCTGTTTCTATGCCACCTGGGAGATTATATAAGCTTCACACACAGTTTTTGTATTGAGCAACACATATTTAAACTCTCACATGTGTAATGTCTTATGTTCTGATATAAATTGGTTTTGTTTTCCAAAAAATTCCTACTTTTTTCAGCTTCATCAAATGCCAAGATTCTAGTTAATTGCAACATTCTCAATTTGGTTAGACAGTCACTATAGTTGCTGAACAAGAGTGTTATTCAAACATTGTTGAAATTAGAAAGCAGTTTTCTAATTTAATAGGGTATTTTTGCAATTAGCAGAATTATTCAGAGCTGGATGGAGAATATTTGCTTGGAGAAATTCTGTATCTCCAAACACTGTTTTGAAAAAAATTGCAAGAGATCCAAACAAAAACATAACTTAGATGGCAGAGATATGAAATCTGGAAAACTCAGAGAACATTGTCAGTATGAAACTTACATAAATTTGCCTTATATATTCTGATTAATAAGCCTTCTTATGGGAAAATATTAATTTTTCCACAGCTAGAGTTTGTTTTATCCAATGCTTTATGTTTGCCTGCCAAAGCATCATACAGTCATTTGGAGTCACATCAATATAATTTTACAGGGCATTTAATTTTCTCAAATAATTTGATATTTTTCATAGAACTATGAAAGTGGTTTTCTCCATTGCTAGATAATATGTTAAACACACTATCCTGGTGTCTCCCAGCACAATCAGATGAAAGGAGGATTTACATTATTTTCATTACTATGTAAACATAATGTTTACATAGTGCATTTGAATTTAGAGCAGCTTGAAGGAAGTACTGCTTTTTAGGGAATAGGAAATAGATTTTTATTTTCTTGTGTAAACTAGATATTATTTTTAAAACAAAAGATGTGGTAGTATTTACTGTATTTCTCATTTTTTCTGCTTGAACTTAGCAGTGAATTTAGTTAACTTAAAAAAAAAAGTCTTCCTGATTTTATTTACACTCAGGGGTACTGCATTAATATAAATAACACTAGTAAAACACTTGAGTTATATAACTTCCTGATCATTACATGCAGTTTTTCAGCTTCAATAGTGGTTACTTAAATAGGGCTACTCCAAAGTTTAAACCAGACAAATAGCAGCTCAATAGGCTAAAGAATTAGTGGTTAGGTAATGAGAGTGTTTTTAAATTGACAGTGACAAAGAACTGCTTTTATGGGAGGTGGTACAAAACTCATTCCTGAAAAATAAATAAAGTTCTATTGGTTTGGGGAGCTTTCTTTGGGGGTGTTTGAGTTGTTAGGCAGTTTTGTTGAGTTTTTGTTGTGAGGTGTCAGTTCTAGTCTGTGTGTCTTATAAAAGTCTAGTAAAGATAAAGGAAAGGATCATTAGAGGTTCAAAACTAAATGTCATAATATAAATAAAATGTTTTTCCAGTAGTATGGAAATTATCTAAAGAATAAACTCTCTAAAGGCAAAGGGGAAAAAAGAATCTAAATATTCCACTCAATAAATACTCATATTCAGTCTCTGGCACTGCAAGGATATTAATACCTAGCTTGTTTCAGATTTTTTTTCATAATGCTACAGTGGAAATGCATTAAAGTGTGTTACTGTACCTTCTCTTTCTGAGACAAAAATTCAAAACTCTTTTGACCTTAGCTGGAAAGGCCAAATTTAGTGAAATAAACTAGCATGGAAAATATCTTAAACATATCTAAAAAAAGAGTCCAGATATTTTAGAATGTTATTAATTGTTTTTCTGGTGGGACTTAAGTACAGTTCAGAATCACTTGATTACACTTAAACCAACTGTTTGACTGTCCAAGCTGTTCAAAGGACTAAAATAGAAAAAGGAGGAAGACTGGGCTACATGCAACTTGTGTGTAAATTGCTGGCCCAGGCCATCACCTACATAAGTAACTTGTTAGTGAACTTCTATTACCCTCCTGTGTTCTGTTATCAGTTAAGTGTAGAACCATTTGCATTGCTACTCTGGAGTAACAATTCTCTTCCACTGCAGAGTTAGAGATGGGAGAAGGAAGGCAGAAATTAGTGTAGTAAGCATCTTCATTTTCATCCACTTGTTGAAGATATAAATATAGTTAATTATGTTCATAATTAAAAAAAAATACAGTGCTTTTATTTTTGCTTTCCCTCATTTCAGATACTCTAATTCCTATTCCCAACACAGGCCTGAGTAACACTCCTGATGGTGTGGATTAGATGACAACACCAGGACTAATGTATTTTTCTCAAAGAAATTTCTGAAAATGTAGTACACTTTTAGCAATTGAGAACTGGACTTTTTCAAGCTCTGCTCTGTCAGTTGGAAGTGCCTTCAGGCCTAGGTCAGCCATCTGTAACAATTAGTGATGCTTCTGACTGATTGATTACAATATCTTAACTGCTCATGTAGCAAAGCCCATGTTTAATCATCCTGCTGGTGGCACTTATCTGCCTCCCCACGCTATCCTTTTTCCATCTTCTCCATCTGTTAGGTCTCCTCGGGGTGACAGTGTTGTGGTCCTCCAGTACCTGAAGGGAGCCTATGAGAAAGATGGAGACTATTTACAAGATGATAATGGCTCCAAACAGAGAGTAGGCTTAGATTAGATATATGGGAAAATATTTATTGTGAAAATGGTGAGACACTGGAACAGAATGCCCAGAGAGGCTGTGATGCCCCATCCCTGGGAATGTTTAAAGCCAGGCTGGAAGGAGCTCTGAGGAACATGGTCTAGTGAGATGTTGGAACTAAATGATATTTAAGGTCCCTTCCAACCCAGACCATTCTATGATTCTATGATTTTCTTTCATCTCATTAAAATGTTAGTATATATATCTGTGATAATCGAGAGGGTATATTTATATATTATTTATTTTTATAATGCTTTTTATGAGAGCTTTCATATGCTGTGGAGTGGATGCTCTTAGAACAGGAGTCATTTAATTTAAACTCAGTTTGTTGGTGCACTTAGAATTAGACCTGTTTATAAAAGCTTTCCTTTTAAAGGGCATGTAAGAGCTCAGATCTGTGGCTTTTTTGGGCCAGAAAGGCCTGTAATCTGTAGTGTACCATGATGGCAGTGAGGGCTTGTGAGTCTTGGGCTTTAACCAAAATAAAAGAGAACATTTGGAAGAAAATAAAACCTAAGAAAAGTGCCCCAAGATACCATTTGTGAGGGTTGGTATTAAGGACATTAATAGAAATATTATTCAAGCAAGTTCTTTTCCTGAACCCTTGCTAGCAAAAAGCAAGATAATAAAGAGTTAGTAAAAGTTATTTAATTTGAAAAATTTTAGAACAAAAATAAATCACAGTAGTTTTCTGCCATATCTATTACCTTTGATTTGTGGAGACCATATACAAATAAATTGTAAACTAAAAAATGGGTAGATAGGGTTTGTTTCAAGAATATGCAAAATATTTTATTTTATGCAACATTTCTATACCAGGGAGTTTTGAACTCTAAAAAGGTATTTTAAGAAAAATGTCCTTAAGCCTCGGATTTGCCTTTTGCAAGGCAGAACAGCATTTAATTGTCAGAAGTGAGTTTACAATATGTTAAGTGTTTCATAAAATACAGAAACTGTAACTGCAAATACTGCACAACCTATTTCAACAGTCCTAATGCATTCATTTTTGCACTGTAAACCTCACTAGTTTTGTATAAATCTATCTCATTAGTAGAATATTTGTATCGGAATCATTCAAACAATTCATGAGAACAAGTGCTGTCAGACAAGATATACTTCATTGATTTTCTCTTCTAGTTGGCCGTGATGAGTTTAATCTTCTTAAGATCAGACTCGCAACCACACCTCATTACACAGATGTGTAGGAGAGGAATAAATAAGTATGGCTTTCCCAAGAAGCGGAACCATTTACATATATTTGCATTTCCTAGACTTTAGAATGGTGCAAAGGTTTCATAACATAGCCAGAAGCCACAAATTGGGGATAAAATTTGTTTTGGAACCCGGCTAAAAGATGTGGAGAGCAAATATATTGCTAATATGTGATGATAGATCCAAGGATGACATGAAGTCACAAAAAGCAGCGACAGATCATCTTGAATCTTTATGCCTCACTTTATCATGTTATGTCACAACTAGTCTGTCTATAGAGAAGATGTTCTCCTAATATTTGTAGAAATTTAAAATCCTTTAGCTTGTAAAAGACCCTGAACACTACAAAGTCCAACTATTACCCTAACACTGCAAAGTCCACCTTCAGGAGTGGTGACTCCACACTTCCCTGAGCAGCCTGTTCCAATGGCTAACTACCCTTTCAGTGCAAAAAAATTTCTGCATGTCCATCCTAAATTTTCCCTGGCAAAACTTGAAGCTATTTCCTCTTGCCCTATCACTGGTTGCCCAGAAGAGACTGACACCTTTGCTACAACCTCCTTTCAGGTTGTAGTTGAGCAATAAGATCACCCCTGAGCCTCCTCTTCTCCAAGCTTGACAAGCGCAGCTTCCTCAGCTGCTCCTCACAGGACTTGTGCTCCAGCCCTTTCACCAGCTCTGTTGCCCTCCTGTCTTTCTTGTGAAAGTGAGGGGCCCACAACTGAGCACAGGACTCAAGGTGTGGCCTCACCAGTACAGGGGCAAAATCACTGTCCTGGTCCTGCTGGCTACACTATTTCTGTTGCAGGCCAAGATGTCATTTGCCTTCTTGGTCACCTGGGCACAACTTGGCTCATGTTCAGTGGCTGTTGACCAGCACCCCAAGGTCCTTTCCCTTGGAGTAGGTTTCCAGCCACTCTTTCCTAAACCTGTAGCATTGAATGGGGTTGTTTGACCAAAGTGCATGATGTGCATTTAGGTGGCCAGCCAGCCACACAGACAAATTTATCTGTATTATGTTGGTCTTTCAGAGAAAAACATCGCCATTAGTTCTGTATATTCAGGTCTGTTTCTGTACTTGTTCTGTACTCTGTTTCTATTCTTCCCTGGCTCTCTGCAGGAATTCAATTTTTTCTATTGGAATTATATATTTCTTTTTAAAAGAAAGGTCAGATACCTTTTTCATCTAAAAATTGTCTTGCTGCTTTTTAAATGATCAGTTATAATATCTTTTTTTTCTAGAAGTGAGGTGTTTTCCATTTTACTTTTCATGGTTTTTCTTACTGGCTACTAATTTACTGTATATGAATAGGTTTTGGATAGTTATCACTTATTCTGAATATAGTCCTATATTTAATCTCAGTTGCACCACAGTGACCTAGACAGAGGCTGCAACAAGTATTTATTAACAGTCATTTGAAACTGCCAGGTGGAACTGGCAAACCAACTATTCTCTCAGAATTAAAGTCTGAAACTTTTCATTTGGTAATTGGAATTTTGGAAGGCCAAGGAAAGGCCCATTGCTTGTTCTGCATATAACTATGTTGACATTACAGCCAAACACCTCTAGGAGAATGTTCTAGATGGTAGGAGGCAAACCATAACACCTTTCTGTTGTCTTGCTCAGGATCTGATTTTCCCTATCTTAAGTTTACTCCTGGCAGTAATTCTATGGAAAATCTTGGCATAGACCCAAACAGACAGAATATCATGAGAAATTATTATGAATTTAGTAAGCAGATGAAAATAGAATTATAGGTTTTGTTCTGTGTTTTAAATTTCACAGAAATTCCTATGTATGGTAACCAGTAGGTAACCACACTGTAATTTTTATGTTATTCTAGACTATATGAAATTCACAGTAATTTAATGTTAATAAGCACTTGCAGTTTTAGCCACCTGTTTTCTGAGCTACAACAGGTGTCTGGATTTGAAGGGGTCATGGGTATATGATAAACATTTTGAATATGGTTTTTTAGGCTGTTAGGAAAGTTCATACTTTCAGATAAGCAGGATCAGTATGTCAGAGACTATGAATTACAGAAAGTTTGATACAAATGAAATGATATGACACTCATAAGGTACTCTGCATTGACAGAAAGGGAAAGAAGAAATAGGATGAATATTGTGGTTATATCCTTTCGTTGAAGAGAAAATTACTTAATTTGCGAATTGAATTATGACCTTTCATTAAAATGTATAACTTCCTTTTTGTTCAGAGCTAACCTTACATATGTCCTAAGCATGCCCACACCTGAGTCTCTATTTTGAGGCTGCTTTCAAAGACTTTTAGATGTTCTTTCAAGAATGAGCTCATGTTTATCAAAATTCCAGAGCAAAGCACTGCATACAGTGAGAGACTGTCCAAGATTGAGAAGAATTATTTGTCTTCTGTTCTTCATTAAGTATTTTCTGATGAAATGTCAGTCTTCAGATGTGCAGATGATGCCTACGCATCCTGGGTTGAGTAACAGAGGAGCAAATAAAAGTGTGAGAATCATAGGGTAGTTGAGATTGGAAGGGACCTCTGGAGGTTTCTCTCAAGCAGGACCACCTTGAGCCTATTTCCCTGGCCCATATCCATATGACTTTTGAATACTCCCAAGGATGGAGACTTCACAACCTCCCTGGGAAACCTGTGTCAGTGCTTGGTCATCAACACAATAAAAAAGTGCTCCTGATGTTCAGACAGAATCTCCTGTGTTTCATTTTGTGCTATCTCTGATCCTTTCCTGGGCACTGCTGAGAAAGGCCTGGTTCTGTGCTCTTTACACCATCCCTTCAAGAACTTATACACATTGATGAGTTCCCCTCTGAGCCTTCTCTTCTCCAGGCAGCACAGCCCAGCCCTCAAGCCTTTCCTTGTAGGATTTATGCTCCATTCCATTAATCACTGTAGCCCTTCACTAGACTCTCTCCATTATGTCCATGTCTCTTGTACTGGGAAGGCCAAAACAGGATCCAGCACTCCAGGTGTAGCCTCAGGAGTCCTTAACAGAGGGAAAGGTTCACCTCTCTTGACCTGCTGGTGATATTTTCTTCATGCATCCCAAGATACCATTAGCCTTCCTTGTTTCAAAGACACATTACTTGTTCATGTTCAATTAGTGTCCACCACCTGTCTGTTTCTACAAAAGCTGAGGTTATAACTTCTGTAGAACTTGTAGTATGAAGCTGATACAAATTGAGAAAAAACATAATTTTAAACCTGATGAAACTCTACCAGTTGAATTTAAATTGTGCATTAAATTGCAAATACAAGTAGGAGTAGAAATTAGCTTTGACTTTTTTTAGCTCTTACCCCTATCTACCACCAGTCTTCTTTCACTGTCAGTGGTTTGGGAGATTTCTGCTGTTGCTTTTCCACTGAGAATCCACTGAAGGTTCCCAACTTCTTTGGAGACATGCTTCTTCCAAAGATTTCCTCAAGGATGCACAGGCTGTGCAAGTTATGAGCTGCCATTCAAGGTAGTGCCTGTAGGCAAGGTTTTCATGCATGAGAACATTTCGTATTTTGTGTCCCAAACCATGCAGATCAGGGCAATGAACCTGGATCTTATACATACTGGATCTTGCTAGCTCTTGAAGCATCACAAAATAGAGATGCGGTAATGTAGGAGACAAGTTTGTTCAATAAAACTCAATTCTGACCCCAAAGGCTTCACTATTACTATTTAGCAAATAATATTGGATAAACATATAGTCTAAGAAAATGGTAATATTCACTTCCATAGAAACTTGCTAAAAATGGAATTTATTCCCAGAATAATCATGCAGTGGTTTTCTTTTCTCTAAGTAATTACAGGGCCAGAAGTCTTGCAGTGAGACAGAGTTAGAAATATCTATGTCATTTCCAATGAATAGGTTCACTTCTCTTGCTAGTTTTGTTCCCACAATTGACTTCTAATACATATTTCCCACTTACCTTCACAGAGTTTCATTTTTGTTCATTTCAAATTCTCATTTTGATTTGCTAGGAACGTGCTGAATTCTGTTCTCCATGGAGTCTGACATCTCTCCCACACTGGGACAATTTGCAAGTTTTTTGTTACTGGATCGCAGAAGTTATTAATAAGTAAAACTGTCCAAGACAGGTCCCTGCAGCTCTCACTTGAAATATTCTCACTATCTCACACTGAGCTAACATCTGCTTTTTGTGTGTATTTAGGCTGGGCGATTTCATTTAGATAAGAGTTTTATATGTAAGCTTCTAATATGAAAAGAAGGAGGGGGAAAAAGGGGGTGACTGCTAAAATTCTGTCATCCTTCCCTTTCTTGTACCTGACCTTGCTTCCTCTCTGCAGTGGTAAACCCTTCCTCAGCTGGCTGTAGAGAGCCAAGATGCACCTTTTGAACAATTCAGGCTCTCTGTATATCCCTGTCTGCAGAGAGGCAGAGACAAAGAAAGTGCAGTGAAGGATGCAAAAATGTATTTTTATGCCAAATATGATCATTAGAGTTTCTTATGGATCTGAAGTTTTAGGACACAAAAGGTTTTGATAACTTCTAAACTCCACTGAGCCTTTTCCCTGGAGAGGAACAAATGAATGACATGGTCCTTTTTGATTCCAAGGTGTATGCTGGAAATAAGAGTGGCTGGAAGTGATTTTAACATATTTTAACATGCATTCTTGGACTTAATATAGCTAAAGAAAACATTTGTAGCCATATATTGTGTCATATGTGGCCTGGGACAGGAATTTTTTGTTCCTTGGGGAGGAGCAATGGGTAGTGTAAATAGCACAATGCCCAAGATACTCAGGGAATTGATTAACTCTGCAGTAACTAATACTTACTGACTGTGTTTCTCTCTCCTCTCTCTGGTACACATATCCACATTGAATTTGATCCAATTACATCAGTGCTCAGGCCAGCGAGCCTGAAATTCAGACCTCAAGTTGTGGGGTAATTGCCCATGCAATGAGAATAACAGCTTTGCAATTGTGCCCTATGCGAGCATCCACACTATGTGTAATGAGGTTCCTCCCCAGGCTGGCTGCTTCTGGCTCCAGATACACATTTGACTGTCACTGTGACAGTGGTGGTATGATCCCAGTTCCTGCATGTAGCTCTGTATAAATAATCAATTTTTTTGCATGTGCCTCCTTCAAGTTTGAACAAGCCTTTTTGCTCTCTTTTCAGTGGTCAAGTAGCCCTTAAATCTTCCTGGATCCTTTCTTCCCCTTGCCAGTCATTACGAAGGCATCATATTGGCATTCATTGCTGAGCTACTGTTTATTCTCTAGGGAGGTTTGTTAGGTTGCATTAATACAGATGAGGATCTGCTCTGTCTCCACTCCTCCCAGTGCCAGCTCATTGCCTGCCAACTGCGAGGTCAAGAGATCTATGTTTTCTGTCAAACAGCAGCCGCTGCTTTTATGAGCGCTGTAGCAATCTCCAGCTCACCAGCCTGTCATGTAGGTAGAACCACAGGGAGAATTCATTAAATATACTAAAGGATGTGGTAGGGGGTTTTAGCCACCCGATTTTATTCCTATAGACATTTCTGGGTTTGCTTATTTTTTGTCCTATCAGGACACCTGTATCTAAATGAGATTAGAAAATGAACTGATCAGTGTGGCTGACAGAAGAATGGGAAGGGTCTGTGAAAGAGCTACCTAGCCAGAAAATTAATTTACTTATTTTTTTGCCTTATTTTATTTTCCCCCCAAAAAACCTCCAGGAGATGCATTAGCTCTTGTGTTTTACAATATAATCAGCTTGATCATAGTTTAGTGACTGAAGAGTGATTCAGCTTGTTCAAGAAACGAGTCACGCAAAAGCAGGGATCTGACCAGTCAGACTGGAAAACAAATAACAATTCTCTGCACTATATTTATGCATGTTCATAAGGAAAAAAAACCCCTTCCACCTCTGAAAAATCCTCCAAATGCATTTCAGACTTTTCAGGAAGTATTTGAAAGCTGCGACAATTCTCTAACCCTTTCTAGCAATTTTTTCCACCTTTCACCATTCACCTCTCGGACACAGCTGGCCCATCTCTCTAATCTCATTTTGTTCCCCAAGTCCAAATGGCAGCTTAACATTAATGCTTTTGGAGCTAGGAGAGCAATAATGATGCCTGATGCAAAATGGCAGAGATGGCTAGCACACCAGGTGTGCTAGAGGGAGACCCTAGAGAGATGGAGGAGAAAGCTTCAAGCCAGGCAGGATGGGAACTGTCCTGGGGCAGATCTTGCAGGCAATATTGAGTGATGGACACAGGGACACCTCTTGTACACAAGGAGATAGGCCAGCTTCTTCAGAGGAATGTCAAGGACACAGAAATGAGATCATCTGTCAGTCTGACAGTCTTCCCTTTATACATTTCCAGTCTTTCAGGGGTTTCCTTTTTTCTCTTGGATTGCATCGATTTCTATAGGTGTGTGAGATGAGTGCACTTCCATGCTGGGTTGACTGACCATGAACCTGGCATTATGGACGAACTTGCTCTTTCCTAAATAATTCCAACATATTTTTTAGAGTGCCTTCCTAGTTATTCTGCAAATTTTATAACTAGGCCTGATTATTTTTGTGTTTGCAGTGACCTTCACCGCTGGTAGAATTCCCTTCTCAGAAACTCAAACCAATGACTGTTGCAGGCAATAGCACTTCTGATCTGCTGGTCACATGCCAGTCAGCTTTCCAGAAAAACAGCAATGGAAGAAATTTCTCATGAGGATCTCATGAGTTTAGAGTAATGTCACAGCTGCAGATAGAAAGCAGATGCCAATGAGCAATTGAGAAGTTTAGTTTTCATTTATGCAAGGGGTTCCATAGCCTGAGGAAGTGGGGGTGACATTTAATTCCCCGAGAGGTCTCTTCTAGCTGTAGCTTGCTAAGGGAAGGAGCTGCTCCCCTACAAAATGGTCATGCCTTAGTACTCTCTGTCAGTAATGGCAGAAGGGAAAAGGCTCAAATAACTTCCTAAGGACAAAATAAGGCAAAAAGGCACAATTAATATACCCACATGTGTAAGTTTGTCTTAGTTCAAGAAAAAGAATTAATAAAATGCTGAACTTCAGAGAATATTTCTGTGCTTTTCTGAGTTTAATGGAAAATGAGTGTGATCACAGCAGTGGTTTTTCATGGACCCCTGGTATCATAAAATAATGCTTTTGAGTTTCAGGAAACTTATTTCTTTTCACACATCTGAAAGACCTACAGATTTAGCCATCAGGACTTGGCCAACTCCACAACATCCTTTTCACTTGTCTGTCTCTACTCTGTGTTTCGTCAGTCTAAAGAGAGCTATTAAATCTGGGTGTTGTTTTTTCCTGTGGTGAAAAAGAAATAGCTTTTTGGGTAGAACAGCAAAGTTTTAGCAATTTTACAAGTGTCTGGAGTTTATTTCCAGCAGTCTGTTAATACTCAAGTATGTTAGACATGGTGAGAGGTGTGGAAGAGGAGTGTTAGCTGTATGTGACTCAGATCAACGGGGAAACAATTTAATGGGTTTGATCCATATATTGTGTTGCAAAGCACCATACCAGGATCACACACCTAATCTGAAGGGATGCACATTTGAAAATAATTTTTAATGTGGCATAATTTGTAAGCATTTTTATTTTACTATATAATTGCTTGTTGTGTGCACGGCAAAAAACCTGAAAAATGCCAGAACAACAAGGCATGAAAAATTCTGAGACAATATAAATTGGAAGAGATGTTTTGAAAGTAATGAAACTATGTGAATTTTGACCTCGTAACTCTAAGGTTGGAGGTAGAAATGTGAGCTTGAATATTAGACTGTTATATGTTCTGTACATCTCTTCTTTTGGTATCACAATAAACTTATTTTTCACTTGGAATGTGCAGGATAATTCAAATATCCTTTTCGTAAATTGGTTGGAGAGCAAACTATAACATCCTTATTAATCTTTATTTTATTTTATTTTTGTTTCAGGTTAGGTTTCCCTATGATGATCGTGTCCTGTACTGTCGGGATGTGCTATCTTCTTGTTGCTCATGTTGTAGTAGGTTGGAACTCATAGTAATTTATACTTTCAAGACTTGGATAAGCTTTCTATTTTGTTTAGTTTATATCAGAGTGCTAAGAAGACATATGAAAGGAAAAAGATGTATAAAACACCAATATATGTTATCAATCAAAATTATGGTTGGCATAAAAATCAGATATGGCCATTCTTAACCATTTGTTTTATGAACAATATGGAGAACTAGACAATCAAAATTGAAAGAATCCATATATTTCATTATGAATGCAATTAGTGTGCAGATAAAAAGGAACCGTCTCAAGGGAATATGCTGTGCCTGAAAGTTTGTATTGACACAATCTGAGCGTAGCCACAGATGAAAAACTCATTCACAATAACAGATGTTCAGTAATTTCTTTTAAGGCTTCATTTTTCTTTGTCAATATATTTAGCTATTTGTATGAAAGTAACTAATATTCAAGTTGTAATAATTGACAGTTAAGCAGGAACTCTGTATACTATGAAGGCTGTATCATTATCTACATTAAAAATAAACACGTCCTGAAAATGTGCTGTGGAAGGAATGATTATTTTGGAAGCAGGATTGCATTCTCCAGAAGCTTTGATTTTCGTTTTAAAGCTCCTAAACAGTGTTGGGCTACCTCTATTTTTCTTTCTTAAAATAAACTAATGCCAAACTTTTTACAAAAGTATAAACATAAATAGTGATAAAACATAAAGACATACATCTTCCATTTAATCATTAATTCACTTTTGTGAAGGAGTACTATAATATTTTTAATAGGTTAATACACTATATGGAAGAACGAGGTCATACTTTGGCTTTGATGTCCTTTTCTCTGGTGACAATGTTTTATATATATACATATATATATATATATATATATATATATATATATATATATATATATATTGTTTTGTATAATTGGCTGCCACAATGGGTCAAATTGTCATTATGAGTATTAAGTCCTGTGAGGTATTCAAGAGCTCAGTTTCCATCTTCCACAGCCTTGGTGGGTTTGTCCTGAATTAATGATGGGTGTGTTTTATCTTGAGTCAGAAAAATTGTCAACCCAAGTGGATGAGGCTGAATTACAGGTAGCCAGTAGAGATGAGCAAATATGGCTTTTCCTTCTGCTTAGTCCTTGAGATAACCAGGTAAGTGAAAAAGAAGCAGTATCTCCCCCACCAAAGTGAGGAGATGTGAGATTAACCATACGTCCTGTTTTACTCATATATAGGTTGTGTCCCTCACTGGGATTTGTTCTAAGTGTGCAATGTGATATTAAGAGGCCAATGGAAATGAGGCACAGCACCCACTCTAAGCCAGGGCTGCCACCCATCCCAGTGGTTTCAGTGATAGCAGAGAAAGTGTGTGGAGCCAGAGGGGAAGAGCTGTCTCCACTGATGCCAGACCTCTCACCAAGCCTTCCACCCCCACCCAAGCTCAGCCCCCTGGATCAGTGAAGTGTCCTGTGATGAGGCTGACACCACAGAATTTTGCAACTCTGTTAGAAACCTCGAGGCTGTGCTAACAGCGACCATCTGTAGAACAGATTTTCTCCCAGAACCAGCATAACTTCTGTTTTCTTCTACAGATATTAAAAAAAAAAAAATCCCACAAAACCAATTAAAAAAAATAAAACAAAAAACAAAAACTCCAAACCCCTGTGGTAAGTCTGGACCAAACCAAACCAAACCCAAGAATAAATGATGAACGAAAGACACTGTCCTTCAGACAGTTTTTCTGCAATTGAATTTGGTCTGTTTCACTCTCAATGTCAAGAACAGTTTAGTGTAATAAGTGGAAATCTGTTTCAATTAAACAAACATTTATTTTAATCAACTTAACATCGATCTCTGGTTAAAAATAGTCAAAGGGTATTTTATAGCCCTCAACATTTCTCACAATGGATCAATATTGGTTCAGTCATTGATTGCACAATAAGTGTTTTATTAAGTCCTGGAAAGTGCAAAATCAGCTTCTGCTAAAACAGGACATTTTAAGTTTTTTTAATTTATTTTCTGTTCCATTAAAACAGCATTTGCATGTTGGAGGATAAAAATGAGACTATGGTCACAGAAATCATTGCACTAATTATTTTTAATTGTGCTTCATAAGGAATAAAAAAATTAATTAAAACCATATCCTGCTTCTGAACCCTTGAAACTTTCCTGCAAATTCTGACCAAATTGTGCTAATAATGCAATCACACTAGCTGGCACAAAAATGCACATTTGCATTTACAGTTTGCTGGAAGGAGGAAAAGAGAAATGCAGCAAATGATATCCACTTATTCATGTCAGCAAATACTTCTGGACACTTTGGTGCAAGAGAGATCTTGTTGGCTTCAGAAGGGCTACATCAACAGGGCTCAAATGGGATTTTCTCTCTGTTATGTTACTTGTCCTGTCAAAAGAAGACAAGTAATGCACAGGGAGTACAAAATCATGTTGATAGCACTTTCAGGCAACCAAACTTGAGTTTATTCTGCTTAAAGGAATTTTTTAAAATGGTATATTGTTTTGCTGAGGATTTTCCTAATATAAACTGACTTTCCTTCCTTCAACAATCTTTTTCTTCTTTTGCACAGCTCAGTAGGGCCTTAAATGAAAAAGTAAATTCTAAAAAGAAAATAACATTGTTTGTTTACAAAAAGCGTTATGTGAGTGCAATGAAAATTACCCAGGTGCTTCATATAATTTCAAGGTAATACATTTTCAAGGAAGCACACTTTTCATTGTCGCCCAGTATAATTATCAATGTATTCTGCACATCAAAAGGGCAGATTAGAGTGGCTACATCCTTGACAAAACTAGTGAGCAGGATTCCATAAAAATGGATTTGGTCTAAAGAGTGGGTGGAGGTTATTTTTCCAGTGGAATTCTCTCTAAATAACTAAATAAAATACTAGTTAATTAATAAATAATGTAGAAGTGTATTATCTTTAGTATGCTTGTGGCTGATCTCAGAGGATGGTTTCCTCATTTTCATAGACATCTCATTAGGCTGTTTGGTGATGTTTGTTTTAAGACATACAGTAAATATAAATATATTATCCTCTGAGGTCGATTTGCCCTTTCTGAGCTGTGTAAAGTGCAAGAAGACAGCAGCATATGAATTACAGTACCACCACGCAATGTAAACCCTGCCAAGTAAAAGAAACCATCTCCAGTAGATAAGCAAGGCAATCACTGAAAGCAAGGAGAGAATCAGGGAGATACTAGAGCTTCACCAAATAGTGAGCTATCTAGCAAAGAATAACACAGAGAGTGGCCAAGGGTCTGCTCACCCAGCATCTGCCCCTGGCAACTGGGCTTAGCAGTCGCCTCTTTTGAAGAGTTGAGCAAACATAAAATTGCATTCTGTGCGACCCAAAGATTCTTGAATGAGAGACAGCACCTTTATTACGTTACAGCTGATGGATTGTCCTTCCACAAACTTATCCAGCTCCTTGCTGAACCTCTGTGAATTCAACTGTCTCGAGGAGTTTCACAGATAAACAGTTTTCACAGTTTTCACACCATGGGAAAATTATTCCAAATGTTTGCTTTGTATTTGCCATTTGCTAATTTATTTTTATGACACTTCTCTCCCAGTTCCTTTCCCAAATCTCTGGGTTGGGAAGGGGTAATGCATAGCCATCTTTTTTTCTCAATCATGATTCTAAAGATTTATTTTCAGTCTGTTTGTTCAATTGCTATAAGGAAATGCTGCCATATCTTTGCTCATCCCCTTTCCCACTTTCCAAATTCACTACGGCCTTTTAGAGTTGAAAGGGTGAGAAGTATCAAAGCTAACCAAGACACCATGGATTTACACAGCAGCCTTCTTACTTCTTCTTATTTTCCATTTAATTCCTAATATTTGTTAAGATCACTTATTGGACTGTATTGACAAATAAATGGAGGAATATATTTTTATAGAAGAACATCTTTACAATAAAAAACAGCATTTCCTGAGTCACAATTATTAGCTCACATTGTTTAGCATGTCAGTTAAGGTCAATTTTGCTCCTCTTTCTACATTACTTTACAACTCTCCATAAAACAATTTTTCCCCAGTTGTTTGCTCTTACTAGGGTTTTTTGTAATTCTTTACTAATAATTATGTTCTTCTGAATAACCATTAGACTTCCACATTTAACCTTTTACTTCAAACTCTAGACCATTAAACATATGTTGACCATTGCAGAGCCAACCTGATTCCCTCTAGAACTTCATGGAAGGGTCATACCCCTTATACTGTGGTAGTTTAATATTTTTAGGAGCTGCTGGACTGGATAAATTTAATCTCTATAGTATCTACAGGTCAAATCAAAATGAGTCTAAAAACTGGAAATGGTTTCCTCTATGGCACAGTGAGTTTATGAATACCTTTCTAGCAAGATGTTACTGAGGTGTGATTCAAAAAATTTTTCTCAATTCTATTAGGATAATAGAACTAAACTGTAGAATTTAGAAACAGCCAGCTGTCTTGAGAAAGATATTATGATTTATTCTTTGAGGAATAAGCCAAGTGCAGATCACAGCTATAAAAGCCAACTTGACTAATTGCATGGATTGTTTCGCAGCTACTCATAAAAACTTATTTTAGAACATGATAAAGCTTCTGGTGCCATGTCTTCATTAACACTAAGTCTAGTCCTAGAAAGAAATTCTGGTTTTAAAATTTCAAAAACTTTTAAAATAAAATAAATAAATTTAAAAGTATATTTTTTTTATTTAAATAAATTGTATTATTTCTAAGGCACCAAATTAAAAAGGTATAGTAAGAAATGAAAATTTCTTGACCATCCTGGAAGAGAAAGGTCTCATCTAAAAAGTTTTATGTTATTTACAAAGTATTTGCAAAAATTGTCTTCAGACAACTGGAACTGCAGACTTCCTCCAGTGACT
This sequence comes from Cinclus cinclus, assembly GCF_963662255.1. Classification (NCBI taxonomy): domain Eukaryota; kingdom Metazoa; phylum Chordata; class Aves; order Passeriformes; family Cinclidae; genus Cinclus; species Cinclus cinclus. The sequence continues at coordinate 85,406,715 of NC_085047.1, forward strand.
CAACATGATTTTAGATTTAGCATATGGGAACAGGTCCAGGAATAAAAGGCTTCTATTTCCTGCTGTCTTACTGGCTTTCTGTGTGACTTTTTATAGTCAATGGATTTATTCATATATTTGTTTCCTGAATGTATCCCAATTTCTGAAGTGCTTACTAAAGATACTTTTTCTATATAAATGCTTTGGGTTTTACAAAAAGAAATAAATATCATTGAAAACACAGCAAAATATGCAGTTATATGCAAACACAATCTATTGTTTTAGATGCTAATAAAAATGTGGAAACATCAGTGTAAGAGCTATGAGATGGTTATTCCCTACATTTACACACATTAAAGAATTCAAAGGCTACAAACAGCAGAAAATCTGTGGCACCTCAAATAGACAGAAAATAAATATGCTAAGCATAAGGCTCTGTGTTTGTTCCAATGGGATGATAGGAAAATGATTGGGAACTGAATCCAAAAATAATGAAATAGCTGAAGCATTAAATTAATATTTCTGGAATGAATTTATGATAGGAAATCCTAGTAATTCAGAATAAGTTCCAACCAGCTCAGATGAAGCCAGCATCTGAAGATCCGAGTGGTTTATTGAGAACAACTAAAAATTAACAAATGTTGGTGAGGATTAAAATCTTCCTCCATAGATGCTCTAAAGGGGGAGGATGAGAGAGAAACCTTTCTTCACACATTTCTTATTAGGGGGAATATTATAGGATTAGCAGCATCCTGGAGCTACTTGAAATAATAAAAAGCAAAAGAGTTTTGCACTATGTTTAAAGTTGACCACATACTGTTCTTTTTTCTTTTCAGATTGCTGTTGTAACTTTGATAGGCAGCAGTGATTCATTAGCAGTAGTTTCAGTTAGTGCTTTGCCTAATGCATCTGTAATGGGGAAAAAAGCCCTCTCAAGATGTCGTCTTGGCCATCATTACTATTTTCCTGGCTGGAGTAAAAGACTTGCTGTTATTTTTAAGAAAATCAACACATTCTGGTTTGTCCATGGTGTATGAGCTGCCTAAATGTACAAGGCAATAGGAGTAAGGTTGCTGCAGAGTGCTACAAGAGACATTAAGCCAGCTGGGAACTGCAGTTTTTTCTTTTTTTTCCTGCTACCTTTCATGCCTCCTTCTTCCCTCTTGCATTTATTGTCCACCAGATTTTTTCCTTTCATACATATATGCTACATGTGTTTGTCAAACTGTGTTTGTTTTTCCTGCCCCACTTTTCTCTGGATGGCCTCTTTCTACTTAACCCCCTTTTACTTACAAACAATTTTAAGGAAAATGGAAAAAAGGGTTATTTCCTAATGTCAGTGATGTGCATAGTCTCCTTCTCTTATATACATATATACATATACACCCATTGTACTTTGCACCCTATAACCACTTGTGTGTGTTTCAAGCGCTGGTCATGAAGACCATTACAGACATGGAAGTAAAATACCACAGCAAGTCTGTCAGTGCTGGGGCTCATAAACATCAATTGAAAACTTGAGATCCTCCCCTGCTTGACTCAGAAGTGTTAATGGTTCAGGATGGTTTTTTTTTTCTCTTTATCTTTCCTGAATTCACTTTTGAACTTGGATGGCTACAGATTATAGCCAGTGAAGTAATTTATTAAGCTCCCTGAGTGCCTAGGAAAAAGAAACCTGTGAAGTTCACATATATATATATATATATATATATATATATATATATATATATATATATATATTAAGTCTTTATAAATAAGGAGCAACTTGCCAGCTAGATAGAAATACATCAAACTTAGTGTTGCTAGTTTGATTATAGTACATAAAGTATTCAAATTTGATCTAGATTTTTAATGGTGGTTAAAGCTGTGAGCAAGGAAATCTAATTCATACATTCTCTGCCTTAAAGGTATGTGCATTTCCATAAGCAAAGATCAGCCTGTGATCTCAGGAAACACATGACTGTTTATTTTTAAGATCTGGCTGGAAAAATAACTTGGGCAATTAAATGGAAAAATACTCTGGACTCTGGGAAAAATATTTGTTTGCAAATCCACCAGCTCCGGTCCCAAGCAGTGTGACTTGACTGGCAATAATTTATGAGAGGAAATTTTTCTGTCTTGACTTTGTGAAAATGGGAAGAAATATTAATGTTAGACTGAAGAAGGATCTGCATAATATATGCTGAATTTTTTTACCATACCAGCTAAAGTCAGTGAAGAGTCCAAATGTAATTTTCTTGAGCTCATGGACCTCAGTTAACTACTATATATAATGTAAAGAATGCACATGCACAACATGCATGGTGACTGCAAGCAAAATCTTGTCAGGATACATTTCAGATGATAAATATTGTCATTATAGGCACAGTTTTCAGTTGCCAGCAAATATGGCCACTTGGCAGTTCAAGATATTTGTCAAGAACAAGATTAAGGGAAGATGAATATTAAACACATAATCACACAATCCTTTCTTTCTTTGCAAGAAAATATTTCCTATATTCTTATTTCCATTGTTAGACTGGAAAAATAAGTAGGAGGTTAGATTTTCTTCAAAGCAGGTTAGAACTTGAAGTTTTCTTCTAGATAAGTACTCCAAATTAATGTAAATACTCTATATTTGCAGAAAATGGAAATATTTTTTGCATTTTAATTGCTATAAACACCTTTAGAAAGCAACAAAATCCAGGCAACATCTGTTATATATACTGTATATAAACAGACCGGAGAATTTTAAATATTTAAATTTGTAAATATTTACATTTTAGATTTAGCACTTGTTGTAAGAGGTTTTGAAACCTTTACAGTAAATTTTCCCTGATATAATTAAATTTTGCATGAATTTTCCAAATTAGGAATGATTTTTAAATTTTTTTGCCCATGTGAAATATCTGTCAAACTTGGCATCTCTGCACAGGAAAAAAACATTAAAAATTAACCTATCAACAAATTTTTCTATTGGGGACATAGATACACATAGACAATGTCTGTACTTGCTGCATACGCAAACATTGAAAGAGTTTGCAAAGCAAGCTCTCAGGAGAGGGAGAATACCAAAATAAAAGTTACACAACCATGCTTAGGTTTATTCTTTTGTGTTTTATAGATAAAACAGAGCCCTGTGCACCACCTTTGCGATAAATGGCTGCATTTATTCTCTTTGTGCAGTGTTGCCTGCAGAAATCCTCCTTGGATTTCAAACATCTCTGGTGTTTTTTCTGTTTTAATAATTAGTAAAGATATCACAGAAAACTGGACCTCATACGAAGCTCAGGTAGGTTCTTGTGCAACATCTCCTTCCGACCAGATATATTAAGCATATGTTCTGGAGAGAAAGTCCTAAATTTGGGAAAACATTTTCATATAGAAGTATTTAAATGGTATTTTGTTTCTAAAAAGACATCTGTGTTCATGAATGGTGATACAATTGCTTAAATACTTTCCTGAACTGGGGCTAGATTGAATATTTAAGGTTATTTATCTTGGTTCTATTATTCTGACCTTCATCACTTGGGGAAAGGGAATGGGTTTGTCCCTGAAAAAGTGCTGAACTACTGAAATGTTTGTCTAATTGCCCTGCTTGTACATGCAAATCCGAACTTAGAGGTTTACAAAATCAGGTGTCCCCAGAGGGCAAGTGTTGAATAATGTAAACTTATCTGTGCTGAGAAGTGGGAAGAATATCTATATTTATTCACAGAAAAGTCTTCATAAAATCTTCAGAAATACATAGGATTAGTATCAGTGAGGACAGTGAGGAAGCCAAGTTTCAGGGTGTCTGAGAAAGTTAGACTTCTCAAAAAAATAATGCAGCTGAGTATACAAGTTGTCTGATGAAGACAGTATTCTTATTATGCTAATAGGTTTTGTGCTGAAACAAAATCTTCATTAAAGTCCTCAATTTTGTAAACAGGTTGTCAACAATACTTTTTATATATTCGCATTATCTTTTGGTTCATTCCTAGTAAAACTGATGCCAGTTTGCATTACGTTTGACTTTGGAATGTTAAACACATCTCAGTGATAGAACATGAAGGGATTTATATTTTTATCCTCTATAAGGCTAAGCAAAGAATTTTATGTACCATAAATACACATTTAGCTCTTCAATATGCTTAAAAGTCTCATAATGGCAGGAGGTAAGCAGCAATGAAAATGCTGTCTCGTATTACAATTCAGAGGATGATAGAGGAAAAGGATGGCAGGAGATTTTATGCAGCAGATGAGAAATGAGAGTTTACACTCTCCATGCCATTAAACAGGGCAGTTAGAGTCAGATCTGCTCTCTTTTCTATATTTCTGGTTATTTGGTGCTTGGCACCTGAGTGTGAGCTTTTCACTTCTGTTGTAGTTGTCATCATTATATCTCAGGGAGGTGAATTAATCAGAGCTGCTTCAAACAGCACAGCAGTGATATTTGCCTTTTGTAACTGAAGGATGACAAAGCTCAAGGAAGGAAATGAAAGGAGAGGGGATTTCTTCAACCTTGCTCATGAACCAAGCTTACACCTGAGGATGGAGGCATTGATGTTGACATGAGGCATGCCTGCACCCGTATTTTGATGGCTCCTCCTCACAGAAGACCTGCTTTAGGACTGCACAATGAGTTTTCTAGGGGTGAAGTGGAGCAAGAAGTAGGACTTTGTCATTGCTGGGCTGTTCAAGAACCAATTCTGACTGGTAGCATGAAAATAACACCTCCCTTAAACCATCCTGTGGGTCACAGACCCCAGTGGCTTCTTAGTGCAGCTTCATTGCCTTCAATGACAGCTGAAAACATCTGCTTGGGGCAGCCAAGGGGGGCACTGCCAGACCAATGAACATGAAAAAAGCTCTCTGGAGAAGACAGATGCAGGGGAAGCACCAATAAACTCCTGGCTGCACAAATTTCTTTGCTTCCTGGAAAGAAATTATTTGCATCATTTTGCCTGCTGGAAGGACCTGTTCTTTGTTGTTGGTGTAGTCATAGAGGCTGGTGGGAGTGGGATGAAGCTTCATGGCTGTAAGCAAATGTCAGCAATAGTGTCTTGTAAGGCAATTTCTCTCCTGCTGCAAATGATATGGAAAGGAAAGGGTAACTGAACCACAACCAGAAAGCCTGCAGGGTACCTTACAGTAGTTAATGTCATTGCAAACACTGTTAGGTGAGGTTTAATAGTGATTTTGTGAAAGCATAGGTGGTTGTGCAAAGAATTCTCTTGTCACCCATTAAATCTTGTACATAATTGTCTCTGTTTCTGTACACACATTTAGGAAGAGCTCAATGTAAATAGTAGATAAAACCAAGGAGGTGTGAAGGAGAAAGAGAATTCTGTGGTATAAGGATTCTCCATAGCCCATGCCAAGCTGGAAGTAAGTCTAGCAAGTATAATATGCACAAATGAGTATGAGTTGGGTAAATAGTTTTGAGGTCCTACTTTCACTGCACAGGGTTTTTAGATGAAACCCTGAAGTGGTTCTGTTGAAAATTTTTGATAACTGCTCTTTTTCTCCCCATGTAGCAAGATTTTTTGATTCCTCTTTTCTATTTCTGAGGAGGAGAAACCCTCCCAAGTCTTCCAACACCTCTCTCAGTTTAATGTCTCCTAAATAAATGATCCTGTAGCTTCAGAGGTGTTGTAGATTTGTGCTAATGTTAAATGAAACTACACTTGGAAATGTAAAACATGAACAGAAATTGAAATTTAGTTTCTTTTCTAGAAACCATGAAGCTCTTTTGATGGAATGTGCAAGCCAATATAGTAACATAAAGGGACTGATGGCATATACAGCTACAGACAACTCACAAGAGGGGTCAGAGAAAGCTGACACATAAAGGTCTGCTTAGAGGTTACCTTTGTCACCCATAATGGTACCTCTTCTGTGACCCAAAATGCAGTAAAATCATCCTGTATTTTCTGCTCAGAGAAACCCTGGCTAGCAAATCTATAATGCCTCTGTTACAGTGCATGTGTTTTTGAGTAAAAGTAAATGAGATGTAGCTCTCCTTCCATCCACATCTCTGAGAAAACAGCTGATTAGTAAGCTGATGGAGGCAAAAATCTGTCTTTCCATCAGTATCTTCTCCCTAATAATTAAGTTTTCTTGCTACTGCATTGACATACACTTGGCTCTGCTATTAATGAGCTTAACTCCACTGTTTATGCTCAGTTGTGGAAATTTCTGTGATATAGAGACCTCTCTGGCTCTGCTGGGCTGGGTTTATTAATACATAATATAAGGAAGTATAGCCCTGTCACCTTTAAGACTAACCTGCCAAGAATGTTGCTCCAGATTCCTGGCTCAAGAGTGGTTTCTGTGATGATGCACCTGCTCACCCTAGAAATAAAACTGATGCTGTCTATCCACTTAGTATGAAACAGGATACAATAACTACAGCAGCTCTAACTCTGCTTTGTGCTGGTTTGTTAAATGTGATAAATTGATATAAAAATCCCTTTTAGATGTGAATACACAGTGGAAGAAAACCAATTAGAACTCGGATTAACTGAGCACCAGTGTTTATTGTGGAAGTGGTCCCTGCTGCTATATAGAAAGCCTCAGTCCTCAAGAGTCTGTGACTAAAGGACACCAGACTGAATCACTTAAGTAGTCGTGCTGTCAGCAAACATTAATGAAGTTTGCTTTTGCATACTAATAATAAAGACTCTGGTCTCTATCCTGTGAGTCTTCATTACCCTCTATGCAAGAAAGAAATGCAGCTGCAAAAATAGTAGTAGTAGGAAGGGATGAGCATGACAGTTACTGCTGTCCATCTGTGCATGACTTATCTGGCTTATGGATCTATCAAGATGCCCTTGGTATGCAAGCACTGTTCAGTCAGCTGATATCCACTGTGCCTCAAATCAGTGTAATTGTGATGAAACTCAAGAGAAAGGAGGATTGCTTTGTGCAGCAGTCTTGTTCTCTTTGATGTGATTCATAACTGCACTTGAAAGATGCTCAAAGTATGTCAGTGCCAAGTTACCTCCCCAGAGCCCAGAGCTGACTGTGGTGGTCCCCTGCACAGTGTGCAATTGGGTGCTTCTGCCATCTGCTTTGGACCTGAGCTTAAGTGCAGTGAAGACAACTGAAGTTAGAAGGCCCAAGCTTTAAGCCTTCCCTCAGAACTGTAACCGTGTGTGTGAGAGGAAATGAAATTGCCTAAACTGACAATAATCTCTGCAAAGGAAAAATATCCTTTTAACAGAAAGCATGCAGTCGAAAGACTGTATCTGAGGTGTCTTGGCATGAGAGGATCCATGCAGGGACTGGAAACTTTTGTTTGAAAGCTGAATTTTTTGTTTGATTGTAGAAGTGAAATCTTTCTGCAACATCACTTGAGGCTCATTAAAAAGCTTCACTGTGGCTACTGCTGCAATTCTTTCTTTCTTTCTTTCTTTCTTTCTTTCTTTCTTTCTTTCTTTCTTTCTTTCTTTCTTTCTTTCTTTCTTTCTTTCTTTCTTTCTTTCTTTCTTTCTTTCTTTCTTTCTTTCTTTCTTTCTTTCTTTCTTTCTTTCTTTCTTTCTTTCTTTCTTTCTTTTCCAACCTGACTGTTCTTTGCTTTTGTAGCTATTAGTTGTATTCTTGCCTTGCAGATTTTCCATTTCTTTTATGAATACCATCTACTGATACCAACACATTAAGATCTACAATGCTTGTGCGGTAGCAAGGGTTTTATAAACCACAAACAATTAGAAAGAGAAGTATAAATAAATCCATTTTGGTGGTTCTGGCATTTTCTTTGGAAACATTTGTGTGTAACGTTTGATATCAGAGTACAAACCTTTTCAAAGTTTTCACTAATTAGTTGCAAAGAAGCATTCCTAGATTCACAGTATTAAATTAACAGTGTAGGATGCGTTGCAGCAATATGGTATTTGTGTACAAATATTCTGCAGCTATGGTGAAAATTAATTCCAGGATGAGTTTCATCTACATATTCATCTTCTTCAGTTATGTTCAAAATGGAAAGCAAGAACACTTGAGAAGCAAAGTTAGATTAACTAGCAATGTATGAATATTCTGGGCTTGATTAACTGTTTTAAAGACTACTGTTTTTCAACTGAAAAGAATCACTACAGCATTGTTCCACCTATCTTGTACTTTATAACAATGGTTGGCTTTCATGTGCCTCCCAGCAGCCTGGTTTTTAAATTTGTATCTTATTTTCTCTTGACAGCACTTGTCTTTCTTGCCTCATTGGTTTCAGATAATTATTTATACCAATTTTACTTTCAGATTTTTGTAACCTTGACAGCTTTGCCGACAGGGATATTTTCCTGGTTTACCATATAGTTTCATAACCACCTGTCTGTTCTGATGAGATCAGGTTCTTTAATAATTCTCCTATGTTGACAGCAAGAGGTAACTCGTGGTACTGCACTTCTACAGACCACACTTCAGGGTGCTGCCAGTCTTGAGACCCTTACATGTCAGAACTGTAGGCATTTTTACTCTCCTGCCCCCGTGGTGGAGCACAAACTCTTTTAGGCACAGTGAGACTGAAGTTTTAGCACCACCGTTTTTATTTAAATTCTGTGTCAGGAAAGAAAGAAAGAAAGAAAGAAAGAAAGAAAGAAAGAAAGAAAGAAAGAAAGAAAGAAAGAAAGAAAGAAAGAAAGAAAGAAAGAAAGAAAGAAAGAAAGAAAGAAAGAAAGAAAGAAAGAAAGAAAGAAAGAGAAAGAGAGAAAGAAAGAGAAAGAGAGAAAGAAAGAAAGAAAGAAAGAAAGAAAGAAAGAAAGAAAGAAAGAAAATTTGTTTTTTTCACACAAATGTTCCTATTACCACTTAAATGCTGCCATTGCTACTGCAAGAGCTACAGCTCTGACCACTTCTAATGCCTTAGTGACAAACACAGCTCTTAGATCCCTAATATTCTCAGTCTACACTGTAAGGAACATTTAGACCAGAAAATAGATGTCCACCTACTGTCTGCACAATGGGCGGTTCTAAGGAATTCTAAACAAGTCAAAATAATCTCTCTGGGAATATTCTAGCCAAGTTGGAAAATGCCTAATCAGTTTTGAGACCTACAGGCCTAGCAAGAATCCAACATGTGAGGACAGAGATAACATTTTCAACAAGATAATTCTACCCCTACCTCTAATATTTAAAGCATCTAAGTAAAGAAAAAAAAATCATAGCTTTATTTTGTTTTCTCTTCCAAGAAAATGACAAAATTATATAGTGCTCTTTTTTTTGTGACTCCTTCATAAAGTTCCACATAACATTGACTGAAACAGCCATTTTAAGCCCACTGATTTGTAGCATACTTTTGTAGAAATGGCATAAACAAGAACGAAGTGATGAGTGCACGTAGATATTTTCTATGAGATAAATGATTCAGAGTAAATGTGACAATTTAATTCTCTAAGATATTCCAAAGTGCCCTTTTATCTTTTCCCTTTGTTCTTTAGATTTTTTTTTAATCTGAGAAAAGATAACCTTTTTTTTTTTTCCTTTTTTATTTTGAGTGAAATTTGATCTTGGCAAACAGAGATTGCAGATGCTGGCAGAGCAAGGAGTCATGGATGGTGCTGGCGCCAGAATCAATCACCAACAAAAATTGCAATTTCCACACGTCCCAGTTGCTGTTCAAGGGCAGAGAAGTTATACCTGTGGGAGGCTGCTGCTTGCTCTTTCATCCACCACTTGCTGAGACAGCCAGTGGGAAAATAACTTGAGACATGTTGGTTTTATAAAGGTGGTAAATCCTTGGCTCTATTAAAAGTGATGGAAGTTTCCCCACCATATTTTAAAGTGCACAGATCTGTTTACTCTTCATTTCTGTGGTGTTACTGTCTGGCCTTCCCCCAACCCTCCCTCCCCTTCCCCAAGGCTTTTCTTAATAAGATGGTTCTAGAATCTCACAGGACTGTCAGTCTGGTGGGCTCACACTCCTGTACTCTGTATGTAGTGGGTTCCTTTACATCATTGCTGTCTCCCTTGGAGATGGGAAAGCTCCCTAATACCCTGACTTGCCTTACTCTTAGAGGAATCTCTATGCCCCAGGGGATGCTTTGTACCCTCTGAGAGCTCAGATGAGAGAAGACACATTTCAAAGTGGGAATATTAAAGTGGCTGGGCTGGTTCTGCTGGTAAGTAAAAATCTGCAGACATCTTGTCCAAAAAATTGTGTATGGATACACATAGATTATATATATATATATAAATATTTATTATATATATATTTATGCGTGCGTGTGTGTGCGTGTGTATACTCACATATCAAATAGCTTTTATACCCTTTTCCATATGGAAGGCCTCCCAGCCCCCCTGGCTGCTGTTAGCATGGAATTCAGTTGCACTTTGCATCAAACAGCTGTTTTACAGACAGCTGCCAAGTATGTCTCTGTTGTGATGTCCATACACTTGGATGTGTATGGAACATGACCGTAAGAAGGAGTGAATTAGTATTGCTCTTATTTTGTTATTTGTGTCCTTACATTCTTGCATTATTTTTTTTAAAGGCCTGAAGCATATATTTCACAATCCCATTTACTCCCATTAGCACACAGACATACTCTGTTTCAAATTGACTTTTAAAACAGATGTTTTATCAAATCCATTTTAAAAATAGTTTGTACCTACCCCAGGGAGATCTGGAGTCCTTTAAAGCCTACAGCAATTTACATTCAGAAAAAATGTTCAAGTCAAGCTTTATCAGCTCATACTGTGCACAGTTTGGTGTGTTCAGAGTGGATTGTGAAAAAATAAGAGCTTTGTTACTTGTAGCAGTGTGAACACAGGGCTGATACAGCGTTTAGGATAAAAGAACAGGTTCTTTCTCTTCAACAAAAGGAACAAAATCAGTGTTCTGGACCTCGCATCCTCTGCTTGATTAGAGGCGTTAATTATTTCAGCATAATCACTGTCTGTGTTCACCAAGTGTGGTCCCCTCAGGACTGCTGTGCTACCTCTTATCAGCTGCCTTTGAATGGCAGCACTCGGCTCAGCTGTAGCTGTGCTTTGCAAAGCATGTCAGATGGGGTCAATAGATCTTTTCAGCTCCTACTTTACAGCCATGTATCTGTCTGAGTGCTCTTTAGTTATTTATATGCTTTGGGTAACTGGGCATTACAAGAGGAAAAGTAATTTTCCTTCTGCATGTTTTACTTCTGTGTTGTTCCAACCTTATCTTCAGTTAAGTTTTAGAGAACTCTTTTTGGGATAAGAGCAGGAAAGTTTGTGGGGTCATTGGCAAACCCACTTGTAAAGATTTCCTGCATTTCTGCTGTAATCCTAGATGTGTCCCAAAGGATCAAGCAAGGGTTTTGAGCATCTAGGTCCTTGAGATTCTTATGGGTGCAGCTACTTGTTGGCGTCAGGAAATGTGTGTATTTCTTAAGGGGAAATTCTTCAGCCTTTAGAGTCAACAATGTGGGGGAAAATAATCAACAATAGAGGGGGAAAAAAGAACAGAGGTGATGGGAAAACAATACTTTAAAATCTGTGTGGTATCTTCAAGTGCTTCTAACTTTCTGATGACTCCTACTCATCTTCAAATCTACAGGATTCCACTCTCACTTTTTATTGAGACAAGCCACTTTTGACATTACCATTCTTCAGCATTGTTTTCTATATTTCCTCCTGCTGAGTAATTGCTCTTGTCTCCTTTCTTTATCTTTTCTGTAGACATGAGTTATCCTGAGAGAATTCTTTACGTTAGCAGCAAAGTTATGTCCTAGAGTGTATATTACAGATTTATTTCATATCTGAAATTGCCTATCATTTTTTAATCTCAAAGAACAATCTCTTCTTCTCTGGCAACATCTTCTTTGAACTAAGCTTTCATGAGTTTTCCTGCATCCCTTAAAAGAGAAAAAGTAAGTCTAATGCATTTCTTTCTAGTCTGTCACCTTGAATTCTTGTACTGCCAGGTCATAATTCTAAAAGAAAGAAATTATTGGGAAGCTAAAAAAAAAATCTTAAATAGTAAATTTTAAATTAAGAGACCAGCACATCATTTTAATTCAATGCAATATATGAGCATTTCCATCGATGTGAAACACAATTCATGGTTGGCTGCACACTGGCAGAAGTGTTCTCTGGTGCTCTCTTGCTGCAGGTCCTATAATTCAGTCCCTTTAACAACTTCAGGAGCAAGCTGGAGCTTTTTAAATAATAGTTTTCAATAATGATAATTGCAGACCTGTCATGCAGTTGGGAATGCTGCAGAGAAATTCAGTGAACAAGGGAGACTGGCGATTTTCAGGAAAAAATCGTTGTTGCCTCTAAGGACAGTTGAATTAGAAATAGCTGTTTCATGACATGTCAAGAAAGCAGCTGGAGATCAAGCACAATCCGTAGCTGAAACACTTGAAAGGTGGACTGAAAAGCAGAAAAATGGCTTTTCTTTTGCAATCTCCTTTCCACAGTGTGTAAGATCTTCCACAGACTTATTTTTCCTTTTCCCCTCTTCTTTTCTTTTTAACATTCTACACTTTAGATCAGGTACCTGAAACAACAATGCTATCCAAAGACACAATTAGCCAGGTTCCCTTACTCCACTTATGTATTTACTGGCAAAACCTCTTTATTTGCGTGGAGGTCATCATTATTTGGGTCTTTCAGAGGCCTTATCAACAAATTTAGAGAAAACTGAAAAAATTAAGCAAAGCGAGAAACAAGAGGCAGCTGAAACCAGAAGCATGTGAGCAATCACAGTTACCCTTAGCATGGACATGAGCAGTATTTTATCAGTAATATAGTCCAACCATCTCTGTTACAAAGGAGAAGCTGCTGTAAGGGAAGGTCTCTCTGTAGCAGGAAAACACAGCATCCCTACCTACTGATTTAGGGAAATGGGAGAACATATTGGAAAAAGGAAAAGCTTTTTGAACTTCCTGACTGTGGCGGAGGAAATGACGTCCTATGGGGTGTCTGTAGAAGAAGATGCCCATCCATTTGCTGCTGACAGGGCTGAAGAGTGGTGTGCTGGAGCACCTGTTTTCTTCCCTCCCTGGTTTGCAAAATCACTCCCCTGGAGGCCTGTTTGTTGCTATTTTGGATTTTCTTCATGGACTTCTGCTTGCTCTGTCCCTGCCCCCGTGCTTTCTGAAGCACAGCAAACTTTCTTTCCTTCACTTGTAAATTTTGCTATGTGTTTTCATCACTCTGTGTGGCAGTGTTTTCATATCAGAGAACATCTTACACTGCCTTGTCATTTCTCTGAGACTTGCCAAGTCTCCTCACTGACTTTTATCCCCTCTTTCTTCCTTCCATCCTTGTCTGACTCCAGGCTGTCCTTTCACTTAGTAAAGAAAAGCCAGACACTGTGTGAGACCCAAAGCTTGGGATGTCTCAGACTTGGCTGTCATACTTGTTAGTCAAAGTTCAATAATTTCTTTGTTAGAGCATCTTTTGAAAGAGGATTTTTACTTAGCAGAATCTAAGTTATCACTGAATTACACTTATGCTGCTCCATCTCCTCCCAGCAATGCATCTACACTATTCCTTAATTTTATATTCTTCAAATAAAAGAAAAACAAAGAATACTGCAAAACCCAGAGGCCACGTAAAAATTTCCATTTTTCAGAGAGTGTTAGCTCTGTGTCTATCTTTCAAGCCTGCACAAGTTCTGCTGTCAGAATAGTGATTTAGTGGATTGCAAAGAAGATGAAGGATTTCAAAGCTTTAAAGCAAAATAGTTTAAATCTTGCCTAACTGAAGACAAAGAAAGAATTTGAAAACAAACAAACACTTGTTTTTCATCAATTAAACTAACTTTTCTGTTTCCCCAAGCACGTAATATCTTTCTGTGTAAATCACTTTGGAGGGTGGATGTGCTCATTCAGGTTCAGCAGTTTCAGTGTTTCCATCAGTCTGGTATGGGTGACATCAGCTGATACCAGCAGTTTTAATGTTGGAGAGCATTTAGGTACAAACTGCATCTGACTGGGGATATGTGGAAATTTTCATCAAGTTTGGTTTCGCTGACTGAAAAATGCTTGAGAGAGGAACTAAAATTCTGTCTCAAGAAGCTGATATTTACCCAAAGAATACAAACAGCATCATAAATTTCCAATAATCTCCTGAAGAAAGAAGCCTGATTCTGATGCAAATGCTAAGTAACAGATAATATCTTGCTGAAAAGGGTTTCAACACAGGAAAATTATAAGAAATAAACCCAAAATAATTCAAAATACTAGTTGTGACTTTATATGGCTGCTTTTATTTCTGAGCAGATTATGATCCTGATATTCCAAAGTTGCTAAAAAAAATGTAGGGACAAACTCATGCTGGAAATATATAAGTGGTATTTCTCAGATTTCTGGGAGATGGCATGCACAGATGCAGATGAAACAACAGATTATGTCATACTGACCCATGGTTAAAAGCAAATCCAAACCCAGTGAAAAAATTGAAAGTGTTATAAAACCTATAAATCAGTCAAAGAATTTTTCAAATTATAAGGTTTACATTCAGATATGAAGTAAATACATTCTGATACCCTGTTGGGCTATCATTCCCTCAAGCTACCAGCATATTATCTCTGTGAAATAAAACTCCGACACTGGTATTTTTCCAGCTGTTTTTCAGCTCCATGGACAAACAGGACTCTCCTTACCACACATTTCAAGGATAGGTATCCTGCAAATGCAGTGAGGTTTTTTTTGGCTTACTGGCTCAGTAATGCAACAAAAAGGAAGAGCAGTTGGCAACCAAGCCTCACTCAGCTGTTCACTCGCTCCTCTATCAGCAGGATAGGGGAAAGAATGGAAAGGGTAAAAGCCAGAAAACTCATGGGATTAGATAAAGACCGTTTAATAGGGAAATCTACACATTTAAGCAATGCAAAACAAGGAATTGATTCACTGCTTCCCATGGGCAGGCAGGTGTTCAGCCATCTTCAGGAGAGCGGGGCCCTAGCACGCAAAAGGGTTACTTGGGAAGACAAATGCCATCACTCCAAACATCCACCTCTCCTTCCTTCTCCACCCCTCTCTGTAGAGTGAGCATGATGTAGTATGGTCTGGAATGTCCCTTTGGTCAGCTGGGGTCACCTGTCCTGGCCGTATCTCCTCCCAAACTCCCAGGCACCCCAATCTTTGGCCTTGGCTCTATGGAAGCCCTGCTCAAGAATAACAAAGATGTCTCTATACTATCAACCCTGTGTCCAGAACAAATCCAAAATACAGCCCTAAAATATTCTTTGTGATGAAAATTAACTCTACCCCAGCCAAAACTAGCACACAACTTCACCTTATATATAAAGGTTGTATATAAAGTTAAGACTGAATGTTTACCACACAAAGAAATATGTGATGAGTTTATCTGAGCTTACCTTTGGCATGTTTTTCTGATTCAAGCTTGTTTAAGTTTCACACAGACATTTTTAGTCTTTCTCAGCTATCAGAAATGTAATTTCCTTGCCTTAATTAAGAAGATTTATGAAGTTACATATTTGGACTCTTTCTTCTTACTAGTCTTTTCCATTCCTTGGCCAGTTACCTACTGTATGACATCATACAGTGTGGTATTTCATCAAAAAATTATTCCATGTTAAGTAAAATATTTTTAAAGAATTGTTGTGAAACCCCATTATTAATAATTGCCTTCATTTCTATTCAAAACAGCAACAAACTAGTGATTAAGAATATAAAGCAAAGAAGTAATACGTGTAATTATGTAAGATCTGCATTTTGCCTGAATCAAAATAATAATAAATATTTTGCATTATAATGAGTCTTAGGCCTTTGGGCAAATATCTGTGATTAATAGTATGTATAGATTTTATTCCTCTTTGCTTTTGCTGTCTCACAGCAATTTGCAGCTGCAGGGGAGCTACCCAATCACTACCTCAATTTCTGATGCTTAATCCATTTTTATACAGATTAATGATGAGTCCTGTACAAGTTTTCTTTTGCTGGCTCTTGAATAGAGAATACAGGGCTTTGTTCTCAGTTTTTCAAGAGAGAATTTACTGGTGGGACAAACTTCTGCTGTAACACAGACCTCCCTTGCCTAAGCACTGGAACAAGTTGCTGTCTTTCCCTTTCTTCTGTTTCGTTTCATTTTTTTGTCAAATATAGGCTTGCTGGGCACCTAGAACAGAACCAGCAAGTGCTGCTGGGGCAAAGCTGAGAAGATGTTTCTTTTGGCTACTCGTTGGCAGGCACTGTAGGAGTGCTAGAGGAAGGTTCTCTATGTTTCATTGCTGTGGTAATCTAAGGGGGAAAAAAAAAGACAGAGCAGACATGTAGTGCTTGAACTGAAGAAGATAAGAAATTTTGCTGACTACACATGGAATCTTTCATTCTTGGGCCCCAGGTGGTGAGCAGGGGACCCTTGCAATGCCATCTGGTCACCCAGAAGCCACCACACATGAGGAGGGAATCATAGAATCACTGGGGTTGGAAAAGATAATTTAGTCCAATCATAAACCCAGCACTGCCCAGTCCATTACTAAACCATCTCCCCAGGTGCCACAGTCACACACCTTTTAAATATCTTCAGGGACTCAAACACTTCCCTGGGGAGCTAGTTCCACTCACTACAGCCTCCTTCCAGGTGGTTGTAGAGAGGGATAAAGTCACCCCTGAGCCTCCTTCTCTCCAGGCTCAACAACCCCAGCTCCCTCAACCATTTCTCACAGGACTTGTGCTCCAGCCCCTTCACCAGCTCTGTCTTCCTTCTCTGGATTTGGTCCAGCACCTCAATGTCCTTCCTGGAGTGAGGGGCCTAGAACTGGACATGGGATTCAAGGTGTGAATATTAGAGAGCAGCAAGAATGACACCAAGTCTGCAGACTGCCCTGGCAAGTGCCCCTAAGGTTCTGTCTATGTTTTGTATAAAGACTGATTGTCCTTCTGCAACCGTGTAATTAATTTCCTTTTAATGATATAATATTTAATTTTCAGATAAGAACCTTAAACATTTTGTCTGGACCTAGTAATGCAACAGGTTCCTTGGCTAGCTGAAATTAAGATGCAGTGCCTGTTTTAGAAATAGTCCAATTTTTTTTCTGTTTAATAATAAAGGGAGAATGAGCACAACTTTTGTGCCTGTATGAGGTGGTACCTAAATGTTAGGAGAAAAGCAATGCAATGGATCTGTCAGTCTGAGAGGGTGAATTTACAGCAGCTCCATGCCCCATGTCCAACCAGCAGTGAAGCTGAAGATGCATTCCCAATTAGCACAGTTACACACAGCACATATATTCATCATGATATACATTATATACAAGTTGGCCACACAAATCACAGACAGACATACAGAACACTCACATGAGAACAGACAGTTGTTCCTTGGTATAGCAGCAAGAGTGTTGTAAAGAGATAACAAATTTTGAATGTAAATTTTTATTCAGAAATTACAGCAGACTCCAAGGACAAGCAATTAAAAGACTATGAAAGCATCCTTACAAAGAGATCTAAAAAATAACAGTTCATTTCAGCTGGAAATAAAGAGTGCTGGGGGGGAAAGCATCTGTTTTTCATAAATTATAGAACACCTAGTCCTAATCCAAATTCTCTCACATTTCCACTTTGGTGCTCTGTACTGATGGTTCTCAGTGGAACTATATAATCAGTATTTATGCATTACATACAGACATGGCATTTCAAGGCAGAACACAGAGACTTAAAAGCAGACCATTTTCAAAGCTCAGTAAATACTAAACAACTCTTTCCACTCAAGCTATTGTTCACATTTCTACAAAAACTTAAGAACATTTTTTTTCCTAGTGCAAGTGGTGCTTAATGGTGATGACTTGAAGACATAGAATGTAGATGCTCTTTGCTAATATCTTTCAGCAAACATGTGTTTCATAATAAATGCTTGTGACAATGCTGAATGTTTTATTTGGAAAAGGAATAACATACTAAAAATAAAGTTTAAAACCACATGGGTCTGTAAGCAACACACCAGGAAAGTCTATCAATAAAGTAAGCTCCCTGTGTTCTAAAACTTTTGTCCTCAGCCTGGAAATGTGGATGTTCTTGTTGGTGTTTTACACTTCAAGTGTGCTATATGTCTATATGTAATAGACATATAGATAGCAATTTTTATAGATGTAGATACATAGATAGCAATAGATATAGATAGCAATTTTTACAAGCTGAAACACTAAGGGATAAGAAGTGTCATATTTTCTTTTCATTTTTTTTTTCTAGATGTATACTGTGTCTCCTCAATAATCTAGGAATATTAGATGCATGAAGCTGTCACAATACATTTACTAGATGCAAGAAATCAAGCATTTAACAATTAGGATATCTACTGAAATGCCAATATAGCAACAGAGGTGATATTTTCTATCTCAATTTGTCATTTGAAAGATGTCTCTTATTGTGACGTCTCTGATTAAAATCTACCAACAAAAAGAAGTTGAAATAAAAACTGACAATTTTGTCATATGTCTATCAAGAGCAGAAGTATATCTTTTGACTTTTCTGATGTGGTAAAACTTGATACCAGATTCACTCCTTCCAGTGTCTAAAGATTTCCTTATGTACTGTGTATGAAATTACGAGTCCAGCTTCTACATTTCACCTCTGAAAAGTGGTGACGTTCTTGCTACTTAAAGTGTGCTTTTCTTACATTACTATTTTTTCTTTAGGCACAACAAGAGGTGTTAAAAAAGCTTCTAAATGCATTTTTTGGTGTTGTGGATCTGAGAAAAAGCCAAGCTTTTTGGTGGTATTGAGTCTACATTCCTTCACTTCTCAGGAAATTACATTACCTTGAAAACAACAAAGCCCTAATTTTTTTTCTATAACATTCATTATATGTTGAAGAAAGAGCAATGTATCAGGATGTAGTCCAATTTCTTAAAACTCTGAAAATAAAAGTTTGTGTTTGTAATTCTGTAAATTCCCCCAGACTGTTGGCAGGAAAAGAAAATGTGCAGAGAAGGTGATCTCATTTGGAAGAGACATTGCAGAGATCAGAGGCACTGAATGCCTTTCATCTCTGCCTACAATTCACTTCCTTTGAGAAACCACATATGTTCAAATAAAAACATAGGCCAAATTAGGTTTGTGACAGCCGGTCTCCTGCAAATGTACATCATCTTCAAATACGCATTGGAGAGGAGAGTTTAAATTTGTCTATGAACCCTAATCCTCTCAGGATAACATCAGAATTATCCAAACACTGTCACTGCCTCTAGGTTAAGTAACAGCATCCAAACCTGACTACATCTGTCAGTGGCAGATTGCAGCTAACACCAAGCAATTGGCACCATGCAGCCACAGACTGATTAGAAAGAGCCAAGTGATTTTGCCGCTGACTTCTTTCCTTTTGTTTGCTAATTAATTAATGTATAAATTAAATTTAAAAAAGTAAAGAAGGAAACTTCCTGGTTTGCATTGAAATAACCTTTAATTAGGATATATAAATTTTTGAAGGTTTTTTTGTGTCTGCTGTAATTTCATATGAGAGTAGCTAAATGTGTTTAGACATAACTTATTTCAATTCTGCAATAGCTCCCTGCAAGATCCTTCTTTAGTTTATAGATTAAATTTATTACTGAACACATTTCTCAGCCTACTGAATTCCCCTTGACAGTTAAAAATATTGGATGTTTGCTATTTCAGAAATCTTCTATTTAGCTAAAGCATTTGAAAGTTATCTACTGTTTTCCTACGTTGAGGCTTTCCTATGTCTAGACAAAGATTTCTCCTACACCTAAATCTGCCCATCACTGATCAGTTGTTATTTGGCAGACAACTAAATTTGGGAGTAAAAAAGCACAGTGGATAGTATAAAAATTTGATGCTCATAAAAAAACCCCTTTATAAATAGATGCAATAAAGAGATCTGATTTTCTCCATTACCACTGAAGGTGAGGGTGTTTGTTCAAAGTAAATATGCACTATACAATAAATTTAATATATGATTTTCCTTACCTGAGAAGCTGCAGGCATTTTTCCCTCTCATGGATGAACAAAGAAGAAAACAGGAGAAGTAATTCAATACTGCCATATGTTAGTGCTCTCCTGCTTCATTCCTTTGCCCTCAAAAGACAACAAATAGGGGAAGTGTTTCAAATGGAATTTGTCTACTACTTCAGCATGAAACCCATGTAATAGACTGTATGTAGAACAGATTGCTTTTAGAAAAATAGTTTTAATTTTTCTTCTGTGTACATGTATGTCTCCAAAAGCCAGAATTTAATTCAGTGTCAGCTGGATGTGCCTGTACCTGAGTACACTCTGAGCTGCACCCTGCAGAGGTCACAGCATCGTGTTGGGCAGTGGGGATGGAAGGGATGGAGCAGAATGGGTGGAGGGGGCTCTTGTTGCCTGATGTGTCTGGAAGTCCAGCCACACTCTCTGACTTTTGCATCTGTACAACAAAGGAAGCAAACACAATCTTTCAATCTAGGTCCAAATTAAAGAATTTGCAGTTATTTAGAAGTAGCAACACAGAAGATGATTGACTGGGTTTGTAAGAGCAGGAAGGTGTTTGGCTTGCTATTGGTGATGGCGAAGGTGAAAATGTGAGAAAGAAAATCATATTCTGCAAAACAGAAATGTGGTTTGAGAGAGAAAAGTGTTTGAAACTTGCTCCAAAATAGGAGCACCTCTCATGCTGTTTGTAGGCCTTGGTCCTGAGCTGCAGACTTTATGAGTTGTGCTGTGTTTGGCATGGTGATGAGGGGCTGGACAAGGGCTCAGAAGAGCCATGCTTACTGACAGCTCAAGGATGCCATTGAACTGCTTGCCTGGGTAACCTGGAGGCCAGTGGTAAGGATGTGGAGACACATGCCATCCAGGCAGAACAGCAGCAGGACTCTTGCAAGCCATCCAGGTGTGTTTTCCAGAAGCCTCAGGGATGTCACTGCTTCTGAGGGATCTTTGAAGAGCCTTAGACCAAACTCTGCAACTATTCACGCTATCCACCCTCAACCCACACAACCTCTCTGGACATGTCTGGGGTATGACCCTCTTGCAGAGCTGTCACAGGGGGCTGCACCCTGACCCAGATCCACATCTAGCAGCATTTCATACAGCTCTCAAAACCATCTGTGTCCCTCCAGGGAGGCAGGCCATACCTTTTTGCTCACTGGGGTTTCCTTGAGTCCTGTGAGGAGCAACTAACTCCTGACCTAGCTGTGTCAGGAGGCCTCTTGAATGAACAGTGAGTTTTGGCAGGTAAGGAAGAACCCATCCTGTGTGCAAGTGGTTTCACCTTTCCTCACAGGGGCATTGAGGAGTTTTCACCTCTTCCCACACCGTGACAACAAGAGTCCCTTACCCAAACATGCCCTGTCCTCAATATTGTCCACTCCCTCCAGAGTAAGAGTGTGCTGTTTCATAGGTAGGATGCAAAGGCTACATTTGTTCTGTAGAAGCAATTAAATAGCACAGCATGTCTGCAGATCAAAACAGATGTTTGTGAAGACCTGAGAGATGCCTTTCAGGGGAGTTCATTTTGGACTAGTTCTTGCTTTCTTGGTGGACTGCATGCTGTTTGGGAGTTGGAGTGCTTTATGAGTGTTCCTGGCACTCTTCTAGTTCACTTCAGTCCATGGGTAATGTAGCTCATGCACTTTGGTGACACTTCATCCATGCGAACCAAAGCACAACAGGGAAATCTTTTTCAAAATACATCTGGTGAAACACCAAAATAGTTATTAAGTGAAATCTGGAAGACCTTGTAGGAAGTTGATATGTGTGATTTGCAGGTTATATGTGTTCCACAAGCCCTTAAACATCCATTTTCTAGATACCCCAGGCCCTAACTTTAGTTTTTTGAAAGATGAATGCAGACTATAACAAACCAATTGAATAAAGTAAGATATTTCCACAGGGTGACATCTTCCATGGGCAGCAGGTAGTAAGATCAAAAGAACTGAGATAATTCAGAAAATGATAGAAAAAAGGACAGAAAAAACAACAGAAGGGTTTCTCTTTTTTTTTAATAGAATGCTAAAAACTAAATAAATATTTAGATACAGAAAATTGTTTCCTTTCATAATGCACACCTCATAATTTTACGAAGGACTGAGTGCACTTCCTTACAGAGAAGCTTCACACTGAAGCATATAAAATGTGCCAGGCTTTTCCAGCACTAGCCATTGCTACTACCTTTTCCTTATCAGACCACAATGAAGCTGAGAGGACATTAACATCTGAGCAGTCCTAGTGCTTGAATTTCTGATTGGGCCACTAAAATGAAATATTTACAAACATTTTAAAACTCTTTCAGAATAAGGCTCTTCACTTACACCTTGTTTCAGTTCACATTGTTAAATACTTTTTAGTCTCAGAAGAGAAAGAAAATCTCTGAGGTAATTTAATAAAGGTCCTTTCTGCAAAATGTCAGTTTGAATCTCTGCTGGTATGAATATTCATTTTGCATAAAGTGCAACAAGATATACTCCCTACTTACCTGATAGATTAGGTGTCTTTGGGGAGGGTTGCAATCACTGCTCTGAATCAGGCAGAATAAGGATTTGAATCTGCATCTCTCACATGTCTGACCAGAGCCTTGACTCACTGAGCTGGATTTTGGGGCTGTCAGGAAGGAAGAGAGATGACAACACATTTGCCTGATTTTTGTGGATGGCATCACATTCCTGGCCCTTAAAAGCAAAACAGCAAGAATGGGATGCAGATGTTTATTATACTTGGCCAAAGCCAAATATTTATCAAACAAAACACACTCCCCACTAATCTCCTGGTTTCATCTGATAATTACTCATGTGAAAATGCAAAACAAATTTCCAAGATCAGTCCTACACCACTGCTGTAAAGAGCAAAAGGCATATTTCCTCCACTATTTCACTCATGGACACATTTCTGGGAAATAAGCGATAAGCAGAAAGTCTTCAAATGTCACAGGCGTGCTGACCTTATGAAGCTCTGTGTCTAAAGAAAATGAGGTGGTAGCACAGAAGCAATTAATTCCTCATATAAATGGAAAAAAAAATATGTCTGTGACAACCAGAGTGATTCAGCAGCAGCAAAGGTCTTGAAGTGTGTGCTGCACTGGACACACACAGGTACTTAATATCAGTGCAAAACCATATCTGGGGAGGTTGCTGGATTTTGCCTGTCAGCACAGATCATGTATTATATGGGTTTCATATAACAATTCCTCATTTTTTTTCAGTCCATCCATACTGCATAAAACAACTCCCCTCTCTTTTGCTGTCATGCATTACAGCAGCTCAAATATATTGTCATGGCCCCCCTGAAAGTACTGCTTAAAATACTCTTAGCTTTCATTAAAACTACTTTTTAGTTCAAGTGCTTTGAACCATAGTTACATGAGAAAATGGGGGACTGACCATAGTTTTGAAAATTCAGTTAGTGAACAAAATTACATTTACAATAGGGATCATTCTGGTTTCCATACAACAGACAGGTTGTTTACAGGGTTTTGGTTTGTTTGGTGGTTTTTGGGCTTTTTTTTTTTTTTTTTTTTTGTTGTTGTTGTTGTTTTTTTGGGGTTTTTTTTTTTTAAGGCTCTGCTTTAAACTCATCCTGAGATGAGTTGCCAGTTGATAACGCTGTTACTTGAATGTCAATAAATGAAAACAAAATGTCCTTGTGTTCAGTGCAGCTCACAGTTGGGATGCTCTTTGTTTCAGAAAAGGGAAGAACACATGATCTCAGGTTGTGGGAAACAAAGCATTACTCTTTCTGTGTCACAGATAAAAGAACTAACAAATGGACAGACTGAGTGACTTGCTGGATCTCACATAGGATCAGCAAGGAGAGCTGAACTCTTACAAGTATAATCTGATCACCTATCCACAAGTTCATCCCTTTCCAAAGAGAAAATTCTGAGGAACTTCCAACCCAGGAATCTAATTTCCAACTCTGACTCACTCATTTCTCTGCTAATGATCCTCTGCTCTCCAAGTGCCCAGCATCAACTTGCACAGTAAGAGATAAAGATAGGAGTGACTTCTAATCCTCCTGGAAGAGTCCTCTAGCAGCTCAGGGGTAGCACCCCTCCTGCATTTCAAGAACAGAGGGGGTTGTTTTCCAGGGGCTTCTGTGGTAAGCCCGGCCAGCCCTGACAGGGAGCAGGGGCTGAGGCAGTGCCAAACCAGCCTGGACTGTCCTTTCTTTCCAAGCTTGTCTGTCTCCTTGACTGGATATGAGAGCACTACCTTGGGTTTTGGGTATTGTCTTATTACCTTTCTTTTTTTATCTCTTGAATCCCATATATTGTATCTAATAATTTTTGGCTGACATTTCTTGATCTCTCCAATGATATCCTGAACTTGTGCTGTCAGAATCTTTTGGAGTCTGTTCAGCACACATAGTTCTCTACTTAATTTATGTCTGACACATACTACTTACAAATATTGAAAAATGTTCAGAGCATCTGGAATCTAAATTCCTTCCTGCACAGCGTAAACTTTACCATGCTGTTACTTTGCAGATTGGCAGAGTACTCAGGCAAGATGAAGAATTGGCTAAACATGAAAGCCCTTGACAGTGAAACTAATTAGGCAGTTAATTAGGCTTACACTACCTAACTCAATATTCTCCATCTCCTTGCACACATGTGGCTACATCTGGGTGAAGTCTTCCTGTCAATCCTATCACAGAGAGGCTAAAAGTCATCATTAGGCTTCACTCAGTGTGACGTGGTAAGGAGCTAATTAATTTTTCTTGTCCTTAAGCAAGAACCTTGCTATACTTAATGGCAAAGGAAGAAGTCCCAGGAGAAGAGACTTGGTCTATATTCGAAAGGATTATCTGAGCAATGGGATAATCCTCACCATGTCAGCTTGAACAGGGCTTTAGGTCTGGATTATGTTTGCAATGCAAACCAACGATATTAGATCAGAGAATCTGGCCCATTTTATGTGGTAAATGACAATTCTGCATGTTGCCACAGGGTATCTGTCATTTAATACATGTATACATACAAAGAGAAGGTTTTGTTGTTTTATTCGTGCTCATTATGTAGAATTACAAAAAAAAAAAAAAAAAGCTTGGCTGTGGTACAGAAGCTCTCTTGATTCACAGATGGCAGTCAGAAAAATAAGGCTTCAATTCATGAAAAAAACTTGGGTAAGCAAACAAGATTTTCAATAAAAACTCTGATCATCATAGATACAATTTTAGGGAAAGATTTGACCACTTTATGCTAAATTTCTTTTCCTAGAGTATGAATCTTTTATTAAGAAATTTAACTAAATGAATCATACATATTTCATTCTGGTAACTGAGAAACAATTTAAGAGATGACAAAAACTCAATAAAGACAAATATTTATTTATTTATTGTTTTAAATTATACTTAGACACATTCCCCCCTCCCCTCAAGTTATGAAAGTTATTGCAAGCCAACCAGAACCATTTACTTCTTTGTAAATAAATATGGGTGGTTTGGTATTTTTCATTTGTTATCAACTGCAGAGGAAAATTGTTTACTGCCATTATATTTAGATTTATTTTCTTTTTAAATACCTCCTCCCATCTGGCATCAGGCCATACCTTGAGGTCATCTAGACTGCTGCCAGCTAAGAATATTCAACCCATCTATGAGATACCATTTCTCAAAAGCAAACCCAAATAATCTACAGATACTCAGATGTTCCTTTTTATATTGTTCTGTTTGATCTGCTGAGGTTGAATTAAGCAATTCCTTTCTGAATGATGAAAACAAAAATCACTGATGTATCAAAGCTCGATGCATGATGTTAGACACATATTTGTCAAGGATGGCTTTATCCCAGCTGATCTGACCTACAGATAGGCTTAGACAGGCTTCCAGTCCTGTGACTCTCTGACCCTCAGTGAGGCTCACTTGTGTTTGTGTCATGCTGTTCTCTGCACCTTTAGGTTCTGCAGGACACAGCCTGTCTGGAAATGCCTTTGGCTCCAGTCCCAGGATCCCAGAGGTAGGGTGTTGTGTGCTGTGGGGCTGTGCTGGTCTGGTCACTGACATGGTTCATGTCCATACCTGGCCTGGACTATTTTTAAGGACTATAAGTAACCAGGTTGGGGATCTCATTTGACCTGTTTGACATTTATCATCTGTCCCAAAATGTGCTCAGCAGGATTCACAATGTTTATAGCAGGAGTAAGCACCCCACGTGGCTGACTGAGTATGGCTGTGCTGGGAAGGCTGAGGTTTGCCTACACAATGTTTTCTCACAGCACAGACAGCTGCAATATCTCAGCTGCCTGAGTCCTCACAGCCAAGAGTTATGTGCTATTTATGCTGAAAATGATGCCTGCAAGAAAGGTTTTCAGATTTAAAATGTTCCAAATTTTTTCAGCTTTTGTAAAACCAAGCACATAAAAGTAAAATATTGCTTTCAACTATAGATGAATAGAATAACAGTGTGGTGGCAGTTAGAAAATTATGGTAACATTCAGTGTCCATAACATTTAGTGCTCAACTAGCTCATGGGAAAACATCATTCCTTTCTCAAGTGCTTTACAATATCCTGTAGCTTCCTTGAAAATTAAAACTGCCAAATAAATTTAAAGCAGGTTTTTATGTAGTAGCCTACAAAGTGAACATTGACTTTAGACTCGTTTCTGGGACATCTTCACAGAAGGGAAAGTCATTGGCTGAGCATTGTCCGTGTATAATAATGAATAATACATATCTGATATATAGCTAAACTAAAATTCAAACAACACAATACAGGGAAAAACAGGAAGAAAGAGCAATTGTCAAGAGCAATCATCTCCTGTGAGAAATCTGATATCTGAGTTTAGAGGTGCAAGGAATTGAGAATAACAGCAGGAGGACAAGGCAGAAAAAATATCACTACCACAGTTGAGAAGGATTGCAGAATGAAAGGCTACAGAATTCAAATCTGAGATCTTTAGCATTACAAAGGTTAAGGCACAGTGTGGCATGTAGGAACTTGAGGCATTTGATGAGACAGTCATTATTTCTCAAAGAAAGAAAAGTGAGATCAATCGGAAAATAAATAGACCACTCTGCAGCTTGACAGGATTTTACAAGATCCTATAATTGCTTAGTTTCCTCCCTTTGTGTCTTTCAGAGAAGTAATGACACCTGGCTCTGTAAATCACTGCTAAGAAGCCATCTTGGCAGCTTCAGCTGAGGAGTTTAGATTTCAGCTTAGAGCCCTTCCATGGACTAGATACTACTGCAGAAAAAGATGGAATTGTTAGGTGTATGGCAAATATGTCAACACCTACTGTTGATGGATATGGAAGAGGAGCCTCTTGGAGGAGATTTGGAATTAGAATAATTCAATGCTTTTTAGGGCTTGCTGACCTGATGATGCTATCATGACTATCATCTACTGACATGCAAAAGTATCTCCTTCTACTAAGTGAGGGTCCCAGCTGTATGGCCAGTAAATAACCTCAGGCCAGAACTTGCAAAGCCTCCATCCTCTTGATCTCTGAGGACATGCCAAAGAAGGGGACTATTGGAGTATTTCTTAAGTCAGAGCATCCTCACTTATCCTGTTCAAGTTTTGTGAAAAATATCTCTAAAGAGAAATCCATGTCTAGTTGCTTAACATCAACAGTTCTAATGGGTATGGAAGCCAAAAATCAGGAAAGTTCAATAAAGTCGAGTAAAAGAGGTAACAGCCAGGATTCTGTTTGCAATGCTGTTTCTCCACAAAGAACAAGCACCTGGCAAAACAATTTCTAACCTGAGGAATTTCGTGGAAGATAGAGAGAGTGGTTTCTCTGGAGGATGGTGTGATCACCTTGGCACAGAATGTGGTGGTCCCTAGAAGTGTGCAGTAGATACTGGTGGGTTTTTCAGTATCTGGTAATTGAAACAACATTGCTGCTACTTCTTTCTTCTTATTCTAGGAGTTCCCTACTATAAACTGAAGGCAGGCACTTTTACTTAAGAATAATAATTTAAAAACTGCAATCAACTATGCAAAAAATTCCTAAACCTATGCTGATACTCTTGGTTTCATGGCTCTGTGCTCAAAGTTTGTAAAGAGAGAAGTGACACTGCACTGAAAACCCTAGAGAAATGCTGGTTTTGAATTGCATGTTTGGGAATGACATTAATTACAAAACAGCCAGGCAGAGGAAGCCACATAGAAAGCTGTTCCTGACAATGGCATGAATGCTCCTAAGGGCTTTGTCACACAACCTACGTGTTTTTACATCTAATCAAGTTGATTAACAAAATAACAGATAAACCAGTTCTTTCTTCTTCCCCAAAATGAAACCCAAACACTGCAGCACAGCTCAGAATTGCACTTCTGTGACAGTGTCTCTTTGGGACACTTATTGCTCTTGCATGTTTAGCCCTTTAATGAGACCCTGCAATCAAGGTATACACACTTTTAAGGGATAAACCAATTACATCTTAGCCAACACACACAAAAGTTAGCTATGCTTATGAAGCCACATGGTTTATTATATTTTCCACTCAAGTGAAAATATGCCAAGACGTCTTCCACCAAGACACTGAAAGACTGTTTGCAAGCCAGGTAGGTATTAGTCAGGAAGAGGAATTAGGCAGAAATTGATTCTGCTCCTGAGCTTCTACCTTTCAGCATTGCATTTGGGGATTGTTTGTTTGGTGTGCTGGTTTTTTTTTTGTTTTGTTTTATAAACTTCCATGACAGTGCTTCTTGAACCAAGAGCTACTAATGATCCTGTCTTAGCATTCTCACCTGTCTGCAACTTTATCTTCCTTATCTTTTCTCTACAGACTTTTTCACAGCTCATTCTCAAACTGAGTAATTAGAAGTCTGAGCCAAGGTTATGTAACTCAGCTACCTCGTTATGGGGCTTCGCATTCCTGGCAAGCCTGTGACAAGTTGCAGAGGGGTGAAGAGAGGGAAAACTACACCACCCTGCCTTTCATATTGTCGAGCAGGAAAAGGACAGTGAAGCAAGGAACAGCAACTACAGCAAAGACTTTCCTATATGTTAAATTTCACTTTAACACAGCTTCTAACGATATTTGAAAGAGCTCCTGAGGTAAATCCTGATCACTTTCAAAATAGAATGGTATTACATATATTACTTTGCACTTGAAATGCGATTCTGGAGAACAGGTGCAGAGTGATTAAAAAGATAAGGAATGATCCCCACATGTGAGTTTGAGCTTCACCTACCTCTTGTGTCCTCCTGGCTCATGTCAGAACTTTATAAAGATTATCACATGAAAGGGAAGATATGTTAGACCCTTAGTGTTTGAGTAGTCTGTCAATGCCCCAGGAAAGCTGAGACCCTTGTGCTTGACAAGTCTGTCAGTGTCCCATTAGAAGCAGGCTTCACTGAGCAGTTCTGCTGGATCAGAGGGTGATTCAGGTGACTTCTTCAGAACACACACCCACAGCTTAAGGGACAGCCCTCAGCGGGTCTCCTATTTGAGTGATTTGAGTTATTTGAGTGTGTTATCTACTACTGGTAACAGTCAGTGCCTGTGAAAGACCCACACTAGCAGTTTACAGAATAATTCTCTTTAATTCTAAAAACTTTTAAATTTAATTTCAATAGAAAATTGTGACAGGTTAAGGTTTGAGGATTGCCAGTGACTGTATCTAACTCCAAAAATATATTCAAGTCCATACACAGATAAGGTCTAATCCCCACTTCTGTATGAATAGAGTATGGCTCTTACCCACCAGGCATCCCTATGGGGCAGAAGACAGGTTCAGTCCATCAACTGGTCCCAGTTGAGTTTTCCCAGGCTTCTCTCTATTCTTTACTTACTTTTATATTATTTTTTTATGTTTAGAGCTTAAGCAACTTTAGTCAAACACACCTTTGTTAGTTGTTGGTGTAAAAATTCTCTTGCTTCACTCTGAAGATACAGCCAAAAAATAAAAGTGCATGTGCAGTAAGGGGTGGTTGTACCTTGGAGGCAGGAAACTTTGGGATGGAGGTGTGAGTCAGTATCACTATGAGATTAAAATGAGCCAAGTTCATCTGAGGAAGACATTGTTGGCTCAGCAGCAGGACATTTTCTCCTATCTCCATTGGTGAAGTGTGATATTTCAGCTGCAAAGTACCATAAGTTGCCATCCAGTTCCCCTCCCTGCAAGGGTTTCGACAGAGCCTGGCTGTGGTGTCTCCACTCTGCTGCATCCTCTCCATTCCATCTCCCTTAGCAGGTGCTTACAGTTTTAGATTGTGGGTGTGGGGAATCATTGTGGAATAGGTTTCCAGCATGTCAACCACATTCCATCCAGGCAGTAGCAGTTGCATTTTACCCTGTAATTCCTGGACTTCTGTTAGGATGTGAATATAACTTCTCAGTTTTCTCTAATTTTGCCTCCAGCCATCTTTCCACAAAGATTATAGTAATGTCTCTTCTTCTGCAGAATTGTTTCTGGAACAGAGAAATATTTTCAACCTCACATAAGATCGGAGACTAATTTAGTTTAGAAGAGAAATATGGAGATTTCTAGTCCACACCCTGCTCAAAAGAGTGTTGGGCTTAAAAGATAGACCAAATTGCTCTGACTGAATTATGAAAATCTGCAAGGATGGTGATCACACAAAATGTCTTGGCAGGATAACCCAGTGTTTGACAATCCTCACCATGAACACTGTTTACCTAATTTTCAGTCAGAATTTTTGTGGCAACTTGTGCCTGTTGTCTTTTGCTCTTCGTAGTGTATCAGAGGAGAGTCTGTCCTCCCAAGGAGAGAATACACCCCAGTTACAACCATGAGCAACACAGACTTGATTTGGGGAAATTAATTTATTACTAATCAAGTCACAGTAGGATGATGAGTAATATAATTAAAATTTAAAACACCTTTCTCCCACCCTTCTTTCTCTGGCTCAACTTTTCTGACAATTTCTCTACCCCCCTCTCTTGGTGTCATGGGGGATGGGGAATGAGAGTTTTGGTCAGTTCATTGCACTTTGTGTCTTCCTTCCTCTTCAGGAGAACAACTCCTCCCATTCTTCTGGCTTCACACAACTTAGATAGAAAACTAGGTATAAATCTCTAGTTGTTATGCACTGCCATTATTTCCTTTGCTGTCTTTAATTCCTATTTTCCATTATTTTTTTCTCATCACTTTTAGATTCTCCAGAAGGATGCAAATGAAATCTGAACTTCTTTCAAAATTGAGAAAAATCTGTAATTTAGTCCAGTAGTTTCTCATCAATATTTATTTTGTTATAAAAAGACAAATTTCAGCTAAGAAAATGCAGTGAGTGAAGACTACACCAGCAGGTTTCATAGTTTACATCGCTAAACATTATGAAACATTAAATACTTCAGATATTATATAAAAAACACAAGATCCTTAAAACAGAATAGTTAATTTTGCCTTTATGTCCATTTTGTCTTGTAATTTGCTTAAAAGCTTTGTGGAGATAATCATTTATGTTTTCATAAAAATGGTTAGCAAATATGTCAGTGTACTTAGTTTGTCTTGTTTGCATGGGCAGTGAAGTTTAAGGTTAATCTCATCTAATCTAAATGATGCTCACTTTAGACTTTGCCAGAGAGCTGCAGGGTGAGGGATACCATGCCTGTGCAGCAAATCAGGCACTTACCTCCCAGATTTCTTTAAAAGAGCATTATTTTCAGATGCCTTATCCTTATATTGTATCCCCAGTTCAACTCCAACATCAGAAAGCAATTAACTGTTTTCATCCCTACTTCTGGCTGGCTGCATAGGCAATAGCAAACTGCTTGGTTGTCAGAAGATTTGATGTGAAGGGCTGAATTTCCACTTCAGTGCATGAGATTCATCCCCCTGCCTCCTATTAACATTAATGGGGATCCCTTCACTAAATCCCCTGCAGTACACTGAAAATCTCTTCCTGTTTATAACTCAGGGACATGTTGTTTTTTCTCCCTGGATTGTGTCCTGAGGGGATTATTTCCATTTTTTATGCCCATGCTCTCACATAAAATAAAAGGAGATAATTTTTACATTTTTAGACAGTGTAATTTGCCTTTAATGAGTCTCTAGGAGCTTGAAGATGATTAATATGTTGCAGTCTTAATTTTCCTCTATAGCTGGTCACACTAAGAAACAGTTCTTCTGGCCCCCAAATAACAACAACAAAAAAGAAAAATAAGATACGTCTTCTTAGCTGTCTTCTTTAGTTTTATTGCAAGTTGCTTCAAGGCCTGAAATCCCAATCAGCAGCTGATCTGCACTAGCACTTTGCAAGAGTACACCATCATTCTTGTGTGGGCCATGTGTACAGATCTTGCTTTAATGTACTTCTGAGGATGTTGAGGAATTTTAACCCCTGTAAAGCATTCACAAATTTCATAGTATATAGGTAGTCCTGTGAAGGTACTGTGTGTGTGTATGAGGTGAGTTACTGAGTTGTTTATGCAGCTGTAGGTTTGTAATAGTAAACAGAGTGTTATGTGGACAAAGCTGGTCACAGCTGTCTCTTCAGGGTGGAACAGAGTTGCAGTAAGTGTTGAAGTGGGAAAGCTATGAAAATATTAAGGAATAAATGCTTTTAAATATGCCTGAAATGTCTAGCATTACCACAGAGCAAAGTGAAAATGCTGTATTCAAACTTTTATACTATGCTTTTATAGCAGTAAACAAAATGTGCCTAGGAACAAGCATGGGCATTGATTGTTACCAAGGTC
Organism: Cinclus cinclus; assembly: GCF_963662255.1. NCBI lineage: Eukaryota > Metazoa > Chordata > Aves > Passeriformes > Cinclidae > Cinclus > Cinclus cinclus. Next base: position 85,439,147 of record NC_085047.1, read on the forward strand.
CATCTCTGCAAAGAAGCTGTATTGCTCTCCTGCCCTGGTTTCAGCTGGGATAGTTAATTTTCTTGTATAAAACTGTGTTTTGTATCTAGGATGAGAAAAATGTTGACAACACATTGTTGTTTTAACTGTTTCAGAGTAGTGTTTCCTCTAAGTTCAAGGACTTGCCAATTTCCCATCCTCAGCAGGCAAGTAGGTGCACAAGAAGTTGGAGCTGACCAGAACAGCTGACTTGAACTGCCTATGGGGCTCTTCCATACAGTGGAACATCATGCTTTATATAGTATAGTATAGTATAGGAACTCCTACTGTACTGCTGTCTGGGCATCTGTCAGCAGGTGTTGAGCAACTGTACTGTGCATCACTTGCCTTTCTTAGGCTTTATTCCTCTATTTCTCTCCTTTTCAATGCAATTATTTTTATTATTATCTTTTTTTTCCCAATTATGAAACTGTTCTCATCTCATCTCAACCCATGAGGTTTACTCTTTTTGCCTGGTGCAGGCTGGGGTTCAACCATGACATCTTCCAGACCAGTTCTGCCTGCCTGCAAATGATATGTGTGTGGAACTGTCCCTTGTGTGTGCTGACTCCTGAACTATGCGTGGGAATTATTTATATCACACTGACGAGTTTGGACCAGAATAAACCCAGAGTTCATCTATTAAACCATAAAAAGGGCTGTGCGGCTTAATCCGCTACTATAAATGCATCCATACTGTTTGTACATTTATGTTTGCTAGTTTAAATAACTGGCATAAGAAAAATTGTGAAGATGCATCAACTAAAGCTTTATCTGAGGTAGGTGCAAAGGTGCAACCTCTTGACTCCAGGAGCTGATTCTGCATGTGACCTTCTAGCATCATGTGCTGACATTGAAACTGTCCCATCCTTGTTGCTGTTGCTGCTCCTGCTATCTAGATTAAATCTGCCACATTCGTTTTGTAGTGTGGACAGGCCATATGTTCCTTAGAATTTAATTTCCATTTTAAAAATCATTTGGGTGTTTAGCTGCCTTAAACTTCCTGAAAGTCAGCAGAGTTAAGGCCACAAAACACTTGGCAAACTTGTGCAAATGCTGCTCAGTGCCTGTCACAGGCTGGCAGCCAAGGGACCAATGCTGCAGCTGGCAGCTGGCCCTGGAGGACTATGCCTGGACCATCCTCTACAGGGGAAGAAGAAGTCTGCCTTCTTCAGGGCAGACTCTTGTGTTGACACCCAGAGCAGTCATAGGATTCCATGGTGCCATAGGCAGATCTCTGTGTATGAGTTAGGAGCTCACATGCCTTTTGTCAACCTGCCCTTGCTCACTTTGGTTTAAATCATAGCCCAGTCCTACCTGGAGCAGCTTCAGCCTACCTGTCCCTCACATGTGATGCTTGGGGCTGTAAAGAACTTCTTAGGTGAACATTGCAGCCAGTGTTATTCTCAGTGTTTTTTAATTGGTGTGCAGGCTAGCTAATACAAAGGGTAATTGGGATCTGCTTACATTACTCCACAGGCACAGCATGGTTCTCAGTAGAGCCACACATCAAGAGAACAAACAGACTGCTGCCTGTGCACATTTGGATACTTACAGAAACATGGTTCATTACTCTTTAATATACTGGTTTGTATCTGTAGGTCAGAGAAGAGTCTTGTCCTTTCCTGGCCCAGTCCTCCTACCAAGCACAATTTCCACCTCCAGTGCCCATGGAAGGTCCCAGGTGGCTCAGGCATGATGTCAATATCAGCTATAGCCTGTAGTTCCTTCATTTGCTTCTCAGAGCAGTAGATGAAGAGTAGTGCATTCAGAAAAAAACTTCACAGGCATTGTGAAAACATGGCTCACTCACCACTGGCTTATGAACACTATCAGGAATCTCTGATAACTGTAAGTGGCTATGGCTCAGGACTGTGGTTCCTCATGAGAAAAAACCCACAATAAAACACTTTCAGTTCACTGCACAATGAAAGGTGTTAGAACTTGAATCAGAAGGGAGAGTCCTGTCAGCTGAGTCAAATTCATCTTCACATTAATACTAAATATAATTATCCTAGCTACTGGCAGTTCTACATTTTTAAATGATGACTGATGTAGCCTGTTCTACAGCAAGCATACATTCTTAAAAGGACAAAAATTATTTAAAAATAGGAAGTTTTCTCATATTTTTGCATGAAAATCATCTCTGTATGAATTTACTTGAAGATCAGCAAAAGACTCTAACCTTTCTCCATTCTAAATAAAGACTACACTTTGAAGAGAATACATTTAGGCAATGTTTAACCTCAATTTAAAAGCTCAAACAGGTTGTAGCAACTACTATATGTGTTTTATTGACTGCCATATTTATTTTAGTGATCTTGGAGCCAAATTCATTGGATGGTGGGAAAGACTGAAGTACAATCCCCTAAAAAAAAAATCCCCCAAACCAACTCAGAGACCTTTCCCTTTTTTCACAAGTCCATGCTGTGCATAAAAAAATATCACATTTCTGAGATTCATTGAGTATGTTCCTGCTGGATATTTAAAGGCATTGGTAATTCTGCAGTTATATTGTTCATTTATCATCATCTTCTAGCACTTCAGAGCAAAATCATTTAGGTTTCTTTTTCTGCCCTCTTTTCAAAGGATTTTATATCAAGTTTTTAAAAAACATTCAGGGAACATATTTATGACAGCCATATCCAGCTAATGGACATAGAGGTGCATCCTCAGGGAATGCTGGGAGCTTCTTTTAATTACCTGCACAACCAGGGTCCAGCTGACTGAACTTTACTCCCTTCTCATTTTTCATCTGTGTTCCTTTGGGACATACTCACTGCACTCCAATGAATTACTTTTGTCAATCTATTGCAAGCAATGTTTTAACTAAGGGGTAACTGCAGCACTATTTCTGTGCTCAGGTGCTTGCTGTGGTGTTCAGGTGAATTGAGTTGAGCTTGAAGGTAAATCGAGTTGATGAACTTTGGCTAGGTCAGGTCTAGTGTCAACAAGGAAACTTAAGAGTTTCATCCAGGCTGTGAGATCTTATGTAACAAGGTCCTTTGCCCCCTGTACTCTCTGTGTTTTATCCTTACAAAATTTGTTGTTGAACAGGTATTTCCTACAGGCTAACAGGCAGGTTAGGAAACCTTTGTACCCCAGCTTACTTACACTGTATTAATACATTCTTTACTACTTGGATTTTTAAAATTTTCTTGTGGAAAAAAAAAAAAAATTCATTTTTCCCAGATGTTAGTCTAACACTTATAAGGTATCCTTTTTAAGGGACTAAACCCACTGTTGAGCACTTTTTGCAGGTAAGCACTGGAAGAGATTGCTTAGGGGTGTAACTAAATCCTCTTTACTGAAGACCTTTATGAAGATCTGCTATGAATGTGATAAGGCCAGCAAGCCCAGATGCAGGGGGAAACTGAGTAATCTCTTGAGGTGCCTTTGTAAGTCAGTCTTACTTAATTTTTGTATGTGTTAAATTAAAAATAAAACCTCAAATCCATAAGGATACAGGACTAAACCCAGGGTTTTTTCTCCTCTTTGGTCTGAAGGTCTGTAGAGTACAAACCTGAAAGAGGACAGTAGTTATCCTGCAAATTTTAAGTGGACAAAATAAGGTGTGAGAAATTTACCAGAATCAAATACTACCCTTTTGAGTACTACAGAGATATTAAAAATTATGACACTGTTGAGCTGATTACTTCCTTCCTAGTGGCTCTGCTTGCAGTAGATTTGAGGTGCTCAGGGGTCATGCCAGCCTTCTTAAGTTTGTCATCTTCCCTGCAGAGAAAAGAGCCTACTTTTTTTTTTTTTTTCTTTTCTCCAGATACTGGAATTCTGACATTAAGATGAGATACAAATCACAATATACAAGATGGATTTTTATGTCCCCTTCCATCTTGCAAGACTAATTTAGCTTTTTACAAGACTGACAGAGTACTATCCACATAAGGACAACAGATTTGACATCTCACAGAAATGGGACACTTTATTGTGCAAAGCTGTCCACAGATTGTCAAAGACATGTCCTTGTATCCATTATGCTTGCTACAGCTATGTCCATAATTTTTTAATAGCTAAGATTTACTTGTTTTTCTTCATTAAAATGCTGAACTTAGGACAGCAAACTCAGGAAAATGTTGCCAGTACTCACTGCTTGTGCTTCCAATCCTTTCTCAACATGCTTGGATGAGCTCTGCTTGTTCCTTCTGTCTGTTGTCATTGTTTGTGCTGTGTTTTGGTGGATGGCCAGGAGAAAAAAATGAAAAAAACAAAAATAGGGAAAACAGGTCACAGCTGTATAAATGAAATGCATGAAACCATTGCACACGAGGTACCAGTGAATAACAAGCTAATTAAATTTCCCTGTATGTTTTAATTTTATAGAATAGTATAAATTATAACTTTTTTTAATATATATTGTCCCCATAACTGTAATTGTGATGACCTTGCAAATATTTGGAAATAGAAATAATTATGGAAAGATATTTCTGGCAAAGATATGCTTGGTGGAAATTTGGAAAACAATCAGTAATTTGGGCTTTATAGCTCATTTCTGAAAAGGAAGACTTTTAGCATGGGCAGTGACACAGTGACATTTCTAGAAGGTCAGGTGTTCCTGGGGGCTGCTAAATGAATTCTGCCTCCACTTTGGAGAGACTTGAAACAGGACTGTAATTAACACCTTTGCCTCTTGATTTCTGGCCTGTGACATATAATCTCAGAGAACAGAATACTCTCTGTAAGTAAGTAATATATATCTCTATATCTGCTCAATGTTCACTCTTTCTCTCTGAAAATGAAAAAAAACCACTATTTAATGAACATTAGGTTGTTTGTATTCATTTTGCAATGGAAGCGACAAGGCAGTGGAGAATCTGACTCCTGATATTTTCTCTGTTAGATTAACAAATCATCCCATCTTGTTGATAGAAACTGGAAAAAGGTAAATCTCTGAAGAACTCACTGAAGCAATAATAAATTTAAGTGCACAAAACTATGCTATACCAATAGAGAAATTCTTTCATCTTTTCCTTTTCCTTTTCCTTTTCCTTTTCCTTTTCCTTTTCCTTTTCCTTTTCCTTTTCCTTTTCCTTTTCCTTTACTCTTGTTATGGACAATTACATCAAGGACAGAAGTGTTGACACTGCACTAATGATCAATTTTTTCATGTACTACTTTGCTACTTTGAGCCATGCTGGTACCTTCTATTTGATTGTTATTGCATTGACAAATTTTCTGATATATCAGGATTTTCAAATGTATCTGTGGAGATGTTTATGGATTCCTATTTTAGAAACTGATTCATTAAAGAATGTAAAATGCATATTTTCTTGGCATACTGTGAGCAAAACCTGTTACAGAAACTACTGACAGGTGTGATAAATGAAAGAGCATTTGCCTTAATTTTAACCTGGACAAGCTTGCATAGGCTTGAGAAGAGGAATTTTACTATTTCTGTGCATCCTACTCTATGGTCACCCTGGTTGTGTCTGATTTGTAACAGAGGGAGGTATTAATAATGGATGGTATTAAAAACTAGAAATTAGTTCTAACAAAGATTTATCAAGTGTTATAGTAGGAAGATAGGACATATACTATATATATAGTACATAGGTACTGATATACTAAAGTCATATATTGGGTGTTTCAGAAAAGCCTTCAGTAGGAGATTAAATATTTGAGAAGCCTATACTGAATCATTCATTGGTAACTTGGTAAGTGGCAACATTAGTCATGAACTAATTAAAATTATAGAATGGGATGCTGTACTTGTGTGCCAAAACTCCCCTAACTGGTATGTGACACTTGGTCTGAAATGAATACTTTCTTTGAAGATCTGGACTGGAGTGCAGGCCTTGTTTTGGCCTTTGAACTCCAAAAGCAAGGATTTTATTTAAGGGCAGCTATAGTTTTGTTAAAACATCTGAAAAATTAATTTTAAACAGTTAATTTTAGAAACTTTATTTCAGCTGAATTAGGCTTCTTTGATTATAAAATTGAATACATGATTATGTTCTTAGGGGAAGTATAATATTACTAGCCAAAGCTGAATGCATCTTTTAATTTAGCTATCCAGTAAAAAATATATGACACCTTATATAAGGTTTTAATCGTCATTCTTGTGGGTATTTTACAGTGGACTCTGACTCCCTCCTAGCACCCTCTCATTAAAAACAACCCTTTGTATTCATAGATGTTTAGCATCACTTTTGACCAAAGGGAGAGATCAAGGAGAGGCAGACAAAATCCATCCATCCATCATCCATCTATCCATCCATCCATCCATCCATCCATTCATATAATCATATCATATCATATCATATCATATCATATCATATCATATCATATCAATCATATCATATGATATCAGTTGTGTATTAAGAATTATCACCTCAATTTTGTTTAGACTGTACATTTACAGTTTAGGCCAATTATTATCCACGAACCATATCTGGATTAACACAGTACTCCAAAAATAGATTTAGATTAAACATATAATGGACAGTCTAGAATGCAGTGCTCACCTGTATCCATGGATTTTAGGGCAAATGAGTTTGTAGCTTACGCAGGCATTTTCTCTATAATGACATTAGCACTTTGAGCAGGTTTAAATGTAACTGAGACATTTAAAATAATCTGTGTTGGCAGAGTGCAACATAGTTTCTGGTCCATTTTAGGTATACATCTATTATTTGCATATTTACAACAGCAAAAATATTTTTTTCTGTTTAGATATTGTTTAGACTATGGATGGCTGAACTCACCACTTGCCAGTGAGGTCAGCTGAAGAAATTATTTTTTTCATTTTAAGTTGACAGTAATATACTTCTTGGTTTGTGTAAACTTACTTCACCCATCCCAGTGGTTCCAATGAAAATATATTACTGGATTACCTTTATTATTTACAGAAAAATTGAATCTATATAATTCCCGTAAACCTTGTAAGTGCCAGCCTGCACTGCACTCCCCCTCAGGAGCTGGCCAGATTCCCTGTTCTGAGTGTGAGAGGGGCACCTTGAGATGATCTCAACCTGCTCATGGTCATTTGAAACCCATCTGTTTCTGATAAGCTTTCACCATTGTTCCTTCTGGCCTAAACTTCATCAAATCAGGTCAATAATTATTCTAATCTCCTCTTGGGTAACTGAACCTTCATTTTCCTGCTGTCTTAGCATCTCCTTCTGTACGTTTTCCAAATTCAGTTAATATTTTCTACTCATAGCTGACAAGAAATGTATGTATTCCATGAATTGTGTAGCCAGCCCTTCAATAACACTTGTTTTTATCTTACTCCTCAAACATCTTAAGTCATCATTTCTCTTTATTATATGTAACCTTGCATTGATTGCATTTAATTATGATGTCAGAGACTAGACTTTCCAGAACTCTGTCCCTGGCTCTCTTCCTACTACAGTCAATCTTTCTGTCAGAGATGGGGGAAGGAGGTATAAAACTCTCCCATATCTTGCAATATTTGTCACAAAATCACATAGCAGGTAAGGTTGGAAGGGAACACAACGGGCCATCTGGTCCAGCCTTCCTGCTCTAGCAGGGCTGTCCTAGAGAACATGGCACAGGATTGCATCCAGATGGTTCCTGAATGGTTCACCATGTCTCTCTTGTGCTGGGGAGCCCAGAACTGGACACGGCCCTCCAGATGTGACCTCACCAGGGCTGAGTAAAGGGGTAGAATCATCTCTCTTGACCTGATGGCAATGCTCTTCCTGATGGTCCCCAAGACACCATTGGCCTTCTCAGCCCCAAGGATACACTGATGGCTCATGGACAGTTTGTTGTCCACTAATTAGTAAGGAATGAAAGATTAAGGACTGTAGCAAATCGTTCTCCTGGAAAACATAAAGTTAAGATGATAAAAGTAATTAAAAAATCTGTTCAGAAAGGTGCATCTTAATATCTTCCAAAAATCTTATGGACACTTGAAAAAGACTGGAATAATGATTGTAGGGGAAATGGGGAAAAGAGGATGCAGTAAAAATGGTATAATGATAACTTGCTAATTTTGGTTACTTATCCCATTGGCTCATTGACCCTGTGCATATTCCTCTGTGTTAATCACCATGCGTTGTATGTCATAATGGCTAAGAAGACTACAATTTTCTTATGTTACTGTTTTAGTAGGATTTACTGGATAACGTCTGAATTCTTTGAAAACCAGTAAAAATCTTTCTGTCAGAGGAGTTTTGCGTATTTATTTCTTGCCTGATCAATTGTGTGTAGCACAAGGAAAATAATGCCACCTTAGCTAGTTATATTATGACTTACAAATAATATTATGTTCCATGTGGAGATTATCTGAGGTTCTGAGTGAAATAGATCGACAATGAAAAAAGTTTATCAGTCTTCCAATCAGCCTATTTTGCTTTGATAGTTGTGGCTTTTCATTCAAAATTTTGCAGAAAAACTGCAGTTTATTGTGCCCTGGAGACTCATTAAGGATGTTTCAGTAGACACTGGTGCAAATCTGATATTTAAATCTACCCTTGACTTTAGAATAATATTCTAATTTATTCAAACTCCACAGTTTTCAGCTGTGTGCAGTTTGTAAGCTGGAGAATTCATAGCATAAATATATTCAGCAATAAGTATATTATAATGGACTTTTGAGAAATGCTGTAATCCAGTAACAATAACTCCTTCTGAATGGTGAATCAATATGCGGATAGAGCTTTGCACTAGGAGGGTATCTTTTTTTGTGTGTGTGTGTCTGTGAATTGAGAAACTTTAGTGAGAATAATTTGAGCACTACAAAGTTTTTCTAGGCCAAATGTGTCTTCTTCAAAAAGAATGGAAACTTAGCCTTGATCCTGCAGCAGAAATTATAAATACAGAATAAGCAAGGTAATACAAAGCAATTGGAATTCACGTATACACTTCAATAACAACTAGACTTTCATTAACAACTGAAATAAGTATGCTTTTTTTTTTTTTTTCTTTCCATAAACCATCACCTTTTCTTTTAGCAGATTTTCGAAGAATGGAAGAATGGCCCTGTTATCAGTAGAGACAAAAGACATGGTGAGTCCCCTGCTTTGTACAGAAACTACAGCTTTAGTAATTACTGGTAATTCATGAAAAAGACATACTGGTTTTAGAAGTCAAAAGCACACAATGGTGCAAATGTTCCTAACTGAGGAATGTGATAGTTGCTGTGATAGTTGTACTAATAATTGTGTATTGGTGAGTTCCTACCAAATTTTCCTCCTTATCAGTTCTATGTGAAATACGAACCTTTTTCTTCCTAAAATAAAGCCAAAAAATTCTAATTATGTTCTTTTGAAAGAAGAATTACACGTTAAAATGTCCTGGGGGGAAAACAAAATCTCAATAACTATCTTTGTTAATAAAAGGCTTTCTCTATATGAACTGTTTCTGAAGAGGCATGCTATAGGCCAGACACAGACCATCTTTTATCCATAGCGTTGCTAAGCAGCACTTCCTTGCATTCTTAAAATTAAAATTATTTGCCTTTCATTTTGCAGAAGGAATAAGGTTGAAAGGGAGGGGGTACATAAGGCCTTCAAGTGAAAAAAGGAGCTGGAACTTTTTGTGGTTACTTATTCTCTGTGTAATTGAGTAACACATGAGCATTCCTGCTCTTCAGCACAACAATTCATTTACAGTGGCTGTGGCTGTAATGTGTGAGCAGGTGTGTATATCAGATGGAGCACAGCAGTGTTTCAAATTACAAAAATATGTTTTTGGGGGTTTTTGAGGGTTGCTTTTTGGTTGCATATTTGTTCTGTGCTAGAAGTTATCTAACATGTATCTTGTGCTGAAAAGGTGTTTGCAGTGATGATAACAAGTGGCTAACAAAGGGAAGACAAGAACAGCTGATCACTCCTCATCATCTTCATAAGACACCAGCTGCAGTCCAGAGGACTGGCTCCTCCACAGCTACATGAAAAAAATCTGAAGATTAAATCTAAAAACTGAAGAAATCCCTGGATGAGGGATGACCTACTTACTCCACTAGAACCTGAAGAGAGACTTTTTCTTGGCTTGAGAGGAACACAGGTTTCCACAGGAGTTTGGGAGATTTGGAAGAGCTGGCATTAATATTTAGACACGGCAAGTTGATCTTCTATGCATTTGTAGAGGCAAAAAACTATAAAGAGACTCCAGAAATCCCCCAAATACAGGGACCTGAGTTCAGCTGTGGATTGAGACACTGAATTTCAGTAAGTGTAGTTGTCTTTATGTGACACAGATGAATAAGCTCCTTAGATGGAGACAGTACAATGGATCTACTCTAGTGGCACATCCATCTCATCCTCAAAGGATGGTGCAGATGGTAATCTCCAATCAGTTTTATCACCTGAACGTCTTTAGGCATCTCTGTCTTTACTGTGGCCTTGTTATAAAAACTACATGAAGGTATAGTTCACCACTGATCATAATGAGAACTTAGATGTACAGCTTACAGCCTGATATCCATGTCAGGATACCTGACTGCTGTCTGAAACTTAGGCTTAATGCTCCCCACATGTGATAATTCACTTGTCTAAATATTGGCACCTACTCCTGATTCAGTTCTTTGGAGGTATCCATGTGGCTGTTACATGCTGGCATACAGCCCTATGCTCACAGCCCTGCCATTTCCACAAGCCTCACCTGCACATTTTGGACTCTGCATGGTCTCTGAAGTGATGCTGGATGTCTTTGTTTAGGCAGAGGTCTCTATGGCACCCAGTGCTTTGCTCCACACACACTCTTGTAGCCATTCCCTAAGGGTCCAACCAGTGCAATTGTAAAGCAAATGGTTAGATTCATCTCATCATGTCCAGAGGTTTCAAGTGTAGTAGCAGATTTCAGTTTCCAGAAGGAGCTTTCTAGGACCATTTCAGACATCCAATATGATGTGAAATTTCTGCTGATTTCTTCAGTTAGATATGATGCAGGACCTACATAAAGATAGGTCTTGTAACAAGGTGAAATGATTCGGTAGATTTGAAATGGCAATAGGCACCTCTTTTTAGGCAACTGAATTTCATCCTAGATGTCCATCTCATACTTCTTTTATACTCTATAGAGGGAAACAGGCCCCTAGAGATGTGATAAAAATATTAAATACACATATAAAAGTTCTGCAAAGCTTGGATGTTGACATACACTGTAATTGTCTAAAGTAAGTAAAAATTAAGGTGGCCAGAGTTTCCCACCCAGTTTCATCTTAACTGTAAAGAAAGGATGTCACTCAAAAGTAAGGTCACATCTGCATTCTATTTTCTGCGGAAACACTGCTTAAGAAAAAAGACATACAAAGTGTATGGTTATAACACCAATACCTACAGCTTGTTCAAACCTAGGTGTACTTTCATGGGAAGGATTTTTAAAATGTAAATCATAGACTAAGAGCTTGCACAGGATATTTTCAAATGCAGCTCTAGATCTATTTACTTTGGTAAGAGGAATAAAGATGTCTGAAGAGATGATAATGTAAGAATCACCTATGGTTTTTATGACTATATAAATGTTACTGTTGAGCCAATTATGCACTGTAGAGGTTAATAACCTCGAAAACAGTGAGATTAATAAAGCTTGATAGTCTAAGATAGAGTGACATTTCTTATACTGACATTATGTCACTGTGTTTCTTGCACTGTTTGTAAAGGTGAAAATTATTTCTGATCTCATTCCTCTAAAGTTTCTGTGGTGATGTTTAAGCAGGCATCATTAGTGAGGCATGAGGTGAGAATACGTGTGAAGCAGTGTATTTTTGTACAGTATATGGCAGGGTTTCTGGATGTGAAGAGACTGTATTGCCTGAATGCTATCATAGAATCTCTCAAGATGGAAAGAACACGAAAGGATCTTTAAATACAACTCCCTGCTCCTTGCAGGGTTGCCTAAATATAAACCATACTAGTAAAAGCATCGTCCAGACACTCTTTGACCTCTGATTCTGAGACCACTTCCTTGTGGATCCTGTTCCCCTGACAGACCACACAAATTTTTTTCTTACAAACAACACAGCCGTATTTGAGATGGTTTTCCTCAACAGTTTTTCAGTTCTGTCTGTTTTCTGAAGAGCCATATAGAAAGTAATCTGCTGTTGACCCCTTTTCATTTGTGAACCTAAGCAGAACATTTCTACCCTGTCAGAAACTGTTAAAGTATAGAGGGGACTTTCATGACCTTGTCTGATTACAAGCTGGAGACCCTTATTTCATTTTTTCTTCCCATCTAGCTGAGTGAGAGGAAAATTACAGATAAAACCCAGTAGGGAACAAAATCCTAAAAGGGAACAACAGTGGGAGTGTTAGTATAATAAAAGTCGAGAAACACCACTACAATGCAGCTAATACAGTCAAATTAGTATTTCTAAGAAAATCGCCATCCCCTAAGTAACAGAAAAATCTCTTGACATTGTTTTATTTCTGCTCTGAAAAGAAGACCACTGAATGTGATTTATTCTCTTACAATTTATTTGAAATATGTTCTCAGTCTGATTTATAAAATGCATCACATTCTTTGAGTTGGGCTGGAACCCTGAGTCTTAATTAATGCCAGTACATCTTGTTTAAAAACATCCTGGGGCCAGAAAGCTCCCTTATATTTTATTAAATGTTCCTCCTTTTTCTCATTTTCCTATCTTTTCTTCATGATTTTAATGAAATGCTTGGATGCCCAGTAGAGATAATAAATTGTATGACATTTGCAAATGCCAGTTTAACAAACATCTCTGGAGATCTTGGGTATTGTCATTGGCTTGCCTTAACATTAGAAGAATGAGAAGCAGCTGCTCTTTACCAATTACAGCCTATGAACAGATATAACCTGATGGACAGGAGATATACTATTCTTCTGGCTCTCAGGTAATACTGCTTACCCACCTAGACAGTTTCCTTTTCCACCAAAATTACTGTACTGTACTGTAAATCTTACAGAATTAATCTCTCATCTCCAATTACTTCTTCCAATCACTGTAGTTATTTCCCTAGGCTTTCATAAATCTTAGTTTTCAGTACTAGCATCTTTTTGGCAGTTAATTTTTTGGTTTATTTTCATTAAAAAGAAAAAAATTGCAGGTTTTTTGTTAAAACCTGTTTTTCGTTATTTTTTCTTGTGTCTCTCTGACACACCAGAGCAAAATGTGACTTCCCCAGCCTGGGCTGCTCAGGTATAGGTATAAACAGCACAACTACTTCTTAAGGCTCTAAGAATGAGACTTAGCCTCTCTGTTTACATTAATTCCATTTCTTGTACTGCAAAGGTGATTCTAACTTCCCATAGTAAAACATGACAGACTGAAAAGTCAAAGCTGTTCATCAGAGTAAACACCACATTGTAATATTTTTATTAGAAAATATTGCAAATCAAATACCTTTTACAAGATAGTTGCCTCTGAATGCCTAGAGAGGAAAGAGGAAGTGTTGAAATGTTGAGGAAAAAGCAATTTCCAGGGCTTCCTTCTGATGGAAATACTACAGTGCTGCTGGCTATGTTGGAAGAAGAATGTGAGAGGTAACTTACAGCTTTTGCAGTTTAACATTCAGGAATGCCTGCCAGTTGGTAGAGAAATAAGCATGAATGAAACACAGGGAGTGGAAATGTGAACTGACATGAAGGAACCTTCCACTTGGCACAAAGAAGTAACATAAATCGTAAGAACTAACACCAAAAAGAAAACAAATTTAGTGAAATAATGCTTTAAAAAGGGGTCCAATAAAAGAAAGGATTATCTCAGATACTGTTCCACTTCATGGTGCTGCAGGAAAATTATTCTAATGAAGTCTCTGGCATCCTTTAAAGGCACAAAAATTAACTATTAGTATTATAATTCACTGAGAGATAAATGGAAAAGAGAGATTATGTGACTCAGGACAGCAGCAGAGGACATTGCCTGGGGGGAGGGACTATTACTTGTAATACCTGAGTTCCCAACAGATCTCACTCTCTTATGTCTGAAAAACAAAACAGGGAGATTTTAAAAGAGGGCTGGAGACAGTGATAGGTATTTCCTAACAACCTCTAAGTGCCTCTTTTAGAAGGCCTACTCATGTTCTTGTTGCATAGTTTCCTATTGACAGCTGTGTTTCTGTTCAACCTGACACTTTTTTGAGAATATATCAGTTACATAATGAAGAAGAAAGAAGCAAGAGGAAGACACAGACCTTGCTTTTGCTCTTTTGTTAGTCATAGTCTGTTAACTGCACAAAACTTCATCATACCATTCAACTTCCCAGGTAGGACTGGGTCTTGGAACAAGCAAGTTCAGTGCTATTGATGTCAGTGGCTTCACAGACGAAAAAAACAAAACTGTTGTGCTTTTCCTCCTGTGTCTAGAAAAATATTTTTTTCAGGAGAAAATGTGTTGATAGGAATCAGGATAAATTTTACTAAAATGGCTGTGTGTAAATGCAGAAATTCCACTTGTCAAAAAATAAAAACTATTGTTATATCATGTTAATTATGTCAAACATTTTGTCTTTGAAAAAGTCTGGCACTCCACTTCTGTAGTGCAAACCAAATTTTGGGGAATAACAATCTTTTACAGGAGCCTGCTGTGTGTATACTGAGTCTAAATAATAAATTCAGGAGGAGAATGCAAAATCTGTAATTTAGACTCCTGACTGTGATCTACAAACTGCCTCCCTTAAAGATCTTTTGGCTTTTACTTATCATCCCAGTTAGATGTAGGGGGTTTTCTGTTTGTTTTTTAACATTTTCTTTATTTGACTACACAGTTACTTTCCATTCTGTCTGTTAAGTGGGGTTACCTGTTTACATCATGTTCTAAACTTGAGGATTCCCTTGTGATATTCATTGATGAAAAGACAAAGCAGGAACACAGAACTCACAGAAAGTTTTCCACATTAGAAAAATCCATCAGTTCATGAATGGCAGAAACCTCTGGAAAGGTAAAATCTAAGCAGACTAATTCACATGTATGTTTTGTAGAATTTTGCCTCATTTCTCTTTAGAAAAGCAAACAGCTTTGTTTTGCCTCTGGAATGGATGTAATGATTTTGCTCAAGAGTTGAAAAGACTGGGTAATTAAAATGCATCCAGTTTGATTTTTTTTTTCCCTTTCTTTTTCTGTTTGAAGAGCTGCATCTTACAGGTTTGGAATTGAAGAATCTGTCTGCAAAGTAAGCTCAACTGCTTTTTAACTTAAAAGAAGAGGAAAATCTCTACAGTGGATGTCCTCCTGGAATTCAAGGAGGGGATAAAACCTGGGTGAGTCCCTGGTACCCTCCCAAAAACATTTCCTTTTGCCTCCAGAAAACTCTCCAGAATGTCAAGAAAAAGCAGAATCATAGCTTATAAGAGAAACTGTTTGAGGCTTAAAAACCATGAAGCTTTAGAGTTTGCAATTGTTGGGTAACAGAGGCACTCCTGTAGGCACTGGGGAATATGGTGCACAGCAGCCCAAGCTGGATGTGCACAGAATCAGATCTTACCTCCCTGCTTGGTTTTGCATCTCGTGGATATAAATGAGGCATTTGATGTTGGACCTGAATAAAGAATTTATGGTATGCCCTCTATGGGGCTCCTAGTTCAAACATAATTCTGCACTAACAGACTAGAACCAGTTCCAGTGCTCACTCCATATCCCTGAAAGTCTTTTCTTTGTGAAAGAGAGTAGGTAGGTAGAGGGAGCTCATTTTGAGCCATTAACAAACACAGGTTTTCTGTAGAAATAAGCAAAGTCTCTGCCCAATAGGACTTATGTATTCCTCTTCCTGTCATCAGTGTCAGAATTCTAGCAAGAAACCTAAAATCCCTGTTTTATAGCTCTTTATGAGGGCCTTTCTTCATTTTATCTTCACAGCCACCTATGTTTGTATTGAATTCTCACTGTGCAGAAGAAAGACAGGATACAATTCAATGCCATCTTGATCTTCTAGGTCCCATTTCAATTTTCCTGCAACTTCCTCTTCACATCTCCCAAAAAAAGCACTAGTAATTCAAATGCTCTTTATGTAACTATTTGTATTTAATATATTATGAGCTCAGATAAAAGGTATTAGCTCTTTGAATTTTTCTGTCCTGTGGAGAGGATCAGGGGACTTGCTTTGGCACTCTGGCACTTGTCAGCTTCTGAGGGTTATTGGCATAAACTCTCAGATTAGTCATCTACACCATTTGCTACAGACCATTTCATGTACTGCTCCTATCAGAAAGTATAGTAATACACAATACCCAGTCTTTTGCTCCTACTTTGCCTTTCTCCTTCCTTTTATGACAGTTTTCTGTGTCTTCTGCCAGCCCACTACATTCTTTTTCCTTTCTGTGCTGTCATGTCTTGCCATTTCCCCTCTGCTGAGTTTCCATGGTCATCTTACTTCACTTCCCTGTCTGCTGTTACTCCTTGTTGTCTGCTATACCTTCCCTAAAGGTATAAAGGGGATTTTGTGAGGAAGTTGAAATAGCTGTAGCTTAGCTATTGCCTTAAGTGATGCCTTGATACTGTGAGCCTGTTGTTTATCAATGTTTTTGGCTTTCTGAGTCCCACAAACTGCCACACTCCACACCCCCTAAATTCCTATATACATAGAAGAATTTCTTTAAATACACACACTCTTATTTTTCACCCTTTTTCTTTTTGGAACACAGCTTCATGTATTCAAATATGTCCCTAACCAAAGGCAAGAAACATGCAAATTTAAAAGTCAGTAGATTTGCGTGGGATCACCTAGCGATAGGAGCAGGACACTAAGACAATGCTCACTATTACAAAAATTACAAGATTTGGAAATCTGGCACTGTAGTCAAAGCACGAGCAAAAGTAACTTTTTTTGTCGTTGTTTTTTTTTTTTTAGTTTTTAATTTCTTGTGAAAGTGGGGTGAATATAATTGAAATATAAATTTTAAATAAGGAGAAATTGAATCTGAGATATAAGATTTGGCTCTGATTGCACTGTGTAGATTATGAAACTATCTTGAATAAATATTCCTGTGTAACCTGCTTTAGGTGACCCTGCCTTGGCAAAGGGGTTGAACTCTTTAGAGGTCCCTTCCAACGCTAAGGATTCTGAGATTCTGTGAATATGAACTAACCACTGTTCCCATTGCTATGTTAATGTTACATGCAGATAGAGCACTTCATTGTGACATGGCAACACTTCTGTACGATGTCATATAACAATATCTTTTCTTATAAAAGCAACTTTGATGTTTGGATGCTATTTTTATAATTATTCATCAGCTTTTCATCATACTGATTACACTTAATACATACCAAAATTGTTTCCAGGCAAGTACTAATTAAAGCTATCTTTATGGACAAATAGGAGAACAGAAAGAAAACCAGTCTGAGTAGAGAGTTTTGCCTTTAACCCTTTTGTACACATCTGGGAAATATCTACAGGGTTTTATGCGGAAAATTTGATAGCACTTGTCTGTATTGCTTTGTTGTTGGAAGCTCATTAACTGATTATAATGCCCTAATAATATAAGGACACCAGAATTAATATCCCTACTTCAGTGGAGGAGAAACAGCTCAGTGCCTTCACCAATGACCATGCCCTTAGGTCACACGCAGTTCAACAGGTCTTACACACAGGGTATCTTGAATGAAGAAGTGTAAAAGGATACCCCAAATGAAGGGGACTATCTGCTGCTTCTTTGTGCTTCTGAGTGGCACAAAATTCATATTGATAATGGCTTTGCTCCAAAGCTATGTTAGTGTGGGAAAAGTGATTTCAGCCATGGGAGCAGCCAGGTTTATGCCATGTATGTGTGTCTTCTTGATGCCATGGCTCCATTGATATGGATAAATTTGCTTGGACATTCAAATTTGCCTGAAACAGGCGAGTCCTACAAGACTTGGACAGCCTAGAGATTTTTTAAGACACGTTGTTATGGCTGACTGATTCTGCCTGCCTTTTATACTGTTGCTTATGCTTAGATCCGTGAATAACAGGCAGTGGGCAGGTTGTTACTGCAAGTTTACAGGGAACCTTAAAATGAGACACCTGAATTTCAGTGCTGCCAGTGTTTCAAGACTTGGGGGTATTCATTAGAGATAAAATGGAAATAGTACATGGAAAATATAAAACCTTTGCAATTTTCCATTCGTGAGTGGAAAATGGTATTTGTTTTGATCTTGAATTTAGCCATACAGCTAAACTCACAATGAAGTAAGCTCTTAAAAGAGCTTAGCCTTGACACACATTATTTGAATCACATTAAGGATATACATGTGTTTAAGGATTTCATTACAATGGAATGATATCATGCAGTAGGATTGGACCAATATTTCTCCAGGCCACAGATGTAAGACTCACCTTGGCAAGGTCATGATGTAAAAATGAAACCTCAAGTTTTTCTAAAGAAATGGAAAGTGGAAACTGAAAGTAGTTGTGTTTAGTATGTGTCAATGTGCTATGATCTGAGAGAAATATAAGCACATGCTAAGAATGTGCAAGGTAATACAAAATAGGCCATGAACATTGAATAATTTATTTAACTTTTAAAAAAAAAAGATGAAATTTTGGATGTTCGAATGCAAATATATTTTTTGTATTTGATATCCCAATTATTGCTCGAGTAAATGAAGAAATAAACAACCAGATGAAAGCTTTTAAAATACTCAATACTACTAATATATCTATCTTTTCTACTTTTTCCTCTGGTATAGATAATGAGCCTTTAACTTTCTTTGGAGTGAAAAACCCAGTGAATGTTAAGATTTTTTTTTCAGCCTGAAGTTCACATTCCCTTTCTGACAAAAATAAGTTACCTGGAGATATGTATGATTCTCTAATTACCACAGGTGTATCTTTTCTTCTTCATCGTCCATTATCTTTATTTTTTCTATTTGGGCCTATGAGAACAACTCTTATCTAAATGCTAATATATTTGGGTTGATGCAGTTATCTGGAGAAAAAACAAAATAAATATAATTAGTACATCTGATTCTGCCAATGAATATGGGGCTAAGTCCTTGAAGATATACAAAACTCTTGAATAATCTCCTTTTGTCAATATACTCTTGTTCTCAACTAAAATCGTCCCAACTCAGCCAAGAACTTGACATTTATGAAGTTCCTCAGCTCTTACAAATAGGAATTTGGTGAGATAAAATTCATATGCAGAGCTTGTGCTGCCTCTGTGTACATAAACATATTTGTTTGGTAGGTTGAAAAACCTCTCTTACTTTAATGTTTTATTACCTGGAATTCAGGCAGTCCTGAGAACTTGCAGAGAAACAACCCTAAAGTAAGCCATATTAGCATTATTTATAAACCAGACCTTAAATTAAAATAGCAAATTCTACTCTGATGTGGCCAATGAAATCACAGCAGAAGAGTACTGGGATCCCCTTCTCTTTTATTATGTGCCTTTATATAGTCTATCAAATTTTCAGTGGCAAAACAAATAATTTACATAATTTCAGATGCAAATGCCTTCATTTGCCTGTGCGACTGTAAATCTGAAGACAGTTTATTTGCATCCTGACAGTTAACCTCATCTTTAAACAGTTTATTGAACTGACTCCTGTGGAACTATGTCAGTATTTGATGCCCTCGGAATATGTAGATGTCCTGTACTTACTGAATGGATGGACACTGAATCATGGCAAATGTGTCATGTGAAATTGTGAAACATCAGTACACACAACTGGCTTGAACAGGAAAGGTCATTTAATGATTATCTTTTGCTGACGTGATTCTGGACCTCAGAGTGGACGCTGATTTAAATATTTGCCTCATTTGCTATAGAGATTATGAATTTACATAAATCATTGCAGGTATCTCTTTGCTTATCTTTTGCACATTTTTTTTAAAGCTTCTCTACATTAACCATCAGTTATTTCAGAAAATAATCACACCATCATTACACTGATATTAAAACACCTCAGTAAGTGTGCTCTGATGGCCTTTTGTCTTAGCTAATTATGTTCACAAACATTGTGGCTTTCAATATTTTTGGGACATTTTCTCACATGTTTAAAAGCAATACAGGCCAGTATCTGTTTATCATTACGTGGCTGAGATAGTTGAAACAAATTATTTAGTCCTTTTTAAAGTCATAGATGGCTGTATGGTAAAAAAAGCTTGTAAATTAATAGGTGTCCTGTTCTAACCAGGACAGGGTTCATTTTTGCAGTGGACAGGAGGAGGCATGGCCAGGACCTAGAGGCTATTCTATGCCACCTCCTGTCATTTCCTGGAGATGGGAGAAGGGGTCCCTTTTGGGTTGGGGTAGTGTGGTAACAGTCTGATATTTTTGGGCTCTGCATGGAATAGTGGTGAGCACTTGAATATGGATCATTTGCCTCTCTTGTACACTTTTGCTATTAATATTGCTGCTAAATACTGTTCATTTTCTTACCTCATTGCTCATTCCAGTATTTTAATCTCAACCTGTGACCTTTACCTTTTGTACCTACAATTTTCTTCTCAAGCCACCTGCAAGGGAAGGGAGAGGGAGATGGGGGAGTGAGCCAACAGCATGTGGTTTAGAGTAGTTTCAGTGGGAACACTGAATTGGAGAATACAATTCCAAGACAGAAACAATAAATTAAAGGAAAGACTCAGAACCTACAAGAATAAACTACCTCATTTCTTTCCTATAATGTGCCACTTATCTTCAGCTGAGATGTTAAGAGAAATAATAATGAAACTACTAAAGAAGGCAATTTTGTTTAGTTTATTTTTCTTGCTGGCTTTCCGCAAAACAATTTTTTTCCAGTGAAAGAACCATGGCAATTTGTCCTCTGAAACTTCTTATTCTGGTCTCTTCTGGTTCTTAAACTTTGCAGCACTTCATATGTAGCTTTTAAAGAAGATATCATTTGACTCCTTTTATTGATGAGTTTGCTTAAGTATATTCCAAAGCTGTAGTGGAAACGTGACTCTAAACTAGGTTGAATTTGGTTGATCGTTTAAATAAATCAGAAAGTAGATGATTTATTATTTCTAACTTCACATTTAGCAGTGCAAAATTAATTCTAAGATTAGATTAAATATTTTAAAGTCGATTATAGGAATAATAATTTGAGAAATGACCGTTTATTAGCTTAAAGCTACAACTCTAATGTATTTTGTCCCAGATTGTCCCTACATAAATGATTGCTTAATTCAATATTTTTTTTTTGCATTAGTATGCCTGTCTGCTGCCAGCCTGTGCAGGTTGGTTATATTTTCAAAAGAGTAATTACATTATTGATACAAATGTGAATAATCAAATGGCCCTACATTCTGTACAACACTTAATAGAAACAGATGCTATTCAAGCTAGCAAAAATGCTGAGACTTACAAGAGTGTGCTGAGAGATGGAAAGCTGAACAGTTCATCCTTGCAAGGGAAAGAAGGCTATTACTTTGAGAAATTACATCCCTCCTTTCACTGTCTCTACTGATGCAGCTCCTATTAAAATCAAAGGAAAGCCTCCTATTGGCTTCAGTGAGAGCAGACTGGTGCTTTGTAATACCTGTGAGTCTCTGAAATAGCATAAATCTTCCTCTCTCATTACTTTAGTGCTGGCTGATTTGTAAGTTCAGAGTTCTACTGTCATCTTCCATGCCTTGCAATCCAAAATATTACCACAGCACTTGAACTAGCTCCAAGCTAGTATCCAAGCTCAGCATCTCAAGAGATGTTTGTGCTATGGGCAAAATGCCAGATGGGGACACAATGCATGGGACAAGATTTATGGTGCTTTTTAGTGTAATTCAAGCCACAACTTCCAAGAACTGGAGGCAAGAGACAGAATGAACCAAGGGTAGATCTAAGTAGCAAGTCCATTTTTTGTGAAATTAAAGAGATTAATCAGAATAAAAATAAGAACCAGATTGAGGATGAATTATTTGTAAGAGAAAAAAAGAATTTGCTATTATGTGCTCATCTTTATATAAAGAAACTACTTGCAAGTTCCAATATTGCACTTTAAATACACACAACATAGTCAATCAGTTCCTGCTGGAATAAATCCACTTATTCTCAGGTTTGCAAACCTAAATTGATGTGTAGTTTTTTGTTAGCCATGTACTATAAAGGAAACATTTTCAAGATAAGATTCACAGATCGCACAGAAGAAAAACAGAATATTACAAGTTATTGCTAGTTATCCAGAATAAGAAACAGCAAAATGAACCATTTTGGCGAAGAGTAATGATTACAACTCTCCAACCCATTGCAACAACATGAAGTTAATTCAGCACTGAATTTTAGTTCCTTGAGAAAAGAAAAATGGAGTGGGAAATACTCGAAAATCTGCATGTGTATTCTTTCTGCACTGCATTGTCAGCTACTGCAATAGGTAGAGTCTATTGCATCTTTCTAAGTGTCCCTCGAAATACTAACAGAGCAGTAGGTTAACCTATTTTGCTGGAAGTACCTTTCTTGAAGATTTTTTATAAGAATAAATAGAAAGAACCACGATCAGAGGAGATTGTCTCCTTTTGCACCTGGCAGAGGGTTGGACTCAATAATAGGAAAAAGATATTCACTGAAAAGGTAATCAGACACTGGAACAGGCTGACCAAGAAAGTGCTGGAATCACCATCCCCAGAAGTGCTCAACAGGTGTGTGGATGTGTCCCTTGAACAGATGGTTTAGTGGTAAACACAGTGGTGTGGGGCTAACAGCTGGACCCAATGATCTTAAAGGTCTTTTCCAAATGCAATGATTCTATGATTCCATGATGGAAGAATTTTTACTGTAAGTTTTTCTTCCTACTTAATTATTTTGAAATTCATTATTTGAGGCAAAGGTGGAATTTAATAAATTAAAACTCTTGTAAGAGTAAGAGCTGAAAAAGTGGGCTCCTTGGGCTTGAAACTTAACACCTAGGAATTTCAGAGATGTCTAATGTTGAATCCACTTGTTTCTTCTGTATTTTCTGCCAGGTAATATGAGCAACCCGAAGTTGCTCAATGCTCTTGTCTAGAGAGCCTGGGTATACAGGCTTGGTGTCTAAGTTGCCATAAATAAGTGAGAGGTTAAAAAACTTGAGTTTTTCAGCTCTCATTCTTTCCTGAGCTCTTTTGTGGAGGTAGTCCTCTACATTTTAATGCTGTTGTTCACATTGTTTGCATTAAGATAAAACACATGAAATCTTAGAAAAGAGCACTTGTGAGTCACTGCATCTGTTTTCTGATTTTTTTACTCGTTTATAAGTCTATAAATTGGAAACAAATGCAACAACAACAAAGAATAAATGGATCACTCTTATGGAGGTTTCATTTAAAAAAAAAAGGAAAAGAAGTGAATTTATGGTGTAGTCAATTAGGAAATATTATGCTAATTACTGCAAAGATAACAGCTGTTCATGCTCTTTGGATTATTAACACCTTCTACACTCCAGCAGGGAAGCATCCCATGCAATGCTCATCTTCCATGTGCAAACAACTGCTGCTCCTTCATAGGGAAGTGGATAATATATTCTTCTCTCTGACAGAACAATAGGTGAGCAACAGCAGGCAGAACAGAAGTTTTATGACTTTCAAGATTTTGTTAATGTCATTGGCACTGCAAACTGTACAATACATATGCTACCACTAGAAAACCAATGTGTTTCTTATAAAGCAAAAATCATATCCATCTTTTTATACATAAATAAACTACTAGATTAGGCTAGCTGTTACTTTTATCTCTTTGACTTTATCTGAATAAAAATGGTAAACCAAACATTATTTCTGAAGTGGCTTTGTGAAAAGATTTTTTTTTTTTTACTTTATAAATCAAATCTGTAGCCAAATTATTATGGTGCTCATTCCTTATTTTCTTGATTATCATTTCAGCATACTAATACCTTAAATGTTCTGCTCATGTTATAGAACAGGATAAAAAAAATATGTTATCCTTCTCTACCAAGGAAAATTGCCTGTACTTTGGGAAAAGGTGGAACAATATTTTATCTACAAAAAAAACAAACAAACAAAAAAAACACCCTTTGAATAATAAAAAGCCCCACTTTAAATCCCTGCAATGTAGGTTTTGAAAACAGTGTGAAGTCCAAGAAAAAAAATACAAACAAGTTACACAGTTAGAAAGTTCCGGGGTCTCTGAGTGTCTGATCAATTACACTTAGGGTTTAATTAAAGTGAATTGAGGCACTTCAAAGTTGTAAAAGCCATGACAAAGAAAGAGCAAAGCAAACCTGGAAACATCTAACTGTGAAGGAAATGAGCTTGCCTCATGCTAGAGCCATCCCTTAGTGCTATGTTGTGCTCTTCCTGTGAATGAATCACGAGGCAAGCAAGGTGCTCTGGGTACTCGCTTTGGCAAATCTGCGGGCAAGTGCCTGCTGTTTTTGCTGATAACCAACAGGATTAACAGGTTGTGACCCTCACAGGCTGTGTCCCCCGTTCCCCTTCACTCCTTGGACTGGAAAGGATGTCCAAAATGGAGATTTCCCACATATTTATTATATAGGCACGTCCAGTCTAATACTGTCCTGTCAAATTGCTCTCTATCTGCTGTTCTCCCCTCTGCCCTCCTAGAGAACTCTTCAGGTGCCTGGGTTATCCTGCATCATTTTTCTTGTCTTGGGGTACCCCCAAGAGCAGCTGTGCCAACAAAAATCAGGGGCAGTATCTCTCGAAAAAAGAAGTATGACTTCCTGAACAGATTGTTTTTCATTTATTTGCATTGCTCACAAACTTTCCAGATTCTCGGGTACTTTGGTCAGCCTACAGCTAAGGAACGTCCTTAACAGGGTGAGTCACCCTCGATGAATCAGCTCTGCACCACTCTGAAGCATTGAAGTGCATTTTGCATCACTCCAGCTCAGGTCTGAGGTCAAAGAATTACCAAGCCACAAATTATCCCCTCCCCTTACCCAGCATTCATGTACAGAGGGACACAATGATACGTACCTATATATCTTTTTTGTCCCTAGTTAGTACTCAGGCTTCATTATCTCAGAGAAATAAGTGCAACAGGCCATTTGCTTGTGTGGATAATAAGCTGTTCCACAGCTCATCTCAAATAAGAGGCCACCTTACTTCACTATTCATGGGAAACCAGGAAATGAAAAAAGGATTTATTTCCTGAGACCTTACTTTCTGAGGTCTGGAAAAAAAATGTCTTCACATTCTCTGTGGCATAATACAGGTATCAGACAGACAAGCTGAGTTTGCAGATCTTTAAGGACCCTTTTCACAGAATACAAGGACTTTTGATCTCAATATGTAAGAAATCAGTCAAGGAAGGCTGGGCATGGCTAAGTCAAGACCTGTTCATCAGGCTTAAGGCCAAGAAGGAAATGCACAGGCAGGGGGACCAGGGACAGGTATCCTGGGAAGAGGATGGGTATGCTCCCTCTGTGTAGAAATTGAGTCAGGAAAGCCAAGGCACATCTGGAGCTGAACTTGGCAAGCTTGTAAAGAATAAGTGTTATGTCAGCCAGAAAGACAAGGAACAAAAAGTGTACCCCCCACAAGGAGTATGAGTGGTAAACTGGTAACAATGGAGAAGGCTGAGGGACTCAATTCTTTTTGCCTCAGTCTTCAATGGTAATTTCTCCTCCCACACCTCTCAAGGGGATGGTCTACAAGGCAGGGAAAGTCCCTCCCTCTGAAAGAGAAGATCATGACCAGAGGCTCATGGTGTGAAGAACCTGACTGTGGACTCCTTCTCAGACAATGGGTGCTTTTAGACCAAACGCCATTTTGGCAAATGGAACTGCTTAATTTAGGATGAAGTGAAGTGAACCACAGAAAGAGTTCCACACACAATAAGGGGAGAAAAGAGTAATTCACTGAGATGCAATGCCTGTGTTGCATTAGATTAATACTGTCTTTAGCATTTAACTTACAGCAAACTCTGTTCTAATTTAGTTGAATATTAAAGTACAGTGCAAGTGCATCAGCTTGTAACTCTATTCTAGCAACATCCTGTGATTTAAAAACATTTTTAATTAAAAAAAAGTTTCAGAGGTGGAATTTTATGAAGTATAATCTAAAAATATCCAGCCAATTTTTTTTTAAAAATCTAAAGTGAAATTAGAAAACCTGCTTCCTCTGGTTTTACTAAAGGACAATTCTATGTTAGAAACCTCTGCAAGGTTTATTTTGTTCTAGACTTCTGGAGTTCTGATAGAAATAGTGTGAAATTAACCCATTCTTAGGAGTTTTCTTGGATATTAAAAATCTTCAAAATTCCATTTGATTTCCTAGCTTCTGTGCCAAGGATTATGTGGTGCCCATGTTTTGAGTCTAGCTCTTCCCTAGCAATTACTGTTTTAACTGGAGTGTAAAATTAGGCATCTCCAAAATTTGTATCTATTGATTACAGCAGTGAAAAGGAAAAGGGACAGATAGCTCTTGAAGAAATATTCATCTGTAAATATGATATAAACATGAGACATGTGAACAAAATAATGTTTACTGTACAGAAGGCCAAAATAATGTAATGCTACTCATATTTCAACTTTAGGAATCATTTAAAATAGAAATTATTTTTGATATGCACTAGAAATGTCTTTGACCTGTACTAAATCTAGAACCATATAAGGGATCTTTTGTACATGCAGGAAAACAGTATGGATAAACTACCAATATAATTCAAGATATTCCTCATAATTTAATCTGTGGGTTTTTTGACATTTTTAGGTAACTATCCAGATGTTTTCTAATGGATATATACATATTTTTTTCCACTTTATTCCACTTTCAATGGTGGAAAATTAGAACATTTAATAAAAAAAGAATCTATATGAATGTAAAAAGTTATATTTAGGGAAATGTTATGTTATATACAACTTTCCTTTTTTGTAATCACTCAAGTAACAAATTGCATGCATTTGATGTAAATGTTCACATGATCACCCCAAAACAAAGGAAACACCCTATCCTTCCATCCTTTTTGCTGAACTTGTGTTCTAATGAAAACTTTCTTATTAAATGTTGTGTCTGTGTATCAGGTGGTGGTTATACCAGATTTGCACTTAAACAAAATCTTGACAAGAAATCTTTCAGAATAGAGTATGTGGGGAGCTCTGTATGAATCAATATTTTGTCTGTTTCCTTATCTAGCAGGATCTAAAAATAAAAAAATATTCCCAGGTTATCAAAGTTAGTATGTTTTGTATTTGTAACTCTACGTTTTCTTTTACTTTTGTTTAGCTTGAGTTTTCCATTCATGTATATGAAGTCTATTTTTCTGATGTGCATGATAACATTCTGCTATTCCACAGGAAATTGGCTGAATGTCTTGAGTAGCCTGGGATGGTTTCCAATATTTGATATAATTAGGAGCATCTCAAGTTATGGTGATTTTTCGCATCAGTGAAAAACAGGAAAAATATTTACTTTTAGTGCTTACTTGTTTAATAATCAACTCTCTTAAATTGTGGTGGTGTTTTAAAAATTATTTTAAATTACTTTCCCCTCTTTTTTTATTGTGTACTGCTCTTTTTTTTCTATATTTTTCTTTGCTGCACAAGGACATTGTAGAATTTCCTGAAGGAGACTGCCACAAACTAGCTTGAAAAAGTGTTTCATAAAAATAATGTAATCTTCTGTCTGTGATTTCATTGGATTTGGATAATTTCTGGAGAAACTGGTCATCTACTTGAAGGAAGTGGTTACTTTGATAGCACATCTAATGCTTCATTTACTTTGCTGATTCACAGAAGGTGCAAGCTAATCAGAAGAAGTGATTCATGAGGTACAGCTGAGAAAAGACATAATCTTCTGTGAGAATCTTAATTACCATTTTGTAGCTTTTGCTCTTGTATTTTAAACCTACAGAAAAGAACTGTCTCCATGCAAACTTGGAGGATTCTGGAGGACACCATGTCGAATAATTGTAAAGTTTTTGTGCTCAATTTCCTGCTTCATGGTTCTCCAGTCATGCCAAAGCTAAATTTTACCATCCGTCCTTGACAAGCGAGTATGCAGAGAGACAGTCGTTGGTTTTGTATGAGGTGTGACCTCTAAGTCTTCAATCTAACAATATCCCCTTTGGTCTTGCAGGAGATCAGGAACCAGAAAGCCTCCTGCCTACACTGAAGCTGACTTTAGGCAGAGACATTTATTGACAGGTTCCATACATACATATACCACGTGTGCATTGACTCTGAATTCCAGGATAATTTCCTGAGGTATAAAGGCTGTGAAAGATTTTTCCAGACCTTGGCAAAGACCACACCACATTCAGTCTTGATCCTGGGAGTTCTGAGTCTGCAAACCTGAGGGACCCCACCTGGCTCATCATTTTGCTATGCAGAGCAGTTTTAGAAGCAAGATTATGTAGGTCCATGGAAGATAAGTTAGCTAAATCTCCTCTTCCACACAGAGCATTCAAACAGGACTCTAAGATGAAGCTTTTTCTTGCCTGGTTACTCAGATTCTGCTGCTCTAGCTAAGAGCATGAAGGAGCAAATTTAATCTATGTTCAGGCTAGGACATAATGGTCTGGATGTGTGGGTGACTACCTGGGTAGAAAACTGCTTGGATTATCAGTGGTTAATGTGCTGTGCTCTGTGTGGGTGCCCGTGGTGAGTACTGCAGAGGTTTGTCCTATTTACTGTCTTTAAAATGTCTTGGCAGAATTGGTACAATGCATTCCAGTCAAGTTTGCAGGTGACACAATGTTGGGGAAACATTTGATAAGCTCAAGGGTAGGGCTGTCTTCTTGGTTGGAGGAAGATACTAACAGAAACTTCATAAAATTAAACAAGGACAAATGCCAAGAACACAGCTGGCTCCTGTGTTCATTTTTTGCCTGCCCCAATTATGAAAGAGGAGGCTTAGTGAAGAACCCCAAGCATCATGGGGCTGGAGTGTTTTCTTGGCATGGAGAGCTGATCCTATGGATAAGGCGTGCTTTTGGGAATATTTAACAGTTCCCCGAGCATCTACAAGGAGTCATTTAGGAGTTAGACCCATGATTCTCAAAGTAGTGCAAGGCAAAACAGCCATGGGCATAAGCTGAAACAAAAGAAGACAAAGCTTTTCCTGAGAGTAGTCAGGGAGTGGAGAGGTTCCTCTGATAGGCTGAGTAGTGGTCATTCCTGGAAGACCCAGTTGTGCAAAGTCCTCAGCAACTTGGTCTGATCTCATAGTTGACTTTTTTGCTCATATTCATAGCGCTTTGGCAGGATTTTAAACCAGTTGGCATCCCAATGCCCCTTCCAACCTCAATTTTCCTGTCAGTGTTATGACCTTCTTTCAGCACCTTCCATTTCTAGACTGTTTTTTTAACTGAGATTTCCTGGGCTGAAGCCTTTCCAGAATGTTTAGAAAGGAATCAGTTTTGATTCAGATTGTTTCTCACTATCCTTCTCTGTGAAAACAGTGTCTTTTGTCATTGGATGAAGAAGAAAATTGAAAAGTAAAATCACCTGACTGTTAGAATATGCAACATAGATTCCTACATCTGGACTTGTCTAGACTCACAATATAACCGGTAGAGAGAAATGTCATTTTTGGAATGACATTAATCTCATCTGTAGGCAGAAATATAAAATATATTTTCTTAATCATGCATAAGTATATGTTTCTCCACTGGCTATATTGGAACTTCAGGTGAATAGCTGAGTTGTAGCTGCTTGTAATACATCTGCCTACAGAGTTAAACATCATTCCTATTTGAAATGCCAGCAACTACCCACCACCCTTCCTATCTTGCTTTGCACTCAGAGAGCTGTATGATAGGCAGAGACCAGCTATCTCCTGACTTCCTTTGCCTTTGCAAAAGATCTTTGAAAATTATTCCTATGGGAATAATTCAAGGGTAGCATGAATCTGTGGGCAAAAATGGCTTTTTCCATTGTAAAGAAACAACAAAGGACTGACAGAGCTTCAGGAAAAAAATTATCTTGATAACAAAAAAGGTGATTCTTCCATGTCTGTCTTCATGATGTGAATCTGGTAGAAATTGTCTAGCCTTTCCACTGTTTTATATTCAGTATATGACAACACAAATATGAGGAAATTTGTATTGTAATCATGTACCTTAATCCTATCAGTTGAATTATCTCAAATTACTCCTGCTTGCAGATAGATAAGGAACTTGTAGGATCTACCTCACAGTTCAATATATTAGGTTTGTGTGCTGTTCCTCTTAGTACTTTCAGTGTATGAAAGAATTGTATGCCAGGGACCCTGACCAAGGTTGTGAAATTTCAGGAGGGGGAGAGGAAGACGGTTTTAATTCTGAGGTCTGAATGAGCCTTTATATCTCTTATACCCAGATGCACCCACCTGTAGGATTCCGGGGTCATTGAAATTAAACATGCTATCTCTCTTTTATGGTTCTGGTGATTAATGTGCAGAGACCTCTCACATCTCAAAGCACCAGTACATTAATCTGATCAATTTAGGCAAGTGATATCAGTTGTATAGAGTAATATTTTACAGAAACCTCAATTTTGCAATTTTAGTGTTGTGTTAATTTGCTGCTTAAGTACAGCAAGTTTAGAACAAAATTCATTTTGACTTTTCTAAAAACCATGCAAGTTCCAATTCTGGTTAGAAGCTTTTCATAACGAGATTCAATCCTATAAGTCAGAGCAAAAAAATTAATACTTTTGATCATGTTCCCTTTCAGTCAATGGAAAAAACACAATTTTGTTCTTTATGTTCGTTTCACCAAGTACTGTATGACTCAGGAATTTACTTTTTATTACTTGATAATATTTTTCTGTCATTCCCTCCCATCTTCCTGCTGTGTGGTTTTCTGTGAATGGTTTGTGGCAGCCAGAGCATTTGAAATCAGAGTAATTCTGGCCAAGGATACATAGAGGTTTTCCTAACTGAATGAGCATGTGGCAATCAGTATCATATGTACCTGAGAGAAAAAAAATATTGAAGATGTCAGCAGGTAGGCAAGGAATATGGAGCAGGTAGTGATTGAACAAATTTAAGCCTGTTTCTTTTATTGGTCAATGTAAGACCACTAACAAAGTTTCTGGCTCATTATTAGTGGAACTTATTTATTTTTTTCAGAAGATTCAATGAATTAATTGTACATTAACATAATAAAAATAGAAGGCATAATTCTGTTGACAGAATTCAACTTCTGTTGACAAGGAAGATTTTTTTTCAATGAAATTAGGGTTTTACATAAGGTCTTTAAAAATTTCAAAATGCAACCAAAGGAACGCACACGCAGCACACATAGGAGGGAAAAATATCCTGTGGGTTGAATTTATTTTGTGCGGGTGTGTGTGTAATTAAGGGTGCTGAATATTGCAAAAGCAAATTATTTATTCACACAGTTTTGCGTAGGTAGAGCTGGATTTTGAAGAAATATTTCAAACTGTAGTTTGTAAAGTGAACATTGTGGAGCCCTGAACAGAGCTTGTTTCAATGCTTCTAATGCAAGAGACAAATTTTCATGGATTTGGGGAATGGAATTAAAAGAATTATGACAGCAGATGAAAGGTAATTAAACCTAAGGAGCAAAAGATGTAAAATGCTGTTGTGTCAAGTTCTCAAAGCTACACACAACTGGGATGTGTGTGCTGTTCCTTAAACTGCAAATATCAAACAAAATAATTTGCTTTGTGATCACAATGGCAAGTATTTGAAGAATACACTTCCCTTTAGATTGAAGGATATTGAAAATGTATAGAAATTGCTTCTCAATACTTAAACAAGGTGGCAGGGTTGCTTAAAAATATCTGAAAAGGAAACAAACTGAGAAGTTCATTTTGGCTGTTAGCAGGAAGTTTTTTCATGTTAGAATAAAGGTGCTTCTTCCTCCTATATAGTGTCTTCCTAACTCAGCTTTCAGGGGTACATTGGGGGACAACGCTTAAGATCAAAACCAGCAAAAAGGATACATTTCTCATATTTTAATTTGATGATAATTCTTAAAGTGCTGAAGAACTCTTTGTGTAGGATAAGGGCTAAGGATTTTAAACAAAAGAGGTTGCAGGTGACAGATGTATGTTAGTTTCCCAGAAAGGTGGTAGGTGCCCCAGCCCTGGAACATCAAGGTCAGATTGGACAGGGCTCTGAAGAACCTGATCTAGTGAAAGATGTCCCTTTTCATTGCAGAGGGTTGCACTAGATGACTTTGGAACGTTTGCTCTAAACCAAACTTTTCTATGATTATATAAATTCCTACCCGCAGAGCAGTGGGTTCTAAACTTAAGGTGGATTCAAAGATCATTTGAAAAACTTTAGGTGTAGGAGTCCATTGTGACTACTTCTGATTCAGCTCCAAATAACTACAGATGTTGAGCCTGGTCTTGAAAAATACCTCTGCTTTTCCTAAATACATATAAAAATGTATTCTTTCCTTCTGATACTGAACTAGACAGAACTTCAGTCTGACCCCACACAACTCGTGCTGTGCTTAATCTGTATGTGCTCAGTGTGGTTTCCCTTTCTCTTAGATTGAAAAGATGAAATGATTTAGATTTTGGCTAATCCTGGGGACGTTCGCAGGGTTTTCCAGCAGATGTGTTTGAGTTTAATAGGAATTCCACCAGAACAAAAAAATTGGGGCTGTGAGCTGAATGATTTTATTCAGCTGATAATGACAACTATCTAAGCTCAAAGTAATGATTGCAAACTATTAATTTGGTACACAAGGAAAAAGAGGTCTTTAATTTCTAGTCTCCTATAAAAGAGCTAGTGTTTACCACCACCTAGTATTTGCTTGTTCTTTACAGAGTGGAGCTCTTAGAGCTTTTTGGGTACCAGGCTGGCAGTGGGGGAGACCATTAGAAGGGATAACAGTTTCAGAATTTTCTTTCCATTACAACAGTCACTCCTGAATAATGAAATAATTGTCTCTGCTTACACCAAGCTTCAGACTGCTGAAAGTAACAATGAAGTTCTACAGCACTTTTATCCTAATTTGAGAGGATGTTAAACCAAGAATTTTCATCAAGACAACAGGAGTCTTGAGTTTTCACCTCTCTTCTTTTTAAAGGAAGTCCCCACAGTTTTTCTGCCACACTCCTCAATGACTTTATCTGATCCCTTTATCTGCCAATAACAAATAGCTCTGTAGAGACCAGTCATGTCAAAATATCAGTCAGAACTTTTTAACACAGGGCATTGTTCTCTAAAAGAGAAAATTAGATTCCTCATGGTCAGTATCAAGGATGCATAGTAAGTATCAAGGATCATAGAGATTCTTGTGCTTTGATACTAGATAGGTGTCTTCTGAACTAATTACTCCACTACTTATTCCCCTTCCAGCTGATGAAGAGGAACAGGCAATTTTAATGCCTGATTAAGCTACTATTTTAGGTAACTCCAGGAAGAGTTCAAAGTGTTTTGTTTTGACTAGGAGAAACTGGTCATCACTAGCTCCCATATGGTGGCTTTAACATGGTCAGATGAATCCAGTACCTTCCTCAGAAATTGTTTCTGCCCTCCTTTTTACCTATGACCCAACAACAAGCAGAGCCATCTGACTTGCTTTGGTAAAGCCAGGTGGCTTTATGAAGCATGCAGATGCAGTGATCCAAAATCTTTGCATTTTCATCAATTCTAAACAAAGCCATAGCAGTAAAGGAACATCCACAGCCTTATATTGATGAAAAGCACATTCATCTCAGCAGTGATAATTCCATTTTTTTTTTCCTACCAAGATCCAGGGAAAGAAAAGCTGGGAAAATTTGTTCACTTATTGAAGTTAGTGGTAGCTGTTTCTTCCCCTATGAGGTAAGTGATACTTTTTAATTAAAAGTTACATGTGTTATTTTTGTACTTCTCTCCTAGTAATTCATTCACTTTTTAAACAAAATTTATATTTTCAGATAGTCAAACTATGCAGTTGTCATGTGATTGCGGTACTGTATATGCACAGAAAAACACAGTAACTATTAGAAGTTTCCCTTTTAAGGTGAATAAAAAGATTAAAATGGGTAGGAAACACATTAATTTGTTAATTTAAATACACGCCTCCTCCCCAGCTGACTAATTAATTTAGTTTGTGGTGCTCTGGACCTCCTGGAGTCAGAAATAAAGGATCAGTGGGTAGTGTGTATACAAGTGACTTCCATATCTTTGTTTTTAGTATTTCATGAAATCCATCCATTCAAATGGACTAAAAAATATAAAAATTTACTCAACACAAGCAGAGCTCCTGCAGCACTGGGTTTCTTCCTCCTACCCCATGCCTAGCTGGTCAGAGGTCACTGTGCAGGACACAGAGAAGCTGTTGGACATTTCCAAATCCAGCTGTACACATTTGCAGCTATTTAGGTTGATAGATAAGAAGAAATTAAATTTCCTCTGGATAAACACATATTTCATGGAAACTGGACATAATAGGCATAATTTCTGTTGTGGGCTTAAAGAGCCCATTGTTCTACCTGGAACAAGGGCTTTTTGAACATCTTTCCCCAAGCAACCACAACACTCTCAACTGCACACTGCTCTCTGAAAAGTTCCAGGGTGCATTCCTGTTTCTTCCTGATCCTTTTTATCACAAATACAGCCAGCAGCATGGCAAAGGGCAGGTTTAACATCCTTTTCAAAATAAACCATTGATACCCTAAAATTAACTACTGAAGCTGCCTCTGACAAGTGAAGGTAAGGAAATGAAAGACTGAGAGGAGGAACACGAGCTAGAGTTGTAGCTTTGATCTTCCTTATGCACTCACATCAATTGCAGGTGGAACAAGAGCACCACAATAACTACACTGGCATATCCAGTTTGCCTACTGCAGTGTACCAGGACACCTTGTGGAGTCTGCCTTTTCTACAGAAGGTCTGCTGGAGCACTGCCCACAAAGTCTGAATGAGAGCGCATTAGAGGAGAAACCATTACACTGACATTCGTGTCTCCCTCTGTGAGAAGACACACTCTGCTGGCACCCTAAGTACTGTGTACAGCCAGAGGAAAACATGTTTTCTTTATAGCACCATGGAAAGTAGACCATGTTGCTGTCTCCAGCTTGTTTATTCCTCTGCAATCCTCCCCATTTCCCGATGGAGATTGGGGGCCTTTGGTTTACAGCATTAAAGACTCACTGCTTTCCCCACCACACTCTGTGCTGCTCATCAATGACATTTGCTATAGGAAGATGGCTCTGTCCTAGCTTTTGCCACAGAATACTTGTCTAACTTCTCAGATATAACATGAGTAATAATTGGTACTTTTGTGCTTTCAGAACTCCTCACCTAGTTCTTATTCAGCTGGCTTTCTCTGCATTCTCCCAGGCAGCTGCTATGTTCTCCATCTGCCTGCCTTTGTTACCACTCCTTGCTGCTGCTCTTGGCTTTGCTGATTCTCTCCCAAGATCTCTCATCCAAGATCCCTGACTCCTCCTGAGCTGGCTGCAACTTCCAGCTATTGCTGTGATCTCTGGTTGTCCTGCAATAAGTGCTGTGAGGGTTGCCTGCTTCATCTGGAGGGATTCTCTCCAAAGAATAATTGTTTACCTGGAAACAGGCAAATGGAATTATTCAGGCAGCAATCTTTCTAGGCATTCTTATTTACCCAGGCTTTGGCACCATGTTAAAAAGCTGTGCTGCCTGGTAGTATTTTCTCACTGCTCTGTAAAGCTAAATGATTGAGCATTATCAGTTATTAATGAAAATTTTCATTTTAGGTCAAGTGAAAATGGAGAATTTTCAAGTATTCAAAGTGCCTTTTTCATTCCTCTTCAGTTGCACCATTAAATAGAAAAGTGAATTATTTGTACAATCCTACTGAAGACAATATTTTTTATTGTCCTTGCATTATCACCTCACACAAATAACATTTCCTTACTATTCTATATTTGACTATGACATCATTTATGCACAGCTGGGAAAAAAGAAGTCACCTTCTTAATTATAAATATCTACAAATATTAAGGGAAACTTGGAAGAGAATCATTAAAAACCCAAACGAGATTGATTACTGAGAAAAGCAGTGCTGGTTCTTTTAATACGATACAAAGGCCTTGTTTGGTAAGTAACTAATACACAATGAAGTAGATTTCCCCCACACAAGATACCACAGAAATAACTGCAAGTATTCAACTGGAACATGCAATGGCTTGATAATGTGAACTAGGAAAAAAGAAGATAAGGTAAAACAATTCATAGCTCTCGCTCAGCAGTAGAAGGAGGAGCTGAAAAGGAGAGCAAAGAGCATTTATCTGGAGGATGAATATTAGGACTTCCTGATATTCCTATGCTTGGGAAAACAATTGCAGATATAACCGCATAGCTGCAGCTCTAATGCAAGGTGATAAAAGAAAAAAGGACTTCTTTGGAAAGAACATGTGTCCACTTTAAATGCTCCAAAATCTGAATTCTGAAGTCCTTTTCATAGAGAAAGATGAATTATATTATATATTCTTGTGTCTGAGACTGCAAAAATAACATTTAGGGGTTTTAACTTGTTTATGCATTTATAAATACCTAGTTTTCATTGTAGTGTTCTCAGGAATGGGCATGAAGTAAATTTTAGTCATCAGTTTTACATTTCACATGGAAACAGCAAAGAAAAAAATTCTTCCGAAGTAGGAAAATATGCTTTTGAGAACAAAGAAGTAGGCACAGACTCCAAGGCAAAAAACCACCTGAAATTAATTCTGCAGTATTTTTTCTTATGATCACATAGTCATAGAATGGCTTGGATAGGAAGGGACCTTAAAGATCATCCAGTTCCAACTAGAAAGTTCCAACTTTCTCCTGCCATGGGAAAGGATCCATTCACTTGACCAGCTTTCTCAGGGTCCTGTCCAACCTGGTTTTGAACAATTCCAGGAAAGAAGTATCCCCAGCCTCTCTCAGCACCTCATTCCAGTACTTCACTACCCCCTAAGTAAAGAATTACTTTCTAATATCTAAACTAAAACTAACCTCTGTCAGTTTAAAATTATTGCCCCTTGTCTTGTCACTATCTGCCTGTCTTAGAAGTCCCTCTCCCTGCTTTTTTTCTAAAATATCTCAAGGTACCTGCAATGAGGTCTCCCCACAGTCTTCCCCCAGCAGAACAACCCCAGCTCTCTCAACCCGTCCTTGTAGGAGAACTGCTCCCACCCTCTGACCATCTTCCTGGTCCTCCTCTGAACTTGCTCTAACAGACCCATAGTATTTCAGGTAGGGTCTCATGAGAATGATGGGGAGAATCACCTCCCTTGATTGCTAGCCTCTCCTCTTTTGACTGACTATAATCCCCAAAGAAAATTTTCCTTGAAACAGGAGAATAAAATGACATGTTTTCATTCTCTAAATAGGATATGTGATATGTTATAGCATTATACATCCAGAGAAGGAGACTCCAGCAAACATTCTGCAGTAACACCCAGGTGCCTGTCCTCCAGCTGTTTCCCTAGACAAATGTGGAATGTGCAGGGTAGGCTGCAGGGCATGCTCTCTGAACATATGCTGTGAGGACATTATACAAATTGGACAGTAGCTGAAAAAGAAGCTCATGTAAAACAGAAATCAGGATGGCTGACTTGTGTACAGCAGTGGGGGCACCTTAGTGGTTGATTTAAAACAGGGCCAGATATGCTCAGCCTGTGATGACTTAACATTTAACTAAGTCATCTAACACTGAGTTGTTATTGACTGCTGCTACTCATACTGGGGTTCCATCATTATCAGAATGTCATTTGTAGAGCTGCCCCTTACCCACTAGTCACTCATCCAGACTTCAGCCTAGATGGAGCATTTTGGAATTGACCCTGTTGCATTTCAGACCATTTTTAAGGGTTTTTAAATTTTTCTCCAATTTTTGGGGTCATTGCTGATCTCACCAAATACTCTAAGACAATTTTGACTTTTAGAATTTGATGCAATACTCCTTTTGGGGAAGGGAAATGTCTCTACTATCTTTAGAAAAAAATGTAATCAGTTTCTTTATAATCAGTTTATCTTAGAAAAAGTTGACTTATGTCAGAATAAATCTGCTTTAGCAAAATAATTGAACTTTCTCTACAAAATGCAGCTCGGAACAATAGCATCATTTATAGATGGAGAGTTATTCTGGTGGACTGCTTATCTCAGAATTAGTTCCTATCTTTCCCTTTGCTTTATTTGTGTTATACTGTGTTGATTAATTTAGGTGGGTTTTGATGTTTTTTAAATTTATATTTACAGTGAGCATTGAATTGATTTTGCCATTAAAATTAATAAAATGCTAAAATTATTGATTAATATAATAATTTTAATAACAAAATAATGATTTAAAAGTATAATTAATATTTACTAATCGTATTTCAAGTTATATGACCCAAGCTGTACTTTTTTTCTGTTCTCTGTGTGGGCTCATGACAGTGTAATGTGGCAGTGCTGCTAGGGTTCTTTGATATTTCTAGTTCAGGTACTTTAGGAATGAGTTGTATAGAGCTTTTGATACAAGTATATATCTGAATGCATTTTTCTTTCTCTACAGCTAGAACATTTATCTTAGTCTCTCAGAGGGAAATCTTCAGATATGTCTGGTAAAATTCCAGCGCTGAATGAAATGATCAGCCTTTAAAACTAACCTCCAACTATGACCTGAATGTCACACAACAGTTTTAAGGAGTGGAACTTCAATGTAACGAGCCATTTTTAAAGGACTTAGGATTTTTAAACCACTTTTGTTACTTCAGAGCTCTTTGTCTTGGCAATACTGCAGAGTGAAATTTTCCCATGAGAAATTCTACCTCTGTCAAATAGATTGATGAAAATTTTTTTTTAAGTTGTACTTAAAATTGGTGATGATTAGTGTTCTGAGCAGAAAATCATAAACTTTAGCAAAAAAAAAAAATCTTATTATGCTTTCTAATTAATTTTTGTGTCTCAGTAACATTGTTCATTATTTCAGATCTACTGTTGTGATTTATAGATTCATTTAAATGCGCCAAATACTAAAGCTTCCAGTGCTTCTAAGTTATTTTTCACTACCTTACCTGATAGATGTCACTGAGGAAACAGGGATTTTCTCTGTGCATAGATTATTCAGAGAAATTCCCAAAAGACTGTGTTTCAAAGAAAGAGCTTGGGATGCAAACAGTTTGGCAAAGAATGAAAGAGGCAAAGTCACAATGTCTGCGTGTCCAAATTCTGGAAGACCAAGCCACTGCAAACATACCCTTCTTCCATTTAATACCATACAGTTCTCAAAGCACACATGTATCTCTGCTCCCTGCAGTGTCCTGATCCCTTCCTGTGTGATGAATGATGACTAGACAAGGGTATGACACAATAGGTTCAGGAACTACATCTTCCAGGACAATTATTTTTAGGTGCCAAGGAGACTGCAGTCAACAGTGTTTCTATTTATAATCAGCACCTCTCTTCAGCCAAGCACTCCAGTTTAAAAGTCAATTGGTGATTGACGCTACATAAAGATTTCCTCACCAGATCATTACAGCCTTAAAAGAGTGCAGAATTTGTGTTTAGACAAAGGATCTAGTTAAATCCTTTCTCCATCCAGGGTTAGACTAGACCAGTCCTAAAATACCATCGAGCTGCAGCAACAGGATGTTAATCCTTTAAAAGCAATCACCTATTGTGTGTACATTTTAATTCCTCTATACAATAATAGTTAAGGGAAAGGCATATCAGGGCTGTGTTTGCCTCCATGCTTATGCAGCATTGTCCCTGAGACCTCTTTGTTTTTTGTGCTAGAGCCACCCTTTACATTTTGCTGGGCCAGCAGCAGGAAAATAACAAGGACAGAGTCTGATACAGTATGTTCAGCAGTTTTAAAATCAGCTTCGCTGCTGATAGAAGCTGGATTTGAAACATACCAAAGGATTGCATTGTTCTCTGATTTCTACAAAGCTGAAGGAGAATTTATGTTGCTTCTCTACTTAGCAAACTGCTTTGGACAGCATCAGCTTCCTCTGGAGTCTGTCAAGCCCTCCTACCCTTTCATTAATTTTTGTGTTCATGATCTCTTGAAGGAGGCTTCACATACTCCTGAACAAGCAATCAAAGGTTATCTAGACATCTGCAGAATTAATTTACATTCCTTGCTGCTTTTTTTCACCCTTACTTCCCCCATTTATAATTATATTAATTACGGGCATATAAAAGTATTCTGTCTCTTTGACATTAATTACCTGGGAGCGAAGATTAATGAACTTCGTAAAATGTTCAGTATTACACATTCATAAATGGCTAATAATCTGCATGGGTTGCCAGTATAGTGGAAATCAAGTAATGACCAGAGAAAAGTTTCCTTCTAGAGTCAAAAGATAAAACAAATAAGTCACTAAAAATTCTCCCAAGAAAGAAAAAGAAGCATATTGATATACAAAAAGCTATGCAAAGTGACTTTGTAGATGTATTTTTTTACACACTGTAGTCATTTCCCACCCGAGTAATTAGCTTGTAGAGCTTTTTTCATTTTGGTTTGGGTTTTTTGTTACTCTAATGAAGCTTAATTTTGTTAAAATTTACTCAGTTTTCTCACCAAGCTCTGTCTTTTTCTTCATACTTTCATTTCTACACAAAAGAGAAAATCTACCATTGAGAAAATCAACAGTAGCATTTTTATGACAAATCTCTTAGGGTTCGCACAATTGTTTGGCCAGAGAGAAGACATTGAGACTACTATAACTGGCTTATTATGACCATAGCTGCACAGCAGATAGGTGCAATATTATGAAAGGTTTTTTTTTTTTTTTTAAATGCTGTAAACATTAGTATGACGAAGACTGCTGTGTCATTTCCTTAAATCTACTCTGTAATCTACACTGCTTCTGGTGGGACGAAGTCATCCAGTAGGCAGCCTAAGAAAACATTACAGGGGCCATTTTCTTGCATCTGCTTCTCACATGGCATTGGACTACAGAGGACAAGTCAGAGCAGCACAAAACTGAAGACCCATGAGGAACACTTTGCAAACTCCGTGAATTCCAGCAACCACGCAACAAGGGATTACAGCTCTGTGGAAAGGTGACTGTGCTGAAAGGGACATGCTGAATGTCCTAGCACTGCAAGCCTGTGCAAGATGCAGTCACAAAGAGTAGTGTACCCCATGGTGTAGATTTTTTTGCTGGTGGTTTTAGTTGGTACTGAAGTAAGCAGAAGTGTGTCAGAAGCCCAGACATCTGGGCTTCTATAGTTACAGGGAAATAGCACAGGGAAAGGGTCAATAAAAGTTCTGCAGGATCAGAAATGCAGCTTTAAAATAAAAATCGGAGCTCTCTCTGAAATTCTCTGCAGCTGGATTTTATGAAGAGAATTAATTTGCAAAAAATAGACTACATGTATTATTAAAGCTATTTTCTAATTGCTTTATGTAGCAAACCTCAATCCAGTTTTGATGAATACTATGTCATCAGAAGCGAAATGCAGGATGACCTAGAATTCAGCCACTTTGTGATTAGAAGTTTGCTCTCAGCTGCATTTAAAATGTATTTTAATATTTACTGTTTTATGTAGCCACTTCACAGTTGTCATCTGTTTCATCACAGTAATACATTGCATTCAGAAAGTTTCATTGCTCTTATTTTTTTAGATTTCACAGAAAGGAAAAAAGTCACAAGTAAATTGGTGCCAAAGATGGAAAGTGAATCATGCATTTGGACTCTCAGACACACAAACTCACAAGAAAATGGACTTTTTCTGTTTGCAGTAATATGGAGGCACATACAGGGGTTGTAATCCAAGTGTACATGTAAATTGCCTTCCACAGGCTTGTGTTCTATGCTTGCAGCTTGGACATTACTGTTTCCAGGACTAATTAATTCTTACTAATTAATTCTAACTCTATTCAAGTGCTACCTCAGTACATCCCTACTGTCCTTAAGGTTCCCATGACTTTTCTACCTATATCTTCCTCTGCAAAGTTACATTGTAGTCAATTACTTATATTTTTGCAATTTTCTCTCCTTTTGGATGACTCACTCTGTAATTGATAGACATTTTTCATATTAAGAGTTCAGGAAAATTATGCTTGAACTTAAACATTGTTAGGTTGAATTGTATGGTTTGGTTTAGCTGTACAGGTCAAGTGCTCCAGCATGATTACTGAAAGTGCAAATGAGTCACTACTCACTCTGCTATTGCTCATCACTAATTCCAGAATAACACTGGTTCTTTGTTATGGGAAGGAAAAAAAGGGC
The DNA here is from genome assembly GCF_963662255.1 of Cinclus cinclus. Lineage (NCBI taxonomy): Eukaryota > Metazoa > Chordata > Aves > Passeriformes > Cinclidae > Cinclus > Cinclus cinclus. The sequence goes on from NC_085047.1 coordinate 85,481,022, forward strand.
TTTGAATTAACTTGTACATGAATGAAACTTTGATGTCAATTATATGCATGTGCTAGCAAGCATGAACATTAATGATGCACTGAAAGTTTTTGCCATTTTAGGCCTAGGATCCTTCCCAAGAGTACAAATCTACTTTTCCATAGTGGGCAGACTATTAGAAAGCTTGTTTGGTCCAAGCTTTCTAAAATGTTGAGTACCTTTATTTTTAACAGACAATTTTAACTATCTCAAAGGAACTCTATTTCAGATAGACTGTGCAAAGAACATATTTTTTAATATGTACATCAGAATCAGTTTATTTCTTTCACACTGGGTGCCTAGAAATATCTTGAAACTTTTAAAAATTGATAGATATGTGCTTTTATTTTTCCAGCATTTAAGAAAAAAAAGGACAATTATATACAGTCTAGAACAAAACTCAACATACAAGATTTTTTGTTTCTTCCCTAGTTTAAGAGTGCTTGTAGAGGTAAAGAACTTTCTCAAACAAAACAAAAATCTTCACATAGTTCATTTTAAAATCCTATTTTCCATATTTGACCAAACTTCCCTCACCCAGGGCTACAGTTATGGCCATCTAGAAAATAACATTTTAAACGTATAATCAGCAAAACTATCAGTGTGCTAGCATAACTAACTATATGAAAGACATAGCTATAAATGCAATCATTGCTTTTACAGGTTAACTCAACTCATTTAAAATTCAAATCCTACAGCCTAGAAACAAGAATCTTGAGAATTTCTTCAGGTGATTATTTCTCTGGTTCACATTGGAGCGGAGAAAACACTGTAGGAAACCAACTCCTGAAACCATATTTCATGTGTAACTTTAGTCATTGACGAATAAGAATATTTAAAATGTAAATTGAAACTACTTTAGAAGATAACATGTTACTTTTTGTCGTGCACTGAAGAACTATTCCTTGAATGTATATCAGCAAAATAACCCACCCAACCAACCAAAAAACCTCAAAAACCAAAACCCCAAACACTTATTGCTTCATAAATCCTAGAATGCTGAGGTTATAGAGCAGAAATAGAAATAGGAAGGTCTTGATTTTTGACTCAAGTCCAATATATTCTTCCATCAATAGTAACATTAGGTAGAAAAAGACATTTGTAAACTTCTGGACTTGTGACCCAATTTAGTCAGCCTTGTGCTAAACTGATTTTTATGTCATTCCAGATATGTTTTCTAGAAAAGACTAATAATATACTTAAGAAATAATGTGAACCTACAGAATATATTCCTCAAAAACAATAGCTTGTTTGAGTGTTTCCCATCAGAAGACTTTTTTTGTGTTTTATGACTTTATATCTGGCAGTTTAATAATTGTCCTATGTGGAAAAACCCCCAGTGTTGGTAACTTTTATTTCATTGCAGTAAAAAAGGCCACCAGAGGTCACTTTGTGAGAATGAGATTTTTTTTTCAAATTTAAGCCGTAGTGGATTGCCAGGTCACCTATTCTGACCTGTAGTGTATCACATGAGATTCATTATTTACAGATTGACCTTCCAGTCACCATTATTTGGATAATGTAGGTAATTCACCTGTGTAAGTGTTTATGTGTATCTTTGCAGAGTTCAGAGGTATTCATATGGCTGGTGTTTTCCCCCATTTCAGCCCAGCATCTGTCTGATCAAGTCTGTCTCAGCATGATAAAGCAGGAGAGTGAACATTATGTAGCTAGTGCTGGTACAGATGGTAGGGGAAGGAAGCTGGCAAGACACCGTGGTGCTGGAAGTTGTTCCTAACAAGTGACTGAATCCCTCTCTAAGAAATCTCAACCTTCTCATACTCTATTTTCCTGTATCAATTGTGATGCAACTTGACTACTTAAAAATTAATTATCTATGTGCATATAATAGCACTGTAAAGAAAAGAGTAATGGAGTGAGTCCAGCAGAGGACAATGAGAATGGTAATTGGACTGGGGCATCTTTCTTGTGAGGAAAGGTGAGGGAGTTGGGCCTGTTCAGCCTTGAAAAGAGATGGCTGAGAGGTACCTCACTAATGTATATAAGTCTAAGTGGGGGAGTACCAAGAGGATGGAGCCAGGCTCTTCTCAGTGGTGCCAGCCACTAGGACATGAGGCAAGGGGCAGAAACTGATGCACGGGAAGTTCCACCTGAATAATGGGAATAACTTCTCTACTGTGCAGGTGACTGAGCACTAGAACAGATTGTCCAGAGAGGATGTGGAATATCTCCCCTCACTGGAGATATTCAAGAACAGTCTGGACACAGTCCTGAGTCATGTGCTCTAGGGTGTTCCTAGGTGAGCAGGAGGTTGGACCAGATGACCACTGTGGTCCCTTCCAACCTGCTCCATCCTGTGATTTTGTAGTCAAAAGGACACTTCTGAGACCACAAGAAGCCTGAAACTTGTATAACCATTATCCCTGCCCTAACACATTACCAATTAAACAATGAAGAGAGCGAAGATTGTATGCTTTGATTTAATTTTTTCAGCTACTTTCACTCTTATTGTGTTTATTCGAAATAGTTAAATAGCTGTACAAGCCCGTAGAACTGTGTCTTTATGCTCAAATGAACAAAGAGAAGCAACAATTGTTAAACTTGGCAACTATCATGTGTCAATCATGAATGTAGAAATAAAGATACCAGAAGCATGGAAAATGGAAGCTCTTTTTCCATCTATTTGCCTCTTCCTTTAAAAGAGGTGGATATGGGGGTGTGGCATCTACAGAAGTTAACTGGATTGTCTTGAATAGGAGCAGTGTTCTATTCATTCATGTGAGGGCTGCACCTCTGTTGTTCATGCAATGTGAAGAATATTAGGACCCCATCCTTGTAGAGTGGGATTCCAGGAGCCTGTGGGTTGTGCTGTGTACAAATGCATGAGGTTGGTTACCTGTGCCAGCTTAGTCACACAGCTGAGACAGAGGCATGGCTAATGAGGGCTCACCCTGCTTAGTCTCTACACACAATGGAAATACCTGAAACTTTCTGTAGCCTGAACTGATTCTCTCTGAGCTGTCTAGGAAGGAGCCAGACTGAATCTAAATGCTGTGTACAGATTTTAGCCTGTCCTGGTTTGAAAGACAGGTGTTTGCCAAGGAAAGCAGAAGCTTCCCCTTGGACTGAAAAACAAATGTGATTCTTCCGATTATTATAATTTTGGAATTAAGAGAGCTCTCAGGCAAAGATATGGGGGTAGGAATAACAGTTCTTTACTAGTATATCTAACAAGACAAACAAGAACAACAACAGCTATGAAATTACCCACAAACAGAACAGTAACTCAGTCCCAGTGTTTTTTGGCTGCAGGCACCTTTTCCCTGAGCTGCAGTTCCCGGTGCTGGGGGCGGGCGGGTCCCGCAGAGCTGCAGGAGGGCTGGGGGTGATGGCAGCGCTGTCCCAGGGGGAGAGAGAGATGGAGAGAGAGCTCTCCGCTCACGGTGTGGGTCCTGGTGCTCAGTAGAGTGCTGGATGGTGGTAGTTCACAGCGAGAAGACAGCCGGGCAAGGTCCGATGGTGGTTTCCCGACGCTGGGATGGGACACAGGCGGCGATCGTCCTTCTCATCCGAACTCCGCGGGGGAAATGGGCCGAGGCCCAGCCTTCCGCTTCCTCTTCTGGCTGTTTGAATCTCGCGGGGCTTGCTTCTTCCCTCCCGTCCCCTCCCCTTGTCACCAGGGCCCAGTCAACAGGTATCTTAGCATGACAATGGGGAAAATTCCACAGAGAGAAAAAAGGGAGAGAACTAACCCTCAACATAGCCTGAGACAGTCTTGCTGATATGGATCCTGCATAACACCCTATGACCTCTGTGCCAAAGCTAACTTGTGTCTTGCCAGCTTGGGGCACACACAGGCAGTGAAGCTGCGTCTGCCTGCACTATCCACATGTGTATATATATCCATAAAGATGAGAAAGAATATAAATGTATTGCCCTGTTTCAGTAAAATACATCCCTAGAGAGCACAGTTGGATGGGAAGGATGTACTGAGTACAACTGACTCCATAGGAGTCTCCCTCAGGCCTCAGTTGTTCTCATAATTGCCTTTGGAAAGCAGCTGACAACCAAGGAGTGCATACCTCAGGGACACCACTTCTTTACATCACTTGTCATTTCACTTTTACCCTCAGAGACCTCTTTATTCATTGTCTTCAGTCTTGCCTAGCATACAGCTTTGGAATCTCATCAATCCCAGAGACATGCTGTCCATAAACTGACAAAACAAAACCACTCTCAAGTATAGACTGAGTTTAAAAAAATCTGCCTGCTGCATAGCCCTAAATGCAAATATGAAATAACTGCAAAGATGAGCCACCTTTTATGCTCTCACCAGTTATATCCAAAAATGTTTTTTGCTCACCTTGTGGGAGCACGCAGTAGTCCTATGAATCCTGTGAGGACCTGATTCTTGTGTTGGCTGCAAATGAAGGATTTCTGGATTAATTTTACAATAGTTAAAGAGCAGCTCTTCTTCAAACATAGTTTTTACTTTCATATGTTTTAAGGCTTAAATAATGTCTTTTACAGTTTCAATTTCCATGTGCAAATATTCATCCAGCTTTTGATTTTTGCCAGAAATTCAAAGGAGGGTGAAGTTTAGAGGAGGAACTTGGTTGCCCAAACATAGGCATGCATCTAGCATGACTTGAGATGCCCTTGGATATCCTGGGCATCCAGGCTGGCAAATAAACCACAGATTTGAACTCTTGTGGGGCAACAGTTCTAGAATATATGAGAGCATGTTAACTTGTATGATGCATGAAACATTCATCTTCTTGCTGTCAGTGTAGACCTCTGGATTCTCTAGATAATACCATAGATAGTGATACCGGTATCTGTATTCTAAATGGTTAAATTGATTGAGTTTGGGTTTTGGTGGGGGCATTGTTGTTTCATTTGTTTGTTGTTATCATATAAAATATGCTCTTCTAGGTGAGTTTTGAATGCACATGTGATGGTAGAATTATGGGTGCCTTAAGTCACTGCCTAGATTGTCTCCATGGTTAATTGTTACTTGCAAGGTGAGACAGTCATTGCCTCTTTCAGAAGTCACATATGTTATTTGTTTGCATTGCTCCCTTTTATCCATTGTCAGTTGTACTTCTGTGTTGTTTTGTCCCACAGGTAATCTCAGTGAAGGTTTTTGTTGCACGCATAGTGTGCTGGAGAACTGTATTTTTATCCAGTGATGAAAGGGAAACCAACAAAATTATCCAGTCTGTGCTATGCAGCAGTGGCAACATCAGCTACTCTGTACGTATGAAGCAAAATCATAACAAGGCTATCAGCACGCAGCAGTTCAGCTGACAGCCTGGAAATGGTGTAAAAAAGAAGACTGACTAAATCATTGATGATTTACTGCCCAAAAGCTCAGGAAGAAACTATCTTTTCCCTCCTCTCCTACCTGCTTATCTTCCAAATAAACCAACTTATCAAAATATGAATAGATGACCATAAGGTATAGTTGGAAAATATAGAACATAAACAAAAAAATGAAGATTTTGGGGAAGTGAATTTACTGAGAAGGAAAAGAGCGCGTTAAGCATCTGACTACTGTTCAATATAAATGGAAAGATATTAGCAAATGACAGTAAAAAGGTCAGAGTTTTCATTGTCTTTTTTTCCAAGTCTTCACTGAAAAGGTTAATTTTAGTCAGGCTTTAGCTTAAAGCCACAAGCTAGATAACACAAAAATTTATCCTACATTGTCTGAGTGATGGAAGGTCTTTCAAACCTGCAGATAGGCACTTTTGAAAATCTGAAGGAGCTGGAGCTGAGTTAAGCTTCCAGAAGACCAGAAAATCTACAACAAAAATGCATCTCTTTCAAAGGCAAAGCTGCCCTCCTCCACTGTCCCAAGGCAAGCTTAGGTACTTCCTATTTCTACAGATATTGAAATATAATGAAGTAAACCTTGTGTAAACATCTAGAAGATAAGAGAAAGGACACTCTTAGCAAATAGTTTGTCAAACATATATCAATCAATCTAATGGAACCCAGTAGCAAACCCTGTGTTGCAAAGGCTCTTATACCTATGTTATTTGTGATTTTGAAGACAAACTAGGAAGATATGCAGCAGCTCTTAGGTGGATGGGCTGCTGTTGGAAAACTTCTTGGAGACTAACTATTGAATATTTATTGTCAGGAGTGAGGAATATATCAGAGGGAAATGATGCAACTCAAACAGGGCACATTTCCTTGAGAGCAAGAACCAAGTGTGACCTGAAGAGAGAAGATGTAGATTGCACACACACAGGGTAGAAAAAAACTGGCTGGACAACAGTATAGTGACTGATTCAAGGGATTGCAGAGGCACATAAGACAGGCATGAAGCAGTATTGTTTTGCCACTTGTCATACAAAGTGTGTCCTTGGATGGATAAGCAGAGTTATTTTTTGTGAGAGATGCGAAATGGCTGTTCCTATTTGATCCTGGTAACATCTGAGTAGACTTGTGAGGAGTCTTTATTACTTATTTTCAGTAAAATATACATAACTGGAGAGAAAGTGCATAGCAAGCATGATTTAGAAAATCCTGTGAATGAGGAAAAGTTAATGAAAGCCTTGGAGTTCCTTAATTATGGAAAGACATAACTTAAGGCAGACATGGGACCGCTTTTCAAGAACTTAGTTATAAAGAAAAAGGGAATAAAGTCTTCTCTGTATTTTATGAAGAAAAGGACAAAAAGTCATAAGTCTTTAAACATCTGTCAAGACTGGTATAAGTATAGCTGAACCTGCCTTGGGGAGTGATGGGGAATGGATGATCTAAGTGCTTTCCAGTCCCATGGTGTGTGAACTATAGCTCTGTATCTATATCTATATTAAGTAAAACCAATATTTTTATTGTTGATGGTTCAATTCTTAAGTACTTCCATTTAAAAGCAGGTTTTTAAAGCATAGATAATTGGCATTTCTATGAAGCATGCATATCTTTTTTTTTTTTTTTATCTGTCTTACAGAATAAGTGTATGAATTGAGTAAGTCATCATCCCTCATCTTATCTCATCTGGACATGACCAGAATCAGTGCAAGAACCTGAGTCAGGTCTTTATAAAGGCTTCAATTATTTTGGATTTATTTCATTTTAAGGTGTTACAGTCACACTGTGATTAATGAGAGTAGTCATGGTACAATTTTTCAGTACTGCTGTCACAGACAGTTCATTTTAAAAGAGATTTTGTTGCTGATCAACCAAGAAAGAAATTAGTTATAACTGTTGACATTTCTACATATATTTGCCCACCAAAGCCTCCTACTGAAACAGAACAGTGTTACCAACCCTTTTGGGTATTTGGGACTGCATTCTTACCCTCAGGCATTACATTATGCCTCACTGATGATACAGTTCATACAGTATGATACAGTTTCATCTTGAGGGCTCAAAATCTCTGTGTTGTCTGAGTCAAAATGGGAACTTGAATTCACCATGCTTATATGTGCAGTTACTGAATATTAGCTATGGGAAATTTTCAGGATCTCCTGCGGGAGTACCATGTGTGGCATTGGGAAGTTGACAGAAAGAGAAAGAGGTCTCCATAATCACTGAGACATGATCTGGCCATTCCCACAGGTAGCTCATTCCTGAAACAGCGCAAGCAGACAAAACCTTAATAATATTTGAAAATTTCAGGAATTGTAAGGAGTCTGTACTGATTCTGGGGATTGTCCTGCCCAGTGTCCTTTGGCCTTGTTGAACTTCATGAGATTTTTTCTCCTTGTGGATCCCCTGGATGACTCAGGCTTGGTTTGTTCAGTGGCAGTTTCATTTGTGGCTGCTCCATATAACTGATAAACCATTCAGTGGGAGAAAAAAAGGGTGTTTTGAGTAGCATGTATGTTATTTGTTTACAGCTTCTAATTACTCAAGAAAGCCTAAGATAGGAAAAAGAAATCTTTGTTCTTTCAATTTTGAGTTGGCCTAAGTGGGGCATTTATCTGCTGAATTCTTGACTTCTGAAAATGTAGCTGGTTATTTAGACTCTACAGAAAAATCAGAAAGAGTATCTGAAGAAGGCAATTTTTCTTATTCATTTTAGATGCCTGTCCTGAGTTGCAGTGGTTTTCTATGTGAAAGTATCCACATTGTGGGATGGCAGATGACTGACCCTGTAAGCTAAAATTCTTGAGCTAGGCAAACATAGTACCTACTAATTTTTACCAATTTTTTGTTCTTTTTAAACCAGAGCCTCAACTCCACAGTCTTGGTTTGGCATTTTCCTCTTTATATTTTTATTTTTCTTTCAGTGTTTAAATATGTTTCATATTCTAAGGTTCTCCCAAGAGCTGCATTAACCTGGAATATTAGTTGGGTAAGTTCTGTGTGATAGTAGAAATAGCATCCCAGATGAATCATATCTGACATACATTAAAATTATGCAGAAACATATAACTAAATTATGACTAATACAGGAATGACACACTGTCTGACAACTCAGGCGAAAATACGTCACTACCTATAAATGGAGATGCTACAATAAGCTGAAAAGCAGTTAACTCTTTCAACCTGAAACAACAAAACCTATCTTGGTCTTTATCAAACTGCTTATAAAACACAGTGGGTATGATTTGCCTGGGTGTGGACTAGGAGAAGCATGAGCTCTTGGCCAGTGAATACTGTGAGTAGCTGCCTGTAGCACCAAGTTAGCCTCTCCAAGATGCCTTGTTCCCTGCAAAACAGGGAGAAATTCTCAGGCTTTAATGCGCAGGCAGAACTGTGAGGTTCATAAATTCTTATTGGCCCTGCAAGGAGCAGAGCCATGATGCTGCAGTGCTGTGCTAATTAGCCTTATCTGAATTAATTAACACACTCATAAACTGAACTCAATCAAGTGATGCTTTTGCCTCCAGGTCCTGGAAGACACTCATTCAGAGCCCATTCTGGGGTCTTTGCACAGAACACCTTTAAGCCTTACCATAACATCCTTCAAAAGGCAGCTACCTAGTGCCAGTCTCTAACTTCCTTCAGTGCCAGCAGGGCAATCAGCACGGTCCTGCAGAGTGATGTGGTCACAGGCAATGGTGACATGAGGGTCAGGAGCATCCAGGTGGGTTGGGCAGTGTAGCAGTGCCAGCAAGAGCTGCTGGTACCAGGACAGCGCCGGCACCAGCGCGGTGACCAAGGAGTGCCTGCAGCATTGCTGCCTCCAGCAGCGTGCAAACACCAGGCAGCACTGGAGACAAAAGCTGTGGCTCTCCTCTCCTCTCCTCTCCTCTCCTCTCCTCTCCTCTCCTCTCCTCTCCTCTCCTCTCCTCTCCTCTCCTCTCCTCTCCTCTCCTCTCCTCTCCTCTCCTCTCCTCTCCTCTCCTCTCCTCTCCTCTCCTCTCCTCTCCTCTCCTCTCCTCTCCTCTCCTCTCCTCTCCTCTCCTCTCCTCTCCTCTCCTCTCCTCTCCTCTCCTCTCCTCTCCTCTCCTCTCCTCTCCTCTCCTCTCCTCTCCTCTCCTCTCCTCTCCTCTCCTCTCCTCTCCTCTTCTTTTTTATGCTGCGTGTTGATCTTCCTTGGAGCCAAACGAAGCAGCTTTAGCAGCAGCAGCACCAAGGTCTACGCTCTCTCAACTATTTTTAGCCCATGAAAGTAAGAAATTAGTCTTTTCAAATACAGTCACACAAGAGCTCTTCTTATAAAACTTCTAACTAAAAAGGAAAAGTATTAAGAATATCATTAAAGTAAAAGCTGAACTTAATACCTTATATCAAAGCCTTAACCATTTTAATTTTCTTCCTTTCCTCTGCTACCAATGGGACTTTTCCAGGTTTTTAGTGGTAGTTGTTGCTGTGAAATGAAGCAGAACAAAACCACTTTACAAAACCCTGCACCATTTTCACCTGTTTCATGCTGTATCTAGCTTTTTTTTTGCTATCTAGTCCCATTGCTTCTGTTTGAGTAGTCTAAGAACACTTGAAAATCCTGGAGCTGAACCTGCAACTCTCAAGGTACTTTTCAGCCAAACACAGTCCCTTGTAGCCATGGACAGAGCAGCATGAGGAGGAGGAGGAGGAGTATTATCCCAGAGTTATTCAGAAAAATGTTTATAGGAAGAAATGTAGACTTCCATCGCTCTTCCAAGCTGGTTCAGAGTCACCAAAAGGTGACATTTGCTGTGCTGTGGACTAAAGGTTTTGAGATGACTTTGAAGTTTCTGCTCAAAAAATGAGGGAGGACACCTTTAGATACAATTTTATGAAATCAGAGAGCATTCAAATAGGCATTTGAATGTTCAGTTTGACAAGAAGCAGTCAGATTGCTTCAATTATCATCAAAGTTTGCAATGTGTTCTCTGAAGTACCACAGTGCTGCATGTGACTTCTGAAATTTTTATTTGCTCTTTGGCAAGTAATTTTCTTCTTTATTTTCTGAAAATCAATGTTCATACCACCTCTCAGGGGGCACATCCTCACAGGGCAAGGACAGATGATGTTTTAATGGGTTCTGTGCAGGAAGTGTGGCAGAGCTTATTATTATTCTCTCACAGGGTGCATTGGAAAGTAACGCTTAATAAAAAGGACTACAGGAAGTCAACATCATGTGGTAACTTTTTTATTAAATATGTAGCATCTGTGGTTTACACAATTTGGGACAAATGAAGCTCAGTCTTATAGTTTGTCAATTCTTTTTGATTTGAAATCCATCATGGAAGACATTAAAAGACTGCTTAAGGTCCTAAATACAGACAGTCATTCAGATCCACCATGGGTGCCTGTTGCAGTGCAGCATCTAATCTTCAAGTGCCAGGTATTCAGGACTCATATACGAAACAGGGGTATTGGGTGTGCTTGAACAAAACTGCCCTATCTGGGACTATATACACTTCCTGTAGGAATTCCAAGGATTTTAATTTTTTTTAAACTGACATTCACAATCCTGTTGGTATCCACAGTTTCACTGGCATCTAACACATAGCTAAGATTTTTCAAAACAGAAAAAAAAAATTGCTACATTACATTCCAGCTCCAGACACTAAAAATGTAGGTGAACTAAGAGCATTCACCTTTTGAGTAAGATCTTTACTCTCTGCAGATGGTGAGTAGAGATAATGCATATGGAGAGCTGTTCAGTTCAGAAATGTGACTTTAAATGTAGTAAAGTGAACAGGTCTCTGTACTTCAATGAAATGTGATTTGCTTCTAAGCTGAAATTAGTTGCTCACTTATAGATGTCCAGTGCCATTCTGCATCTGCCGATCCTGCATTATCTCCAGATAACGTTCTGGGGTGTGTGTGGCACTCGTCAGTCCTGGGTCATACCTGCCTTTCAGCTCTCTCAGGTGCTCATCCCAGAGTGCCAAATGTAGGCAAAAAACTCAAGCTGCCTGTTGGCTTCCATGATGTCTTAAACACCCAGGGTATAAATCATCTGCAAACGATTAGATAGTCAACTTACATCTTTTTAGGAACTATGGGAAATCCCTCTGTGTCTCCAAATGCTCCATCCCTCCACCACCACCCACACACAGATTTTTCAGAGGCTGTAAGGTATATCATACAGCACTAGTTTTCTATGTTTTATCAGCTGTGTGATCCTGGTTCATGTGCTGTAGGCTGACATGGCAGAAACCTAAATCTAGAGGGCTGAATTTCAATCTGAATCCCACCTGAAGTTGTGTCGGGTTTTTTTATGCTTGTTGTTGTTGTTGTTTGTTTTTCTCAAAATCTGGCTGACAGGAGTACCAGTGCTGATCTTTTCTTAACAGAAGTACTTCCTCCTCACTTCTGTTTGGCTGCCATCAATGATCCTCCCTGTCCAGGTTATTGTTCTGGAATAGTTTTCCATTTTGAAGAATTGGATTGCTGTTCTCCCTGTTCTCCATATTCTGCTGATGCAGAGTTATCCACAGGCTGCAGTAAAGAACAAATTGTATTTTCCACTGCTACAGACCTTGGATAGGTTGTACATCAGAGTACAGTACATGCTGACACTTCAGATGGGAGGCAGTAGTTGGTGGCTTGGGTTTTCCTCTCTTTTGAAGTATGACGACAGCTGGGAGCTGAGGAACCTGCTTGCTCAGGAGATATTTTCTATTACTGCAGAAAATTCTCTGCTGTAATGGCGATGTGGCCCATTGAACGTGTGACTTGGTGAACTTCCACCTTTTCCAGTTACTCCTCCTGGAGAGATCAGAAGGGTAACTTAGAGCTGTTGTTTCAGTGACTTTGCAGGCTTGACTGAAAAAAAAAAAAGTAGGAAAGTACTTGAAGTATTTGGGGCACATTTTGAAATTTAATTTTCAAAATGAAAGCTAGACTGCAGTGCAATCAGTTCAGCCCAGGGGTGAGATATGCAACTGAGAGTTATAAAAACTGCACTGTTTCAGCTGATTGCAGGACATATTAGGACATTTTCTAAACCTGTAGGTGTTTTCGGGAGTTTCAGACACTTTGTGAAGAGAAAAAATTCTGCTTGGAACCACTAGCTCAGTAGCTCTGAAATACTTAATTGAAAGCATCTCAGAATCTTCATAGTTCCCAAAGGAGCCAAACACAGGTTTGTGCTTATCCCAGAACTATAGATGCTCTGAGCACCAGGCTCAGTGTCTTGGCATCCCACCAGCATATCTGCTGTGGGCAGGAGAATACTGAACCCCCCTGCAACTGCTCTCATAAATCAATGTTACAGCTATTTTTAGGAAAATTGACAAGAATGTCATATTCACAGAACAGTTGCTGGCTCTGGGGAATTTCTGCTTCACTGGAAATTTTTATAAAAGGTTGGTTTTAATCTGATTTGAATTAAATTCATATGCCAAAAACATTCTTGAATGCTGAAACTTCTTTTTTATTTGCCATTTTGTGACATGAAATTGTACTGGAAAAAGGCAGTCTGATTACAATTGAAATTAATGGTACCTCTGCTTTTACCGAGCCATGTCTGCAGTTACCAAGCTCTTAGATCCAGTGTGCATTCACTCATTCATACTGGATAATCCCCTTCTATTTGTCTTAAGTCCCCCAGAGTGAGCCACAGGTAAAGGAAAGTAATTATTTCCTTTCCAATGGTGCATCTAAAATCATGTATTGAAGAAAAAGTGACAGAATATGCTTTTTATTAATTTTATTAAAAGTAATAAATAAGCAGGAATCAATTCAAAGGGGACACAGTACTTAAGCCTTCTACAAGTACTTCCCAATCACTTAATACTTCATAAGTACAGATATCAAATTATGGTCAAAATGAAATAATGTAAAAATTTATCAGAACCACTAGCAGTAAATCCTCAGATTAGTTAAAACCATCAAATGAATACTGCAAACAATCACTCCTAAAATATAAATTAAGAATTTCAGGGAGATAACCATTCATTGAGTTCTAAAACATAATGTACCACAGCCATGGCATATGTCTTTAACTGGGTAAATATTTTAGCTTAAAAAGAAGTGAGCATAAATATACAGTAAAAACTCACAAGTAATTTTTTTTTCTTTTTCTTGGAAGTTCACCACCAAATACACACGCTAATCAGCTTGCTTCTTCCCTTCCCTTCCCTTCCCTTCCCTTCCCTTCCCTTCCCTTCCCTTCCCTTCCCTTCCCTTCCCTTCCCTTCCCTTCCCTTCCCTTCCCTTCCCTTCCCTTCCCTTCCCTTCCCTTCCCTTCCCTTCCCTTCCCTTCCCTTCCCTTCCCTTCCCTTCCCTTCCCTTCCCTTCCCTTCCCTTCCCTTCCCTTCCCTTCCCTTCCCTTCCCTTCCCTTCCCTTCCCTTCCCTTCCCTGGGTTAGAAATATTACAACATGTTTTGATGAGCATGTATTTCAGTGGTTTTGTTGCAGATCCACCACTGAAGAAACCCTAGGAAAATTGCAATGTTTGTTTGGAAGGGTAGGTGTTCTAGTTTAGTATGGAAATATTTTCTGGTACTTTCCTGTGCTGCTACTGAATTTACATAATTTTAAATTATGGAATAAATATAACCAAGGATATAAGCAAGCCCAGAAGTTAGAGAACTGCCTTTTCCTGCTCTTTCCATTGCTGTGTGCCATAACCACTGGACACGGATCTTTTTTGTTTACTGGTGAGAATTCCCAGAATTGCTAATAATGTTATTTTTACTTGCACAATAGCCATCTACCAATAGGTGGTGTCAGAGGGGTTTCTTCACCAAACTCCTTTCCCATTTGGTGGTGGAAGGGTGGGATGGGAATTACTCCACGAACTGGGGATTTTGAACTTTTCTGCTTTAAGAGGTGCATAATTGTGGAGGTGGGAAACAGCACCTGCACATTCGGCTCAGGAACATGGAGGAGTGGGTTTTCAGCTCTGGGTTTTGAATGTCATGACTGTCCTGCAGGCCCAAGATCTGCGGTGGAGCAAAAATTTCTGACCTGTTCCAGGATGTAGAATTTAGCTGTAGATTTTGCCCCCAGTAACTTTAAAACATCAAAGTCTTCTACTGAATCTGGCTCAAGGTGGTTATGAATGAAAAGTTTACCAGAACTATCAACATCGTGATGACCAGAGAAAGCTATTTAAACAATACTTAAACTCTTCTATGAGCTTATATTTTAAGTGAAAAATAATTTTAAAGAAACCAAAGCAGCTCTAGGGTAGGTTTTTGTGAGGTCCTGGTACACCACTCAAAATGCAAGTGAATTTTTCTCTCTCTAGTATTTCTGTCACCAAGACTTCAGTTGAAACTGCCCAAGACCCACAGTCCATGAAAGTACTCGAACTGAGAATAGAATGACTGGGTTCAGGTGAGAAATTTTTATTGCACTGCTCTCACAAGAGCAGAATTCCCTAAATACAAAGTGTGCCATCTTTGTGAATAATACTGGCAGAGGAAATAAACCTTAGTCCTACTGTACCAACCTAGATGAATGACATCTGGCATTGTACAGATGTTAATTTAAACATGTCTGATGGTTTTTTCCTGACTTTTTAAAAAGAATTAGCAAGAAGGTTAGCAACCATAAAAGAAGATAATTTAGCATTTACCTGAAAGGTTAAGATGTATCTTAAATGTGAACTGCAAGTACTTATCTAGGAAAGATTTTTGATGCAAAATAACGGAGAAAAAGTAACAGAGTGAAGCAGATCTTTCTGACTGCAAACATTACTTAATTTAACTAGACTTTCGTTTCAGGCTTGATTCTAGTACTTAGCCAATCACAGCTCCAGACCTCAGTGCCAGACCTCCAGACCTCCAGACCAGAGTTCTATTCTCAAATTAGAGTTAGTCTGAAGCAGGAGATGGTTGGGACAGATACCTCTGCAATGATGAGAGAAGTGGAAATGCTTTGCCAAAGACCAGCTTCTTCCCCTGTCATGTGAGCTGGAGCATGTGCTAGCACAGATAGACAGAGTAGCAGCTGAAATGCCTTCAGCTTCCCCAAAAGATGCTCTTTAGCTACCAAATGTTGCATAACAGTTCCTAGGTTTTAGCTGACAGAGTGGTGCACCAGGACCTCACAGAAATCCACACTAGAGCGGCTTCAGGTACCCTATCCTTATGTTATCCCTGCCATGATGTGACACCAAAGTGGAGCCCCATCTCACTGGATGGTTATGGATCCCCAAAGCAGCTGCAGCCCCCAGTGGCAGACACTGAGATGCTGTTCCTTATTCTTCAGTCAAAAAGGGCCACCTGCAGAAGATGTTCCTGCTCTTGGGCTTGCTTTAGGTGGTAAGGAGGTGGTGTTAGTCTTTCTGGGTGATATTTGATGCCTTAGAGGCAAGTCTCCCAGATGCTAATTACAGCCATGTTACTTCTTTCTTGTGCCATTCTGCAACAGAGACTTAGTAGTGAGGCAGCTACCAGCTGAACCGAAATGTAGCCAGGATTGTACCTTGCTTGTACCACAGGCTGTAAAATAAACATACTTTTGTTTTTTCCTAGCTATATGGCAAAACAGTTCATATCTGTCAGATTTAACTGAGAGACTGGTGGAACCTGTTAGAAGAGCAATATTTCTTGGTACCATTAGAGTAAAAAGCATGAATTTGGAGCTGTTTTACTGCAATGTTTAATGAACAGATGTCCTAGGATTTAAAATGTTATTAATTAAGGACCTCAATTGCCATTAAGCACTGTTTGTCTTGTTATTGTAACCATTGCCTGTAAATGGTATCATTGCTAAGAGTCATGTTCCATGCCACACTGAGTCAGAATATTTAGGAGTAGAAATAAAACTAAGTAGTTCAACCTCCTCCACTGGTTAGAAAAAACCCACAGTTATTATTATAACAATGACAGCAACAAGAAAGGACTGCTAGTCAAGGTGGTTTTAAAAGTCTTTTTTGCTGCAAGAAAAAACATTATGAAGTCATTAATAGCTATTAGAAACTTTCATAATTCAATTTTATAGTAACACTTGGACAGTTTTCTGCAGAAAGGGATGTAGAAAATGTCAATTTGCTCCGTCATTTTAAGACACAGTTCCCTTACAACACAATTTAGCTCTTAGATGCACAAGTATAAGGAAACATCTAACCTTTAAATTGTATTTAAGTGAGTATCCTGTGGAGATAAAACAGAAAGGAAGCTATAAAATCCAATCTTGATAATGGATTGCTAGATCAGTTGTTCTCCATCAAATTTTGAGGCCACCATGATGTTGGTTATCATCTGAACATTTACTATCTGGTTGCTATTTGGGGGTATATGTATTTTCTCATACTGGAGAAGGTTTAAAGAAGTTAATAACAGCAGTTGATTATTGCTCACCTTTCCACTGAAGTTGGAAACAATTTGAAACATTAGGAACATATCCTAAGTTTGCATATATCAGTCAAAGATAAGATAATAATATGGCTGAAGAAACAAGTGTTGGCTAATATATAAACCAACGTAATTAGATTCTACCAGAGCTGTGCAGAGATTCATCTTAAAAAGCAAAAGCTTTTTAGGTGGCCAGGATGGATATATAAATTATTGCTGATCTGCAAACCCAGCTTTGTGGAGTTCCTGTGTCTCAAATCTGTAATAGCTGTTGTCTGTTCCTTGTGAAATGGTGACCACAACAGCCAGAACTCACGCACTGGCTGCATTATTTCACTGGTATAGGTGCAGTACTAAAACAATTTGAGTGAATTTCTTTTTCATTCATCCTGAAAGGAACTTGTGAAAGATTTCCATACCAGGAGTCTTTGGGAAACACAATGAAGGCTCTACCTCAGAACAAAATGTTAATATCATGCAGCAAATTAAAAAAACCTAAAAATTAATAAATTGCAAACTTTTCATGGTGCTCACTCAAGAGCTCTCAAAACATTGAACATCTGGACTGATGCACAACTTGAAGTTTACAATTGCTTCTGTATTACAGTACCAGGCTGCTATGGACACTGCTCTCCAGTTTTGGACAGGATTTGAGTTAGGTGCAATGAAATACCAATCAATAAGCTTATATGAGGGAGAAATTATATGTAATAATTACTTGGGGAAAAAAATCACGTTTTTTGTATATCAAATCAAGATTTTGTATAATCAAGTCCCATTTAACAGAGCTACTATATCATGCTGAAAATGAAGAAGATGGACAAAGAAAGTCCAAATTATTTGATTTTATAAAAGCATTTGGACCAGATTCCTCTCCAAAAGCTCTTAAAGTTATGATAAAATGAGGGAACATGCCCTCATATTGATACAGAGGAATAAATGGATAAATAGTTCTGGATTCGAACTTAAGGAAGTAACCAGTGACAAAAGCCATTCAGGGTGAAAAAGTTAAGGGTAAAGTTAGGTAAAAAGATAATAAAGAGTGGCAGAAGACATTGCATGGATGATGAGCTAGCAGGTGAAAATCAGTACACATAAAACATGATCAAAGCTTCCAGGAGAGCTGCTGTGTTGGCAGTAACTTAAATAGATACAATCTGCTCAGTCTGAAACAGAGACTACTGACAAGATGTATATGATGCGGGTCTATAAAATATTCACTGGCATGGGTCGGGGGTATGGGAAACAATTCCAGTGCAAGAACTATACAGCCTTCAAGTAAGCCAGCAGGAGCCAAATTCAGCAGTGAAAAGCAAGTGACTCTCCAGGTAATACATGGTTAAACCAAGGATCACAGCAAAGTCCTGAAGGTACTAGCTTACAGTTCTTTAATAAGTTATCAAATGAAATTACGGGAGAGGATCACACAGAATGATCTGAGATTCAAAGACCCCACAGTTCCTTCTGAGGCTCCCTGGGCCCCAGATTCCTGCAGAGCTGGAAGGCTGCCAGGAATGAGAGGAGTGAGCCAAGCAGCAGTAAATAGGCAGGCACTGTCCCATCTCAGGAGGTGGTGACCAGCCTGCATCATGCCAGGCAATGTGCATCAGTAACGAGTGATTAGAAGGTGTACATAATACCAATATATGAAAATGCAGATAAGTAGCTACCATGATATATTAATATGTTAAAATAATTTTTGAATTGCAAGCTATTCTACCTTTACACCAGCCTTTGGTCTATTAGTATTTTGTTGACCTCTGAATTTGTTTCCAGTGAGTCTAATATGGTAAAGAGCTCTGTGTTTCTCAGACTGGCTTGCAAGTGCGAATATGGTGCTTTTTTATGTTTAACAGTTGACAGAAACTGGGATGAATTGTGTTCGTTTGAAATTACTAAAGATCAAGAAGACCCTTTATTGAGTTAAAGACAGACTGTTGCTTCCCCATAGATAATGACCTTCAGAAAGCCCTTGGTAAAGACATGTTAAAGTTTGAAATATTTCCCACACAATATTGCATTTTTATTAGATTTTGTCAATTAATTTTGTTCATCAGAGACAAGGAACAGCATGTTTCTCCAATAGGTTGCTCCTATTTGCAAAAAAATAGTAATATAGAAAGTATGTAATGGAAATCTCTTTTTGTCTAGTTCTATCTGAGAGAAGAATCTTAGGGATTAGCTATTAAAATCTTTGTTCCCTAATAGTACATCTTCTATTAGATTATTTCCAGTAGTACCAAGAATGACATTTGCATATTTTCTTTTGGTGAAAACACAGACTTAAGACTAAGAGATTTTCTGACCTAGGTTTTCATAGACATTCAGACTAAATCTGATGATTAAGGGTAGGGTAAAACTTGCAGCAGCAGCTCCCTGTTATGACTGCCTGAATCCTCCTAACATTAATTTCCACAAAACAATTATTTTCACAGAGCTGCTTCTCTCATCTTTAAGTTTGATAGAATCATTCAGCACATGTTTTAAATTTCTGTTGAGCTTGCTTTTGCATACTGCCTTTTTTTGTGTTGCTATTTGTTATATTTCAGTTGCCTTTCACTGGTTCTGTCTTTCCATCACCCAAGAAGTGGTACCTTGTCATGACCTAACAGTTTCTTCTAGCTCTTTGAAATAATCATCATACACTCAGGTGGTTTATCATCTGCTCCTTTTATCTAACTATTCAGACACTCTTCTGGCCAGTCATATTAAGACTTTTAAAATCTGTTTTCTCAAATTAATTCTTTGCCTGTAAATACAGCTAAAATTAGGATTTTAATCCTAATATAAAATGATGGCTCAACAAGAAGAAGAGGAAGTGCTAGAATTACAAATAAACACTACAGTATTTAATTAATCTACTACTCAGTTCCTGATAATTTTAAAAGAGCTGAACTAGTCTGGCACTGAATAACATATGTTCAACTGCTGCACCCAGGCTCCAAAGATATTGCAGCTGCACTGTGAAAAATATAGTATGTGGGCTCTCCCCAGATGCAAATATAATGTAAATGCAAATTTATACAAATAGAGGCTATGTGCAGATTTCTGTGTGGAATCTTATTTCCTCCATTTCCAATCAATGTGATTCTATTGGATGAACGTGAACACTGGATCTGTTAAACACAGAAAAAAGGGTCACCAGCATATCTGACCTCCACAGTGCAAACAAGGATAAAATGTGACTGCAGTTAATTCTGGATGCCACAGGATTGCTGACTGCAGAGCCTTCATGGTTCATAATAATCCTGAGATACATCATTACTTTGCAGCACAAAGGAATTCCAGCTGCTCCAGCAGCTAAGTCAGATTCATCAGGATGCCAATTTCAATGCCCCTATGCAAGTGGCATGGGGAATAAATAATATGGGGAATAAATAAGAGGAGTTATAGACGTGCATGCCTGCAGGACTGTGATCTTATTGGTACATGGTGGGATGGCTCCTATGACTACAGAGTTGGAATGGAAGGATACAGGCTCTTTAGGAAGGACGGGTGGGGGAGATGAGAAAAGGGTGTCACCCTCTATGTCAGTGACCAGCTGGAGTGCATGGAGCTCTGCCTGCAGACAGGTAGGGTCAGGATTAAAGAGAGGGCAGGGACAGGTGACATTGTACTGGGGGTCAAGAAGACCGAGCAGATGAGACCCTCTACAGACAGATGTGAGCAGCCTCATGTTCACAAGCTCTGATCCATGTGGGGGACTTCAATGACCCCCATATCTGTAGAATGGACAACACAACAGGGTATAAGCAGTGCAGAAGTTTCATGGATGTATTGCTGATAATTTCCTTCTCTAAGTGATGCAGATGACAATGAGAAGAGGTGCTATACTGGAACTTGTTCTTGGCAATAAGGAGGCAGTGGTGTGGAATGTCAAATTCAAGGGCAGGCTTGACTGTAGTGACCATGAAATGGTAGTGTTCAAGATCCTTAGGGAAGCCAGGATGGTGCACAACAAGTTCACTAACCTGGACTTCAGAAGAGCAGACTTTGGTCTCTTCAGAAAGCTGTTTGGTAGAGTGCTGTGGGATAAAGCCCTAGAGAGAAGAAGGGCCCAAGAAAGCTGGCTAGCATTCAGGATCACCTCCTCCAAGATAGGAGTGATGCATCCCAACAAAGATGTAGTCAGACAAAAACTGGCTTGCTTGGATGAATAACAAGCTCCTGGACAAATTCAAACACAAAAAGGAAATGGGTGGGGTGGAAGCAAGGAAAGATATCCTATGAGAAACAGACATATTGTCCAAGCATCCAGGAAGCAGGTTAAGAAAGCTAAAGTTCTGAAAAAAATTAAATCTGGCCAGGAATGTCAGAGGCAAAGAGAAAGGCTTCTGTATTTACGTTGGTAATAAAAGGAGAATTAGGCAAAATGTTGGCCCTTTCTGGAAGGAAATGGTAGACCTGACTCCCTGGGGTATGGAGAAAACTTAGGCAATCAATTACTATTTTGCTTTGGTCTTCGCTTGCAAGTGTTCCAGTGACACAAGTTACAGAGGGCAAAGGAAGGGACTGGGAGAATGAAGAACCACCTGCTGTAAGAAGAGAAGGTCTGGTCTGAGACCATCTAAAGAACTGCAAGTTTCACAAGTCCATGGGACATGATGAGATACGTCTGTGGGTCCTGAGGGAACCAGCTGAGGAAGTGACTAAGGCATTATCCATCATATTTCATGACTCACAGCAGTCTAATGAAGTCCCCATGACTGGTTAAAGGGGAAACGTAACCCCCATTTTTTTAAAAGGGAAGGAAGGCAGACCTGGGAAACTACTGGCCAGTTACTTTCATATTGGTGCCTGGTAAGATCATGGAGTAGATCCTCAGCAGCGTTCTGTGCTGAGACAAATGGAAAATAAGGTGGTGATTTGTGACATAGCTTCATTACACACAAATGTGCCTAGTAAATTTTGTGGCCCATGACAAGGTTACAATGTTGGTGGATAAGTGAAGAGCAACTAGTGTCATCTGCCCTGATTTATACAAAGCATTTGACACTGTCCATCATAACATTCTTGTCTCTGAACTGAAGAGACACATATTTGACAGATGAAGCATTGTGTGGGTAAGGAATTGAATGGATGGTCAGCCTCAAAGAGCTGCTGTCAATGGCTAGATGGTCACATGGAGAGCGCTGACCAGTGATGTTCCTCAGGGCTTGGTATTGGGTACAATGCTCTTGAACATCTTTGTTGGCAACAAGGACAATGGAACTGAGGGCATCCACAGCCACAGTGACTTCCAGACATGCTGGATGGACAGGATGCCATCCAAATGGACTTAAATAGGTTTGACAGGTGGGCCTGTGCAAACCTCACAAGATTTAATGAGAGCAAGTGCAAGGTCCTGCACATGCAGTCGCAAGTGCAAATCATCCTGGGCAGAGAGCGAGATCAACCCTGAGTAGAAGGCATTGGGGTTGTTGGTGGACAAGAAGCTCAAAATGAACCAGAAATGTGCACTCACAGCCCAGAATGCCAAGTGTGTCCTGGGCTGCATCAAAGGCTGGGAGGCCAGTAAGGCAAGGGAGGTGATCCTGCCCCTCTGCTCTGCTCTTGTGAGATGCCACCTGCAGTACTGTGTCCAGCTCTGGAGACTCCAAAATAGTGAGTTAAAGTCAGTCCAGAAGAGGGACACAAAAATAACAGGGCTGAAACCTCTCTCCTCTTCATCCTGGAGAAGAGAAGGTTCTGGGGAGACCATATTGCACCTTCCAATACCAAAAGGGAGGCTACAAGAAATCTGGAGTGATTTTGGCAAGGACAGAGAATAATAAAACAAAGGGGAATGGCTTCCAAATAGAAAAGGTTAGGTTTAGATTATATACTAGAAAGAGATTATTTATTGTGACAGTGGTGAGGCACTGGAACAGTTTACCCAAGTAAGTTATGGATGCCCCATCTCTGGAAGTGCTCAAGGTCAGGTTGGATGAGGCTTTAAGCAACCTGATTTAGTGGAAAGTGGCCCTCCCATGACAGGTGAGTTGGAACTAGATAAACTTTAAGGTACTTTCCAACACTAACATTCTGTGATTCTGTCGCTATTCGGTCATGTATTATAAGATCTCTGGTACCTGGTTTTAAGCTTCCTCATTTCCCCCTTCTGACTTCTGTCTGATCAGATCTGTTAGCTAAGCACCTCATAACATTCTGTGAGTAAATTGTACATATGTAAAGAATTACTGATTTTCCTACTAATTTTGACAGCTGGCCTCTATCAACTATATTGCATAGCTGTGTGATCAGTGTCACTGTGATGAAAGTTGTAGCATGACATGGAATATCTCATGATGTGCCGATAAACCAGACTGGAAAGTGCGTGAATTCTAACAGCATTAATAAAATAGGGCAAAAGGATTTGCTATTGACTGTTTGACTGATAATTTCTGCTCCAGTAATTTAGCTATAGAGTACACTAGAAGCTAATTATTTTCTTGTAGCACTTACAATGCTAATGACATATGGAGTACTTGCAAGGAAATTGGTTTCATTTGCACAATTGACAGGCACCAGTCCATTTAACTACCAGTCTCACAGAACATCACATTAACTTTACTAAAAGTTCATGTACATGCTTTTTTTCTTTTTTCTTTTTTTTTTTTTGTTTTGTTTTGTTTTGTTTTTCCTATAAGCTGTTTCATACTAAGACAATGACCTTGCAGTGTGACTAATATGATGGAAATTGTCACACTGAGTACTGGTGAATTTTAAACCTCCTCACTTAGATTTTTGTCTTCACAGTTCTGGTTTTTCTGTTTCATATCCTTAACAGATACATATTTTTGTGAGGCTTCCTAAAAAAATTCTCCTAGGGAGAAAACCAAACTTAAAACACACAATAAATAAATAAATAAATAAATAAATAAATAAATAAATATTAAACAGCAATATTTTTGCAGTTTAACTAAATATTAGAAAGGCAAAATGGGATATGCTTTCCTGGGCTACCTGTGTTTGTCTTCTAGTGATCGCCTCCCTGCTTGGACACCTCACATGTTTTAAAGAACGCTTAAAACGTGTCCAACTAGATAGTTCTCAACATTGATGTAGTATTTTTTGTAAATTCTTGTAGAAACTGAGAAAGAGTTTGTAATTGCTGATATACAATAGTGTGGCCATGCAAGACAAGGGTCATATGGTTACACTTAGTTTTTATAGGATTGAGGAATAAAAATGAAGAAATCTCAGTAGAATCAAGGAAGTATATTTTTTTCCCCCAATGGATCTGTTAATTTCAGTTACAAAAACATAAGATTCCTTAAAGGGACAATCTGACATGAGAAAACGTTTATCATGAGAATCTTATCACGAGAAAATGTTTCACATCACCTTTCAGAATGCAGGATGTCACTGAGATTTCTGAATCTGGATTAAAACTTCCCACAATCAATACCTGTTCAGAGAAATTTGTTCTGGAAAGAAGCTTACAGAAAGTATGTCTTTACTATTTTGTTATCTCCTAGACAGAAAAGATAGATTTTGTGCATAAACTTACTTAGGATGTCTGGTCTGTTGTGGCAGGGGGAGTGTTAATAATGCAGCCAAATCCAAAAAACAAAGTCAATGAAAAAAACCCGAACCTGACATCAACTGCACAATAGCAAGAATATCACTTTGAACCTTTGGGGCTGAAAAGTGGCTGACCTTAATCATTTAGCCAAGGAACACAGAAGAGGGAGGCATAAGATAGTTTTCAAGAAAATAAAAATATCAATGGGAAATCTAGGATTGCCTGGCCTTGTTAAGATTCTCAAACCACCTGCAACACCTTGTGCAGTCTTCTATATACAAGGAAGGTTTCAAAACATTACATAATTATAGAAATATTTCAATTGTCTCTTGCTTAGAGGAAACAAAAAATAATGTTGTTGGCAAAAAGAAGAGGTGGCAGGTGTCAGAGTGACATCACTCATATATTTTTACTACCTTCAAGCGACACAGTGTCAAAACAACAAAATCATACTGTTCTACTCCAAGAGCCAGTTGAGTTCTGCAACTTCCTGAGAATATGCCAGTCATGGCAATAGGTTGCTCACTGCACATTTTGTCTCACAAAATTTCTGTGATTAACTGTGTGGCACATCATGCTTTGAATCAGCCTTTTGAGACAACACAGACATTTATTATCACAAGGTATGTGGTGCTGTGAATACCATACCTTTGGCATGTCCTTCAAGCAGCCCTGCCACAGGGGAAGGCAGGTCACAAGGGAATTGTGCATCTCTGGGCATTTCACAGGGCAAGTGAGTGGATTTACTGTTCCATCTCTCTTAGTGTATACTGAGGAAGCTTTTTATTTGGTTCTGGGTTTTGGTACAAGGCATTCATAATGAAGGAAGGAGAGGGACCATACACTGCTTCTTTAAGTTGTAGTAGAAGCATATAAAAGCTATTAAGATGCAAAGAAAGCTGAAATGTTAAGACAGAGAGAGAGACAGACTGCAAACTCTGATTTAGGTAGATTCATTAATTAGAAAAAATTACATTCTATGTTGAGGGGGTTTATTTTGCCCCATTTTCCCATTAAAAAAATGTTGTATTATGGGAAGAGGCTTTCATCTCTCTTTCCTTAGCCCCAAAAAGTGCTGAAATACTGTTTAAGGTTGTGTTCAATGTTTTAAACCCAACGGGGAAAAAATCCGTCAGACCAATCTGCATCAGAACACTAGTGCATTCCTCCAAGGTATTTCCAGCTGTGAAAGACAACATATATTGCTATCATATTCATCTTTGGAAAATAGAGAATTCCTTTGTTACCCATTTAAAATTAGGTTATGCTGCAGATATTCATAATGAACCACTTCTACCCATTCACATGACAGTTAGGACCTTCTAAGACTATTAGAAGTTAAAGAACAGATGCCTCCTTTATATGTCCCTGTACAGCTGATTTAAATTAAACAATTAAGGGACAATTTTATGCAGCTTACAGCATCTGTGTTTTTGGTGAAAGAATAAATATTGTAATCAACATTTCAGACTCATGGTTTTTCCCAAGAAGACATTAATTTCCATCGATAAGGATCTGCATTGCAAAACTGCCTCAAGCTTCGTTTGACTGACAACTTCAGTGGCTTGATCAAGAGCAAGGGGAGGTGAAAAATTTTGGGGAGGACAGTATTATTCTTGGGGGTTTTGAATTTGTTGACACTTGAAGTGTCAACATTGTGGAAAGACTTGTGAACTGCAGGAAGGACATTTTCTTCTCAGGAGTTTGTGCTCAGCTTAATCACCCAAGTGCTGCTGAGCTGGGGACTCCAGCAGCGGTGCAGCAGCAGCTGGGAAATAAAGCAAACTTCCTTTCCATTCCATTCAGTGCTGGGTAGCACTGGGAGTGAGAAGAATTGCATGAATTTCAGCTTGGCAGCCTTTGTTTGGTCCCCACCACACTGCTTGCCAGGGAGCAGGCAGGAGCCTGCTCCTCATGGAAACCTCAATGCTCTCTGCCTTCAGACAGGCAAATCCTCTTCTGGGAGCAGCCTTTCACATTTGGATTCCTAGTACTCATTGGAAAACCTCTTACAAATAACAACAACAGCAACAACAATAATAAGGAATAGGGAAAAAACACAGAGTCTCTTGTTACCACTGGCTTTATCAAGGCCTTGATTTTCTGTTAAGTCATACTCTCAATCATAGCATGCGTGAATTATTTTGAACAGTTAATCTCTGAAGGCTCCTGCCATTATCATCACGATTTTGGAGAGCTCTCTGTTCAAACCCTTTTTTGGACTAAATGAGCTGTCTATAGAATTCAAACTGTGCTTGGTAGTATACCTGTTATTTTTTCTTAAATGTCAAGAGGGGCTTTCCTGGAAACTTGTGTTCTTTCAGCATCTGTCAAAAGATTAGACTGCTATCAGCTTAGATTTTTATCACTGAAGTTGATTATGTTGTGAAAATTTCAGCATCTGACTGCATGCTCTTTGTTAATAATTTGTACCGCTTCAATATTATGTGCTTAGATGGTGAATTTCAACAAATAATACACTTCTTGTGGATGTTTCAGGCAAGCATAATTGATACAAACTTAGAACGGGGTATTTCTGGTGAAAATGGACATTTGCAATGGGAGAAGATGTAGCTTACTTTCATTGCATTTCAAGTATCTTTATGAGCATTTCTATTTTTGGAAGTATAAAACTGACTGGGAATATACTTACATATTGCAGCATTAGTTGATAAATCTGATCCAAATATTGCTCATTCATTCAAAGATGACAATAAACCTTATTCATTCAAGCGGTCCACTCTAGAAAACCCTACTAAATATTTCAGATTTCACTCCACTACAGTAAAATGAAGCACAATAACTTCAACTACTTTGATTGTTCTCCGTGCTAAATAAAAACTGGTTTTTTTTTCTTTGTGAGTGTGAAAACAACAGGCTGTCAATCTTATTGCATGTGGCAAAAGACAATTTCTGTTAGTGAATTTTTACATATTTGATGTCATGCCAGGACAGGCCATATCTCTCACAAACAACAAAATGTAAGAATTTTAAAGTTCAAGAAGCACATTAAGAAATGTAATATGAACATTAGCAACTCACTAGAGTTGTATCAGATTATACAGAGATGTAAAGGTGCATGTGCTATGTTCTGAAGATATAAATTTTGCATTTGCTTTCATGTCAGTGCCTTAAAACAGAAGCAAAACAACTGGTTGGAATTAATCATTATTATCCACAGCATAACTAAGAAGACAATTAAGAACAAATACTGATGAAAAAAAATGAAATAACTTTTCTTTTTTCATTTTCCCTAATAATTTCATTATCAGCCTTGTTGTAACACATCTTATACATGCATCATGAAAATGCTGAAACCCTCTCTTTTATCTGGTGTCAGAGATTCCAATGGATATAAAATCATATTTTTATCTCTGAATCAATCAAGGGAGAACTTAACATTGTGTGAATATTCTTACTCACTATTTCTTTCTCCACTGAATTTTTCATTCAGACATGTGAAGAACAATTTTATCTTCTTTTTTTTTTTCTTCTTATAAAGGTGAGGGAAAATAGGAGAAAGTGTGAGTGATGGTCTTTGTAGTTTAGGGAAGTTCTGGAGCATTGACAATATTAATGACTCCAAATCAGCAAGAGCTCAGTGTCAGTTATAAATAGTTAAAGCCACAGGGTATCATTAGATCACCAGGTCTGACTTCTGAATAACACAAGCACTACACTTGAAAGACTTGAGGGGGGCAGTGCAAACCCCATGAAGTTCAACAGGGCCAAGTGCAAGATCCTGCATGTGGCTGAGGACAATCCCAAGCACAAGTATAGGCAGGGCAGAGGATGGGTTGAGAACATCTCCAAGGAGAAAGACTTGGGGTGTTTAATGAGGAGCTCAACACGATCTATAACTGCAGTCACAGCCCAGAAAGCCAGCTGTGTCTGGGCTCCATTCAAAGTAGCTTCGGACAGCCCTGCTTGAGCAGGGAGGTTGAACTAGATAACCCACTGTGGTCCCTTCCAACCCTACCCATACTCTGATTCCATTATTTCCCCCTTTTAGAGCTGGTATTTAACTAAATGGAAGTTTTATCAGGCCTTTGAAAGATACTTTAAAAGATGAAGACAGTGCTACCTCTCTCTTTGAAAGTTTTGTTCCATATCTTCAACTTGCAACTCTACATATTTACACAATTTCAGTTGGGTTTTTACATTTTTACTTCTTTCTGTATTTGTTGTCATATGGTGTTTCAAAGCACCAAGCAAAGATTTACCCCTTCTGTGATAAGGACTGGGGAACAACTATTGCATCTGCTTGGGCAGGGTGTGGGACTAGATGATCTCTAGATTCCAGCTACCTTCCAAACTTGGGCATCTTCTTATTCCATGAAGTACTTCCATGTGATAGGACTGGAGAAGGTTTTATGGAGCACAAAGACAAACTCTCCCAACTCAGCCACAGCCACACAATTCCACAATCTGATCTCAGTCTTTCTTATGACTCATGTGAATGTTTTTGGAGAGAGTCCATTGACTATTGACTTGGAATGATAAGATAGTTACATGGTCAGATCGAGATTATGTGCCACTGTAGTTGACATTCATCTGCAAGGGAAAAGCTCACCCATGACAGCTGTTTGCTGAGCACACTGCCATGGGACGGGCAGGGGTAGCACCAGATCTGCAAATAACTCCCTGAATATGAAGCCACTTTTCATAGGCTACACAGACATGAATTCTTGGCTTTCTAAATTCAACTTTTGACTGTTTGAAAGCTCACAGTACTAAGTGAGATTTTGGCATACGAGATATTCTCAAACAAGTATATTGACTTGCAGTTTCCTTTTTCCTAAATAGGGGAAGTCCAAAAGGTCAGTAGCAATATTTTTTCACTGAAAGTGTACATAAGGCTAGATCAAGGGAGAAATGAGTGAACACTGAAGAGAAAAAGGACTTGGCATTTCATCTTTGGTTGAGTTGTGAAATTTCTCTCTCCTTCCAAAAAATACAAGAGAAAATGGAAATAAGCAATAACAATATAAACCAGTCTAAATTAAAATAAATAAAATTTCTGCCCTCCCCCTTTTTGCTCAGTATGACACAAGAGAATTCATATTGCTGCCTTAAGAGTCACAGATGTTTCTAATTCTCAGCAGGTTATTACTCACACAGTAAGTCAGCAGACACAAATGTGCAGAATATGGTGAAGCATTATTTTCTACTTATTTATGGTAGCTTGCTTCAGGAACATCACTTTGTTTCTGAGCTTTTTCCTTGGACTAATTTGTCAAGAAAAATGAAAATTATAAAACCCCTAAAATTTAAGTAATAAGTAGAAGAAACAAGTAGTTTTTATAGAAATTAGCTTGTCATTCATGCAGTTTTGAAAACCAACTGTATCCAAAATTGGTGGGCAAAGACACATCTTCCCACTGCAGAAACTGAGCAGGAACACACTATCAGAGTTACTGCTCACTGGTGTTTGACCTCTGTGGCACCAATATACTGTGGAGTTCATTCCTCTTAGCTATGTATTAATTGTAAAGACATAGATCTGAGACCCTTGATACCCAGTGGAATGAAATCAGCACACTCGGAGGCACAAATGTCCAGAGCAGTTATGGGGACACACACTTGAGTTCAAAGGTTCACCCCTGAGACCTACAGGCTTTCCTCCTTGTCTCATGGGGGAACTTAAGGTGACCACATCAGATACCTCAGATGATTCTCAGCCAAACTAGTGTCACTCCTATTTTCCTTCAGAATTACCAGGATAGAAATTCCAAGAAAAAGCTAGCATTTGCCTCCTATTATGCAATCTGACTGGAATAATGAAATAAAGTATTTGAGAGATTATAAGATGTAATTTAATTACTAATTACACAACTTCATGCATCTCAAGAGACTGTATGGATTCCCATGAATTCACCTAATTAATTTTGTAAGAATGTGGATTTTTGTATAGGATGCTCATATACTAGCTCCTGGGATGAAGTGTTATTGTTCATTTTCAATTCATTCTCATGGATCACAAAAACCCTACAGACTGCTTTTGCAGAACTGTTATCCAACTGATGTTATAACATAGCACAGCATAACATAACAACATAACATAACATAACGTAACGTAACGTAACGTAACGTAACGTAACGTAACGTAACATAACATAACATAACATAACCCAACTCTTAGTGCCTTTCAGCCTGTGCAACTCATAGTTTATTTAACCTCAAATTCTGGACTCTAAAGGGAAAAAAACAGTAATTGTATTTAGAAGCCCAGGAAATAGCCTACTTTAAGTGTGATAGGCTGGGATCAGAGTAACAAATCCCCTTTGTATTTGAAATCTGCCTTGTAAGCTAAAGGATAGACTATCACATTCTGTGGCATCTCGGGTGTATAACAGACAGAAATAAGTGTGTGTATTAATTCAGACATACAACAAAGGTAGGAAAAATATAAAGAAAAAGAAAAAAAAAGCTTACAAAGTATGTCCATTCCAAGCAGTTTGAAGTTTCTCAGAGTACCACAATTGGTTTCCAATTTATCAAAAACCACCTCCACAATATATGAAAATTGTCTGCCCATTGTGATTTCCCCACTTAAAATATTTCTTTAATCAAAGAACACTGCAAATGAGTCTAACAGAATGAGTGAAGAGAGCTGCATGATTCTTAACATTTCTGCTGATCACAAAATCCCATATATTCTTTGTGCAGCAATCTCTCTCTCCATAATGTATGTCTTTCTTGGGAGAGAGTCAAGCTGCAGATACGTGAACCATGACTCATGGACTTTGGCTCATTGGTTTGAAAACTTTGGGGGATGGCAAAATAGACTCTGAGAACTGAAGGACTAAACACAAAACTGCATTTGGGCCACCACAAGTGCTTGTCATGGAAGCTTTTATTAAAAGACCAGGCCTATACATCTCACCAAAAGACAGAAAAAATCACCTTTATCCAGCTGAGCTAAGTTATTTCAAGTGGTTTTGTAAATTAAATGAGGGAAGGGAAAATGGGAACCATGAGCACATAACCAATGCTTGGGTAACTCTTCAGCATGCGCACTGTTGCCAAAGTGATAAATCTGGGTAGCAAGCAATTGAGCAGTCAGCAGCTGAGACAAAGACAGCCTGTCCTCTAATAGAAAAACTCCACTGGATACATCCACTGTTGTGCAGAAGAAAGCAGTGATTTTTAGTACTCCTAAACAAAACTTCACCAGATTTCCTTGGGCTCTCTGGTACCTGCTGTACATCAAGCCTCCCGCAGATTCTCCTTCTTTCCGTTCAAAGGATTAAGCTCACAGTGGCCCCAGGCTTTTCGCTCTTGTCAACTTTTAAATTTTTTTCAGTTATTTCTCTGAGTCTAATAATGGTCTTTTGACCCCAGTAGCTGCTTTTTCTGCTTCACTCGCACTCCTGTTCAGCTTTTACTAGCAAACACCACTTCCTTAGTTTAGCCATCTTTGCATATGGTAATTATTCCTTGTGCCAACAATGGTTGAACAATTACAAAACTTTCCTGCAGTGGTGACAGAAATATTAGGTGGAGAACTAATGTTGACCAGTAGTGAAATCTGAGCTCTTTTTAGTGTGGTCTTCTGGGGGACAGGCAATTTCTCTGAACTCCAGGTAATGAGAAGATTCCTTGAACTCATTTCAGCCTATATCTGCAGTACAGACATGGCCAGTAGGAAATCAAGAAAGTTACTCTAGTAACTCTAGAGATTGACAAGTTGTGCTGTGTCTGACTTTTCTTTCAATCACCAGTAAGCCTGGCTCTGAATTTGCAGTGAGCTTCTAAGAGTGGGCTATATTCTCTGCAAAATCCCCATGAAATTCAGTGGTCAGTGGAACCCACATAGTTTTAATCAGTCTTTACATCCTTCCACTGTCAGTAGAGACACATTCAGAGGGCAATTTCTCACAAACTTAAATAAGGATACTTCTTGCAGGTATCAGTTCTCTCCAGTGATTACAAAAAGGCTCTGAGCACCATAATAAGAGGTCAGCTAGTTCTTAGATGGCTGAAATTAAGTGTTAATATTGAATATTATCAGTTCAGATAAGAGATAAGATAGTGCTTCATACTATGTGAATAGACAGAGTGACAGGTTCTGCTAGAAAAAGTTTACAATTTCAAGGACATGAGTGAAGTATTGAATGATAGAAATGGGTCTGAGTTGATAGCAGGAAAATGGTTTGTGATTATGAAAATCCTGGGCTAGTATCTTTCTAAGATTATGGTCATCATCTTAATTACATGCAACACTGAAGATAATTTTTCTTAGGAAGTTTATATATTTAATCTATTTGACATTCACATCAAACACATTTCAATGGCCAGATGCTTCGTAATACACACTTAGGGGAGCAGGCACTTCTGAAAGTACAGAACTTTAAATCAACTACATACTATGACACATCTTGACTTTGTAATTTTTGCACAGGAGGAGAAACACCAAATTTTACCAGGACATCCACTCATACATCCCTGTTGCCTCTCTAGCACCCCTCAGACTGCAAACATGATTTACAAACTGACTAGAAAAGCTGACCATTATACTGGAGATGTTTGGAAAGAATTCTTCTTTTGTATATCTAGAAATAAATTATTATGTCTTTGTTAATTTATGATAATGTATTCAGAAAAGTTAGACACCTCTGTTTAGCAAAAGGGGATAGGTATTACTGGTTTTAAAAACTAATTAGGCCAGAATATCATGAGAAACACAGCTGAATCCAGTATAATTAGCTTCAATTTAAGAATTAATTGCTATGTTATTAAAATATTATTTCCACTAATCTATGTTTTAAAAAGGAAATAAAATAATACAGCACAGTATTTGCTGTATTTTGTAAATACATTCAGAAATTTTAAAGTATCAAAATTGAGATGGTTTCGCTCAAAATTCCATTCACTGTTACAAGTGCTAGTTTCAAAGTGGAATATTCATCTCATACATAACAGACATTTAAATTTAGAAGAAGAGAATGCATTTTGAAAATAATAACACAAAGTTTCTTATGGATCTAAAATGCAGAACATCTATGCCTTACCCAAAATTTGACACAGAAAAGTACCTGATTTTCTTGAGCAGAGTAAAAAGCTTCATTCTGAAATGTCCATTCATCTTTCTTCTTCACGTGTTCATATCCTTTGGAAAATAACTCTCTGTTCTGAAGGTTAGAGATATATTTTTCTTTCATAAAATTATTAATGCTAAATATAATATTTAAGATTTCTGGAACCTACATGTACAGATTAGGGCTTCTTCACATCAGTTCTACTGTGGCCAGCATAAGGATTGAGAGAACAACAAAACAAACAAACAAACAAACAAACAAACAACCCCCCCCAAAAAAAAACAAAAAAAAAACAACAAAAAAACCCCCCACAACAGATTAAAAAACAGCCTCTGATAAAATAATAAATCAAATGAACTCTAAGGAGAAATAAACATTGGATATGTATGCCTTTGCAGGGAGGACACAAAACAGAGGAGGAAAACAGCAGAAATAAAATGCAAATCCTAATTTTAGTAGTTGACATATGGCATTTTTATAGCAGATCTTCAAGTTCTGTTTAATGAAGGGTAAGTTCACAAAATCACAAGTCTTGAGTTGTGGCATATTCACAACATATCATTTCTCATCTGATATGGATGTTCTCCTGACACTGAAAATGTCATTCACCTACACAAAGCAGCACAACTCTGTCATATGGAGCCCTATGAGCAAACCTTAAGTGCACATGCTCCCAGGAAGAACAATCAATTGTTAATTTTTTATTTGCTTTCTGAGTCTAAATTTATAAAGTATCAGTCACAGTGTTGTGCTCACGTCTGTACAAAGTAAGCAGGAACACACCGTGAAGTGAGATCCTTCTGACCTATGTGTGTGTGTCCACCTAAATTACATGCTAGGCTCTTGTTACAGGCAGTGGAGGGAAATGAGTGCTTCTGGACTGTCACTCACTTTTCCTTCTCAGCTAGCTGTGTAAACATGGCAGAAAAATTCTGCCTTAGCAGGGCCCTATTTCATGTCACTGGTGTGAGGGTGATTGGCTTAGAGAAGATGGTGTCACTGTGGACATTCTCCAATTAGCCCATCTTTGACGTAAAAAATACAGCAAGCACTAACAAATGCAGGAAAAGAAACAACTCATTAACCTAAATGGGTGTTTTGGAAACAAGATTTGTAAAAATAAAGTAATAAAGATCCATTGATAATGGTGATGACAATAGTGTTTTTATGAGTCTGGGTCTTCTCAAGTGTTTAAATGCCTGGGAAGATCCAGACTCGTAAAAATAACCATTGTCATTGGCACTCAAGATAAAAACTGGAGCTTAAAGCAAGATGATCAAAGATTGCTCACCAAGGATACAAAGTGGAGCAGGCATCTATCTTGAAAAGATAGTCTGAAATATCCTCACACTTAATGGGTGAGATGAATTTGAGCTCCTACTCTCTTTGGAGTGCAGATACTTGACTGAGACCTTGGACGAAAGTGCTTTTGTCTGTCCAGTTGGGGTCAGACCTCTGCACCTCAGTTAAATCCTTGCCTAAACATTTTTTTGAGCTGAGTTCCCTTGCCTCTTTGACATCTTGATGGCAAGAATGCTGTGCTTTTTCCTATTTACGTGTTTTAAGACACTGCTGAAAATGTTTGCAAGGAAGGTGAGACACAACCATTTGGGCTCAGATGGATACTTCACAGCAGACAAGAAGAGACACAAAAAGAGCAAAATCCCCCACTTGACAGAGATTGTTCCTATGCTGCTTCTCATTGCAGACCTACTATGTTAAAAAATAATTCAGGGAAAGAGAGTTAAAACTGTATGTGGGGGGGAAGTTGAAGCTCAAACTGTAGATGTCGTAACTGAGAGGGGAATATCTGTGACTTCATTCATTAAATATTAATAGAAAATGATAAATGCCTTCTGGAAAATTACGTGACCTTAGAGGTAAAGTCATGAGATATCCATTTAATAGTTGCATTAGCACTGCAGTGATATTACATATTTTACAGAAATAGACTTTATAGTCATGTAGCTCTTAGAAGAATATTTATTCTATATCTGCTTTACTTTTATTGAATAGTTTTTTGGTAGAACAACCAGAAGAGCAATATAATAAGATCTAGATAAATCAACCAGAAATATCCATATATATTAACAGCAATTGAGAAAATTCCAGTTTCTTATATTTCATGCCTCATCTTTGTTAAGGTGCAGATTTAATTTACTCTCCATGCAATGTTTTTTTTTTTTAAATCTACAGACACTGACCGGATCAACCAAATAATATAAATTATGCTTTTAATAGGAAGTTCAGTGGGATGAATATAAGCATATAGTTATATAGATGAATTTTTACAGTGTGCTTGTTTTCTTTTAAGATGTCTTTCTCCAAAAAATTCCAGTTTCAGAGTATTTAGTATAGCTACCCAAATGTTACTTTTGGAAAGGTCTTCGCATGAGATTCCACTGTAATTTCTTACAGAGGGGAGAAGGTGTCACATATTTGCTGCAACAGTTGCAGATAGTTTATGGTCTAATCTAGGATGGGAGAATTAGGAGTGGCATGAACTGAATCATTGTGTTTAAACACTTGAGACTAGAGAAGAGAAGCAACCAAGACCTGGTGAATTAAACCTGTGCTGTCATGGCTTTATAGATTACAGGTTCAGTGGGAATGGTGGGTCTAGTTATATTTGTTAATATATATTGTCAAAGCTTTTATATATAAGTAAATTTTTGTGGTTTCGGTATTGATTTTTGAATGGGCCTCTGCACTGATAGTTATAAATGCATGAAATGATAATGTGTATCTCACACTGCTGGCAGTATTGCTCTTCCCATGCCTGTGCCATACCACTTGATGAAGCTTCACTACGCATTGCACTCCCTTCTCCCCATGTCCACATCTTCAGGTGGTGCTGTCTCCATAAGGACTTTGCGTACAAAGATAAAGGAAAGAAGAGTTTGCACTCATCCTCACTCCTGTCTCTGGTCACAGTGCTCCTCTTTCTTTCAAACAAAGAACCAGCAAGGAACATAGGACCTCAGAAAGATACATAGATAGATAGATAGATAGATAGATAGATAGATAGATAGATAGATAGATTATATATATATATAGGTCTTGTATATAGGACCCCAGAAAAAATCAATAGTGGGGATGGCATCCTCAGAGCAAGAAGGATTTTTCCTGGGAAGCAACCTTGTGATCACATTTTGTGATCAGATTGTATAGGATAGAAAAAGCAAACAGAAGAGACCTTGGGTCCTCACCTGTGAATCTCTGTACTCACACTGATCCTATATCCAAGGTCTAATAATATTTTGACCTCAGGATGTTTTTCTTTAGAATGTGTCTCACAAATGCTTTTGACAAGATTGCTCACTGTGATTATGCAGCGTGTCATCCCAATCTTAGGTACCACAGGGAATGCATGAAATCTCAGTTTACTGTGAATATCTTTGCCTTCTAGTCACACCTGGGAAATTGAATAGCAAAGCGTTCTCCTAACTAAGTCTTTGACTGATTGGCTCAACTCAGTTTATCAGGACAGTGAAGCAGAGCTATTGGATAGAATGCCTAAACATCACTAGTTCCTTGACTGCCTCCTTCAGGTTTTTATTTAAACAAGGATTTAGTACTGAGGTTCCAGTGGGAGTTTTGCAGCAAAGAAGTATCGCTGTCCCTCAAAACCAGTGTGTCACGGGCACCTGTGCATGTTGCCAAAGAAGTGCTTGCAATTGTACCACTGCTTTTTTCTTCTGTCAGCTTATTGAGTATATAAATGCATCAATATATACATAGATATGAAACTAGTCTGTTTTTTTTTTTTAAAGACAGCCACAGTTCTATTAGTTCATATGATACGCTCAAGGGTCTAACAGATATAAAATGAAACTATTACAAGCAGCTTCCAGCTGGAGAGGACTGAGCAGAATTATGATTACCTCTTTTGTTTTAGGAACGATCCTTTTCAATTATTTGCAGCACAGATTGGCACTTATTTACATTGCAATGACAATCCACTGTGAGCTCCTTTTTAATATATTTATTATAGCTCTGGGCTTGGTTTTCTCCATTACTGCTTTTCTAAACAGTAATTTCCAGTTTTCTTTCTCTGCCAATTATTTTTTCTCCATAAATATGCTACTTTACATTTATCTATTTTAAGTCTCATTTATTTTTATCTTTCTCTGCTGGCTTGCCAACTACTCTGCAGCACTGCTGTACACTCTTTTGGATGGACATCAGTAATTCACAGCCATTATCATTAAACAAACTCCTTGTATCTTTCACCTTTTTTATTTTCTCTTCTGTTTATTTCTGTCATATGATTTGCTTGGATTACAATTCCTCATCACATTCATTTCGTAATGACTAAGTATTTAACTCCTGTTTCACTGCCAAGATCAACCAAAGCCAGCATTTTAATACATCTGAAAGTCACTGATAAGGGCCCTGAAACAGACATGGGATGCCAAGCTGGATTTGGATCTTTAGCTTCTCAAAGTGTAACTTTGTACAGAGCTGATGTTTGATTGCAGTCCTCACCTTTTGAGACTGAGTCAATATCTGACTCAAAATTAAAAAGAAAACATTGCTTTAAAAAAAGTTTCTATGAGTTTCAAGGCAAATTTATTATTTTCTATTTGTGTCTCCCTATTTTGAGATTTCAGGCACAGAACTGTTGGGTAAACTGGTTTTGACTGAAAAGAAAAAAAGATTCAGCATTGATAAATTTAGATTTTTTTACAGGCTGATTCTCAGGCTGTAATTCAGGAAGGGGACGAATTATCATGCCTCATGTTACAGATTGTATACAAATTGGAAGAAGATCACAACCATCATGAGGTACATGACATACTGCCAATTCAGAATGATCTTGGTCCACAGTTGCTCTCCCTATTCATTAGTGTGTTTATTTTAGACCTGTCAGAACACTAAACTAATATTAAGGAAATGTCATAGATATTAAACAAGTGATTCACAAGCAGACTTCTGTTTTGTGATTTTCTCTTCCTTCGAGGATGTACTACTATCAGATTCACGGGTATGGCCATTAACAATTTGGAAAAATTGCAATAGGAAATAGAAAATAAAATTGCAAATGTTAAAAGCATCTTTTATTCTGTTTATCAGAATCTGTCAAGTTTTTCTGTCTGTTTGTTAGACTTTTCTTGGATTTAAGCCCTCTTCCTCGTGCTAAGGAATTACTTCAATGAAGTGAACCCAAATAAAATGCCAAACTTCTGGAAAAAAAGTGTGTGGGAACAAAAAGAAAAACTCTCAGAAAGTTTTCTAAAAAGGACTGACGAAAGGCCCATTACTTGGAAACTATATTTTGAGGAAAGTTTCATACAGATACTGGGGAGAGGACCTCTTTTCCCACAGCTGTTGGAGAGTTACAGCTGTCTGTCAGACCAATAAACAGGGAACATTCTGGTGCTGAATGTGTTTCCTTATGCCTGGGCTACTGACAACCTGCTGGAAAGTGTCAGAAATTCCCAAGCACCTGAAGGAGGAAAGAGAAGACACAGGGCACCATCATGTCTCTAGATTCCTGCCTGGGCTTCCAACAGGAGAAGAAAGCAGAATGAGCATAGGGGTACAGAGTATCTGAGAGAAAAAATGCAACAGGGGTTTCTGCACCAGACAAAGCCTCTTTGCAGTTGCACTTCCTCCTGCTTCTCCTCTCTGCCTCTGCTCAGGTGGCTCTTTGCTCTGCTGCTACTTGAGCGACTCAGTTTCCTGTGG
This sequence comes from Cinclus cinclus, assembly GCF_963662255.1. Lineage (NCBI taxonomy): Eukaryota > Metazoa > Chordata > Aves > Passeriformes > Cinclidae > Cinclus > Cinclus cinclus. The sequence goes on from NC_085047.1 coordinate 85,519,890, forward strand.
TCAGGCAAAGGGGACATTGCAGGTGTCCACGAGGTGTCCCATGGCTAATGGGCTCAGGTCTTGTCATCCCCTAAGTAAGGGTCTTACAAAGAAGTCACTTGGTAACTGCTCATTTAGCTAAGTGGAAAAGGAATATTTGGCAACACAGGCAAACAAGGGGGAAAAAAATCTGATGACCTGGAGCTGAAAGCAGACATATCCAGAAAGGAAGTACAAAAAACTTCAGAGGATAATTATCCACGGACTCAAATGATAACAGTTCCATTGGACTGGATTATTAATACTATATTTAAATAATGATTTAGATTAATCCTCCACAGAGTAATGGTCTGCTCTGATTACATAATTTTATTTGTGAAGTCCAGGGAATTAATCTGTCCTTTCTACATTATTGTGAGTTTGGTTTTATTGGTGTTTTTTTTGGTTAGTTTTTTTGTTTTGGTTTGGTTTCTTTTGTTCTTACCCCTCAGGTACTTGGACTCAAGGTCTTCCAGCAATTTCTTGCAATTAGACCTAAAATGTATTACCCTGTATATATAAACGCCATAAAAAAATTCTGTCATGCAGCTATGCACATCATATGAAAAGCTCATAAAACAAGTCAGAATAGAATAGTCAGTGTCACACATTGAGGAGCTTGAACACACTTTTCCTCTCACTGTGGAAAAAAGAGTGTGGGCATAGTTCACTCATTTAAATAGGAGTTTTTTCTCCTGTCTGGTGTTTGGGGGTAGGGGAAGGTCTGTTCTGCATCAGGCTTGTCAGGGAGCGATCTCTGTTTATGATGGAACAGTGGGGGACAGATCTTCCAGTCAGGACCATCCTTACCCCATCACCACTTGTTCCTCCCTTCTGGGAAGTGAGAGGCAGCCTCCTTGACCTGCCCCTGGCCATGACAGCAGATGGGATGGAACAGTGAGATACCTTGGACATGCCCACACAGCTCCAGGCTGCACCCTCTCATGGCCCCTGCAAAAAATTAATCCTGTCCTTGGTTGAAACTAGGACACGGGGATACCATTTCTCCAAGGCTGCAGGATGTATTAGTGTTTAGTTGGACTCTTGCAGGAGTCAGAGGAATTGCACTAGACCACAGCAGGGTCACCTTTTCTTAAGGGCAGGCCTTGTTGTCTCCTCCCCTGCTCCAAATTCAAGCAGAGACACACAGATGTGCCTTTCGGTTCCTTCCAACCCAAACCTCTCTGTGATTTTATTGTTTGTTCAGTTTACAGTGAGCAAAGGAGGAAAAACTGAAGGGGATTTACATGTAGCTGGAAAATCCCCATGTTTTAAGGATAAGTAAGGCTCTGCTGAGCAGTGTATTTAGCCCTCAGGAAGACTGAGTTCTTTACTGGCAGCAGCAAACCTGTAATAACATGTTCCAGGGTAGAAATGGTGACTATAAGCAAATTCATTCATATCAGGAGAAATATCATATTTCCCTTATAATTTTTAATTTTAGTGGATCCCAGTACTTGACTGCAATCAGTTATGTTAAGGAAGAGCTGGGAAATCTTGATAGAAATAGACATACCTTTGTTCAGCAGGAGAAAGTAATGGATAAACTTCCTTTAAGCCGAAGGAAACTAGATAGAATAACACAGAATATTGCAGGGAACTCCCTACTGACTTAAGAGGCGTGGCATGTCATTAAAAATATCAGTCCTTGGTAAGACAGTAATAGAGATGAAGAGCTATGGAGTCCTTTTAGGATTATGCCATTAGTCTAGAGCCTTTCTGGAAAATAAAGAAAAGTATTAGGTTGTGTTGCAAGAACAAAATAGGCAATATGCATTTTCATTTTTTAGCGTTGGGTTGAGAAAGTAAAAAATATTTGAAAACTTTCTGAATTAGCTCACTGACTCATTTTGCCACCCAACAGGCACATCAGTGCTAGGCAATTGTGTGGAAATATATGTTCATATGTGTGCTGCTTTTGGCTGGGGTAGAGTTAACTTTGTTCACAGTGGCTGGTATAGGGCTGTGTTTTGGATTTTTGCTGAACAGAGGGTTAATAATAAAAAGATATTTTTGTCATTCCTGAACAGGGTTTACACAGAGCCAAGGCCTTTTCTGCTTTTCTTACTCCCAGGCTGGAAAGGAAGTTGGGTGTGCATGGGAGATTGCAAGAAGACACAGATGAGTAAGCATTACATGGGATGAGACCCTGCTGCCCTGAGGTGGCTGAACACCTGCCTGCCCATGGGAAGCAGTGAATTAATTCCTTGTTTTGCTTTGATTCTGTGCATAGCTTTTGCTTTTCCTATTAAGCTATCTCAACTCATGAATTTTGTAGCTTTTACCTTTCCAATTCTCTCCCTGATCCTGCTGGTTGGGGAGCGAGCAAGCAGCTGCATGTTACTTGGTTGCTGGCTGGGGTGAAACCATGGCAATATGCCAGATTGAAACATGAAAGAAATTCATTTATATTTAATTTATGGCAAGAAACAAGACAAATAGTATGTCTATGACAAGTTCCCAGATCACATGGTCATGCTTTCTCTAGTAGAGCTAGTTGTCACAAATTGCTATAGTTCTGCATTTCTAGATGTAGTGGCACTCAAAAACAAAGGCAAGTATTTTAGAAAATTGGATAGAAGAGAAGCTAAGAACAAGGAATTGAAACAATGCAACATTTACATAATGTATGCCAGAAACTTTTCCTTTATTAAAAAATGCTTTCCAGATAAATAACAGGCGCTCAAGACAGCCATTATTTTCCTCTGCAATCATCCTTTCATGTAATCTATAAAAGTATTCTCACAGGAATAATTACAAAGTATTCTGATGACTACTATTAACAATCAACTGAATTGCATTTCAGAATAGTTCCTCTCAGATTGTGACCATTTAAAAACTATTGTCAACATATGCCCAGAAGTTTGGAGGGAAAACACACTGCAAGTCTGCAAGGGAGGCACCAATAGGAAAGACTGAGCTTGATAATAGACTACTTGGTGGACAAGGAATTGGCAGGATGCTGACATTTAAGGACCTGCAGTCAGCTGTTCAGTGTCCAAACAGAGGCCAGTGATGTGTGGTGCTCTCAGGGGTAGCTTTTGGAACCAGCTGTGTTTAACATGTGTCAGTGACATCAGCAGTGGGACTGAGTGCACCTTCAGCAAGTTTGCTGACAACACCGAGCTCTGCGGTGCCATCGACACACAGGAAGGGAGGGATGCCATCCAGAGGGACCCGGACAGGCTTGAGAGGTGGGCCCTTGGAGCAGGCTGCTCTAGTGGAAGATGTCCCTGTCCATGGCAGGGAGGTTGAGACTGGCTTGAGTTGGTCTTGAAGGTTTTTCTCCAATCCAAACCTGTCTATGGTTCTATGAGAATTAAAGAAAGACTTGCAAAGCTACATTAAAGAACAAAAGGATGAACAAAATTATAGAATTCAGGCTCGTGGAGAAGTTTATAATTTTCCAAGCTTTATGAGAATAATCCTTGCAAAACCTCCTTAGGAAAAAAAATAGGGTAAACTTTTCCAAACTACTTTTAAATTTTGGAAAAAGATAGAATAGCAGTTAAGGATAGAACAATAGTTTAAATGACTTTGTTAAGGTTATCAGAAAAGTTTATTTTGGCTTGCATTATAAAGCATGTAATACTGGATAGTTTTGCTAACCTCTCTTATAGACTGTGAAAACATTTGGCACAAGAAATTTCAAAACTGGCAAAATCAGTGTGTGGGTCTTCCTTTTGTTTATTTTCTTTTTTTTTTTTTTCCTCCTGAATCTTTTATTTTTGGAGTGTTTTCATACCTGGATACTAATAGCAAGTAGAAGTCTGGAAGAAAGTCAGTTATTTAAGGAAGTAGAGATGTTGTATTTTGAACCATTATTTTATAAACCTTTGAAAGAGATTTTAAAGAAAAACAACACAGACATAAAGTCTAATAAGTTGAATACCAAAGTTAGAGCACTTAGTCTGCCTGAGTACCTTTTTATTGACAACAGATTTTTCAAGACAGGCAATGTAGTGGGTTAATTTATTTGTGGTTAAATAAAGCACTTTTTCTGATGATCATAGGAAATCCTTAATGGCAACAAAAGAAAATCCAAGTTAGCAGAGTAGAGTAAAGTGGAATTATCAGGACAAAGGAAAGAAAACAAAAAAAGAGGACCAGAAAAATAATGTTTCTTAAGAATCATACTTCAAATTGTCCCTGCTGTAGATGATAATATTTGTCTTCTGGCAGGGCCAGCTATCCATTTACCAGGAAGAGGAAGCCCCTGCCTGCATGGGCACAGGGTGCCAGTTTCATTGATACTCTTCCCCACCTGTTCACACTGCTTTGAGATTAGTTTTTGTGCTAATTTTTGAATACATCATACCCACGTGAAACTGAGAATGCCCTCTGATTGGCTGTCCATTTCCTTTGGAACAGGAACTAATCATATGTATACATATATATATATATATATATGTATATTTGTCAGAAATCTTCACATGATTATGTGAGGAGAAGAGGGACAGAAGATTGTGCCCTGATCTCTTCCTGTTCCTGCTTGGACTTGCAACAGGTAAGGAAAGCAGAAGAGGCATAGGGGACAGTGGTGTTTGAAGGAAACAAGCCAAAAATTTCTGTAAAAGCCTGACTTACAAACAACTTCTTAGTTTGACTGATGATCCATGGTTTCATTTTTCATGTGCAAGCAGTAGTGGTACAAACATAGCTTTTTCCTAGCTGTGAGTCAGAAATGTATCACAAGCTCCTGGGGCAGGGAAAATTAGCTTCTCATGGTATCCTTGTGATACCATGACAGAGCCTCTAGCTCCTGTCCAGCACCCACAGTAGGGAAAAGGGGACATTAATGAGCCCTCCATGTCCTGAACCTTCTCGTGTAGAGCCTTTGAAGGGGTTTCTGGAGGGTAGACCAAGCAGATTCTTTGTGTGCTGGAGCAGCGCTGGCAGGAGGAGGGTGGTGGTGCTGCTAGGAATACTGCAGCCTGCTCTTCATGACTTTGGGAGAGGGGAAGGCATCTGCACGCTGCTGGCTCACATCCTGCACATCCACCTCAGTGGACCCTCTCTGAAGTTCCTGAGACTCATGTGGCTTGTGCCTGGAGCTGAGGGGAAAAGCTGTAATTTCCTTCCCATTTTGGCCGTTGAATATCTGTGTCTGCCTGTCTGGAGCAAACATCACAACTACCATACACCTCTCATAGCCTGGGATAGTGTTCCCCCTGTCAGGAGCTTGCTGTGTTGGCTGATGTTGGATAGCACACACACAGCCTGCCCAACCAAACCATCCCATGCATTCCTCTCCTCACTTGTCATTGATAAGTCAAAAAGATTTTTCTCCATTAGTAATCAAATGAAACTTAGTTATGAACAAAATTGTGTCTCAAATTAACCTGGCCATGTGAGATATTTTTGCAGTCATCCCACCTTGGCACTGTAAAGTATATTGAAATCCTTTAGCCAATCTCTTTTTTAAAAAAGAGATTTTCTCTACTCTCTATACATTGCCTTGAATTGAGAATAATAGAATTTCAAAGCATCAGACCAAAAAATCGTGTGATCTTTAGTGAATTGGGAATGTACACTGGAATAAAGTACCCAATCAGTGACACTCTCTAATCATTTTCCGCCAGTATGAAGGAGGAAAATATCTAGTTTAAGATAGGTTATGTCTGGCTTCAGAGATGGATGAGGATGACGTGGTTGGTTGTAACAAGTCTGATAATGATTATGAATGTGTCTCCCTGTCCTGTGGCTTGTTCCAGTAAAAACTGTCCTGTGACACAGGTAACACTGCTATAGCTTCTTTACAATTGCCCGTCTGCTAAAATATCCAAAGATTTTTCAGCCTTTTGACCACATTTCAGTAGGTAAGCAGTTAATTTTGATCCCTGAACCATTAACCAGGAAATTTGCAACAGCTCTAGAGGCAATTATAGATGAAATATGAAAGGCAAAATGACTGTTATTTTTGAACAATTTTGATACACTAAGGCTAACATTTCTCAGAACTACTTACCATGTTACTCTAATATACATCACAATAAAGGTTTAAAATTCAGCTTGTCTAAGAAACTGGACTGCAATTTTTTATAGGTGTTTCTTTGGTATTAATTTCTATGTTATCCAAGCACTTTAGAGGAAGAGTTGTATATGCTGTGAGATTGTTTGAAGTGTATCTCAAGATACTTATAGTGCATGTGTTCAGAGCATAGGGCATTTCTGTTTAAATGAATGACAGAGCAAAACCCACGCAGCTCAAGTCTGAAAATAATTTACATCTAAATTGCTGTCTACCAATTCTCCTATATAAATTACTTTTTTCTTTTTTATATTTTTTTTCAAATGAATGTAATTATGTTCACAGATTGCTTAAGCCTAAAGGAACTACTAGGTTTGATTTCTTGTTTAAAATTTCACCTTATTCTTTTTATTCCAGTCTGTGGTTAACATGAGAAAATAAATGTGTGATGTTATTGACTCCTTTAGCATCCAGAAGTAACAAAAGCAGATTTCATCTGTGCAACTTAGAAGAGCCTTGTTGCCATATTTCCTCATACTTTTTATTGTACTGTTTCTCAAGGTGCTTCTGAGTTAAGGAAATGGCATTGTTTTCATTTTGCACATGATGGGATAAAGCGATTTGCTAAATACGCTGGTTTGCAACCTTATATCCGTAATTCCACAAATAGTAGAAAGCTCTAAAAGTGCAGTTCTGGAAGTAGCATTCACACAGTGATTTGGGTTATATGATAGCTGGGAAAGGTTTTTGTACCTGAGCTGGTCTCCATGACACACAAGCTAGTCTACAAGAAAAACTTAAACTTTGTTTTTAGGAGCCAAAGGCCATCCTGTAGAACTGAAATGTTGCAACTGAAACCCTTTTCTCTGCCCAGATCACTAGCTTCTCTTGCTGGTCTCAGTCAAATGCTCTGAATGGATCTTTTCTGAGGCATGGGGGATGCCACAGAATAACAAGGCTCATTGCAGCTTTTACTTCAGTGGACACAGGCATCCCCTAGATCCTGCATCTCGTGTTTGTCAGTGACATGGGCTCTCTGGGTGCTGAATCTTGCTCTAGTTGTCTTGTTTCTATTTATATGAGGTGACAGAAGAAGGTATTTCTAGGGCATTTCATTTCAACATGAATGTCCGGGGCTAGATTCAGTTGCTCACACATATGTAGCTCATGCCATTTGAGACTGTCTGGGTTATCCAGGGTTTTCTTGTGTCTCACAATGTGACACAGGTCCTGCTGGAATCCTGTGCCTATCTGGAGGCAGCTGGAGGCAAGGCCCATATTGGTGGTTACATGTGAGCAAAGGATTTCTATGCTATACCTGTGCAAAAGAGAAACAACTTTAAAAGAAGTTTGTTCTTACTTATTTAACACTGAAGGGAGTTAAATGTCTTGATTAGATTTAGCCACCTGAAAGTGAGAACAATCTCACACTGAGTATGAGAGGTTTTATTGTAAAGTTTGGTTAAAAGTAATATTTTCTTTTTAAAAAAATCAGATAATTCGTTCTTCAAATGCCTCCTGCTCTGGGAATACTGAAGCACATAGATGTTTCGTAAGCCAGTCTCAGTATTCACAGCTATGAAAAAAAATAAGGGTTTGAAATTAACAAAAACCTCTCAAGGCTTACTGATCAGCAATATATCTAATTTTGGTGTATCATAAGCTGTAATAAGCTTTTCGATGTAACATGCATATTTGTTACATATATTGTCCTTACTCTGTTCACATATTAAAACAGCAGGATTATAAAGCATGTGACTAAATGTGCAATAATTTATGCAGCATTAAAAAGCCCTTACATACTTATTAATATGTGAAATACTTCAATAATTTAAATATTCTGTGGGATTAATGATGGGGCTAGAATAACTCTTCTAGGCTTAATGCAACATTTAAATAACACATAGTCCCAGAACCAGGATGCAACAGAAGGAAGTATAAACAGCTTTGAGTTTAGAATTTAATCTGAAAAATTGGTCCAATACTTTACAGAATAATGAAACTAACAAATCTAAAATTATCAAAGAGAAAGGACAAGAAGTCTCAACACTGTTACAACATTTAACACTGAAACATCCTCACTGAAATGCAAATGTATTGTTTTGAAAAATACTCCCAAGTACTGAAGCACATGCAATTTTTGTAGTGTTTATGTGAAAAGTAACCGCTGTGTTTCAAGTATATTCTTGTCAAATGAATTCTGAAATTACTGTTTGATTTGTATTTACTTACCACTTATAGGGCATGAGCTGAAGAAAAAACAGTGAAAATGCTCCATATAGCTCTAACAATCTGCTTCAAGTTTGACTTGTAGAACCTAAGCAGAAGGGTAGGAGTCCTGGGTATTTTGTTGTCTCAGCCAACAAGCAGGATGGGTGCTGCTACCTACCTGTCAGCTGACAGAAACAAGTACTTACACTCAGTCACCTGTGTCTGTCAGGTTAATTTCATGTAGTAAGTGGGCAAACTGTGTGGAGAGGAGAGGAGAGGAGAGGAGAGGAGAGGAGAGGAGAGGAGAGGAGAGGAGAGGAGAGGAGAGGAGAGGAGAGGAGAGGAGAGGAGAGGAGAGGAGAGGAGAGGAGAGGAGAGGAGAGGAGAGGAGAGGAGAGGAGAGGAGAGGAGAGGAGAGGAGAGGAGAGGGAGAGGGAGAGGGAGAGGGAGAGGGAGAGGGAGAGGGAGAGGGAGAGGGAGAGGGAGAGGGAGAGGGAGAGGGAGAGGGAGAGGGAGAGGGAGAGGGAGAGGATAATTCATTCCATCCAGGAAATGCATGACTATTTTTACTAATCCTCAAGGATCATTACTTAAACAAGGAGTGTTACTGTTATCCAAAGAAAGGAATGTAGCTCCTATTTTGTTTATTCCAGAGGACTGTAAAAATAAGTGCTATGGCCTTCTCACATTATGAAAAAGGGGGAAACAAAAGTAGAAAACACCCCTACTGAAGCTGTCTGAGAAACAGTTACATTGGAGCTGGAAAAAAGGCCACCCTTTTGACAATCAGGCTTTAACAGGATAAACAAAAGCAGCAAGTTGCCTCTGGTGAGTCACCCTGAACCAGCATTTCAGCAGCAACATCCATTGTCTGTTTCATACAAATTTCTGTAGCGATTATGTCCAGATATTATGTCCAGAAGTGCAGCCATAAGCCCTGTTAGGCTGGTAACAATGCACATATCCCTATTTGTGAGCAGAGGCCAGACTCTGCCAAAGGACTCTTGGGTGGTCTGTGAGAAAACCCATTCCAGCTAGGATTCATATTCATACGGCTCTGCCAGCTTGAAATTATTCTTCAGTTTATTATTCAGTTCAATTATTCTTCTTGGCACTTCTTGTGCCAAGTACAGCATGAAATGCAAGTCAGAAAGGGAGGGTAGCTTACCTCTTGCTGCTGACTATGTAAATGGGGGAATCTAGAAGCTTTGGGGGTGTACATGGTGGTTGCTTTGCCTCCATTCTTCTTTGGGAAGTGTTTTCCCTGTTTGAGAGGGTAAGCATAGCACATGGACATACTCTGTTATCAGTTGAGAATATCTTCCTGGAAAGTGGGATGGTCAGTTACTCAATGAGAGAGAAAATTCTTTATGCAGGGATTTGAGAAATCCACACAGTTTAATCCCAAAAGGACAATATATCATTGTGTTGGGGCAATAGGATCTTCCCCGTCATTTCAGTAACACCAGTCAAAAAAGTAAGACTTCAATGGCATGAATGAAGAATAAAGATAAGAGGAATACTGCTGCATATCCAAACACAAGGTTCTTGGCATATTTCTCCTAGTATTTGTGTGATAGACAGATGATATATTAGTGAGATATTTAACATACTGCATCATAGCCTACTGTGTCTATATTTTCAGCCATAACTTTAAGATGGGCAGATATTTGGCAGGAGTACTTCAGTATGACTTTATAGCTCAGGGTAATCTCGATAGAAGGAAAAACTTTTGTGACAACATTTAGCAGAGCACAGCATAAAATGATTGATGATGGAACTCCCAAGTGACAACAGAAAAATGACAGAAACTGTAAAGTTATTCCCGAGATCTCATATGTGCTTCAGTGTGCTGTATAATATGTAACAATTCACCCTGCTTGAATGTGCCTCATGTAGGGGAGCTGGTTTCAAGTTCATTACAAGTAACATCAAAACCACAAGGCTGTGTGTATTCTCCAAAATAAAAGTATTTCCTGTTCCACAACACCTTGTTTTCCTACTACCTCTTGTCTTTTGATCCTCACTCTGTGTAGAAATGGCTTGAGATCGTCTAGAACACCACAGGAAAACGAGCTGGGCACCTTATTGCTGTGTTACATAAAACTGACCAAGACTACTTTTCAAGATCACTGTACTTTATACTTTCTATAGGTACCTTTGGGTATTAAACTGCTGCATGTTATGGTGAAATCTAGAAATACTCGAGCCATTTTTTTCAAACAGCTTGAATTGGAGAGAGCCTAGAGCTCACTGTAGAGTGATCTCATGTACCACTCCATATTATCAGAACAAATCTCCGTGTACTTGTTCTAGTGCAGCAGCCTGCACAGCGATACCACAGAGCACAATATGCTTGATAAATGTAGCAGATACTGTAGACATATTTGTGTTGGTGTTTTCCCTTAGTTCTTGAAGGAACAGGGACACATCCTGGTCTCTTCCTTGTAACTGCACTATTGCTTACATGTCTTTCTTATGCTCTTGTTCTGTGTCCCTCAGTGCAGCATCCATGTTTCTGCTGTTTAAGAGATAGCAGAGGATTAATCTTCCAGAATTGTAAATGTTTATGTCTGGGCTAGACTTCCTTTAGACTCCCTTTACAGTTGCTGAAAAATAAGTTAACTCTTTTTGAGTATGGTTTATAAGATTGCAATTTCAGATGTCGTCTTTAAAATAAATTGAGCTTATCAGAAATATCTGTGCCTCTCCATCAACTGCAAAGAGAATTTAGATTACTAACTCCAGCGACTGAGTCTACAATATTTATAGCTATATTTGGACAGATGAACTTTGCTTTGTGTTGTCATTTTTTTCCACTGTTATTTGATTCGACTGGGCTCCTGCACTGTAGAAATAGTGCTTTATTTTTGCTGGATATCCACCTGCAGTAAAAGTAACTAAAGCAGCACATTGCTTGGAAGAGTCCTTTCTTTTTTTGCTGGATCTCTTTTTCATAGATCTCTTCTCATGGAAAGAATTATGGGGTTTCCTTTTTTGATGAGGGAGCATTGAAGTGACAGTGAAACCTCTGGGTGTATAGGATAGGGAGCAAAATGTGAAAATACAGATTACCTCCAAGAACTATTAGTATCTTGGATAGTCAACACGTTTAAACCCACAGGCCCCTCTCTCTGTCTGGAGCACATTGCTGTCTACCTGGCACACGGCAGGGTTGGGAGAAATGCAGCCCCAGTTGCCTACACAAAACAACAGCTTGCAGCAGCCTCCTGTCCTGAATGATGATGTGAAAAGTCTGACAGCACCTCATAGGTCACCCATGTGCCTACTGCCTGTAGGTTGAGTTCTTCCTGGCTTTTGTATTTCTGGAAGTGCTGTCTTGTGTAAGCAGCTCTTAAGTTTCATTCCAGAACTATACTTATGAGCAGTGTAGATAAGGCCATGCTGAATATTCAGCTTTCCCTGGGGTATAGCCTATACAAACCTCTTTGGTCAGAAGCTGCCTTTCACTGCCTCATCTGAGATGCAGTGCCATGTGATGAGGTCCTACTGCCAAAAGCCCTCTGCCCTGTGATTTCTAATATCTCTGGAATGAACCATGTGTATCAGTTCCTTCCTAGAATCAGCTGCATAGCAGATGGTACTGAGATTTAATTTGCACAAAGCTAAATGTTTCTGTTTTGGTAGGTTTCTCAATGGATGTGTGAAGGTAATACTTGGTACTGAAACTATCTTTGTATGATCACCAGTTTCAATCTGACTTTGTTTCACACATGCACAACTGAGTTCAGTGCCTCTCTTAAGCAAATGTATGTACACACATCACACAGTTAGAGTAGCAACCTTTGAGCAAAAGGTACTTAGTAGAAATGTTTTCACTAACTCAAGGCCTTAACCTTCTGCTAATCTTTCTGTATTCACCTATCCAGACATTCTCCCACTGCACCTAGATCTGCACACTGCTGGCTCACATCCTGCACATCCACCTCAGTGGACCCTCTCTGAAGTTCCTGAGACTCATGTGGCTTGTGCCTGGAGCTGAGGGGAAAAGCTGTAATTTCCTTCCCATTTTGGCCGTTGAATATCTGTGTCTGCCTGTCTGGAGCAAACATCACAACTACCAACCCCCTGTCAGGAGTTTGCTGTGTTCCCAGCCTGCTGGCTGATGTTGGATAGCACACACAACCTGCCCAAGGTTCTGTAACTGTGAACCTGCTACTCAATCATGCATTTTCATGTTCAAGGTTAATACTTTTGCCTGCTTGAAGCCTGGATTTCTGTAGAGAAGTAATTTGTACATGGCCCACTAAAAACTGCTAAGGTTTTTCCTTCTTGCAACATAACATGAAAATAATATAATTTAAGAACTTGCAAGGGGAAAATAAGATACGGATAGTATCAGAAGCTTCTTTTAGTAAGCTGTATAATAAACGTTAATTGTTAATTTGACAAAGCTGGGGCAGCGATACACATTAAAAAAACTCATTCACATAGATGGCATGTACAAGCTGGGATGTTGCAGCCATAAAAAAGTCTGGTTTTTTAGATGGCATTTAGAGGTTTCAGTAGAAAAGCATGATGCAATTCCCTAATGTCTTATGTACTATATACAAAGGCAAATTTTTCAGAGAATGAACAATAGCAGCAATGCCAAAGCAGATATTTTAAATGTTGGTTTTAGTTATGTCATTGTTCACTATATATTAGTTGAATATTTAATGAAGAGGTAACTGGTGAAAAAATCCTTTTATAGAATCACAGAAATGTTGATTAGAATTCAGGGGGGTTTTGAGGTAGTGTTAAGCCTTATGCTTGAAGGGGACCATCACCAAAACGATGCCAGGATCTATCCAGCCAGACTTTGAAATCCTCTTTAGCTGAAGCCCCCCGAGCCCTCCCAGGCAGCCCCTTTCTTGTAGTTCTGTAATGTGGAAAATCTGTTCCTCATCTCTAACCTAAGCATCCCAAGGTGAAACACCTGAACCCTGCTGTCTCACAGCAATGCTGAGAGGAGACTGAGTTTGGTTTTAATGTCTTTATTTCTGTGTTTCAAGTAGTTGCAGTCTGCAAGTGCAACATGCCTTAGCCTCAGCTCCATATGAGCTGTGTTCCTCAGCTTTTCTCAGTTCATCTGCTCCAGGCCTTTGATCATCTTAGCAACTGTCTAAAAGGTTCCCTCTGGTTTTTCAGCATCCTCCGTGACCTTGTGGGTAGGGAGGACATGCCAAAACCTGTTATTACTGTCCTATAGTAACCTGTAGAGCTGAACATGAGGCAGTGATGAATTTCTTTGATCTGCAAGACACATCCATAACATAAGCCACTACAGAGTTGTGTGAGCTGTGCTAAGAACACATCGTTACCTTGAATTCAGCTTGGTGATTACAGCACTTCTCACTGGCTCCTTGTGCTGCTCTGCTGGCTCATTACCAGCCTATATCTATGTGTGGCATCTGTCTGCTCTCCTATAGTGTTATGCTTTTTCTAATTGAACTCCAGTTTAGCCCTCAGCAGAAGTTGCAGGAGTGGACAATGGCATAATTTATAGTTCACAGGATATGGGGATATTCAGTTGCTGATTGCACAGTCAATGTACAGCAATGACAACACAGTTAATGTGGTATTAATTCTAAAACTCCTTGCTGGATCTTAGATAGATTCCCTGTATAATCAATTAAGAAGCAACTTTCATTTACACTTCAGCTAGCACGGACAGGGGAAAAAAGGAGAGTTGATGGGAATTTTGCATTTAACTTTTATAGTTATCATTGCTTCAAGTGGACAGTTCTATCAAAAAATGATGGTAAAAGCATTTGACCTGGTGTTTAACAACTTTTCTCTGGTAGAAAGTACATGAGTATCTTTAAAAAAAGGGTGTTTCGTAGTAAAAAAATGCTAGAAACGTAATCTCTTGGGGTTTGGGAGGGGTAAGGTTTTGGCTGAATATGAACTTTGTCAATTCAATTTTTAATGGGTCTTGTGGTATCTTGACCTACAGTTAAATGTATTTCTAATAAAATCTAATCTTTCATTAATGCATTCATGATTTCTTTCAGTGAGGATTCCTTTTGGATGAGCTGTCACAGCCTCCATTCTTGTGTGTTTTATGATCTCCTTCATGCATTTCAGGTGACCATGACTCTAAGCTGTACAGGACTCAGTGCTGTTTTTCCTCCTGGTCATTACCCGTGCCAAGACCGTGGTACCAATGCCCTCACTGCTGTGAGGATACCTAACAGCAGCGACTCAAGAAATGCTATTTATGTGCACAGGGAAAAAATGGATGTTACAGGTAAAAGACCCCACACAGGATAGGAAGGACTTCTTTGTCTACCTAGGAAGAGTGGAAGTTTGCTTTTTTTCTTGCTTTGCCTTGTTTTTGTCATTTGGTGGACCTTTGACCCCTGCCTGAACACAGCAAGACACCAGGAGACTGCACCTTATCAATGGGTATCTTTTTGGCTCTGCTATGATCCATGACACTGTTAGACTAAGACTTTCTCTGTAAATATATTCCATCTTCTCACAACTAGAATATAAAGCCACTATAGTATATAAAAATGTTTATTTATGGTGTACACTGCTTGCCCAAGACTAGAGAAGGGACTAATGAAACTCTCATTGGCCCAGAATTTGCTTACATGAAAAATTAATTATTTTAAGGCCAGTTCTGTTGCACTGTCCAAGAATATATGTTACTATAAAAAAAAAAAAAGAAAAAAATCACCAAACAAAAAACCCAAAACCAAAACCAAAACAAAAAACAAAACAAAACAATAAACCCCCCCCTCAAAACAAAACAAAAAAAACCCCAAACAAACAAAAAAAACAACCAAAAAGCAAACACGCAGATCAATTAAAAATGCCCAAACCTGGCACACATTGTTGCATGTGAAACTTTAGCATATACCAATTATTTTGCATTGCTAACACAGGTGCTTTTATGGCTATTTTATGGCTATTAAGTGACAGTGGTCTTCTAAGTCAGTAGGAAAATGTCTATTCTTTTTATTCCTTATTTTCTGGATTTCTCCCTGATGTTCAGCTTTGCTCATTTTCAATTTCACAAACTAAGTTTACTTTAACTAAAACTGCAAAGCAGTAATTCAGTTCTTAACTAGATTTGAGGTGGTGAGACAGAGGTTGACGTTAGAAGGCAGAACTTACTGGCATGGTTCATTGTCATACTCTATTGCACACTCGAGCCTAGAAGCAGGAAAGTTATCAAATTGAGAGAGGTGCCAGAACCTCTGGAATTTGCCAGGATGAGCACCTTAGACATCTGGAATGGCCAATGTGCTCAACTCACATTCAGGCTCCCTGGATAATTGCAAGAATATAGCTGGTGTTCCAGGTTAAGTTCTGCAAGGGAGAAGAGCTGCCATTGTGTTCACACTGTGACAATGGAAAGAGTTAATGACTCATGTGTAGAAAGAAAATAATCATGGCAACACTTATGTTTGCTAGTTGTCCAGGGGAGTGGGGCATAGCCACATCTGCGTGGTTGCTGCATTTTACTAACTGTAATAACAAGGGTCAGATGTTGTTGGGGAAATAAAGAATCTATGTTTATTTTTGAGCAGACAGGTCAGGAAAGTATCTAGTTGTTGTATCAGGACACAAGTGGGGATAAAGCATGAATTGCACATGTCAAACTAATAAGTGAAAACAAGAAAAAAGAGATTTATTAGTGAAAGTTTAATTAAGTACTCTGGGTGTAATTGCTTTTTGTGAAATAAAATGTCCTTTGGAAAAACATGCCTTAGTGTTAGGAACATACAGAAAGTATAAATATAACAAGCTTAGATAGGGAAATCTGTGGGATCATGAGAAATTTGTGAAATTTATGTATTATCTTATGCATTATCTGTGGCCCAGCTGTCAGCTCTAATGTTACTATGGAGTGGAATCCTAAAATGAAGTAGGCATTTCACAGTTGGAGTAGGTTAAGACTGACAAATCTGTGGTCATGAATGTACAGAGGTGGGAATTAAATTACATTCAAAGAGCATAAATCAAGAAGATAGTCTTACTCAACAGTAAGTGGCTGCTGAAAAATAAGTCTTGGAAAAATGTATAGTTTTACCAGTAAATTTCACTGGGTACTGAAAAAGTTGGGATTTGGAAAGTTTTGAAGCCAAATTTGATTACAATTTTAAAACTGAAGTCTTTACATTCAAGCAGTTTATGAAAAAGACACAGCCTATTTCTTGATTTCTCTTTGAATTTTTTATCATAATCTTCCCGGTTTAAATTAGTCCCATGGATAAACTGCAGTCTCAAATATTTTTTGCAGTTTAGTCAGCTCATGCTCACTGTTGAAAATATTTTTTAAGGACTCGATTGAAATTACTTTCAAGAACACCCTACACCCTATTAGAAAGGTATCATACCTTGCCTTTTCCCTCAAGCAAATATTCAGAAATCTATTTCTATTTTGTTAAGCTCTCAAATTCTGTAAGAAAAATACAACCACCAAACATGCACATCATACTTGCATTTTCTGATAATGTGTATTTATTTGTATCCAGAAATACAAATGCTGGGATCAAAATACGAATATAAATAGTATTCTAGACGCACAGCCCTACTCCTTAACACAAAGTAAACTGGAATGGATGTGATCAAGAAGGGAAAGTCATTGTTTGAGACCTTGAGGAGATGAAGCACATGGGTTTTTGACTTTTTTGATTAGGTTGGTCTGGGGGATCACTGGGATGGCAATCTAAATTAGAATGACATACTGGTACTAGTGCTACCTGTATTATTCAAGGCACATTGGGCACATAATTGTACTTTCATTTCACTATGACATCACAAGCTGCACTGCTAGCAATGAAATCACACACCCCTAACAAAAACTTAGGAAGGAAGGATAATTAGAAATCTAAAATTTTGTCTGTGTTCTATAAGAGAATTCAATTTGGCACATAGTTGGCAGTATTCATTTGATTATTAAAATTACACTCAAAAAAAATCCACGTGTTGTCATGGTGGGAAAAATGTTTTGAGAACAGTGTACTAAGAGTATAGATCAGGATTATGTGAGGGGTTTGGTGATGGCCTGTGGTAACCACAGGTAGCTCTATGATTTAAGGTTGGTATTGCATGTAATTGTGGATGACAAAGAAAGTCACAGTACTCCTGAATGACTGCAAAAGAGAATTAGGGAGTGTGATACTGTAATCTCTCTGCACCAGGTTTCCCGCTGTTGTTCAGAGGACGTGTTTTGTGGGAACTTATTCTGTTTACTTTCTTTCCCTTTGCAGGACTCTGACAGTGCCATACTTCCCTGGGCTGCCTGTGTAATACTGTCAAATGCAATTATTTTACCAGCTTCCCATGAGTTCCACAGCTGCTTTCATTTTAAGGACCCCATGAGGTCTGTAAGCATGGAATGGACTCTCTACTTCACATTCGTCAGTAGTTCCTAAAAAATATATCATCAGTATTGTTCTCTTCATCCATTTTACATTAATGCACAATTTAGAAATTTTAGCATTTACCTGTTTTAGGCCTCACTTTAAGTATGTAAATCACAAATCTCACATTAAGTACTTAAGTTACAAATCTATACTCCACAAGTTTTGGATCCAAACAATAGATAATCAACTCTTACAGAATATCATCTAATGATCTTCCTGATTCCTGATTTGAACTTAAACCCCTCTCCAGGCCAATGGTCTTAATTAATATGGAAAGTTTTGACTCAGCCCTAGCAAGTTTGTTTTCTTTTAAACTTGTAATCCTTATCCAGTCTCAGTAACAAGCCATCACCAACTTCACTGTGGATATTTCATTCTTTGTATTTTAGAATATATTGTGTCAGTACAGCTTCCTGTCTTGCAAGCACTGTTCCAAAAAGTTATAGAGACAGTAGAAGAGTATTTAGGGCTGCATTAAACACTAAAGGGAGCATCTGCATTCCCCTGTAAGAAGCTCCACAGGCTGGCTTAGACGTCCAAGTAAAGTCATATGGGTGCTTTGATGACACCAGAGGCTGTTGTGTCTCCTCTGACTACAGCCATTCCTTACCTCGATAAAAGAATACCCAGCAGGTTACTGGCTGTGTATCAGTGCCTGTTTTGTCTGGTTCAGTCCTTGAGAAATCTTTCCCCTAGATATATGAATGAACATAACCATGTCTTCTGCTTATCCTTTATAAATAGCAAATGATTAGAAGGTCAAAATGAATGTTTTGGTAGAAAGCAGAGAATTCTCAAGTGTCCAGCTCTGAGGCACGGAATTTCATATTGAATTTTATTCTCTAATTTCACATATATTCTAGGAAAACCCTTGAGGAGTCCAGATAGATACAGACACTGGCTTGTGGATCCACAGCAAAATAGGAAAAGTAGAAGAAAGTCAAGTCTGTAGAAAGCAATACATCATCACTGATATTGGTTATCTCACTTGAGGAATGTGGCAGTAACTAACCAAGTGCTTGAAGTCAGTTACGATCCAGAGTCATTTAAAGAAAACGCTTCTAGGTAAATTAGATGGTTAGAACAATATTTATCCCTAGTTCAGGACTTAGTCCTAGCTAGACACGGTTGTAGGCCATCATATCTCTTTGAATTATCCACCAAATGTTCAGCATAAAACAAAAAAAAAATTACTGTTTAACTTCTCAAAGCAATTCAGTTCAAGCTGAGTTGTTTTGGTTTTTTTTTTTTAAACATAATTTCTCTTTAGATATAAAACATATCTTTGGTTTTAATATCTAAACCAGTGGCCTAAATTATGAGGAAAGAAATCCCTCTAGATCTCAGGGAAAAAGGCAATGCTATTAAGGCCACTGAGTCTTGAAGAAAGGCCTTCATTTTTTCACATATATACTAGAACCCTTCAAGTAGAGCGTGATGAATCATAAGAAGGTGGTGGGCATACAAGTGTGGTATAAGACTAAGAACACTATACTTTTTTCTCAGTAGGCAAGTGTAAGTTGATCTAATTTTATGCTTGTGGAAGGAGGAAGAATCTAAAATTAACTGAGAAAAAAAAACCTCTAAAGGAAAAAGGACCTCACCTTTCATCTGTGGAAATTCATTCCCAATCCATAGTCTGCTTTTTCCCTATTTTAAATAGTCTGCTGGAAAGTGATCTGGATAAGCCTTGAGTATCTCTTGGTGGAATTAAATTGCTGAGTGAAGAAGGAAGGATTCTACTAAACTGCTGAAGTTCCACTGCAGCCTTTTGCTATTTAGGAAATAAGAAACCTACAGACTGGAAAAATAAAGAAAATGAAGAGAAATGCTCAGTCTGTAGGTTGAAGACATTTAGAATATTGATCACAGACTGTGGTGCTCAGGAAGAACTCCAGGAAGGTCATTGGTCCCACTTTCTAATTTTCAGATGAGAAAGAGTCTTTAATGTTAAGGAATATCCTTTCATATTAATAAATGAGAAAGGCACTGACATAAGAGGCACAAGCATTTCACTGTGAGCAAGAAGAAGAAGAAGATACCTTGAAAAAAAATCATCTGCCTATGTAGGCATCTATGATTATGAAATATGGCTTGCCTTTTGTTACTGCATGATATGGAAAACAGGAAAGAGCAACCAATGGAAGAAGTACAGTCTGTTATGGACAGGTTTTACAAGTTTCAGTGGACACTTTGTTTTATGGTTTAGAAGGTAACACCAACCCTCCAGATGGTGAAGCTAATGAAACAGTCCCTGGAGGTGTCTAAAAAAAGACTGGATATGGCACTTAGTGCTATGGTTTAGTTGATAAGGTGGTGGTGTTAGGTCATAAGTTGGACTTGATGATCTCTAAGGTCTTTTCCAATTTATTTGATTCTGTGAAATCTGTCTGTCTCCCTTCCCACAAGGTCAGCAGTTCCAGAGCTACCTGTCATCTGGTCATGTAGGAGAGTCATTTTATTAGATATATGGTGAAATTTTGTATAAAAAGAAGGTAAACATGAAAGGACCAAGTAAGGAGAAATGAAATAACGTGAGATGACACCAAGACACATTAGAGTTGCAGAAGTGTTTAAGATAGCTATCTGACTGAGTTATTTGGCAGTATGCCTGCAGTTCCAGAAATAATTTCCTATCTGCTCATGTGTCACTGCTGTTCCAGCTGATGAATGTGCAAACCTCCAGGTGGATGATTTGGAATTAGCTGTGGGTTAAATTGAATAAGAGGACTGGAACAGATAAGAACTGCACAGCAATAAAAAATAATTTCATTCTCTTCTTTTAGCTTCACTAGTCATCACTATAAAGATAGTTCTGGCTTTTGTAGTTTTTATCATTTTTATTGGTATGCACAATATAGCAATACACAGTTGAGAATTGATTAAGGAGAACATGAGAAAGAGGTTATCAAAATGCCTGAGGTGTTTTAAACTACACCCCTATTTTTTGGTTAGAAAGTTATATTAAAATTGTGTGTTGTGTGGTGCACTATAGTTCCACATTACTGCTGGACACTGAGAGAGTGTAAACTGGCTACAAGTTTTTATTTTATGCCTTTAATCTTGGAAGAATGGCTGTAAGAAAAGGAGCTGTCAATATGCTAGTCATCAGAGCCAGGAAAACTGAGAAGATTTAATTAAGTAGACCAATATTTTTTTATATTCTTAGTTGTCTTGAAAATGCTACCCTCAATAAAGAAAAACTATGCCAAAGAACTTTTAATTGAAGGGGAGAATAAGAGGACCGACTTTAGCTCCTCCTGGGAAAAAAGGTGATTATTTTAAAAACCCTCACAATCCCGTCTGCAACTTCAACAAGGAAGAAATGTAATGTGAAGATAGTTGATTTTCAGGTTTTACATAGCCAAATGTGTTCATTTCACCGCTCATTTGGTTTTGCCTTCCTCTGTTCCCTCAATGGAAGGGTAAAAAGGGTAAATAACAAAAAGAAGTAGTTGAATAAATGAAGCACTCTAATATGAAATTATATGAAAAGAACATGTTCTAAAATGCTAAAATACAGTTCTTACATTTCTTCTGGGACAGCATGTGAAAATGTTTACTTTTGCCAATTTGCAATAGAAGCAAAAGAATATCTGAAGGTCAATGAGGATATTCTTACTCCTACAGAAGGATATGGCGCATAGATGTATGCAGACCACAATGGCATTTTGAACGATTCAGATCAAAGAAAGCCTATCTTCCCTTCCTCTAAGGTTTTTCAGTAGCTGCCAAAGCACGGAGCAGTAAAGCAGTGAGAGTAAGCCAAGTTACTACAAACAAGCAGAGGAATGCATTCAGGAACCTGCCAGCCTGCAGCCATTTGCCTTGCATAAAAATAAATTTTTCAATAACCCCAGAGCAGAATAAATTACACAGTAGAATATGTCCTCTTCTCTCACCATAAGAGCAGAAGGCAGTACTGTCTGAAGCTTCTTTCTTGATTTAGGACAGTGGAAAAAGTTGGAATTATACAATTCCATCTTCTGTTTATGAAAAAGTCAGAAAATCGCAATACAAATGGACTTAGCAGAATCAGTCTTCCAAAGAAGGGTCTGTTGGCACAGTCTGCTTTCAGCAGGGCACATGGGCAGCCATGAGCAGAAGTGTAAGAAAAGAATATGCTCATCATCCAACATGGGAACTTCCCAGAAAATTCTTACAGTATGGAATTGTTAAATAAACCTCACTTTAGCTGTTAAAGATCTAATGGTGGAAGGCACCTGACTGTGCACCATTCATCTCAATACTACAACCAAAATCAATTGATTGTGCAGAGGGTTTGCAGGATCACGTCCCTAAAGGAAAATGGTTTCCATTCTTTTATTTAGGCTCGGAATATTTAGGCTTGCAAAATATGGCTGAAGGTGACTATTAGAGTAGAGTAATTAATAATTAGAGATCAGGATATCCAACTCAAATTTAATCACCTTCTTGCACTACTTAAAATATCACTGTCATCCATAAATTAAGTCCATATCTCCAAGTGTAGGACACAGGTTTACAGAGCAGGTAATTTGCTAATGAGAGTTAGCAAAATTTTTAACATGTATTTTGAAATCAGAAGTTTATCATTGGTTTAGAAGACATCAGATTGGGCATATTTTTCTAGAAATAAGGCTTTGATTCTGCCTCAAAGTATTTATTATCCATGCTTCTAATTTGAATTTTGTAAGTCCTTACAGAAGTAATTCCCCTCCATGACTAAAACCCAGCTAGGTTCCTGATACTTCAGAAATGTTAAAAACAGAAGAAAGACTTTTAATAACTACAATTAATTTTTGAGTTAGGTTTTTTCTTTCTTTCCTCCAATTAAAAGCTCAGTGGAAGAAGAGAAAAACAGCAGTGAGAGACAGTGATGTTTCAAAGAACATGAGGGCATTTCTGTTCCTTTAGAATTACCATTGCATTTGGTTTTGCTTGTTTGCAGGGTTTTCCTTTTGAGGAAAAAGGAACTCCTTTCTAGTCACATCCACTATTTATTTTTTCATCAAATACTGTGTGGAAGAGACACACATTTTTTGAGTTCATAAAAAAATTATCTCCAAACCAGAAAATAAATAGAACTATTGTTTTAATTATCTTTTAACTTCAATCTTTTGAAACAATTTGTCATGCAAAAAGTAGTGAAAAGCTATTGCTATTCTGGATGTGTTTTGTTTGCTTAATAACAATTATGTAGACAGTCTGTAAAAGACATCACTTAGTTTAATACTGTAAAACTGGTTTTTGAAAAAATGTGTGATTTAGAGTCTAATGGTCAAGACTTTGAAAAATACAAAATTGTTTTTAGTGTAAAATACAGCTGGAAATTTTGGAAAAAAATTAAAAGAATCTTTCTACATGTGTTAACTATTTAATGTTTAATCCAAGTGTCACAATTGAGTCCCTGTAATGCACTATTCAAGCCACAAGTGTTCAGTCTTTATCTCAGTCCTGGGGAACAACTACCGTGAGTAAATATTGCAGTGTTTAATGCTATGAAAAGAAGAAAAAAAGGCCTTTGGCACACATTTTTCGATTTTATAATACAACTTTGAGAGGAAAAAAGAAGGATGCATGGGCCCATTTTTTAGCAGATTGACATCCAAAGAAAGTCACATATTCCTGGTGCTATTAAAATGATTTTTACTCATGGGCCATGCATTATGAACTGCTACAATGACATAAACAAGCAGGAACCTTGTCCTACTTCAAGTATAGTACTTTAGAAAACAATGACCATCCTGCAATTAATGAGTCATAAAAAACACAGTTAAGAGCTTGAAAAACTGTAGAAGTTAATGCCTACAGCTGCCTCACAGATAGGCAAGTTTTATTTATATCAAAATTACAGCTTTCTTCTCTGTCTGACTTTTCACCTTTAAGTTAAAACCAATATGAGTGGGTAAGTGGCTAATTCCATGAATCCCAGACCTTTGCAGAAGGAAACATCCACGTTTTGATCCTACCAGACATTTCTTATTGTCTCTTGGTGGTTAGTTTATATCAAGGAGATCATCAATTTCCCAAAACCTATGGTATCAAGCCAATTTAAATACAAATGAGCTTCCTTGGCTTTGGCTTATTTGCTAGCGCCAGTGTACATTGCTTTGAGCCTTAGGGATATGGCAGTATTTTGAAGAAAGCATGGGAATGAAAAATAAAAATTATGTATTTAAACTTGGCCTGAACTGTTAATAGCTTCTATGGCAAGGGACAATAGTAGAGATTTTAATATACAATAATTATTCATAAACATCGCTTACACTACAAATTCAGCTGTAAGAACCTTTTTCTTAAAACAAATAGCAGTTAGGAGAGAATTCTTCCATGTTTTTCTTTTTCAGGAGATTACATGTTAAAATTCTTCATCAGGCTCTGTGATGGTGAACGTTATTGTGGTTTTTATAATTTGAAATGAAACTGACCGTGTCCTTCACTTTTTCTGCACTTTCACCATCCATCCGCAGTGAGAAAACATATCAGTCTTTACTGCTACAGGCAACATTTAAAGATAGAGGTATCCAACCCAGTAGACCAGGTTAAACAGCAGGAAGGATGTAGGGAAAAAGACCCTAGAGTAAGAGTCTAGTTCTAAGATGTCTATGTGAATCCGTCCTCTCCTCCATGAGCCTGATTTACACTCTTCATAACAACAGAAAAAGCTCTGACAGTCTTTCCCATCCAGGCATTCATAGACACATGCATCTTCAAAATCTTGCCAATACATGGCATTGTTCAATGTGATGACTGTAGTTGGTGGTCTCATGTCAAGTACAGAATAATTCTGAGGAGAGAAAAAAAATGCATCAGTTTGACAAGTTTCCCTGGATGATGCAGATCAAAATTAATAATCATAGCAAAAAACAATCATTTTTCCACACTTAGTTCACTTACCTGTCAAAACATTATTTGCAAGTTGTTTAAAACACCTGCAGCCACTACATTTAAGATGGATTCTCAAAAACAAGGAAGATATCCCCCCTTTCCATTTAATTATACAGTGTCCTCCACTTCACAGAGGTGCACTCACTGCCTCTTAACTTGACCATGATTTATAAAAACAGTATGTTATAAAACATACTGTTTTTATAAACAGTCAACAATAAACAGTCAACAATAGATAGTGATCATATTCTATAAACAGTCAACAATAGATAGTGATCATTTCAGTACAGTATTTTGAAATGCCATCCCGAGGCATGTCCCCTTAGTCCTTATCACACAAACCATGCTCAGAAATAGAACACTTGGATGTCATGCATCCTCACAGCAGCATGCATGCTTACAGACCTCTCCTTCACTATGCTCCCCATTTATACTTTTTCAGCTTTTCTGTCACATCATTTCCTTGGCATGTAAGATGCCTTCTCACAGGAGTATCCCCTCTCATTAAGCCACCCATTCCATCTTCATAAACGTCACCTCCTCCTCTGACATCACTAGAAAAAGTCCCATCAGCTTTGTGGCCTGTCTGCACTGTCCTGACACAGCAGACACAGCCCTGTCAGCCTGGTTTTCTCTACCTCAGGTGTCCTTCTTCTCCCTGGGATTGTGCTGAGCATTGGCTTTGCTTGCAGGAGTGTGCTGGCTGTGCTCTAACAAACTGATCATGACTGCTTGTATTTAGGAAGATGCTCTGGGCTCTTGCTTCCACACTATACAAGGTATTCAACATTTTCTGCTGAAGGTATTAGGGGGTATCTGAACACTTTCCTCCTTGATGCAAAGAATGTTGGTTCTGACTGTTGTGCCACAGCAGAAACCTTTTCTTTTTATATTGACTTCATTTTCTTTCTACAAATCTTTTGGTTTGGCACACTGTGGTATCACACATCTCATTAAAAATGCTGATCTCTGAGCTAAGAACTTGATATGGCATCCCTCTTCTTAGATGTTAGCACTTCCAACACAGATAACTACACCTGAAAAAAACCCAATGGAATCCAGTCAATTACTTCTGGACACAAATCATTTCATCATAAGTAAATGCTAAAATGTTTCAGGTGCATTCTGCTGTGAACTGCAACACAAGACTGCAGTTTAGAAACAGATTATTGCAAATCTATTTGAGAATTACTTTATTTCTGAGATTAGACGACAGAAACTACACCTATACGGTCTTCTCTCTTTTTGTGAAGTTTTGGGTGGCTTGTTTCAGAGTCTTACAATGTGTTGCCATGTGAAACGGTCTAAGATTATTGTACAAGCAATCGTTTTTAACTCCAGTACTTTGGAAAGAAAAAACTATGACTAGAGTATACATGGAGTTCTGCTATACCACTATGTCATATATTGTACATTTATTGTGGGTCTTCATGAACATTTCCAACTCAGGAACTGAAATTTTCCATGCCTATCTAAAATATTTATGTTAAAAAAAACAAAGGCTCAGAGAAGTTTTCGTGAGTGAAGATAAAAAAGTGCTCTGGCTCTGCAAAGGAAACTTCCTCATCTCTGGGGTATTTTGTTGTTTTGTTGTATCAATTATCTGCTCAGGACAGGAGATAAAGTAATTGCTGTAATAATACAGAGAGATTAATCTGGTTGTTTTAATCTCTGTCAGGCAGGAGGTATCCTGAAGTGACAAGATACAAGGAGAAGGTGGATGGTCCCCCTGTGCTCTGTGTGTCCAGCTGAGCTGGGGCTGGGAGGAGAGGAGTGCACACACAGTGGGCACCATCCCTGTCCCTCTCAGGAGGTCTGCCAAGGCAAGGCACATCTCCAGGGCCTTGGACAAGGCACTTCAGGTACAGTGTTAAACATGCTTAATAATATTATTCCTGACAAGGTATATGCGTGTTTTCTAGGAGGAAAAGAAAAGGCTTGGGATTACCTGAACATGGATTTGCTAAGATTAATAAATTTTACCTTTTAAGTGTCATCACTACAAAGCTGAAAAAGACAAAAGGGTATCTTGGAGCCAGAGATATTGCTTTTTTATGCTCTAATTTGAAGATTATTTTTTTTTATAGATACAGGTCCCACTGAATAATTATTTTAAGGTGAAGAAAAAAAAGTGTGAGTAAAAAACTTGAAAATGCTGCAGATGTTTTCCAAACAGATCAGAATGACTAGTTCTAGGTTAGGTTTTTAAACCCTAATGTCATTTTAATTATGTTTCCCTACAGCTTTTAATTGGAAAAAGGAAAGTGCTGCTACCCATTCCACATCCTCTGTTAGTGTCATCTTTCAGAAAAGCCTGTCCAGGGACTGACAGCAGTAGAAAGGGGATAGATATAATGCTTGTTGCAAACCATTAATTGCCAAGTTAAATGAGGTCTTAAAATACATCAAAGAACTCATGTTTAAAAAAGAGTGCATATTATTATTTGTAAAAGGATAGGCTAATAATATGGATCTGGCAGATGTAAATGAGAAACTTCAGCATATCCAACCTAAGAAATGCAAATCCATTGTCTTAGTCCTCACTCTGTTCTAATCTGGTGGCAGACCATTCAACCAGCTGGTTACCTGGCTTCATGCTTTCCAAATGCCTTATGTTTGCACATGCTATAGCAGGTAATCCAGTTTCAGATTTCACACAACTCGGAGGCACAATTTTGTGCTCTGTTTCAACCTTATTGCTGCTGCATATATTCCATTTGCAGATAGAGTACAACTACCTGTGTTCAACTTGTGTGCCTAAATTATTTGAAAATACACCTGAAAGCTTGCTAAAGTTTTGCATATGCATAAATGAACCTTTTTTCCCTGTGAAACTTAGTTAAAACTCCATAGTAGTTTATTACATAACTTGTGCTTATTACTTTCTCATAAAATGTAGTGAGAAACTTCTGTATTATATACAGCAGATACACAAAATTTCTGAGTTAAAAATAACACATAATATTCTATACTTAACCCTCCTCCCTCCCATATCACTTGATAAGTCCTTATAGAAAGAGGCAGCTATGTACCTCTGCCACAGCTGAAAACAAACTGACCTTTTAACAAATAAAGCAAAGCAATATTTTTAGTGAAGTTAGGGTAAAGTATAACATAGCAGTACAACTCTCTCAGGAATTAGTGCAAGTAAACATCAACCATTTATTTGTGCCCCCAGTTCTCTCACTGAATAAGGTGAAAAATCTTACTTACCATTACATGACCAAAACTTACATCAGGTAGCTTAAATAAAGATAACAAAAGAATTACTAAGAAGAAAACTTTGTTCTTTACATGCATCTATATTCAACAGTATTCCTTGAACCAAGCCCTTAAATGCATAAAACACTTCATGCACTGTGTCCTACATATTCAGCATAATATTCTGTACATTTGAAAATGGCATGAAACTTCAGCAGAATGCACATCTAGTTTTCATAGACTTAAAAATCTTCATTCAACCCATTGATCAAACAATATGTCAGTGAGCATTTTTTTCTGGTATTAATTTAAATCCCATCAATGTTGCATGCTTTCTCACATCTTCATTCATATCTCTGGAATTACATCCTACCAGCAAAGATATTAATGACTTTTTAATTCAGTCTTTCTATAGGATGGCAATTTTAGTTTGATCACTAGCAAGTTCATTTTGGTCTCAAACTTTTCTTTTGGTAACAATCTTTTGCCTTTTGTGAGCAATGCATTTTTGCAAGAAGCTATTTTAGGTTTAATGGAGTTGTCATTGACTAAGTCTATGGCTTTCTAGACTTTCTCTAATCCCATATTTGTTTCAGCTTTTCCTTCATTAGTTCTCCATTCAATCATTTTCTATAGCTCTTCATTCAATCCCTTTTTACATCATGACCTATTATTCCCCAAATTTAGGCTTCTCTCTCCTCAATTTCCTTCTTCACATTTTTTCCTATTTGGCTTTGATTTCAGATTTCAAATGTCCTTATTTCCTCCTTTTCACAAAACAGCATCCAACATCTCCAGCTACTGATCTTGAACACATAATATTTATCACTGATCTTGAGTGGCCAGCCCCCTTGTGTATGTTTACACTGAGTTTTTTTTCTCTTTTAAATTGCCCTCTCTCATTCTCATAGTTATGAAGTAAACCAGGAAGTTCTTCTTGGATGATTGTTTTAGTTGATTCTAAATAGATAGCTTTTGTGTTTTTCTGTGTGTTACACTTGGAAGTTGCTTTTTGGCCAAAATTGAGCCATGCCTGAACCCTTTTTAAGTGACCTCCGTTTTTGTCCTTGGGAACATGCACCTAAACGTTGGTTCCCAGCAGAGACAATGGAATTCTGCTCATAAACATTTCTAGACCTGTTAAGCCATGAAATATCAATGTATTTGGATATACATTGATGTGCATTTATTTGTATAACAAGCTATACAATCTGTTTCAGTGAGAGACTTTTCTGACTGCCAGCACAGTAATTGGAGGACAAAAAATACACAGGAAGGATTGCTGCTCCATGGTGAGCAGGCTGCTTCTGTTAGGAACAAATCTCGCTCAGCAGGCAGGTAACTGCTCCTACTGCTACTGTGGGTGACTTTTCCATCAGCTTTCAGGGCAGATCACACCACTGGGAAAATTTTGGAAGAGTGAAGTGCCATGTGATTACAGGCTACCACTGAATGTTTCATCTGCTCTCTGAGCTGCACATGAAAAGAAATTTAAATGCTCCCATCTTACCGACTTTTTCTTCTTAGTACAGTTTGGTTTCCTGCAACTTGAGTAGTAGTTGAGGGTGGCATACTCCATCAGAGCAGCAAAGACAAATAGAAAGCATACAGTCACAAACAAATCCATGGCGGTGACATAGGAGACACGGGGCAATGACTTTCTTGCAATGGTACTCAAAGTTGTCATGGTCAATACTGTGGTGATGCCTGCAGAGACAAACTTGATTTAATTGTGTGCAACACCACTTCTCCATATCACAGAAGAATCTTTGGAAATAAACACACAAAACAGAAATCCAGAGTGTACCTAAGTAATTAATTAATTTAATTTAGTAGTACTAAGAAATAATGGAAAATAGCATCAGTAGGGAAAAAGTTATTCTGTAAACAAAGATTTGCTCTGTTGTTTATTTTCATCTCTGCAAAAGTGACACTCCCATGCCTCTCAATATGCTTTTCTTCATTTTTTCCTTTTCCCGATCCCAATTAGGTTGAAGATGGGGGGTGAGGGAGTGGGAGAGAATGAAGAAAATTTGAAGAAAATATGAAGACGAAAATACACTAAACCCAGAAAAATAAAACCAGAAAATGTAGCAAGAAATGAAGGAAACGTTCTATTCCACAGTAGCACTCTCAGGAAAAATCTTATGCTCAAAAAAAGAAAAGGAGGTGGAGGTAGGAAAAAAATTCTGCTAAGATCTGACCATGAATACTGAAAGTATGTCTTCACACTGCTGCTTCCTTGGGAGTCCTCCAGTGCCTTTTCCTTCTTAGTAAGGGAAGTCAATGTTACTTGCTCAGTCAGAGTAAGACTGTCATACAAACTTCAGATGCAACTTTAACAGAAATAGCCTTTTAATTAATACACAGAACCACTTCTGAGATTGATTTAGTAATAGTGAATATAATGAGATAAGTGTGAAATATTCAAAATAATAAAACCAGTGCTAGAATGAAATATGTGTCATGTCAGTTTACTTGTAATAATCCATACAATTTTTCTTCATTCCCAAGGAATAGCAGTCTTTTCATTCCCAACTTGTTATGAACTGAGTGTCTTCTGAGAGGAAAAAACACAACTTCTTATTGGCTTGGGAAGAATAAAATTAAGCTTTCCCACAAGTAAGTCTCAAGAGAGAACCTTGTCAGAAAACAACATAGCCATAAGGTAATTTTTCTTTTTTTATAGTTAAAATGATATTTCACAATGGTGCACAGTGTTTGAAATGGCAAGGAATGACTGAAATTATGCCTTATAGTTAAATAACTTCTCACTAAAAGCACTCTGGAGAGAAAGAAGTATCTGTGGATTACTTTTGTCTACTTTGTCTATATGAAGGATTGTCCATCACTGACTCGTAAAGTTTGATAGAAGCTACAGTAATTCACAGGAACAACTTTCTCCATTTAAGCTAACAGGAAGTCACTGGAAAAGCCAAAAGGCAAATTATTGCCTGTGTCTCAATCTTGACTAATAATAATGATTAATTGAATTCTTTATATATCTATTACCCAGAAACAAACAAACAAAAAGTTTCTGAAAAAAATCACAAGTCAATTATCAAGATGAAAGCAATGCTAATAAGAAGTGAGAAGTGTGGACTTGGTTTGTGCCTTGGACATCTAAAAGCTATTGGGAAAATATTTCCATTTCCTGAAATTTATGCCACCTCCCAGTATAAGCAGATGGGATTGGAATGATCCAGCAACCTCTCCATACTCCTCAGCATCTGTTCTATACCCAGTTGATGCTTTAAAAAAGCTGCAAAGACTGTGTTTAGACTTTCATCACAGTAGCCAAATGCAGAGATGCCCAACTGCAAAAGGTGTGAAGTCGCTGGCTTTGATTTGACCCTTACTAACTATAGGTCAATCAGTCTCTGTATGGCCTTGACCCAGAATTTGGGAGTCACTAATTTCAAAAGAACCACATCCAGACTATGACATACCCTACAATATAAACCAAAGTTGTTTAACACTTCCTAATCCACATTTAGATTTCTGACACAAAGGTGTCCTTTTCAGAGCCACATGTACATGCTTTCAGGTATTTTATTGTCTTAAAAAAATTCTTCCAATCTCTAGAGTTCTTCTAGTACAGTATACAGAATCCTGTTTACATGGACTCAAATGTAAGTTTTTATTTCCCACCCATCCTCTGATAGGACATTTTTTTTTTATTAAAAGGCTAAAAATAAATAAATAGTTTAAGTATATAAGTCCTCAACTCAGCCTGTATCTTACATCCATGCCTTAAGCCTGAATGTGAAAGACCAGCTCAAATCATACTTGCAACCGGATTCCTGCTCACACTGTAAACAAGCACTGAGTTTTTGAAATTATTAAAATGCTATCTAGTGTATCAATTTTATATCTAGCACACAGGCACAAATTTTAAAGCGTTAAAATGAGTTTATGGGGACACATACAGAGAGGAAAGAGAAAAAAGACACACCAGATGATACAGTTTTGTGGTTTTGTACATTTACAAATCAGAATATATATATATATATATATATGTATGTAAGAATAAAATGCAGCACCATTATTTCCAAATATAATATCTAGTTTCCATACCCTTAGTTCATTTTATCCCTCATGCTAAGGAAATTCAGATTGTTGAGTGGTTTTGAATGCATATTTCATCTCGCCGGATGAAATTGTAAAATCTCTCACTTTGTAGAATCCTGTGTGGCAAAGTGAGCTTTGCATCTGTTATTGAAATTCATAGTGCTCATGAACTATCTATTTCAACAGAATTTTAGTATCAGCTAAGGACAGCTCTGAGGTAACCTGACTTCAAAATTTTCAGATAGAAATTGTAAGTGTAAGCTTACAAATCTCTGTGTAAATACCATTTTGGGATGCTATATTCTCTCAGTAAATTCCATACAAAAGATACTACTTGATATAACAAAAAGGACTGACTGGAAGATCAAATTATGCAGATATACATAATGCATGAAAACATTCTAACTTTTAGATCATTGGTCTGAACAGTTATTTAAAATTATTACTTCTTGAAATCTGCTTACTAGACAACCATATGCAAAGAGAGATGACAGGAGTTTCAGTGGTAGAAACTCTTTGGTCAGCAATAGTTAAAAAAGTTAATTCTCCATCTTTCTGGTCTGTTCCCTGTTTTGAATACTTTCTTGGTTTTGTAGTGAATGAGGTAAAGACGAAATGGCATGGAAAGCAATGTCCATTTTTTATTAAATATCACCTATATCTTTTTTTACATCAACACATTGCTGGCCTTAATACCCACTGTATCTTTTTAAGCTGCAGTTTGATCTTGCTCTGTAGTAACTGACTGGTCCTATTACATATTATATCCATTTTGAAAAGTACAGGGAATCTGGATGAAAGCTTCAGTTCAACTTAATTCCCTTCATCTTCGAGGAAAAGGACCTATTCTTTTCCAGATCATAACTTTTCTTCAGGGAAAAGTTGCCTCTTGGCCTAGAACATTTTGAAATAATTTTGATTACTAGAGACAAGCAGAAACTGCAGAGAGACTTTTTTCCCTCTTTGAATGAAGAGCAGAATAACTGAGGATCAAAACCCAGAGTTCTCATCCATCACTCAAATTTTACTTCCATTTTCCCACTGGTTCTTTAGGTGGCCTGGAGTTAGTTTTGTTGCCAGTCTGGCCAAGCTTCAAAGCTACCTCAAAACGCATGTAAAAAGGGGATTATAATACCAAGTTTTTAAAGAATGCTTTAATGTATCTGGACAGTACTGCTGCAAGGACACTTATGGTCCAAAACACAAATTATTTTTTTCCCAGCATGGAAATACATTAGTTAGTATTATTCAGAAAGGAATAAAACCTGTCCTTCATGTAACTGTGAGTAGTTGCTAATAACTTTGCAAATTATTCATTAATTTCAGAGAATGAAATATTTCCCTGGTGCTAGTCCTTTACATTAATTCAGCTATACTTGGAGAAGGTTTGTTGCACAGAGCCTCTACAATTAATTTCAACTAATTAGTAGGACAATTTCAACAGCTTGCCTTTGGCTGCATTACTCACAATCTTACCATGTGCCACTATCTAGATATGGATGTGTGCTGTTGCTCAGACAGATTTATAAGTTGCATTATACACAAAGGTCTACAGCAAAATGGGAGCATCTGTTTACTGCATCCCCGGAGTCAGCAGGCCATTGCCAGTTTGGGAGTAACAGGATTCTGTGCACAAAAGAAGTGACCCCTATATACTTGACTTTACTTTTAAAAAAGTTATATTTTAGCCTATGAAATTGAATTCTCCGTCGGAGTTTTAGGAGTGCGTCATGACATCCATAGAGTAGAGCCTTGGAACAACTAATTTCAATGTTCTTACTCCAAATTCATTACTTCAGTATCTGAATATATTTTTTCTCTGAACTTCCTGCTGGCTGAGGGGTGAGATGGAGAGTCACACATTAGTGATTAGTGATCTAACATATTTTTGTGTCTAATTATTTGGAAAAATGAGCTGTGGGGAACCACCCTTAGGTACAGGATATAAAAAATGCTTACAGCAAATCAATAATGCAAAGTGTTAGTTGTCTTTTGTCTCTTTTCTCTTCTGCGCTAGGAAGGATAACCCAGCTGGATGCTATGTGACTCTCCCCATGCATGGGGCTTCAGACTCCCTTTTAAAAAAAGGTGGAGAACAGTCTTTCCTTATCTCCCCTGAGTCACCCAATTTAAGAAGAAAAGAGTTCAGTGTAAGAGTTTAGCAGAGAAGTATACTTAAGACCTATTGCTCAATTTTCTAGGTATCAGAGGCAAGTCTACATAGCCAGGATCAGGCACTTGTTAGCTGCTCTGTCCTCACCTCTTGTATGGCCTTTTGGCTGTCCTGGAGGTGTTACTGGATAACAAAATAACTGTGTGTCTTTGTGTCCATTCTGTTGCTGGAGCCGCCGTGTACTGGCCCTTTGGCACTCACATGGAAGGAATGAAGACTGAATATTGCTTTCCTGTGACATAACCTCAGAAAATTTGACTTACATAATAACAAACTCCAGCAGGAGGATAAAAGGAATAGCTGGGAAAGGTTGAAAACAGACATGAAAACTTTGACAGTGGCTCCCCTTTTTTTCCGGATTTCTGAATCAGTTCATATTGGCACATCTGGCAACCACAATCTGAATTAAGGAATTGTTTTTCCTTTGGTCCTGATGTTTACATACAATTGGCTGTTACATACCCCTTTACCCTTGATGATATCAAAACATGCAGGTTTTCCTATAGATATTAGAAAAAATTTCAAAGTCTAAGTCAACATTTCTAAGTGTATACTAAAGCACATTGCCAGAATGCACATGCTGGTCCTGACACAAATGAGTTTCCGGAAAATCTAAACCAGCATAAATCTCCAAGAAAACAAACAATCCAAGAAAAATATCAATACACCCAGTGTGAAGCTTAACTTCAAGCATGCAAGCTAAAACACTTTGCATGAGTTAATACTATTATATCCTACAGTCTTCTGTATATATAAGACATAATTCCCAGTGGGGGAGAGCTACAGAATTGAAGGAAACTAGCAGTGCAATTAATTAATTCTTCAAAAATGTCACTAAAATGTCATGATGAGAACAAGGAGACAGACATTAATTCAAGAGTTTTATGCAAAATAGATGGCAGTGTCATCTAAAGGGTCAGCTTAGTTTACTTCTAATTACCCTGTTACAGAAAAACCCCCCAGCAGTCTCAGTAATAAGTAGATCTGGTTCTGTGAGATGTAGTAGTAATAATCCAAAATGTATACCTAGTGGTCTCTTTGAAAGGAAGCTGACATTTTCAAATAGTAGTGTAGGAACATCAGAAAAGGGAATTAACAACTTACCTAGTGCTGTCCTAGCTGGTGTGGCATCTTTTTTGATCCAAAAGGATACCCAGGAAAGAACAACTGTTAATATACAGGGAATGTATGTTTGTATAGTAAAGTATCCCATTCTTCTACTTAAGTCGAAGTATATAGTCATGACTACATAATCACCTGCAAGAATAGCACAAAAAGGAAATTCACATTGCAGTGGGATACAGACAATTGTTCACTGACCTGCTAATATTTTAACTTTCATAAAAGCACCGAATATTAAATATTTTTTAGAGTTTCAACAGCATCTGTACAGTAATTCTCATGTGAAATTTAAATAAATCTTGCCATTCTAATATCCTTAAATTTTAGGTCTCTGTGGAAATTATGTATTTGACAGGCAGAGCTTCCCAGCAATAATTCTGGATAAGTAAAGTTTTGAAAGGCATCTTGAATTTCCAGACTTGGTATTTCTGGTTATCTTCATGGCCACAGATGTGAAGGTACTGTCATTCACCAGATTATGCAACCACTACACACAAAATCCTTCCTTCTGCAGGCTGTGTCTTCTGCCCCCAAATTTCAGGTTTGAGTGGATTCTGTTCTCTTCTTTTGAGATATGAATCTGAAAATAAGGGTCCTTATGGCAAATGTAACATGCACATGAGAATGCCTTCACAGAAGAAGTAATTTACAGATGCTAGATCTCAGTGCTGGCATTTCAAAACATTTGTGGCCATTTCTGGTATTTTCAGAAGGTCAGTCTGAACACAAAGTTTATTATTTTGCTGTATAGTTAAAATCATACATTCAAGAAATCAGGAAGAAGATTAGTTTATCTCACATTACATTATTTTTTTTCACTCTATCTCTTGCTAACCCTTGTGATTCCACAGGGGATAATAATCTGTCCCTCCCTCACTCCTCGGTAGAGGTTACTGAGCATATCACCTCTGCCCTACTAACAGCTCTCTCAGCCTCATAGATGTTAACTTTCTCAGTCATGGTGAATAACAGCAATAAAACTGAACTGGGGCCGATTTCTGTACTTCACTTGAAGTAGGTTGCTTCCATTTCAGATGTAAAAGAGAGCTTACATGCAGGAGAATTTTTATGTGGTTTTGTCTGCATCAGATCTGGCCTAATAAATTTTATGGCTTCTTGTTACAAACCTTAACTTTCTAGAGTATTATATTTGCAGAAGGCATAATTTGCAATAATTAAATAACTCAGTCCTGTTACAGCAAATGATCAGAAGAATGAAGAAATTTGAAACATATAAAGATTAATCCCCCAAGGAATGTACATACAACTCACCCAAGCAGAAGCACAATGGGTTTATTAGTTGAGGCAAATTAAAGCTTAATCATCTAGTAACAGAGAGCATATAAACAAATGCATTTCATACAGTGGATAATTTTATTACAGCTAAATATTACATAGAAAATAAATTAATTCAGTAAGAATAACTTTCATCCAAAGCATCTCTGGAATCACTGTAAAATCAATGAATTGATATAAGTTTGAAGGATAAAGGTAAATAAAAATCTGATGCTAGGAATTTGGGAATGTGTAAAAAGATAAAGTTCCTATATATGCAAAGTACATCAGTCTGAGATAGATATATTTGGAAGAGGTTGACAAGCCTGTTAATGTTTCCATAATGCCTCAGTTAGATGAAAGTGTACATTTTCACAAGAATTGTGCCAGTGAAAACTATGTGACCCCAATAAACTGGAAGATCATTTCAGAAGCTGTTCTTATAGAGCTCACTGTGGTTCCAATGAGGAGGTATGGCAGTACATCATGACATAGTGAGCCTTGTGGGTTTTTCCTACAGACTAAGGGTTATTGTCATTCCACTAATCCCCAGCAGTTTTCTCTGTTCAGGAAATGGCACCAGGGAATTGATGTGGATTAGTAAGCACAGGCTCTGCTGGTTTATTGTTTGGCTGGTTTGCCTCACTGAAGTAAGACTTACACCACAGAAACCAAGATAATTTCATAGAAACAGGTGTAAAGAGTCAGGTGGAGTGTAAAACAGCACTTCTACTGACATGAACAAACTGAAAAGCATGGAAGGGATGTTAATGAGTCAAACACTCTCTGTCAAGGTAGAAGAATGAGGAAAAAATGAAATTAAAGACTCTATAGGAAACATGTCAAGCCTTTCCATTTCCTTTGCTTAGTTCCTGTTCCTAGAACTGTGCGTTAATGGATAAACTGCCTGAGAATGGTATAAAGTCAAACACAATCTGCACACCTCCATTGTGTATAACAATTTATGATACACACAATTCCAGTACCCACACAGGTCACTGCTCCTCTCAGTAGTGTGGTCATGATATGCAGAACAGCAACTGGGACTAGGAGTAGATACTGCACTGTAAAATACTGGGAAAGTAAAAAACAGTGTCTGCTTCCAAGGCCTTTGATGAAAATAAACCTGATAAACATAAGAGTGGAAGAAAATTATGGCACATTAAGTTACGTAGAGAGTCCATCATCACAATTAAACATCAACCGATTTAGTGTCTTTCAGGAAGGATTCATTTCTTTTGTGATTTTAGACATCTAGAAGGTAAATTCCATGGATGACCTGCACACTACAGCCTCCTTTCTACACTTAATGAAAATAAATTGGTAGTTCCAGTATATGGTTTGTCTTATCTGCTTTAGAGGCACATTTTAGAAGGTGAATGTATTCAAAACATTTCCATTTCTCCCCTGTGATTAAGAAACAAGAGCAATGGGCTGAGGTGTGGACAAAAACATTGTAGACACTTGCAGATTACACAAGGAGTTAACCACAACCCTTGATTCCATGGTGAAAGCTAAATTGGGCTAATCCTGTGAGCATGCAAAAGTTATTTTATTTAAATATAATAACCCTCTTGATGTTTTAAAGGGTTTAAACTAAAATTAGTTATTTTCCTCCTTTTTTCAGTTAAAGTTGATATCTTCATTCTTTAGTATATGCACAAGTCCTCTGCTTGTTCCTCTGTTCTCCCACCTTCCTTCCTTCCTTCCTTCCTTCCTTCCTTCCTTCCTTCCTTCCTTCCTTCCTTCCTTCCTTCCTTCCTTCCTTCCTTCCTTCCTTCCTTCCTTCCTTCCTTCCTTCCTTCCTTCCTTCCTTCCTTCCTTCCTTCCTTCCTTCCTTCCTTCCTTCCTTCCTTCCTTCCTTCCTTCCTTCCTTCCTTCCTTCCTTCCTTCCTTCCTTCCTTCCCTCCTTCCTTCCTTCCCTCCTTCCTTCCTTCCCTCCTTCCTTCCTTCCCTCCTTCCTTCCTTCCCTCCTTCCTTCCTTCCCTCCTTCCTTCCTTCCTTCCTTCCTTCCTTCCTTCCTTCCTTCCTTCCTTCCTTCCTTCCTTCCTTCCTTCCTTCCTTCCTTCCTTCCTTCCTTCCTTCCTTTCTTGCTTCCTTCCTTCCCTCCTTCCCCCCTTCCTCCCTTCCTTCCCTCCTTCCCCCCTTCCTCCCTTCCTTCCCATTAAATAAAGGAAATCTGACTTTATAAAATTTTACAAGCTGCAAATTCCTGGGCATCCAACAAGGATCCCAGATGTGTAACACAAGCACCCAATGAAGACTAAATCCTGCATTCATTTATCTATCCACTGACCTATATTCTTGTCTGAGACCCACAGATATTCTCACAATGAAGAAAGTAGACCCAGTCTTACAGGCAGAAGCTGTGCATTAAGACTCATGTACTCTACCCTCTCTGCTGCTGTGTGTTTATGGGAACACACTGACAGATAATATACCAAGCAATTTGCTTCACTGGAACTAGTGTCACAAAGAGGAAGTAAGAGAATTTGCTGGTTCTCCTACAGTAGTCAAGCCATGCCTAGAGAGAATGTAGGTCTGAGACAATACATACTGCTGACAACGTTTGTGGGAAGAAGAAACCACCATTCTTGAAATTCAGAGCCTCAGCTGAAAGCACCAGTGCTCTGTCTGCTCTAAGAGGCAAGCATGCTTCTGTACAACATGTACTGAATGAATTTTTTTAATAGCTATGGTAAATTGAAATATTCAGCTAAATCACCACTTCAGTTCTATCCTTGGCCAAGTCAACTTCTACTGAGATTACTGGATTATGTCATTACATTCTTTCATTACATTATGTACATGTGTATGTGGATTACGAGTATGTGCTGTGGCTACTTTCCTTATTGCAGTTTCCAAACTTCATGCTGCTACTGCTGCTGATGAAGATGATGGTGATGATTCTATTATTCTTCATATTATTCCTTCCAGAAGTAAATAGTCTCTATATATCTGAAAGCACTGCATGCACATTAAAGAAAACTAGCCATGGTACATATATTTCTTTCTCTATACACACAAAATAATCTGTGCAAAGTCTTTCTCTTCTGAAAGACTCTCCTCTCTTCTGGGACACAATTCATTCTGTATATACTGCAGTCATGTCCCTGCAACAAAGAGAAGGGAAAAACTTTCAAGAGCTCTGCTCAGTGCCTCCTTGCACCTTTGGGATCCTTCAAAGCTCCACCTCCTGTTAATGCCACTGCTAGAAAGGGGAGGCTGGTGGTCATTGTATGACAAAGTTCTGCAGTGCAGGTGAGTTGGGAAAAATCTCCTTCCTAACTGCATGTTATTTAGACCAGTGCACTTGATTTGAAAATAATCACACAGTAGTTTGCCTAGCAAACGACCACTGGAATAGCTAATACCAAGAAACTTCATTTTTAAACCTAGAGAGGAATTCTACCTTTAACAACTTAAATAATATTCCCAGGAAGGCAAACTAACTTTGAAGTGAATGATCAGCCATCAATTCAATGAAATACTGAAAATTATCTTGAGGCAAAGTAGAGCGTGACCAGTTTTCCACAAAGGGAGCAAAACGTTCACCTTTAGGCAACAAATCTGGAGTAATCAAAATAGGGTAGCAATGCTTCCCATGAAACCAAGATGAATGCTGGATGTGAACCGTAGGACTTATATCAGCCTAAGTTTCTAGTTTGAAACTAGGACACTGTTTAGGATAATAATGATTTCCAATGTAATAACTGCTGTGGATTTTAATGAACAATATTAAACTATAGCAAATTTTTTTTGACTTTTGAATGCTACTGGTCTGTTGGCCTGAATTGATAGAATTTTGCCTATGTTGCAAGAACAACAAGAACAGCTCCCTCGAAGGGAAAATGTTTGAGCAGAATGCAACCGGTTCCTTAATTAAAAATAAATAAATTTTAAAAATCCAAAGTTATATATTGTAAGTAATTTATTTACTCAAATTATGCTATACTATCTTATACTATCTTACTATCTTAAATTATACTATCTTACTATCTTATACTATCACATTTTCATTTATCCTTCCATTATAACTTAGAAAAAGATTAAAACTATTAACTTTACAAAGACTGAAATATGAAGGTACCAAGTATACATAGAGCAGATTCAGCATGTGAATGAAGGGTATGTGCCAATTGTCCATCACTAGAACTGCAGAACAATGAGGAGTGGCAGAGTTTATCCACGTTACTATAAGAGTTCAATTTCAGAAAAAAGGCCTTGTCATTAAAATGAGGAGTCACACTGTGTGCCACAAGTATTACTTTGTTAATCAGCAAGGCCACAGAGACTGAAGCATCCTTCTTGTTATTTTAATAAATCAAATTTACTTAATAGCACGCAAACTAACTTTCCAAACTTCACTGCATTTTTATTTCTCATTTTTTTTATTTGGAAGCCAAGAGAAGACCTTATTTAAACTTGTCATTAACTATTCATTTTACTCTGAACCCTTTTTCTGATCTTTGCTTCCCAATGTTCCATTTTTTATTTCCTGGTCTAGGCTTCTCTTCTTTCTTTGTAAGCTGAAAGTCTTCTAGTCAGTAGGTACAGAAGTTTCTGCAAAATGTTCACCAGAGAGGTTTATTGGAAGAGATGCATGTGGAATTGGGAGAAAACTATTGTGGCAGTGCTGGTGCCAACTGGGAATGTGCAAGTTTCAGTTTCAAGACATAGCTCCAGATTCTGAACTGGCTGGAAATTATATCTCAGTTCAAGGTCAGGCAGAAACACAGGCAGCATTACAAAACCCCATCCTGCCTAATTTATATAAAGGGGATTATTCAGCCTGGGAAAGAGAAGACTTCAGAAGACCTAATTGCAGTCTTCCAATACCTGAAGGGAGCCTACAAGAAAAATGGAGATTCTTTTCAAGGACATGTAATGACAGAACAAGTGGGAATGGATTCAAAATGAAAGAGAGGTCTATTAGATTAAATATTAGGAAAAATTCTTTACTGTGAAGGTAGTGAGGTGCAGAAACAGGTTGCCCAGTGAAGTTATGGGTGCCTTGTCTCTGGGAGAGTTCAAGATCGGGTTGGATGGAGACCTGATCAGCCTGGTCTGGTGCAAGGTGTCCCTGCACATGGCAATGGGGTTGGAACAAGATGATCTTTAATATCTCTTGGAGTAAGCCATTCTGTGATTCTATGACTCTATGATTCAAAATCAGATGGAAAAGTCATGTGAGCTAGGTCTTTCCATATCTCAGGCCTTCCTCCCTGAACCTCAGAGATAGACTTTGTGGAGGGTCAAGCTATCTTCTTATTAGAACTACAAAGAAAAGAAAGATGGGTTGTGATTACTTCAATTACACTGCCTACAATTAGTACTTCATCAGCCAGTCTGTCTTCAGAGCTGGTATCCTATCCTAACATGACTTTATCTTCAGCCAGGTATGGAGCAAGTTTTGACTTTGGAAAATCCAAAAACTCTACAAAATGGTAGAAGAAAGAGCTTAATGTACTTATAGGTGGTTATGACTCCAAAATGAGCAATTTTGTCCATTGAGACAAAAATGACAAGGGTGAAAACAGAATTTTGCAGTTCTTTTGAAGAAAAATGTAGGACAAATGAGTCATGAAAGTATCATTAAAAATGCCTTTATCTTCTTCAGCATCATTATAAGTAATGAAGAAATGCTGAGTACTTATTGCAGGCTTATTCTAACTCCTCCAAAATAGGTCAGTCAACAAAGTTTTCATTGGTGGTAACATTTTTTGCTCCACAGTAATCGAAAACAAATGCTTCCAAGACAAAAGGAACAACAAAATTATCAAGGTCATGCTGTCACTTAAGGGTTAATCTTAGATTCCTCTATGCTGCTTTGGCATTTAGGTATTCCACAGTGACACCTGAATATTTTGCTTGGATGGGAGCATGTGAACAGCAGAGAAAGATATTGACACCTTATATCAAGTAAGAGTTTTTGGAGTGGTAACAGGCACTGCTACATTAATACATTTCTGCTTAAGCTGCATGTTTAACCTCTCAAAAAATGCATACAGGGCTTTCAGAGGTGTCATTTTTACATGCATTGCCATAGCAGCAATGGGACTAGATGTCTAGTGTCAAGCAAGGATCTTAGGCAATAGATCAAAAAAGCTTTCAGTGTCCCAAAGATCTCTGGTTTTGAGTTCATAATTGCCTTTGGCATTATCAGGATGTGTGCGCTCGTATGTGTGTGTGCACATGAACTAGGGCAATGTAGCCCAGATTTGGCTTTCAGCTCTTACACTTGAAAAGAACATTTTTCAGAAATACATTCATACCAGGATGCCAAATAATTGCTAAAGTTTCCTATTATCATAGACAAATTACTGCATCAGTACACAGTGGGGAAGAAACCTCAAGACATTGAGTAACCCTAATGTTTGTGCCTGTAGAAATAATGTTCAATTATAAGTATACACCTGTATTAGCATCCATAATAAAAATCAAATATTGTTAGATTGTAATGTGAAAAATGAAGACCAGATCCCAAGTTGTCTCAAGGCAAAATAATTTTAAAGTGAAGTTAGACCAAGATGTCTTCTTGACCTGGCAGAACCACAAGATATTATGTTGGGTTTATTGCCATGTGTAATATCAAGAATATAACACCAAGAAACATATTTTTACTTGAGCCTATCAATATTTTATATCACCATAAAATAATTTACATTTTTCTCTTTGTTCCTCCTTGGATGCTGAACTTTCATTTTCTTTGATGCAAGCATTTTCAAAATAGTTTTATAAAATGACAGTTTTGTTAAATGAACTTTAAAAGCCTGCTTTTGAAAGTTGATAACTCTATTTTCAGCACAAAAAGTTAATACATCCTCTGATTTTGGCATTTATTATTGAATCTGGAAAATAACTGGATTTGTTAAAAATTCTAACTTCTTTATATTGATAGCTTTTTCCCAGAATCATTGGCATACATATGTTGTATACTGGAACTTTTCATGAAGAACTGAAATTAAATAAGCAAAAGACCCAATTTCTTAAGACTTAAACTAATTTTGTACCAGAGTAATTTGAAACCTATCAATCAGTATTTCTTGTGCCCTAAACAATTCTTAATGTGCCATTGACAGTTGAAACTGACAGCTTCAAAGACAGTTACTTCTGATTCAACTGCAGTCATTTCACTCTCTGTATCCTGTATTTTCTGTTAAATGTCTGGGACACTTTGAATGTACTCAGGAGATGAATCAAGTTTCATGAATACAATTGACCTCTAGAATAAATTCAAAGAATAGAAGGCTTGAAAAAAAGAAATTTCTACTATTTTAGCATTTGTTGGCATGATCAATATTTTTATTTGTATACTTACATTTTTATATATTATGTAAGTTATCCTACCAAATACAGCTACACTGTCTTCCCAGTCATAACTACTGTATATAAAGCTCTCCTCCCACTAAGCCATGTGAAGCTGTAGCATGTTATTGATCTTTGAGTTATTATGAGCACCAGAATTGCTCTCAGGATGTTCAGGTCTATTAACTTTAGCCATAATGACATTTTCATTTTGAACATGAAGTATCATTTCATGCATTCTTTGAAATATGTAACCGCTGAAAACAAAAGGATTTTAGTTTGGCTGTTGTAAGGTATAACTAATATTGTAAAATCCTTAAAAAAATGCAGTTTCACCCAAGCACATAATGGGAATAAAAATGTATAATATCATAAGTGGACTTTGATCCATGATTACCAGTCCAATTTCTGCTTTATCAGTAGAAAAGTTACAAACATAATCTCTATTTGAATTAATGTATTAATAATAGAGAAAATCAATATACCAATACAGTGCAGTATGGCATGGGCCACTACACACTATTCTTAAGGAGTCTTGCTATTTTCCATATATAGGTATTCTTTGGTGTTTGAACAATAGAAGATAAAGCAAAAACAATAATAAATTACCGTAGCTGCTGATGTGAAAGTAGATGAAGGATCAGAGTGAAAAATAAATATCTCTTGTAGGAATCTTTCCCTGAGAAGGTTTATTGCTGAGCTATGCAATGCTTTTTGAAT
Source organism: Cinclus cinclus (assembly GCF_963662255.1). Lineage (NCBI taxonomy): Eukaryota > Metazoa > Chordata > Aves > Passeriformes > Cinclidae > Cinclus > Cinclus cinclus. Next base: position 85,564,216 of record NC_085047.1, read on the forward strand.
GGAATACTTTTTCACATTCCACAGAGCATCAAATACTGCAGCACATCTGAGGATACACAACATTCATGACTCTCCCTTTTACTTCACTCTTAAAAAGCACTAAGAACCCCCAGTTTCCTGACATCTGTCAATGCCAGTCCCTTCTCATTTATTTTGAGGATTGAAATTGTTACTTGCAGGAGCTGTTGCTTGTGGGAGGAGGCCCGTTTGTGTTGCAGTTTGTTACACAGTCCCACAAGACTGGATTTGGTGGGTTTGTAATTCCCAAACAAATTGAAATAGTTTTTAATTAGGCATCAAAACCCCCCGTGTTAACCATTATAAAATAAAATGCTTTCTTTTTTTTTTTGTTCTCAGAATTTATTTTTACACATTAAATAAAGAAAAAACCCCAAACAAAAATCCTGTTTTGCTTGACATGATACTCTTTTTCTTTCAGAAAAATGCTCATTAGATTCTCCTTATCCACAATCACTGTGACTGTATTATATTACTATGACATCTTTTATATAATCATGGAATGGAGTAGCCTGTTTCTTTCTATCTATATGGACATCTATTCCACCTCAACTGTCCCTAACATATGCTCTTGTGGATAGCTTTAAATAGTAACTCACCACTGGAAGCCCTTCCCTGTTCATCATGCCATGTCCTGAAAGAGACTATGGTGATTATTTCGCTGCATTTTCTGAATGGTGCAAACCCCAAAGTTACTGACAAAGTAGAATATCTTTTAGAAAGGCATTCTATCTTTATGTTAAGAAATTCTATCAGTAGAGTTTCATTACAAGCCTTGAAGTTCTTTCAATGCCTAGTTATTCTCACTGGGAAAACCAGGCAAGTGGTTTAACTGAGTTTTTTTAACTGAGACGTAGCCTACGGTCATCTAACATCAACTCAGACCTTGGGCCTTAGTATATCTTTGTTATATTGCTGAAGCATTTTTAGCCAGTTTTATTTTTCTCATGTAGACATTTAGAGATAGTAATCCACTACCCTTTATCCTTCAAGATAAACACTTATGGTCTCTTAGTAAGAGGAGTTATTTCCAGTCTCTGATAAACCTTCTGTCTCTTTCATGGACTCCACAACTTTTCAAAATAATTCTTGAAGTGCAGCCATCAGAATTCGATCTTAATTTAATAGCAGCTGCATTAATATAACATATGTAGATAATATAAACATCCTTCATATAGAAAATAGTCCGTCTCTGAGTGTGTATGCAAAACCTGTGCTTGGCACTTTGGCTATACCTTCAAACAAAGAGAGTATTTTGAAATAACCATTAATTCACAAGAACTATTGCACAGCCTTTAGGCCTGCAGCACCCAGAATGGCAGATGTCCAATTATGGAAGAGCAAAATCGTTAGGCTTCAATCCTAAGTACCTGCTTCCAACTTGAATACAAGTTCTGAAGTACAGAAATACATATTGTCACTTCCATCCAGGCTGCAGAGCTACCTGATTTGTAGCTACTATTTACCATTCCCTCAACCTTTGTGTCACTTATAAGCTTAACAAGCCTCAATGCTATCGTTGCTTCTCTGTCATTAAAAGAAGTATTAAGTACCATCAAGCCAAAAGATGTAGTATCTCAACAGAAAGTCCTGGTGAATAATGTTTTTTCTAGTTATGTCATCAATTTTTCCAAGTAGTCAAAATTTGGTTATCTGACATGTGACACTGATTTTGTTATCATTGTAGCTTTCTTAATCAAAATGTCATACTGAATCATGTGAGATGTCTTACAATTTTATGTTGTATCACCAGAAATGTACAAGCTCAGAAGATGACACTGAGCTAGTTTGACAGGAATTATTTTCTATGAATGAATGAATGAATGAATTTTTATTGGTGATAATTATATTACCCCCTACATTTGTATGAATCTATTCCAGGTTCAGCTGTTCCATAACTTCGCTCAAGACCAATGTCAAGATTAAAAAAAAATAAATACTTTGGTAATTTTATTTAGATTTCTGAAACTATTGGGGGGGGGCAGAGGGAAAGTGTTTTCTTTACCCTCAAGATTTATCAGTTCTTTAAACTATTACTATCAAGTTATCAAAGGATATGCTAAGCAAAGAAAGAATTAATGAAGATATTGTGCTTGGCAAGTGACTGGTAACATCAGAATAGAATAGAATAGAATAGAATAGAATAGAATAGAATAGAATAGAATAGAATAGAATAGAATAGAATAGTTTTGGTTGGAAAGGATCTACAACAATCATCTAATCCAATTCCCTGACCACTTCAGGACTGACCAGAGGTTAAAGCCTGTTATTAAGTCTATTTTGCAAATAACTGCTAAACATTGACAGTCTTGGGGTACCAGCCACTGCTTTAGGAAGTCTGTTCCAATGTTTTCTCACCCTCTCAGTAAATAAATGCTTGCTAATGTCCAATCTGAGCCTCCCCTGTCACAGCTTTAAATCATTCCCATGAGTTCTATCACTAAACACCAGGAAAAAGAGCTCAGCACATCCCTCTCTCCTTCCTCTCCTCAGGAAGCTGCTGAGGGCAATGAAATCACCCCTTTGTCTCCTTTTCTCCAAACTGGACAAGCCCACAGTCCCCATCTGCTCCTCACAGGACACACCTTCCTGCCCTGTCATCAGCTTTGTCACCCTTCTCTGTATGCATTCAAGGACTTTTCATATCCCTGTTACATTGCAATCTTTGTTTTCCACAACAAGTATTGATTACTTGCATTAAAGGAAAAGTGAGAGTTGATTTGTCTTTTATACTCTAACTTTCTAACTCACATCAAATTCCTTCATGCAGGAGACAATACCATTTTAGTTAAGAAGTAGTAAAGGTAAAGGTTGAGTTGAATGTTAGTATTTGCAAAAGGAGCTTTCTAGCATAGTCTTTCAGATTAAAGCTATCTGACAGTGGTATTTCCCACTTCACATTATAGGTAGATATTGTTTTTTTCCTACAATGGTATTTGGCAATCTGTAACAGATGCAAGCTTGCATTCTGTGTGCTGTTTTATCTGGTAGAATAAAGAAAAATATTGATCTTGCAGTATGCAGTCACTTACTTCCAAGACATTTGACAGCTGGAGAAAGATAATGCTTCTTCTGACTGTTATTTTAGCTCCTTCTTTGCCTGCTCAAGGCTTTCTAACTGATTTACTATCATTCCATCTTGCATTCCAAGCAATAACTCTTTTGTCTTCAAGTCTCCTTGATACCACCTTTTCAAATATATATTCATAATCAGGCCATGAGTATTGCCTTTATTAATTTCCTCAGCTTGCAATGCTGGTATAACACAATGGGGTTTTTCTCCTTCACATTCCCAAGTGCCTTTGTTCCTATGTGCTATTAATAAATTAATTTTGTGATCTAAAAAATGCTCACATTTTTCTCATTTCTACTGGCCATTTTTCTTTCTTATACTATCCTACTGGATTGTCTAGTCATTCTGCCTGGTACTTCTGAGTTTCTTTGTGAGGAATGAAAAAGTCAGTCTAAATCTCATCCAAATCCAGCTACGTCTCATCTGTTCATCTCTATTTATGAATAATATTTTTTGTTTCTGAACTCTGTGATCAAATTTTTACTTGCTTTCATCAGTTTTCACTTATTTTAGTTCAACTGGAAATAAACTTGGCTTTAACCCAGCAGTAATGTTAACTTAAAATTTTTAAAGTCACAAATCAGCCCAAATCTCTTGATATCCCTCCCCTTGCTGTCTCCAGGGAATTGCTGTGTATATTAATTAATTCTCTCTATCCAGTATTCTGCAGTGGGAAATATTTAACTTACAGAAAAATAACATGCACTGATTTTTAAGGGGGTCCTGTCAAATTAAATACTGTCAGAAAAACCACCAATGTTTTCCCTGTGGCAAAAGAAGAAATAGAGCTGTTTTCCCTAAGTACCATTCAGTAGCACCTTTAAATAGGTTTCTTCACACTTGGGCAAGAGCCCACATCTTTTTGCATCATGTTTGCATGACCTGAAAAAGGACGAGTGACCACAAAGAACTGCAGAGAGGAGAAAGGAGTCCTGAAAAGGACTTTTAAAGAAAGGCATGAACATGGGAAATGGTTCAGTAACACAAATGTGATGCTTCATTCACAATTCACAGTTGTAGAATAAAGCAACTGTAGTGAAGGATACCCATTGATGCCACAAGTTAATTAATATTTTGTCAAACAAAACCAAGATTTTGTGTAGCAAAAACTGCAGCAAAACCAGACCAAACTTTAGATTTCTTCTTAAACTCTGCTAACTTTCTGAAGAGCATATGGTAATGCCTTATATTCTTACTTCATAGATTCCAGTTTTCCTCAACTCAATTAATGCAATTACCTTAAATGTATAAGTTTTGGTAGGGAGTGCAGTGGTCTGATGTACACCAGTGGATAAATCACCACTAGATGGTTATTCACATGGGCCTGGTTGAAGAGGACTAAACATCAGGTAAATGCAGAGAACATAAGATTAACTCTGACACTGCAAAGTTGAAAAATTCAGAAACTTGAACCAACTGTTTTTAAGAGGAGAACAATTTAGGAATGGCTAAATATGACATTTATTTTTTAATTACTTAATGCCTGTGCTGCTGTGGTGGTTAAAGCTCCAGTCAGCAGACAGAAGCAAAGGAGAGAGTGCATGATTTAAAGATACTTTTTTTACTAAATCATGGAATCACAGAATGGTTTGGATTGGAAGTAACCTTAAAGACCATCTAGTTCTAGCCCTCCTGCCATGGGCAGGGACACCTTCCAGTAGAACAAACCCCCATTCAACATGTCTTCAACATCTCCAGGGATAGGACATCCACAGCTTCTCCAGACAACCTGATTCAGTGCTGACCATCTTCATAGTGAAGACTTTCTTCCATATGTCTAATCTAAAATCTAAAATCTAAAATCTAAAATCTAAAATCTAAAATCTAAAATCTAAAATCTAAAATCTAATCTAAATTTAAATCTAAATCTACCCTCTTTAAATTTAAAGCCACTCACCCTTCTCCCATCTCTACATGCCCTTGTAAAAAGTTCTCCAGCTCTCTTGTAGCTCCTTTAGGTACTGGAAGGTGCTGTAAGATCTCCCTTTTCTTCCCCCTGAACAGCCTCAGCTTTCTCAGACTGTTTTCATAGGAGAGATGCTCCAGTCCTCTCATCAGCCCCTCTGACCACATTGAAATCCTTCTTCTTCTCCTAGTGTAAGGGGTCTTCCCTCTTCAGTCTGCAGAGCCATGAAGTGGTTCTGCCAAAGGCACCTTAACCTGTGCCTGTTGGTGGTCTTTGCCCTAGCAAGCATCCATTCTTCTGCATTATTGACCCCCTCCCTCATACTTGTGCTGCAACGAGGTTTTGGCTGCTTGTGTGTGGGGCTTTTGACTGCTTGTCTGTCCACTGCAGACTGTCCTTGGAACCAGCTATCTTACTCCTTCTCAGGCTCCCTGATGTTACACAGACCTGCTGCCTGTCCCTGTCCCAGGAGAATGGTCCAGGCCCTACCCACAGACTGAGGTCCACACTCCTGCCTCTCCACTCAGCAGCTCTGTGTGGGTGGAGGCCTTAGCCAGCACCAGGATAGATGAAGCAGACCCTTTGGGACAGCCCCTGCCATGTCTCCTGGCCCCACTCACACCTCATCAGCCTCTATTCTCTGAGTTGCCAGCTCCTGGCCAGTCTCAGGGATCCCCTGGGATTTCCTTGGCTCAGGAAATCCCCTCTCTCTGCCAAGATCCCCTGCTGCACTGCAGAACATGCCTGCACCAGAGCTGCTCACCTCAGGGAGTCTGTGAAAGATCACATTTTCATGCATGTTTGGTTGAAAGCAGAAAGTCTTGCTCATCCATGTGAAAGGACCGAGTTAAAAATTTGAAGAGCTACACTAGTGGAATAGCTATGGAAAGGCTGGAGGCTGGCAGTTCATAATAGTTGTGTATCTCTGGTTGTACTGCTTGTTTTCAGCATGAACAGCCTTCCTTGCTGTGCCTTGCAGGCCTGGGACTTGTAACCATGCCCTGCCTTCATTACACAACTGGAAATGGACTCCAGCCCGGTGACCATTTTGTGTTGATGGCAGCTCAAATATTTGGTAGCACATTCAAATGCTCTTCACTCTATTGTGAATCAGTGAGGTACAGATTTCTAAGTCACCTACGCCATGTATTTACCAGGTAATTGGATGAGCGTGAGGGAGGCTTTAAGCACAGCATGTTCTGGCACCAGCCGGCACCGCTGCTAAAGGACTGCCTTGTTAACACTGAGAGGTTTCCAGCCTTAGTGGGAATGCTTTGGGACCACTGCTACAGTGCATCTGCAGCATGCACGTTCCCTGTGACTCTGTACTCCACAGATTGACCAACAGATACTTTTGAGTGTTTTCTCCTATAAACAGTGGTTTTAAATATGTGAACAGAATCCGTTAGTACTGGTAATCTAATGCAAAGAGTACAGGACTTAGATTCCGTATTTCACTCAAATTATGTCTTCTGAAGAAGAAAGTGTAGGAATGTTTCAATTTTAAGTGTTTGATGCGGTACCTGAGGGGCAGCCAAAAAATTTCATTTGCAGTGTTAATTTAAGCCTCTGATTTTATATATATTTTTTACAGCAAGCAGTCTCTGCCCTGAGCTTTGCTTCCACAGATGAACCTGAATGCAACATGGGGAGAAAATACCACACGCACAAAACATAACAGCATAGAAATAACTAGCTGGGCAAGATATGATTCAGACCTGTGAGAAGTAAACTCAGGAATTTAAAGGTTAGGGTCCCATTTAAATAAGCAATGAACCTTTAAAACCTGACCACACACACAACAGCCATCACATTTAACTACCTACTTCACCTAAGTGCTATCTGAGTCTACTTTGATAAAGAAGCATAAATAATCATATATCAGGTATTCTTCATATATCTCCCTGTCCTGGTTTGGACCAGAACAAAACCAGGTGTAGCAGCTGAGGGGATGCAGCTGTGGATGTGTCCAAGAGGTTATTCCTTACCAATTTAGGTAATTTTCTGGGGTGGGGGAGGACAGGGCAAGGAAAGGATGGGACAGGAAAAGGCAGGATAGGACAGGAGAGATCTGGACTCTCAGAGGAGATGGGTGTTCCTTTCTGGTTGGGAAAAATGTGCTGGAAGGAGCAGTGGGGTGGCACCATCTGCAGTTACGCTGCATCGTGTCAGACTTGGTGAGCATTTTGCACGTAAATCATTCTCTTTTGCATATTTCTGTTATTAATTTTGTTATTAATTTCTGTTTTTAATGTTGTTGCTGTTACTACTCCTTTTTCTTATCTTGGTGCTGTTCCCAGTAAATTATTTTTATTTTAACGCATAACCTCTACCTTTTGTATCTCCCACTGGACAGGGGATGGGAGTGAGCAGGATGGAGACGGAGTGTTTCTCCTGAGCCACGACACTCCTCAACAGCAGTACTGATTTAGAAACCACCAGATTGGAGAATGAAGTACATTATTTGTGCAAGTTGCTCACAGTTCTCAGTAAGACAATTTACATTCATGATGCTCCATATGCATGAACCTGAGGGGAAGAGTCAGCTCAAGGAGGAAGACTAGTCTTAAATTTCACCCTGGGAAGGGTGTAGTAACCAAGGGTTATGGCTGAATCTGTGTTGACAGCACCTGCTCACTGAACATTAGTTCTTGACATTTCAGTGGTTTGCAACATATGAAATATTTAGAAAGGGCATTAGATGAGCCCAGGGTAGAGGTTGGAACTGTATAAATAGATTCTGAATCAGGACCTGTAAACAAGGAGGAAAGTTCTGATGTACACTTGCTCCAGTAAAAAGTATTTTGAGGAAAACAAACAAAAAAGAAAAGGAGCAGGACCAAACAATTTGGCTTATCATTTTTTTTTATTCCCTTCTTTTTTTATTTTTAACTCTACTTGGGTAAAAGGTTACTGTGCTAAGCCCCTATATGGTTTAGGCCCCTGAAATTAGGTTTCTCTGGCACTGCCAATCAGTTATGGAAAACTTTGAGTCTTTGTACATAAATAAAATGTTAGTGAGTTGCTAATGACAGGTGTAATGTCCTTAAACTGTCATGAAATGAATAGGAGACACTTCTAAAACTGAAGAGCCTGGAAGAGCCTGAGAGAGCACTTGTGATGCAAGTAGGTTGCTTTTATATTAATATTTAAGTGTCTTTTTAGGACAAGGACCATAATATTTATACATATCAAACTGAAAATGGCAGTTCACCTATGAGAACTGTCTGAAGTTTTTATTATTTTTTTAATGTGTAGATGCATTTGGTCAACATTTCCCAAGATTTTAGGGATCCATGGGTCATCTGTGAAAGAATTGAATTTTTTCCAAAAATATGACTGCTTGGGAGAGCTCTTTATTTGCAGAAATTTCAGAAGTATTACCTTATAAAATGGAAAAAAAATATTCCCTTGGTTAGATTTCTTAATACATTTTTTTTAACCTGGTTTAATTTAAACTGTTATTTTAGGCAAGTTTAACATAAAGGAATTGCTTTGACTATTTTTGAAAAAGCACATTTAAATAACCACAATAAAGGAAAAAAAACCAAAAAACAAATGAAATCTATTCTTATTCTGAAAATGTTTCCAAAACAGTTCAATTATGAAACCTCTAAATACTTCTTTCTTCATTTTCTCCTTGAGTCACCTTCTATCTGGTTTATTTCAGTTGGAGCTACCTACCCTTAGGCAGTGAATATTATGTTTCATTATTTCTTTATTATGATTATTTTCCTACTTTGAGCAATGAGAGAGATGAAATTTTGCTCCAACTCAACCTATCAAACACTTTTTTTTAATCTCTATCACACTCCCTCTTTGCTTATGAATTACTTTGGAAATTATCACTTTGAAAGTTTTCCCTGCATTGAATTTTAATGTTAGAAAAAGAAATTTGTTCTTTAAAATAATCATTAAACACAGCTTTTTTATTAAGCCAATGGGACCAATGAATAATGTTGTCATTTCAATAGCAGATAGAGCAATTTAGACTCTTACAAGATAACATACATGTCTCCATCAGAATTGGCAAACATAATTAGTTCCCATGAGCACACAGAAATATATTCCTATTCTGGTAATATCTTTTATGATACTATCCATGAATTACTAATTTTAAATGGCTTTAATCAAGGCCTGGGCAATTTAATGTAGTAGACAATATCATAAAAACATTACTTATATAATTCCATAGATGCAAAAATATATAAATTTAAAATATAATTATTAGGACTGAAGCAATATATGAAGTTAGAAGTTCCAGATTATGAAATTATAACTTGGTTAATCTTGGTATATATATTGGTCCTTGCCCTCCCACCCTCTCAACCTTGAAAGTAATGAACTTCAGCAATAATTAACAATTTTAGCTCATGATTATATGTCTACTCCATCCTTGAATGGATTTCTACATAAACCCATAATAATCCAGATTTTTGGGAAACAAAAATGGTGAGATGGAGGCCAGGAGAGCTAGGATTATTCCTTACTACAGACAGCAAAACAATCCAGGAACTGGAGTTTACAATCTGCCCAACTCCTAATCTCTCTGCAAAATTTCTAATGTAGTAAAAGACTTGGGCAACTTTGAGCAAAACTGGCTATAATATAAATCTAAAACTAAATCTGACATGGTGTCTTTTCAGTTGTTGGCTAGACGTCTTTTCCCTTGGAAGTCTTTTCTTGAAGAAAACTATTATTCCCTTATCAGGTTCTGGTTTTGATTTGAAAGGGTAATCTTTACACAGGTTCATTTTAAAACCAGCAGATACAATGTTAAGAGCCAAACCCTTCTTTTTTTGTTCCCTGTGCTCTGTTCTTTCAGTGCTGAGTGGTATGTTTTTAATGCAGATTGCTGTGATTTTCCCTGCAGGAACCTATCAAGTCTCACAAAGCTTGATGCCCTGCCAGCAGGGAATATTACGTTTTCAGCAATTCCTTCCAGATAACAGTGAATGGCAAAAAACAGAATGGTCAAAGCTTTGTGGTTGTTGCATTTAGGAGGTTGTTTGTTCATTTAATTTCTTGATTTTCATCCAATATTTTGCTAGATTCAATGGCCTCTATTGAATCTCTCCACTTCCTGATTGAAAAAAAAGGTTACCCTGAATATTTTCTCTCCTTACTTTATATGCAGATCATCCTGCAGCCCGACTGATACCTGAGTTCAGTGACTAAGATAATTTAGCACATAATTTCAGAAACTGAGAAAAACAGGTATTTTGCCACGTATTCATAAATGCGTTGTTGACGGTGGCGTATTGGTGGGGTCTGAGAGTCTTGACTCCCTTCCAGGCTCTAAAAGCAGTGTAATCTTCACCAAACTTAATATATTCTGCCTCTCTCCAATGCCTTTCCTTGTTCACAGCTCCAACCTTCTAGCTGTTTGTGCAAATGGCTCCAACACTAACTCACCAGCTTCTCATCGTATTCCCAACCCACCCTTTCCTGTTGTTTCCCTTATCTGTGTCCCAGACTTCATAGCTTCATTTCCTATGACAGAAGTTTTCTTATCCACCCTTCCATAAACTCCTCTCTTTTCCATTCTCCTCCTTTCATGACCTGCTTGCCTCTCCCTGGATATTATTGTTCTTGTCCAACCAGTCCCAGGCCCCTGACCCGAGCTTCCAGTTTCTCATCACTTCCCAGCTCTGTCTTATCTTGGAGATTTTTAAGTTTGTTTAATGTTTTTATTAATGAACCATGATCAAGAATGAAGTAAAATCACCAAATGAGGCATGCATTTAGGTTAATTTAATCTGGAGAACATGACCTGGAAAAGAAAATTTCTTTCCCTCAGGACTTACAGGATTTTTACATTTATCCTTCAGCGTAATCTCCTGACCAGAGGGAGCCTGGACTGGGCTTACAAACTCTTCAAACATGGAATAAAGTATTTTGCCTGGAAAGATGCTGGTCTGGATTTATTAATCCTGAGGAGCAAGCTCTTCCTTGCATATCTTGATTCACATGGTGGCATCACACAGCTGGAACAAGGACACTTTAAACTTAGCCAGCCCTCTTCCTCAGAATTATTTATTTTAATTAATGTAAAGCTATTTCCACAATTCAGTATTATTTCAAATCTTTCTTGGTTTACTTATGGACTAAAAGCTTTTGCAAACATAATTTCTTCCATTGGTCCTGGCCTCAGAACAAGAAGCAATGGAGCATTAAACAGAGTTCTTAAATGACCAAATCTGCTTAAAATTTAGCTACTTAAATGGATGGGCAGGAGACTGGACTGTAGTTTTACAAATGGTGGGAAGGCCTGTTTATGATTTATATTGTTGGATTATACAGATAAAGAAAAAAGAAGTAGAGGACTATGTATCTTCTTGACACTTACCATTAAGTCAATATTTCATGGAAATATTTCCAGGTGCTTAAGCATTTGTACTATGAGATTATATCAAGTATTTATGATGTTTGGGTGGTTGAACATGTTTGATTAATAAAGCTGCCGATTTTTATTACTAATGCTGGAAATCATCAGAGATCCTGTTATACTAATGACTGAGGCTGCATTTACGTGGAATTGCAGAGGGGGAAAACTGTGTTTTACCATAAAGAAAAACAGTATATGCATAATTACACAGATACTATGATAAAGAGGATTTTCTGTCTTTCCCCCCCCCTCTTTTCTTTAGGTTTATTTATTTAGGACTAAATGCAAATCTCAAAGTTCTTATATTGCAGTTGAACAACTAAACCTTTCCTCTCCCTTTTTTGCCTTCATTCTCCAGTTTTTCAGATAATTTCATGTTCCTTTTTTGTAGTAAAAAAATAGCATAAATACACCTGTAGTAGGAAGTCAGTACTCTTAAATTCTGTATAATTTAGGATGTTCTCTTCCCTTTTTATTAATTCATGTAAACTTTGGTAAAATAATTTTAAATATTACATAGTAGGTGGCTGTTATTTTTACATCCCACTTAAACTCATGGAAGCTACCAAACTAAAATCAAGGGAAGACCAAATACCCTATCTGTTCCTTTTTTGGTATCCTGATTCTGGTGGTCTACTATAACATACTCCTAACCCATAGATTACAAGGAGGTTCCTACAAGTATTGTGAACATAAAAGGCAATCCTAAGTAGTTTGCCAAACTGAATTTGATAGTATAGGGTTAAAATGTCTCTAAAATCATGGAAATTATATAGATTCAGAGGATGGTAAGAAAGGTTGGGTCTGGTAGGCCTGAGAATGGGAACTACGCCCTGGAAATGAATTAGATCAAGTGAAACTGCACCTGTGTAATCATCATATGATAAATGATGTGATTGGTTAGTAGTTGAATATTGAATATAGTTATTGTTTAATTGTAATAAGAATCATGAGAAAGGTGGTCATCTGTGTAATCATCATATGATAAATGATGTGATTGTTTGGTAGTTGAATATTGAATATAGTTATTGTTTAATTGTAATAAGAATCATGAGAAAGGTGGTCATCTGTGTAATCATCATATGATAAATGATATGATTGTTTGGTAGTTGAATATAGTTATCGTTTAATTGTAATAAGAATCACGAGAAAAATGTTTGGGGGACCTGATGAAAATTATGAGAATTCATGCTTGGATAAAATCAATGTATATAATAGAACAATATGGGTTTAATAATTAATATATAGTTATATAACGAAAAGGGTATAAAAACATGTTCATCTCGAATCCATGTTGGAGTCAGATTTGGGTTTGTACCCCAGCTCCCAGAGCTCTTCAATAAAAGCACCTGCATATAATCATCCTGTGATTATGTATTTCCATGCTAACAAATTGACAGCATGGAAAGTTAGTAGTATCAGAAGAAAAAAAAAAAAGCAAAAAACAAAAAAGCCAGCCAGCCAAAAATGAAAAGGAGAACAGAAAACCTATAAAAGTTCAGATTTTCCTTTTTTTTTTTTTTGATAGGATGTGATTAAATATCCAGTGTTATTGAGGTCTCATAATATGAAATGGTGGGGAAAAGGGAAGGCAAGGGGGAAAAAATAAAGGACTCTGAGGGAAGCAAATCAAGTTAAAATATTGCTACTTTTATTTATTGTCAAACTGCAATTAATTTGAGTCAGTTCTGATTTGGCAATAAACCCATTATCACAGTCCCCAGCGACCAGTAGTGTAAATAAGACAAAGAGGAAGCTGTTCATGATCCATAATACTACTCTGAACTTTAACTCCCCAACAGGATGTCTTCAGATTGCTTTCAGGAGGAAACCTGGTACAAAAAAGGATCACTAAAGCTAGAGCCAGTTTCCAGCTTTGTTGAATACTTGTGTTTATGGGCAAGTAATTTCACCTTTGCTTCTCACTTTGTTGAACATTGCATCACCCTGTGCAAAATTTACTTTGTTCTGCTTTTGTCTCCCTTCTCCTTTTACAGCAGAAACTCTCTCTAAGGTAGAGGGAATCAGGCTTACTGAATTTCTTTGTCCATGCCCATAAATCCTTTAGAGTTAATACAATCCTGTAATTTTAAGTTTCCTCTAGTGAAAAAGCCACTGAGCTATTTTTCTTACCATAAAAAAATCTCAGTGAATCTAAAAAGGGCCCAAGACATTCTGTGTGCTGTGGTTTGATAAATCATTACATTAACAGCTTTTTTTCACTGTGGAATCAACCCAAGCTGGAGGCATAAAAGCAGAACAGAGACAGCCTTGAGACTGTGACTTCAAAACAGTCTGATAGACTGCTGAGCCACTACCAGGTGAAGCTGCCACTGCCAGAGTGACACACACCCTTTATTTCCTGCACTGCATGTACATGCCATGCAACCATAAGCAACATCATTCATTCCTGCAGTTGAAGTGCTTCAGGTTTCTGTGTGGCTCATGTATGACCCAAGAAAGCATGATGGTTCAATGCACCATGGATGTTGCACAGGGCAGGGAATTCTGTGGAGGTGGGAATCAGTCTAGACAGAAAGGAAGTTATATGGTGCAATATATGGAAAGAAAATCACCAGAGCAAGAGGAAATTCAGGCAGGAAAAAGCAACATTTGCAAAGATCCACGCTAATCTTAACCTTTGTTTGTTGTAGGAGATAGACAAGGGGAATATATTACCAAGTATGGAAAGAGAACTGTGTTCCTGAGTTTGGAGCTGGACTACCACCACTCTGCTGACTGCAGAGTGGGAGCAGACTATGTCTGGAGAGACAACAGCCACATATGTGATTAAAGAAGTGACTTTTGTTAGTCCTGTGCTTCTTGGTTGGCATTTTCATGTGGATGGACATAAAGGACAATGGACATAAAAGGGAAGACAGTCTGTTGAACCTGTTGCTCCTGAAATGTTGAACTAAGTCAATTTTTGATTGAACTAAGATTAATTTTTTACTTGATTCCTGGGAACTTACCCAATCTCTCCAATTGTCCTTGATTTCACAAATATCTGTTAATAATCCATTAGTGATTCCATTTTGCTCCTTAGAATAATAGAATTAGATTTTTATAAACAGAAAGCTTAGATATTTATTGCGTTATTTCTGTTGCCTTACAAAACTATCTTTGCATCCTCATACAACTCCTCATTCCGAACACTAATGTTAGCAATCCTTCAATAATAGTTTACCAATGATCTTTATTTGAGACCCTTCTCAGAGCCCTAGTTCTGCATTGATCCAGCTCCCTGGATCTACATGTGTGACTGTGTAGAAAAGCTCAAATACAGCCATAATGATGTGTTGCCAATGAGGGATATTGAATACTCTAGAGCTCTGTCAAAACCACTGCTCGTGTCCTGGTCCCTTTTGAAGGGTGGAAGGAGAGATTTGAGTCAGGAGAATGTGCATGGCTCTAATGCAGCATGACCCTTGCAGATGATGGTGTCATGCCTCTGGGTAGGGAAAGAATGGCAATGTCTGTGCTGACGAGAAAGCACAATAGCCAAGAATAAGGCAGCAGGGCTGTGGCAAAAGGTCAAGAAAGATCTTATTCAAGTATGTGTTCAAAGGATAAGGGATTGGGAAGAACAGTAGTGCTAAGGCAAAATGGTCTTTGGGACAAAGAAGTGGGAAGGAAAAATAGAAACAAGCAAAGATGCCTGACAGCTAGGTGTGGAAAGGCAAGATGGATTTGCCACGTTTGAGTCAAATTGGCATAAAACTGCTGAAAACGGAGATTTTTTAAATTTTTGACATTCAAACCAGCACAGTCAGATTATGAGTGATTGCTTCTATTCACAGTATGTCTTGGGTGGTTTTGATCTACTATCAAGAGGCATAAACTGTATTTTTGTTGAGGCCCATCTCCTAATTAAAAGTTTAAAATAGTATTTAAGAAATGTGATGGACTAAAGAACAATCAATCCCCTATTTGATTAATATAATATTCTAAGAGTGTCCTTGAGCACTGTCAAATGGATTTGCTGTTATTTACTTGATATCTGTTGAATACTTTCAATAAATAATTTGTCAAAACAATTACAATTGTTTTCAGCAATTCATCCTTAAGGTTTCAAAGTTATGCTTGCAGAATTCTTCAAGAAACTGTTACTTCCACAACATGCAACACTTGAAATCAGATTTTTTTTCTTGTCAATTTGTTAAAAATTTGGGAAGAAGTGGAGAAAAATGGGCATTTATATATGAACTGAGGAACTGCAAAAATAAGTTCACAAATTACCTTATAATGCAATGCCTAATATGGTATTAGTGGGACTGAAACTGTTTCAGGATGCTATCACTGGTTCAGTCCCAGATACAGCTACAAGAGTAAATTGTTTTCCTCCAAACAACTGTGATTAGATGTGATCAGTGCTCATGTTTTATAAATTATTTTGAACATGGGGTAAGAAAAGGGCACGTTGGCAGTTCAATATCAGAGGCAGTTGAAAGCTTCCAGAATCAGAAGACATAACAAATGTATTGTTTGCTATAATTCTTGGACTTCTCTGGAGTTCCCCTGTCCTAAGAAGATTTATTTGCCATAAAAATGACGGATTTTGAAAAAAAAATAAATTAATACATTTACAGTGCAGTTTTATTTTAAGATTGTGACAATGGAAAAACTTTGTATTATGTCTTAAGGCATCATCCCTTCCCAGATGATAGGGCATTTATTAGCATCCTGCAATACTGTCCTCTGCACATCTCACCATGGATCTTATTTTTAAACACATGAAGTTAGAGAATGGGATTAAGCACCATTTGCAATGGAATTTGGCATGAAATGAATTCTGAGGCTAAACCTGAGTTAAAAGGGCTTTTGTTATCTCAGATGACATGGCTAAACCTAAAATGTCAACACCTGCAAGTATAGATAGTGTAGAATGTCAAGACCAAAACACTTTCCAGCTTCTTTATTTGCTGTTAGAGGATGCTAAAGTTCAGCTCTGCACTCTGGCTTGTTCTGCCTGATGGTGATGGAGGGAGCTTTCACCAACCCATTATTGACAGCACTCTTCAAGGATGCACTTCATTGCAAATGGAATGATCACATCACATGATACAGTTTCCCTGCCTCAGTGTTTCTGGTGACTTCAAGCAGTAAAAACAGTCCAAGTTTGCTCCTTAAAAGTTTTTGATGATGTCTGTCCCATGAGAAGACACATTCTGGAGATGTGTCTCACACAGCTTGAATTATAGAAAACATCGATTAATTCCATGAGTGCTAGCCAATGGTGACCTGAAGTTCAGAGTTTGCTGAGAGGATCCTTGCAGGCACTGTGGAAATCAATACAAGAACTTGCTCTTTTCCAGACATGATGCTCAAGATGTGTCCTTAGATATAATTCTATCTTTTTAAATAAGAGAAAGCTGCAACGAGATTTTTTCACATTTGAAAATATTTTGTTCTCTCTTTATCTATTGTGTTAACACTGGCAACATTTGCCACATTTTCTTCCTTTTGAAGGAAGCATTTAGAAAAGCAAACAGACATGTTCTCTCTCAGTGGAGGAACAGAAGAATAAGGATGAAATACAGACTTTGGAATGGGAGTGTGTAAATTAGTATTACTAAAAAAGATATTTAAATCTATGTTTTATATTAATAGACACATATATGTAACAGTTTGGGTTTCTTTTTTTTTTTTTTTGGAATGCATCCTTATTTAAAAAAATTAACTAGACAGAGGAAAATTCAAATCAAAGCATACCAAGACGTACTAAAACTATGATCTGCATGTTTTGCTTCATCTTTGCTTAAGGATTTGCGTTATTTTGTCAACTACAGTAGGAAGGTGCATGAGAATTTAAATTCCTTTAGCCTTTGAGATCTTTATGTGCTTCATAGCAATTTGCATGCAGTGAACAATGAATTAGGTGCACATTCTTTTTTTCTCTTCCAACTGGTTTGCAATTCAATGATACTTGTACTTCATTACTCTATGACAATTTCTGTTATGAATCAATATTACTGAAGGAATAATTTGGCAGTCTGTTTATAGCATGCAAGGGACATGCCTGAAGTTATGGCTATGAAGAGCAGAAATAGCTTCAGATTTTTTTTCACTCTAACTGATCCTCCCTAAAAGAGTTATGCAATTAACTGTGATACTGACTTGAATTAGAATGTGGGTGGTGGCTATGTACTTCTCAGATTAAAATCTGTGTATTACACTTATCTAAAAATAAAGTCCTCCTTTGATACAACACCATGCCCTGTTTTGTTTGAGGGTGGGGAGGGGAAGCTGGAACAGGGTGTCCCAAGGTCCAAGACAGACTAGAAAGATTCGTACAACCTAAAGGGAACCTACTGCAGTTTCAGACACTTAAAACAACTAAAAGAGGAGTAGCAGTGGATTATTTCTGGTAAAGAAAAAAGGATGTGTTCTAAATGTCTTGCATTGGGGAGCAATACACAGTTGTTCAGAATGGCTAAATGTCATCTTTCAAACATCAGTCTTTAGGGGTCATGTCAGAATGAAAAATTTTAATTTTCCTCTTCACTGAGGATCAATAAAAGATGGTAATTTCTGAGAAAGACCAAAAGGTTTTGAAATAAAGCTTGACAAGGAAATACCCTGTTATCATACAGAGTTATCTTCTATAAGGATATTGCCCATTATTATAGTCCATCCTTGTTTTATAGAACAATGTCTGAAACACTAAACAGATTCACTTACAAGGCACATTCAAGAAGGCAGTGCATTCAGGAGCATTTATCTTTTCAGAAGCAGAAGGACATTGGCAGATCTTAGTACAAATTATTTGAGTGTTTTGAGATCCTTTTCCTAATGCCACCTTCTTGTACTCCTGGGATTATATATTTTCCTGCAACGGACCTCTGGCCCACACCTTCAGCTTGCCTTCAGCTGACTACAATTAACTTTTTCTGATATAATGAGAAAATTTTGGTGTCTTCTGTCAAAATTATTTTGTAAACTCTGCAATGCATTGTGACTGCTGCCAGGTGAGGGTTTTGGCACTACCAAATGGCCCCACACATGTGCCAAGGATTTCCCTCTGGTTTTCTATGGGATGCTGTGTCAATCCTTGTCATGGCAGGTTTACTTACATTTCTGGAATGTTCTTAGGTTGTCTTATATCACCACTTTAGCTGTATTTGCTGGAAGGTTTGGAAACTTTCTGAAGGTTTATTCTTGTACTGTGCCATTTCCTTAGCTATCTGACAGCATAGCTCATATGTGCCAGACTTTCTGGCAGATAAAGGTAAGATGAATATTGGCTTCACTAGACAGTGGATAAACCCAGCATCAGGCAACTAATCATAGAAGAGATTTTGGCTCTTGCCAGTGTAACTATGAAGCAGAAGGTGTTGACTGAAATGGAGCTGTTATTATGAGCAAGACCTGAATGTTGTGAATATTAGCTGCAGGAAAAGATCCTAGAGGAAAGAACTTCCACAGCCCCATGAAAGAAATCAGGAAATATGACCCTGATGTGGAGTAAAGGCTGAATTTAGAGATCTTTCTGGCAAGTAACTGTGCTGCAATTTTTGTTGGTTTATGGGAAATTGAAATCTAAAAAGACACTTAGCACCTTTTTGCAGCATGTAAATATCTCTTCCGTACTCTCTGTATCTTAAAATTTTCATTGTAGATTTAGAAGTGAATAAAATATAAAATATCATCTGCAATACTGTAAGTTTAAAATTAAGTACAATTTCTGCTTCTGAAAGACTTCTAGATAACATTTTGGTGACTGTGCAACCCTTGCCAAAGTCCAAACCTTCACATCCTCCATTAATATAAAGCTTTTGATTTAGACAAACATAAACCACCAATACAGTGGTGTGATGACAGAGAAGTAGGAATAAAAGTCAGAGGTACTGGAACAGCAAATATAGATGGTTATTCTCAGCTGAATAAATGCAAACAGGCTCACAGTTCTATGTAATAGTTCCACCCCCATCAGACAGATATTAATAACAGAAATTGTATCACCAATCTGCATTGCAGGCCAAGATAGGTTTCACAGTTTGAGTCAAAATATTCTGTCTACACTGTGCACCTAATTAGAAGTCAACTTATGGATCCAATTCTATTTTGTATTTTGTATATTAAAGACATTTGTAAAGCCATTCTGGCTGCAGTCATGCTGTCTTTTCCCTCTCTCCCTACTGCTTTAGCCACCATGACAGCCTGTTACTGCCTTTATAAACATAGTTCAGCTCAAGAGTTGTACTTGTAAAGGTCTGGGTATCACACAAATGGCAGTGTGGCTTCTTATTTGGCAATGCCTGGCCACAAAACTATCCTCACAGATCAAACTTTGCCATGACTGTGGAGGGCAGCAAGTGAGGGAGGTGGAAATCTCAGAACAAATTCCTAAAAGCTATCAGCTTACCTCAGTGTTATCTAGGCTGGGCAGAGAAAATACAGATGAGAAGTGATTGCTATCAGGAAGGTCTCTGTTGTTATGCAGAAGCCACAACTCTGTTCTTCAGAAGTAAGGAATCAAAATCTTTTTCCCAGCAAAATAAGGGAACAGTTCCAGTCTTTTGTTTTTTACCTTGTGATCTTTGGTAAAAGCACAAGGACATTTGAGACCAAAGTCCCTATGTCTCAAGTGAGTGACCTGGCTAACCTTTGTGCTAAATTCTGTTGGGGGTCTACTTAGTTCTTCATACTGCTATCAAATATCCAATCACTCTTTCAAGCTCAGAGGGGAGCTCAGGCTAAAATCCCAAGGTATGGCTTATTGTTACTGGAGAACAGAGTCAACCTTGTTGTCTACCTGTCCTGGTGGACTATCCTGGAATAGAAATTTATGTAGCTCCAGCAGAAGGGAGCAGGAGATCAGGACTCCATGTACAGAGAGGAGCAACAAATCTAGCATTGTCACTCGATGAGTGAATAATGACACTAATTAAGGAACCTTAAAGCTTAAAGTCAGACACATACAAAACATTCCAAAAGATGGAACTATCAGATAAAAACAGCAGCTGAAGGAAAATGCAATGGAAAAAAAGACTGTTTATTTCCATAGACTATGGAAGTCTTTTAAAAAGGACAACTTGAGGTCCTTTAACAAAGACAATTGGATATCTTTTTAGGGGAAAATTGCTTCCTACTGAAATTTTCCCTTCAGAAAAAAAGCAGATGAAAACTTGCACACAAGTCTTCTACTGTCTATTTTTTGTTCTACTTTTGCCTAAGTAAAATTACTTTTTATTACTTCTTATCTCTCACCATTTGCTGCAGTAAGGACATATACAAAGGACATTAAGCATTTGTCTCTGCAAGGCAAAGCATAAGAATGAAAACAGTTATATATGCAGTTCTGCTGATCTTACAAAGTATGGAGAGGAATAATATTCTCTCTACTCCTCTTATCCCAGTTATCTGCTGTACTATTTGTGAAAAGAAGAGGGAAGGTGTTTTTAGAGCATGTTATACTTATCCCACTCATATTATTAAGCTGAGCTTTCTCTAGTTTCTAGTGACTAAAGAATTACTCACATTAAATATACAGTTTCAGACTTCTACATTTCAGGATCTGATCCCAGGCCAGCACCAGGGAAAAGTTCCATTAAATTCAGTAGGTTATTGATGCAGTTATAAATCACTCTCTTCAGGTGTCTTACTATGAGCTTTATGAGAGAGTTTTATAACAAGATGGGCAAGTACTGGATTTTCAGGGCAACAAAAAAGTTTTTATTCCCATGAATGTCTGTCAAACTTGCAAGCAACATAGGAAAATAATAGACTGGAAGTATTATTAGTAATACTCTATTGATTTATTACATTTCTAATCTGAGTAGCTAATGACCAAGCTATCGGACCTTTATATGAATTGCTGTTAAAAATAAAAACTGAAACTTCTTTTAGAAAAACTTCAAAATATTCCAAATATTCATGCTGATCAATTACTGTTTGACATGTGAATGAATGTCTTTTAAAAGTCAATACTGTTGATTTCTCTGCTAAAAAGGGATTTGGTTTATTCCAAATACTGTATCAGAGATAAAAATTCTGTCAACAAAAAGATTAGTGCTAAATCTTCTTATAACCAGGCTAATTTTCTGTTGGTATTTGCTGTCAGAAAGTAAGTCCTGCAATATTCCCTCATTCCAGGATTTCTGATGAGGTAAGAAAAGTATTATTCTGTTCCTCTGAAAGCAGCCAAAGAATGAGAGAGTCAGCTCAAATCCAGGTGTGTATTTGGTGCCACACACAAAGTAATCTTAGACCGTATGGACATTCTGGATTTTACAGTGTTACTGAAGTCCCTTTCCCTCCACTCCCAATGAAGGTGGTATAGAATAACATCCACATCCTGGCCATGCCCCTCCTGGCCACTGCAAAAATTAACCCTGTCCCATCTGGAACAGGACAATACCCACGGTGAAAGATGCAAAGACCCTGCAGCGGCATGTAAGTGAAAATAGACACTATTTTAAAATGGTGTGTTGTATTTTTCTGAGTCTCCACCTGTCAGCTTCAGGATGCCATCTGGTTAAGGACAGTCTGTGCAATACAGTAAGCTGAGGTAGTGTCTTCTTGGTCTCAGTGAATGTAGCATTTCAGGAAAAAAGTCCTCAAATTCACATTTGTCCTGGGGAGAACAGAGATGACAAGAGCTCTCTGTAGTATCATCAGGACTCAGTGGCAAATGAAAAATGTCAGTGACTTTAAAACCTTTAGGTTTTATAGATATTAATTAAATAAATATCTTCAGCTGAGTTAGCTGGCATATGAGGATGTGACTGAATCAGATGATTAAAAAGAATTATGCATGGACGCAGTCACATTCAGTCACTGTGGCATTTTGTGCATTTTTTTTTACTCATTGTCAAGACCATAAGGGCACCAACAGGCTCCAGTTCTTTGATAAGCCTCTGACTGTCCTTCTTTGCCACCTCTCTTCCAACCTCTTCCTCCAGCTCAGGGGTTCAGCTGCCTGCTGCTGACCCTGGCCTTTCCTTGTGGGTCTGATGGTTGGGATGGGTGGTGGTCCTGCCCTGTCCACATGGACCTATGGGATGACTGGACAGCTGCCTAGCTCTGGACAGGCACTGGTAAATCTGGCCCACCTTGTGTGGGTACTTCTTGTGGACTCTTTAAGCGATCTAGGAGCCTTTGACAGTAAATAGTAAGTAAAAGTGACCATTTTGAAATGCTTTCTCAAGTCAGCTGTCCTTTGCATGCCTAATACAAGGGAAAGCCACGAGCACCATTTCCTCTGGATGAATCTCTGAGAGTGTGTTGACTTCTGATAAAGCCAAGGAGCATCAATTGACACAAGTTCACCCACAGATCAGAAACACAGAATGGTTTGGGGGAGAAGGGACCTTAAAGATCATCTAGTGTCACGTCTTGTACCATGGGCATGGACAACTTCCACTAGACCAGATTGCTCAAAGCCCTATCCAGTCTGACCTTGAACACTTCCAGGGCTGGGACACACACAGCTTCTCTGAGAAACCTGTTCCAGTGTCTGTCCAGTAAAGAATTTTTTCCCAATATCTAATCTAAGCTAACTGTCTTTCAGTTTGAAGCCATCTCCCCTTGTTCTGTCACTACGTGCTTTTGTAAAACAGTCCCTCTTCAGCTGTCTTATCATCCTCCTTTAGGCACTGCATGGCTAGAAGGTCTCCCTGGAGCCTTCTCTTTTCCAGGCTGAACCCTCTCAGCCTGTCTGTACAGGACAGAAACTCCAGCCCTCTAATCATCTTCAACACCCTCATCTGGACACAGTCCAACAGATCCATGTCCTTATTATGCTGAGGGCCCCAATGCTGGACCAAATATTCCATGTGGGGTCTCACTGGAGTGGGTTAGAGGGGCAGAATCCCCTCACTCAACATGCCAGTCACGCTGCTTTTAATGGAACCCAGGATACAGTTGGTGTTCTGTGCTGTAAGAACACATTTGAATTGATGAGGGCTCTCCTAGTGAAGTTTCGCATTCCTATAAAAACCTGTCTGTCTTTTCTCTTCTCTTCCTGTAGCCATATATGTATATGTCTATACAAACATGTATATATGTATGCAGATATTTGCATTTTCTTGAAAGACAAGTTTGCTTTATTTTGTCCTGTAGTAGTTTTGTACTTGCCTTTTACTGAGTACTTTGCAACAGAATACGTACTTTAATTTTTGCTCTTTTTGGCATGGCTCAAAAGAGCTTTATCTAAATCCCTGACAACAGATATCAACTTTGATTTGCAGCCTTGTGATATAGGACTGAGAGCATCATTTAAGCTGAAGTACTTTATGAAACAGCAAATTCAAAACATAAAGCATGATTTAGGAGTTGTATGATATGCAGACTCCACTAGTCATCACCCATCCACGGGTATGTGAACAAAGGTGTACCTTTTTATGGCAGTTGTTATGGCTACTTATTGTGTTTGAGTATTGATGCCTGGGGTAATTCAGAACCTATGAAATTGAGCTTTCTGTCTGGTTCCATATATACAATTTGCAATAATTAGCTATAATTTTTTTTAAAAATAAGGTTCTTTTATTGGTGTTTTCTATTTCTGATGAATTATCTTGAACTTATTTATGCAAAGGCCCTTTGAAATGCAAAAATCTCTCAGGCTAAAAGCATCTGAGGAAGAACACAAACAATACTTGTATAATGCAAAGAAGTTTTTAAGTAAATGAAAATAATATTTAAGAGCTACAGGGTCTTTATCTAACAGTGTGAAAAAAATAAGTGGTTTTAAAAGAATGAATAGAATTTCTGAGGGAGATGTCAACAGAAAAGTGCACGCAACACTACAACTCACTCTATGAGCTTTAATTGTGGAGTTCTCCATAATTCTGTTGTTGGTTTGTCCTGGTCATTGTTTTTGTTCCCCTCCTATGCCCCACCCCACCACCCCCCTCAAGTGTATTTAGAATGTCTAGGACTCAGAAATCTGAAGTTTACTACAAACACACACAAAAAAAGTGCTTTTAAAGATTACATTCTTCCCTCTCCTTTTGTCCTGGTCACCTTTCCATTGGCTGACTTGCAGTTTTAAAATCTGCACATTTTTTCTATACACGTAGTTTGTCCTTTCTTTTCACAGGTGGCTAAGTACTGCCCACTCTAATTATCTTTGTCAGCCTTATTTGACATTGTAATGAGAGAAGTGTTCTTGTTACAGTATCTGAGTGTCTTGCCAGATGGCAAGAGAGGAATTTTTCAGTATTTGGGAATTAATTTGATATCACCTGACAGTGAGAACTTTCTTAGGGTTCCAGACAAAGTTCATGACCATACCACCAGCACAGTGATTTCTGCTGTTTATTGTAAGCAATCACCATTTGCAGTAGGCATTTAATTATTTTTTGTGTTTATATCTTAGCATTAAGTTAAACAATATATCCTCAGGAGGAAGCTGTACACTTCTTCCAGGTGGCAATGAAGACTTTATTTGGCTGACAGATTATTGTAGAAAAAAGCAAGGTACAACATTGTGTCAATAATTTAAGCCACTGCTGGTTCAGTGCAAAAGATGACAGTTTTCATATTGCTTAGATTTCTGAAATACACTCTGTGACAGCTGGCTTCTTACTCATGTACATCTGAAACTGTCATAGATTAACATAAAGGTTATTTAAATGTCTGGAAAAGGTTTGGAAAGACTGAAAAAAAATCAAAAAGCAGAACACTGCCAAGTCTTAAATCTAATAATTCTGTCATGAAAAATAACTACCAAGAAAGGTCTTAATGGAAATGAAGAACAGTGGCAAGTTGCTGTGTGGTCAGTTTGACCTCTCTTCATTATATCCAGAATATGGCTGAAGAGGAGATAAAAACAGATCCCCAAGTTGGATATAGGAAGGTAGTACTGCAGCAGCTCTCACATTATATAGATATAATTCAGTGAGAAGTACTAGTGTCATAAACAAGCAGAAAGATGTAAGTCAGGAGCAAAAGAGAAGTTAGGGTTTTGAATCCATCTCTTGTTAGTGCAGGATTTGTCCCTGCAGTAGATTTTCTCATGCTATGCCTAGTCTTTTTTTAAATGCCCTCTGTAATAGTAGTTTTCAGAATTTCCCTTGGGAAGTAGAGATGATGTTTAGTACCATTTTTTCAGAAAGCTGTTGTTGGTATCCAGCCTGTTTCCCTTCTCCTAACTCTACCTTATTAGTCAGAATGATCTTCTGTGCAGCACTCTGAACAATGCTGTTTTTCCTTTCTGTCCTGAGTCTGAAAAAGGGGTGGAGGCTGCTGGGGCCATTCTGGGTTTCCACATGGCTCAGAGGGGCCCCAGGCAGGCCAGAGCTTAGGCTGGGAACTGCTCTCCCTGAGGAGCAGCATGAATTCAAGGTGAGTCCTACACCCACAGTGTCCTAGGGGCAGCCTCAGGGCAATCTCCCTCTCCAGGTAGCTTGATTGCAAAAATGCCACGGATCGTCCACATCAGAACTTGGCATTTCTTTTTTGACCACCTGCAACCCCCCGTGGCATGGCTGTAAAGGAGATGTAACACCTGTAAGAAGCAGCTGCCACCTCCCTTTATCACAGATTGTCCAAACAGTAGGAAACAGCAGCTTTGTGGGTTCCCTAATTCTCAAACTTCTTGGCTGGGGCTTTACTTCAATAAATAGGCATGTTCCAGAGAACAGGTGCCTCTTTATCCTATTTGTTCACATATATTTAGACACAACAGGTAGTCAAAAATTACCTCAGATTTTGTCAGAGACGTATTGCACTGTGTCCTGCCCCATTCCCTCTATTGTAGAACTCCTTACACTACAGAATGGGCATACTCAAGGTTTTCCTATGTACTTGCATTTTCTCAAGTCCTGGCCCTGTTTTGCTCTTGACAGTAAATATTTTTGACATTCAGTAAACCTGGCCTTTTAAATTACCTTAAACTATAGAGTAACAAAATATAGTCTATTTTCTGAAAACTCAGGTCCGTGTGCAAATTCAAGGGTTTATTTTTACATCTCATATTTGTTGGCACCTTTCTTAGATATTTGGTGAAATGCACAGCTCATTTTTCTGACCTAATAACTCCAGGTGACAATCTGACATACATTTTACATTGTTTTTTCCAAGTTTGATTCCACAATCTCCTGACAGGGTTTTTTGGTTTTCTTTTTTTCTTTTTTTTTTCTTTTTCAGTATTTGAATAGGCTTCAGTTTGCCAACAACTTTCTGTCAGTGTGGTGCCTCTAGGAGAATAGAAATATCATGTGGTTCCAGTAACTTGAGTTCAACTCTGCTGTTGGATTTTGCACTCACAAACAAGGGTGATCAGAAACAGCAATAGCAATTATACAAAAATATTGTGCCAACTCACACATCTTAATAAGAACTGTGCACATGTTATAAAGAACATAGGAAATAGGTTTTTCTTTGCTTCACATTATCCATTCACTTATTTAAATATGACCTCTATAAGTATTGTTTTGTCCTGGCAGAGTTATATAGATTTGTTTACCAAGACACTGCTGTTACATTAATAATGATTTGGTAATCTTTTTTCATGGAATCATGGAATGGTTTGGGTTGGAAGGGGACCTTGAAGATCATCTAGTTCCAACCTCCCTGTTTTCTTGGAGAAAGCTGAGCACCTGCCTTCCCATGGGAAGCAGTGAATCAATTTCTTGTTTTGCTTTGCCTGGGTGGACTGCTTTTTCTTTCCCTAATAAACTATCTTTATCTTAACCCATGAGTTTCCTTGCTTTTATTCTCCTGATTCTCTCCCCCATCCTGCCTGGGAAAGTGAGTGAGCAGCTGCATGTGGTTAAGCTGCCAGCTAGGGTTAAACTTAGTCGTGTATGAAGTTCAGACACGGTGTGACCACAATTTATCCAGTTCAAATAATGTATCCCATTTAAACATTTTTTTTACCTATATTACTGTGTTATTATAAGAAACAGAAAGATTTCTGAAGAAATAGAATAGGCATCATGAGATTTTAATTGCAATCATTTGGTAAGGTCACTACAAAGGCATTTATCAACTGAGAGTGTCTGTGAAATATTAAGAAAAATATTAAAACATTGTCTGAATGGTTAAGTACAGAAAGTGTCTAATTTCACTAACCTACCATTGTGCTCAAAATCTTTCACTTTAGTTTTGTGGTGAAGACAGATTCAATGCAGGAGTGGCCTAATAAATGAGGAAGGAGAATCATAGAGTAACTTCAAGTCTATAACAAGCAAACAAGCAAACATTTATTCCTCAGTTTGTGAAGTCACTAGAAGAGTAGAGATTATCAAAAATCAAGATAAATTCAGTATTTCAGAGGTCTGAACTGTACAGGTTCTAATATGAACGTTGGAACATATATTAAAATCAATTTTCACTTGAATGAATGTAAAACAAGAATAAATATTTTTAAATTATTTGAATTCAAGAAAAAGCACTACCATTTGTATCATTCTTACCTGCAGAGGTTTTCACAATTTCTGAAGTATTTCTGAGACCCATAAAATCAAACTGATAGAGTCTCCAAGATTTCTGGTCAGCAGCCTCCACTGAATTTTTCCTCCATCTGTAAATCATTTCCTCTTTAGGATAGCCATCTAGAAATTAATATATATATATATACATATGAATATTTTTCATTTCATAAAAAAATGTGCTGCAAAATATCTGTTCATTGTTTCAGTGCTGTTTGGGAACACCTAAATTTCTGGTCTGATGCCCTGTCAGTGAGTTAAGTGGCATCATTCAGCCAGAGTTGCATAGCACACAAAAGTAGAGTCATAATACACAAAAAAAATGGAGATGTAATACCAGCAAACCTGTGATTTTTCACAATCATTGTTTTTTAACAATAGAAAAAATATGATTGGTTCTATCAGAAACAGAACTCTTCAGAAGTGCAGTTGACTACACTAAATGGAGGTCCAGACACAGAAGTATGATGCTTTACATAAGATCAGAAGAAGCTGTGCAAACCAATAGAATGCAAAAAATGGGGAGTCTTTCAGTGTAAGAGATGTACAATTGAAAAGGACACATTGTTTTAAAATTTGCAATAGTTCTAATGGTGGGGTGTGCTGCTGTACTTCTGAAAGAAATGTAAAAGTGCAAAAGAAAGCAAAATTTTAAATAGCATGGGAATTGTAATGTGATTATACTACCATATTTCTTCTGAAGTCTGGGGTAGCTAATGAGGCATCACCAGATCTCTACTGTGAAATTGCTTCTGAAAGTCTTTATCAGTTTAGGACTCAGTGGTCATGATTAATTCTTATGCCAATTTTTAATTTGCTTTTTGTTAGAGAATGGCATTTTCCAGTCAATGTCCAAAAAATCTTCAACCAGTCCAAACCCTAATAATAAACCATCTAGAAAACAACAGCCCACCCAAGCTAGTTAAAATTGGATTGTTCTCTAATGCATAATACAATCAATTTTTATTCATCTAGTTAATATAATGGCTGTAGATTACAAAGCAAATTAAAAGCCTAACAATAACAATAGATGGTTAATATAACTGTCACATCAGTAATTTATTTTTCCCCATTGAAAGCTGATACATTTTTATATTTGCATTGCAAAACAACCTCTCTGGTCATGGTGCTATTTCCTTGATGTCTTCCTCCTATGAGTGTCTTTTCAATCTTGTTTGAGGTTCCACCCTGCCAGGGTACTGCTGTAAGGTGTGCACTGCCTCACTTATCCCTCTCACTAGCACAGCAAGAAAAGTACCCACGAGTCCCTTAGTTCTAATCTAATAAAATGACTAAAACATCATTATGTGTTAATTCAAAATGTCACATTCATATATTTCCCATCAATGTAAATAAAGGAATAACCTGTGAAGTACCCAACTGAGTAACAAACACTGTTCTCTGTGAGAACTCCTGCTGCCAAATAGATTTCACTGCCAATTCTGCTGTGCAAGTCTATGAGATTGACCTAAAGGTTAATTTTTTTGGCTGGCAGATTATGTCAGAAGATGCAGTGATACGGTGAAAGAAGTAAAGTTATGCAGAGCCTCCAACCCATAGCCTTGAATGATCTGAAATCTTCTTGAGTCTGGCTCCTATTTGACTAAGCCCTCTGATCACAATTTTTTTCTCTTCTAAGTAACAAACAATAAGATGAGAAAAGGGCCTCAATTTGCACCAGGGTGGGAGGTGGTGGTATTAGCTTGAATATTAGGGAATATAAGATGGAGTCCCTTTCCTCAGATACATTTCACTACAATCATTTTAAGTAACAATGTTTCAAATATCTTACAAGTAAAGAAGATTTTACTTTTAATACACTATTTTTTAAGTGATCCAAAATGATGCTTTTGCATCTTTTCCCCAAATTTCACTAAAAAAAATGTGCCAGTTAGTTTTGAATTCCATTTCTTCCTGATTTTTTTCCTTTCCATCCCATGACCATCCCACCAAAAAAAAAAATCCATAAAAACAAAAAAAAAAACAAAAAAAAAACAAAAAAGAAACAAAAAACCAAACCAACCAAACAAACAAACAAAGAAAACCAAAAAACCAACAACAAAAAAAAATTACACTGTCAGTATACTTGAAAGCTTGCTATCATATTAACCAGGGAATAGCTGTTTATCCTTACAAAAACAACATGTAGTCAGGTACAAGTTCATGAGACTCTCATCCTTCAAGATTTTTCCTGTATTTTTAACTAAGAAAGTTCAGATTCAGTTTCACAGAATTTCTCCTTTTGGTATTATTCATCATCATTAAATCAAAAGCAACTGACCTCAGGATGACATTTCAATAGTTTCTTAATCCACAGTTGCTAAGATCTTTTCTTACAATGATTTGGTTGCTTACATCAAAAGAGAGAAGTACTAGAAATTAAATGGGAGTTGTTTCAAACTCTTAAATAATTGCTATTATGTTCTGCTCTGGTGCCAGGTGACTGACTTCACTTTTCAATTATTTAAAAGAAAAATAATTTTATGGAAGAGTGACATGACACATCTCTTTGGACAGTATATGACTCCTAGAATTCATTTAACTTACAGAATAGACTGTTCATGATGGTTCTTCTTTTGGTGATATTCAATATTTCTTGTACACAGCCTAATTGTTTCTAGCCCTTTAAGTATTTCATTTTAGCAAATATCAGAACTGGAGACTTCAGTAATTCCACAGGAAGATGCAACCTTTGTTGTTCAGCTTCCTTTCACTTTCCCAGCATGACAAATGACAGTAAATTACCTTAAATTTTTGGCCTTGTGTCTTCAAGTCATTCACATTGAACATATTTCTGTCAAGAGTATTTACCCCGCCAAGTTCCTTTAGGTTACGTAAAAATATTCACACTGCAGCAGGGCAAGGCTCCAGGAGGTCTTGGGTGCCTTCCAGCAGGTAGGTGCCAGTAAGATGGCAAGGGTGTTGGCATGGGAAGAAGACAACCAAGTGTGTGTCCTGTGTTACAGCCATCTGAGTTCTGGCAACCTGCAGCCCGGGATCTTCTCAACCAAAGCCTCTGTCAAAAACTCCGTTTTCTCTCCCATTATTTTACTTGATTAAATTCTACTTTCTGGCCTAAAGGTTGTTTTGTAGGCTGGGCTATAACTTTGATATCAACAATATCATATCAACATATCAACAACATCATATCAACATATCAACAACTTTTAGAGACCACCCTGCTCATCTGGCTTTTTGTAAGATGGTACTACATGTTTTTGTAAAATCAGGTTAAAAGCAAATTTGATTATTTCTTTAAGAGCTCAAGAAAAAGTATCCATGTAATACCTTGTGTTAATTTCACCAAATATACATAATGACTTTGCTTTTCTACTTTTTGCTGTTTTGAAGATTAAACAGTTATAACAGAAAGGTAAATTGTCATGACAACCTCTGAGATTCTCTGGATTTTCCTGTATTTGCCCTTTATTATTGAAATAATTTGGCTCATGTTGCCAGATCTTCTCATATCACCACCATACAATTTAGAAGTGCAAGGTTAAAAATATTTAAAATTCATGTTCACAATGCTTCACTTTTTAAGGAGACTGATTTATGTAGAAGGCTCCACCAAAGCACTGAAAAAATGGTCAAGGCCAAAAATATCAGCACGCTGGATAAGAGGCACATGCAACCATAAGCTTGCCCTGAGAATTTTTATCAAGTGGCCCTGAAGCAGTCTGCTACAGGAATCAACACTGATGGAAAAATCTCCAACTTTTGCAATAAGACAAATGGATGCTTCTTTGAGCATACTGCCTCTAACCAATGCTGTGTTGATCTGGACATCTTAGATCAGTGCCTGATATCTTTGCTTCACTTTCTTCTGTGTGATAATGTGGCTATTTTGGGAAGTGAATAGAGCTGGAAAGATAGCTGAAAAGACATCATGTCAAAAAGGACATAGACCACATGAAAAGCTAAAAAACTTTCCACAGAAAAGCACCAAAGACATGAAAAGATAGGCATAGAAAAAATAAAGAACGTCTTCGATCCCTACAAATATACTTTATCCACTCTGTGAAATATATTTATTTCACTGCTTCCCCACAGTTTGCATTCACACATAACTCAGGTAGATCCAACTTATAGCACAAGGAATAATGCAATTATTAATAATGCTCCTTCCTAGCCTTGCAAAAATTTGTGTGTTCAGAGTCTGTGACAAGGAGTTAATGAAAGCAGCAGCAAAGCTGAAAATGTGGGGGAAGCGTGAGAAAAAGGATTGGTTCTATTAAGTATGTGCCAGGAACTGATATTTATAACAAGAGTATGTTTTTGAAAGATGTAGCTGGATTCTGGGAAGGTTTTGCTTTTCCATGGGTTCTAGATACAGACTCCAAATCAGTGGGAAATGTGATCTGAAAGATGAGCTGATATCATGAGTAAGTGGTTGTAGTTTACATCATGGGCATGGAGGGAGTATTGTAGATTCAGCTGCTGCCAGTGAAAGTGGTCAGGAGAGGGAGGATGCTCTATTCCAATTAGAGGGAAGGAAAAAGCAGCCCTTTACACCACACGGCCAGAAACACTTTGCCTCCTTGAGTTCTACCTTGTTAACTCTGCTTCAGGCTAATTGGGAGACCTCTGTCAACACAGCCTGGGTCAGAAGACGATAATGAAGTCCACAAATGCATCTTTCTCTGGTACCATGTTGTGAATGACAAATCATGTGCTTCCATAAAATCTGCCTGGGCTTTTTTTTTTTTTCTTGTTGGCAGTCTTTATAATTGCTTCTTTGTTGGCAAGCAAGCTGAATTTTAATCCAAACTTCACAGTGTTTGGAGGAAGAGTTTTCTCAATGATCTGTTCCTGTATCTGTTTGGTGTTTGTTCTCAGAAGGCTTTTAAAGTAGGAGAGTCCTGAAACTTCTCCTATTAAAACTGGCATTACCTTAGATTTCATGATAGTATGAACTTATTAAGCGCAACTAGACAGAAGAAAGAGCAAAGTTTCAGTTCAATAAGTTTTAAATAGAACAAAACATAAAATAGGGTATATAGACAACTCATTTTATCTCTCCAGAAGGAACCCTTCAGGGTTCTTCTGAAGAAGAAGTAGGGAAAGTGAATGGAGACTTAATAGTTTACTTAAGATCTGTGGAAAACAATACTCATAATTTAATGTATATTGACATCTCTCTCTCCACTAATGAAGGGGAAAGGAAAGGGAAAGGAAAGCATAAAGTACTTGAAAAGCAGCTATGGTAATAAGAATAAGAAAAGATAAATGTGAATGTTGTAAAGACAACTTTTAATCCTGAAGTGATTTATTTCAGCAGTAGTAGATAATTGCACTTAGGTGATAACTACAGCAATTAGAAATGTTATTCTTTGCCCTGTTTGCTTGCATCAGTAATTGACACCTCATTAACAGTACATTAGCTCATGAAAAAAAATCAACTGACTGTAGATTAATGCATCTAATACTGCACTGAAGTTAAAGGATATGTGTCCCATTGAAGATAGTTTTTCTACCCGAAAATCTGCTTTAATACGACTGTGATACCATTCTGATAAAGAACTAGAGGATCCAGTCACTATTATTAACAGTAATGATAATTATCCCTTACCTGGGTCTAGTTCTCTATTGATGGAATTGTAGAACACTGATGTGATTTACTGATAAATTACAGAGTATCTTAGCTTTTGGGAGGAACTTGTGGCATCAATTCTTCTTTTGGGCCTTCAAAATACAAAGAAGGAAAAGAGAGGTGTTGTCACAGAAATAGCTCCCAAAACAAGGATTTTCTGTGAGCCAGATTTTGTCAGAAGTAATAATTTTGCTACTCATAGACAAATAAAAATTTTGGCTCAGATAAAACAAAGAGAATAGAAAGGTGAAAATGAGAAGGGAAAGAAGGCAGAGGAAAATGAACATAATTTGACAGAAGACATTATGACATTATGTGATGTGGCTTTTCCATGTACTCACTATCTTCTACATGTACTTACTATCTTCTACAATCTAACAGATGCATGTCTCATGAGGGTGCTAAGATTTTGTCACACACAGCCCCAGCAGTAAAAAGTCTATCTTCCAAGTATCAGATCATAAAGGGTAGGTAGTCTGAAATTACCTTCAAAAACTAAAGGCAATTCTACTGCATCATCATACATTTTTGATCTATTCTTATGCTCACCAAACAATTTCCGTTTTGACTTATCTACAAGTAGTACCATGAGTGATTTGGTTTTGGAAAATGGTTGCTTTTATCATATATTGTCCCTATAATTCCACATTTCTATTGTTTGGAAAATGCCTTCATCTTTTCTGAAAAAAAAATCCACCAAAACCAAAACTGAAAAAACAGTCTGACCTTATAGCTTGTATTGATGTTTCTTATATGCATTTTTATCTACATACTTATTTTTACTGCTTGTTAACAGTTTCATTTGGAAGGCAATTTTCAGAAGCCTCATGTGCAACAATTGCTTGCATTGTTCTGGTCAGAAGTTTCTTTCACTAATTAATTAATTCACTAATAACTAAAACACCTGCTAAATGGTCAGATTCTTCTGATTTAGCCATATGTCATACCTGTGCATGACATCACCAACAGTAAATGGGCTGATCTCATGTCTAGCTTGTTGGATATAAATTGTATCTATTCTAAGGCTAGAATTCTGGCACAGATCAGAGTACTGAGAACAGAGAAAGTTTGCTTAGTCATGTGCAGACTTCATGGTTTTTGTGGAATGGATACTTCACCTCAACTTCCAATTATTTTATGAATGGAATAATGTGAAGATTTTGCCCTCAGTTTTTTTCAATACCAACCCCTTGCAGGGAAGAATGAAAGTCCAGAAAGCGGTTTTCCTAGTTCAAGTTGCCTTCAGATCTGAATGATTCTGGAATATGTATTTCTTCTATGTATATATTTACTTCTCCATGTATTTATAAATCATCTTCTTATAAACAAATATGCAAGTAAGAGACAGAACTTTAGTTTCTAGCTCCCTGTTAGCTATTTTTCTTAGCTTACATAGCTATTTTATAATGAACTGGTGTTGCTTCATAAATGTGTGTCTTTACAGACTAAGAATAAAATTTTTCATAATGTTGTTCAGAAAACTTCTGGTAACATAATCCAAGTCTCACATTTTTATTGGCTGCAAGACTGAAGATGATGATTCTCAGTAAAAGGACATTTTCAGAAATATATGTCAAAGAGGTGGCCTTTGAGAATCTGATGGAATCCTGCGCTGGTGCTTTGTCCTGCCCTAGATCTTACACACTATGGCCAGCTCTGCACAGAGATGGGAAGCTTCACCTGAGCACTTGCTGTGCTCCTAAGGATTTAGGGTAAGATTTTAAGTAGTAGTAGTAGTCTCATCTCATCTCATCTCATCTCATCTCATCTCATCTCATCTCATCTCATCTCATCTCATCTCATCTCATCCCCCTTCTTTTGCATGTGCCCTACAACAATGACTGAATGATGCTGAGAATTCAAGAACTATGTACTACTGCTGAGAGATCAGACTCATTATTGTACTACTAAATATGTACATTGAGTTCCATAATGGAAAACAAACAGCCCAAAATGAGTATTTTAGCAGATAAAATATTGTGCTTGTCTGACTGCATGAGCTCAACTGAGAAGAGAAAAAAATATTTCTTTTTTTAGTTTATAACTGACTTTTGAAGAACCTCCAGCTATGTGAGAGATATTCTCATGTCCATTTCAACATTAATTTTGTCCTAGGTGTGAAAATTTTGAGGTGTTTCCCAGAATTTTTGCTGAGATGTGCAAAGTCTCAGTGACTGCCTACTGAAGTAGCATCTCAGGCAGATATAGGTGATGTCAATCACTCACAATTTTCTGTACAGTAGTTGGCTCTTAATTCAGCCTTATGTAAAAGAGGAAGACAGCATTATTACAATAAAGCAGATTAAAAATATTTTTATAATCCAGAGAAAGTCAAAGCTCCTAGCATGAGAATTTAAAACCAAGCCTATCAGGGGTTGCTTGGGACAATTTAGAAATCAGAGCTATAAAATAGTCAAAGCAAAACATGAACTTCAGGTTATTAAAGGAATATCTGTCAAATCTTCAATTCTTTGATCTGCTCATATTCTCTATAGCCAGAACACAATCTTACTTTTCCATTTATTTAAACTGCACTTTTATTGAATATGCTTAGTGACAATGATTTTCTAAAGCAAGTACTTAAATTTCCTGTGACTGGGATGGACTGCAGTGCCACCAAAAGATTCTGGTCAGCTGATTTCAAACACCCCAGCAGGAGCTGAATACCATTCTCTAAAGGCCTTTAAAGTATATTTTTTTTTCTTACTGATTATGTAGGCCACCTCAGAATTAGGGGCAAAATAGCTGTGCAAGTTAAATGAAGTACATTCCATCAAAGTTCTTTATCAGAAATATGTGTGTTTTGGATTAAAACTGCCCATTAATGTTCCGTACCAGCTTCAACTGTAATGGATATCACAAGATAAAATAATCTTGTCTTTACCCATTTAATTACAGTAATTAACTGTATCTTCCATGTAGGACTGCTAAGATTTCCTTGAAGACTATCCTGATGAGAAAGATAACATTGTTTACTTCATGCATTGCTTTGGTAAGCGAAGTGCTGAGAAAATGTGTTTTGGCTCATCTGAAAATATATAATGAACAAGCAGAGATTCTGGTGAAGACTCAGAGCTCAAGTAAAGTAAACAACACATCTTTATATAGCTCAGGAAATGAAAGAAAGTATACCTGTAAAGTTTTTTTAGTCCATGCAGATGGGGACAGAGAGAACATAATTAAATTACAGGCTTCTTCCTTTCATTGACAAATAAGCTATCTAATCTTTTTTTATTTGAACACTTGATATGAGAACTCGTTTTGTGTTTCTCACGTGCGTCTGAAAGTATTTAAGGATTATTCTAAACATGTTAAATCCTTAATCTTCCAAGTGCTACTCAATAATTGGTATGAGTAAGTATGAGTGCAGTTAAAAGAGGTATATCTATTAACAGTGTTTTTAAAGATGGATAGGAAGACTTGGTAACATAATAATTAACAATAATAATGTATAGATAGAAAAATCTGTATTCACAATTTATAGGTAGCTCTTAAAATGAAATAGATAGAGCATCCTCAGGAGTGTTGGCATCCATCTAATTTTCAGTGTCCAACTTCTTGGGTTAGAAACACTCTACAATCTATTCACACGGTCCCCCTATAGAAATATTCTATCTTATTTCAATTACAGAAATCACTGTAGCTAGATATTTAGTCCATTTATTTTGTGACTAGCCTGAACTGTACATTTTCAGACCCATGAAAATGAAAATTCAGCTATGGACAATTATTTTTCTGAATTGCCATGAAACCCATTACAGGCTTCACAGAAACTGCATCAGCAAAGCCCATGGCTTTACAAAAACCATCAGAAATATACCACTCTCAGTCAACACAGCATTAATGGAAGCAGGCTATGAATTAGACTTCCATATATTATTATGACTTTTATATAGATCTTCTCAGAATATATCAGGTATGAATAGCAAAAGGTAAAACAACAGAACACTCCAAATTGAAAAGACAGTTTTTCTCAAGTACTGCCATTTCGTAGAATACAATAATTTGTAGCATAAATTCAAAACTACACAGCAAATTTTATTGAAACTGAGTCAGGACACTGCTGATGGAAATTAGCTGATAGTCCTGTGTACTATACCAGTCTACATATCCTTCATGTCCTTTTCTCACCTTTTGAGATGCATCTGTTGGTTACACTGATCTTTCTGTGACGTGTCTGTGTATCTCAAAACCTTAATCTCTTACCCAGGTATGTTATTTCAAACACATGAATTTAATTTTGGTTAGTTTTACTTTAGCTTAGCTAAAACATTCTTGCTAAAACTTCTGAGCGGTCGTGCTCTGTTACTGTTCTCTCGCCGTTCCCAGAGTGACTGTAAATCTCAGTATCTTACAGTACACAATAGGGTAAATTCTGAGTCTCCGGAGAGTTTATTTCACAATTTCTGGTCCCAGACTCTAATCACGATCTAAATCTCCTCAGATGATCCATTAATTCTATAAAATTGAAGAGTTCTGGTGGAGGCAGAACTGAAGAAGCCGGCTCACTGATCCTTTTTCTTGATAAAAAAAAGATATCAGCTGTACCTCCCTCATGCACCTCTATTTTCTTTAACTATTTCTTAACCCTTAGGTTCACAGATAGTTTTGCCTGTAGTTAACTAGTAAGTATCAATTTTTCATTCAGAATAGGTATTCTTCAACACTTATTTTCACAAACAGATACAATCTGAAATAAGTCTACACACCTACCATACATAGTTTTGTGCTGCTTCATTTTCTGATATGGCTTTAGGGCACTGGAATTTTGTACCAACATAGAACACAACTGTATGCAATACTCTGAATCCTCCCAAGCCTATGACTCCCCCAAGTCCTTCCCGGGCATCAGGCTGCAGTTATCACACAAAATGTTATCACTACAAGGGTGGTCCAGGGTGCATCCCTGCCAGCCCAGCAGCTCTGTCCCAGAGAAAGGTGCTTTCTGTCCCTAGGGTGATTGGCAGTGAAACAGCCTGTTCTGTAGCAGTGAAAATGACAGTAATGCCATGTTCGCAAAGCAGTTGCCAGGGTCTGTCAAAATCATTTGTTCCTGAAAAATGCATGCCCATGTTTCTGAAAGAAAATATTATCTGTATATCCAGCCCATAGGAAACCCTTTTTAAAAGGTTTAAATTGGTTTGTGTGTTTGGAAGTTAAAAAAGAGGAAATATTACCAAACTGCCATTATAAAACAGTGAGATTCTTTGTGCAAGATCCTGTACTTGAAAATTGTTGGGGGGCAGACAGAATTTTTGGGATAGCTCAAATTTCAGTTTCTTCCCAAGTTCCTCATTGTTGTGTACTCTTCTTGTATCCCAGCACTAGTCCGAAAACTATACTGAAAAGTGCACAGCTATTCTAGGCCCTATATAAATCATACTGACAATTATTAAAAAAACAAAATCCCCAGACAGAAAATCAAAACATCAGCAGCTTTTGCTTCAACGTGTCTCTTGGCCAAGTAACAGTAATTAAATATTTTTTAGCTTGGTTTGCTTAGGAAATGAGGCTTATGCAACTACACTAATTGTCTGTGTTTATATGCATGTTATTTGTCCTTGCTGCAATAAATTTTGCACCCATTCCCCATTTTTTATTGTAATTTGAAAGAAGAAAGCAAGCCTCAGATATTATATATTCTTTAAAAAGGGCCTCTCAAATAGGGGATACATTTTGTTATAGTGCCCCTCAAGGAGGAAAATGTTGCAGTCTTATTAAGGATCACAGAAAGGCCACTCATCCTCAACTTATGTGCCACTGGGATATCAACCTGCTCTTGTCCTGAAACCAGAAATGCTTCTGGACACTGCACACTACTCCAGTGGGTTGGGAGGACTTTTTCCACAAAAAAAAAAAATGGGAGGGGAACAGAGCACCTGCTCTTAAAAAGGTATGAGGGCTCATTCAATCCTTATGACACGTGTTTTGTGGAGCTCAAAGTCTCTATTTTAAGTCTCAGCAGGTCTCCTGACATTATCTGTAATATACTATTTCCTTTGTGTTGCCTTCATCACATACTTCTCCAGCAGCACTACTTATTTTAACATCCCTCCCAAGAGATCTTTCCCTTACTACCAGCCAGTGATTTAGCAGATGCCATATTTAATGGGC
Organism: Cinclus cinclus; assembly: GCF_963662255.1. Taxonomy (NCBI): domain Eukaryota; kingdom Metazoa; phylum Chordata; class Aves; order Passeriformes; family Cinclidae; genus Cinclus; species Cinclus cinclus. The sequence continues at coordinate 85,603,687 of NC_085047.1, forward strand.
CTCAGACTGCTTGATTGGCTTTGCCCAAGGACACTGACATGTAAAGGATTTCATCCTTAGGCCTACCAGCAGGCAAAAATCCGTCATCACACAAGCTTTCTGGACATGGCTTTCTGCTTCTCAGTCAGCATAGATTTTTCAGTTGGAATAGCTGGCTTTGCCGTGGCATGCTGTGATTTCATGCCAATTACATTCCTTTGAAGATGACTGATAATGTGCCCCAGATCACTGTTGACACCAGGTCTTCTCCAGTCACATTACCTTAACCCTGTTAGGTTAGATAGGCATTCTAGCTTTATTTTATATATTAGTCCTGATTTTTTATTTTTTTTTTTAATATTCTATAACACCGCCTTTCCCTTAAAGCATTTTGGAAGAAGTGGATGTTTTAATTACCTCCTTTTCTCCCATATGTCTCCTTCCCTTGATGGGTTAAAAACCCCAGTGCAAGTGATCTTCATTCTGTTTGCCTGTTCACCTGAGGACAGATTGCTGGAGATGCTAAAGGCAGCTGTGGTTCAACATGTCACCAGGACAGGAAGCCCAGCTCCAAAATACACAGCCCGTGTTCCAGTGGAGAGAACCCTCACAGGACTACAGAGTAAAGCCATTCAAATGTAAGTGTCAGATGGATGGTCCAAGTCTTTAAGTCTTTTATGAGCTTTTCACTGCTCTGGAGCAGGCAAAAGGGTCGGAAGAAACTTGCATTCTTCTGCCCCAGAAAGAAGACTGCTGCTGACTTTGTCTGTCCTAGTGGTGCCTCTACTTGCTTTCCAGGAGCAAGCTGCTAAAGCAAGGAAATTAAGATGACATGAATCAATCACAAGTGAAAAACAAGGAGAGCCCTACATCCCAAAGTAAGCCCTTTGACTTATATTAATGCATGAGTACAGACATAGGGGGCTGCAATTTTCTCTTTGAAAATGAATGCCACTAAGAAAGGAACAGAATAAAGTTTCAGCTGGAATTTAAATATGCTGAAAACCTGTGAGCACGCACCTAGTAGAAGATTTCTAGAACAAAAAAGTTTTTAAATTTTGGGAAGTAAGTGTTCCCTTTCTCGAATAATAGGTCTGAAGCTGTTTTTTAGTCACTTCTAGTAGCAGTAAAAATATCCTCTCTCTGACAAAAAGGGAGCAGCTTCACCACCCACTGATTACAGCAGCATACCTAGTTATAGAAAACTTCCTCTCCAAATTGTCCAGTTTCTTGTTTCCTTTGGAAGGGTTTAGTGAAGCTCAGGGCTTCCTGCATAGGGTCCCCACACCTTGCACAGAAATTACCCGACTTGTAACAAATCCCACTCATTTCTGCAAAAATTCTCCCATAAAAGCTAACTTGGCAGTCTAAATAAACATATGCACAGTATAACAATTGTCCTAGCTTTTCAGCTGGCTTGGCAAAACAAACGTTCAAAGGAAGGAAATGACAGTCATGCAGCAAAGCAAACAATGGAACAGCCCTCCATCACTGGAGTAGCCCTCTTGTCTAGTAGTGAAATGAGGGCTGAAGTTCACATTCATTGCCAGCAGCATAGACAGGCAAATTTGAATGACATATGAAACCTGTTGCTCAACCTCAGAAAACTTAGAGTTTTTTTCACAGGAGATAGGATGTAAAAGTATTTGTGTCCTGAAAGCACCACCTCCACTTTATATTTGTCTTTCTCAATTTTCCTCTGATCAATAGACATATATAACTTAGTGAGTCACCCTTCAGTTCACCACCCCCATGTCTGGATGAAAAGAATCAGAGAAGTGACATGCTGGGGAACGGGGTGAGAGAAAGAAATTGTCTGTGCATTCTCTGGTGCAGTGGTGGAGAGAAGGTGGGATGCTCTCTCTGCTTCATTTACCTTGTTGAGAGCATAAATGTGGTGCCCAGTATTTCAAGTGTTTACTGTTGCCTTGAAAAAATTTCAGTCTCTTCCTGATCACCCTATATAGAGTGCCATTTGCTCTGCAGTGCTTCCTGTTGTGATACTTAACTATTTTGAGCCTCAAACCCATCATATTATCAAAAGTCTATATTTCTCATGTTTCCAGAGATGCTAATTAGCATGTCAGAGATTCTAAATTAGCTGCTGCAGTGCTCCTCACTTCAGAACATGATGGCACATATGAGAAGACACTGTACAAATGTCCTCCCTCTGCATGAAAAGACAGTCATAGCTTTTTTTTTTCTCTTAGTAGTGCAGATACATTAGGTGGCTGGAGACCCCTTAATCTGCTTCTCTTTTAAAAATGCTGTCCAATGTCTGGACAATTGCTCTGGGCCTATATTTCTCCTTTTTGATGAGATTAAGATATTGGTAACAGTAATTTAAAGGAGTTTATAACGGCTAGAGAGAATCTGAAGAGATTTCACAAGGCATATTTCCTTTATAACTGTGCAGAATCCAAGAGAATTTTAAGAGTAAAAATTCACATTTTTAGACCCAGCATCTCATAATGAGCTGGCATCTGATGCTTATCTGTGATCTTATCTGCTTATTTAATGAAGCCAAACAATACCCTTCAAAACTGGACACATTTTAAAACTGATTTATGACATATGGAAAGGTAGACATTCATGCTGCTACATAGGCTGCCTAGCAGGTTTCTTCAACTAGGTGCTGTGCATAAGTGTTATATGAAGTATGTTTTAACTGTAAAATGGACGTCCAAGTCTAACCCTTTATGTTGACTGCTTATACCAGAGTTTGCATAAAATGTGAGGAAATAAGGGCTGAAGGGAGAAATTCCTTCCAGCTAGCCAAGTACTGCTAGTACTTCAATTAAAACTCTGTTTAAAACTAAAAAAGTTATCCAGCTCCCCCATCCTTTTGGCTGAGAAGGCAGACGTGTACTTCTGATTAAAATCTGCTGGTTTTGACACACCAGGTATGTTGGTGGGTGCTCCCTGTACCTGGGGTGGAATACAGAAATGTGGCTATGCTCTGTCTGCTCTTGCTCTCCCTATGCCTTCTTCCATACTTGTGCAGGCAGCTTGCCCAGGGAGCCTGACATCAATCTCAGTTTGAATTACTACAGCAATCACTCAGCCTCCATTTCCAGGGGCTGCAATAGGTTTCCTATGTAGATACAGATGCCTGATGCAGAGAAAATCCACATGCCCATCAAAACTATACCATCATGATCCTGATAATTGCTGAAATATAAAAAAAATGCAGCTGAAGTTAAATGCTGTGGTAGCTGACATTTATAACAAGCACAGCACGAACACAGGCTTCTGAATTCCCTTCCATAGCTTTGTGACATGAATGTTCCCAAGAAAGGGATTTAGTAGACAAGCAGTATGGAAGATATACATCATATCAAATCAGTATAACAACAAGAGAGTCCATAAACTACAATGACTCTCTTATCTAAGCATTTTTCTGTATATTTATGTCCCTCACCTATACATGATTTTATTTTTTTTGCCTTAAGTTGTATTTCTCTGGATATAAATCTGGTCTAATATGTTTAAATAAGATACCACCTTAGTACGTCTTCCACATGTAGTGCTTTGCTAAAACAAATTGAAACTTAGACTACTATTCTTAGTTAAAATGGTGCTCCTTTCTGTAGTTTTTCAATCTTGTTTTGAACCACATGAGCTGACAATGCATGATTCCAAATTCAGAAACTCCTTTACATTTGAAGGGATTATCATTGCTTGCATAACAGCTGGTTACAATGAGATGTCAGATATTGCTTGGAATACATAACCTGGCATTATGTACGGTTTGGCGTGATTCACGACATTAAAGTTTGCACGTGATCTGAGGAGAATTCTTGTTTCCCCCTTGCAATCTGTCATTGGATTAGCCACTTTTAAGAAGAAAGCACATGCTTATAATAGAGAAATAGATTTTTTGCGGGGCTATAATATATGTATAGCTCAAGGACTAATTTTGCTATAGTTTTCTCATATCTAGTGATATGAGGAGACAAGATGTTTCATGTCTGGTTACTGATGAGATATACCCAAATCTGGGAGCCACATGACAGAATGCCTGTTAATGCTTGTTAAGGCAGGGCTAAAGATGATTATCTGTGGTACAGAATGGCTTTTCTCCAAGACGACATAAATCTCATTCAGCTACAAGATATCCCTCCAAGTTTTGACATTCTTATTGTCCTTCCCCAAAGAACAGATCTCACTGAAGTGACTTATTGCTGTATAACCACAGGGAATTATAGAGCTAACCCAGGCCTTTTGCTTTAGGAGACTCAGGTTTGCAGCACAAATCTTTGTTGTCAAGTGTCCCAACTCTTTTATCTCTCACATCTACCTTGCAAGTCAGTGATGACAATCTAAACCATCTCACTTTACCAGGATCTTATTTGTTATCTATGATTCCTCGCAATAACTAATAATTGGCTAGTAGAACCTTGCCATCTCTTTGCTGCTGATCAGTGTAATGCACACTGAGTGCAAGACTCTGAGTTGTTAAAACAGCTACTCAGGGTCTAAGTTAAAGCTGCAACAACTCTAGAAACTCATTGAAAACCCTGCCATCCAAGGGGCTGAAGCATTCAGAAAATAAACTGTAATCAAATGAAATTTTAGAACAAACAGGATTAGGAAAATCAGCCTGAAAATGTAACAATTCCATTTAAAAGTGCCTGAGCACCTGAAACAAGGTGTTCGTCTTCAGCTGCCCTTCTTAAAAAAGCCTGAGAATAGGAAGAAGTGAGAGATAAATTATGGGTGTAGCTGGTTTCAGAAACTATTTGTGTGAAGGGACATTGAAAAGTTTGGGAGAGTTTATTTTAAGAAAAAAAGGCAAAATTGTGTTGACAAAGACTTTCAAAATAATGTATGATATCAAGAAGGTGGCATGAATGCTTCATCCAGCATAGAGTGTCTCCACAGACTAAAAAAATGAAAGAGCTTTCTATATTAAATTCAGAGGGCAGAAAATTAAAAAAGGTAGAATTATTTTTCAATGGACAATAAAATTTATGGCCCATTGATGGTTATTATCAACACTATCATTAAAAAACCCCCTTCAAACATTAAACAAGCCTACAGTTAAGATGCTAGGATGTACACATTAAAAGTTTAAAAATTAAATAGGATTTGGAAAAGAGAGAAACCCTCATCTCCTTTCCAGCCTTCTCATACTGTATGCAAGAGTATTGGAAAGAAAGGAGAGAGAAAGGCAGAAGGCTTACCACAGCTGCTTCCAGGAAATCTGCCAACATTGATAGGTGCAAGGTCTTCTCACGAGATTGCCAGTTTTGGCAGTGCATTTCAGATTGTGGTTGAATAAAATAGCAAAAATCGAGAGTCTTGTCCTTTTATCACCTGGTTAGCCTCTCATATGTCTCTGGCTGCTGCACCAATAATTTGGGGAACACAGAGTTGCTCGACTAGCACTGTTCACTAGCTCTGGGAATTAATTATACAGATACTGGGTCACCTGCCAAAGAGCAGGACTGCCCTAGCTCTCAGGACCACCCGGTTTAGGGGCACCTTAGCATGGAAGTCCAGAGCAAAGGGGCACAGGGAGCCCTCGGGAAGCACTGAGCACTGGGACACAGGGGAATCACAGTGTTGAACCCTGCTGAAGAGATTGCATTGTCACAGCAGCACTGCCTGGTAGCGCAAGCCTTCTGAGGGGCAGAAGATTGCTATCCATTTCCCTGGTGTATCAGTAGCAGCAACAATCAACAGATGTTTACTGTCTTTCAGGACTCTTAAGGAGCAGTAATTTAAGGCAAAAGGAAGACAAAGAGCCAGCACAGATCAGCCTGTGATCTGACTGATGTTTTGGTCCTATTCACACGTGCAGGATCCACAAACCTCACACAGCTTCTCAAATTATCAAAATAATTTAATCTTCATTTGCAGACTTTCACAGAAATTTCAGGTATAATCTGTTTCAAGAACATGATGCTGGACAAGATTTCGTGCCCAGTTTGATCTACCAATATTTCTGTTTCTACCAACAAAGCTCTTATGCAAATAAAATGCTCCATTTCTGCTGTCCTTGTACACTCATCAGGTGTGAGCCAGAACAATTTCCTTCCTTGCAATATTAAATAGAGTTAAAAGGCAACTCCTTTTCCCAAATAGCTTGGAGACACGTTCATTCTTTCAGTGTTCTTCACACTTTGCTGATAATGCATTTCTTGTTTATGTCTGAGAAACAAATATACTCCTTTCTGCCTTCAGTCTTAGATGCTGCTATAGCAGTGCTGATCTCTCTGCCCTGGATGCCATTCCAGCAGCTATGCTGCAAACCATTTCATTGCCTCAGGACCTTATATTTGCAAGGTCAATTGCCACTGAAACGATGATTACTCTACAGCTGCTATATATAAAGAGGGTGACAATCACAGTGCCCTTGAGCATGGTCTGTAGGAGGTGGCTACCATCCCATTTTCTGTGCCAGACAAAACTATAGTTAAGCAATGCACTGTTCACTAGTATCATCCCTGAGAGGGAAAAACTGAATAGCTGTCCTGTGGTTTCATCTCTGGTATTAATATTAAACAAAAAAATATATCCAGAAAAGATCTTTAGAGCTAAATCTTTCACAGACACAATGTTGATCCTGGCTTATTCATGTAGTTCTTATATAATTCAAATAAAAATCTCTGTACTGCACATTTTCATATTTGCAGCTGGAAGGCAAAACTGAATTCCTTATTTGCTATGGAAGAATGGAATCTAATTTCTGCTTTATAAATATAAAACTGCACAAAAGAGAGCAATAAGGCTTTGAAATTCCTCAAGGTAAGTGCAATTATTAACTGGCACTGTCTCTGCTCCTGGAGACAGTGTAATGCCCACTACAAAATGCCTTTCAACCTTGGTCATGGGAAGCCAGCCAGGGACTGAATCCTTCCTTTGGATACAGACTAACAGGTAAAGCAACATGGAGGAAAAACAACCAGCTGCAAATCATCCCACAAGGCAAAAAAGAGAGCAAAAGAAATACTGAGGGCTCTGGTGCCTTGATCCACATTTGCTGCATTGCACTGCTAATTCTAAAGGATTTCTGAATGCTACGCGTTCAAGATGGTCCTTCAAAATATTTGTATTATTAGGGTAAGCTTATTTTATGGTCCATACATTACCCCAGTCTCTAGACATTAAAGCTCATAGCCTTGAATAAATTGCTTCCTTTGGCCATTGTAAAATTTGTAAATAGTTCTGTTTGTACATGACCTGAAAATCAGATTAATAGGCAAAGGCCAACAGCACCACCTGCATTCTGTTAGCCTTCATTATGGAAAGAAGGGCAACTTTTTTGTGCTTAGGCTATCTCAAAATGCAATGGATATCTCAGTCACACAAACTTAGGCTTCTTCTGGCCTTTGCAATTATTAAAGATGAGGAATTTACATAATGGTAATGCAGAGTTGATTAAATTTCACTCAAATAAATTTTTCTTTTTAAAAGTTATCAATCATCTTTCCTCAAATTCACAGGAAAAATAACATATCTGGCTAAGCTGAAGAAATCAAGTAAATTTCTCTACAATTTGGCATTTCTTGCTGACTTATTTTTCTAATTAAGCATTAAAAGAAATGACGGTAATTTTTTTCCTCATCAGATTGTTATCTATCTGTTTCTTTAATAATTCACCCAAGTTATTAAGAAACAGGAAAGCCAAAACCCAGACGTCATGTTCTACTAGTCCTGGATGTGGGGCCACAGTTTGAACAACCAGTGTTTGACAGCTTCCTCCCTGCTGGTGCTCGGAGTTCAAACACCACAGCACTTGAGCAGACCCAGGTATGTCCAAGATCCATCCAGGGTATCATCCCAGACATCTAGCTAAAATTATTTATTCCAGAGTGCCTAAATACTTTGGGAAACAGCCCAATTTCTAATCCCATTAAGGTGAAAAGGCCTTGAGACATCCCTGGAAGGTTGGTAAGCACTGCTAGCACTGGTGTTGCTCATCAGCCAGGGGCTGGTGGTTTACATCATGGTTTCACCTACCAGAGATTAAGGAAAGGCCTCAGCTGCTGCTGCTACCTTCTTGCAGGGTTAACTGTCAGATTTCCTCTCAGAGCTCCTTTTCCCTGAATGTTTCCTGGGAAGAAAAAGTGAAATCTGCGCTTGGGTTCAGAAGGCATGAAAACCAGACAAAAAGTAAGGGCCACTCTGGGAATCTCAGGAGACACTTTTGAATGTGTGGGATGCTTATGAAAGCAATTGGCATCTGGTCTGCTTCTCCCTCTGTGACACCTTCAGAGCAAAAGGATACTGTAATAATGAAAAAATATTGATAGCTTTTCCTCATTAATGAATTAAAACTTTACAGAACATAGCAAGGAGCCTGGCATAACGACATTGCATTTTTGGACAAATGTGCTTATTACAAAAGTACTAAATTATTTTTCAATCAAATATTTTATACACTGAAACACATAAAGCAGCTGGGAAAATAATCAAATTTGAATCCTTTCTTTCAACCCCAGTGATAAATGGCTTCCTGTAGGTTCCAGGAGGTAGATAAATTTAAAGACAGGTTTTCATGTAGCCTTGATTTCTGCTATCCTTTCAACTTGGGCTTAGGAATGCCATATAGAAGATAAAAAATAATTTCCATGAGAAGGCTGGATGACTTTGGGAATTGAAAATGGCACGTAGGGCTGTTTGCCTTTGTAAGTCCCTGGTTCAAATAGAGGTCAATCTGAGACTGAACTTTGCTCCTCTCGGATGGTGGTTGGGTATATGGCCCGTGACATGGATCAGCCCCTCACAGCTGCTTTCTGCATCCTTACAGCTGGCACAGTCCCAGCTATTTTATTTGCCAGATACTGCAGGGCTATGGGGACAGTGGTGGCAATCGAGAGGTCAATGACTTCTTTGTCATTGCTGGATTTTTGCTTTTCCATCTGACCAAGGTAGAGTTATTCACTTGGCAGAATAACAGAACTCCACTGCTCATATTGTGCTATTTCCATGGCTGGCAGAGCTTAACTCTTTGTGGCTGTCAGCTGAACAGCTTCCAGTAACAGTAAAAATAAATTTAAAACCAATGCCCTTTCCTCCTTCCCATACACAGTGTATTTCCACACATACTAAAATCCCCCAAACAAACCATGGTTAAAGATACTTCCACCTCCCTGTATACAAGCTGATCTTTGAAAGACTATTGATCATTTTAGTGAATTATAGATTGTTTCCCACTGAACTGACACAAGAGGGGGAAAATAAGCCTGTTCTTTGAAAACTGGAAGGAAGAGATAGTGTTAAAAAGGATTTTCTTAACTGTGCTGCTGTCATTCTGAAAAAAACTGACCTTCATAACTTCTACACTTTTATATTTTTATGCCATGGAATAGCATCATATTAAAGGCATGACAATTGCAGAATCTGTATTGGAATTCCTATTCATAGAGGGAGAATAAAAGCTAATATGTCTTTGAATGTGTCTTCTTAAGGAGGCAAAATGAAATTTGACTCTAAATACGAGAAATAGAAAGAGGACCATGTACATTTTCATCTCCCTTCACCTTCATCAGCCCTCACCTTGATCTGAACCTGTCAACCTGCAGAGCCTGCTGCTCACAGTTCCCATCTTACCCAGAGTATGCACAACACCTTGGTGTGGAAGGTTCTTACTGCCTTAGGCGCTTTCCACATCCTGTGTACAAGATCACCAAACTGCAGCTCTCTGTGGTATTATAACTATGCATAGATCAACATGAAGTCAAAATCATATTTCTGTGCCCTTAAATTTACAGTTGTCAATAACAATGGCTATATCAGTGACTGGCTTTTTGTTTCTTTTGGACCATATCAGCATTTCATTCTACTTCTGTTATCTAATCAGCATGATACATCAACTACAACAACATCATTAAAACTGTACTTCTGGCAATTGAAATTGCCTGAAACACAGCAATACAATCATTTTCTAAATCTCCTGCTGTCTACAGATACAAAACTCCTACTCTGTTTACAAGAAAATAATTGAAGGGCATTTGGTATTTCTTTGGATAAACTTAATTTTACATAGAAATACCAAAACATTTGACAGAAACAGTTGGAACTGATGTCACAGGTTTTAGAGAGAACAAACTTCCAATGGAGTTCCTGGAGGAAAAGGCTGTAGTAAATAAGACATACTTGGAAATTTGCTTCTGTCTGTAGAGAACCGATGCTTGTTTTCCAGGCTATGCTAATTAAAAATCATTTCCACAGCAACTTCATTTAGGCTTAGGGTGTTTCTTTGTTTTAATGCAAAGCAAATATTCAGAAAGCCCTTTAAAATAGTCAGGATTTTTTTAAATTTGTAATTCATTAAAAGTTTTTTAAAAGAGAAAATAATGTAAACATGATTGCTTTTGAATCCAATAATTTCAATCAGTCCATGTCCTAAATTAATTAAAAATAAAGATAAAAATAAAGTGGTTGCATGGTGAAGTGTATGTATGTGTATAGTTCCCAGGAAAGACAAACTTAAGTATATCCCTAGTTTTCAGTAAATGAAGTCCCTGGAATATCTCCAGGTTAATCAGAACTCCAAAGGACTTTGTGACACATTTGTCTGGGTCACAAAGCAATATTTAGATGGAAGAGCTTTTGCAAAGGTTCAGCTGTGGAATAATTAAAGCTAGAACTTTCCTTTGGAAAAGGTAATACCAACTTCAGCATGTGTTCTTTCTCAAAACAGATCTCAGTGGAATCACTGATCATAGTTACTACTGAACTGATCACACTCGTGACACTTCCTACATATAAAAAACTGCAAGTTCACTTATAAGAATAAATATGAATTATGCAAATAGATATAAATATTTGAGAAACATCTTAACATATTTTAATGTGTTATGATTAATAAATTATTCTTCATTATCATAAAACAGCCTAATGACATGAACCAGTACATTTAATCAACATTTCACAACAAAGGAGATAACAGTTTGGAGATATACTTCCAAAGATTTTTTTCCATGATTTTTCTAATAAAATCTGTTTACTTCCCAGAGGTATGAACATGATTAACATCTTTCTATTCAAATACAGTTTATATAACAATAAAAGCTTAATGTCAATGCACATGCAAACTAGCAGGGTTGCAGCTGAGACATTAGATTTCTCATTTATTTGATTTTCAGGCATTCAGTTGGGAAAAAAAAAAGCAGTGCTTAGCTGGCTATGTACAAAAAAAATGTGCAGTTATTTTTCCACAAGTAAAAGTTCTCTTTAATGTACAAGTAGCACAAAGTTTTAATCAATTATTACAAGTAGCATGTGACAAAAAGAAAAATATATGAACGAATGAAATATTCTTAAAAGTAAAAGCTGTATTGAAATTTAGGGAACCTCTTTTATGTTAATCATGTGTCCAGTTATTCAGTGATACACCCAAAACCAAGCAGAAAATCCCCAATCTAAAACTTAAAAATGCCAATGTGAGTCTTTAGTTCAACATCTAACATCTTAGTTCATGGTTCTAGATTGCCTATCAAGTGCTTTAATCTAATTTTATTGGCAAATATCCATTTTCATGGTCTGCTGCCCAAACAGCTCCACTTACTGATGTTTTTCTTGCTGAACTATCCAAAATTGTAATGAATGTAAATAAATTCTGTGCTGTTGATACAAATGCTGGGGCCAACTTGCTGTATGTGTGCAGAGTACCCTAAAGGACAGCAGCAGACTTGAATATAACTGATGCTTTTTACATAATGTGTGGTAATGCAGGCTAATTAATGCCTGTGGGTTAACACTGAATCTTACAAGGTAAGTATATGCCTTCCTTCACTCTCATAGTACACTTGATCCTTAATTCAGTGCCATATAGATTACATAGATAGAAAAAGATACAGATAATATATAGATAGATAGCTATAGATATAAATATATATATATTAGATAGATATAGAGATATAGATAGTTACAAATTAGATATAGATGTAGATATAGATCAGGACAACAAATTTGGAGCCTGGTCCTCTTGTAACACTGATTATTAACCCTCACTGTTCCTGGTGAGCAATAATTGGCCTTGGAATTATTTTCCTTGATTAGGGCAGATTGAGCAGATCTAGCCTGTAGTGTCTAGACTGTTTGAATCTTGGCATTCATTTACCTTTGCTCAGTATCACCCTAGGATGGAAGGAGGAAGTTACCAAGATTATGTGTTTCCTTGCTCTCTGTGTTTAGACTGCGAGCAGTGTGGAGTGATGGCAGCACTGCCTGCTCTGTTGCAGCCCATCAAGGACCAGCACCTCCATCCATTGTAAGCAGCACATGAAAAGTTTTCACTGCGTTTTTAGTGCAGCCTGTGGTTGGTTACACGGATGTATTGGCCCATTAGTTGCTCAAGGACATCTTGAACCTTTGAAAGTAAACAACTTATTGATTATTCAGTAAATAAATTAATAGATTAATTGAATACATAGAATTAACTGAACTAATAATCTTTAATTTAATATGTATATTCATCTTCAAAAGCATCTCAGCTCATGCAAATATTCTTCATTACAGAAAACTTTAGAAGAGTTACATTTTGTTTGAAGAGAAAATGCATCAGTATTTTTTATTTGTCAGCAGACATTATAATAATAAAGATTTTCTGAAGAACAGAAAAACCACATAACATTAGGAAGTGATATTTAAATAAAGATAATAAAACAACTTTGTTCTCTGTGGGGATATATTCCCTAAAAAACTTTCTGTCACTATCTTTTCTGTGTTTCTTTGTTTTTTCTTTGCATGGCTATGCCTTAGAAAATATAAGTTTGTCTTTTTTCAGCAATAGGGACCAGGTGTTACATTATGTTCAAAAATCAGAAAATATATTTTCATCTGGTGTAAGAAAGCATCCAAGAACGCTGCAGCTTTCCCAAAGCAGACAGTAAAATTTTTACATCACATAAATTTCTTGGCCTTCTTTAGGAATGTGATAAAATGCTATTTATTAGTGGCATCTGCAAATAAGCAGAAACCAATGAAACATTAATTATAAATACATCTTCTTCCAGATCTAAGTATTGGATGTTTATGAAATTTATTTGTGCATGTAGGGCAAAGACTGTAAAGCATAAAACTAGTCATTAACTTGAATAGTTCTTCTCTCATGTATTTCATAGCATTTTTCAATTAATTGAAATTCCTTCTTATGAAAGAAATGATCTCTGTGGAATCTGATTCCTTCACCATTCATTTTTCTTCCCTTTACCTTCAGGGCTTGTATACTTCTTTTGCATATTAAAATCCCCTTTTTCTTCAAAATATTTAGGTGTTTATATAGATGCATGCATATAGTTGCTCTATTTGCTTTCAATGATATTTCTGAATGAATGAATATTGTGACTTGAAAATTCGATTTTGTACATCAGAGCCACTGGCAGGTTGTGTTAGTTCACATAAAGCAAAACTCTGACTTAAATGGAGAATCAGGCTTGTTATCTAAAATAAGATTTCCCAATCGTTTAGAATTTAAACTAATATTTAAACCCTGGGGAGAAAGAAAGTATCACTATGTTTATTTCTTTATTTTATGGCTTTATGCTTTTTCCCACCTTCTGGTCTACTGCTAAGATCATGAATGCAAAAACAAAGAGAAAAAGGCTGTTCTAACACCACCTGCTCAGCAGCAGAAACCAACACTCCCCACAGCACAAGCACAGCTGCTGCTATAAGAGTTTCAGCACAGGTTTACAAACTGATGAGCATGAGGTTTTGGGGATTGTCACTTTATCATAATTTGAAAAATTATAGTGAAGCTCTCCAGTTGCTCTGTCAATTAATACAGTCTACATCTATATGGAACCAGCCATATGCTGTCAGAGAATATGTAAGTTGTACCTAACTTCTCAAAACAGGAATAATTTGGTCTGCATTTAATCTGGGCTCATTAGGTAAGTTTGAGGTAAGGCCAAGGAATTTCCAAAAGAAACAGAGGTAAGAAATATGTCCAAGTTTTTAATATTTTTATTTAGATCTTTATGTATCTCCAGCTCGTTAGAGAGATTTCTTTTGTAAACCTCCAAAGCCTATGTCTGTCTGGATGATCTGGCATGGAGAGTTAAGGTGTGAGAGTGTTAGAAAGTTTTTAATATGGAGGAGTTGGACATGGAAGAGCAGCAATATCCCCAGAGCCTTTCTTCAGGGTCCACAGACAGACAAACTGTTCCCAGGGCACAAGCTGGAGGTGACAATAATGGCCAGTGCTGGAAGTACTTTTGTTCCAAGAAAATTCTAAAATCAATCAAGTACAACAAAATTTGAGCAAAATGTCTCCGTGTCTGGAGAGCGCCCAAGTGGATGGGCTCTGTGGTAAAGGCTATGTCTGTCTGGATGATCTGGCATGGAGAGTTAAGGTGTGAGAGTGTTAGAAAGTTTTTAATATGGAGGAGTTGGACATGGAAGAGCAGCAATATCCCCAGAGCCTTTCTTCAGGGTCCACAGACAGACAAACTGTTCCCAGGGCACAAGCTGGAGGTGACAATAATGGCCAGTGCTGGAAGTACTTTTGTTCCAAGAAAATTCTAAAATCAATCAAGTACAACAAAATTTGAGCAAAATGTCTCCGTGTCTGGAGAGCGCCCAAGTGGATGGGCTCTGTGGTAAAGGCACAAACTGGGTTGTTTTTCTAAAGTGAAATATTTCAAATAGCATTGTTGCCTCACGTCAGACTTCTTTAGCCATTTCGCACCCTAAACATGCACTGGTTCATAGGTTCACTGGTTCATTCTGGCTTCCAAGTGCTCCCACACACAGATGTAAGGTGCAGTGTGATTTGCAATGCTGGAAGTCCATGAGTACCACCCCCACTACAACTACTCATGTTGCAGGACGTTTCATAGGCAGTGAGGCGAGGAAGTTCAGGGAGCTGTAGTGTTCCAATACAGGTATGTCCTTGTGAAGCTCTGTTTGAAAGACTACAACTCCCAGAATATTCCACTTTTTCATTAACTGCTGCAGAGACTTTTGTAAGATGACACCTGCTGCAGGAGAAAAAAAAATAAATAGCTCCAGGAATCAACTGTTAGCGCATAACAAGAAATTAGGAAAGCGTACTTCTAAAATTATATTCCAGAATCCATGTTGGGTTGGTTTTAGATGATTTGAGAAACCAAGATACAGAGGACTTCAAACAAAGGAAAAACCAGCAATACAAAAATGGATATTTCTACTTTATGGATCTTTTCAAAGTTCCAGCTCAGCACTGAAAACGGTGCTCTGGATCTGAACTGGAGTTGAACTCCAAATAAACATTCAGAAGGCAATATTTGGGGCAGACATAAATACAGTCTGAATGGGAGATCTCAGCTACTCTATGGACTTGGGGATATATGTTTCATCTAGGGAGCTATTCAGCAACAGGAGCACCCCGTGTCCCATGCAAAAGCACATATGGCATCTTTTTATTTCAACACATTTTTTAATATAATTTGGTCTTATCAGATCGCAAAAATCATTTATGCAGCACAGCTAACAGTGCACTTGAAAAAGGACTAGAGAATTCCATAAACCTCCAGTCCTGACCCCCAAATATTCCTATATGATAATTTTTGCAGCTGTGAACTTTTGTTTGGTATTGTGAAAACAATTCATTGAGGATTAGGTTTCATCGTATACTAAAAGTCTCTGTATCTTTCAATTTCTTATCTAAAAATGAATGCTTCCAGATAGCAGGAGCACATCTAGACCACTTCCAATAATTTCCTGAGCCTGAAGTCTGAATATAACCCATGACACAACAGAGTGGAATACCCGAGGATTTACACTCTAACACTTTTTTAACGTGCAACACCATCCCTTAGAGAAGTCTGAAAACAGCACAGTGAAAAGTGGAAGTTGTCACATATTGTAAGGCTATGAAATGGATTCGTTCAAACTGGGAATTCCTCTAGCTTCGTATTTTACTCAGTATTAAACCTAGGACAGAGGTAGTTTGTCAATATGCATGCCAGGCATACTGAGTTTTCTACAACTTTTAGTTTCACCAGTTCTTTGGATCAGCCCCAGATTTTCTGTGTGCATCCTGGATATTAACACCCTCCTGAGGATGAAGTCCCTTTGTTTACTTTATTACAGAGCAATACAGAGGCTTCTGCTCTCCAGAATGCTGTGACCTGAAAAAACTGCATCAGTGGCACAGTGATAATGATAGTGGCCAACTGTCCTAGTTTCAGCCAAGAACATGAGGGTTGGAGCCTGGAGCAGGGTTTTCGTATCTAGGTCATTATTCTATAATCCCATCATTGCTGCAGGACAGAAGACTTCTGAGAAGGATGGGGCATGGCTTTGGGTGGAGGAAAAGGTCATGTGCAGAGACATCCAAAGCCAGTTTTGTCCTTTCCCAGGTGGTGAGAAGAGCAGTGTGGTGGTATTGATCCCTGCTGCAGGGATTGTCTGCCATTGTTTCTTTCATTGTCTTGGGGTTGAGGAAAAAATTATAGAGGGAGAAGTGGGGTGGTGCTGGCCACAGTCATGTCATGGACTCAGTGGGGATTTCGCATGTAATCACCTTCTTTTATATGTTGCTGTTATTACTATTGCTGCTGTTACTGTTTTTGTTTTCTTATCTCATTGCTATTTCCAGAAAATTGTTGCCTCAACCTGTAACCTCTGGCTTTTTTCTCTCTCTTTCAACAGAGGGAGTTGGGGGAGAGAAGTGACTGAATGGGGCCCAATTTCCAGCTGAGCTTAAACCCCATCAGCCCATGAACTGTTTATTTACTCTTGACTTCAATTGACCAAGAAAAATATGAACTCCACTAGATGACAAGATTATCATAACTATAGACATTCAGAGAATGACTATTTGCATTTTCAATTTGAAAGAACATCTGGAAAGTCAGAGAAAAACACTGTATGGATTACCATGCTCCATACTTTATTGTAAATACTATGGTATTACAGACTATGTACTGAGGTCTTTAGACTATAATTCAATTATGCTGCAAATGCCTGGCCTGTAGTTAGGGACTCCTGCAACTGCAGAGAGGGCTTTCCAAGTATGCAAAGGAGTGACTGCTTCTACACATCACTTAGAGGTGTGGTATCTTCCTCAATTGTATGAAAGCTCCTCTTTCAGTAGCTTTCCTCTACAGAGGAAATTATAATGCATAATTTCATCTTCTTCCTCCTCCCCTCATTAGGTTTGATACCTGTATCCTATGGAAGCAGAGAGGCAACTATTCCCACTTTGTCTTGAAAAGCCAGAGCTACAGCTTTACCTTGATGTAGCCTTCACAATTCAACAAATCTTTATGCTCTTCATTTTTCATAAGTTCCTTTTCCCTGGAACTTAGTTGGAATTGGTCTGGGTGAAAAATGAAGAGAAATCTCAGCTTTAACTCTTTTAAATGTGCTTACCTTTTAAAGCTAAGAACCAGTGAAAGCTACAAAGGAATATTTCATATTCAAGGATTCCATCTTTTGATCTCACTACAAAGCAGGAGAAAACTCTGTGTGTGTGTGTGTGTGTGTGTGTGTGTGTGTGTGTGTGTTATAATGTGTTGGTGAAGGGCATGGATGGTTCAGGCATTCTGACTGGAAAACCTAAGGAAGATTTGTAGACATTCTAACTACAAGCAAGCAGCAAAGATATTAAAGTGGATCCTGAGCTCATCTATATGATGAAAGATTAACTTTTAATAACTTCTCTACACTTCTTGCATATACATCATTTTACTGAAACTGGAAGCACTTTAACCTTGTTGAGGCATACCTTCATTGTAAGCTCATTTTTTCAGAAATAAATGCAAATGCAAATAATCTTGAACATCTTTAGTTCTCATATACATTACAGCAAGGATAGAAAATAACTTTGACATGGGTCTATGTGTCTGCTTTGAGAATATGATCTTCAGAGAGGAATTAGTAACTTTTGCCTTTTAAAAATATGGAAGAAAATATATGATACTGTAAATTCTAGGATCTCAAGATTAAATATTATTCAGATTCATTTGCCTCGATTTAGATATCCAAAACTGAGAGAGTTTATCATCACAGATAATCATCTGAGATTATCTATACAGTATTTCTGTGTGTACTTTTACAACTGGATTCAGCATATTCTAAGAGTTTTCTAACATGCCTTATATGAATCACATTCTGGAGGTGTATATTTTCCTCTATTTACAAGTAGGGGAGATGGATCTCATCTTCAGAGTCCAAAAATTCAAAGATGGCAAAAAATTGTATGTTTAAATTACATTAGTTATTTTATTTTCTTTCTCGTTCTTTCTGTTCTGTGCACTCTCAAAACTTGAGACAGTGCTGGATACAGAGCAATTCAGGTGTATTTTTGTAGCAATTTGGTGTACTCCAGACACTGATGTATGTAAATAGTCTGGGGAAAATCAGAGCTCATAGCAAAACAAGGAGCAAACCAAGCTGATGGTATAATCACACCTACTAGTTCAGTATTAGATTGCCCTGTAGTCCTGCACCAGTGGGATAAAAAGAACCTAAAGCCCCATCCGATGCCACCCATCATGTGCACCTTTTTGCAGGGGGTGCACATGCCATGTCTGGTCTGAGAATTGCACAGAGCAGAAGTTTGGCACGCTTGATTTGTTTCCTGCTTCTGTTTTTAATTAAAGGGAGAACAGAAGGGACAGAAGGTGCATGTTCTGTGTCACCTTTTGTAGTGAGTTTTCTGTTATCTCTTTGTTCCTGCTGTCCTTACTCCTTGGCCATTTATTTTGTTAATAAACAATCTGCCTGCAACTAGGGTTTTTTTTAAATTACTGTTATGTCTGATTTTAGCAGAAAAGCCAAAGAAAAATGATCCATATGTAGAATGAATCCCTTTCATATTCAGCTCCCCAATACATCATTTAATGCTCTATTTCAAATCACTTGCCTTCATGCACCATAACCATTGTAAACGGAGCAGGAATGTTGCTGTATAATGGGTAGAAGAAATGGCACTTGAAGTGTGGATGGCTTTATGTCATTTGGGTGACATATCCATGTATCCATTCCACCATACTCCGACCATCCATCCGCCTGTCTACTGTCACACAGACAGTGTGTGTGTAGATACTGATACCTGCATCAACACTACTTTATATTTCTTTTTTAAGCCATCCAGTCTACCTTTTTGTAAGAAATACATGCAATTTCTCACACTGCTGATTAGCTGACATTTGCACAGTACCTAATCTGTTATGATTAAATTATTTGCTACCGTGTGCAGAAACTGGAATGCTGTGCTGGAGAATGACATTCAACACCTTTGCTGCCAGAAAGCAGGATGTGAGATTTCCAGACTACAAAGGAGAAGAGAGAGGAAGAAGGGTTGGAAAAGGAAGAATGTTGGCAGAGGTTCACACTGGTGAAAGACAACTTGATTCTAAGTTAAATTTAAACCATGTACAGTACCAAAAAATAGTGCTTGGTGGAAAGGGATGGCTTCTTGTTCACCAACTGAAACTTTTTTTCTGCTGTGTATCAGATCAATAGCAAATCTGGTTTTCAGTCTCATGGCAGACATACTGTATTCAAAGAAGGTAGCTGTGGAGAGTCACCAATGAACTTGCCTGTTGTGAATGTTATAAAATCTCTTAACCCATTTATACATCTCATATGGGTTTTAACACTTCAAATTATTAAATACTATTCAGCAGCTGGAGCTTAAAAATTGTCATATATTAAAAATATGCCGATTTATGATATGCTTCTGATGAAGATAATTCCACAGGCCTCATTTGGTTGGGAATTACCAGTATCTAGGAAAGTTCAACTGATCACATTAGTTTCTCTTTGATGAGAATAAATATTCAGCCAAGTTTAGCACTGGACTGAACTGAGCCTACTCTTAAGATATCAGTCACAATCCTTTAAACATTTTGAAATAGAAAATTAAAAAAAAAGATTAAAAGTAGCAATTTCCCTCTTGTATTGCATTTCTTGGTGAATGTGAACATGATCAAGGTTGGTGAAATATCAAGCGAAAAGTTTCTAGGTCATGTACAATCATTTACTTTTTTTTTTTTTTTAATAAGCCAAAAGGATGGGAGAACACAAACTTACAAAACATAAAGCTATGCTAAGTTAAATGTGATAATACTAAACTCAGCACTTAAAGATGTTGAACTCCAACCTGAACCTGAACCCCAAGTTTTGTGAAGTTTGAATTTCAAAGTCTGTTACAGATTTAATATTTGAATTTGGTAAAAATGCCTAAATATATATGTCTGCAATAAGCATCTTTTAATATAGGAAATACTGCAAGTATATGTAGAATATATGGAGAGTATTGTCACAGACATTCTTTCTGTACATGCTTTTTTTTTTTTCATAGCATGAAAAAAATTAAGACGTTTAATCTACCAGTATTCTACATGAGATACCCTGTAAGACCTATGATTGTGCTGCTTCTTCATTAACTGGTTTAGGCTCTTATATCAAGGGGAAGAAAAATGTCTCAGTTAAAGCTTTCTACACCTAATCATAAATCAAGTTTTCTTCACAAAATTCAGACAGACATTCCTCTTGAACTGTTGCTCTCCTAGCTACTTTTTTGATCAGCCCATCCAATGAAGTTACAACATTTTTCAGTTGTTGTCTGCCATCCCTTGGTAACTGTTTTAAGGTAATGAGCCATGCCTAATCACGACATAAATACCACATAGGGGGTGTTTTAGGAAAATGACACTTTTTAAAGAACATTCGGATATTCATTGAACTGTGGATGCTTGGAGGGAAAGAAGAAGGTGCATGGTGCACAAACATGGTCATGGCAGTATTTTTGATAGAAAACATACTCCTTCAGCTGTATTCTGAGAAAGGAATGTGAGTTGAAAGACAAGTTTGCTCTTTCACATGGACTGAGCTTCTTCAGTGAAGATGTGAATACAAAGTGAAAATAGAAGGTTGAGCAGCCACTCCAAAGACTGCAGAGGTTTGGCTGTGGGTCTGCACACTGGTTAAAAGAAGTATTCCTCTTTGAAGCATCTGAACTTACTGTATAACAAGTTCCAGACTTTGTCTAAAGGTAGATCTCACCCTCTCCCTTGTACACAGTTAGCTCTGACAGACAGCACTCCACTATGCCAAGAAACAGGGAGCAGCACTTCTCACTAGTTTCCATGTGTGATGCTACTGTGTAAAAAGACCAGACAAGAAAAGGCCTTTATTACTTAAGAAGTACAGTCCTCATGAGACTCCAACTCATTTCCATTGGCTTCACTGACAAATAATGTTTTAATAATGCATGGTCCTGATAGCACAGTAAAGCTTACACAGAAAGGAAAGATAGAGATGGATTTTTTTTACCATGAGCAATAGAATAATTTAGCCATTTTGAAGTGTGTTTCTCAATGATACTGAAAAACAGATTTTGTGAAGGTTCCATTCCTGGAGAAATTAAGAAAGGCAGGTGAAAAATAATTTTTTATAAGATGTCAAAATGAAATTGTAGGATTTGAAATCGTAAGAAATTATACCCTAGTTTCCCAGTTGTGTACCATTACTACCATTGTTATATACTTCACAGCCTCTTCTGTTATTTTTCCTGTATATTTCTTCATCAAACATCCTGCTTTAAATCCTTTATCTATGATAATCCCTTCTATTTATTTCTATCTATATCTGTGATCTTAGTGGCCTGAGGACCCCAGTACATTCCCAGTGAGGAGGTTTATCAGTGTGCTCTCAACACATTTGGAGGCATTCATACGTGTATAGTTAATACTACATTTAAGTTGCACTAGGAACAAGAAGACAAGGGTTTTTCTTCAGCTTTATGTCACATTCTTAACATCTCTTTGACAAGACAGAAGTAATTTCTACAGTAACTGCTGTGTTGCTTTACATAATAGAATACAATAGTGAAGAGGCAATGCTTGTGATGAGATTTTATTTTGCCTTTTTCTTGTATTAATAAAAACCACCAAAACTTCCAAATGATTGACAAGGAAAAAAAAACAAACAAAAAAAAACCCCCACCAAAACACCTTGAGATAACATGGCCTTATCTGGTTATGGAACTGCCCTGGAGCTTCAAATCAAGTGTCATGTGTTTTTGGGTTTGTGAGTTATGCATGCAAATACTTTTCTCCTTTGTCACACATAAAGACATATATGCCATGTATTATATCATATTGAAGTAAAAAACCCACCCTTTTGTTAAATGAAAAATAGTTTCATTCTTATATGAAAAATCATCCATATTGGAGGTTGGGATTCCTTAGAATATTCTGAAATTTTCTCACTTTAACTGTAGTGGAATGCTTTGGTATTTAGAATGAAAACAATTACCTTTTTATTTAATTTGTTTAAATATTAATAGAGCAACCTGACTGCGGGCCATAAAGTGAAGAAATTGTTACTTCAATGTCATATTCATGGAATAATAGGAACATTAATATTGGAACAGATCTCAGGAGGTTCATTCAGTTCAAGTTCCCTGTTCAAAGTATTGTTACCTTAAAAGTTAGATCAGGCCCAGCTGAGTTTGAAAAATCTCCAAGAACCAAGATTCCACAGCCTCTCCTGTAGCACCTGTTTCTGTATTTATCTTTTCTGACAGGAGATTTTTTTCCCTTTACACTTAGCTGGATTTTCCTTTGCTGAAATTTGCAATTGTTCCTTTTGTCCTTTTGCTTTGTGTTTCTGAGAAGAGATTGTCCTTCCCCTTGGCTTTCCCTTTTCCAGGCTGAATGAGCCCATGTTTCTCAGCTTCTCCCCAACCACCTTAGTGGCCTTCAATTGGACTTTTTCCAGTTTGCTGACATCTGCCTTGTTTTGAGGTACGCAGAGCTGACCTCACCAGTGGGGAAGAGAAATGAACAGCCACCTTAAGCTCTGGGGAGGACCAGCCAAGCCACTCTCTGGGGAAACTGCCAGCTGCACTGATCCCCACAGGGAAGCTCTGGAGTTAAATTGAAATAAACCCTATCAGAATGTTGTTGGGTTTATAAGTCATGGAGAAACAAAACCACAGGAATGGTGACACGGCATTCCTCCTGAAATTTCTTGGTGATCGACTGCAAAATTTCTTGCCACCTTATAACTCCAGTCTCCAAAGATTCTCAGCTACATGTACTAGAGAATCACAGTAAGGGAGCTGAAGACATTTCACCCTACACCTCCCCATATCATCTCTATACTGCATATTGCCACACTCAAAACAGGGAAGTAGAAGGAGGTAGGCTTTCTCTGCACCTATTTAAGTATAAAGAGTGTTCACTTAAACTGCTATTAGAGAACCAGACATTGACATAAAAACAATCAACAACATTCACAAGAAGACATTGTGTAAGACCTTGTAATTTTGGGCTGTCTGAATTCTGCTACCTTTAGTGATTATTTGCCTGTGCTGCTTTAACCATGTTTTAGCTCTTTTTCAGGAAGAACCAGAGCTGTGTTCCTTTTGCATCAAGACTCATTTTTTTTAAAGTGGTAGGTAAAACCTCCTTTTTATACCTCCTGTATATGCTGACAAACTCCAGATGCACTTTTTCAACAACATCTTCAATTACTCATCTGTCAATCAGATTCAGCAATATTTCAAATTATTCTCTAAGAGCAGCTGGAGCAACTGCTTGCTGACTGTTTATCTGACTGCAATCCAACATATATATATCTTACACTTATATATAGGGAGGTTTTAAATTAAACAGATGACAGTTCCAGAAAAAAACTGAAGATAGTATTTCTTCTCCAAAACATAGTTAAACTAGGTACAGGACGTTGTAGGTACTAAAAGGTTTCGTAAATTTTAAAAAGCCACAAGTAAAAGTCCTAAAGAAAAATACATAAAAGCTTCTAAACACAAAGATATCATCTTTAGCTCAAGATGTTCCTAGGCTAAAGATATGGAAGGGATAGGAGAATGTACATAAGAGAAAATATTATAACTTTTCAATTTTTATACTCTTCACTGAGCATTTGGTCTTGGCTACAGTTAGGATGCCGAGCTAGAAATTTGGACTAGTGCTGTATGACCTTTCTTGTGTTCTTATCCAGCTGCTGAGTACAATACAGCAGGAAAAACAGGAATGAAAAAGCTGTATTTTTACAGCTCAAAATATCTGGAAAGATATTCAAATCCCTCTGCATGTCCTATTTTATGACCAATCTCCTCCATATCTTCTGTGTGTCATGAACAGAAAATCAGTGAAATTTAAGATTCTGCACAGAATCTTTTATTGTGAATCTGTTTCCATCTTAACAAAACTAATCACAGACATCAAGGGGCCATCTGTGTTGCTGGATGACATGGGGACAACCTAAGAGCCCTGTAGCAACTCTCACTTTTGAGCAGAGTGTGTCAGCTCATAGTGCAGCTACTGTGTGCTTATCTTACTCATTAAGGTTTACAAATAGAAGATTCTTAAGGAACAACTCTGAGATTATTATTAGTATTAGTAATAGTATCCACTATTGCAGAGCTATAAAAGAAAGACATACTCAGTTTAGAAAAATTAATTACTTTCTTTGGTTATGGGGAGTGTGGGCTGGAAATAGAAAAGCTTACCTAAAAAATCCCTAAGTTATGTTCTTGTAAGTGGCAAGCCTTCCTTATATAGGAAGCACAAATTCCTGCAGTCTGGGTCAATCTTTCACATCAAGTCTATATTATTTTACAAGAGCAAGAAAGATTTTCCTGTGCTCCTGGGGATTATGTCTGTGAAATCTGTAGAGGTAGACTTGTTTCAGGTCAATTTTATTTTGCTTTTCCCCCCATTTCTTTCAAAACTTTGTTTTCAAAAAGCTCTCTTGGCTTCAAAAATTCCTATTTAATACATAATTGCTGCTGGACTAGACAGTAATGCATTATTTATTATTTACATTCTTATTACATGCTAGCTTCAACATCCTACCTTTGTGGCTGTATGTGCTTCACGAGGCATTGCCATTTCTCCTGTAGTTTTCAATTTCATGAAAAGCAAAAGTCTACTTCCTAAAAAAATCCATAGCTTAGTCATCTGAGTGCCTATATTATGCAGGATCAGGAATCTCAATCTAGTGGATTCAAATGTAGCCTGCTAAAGTATTTCTGATCTTTACATGCACTCTGGGGCTTAGCTGCTGTGTGACAAGAGGATGACTTGACTAAACCCAATTTAGGAATTTCTTGTAAGCTGATCCTTCTTACAACCGACAGTTCAGAAAAAAAAAGCCTTTTTCATAACCAGCTAGAATCCTCAAGTCTATTTTGCTCTGACAGTGTTCTCTCTGACAATGCAGTTGGCTGCAAAGCCTTGAAATAAAGTAAGATTTGTCTCCTACTACTAAAATCCCTCCCCCACCGCCCAAAAAAAACCAAAAAAAACCAACAAAAAAAAACCCCAAAAAACCAAAACAAAGCAAAAAACCCAAGACTAGGAGCAACAGCTGTTGGTGTTAGCTGAACATTTGCATATTTTTTTTTCTTTAGGTTGATTTTAGTCTGGCCTACAGCCTAAGTGCCCTTTCACAGTTGGTGTGTGTCTCTGTACTGCTGGAGCACAGCTCTCAGTTCATCTAGAAGGAATCTCATCTGGGAGCCCTGAGCCCACTCCATGGTGCGTCCAAAGCACAGTAAGGGGAGGAAAAAGTGAAAGCTCTGGTGGCCTGAACCAAAAGGCTGATGTAATAGAGCCACAGAGGCAGCAAAGCAGGAAAGCAGGAGATGCTGGTGGATATGTGTTGCCTCACTCAGGTGTCCAGTTTGCATAGGAGGGGTGGCCACCTTGGAAAACTGGGAAAGGCAGCTTGGCTCTTTCTGCTCCCAGTACACAGATGTGCTCTGTGGGCAGCAGAGGGTCTTTGCTCTGGAACAGGAATTTCAGGGAGCAAGACCTATACTTGCATACATTCTTGGGACCTTGAAATGTCCTGGTTTGCCAGGGGCTTCCTGTGACTATCTGTCCCAACAGAGCCTATTAAGATGTTTCAGTAAAAAAGGATTTACTCTACTGCATGCTTATTGGCATCACTGGGAGAAATCTCAAACAGGAGCTCATACGACTGTATTCTAGTTCTGTTTCCCATCTTTTCAGCAATTACTTGAATCATGGCATAAAAAAATACTTTCAAATTCTGTAAATTATGTCAGCTTTCAAAAAAGCTGCAAACACTCTGGATTAGATCACAGCTCGAATTATGTGGTTAAATTGAAGATAGGGTCAGCAGAGTCAAAAATCAATACGATGAAACTTGTTAAAAATAAATGCATTAACTGTAGAAAAAGACACGAACACAATTCAATGCCTATGTTTATTTATTCAGAGTGCCACCATTTCTGAGAAGTACCAAGCTGAAGAGAGTCCTTCAGAAAAGTAGAGAGAAAACAGGTTCAGGAGGCATGAGTAAATTATGGTGAAGTTTGATTTTATTAGTTCTGAAAAAAACCTCAAAAGAGTAAAGTTCTACTAAAAGTTGCACAAATTGTAGAATTTTCTCTTGAAGGTTGTTTTTTACAGCTGATCAAATAAACTTCTGTTAAGGTCTATGTAAGCATCCTTGAATCCATTTCAATGCAAAAGACACTGGATTGCCTCTTGAAATTTTTGCATCTTTACATTTCTATTCTTTAATATTATGAAACACCACTGCCTTTATAAAGAATGGAGACTTGGGGACTCTCAAAATCTCCCTATCCTCAGAAGCACTCCTGTTCAGCTGTGAGAAGGTGATATTCCCAGTACATAAATATCTGGAGCTATTAAAGTGTCAATAGGAGTAGTCACTAAATAGATAATCAGATTTTTACTCTTCCTCAGAAGTTCACTCACAGAAATGGTGAAAGAAAAAAATAATTCGTTTTAGATGAACATTTTGTTACTGTGAGTATTAGGTGATACAGACTTTTCCAGGGTAAACAAAAGGTTTGTAATTTACAAGACAATTCACAAGATGCTGAGTCAGAGGAGAATATTTGTTTGGAAAGTGGCTAATAGAGGTCTTCCACTAGCAGATCTTTGTCATTTGAGTCAACTTTATTTCTGAAGTTACAGGTAAGTATTCTCTCATAAATAGCCAGAGATCAACTTTTACTTATCTTTTTTTTTTTTTCTTGGAGTCTTTTTTATTCTTACCTAGCATTTACTCTTTGAGTATTAAAATGATAGGAATTTGCAGTGGAGAAAAATGTCAGGATACTAAAGACTTTGTTAAAGAAAATATTTTTCCCCCTCTATCTCTGCAGAGAAACCTTTCTTTCCTGAAAAAAATGTCTTAGGGATAACTCCCATTTCATAAGAGATGTGAAGTAATCACAGCCAAGGCAAGGATGACTGATTGTTTGGTGCCACTCTAGTTGCTAATTTCTGGAGGGATATTCAGGCTATTACACAGCATGTCCCAGTCTGCCAGCATCCCTGCAGTCATCTTTCCACGTTTTGTGTTTGCCAAAGTAATATATGCCTTATGGGGCTCTGGCAATTAGGCAGAGTTGCCATGGTAACTGGAAAAATGGTGGCAAAACATAAACAAAGCTCTAAAAATACTCTAGGAATTATTTACCTTTTTATCTTCAGTATTCAATCGTATTGCAGGCTCATTTGTTAACTATTTTGTGTCTCACAAACTACTGTTGATATAACTCAGCCTGTGAGGTTTCTTGCTGACCTTAAGTGTCCTTCTTAACCAGATTTAACTGATATACTTTCAAAAAAATTATGTATCAGTACATAAATTTTATCAGTTTTGATCCTCATGTGTACATTTATTGTGATAATTTGATTTTGAAACCAGTTTAACTCTGCCAATTTTAATCACTGTAGCATAAAACTGAAATAATATAGAGCAGGCCATCCTAAACAAGGCAAAATTCCTGAATCTGTGATTTTGCTGGTTCCTGCTAACAGTCTTAATTTGAACTGTCTACTTAACTTTACAGTTAACATTTTCATCTTTCCCAAGGAAGATTATAAATGAAAGTCTAGTGACAGCAACTGCAACCAAATTACAACTTCCTATAAACACAGCTACATGACACAATTACTCTAAACATTCCCTGGGAAAGCTCTTTACATATTGTGTGTTCCGGTTTTAGGTCCAAGAGCTCTGTAACACTTTATTAAAAACAGACCTCTGAGACGCTTCTTAAACAAGAACAGAGAATATTACTCCAGTAAATCAGGTTTCAAACTGTTTTGCAAAGCAGTTAGGCATTAATGAAATTGTTCCAAAGTTCACTAGGTTTAGTTCAATTTCCTACGAAGTGGAGATGAGAGCTCAGTGAATAATTAATAGCAAATGATTGAATGGGTTTCACCTTTCCATTGTAGTTACAAGCTCTTTCAGCAATGATATTTTGAAATCATTGCCTTGCTTGTTTTCTCATGTAGTGTTTGGGCTGGCCCATGTCTTGGCATTGCACTGACAGACCTCACAGCACATTCTTACATCTCTCTTTGCACTGGAAATACAAGTCAGCAGCAGTACTCATACTGTACCCATGGTAGAGTGCTACACCTCATCAGACATACCTGAAGGATGAGAACTAATCATAGAAAAGGGCTAAGAACTCACAGGGTATTTCTGAAAGTTTTATATTAAATACAATATGCTACAGGATGTGATGCATTTGTTTATTGCTTATTTTAGCAGGAAAAAGGTTAAAGAAGAAGCCACATACTTGAGGGGGCTCGTCTGCAGCTTTGAAGTCTAAAAAGAGTGCTGTCATTGCATACCCTGTAATCAATGTTCTTTAAAGTAAGAGAGCAATTCAGCTGAATGATAAAACTGCTTACCACAGTGATTAATCAAAGAACATGCAGTATCTTAAGAGCAGCAGCCCATCAAAATCAACAATCCCAGGCATCAGCAAAGGTTCCAAAAGCCTTATGATAGACTGGATAACCACACACACAATAAAACTGCTTCTTGAGTAGGAAAGGCGGTGCAGCCTGTCTCCAGGCACCTGCAGTAAGTCATCAGGAATGTTTAACTCAGTGAATCTGAGATGTCATTGCAACAAAAACATAGTGTAGATTTTCTTGGTTGCACACTTCAAACTTTATGTGTTCTTAATCTGGATTTCTTCCTAGAGCACAAAACTCAATGACCAGTTTTGGTGTTATATCACATTTGCCTTTTTTTTTCTTTTTTAAAGACTCACCACAGGTTACATCTGATACAAAATACTGGCCGGACATTTTGCCAGGAAATTTTAGGTTTTTTGCAGATTATAAAAAGGTTTTGTTCTTTAGACACATTGATATTAATGAATTGTATTCCTCAAACATGGAGTTCAGATACTTCACTGTTCATGCAGGGATCAGTGCAGAGACAGGGCTGATAGCTCTCCACATGCAGGTGTAAGACACATCTTTGCTCTGTCTCCATGGCTTGGCTGTCACTGGAATGACCCTCATACTAAAGTTCATGGCAGCAAGATTCTCCTCTCACCATTGAGTTATGTTTGCTTTGCTGTTTCAATTGTGATGATACCAAGACATTTGGTTTACAACAGGCAATAAAGGGAATACAGTCAGCTCTTGATGGCAGACTAGCATCTGCCTATTTATAAGACCATTGGAATAACCATGAGGAAAGGAAATGTAAAACAAAAAATGTAAAAAAGGAAAGAAGAGTAATTTGTGAAAAATGGTAGCAAGTGCCTTCTTTTTCCTAACAAATGGTTTCTTCTTTCCAGTAGACTGCAATTCTTCCATATTTTGGGACAGTGTCTTCTGCTGAGGGAGCAATTCCCTAGAGCCAGCTATTTTTATATAATTTTTTGATGTTTAATAACTCTTGATTTTTTTTCTCAATATCTAGATGCATGGATAAGTGCTCTTTGAACCATTCATATTTTTAATCTCCAGAACACCTGGGACAGAGTTTAAAAATCAAATTTTACAAAGGAAAGTCAACCTATCTGTAAAAAGCATGCCTCCCAATTGTTTCAATTGATGCTTCTGAGTTCTTACATTAAAAGAAACACAGAGTAATCATTTCTTTTCTCTGGGCCACTGATCATTTAATAGCTATACATTATCCATCCAAAACTGTCATGACAACTTTCCATAACTTTCAGTCATTTCTTTTTTTAATAAGCCTGAATAATTTTATAGCATCCACAAATTGTCTGACCTCATTATTCATCTCTCTTTCTGAGTAATTTATGGATCGGTTAAAAAGGAGATCTCCCTCTGAGACCCCACTGCTAACCTCTCCTCTTGTAAGAATTTACAGTATGTTTTCCTTTGCTCCTACTGCTTAGTGTCAACAACAGCCACATTTCTGGCTATATTTGCCTTACCCTCCATACTTGAGTTTAATTTCAGAATGATTTCCAGTAAACCCTTCTAGAGTATTTTACCTGAAAACATCTATCTTGTTTTCTGCTATTAGACCTTGTTACTGACTGTAAGAGAAAATGAGAGTGGGAACTTGCACTGGGGTAATATTTGATATTTTATTTGCCTAAATCTTTTTTCCTAATTGTAGGTATGTAAGTGCTATCCTGACAAAGTTCAGTGAGGTAAGGAAAATAGCCTATTACCTATGTGGATAAGGAATGTATCTGGCCTGCTAGAGAGTTGGTTACCTAACTAACAGGACAAGGATTGAGCAATACTGAGACAACTAAATATAGGAATATCTCTGATTAAAAATTGCATCTGATTTTGTGTTTGAAAAACAATTTTGACAGCTGTGAGGTAGCTTTAGCCAAAGGTACGTTTGTGACCTTGTTTGCATTTGGAGTGCATTAAAAAAAAAAATCAGAGCAGCAGCTAGGAGGAAGATGATTAATCACAGAGGGAGCTAAGCCTAACCCCCCTGTAGAACCACCTTTCCCTTAATGCACAACCCTGTTCATGCTGAGCAGTATCTTACTCTGCGAATCATCTCTCCAAGATTAATGCCATTAGTTTCAAAAATGAAGCCCCACTGAAGACAGGGAGGTTTTCAAGGCACTTAATCAAAACACAATGGGATTATATGTTTTGCAGTCAAAGTACAATCATTCCTAGACTAAGAATGGCAATAATTTGTTATAAAATTGAAAATAAAGCTGACTACCAGTTTTGCATCATTTTGATGCTCCTATTACCTCTTCTGTCCCTGATTTAGATTCAAATTAATATGGTGGGATCAGAAGTTAATTGGTGCAGAGCTGATTCAGAGGTGGATCAGATTGCCTTAACTCTGGGCATTAAAGATACAGGGCAGCTGATATGGGGCACTAACACTTTCAGCCATCTGATTTTAACTTGTCACCACACTTTTGCCATTGCCCTCAGCATGTGCTAAATTGTGCTAGTGAACTTAGAAGAAGCAGCTAATTATTCCCAGGTTCCTTCACTGAAAAATTCCTCTTTTCAGTAAACCCAGCTTCCCCCCACCCTTTGTTTTTATTCTTTATATGTCCCAGCTCATCCTTTCATTTACTTTGGGAAAGTACCAGATCTTTATCCACATATTCTGAAACTTCCTCATCAAGGTCCTAAAGTATGCACAACTGGCATCAGCAGGGCTACTTAGCTTCTTAATACAAGCACATACTTAACTGCCTCAATGAACTCTCTGAATCTGTGGATAAGCACCATATATAAGGTCAGATTTTTGATTAAGTTGGGAACAGATTAAGCAGTTCACATCTGTGTTATAAATGCATACAAATTCAGGAAAAAACATTGGAGAATTCAGATGTTTTCCTTTGAAATTTTTAATGAGGAATACATCATTACTGAGATGCAGAAGAGTTGAGAACTTTATGGGGCTTGTGTTAGGTTTCCCAACATTCTGTGATCTTCTTTCCCACTGATTTAGGGACTCACAGATCAGTTTCAATCAAATTTTAAAAAGCAAGAAAGAAGCTCAAACATATGAAATTTTTGCAAGTTTCATGAGCCAGGTCTATGGTTGGCTGAGTCCTGCACGCTCAGAAAAATAAAACTTCATCTCCCACTGTGAGTGTTCCCAGGTCTTGGGGCACAACCTGAAGCTCTTGTAGGTGTTTGGGACAAAGGAAAGACTGTGTTGAAAATGGGGTTTTATTAGTTCCATATCTCATTGAAACAGTTTGTTACAATAGGTGTCAGAACAGGCTGCAGTTAAGCAGCATGGGCATGTACAGGACTTGGCTTGCTAGTTATATTTTAACATTTGTTACAGTGAGTGATAGAACACTATTTAAATCCCTTGCTTTTTAATTAATATTTTCCCAAATTCATCACAGGACTTTAGAGACAGCAGTGCAATTTTTCCAAGTAGAAGCTACTTCAGGGGTTTAGATACAAATTTTTCTATTCCAGCGGAAAGAAACCTGGCATTCAGTACCTTTTGGCAGTCAGTCATGCTAGAAGAGCTACTTAAAAACGTTTTGTTTAAGGACTTTGGTTTTCTGACCTAGGCAGGATGCCAGGGGCCCACCAACCTGTTTCATCACTGTTCTCGTCAGAAGGACAAGGGGAGAGGACAATAAAATGCAAAAAGCTGATAAGTTGAGTTAAAGACCATTTAAAAAAGCAAAATCAAAGGCCAGATGCAAAAGCAAAGGTGAACAAAATATTAATTTTCTAGTTCCCATTAATACGTGACATCCAGCCACTTCCCAGGAAGCAGGGTTTCAGAAGAAAAATGTGATAACACTTAATGGCCCCCTTTCTCTTCCTTTCTCTTAGCTTTTACTGCTGAGAAGATATCACATGGCATGGAATATCCCTTTGGTCAGTTTTGGTCAGCTGTTCTGTTTATGTTCCCTCCCAAGGTCTTGCCCACCCCCAGACTCCTGGTGGGGAGGAATTGTTGGGAGAGACCACTGATGCTGTACGAGCACTGCTCAGCAGTAGCCAAAACACTGGTGTGTTACCAACACCTTCCTATCTAACAGTACAATGCACAACACTGCAAGGTTTGCTTTGAAGAAAAGTAACTCTGTCTCAGCCATGACCAGTGAAAAGTATCCTGTAACACTCCTGGGTCCCTGTGATTCTTTGTGAAGGAAAATGGAGCTATAACATTATATGTCTAGTCTATGTTGGTCACATATCAGTGCTTTCTAATGCTTTATCTAGCCGAGTAGCAAGTGCTCTCTGCTTCTAGTGCAGTCACTTGCAGCTATTCTATATGACAGATATGCCTAACAGCTGTGAATATTTCCACTGAAAGCAAGTGCAACAGCTTATAGCTGTAGCTCAGGAAAAAAACCCCACAGCAAATCCAACAAAAAAACCCCTCTGCAAGGTAGCTTTTTAGCAAATTCTACTCTTCTGTCTTCACTGGTTATTCAACAAGAATATCATACTTGGAAATCACCTCCTGTGCTATGATCCTGTGGAACATTAGTACATGGCATTAAAAAATATTTGTTCATTATCACACATCAGATCAACATCCTTAAGAGATTCTAGAGACACAAACAGCATTCAAACAATTGCCTGTTATTAAATTACTCCTAAAAGATTAATGTATTAGGAAGGAGATAAACTACACACACTCACTATCTTCATAATGAGTCACAGGATGCCTGTTGAGCTGGAATATGTACTTTATGATATATGTTATTTTATTTCAAAAATAAGATTATTCAGCTTTTCCTAAAAAATGCCAGCTATCATGTACATGCCATGGGCAGATGGTAACCTCTAAGAAGACATATGTATGCACATATGCTTTAATATTTGTATTCACAAATTACTTTATCATTAAAACCACTCTAATCCAGAAATTTTATTCCTGCATTCTGTGAACATCAGAATGTGTGATTGTTGAGGACTTCTAACCAAGGAAAACCCTACTGAGAAAGCTTTACAGCTATTAATTATGCTTGCACATCACTGAGAGAGAGAAAATGAGTAATTTCTTTTACAGTCCATTTGCAACACTCAATATTTGTCAAGAAGCTCTGCTTGTGACTCTGAATTCGAGACAAGTCAGGCTGTCAGGGCTCTAATGAAAATCTGTACTAGACAATAGAGAGACTCCTCCCAACACAAATTCTGGCAATGAAAAGGACAGAACACAAGACTCCAACAGGTCTAGTTACAAGAAAGTTATTAGAGGAAATACAGAGAACATATTAGCAAAAAAACGTGGAACAAAGTTCTATTAAAACTCTCTTCCTTAGTAGTTTCTTGTTTGGCTGTTGTTTTTTTTTGTTTGGTTTGTTTGTTTTTTTTCCCATTCACACACTAATGTAAAGAGGAAAATGGGAAAAGTGGAAGAGGGTGGGACTGAAGGAAAACTGAAGGATTTCTTCCTTTATGAGGCAGGGCTTTCAGCTTTTAGCTGAAATACAAATAGGCCCATCAAAAAAATAAGGTAACATCCCAATGCATATACATGACAGGCTGATAAGGAGAGCAACAGCTATTGATTCTAGAAGCAACAGTTTGCTATATGTATTACTGTGCAATAAAGTACTTAAGGTCTAGAAAATATAAAATGTAATCTTGCTAAAACAATGGGAATATCTTGTCAATTTATTTTGAGCTCTGAGTGGCTCAGGTATCTTATTACATTTCCTTCAGTATATACCTCAATAAATAAGCAACATATATTTGTTCACCAGGCTGACACAATAATTAAATGAGCACTGGGGTATTTGACTGTCTTAGCAAAATCTAAGCAGTATCTCCAATCATGAAATGTGATAGAAAACATGGCAGTCAGATATACTCAGTTAACATTGCTTAGGTTACAGATATGAAAATGAAGACTTGATTTAGTGTGCTGGATTTTAGAGTAAGAACACAAAACATACTACAGCTTTTATTTTCCATGTAAATTTTCTCTAAGATGTTGCTTTCAATTTCAGGATGAAATAAATGATTCAGTTTTGATCTCTGATGAAATATGAAAGGAAAAACCTCTTTTCCTTACGTCCATTAAAACAAACACAAAGTCCTTAATATAGTAGGAAGGTTTTATTAGTTTTCCTCAGCAATCTCTCCACCAAGTCAGCAAGAACCATCACCAGCTAATAAATGATCCAAGGATAGTAACAGTAATCTCCAACTGAAAAATAAATACCAAGATAGGACTCCTTTGGGAGGTGACAGAAAAT
This sequence comes from Cinclus cinclus, assembly GCF_963662255.1. Lineage (NCBI taxonomy): Eukaryota > Metazoa > Chordata > Aves > Passeriformes > Cinclidae > Cinclus > Cinclus cinclus. Next base: position 85,638,569 of record NC_085047.1, read on the forward strand.
AATTGAAAACAGAACTTCTCTATTTAAAATAAATTAAACTGTGATTTTTAGCTGAGTCTGTGTGGCTGAATCTGGAGGAGTGAGAAATCCAAACAACAAAAACCTATCAGCCTTACTTACTAACAGCATATAAGAGAAATTACAACTGCACTCACTTATTCTGTCTTTCAACTGAAATATATAGTTGCTAACCTATGAGACAGATCCCATAAAAATGCTGGTGAGGGAATTCTCAGCCTGGAGGTGATTTCCTGCAGTTGCTGCCTGTACAAAAGGAGTTATGCTCTGCCAGTGGGAAGGCACAGCACTGTAAGGAGAAAGATGGTGTCAGTGTCTTCTGAGACTGAGGAACTATGGTTCTCTCTCAAGGTCCTGTGGCAAAAGGGACTAATACCCGAAGGCTTCTTGCTGCCTTGTCTGTGAGCATCTCATGGGGTAACAGCTCTGCTCCTCAAGCCCATGACATTATTTATGTGCTTTATCATGGGATGCTTTCAGGTTTCCAGGTCTATATTTGCCCTCCTGCTGGGTGACATCTTCCTACTAGGCCAAGATCTGACTGCTCACCAGCCCTCCTTACCCTCATTTTTCAGAGAGAAAAAACCCATGGCTATAGAGAGGGCTCCAACATGCTGTTGAGCAAGTCTTCTGAATTACTGAGCAACCAAAATAATGCAGACACTGTAGCTTTCCCCACTGAGGAAGACTTGGTGCAAGTGCCTAGAGATAAAATTATGCAGATAACATAAAAGGAAAATTTTGAGGAATTAATACATCATATCAGTGTCAACGAAATTTCTCCCTCAACCTCCTGAAAGTTGATTGACCAGATCCTTTGATATCTATGCATCTTCAGGACAGCAATAGAGAACTAAGCCTTCAGGTGGAAATTTAATTTGAGAAGCAGCACAGAAACATAAGACACAAATATACAGTTGTCAGTATTCCATACATCTGTGTTGGTACTGACTGGATGGTCATGTTCTCTGCCTGCCCTCTGCCTCCCTCACCACCAAGAGCCAGCAAATTCTTGTGCTTTTATTCCTTCCTGTGTACTTATAAATGAAGGAAGCTTGGTTATATCTCCAGCCTTATGTTGCAATCAGTATCAGTAGTGGTCCTTAAGGTCCAGTTGACTATGAAGGCTGAGAGATAGTTTGCTTTCTCCAAACTTTAAATACAAGGGAATGAAATGTGATTTTAATGCTTTGACTACTTCTCATGCAAATAAAGTCACACCCTGAAATTATGTTTGTGTTTATTCCCATCAGGCATCAGGTTTGCACATGCATAGTAACAGCAATGCTCTTGTTCCAATTTGGTTCGTGTCACTACTGTGACTCTTAACAGATGTTTTGTGCATCATGTTTCTGCAAATTGCTTTCAAAAGGAAGTTTTGTATTTCTTTGGGCTGCAAATCAGAGAAGAAAAGCTGAGATCTACAGTATAATCAGAACCGTTCATTTATTTCCCTAAGAATTCAACATAAGAAATTCTTTATATATTTTTAAAAAGAAATACACTACTATAAGCAGTATAAATTACCAAACTATTGGCATTTTACTTGCAGATCTGTAAGTGAAAACTACAAGTTGTTCTAGAAATAAGTGACAGACAAATTTTATTAGTTCCAATTATTATGCTGAATCATTGGAATTTTTTTCCTTTTTTCAGTTTGTTCAAGGATAAGTCAGGAGTAAAAAACCATAGTCTTTTCAGCATTCTTCATACCTATTGGTTTCAAAGCATGCTTTTTACATGGGAAGATTTGAGTAAAACCGTATTACTCCATAAGCAGCAGGTAGCCCTGAGACCACTGAGCTTTCCTGCATGGCAGCAGGCTTGCACACCTGAATCTCCCCCTGAGTAGGGATACCTCTCAAAGTCAGTCCTTGAGGCTGAGAGGATCCTTATTCATTAAGTGAATTTGGAATAAGAATATGTACAGTTTGCTATTTTAGCTATATGGTATAAAACATTGATTGCACATATATAATCCTTTAGACATAAACCATTTACCAAGTCTGAGACTGAATCTGAATCCAGCTGCACCTAAATCCCCTTCTGAGGAATTTAGAATGCATTTCTAAAAGATGCTTTCCTAAAGTGCCTTCCAAATCTCATGATTCAACAGGGACATATCCCTGACAGTTTTGTCCAACCCAGTCCTCTATGCAGTAAATACTCCAGTGTACCTTGCAAGCAAATCTTGTTGAACCGCTGTCACATTTTCCACTGAACATTGTTATCTCAGTGGCTTGTATCAATAGAATATGTTGTTGCTAATCTCTTGAGAGTGAAGTGTATGACTCCACTTGTGACAATCACGCAACACCAACACTTTATTATATAGGCTCTATGTAGTCCATATAATGTTGGTGGTCTGCAGCATGGGGACTTATTTCCTATGTTGATGTTAAAAAAAAAAAAAACTTCAGAAATTATTACTTGTATTTACAAGAGCAGTGGTACAATATAGGAAATTAGAAATATCAGAAAGAAATGCAAAATACAGTGGACTACTGAAATTTGTGTACTTTTCTGAAAACTTTTCCTATGTACAACACGTTGCTCTCAGATACTTAATCCACACTACTCCTGGAGAGTTATGTGCCTACAAACACTGCCTAGCACTGAAATTGGCACAGCCAAGTAAAGTTATAATCCACAAACAAGAGAGCTACAAAGACTTAAAGCAACACAAGCACTATGTAGATGCAGCTGAAGCTTTAGCTCACCCCTCCAAGCATGCCTCCTTGTTTCACGTGGGAGGGGAAGTTCAATACCCAGAAAATGGGGCAATTCAATGTATAATGGCAGACTCTCCCTTTGAGACTGGTAGTGGAAAGATGGTTTTCCATCCAAGACAACATAGCATATTCATAGCTAAATGTTATCTTAGTTAGACACGGTGATTAATTACACACAATGATTAGATGCAGTAATTAAATCCATTAATTAAATATTGTTGCTTACCCATTTTTCATTAGTGAGCTTCATTCCTTCAAAATATCATTATAATTGAAATTATTTGTTTCACTTTAGTCATAAACAGTGAAATTCACCAAGGAGCTAATAATGGAAGTGCATCAGTTCCATTCCTAACTCCCCAAAGCTTTTTCTTATCCCTATGTAGTGCAAGAAACACCTGAATTCAAAAGGTGCTTCTTTGTTTGAATTTAATCCCCATTTGGAGGCTGACTGTTCCCAAAATGTGGTTTGGAGTAAGAACACCTAGATTAGACCCCAAAACCTCTGCAAGAGAGTACCTTCCCTCTCCTCATTTTGATGGGCTTATTCAGATCACACCAAAACAATACGAGCTCCAGCTACAACATTCACATGGCATCTAGGTGAAGAGTAGAGGGAAGTTATATTCAGTAATATTCGTTTATAAGATAAGAAAAACTGGGAGAAAATTCCTCCCTCAGTCTCTAGGTATCCAAATTTCCAAGATTCATTAAATGCAGGATTGCCCTGTGTTGCAAAGTTAGATCAGGATTGCAATGCCCTCTGGTAAAGACAGGTCAAATATAACACAGGTTTCACTAGATCAGTCAAGAGCTGTTATCAGGGCCTGTGGTAAGAATTGTCTTGATCTTTGTTCCTACATCTTCTTTAGTATTTTTCCACTGTCAGCATTCTATTGTGTGGGAGGATTTAAAGCCCTTGAAGCTGAAGGAGGAATCAAACCCAGTGCTCTCATCAGTCGGGGAAAAGCTGTTACATTCTAGGGATGAAAATATTTTTGGTCTGTACCACTTGCACAAACCCTGTGTTAAGTTCTTCAAACCTAATTCAAGAGAGACTCTAGGGCAACGGTATCAATTTTCTGAAGTCCTGAGTAAGATGCCTAAGGACTCAGAAGAAAAGTACTCTTTAAACATCCCTATCCTTATTTTTTCTAGCAGTTTCCAGCTGAATATCAGCCTGTGGGGAATCCTGTCAATCTGTACCAAACTATGCCTATAGGGAATCAGACTGCCTGGACGTGTTCTGGATAAGATGCCTCATTTTAAACTTAAAAGCACATCATTGGATATAACAGATTTGAGATGCCCTGTTAATTAATATGGAGGTACCTATGTAACAGAGCATGGTGTCAATAGGAACTGTGAGCACTCCTCTCTCTCAAAAATATTCTCAAAGAAAAAGGGAAATAATGAAACTGTCCCTGATTTTTTTATTTCCCTGAAATTCTACAAGCAACGCACCTTAACCCGCCTCAGAGGCTCCAGTTCATAAGCAGAGATTTCCCAGCATCTTACTAAAAGGCAAAATGTGATGCTTTTCCCTAAGTTGTGACCCATGAATTTTAAAGTCAGAATTCAATCTCCATCCGAAAAACAAGGGTACTCCTGGCTGAAAGTTTGTGGGATTCCTCTGTGCCGGAAGAAATACTTGGCCAGTTTCTTATTTCTTGTTTTATGTTTGTCAGACCACCAGAACTCAAGGGGTAAATGAAGCTTTAGATTACAAAACAGATTTAAAAACTTAGCAAAACAGGGAATTCTTCTAATTCTGGAATGATTCCATGTAATACCATAATCTTTTGCTAGCAGGATGCCAACTGTGAAATGAGAGCTGGGGTGTAATTACAATAGTCATGACAGGAGAAGAAGCAACAATTGAAGAAGCAATAGCAGCCATTACAAAGAGTGTGAAAACTCCAGAGAAAAATGCAAATAGTAAGCAAATCAAAACCCTACCACCACCTCTAAGCATCTCCCTGTCTCCGTTCTCCTCCCTCCACAAAAAATAGCCCCCACAACTCATCATCAGATAGCTGGGGTCATAAGAATAACCCAAAATAAAGGTACAACATTGTGCAGTATGTCTACTGCACAGTGGCATATGTATAAACATGATCAGGGCATTCTCTGGACATGTTAAAAAATATAATTATGTCTAAATAAAGTTAATGGGCTGGAAAATGGGTCAACAGTTTAAAATATCTAATGACTTTGAGAGTAGCTTAATTATAACTACATTAGTTCTAGGCTCATGCATGTACTCATTTATTGTAACAGTCATGAAAAAATATTTGAATCCCAGTACAGAATTTTTGCTAGAATAGCTTTTAAAAGTAATTTTCCTGTTTCTTTCTAATCTACTTCCCTTTAAAAAATCCTATGCTCCAGAACCATAAAGGATCAGAAGTTCCAGCTATTTTAATCACATAGCAGGTACTGCAGTATGGCAAGATGCCCACATGTGCAAAGCTCAGGGAATTAAAATACTTTCAGGAGAAGCAATGTGCCAATGTGCTGGTTCTCCAGAAGAGAAATAGTGCAAGGGCAGTAAAGGCTGTATCTTTCAAATACTTGTTAGTGTTTTGCTGCCAAAACAGGAGGTAGTGTTCCACACAAATCTATCATACTGTGTTCAGTGTTATTACTAGGTAAAAAGAAGTAAGTCTAAGTTAAACTTCCACATTAAATAAAATTCAAAGGAAGCTAAACAAACTGGGGAAATGGTTTGAGGAAAAGAGAACATAATTCAATAGGAAGCAACACTGATGCTGAACATGGAGGGCATAAGAAAGCTAGGTAATTTCAACTTTGTAAAAAACAGGTACAGAGCTAATAAGTCCATCTCCTGTATGGGTAAAACGCAACATAATGACTTTAAATTTTACTAGAAGTATTCATTCAGATATCACAAAAACTGAAAATAAAACCTAATGGTGAGGTTTGAGTAATGAGCAAGACATGAGTACAGCCCTCCTGGGCATGCAGGTTCCAGTCTCCACTGATGAAAATTAAGAAAAAAACTTGGAGTGTGTTCCTGGGCTTATCAGAGTGCTGGCTGGGGTTGACATTGGACCTCTCTCTTTTCATCAATAATCAGAAGCTGCTATAAGTTTATTCTTATTTGGTTCTTTTTCTAGAATAAGGAAATACATCCTCCACAAAGGAGCTCTTGAGCATTGCCTTTACCTTTCATGGTGGATCCCTGCTCAGCACTGGGGTTTCTCCTTTAGAGGAAGGGAGCTTCTTCTTTGCCCGTTCTGAGTTTAAGAAATAAGTATTCAAAAAAACAAGCTAACTTTGAACAAAACAAACCAAACAGAAAAAAAGATAAACACATTATCATATAAAGGAGGGGAACAAGCTGATGGATTGTTCCTGTCAGCTCTTTGTGGAAAGGCATAAGTTTAAGACAGCTACAGGAACAGAAAATGAATTGCCACTTCATACTCCAATATACTGCGAAGCCTCATGAGTGCTATTTTTATTCTTCTGGTATTGCCACTAGGACCATACACATTGGAGACAAACATCCCCTTTCTGAGGCCTACATGAGTGCTGAGTCCTGGAGAAAGCACTGGTAAAGAGAGTTATGTGAGAGCCTTGGGTGGGCGCCCATCCTCTGGATGTGCAGACCTACTGAGGCAAGACATGGCTCCTCTCTCCAGTACCATTACATGGCTTTCCATCCTTCAAAACCATGACTAAACAGAATTTCATTTGTTCTTCCTTTCTGCACTCAGAAGGTGAGGTGACCACAACAGGGTGACCTGAGCCATTGCCACCAATTTACTTGTAAACCTGGGCTTGCAATGGAGTAACACACCAGCATTTAAAGTACAAACACGTTACCTATTGTGAGCCACATCTTTCCTGCACACCAGGGACACCAAAACCCTTTTAAAGATGTGAGAAGTGCACTCGAAGTGAATACTTGACACTTGCTCAGATACTGACATCAGATCTCACACACCTCTCTGATGTAGTGCTGACATCAGTTTTAGTTCAACACTTGAGAGACTGAATATAGCTTGTTACACAAATATGAAAGCTAATAACTTTAAAGTAAGAAACCTTAATAGTCAATATTTCATTTTTGCATATTTTATGTTTGGTGACAGTATTAAATTTAGGATAATATGAACGCTGTTGCCATGGAAATTTAATTCGTGAAGTTCTCCAATACACTATGAATAAAATGATACCAAGAAGCCATGGTTCAGAGATGAGAACTCTTCTAGAATTTCCAGATGTTATTAAATAAAATTCAAACAATCTCATTATGATTATTTCTTTGCTTTTCTTCTATCCACACCTGGAGAAGCTGCAACACAAAAGCACTTCAGACCTGCAGATGCTGGGTAGCAACCACCCTAGAGCATGCATGAAGTCCAGGTCTGTGGAGGCTTTTGTTCAGCAGACATGGGGCAAAGGAGGAAAACATCCTTCCTTACACTGTTCGTTTATCTTCATCTAGTAATGCAGTATTTCTGCATTAGTTTAATAGCTGAAAATTAGTTTAAACACAATAATAATGGGAAATAATAATGCCTAATAATAATAGAAAAAAACAAGTGATGCACAATGTAATTGCTCACCACCCAGTGACTGATGTCAGAGCCCCCTTTTCAAACCAGATTAGCTCCCCTTCTGGGTAACTCTTCCCAGTTCATATTCTAGGCATGACATTCTATCGTGTGGAATATCCCTTTGGCCATTTTGGGTCACCTGTCCTAGTTATACTCCCTCCCAGTTTGTTTTTTCTTTTTACCTTCTCACTGGAAGAGCATGAGACAGGAAAAAACTTAAGACAAACACGACTTACCAAAAAAAACCCCAAAACCTAAGTGTGTTAGCAGCACCATTCTTTTTCTAAGTCCAAAACACAGCACAGTAACAGCTACTGAGGAGGTATAGTCCTAGCTGAAACCTGGACAACAGGTCAGACCAGATCTGACTCCAGGCTGCTGACTTTAAGGGTCCAGACACAATGGCAGGGCCTCCCTTTGGCTGTGTGCTGTAATACCATGAACCATATAAAAACCTTGTGTAAACAATTTACTGGGAACATTTCGCATGTTACTTATAACGTGCATTGAGCTGTATTTAAGGGAAATTAATTTTTAAGTAAAAAGGCCAGCATTTATAGTTGTCTGAAAGATGCCACAAATATGTTGTAAATAGGAAAAAGCTGTATTAAAATGTGTTCTAAAATGAAGCTATTACAAAATAAATTTAAACATAATTGCTAAAGTAATTAACTATTATTTGTACTTATCTACCAATTTATATCAGACCACCTTAGATAAGATTTTAGGTCAACTAATTCAGATCTGCTTGTATCACAAATTAAAATACTGCATCACTATGATAAAAAGTTCTCTTTCTTTTCAGGTTCTGTTCAGTCTGACTAGAAATTAATTGAAAAAGATAGGGAACTGCAAAACTTCAACAAAACAAAATGTTCTCCACTAGTGGAACTAAGGCCAGGATGATTCAGTCTTCCAAGTATTCTCACTGCTTAACTGTCAAAGTATTTTTCTGCCTTCCAGTGCACACAACAAGCACTGGCTGGCATAATCATTATAGCTTCGAACATAGAATGTGGAAGGAAGGAAGGAAGGAAGGAAGGAGCTTCGAACATAGAATGTGAAAGGAAGGAAGGAAGGAAGGAAGGAAGGAAGGAAGGAAGGAAGGAAGGAAGGAAGGAAGGAAGGAAGGAAGGAAAGGAAGGAAGGAAGGAAGGAAGGAAAGGAAAGGAAAGGAAAGGAAAGGAAGGAAGGAAGGAAGGAAGGAAGGAAGGAAGGAAGGAAGGAAGGAAGGAAGGAAGGAGGGAGGGAGGGAGGGAAGGAAGGAAGGAAGGAAGGAAGGAAGGAAGGAAGGAAGGAAGGAAGGAAGGAAGGAAGGAAGGAAGGAAGGATTCCAGGAAGGAGGGAATCCAGGAAGGAAGGAAGGAAGGAAGGAAGGAAGGAAGGAAGGAAGGAAGGAAGGAAGGAAGGAAGGATTCCAGGAAGGAAGGAAGGATTCCAGGAAAGAAGGATTCCAGGAAGGATTCCAGGAAGGAGGGAATCCAGGAAGGAAGGAAGGATTCCAGGAAGGAAGGAAGGAAGGATTCCAGGATGGAAGGAAGGATTCCAGTATGGAAGGAAGTATTCCAGGAAGGAAGGAACGAAGGATTCTAGGAAGGAGGGAATCCAGGAAGGAAGGAAGGAAGGAAGGATACCAGGAAGGAAGGAAGGATTCCAGGAAGGAAGGAAGGAAGGATTCCAGGAAGGCAGGAATCCAGGAAGGATTCCAGGAAGGAAGGAAGGATTCCAGGAAGGAAGGAAGTATTCCAGGAAGGAAGGAACGAAGGATTCTAGGAAGGAAGGATTCCAGGAAGGAAGGATACCAGGAAGGAAGGAAGGATTCCAGGAAGGAAGGAAGGATTCCAGGAAGGAAGGAAGTATTCCAGGAAGGATTCCAGGAAGGATTCCAGGAAGGAAGGATTCCAGGAAGGATTCCAGGAAGGAAGGATTCCAGGAAGGAAGGATTCCAGGAAGGAAGGAAGGAAGGAAGGATTCCAGGAAGGAAGGAAGGATTCCAGGAAGGAAGGATTCCAGGAAGGATTCCAGGAAGGATTCCAGGAAGGAAGGATTCCAGGAAGGATTCCAGGAAGGAAGGATTCCAGGAAGGAAGGAAGGAAGGATTCCAGGAAGGAAGGAAGGATTCCAGGAAGGATTCCAGGAAGGAAGGATTCCAGGAAGGAAGGAAGGATTCCAGGAAGGAAGGATTCCAGGAAGGAAGGAAGGATTCCAGGAAGGAAGGATTCCAGGAAGGAAGGAAGGATTCCAGGAAGGAAGGATTCCAGGAAGGAAGGAAGGATTCCAGGAAGGAAGGAAGGATTCCAGGAAGGAAGGAAGGATTCCAGGAAGGATTCCAGGAAGGATTCCAGGAAGGAAGGAAGGATTCCAGGAAGGATTCCAGGAAGGATTCCAGGAAGGAAGGATTCCAGGAAGGAAGGATTCCAGGAAGGAAGGAAGGAAGGAAGGAAGGAAGAAAAGAACCATTTAAATTAAGCATATGCTATTTATTTATTTATTCTGTTTACCTATATATTTATTTGCAATGGAATATCAAACAGACAGTTTTAGAAAATGTCTGACTATGGGTATTCTCCAATTTCTCCCTCTTAGAAAAAGCGTATTTTTCCACCTGCTCTCACACGCTCCTCCTGATTTACACCTCCCTGGCCAAGTGCATCTGCACCAGCACTCTGACCAGCTCAGTGAGGTGAACCCATATCTGTGTGCCACCAGCAGGGTCTGTGAGATGTGGCAGAGGAGGGAGAAGTGACAGGCAGCTTAGGAATTTGAGAGGGTGAAAAATTCTTACTTTGATGTGGTCTGCTCGAGGTCTCACATGCAAGCATCATCTGTCTTAATGCAGGACATACATGCAGGCACCTGAGCCAGCTGGCATTGACATGAGAGGTGCAGGCACTGTGGCATTGCAGGGAAACAGACCTGGCTCTCAGAGTTAGTTATTATATCCCTTTTTAAAGGACTGGCTGTTCACACTCCAAGCACCTTTTTAAAGGACTGGCTATTCGCAATCCAAGCACTGTACATCATAAAGTGCAACTACCATGAGTCTGCTCCAAAACATCTTCTATCTTCTTTATAAGCTGCTCTAAGATACCTTGGCGAAGTGACTATCTTCATTTGTTTATTTATATATTTTTTAAAAATTTCAGTTCTAACTAGAAACGTGGGAGAAAACAAGCTGAAAGCAGAAGGCCCTCAGGTACTGCCAAAAGTCATTCCTCACATGAAGTCAGGGAGGCTGTACTAGATTTATATCTGGCTGGAGGCATTTCCCCTTGGGAATCTTAACACTTAACTTCCATCACCACACTGTATACACTGGTAAAAGGCTTAATATTTTATTAATAGTATTTCACAAAGTATCTTACCACACCATTACATGAAGCAGTCAGATGCTTTACTCCATCAGCAGAGCTACTTCTGGCACACAAGTGCATGCTCACATATTTTGTCCATACCTGATTCTCACTGGCTGAGAAGGAAAGCCCTCTAAAGTGGGTCAGACAGGGAATCACTCACCAAGATAAAGCATTTGTGTGATAACATGTCTCTTACTGAGGTCTAGAGGAACCATATGAACATAAGAGTGCAGAATTTGACCCATCCAGTTCTTCATTTTCTTGGGAGACAGTAACAACTGGCATGCAATCATGGTAGAAGAAACAGTTATATTACAGAACTGTACTTTTTCCAATATCTTTGCTTTTTATTTGACTCCTTCAGACTTTCTGAGGCTTTTCCTTTGTCAAAGTTCTCCAAAAGAGGAGGTCTCTTAGAAGGGGAGTAGAAAGGACACTGCCTGTTTAGAACACCTTCTCTTATAAATGCAACAATAAAGCACAAGTCACCTTTGTCAGCTGGAAGGTTCTGGTGAAGTGGTGAGATGCTTTTCATTATTTGGAGTGAATAAAGGCCCTTTTGATGAGATGCCACCTGTCACTCTTCCTTAACCAGCAGGTAGCCATTCTGACAGCACTGTGACAGCTGAATCCAGAACCTTTTCTTTTATATAATCTCCAAAATTCAATATAAGCAATTCTCTGCTAAGATCTAAAATTCTTTCAACTCCTGTAGTAAGTTATGCTTGAATTACAGCTCATGAAAACTTGACACACACTTTTCAGGTATCCAGAAATATTCACTTTTCTGATTGGCATTTCTTTACCTATGCACAAAAATTTTGGGGGTTTTCAGCTTTTTTTTATTAGTTTGCTCCCCACCCTCTGCAGCTTAACTTCTTCAGTAGTCCAAAGCAGGTTGGGTTTTCAGTTATAGGACCTCTCTATATAAATTAAGGAATATATCCCCATCCCAATAGCAAACTAACATTTAAGTAATGAAACATAAAAATACAAGTGGTTTACCATACCGTGGTTAGAGGTATGAAAGCGGCTTAATATTATCTTTATTGTTCCTGAAAATTACAAAATTAATTTAGTAAATCCACTTAAAACCGTTCTGACACTGGGATAAAAGGTTATGCTGTTATTTTTGTAACATTTATACACCAAGAAGTTTTGTTTTCAGCTCAAAATACTGTATTGTGTTGTGACACAGTGATCTGCTACTATCTCAGTTCCCTGACACCATCACTTGCATTAGTGAGCTTCCAGCCCACGTACAAGAGGAGACACACTGTCACTTCACAACATGAGACAAAACAAGGCAGCAGGAAAAAACCTGAACATTCTTGTTCTACAGCAAAGACATATTTTTGTGTGATTAGACTACTTGTAAAAATTCAACTGCCTTTCACTGAGTTTTAATTGCTCAAGACTCAGCTTCATGCAATGTTAATCTTTTCCATTTAGAGCATACCTAAAGCTTATTATAGTTCATCCTCTGGCACAGGAACTGAAATTGGTTACCTAATTATTCTTCTGCAAATTTATATACTAAGCATGGATTGATGATTAGAACACTCAAAACCTGTCATTAATCCATTTTGCTGTACCAATCTGTATGCTTGGGAAACTTGCAACCTTTCTAGCAGTACATGTAAAACTCAAAATCTTCCTTTAAAAAATGCAGAAGAATTGACATTCTAGTTGTTTGAAAGATCTTTCTGTGGGGCAGCTGATGAAATACCAAAGAAGGCTTGGACTGCACAAGTATTACATTTAGTCAGAAAATCCACTATAGTGGTTCCTACATTCCTATTAGGTAACACTGGAAATGCAGGGCAAAAAAAAATAAAAATCTAGGGATAGGTACCATATGATGGAGAACTAAAAAGATTTATTCTTTCAATCAGAATTATTTTAATTCAAATAAACACTAACTCAGCCACAACAACCACATATATCTCAGCTTTATAGATGAAATTCTATGGAAAAACTAAAGTTGTGATCAGCTGTGATCTGGTTTTACTGTTCTGCCACCTGTTTAGCTCATTGAGGATGGAAGGGCTTGATGTGAGGTGTGAAGGAAGTTAGCCCAGGAATCGGATAAATTTAAGTTTCTATTCTATTCACAAAGATCAAAAATCCTATTGTTTATTTTTTTCTGTCCCAAGGCGAGATATGCCCAGAATATTTACACAATAAGACAGAATCATAAGGTCAGTGGTGGTATAATTCTGTAGCTTCAGGAACCTTGTGACACCAGTTGCTGCTAATGCAATTTCATGGACATGATAAAGCTACTGGATTCATGAAAGATAAAAGTTTAAGGGTTATCTACAAATAATTTGACTGACACATGTATTTTTTAAACCTTTATTTGCAAAGTTGAACAAACAATACACTGTCTTGAAATTTTAAACCTCATGAAGAAAATAGGTTTCCAGTTTAGATTGGTTTAAATATTGCACAAACCCTTATCCAAGTATTTTAACTGCATTTCATAGCCAGTGTAGAATCATGTTTGGAGTAGTCTTCTATATTTTTATATTTTTTGAAGATCATGCAGGAATTAAATATAACTTTTTTACATAAACTCAATATATAATTGTATTAGCCATAACAAATATTGGTAATTCCAAGTTATACCACCTGATCCTACAAAATGCTCAGTTATGTAGAAAAAACAGATTTACCCTTGTTTATTTTATGTACTTATGTTTATTTCAATTCTCTTAATATTTAAAATATTAATTTATGAGTTGGCACAGTTTAAATGGAATTTTTACAACAATTCAGGAGAAGTCTTTATTTTAGCTTTCTGTAAATATACATGCTTCAATTGTCACAAAATTTGCTTAATAGTTTGTAATCTCTAGCCAAATTGATGGATGATGTTCAGAAATTTTTTGTTATAATATATTCTTTGTTCACAAAATCACCAGTTAAAATCCAATTTCCACAGCATTTAACAGCAGCTTCACTGTAAAAAAAATATATACTGCTTCAAAGACGTTGGAAATTTGCTAAATCTAAATAGATTATCTCTAACTCCTGGCAAAACATAATGCTTGCAGATGAAAAACAGCAATGCTATTTTGTTCTATAACGTTTGTAAATACACACACTTCTTAGAGAATTATCAATTATTTTATATTACAAGTAATCTAGTTTTACTTCTGCCCCACTGCTAATAAGAGTTGATGGCACATACATGGTGGGAGAGTGTTACAGCTAAGATAGTCATGATCAATGTCCCCAGGCAGAAACCAAGACAAAAAATCTGTGCCTGATTCATTTTCATTCATCCAGGAATTCGTGCCAAGCACTCTCCCCTGTAAAAATCATCACTCAGTGCAGCAAAGTTAATCTGAAAAAGAGGTATTTTTATCACTAAATACACCATTGTGGTTAATGTATCTAACACATTACTATTAAAAAAGTTTTTCATTTTGTGTGCCTTGCTTGCAAATACTGGAACTTATTTTCATTTAAGGTTATAATAATGTAATACAGCAGTAAAAAAAAAAAAAATTATTTAAATACTTAGCATTCCAAAATAATGTATTTGTTTCCTTTGAAAGTGCTTAGTGGATGATGACATTTAGATACATACTGATTCTTCTCTAGACATACAGTGAAATATCCCTCTCTGAATTGCCATGCAGAACTTCTTGTTCTTGCCTCTGTCTTTTTTTTCAGCTAATCTCAGGACTGTCACGTGCTGCACCTGAAATTTCCTCATAACTATTTCAGGACATAAGCTAAGGTCCCTTGTATGTAACATACGTATAACAACAGTATAAAACTCAATTACTATGTCATAGAGAGCTATAAGGAATACTTTATTTTGTCATTTTGAAAGTAATGCACTGGTATTGAAACAATCAGGCGGCTTCCTGCAATTTGGATGTCTTTTTCAAAATATTATAGGATATGTAGAGTAAATATTCAAATCTTGGACACTATACAGGTCTATATATATATATATATATATATATATATATATATATATATATATATATATGTATATGTTGTTATATATATATATATATATATATACAACAGCTTGAAAGAAACTTGCAATTTAACATAAAAAAATGTGTATTTTTCTTAGATCACATCCAATGTACTCTAGCCACAGTTTTTAAAATGGAAAAACTGCAGCATGTCCAAAAGTGAAATGCAATTATTTTGCTACCTTTTTGAAACAATGTAATTAAACATCTCACATGCTTATTTTATAAGACAGAATGCTGTTGTACAAAACAAACTTAGGAATCACATATTATGATGTTCAAGCAAGCCCACACACTAGAATCTATTCAGACTATTGATATACACTGAAAATTGACAGCAGTTTTATGTCCTCTCATTGCTATTGAATGTTCAATTAATCCAAGTTTTTGAGGTCATCTTTACAGTATGTGAATTCTTATAATTATGTTACTCAAATAATGATCTGTCCTTTGCTAAAGCTTTCCATACACGTGTAGCAAACCTAGATCCATCAAGTGCAACATTATTTTATTTATCATGCTCCATTGCATTAGTTTATATGAAATTATGTTAAAAAGTGATAGGTCTGAATTCACTTAATATAGTTTTCTGCGGAAAATTATTTAAGGAGCAGCCCAATGCTTCTTGCTAGACAAGTTACTGAAATAAAGATAATTTCATAGCACAGCCATCTAACTCTTCAGGAATGGGTGCTTATTTTTCAGTTTTCAGTTGTTTGAGACTGCTGTCCAAATCCATGAGCATATTGTGTTAATATGAGCAATATGAATTTTGAGCCAGCCAAAAAAAAACCAAAACAAAACTAAGGTTGAAGTATTGTTATTAGGCAACAAGAGTCATTTATTTTGACTCAGAGTGTTATAATGGCCCACACACTCTCTTTTGAAAATAAAGTCAAAATCCTGATGAATGTAGGTGCCTTCAAAGATTACATACCACATAATATCCGGGAAAAGAAACTTAGCAGAGAAACATAGTTTCTTCAGTTCCAGCAGATTTTTTTGTTCTTTAAAGTAGTAAAAAAGGGGATGGAAAGAAATACCACCAAATCATCAAGATTAAGTTCTGTTGAGAATTGCACATGAAAAATGCTGAAAAAAGTGCATGACGTGACCATAGTTTGGTACAGTGTTTTCCACAGCATTCCACAGGGATCAGTTCAGTTCCATAATATCCCAAGGGAATATGCCATTTCTTAGGTAAATTGATGCAAATTCTATTAAAATTTATTTTGTTTTTAACAATAACTCTGCCTTTTATGTTTTTCATTCTGCAAGACAAAGGGATAAATGAATAAGGTTGGAAGTTAGCAGCTCCAGAAGTTATCAGCCATCTGTTATCTCCACAATATTTAATCAGTTGAAATACATTAAGATTATGATAGAAGTTTATCTTACAACTATCCAGACATGAGTCCACATTTGGCTGCATGATAAATTTAACATATGGAGGGTGGAGGAATGATTATTTATACCACCCAGCTAAAAATGTCTTATTTGTAGACTGTCTAAGCAGCCTACATAGCTCAGGTGCTCTGAATCACCCTCTGGAAGAGCCAAGTTCTCTCTATTGACTGCCTTGGGAGTCTTGTCTCAGATGTTTGGTAGTTCAATCAGATTATGCAAATCTCCCCATTCTCCTCCTCCATCTGTCCCCTACACACATCTATACATATAGCTCACCACTAAGAGCTTTCAGAGAGGATGCAGTAATGGGAGAACAGCAGACTAATGCTGCACAGGGCTCACAGGACACCTCAGTGTTTGCTGCTTCATCTACCTGCCATTGCTACCAAAAGACAGTTTAATAACTGAAAGAAAGGTAAGTTCACTCAGAGATATGAAATGAATAAAGACAATGTTTGGAGCAGAATACTTAAGGTGTCCTTCACTACTGCCTTTTTACTCCTGTGCATAAAAGTCTAGGACACGGAGCTGAGCACCATAAGGGTGAGAGTTACAATACCGGGGTAGGTAGGACAGTCTTTAAAGCACTTTCAGAGAGAAAGAGGTACACATAAATTAGGCAAGCAATTTTACAGAATTAGAAAATTACCATTTCAAAAATTACTTCTATGAAAGAGAGCACTAATCTCAAATTAATTTGAGAGTGTGCATTTTCGTATTTTTTTATTACCCCATTTCAATGCCCAACATTTGAAAAAACTCTTTTCTTCAGTCCTATAAACCAACATCTAGCCTTTAAAACATTGCAAAATACAACAATATGTGTGATTGACAAATAATTTTCTCTAATAATTTTCCTCTTTTAGCTTATCTTTTTAAATAATTCACACCCCAAACCTACTTTAGTCCCAACTTTATTGCTGATTTCCCAAAGTATTCAAGTCATTGACATCATCACATACTCTTTTAATACCTGTTTCCAGAGGAAACCAATATTTCAAGCACATCAATGAATGAGATTGGAAATATCCAGTTGGAAAATATTTGTTAGACCTCTGTTATACTTTTAACAACTTCAAATGTAGAACAAATTACACATTGTAACATGATGCTTCTAATTCCAGTGAACAGCACTTTCTTCCCTTAGTAAGAAGCTGGAAAGACAAGGCGCTACCTGTCAAACCACATGGTTATTCCTGGAGATGCTGAAAAGCAGTAAAAATTCATATACATGTATGCATAAAAAGTAAACTGGGAGCCATTTACATTTCTCTCTTTCCTCACCCTGCTGCAGGGCTTAGCCATAGTAATGACACCTGCATCTGCCTGCACCCATCAGAAGGAAGCAATGTGCTAAGGGACACAGCAAATGAGGGCAATCAGTACCCTCAGGTGGGATGTCATTAGGGGTCAAATTACTGAAAGCACCTGCCCTGAAATCTGACTTGCCTAAGATCCTGATTCAGGCTAAAATAAGACTTGGGGCTTGCTCATCAAGACACTCTCTGCAAGTGGTAATACCCGAACAACTGAAAATTTTCTACCTGAATATTTTTTCTGTCAGAAAAGACTGTATCAGTTAACCAAACTCCTCTGCAGGAACACACTGATTGCCACAGCAACGCAAGCTGAAAAGTCAGCCATTCATTTCCTTCAAAGGAAAAATATTGGCTGTGTCAGTGGACTCTGCCTGTTGTACAGCATTGTAGCCAATCTTTTTCTCTGTGATGTTATCACAAGACACTGCACAAACAAATGCAGGAAATTTCACTTAAATTAAAAAAAAAAAAAATTTCTTCAGCATGACCGTATTGGCTGCTAGTGGAACACGATGTCCGGAGATGCTGTGCAATCTCCATCTGTAAAGACATTTAAGGCACAACTGGACACAGTTCTGGTAACCTGCTGTATCTGACCCTGTGCTGAGCAGGGCTAACACCAGATGATCCTCTGAGATTCTTTCCAGAGTCAGCTGTGCTGTGATTCCTCTCACCTATTGCCACTACACAGCCTAAGAAAAGTTTTTAAATGGCCTAGTAAAAACAAATATGTTAGCGAATGTTGGAATGAAAAAAAATGAGAAAGGTAGCTTTATTAGAGATATGAGAAGAGAAATTGTTTATTTACATTCAGAATAGATTAATCCTATTTCTAGTGGTAATACTTATGATGAGCTCTGTGTTTTCATTGTACCACACACTAATCTACTTTGCAGTGGGATTTTCTTCATTTTACTTCAGAATACAACCTCCAGGAAGTCAGTGAACGTATCAATTTTTAATCTCTCCTTTCTTTCAAGATATCATGCAATGATTAGATAAAATATTGCATTCAATACAGCACTGAAGGACAAGAAGGAAAGCTATAATTTAATTAAAGGATTGATTCAGTATTTTAACTGACATATTACTGTTTCCTCACACTTGTGATTTGAAAAAAATCAGTCTATTGATCATTTATCTCTCTGTGGCTGGGCTTAAAAAAGTTGTTAGCTTAAAGAAGTTGTTACGCATACTTATATTAGTGTAACTACTTTAATAAGTATAGAGGACATTGTAAAATGGGAGTGATCATTGTGACGAATCTCCCAAAAAAAACCAAAAAAAACCCTTTCTATTTACTCTTCATGGAATATCCTGATAACTCATTTTAACTAATCACTTCTTTTTCTTCTCAAAATTCTAGATGTGAGATGGGTTTGGAAAAAACATATCTCAATTCAAAACATGGAGATATCCCTATTAACAGCAAAATCATCAAAAGAGTTACATGTATTTATTTATGATTGAGGTACAGCATGATACCATGGATATGCATGCTCAGAATACAAAGGAATTAATATTTATTTTCTTCGTGTCTTGTTGGGAAAATTTTTTATTCTCTGTAGGCCATTTGAGAAATCACTGTCATTTTAATATCTCTTATATTTATGTCATGGTTTACACCTGATTTGAGAATGCAAAGTCTTTGTTGTTCTCACTTACAGGGTTTAAACAGAGCAAAATGAAGTTAAAGGGATAATGTAATTAGAAAATGCTTGTTTTTCAAATAACAATAACATCAGTAGCAACAATCTTGAAGGTTTCATTTAAATGAAACTAAAAGTATGAAGCAACCCTAGAAGAGAAGACTTTAGAAAATATGGACAGGTATATATTGGGGAAAAGTCTGGGAAACAGATGTCCTAAAGAAAGCTCACAAAAGGTTTCTTTCACACATATGCCTTTTTGTTTTTCCTGCAAATTGCAAAATTCAGTCATAAATGCTTGAATTACATTTTTGTCCTGCTAATCCGAAATTACAAGTCATCCATTTGTATAACCTGAAGAAGAAATACCAACATACGGAAAAAATAAATCACAAGATTCTATTGATTAAAATTTATTCTAGATGTAGCCAATATGGTTTTAATTTTCCTCTAATGCTGTTCTTTTACCGTAAAGTCCTAAATCCTAAACACTTCAACTTATGTGCCTTGGTAACAAAAAAGCCATTTAACACTGTGGTATCCAGAGATTATATTACATAGAGAGACATGGGCAAAAAAAGCCCCTTGATAAGTAGCTAAATGGGTTTTTAGGCTGACAGTGATTTGTAGCAGGACTGCTTTTTCTTTATCTACTGGGTTATTAAAATCCACGTGCTGATGTATTGAAACAACCTTTTAAAGAAGACCTTTTAAAGAAGGTGACCTTGTGCTTGGGAAAATTTGACTTACTCACGCTGTTTCAGCAGAGTGCACAAAACATCCAGTGACACAGAAGTGAGGACAGAACAGAGCTTCAAATCCTTTTCCATTCTTTATCCATTCTGCAAATCTGCCTGGCTCTCTGTTGAGCACGGCCAGGGTCATTCCACACACTGTCACACATGAGAAAGCATTCGGCTCACTCAGGCAAAAAGTGAATTTCCCAGTCTGAAGCATGTAGGTACAGGTCAGGTATGGAATAGAGAACAAAAATCCCAGTTCACTCCAGAAAATTCAACAGTCAAACTAAATAGAACAAAGGTTTAGCTGCCATGCTTAATCCTGACATTTCTTCCAGTGGCTGATGAAGGTCAGGACTTCTCCAGCCCCTCAATGGATGCAGAATAGAGAAAATCTGACATCTTGCTGGTGGCAAGGGAGAGCAGGGTATTGCAGTAAGAGACATTGAGAAGGTTAAAAATAATCTAAACACCTCCTCCATTATCTAAGTTACTAAATCTGTAAAAGGTAGAGTTCAAAGAATGAGTAAAGAACCTTGATGGCTTTGTGAAGTATTTTTCAGATGAGTATAACATTTTCTATCCATTAAATAGAATTACATTCACTGTCTAATGAATTCTCCCTGAATTGGAACACAGAAAGACAAAATGTTTGCCAATTGTCCCCATCTAGAAATCTGAATAGATTAGTGCAGATTAAAATGACATTATACAGTTTGAGAATATCCTCTGCCCACCAGAATATTTTAAAAATACACTTTTCATATACAGATTGCCTAAAGTGATACAAGATTCTTTATGGATGATCTGGAAATAGCTAGTCTAAACTGACTAATTTTCAACTAGTTTTAAACAACTACACCATTCTCACTGTCATTCTGGATACTGCAATTTAGAGCCATGACTAGCTAGCTAATGCCTAAGAAAGATGTAATAGGAATCCTCATCTAATTTTAACAGAGATAAGTCAGAAGTCTTTTGAGACAGTATAATTAATACACGATTGAATACTATTCAAACAGTTCTAATGGAATCCCCATGAAGCTTTTTCAATAACAAATACCCATTTGCAGGGCAAGTATTTTCTGTAAAAAAATCATTAAGCTGTTAGAGAACATCCAAAGTGGGCCATGAGGATGGTGAAGGATCTGGAGAGGAAACCTTATGAGGAGCTGCTGAGGACATGTGTTTTTTTCAGGCTGGAGGGAAGACCTCATTGCAGTCTCCAACATCCTCATGAGAGGAAGAGGAGGGACAGGCTCCAATCTCTCTGTGGTGACCAGTGACAGGACCTGAAGGAATGGCCTGAAGCTGAGTCAGGGGAAGTTTATGCTGGATATCAGAAAAAGTATTTTTACCCAGAGGTTGGTTGAGTACTGGAATAGGCTCCCCAGGGAAGTAGCCACAGCACCAGCCTGACAGAGTTCAAGAACAATTTGGACAACGTTCTCAGGCACATGGTGTGACTCTTGGGGCAGGAGTTGGACTTGATGATCCTGATGGGTCCCTTCCAACCAAGCATATCCTTTGATTCTGCTTCTGTGACTGAATGCACAGCCAGCTTCCAGACATTCACACAGCCTGATAAAAGACTGCCTTTCTTTAGTTTCTTTATCCACAAACCACTACAGTCTTAGTTGGTTTTGATTGTCCCTGTGAATCACAGATGGCTATCACCCACCACTTCTACATGTAGGGAAAAAGGCATTACTTTTCACTCCTCTCACAGATCCCTGAAGAACCACATTACTTCTTTTATGCTTGATGGTGCATGCATGTGTGTGGGAAGGTGCTTTTCTAAAAGCAGCACCTCAATATCAGACCAGGACATAGTATTCTGCAAGGCTAGATTAAGCTCCAGCATACAGCTGGCATAAAACAATGTGAATAAAGCACTGCTATTCAAGCGTTTCAATGACTACATCCCATTATTAAATGAAATACAATGCCAGCTGTGAGACACCTAAAGAAAAAAAGATGATCATGAAATTAAATCAAAGAGGTGATTTCACTTAAACAACATTCGACACAATTAAATCACCCCCTGTGAATATATGACTGATCAAAGTAGGTTTTTTCTTCTACAACCCCACCAATGCAGTGACTGTGACTGACCTTGAGTATTACTAGTTCAGAATCCAAGTTGAGAACACTGCAAAAGATGGTTTCTGTGTTAAGACAGTGTGGCCACAACAGATCCTGGTAAAGGTCAGGGCAATGTGCTGAGTTCATCAACTGTATGGCTGATCCCATGGAATCATAGTGAACACCCTTCAGAGAGCCCATTTTATCACAGGCTGTGTTGACTCTGAAGAATAGTTGAAATACTGATATTTCAGATTAGGTAAATGGGTTTGTCCAGATCATGCTTCTTTATAACAGTCAAAGGAACAGGCATTGACTTATTTTTATCTTGTTATACATTCATTTGGTATTTTGTTTTAAATAATGGAATGCATAGAAGAATCTCACTAAAAAAAAAAAAAAAAAAAAAAGAAAGAAAAGAAGAAGTGAGCAATTATTTTGGGCTTAATAGAATACAAGTAAAATTCCAGGTGTCTGGTAAGTTAAATACCTGATCCCTATACAAATTTTTACTTAAGTCTTTAAGGTTTCTTTAAAGCAGAAAGAGAAATTCTACCAGGCAGGAAACAGTGATTTCAAGGAAGAAGATGACTGAAGAATCCCCTACTTTATGGATCCCATAGCTGAAGGTCTCCTCAAGATGGAAAACAATGAGAAAAACATTGTCTAAAAGTTCGGTGAAGTAATAGATACCAGACAGTACTTCTAACTTGGGGACTGGGGAGAGGCTTTTGCCCTGAATATACATGCATAGACAACTTTATTTTTCTGTTTTCCATCATCTGGATTGTATTTTGAAGTGAGATTTGCCTCTATTTGCTATTCAGAAGAAAAATATCTAAGTGGAAGTGAATATCTGCCAAGGTGATATATTGCTTATCAGCTCTTATTCATTGCTCCTGATTGAATTTGAGACAGAAAACTTATTGATGGGATAAAAATATCTTTTCTGCCACTCACATAGGAGATGACAGAAAGAAAGTGATACTGAACACTGACATACACTGTAAGTACAAGGATTAAATATGGCTATATGGTGTTTGAGTGATTAGTATTACCTGGCTTTCTGCTTCTTGTTATGTTGAACTTTGGCTTAGGAAAATGAAATTACCTTCAATGTTATTTGGCATCTGGAAAAATAACAGCACAAGCACTTGGGTCACAACAACCCCATGCAATACTACAGACTTGTGGAAGAGTGTCAGGAAAGCTGCCCCTTATAAGTAAAGGACCTGGGAGTTGACAGTGGCTGAACATAAGCCAGCGTGTGCCCAGGTGGCCAAGAAGGCCAGTGGTTCACATCAGCCACAGTGTGGTCAGCAGGACCAGGGTAGTTTAAGAAAAATTTCTTCACTGAAACGGTTGTTAAGCACTGGAGCAGGCTGCTCAGGGAAGTGGTTGAGTCACCATCCCTGGAGGTATTTAAAAGACATGAAGATGTGGCACTTGGGAATAGGGTTTAGTGATGTACTTGGCAGAGCTGGGTAAATGGATGGACTTATCTTAGATGTCTTTTCCAACCTGAATGATTCTATGATTCTATTAACACTACCTTAGAAATTTCTTTCTAAGTGCCATTCTCTTTCTAAAATCAATTCAGACACAGAGACTGATGTGGAAAATTCTCCAGAAGAACACCCCAAAAACATTAAAAACCCCACAAAAACCAATCAAAAAACCTACCAAAAAATAGGAAAAAAAAAAGAGTGAAAGATAAGAGAAAAACCCTAGAGAAAAAGCTATGAAATCCATCCAAGAATTTCATTATAGGGAAGGCAAGTAACAGCTGTAGAGCTCTTTAAGCCTATATTTAACATACAGGCAGCGCCAACTCTCTGATACCCACCTCATCACAGAAAAGCACTATATTCAGAATGGAAAGGCAGTCAGTTATTTCTCCATGGTAGAAAGGTAATTATTATGGAAACTGATGCTTCTATGATCTCAGATTTGCTTGCTATACTGATTCTGATTTTTGTGGGAAGAACATTTCACCTGTGGCAAGCATCAAGCCCACAGGGAAACAGAGAAGGGAAGGCATATCCAAAGGCATCCAGGCAGCAGCCTGAAAGTAATACCTGGTAAAACCAAGTTGAGCACAGGATAAAGGAGAAAACAAAGAGTAAGCTGATGCAAATAAGAGGAATTAACAAAGAGCAAGAGATGACAGTAAATGTATATGACAGAAGACCCATGGAAAATGAGAACTAAGGAAAAACTGGTGTTGGTGTGGTCCTAATGAGAGCGCAATAATGGGATCTTGAGGGGGAGTTTACCTTCCCCAGGAAAAGAACAGGGGAAAAAAATCTCCCCCAATCTTTTTGAGGGGCACCAATTTTTTTTGTGAGCTTGTCTTGTTTATTTATTTGGTTTTCTCCTAAAACGCCTGTCCTTTTTGTCTTGTCAGCAATTCTATAGCTTGTACAACTTTATAGAATATTTTTCTCAGCAAAGAGGAAAAAAAATGTGTTATGCAGAATCTTCTCTAAACTACAGGCAAAGACTTCTGTGAATCTTGACATATTATACTTACAAAACACCAGGTATTTCTGTCAATTTCTCTTTCAATGCTATCATTACTGAACTTGTGAAAAACTGAAAAAAATATTTTATAGCAATAACAGAATAAATTTTGAAGATTGTCCTTCCTGATTCCCTCCTTTACTCTCTTGTTTGATTAATGAGGTGGAAGATAACAAAACTGATAAAGACTGAATAGCTGAATGAATTTGTTGAATATATATAGGGAATCTAATTTCAATACAAAGAATAAAAGTAATAGTTGGCGTCACCTTTTGATATACATTATTCATGCTAGCCAAAAAGAAATAAAAAAGCAATTTCAAGTTTTCAAATCCTCTTTTGAATATTGGGCTCTTTCATGGGAACTATTTGATTTGCAAATGAGCATAAATCTTGATAGTGAGATTCCACTTACTTTTGCCACTTCCAAAAACCCCGTTATTTTCATTGCCCTCTACTTTCTGTTTCACTATTAGTACTTGTCAAATACTTCATTCATACGCTGACATTTTAAAATAATTTTGCTTGATTTTAGTTTATTAATAAGTGCCTTCTTTCACAAATTCAGAGATTTATGCCTTCTTTCCCAGGCAGAGATTTTTTTTTCAAATTATATAATCTCTGTGCTCCCATTTGACACTTGGTATCTTTTACTGACAATTCCTCAGCTACAGAATGTTATCCAGGACATCCAGGTCCTTTTTTATTTGCAAAGCTGCTTTCTAGGCAGTCCCAGCATGTAGCCCCCTGCTAAAAGTCTTTATTCCACCCAGGCACAGAATTTTGCTTTTCCTTGTACTAAACTTCTTTTAAGGTTCCTGTCATCTCATTTCCATCATGTATAAAATCCGCTTGTTTTTAGTTTCCTGGTAAAGATATAGCCTCAGTGCTTTGGAGGAACACGTTCTTTGTTTTCAAAGGGCATAGGTTCTGGCACCTATTTATAAATTATTCTACCCTGACAATACACAAATATTTTTTCTCAAAGCCAGACAGCTAGATTTGTTTCAGGCCTTTAAATATTTAATGATGAACTTAAAAATATCATTTCTTAACAGTAGGAATCATTTGATATTCTACCTCACATGCACAAAGGCAAAACTTGGAGCAAGCTAGTCTTGGACAACACAGAAGAAAAATGGTAATTGGGTGAGATGTTTTCCTCCCAGTGAAATTTGAAATTCCCTTTCCTAATAATTAGAAAATTCAGTACATTAGGGAAATATAAATGCCGAAGCTGGTGATTGAAGGAGTACCATGCTTTTCTGTTACTATCTGGAAACTCCAATCTCGTGCCATGTAAAACCTCTCCTGGTGGAGCTGCTATTTCACTTAAAACCCCATCTCTTGGAATCAAGAACATGGATGTTCCCAGGTTGCCATTTTTAAATTAAGTTTCTAATTAAGTTGC
This sequence comes from Cinclus cinclus, assembly GCF_963662255.1. NCBI lineage: Eukaryota > Metazoa > Chordata > Aves > Passeriformes > Cinclidae > Cinclus > Cinclus cinclus. The sequence continues at coordinate 85,664,399 of NC_085047.1, forward strand.
AGGAAGAGAACTGAAAAAAACACTGTAATTACAGCAATTCTATGGAATATCCCATCTCATCGGATAGGTACCTGGTGCAATTACGTTTGGTGCTGGCAGCTCACATTAAACGAATTAGTCAGTGCCTATGCCATCAAGAAGAAAGGCACTGAGGCTTTGGTGACAATTCTATATGGATTCATTGATCAGCTGGTTTGGCATTCAAAGAATTTTAGCAGATGTACTATGCCATACATCTAAGAAGATATCCACAGCTCTACACTTATTAAGATTCTCCTCTATGCCATCACAGCATGTGAATTTTATGTGTCTAAACATGACACCACTTGAGTTTGGGGGTTGCTTTTAACAGAGCATGACACCTCCTCCAACCAAATAACCTGAGGTCCTTCTGGCATTGAACTGTTTGTGTACAAACCTTTTTGCAGATTTCTTACAGTAATGTACAGTACAGGACTTAACAGATGTCCAAACTAACACACTGATATAAACACAGCAGAAGCATTGGAGATTTATTTACTTTTACAGGTCATGTTAAACCTGGTGCAAGGCAAAATGCATATGTTTTAGTGGGTTTGTTTGAATTTATAAGATCACATAATTCAAAATAGTGAATGAAAAAACAGGCAATATTTTAAAGGGTAGGGAACAAAACACTAAAAGGGTCCTCAAACTCTGATCTAGGTCAAAATCTACTCTATATCTATCATCATCTCAAAAGTTTGCAATTTATATGAGGCAAGTCACTTCGACTGCTCAATTTCTAGCTTTATATTTAAAAAAAGATGCTATCCAAAACTCTCTTTAAGATTTTTCAGTATAAATTAAAGTTAAGCGATTGATCAAGACAGTTCAGCAATATTCACTTCATATGTTACTATTCTAGAAATGTAATTATTATAAATATATATCACACTAATACTCATATAAAATAATTTTTCCAATTTTTATAATCTTTCTAGTTGCAAAATTTCTGTAAGTTTGATATTGAATATCTTAAAATCCTCCAAGACTCTAAAGGAAACTAATATCTTATAGACAAAATAGCTTAATAAAAAAACCCATGAAATTACCAACACTTTAATGAAGTAAAAAATATTTTAGGTTACTTAACAAAAGTCTCTTCAGTTTCTCAAGACCTTACACAGTTGTAAAAGTAGTCTCAACCTGAGTTAAGAAGCGAGTTGAAATTGAATTTAAAAATTAAAATAAATTAAATACATTTTCAAAGAACATGCATAAATCTCCTTGAGAGATTTAACTGTCATTATGAGTTTTCTATTAAGTTCTGACTATTACAGGTACTAGCTTTTCCTATGATTTCAAAAGTGGTTTGTGCCTGTTATAGTTAAAGATTTTAAACTGAAATGTATATTAAAATGATGAAGTAGATTTGCAATTACAGTCTGTCATTCAAGATAGTATTTGTGTGATCATTTCTTTCCAGAATGCCAGAAGGTTTCATTCTGACCATCACTGAGAAGAGTATACATCTCTCTGAGCAATATTTCCATCTCATATTCAGTTATTACAGTTGACCAGATATTCTACAGAGGTAAAACCTCCAGAGAGAAATTTCTGCCATGCCCTGCCTCTCTTTATTGAAGGAATACCATGAGAATATATTTTACAATATTACAGCTCTTCTTCTCCAAGTTCTGATTAAAGTTAAAAAAAAACAAACCAAACCAAACAAAAAATCTAAACAAAAACAAAAACAAAAACAAACAAACAAACAAACAAGCCTCCAAAGTACACTATAAGAAAACTACTGGAAAGAAAAATACTAAGAATTTTTTAGGGAAAGCTGGTCAGATTTCAGCAAAGCACAAAAATTTCAGATCATTACTCAATTATTTGAATTATGTTTATGAAAATAATTTAGAAAAAACAAATTCACAGAGACTTTTTAAATTGCATGATAGGTAAGTATTTGGCACTGCCTTATGTCTTTTAATGTTTGAATCCTGAACAGTAAAATAATTACATATTTTCTTTCTCTGTATTTTTGTTTGTTTGTTTGTTTGTTTGTTTGTTTGTTTGTTTTATCTTGGTCTAGTTTCTATACTAGTTTTCTATGTTCTAAGTACTTCCTAAATGCAAGTTTCCTGTGGATACCCTGACATTCAGTCATAGTTCTTGATTTTTCTATTTAGGGGTTCTACCTTATATCACTGATTTTTCGGATTTCTCTTTTCAAGCATAGAAATTACTGTCCATTTTCCTCCTCTGTCAACATCTGCATCACAAAAAGATTTTCTAGTACTTAAATCCTTTTATCATTTTTCCCAGGCCTCTTCTCTCAGCTTTTTGATTCTGCCTCCTTAATTGTATATAACTTTCTAGCTGAATGTCACTTGACACTTGTCACTCATAAGCAGAGGCCACCCTGACCTCCCAAGCAAAATATATTCTCTAGGTGTTACACTTCTGGTTTCACAGGTGAACCTCAGCCTCCCAACTCCTTTCTGTTTCTTGACAAAGAATGAAGAAGATGGAAAGAACATTTGTTCTTGCCAGATGGAGAAGGGCATTCTGGCCACAGCCAGACAATACGGGAGTGCAAATAAAAATTGTGTAGGTGGAGAAAGGAAATACTAACGGGTTGAAGAAGACACCAGGATGAAGTGAAAAAAGCATGGAGGGAGAAAAAGAGAAAAAAAAAAGAAGGGGAAAAAAGAAAATGAGGAAAAAAGGAATGGGGGTGAGGAAGGGGAGGAAAAAGGAGAAGAAAAAAGGTAGAAAAGAGAAAAGGAAAAGATTGAAGCTGCAAAAATAGGAAATTATTCTGAAGGGACAGAGTAAAGGTGTAAAAGACCTTTTGTCTGACCTGTGACAAAAACCAGAAGTAGTGTCTAATTTTAGCAGAGCAGAATGAGCTGCCACAGTGTCAGAACTGTTGTGCATTGCTGTGGTGTGAGTGCCAGTGGCCAACAGGTTGAAGAATCAGCTATCACAGGAACCTGTGGTACAGGGACCCTGTATCCATTCCTGCACAGTGCAGAGGGGAGACCTCTGGGGGAATAAAAGGAAAATTCTGTATCCTGCTTGGCTTTTGAACATATTGCCAGTTTGCTTCAATTTTTGGAAGAATCCCAAAATATTGATCAACAAAAGTTTACCTTGTTTGCATATAATTTACCAGTGATTGCTGGTGGTGACAACCATTGTACAATAAAAAATACAGAAAAAAAATTACCATTTCTAACAGGATAGATATTCAGCCATTAAAAAAAAACCAACAAACAAACAAACAAAAAAACAAACAAAAAAAACAAACAAAAAAACCCAAACCTTGTAAATATAAAGCGGGAACAATTTTAAATTCTTCCCCAACTCCTCCTTACTTTCTGGGAGTTCCTTAAAAAAGCCAACATTGAATTGACTCTCTTAAAATGATTTAAGGGAAAGATGGTTTTCACAAGTAGATATTTATATTTCTAAATGTAAATTAATTGCTCTATAAAGAAGAATGCATATTTTAATACAAAAATTGTTTTGAATGAGAAAAAGATATTATGATAGAGTCAGTCAGGTTGGAAGGAATTTCAGGATGTCTCTAGTTCACCCTCCTGTTAAATTTAGGGTTGAAACTAACTCAGACCAGGGCTTTCTTCAGTTGCATCTCAAAAACCTTCAAGGTCAAAGATTTCACAATGTCTCTAGAAAACTTTCTCCAGTGCTTGATTCTCCTTGGTGATTTTTTGTTTCCTTCTATCAAGTCAGAACCTCCTCCACTTCAGGTATTGACCATTGCTGCATTAATTGACCACGCACTTCAGTGCAGTGCCTGCACATTAAAGAATAAAAACGTGCACTGGCCATCAGTGTGCTTTGCTTTGGCACCTGCAGTTACATAAGATACTGGAGGGAAGACACCCTTGGGTGTCCGTGGTGAATCACACACACACAGTGAACATGACTGTAGATACAAGTGAGACTTCTATTCTGGAATCACAGTAACACTCAGTTTTCCTGCTGAAACACCCATAGAAGTAGTGACCAGTCCAGCTGGCTGATTTTGAAATCTGGTAGTACCACAGACCAGGATTTTTCACTGTCAGTTCTGCTAAGCCTTTACATAAGAAATGCTGCTATATTTTGCACATAAATCAATAGAAAGCAGCAGTACAAATCTCCCAGACTACTTTGAGATTTGCAGGCTGCTGGGAACAGCTTTTTATCTTCCTCTCTCCAGTCTCTTATTGGTTAGACAAGAAAAGCTTTAAAGATTTCAAGTATGGACTTTGGAGAATGGTGTTGGGGGGCAGCAAGAAAGAAAGGAAATACCATGTTATAAAGCACTTGGATATCTCAGTTTTCTTTTAATCGTAAGAGACATTTATCCAAGAGTTTGTGGTGTCTTCTCTGACTGCCAGAGGCAAGCAGTGCTGTCTTACTGAAATACTGATTTTCAGACAACAGCTGTGAACAAATACATCATTTAGACCTCAAAGTTCCCTTGTGTTGAAAGCTGTCACTTGTAGAAAAACTTCTCCCTGCTCATTTGGTCTAGCAGCTTCATTTGAAGTCAATCAATACAGGAATAATAGTACCTCTAAGGTAGAAGCATGCATTTCCTGCTGCTTTTTCTTCCTTTTAGAAAGACCAACTTTCCAGAATTAAAACATCATTAGTGAGTACCTTAAATGGCTGCCCTTTTTTTTTCCCCTAAAGAAGTGACATTTTTGCCCCCTTTCATATAAATACATAGATACCGCTGTAATTGCAAAACAGCTACTATTCCTTTAGGTGTACATTTTGAACTAAAATAAGCATATTGATTGCACCTTCTGCAGTGAAAAAATCAGAGAGACAGAAAAAATTTCAAAATTGTAAAGTAGCTACTGTGTGATCAGACCGCTTAAAAGCAAAATGAAAAACAAATATTGAGAATCTTTCCATTGTCCTTTCATGGTGAGATTTGAAACTAAGCTTCACATATTTAGGATTCAGGTGCTTCAGGTTCTGCTATGGTGGATAGGTCTGTTGATGAGCAAAACACCACAAAGTTCAAATGTATGCTCCTCAAAAAGAAGAGTTTATATTTCACAGGCATATCTTCCTCTAGAAGGAAAAAAAGAATTCCTTGAAATTTCTTTATGAGCTCTGACATTCAGCCTTCTTCAGTTCAAATGCCATGAGATATGCAGATTTTAACATTGCAACCCTGAATACAATATTTTTAAAGCACAATTATAAGAAATGTACCCTCAAATGTCAAATCAGTTAATGTAGATAAAGGGAAGACTTATAAGCACAGGAGCGTTAGAATACCTCAAGGCCATAACTAAATATTGACATACATTCCATTAAGAAAAGTTAAAGGCCAGACTGTTTGTCCATTTTACAGGATTCACAGTAGGATTTGTTCTTTTCTTTCCTTCATCCTGTTTAATTCTATATGGCTTCAAGTATATTGCTTGTCAGCTTATTAGCTGAGAACATGCAAGTAATGAAAAGATTAAAAATTATTAAAGGTATATTTTCACTCCCTTTCTTATTCTTCTACTTGTGTCTGTGAGTATGTGTTGAAGGATGGATGCCTGTGAGAGAAAGAGAAGAGCAAAGATTCTTTTTTTTTTGGTAGGTTTTCTCTTGTTATGCTGCTTGTTTTCACACCAAGGACAAAAACTGGAGCAGAAGATGGTGAGATCAGGATGGATTTTTTTGTCTAATATGTCCACCTAAAAATTTCATATTAGCCTTTCACACACATTCTTTTTTCTGCTCTAGTCGAACAACACTCTCAGTTAGAAATTTAGATAGCTCTAATATATGTTGGGGCCTGGTATAGAATACCTTGATCTAGGGACCAAGTTAATTCATTCATTGTTATGTTGCATAAGACGCCCATGTCAAACATGGAACAGCTCTGATGTGTTTTTCAAGTAAACTGTGTCACTAAGGATGAAAATAGATATTGATGAAAGACCTAAATACTGTGAACTGCAATTCATTCCACTTCCTGATAATCAGATTTGTTTTAATAAAAGTCTTGGTTTTTTCACTAATGGTTGTTCTCTAGAGAAGAAACACTGATGTCAAATGAGGCTTCCAGAGTTAAAAAAATAAAAAGGCATTAACTGGGACCTTCCCTGTACTGATGCACTCAGGGCTGGCCAAGCAGAAGAGACAGGTACAGCTGGCCTTCCCTCCTAGTGCTCATGTAGAGATATCAATGAAAGTGGAGCAAAAGCAACAGACTACATGAAACAAGTGGTCTTCGTAAGGTGACACAGCCACTGATGGAGCTGGGAGAACTGAGCTCCTAGATTCTCCTACACCATCAGGAGACATAATAAAGTCACACACCACCTCTCTCTTTGTCTTTCCTGTGAAAAAAGCTCAGGTAGAAGGAGCTAGAAAAGAAACTCAGTGTCTTCTGCACAAGCTGTTTATTTGGCAAATCACCTCAGAACAGCATGACCTTTTCTCCAATTTACAATCGTTTCTACATTTACTTTCTTAAAATTGATGGAAAGATTTTATGGAAAAATCAGCTCTTCCTGAGTTTTAATAGATTAGTAGCAAAATTGCCAGAAGTCACATGATAAAAAATTAAGGAAAAACTAATTACTTTTTAATATGCATGGCTAACCCAAACAAACATTAAATCATAACATAATTTCCCACTGAAATAATCACTCCATTTAGATATACAAAATTGCAGGGTTTCTTAAAGTACCAACTGAAAATCTACATCCTATGGGAGAACATAAAAGTACTTATTTAAAAATTGATTTAAATTTTTTATCTTGATGTGTGCTTCTGCGTTCCCCCTTAAAACTTATCACTTGTTTTTTGTCTGTCTGAGGGGTTGTGTGATAGGAAAAGACAAAATCCCATCATATATTGTTTTGACATAAAATATGCTACCCAACTATGAAAAAGGATTAAAATGTTATTATCTGTCATACAGCATACCCTTTACACAAAGTTAATCCTTTTTAAGGAGACAGACCCACACTTCACAGCAAAGGATATAGGCAGGCAAACTTCTGCACCATTCCTCTTAGAGGAACAGATGAACTTGTCCTCCAGCACTATGAGGAAAGCAACATTCAAAGCTGCATGACTGCCTCACTCTCCTTTCTTAGCTCGTCAGCACTTAGGATATGCTTTTGTTTTTCCATTAATTTTTCAGTACCAGAAGCAAGAAAAGGATGGGGCTTTTTATTTCATGTTTCCATGCTGTCTTGTTTATTCCAAAGAGTGTTAAAAGTAAATAAAATTGACAAGACAAGGCTAATGTGTTGAGGACTTGATGTTTTCATCTCATATTTTGAGTCTGTTACAAGTAAACCTTTAATGGCTTCTACTAACCCCATTATCGTCTGTCAAGCCTGGAAAAAGTAACAAACATTGACTGGCCTCTAGCCAAGATGAGCTTAATTTAAGAGTCAGTATTCACAGTTTTTGTTACACTTCTGTGGAGTACTGCAGGTGTTCTGGCTGACCTTGGCAGCTCTGGTGTCTCTTCATCCTCCTTTTCTCTTCTTCTCAATTACTCAGTATTTGTTCTGGATCTGACATTGGTTTGTTACCTCATGGTTCTCAAAATCCCAAAAGGTTTCTTTGTACCTTGAAGACATTATGCAGCAATTCTTCATTTGTTATAAGAAGACCAGTAAGTTAAGAAGACCAGAAGAACATAGAGTTCTCATGGTTTGGAGATGCATTAGTGTAATTTTTAGTGTGTCCACTGAGGTGGCTATAGAATACAATAACACAATATTTTTTTTTTCCTAATCCACTTTTTAAAACAACTAAAACAATTAGAAAACTACATGCTCTTTGTTTCTTTAAACATACGAAATGTATTATACTAGAGATCGAAAATATCTTGAACCTTCTGGATTCAATCAAGTTTGTCTTCTGCCCTTGGAAATATGCAAGTTAGAGTAAAAGAAAGGAAATGTTGCAACTTTTCTGTTGCTTAGCAGGGGTTATATTACCTGGACTTGTAATTTCATATTTTATGTAATATTTTATGAGGTACATTTCAGTTACATTAAGGGAGGCTACAAGGAATAAAAAGCAGGTAATTATGCCAGGATTTGCAGAAATCTAACACTCCAAAGAAAGGAACACTAAATAAGTTATGCTGTAACATCTGCACACAAACAATGAAGCATGAATTGCAGAAGGTGTCTTTGGGAATTGCTTCAAGAATTAAGATAATTATGGAAGACCCAAAGAAGAGCGAGCTATGCATAGAACTGTGAAGAGTTTGGGCACTGTTGTCTCTGACTTGTCTGTAAGGGAAAATACCCCAGCCTTCTCCTTGTCTGTTGTTTCCAGTTTGCCAGTCATGCTAATTGAGGGATGTACATTTTTTTACGTTCTTTTTCTCCCTAACATACCCTTAGAGGCCCTGCTTTTTATTCTTTGCATCCCTTATCAAGTTCAGCTGCAAATGTGTCTTGGTCTTTCTGACCCCATTCCCACAGAACTAGACTGCATCCCTGTACTTTTCCCAGGGTACCTGTCCCTGCTTCCATTACCTGCATGTTGTTTTCTTGCCCATTAATTTGAAAAGCAAGCCTCAGCTCAGTCATGCCAATCTCTCATTTTCCTTGCCTGATTTCTTACACCTGGGGATCAAGAATTCTTGCAAAGCACCCTTTGACATCTGTCAGATCTGTCCCTGAGGGCAGTATCCTGGGGATTTTTACTGGTTCACAAGGTTTCTCTTGTTGCCTTGGTCTCTAAATCTTACCCACAAGCTTTTGACCTAGTCAAGGCCATTCTTCAGAGACAGCTCTTAGCATTCTATCCATCTCTTGATGTGGTTGGGAGCCCCTGGCATCTCCTTCCTGTCCCATCCCTGCTGGACAACCTGTAGCCACTAAAAGCTGCACTCCAGCCATACAGGTTACAGGTTGGTACAAGGCAGCTACATTTTCCAGTCATATAATTGTTACAGTGTGTCAAAATCAGTCATTCCTTATGTTAAAAAAATATGATGCAAAAGACTGTCACTGTCTGTCTCCTCCTGGCGCTCTAAATATCACAAATATAAATATGGGCTCTGTATTTCAGATTTTACAAGAGTAGGGCTGCCAGGACTTCACATCTTATGGACCAGCCCCTCCCAAATGATCAGATTAATTTGAAAACCGAAATAAGCAACTAAAAATAATAGAAACATGAAGTGCATAATAGGTGTTATATTACATTTGAGGGTTAAAACTATCTTCTTTCTGCCAATGGTGCATTTCTCATTCTGTCAAATGTTTGGTTAAAAGAAAGATAAAAAGAAAAGGCTCCCATTGGCATATGATGAAATGCTTAAAGGGGTTTTAGCTTCAAATAATACACACTGAATATCTTGCGATCTATGATGAAATCATGGGAACTATCAAGGATTTCATCACAGCAGAGACTCCAGGCCCTGTTGCTGATCCATTCAGCTTTCAGATATGCAGTCAGCTATGTCTTGCTTCAGCACTTTCTCATGTTTTCTACTGACACCATAAGCATAACTTAGCTGCACATATTCTTGCCAAAAATAACTGGCTCTCAAGCATGTTTTTTCTTTTCTGAAATTGTTTTTGAGGCTAATTTTTTCCTAAATTGTACTAATAGAAAATGTGGAATAATAAGACTGGTTGCTTTGAAAGTCTAGACTGGAATTTTAAGACTTCCAGTCTCCTTGTATAAACAAAAGTAAGAGCTGGGGGGCCCTAACCCTGAAATACAGTCACCTATATTAAACTTCAGATCCAGGAAAAATAGCACTTTTTTTTTTTTTTTTGCTCTGAAGCAGGTTGCTTAGAGAGTTTGTTTCATAACGTGAGCATCCCATCTTCCTTAGACAATTGTGCAGGGCAAATGGAGATACCAAGGATCCTTGGAAGACCACTGCAGAACTGGGGTAAATGCCAGGTTCCTGGAATAGCTTACCATCTGAGAGTCTCTGAAAGACTCTGCTGGCCCCAAGATATCATGAGTTAAGCACTTTAGGCTTCACTAATTAGCACTTACTGTAATTTTACTCTAGGGTCTCATTTTCGCTGGAAGTAATGGCAGCTGCTCCTTTTCCAGAGGAGCCTTCAATCTTGTGGAGAAAAATTTCGCTATAAAAGGAGAGAGACATCTGGTCTGCTACCAGTACAAAATCTTGGATCTTTGTGAGGAACTGCAGCAAAGGATATTACATGAATTAACCACAGCCCTCAATTCTGATCACCAAGGAGACAATGGTCAACCCTGACCCTGGGGAAGTTTCATTGCTTTTTTACCAGAGAAATATCATTTATGTACTAGTGGTTATCAGATGCAATATCATATTGATTAATATGACACGTTCATTACAACATGTTGCATAGATTTGGAGCCAGCATTGAACAATATAACCACAAGTATTTTAAAAGGTGCCACTAATACACCTTGAACAATGAGACACAATGCTAACAGAAGCAGTAGTGCCAAAATAATACTTACAATATCCACTAGTTTGGCACAAATCTACACCATAAATGTGATGTAGAAAGCATAATTTTACACTGAGTGTACTTACATCACAGATGAATTTGAAGATTTTCATAAAAAGACATCATATATGAGGAATTTGATAAAAGTTAGCAGAACTTGCAATAAAAATTAACTTGTAACAATCATTATGAGTCTTGGCTTAGCTGTAAAATACAGTCATAAAAATCTAAAGATACTTAATGCAGTGTCTCTTGTGTATTGAGAAATGTATTGAGTCTCAAACAGAAAAGTAGTAGTGAATTAATGGTGAGTAGTCAAGGAATGGGATAAAGATTTGACTCTCCAGGAAACAGTACAATACTCCCTAGGACTCTAACTTATGCTAAATAAAAAAAGAGACACCCTCAGGGAATTTTCTAAGGAGAGTTAAAACTGAGCAATGCAGTAGCAGAACACATTGAGAAGAGCTACTGGAATGATGAAATGAAATTGCACAATATTATCACCTACTTTAAATTCACCACATTCTGGTGTCGTCGTAGCTACCTCAAGAAAAAAATGCTTAGAAACATTAATGCTCACAGGTTAACAAAGGCAAAGAAGATCACTACAGAGTCATGCACACTGCATTAATCTTTGGGATCATCAACTTTTCTTTGAAGATTGTCTTGCACACTAGGCAAGCTATTTGAAAAAAATGTGCAATTAAAAGAGTTTAAAAGAGGGGAAATGAAGTAAGAAGATATGTAAATGTCTGTGTAAGAGAAGAATTAGCAGATGAATAGGAGGAGGTATGTGCCACAGGTATGCTTCACATTTTATGGTCAATAATTGGCATATATGAAAAAAGTCATATGCTAAATACAGATCTTGGGAGGAAACTTCAAAGAACAAATTTCCATAAATGTATTTCTTTTTTTCTTCTTTATAAGACCTCTCTATATTGACTATTCTCTGAAAAAGACAGTCTTCTGAAGAGGACAATGGATGCATACTAACATTTCTACCTTCCTAGAAGAGTAAAAAGTTACAATAGCTAAAATATGCTCATCACAAGAACTGGTTCAAGAATTTCATTGATGCCCTATGATCTGGCTCAACCCATTACAGAGAGCACAGATGGAAATTCAGATCTGGATTAAAGCTCTTTATGCATATTACGATGCCATCCCAGCATCTTTAATGAAACTCCTCTTGAAGTATGAACATTAAGCTGCTCCTTCTGGCCTGTTCTTCATCTGAAGTAAATTTCTGTCCTCAGACTATATTAATGGCTCTGCTGATGACAAAGGAGATGAAACAAACACAGCTCATTCCACAAAAACAACATTTATTTTTCTAGGCTAGGAGAAACATATTAAAATGGGCGACGACAGCTAGTTGTGTTAGAAATTAATGATACAAGGCTCAAAGTACTGATTGCATATCCATAAGAGGTTTCATGTTCAAAGGGAGAACATTTGATTGAACTGGGTTTATATTTAGAAAAATGGGATTTGCTCCTTTCAAGCACTATGTTAGATTTGGATTAATTTCTTTTAAAAGCATTGCATATTTCCTTCCTTTTTTTTCCCCAACAATACTTGGCATGCTTTTTTGCACCCTTGAAAAAACCCTAAAACAACTCTAACATTTAAAAGGCAAAAAAATATTTGGTTTAAGTCTCGACTGAACAAACTGGACCATCAATATCTGGAAATCTTGCTTTATCCTATTTTAAAATAAGACTAAAAGTAATTGAATTCTTTGTGTACCTTTGTATATGTATTTTGGTGCTTGCAGCAAGAAAGGCATTCTGGGCATGCCGACCTTTTCCGGTCTTGCAGCAATCCTCCAGTAAGGGGCAGCTCAGGACACTAGACCTTCTCACTAGGGAGAAGATCAGTAATTGCCTACAAAACATGCCATAATTCCCGCTGTCTAAGTCAAAGGTGCGTTTAAAAATTAACAACTGTACCTGCAGTTTGATCAGAACAGCAGCAAGAAAAATAACCCAGTGAAAACTCATTAATCAATTTGGTCACTTTTTTTTCTTTTTCCTGGCATCTTACACTGCAGCTCAGTATTACTGCATCTGGTAAAGCCCCAGGCATGGCCTTACAGATTGTTTCAGACCTCAGGTATGCAGCTAACACAGATTCCCAACATAAACCTTCTTGGATACAATTAAAGACTTAGTTGACCAGATGCTCAAAATAAGGTGTAATGTGTTTGTCAGCTTCATTTTAGCATGGCTATCCTATGCTGTCACCTGAAGGAATGTCAAGTTAATCTTGAGAATGTGTAACGGGAGAAGAAGAGGAGATGAAGGTTTCTGCTGGTCTGAAAAAAAATGAAGACTTCAAACAATTAACTCTTAGACAGCTTTGGGTCTAATTTTCAAACATTCTCACATTTTTTTCTAATTTTCAAGCATTCTCACATTATTTTGCAGCATGCTTAATCTTCCCAAATTAAGAAAATCCCGAACATTCAACAGTCTCACCAGTGACTGAGAAAGGAAAGCTAAAACCATGTAAGCTAGCTAAAAAGCAGTCACATGATAACTCTAATGCTGAAGAGTTCTTTCAAGTAGCTTAGCCATACAGTCCCTTTTCCCTGCTCTTTAATCTGCAATGCTCTTATCTTTTAGAATAATAATAATAAAAAAAGGGTAGTAGCCATAACTACAGAGTGATCTTTTTATACTTGATCGCTCCCAATGCATTGTTGTTCTAGTGCTTTGTTCAAACACTTTTGAGCTGTTATAATATTTGAGCATCCACAGCTCCCTATAGAAGTAGTTTCACAAATAATGTGCTTAACTTTTTATTCCCAGTCTGCCTTTTGTTGCTTGTATCTTATTTATTTGTTCTTGTGCTGACATCATCCTTCAGACATAACACCTCCTCTTCCTTCCTGAAGTTTATGTGAATCCTAACTACCTCAATAAACTATATTTTATGGCAGCATCCTGAGAGTATTTCCAAAATGCTCAAATCAATGCTGAATAGAGATAACCAAGACAGTTTAATGTGCTATTTGAGTGCCAAAAGCAGCACAGCAGCCTCCCTTGGCTCAGGAGGATAAATTAATCCAAATGAAGAATGACAGTGACAGAATATTTTTACATAGCTACATATAGTACTTTAAAACCATATGAAGAATCATATACAGCAAAATCTATCCAAGATTGTTCCACTGCACTCAAGTCACAGGTTGACTCTTTTTTCTTATTTGCAGGGAAATGCACATTCATACCATGTCTTGTTGTAGCTCGTTAGTGAGAAATCCTGCTTGGCACATGTGGTTGATTAAACCAATCTGGTGCATGGAACAGACACAAGCTGTCACATGGCACGGCTGCCCTGCATTACATTACTGGGATCAACTTTTCTCATAAGCAGTGAGTGCACATAAGTGCATACAATTTCACATAAGTGCCGAGTCCACATCTACATAGAAACAGCAACTACTGACACACACTGACCACAGGGCCTGATATGCCAGATGAATCATCTCATCATGTCACCCCACATACAAAACCTGCACAAGTTAAAGAGCTTCAGATTATTTCAATACTTTTAAGTCCTATAAAAGAAGCTAGAGAGCTCCAGGAACCTGTTCTTGAAGTTTCTCCGCAGGAAGGGGTAGGTATATTTTGGTGGCTATTGTTAGCACACTGAGATGTGTCCTTTTTATAAGGTGTTGTTTTCTCCTTATTCATCCTGGCAACCAGATGAAGTAGAGCTCAGTATTCCCACTGAGGGAACACCATCTGTCCCCAGAGTAACAGCATGGTTAGGGGGCAAATTAGGTGGCAATGGAGGAAATATTCTGGACAAAATTTAAGATGAGTTTCATATTTCTGAAATATTAAGGGGAATTTGTATAAAACATCAGAAATTTCAAATATTAAACTTCATCTGTGTGTAGAGGTGTGGGGAATATTTCCTGAAACTTGTGCTTCTTTGTGCCTGCCTACAGTGGAAACTACAAAGATTTGTCTGTGTGCTGAGGAACAAATGGAAGGGGGATGAAGGGGGAAGCAGAGCTGAGCTGTGAATTCTACAAAGGTTTTTATTTTATTCAAAGACAAACATCTTGAAATCCTTAATCAGCTTTTCCCTCCCATCAGAAACTTGTCATAGAAGGCAGTGCTAAATCATTCAGGCGTTCACTCAGTCATTCACTTCATGAGCCCCACTGAGTGCTGTCTAGCTAGACTGCTATGAATGTACACAAGACTGAAAATACAAGTGAGTTATGTAACAGACTAATCATACAGGAGATGTCCTGTATGATGGTAATAGCAGTGCTAACACTGTTCAAGAAAAAAATGTAATTCAGTATGAATCTAAAGAAATCCACCCTTGTTGTCAACATGACCAAAAAGGCTGACAAAACTATAAAACATTATTTTAACATTCTTCTACAGGATTCTCCATCTGGCAAGAAACTACAAAGAACACACAGAGAAACTGCAACACAACCACATTCTGCTTTACCCGGTGTAATCTCCGTAGACAGTAGTACATCACATGGCAATACATGTACATCCCAAAGTCAGAAGTGTTCTGAGCTAGTAGATCAAAATTAGGAGGAACATTTGCAATATGAAATGTATTTGGAACTTTGCCATGGAGCAGAGCCTGCTGAAGTACTGACTGATATCCTCCCTCTTTCAACAAAAACCATAGAGTATGACTTACTTGCATTTAGCTACTGTCTAGCTATAAGGGAATGCAAGGTTTGAAGTGACTTCCTGTTTATTAGAGTTCACTTTCTTTGGATATTGCCATCACAGGACCACTCAAATTTATGTGGTTTAATTAGTATCTTTGGAGCTAAAACAAAATTTTAGTAGGTTTCCTTAAATCTCTGGAATTTGATTTTTAAGGTCACAAACCTTTCCCGGCACTTCAACAAAACAACAGCAGATTGTCACAAAAGCAGTTTTGTGCAGTAACTAAAGACAGATGAAGTGCATAGGGTTCAGTGACAAGGGTTCATGAGCAGGAAAGCTCCTTCACAAGCTGTCTGCCTCTTGTTCTGTTGAATATGCATATATTACACACACCCAAATCAAACACACAACAGTATATTTCTGCCCAGATTCACTTGTACACATAAAAAATAAAATATGGCAACATAGTGATAGAATTTTGGAGGAAAGGGAGATATTTATATGACAGATTTAAAAAACAAATGCTGTGTGAAAAGATAAATACACCCTGGATCAGAAATTCAAATCTGATTGTGGATCACTGTATAATATTTATAAACAGAAATACATACAATAAATCACAATAGCATATTTATCATTAAAATATTCAATAGTGTTATTCTTCTATCATTTTAAGAGGGATTAAGGAGATAGTCTTTCTAAATAGATTAAGAAAATGATAAATTTTCCTTTCACTTTCTTGAGCCTTATAGATTGTCAAAATTAAAGTCTTCCGTAGAGTTCCTTTAAAACCTTTGCACTGTGTGTTTTAGATTACAAAACTGTGCAGGTGTTCCCATGAACAGACAGCTCTCAAGGTTTTTCCAATGAGTCAGCATGAAGATAACTTCTCAGAGTAATATTGGACCTCAGAATTAACTCACCTGACTTTTGTTTTCCATGCATTTCCACATGTATTTGTTTTGCCTGTTAGGAAGGTTTTAAATATGCCAGCAACACAACATTCAACACAACATTGGACTTCTGGACAAGCTGAGCAGTGAAAGGAGAATGAGATTTACAGTAGCTGCACCATTTACTATGAAAAAGAGAGGCATTATCAGACTATGTGCTATAAACTCAGATGTTCAGAGGTTTCTGGGCATGTCCCCACGCTGTGCACCTCTGCCAGAAAACTGTAGTTTCAATTCTCATTTGCAATGTCAAGTGATTGTATAAATTAACATTGCACAGACTAGTATGAATATCTGCTGAGTTTGTAACTATAGTAGCAGCTAAAAAGGCTGGTTCCAGCAAAAACAAAACAAAACAAAACAAAAAACCAAAGTAAATCTGCAGGAGATTTCACGTCATAAGTCCATTGTTGAGCAGTGCAAGAGAGAACAAAAATTCCCTTAATATTTGAACAAACTTAAACTTCTTATACCAATTATGGAACAATTGACCAACCTGACAGTATTCAGAATTTAACTCCCGCCCCTGCATATGAGTAATATACAAGAATAAGGCATCAAAGCATCACTTACAGCTGGAAAATATCAGAGGACATGAGTGTTCATCCATAGGGAAGTTGTGCAGCTGCAGCTGGCACTCAGCATTGATGGTAAGCCTGTGAAGAAACCAAGGGTCTGTTACCATGTGCCAGTACAGGGAACAGCCAGAGGAGAGGCAGGGTAACCTTAAGCATCATGCAAGAATGCTTTAAGATACCCATAAGTAAGGCCTGAAAGAAAAGAACCATATTTCTAGATTGTTTATTGGCTATTTATGCCTGATACAAAGCAACAATAATTATCTTAAATAATTTCAGACACATCATCGAGAATTTCTGGATCCCAGGAAATATGTGCATATGTGTTTCTCTAGACAATTCATCATTGAAAGTTCTGGGATGAGAACAACTACTCTTCACAAAAATAACAGGAAATATGGCCCATCTGGTATGTAATTCCACAAAATTAGAACTTCAGAGGGAAACTGACAAAAATATTTTCTACGTGAACTTAAAATTCTTTCAATTTCTTCAGGAAATTTTTCAATTTCTTCTTCTTTCTTCTTCTTCTTCTTCTTTTCCTTCTTCTTCTTCTTTCTTCTTTCTTCTTTTCTTTCTTTTCTCCAAATTTTAATAAATGTCTATATGCCATTCTATATCATACAGATGCAACAAACAGATCAGCAGAAACATCTTCATCCCTATTTGAAATCTGGTTTTACATAGCATCGCTAACACAAAGTATACTATGAGCACAGCCAATTTTAAAATTACAAATAAAAATCAATAATCTTCAATCTAACATCTTACAATGTGAATGCACTTACTCAGGGAAATTGAATTAAGTGCTATTTTATTGTAAAGTCTTTTTAAAAAAGTACTACATAGTTTCATGACAGAATTCATGCATGTGGTCTATGTGGGCTTCTCGTTTTGGAGACTAAATAAAAAGATTAAAAACTCTGTGGTGAAAGGTTTGTGTCTCAGATATGGATGGCACAGAGAAAAATTCTTTTTTGGAAAAGGCTGCCTGTGAGGAATTTAATAGCCTTCTTGCACTGACACTAGAAGAGGACTTTTAGTGTTGCAGCACAAGGGCATTCACACCCTAAAAAGGGCAGGGAAGAAGATGGAGAGGTATGGAGCATGACTGAACCCTGTACACTTTCTCCTGTACACACCCAGCAACACCTGACAGCAGCAGGGCATGCATGAGCTACCTCTTCCATGTCATACCAATTCTGACACTTAGGTGAGATAAATTTGGTTTGAATTACACAATGATCATTCTAACAGCTTTTCCTCTGTAAAATGGAGGTCGACCTAAGTGATCAAAAAGGACACAAAACATTTTTCACAAACTAGAAATGCTCATTCCAATGGGTCAAGTATTACCTCACTCACTTAAAGCTGTTTTAAATTTTGTAGTCCATTCAACAAACAGTTTCTTTAGGGAGAGATATGTAAGACTAACTACTATTAGGTAGAAATTTGGCCTGAAATACCAAAACAGAACTTACTAGAAAAAAAAAAAAAACAAAAAACAACGGAACACCTAACCAAAATCTCCTCAGAAAAAAAACCAATAACCCAATCCAGAGAATATTGAAGCTGACACCTTAATCCCCAAACTCTTTAGCTAAAGGCAGCTGAAATAAGCAAGAGCTCTTCACAGTAGAGCAAGCCTATGAAGGAAAGGGCACTAAAAATATCAACAGCTTTTCCAGATGTTTATTTCCTTTTTTATTGATTGCCAAGGACTTCGTTTTGGAGCCCAATAGCACTTGCAAGCAGGATCAGCCCTCTCAGGTGAACCAAGAGGGCTGAACACAATCACAGAAGAAAATGTAGCTTGAAAGGCACGTCTCTAAAACAGTTTCCCTTGTGGAACATGGCTCATGACAAAACTGCCTTCTGAAAAACTCATCTCTTCCACAAGTAAACACTTATTTTGATTTCCACAGACTTTTTAAAATGCAAATATATACAGCATTTCTAATACCATATAGTTGATTTTACCACAAAGATTAGAAAACTGTAAAAGCCTTTCCTCCAGCAATTCACCCTTGTGATAAGATGTGACAGACTATCTTTCAGCATGACTTATTTGAAGAATCAAGTATTGGCATTAGCATGAATCTAAAAATGCTTTATCCAGCCCTGCATCTAACTCTGATCAAAAAGGCTTTTGACAGGTTTTATGGGACTATATGTTCCTGATTTTATTACAAGCACTAAAAAGCCCAGCTTGCACAATTTAGACAGACTGATTTCCTATTTCTCAAGGTTTCTTTCCTAGAAAGACAAGACTTTGTTTTTTAACTTGGCAGTACTTATGCCTGAATAATTATATATTTGTAAACCATGGCCATGTACGCATCAGGAAGAAAACAGCAGAGGAGAGCAAAGATGTTGCTGAAAATTAGTATTACTACACCAGAAGTGGGAGAAGCCTTCAGCCCTGAACCTTGTCAAGCGCTCACCTGAGGGTGTACAAGATCTTGCCATCATTCCATATGCGGAGGAGCTGGTTGGGGGTGGTGATCCAGTGAGCCTCTGCTGTCTTTGAGTTGCGAAATATTGTGTCTGGGATCCAGATCAAGCCAACCATGTTGCTGTTCAGAGTCAGTATTTTCATGGTGCTGTTGAAGCGAAGACGACTGTCTGTCCACGTCTGGGCAAAAAATATATCAATTTGATATTCCTGAAAAGAAAGCATGATACATTAATTTAAAACAGTTCCACACTTCTCACTATTTGGTGTTTGATTAGGTCTGTTCTGGTGTAGATCAACAGGGTATGTTCTGTTCAGTGGAGCTATGTTTTCTTTCTCTACTGCCTTAGGATTTTTTTTCCCGTTTTTTCACCCTTTAATTTTTATGTCTAGCTGCTAAATGAAACATGCCAAACATCTCACTTCCATTGGTCCTGTGCCAGAACAATTTCAGCATTAGCACATTCTTTTTCATTGTCTCTGAAAAGGAAGAGCTAGAAGGTATAATTTACAGAGGCTTCTTTGTCATAGGACCAATAAGAGACATGAAAGATGAACAGGACCAACACACATAAGTTAGAGAATGGTAAATTCCCTTGATTTCAGCAATGCTTTTTAGGGAAGAGTCTGTGTAAATTCAATAAATTAATCTTTCAATTTTCTACCAATTGTTCAGCCACTCTTTCTCGGGCCACACTGCAACAGAATTGAAAAGGCAGGTTTGTGCTCCTTTACAGACACCTCATGTACCTCTGATGTTAAGAGCTGAATATTCACCCCTGAATATGCTAATACCTTAATTTACATGGAACTTGTCCTTCTGTTTACTCCGTGTTTTACTACTCTGTTTCTGTAGGTAAGCCAACATTGTACATATAAATGCAGAAATTAGAGTACACGTGGGCAGACAAAATTATACAGGTGAACATATAAACACACTGGCTTAAGCATTTAAGACCACTTAGAAGAAATTTAATTTTAGTTTTGTATTTGAATTGTGAATTCAAGCCACCGGAGCCTGGGAAAGGTAATGTTGATTTTTTTTTTTTTTTTTTCTGATGTTTCTCTTCCTCTTTTTGTAGACTGAAAAATGAAAAATAGACTGCTTTATTTTTGAACTTCAGGGAAACAGCCATTTGAGTCTATCATGCAATACCCTCCCAATACCACAGGGCTGACTGTGACAGGGATGATGTTTGCTGATGTGGCACAAAGTGTATGCTCTACAACAGAGGCTAATATAGGGCTTGGGAATAATCCAAAGGAAAACATTTCTTTAGGACCCCTGGTAGATCCACTCCTGGTATATCTGAACAAAGGATAATTAGGGCTATGTGTAAAGTCTGGTGTGTCTTTGACAACTCTGAAGCTGCTTTTAATTAATTTCTTTCTGCCTATTGTTTCAATACAATAGTATTGGGGTGTGTTTTTTTCTTTGTAGATTTGTTAGTAGAGCTTGACGTCTGAATTGAGGACAGTGCTTTTTCTAAGAGCCACCTGTTTCTCCTGTGCTATTACATTTTTGGCAGGCCATTCCTTCAAAGCTGATGTTATAACAACAGGAAACCTAATTCACTGGCACTGTAATCTAAGTCCAAAACACATCCCTGGCCTCACATCTCTAGATGGTAAATGATCAAAAGGTGCATAAGTGGTGCTAGCATGTGTCCAAACACCAGGTAGTAGATCACCTAAGGAATTAAAGCCTAGCCATCAGAGGCATTAAGGACCATTTTCCTTCATAGCTTATCTCACTACTATTTGTAGTGTACTTCTATTGTATTATTAGCTTTATTTTTGGAGGGAAGATGACAGACTTGAATCTGAAGAGACTTTTCTGAAGGATGTTAATGTAATTTAATGTACACAATGTACCTCTGTTATTCAGAAAGAACATCCTTAATGAACCAGGTTTTATATGCCAGAGCACTGATCTTCTTTCTTTAAGTCAATTGCATTTTAGCCTTTGAAAGTCTAGTGACAAGTGTTTGGCACATTCAGCTTCTCTAGAGAGGAATATGCCAGACATGTCTACGGGTTTCTCCAAATGCTGAGTGAGTAGAGTTCTTTTCCTAGCCCACATGTGAGAATCTGTATTTATAGAACCAAAGACCATTTGTATACAGCTGGTTAATGACAGTGCTGTCTTTTCACAGGACACGTTTTTGCATGATATTCATATTTGAGCTTATTTTATATGAATGCTTCATTTTGACTAAATTTAGGAGTAACCATATTTTTTTTCTAGTATATCATGGATATTTAATGATTTTTAGGATTTAATATATTCAGAATTTCTACCCTGCCAAAAGAAAAGAAAGCCCCTGAGCTCCTTAATACATTACTCTGAGAATGGGCTGCAGCTAAATCTGAGCAAAGTGGGCCTCAGGAGCAGTAGAAATGTAACACTGTGGTTTCTATTCCAGTAAGCTACTCTGGCTAAATGGATTACATTAGCCTAGAAACAGGGTCATGCTAACACCACTGCCCAACTCCTGTTGTGCATCTTCATTATTTATTACTGCAACTAGAACATGCCATTAATGATCATTATTCCTAATACCTGTACAAAGGGCCACTCCTTTTGCCTTAATAAAAAAAAAATTCAAGTAAAATTAAATGGTTCCCAGATCTTCTGAGTAAATTAGTTCTGAAAAAAAACCCACATTTTTCTTTTGGCAAACTGAGATGATAAAAATCAAAGCAACATTTTCAAAAGAAAAGTCATGAAAGTTGTTTGAAGATAGTTGCATTGACTTTTTAAACACTTTAACCCTATTTTTCTTTAATTTAAAGTATTTACAGTACTCAATCAGAATGTACAAATTACAAAACCAACATTTTCCCAGTAAAAATAAACACACATTTCCATTTCATATCTAAATTGAGATTCTCAGCATTAATCCCTTTTAGAAGTGAATGCTATATCAGTAGATACTTTCCATTTATATTTGGAATTTCTTCAGTCTTTAACCAAGCAAATAATGGGGTATGATATTTATATAGTCACTCTACCATGAAGGAACAGAAGTCACTTTTGAAACTGACGCTCAGTTCTCAACTTCTAATGGTTCTAAGTCTATGCATATTTTGGAAAAATTACTTCTATCTTCACTGAAAACAGATACTCCATTCCCAGTGAAATCAGCTGTTTTGCTGTTCTGCACAGAGCTGGTACAGTGATCTCCAGCACGCAGCATCCAACAAGAAACTGCCAGAAGAAAGGTTTCTATGTTGGTTTTACAGAAAGGTCAATATCATATGGCATAAGGAAGTAACACTCTTCATTTGCCAGCTGATACCTGCCATTTTAGACCTTTACAATACGTAGCGATTACACCTAAAGAGTTCAGGCAGGATATCAGGTTCCAGTGATGTGATGCCTCACATGAAACAAAATCCTAGAACTCCAGCAATATTTTTTATGCTCTCTTCTACCACGGCACCAGAAATTTTGTTAATAACCATCCTTTTTTTTTTTTTTTTTTTTTTTTTGTTAGCAACTATTGACTACTACAATGAACACACAGGAAGAAGTGAAAAACACCAAAATTTTAAACAAGATTTCTTCCCAGCAGCAATAAATATAAAACACGTTCTATGTGAAATTGTGAAATACTGAGGCTGTTTACAGTAAAGTGTTCTGTCACTAAGTTTTCTTGTCTTAATAGCACCTGGTTTGCCATGCTACCTAAAGAGATCCAAAATTTTCCTACTTTTACCACATATTCACAAAGTGCCTGGATGCATTGACAATTCTAACAGGAGAAATAGGTCTACATGTTAACAAGAGAAAATTTAGGGAAATCTTATTT
Organism: Cinclus cinclus; assembly: GCF_963662255.1. Classification (NCBI taxonomy): domain Eukaryota; kingdom Metazoa; phylum Chordata; class Aves; order Passeriformes; family Cinclidae; genus Cinclus; species Cinclus cinclus. The sequence continues at coordinate 85,687,306 of NC_085047.1, forward strand.
CCTTTAGTACACAGACATATTTTTGAGATAATATTAAATTTTAATGATGAGAAATTAATTATAAATCTAAAGGATTGATAGAAGTATAATTTATTATCAGTTTTAGTAGATTTAATATTGTTTGGTTTTAAAAGTAAATTCATGAACCATGCTACATGTTAAATTCCCGCTCTTAAAAACTTCGCTGAAGAATTCTTTGAGAATTCTACAATCTGTTCAAATCTGATTACATAAGGACATTTTTTTATTAAAAAAAAGTAAATAATTTCAGGAAATTTCCAAATATATAAGCATGTTTCCTAGATGAAGACTCCTGACATATACAAATACTCAGTTGAATCTATAACCACACAACATTAGACCTTTTAGAAAACACTATATTGTTAATATTTTTTACTCTTTCTGGAAAAAGTAATTTTTCCCAGTAAAACTAAATCTGTTTATTTGTATTTTTTTTTGATTGTATGAAAATATAAGTCCTCATTTCAGGCAGCTACAGCGGATCTTTGTGTCAAATGTCCTATTTTTTCTTTATTACTCCCCAATGTTGCATAGTTACTTTTGACCAAAGAATTTCTCATTGATACTTTTTTTGCAAATTGACCTTAAATGATTGCATTATCTTTTACATTTCATGAGGTAAAGAGACAGATTGCAAGAGTTGCAAGAGTTAGTTTGCAAGAAGCACTCAGTATCAGTATCATCTCAAAATAATAAGTGATATCATGTCACTGAAAATCTCAGTATTGCCTCCTATGAGGTCACATTTGAGAATGAGATTGAAAATTGACACCTGACAATGCTCACATAGCTTCCAAAAGTAACTCTTAAAACCAAGAAAACATATTATGGTCCTTTTACTGGCACAGTATGCAAGTAATTGCCTCATGTAGAACATTTCTTCCCATTCAAATTTTATAAGTTCTCCTTTAAATCTGAAACAGTGGATGAGAGAAATGACTGAATGAGATTAGGAAAATTAGATGGTATTTTTCCTGTTACGTGGTTATGTAGAGAACGAGAAACTAAAGACAATTTTACCTTCTTAATATTCACTGATTTGTGGACAGGAGCTATAACCCAGATTTAGCAACAGTATCACCTGCAAATAGCTGCACATAGTCAAAGTTCCAACTACTTAATTTTAGGGTTTTTTTATTATTATTTCACATTTTCAAATATTCTTAATGTGGTTTCATTAGTGCCTTGAAAATAATCAAGAATCAGCACTGGTCTATTTGCCCTTCAACTGTGTAGGAATGATTAATGATTGGGAACAACTTGAAAATGCCATTGTCTAAGTCATCTGCAGTCACAGAGTAAAATACATGCTTTTTAACCAAGTCTTCAATTGTTTTCTCAGTCAAAAGAGTAGCTAACCTGTTGTTGGTAATACCTGGAGCTTTATTTCTATCAAAATGTCTCATTTTAATTCTGAAAAATATGTTTTTATAGGCTGTCATAGTCAGGTGATGGATGTGAATGACTACAGATAATAGTGTGGTATTCCTTTGTTGCTTCTGCTGCAGCCTTCTCATTTTCTGCATTTTCAAAATTCTCCACAACAGCAACAACATCAAGATTCCTGTCCTTCGAAAAAATGCAAGAATTTATTGAATGATTCTTTTCAGGTTTTTACTGCTGCTTACTAGACAATTTTTGTTTTTTTCCATTTTAGAACTTTTATCTTGATTGGTGAAAGAGACTGAAAATGATAAAAGCTGTTACTAGCATTTGTGTGTGGCTGGTACTCAATCAACTGAAAATAACTACATAATCAGAGTCCAGTTTAGATTACAATAATTCTGTGCCCTACCACACTCCTTGGGTAACATGCCATAACACACCACAAACACAGAAGCTTGGAACTAGTCTAATAAACTGTGTAAGGCATAAAATCTCCTTTAGTTACCAAAAGACTGGATTTCACTGATGTGGAAAATACCATTTACAAGTCTAAAACTGTTCTGGAAATAAGTATTTAACTTTGCTTTTACATTTCAATCCAAACCATTCAGTAAGAAGTATGCTTAAAAAATTACTAATGGTCAAACCTATTATGCGCAAACTGTCATAGAAATGTTAAGCATTATGGTTTAAAAGGGAGTATGGGAAGGGGCTGTTGAGGGAAACAGGGAAGAAATGGGAGCAAATCTCTAAAGACTGGGAGTCTCCCCCTTACTGCACTCATCCGTAGACCACAGGTGAACACACCCAGAAATGTATTTTCTTTATGCCCCTGTCATGCTTGGATTAGAAGTATGAAGAGAAGGGTCTGAGATAATGTGTTTTAGTAGAAAGTATCCCAAATATTAAAGAGATACTCATGATGTCTGCTTATTTAGTCTGCAATTTGATGCACTTGAGAACACCAAAAGTGAGTAATCTCTTCAGAGTTTGAAGGTCATTTTCAATAAAAGCTTGTTTTTTACAGCCCGGCTCACCTCTAAAAGCAAAGTTCAGTCAACAACGGAACTATCAAAATTATCCTGCAAAGGGCTGCCAGATTGATTCAGCTGCCTATTTAGTTATGTGACAAATGAGTGGAAAAGGAAATGCTCCCTGAAATATGGGATGAGTCCCTATTCCTGAACCAGTACATGCACATGTCTGATACCAAAACACAGAGTAATTCTCTTGAGCACAGCCCACCTTCAGCTTCCCTGATTTATTGCATATTACCACGGGCTAGAATAAGGAGAGAACTGTCCTCTGTCCATCTTGTGAACAAACTTTTAATAATTTGAAGAAGTATCTTGACCATACCTGTTTTGGTATTGATGGAAATAAGTAGTTCCACAGCAACTGCCGTGTGAGCTGTGCTGATTGTTCATCAGATTGCATGCTGTATAGATCATGAAAAGTCAGGAAGTACAGTGATCTCAGGAGACCTCTAGGAAGCTTAAAATGTTAAGCTTTAATGTAAACCTTAATACTACTGCTTGACAGCTTCTGCTTGGGTTTGCACCCTGTGTGCAACTTGCATTCTAATTTCAAAAATTGGTAAATCCTCCCAGATATCAAGTGGAAAGGAACAGAAGATAATGGAATGGTCGACCAAAGGAAAACTGCACTCTTATTTTGTGGAAATAGTGCAGAAAGAAATAAATTAAATGTGCTGGAAAAAACACAGTAAAATAGTGTATTTCATACGCAGTGTACATTCAACACTCTTGTGATATCAAGACTAGCACAAGGATTCTGTGAGGACAATAATTCTCACACAAGTCCTGAAACTTTGCCTTGCTTTCAGTAGGGCTTGGGATGAGTGGAGTAGCATCACAGAGCTGCCTGTAACTTTTCCTGAAGTATCTCTGCCAGGCTGGAGCTTCATGTTTCCAGAGGCTGCCCAGGAGCTAAATGCAGGTGTATTTCCTTCACACTACATACAACACTGGGTTTATTGTCTAAGAGACAGCATAAAAGGGATCACCTTCCCATTCTCCACCAGTTTGCTTTGTTTCCACTGTCTGTGCTCCTGCTCCCTTTCCAGATCTTAATTCCTAATAGTCTCTGTTGAGAGTGGAAGAGTGGGCAACACATTTCCACTTTTGGATTTCTTTCTCTTCTTAATCTGAATTTATCTTTTCCATCAGAGTTAAGGCTGTACCTTCAAAAGATAGTCAAAAGAAATAGATGAAAGATTAGGTTTATAGAGGTAATAAAATATATAAGTTTGAAAACTTTCCAAACTGTTTTATAGAATGTATAGAACTGTATAGAATGACTTTCGATGACTTGCTCTTTTGTGAGAATCTGTTTTGGTACTTTCATACTGTTACAAGCACCATGGTTCCATGGAGAAGATACAATGAAAGAAGCAAACTCAAAATTGAGATTGCCACCACAGATACAAGGGCTTTTCAAGTTAGCAAGTTAGAAATGTCAAAATATTTCAGCAAGCAGCACCAATCATCTCCATAGATGAATGCTTTGAGTGAAAAAAAAAAAAAAGAAAGAATAAAGCTCTTCTCAGCACTGACTCAGTATGAATCTTGGAGCAAGGAGGATGTCAACTCACCTTCTTCACTGCAGTATTGCTGCCTGCCTGCTTCAGAAGGTTATTTCACTGATTTCCTGCTATTATAAAGAAGGAAAGACAGCTAATTTCACACTAGAAACAAAGCATGCAATTATCATGAAACATTTACTTTCTCTGAGAACACATCTGTCTGTCTCACTCTGCCTATTTTGGCTCTTTGGAAGAGAGTTCCAGCCCTGCTGTATTCCAGATAAATTCTTACATTCTGTTACAGGAAGAGCTGGAGATTTTTGTCTTGGCCCATCCCCTGACATTTCTTCATGGCTTCTCTTCACTCCACTTGATGGTTATCTCTTCTGCTTCAATCAACCACTTCATAGTCAGAAACACAGCATGAAATTAGAAAGAATTTCAGAAAATCAGCTGTAGCTCTCTTCTCTCCCCTTTTGGTAGAAGACTTTTTAAATATTGCTGCTTCCCATTTTTTTTTGGAGTCTTCTGTTGGCTTCTGTTGCTCTTAAAGCATTCCCAAAGACATCCTGATTGCTATGCTCACGTCACAACTGCATTTCTACAGCTTCTTCTCCTGGTGTGTCAGGGTTCATGTCCTGTTACAGACTGTACCTGATGAGAAGCTCTGCCTTCAATGAGATATAACTTAGGAAAAAAAGGTGCTCGAAGCATGCAAAGAAGTGCAGGGGATACACGTGGCAGCACACAGAATTTTCATCACTTTTATCTGTTATCTGGTAAGCATTGTGACTCAAAATGCTATTCAGAGTAGTCATTCCTAAGAAGATTGCTGCTGGAAGGAACAATGTTTTTGGGGTAGACAGAGAAAATACAGTGCTCATTCCAACCTGCAATTTAAGGCTTTACTATGTCAGAGTCAGGATGGAGAGAGAGAGAGATTCTCCAAATGCATAATTGAAGAAACCAAGGTTGTTCACTTAAGAATTTAGTAACATAAATGAACAAGGACAATCTTAACTCCTGTGGAAATAGTAAAGAAATAAACATTAATAATGCCTGATCAGAAGAAACAAAGAAAGAGAAAAATAAAAGTCTGTGAATAAATGTTAATGGCTGCACTTAATATAATAAAGAACATTATCAAGGTCTCCTAGGGATACTTGATATGAGAAAAAAATTATAAAATTATAAATATTATAAAGATAATAGTATTTACATATTACAACAGAAGATGTACTGACTTTATAAACAGTTCTTGAGGCATTACCTTATTCAAAACAGAAGCTAAACTGTACTTTTCACAAAAAATAAATGCATTCTCAAAGACTGCACACAAAAAGACTATGCTCACAGCCTCTGTATTAAGCAGGGGTTTTTTTTAATGATGGAAAGAGTTCCTTTGAACCAAAGAAGTGCAAGAAGTGCAATACTGTGAAACATATTTTATGCCATCAGCAACCTAGAAAAGAAGAGGTTACCGTGATGTTTTTACATGTACTGTCACTCTTAGCACAAGAACAATTGTAAAGGAATGGGAGAAAGGGCAGTCATGAAAAAACACTCCTCTCAGAGTAGAGGATCAGGCACAGTGATGGTCTCACAGAGAATTCTTCTCAGTGAGAAAAAAAAGATGGTAAGGAATACTTTTTAAGGAGGAAAGTGGGAAGATCAGATGGGTTAAAATCCTGTTCCTTTCCAAAGGCACCTTTAGAGTACCTCCTGAGGCCATGTTATATCTTGATAACCCACATGCCACTCTACTACAGAACCCAAATGTCCCATAAAGTTGCACTCTCACCACACTGTGGTTGGGAAAGAAAAAAATCATAACCTGTTTTTCTCAGAAGCTGAGATGTTGAGAGAGTCCATGTCTTCAAGATGCAGGAAACTTAGAGCTCACCCACGATTTTTCCCCATCTCAAACCATCCTGCCATGCATCACTGAACATTTTCAAGGGTCAAAATAAATGCATACATACAATTCTGCGTTTGCTCAAAACAAACTAACTCAATGATTGCATCCCCACAGCAGAATAAAGAGAGACTACACACATAACAACACACAGTCATTCACCTTATTTTACTGCCAGCTGAATTCCTTGCCCTGCTGCTCCCAAGGCAAACCTGCCACAGAGGCAGCTAAAACTAAGAAATGCAGACATGCACCAGTTGGTGCCACTCAGTCTTGGAGACAAGTATTGGTCCCTGGATATCTTTGATTTAGCAGAATAGACATACCCAGGTCACAAAGTCCAAATTTATTGCAACATAAATAGGATCCAAAAGGAGAGTTTAAAATGTGGGATGACAGAAATCAGGGAAATAGATGAAGCCACAGTGAGGAAGGTAGTTATATCCCATATCCACAGGATTTCAATAGGTGTTACTCTAATTAAACAAAATGATGCACAAAAAAGCCAACTGTGCACAAAATAGTAGAAGAAAGCTCATCTGTAAAAGCCCTAATTTACATATGAGGGAAATGCAAATGTTTAACTGCTCTAAAAATAAGATGACTGTTTTGCCACATAGGCACAAGAAGAGGGTTTTTAATGAGCCTGTGTACAAACCTTTCTTGCTCTTGGCCTCAAAAGGAGCCAGGGCAGCCCTGCACTCCCTGGACCACTGGCTGAGGTGAAACCAGACCCCTCTTTGCTTCTGCACTACTGGGAGCATGCTTTTAGCACAGGCTGAGACTTCATGTTCAAAATACAGAGCCCATAAGGCTGTGCTGGTTGCCCTAGTAGGCTGAGCCTAGGCTTCCCACATTTCCAAGCCTAAAAGCACTCCAGATCATAGCTTACTTCTTCAGAATAAAACACAGCAGGCAAATGCGTTCATGCTTCACCCAGGCTTAACAACAGAAGAGGCATTTTCGTAGGATGAGTATCTGGGGGTTGATCCTTGCCTCAGTTTCTTCATCCCTTGCATTTTTCTAGTTTTTTGGGGTTTTTTTTATCTGGTTTTCTGGACAATTCCAAGACTCTGAGCTCCACTGATCCAAGCCATACTTCCTCCCAGATCTTCTTGTATTGTGTGGTTTGGCACTCAGAATTAGTTCTGCCGTAAAACCCTTCTTTTCAAGCCAAAGTTCATCAAATTCCAGTTCCTCCATGACTTAAGTCCATTCTTTTTTGATGTGAGACTTATTGAAACACCTATTGACATCAGTAATTCTTCACTGTCCCTCATCAGGGGACAAGGGACACCAGATGAAAGAGCAGATGGCTGACTGCCATTCACTGGGCCATGCAATGACCGAAATTTCAGAAGTTCAGGCTTTTGCTGTCAGTTTTACATGAGCACATTCCTCTTATATTCACAAACTCCATCAGTCACCAACTGGGGAAATTCAAAAGGAAACTACCAGAAATTTTCAGTACCTGATATTATTAAGGGAAAAAAAAGAAAAAAAATTTAAGAACCGAGACAAGAAATTTTTAGACCTGTCTTGCAAAGCTCATTGGGGAAAATGAAATATAGTCCTGTAAAGATATGTAAAACAAACTCACTCCTTAAATCAGCATGTCTTTCAGTACTTCATTATTAATTCTTGATATTGGCACATAATTTTTTTAGACTACATTAGAAAGAATAAAAAGGAATTCTGCCACAACTTGTGAACCACTTATACTGCCATCAATGAAAAGAGATGAATATGGTTGCAGCTTGCACGGGAAAAATACTTTATCTCCAGTGCAGCTTCATTTTCTAAGTATAAATGAAACAGTTAAAATAGTTAATGTAAATAGGTGATAACACAAGCATTCTTGATATGCTGTGCCTAAGCCCACGAGGCAGGTAATTTTGCATAAGGGCAGCTCTATCTCCAACCCAGGGGAGGAAGGCACTTCATCTGTTGCCGTGGTGACCCTGCCAGCCCCTCCCTCTTGCTCCCCCACCCTCCGCTGGTCCCCTCCCCGTTGCCGCGGTAACCACTCGACATCACTCCCGCTTCTCCCACCCTGCATCCCCCTGCGGCCGCGGTCCCGACCGGACACCCAGCCCTCCTCCAGCGTGAGCTGAGGGTACACACTGACATCGGCCCCACGCAGCTGGGAATTGAACCAGGGAGACGCAGGGAAAGCACCAGTTTTGGACACAGAAGAGGTTGTGGAGGTTCTGTTTGTTATGTTTGGACAGATTCACGCAGAGATACGCTGTAGGGGAAAGTCATGGGGTCAATATAATGTTTGTACACTGTTTTCTGTGGTCCATGGGCTCAGACTGATCCTTTGACCAGAAGTTTATGTCACTGGTATTTAACTCTAGAGCAGTTTTTTTCCTGGTATTTTTTCCTTTTATTATTTAATGACAGAAACAATAATATCAACCCAGTCACGTTATTCTGACTCAGTGTCTTTTGGCTTATTTGGTCTGCATTTGTTTTCCTTTCTGAATGCTGTTCTTAAATAAGGAGAAATTTTATTATAACTTCTATTTTGTTTTTCTTTTTTCCAAATTTCAGTTTAAGCCAGATGGAAAGGAATGTTTTGCTCAGAACCTTGCAGTTTTTATTTCTGAATCCTGCTTAAACTTCTCCAGCCTTAGACACTTCCCATTGCAAAGATATAAACCTGGTAAGCTTTCCACATAAGTTTTCTGAACCTTTCTTAACCACTTTAAACGGTCCTAGATTAGTAAAGCTTCTTTCACTAGAAAAATAGGACAAGTCTTTCATGGTCTATTCTATTGCTGAGGTTTAGCAGACAACTGCAAGTACAGCAAGAAGACATGTGAAAATCCAAGGACTAACAGTAGTTTCCATTTTAACCTGATAATCAGTACAGATTCACACTTAACTTCTTCACTTGATTATCTCTAAACTTGTAACAAAAAAGAAAAACTAAGATCTAATTTAACAACAACTTATGCCAATAGAGGAAGAAAGAGATCTTTTCTCCATGGTAATGTTCTGTTTTACTGTTCTCCAAAACATATTTCATAATGCCCAGCTGTGAAATGCTTCATGAAAAAATGCATAATATACATTTCAACTGCCCGTGGAAGGGAAAAGTTATTATTTTATTTTTGATACCAAAAATTAGTCCTTTGTGAATAACATGAAAGAAGTGGACATGCTTTTTTGATAATGAAACCCTGTGTAAATCCTTACTTTTTCATTTCCTAGCATAACAGTAAAAGTGAAAACAAAAGACTCAAAGTACAAACTGGTGGCAGCAGATTTTTCTCATTCTCAAAATCTAGAATGAAAAACATGAAGAAAGGTGGTTGAAATTGTTCTGTAAGAAATAACTGAGTGAAAAATGAACTAAGGAATGTAAGAATTCTTGAAAGCAGCTATTGAAAAACTGAATTTTTAATTACAGATTTTTTTAAAAAAAACTAATGTCAATCCTAATTGATAAATATATACATGTGTCAGCTGCCATTACAGTGAATAATGCTTGACGAGCTAGCCTAACACAGTTTATACTTTTTTCCAAACCCATAAAGATGATCACTCATCAGAGTTGGCAACTGGCCACCTGCTACAACTTTGCTCATTTGAGTTCAGTGACCTTCATAATTAAGTGGCATTACTAGCCTGGGAGAAAGAAGTGAACAAATATTAAACCAAAGCATTTTCTCATCTGATCCTTCATTTGAGTTTCTTTTCATCACGTTCTTATTAAAATACACAGATTTAGGAGTGCACAACAGCAAACATATGAACTATTCTACTTGATGTTATGTTCTTTGATAATAAGCTGACACTAATTACTCTGCAAGTGAGAAAAAACCCTTCAAATCCTACAAATTAAAAAAAAAAAAGGCATCCAGGGGGCAACTTTAGACAGTTGCCACTGGTCAATGCAACTAAAATTAAAGAAAACTGAATGTGATTATGTTTTAAAGAATGAAGACAAAATGTACAACTGATGCTTTTTCCCAAGCATGGCAATATCTAGATGAAGGTCAGCAAAGGCAGGTAGACATTCCTCAAAGCATTTACCTACCCAAATAATATGAACCATAAGTTCAGGAGTAAAAAACTCATCAAAGATCTGACCAAAAATGCTGAGGTGCTTCAGAAAACTCAAATGACAAAAGATATGGAGCAAACTCAGCAGATTTTGCTGCTGGATGGCAGAACATTGCACAGCTTCTGTTGAAGATACATCATTATGTCAGGAGAGAGGTTAGTTTCACAGATCCAGAAAATCAAGAAAAAAATATTCCTTTGACTGCAATATACTGCTTCTTGCAAAGTTAGCCAAACAGTGGAAGAAGAGCGAGAGTTTATGCACCTCACATTAGGCAATCACTTGATGAAAGGAGAAACACCATGTTAAAGCTTTGTCCTTCTATCTTAGTTCTCTAATCCTGCCTAAGTCAAACTCTGATTTCCATTGTCCCAGAGATATTTAGGGCTATCCAAAATTTAGTGCTCCAAAGCATGTCCTTTTTCTTCAAATGTACTTTTTGTTAATTTAGGTACCCCAGAACTCAGAATTGTGCCCATTATAAATACTGATATGGAAAAAAAATCAGAATTTTCCTAGTGTTTGTGTCAGTCAAGTGTATGAATTATGTTTCCAGAGAGATGTGATTCACATCCAAGCCTGGAGTGAATGCCACAGCTCTTTAGACCCCTCAATTAAATTTGGCAGGTATTGCAGTAGATCAGGGAATGTAGCAGGAAAAGGACATGTTTGCACCACACCTTGAAAATTTGCATATTATTTTAGCATTTAATTGTCTCTCATAACAAAAATTGAAAAAAAAGCCATTCAAGCCAGTTGAATAACTATATTTGATACTGTTCAATCATATTTTTATTGGGAAAACTGAAGAAATTAGAAATAAGGGCACAAAGCTGAAGTGTCATTAGAATATATTTATGTGGATGAGAATTCTGAAGTAGATGAAAGATAATGTAATCAAATGGCAAAGGCTTAAACTGATCCAGATGACTAGCAAGCAAACAGAAGTCAATGACCAAAGTGAAACACCTGATGCCGCAGCCAACATCTATATAAGAAATATATTAATAATCTGAAGTATTATCTCCATTCCTATCAGACACCCAAATATTTACTCTATCAATCACAACTCCTGCGAGAAATATTTTCATATATGCACTCAAGTGACATGTACTCCACACACTGTTATATAAATAAGTTTTATAATGAATATTAGGAACTTCATGGACAACTCAGCTCTAAATTATACGCCTAGAAGGATAATGCTGAAAGCCTCAAACCTATGAGTTAAACAAGGTTATCTTTAAAAAATTTATTAGAAAATGCAGTTCTATTATGTGACTAAGAGTTTATATATCAAAATCATTTTGGTATATTGTAGTGAAGTTCCTAATGTCAACAGATATTATGGGACCTGACTTGTCCCATTATAGAAATCTATTTTCAGTAGATATACCAAAAGCAATATCAATGTCAAGTAAATGACTCAGACCAACTTCATAATTATTGTTTTCATTCCAGTCAAAAAGTACAGCCATTTTTAAGTATGAAGTTATAATGCCAACATCATCTAATTTAACATTACAAAAAAAAAAAAGTCCTGAAAGAAATTCTTGCATCACGAGCATAAAAGTCACAAGAAGGGCAGCTTTGCCTTAGAAATCATACCTTTATCTGGGTTGAAAATTTGCTCAAACTGTGACCCAAAGAGAACAATTAAACAAAAATCACCTACCACAGTCGGTATACCCTTGGTAAACAACTTCTAGATTATGCAGCTAAGTTTCTCAAAGAATCTGTCAAAACAGACAATTTTCTGATGGCAAATAGGACTTTCTTTGTAACCATTGCTCTGTATTGCTGAGGCTCTAATGGCAGAGCAAAAAAGGAAATGTCCCGTCTCTTTCTACCTCCACATTATTTTATTTCCATCTACAGTAGGTGGAGGACAGTTTTTGTCAGATTACACCTTAGCAGAACCCAGCAAAATTTCATTGCAACATTCCCAAGGAGGTGAATGAGGAAATGAGAAAAAGAACTTCACCAGAAATTTCTATTAACTTTTGAGTCACACAGTTTTGCTGAGATCATTGCATCACAATAGGTATGTCAGAGGATATTCACTCTTTGCTATTTGCAGTGGAATATGTCATGATGAAATCACTGTGACTGTGCATGCAAGTGTTCCAAAATGCATGTATGCTGCTGTGTTTTTGAAGGTAATTACTCACTGTTATAGTAAGAAACCAATACATCTGATAAACCAAAATGAGCAAAATACAGACTAATGAGTACATGATTTTAACAGATGCTAGGAAAAGAACAAAAGTAAAATATGTCTGAGAAAAATTGTACCAGTTTTGGATTTAGACAGACAAGAATTTCTATCAGAAAATGTACAAGTACAAGTAAATTCTCAAAGTGGCGCTGCTCATTTTTTTTTTTTTCTTTTGTAGTTTTTAATTCTACCTGATTTCAAACATTGTGCAGATCACCATAACCTGAACAGGAGATAGTAAAATTGCAGAGTTTATCTCAAGACTGCAGTTTAGGCTTGTCTCTCACTAGAGATCTTCCTTTTCCTTTTATCAGTCAAAGATAAAACAGTTAGTATGGCATTTTACACTGTCACATTATCTGAATTCATGTATTTGATGGTGGCACGTCTATGCTAAAATCAAGCTCCAGCTCTAACAAAAGCTAAAGTGTTGTTTCAGTCCTCTGTCTGTGAAGAACATGTGCACACCTTCAAACCCCACTAAAATTTGCAGAAATGCAGTGCACTTAACCTTGAACTGGTAATGAAATGATGCAGACATTGCCAGGACAAGAGGAAAGTGATGGCAGAAGAACAGGACCCACCAGTGCCAAGGGTGTGATTGGAGAGCCCCTCTGGGTAATCCTTGATCAATCAGGGTGGCTGGGAAAATTGTCCAAATACTGGAGAAAATCAAATGTCATTTCTACCACCAAAGTGAACAAGAAGAAGGAAGAAGGTGACTACAGCCTCACCTCTGTCCCTGGAAAGGTGATGTAGTCCTAAAAACTACTTCTAGGCATTGGAATGACAGGAAAATCATGAGGAGTAGTCAGCATGGAGAAATAAAAGGGGGAAGTAATCCTTGACCAACTCAATAAGCTCTCATGATGTCATGGGTGGCTGGTAGAGGAGGGGAGAGCATTTTCTGCCTGGATTTCAGTAAGGCCTTGGACATTGTCTCCCTGAAGGTCCTCTTAGGGCTGGGTGGTTGGGCCAGATGAGAAGGTGGGATGAAAACTAGCTCAATTGTTTGGCCCACAGGGTAGTAGACATCAGTGGTGCAAAGTTACCTCTTAATAAGAACCAAGAATTTACAACAATGTATCTATGCCTTCATTTGCCTTTGTATCCTGCCTTTTCTGTCATTTCATGATTATCAGCTTTGTAGATTTATGAATTTGATGCAACAGTGTATCTCCACTAGAGAGCTGCTGTTTCATTTTCTATTTTCTTCGATTCCTAAAGGTTAAAGAGCATACCAGGTGTTGTATTTCTCTATGACTGCAGGAAGCAAAGGAAGGATTACATTTCATCTCATTAAAGAGTAACCACATCCTGAAAAACACTGCCAGCGTGTCAGGCTAATTGTTTCCCTTTCTCTCTAATGCTATCACAGAAAAGGGGTTTGTCCACCTCAAAATATTTAATTTCATGAAGATCAGATATAATAGGTATAAGTAATACATATTTGAAACTTTTTCTTTTTTTTTTTTTTTTGTATGGCTTTGCAAAAAAACACTAAACACAAAGCAACCAAAAACACCTCAGGTGTAACATCATCCTGCATATGCTCAGTGCAGCCCTTTGCTTTGGGACAGGCAGGTGATACAGGCATGTCAATCTACTGAAATGTTTCACGTGTCAAAATATGATATTTTTTCCTCTATCTCTTGCCAAAAAGGATTCAAAATGAGATGGCAGCTTGGTACAAAATGAGAAAGACAGCCTAAGTGTTTCAGTTTCCTACATGTACCATATGTATTTTTGATATTACAAGTACAACAATTTCAAAGAATTACATAATGATTTCTGACATTAGGATCTTCATATCAATCAGTACATTTAGAAAAAAACAAATTACTATGGTAGGAATTAAAATCTATTTAATGTACAAAATACATATCTCAGAATCAAACATGACTTTTTTCCTTATGAAACACCTGCTGCATTCTTTAGGCAGTGTTTACACCTGCATTTGCAAAAGCAGTGTTACCTCTGAAATAGTTAATGTTTGATATATTTTCCTGATGTCCCTTGTTAGGTTTACACCAAGAATTCACTTCAGTGCCACAAATTAGAACTGCTCTGTTGCAGAAGCACCAGCTGGGACAAAAATTTTGTTATCAGACATGAAAAAATTAGACAAGAGGTCTGCTTATCTATAAAAGGCAGTCTCCAGAAGGCCTTTCCATATTATCAGTCATGGGACCTCTGCAGTTTAAAAGAAGGGCACAGATTTTAAAATGGACCTCTGTAGAAAGATTTGGGAAAACATTATAACTCACTGCAAACCATATTTGGCACAATTGATGTGAGTTGCCCAGTGGAAATTACTTCTTTTCAATTAGGAGCTTTGAAATACTGCCCTGCACATGATTACTTTTTCAACAGCACTGCTATGCTTGTAATGTCTGTGGCTGAAGAGCATCTCACTGAAGAGTGCCTGAGCATCTGTTGCCAACTGTGCATGGCAGATGAAAGTTGAGAAGAGAGATAATTACAAGTTGACAGAATTATATCACTACTTTCTTTTTTTTATAACAGGTGAAGAAAAATGCCATCCAGAAGCACTTCTGTAAAAATAATTTTGTGACCAAAACCCCAATACCTGACTTTTTTCCACATAAAATATCTTTGCTTATAGCATCACAAGCTCTTCTCATATGTTACAGAACAAAGGTCTCCTTGTTCTTGTTTTCCCCCATTGTACTAGGAAGACATAAGTCAATCTTGCTCAAATGTGACATAGATTAATAGTATCAGAACAGCATCAGTTAAACTGTGCACCAGCTACCCAATTACACTCTTAGGTTGCCATCAATTTACACAAATTTGACTTTTCTGCAAAATTCTACCAGAAGTCTATTTTTCAGTTAAAAAACCTAGAAAGCCAAAAATTCCCATCTCAACACAAAAAAACGAACAAACAAAAAAAACCCCCACCAAACAAAAAACCCCCCAAAAACCTCCAGATTCTACTTAACAAGGAAACAGTGCTCGAGTAAAAACTCTTGATCTTCATCTCCTGCTCAGAGTGTTCAAATTCTCACAGAATATTTATATATCGCTCTATTCATGGACAGATTTTGCTGATATGATAGGAATAGAAAAATTACTGAAACTACTCATACCATAGAGCTAATTGATATTTTGTTTTGGCTGGAAATAGCATGAAAGTAGCAGGAAGAGATTTTGAACTACATACTATGACATTAAAACTATAATAGAGTTATGATTACTGCAGTTGCAATTTGAATGCTGCCATTTAGTAACACAAGTGCTTAACCAACTCCCTGTTTATATTCTCTCAAAATGTTTCTAAAATAAGACACTGCCGTTTGATGCAAGCATCCCTTTCCCCATAAGGTTCCTGGAAAATATTTAATTGTAAATCTGTGATCAGTGTTTTCAGGTTTTGCTGCCTGTGCATAGGTCCTGTAGCAATAGTTCAACACCATGTAAGAATCTTGCTTTTCAGAGTTTTGAGGCATCAACACACCCCATTAAAAGCAATTGCTGATAACTCACAGAAAATTTAAACATACTTTTGAAGACTAGAATATGCAGCTGGCTGCATAAATATGTGATTTACCAAAATCTGGGCACCTAACTTTATATCTTTTGGTTTATTCAACACTGAAATAACATAGGGAGTAATTTAACTTTCTATAGGAAGCAGGTATTTCATGGTGTTTCTTTGGAGGCTTTACTCCTTTTGGAACACAGAATTGAAGAGAACTCTAGAAAGTATCCAGGAATTTTACTATTTGGGTTATAGTTCCCAGCTGGACTAACAAATAGCACAGAATTCTATGCATTTTAAAGGTGGCAAGCAAATTGCATGAAATGACCCAGGTAGTAAAACACTGAACATTGCTAGGGAGAACCCCACCAAGGAAAATAAAAGCAAATCATAGACCAGCAGCTCCCCTGCTCACCATGGAATAGCAGCACTGTGGGAAAAGTGGGGCAATCAATGAAGCATTTTGACAGCCCAGAGGCCTGATTAAATCCTGCTACGTGTGGTAAAAGTCCATGATTCTCACTCATGACTGGGAACAGCTGAGTCCACAGTAGGAGTATTTCCTGCAGGAGAAAGCCTGTGCAAGCTTCCTTGGCTGCATTACAGCAGCAGGGAGAAGAGTGCTTGAAGGAGATTGGACTTGTGTTACAGGTACCATCAGTTACAGGAGAACAGAATGGTCCTCATGGAAAATCTGTGACTGCAAATCTGGAAATCACAATACCCCACCATAAATCCTTCTAAATAAAACCATCAGCCACGGAGGTCAGTTGTACACTAATGTATAATGCTACTATTTGCCAGGCACACAGTGGTTACTAAGGAAAAAATACCTTCCATTAAATATTTCACTGGAGTGTAATACCAAGTTTTCACTGTATTTGAAAAAGCTGCAGCAGTAGGCAGCAATAGAGATCTGAGTTACTCAAGTTTTGTGCCACACTTTGAACACTGACATCTCCTCAGAGATGTATCCTGCTCCCTCTAAAATTCCTTTTCTGCATTTCATTCTCATTTTTTGGATGTCTGATTAGCTTAAGGATTTATCTGATTCTGAGTTATGACAGAAAGAGTATATTTTACGTGAAAGCCATCACTTCGTGGAGCTTGTTATCAGAACAGAACTCATCTCCATGGAACAGTTTCATTGACACTTACATCTTGGAACTGTTTTTCTCTGTGAAGGAAGCACATTGAATTAGGAAATTAGATCAGGAGTAGCCTCAGTGGTCTAATTCAGAACTATCTTTCACATATGTGTATGTCAGTGCCTTTCCTGTCAAATATCATTGTACAGTTAGCCAGACTTGGCCAAAAATTATATCCATTAATTTTAAAACTCTAAGGTATTAAATACTATATTCATCATGAATCAGCAAGAAAAAAGAAATCAAAATAGCAGAATTCACAAAACAAAATATTCAAAAATATTTTTCCATCTTTCAAGATATATTTTTTTCCTTAAAAATCTTACTTTGGTACATTAAAAATTTGTCAGGTACATTGAAAACCTTGGTGACATTTTGCTTAAACTCTTTAAAAAAAAAAAAAAAGTTATATTGCATCATAAAGCCTTGACTTAGTGGAATCAGCATTTTCCAGTAGAACATTTCTATGAGAAAATTTTGGCCCTGGCCTCAGGAAGGAACTTATCAATAAATAATTATTACCTTCTTTGTTTGTGAAATGAATACTTGCAAGCTTGTCTTCAGTAGAAGTAGAAGTAGAAACTGGGTGAGATTGACATATCTTCCATAAAACAGAAGATTATGGAAGATTAGAAGGTTTGTCCATCCAACCTATTGCAATCACTGTGTTAAACTGCACACAGGTTGTACAGGTGGCACCAGTACTTTACTGGTGCCAACACCTCCCTGCCATCCAGCCACAGCCTGGCAGAGAAAGCAGTAATTCAAAAGCTTTGTATGTTAGTGTCAGATAACCAGTTTTGTACTTCTACAGCAAAATGTGAGTCATTACGTTTTGTAAACTGGTCCACGCTGGGGAAATTATTTTCCTTCATTCTAACCACTCTAAGAGCAGAGGGGCATTTTGAGGCACTAAATTAATCAGCTTCTAAGCATGCACCAGACTGTACCCTGCAGTTAAATACATTAATATTGTTTATATAAACAAAATATATTAACTATAGTTAATAGTGGTATGTTTTTATTTCCTCCTGAAAAAAAATAGTGTAATTTACATAGGAAGATAACCAAACATAACACTGGTTTTTAGGCTGTAAAAGCATCATAACATGCCACAGAAGGTAAGCATTAGTAACCAAATAGTAATGAGCAGATCTTTAATATTTGTGCTTGATTAAACAATACGTTAAGTAACTAAACTACTGAAAGATCTGGGCATGGTGCCCTTTAGTTATATTCTCATCTCCTCAGACTGAGTGTTCCTCATGCTAGGTCAGAAATTTTTTAACTGCAGATCATGTTAAAACACCTTTTTAACAAGGCAGAACACTATTTTCTGCCATACTGGCAACTAAATAAAGGGGATCCAGTCGGCTCATATTGTTCAAGAAAGAGGCAGTTGTTGCTTCTGCAAGGTAATGTGCCTGCAAAAAGGGGTGTAGATCTCATTCACTGCAGGTCACCACACGTTTCCTGTCTCAAGACACAATGCAGGGATTATGTTAGGTCAGAACAGAGCAGCTAGTGGAAAAGCTCAGCAGCAGTGCCAGATCCTGCCCAGTTGGCTGAAGCAGATGCCTCTGCAGCTTCCTTGCCTTGTTTTCTTCACAGAATGTGCTCCAAGAACAATTTAGGAATGTCTGTACTCACATCTTGTCATGATAGCAATGAATCTCTCTGTATGTATACATGTGCACTGCTCTTTCTCCTTCATTAGAGTAGCACACACTGTTTATTCATCCTATGGCACCTCTCTCAGTGAGCATCCAGAGTTCAAAGAGAAATTGACAGTGAGTTCACTTTATGTGTCTATGTAATTTTAACCATAATTTACTGATATTGGCTTCTGCAAGGTACTCAGTTATTAAAAATTCAAATATAAAGTCTTATCATTGGTGCTTTAAAGAATATCATGGAGATATATCAGTTACACAAAGCGGCAATATACTACTACATTTATTGCCTATAACCACAAAAGCCATCAAGAACAAAAAAAATAACTATATTTAAAAAATAATAAAAGCTATACTTTTGCCTATACTCTCTGAACAAACTTGAATGGGCTGTGGCTTATGACCAATTTAGAATAATTTACCATTCAGATAGTCTGCACTGGAGCAATAAAAATCCCATTTGTTTAGATTTATTTCAACAGCAAGATAATCACAGACTAAACACATATGCATCTTTTTCCCTACCGCATAATATATGTTTTCATTTAGTTGAAATTATAAGAATTTTAAGTTCACTGGCCTTGTAGAATAGAAAGGTAAAGCAAATTATTTTAATGAATAAAAAAAGCCTTCGGGCCATTGACAACTCTGAACTCTAACAGAGAAAAGCAAATAATATTATAATATGGATGACAATATTCAAGCAAAAAACCAGTCTGGTTTACTTATCTCTCATTTGCAGATACACCAATATAATAGTACGCACCAGTGCAGACTTTAACGTTCAACACTTCCAAAAAGCTTAAGTAAATTGACAAAGCTCAATAGAAACTACATGAGTAGACCACTGAAATGGTCTTACCTGTCTTCAGAGTAAAAATTACTTTATAAATTAATAAGTACTTATCCAATATTTATATTAGAATGCAAGTGGTTACACGCCACGCTAATTTGTAAGATCAGGAGGACTGATTTTATGAGTATTTTTTTCAATATCAGAATTTCCTAGGTTGCTTTCCATACATCAAAGTGGATCCCTCAGCAAATGCCATGAGTCAAATGACAGTGCAGTACATGCAGTCCTTGTGAACAGCACCAGGCTGGCACTGACTGACAGCAGGAAGGGCAGGCAACCCTAGGGACTGGCACCTGGCAGAACACAGGGAAGCTTCATTCTGCAGAGATGCCTCCTGCAGCAGCTTCACTGGAAGTAACACAACGCTTTCAAAACAGCACAAGCAAGGCATTTATCAGTGTGATTGATTTGTTTTTTAAAAGCTTTCACTCAGGAATTATATTCCTCAGTATAGTCCTGTGAGACCATCTGCAGCGCTGTCAGAGAGGAGGGAGGAACATCTTTAGTCAGGTCCAGGCACAGCTGCCAGTAGCTGCTCCTTGAGAGGGTCCATGGCCTCCAGGAGCAGCTCTGAACATGGGAGGAAGAAACACTCCTGGCCCCTCAGCAGGGCTGCACAAGCACTTGTAGGCTCCAGAACAGGGGACGACCTGGATGACAGAACTGTCAGGAAAGGTTCCACCTTAAAGATCTCTTTGCCCTGAACAGATGGTGGCATGTCAGAAATTTTGAGCAGAGGCATCTTTTACCTTAGATGCTTGCACAACTCAAACCTTTCTCTCTGATTTTCCAGGAACACAACTTGCTGATCATTTCTCCCTCTCATCTGTCATGGGTAAGCTCTGTTAGTCATAATTATTTCTTTATTTGCATGTTTGCAAAACAAGTAACAGAAACCATGAAGAGTAATGATTCCTGATGTGCAAGCGGACATTAAAATAGCTACACATAATAGATACACATAAAATGCAATGTGTAATACACTTTAATTTAAGTAATGCAAAAGTAGCTGCCTTTCTCTAGCAATTTCTTGCAGCTCAGAGTGCAGAATCAGCTGACTAGCTAAATATGCATATTCTTGAATGGCTGCATTATGACAGACAGGTTCACCTGGTACGTGCAATCCTGGGAAGATGCTGATTTGGTGCTACTATTCATCAGTAACTGAAGGATAATTACTGTGACTGGCTGAGGAACCTGCTTGCATGAATTTAGGAATTCTGTTAATTATGTAAAATTACTCAATATTTAATGCCTCAGTGTGTAATGAATCAGCCATGAACTACCTAAGTCCTTTGTAATTTCCTGCCCAATCTGTCTGAAAGATGATGCTATGGAAAATGGAAAAGAGAAGTTAACTGAAATATTTCGGGTTTCGATGAACTCTCCAGTCAGATTTAAAAAAATAAAAAATAGCACTTTGGTCCTTATCTGGACATTGGAGTGGTAGATGCTTGAAATATTCCCAAAGAGGAAAACAGAGTATACAGAACAGGGGCTGGCAGAATCTAAAAGAATTTCAGGGCAAGAGAGTAAGAAAAGGGACATGCTTTAACTGGTGATTTGTCTGTGGGAGCATCTGAGAAAGAGGAAATTACTGCAGAGGGGAGGAAGAAAGGGCGGATGTCCAGCAGATGTCATTTGAGGAAAAGGATGTCTGGAGGGTAGAAGGGGACAGAGGGCTGTGGGTTTGTATCCAACTATGAAGGCAGATTTGTGAGCTCAAAACGGAGCTGTGCCACAACCAGAGTCATGTCCAGATCACAAGTGTCTGAGCTGAGAAGAGCTGTCACAAACCACAAGAAAAAACAGCTCATTTGCAGCTAGACCAAGAAAAACGTGAAGGAATGGCTAAATGTAGCACCTGTGGCTCAGACACAAAAGTACAATACACATCATGAACCTCAGAGGGTATATGAGCCTGGGAAGGATGACATTTGCCATTGCTCTCCTCATCAGCAGGAGAAAACAAGAGTTCAGTTACTAAATTAGAAGAATTTAATGTTCCATGGAATTTAAATTCCTGTTTTTCAGATCATTAACTGTTTTCTAGAGGACAGAAAACTCTGATTAAGCTCCATTTCTACACTGTAATATCAAGCTATTTTTGAGCGCATAAAGATGATTTTGAGGATACTGTCACTATAGAAACTAGTGCTAAAGGAAGTTGTTCTCTATTTTCCCACTAGGGAAAGGAAAGAAAATGCTATTTGTTAGCTGGTAGAAATAGATGTAGTTACATTTAAATATTTTTCTTCTGCTCCTCTTTAACTATTTTTGTATTTGACAATACTACCTTCAAAAAAAAAGCTTCCATTACCTTTATTTCAGTCTTCAAAAAAAGAGGTTTTCCCTTTTTCCCCTACAGGTTGTTGTGCTGGTATGCTTGTATGTGACTGTTCTTGTGTGTGTCCCAAGTAACAGAACACCATAAAAGAAACCAACGCAAAACCCTTTTAGATTGAGACTGATGTTTTCTAAACACATTGTTAAATAGCCTGCACTTTTGGACATGGGAATTCTCAAGATAATCTTCCTTCCACAAAGCTCAAGTTTGTCCTCATGCATAATATACAGTCATGCAGTCAAGATGAGTAATAGCTTAGGAGAAGAATAAAACTGAGGAAATCACATCTTAAGATATGATATTACTATGCATAGTATAGTAAAAGCCAGATGCTCCAAGCTACTTGACCCCCACCGTTTTGTGCCCCAGTTGTGCTAGACTCTATATGTATACATCATAAATATATTTCTTGCTTCTAAAACAATTTTGTTTCAGTATACAAGGGCTTTGGAAGATCCCACAGTTTGGGTACTCCATAGTACTTATAGCGTAAACACAGCCATCACTTTTCCTTGCAGGAAAGCTGGTCTGTGTTGCGAAGAAGACATTTATGACCCATTTACACACAGATCTGAGCACCTTGTTCGCCACTCCTGGTGCTGCAGCTCTCTCAGATGTAACACAGTAAATGGTCAGGAGGATGGTGTGAGAGCAGGCAGGGGTGCCAGGCTCTGGTGTGCCACCTGGGTGGCCAGTGCCCTGGGAAGGGTGACTGTCACAGCCCAAAGGCAGCACGCCGAGACTTCTTCATCTGCCTCCACGCTCTGCCTGCTCAAGCAAGTGCTATTGACTCACTCTGCAGCAAAGGCCAGGGACTGTAACCCACTGGTGCTCTGTACTCAGCACCTGAGAGCCACGGAGCACACAGTCCCAGCCCTGCTGAGGGAGTCAAAGTTCTAACCTAGGCATTAGCTTTGGCATGGGAATCACTGGGGGGCAAATCCCCAGGTCAAACACACCCTGAATGTATCTGCTGCTCCATGTGCAGATGCCCTCCCAGCCCATTGCATAACAGAGCATACAGATGCCATGAGGATATGCGGGCAGCTCTGCGCTGAAAAGATTTTACTCCAAAAGCATTTGTCAAGAAGACACTCACTGAAAAGGCATATTTGCCTTCTTTGGGAAACGTCTGTGAATGAATGAAGACTGATTGGTAGCAAACCGAATTTCAATAACTCAGACTTCCAAAGAGCAGCCTCCACATTTTTTATACCAACAGTTTGTGTTTTCAGAGCAAGGAGTTCAACAAATGTAGAGCCACTCTAGCACTATACAAACATCCAAAAATGTCTAAGGCAGTAAGAAAGAGCTGACAAACAGCAGGGAATGTTCTTGCCTCCTTCCATCAGACAGTCCTGGGTAATATTATCAAGAGAATTCAGAGCTGATTCATTTCGTGCTGCAAGCTGACACACTCAGTTTGACTTAGGTTTCTAAAATGCTTAGGTCAATAAAAGTCCCTCAATCTTCTTTAAGTATTCCTGAGAGCGGGTTTTTGGGGCTTTTTAAAATTTGTTTTATTTTACAGGTTTCCATTCCTTTACATAGAATTTTCATTGTCATAGACCACTAATACAGCACAAGGAAATAGTGCAGACCATTTGCTGCCAAAGCTCTGCTACCATATACATATGAACTGGGTGAAAAAGTCAAAGTTGACTTGACCAAGAGAAGAGATTAGGTTGTGAAATCGTGCAGTGGTATTGTTTTATATAATACAGAAAACTGCATTGCACTGGTTGATATATAGAAGAGTGACAAAAGCAGCTGCAGTGCTTCATGGTAGACCTGAATCCATCCATACAAGAAATTAAATGGCCTACTGAAATTCGATTGAAATCTTTTCTTTATTCACTGCCAATATCATGTCAATAACACATGCAGAATAAAGAAACACTATCTTATGGACTACACAGCCTTCTTAGCTCCAGGAGAAAATTACTGATGAAACACACCAATTTGATCCTAATGGATGTTTTTTAAAAATATATTTTGGAATATTTTTTTAAATAATACTTCACTCTGAAAGTAGCAATGCTTCACTAAAGAATTTGCTAAAGAAAATTTCATCTACTATTTCACCAGCAATGCTCCAAGCTCCCTCTGTGACCTTCTACTGCTCCCACTGAAGCTAAATAAATAACTTGGTATACAATATACACAAGTGGGAAAAAAAGATAAGCAAGACCAAGTTAGTAAAAATATGCATAATTATTTCCAGTGGTATAAACAATTTTAGAAGGCACAAGACATGAAGATACTACCTATGTAGTCTGTAGAGCTGGCCAGAGTTAAAGGATTTATTTCTGTGGCTCTAGAACAATACTATTTTATGATTATAGAATGCTGAATATGGAGCTTTTTACCACTCGTAGACAACACTAGACTACTAAAAGCTAAACGTGCAGGTCATGAATGAAGTATTTTATGCTCTAAAATGATAACAAACATTCATAAATTAATGGGAACTGGACTGCAGTAGTTAAGGGACTACGACCTGGGATCTCCTACTTGTGTGCACCACAGCTCTTACAGATCATTTGTACTTGCACAAATGAATATGTTAACAAATGAATACGTTACCCAAACCAGTGACATTTTATCACGACTAGCACTTGTACCAAATAAAAAATTCCCCACTAGCATAATACTAATGCTGCACTTTTAAACAAAGGCTAAGGAAATCTGCAGGAAAACCGTGTTTGTTCCTATGCTGTGCTGTTTTCAATTACCTGTTTGTGCACAGTGACATTTCCTTTCTGAAATTTGTTTTAATAGAGCCCAAAGTAGCAATTTAAAACTGTAATGCACAGATCTAAATAGAGCTGAAAATACCCCTAGGCAGTCAGCGAGGAGGAGGCTTTTCAAAATCAAATGATATGCCTTTGGCAATCAGGATGTCAACAGGTTGAACCCAATGAAAGAGGACAGTAGCAAATGATGGGCAAAGGATTGCACAGCTCCCTCCAGCTGAAACTGTATTTGACCACAGGGCAGCAGTGAGATGTGACAATAAACTTCCATCAAAATCAGGGATCATAACACACAATCACATCAAGCTAGGCTGCATCACTTGGAAAACACAATTACTGGAATACCTGGAAGTGAAAGCTGTGTGGTGTTCAGCAAAAGACTGAACAGAGAAAACACACATACTGGGTTCAAAGCTAAAAAGTCCTGTTTTGTTGAACAACAGGAATCTAATGCTGGTCCTTCTATGGTCAGAAACTCAAAACATATGCTGTCTCTCTGATTTTGCCTTATAAAAGGTATCAGCAATCTGCACTTGTTAAAGACCTCAGCATCAAAAGAATAGGAGATGATGAAACACTTAACTGTACTCAATCTTCTGGCAAAATATATACAGCAAGAAGAGAAAAAAATAAGGAAGATTTTCATATTATTACCTTCTAAAATTCTAATCTTTCCAAATCTGAGTATTTTTAGAAGCATTCTGAAATTGAAACTTACTGTTCAAGATGAAAATATTTGCATTTAACCTCTTCTTTCAAATATGGATCTTTATTTCCAATTTTGAAATCTTTAATTCAATCTACAGGTTTAGCTCACTTTTATTTTGGGATTCGTGTTTATTTCCTTCTTTTCTCACTCACAGAATCATAGAATATGCTGAGTTGGAAGGGACCCATCAGGATAATCAAGTCCAATGCCTGACCCCACCCAGGACACCCCAAGAATCACACCATGTGCCAGAGAGTGTTGTCCAAACACTCCTTTAACTAAGACAGGCTTGGTGCTGTGAACCACTTCTCTGGGGAGCTGTTCCAGTGCCCAGCCATGCTTTTCCTAATATCTAACCTAACCTTACCAACACAGCTTCAGGCCATTCCTCAGGCTCTGTCACTGGTCACCACAGAGAAGAAATCTGTGTCTGCTCCTGCCCTTCCCCTCACGAGGAAATTGTCAATTGCAATGAGGTCTCTCCCTCCAGGCACTGGAATCACCCAACATATAAAAAATGTGGAATGCTTCTTTTTGTTCAGAGGCATCCAAAAAGAGAACGGTCTCATAGAAATCTAGCGGAAATATTTTTATTTCTGTTTTTGCTGACAGGAAGATTTTCTTTAGGCAAAGTGAATTGTTTCAACATCTTCAATGATTGGCAGGGTCTAGAGAAAATGAAGACAAATCCTTCTCAGGGGACTACAGTGGGAAAACAAGAAGAAACAGGTACAAGTTACAGCAAGGAAGTTTCTGGTTAGATCTGGGGAAAAAAACATGACTGTCAAGCACTGGAAAAGTCTGAAAAGAGAGGTTACTGGAACTATTAAAAATTTTAGTGAACAGTTTGAACAACATGATGCAAGGTGTCCTTGCTTTTAATGGTGGGTTGAACCTGATGACCTCCAGAGGCCCTTTACAGTCCATATAATAATTCTACAATATGAGGTTATCAGACACAAGCTAGACACAACCATAGCTGAAGCTGGCTTCAGAAGAAATAAATGAAATGTGTTTCATTTAAAGGAAACCACAGCAACATTTCTACATAGCTCACAACTTGTTTTCTCTTTTCCTTTGATATCAAATTCTGAATAAATTTACCATTTGTGAGTACAAAAAAAACCCCATGCAACTCCACAAAATACTGTTCCTTCAAAATTCATTTAATTAGCTTTGCTGTTTTGATTGTTATTCCTTTGAAATAAGAATTAATTTTATTTATAAGCTACAGTTTTTTAAACTAGCCAGTGAATTTCAAAGGCATCAGAAACATCCATGTTGTGGTATTCATGAGATACTAGAAGATTTTTTAAAAAATAGCTCTGTTTATAATGCTTCTGCTTTGAATTCAGAGGTCTTTTTTTTTTTTTACCAAAGCAGACTACGAAACAACATGAATATGTCTGCCTCCCACAGAGCAGTATTCCTTGTCTGTGCTATTAGAGGTGTTCTTTGAAGCTCTAGCTGTAGAAACATATACTTGGGAAGTGAATGATTAGTATAAATTCACTATTTCTTGTTAGGATCCCTACAAGTCAAAAAATTCAAGTACCAAATGTAACTGGCCTTCTTCAGGTCCTAACTTAGCATTTTCTCCAACCATGTCTGAATCCTTAGGATAATGAAATGTGAATAAGTCCCCACGATTTTGGGATTCAGATCATCAGGTGTGAACAGAAGTTATGTGAACAGAAGTTATGAGTCCTCCAGTTAATGAGACAGTATTGCCAATTATGAAGCTGATCATACCTTCTGATTCTGGAAAAACTGGGGACCAGCAGCTAAAATTTTGGTGAACACTCTCAGTGGAGGAAAGATCCTGAGGCAGGAGGATCCTGGAGATCAGGGAGGTACATGGAAACAAATGGCAGAGATCCCCAGGGACCTGGTCACCAGCAGCTGAGAGAGGTCACTGACAGCTGAGCAGATGCAGAGCAGGAACTGACAACTTTCTGTCCCACCTTCCCAGAGCAGCAGACATCTCTCTGCTGGGAAGAGAAGCTGAGATTTGTGGAATATAGCACTGAGGGGAGTGCAAGAGTTTGCATGAGACAAGCAAATATAATCTTGCTGGGTTTTAAATAATTCCCAGTATCCAGATCCTCTCTGGGATGTTTTGCTCTCTGCCTCACCCATGGCAGAGCCCAAAACTAATAAATAATATAGGCAGCCAGCAAAAGGGAAGGTCTCTGTCTTGTCCCCAGTCATCTTGTTTGTCACTTCATGATGCCCTTCAGGCTATCAAGTCATCAAGGCTATCTGTGAAGCCATCTAGCAAGATCAAATTGCATCCAATGTAATGTCCAAAGCAATTCCCCAATTTGTGTTGCTACTTTGCACTCAACAATGAGGATGTTTCCATTATGCAAGTAGAAACCACAACCACAGCTAACTGGCTACACCTGTTTTCTAAGATAAGTCACTGGCATCAATTTTAGTGAGCAGTTTTCTTACAAAAGGAGAGCAATTGTTCACTTGTGGCACTGTTTTAAGACATACAGAAAACCAGCAACACTAAGCAAGAGTCAACAGAGGAAATTAAAAAAAAAAAAAAAACAAGAAAGGGGGGAAAATACAAGAGGCAGTGGATTCAGAAGAATGAATAATGGAAGACGGCACATGGGAAGTTCATCCTTCCATTTCCTAAAAGCAGGTTAGCCCAACTGTTAACCCCTGGAAAGGGCAGACAGAGCTGAGAAATATTTAGAAGTAATCGAACATAGTCTCTGTATCAGGGCTTCAGGGTTTTTTCACTTATGAAGACTAAATAATTTGAAGGTATATAGAGAAAGGAATTTACACAGGCAAACACCATCACCTATATACTAATTATTACTCATACTCAGAAGTCAATGCTCTCTTTGTCTTCATATTTTTTCATTTGTGACAAAGTTTAACTGGCACATGAATTAATCAAATAGAAGCCAAGCTGAATGGCTACTTTTGGCCTTTCTGGTTAATAAGATATTTCAGCCAATTAGATATATTACAACTTCACCATTTACTTCTTTACTTCTTCTATCTAACAGCCTCCTCTCCTGAAGGTACAGTTCTGGCAGTCGCCACTAAGTGTCACTGTTCACATAGCCTCAAAACCCATATTATCATGAGAATAAAATTGGGCTTGGGGAAGACCCTCTATAGTTGGGTGGGTTTAGGTGTAGAAGCCTCAAGGGTGATATTCTTATGCCACCAGCGTCATCTACTGACAATGCCCCAAGCGGGGCCTGTTCCTGTCTTAGTCTGCAGGCTGCAGCCCATCTCCTGTGACACAACATTGAGAAAGGATCAAAGTTGTTGGAGGAAAGTGCAAACAGTGGCTACCAAGTGGCGAGCAAGAAGGTTAAAATGCAACAAAAGACATTTCAAGTGAGACGCTTCAAGCTTGGTAAAGATCAGCTCCTCCCACCCTCTCTCCATTGTAAACTACTCCAAGAATATTTCTAGCCTGCTTCAGAGGAAAGGCAGCCTCAGGGTAGCTGAAAACACTAGCCATCACCATCCTGATAAATAGCACGACCCAACTGAGCACTTTGGATACTTTGGATAAAGAACCCAGCAGTTTGTTGGGCAAACTTTTCTTGGGAAAGTTTTTCTTGGGAACACAGTTCATACACACTAGCAGAATCTGTTCTGCAAGTTCAATTAATTCCTAGAAACCGGATAAAACTGATAGAAAAATTACATTAATGCTATTTGACCATCTAATTTCAGAAATGGTGTATGTGTGAACACAAATCAGATTTACAAAGCAACAAAACTAGATACCACCATCAATCAAGCTTCTGGGAAATATTCTCAGGTTATTAGCCTCCCTTCTGTAGGACATATGAATATGACAGCACATAGTCTACCATCAAAATCCAAGTTGGGATCCAAGCAGCAAAGTCCCAAGTGCCCAAGTAATATCCTGCCTCCCACAGGAGGGTATATGTGAAGGTAATACTTATAAAGAACAGCCTGCTGTTAGCTTTCAAACTTTATATGTATTCATCAATAGAAATAAGTTAGGCAAAAGATAATCTTTGCCTTTTGGAAATCTGCTTTGAGTAACTGAATCAATGAAGAAGTGTTTTCTTATCATCTAAAGCTAGGGACAGGGAGGGCACAATTTCAGCAAAGCTCAGAAAAATACTGGGAAGTAAAACTAGGAATTCGGATCACTTATAAGGATAGAAAAGGTGAAGAGAAGACTGTGGGTGGAATAGTTCAATGACAGAAATGTGGCTGCATTCTATGATTACAAGACAGTTTGGCTGGAATTTTGAGACCTGACTGACTATGATGAACAGACAGCAACAGAATGTCAAAAAGGTTCAGGGAACTAAAAAGATTAGGAAGACTGGATGAAGGGAGCCCAAGCCTCCTCCTGCTCCAGGGGAGTGCCCAAAGACTATGCTGTTGGCTGTTCTATGATTGACCTTGGGCACTCTCATGCTCTCCAAACTGAAGTGGAGCAGTCCAGCACCGACTTAACTATGAATGCCTCATGGAAAGATTTCTTATCTATCACCCCAGTACTGGAGTACAGATCTCTGTGCAAAAGTCAGTTTTGGTTCTTTTAATCTTTTTCCTTTGTATTTCTTCCTTCATCATTTTATGTGGTCCCCCACAGCTTGAGCTTGCTCTTCATCACGTAAGGCGCTCACCTACACATCGGAGAGTTTGGGATTATGGTAGGTGGCAAGGTGTGAGGGCTTTCATTGCCAAACAGGACAGGAGCTCTGCTACTTCCTTGGAAATTCTTAAGGATTTTGGTATAACACAGGGTGATTTGATGCTTTCAGTTTGTAATGGTTTAAGGTTTGTTAATTGTAATATATTTACTTTTTGTTGTGAAATAGGATTAGGAGTAAAAGTAAAGCAGGCCTAAAACTTAAAAAGGGAATAAAGAAAAAAAAACTTTATTAAGAACACAAAGAATAATAATAATAAATTTAGAACAGATTTTCAGACCAGTTCCTTTTTCCTTTTTTGTTACAGCTTAACAACATAGAGGGACACTTTAGTCAATTCCTTACTTAAATAATTTTTTTTTGTTCACTTTAGGGAGAGGAGTTTTGTTGTTTTTTTTTTTTTTTTTTGTTTAGCTATAAGGATATTTTACTAAGAGAGGAAATTACTAGTCCTTTTTCGACTCTACTTCTTCATGATTAACAGCCACCTGGGATCTGCTATCATGAATTTCTTCCCACTTTACAGTCTTTTCTGAACTGAGTTGTGGGGCCATGTTAAAAAGTTATGGGGTATTACTTTTAAGAATGAACTTCTTAAAGGCAAAATTTTCTTTAGCTTACTTTTCTCTGTTCATACTTTATTCCCAAGAACAGAGATTCCCCTCTTTTTTGGGGGCAAAGGATTCTTCAAACACTTTACACTTTGCTCCACCTCCTGTGTCTTTCTTTTTTTTTTCATGATTTAAAAAGAATTTTTTTGTGAAGTACAGTTCACCCTTATAACTTACAAAAAATATTTCAGCCAACCTTCATGGTGTCTCCTCATTCTCTTTCCATTTAGAAACTTAGATTTTACTTTACTGACTTTAGCGTATCCTTTTTGTTTTTCTCCCTCTCACTTAAAAAAAAAAACATGAAAGTCTGTAAGTCTTATTTAAGCATTAGAAAAAAAAAATTCACACAAAAGTTTCAAGACTTGGGCTAAGCCATGTTGAAGCTGTGTCAGGGTCTCAAACTCTCCAGACCATGCCGGAGGGACAGGATGACAACTGCAAAGTCCTGTTAAAGAAGAAATTGGTGACAAGTCTTTGGTTTCATGGCTTTCTTCCGGTGCTGACTGCATTCAGTTTTAGTTGCAAGTTGAAAGTTCTTTTTCTACCTTGCCCAGCAAGCAAAGGCATGAAAGGCTTTCCCAAACTAAGGCTCAGCTACTTCCCCCAGCCCGCCTGGGCAGCTGGGCAAAGCTGAGCCATGGCCACATCAAGAAAAAGCGAGAATTCCAGCAATGGGCTTCTCCTTCTTTTGGCCAACGGGGCCCCTAATTAAAATGAAACCCAGCAGCCTCTGGAGCCCGCTCCCACCTGGCCTGGGCCACTTCGGAATTGGGCCCAGGCCAGGTCAGTGTTACCTTATAAATGCAAAAGAGCTTTCCCAAGGTTTACTTATTTCAAATATGATTCATGAAGCGAACTGACTTTTCCACTTGGTTTCTCAGGCTGTCAACAACTAAACCAGCCTCCAATTGGTCCCATCAATCCACAGAAAAAGTTCTCATGGAAAAAAACTTCCTAATACGCCTTCCCCCCAAGATAAAACCAGCACACAGTTTTATACTAATGAGACAAAAAAGTCATATAAAACCTGCCCCAAACAACAGAACCCTCATAAAGGAACAAACAAACAAAACCCCAAAACAAAACACAGAACTCCCTCTCACCTTTGCTGCCCCTCCAGGCAGATATGGTAAGAAAAGAAACCTCTAATAACTAGAAAAGCAAACATTTAGCAAATGCTTAGTAAATAGATATAATTTCATTAAATATAGCAAAGAACACAATAAGCAAAACATCTAGTCAGCTTCCAGACTGCTCTCTTCTCTGATCAAGAGTTTTAAAAAGATGGCTATACACAGTTTTGTGTCTAGGCAAATTATAGAACATTCTCCAATATACTCCTGTAGTGTATGGGAAGACAATTTAGCTTGTGCAAGCTAATCAATCCCTCCTTTTAGCAGATTGACCTATGTTTAGTAGATCAGAGCAACACTGAAATACTATTCTGTAGTTGGAAGAGACATCTCTGAAACAGATTTTAAAATTTCTCAGGTCAATTTCTTCTGCTCTGTCAGTTGACAACTCTGATTTACAGACAGGCCAGACATGAACCAACTATTTCTATTGAGAAGAAAATTATTAGAGAAAAAGATGAAAACTTGTAACAAGTGATTTGGGTGGTTGCTTATACAGGTGACAAATAAGACAACTTCAACTGCACATGATAGACTTAAGCATGAGGATAGATATTTGTTAAGTAAGCTTTATTTCAAAATCATTACTCTATTTTATTTCCTCAGATGCAAACTGAAAAGCAGAAGTCATGGCTTTCCATCAACACACACAAAGCTGGAAGTGTGTTGCCTCTGCCATTAGTCCTGACAGACACATCTTTCCTCAGCATGGCATCAGTAACCTTTACTCTATTATTACCATTGGGTTTGACAGAAATATTGACACTGCATTACAAAAAGAATGAACAGCAAAATGAAGCCCACAGCAGCACACAGTACTTACTTGGGATTATTGAGAATTTTGAGGAAAAAAAATAGAGATTTGGATATTTGCTGTTCACAAAGACTTTACATTCTGATTTCTTTTTCTCCCAATTTCCAAATAGCCATACCAAATTTTTCATCAGGGATTTGGATTACTGTAAATTTACTCTCAGCAGTACTATGGTACCACTGACACAGCAGTAAATACAGCATCAGATGGTACAGCAGAAGGCAATTGCAGCAATTTGCATACAACTCTGTGTTTACTTCTACTGGCACATCAGATATTTTAAGCAGAGGTAGCCATCCTGCAAACATGCAGGAATGTGACCCCAGAAAAGGGTTCAGTCCAGCAGTTATTGTTACTCATCTTGGAAAGTACAAGTTTCTATCTTATCTTCTTCTATCTTTCTACAAGCATAATCAGACACACCTTCAGAAACACAGCCACATCTTCCTCACTAGCTTTATATTTAGATAAGCATCAGGGTTTCAGGAAGAATTTTTGGTTCCAATTATTCACTTATTATGGTGGCTGGCAACTTTTGTCACAGTATATACCGACTAACAAGCCCATCATTTTGATGAAAGCAGTAATTATCCATATCTCGACTCTGTTAAGGGATTATTTTTTTTCTGTCCAGTGTTTGCTGAGCTTTCTGGGATGTACTCATTATTATTTTTTTCCCCTAACTTTAAATCTGTCCTTTTTTTTTCTCTCTCTCTCTCTCATTTACCTGTTAGGTTTGTTCTTTTCCTTATCTTTGAATTTAAACCTGACCTTTCCTGTTCTGTCACAATGTTAGATGAGTCTTTATTTTATTAGATTTTCTTTCCAGGGCTTTTCACATTTTGCAATTCAAGGTTTCTCTCAACAAATGTATGCCTTGAATGTCTTGAGTGATGAATATCAGCATAATTACTAGTGGTAATGGCAGCTTTATAGTTTGCGATTTTTGTTTTGTTTGTTTTTTTTAGTTTGAGTGAAGACTAGTTATGGTAGAAAAGAAATTTACCCTTCCAGCATGCTCTTCATTAAGGCCACAGGCACTTTGTTTTCCCCACTAAGTTTTAACTGATTTCAGACTCTGGAAAAATTCCAACAGCTAGGATGAAAAATCAGATAAGAATTTCAAGGTAAAGGATGATGGAACAGGGGACTTGAAAGGTTAAACCAAATAATGCATGTTAATTCAGCAGAGAAAAAAACAAACAACTACGAAAAAACATAAAAATTAGTATACTTTATGTAAATATGATTTTTCAAACCACAATACAATACAGAGTTATCCCAGCTGTTACCAAATCAGCTGGGTTTGCAGGCATACCAGCTAGATTTGCTAAATCTAGATTGCTTTACTCAAAACAGTGATTCACAGTCATGTTTCTCGTTCTTTATTTTTAGTAATGTCAACACTAATACCTTGCACTGACTCAGAACAGCTTGCTGGATCCAGTGGGTCGTCCAGGCTGTCTAGAACTGAGATCAGCTTTCTAAACTCTGCTGAGATATTGGCTCCATTTAAGGCTCCTGCAGTTTCATATTTCTTGGGTCATTTGGTTTTATTCTTGCGCACATGAACATATTTGTAGTGCTTTAAGTTTGGAGGGGGTTTAAGTGCAACTACGTGTTTTATCTAGTGAGAAAGATGAAGAAAAATAAAACACAAAGGGCCGTTCTTATTTTACTACAGAGAAAATGATGAAGGGAAAGAAAAGGAATATGCCAAAGTTTACCATACCACAAGAACTTTGGAAATTGGTGAAAATTTCTAACACATTTCCTAAGCAGAGTAATTTCAGCATTTCTCAGTGAATTTTGAAAAAGCTTTTTGGGACCAGGAACATTCTGCTTACTGTAGAATACCAGTTAACATGCTACATGTAACACACAATACAATCTAAGGGGACTAAAAGGAGAGTGGAGCAGAGCGGACAAACCTTGGACAAGCTCTATTAAAATCCTTGCAGAGGAGAGAGACCAGTGACACCTTTTAGCTGATTCTGAATGGATTTATGATGTAGAGTGTACTGCTTTGAAAACAGAAAATCAGGTGTTCAAGTCATTATTAGCCTTTGAGGGGGATAGAGGAGATAATTTGGAATACAAGTTGATAATCTTATGACTGAAAATTATCATCCTAAAATTGGGCATAAGAACCTTAACATTTAAGTTGACCACCTTAAAGCTCTGCTGGCTGCAGCTGAGCGCAGGGAAGAGCTGTTACTGAAGAAACAACCTCCTGTTTCAGATAGGTGACCCTGCAACTCAGTACTTCATACAGACCCTGAGGCTGGGATGGGGATATTAGGAATGATAGTGATGATGATGATGAGATCTTAGAGAACCCTGATTCCAGATCTGATGAGGGCAACAATGAGATCTGCACTACTGTGCATTCTATTCCTTGGTCTCTGACGGAGTCAAAAAAATTGCAGGAAAATTTATTCAAGGAAACCAGAAAACTCTGAAGTTGAAATGATGTTTAGACAGACTCCTGATGCCCTTGACAGTAATGGAAATATAAAGGGTGAGCCCTGTGATTACAAATTAGGGAAAATCCCTGTGATTACAAACTAGCAGGAAAACAATTCTGTATCACATTCAAATTCTTATATGCATAAAGCCAGGTGTCCTACAAAAACTCAGGATGGATATCCTGGTTCTATTCTCTTGAGAATTGCATTTTGCAACATATGCATTTTTACCCCACAGTATTTTGCAACATAAATGCCAGAAGTCTTTTACAATGAACAAAAAATATAGGCTCAGGAGTCTAACATTCAAATTCTGTCAGAGCTTTGCATGCACTGCATGCATGTGCACTTTTTCTATTTGAAACATCTTTTTTAGCCCAGAGGGATTTGTAGTTTGAAAATTATTTTTCTTAACTAGCAGAAATGCAACGTACTGTATTCCGGATTATTGTGAGATATTGTTTTGGGAAAAGTATGTAACATCTCTTCACCATGGAAGTCCAGCAGCAGAACAGGACAAGATCTTGCAACATTTTTCTACTGCAGCAGAAGGAGGGTAACAATGAATGAAAGAGAAGAGGATTGGCTACCTGAAGAGGAATTTCAGCTACTCTTGATGTAACATCATTTCTAGGTGCCAAAAAAAACCTGGAGTGAAGTTATGCAGTCTTGACTAAGAGAGGTAGCTACATTTCTGTATGACAACAGGTGTAAGTCTGAAGTTACCTATGGATACCACACACATGCTATGTTATCAGTATTTTGTAGGAGAACTTTCTTAACCATCTGAGAAAATGGCTTTTGGCTGGCAATGGCTGCATCTGATTTGCTACTGGCAGAAAGATAACGAGTTTGGTTTTGGCAGAGAGATTACTGCAATGTTCCTGATGAAGATGTGAAAAGGTATACTTGGTAGAGGCTAACAGCAGTTCCTGATCTGACTCAGACTATTTATGGATCACCATTCCCTGTGCCAATCTGATATACCAAAAATGGAAAAAGCCACTTTTTTTGTTTTTTTTTTTTTTTCAAAGTGAGCCTGGACTGATCATACAAATTAACTAGTGAATTATTACATACCAGGTGAAATAATATCCAGGGTGAGTTAATTCCAGGAGAATTTCAAATACTAATGGATCTTATATTCCTCAACTCTCTAGAGCTCTTCTTTGCTGGCCAATGAGACTATTTGATCGCTAGCTGGACTTTATCAAAGAACTATCTAAATATCATGTCAGAGTATGCATTCATGGGGCTCCTGAGTAATCTCTGCATTGTGTAATGATGGATACTTCACTAAAGTGCAGCGTGAAATCAAAATAAGTGAGCAAATCCCAGCTAAGGTGAATGCATGAGAGGTTGTTACAGCCCCCCACCATCTGGTCCCTAGCAGTTCACACAGGCCATACTGTTGCTGCACAACAAGATGAGGTATGGTTGCACATCATACCTTCACAGCTCTCAATTTCTTTGGAAGGAAATCCAGGTGCATTCCAGCTTGACAGCTGCAGTAAACTTTTGTAAGTCTCCCACTTGACTTGATGAGAGAAGGAGTCTGCTGCAAAGTATACCTCCCTTACCTTCCCATAGGTCTTCTAAATGTTATGCACCACTAATAAAATATCCTATTCTAACATAAAAATCACTGGGGGAGAGAAGGTATGGCTAAGACTTCTTGGTATTAGTGCTGTTCTTTGGTTGTAGACTTCATGGGAGATGAAACATGGGAACTACTCATGTCCTGTGTCTTTCCAGAAGATAAGGTTTTCTAGGTAATGTTGACTCTGCTCAGACTTTAATAATTTAATGGCTGCCTTTCCTTTGGATAGTGTGTCACTGGCCCCTGTGGCCAAAAAACAGAGGAAGCATCTGCTTAGGAAACCAAAGGATACCTCAACAGTAGATAAGTTAATGTTATTCACCAGAATGATGCCCCCTCCCTCCCACCCCCCCAAAGAGCAGATGAAGATTAAAGGACAAACTTAAACAAAATAACAAAGCAGCTTTTTTCAGTCCCATTGATCCAAAAGGCAGCACTCACTAAACCTTAACATTGATTTTGTGTCTCCTACAGAAAGTCTGCTGTGAAAGAAATGGAGTTTTATAATAACAATTTGGAGCCTTAGGGGTTCAGATCATCCTCTCATTCACATTACTGCTGCCTTGCTACCAAATGCATTTTCATGTGTATCCTAATCAGTTCATTTACTGTTTGAATGCTATTTTTTATGCCAGAAAGAAATATCTAAGTAGAACACTGTAAAAGTTGTCTCTTCATTGGGAATGATGAAAATCCTTCCACATAGATTTCAGACTCTATTATAAACTGCATCTGATAATGTGAAAGCTCTGTCTCCTAGCAGTACATTAGGAAAATTAGTTTTAAGCTATACTTGCTCATAGGATTTAATATGGGGTTTTATTTTTAAATCTGACTTGTCAAAAGAGAGATAACAGGTAGTGCAAGGGACAAAGAAATTTCCTGCAAAAGGGAATTGAAAGGAACAATATCTGGAACTTAGAAGAAGGGGAGAAAAATGTGACTATTTCAAGAACAGCAGAAAAGCATCATTATTATAAGCATGTGAAACATGAAAGGGAAATGGACAGATGTCAGGTGGGAAAGAGGGAAAATTCCTCTTAACAAGCCATTTCCTCACAGGTGCAACAGAAAAGTAGCCATTTGACAGTGCTTAAATATTGTGATGGTATTTAGTAGTCGCTTAAAAAGATATTTGATATGAGTTCTGTGTGATAAAGTTTAATTTATGGTATCTAAAGACTTTGGATTACATAGAAATGTTTTCTTTTGAAATGTATTTGGTTTATTTCGTTGAAAAGTGAGGCTCCTCGCTGATGTCATGGCTATTACAGAAGTGCTTAGTGGCTCCATTCATTGGGTGTTATGCACTAGAGCACCACCCCTTTGAAGAAAGGCTGAGAAATTTGGGGCTGTTCAGCCTGGACAAGAGAAGATTGCAAGGAAACCTCACTGCAGGGAAAGCAGGGAAACCAGTGAGGGAAAACAGATTCAAACCAAAAGAGGAGTTTAGGTTGGATATATGGAATAAATTCTTTACCGTGAGAGTGGTGAGGCAGGGGAACACATTGCCCAGGGAAGTTATTGATGCCTCATCTGTGGAAGTGTTCAAGGCTATGTTAGATGGGGCTTTGAGCAACCCAGTTCCAGGCAGAGCAGGGTGGCTGGAATTGGGTAATCTTTAAGATCCCATCGAACCCAAACCGTTCTATGATTCTGTGATTCTATGCCCAATAAAATGCAGATTACTTACTTATGAGCAAGGCCATACCTTATTTTCTGTATTTTAAAAAAAAAAAGTGAAGTGGCATCTCTAGCTTTCTTACAAGCCAATACAGAGTCCCTTACCTTCATCTGGAATGGTATTTTTTTAGCACTGACTTAAAATACATCCCTGTTGTGATAATTACGATCAAATGTTTTCTAATCCTTTCCTTCATAGATCAGAAGACACCAGCAGTGATCAGTTTCCCATCCCCACACAGGTACACAGGACACTTCACATCTGTGAATGCAATAATGCAAACTGAAACACAATGGTTGAGCACTGGCTCTACTCAATTTAACACATTTTTTTAAGTGGAATAGGTCACAGGATGCATAGTATCTAAATTAAAGGAAGCACTATGCAGTCTAAATTTAATTTATTCTCCTCTGTGTCATCTTCTGTGAATCTTCTGTGTTCAGTTGGATTTCATGCGTTATACATTGGAGTAGGAGGCTGGAAAGAAGACATGACATTCACTTCCTTCTTCTAATACACAAGGTAATGTAAAATAACATAAATGTAGACACAGCAATGCATAAAATCAGTGGGTAGGCTGCTGGACTTTGTGTAAGGATGGGTGTGTGTACGAGTCACAAAGACATTGATCATACCAGTAGGCTGAAATACACTACAGTTTGAATGCAAAATCACTGCTACCCTAAGGTTTAAAAAAAAATCACTGTTTACCTCTGCAGTCACTGCAGTTCATGATACCAAGAAGCTGTGGAATGTGGAATTACCAAGCAATGCAATTTAATATTAGTTTTCAAGATCTTGAAAAGAGGGTCTTAGTTGGACTGGACAGCTTAAGGACTTGGATGCAGTGGCAGCTTTGACCTTCTGCAAGACAAGGAGCACATTGTTGATTCTTCACTGAAATCGAGGTTTGGTGACTTAGACTAATAAGGTTGATCGGAGGTTGATCAGTATTTTACTTTATGTCTAAAAACGGAAGTTGTTCCTACTGTAACAAGTCTGTAAAGACAGCTTTCCATCCAGTCTCATCAGGTGTTATAGGTTGCAGCATTCCCAAAAAGGAGAGAGGAGGCTTCAGCTATCCTGCCTCATGTTATGGCAGAGGGAAATTTGGCAGAAATAAAAGACACCTGTCTGTCCTGTATATTCAGTCCAAAAATACTTAAAACAACATTTTTCTTAGGTAGGGACAGTACCATAAAATGCAGTCAGGCAAAAGTGATAATTTCAACAAAATTTCCAATTCATGGGAAGCCAAATTATGTATGTTCAGGAAGCCAGACAGTAGCAGACACTGCTGAAGAACTGATAAAAATTTACATATCATTCTTTCAAAAGAATAGAGGTTACAAGATCTAATCTGATTTTTGAGTGTATAGTTCAATCTCTAAATGTATGAGATAAGTTAATTAGCAAGACATGAACCCACTACTTGGGGTATTATTCCACTATCAAAAAGACTATACATGTATAAAAGTAGTGATATCTCCTTGAAAGTATTCCAGGTCTTGGACAACTCATTGTATGGCTGCAGCCTCAAGCAGTTACATGACTGCATTCAAGCAGGGCCTGTTGCAACAGGACAAGGGTTGATTTAGATATGAATAAGGAAGAGGATTTTTACCACGAGGGGGCTGAAACACTGGATCAGGTTTCCCAGATAGTTCATGGATGCCCCATTCCAGGAAATATTTAAGATCAGATTGGAGGGGTCTCTGAGCAACCTGGTCTTGTTAAAAATGTCCCTGATCACTGCAAATGGGTTCGACTAGATGACCTGTAAAGGTCCCTTCCAGCCCAAACTATTCTGTAATTCTGTGATTTAAGAATTGCCCACAGTCATCAGACTGGAATACTTAATATATTCTTTTATTGTTCAGCTGAAAACGCTTGTTTCCACAATCCTGCCCACCAGAGAAGGTTCTGAAACACAGTACCAGCAGGACGTACAGAAAAAAAACTTTCACAAATTTTAAAACTGAGCTTTTCTAGTTTATTAAGTCGATTAGGCCACATGGCTGGATATTAGGAGATGCTTCTACTTCTACTCTAATCAAGACACCACACATATCTATAACTAAGAAAGAAAAAAAGTTAAGCTTTACATAATCAGAGTTCACCAGCACTACTACTAACACTAGCTTTACATCAGTTTTATTTTTTCAGTCAGAATCAACCCTGATTCCAAAATATTCCAGAAATTCAACTTACAGAAATGAATTTTAAGAAAAACATCTTGGAGAGAGCTTTAATAAGCAATCTTTTAAGTCAGTACAGATGGTAACTTGGTATAAAGATTTCATCTCTTATGGTTAAATAATCTGCAGCTGAGAAGAATTATTTTTATTTCTTTTTTCATTTGCAGGATACAGACACCCATATTTGTAAATTTATTTCAGATTTAAAAGTAGACACTTTTCACTTTTATATGTGTATGAAAGATATTTCCATGAAGCTTTTTACTTTTTTTCCACAGCTATAGCTGAAGAGTAAGATAAAATGGCAACTAAGAGCCCATCATAATAGATATATGCTATTTTATATGTTATAATTCACCAGAAGCATTTGGAAGTAGACAATGCAAGTATGAAAGGATATATACATGATGCATATGAATTATCAATCATACTCTTCACAGATGGGATATTTCAGATTTCAAAGAATAAAAAAGAATCCTCTGTTTTAAATAGTGTAAGTTCACTGAAGCTGTATAGGAAAATTCATAGAATGATGAAAAGAACAGCATAATAATTAGGTACACTATAACCCAAATTACATATTATCTAGACTGACGAGAGCCTTAGGGATCTGAAAGCTGAATGGGTATAAAGACTCCCACTTAGAAGTAAGGCAATAATGGAATACTAAAAAGATCATCCTCAGCTCTCTTCAGGATGACACAGAAGAGATTTTACAAGAAGCCATGGCAGTATCCTCACCATACACACTGCCTGTGGACCACATCTTCCAGGTGGGATGACAAACCAGCTGCTGTATCACCACACAGTCATCACTTCAGTCCCACCCTGGCTGCACCCAGCCCTTGAGAAAGCACAGAAATGCTGCTCAGCCATTTACAACCAGCAGTCAGTTCCCCAGGATGCATACAAAAGATCAGGGAAAGATTAAGTGTCTGTGAAGGCTTATGCAAAACTTCACATCAGTATTCAGGAAAAATTATTCATATTGCTAACTTAGAAGTATTTGTTATGTTTAGGAGTCATCCAATTACAAAACAAACTAAAACTCTATGGCTTAGCTGAGCAATCCCAGTGTGAATAACAAATCAAGAACAGTCTCATAAAGTAGTTTGTGAGTAGACTGTAGGGTGAAAAGAGTCATGTAAAAGACTCATACCGAAAAATTCAACATAATCAACAACTTAATTAAGAAAACAGTGCCTAACAGTAGGCACTGTGTGAGACTACTCACACACGGAAAACAAAACTTTGGGATTCAATACTTTGTTTATGGTAAATGTCTTTTGCCATTCTGGTAGTGTGAGATAGAACTGTAGCATTGCCCAAAGCTGCTACAGCCAGTTAGCTACATAAACAGACATAAAAGAAATGTGGAACATTATTTGTATGACTACAGCTAGTAGAAGTAAGGATGCATTTCTTCCCCTCTATTTAACTCTTGTGGGGTCACATTTGAATAACTGTGTTCACTTTGGGGCTCCCCACTGCAAGAAAGGTATTGGAACACTGGAGAAAATCCAGCAGAAGACCCCAAGAGGTTCAGAGGCAGTAGCACATGAGATAAAAGGAGAGGCTGAGACAGCTGTGTCTCTTTGCCCTTAAGACAAGGATCAAGCCAAGATTTTTACTATTCCCTGATAGGAAGGCAGAACCAGATTTAGCCTGGTGCTGCACAGCAATAGGATAAGAGGCAAAGGACTGAAGCTGGAACATGAATAATTATAAATAATGATTAGATAAAAAGAACAGAAACAAAAACAAAAACAAAACTTTGAATGTGGCCAAATACTGGGAAAGGGGCCAGAGAAGTTATATATTCAGAATCTGTGGAGGTGTTGAAGACCTGATGAACATGGCCCTGTGGCCCTGAGCAGCCTGATCTGACTTACCTTTGAGCATAGGGTTGGATTAAATGATTCCTGGAGTTCCAACCTAAATTATTCCATGATTCTGTGACCTTAAACATAAACATATATAGAAAAAAAAGCTAAACATTAACATAGAGAAGTTAGTTACTCTAAAGATCAAATACTGAATCTGTTGGGGAGCACAAGAATGGGCATTAACTAATAGAAGTTATTCAGTGTGCCAAGCATGTAAAGACAGGAGATGTTTAAGACTTTAGGACATACACTAAAAATCATGAAAATGAGAAGGAATTAC
This sequence comes from Cinclus cinclus, assembly GCF_963662255.1. NCBI lineage: Eukaryota > Metazoa > Chordata > Aves > Passeriformes > Cinclidae > Cinclus > Cinclus cinclus. Next base: position 85,729,816 of record NC_085047.1, read on the forward strand.
CAAGACCTTTCAAAGGAGAAGAGCACAGGCTTTCCAAGTACAGCATATAAAATAACTTGTCGCTTTTGGGCCTCCATTCTCCCACAAAGACAATCCAGAAGGGTTTTGATGGTATTGAAGAAATCTGCACTATAAATATGTAAATCATCTCAGCTTGTTCTATATACTGGATCCCCACAGAGGAAGAAAAAGCTGCTTAAAATCACACAAAAAATGTTTGACAATAGTTAATATTTTGTTCTGACTTATGTCAGCTAGACAGAAATTTATAGGGTAACAATTTAGTCTTTACTCACAAAATGAAAAACATAAGAGAAAACTCTCAAGTTCCTAAGGTGTACATCATTTTATTCCTAAAACTTTCTGGGTAGGACAGTGAACTGATTGCATTAACATGCAAAAAAAATCTATAACTATCAATTTGAGAACAAAGTTTAATATTGACTGCCTTAGTGAGTGAAAATAAATACTAAATCCCCATTTATCCATCCAGTAAAAATAATATTTTACTAATCTTTTGTAATGTGAATGAAATTAAAATACTTAAATAACATAGTAAGGAAAGGAAATAACTAAATTATAGTTTTGTTATTAGTAATAATAAAGCCATTACCTGCTGTTCAGAAAAGTAAAAAAAAATAATTTTAAAGGTTATTCCAAATGACATAGTATTACAGCATAATTAAAATCAATACAAAACCAGAAAAGGAAGGTCAAAGAAGGTGTATACCCCCATCCCTGAAAACAATACTGGTGAACTGGTAACAACAGATGAGGACAAGGCTGAGGTACTCCACAAAGTTTTTGCCTTGGTCTTCAATGAAAACTCTCTTCCCACCTCTCGAGTGGATGGACAGCCAGATAGGGCCTGGAGGAGCAAAGTGTCTCCTGCTGCAAGTAAAAATCAGATTTATGGCCACTTGAACCACCTGAACATGCAAGGAACATAACACTACGGGACAGTGGAGAACCAGGCACAAGCACATTTTATCTCAAACATTCTGATTGCTGTGACAGAAACGTTGTGACTGGAAGAGAGGGTCCTGCAGAGGTGGGGCAGCGTTGTTCTGACCCAGCCTCTGGTTCCACCTGGAGACCTGTGCTCAGCATGTCCAGGTTGAGTCCCACACTCCCGCTCACCTCCTGGAGGTTTGAAAAGGGGCTGGCTGCACATGTACCAAAACATCTAGTTTGCATAAGAAGTGTGCACCTGGTTAACTAAAGAAGGAAGTGGATTAATGCCCCTCCCCTGTCTTCAATTTTCTTCTCTTTGCCTATTGCCTCAGATCCATCACAGGATCTAAGGAATTACTATATTATTTGGGCTTTTTTAAAAATATTTTTTTAAATTTATATATTTTTGTTTATATTCTTTTTTATTTATATTATTTATTCTTTATATTCTTTTCTCCCCCTTTAATTTCTCTTTTCCCTCGCTTTGTTTGGGCAAAGTGCAGCTGTCATATTCTGTCCTGTACTCCATCCTGAAGGACAGGATGTCATCCAGAGGGACCTGAGCAAGCTCAAGAAGCAGGCCTCTGGGAAAATCAGGAGGTTTAAAAAGTCCAAGTGCAGGGTCCTGCACCTGTGTCAGGGCAACCACCAATATCAGCACAGGCTGGGGGATGAGCAGATCAAGAGCAGCTGTGCTGAGATGGATTTGGGGGTGCTGGTGGATGAGAGGCTGCATATGACCCAGGAATGTAAGCTTACCCAGAGAGCCAAATGTCCTGGGCTGCATCCAAAGCAGTGTGGACAGCAGGGGAAGGAGGGGATTCTGCTCCTCTGCTCTGCTCTGCTGAGACCCCAGCTGCAGAGCAGCATCCAGCTCTGGAGTCCTTAGCACAGGAAGGGCACAGGCTAGTTGGAACAAGTCCAGACGAGGCATCAAGATGATCAGAGGATGCTTTCCTCTACTATGACAGGCTATAAGGCTATAAGGATGAGAGAATTAGAATTGTTCAGACTGGAAAAAAGAAGACTTCAGGGTGACCTAATTATAGCCTTCAGTACCTGAAAAGAGACCAAAAGAAAGATGGAGAGAGACAATTTACAGGATCATCTAGTGATTGTACAAGGGGGAATGGCTTCAAACTGAAAGAGAGTAAGTTTAGATCAAATTAGGAAGATCAGTATTAGGAAGAAACTCTTTACTGTGAGGGTGGTGGAACAGGTGGCCTAGAGAAGTTGTCCATGCCCCATCACTGGAAGGGTTCAAGCCTAGACTGAATGGAGCTCTGAGCAGTCTGGTGTTGTTGAATACATTCTTACCCATACCATGGGAGTTGGAACTAAAATATCTTTAAATTTCTTTCCAATCCAAGCCATTCTTTAATACATGGATAAACAATATTTTCCCTTTTTTTGTTCATTTTTTTTTTCTGCTACAAGACAAAATAAATTCCCCAAATAACTGCTGTTCAACTGGAAATAGTTTTGCAATCTTTACTATCAAGGGATTAATATTTATGGGAAAATATTTTGTATTTTGAGGGATAGTCTCCTGGGCTATCACTGTGCTTTTAGCACTGCAGATGTCTCTGAATGTTTCCTCACAGTCAGTTGCTGTAAAAATAAGTATATACAGATGGAAGTACAGCAAAATGATGCAAAGTTACAGTACCCCAGGCACTAATATTTTATGCACTTTTTAATGTTACATTTAAAAATTTTATGAGCATCTACTCTGCAAACCAACTCCATCTCTATTCCTGGGGGTTAAAGTGTAGCTTTATATACCACAAGTATTTCAGGTGAGTTGATTTGAGAACCTAGCAATGAAGAGAAGAAATCTGTTTTCTGATTCCCAGTGGTGGGGTATATCATGAGCTGGAAGTAGTAGGTTCTGCATTAATTCCTCAAATTAAGTGCTGGAAGAAGCATTGTTTTGGTGATCACTATGATACCTGAGGCCAGCTGGATGATCCAAAGATTCTTCTATCCTTTTAATCTGTAAATGAAGCATGGCTATTTGATTGAGAGTGTCCAATCAAGACAACAAGTACAATACATTCAGTAACCAGAATAATAAAGTAGATCAGGGAGCCAAGAGCAGCTTCCAAATATTAGATAAAAAAATGAGAATAGGCTAAAGAAAGGCTTTTAGCATAGCAAAAAACCGCCTGTAAGTATTCTTCTTATGTAAGTCCCATATTTGCCATTAAGCCTTTCCTTACAGAGCCTTTCCAAAGTCTGATTAAGAAGCTATTTACACAGCATCTGCAATGTACAGAACTCACAGTAATGGTTTACTGGTATCTCAGAAACTGGAAGACAGAAGAATGGTGTGAAGCCATGCTAGCTAGATTCCAGAGCCCTACCAGTACCCAACCACTTCCTTCACCTTCACAGGATATTTTCTAAGCCATTGAGTGATATAGCAACAAAATGCAGAGCTGATAGCATGGGCAGAATGATTTTGAACATGCTTACCCAAACATTAATTTAACCTTCATTAGCAATTATGAATTGGTTGATAGCTGTAATTCAGCAAAGCTTCTGATGGAACACTGTTTCAAAACATTAGCAGTAGGTGATTTACATTTAAAATTTATTGTACAATAAAATTGCCACTATTATATTAAAGGTGTGGTGATTTATCATAGCCCAATTAGCTGAAAAGCCTGGTAATATAGATTAGTATAACTTTAATACACAAAGAAAGCTCAGACTCCTACTAAGATTTTATTTCATTTATTAAAGTAATGCAAAACTTTAAAAAAAAGTTATCTAATGTATGTAATGTATGCTGATTTCTTAACTCTTTTCTAGGAACACAGAAGATAGAAGTTGTGTCCATGAGGAACCTAATCTTACATTTCAGTCTTTTACATAATCTCACATCCAAGCATGCAATGATCTCAAGGCTAACTGAAAATAAAGTCTGCAGTACTTATTTTAATACCATGACTAGTACTTGTAACAAATACAATTATCATCTAAAATACTGCATAAGTCTATGGCAATATATAGTAGTGTACAACTATTTAAAATAAAAAATTATAAACATTCTGGGGTATTTTGCCCATAAATTATGCTTACGTGCAGGATCTGCAGCATTTTGCTTGTGTACTCCAGTGAACAGCAGTTCAGTATCCAACCAAAGCCTAAACTGCCAACATGTCACCAATTAAGAAAACATCTTCATTACACAATCAGATAAAAGTGAACATTGCTACAATTAGAAAGGAAAATGAGGAATACATAATAAAGTGCAAATATATACTCATTCTTTAGCCTGCTACAGTATGTCAGTTGATGCTGAAGCAGAAGGTGCTGAAGCACCAGCTTTCATGTGCAAATTATTTCCTTGGTGTCAATACCTACAAAGTGAATACCAATTTGAACATCTCAAATGGGGCACTAAGGCAAATTGAAGAGTAGTCCCACAGGTATTAGTGCTAAGATTCTTACAAAAAGAAACTAATCTATAAAGTATATCTAATGCAACAGTATTTGTGCATGGCTTAAGTCACCATAGAAATGGTTGACAATGAGATATAATCCCTTTTGTTAATTTTCAAAACATTCTGTATACATAAATAGGCTCCACTGCAATTCATAATGAATTCAAAGTAAAAAGTGAAGAGTCAGTAATTTTATAATGTTACAAAAGAACATGCAATTAATAACTAGATATTTAATAAAAGAAATAGAAAAAAGTTGATGAAGTAAGGCAACAAAAGTGTTTGCTGGCATAGATGTTGCTATATCAAAGATTTCCTAACGAAAGGAAGAGAAATTTTTAATTGAAGAGTTGGCATACAACTATGCTGAATGGCAGCCTCCTCCATGTCACCATATTTGTCCAGCAATCATCTTCAATTGCTGAAGCCACCCAAATGATAGCTAGCCAATTTCTGGGGAGAAGAAAAAATGTCTTTTAGAATACAATCATCCACTTCCAGAAGAATGACTTACAATCTCCAAAGTAGGCATTCCCTTCACTCCCAACAACTTTTATGAAAGTAAGATGCAATTTATACAATTGTAATACAGAGTAAGCAATTTCATCATTTCCATGTAACAGTGACAAAAATATAATCCATGGGACTGTTGGGCAAAAAGGTAAACTAAACAACAGGACAGCCCCTGTGAAAAATTCCTTTGCAGTGCAGGGATATGTTTAGGCAGAACTCAGGAGGTCTTGTCTATCTCTGATAATGCTAAGCAGTTGCCTGATTTAGATTCAGAGTGGAAAAACCTTGTATTCTTTAAAACCTTAAAGGGATAGATGCACCCTTAAAAGGCAATCTAGAAATTCCCCTCAGCAAAGAATTTTATCCTGGCACAATATATTTTCTTACTCACTCAGTGGTCCATAAGATATTACCTACCCTCTGGAAAGCTCTTTGAGCAGCTCCCTTCTTTGTCCTCTCAGTGTTGAAGGCAGGTATCTTTGATTGCAGTTTAGAGCACATTTGCAGTCAAAATAGCAGTTAATCACAGATGACAGCAAAAAGCCATGATCAGTGAGAAACCATACTGAGAACAGTTTAAAATTCCCTTCAGATAAACCCCTGGCACAAGCAGGACAAAATATTATCCCAAACTAATTAATGTCTCAAGAACACACATTGCCAAGCCCCCATGTACATCCAGTCCTTTGAAAGATGTTCCATGCATCATATCCTACTGTGAGGCAATACCCTTAGAAAATACTGCACCAGAATGTCTGAACTGGACTCTGGTTTAGCCATGTACTTTCTTACACAGGGCATGTAAACATCAAAATAGCACACAGTTGTGAGAATTCAAAATAGAGTGTGCAGGGTAGGTTACGTCACAATTTACCGTGCCAGACCTGTGATGGCACCTGGCTTTACCAACTAACTTGCTGTTCCTCTCCTCCTATGGCTGACAGTGGGCCAGATGCCTGTAGAAATAATAATTTAGTTCAGTGGGTTTCAGTGGGTACCTTCCATCTAAAGGGGGAGAACACGAAGAAAAGGCCACTTCTGCTTCCTGAGAACAGCCAAGTGACTACAGAAAACTGAGGGGAGAGAGAGCCAGAAAGGACAAAGAAATCAAAGCAGATGAAAGTTAAAAAAAAAAGAGAAAACACTGGAATACCATCAGGATACAGGGAGTGGAAGATTTAAAGCAGAAGCAAGACTAAGAACAGAGAAGGCTCTCTGAAAGGAAATTTCTCAGGTAGGATTTGTCTTATTCAACTTAGATATTTACATAGTAGCCATCCACATGTCAACTACTCACCCTAGGCTACCCTCAGGAAAACCATTTACACTCTAGAAGCATATGGGGGATTTTTGTCCTTTGAACATCCAGGGAGTATAGATTCATTTTTCAGAATTTGACATCTAGACTTGTGACCTTGGGGAAGGAATCAGACTCATAACTGGCTAGAATGCATATGGTGTGAGTAAAGAAAGGAAGAATACAGGATTATACAAGGAATCACTTTGAATTTGGGTATAGATTTATCCAAATGTTTTTGTACTCCTAAAATTATCAAGGGAAGTTGCTGTTGTTTTTTGGTTGGTTTTGGAGTGGTGTTTTTTGTTTGTTTTTTTTTTAAGAGGACATTTCATTTTCCCTGTGTTTTCTTGGAGAGGTACAAATATGCTTCATATTATGAGGTATAATAAGTTTCAGCATCAAAATATGTCCTAAAAGTTCTGGATACTGAAGCAAACCAGGCATTCATATTGTTTTTTTAAAAATAAACAACTGGAATAACCCATAAGTTTTGCTTTACCTGTATTTCAGACTGTGGTAATTGGTTTGGTCATGTCCACGTTCCAAATAAGCCATTTCCCTTTGCTGTTTTTTTAACATTTTCAGCTATTTTACTCTTTTATCCTCAAGGAAATAGGGCAGCAAACTTCAGGGTAGCATTTTCTGCTATATTCAATGTAACCTATATACTCACTGCAGCAGCCAATTGATTGTCAAGCATTTGATATACAGACATGTTTTTTTTAAGGTCATTCTACACTTACAGAGACTTAACCTTCTGCCAATTTAGCAAGAGGAAAGTGGAACAACCTTTGTCTAATAAGATGGTCTACCCTTGCAACATTTAACAGTGGTAAATATTACCCTCTAGGGTCATATTTTTTGTCAATACGGTGAGATTGGAATTTTATCTCAGCAAACAAAAAAAAGAAAAAGTTTTGTCTTTAAGTAGATTTTGAAAGGAGGTCATCCAGCCATCTGCCATGTGAAATGGACAAGTATCAGCTGGAAATGGAAAACTTCAAGATATTATGGATACCACAAGACATCTTCCCCTCTTCCTTCTAAAAAACATCTTTGGGGGAAAATGGAGAAAGGAATCAGTGAGAAAGTAAACTTTTATCAGTAAGGAAAAGAGAGGTGAAAATATGCACATAGCTATTTTGTTGCCAATGTTGTTTCTAGAAAAAAAAAAAGTTTTTACAGTATGAATGTGATGCCAAAATTACTTTTTGCTTTTATTTCCTTCATATATTTGTAGCTCTGTAGACAACTGTTCAATAGTTAAATAGTTCCTAGATAATTTCAGTACTTTTCCTCCCCCGATAGGCAGAAAGACCAAAAATATTCTCCAGAGGTTCCAAGCCCTGAGGGTCCAAGGCAAAATTCTCTGGGAAGCAAGAACAAGCTACTCTCCCAAGACACTTTCTCAATAAAGTACAGCTAGCACTTATCAAGAGGGGATCTCCAGAAAAGAGTTGAACAAGAAGCAAGAATTACCTCATCACCTGTGCTGCTAATTAGGAATTCCTGTCAATTATGCTAATTTGATAAATTTATAAAACTGTATTAGCTCTGTGAAGGGTGGGCGTTTGTTCGTATCTGCCCCTGGAGGCCTCCAATTAAAGACCAGATTTTATATTACCTCCTACACTAATATGATTTCAAAAGTATGTTGTTTTATTTCTAGATCTTTAAGACATCAAAAGATCCAAAAACATGGCTGAAAATTACACTCCCTTGGTTCACAGTGTTTGAATCAGGTTCCTCTGTTTCTGTTAGATACAGCTGTTACATACTAGTAATATATATATAACATATACTGAAATACAATTATTTGTTTCTTCCAATTTTATAACTGTAACTACTAGTTCCCAAAGTTATCTATCTCGTAGACAAGACACATGAGATGTTTTCATAAATATTATTGTGCTATAACTCTGATGTGCTTTGCAAATTCATCAACCTCTTTAATTTGGACAACAAGTGCCCATCATGTTGATACATTTCTCAGCTCTGTAGTAGTTTGAAGAGCAGATCCACTTTGTTGCCCCTAAAGACAAGTTCTATTTGGTTTTGACTATTCATGCTCTTTAAATAATGTCATTTTTGCATTGCAGCATTTCTGAGAGAAGGTATATATTTACATTTTAAGGATAGTTTTGCATTCTCTTACTATCAGCTTGTGTGTCTTTGAGACAGAATGTGTATCTTCTCTGCTGCTTCGAAACACTGTTAGATTTGACATCATTCTGAGATTTTTTTCACTATTCTTTGGAAAAAAAGGACTGCAATATTTAAAACAGCACCACATATTAACAGTCATAGCTACATTGAGACTCTGTGCTGACCAGTTCTATTTGCAATGCTTGAATAATACTAAAACATAAAGTCAGAGAAGGAAAAGTTATCTTCTATTCCTTCATTTTTATCTGTATACTTCCTGGGGTTTATTCCCAGCTAATTTTTACCTAGATTTAGCTAAGAGTAAAGTCAGTAGGAACTTATTTCATCTTCTAAATAGAAGAACTGTGGCAGAAGCAGAGAATAATAGCATAAAATTTACATTTATACAAGGGGTTTACACAAGACATGCTAGGGGATGGAAGTAACATATTCTGTTCCACCCTCAACCAAAGGGTAAAATAACCTCAGAGATGCTCAAGCTACTTACTTTTGACACAGAATTTGTGTAGAAGCTCAAAATCTAAGTAGCCTTACTTTTCTGACTAACCACTAAGACATAAATACTTTGTTGCTCTCACTTTACTTGAATTGATTAAAACAAATTGATCCTAAAATCTGCCTGCAGCTGACACTTGTTGGAGCAAAACTTAAATGAAATGACTGCTATAGAAAATACAATGAAATTGTGTAAAAGGCAAACCAGAGTATATTTGTATATTAATGAAGCATTTGGGATGCTTCTCTGCACCTGTTACATAATATAACGTACTATAATACAGCACATTTTGAGGTTTTTTAAAATGTTTTATTCTTGGTCAAAAGCTAAAGCAACAGGAAAAAAAGAGCATTTTGATACCAAGATAGTTGCTATTGCTATAGGACTGCTGACCTATGTAGAAAAAAAGAAGTTTTACACAAAATAGATCCAATATCCATACCATAAAGGGTAAGAAATTAGACAAGAAATTAGCTACAGGAAATATTTTGGGTTTAGGATTTTTTTATTATTAGGAACAGGTGTTGAACCCATATTCAACAGAAACTAATAGTTCAGTCAATATTGCAAGTGAGAAATGAATTTAGTGCTTACTTGTGGTTTGTCAATCCTGTTCTCTAAGAATGAACAACATATACTAGGCAAAAGAGCATGCAAAGGCAGTACAAATGAGTGCTGTTTTCTCTTTGGAAATTGTTGTCAGATTGCAGCACCAAAAATATTCCCACAGTTAGGAAACATAAGGTTAGCAGTCACTTGGCAGAAGGCTTGTAGAAACGAATCTATTCATAACAGGCAACCTACAAGAAGAAAAGGTGCACTGTTACCCCCAGCCCTAGATAGCCTGGGAAGTACTTGCTTTTAATCTGTAAAAAAAGCTTATTTACCTCCTTTCCTTCAGTAACAGTATGTGAGAGAAATTAAGGAATATGTGGATATACTTCTTCCACAGCCTCAGATTTACTTTTTCCAGGCTGTACAGCACAGCAGGTATTGAAAGTCTGGCAAAAGAGTCTCATGATCTGAACTAAAAAAGCTTAAAAAAAATTTTAAAAGAAATTCAATCATCAGATGAAGGCTTATGACACACCCAGGGTGGTCAGATTGGCTGACACAAAAGGAACTTGGGAGTCATGCATGCAGCTGTTCTTTAGGCTATGGACACAACTCATGTTTAGTGAAGGGAAAAAGAGGAGTCCCCCTCCTGCACTTGAGAATTTTTAAAAAGCAGTTGACAAAGTTTCTAAACATTTCAGTCTCAACAGAATTGTCAGATTCATACCAAGCTATATAAAACTCCACAGATTTGAATTATTAAAGATCCTTCAGTCTTAAAAAAAGCCAAGGCTGAAAAGACCTCCTTGAGGTGCTTATACCATTTTCATTTGCATTGATTGCCAAAATATTAGAAGAGCAATTTTTCAGCCTGGGAGAAAAGAAAGATAAAAAGTAAACAGCAGAAAAAACAGACACCTTGAGTATCTAAATATTGCAGGACTTTCAGAAAACTTGTTCTAGCACAAACACAAAACTCTGCTGGATCAAAAGGAAGACTTCAATTTTTGTTGCCACTACCTGAACAAATAACACTCTAGTTGCTGTAGATATAACTGATGAGGTTATTGTTACTCTTCTAAATATTAGCTGAACTGGTTGGAACCTAAGCATACATTTCATAAGTAATATTTTTCTTTAAATGTGCAAGTGCTTTTTAAAAAGGGGATGTTTAATTATAAAGGAAGCAGAAGATACATGTTTTCTTTTGCTTGTAATGAAAATTAACTAACATAGCTCAAGTTTTCCTGCTTTTGTAATTAATTTTCCAGAGATATAATATATTTATTACAGAACATTGAATAAAACAAAGTTTATTGAAGACTATAAAATATTTGGATCCTGCAAACAAAATCCCAGCATAAATCCCTCAGCTGTAGTGGGCAAAATAACTTAATTATATTTCAGCAGAAACACAATTCCCATTACTACTTCCAAAGCCCTTTATAGAGCTTGAAAGTACCACTTCTATAAAACAAGAGGAAAAAATCTAAAAGCAAAAATAAAGAGAAAAGGAAAAAGAAAAAGAAAAGATAATCTATGAAGTTTATATATGCACAGTGTGGGCATATGCAGACCTATATGTTTATAAATATTTTCTTTTCCTTTGAAACCAAGTTGGTCCATTAAATTATAGACTGCAGTCATGGGAAGTATCAGTAACGTCCATTAATTTGCTCAGAAAGAATGTCCATCCTTCCCACTCTGCACAAGGGCCTGACCTCCAAAAGGGGTCCCCAGTGATCTCGGTGTTCATTTGTGGAGAAGCATTTTGTGTCAACCATTAATCTCAAAAATAAACCTACTGCTAGGAGCAGTAGCCACAGTGTGTCTCCTTTATTCACAAGTGTGCAGCATCTGTTCTGGCTCATAAAAGCTGGATAAGGGATCACCATGGATGAAGGTCTTCCCACACTGATATGTTAATGACAGTCTCTGCCTCTCAAAGGAACTTGTCTTTGGTCTCTACTCAATCAAAATATTATCCCAACAGCTTTTATTCCTGGCAACTCAGATTTTAGCCTGCTTCCGCTTGTGCATACCTGTGGTTAATTTGTCATGAGTAATTCAGTGGGTTTAAATGGAGTTACTCAAATTTTCAATTTCAGAGGCATACAGGCAACATTTGTGGAATTGGGGTCATTGTACTAACATCAATACTTTTGGATTTCTGATTTAAAAAGAGAAAACATCTATATACATATCTGAAAATCCATTAATCAAGTGCAGCTACTCAGAACTATCATGACACACAATCAAGAGCCTTCTCATTTAAGTGCCTTGTTACTCTATTTCTCATTTTCCTCTTTTATCCAGATAAACTTAAGTAAAAATGCTTCCATAGGAATATACTACTATAGGAACGTTGCTTGTCTTGAACTTTCTCTAAACTTACCTTGGTTCTGAAAGATTATATCAGGAAACACTTAACAATTTACTTCCTGACAGACTTCCACCACCACCTGTTGCTACCTTAAGCATTCCTCACCAGCAGCAAAACTTCCACTACACCAGTACACTGACCAGTCTCAACATGAAGGTAAAATGAATGGAGAAAAAGTTCTAAAAAATGTAAATACTTCTCAAGATTCTAGAACCTGTGTCCATGTACACCAATATGGGATGTTGAGAAGGAGGTACATGATCACTGCCATCCTTGGAAAACAGAAATTATTTAAGAACCACTATACGGTCTTGGCCTGCAAATGTAACCTGCAGCTATGTCCTGACTATAAATCAGACTAGATGAAAAAAGTACACCTCCAGAAAGTCTGTAAAAGCAAGTATTATTGTATCTGTGGGCCAGGTCTCTTGTTAAAGATGGCCTGGGGATCAGGACTGTGAAGATGCACCTGCCCCATGGTGTGATCCTGACAACTGAGATCTCAAAGCTTGAAGCAACTGCAAAGAAATGGAAAGGGAAATGAGCTAACTCCTTGCCTTACTCTAATTTTCATTCAAAAAGTGGATTCTTCTGCCACTCTTCAGAAAAAAGCAACCACTGAAAGACAGTAGAGGAGATAAAATATCTGATGCTATCTTGGTAAGATTGGTTTAAAATGAAGTATAAAACTAAAATAAGAATGTTACATATTTCTCACCTGACACATAAGCAATAAAATACATAAAGATGCATTGCCCTGTAAATATTATTGAATAGTTCACCCTCTCATAACCAGAAATTTTAAAGGTCAAAGATACATTTGCTGGAGGAAAAAAAAAAAAAAAAAGGAAAGCATTGCGACTGCAGCATCGTTCTCCTTGAGAGGAGTCACTGACAAATTTATTTCAGTGGCCTTGTTTAAAAGTGGGCTGATGTAAACTAAGCTTTTAAAGCTATCAGTTCTGGAAAATTAAATCTACGAGATTTGAAAACTGCTTATAATTTTACATTCTCCAGTACATCAGCAGTAGCAGATATTGTGCAAAGACTATAATGAGCTTTCATTTCAGCCTAACATAACTTTTGTTTTTCTACGTACTTATTGGTTTGCAAAAACAACTTTCAAGCAAAAAAAAAAAATCAGTTCAGGAAATGGACATCACTGAGCAACAAAGGAATCTGTCTGTATTTTTTGAAATTCCCACCCTGAACATTTTTGCACATCAATACATAAATCATTGAGGAAAATGTGCATATAATTCAAATATAATAAAGCATATATTCATGTATATGGGTATATCCAGTCACACTTATATAACTTACCCTAAGCCATTGGGAGAAAAAATCCCATTGCATTCAAAGGTATTCAGATGACTTTTTCAGGTTCTTGCCTACAGAAGTGCCTGGTTCACTTGCTCTCTAAACAGAGATGAATTACAGCAGGACAGACAAAGGTAGGAGCAGAACCGAGTTGACTTCAGTGTGGCACAGAGTGAAGTGCTCCTGCACAAGCATATGAGGAAGCTACAAATGAATATATGGACCTGTAAGACATTCCCACTTTCTCAAATTATTGAGACAAGCTACCCTGATAGAAAAGTGTAATCATAATGAAAATTAAGATGTACTATATTTCCAGGACCATGACTGTACTCAAGATAAATGGAAGAACACACATTTGCTGGAAAATATCCACTAACAATTTTGATCCAGTCATAACCACACAGTTCCACATGTGAACACTGAAGCTCTTGGGTGTGATTTTTATCGGCATTTACATAAATGTATACTCAAGGTAAGTAGAGACTGTGCTCTTTTCTTCCACGGGAAAGACAAAAAAGGTTTTGAAATCATTGTCTGGTCTAGCACATCGCATCTGATACCCAATAAATTTTGTGAGGAAATTTCAAATCTCTGCTTTTATACCCAGCGCCGCCATAATTCTTTTTAAAGACCTTTTAGAATTCTTTTAGGTATGTAAGAGAGAGGAACTCACATAACTTGAAAATTACTAGTAATTTCCTTATCAATGGTAACAGCAGGCAACAGAATGAAGGAGAACCAAGGGAGGTCAGAATAGATGGAGGACAATAGAAATCACATATCATAATAATCTAACAGAATGAAATAAATAAATAAATAAATACTCTTTGGTGGTATTGCAGATACTAAGCATGACTAGTCAATAATGTGCAAGAACATAGGACTTTCCCAGTCTCTTCTCTCCCCACTATGAAAATGCTACTTCATTTTCAAACTTTGTAGTGTAAAAATCTAACAAGAGTTAATCTCTATAATTCAAGCATGCATCATGGTAAGTGCAAACTGATGCTTCAAATATGGAAACTCAAGTGTTTACAGGTATAGTTGTAACAGCAGAAGTGGACAAATAAGACCAAAAATGAAAAAATTAAGGAAAAAAATCACACAGATCATGTGTCTATTCTGGATATCTATTCTGGCAAGGATGGCAAAGAATCCCTCTTGCACATACATGGATGCCCCACTATGAGAAGGAAGAGAAATCTCATCCTTAATTTCTGCACCAGGGTCCCAGCTTTCAGAAGCCTGCTTTTAGTTTCTACTAGTAGTGTCTAACCTCATCAAGAAGCTCTGAAGCTCTGCTGAAGTCCTTTCTCCTTTGGATACTGTGCTAAGCAGCCAGAAACTGATTTCAACATGCTTCAGGATGCCCTGCTGAAAGGAGCATGCACCTTATGCACTGGAGTCAAAGTGTTCAATAATTTAATGCAAAAATAATAAGGGCAAACATTCTACAAATAAAAATGTAAAGTCAGGTGTGCTGCACTATTTTTCAGGCAATTTCAAATATTGGGCTACAATGTCTCCTAACCTGAGTTTTATGCAACTCTGTCTTGTTTGTCTTTATATATATGATTAACTCTTAGAGTTGCAAAGATAATATTTACACATAATTTAGAGAGGATTTAAAGAATACTTGTTGTGATTTTGATTATGCCATCCTAATTGCAAAATATCTTAAGCACAATTTTTGAGGTTTAGTAAATTGTGTTTTCTACTCTAAACCACTCAACTAAATATGCCAAGTTTCATCATTTTGCTTTTTCAACTATTGCATTGAAATTATTGTAGTTATCTAATTTTAAGTTTTAAGGCTAAGTGGTTTTTAAGATATTAGATGGATACAATTACTTTTTTTGCATTCTCAAATTAATGTAAAGCCAGTCGACAACATTCAGATATCTTTTTTTAGTCTAATCAGAGCTGTGATCAAGTCATCTTTGCTATAACTGTGTCACCTTTGAGTTTTGATGATTGTTTCATACTGGTAGTTTTACTGTGATCTGCCAAGAATCATTCATGCTAAGGGGAAGCAAGTAGTTAATTTGTCGATTGAATGGAATAAAAAAATAATGGTAAGATATTCTCATTCAAACTACATTGTATCCAGTACTCTAATACCCCTTATATTTAAACATTTGGATATTCAAATCACAGACTCGGGAATTATCTGTTTTCTTTAAATATTCACCAACTGATACATTGCTAATTGAATCACATAACCATTACTTCCATTTAATAATTAATATATTAATTTAGTGTATTAATGTGTAATATATACATAATAATAATGAAATTGATATATTTTATTTAACAATTGGGTTTCATTCATAACAATAGGAAAATGTTTCTACTTTTATCAATTTTATTATTTTAGTACAATCCTATTCCGCTACTTAGTACCTATAAAGAAGTGTATGTATATGTGGTGGTAGATATGAATCTACTCCTACACAAACCAGCAAAAGAAAATTACAATCAGAATATAGTATTTATAATATGTCTCATTAAAAAACTCCTCATGTTCTTAAGTCAAATTCTGAAATTTGATTAAATGTTACATAGCTAATACCACCACTGACTGCTAATGTGGGCATTGCAAAGAGAAGCCTCTTTTTCTGCAATGCAACAAAAAATACTGGCACAATTCAAGAAGCAATGACAGTGGAAGCTTCTGCTCTCCAATTTTCATCATTAGCCTCTATATCTAAAGAAATGTATTTTAGGAATTGTAGTAAAACACATTTATAAAAGGTATATTTTACAGTGCCCTCTTGGAATAAGGCTACTTGAGAAGCTCTTAGGGGAAATAGATTGTCTAATGTTTGCTATATTGCAACATTTTATCACCTCCATCTCCATTCCTCTTACTAGCAAGGACTCATTAGAACAATTTTTTTAAAAGGCTACTCATTACATAATAAATCTGTGATCCAATAAAATATAGTTTTAAAAAAGGCTACATTCCAGTTTGTTTTTCCAGATCAATCCCGATTTACATTTTATTTCCTACAGTCTCTGTCTAATTAAAGAATTAGCCCTAGATCTCCAAGGGGACTTTGACACCAAAATATTTGAAGCAACCTGGCCAAATAGTGGATTGCCTTGTATTAGACACCCACATTTACCAAAATAAAGGACAAGTCTCAACAGCAGCCTGAGATTGCCTATAGAAAAGCTTAGAAGAAGGACTAGTCTATAAACCTGGCTGTTACCAAAAGTACTTTATATCATTATAAATACACAAGTATATGTGTTGAGGACTCACAGATCCAAAGTTTCTCCTGAAAAAAGAAAACTACTAAAACATTGAAAGAGCCATTTATTTGAAAAACATAGTAAAAAGAGCTAGGCACCTATAAGGGTCATGGCATCAGGGCAATGACCATAGCTGCAGAAGTGCAAATTTTGACAAAGAAAATAAATTTTCAGATTGAAAAGACAATATACAAATTGAATACTGAAAGAAGGCTCAGGCATGTAGGCCACAGGATTTACACTAAGTGGAGCACCACATTTTTCAAGGCAGGAGTTTCAACATCATGCCCACTTTTGCTGGCTGGTACAATCAGTGTCAGCAGTATTTAACTACCTGCCCCCCTAAAAATGCTCTGGTAGTCCTTGCCAGCTGATGGTAGATGAGATGTGAAAGCAACAAGATCTGTAGGTGTGTGAGAGATGTATATAAAACAGGGTATGGACACAGGCGTTAAAATCTTGGGATATTGAACTAAAATGCAAATCCTATAGATGGTTTCTATGGCTCTGAAACCCTTCTAAGCACAGTCCCAGCACCTGGCTAGTTCACCAGGTTCTCTGACAAAGAGGATTGGATTTATAGGGTGTGGCAAGGTGAGGAATGCACTGCTTCCATGTCATTCCCTGTGTGGGAAGCTGAGCAGGCATATGTTGCTGAAATTTTTCTCAGGTTCTAACAAAAGCATGTCCTGGGGGTTATTCATCCCCTAACTCATATATTCTTTAGAAAGTCATTGGAAAGATAGACAGGATGTTAATTCATTGCTGGAAACAAAGTCCCAGTGTTTTCAAGCAGCAGGTAAGTATTAAAAAACATATCTAGTTAAAATACATGGTGACTGGAAGCACTGAGAAGGAACAATACAGTTCTGTGGACTTAAGCTACCTCATGGCTTGCAAAACCAGTGGCTTTTAGAGACTGTTTGTTAATAACAGTTTGCAACACTGTGGTAAACCAAGGCCTGTAATTTGCAGTTTTTATTTTTAGAAATACTCATTGGAGAACTGTGGCACTGACAGCTATGAAAAAAAAAAAAGAAATAAGAGAAAGGGGGGAGGAAAGAGTCCATGCAAAATTAAAAGCTTTTCAAGTTTCCTGAAAAGATTGTTTCAGAACATGAGGTTCCCCTATTTCTTAGGGGAAGGACAGAATCCTCAATTCAAGGGCATAGCATATGCAAAGCACATTCAATGTGAAATGCCTGACATTGTATCACATTCATAAAAAGCTGCTGCTAGCAAAAAAAGATAGCCAAATTGAAACACACACTCCATTTCTATAAAAAACAGGGAAGGAAAACATCAGAAAAACTGATGTAAAGATGAAAAGCAGAATTTTTTCTTGCTTTCTTTACTCAACACTTTAGTCAGAATCACACAGCAAAACAAGACAGTCCAGTCACAATTAACTCTGAATGGGGTCATTAAAGGCAGAAGACACTCCTTCATGGTTTAATTTAATTGTCATTCCTGGCAACTGGAAAGCCTTTTAACATTTTTGGAATACAGATGTGTTTCCAACAGTTTCTCCTCTTTGCTAAAATGCTCAAGTAGTCATTTTTGAATTGGTTTCTTTCCAGAGCTGACAAGTCCTGTCACAGTTGTTTTTGTCAAGAGGTGCTGAAACCCCACTAGGTCATTGCCGTTTTGTTTTCTGAACCAGATTTATTTGTGTTCACTGTTTCACCTCGAATTGTCAATTGTAAAATTACATGCTGTCTTAAAAATTATCCTAACATTAACAAATGCTCCCTCCTTCAGTGCCTGTTGAAAGCCATGCTGTTTGCTAATGTGACAGTGCAACTGCTTCCCCTTCTTTTGCTTTTTACAGTTTCCTCAATTCATTCGTGTTTTCCTTGCAAATGTGCAGACATTAGCTGTACTAAACAGCCTCCAGAAAATAAAAAATAACTAAACAAAAAGTCATGAAAAGTAAACCAAATATTTTCCTTTCAATTAGCACAAGGTTATTCAAAAGTCCCAGGTCTAAATTAACTGGGAGCACTGATTGTGGATCTTAACACCTTAACAATCTCAATCTGCTGGACTGCCTATTTTCAGCAAAAGGAATGGAAAAATTCAGCCTACTTCCTCACATCTTCTTTGACCTCAAGAGCAATTCAAGACTGCAAAACAAGAATGGGCTCATCTCTTATCTCGGTAATACGCAATATGACATAATGTTCAACTTCAAATAAAATATAGCTCAGTCACTGGCAGCACTCTCATCACTATGGTTCAAAGTTTAGAAGCGTGCACAAATCCTTACAGATTCAGACTACAAGTCACTCACTCATGTACAGTCATGTACACTCATATACACTTTATGTGACATGAATATTTCTGTGCATTTCATGGCTTGACAACAGCATTACTTCTAGAAAAGCATAGAGGAACAGCACCAGAAACCTTTATGACTGCTGAGAGACTTCAGGAAATTTTGGATCTGACAATAATCAGCAGCCAAAGAACCAGAACATTTTAACAGCTTTATCCTCTTTAAATTACCACATGCTTCGAAAAGAGTTTCAAAAGATCTAATGCAGATCTCATGACTCTCACAGGTGGCTATCGTAAAAAAAAAAAAAAATCTTTCACGATTAGATCTTTTTTTTTTTATTTTTCACCATAACTACTGTGAGACCACCTTCCTTTTATGCACTGATTGTAAAGCCAATGTCTTAAATATCATTAAATAGTTTCCATTTCTCTGGCTGGGAACACTTAACATCACTGAGTTTTCTTCTCATTGTGATACAAAGGTTTTCACTGAAAGCCGTTCTTCTATCTCTCCTCCCCTAGGCTGAATCCTGCCAAGTTCTGCCCATTCCTCTCAAATGGCCTCTGGCATTGTGCAAAAAGGCAGCACTTATTTGAGAAAAACAAGACAGCAAAACACACTTTGAAATATTGTGTTGCACAATGTAGGGTGAAGATTTGTCCTACTTGTATATACATCCTCTTCCTGATTCCTAAGCAACATGTGCATGAGTATGAACATAACAAGTGTTTAGTATTTTGTTTCATGTCATCCAAAAAGTAGATGTTTTTCCCTCTAGTTCTTTTTAAAGAAACTGTACTCTGGACAATTTTAAAATTCCTTTTATACTAATACTAATAATACTAATACTAACAAAAAGGCTCCAGAGCCATACTGAGCTCTGTGCCAAACACACTTCCTTAGTTTGAAATCCTTCTACTTGGAGTCTCCACTGCTGTGGAGATCAAAGAAGAGAGGTAACTAATCTCCTGGGTGCCAGATGGGTTACACATCAGTACACAGAGTTCACAGCAAAATTTACACCAGTTTTATTTGCTACAAGCCTTATTCATGACACATCTTCCCTGTTTTCATTGTTTCACTCTGCTTAGTCTAATTCATGTTGCATCACTCAAAAATAACTGAATGCCTAATTTGGGAGCTAAAATATCTTTTGAAGTGTGAAAAGATTCACAGACAAATTTGCCAAGGCTGTGCTTCCATTTGCTAAGCAAAACAGCAAAAACCATTGTGGTTTTTTTTCCTTGAGATATTATAGTTTCCTTCCTTTCCTTCCTGCATCTCTGATCTATTTATAAAGGCCTTTATGTGCAAACGGTATTCATCTATCATTAATTTTTTATTCCACAACAGTAGTTTTGAAGGATAACCAGTTAGCTTCATTTCTCTTTAATATCTTCTGGGCTTGGTAGACACTGTTTTTAAAATAAGGGGTTTCCATGATTTTGTAAGCTATCTCAGTTCTACTGCCCATACACACACTCCCTTGACAATTCTTGTACCTAAGTTATAAATATAGGGGAGAAAACAGTACAAATACACAGACTAAATTTTCACTTACTGAAAAATGATAAAATAATGGTTTATTAATTATTTAAATCAATGTGAACTCTACCATGACAGAGGCACATATTATTCTCCATTAAATTTTGGGGTTTTTTTACTGTTATAAATATCTACAAGCCAAATCTTACTCAGATCATAAAGAAGCTATGCAGTGCTTCTTACTGAATAGTATATCTAACTTAAATATGTCTGTGATAAGTTCACCAACTCCCTACATTCACCTTGAAAGGAATCAGAGTGAAGAGTTTGGTGATCTGGATGTCCCACTTACAAATGCTATTTAGCGTTATATTTGCTGGATGGGCATTACCAAATTAATCACTATACTTTGAAAAGACAGATCCCTACCTTCTTTCATGTGCCATATCTTCATGTTAGTCTGAAACATCACAAAGCAGCAGCATGCACTGTCACAGAGGACAGATTCTTGAAGTCAGCTTAGGCTCCTCCTGAAATAGGTGACAGTCCTTTTTAACACTGAAAGCAGAACACCACATTCAAATCCACAAAACTAGTAAGTTACTAGGCTGAGAAGGGCAGCTCTGGGTGAGGTCATGACAGCTCCTATCCCCAGTAAATTTCTTTTCAGGAATATTTGCTCTGTGGGAAGTGTTCATATAGGAGCATCCCTGAGTCAGGGAGAGGAGAAAGGAGAAATCTGTTCCACTTTCTATTTCTTCCTGCTGGAGAGCAGGGACCAGGCATGCAGCTCAACTCCAGGAAGATGCATAACAGGGAGAAGCACTAGATTAGTGCAATAGATACTGAAGTAGTCACAAGAGCTACAAAGGTCGCTATTATTTACAATCTGGGAGTATTTTAAAAGCAATATTATTCTAAATATTATGGGACAGTTCAGTTAAGAAGCCATTGCATCAGGAGGGATGTAAAATGAAGAGTTCTTTAGGTTGTACAACCACTTGACAGGAGTTTGGGTATTCCTTGACAACATCACAAGAGAGGAAAAGAGAAGATCAACAGCTCTTCCAAAAACTGGACACTATTTCTATTCCATTCAATGGAAACAGGGGAGACCACTATTGTACAAAGAATCTGGTATTCTTGGATTTTCTTTAATCTAGAACTGAATTTACCACTAAAGTGAAATATAGTATAACAAGTCCAGACCACCCTTTTTATTTCCTTATATTTTTTTCCATCTTCAAAATGGAAAATTAAGATGTGTTGAAGTACCTTTCTTAAGCCTTTCCCTTGTTGAAAAGGATTGAAGCAAGATAGAAGGAAATAACCAGTTTTTCACTATTTTAAGTACTCTCATTGCTTAGACCACTGCTGTTTTAAAATGATTCCCCATTGCAATCATACCATATAAAAACCCCCACATTAATATGGGTCCATCTTCATAAAAATCCTATGAGTTGGGAACACTTTATGAAGCAGTGTTATAATGTATTATTACAAATTTCTGATGTTTGTAGTTGAAGAATGAGATCTCTGATTAAACTTTTGGACAAAAGTAATCTTTAGGCCTTTCCTTTCCAAACGTAAACCAACTAAGTTTTGAAGGATAGGTGAGACTGTTTTCCTGTGGTGATTTTACACAGTTTTCTATTTCCTTTGCCATGTTACAATCTACTGAGAAACAACTGAGAGTGATTCAATGGCAGAGGTTAATAACCCAAGAAAATATCACATCTAAGACAGCCCATCTGTGCATGCCACAACAATGATAGCCAAGTAAGCTGAAGGGTGCAAAGATAAAGATTAGGTACTCTGTAAATGTGTTTTTATGTGCAAACGCTGCAATTTAAAAGCTTCCTATTTATACAGACTCAAAAGAATGCTTGGAAAGAAAAAAAGAAATAAAAAGGTTCTTTGAAGTGCTTCTTAATGCACCTGGCAAATCAGAAGTAAGAAATTAAACAGATTTGGTACTGGCAGGAGAAGGATTAATTACTGTAACCAGATAGGTGGCAAGCTCCAAACATGACTGTAATACAGTACTGATGTTAGCAACAAGGGATGAATGCATGTACTTAAAAAAAAATTAGACCGTGAATAGGTCTCTGGAAAATCAGAGACTACAAAGTGCTGTATGTTCTAGAAGTCTGTTTGACTCCATTAGCTGCAGAGGGATTGCCTCACATTCAGTGTGGACTGCATGCAGCTGAAGTGGAAGACTCTGGTAATGCAAGACCTAACGATGACAATACATCCCCAGCAAAACTAGTGATATTACAGTGATGTTTCTACACAGACAAAGGATCAAGCAGACAGTAACCTCGTGTAGCTCATGCTCATCAAGTATTTACTAAAGGTATCACCTTGGGCTCTGGCCCATTTCAGTCCACATCATGTTTCCTCTTAGTTAACACTGGTCAATTAACAATGTCAAAGGGCCCTATGTTGCTCAGCACTCAGATCCCAATGACATGGGAGCGGTTATCTGATGCTGTCTGATGTTCCAAACACATCTTCAAGCTTATTTCTTGAGGATTACTGAAAGCTTGGAGTCACAAAGTATAATCAAAGCTGTATTAAAAAAGAAAAAATGCTGATAAATGATAATGTAGTCTTTGAGCAGCAATAAAGCCAGAATACAGTTGTATCCAGCTGAAAAACAAGGAAATCTGGCAGCTCAGCCCCTGTGCTTTCCATGCCCCATGCAAAGAGCATTAGGGCATTAGTGGAAAAGCTTCTGTTGAGTCTGGGGTTAGTATTTGCTACAGCAGGAGGTTTTCCTGCAGTCAGACAACTTACCTCACAAACATCACTGATCTTGTTTCCTTTTTTTGCACCAGAATAATAGTAATGAATGTAACCAGTGTGAATGGCAAATGGAAATACTTGGAGGGGACTTCAGAGCTTCTCGAATGTTCTTTCCTCTCCTCTGCTAATGTCTTCTATTTGAGAGTTATTCAAGGCTGGACTATACATACCAAGAAATTTCCAGAAACAACCAAGACTGAGAGTAGGTGATGCCACTCTTGGAGTGACACTGATTTTTAGTATCCTGTTGATCAAGTAAGTCTCCATTGAAACTTCAGTGACAGACTCAGCAACACAACTACTGTGGTACACCTGCCACCTTTCTTCCTTTCCCCAGGCATGCATCTTAATTCATATTCACTTAAAAGGGAAATCTCTCTCTCTATTCCACACCTCCCAAACCACCATTGGTGCTGTACAAATGAGTTGCCCTGAAAAGAACCTGAAATTCTCCATTTTGTAACATACCTTTTATCACCTTAATGGTTTATGAGGCTGTGATTTCACTTATTTGAACAGGAACTTTTTTTTTTTTTTTATTTCTGCCTATCTGTGTTAAGAAGGTTTTAATGCCTGTTTAATGAAGCCTGGAGAAATAAAGATGTTACTCTGCTTTTGTCCATTTAGCTGTTTTGTTAGAATTTATAATACCTCTTATAGAATTTCACTCATTAGTTTTTCAGCAGCAATATTTTTCAGTTTCACCAGAATTACAGCATATGCTAATCTTTTAAAGAAGGTCCTGCTCTTTGCAGGACGCATTATAAACAGCCTTCCTGAGGGTTTTGCCTTTTAATCTCATTACAATGATTTATTTGCTTTTATCTTCCTTCTCTTTGAAAACAGGTGATGTTTATAAATTTACTTAGTTATTTGTGCACTGAAAATTTTCCAGAGGAATACATGAATGTTTCTTTTAAACACCAAATGCTGTTCAGAAACATAATTTTAGGAAAAAAACCCATTCAGTTTAAATAGAAGTGAATGGAATATTTTGAATATGTTTTTAGGCCTGCTTTTTCAACATTATTCCTTTTTCTTCTTTCCCCTGATTCTTTTTTGAGTAATATGGAGTTTAGGTATATTAGGGGTTGTATTTATATAAACTTTATTTGAGTTATCATGTGATGGTGTCTTTTCAGTTCTCTAGGCTAGAGTATTTGGGTTGTTATTGTTTCACTGAAAATTACAGTATTTGATTCAAATATATATTTCTTAGCTTTAATATTCAATTCAACTGTCTACCCTGAAGGTAAAGGTTTTTCCTTGATAAAAATTAAGGTCCTCATTTTTAGAGTAGAAGATAATGGGTAGGTCCTTCAAAAGGCAGTAACAATTTGAGTTTTCAGTTTCAAAGAATATTTCTTTGACCCTTCTTCATATAACAAGCTTACAGCAAGTGTGGGCAGAATAAATTTAATAAAATTACCAAAAAAAATCACTGCTCCCTTGGGGTAGAGGGAAAATAAACATGTGGCAGATGTTAGTCATTACTGAAGGTGTGGTAATGGCATGGCAAAGGGAGCAGTCTGGGAACCTATCAACACTGCAACTTCTATAGAGTAGGTGTGCAGCATATGCTTTCAGTGCCATTCCTAGATAATTTTGAACAAGTTTTATTTTCAAAGCTGTGTTTTTCTTTTCAGTCACATCTCCTGGGCTAAGGATGGAAAGCAGAGGAGGTAGGGGAAGTAAAGTACTCACTTGAAGACAAAACTAGCAGGGTACCTTCTCTACAAGCTTCCAACAGCAACCCCACCCGTCCCTCCTCCCACTGACTTCTCTCACTGACTTTGGACATTTTTGTATAAAAAAACACCCTAGTAATGATTACTGAAACTATTTCACTCTAGAACTGTCTTACACAGGTTCCAGAGCCTTGGTGAAGGCTGACTGTGAGGGGGTGTTGTACTTCTTGGTTTAGAGCTGCAGGTTTAGTAGGGAACTCTCCTATTGTTTTTTCCCAGAGTTTACCCACATGTATCATGCTGGCCTGGAGTCTCAGGAAATATATTTGAACAAGGAGAATAAATAATACAAGACTTTAAACACCATCACTGTTGAGATCACAAAGGACTTCTAAACAATTGTTTTGAAAACTTATTTTTCTCCTCCAAGACTTACATTTTTTCTCTGTTACTGCTGTTAGAAGTCCCTATAAGAGAAACATAATAGCATCCTTCAGGGCTCAGTAAAAACAATTGGTGTCCAAAGCAAATAATGATCTGAATCTGCAACATCAAAACTTTGCAGAAATATTAAAATTCATGCTCTAGAAGATGTAGCTTGATATTCGTTATTGCATCATTTGGAACAGGATCCCATTTTTAAATGTTACTGAAAAATACATTAGAAAAGTGTAATCTGGTTTGCTTCCTTAGTCAGGATATTTTCATATTACATAACAGTTTGGAAGGAGCTTTTAGTTACTCACAAATATAAAACGTCCACTCCAAAGCCCTTCATCCATTGTTTTCAAAACTGTCTTATTTTTACTATTTACTCGGACTTCTTGATGAGGGAAAAAAACACCCACATGAAATATGATAATGAAAATCGACATAATGCATAATTTTGTGCAACTTCAGCTGTTGTAAGTCAGTATGAAGCCTTGCAGCTCCTACAGTTGACAGTGTGTTACAGAAGGGTCAATATTTCCAAAATGTTTTTTAACAATAGGAAATATTTGAGCATCTGAATACTGGCTGAGATTTCTAAATATAATTGATTTCTCTAAAAAGGTCAGTTTTTCTTTGAACAAGTTTTAAAAGCAAAATAAAAAGCAACGTTCTAGAAGTGTAAAACTGACAAATTTTGGATTCCCTCCAGATGGTGTGGAGGTTTGAGTTTTTCTTTAAACAAATCTATCTTCCATTTCATAATTTCAAAACCTGGGTAAGCACCAAATAAATAAATACATATACTATTTGAAAACCTTTGGTTAATATTCTGTTTGAGGAGTTGTAGCAACTCTTTATGGACCAGATGAAGGTCAACAGGAAAAATATAATAAAAAGGTATTAAATTACAATAGCTGCAGGGCTCAAAGCCTCCAGACAACCAGGCTACTTCAATTCTGTAGCTGTCTAAGCAGATTTCAAATAACAACAGGTAATTTGAAATAACAGAGATTATAGATTTATGAAATAAATAGATTTGCTAAATAATGGATTTATGAAATAAATATATTTCAAACAGCAGCAGGTGCCGATCGCTGCTAGGGGACCACCTGTGCATCAGTCAGCAAGTCCAGAAGGTGTGATGGAGCCCTGCTTTCCTGGGGATGGCTGTACACCCGTCTGCCCCTGAGAACTGGGGAATTAATTTCTTGTCTTGTTTTGCTTGCATGCATAGTTTTTGCTTTACCTATTAAACTGCCTTGATCTCAACCCATGAGTTTTCTCACTTTCATCCTACCCATTCTCTCCTCATCCCACTGAGGTGAGTGAGTGCTTATGTGGGGCTTAGTTGCCTGCCAGGGTTAAACCACAATAGCTTAAGTGCAGGTAATTAAATTTGAAAGAGTGCTGTGTAAAGACACAGAAAAGAAGGAGCACTAATCCAAAGCTCTGGATTCATTCAGATGTAAGGTTGTCAGATGTGTTTTTTCCCTTGACATGAATATTGAATATCCTGTGATGAAATTGTTTCTCACTCTCCATCACTAATATAACACATGATTTCCTTCCACACACCTTTTCATGCACTCTTTCACTTGGCCACAGTGTGAAATCAAGGACTCATTGAAGATTACTTTCAGTATTGTATTCACTGGTGCCAAAAACAGATGTTTCAAGGAGACACGATACTCCAAAAAGACTTCTACTACTGTATGAAGGGCAGTTGAAAACATAAAATTCATACAAACCATAATTTAAAAACTCGATAGCTGCACTTAACATCCATAATGTGTTTTCAGACAACTAAATAAGTGGACTCCTTCACAAAAGCTCTGCATTTCTGGGAGTTCACATCATAGAAGAAAAGGTTCTATTAAGTTCCTAGTGCTTTTCAAAGTTGTGCAGCAGGCTTTCAAACACACTTCTAACTTGATAAGCTTAGCCAGTATCCAAACAATTATGATTTTATCAGTGTTGCTGTTCATTTCTCAGAGAAGACTCCACATATGAACACTGTTGAAGTCTCATTTGTTATCCTCCTGCAGAGTGAATAATTTCCCAATACCAGAATTCATTCTTATCTTACAGTGTATTAAGGTACTCTTGTTTGAGTTCAATTCTTGAAAAACTGAAATCCTGTCTAAAATACTTCCTGTGAAGTTTTTATTCTTATTTCTTCAAATGACATTTTGAATTCATTAAAAAAAAAATCTTTCTGGTTTGACTAAAAAGGAAAAAAATTCCTTTGAATTCAGTTGACCTTTCTTAGAATAGGACTAGTCATTTCAACTCTAAGCAATATGGCATTTAACATGCTTATTCACCCTGTGATGGAGAGTACTGTTGAAATTCCATCTGAATACAAGAAAACATATTTTTACTGCAGTAGTTGTCAACTGGCAGAACAGACTGCCCAAAAAGCTTGTGGAGTATCCATTTGTGGATATATTGAAAAGCCCTACTGGACAGGGGCCAAGATAACATGCTCTGGTTTACCAAGCCCTGTGCAAGGGTGAGGCTAAACTGACCTTAAGAGGGCCCTTTACAGACTCAGCCATCCCACATGGCTACATGTGAAAAAGGAACATCAAGGTTCTTCATTCATCAGAACATTATATAAAAATCTTGGGATATTTGTGCCAAAAAAACTCGGTGAAATAAAAATGGGCATTTAAATCAAAACAAACAAACATATACAGATCTGCATAAGATCACACTTCTGTCTGTGAAGAAGGCCTTCATGAGAAACTGGTCAAGAAACATGCAGCTCCTTCCTCTTTTGAACCCAGGCCATCAAGGAGCTAAAAAGTTTTCACAATTGTGTAGATGGTTTTCTTGTTCATCATTCCCTAATGACATCAGGATCTCTTAGTCTGATGAACAGAAATCCAAATTCCCACTCCTGTAAATCTGTTAAGTATTTACATTGTGTATCCAGAATATTATATGATATTGTGACCTTACTAAGAACCACTTCTATTTCCCATCTATCTCTAGCAGGTAGATTCTGAGCTGTAGCACATAGTTACCACCATTTTTCCAAAGCTGCATTTTACTATCGAAAGAAGCAATTTCTGAGTAATAAGTAAATTAGGCTATAGATCACTTTAGGATGCTTCTGAATGACAGGTATTATTAAAAAAAGAAATCATTCCCACCAAATCATTAGTGACAAAGCCATTATTAGTTGATGGCATGCTGGAAGTCAAAGTGAAATTAATTGCCAGCCACTTCAGTAATGCCTTTAATCCATCACAGCCTAAACTAAAGAGCCTGTTCTGCTACATTACATGAAAAAAAGTCACATTAGCCACACTGTAACTTGGTGCCTCCCCATGATTCAGGGCAGGCACACAGACCCCTTCAATGTAGCACTGCCAAAGGGCATCTTTGCCTTCCCAAGGATGGAGGCCCTCCACAGAGCCCTGCTTGATCCAAGGGGCAGCACTTTCTCATAGTGGGAAAGCACCTCGAGCTACCTCAGATGTTGTACAGACCCTCCCCAGACCTTCTGGCCAGTATTTTATCCATGGGAGTAGATTAACACCTTAACAAACCAAATGCACAGTCTCCATTAAATTCACATATAATGCCACAAGTTTTGTCTCAACTTATTTTTAATTTGCCGAATCTCATTCCCAGAGTTTCTGATGATTTTCACCAGCCTGTCTGAAGATTTCATTTACATAAAGCCATCTTCGTCCATAAGAGGGAACTTGATTCATATATGTGCATGCGTCCGTGTGCATGTGCATTTTTGGGGGGGTGGTGGTAAGTGTATCTGCTTCACTACAAAAACAGAAATTCAGCAATCATTCCTTGAAAACTAAACAATTTAATATATTTGGCTTCTAGCAGTATTTAGAGACCCAATGTCAGTTTTGCTTATCACCATTTTTTCACACATTCCAGACCCTTCCAATTAATCTTTTAGAAGCATTAAAAAAAAAAAATCTGATAAGAAAGGGGACATTAAAAATAAAGAAAAGAAAATTTTCAAAAATAAGGACAGAAAGAAAGGAATAACAGGTAAAAAAAGAAATCATCTGTCTGAATACCCCATGCTAAATGTTCTAAAGTTATGATGGAACTGCAAATATAGCTTGAATTCACCACCTAAGTCTTCCTGGAATAAAAAACATTGGACCAAAAACAATCTTTTGAATACACATTTCTCAGACTAAGAAAATCCTTTGTAATTTCCACTGGCATGCTTTCCATTAATGTATTTATGGCAGTCAATTATCCAAACAGGCTGTTTGAACTTCACTCTGTTACAATCTATGACATATTCAATTTTCTGCCTTTGCTGCTTTCCACATCAATGGATTTCATATTGTCTACAAGAGGATGAGGTATTTTTCTACTGCTTGCTGTAGAAGATATAGATAAAAACGCATCCTCTCTTCAAACTAAATTTCAAATGCTTCTCTCATAATGCACCCAATTTCCTTGACTTTTGTTTGCCTTTCCAGTCTCCCATAACAATTGAATAATCTCTCCTGGGTTTAATGCACTACATTACAGTGTGCTCACCATTCAGAGAGCAAAAGTTTTAAAACAATCCCAAACTATGTTTACAAGTCTCAAGTGGGGAAAAAATATCCAAAAAGAGCTTGAATTTTTACCTCAGTTAGAATGACTAATAATTACACTACATATGCAAGTTTTTTTTTTTTTTTCCAAAATTGAAATCCATATGAGAAATGTGTAATTAAACAAGGAATTTGGAGGGCATTTTAGAAAGTGCGGCACTGCTTTTTATAATAGAAATCATCCTCTCCTCTCAGTTTCATGATTCTGAGCCTAGCAAAAGTTCCAGCATTGCCCTTTCATAAAGCATACTTGTAGTTAACTAGAAATAAGGATAAAATATCTAATACAACTTCAAAACAAGATGCAGCAAGAATTTTCCAACATCCACCTTGGAAGGTAATTTTTTATACTTGTTCAGGAATTTGATAGACTTTTGGTACCTCCAGAGGCTTTATCTCTAAAGGACACAACAAATTAATAGTAAGATAGAAAGGACAAAGAGGCAACTACCATAACATTTTTTTCTTGTAGAGTTCATACTTTGAACTTTTTCTGTTGACTTTCTTTCCTGTTTCTAAAGCACTGGATAGGCAAGCTAATATCATTATAACTTTCTAGCAGTACATCTGTGCTTACAGTCTGGGTGCAGAAAGGAGAGTATCAGTAAGTTGGGAGGTGTTTCACTAGAAATTTAAAATAAATTTTGGCTGTCTTACAGGCTCTTTGCTTCACTTACTCCTATCAACATCTCCCCTGCCACAAAAGAAAATCAGACGCAAATGCAGAATAAAATACCTATCATGTCACACATCGTGTTATTCACTGTTTATCACAGTTCTCCCAGTTTAGTAAACATTTCCTCTACTGGGTCCAGAATGCATTCACCACAGTGTTTTCAGAGGGTTTTCCCATTCTGGTCAGCTTTGCTGAAGAATGTAAAATTCTGCTCTCCATCAGCAGAAAAGACAAAACGCTTCCCTGTTTCCTTCTGTTTCTGTTTCTCTGTCAATCCAGAGCAAGAGTCTCCAGTTACACACCCTAATCTGGAACTCTAGAACAGGAGGAGCAGGAGTTTAATACCAATCAGATTCTGTCACTGACATGGAACACAGATTCCAGTGCTTTACAGGATAAACTCTGTTGTGTTTTGTCATTGTAAGATATGTATGGCACAAAAACATACATGGGACAGGTGAGGAGTGTGAAATGCACAATTTTAAAGGAGGACCTCAAGACACCACCCCGTTCTTCTTCCACCACAGCCAATTTGCACAGTAGCAAGGCACACCCACTGTGTTAGGACAGAGTCCAGAAGCAGGGTCAAGATTTCTAATCAGTATATATTCTCCAGCAATGAGCATATTATGAAAATCTTCTGCTAGACAAAGTAATTCTAAAAATGGATTGCCCAAGATAAAGATGTAGATATTCTTATTGAACTGAGTAAATGCATTTCTAAAGAGTCATTATGTCACTGGGATACTGTTACTTGTATAGCACATTAGCTTTAAGTTTCAATTCAGTACATGTTTAAGTACAGGCCTAATTTTCGTTCAATTTGGCTGTTCCTCTTAAAGTCATAGATTTACAAGTAATAGCTCTGTAAAGGACTGGATGTTTCACCATGCCATCTCAAAAAACACACTGACACAGATTATCATGTCTTTTTACTGTTCCATAGAATTATCCTGAGCTTTCACTTGTGAGGTGTGATGTACACATGGAGAAAAATTGTATGGAGTGAATAAATAATCTTACAAAAAAATTTTATTTGTTTTAAATGTCTTAACAGACATGTAATCCACATATCAGTAGAAAAAAAATTGGCTCCAGGCCCCTACAAACTTTAATGCCTTTTCATCAAAAGCCTGGTTTTTGCAACAACACTGCACCTCTGAGGATTTAGGCATCACACATTTCACTAAAAATGAGTATCACTGGTTAGTTTTTAATGCTTTAGTTTTTCCTGCATAAACATTATGTTTGGAATGTTTGAGCAGTGTGGATCAGAAAGAAAACCAACAAACCAATCCCCACCCCAAAAATAAAAACAACCTCTGCAAGTAACCTCTGCTCTTGCACTGCTGTAGATCTTGACCTACAGATCAGTTTGACAAAAAATGTTCTCTCTTCTTTGCATCATACTATTTAATTTTATTATGAAAAAGAAAATACACATACAATCAACTAATTGTATATCCTTGTACTAAGCAGTAAAAAGCTACTTTACAAAAGATTACACATAAATATTTCCATTGGGATTGAAGAAAAATTGAGTTTTACAAAGATCATTGGAGTTGTATCTAGTATTTTTACAGTAAATTGCATCTAAAAGTGATCCTTGAGGATTAAGTATGAATTTACTTTTACTTATCATCTGTGACAGCAGTGTTGCTCTTGGTGAGAAACTGCCCCTGCAAGGTTGCCTCCGCTTGTCTTGACGCAGGGAGGCAAACTGAAGAATCTTGTTTTCTTCTACCTAACAGCTGTATTCTGAGTGACCAGTTGGCTAGAAATCCCTACAGGGAATACAAATGATAGTAAAAGAAACAAAAAAAAAAAAAACGAAAAACAAAAAAAACCCAAAACAGTTAAGCCTGGACCAAGATAAACAAAATTAAATAATGACAGTGATAAAATAGGAGATTAAAGCTTATTACAGAAAGAGTAGAAAGACTAAAGTTCCCATTATTAGCATTCAGGTAGAAAGTAGAAGAGAAGCAAATTCTGACAGTACTCTCTTCTCCATTGCATACAAACAGCTGATGTTCCTATGGGACTCTGCAGCAGCTGGAAACTGACATATCACAAACAGAACTGTAAAACACTGGGAACAGGGCTTGCCAAATGCAGCAGTACAGGACATTTCAAGATTCTAGGTTTGGTTATTTTCTGCATTCACTGTACAATAATTTTCTTCACCATTTTGAATGGAAAGAACTCTTTTTGGGGCAATGCCAGACAACTGAGTTGGGAATTGCCTACAGCACAAAAGAGTTAAAACAGGTTTACTTACAAGTAGCACTCCGATAAGCAACCAAGTCAAGACCTCCTGTTCTCATAACACCTCCCTTCCTCTATTCTAAGAACTGGCAATAATGTCCATATTACAACCAAGAGGGAAATTGAAACACTGATATTCCTATTCAATGCCACTCTATATTCAGCTATAATACATAGCTTTTGCTAAAGCAGTAATATTTTCCATTATGTAAAGGCAGGATGACTGATACGACACATACTGTTCTAAGGGTGATCACAAGAGTGGTCCTGATATGATGTTTGTCTATTTCTATCACTTACATCTTTAAAAAGGGAACTAGTTTCCCACTAATACTTTCAGAGGCTATGCAGTTCCTAGCTGTCAATGGAACATGGGAACTGGAAATCTACTGATATTTTCATTCAGCTTGGTGCTTCTTTACTTTCTGAACTGATGTACCTTGAAAAATTGACCCCTAATCACAGAATATTTACTATGAAACAATGTGTTTAAGGTTTAAAATCTTTTGCACTTCCCCACTGATTTAATTTGGTCTTGAAGCACGGTCCATTTGAATCCACACACCTATCTAATATCTGTTACAACAATTCAGCTTTTAATTTTCAGTAGTTTTTAAATCCTTGACTATGGTAAATCACTCTTCATCTCCTTACTGACCATTCTGTAACAAAATTTGTCATCTTTTTACTTATGTCATTACTTCCAATTTATTTGACCAGCTAATTGCTCTCCGAGTAGAAGGCACTTATAATCCATTCTGCTGAAACAATCCATACAAAACTAAAACCTAAACAGGGCTTTTAAATTTTCTACTGAACCCCAGAGTCTAGAGCTGCTTCAGCTGCCATTTCAATGATTCTGATCTCTTACATATAATTTCTATCATTATATCAGTATGGACCCATCTGGCTGCTGCTCTTTTTAACCTATTTCTTTCAACAATCACATTTAACCTCCATCAGTAAGCATCGATTATTAGTTGGAAACAAGGGCAAAGGCAGCACATTATGAAGAGAATGGTAATGAGGAGAGCAATTATAATCAGTTGCCAGGAGGGTTTTGAAAGTATTTTTTGTGCTTTGTCTAGGAATGCAACAGCCACACACAGCCATGACCCGTTTCCAAGGGGAAATATGACACTGGCTTTTGAATTTTAAGAAAGGAACTTTCTGTTTCTGATCAGATTCTAACCCAAGCTGCTGAGAAGTAATACATAAATCATCAGCAGCATCTGTGTTGATGGGGGCACTTGTCTGAGAGGTCAGAACTCTGGAAAAGCAGACAGGAAGACGACTGCTGCTGTCACAGCTCGTGGACCGTCTACTGGCAAGGAGGCAACAAGCAGGAACAAAGATCATAGGAAACAGCAGCTTGCTATATGCACACTTCACTGTATCAGACTCACTATGGTGGCCTTATTTCACCTTGTTTCATTAATGCAGTGCAAGTTATTCTCCAAGCCACCCTCAGTTTCCTGCAGATACAAAACCCTTCTACAGATTCTGACCCCATTCACTAAACACAACTGTTTTATCTGGTAGCAAGCCTCCTCCAGGCAGAATTTCCTTGTTACTAAAGTGGCACAGGAATAGCCTGCCCTGTCTTATGTTGTCTTCTCACTGTCACTAAGATGTGTAAAAATCTCCAGCAAAGAATTTTTTTCTGCATTGTAGAGCATAGCAACCCCACATGCAGTTCAAGTGAGCCATCTGGAAGTGATGGATAAGTGATAAAATGAGCAGGCCTGCTTCAGTTCAAGAACCATTTACACTGATAAAATACAGGAGCAGGTTTAAGATTACTTTCATTTTCTCATACCAGTTCATAGCTGTTTTAAACTGAAATGCATTCATACAAGGATTCATACAAGCCAAAACAGTTTGAAATAAATATATCCAAATTTGTGTTGTGTTTGCAGTAGTTCCATGCAAAGCCTGTAAATGGAGAATTACTAGCATTGTCCTTAACTAATGTCACTACCCCAAATCAAAATGAAAAATAGTAAAAATTCTCTCCAGTTTTGAGGAACAGTCCACAAGCTGAGATGACATAGAGAACTTCTTCCTCAGCATGAGTAGTGCTGAAAGGGTTTGGTAAACAACTCAGTTTTTCTTTCTAACAGATGCAAAATCAACAGAGACGCCATGATTATATTTCCCTTTTTAAAGGGAAAGTCATAGCTTTTCTGGATGTTGTGGGGCAGAAGGGTTTTGGGGGTTTTACAACCTCAGACTGACACATAAATCTGGACACAACCAAATGCCCAGACCACTGATTTATACACACAATCAAATCTGCTTCGATTGAGGCACTACATGAGGATTTTTCAAAAATTAAATATGGTGATCTTGGCTTTCACTCAGTTTCCTAGAAAACTATGAGAAATAATAATGAGGCTGGGTAAAAATCTTTCCACAGAAGCATCAGGAAAAAAACCATTTGTTTCATCTGTGTTTGCCAGGTTTACCTTAATTGGTTTATCACGTGGGGCTCTTTGAAGACTGATTGTCTTCTGTAAACTATAAATAGAAGGCAAATCTCATGTCTGTAGAAAACCGCTCAATTTGAAAGATTTGCATAAAAATAAGTTGTTATTTCAACTGAAGCATCATGTTGACAGAACCACTAAACAGACTGTATGGCTGCAGGAGACAGATGAGATACAAGCAAAAGAATTTGAGGGTTGAAAATGCCTAGGGGTTAGCTTAGAAACAAGTATCCTTGCTGAGAATTTTCCACAAGGCTGATTTTGGTTACGGGAACAGAACAGCACAGAAGAAATTCAGATTAAGTAAAAAAGGAAACATTTTATTAATATTCAAGGTTGCATGTCCAGTGATCCAAGCCAAATACTATACTTCAGATAAATTAAGGTTTCACACCGCCCTTCACACCTTACACAGATTTGCACGAAGTGGAGTTGGGCACTAAAGGTGTAAGACTGTATTAAGGATATGTGTTGTGGACACAAAGTGCTTTAACTGAGCATAGAATACCTTTTTTTCCCATTAAAAATGTCACATGCAAGTTTTTCTCTTTGTGAAGGGAAAAAGAAAAAGAAAGGAAAAAAAGTAAAGTGTCAGATGGTAGATCATATTACTGTCACTTTCCTGGAAGCATCTCAGATTTTTTGGCAACAGGCACACTACAATGATATGAATAGAATTTAACCATGCACAGTCTAGGGAGTTATGCAAGTGGCAGTTATGCATTTACCCAGAGAGACAATTCTTTCAGATATATCTGTTAGCAACAGTTAATGGGTTGAGTAGGTGTTGAAATCTCTTTGCCCAGCTGTATTCAAGTTCCCACTTAAGCAGAAGCGTTAGCCAAATGAAAATCTTTCATAATGAAGTGTTTTTGCTCAATAGCTTCCTTACAGTAAGTCTCAAAACAAATACAAATTTCATTTTTTTAAACTCTGTAAGAAATTATTACAGAAAAAAAACCCAGCTAGATTTAGCATGTTGAAATATGCAAAACCACTTTCTCTTAGTTTACATTTTCAGTCTTTTAAAAGATTGTACAAGTGTGCTTTGATGTTAAACATTCTCTGTTTAGTCAAGGAGGCTGGAGAAAATAGAGATAAGAAGGTTTTAATTGACAAGGAAATAGAGCGCTTATGAGGGAACCTCATTCCCTCTTCCATCAAATACCTGCTTTTTTCACTAAGGTGGATTATGGTGCATGTGAATATGGTCACAAGAAGTGGTAATGGAAAAGTATTTCATTATATTTGCCTCTTGGTAGATTATGACAAAAGAAAATGGAGATGAAAGGATGAATCAGACAAGGTTCCATTGAGGTCTAACTTTGATTCAGAATTATCTAATTGTTTTATTTGCCATAAAAAGATAAATACACTTACACATGAATAAAAAAATGATAATAACCACGTGATATCAGCCTGGAAGTAGCTTTATGCAGTTAAAATACATAGTAAGAATGGATAATAAATTTGAAAATTGGAGAATGTGGTGAAGGAAAGCAAAATCTAATTTCTTAGAACATATGTAAATTTCCATATATAGGTCACTGTCTTCAGTTACACAAACAAGAAGGGTACATGAAAAAATCCTTCTCTTCTGAGACAGTGGTATGGACTCACCCAGAAAATTATTTTGAGACCTACTTTCAAGCATGATACCAAGATAGGTATGGTCTGTCAGAAAGTTCAAAGGGAACATAAAGACATACAGTAGGATCAGAAAAATCAGAGATCTAAAATTTGCCAGTACAGACTGAATGTGGAATGAAGAAAGATATGGTAATTTGAAGAATAACAGTTCAAATAAAACCTTATAGTCTTCAATTATATAAAAGGCTGGTGCCATCTGTTCTCTGTATTTTAAATGCCCGAGGCAGCAAGGGATATTTGAGCTCCTAAGAGTATGGAATATGAAGAACTGTAAAGTGGAAAGGTTTGATAATCTCCATCTTTGTACTTTTAGCAACTGATACTACAAGTATTAATTTGGTGAGCAGGAAGGTGCAATCGAGCTCTAATTCCGTGCCTTACTGGACTTCTGACTTGCTGCTGCATGGGTGAGCAGGGAAGTGGGGTACCAATCTGTTGAGCTTGAGAAACAAGGATAAGGACAAAGAAAATCCATAGGGAAATGAATGGCTCTCATAAAAGCGGCTCCTTACTCCACACTCCTGGATTTGTATCCTTCAACAATAGTGAAAGTGTCCTCCTGCATGCAGTTCCACATTCACAGCCATTAAACGTCTCCCGAAAGCTTCACAGACAACGTAATCTTCTTAGACTACACATAAATGCATCATCTTTTCTAAATACATTTGATATTTTGAGGTGAAAGGCAAGAACTACACCCCAGGTGTTCTTGTGTAAAAGTTCTGCCATGTGGAGGCAACTCTTCCCATCTTCATTTTTCTGAACCTTACAATTACTTTTCTGTTCATTCTGAAGTTCTAAACTAGATTTTTAATCGAACAGACTGGATAGAATTTTTGGACAGGCATGCTAGTGTTGGTGGCCTTAAGTTTCTCAATTCATCCTTGTTATGATGATTCTAGGAATCATGAATAACGCCTTGCAGCCCTATGAGATGGATGAGAAAGCACTCAGACTTTGCAACAAACAATTTCAACAAACTGGAAACACAGAGGAAAGTAGCTTTTCCTCATAGAGGGAGACAGCTTCAAAGATGGGGATAACATGAAGCAGCGTCACTTCAAAATTATTGACTATTATCTCCCATGGTTTGGGTTGAAAGGGCACCTTGAAGATAATTTAGTTCCAATTCCCCTGCAGTGGGCAGGGACACCTTCCACTAGACCAGATTTTTATACCAAGCTGGCCTTGAACACTCCCAGGTATGAAGCATCTCCTTCTGTGGGCAACATGTTCCAGTGCCTCACCGTTCCCACAGAATGCTATTTTTCCTAATATCTGATCTAAACCTACTCCCTTTCAATCTGAATCCATTTCTCCTTATCCTCTTACTACATACTCTTGTAAATAGTCTTGCCCCATCTTTCTTGTACTTCCAGTACTGGAAGGCTGTAATTAGGTCATCCCTAAGCTTTCCCTTTTCCAGGCTGAAAATTCAAAACTCCCAGCATTTCCTCACAGCAGAGGTGCTCCATCCCTCTGATCATCTTGGTGATCCTCATCTGCCCTCGATCCAACAGCTCAATGCCCTTCCTGTGCTAAGGACCCCAGAGCTGGATGTAGCACTCCTGGTGGGGTCTCTCCAGAGTAGAACAGTAGGGCAGAAACCCCCTCCTTGCTCTGTTGCCCACGCTGCTTTGGATGCAGCCCAGAACACGTTTGGTTTTCTGGGCTGGAAGTGTGCATTGCTGGATCATATTCAGCCTCTCACCCACCAGCACCCCCAAATCTTTCTGGGCAGGATCTGCTCTCCATCTGTCCGTCCCCCAGCCTGTACTGTTAACAGGGATTGCCCTGGCACAGGTACAGCACCCTAACACAGTCTTGATAAACCACATGAGATTCCCATGTGCCCACTTCTCAAGCGTGTTTATGTCTCTCTGCATGGCAGCCCATCTTTCAGGTGTGTCAACTGCAAACTTGCTGAGGGTGCACGCAATTCCTCTGTGTCATTAATGAAGATACTAAATAACACTAGTCCCAGAACGGACCCTTCAGGGATACCACTCATTACTGTGAGTATTGGGACTCTGAGCCCTCTGGATGTGACCATTCCAAGCACTTCCTATTCCTATTCAACCTAAGAGTCCACCAATCATTCTCCAATTTTGGAGGAAAGGATGCTGTGGGGACCATGTCAAAGGCTTTACAGAAGTCCATATAAATCCAGTTTTCATACAGAAATTTTCCATACTTGTCTGCACTCAGGTCTGAGTTTTTTGTTTTGCATGCTAAAGGATTCAAAGCATGCAGATTACATTTAAATAATTTAACTTTCATTACTTGTTTTACAAGATCCTCTATCCCTCTTGGTCTGAGGTAGATGCACTGTTCCAATACTGCATACAGAAGCAGAAACCTAAAGGGGAGAAATAACAACTATCTCACAGTGGCTGTTTGGTGCTTTCTGGATTTGCTTTTTATTGTGGTTGCTTTACAGATTATATTCCCAAGCACATTTTTTGAAAAGAGTGATTAGAACAATTTTATTTTTAAAGGACTCCATAAAACACAGGTGATGTGTTACACAGGATTACATTTACCTACTGCTTTGATCATCATCTAAAAAAAATCCTGCTTTTTTATATTTTGGTGCTGTAACAATTTACTTACCTTGTTAGCACATTTAAGGGATGAGATATTAGAAAATAAAATAATGACAGCAGCAGTCTCTACGAACCAATTAGGTTGAATGACAACAATATTCCTATAATGCAAAAAATGATACAACAAATATAAAAAAGCATTCAATAAATTATCTTCAAAGTAGCAGTCATTATATTTCACAAGGTCTTCAAGATGATCCCACCAGAATCACCACAATCTTGAGCCCTCTGAAGTTCTTTTTCCCCTAATCTACTCCACACCTGCAGAACCTTTATACATCCAAGATCAGCAAGCAGGACTGCTTCATGATCAACAGGGGCTGCTTCCTGGTCTTGTTCAGATGTCAAATGCTCTCTGTCTTGGATGCTTGGATAAAAACCTCTAAATTCTTTTTTAGTTCATTCTATATATACATTCTTATAAAAAAAAATACCTTCAAATATTTTTATTTTAATTTTTAAGAAGATTTCTCTGAACAACATAGGCTTTATCTGCCCCTTAAAAATGCTACACACAGTGCTGGAAAAGCCTTCAGATTCTTCCCCCCCCCCCCCCACCCACCCACCCCCCCGCTTTCCTATTCTGCTCTAAGAAGAAGGAAAAAACCCACGAGCTAACTGCCACTTGTAAATATTTAATAAATACTGTAGGAGAAGATTCCAAGAATAATTATGTCAGATTATATTTTTCTACAAAATTGATATCTTCATTGGTTGAAGCACGGAATGACAAACTACAGTAAAAGCAAGCCTTAAGCACTGACTATTTATGCTTGCCTGTGATTTGCATGAAGAAAAAACTCAGAAGAATGTAAACAAACTTCTTAGCAGTGAGATAAGATACAAAGAGAATAATCTGAGGATCATCTAGCAGCACAAGTGACTTTGGGTTACAGTTTTCCAGACTTGCCAAATTTTACTCTAGAATCAATTATTGTTCCAGGAATGACTTTCTAGATTTCTGTAAGGGCTTTTCACCTGATTTTAGTTGGCATCAAGTCAGTAGTCAGCAGACAAATGACACAAAATCTTTATAGGAAGTAGTTTTTATAGATTCATGAACGGAAGTAGAAGATGAGAGGAGAGTCGAAGCCTAATTCAAGAGACTTGTAGCACTTTTGGATAGACCTTTGAGCAACCATTGCAGCAGGGTTGGACTAGATGGTCTTTGAAGGTTCCATCCAACCCAAAACATTATGTGATTCTATGAAAGACAGACAAATTTCAAAAAGAAAAAGAAACATCTTAGCCAAGATGGGCAGTGATGTTCTGCAATACGCTGGGCTAATCAAGCACATGACGAAGGAAGAACATTCAAAACAATTGCAGAAAACAAAGCAGAGTAAAGGGAATTTTTCCATTATCTACTGTATTCTGATAATAAAACTATAGATGTGAATATGTCTGTATGAAGTAGTGAAAGCCGAAAACATGAATCAGTTTCATTTTCATCGAAAAGGTACAGCTTGACTTTGTTTTGTGCCTACTGCAAATTACTGCTCTGCATTCTGGTACAAAAATTCAGAGACCAGAGTTTTCCTGCGTCTTCTCAGTTAGTTAATCTTCCCACATCTCTCCTGCAAAAGCCATCAAATCCCACAAGGGTCTTGTCACTAATTTTGCTTCTAACCTCACCTCTCCAACCTCTTCAGTTAGTTACTGGACAAAGTGAAAAAGAACGTGGCTTCCTGCTCTCCAAGTACAGTAAACTTAGACTTTTGTTTCCCATTAGTGCACTGCTGTTCTAAAATGAATACCTGAAATTAACTATTTTAGATTTGACCAAATGGAGATTTTGGATAAAACTCTAAAGTTCTGTTTTATTGAAAGAAAACATAGAATTTTGTGAATCTGCAGCAATCTTTCCACTTTCAATTCAGCTGATTTGGAAGCCAAACTTAATCAATTATTCACATTCCCAAAGGGCAAATGCAGCCTAGTTATCAGTGTCTCTTAAAAAGCTGACAAACTACTTGTACTCATTAATTAGCACATAGCTCCCATTAAAATGGGGGGACTTATCATTAAGTTGTTAAATTCCTTGGCTACTTGCAGTGATTAAAATCCACATCCCCAAAGCCTACTAGGGTATTGCCTACAGACATCAAGGTGCTATTGCATGAATGATGACCAATAAAAACAATTTACAGAAGTCTGAATTTAATTGACCATGCTGCCAGCTTCCCTTTCAAGGGATTGGAGGAATGAGTTACCAATTTAAATTAAAATCCCATGTATCATTACAAGAACAACAGAAATTGATTGCAACATCTCCTGATTACACTTCTGGGAGGATTAGAAGCTCTTGAAGTTTTATAATCAAAGAATGATATGTCTACACTTTTGTCAATCTAACACAATATCTCCTAGTAGGAAACTACATTTTTTTTTTAAGAGGAGGATCATAAATCTTGAGCCACAGATTATTTTGATCCCCCACAAAAAGACCTAAAAATCTAGCTTTAAAATAATTCAAACTAAACAGAGAAAGAACAAAAATATTACTGATTAATTTTCATGGCCAGTTTTTAACTATTTGGTTTTATGGGATGCATTTTATTTTCATAATTCAGTTAAAGACCCATTTTAATCTTAAATAATCTTGATACTTTTCCTACTTTTTTTTTGCCATGTTTTATTATTTTCTTTATGTGCCCCTTTTCTGACGGAACTAATCATGCTGCTCTATGCAGAGAGCTGGGATGAAAGTCAATGAACAGACACCTTCTGTGAGGAGCTGATTACTAGTAGCAGTATCTCTCAGTAAGGGCCTTTTGAGGCAGGAACAAACCTCTCTTGGCCTCTCTGTGGTGAAAAACGCTAGCAGCACTCTGCAAGTCATCCTATTCAGCTGCAGACAAGTTCACAGAGCAGGAGATCCAGAAAAAAACCCTTCATAAAGTGTTCCCTCCATCATAAATATTTTTGTCCACTCAAGTGCAGCTTGACCATCTTTTTGATTATTGTAACACCAGATACAGATATTAGTTTGCTGTAGGTATTGTGAACCTGTTGCACATTTCATGGGAAGAAAGGGAGAAGTATCCCTACAATGTTTCTAATGCATCAGAACCAGGATCTCTCCACAGATGTGCACAGGACACACCAGTCAAACATCACACAAGATTCAACAAGTTTTTTTCTTCAGGCAGTAAAGGAGCTACTGCTGGGTCATGTCAGCTGCCCAGACAGTTTTCTTGAGTAGCAACAAGCACTGTTCCTGACCTGAAGAACAAAACCTAGATCCCTCAGTGACAAATTCCCTTTTCTACCATCAGAGCAAAGGTCTGTGACTTCAGATGTAATGATGTCTTAGAAGTTGTGTGCTCATCTCCAATCATTGTTCAGTTGCTACATTCTTGCATTCTTCTGCTAAAATGAAAAAAAATCAGGATTCTTCTTTGAATTTCATAGTGTCTTAGGACCAGTAAACGTACAATGACAAACTACAGAGCAGTAAACATATTTCTGCGAAGGAATGGCTGCACTGAAGCATATGTCCAAGAATGTAAGCCTAATATATGCAGAAAAAAAGACAAAGTATATAAGGCTATAATAGAGGAGAGACTTGTAGACAAAGATTACGGAAGGAACCTCTCTCATTTTACATTCTTGCTTGCCAGAAAGCTGCCAGAGGATCAAAAAAACCCAAAACACCCTTGAAAGCAGTGTAATTCTGTTGCAATTGATACATGCAGTACTGACTCTCAGTAACAAAGGAGAACACGTAAAAGTTTCATTCTGCATCATAAGGGCACTGACATTGAACGTCTTGTTTAGTGGCCAAAGCTGTTGCTCTGGAACATTGTCTTCTTGCAAGCATCAATTTGGGAAGAAATCAAAAACAAATAAACAGAGAAAGGTCTCTTTGAGATCAAAGAACACCAAACTATTCCATTTCAAAAACTTTGACTACTAAAGCTCTTAAACCCATACTTATATCATAAACCATTTTCAGTTTTAGCTATCATTGGTGCTGCTGCATAAATTACCTGCTAATGTTAAATGCAAATTAAAAGCTACATTTGCACCCAGCAAGAAGTTTCAAAAAAATATTTTTAACTAGCAAGTGTGAAAAGTCAGTATTGATCAAAATACAATTAGAAGTGTTATGTAGGAACATTTCCAAAACAAAGAAGGACTTTCTAAGTTATCTCAATAAATAGGCTGAAAAGTATTTAAAACCTCTGTACTTTTCAATCCTAAATTGCTGCATTCTGAGCTTCTACATCATCACTATTTCAGACCTGATTTCTTCTTGCTTTCTACAGCTTTATATCTGGCAAAGCAATTTTTTCTTGTTTCTGACATTTGCCACAGACACTCAGTTCTCATTCCTGATGGACCAAACAGGACTTAAAATTGTTGGAAAGCTGATCTGCATTAAACATGTTTGAGTGACACTAGCACATCTCATACTGGAAGAGAAAAAAAGAGCCCATCTAAAACACAGAGTTTCTTTTTATTTTATGCGAACTTGTGGCAAGAAAATTAAGTCCAAAGAATTTTTTCTTTTAGACAGAGATGTAACACAAAAAAAGAAGAATGTTCTGAAACTGAAATGAAAGGACAAAGTCCTTGTTAAAACTATTACTCAGTTATAAATGGGGTGGGGTAGGAGTGGTAGGATTTGTTTTTTGTTGTTTTTACCAGATGAACTAGGTGGTCAACATATTTTTCCCTGCCAAAAATATATTCTTTATTTATATGAGATGTTAGATAAACCACTTGTAGAACTCAATAGATGCCTCTAAAAATTATTATTATTTCTTTCTTTGAGCTGCTTTTCAGCTATTTATAATCTGAAAGTAATAAATAATTTGAAGATGCTATCCCCAAAACTACATACTTCATTGCTACAAATCATAGCAATTACCTTGGGGGTTTTTTGCAGAATTTTGTCAGCCAATACTGGAAAGTCGAAGGTAATTTATATCTCTAATATCATGGAAAAACTCTTTTAACTGAAAACAATAGTTCAGAAATTATTTGAATTAGTTTAGTTACTATATGCTTTCATCTTGATTTCTGCTATCTACAGAAAAAAAGAGCTTTCAGAGAAGAAGACAAAGAGCCTAGGATTTATACACAGGAAAAAAAATACAGTAAAGTTTCTAAACCTATTTCTGTTGACCACATTAGAAGTGTCACTACTGTTAAAAGGTGCAGAAGTATTTAAATAAGCCCATAACTTCGGGCTCTAAGTTCAGGATGTTTTCCCCAGTGACAGGGAATAGCTAGCAGTTTCACTGTGCAAGGTAGGCTTTCAATCTCAATTTAAATTGAAGTCACTTCTCTTGGACACACTACTGAAAAATCCCA
Organism: Cinclus cinclus; assembly: GCF_963662255.1. Lineage (NCBI taxonomy): Eukaryota > Metazoa > Chordata > Aves > Passeriformes > Cinclidae > Cinclus > Cinclus cinclus. The sequence continues at coordinate 85,774,519 of NC_085047.1, forward strand.
ATACACTGATGACATTTCCCTCTATAAACACAGGATTGTACTGTCAAATTCCTACGTCACAGTTTCTGAAATTTTATGGTTTGAATAACAGTATGTTAATGCTATTTTAAAACACTGAAAATCTTAAAATATACTTTAGCAGAAATGAAAGAGAAAATACCAGTTAAAACTAAAGATGAACAGCAGTATCTCCTTCACACAGAATTTTGAGCTAATACTTAGCTCATACCAAATTTGCACTGAATAAGGCAAACACATAGCAACAGGCCTTTAAAAACAAAACACTTCCTGCAAAAAACAACTCTACCAAATGTCACATATAGACTTGTGCTGATGAGCATACTGGGGCATTACTGACGTCTGCAGAAATGATTTTTCATCAAAGTACTAGAGTTTTCAGTGACTGTCTTACCTAGGTAGACATCCAAACCTACCAAGAGGTTCAGAATAAAGACTGAAATGGAAAGAGGAATGGCAGAACGTGAGAGGCATTTTTATAGACCACACTGAATTTTCTTTAAAATGAATGGGTATTCCTGAAAAATGAATATGGAAATTTCCAAGTGCTAGCATATTTCCCTCTAAATTTGCAATACAGACACAATGAAACACAGTCTTTCACATATTTGGTGCACACACAATTAAAAATCTTTGCCAGAACTGTGAAAGTAATCCCTCTGTAATATAAGCAGCACAAGAATGGCTAATGGCTTCTATTTAGTCAAAATTGCAGAATGTGTTTCATACCTTGTATCAGTAGGCTCTTTTGGAACATGCCAAGATAAAGGTGACATGTTTCCATTGGTCAAGGTCTTTATCCATTTCCTGCCAATGTCTTTTTTTCCTGGAATTTTTCAGTATTGTTCTTTATTCTCCATTTCAGCCAAACTGTCACACAATTTTCTTAAACGGTTATTGTTACCACAGTCAAAACTTCCCAAATGGGCAGTGTAACCTCTTCACCACTCAGTTCTTCTTCTTTGCCTTGGGTCTTGGTAAAGGAAAACTTGGTTTTCCTAGTACTTAATTAAAGCAGCATATAAACTTGGGAATGTTTCCCAGCTTCTAAAATCTGAGCATATATCCTACCTGTATCCATTATAGGGCAGGACTTAGGCAAAATACAAGCCTTTTACCTAAATCCTGATGTCTTTCAAAGGTAACCCATCTCCACAAGATGAGTAAGAGCCATAACTTGCATTGACCAGGTCTTTACAGCATGGAATCACAGATTGGCTGAGAAACCACCTCAGCTGAACAGGTGGGTCCCAGCTCAGACACTCTCATTGCCTTTAGAGACTGCAGTCGTTAAGAATTTACTTATCTGACAAGTTCTCCGTCTTCTTTCTGACAGGGAAAATCGTATGTGATGAATTCTGTGTTGGCTGGTGGGTGAATAACAGAACTTTTTAAAAAATTAACAGTTTCACATCCTTGATTGCACTGGATGAATTGAGCAGATCATCTTCCCCAAGTCATTACAGAGTTGCATTATCTCTTTTAACCAAAATCCCCAGCTACTACAATGAAAGCATGCTGTTAGCTGGCAAATTTTCATCTCCCAAGTCTGTACTCAAATGTAGCTGAAAGCCACCAGAAATAGCTGCTAGACCATGAAAAAATGAGGATTAACCATCTATAATATGTTACTTATTTACAGCAGACAAACCATTAACTAGGGGCAAATTACTAATTTGCCAGTGGTTTCTCTGTGACAGGGTCACCTTGGAACATACCTGAATTTCCATCCATAAAATTCCTGGTTTTTATTCTTTTTCTTTTCAATAATACATTATCCTCAGTCTATACTTTTGCCATTTTAAAATGCAATGCTCTGTTCTGATAGGATTATTTCATCTGCTGATAATGACTAGGCTGATCAAACAGATTCTCTTTTTTCTTAGACTTTAACTGTATGTATCACCAAAGTCCTACAAAATCATGAGTCATGGATTGCTAGAAACATTGTTCAAATATGGGGAAAAAAATCACTGTACTACTCATTACAGAAAAAATATTAACATACTTGGCTAAATACTTGGTCAAATGTCTGACTGGGAGCTAATCATAATTATTATTCCTCATTTTTGAATGAGAATTTTTTTAAAAAGCACTATTCTGAAATTTGTGGCTAAAGCAGGAACTTGCTCAGTAGATGCCTAATACACAGTGACTAAGAATTTGATTTTGAAGAGTCAATCTAGAACTGAAGTATCATTCTATCAAGTATAAAAACTGATTTTTATTCAGTGAAGGCAAAAACATAACATTATATATATAAAGTCTGATGTTTTCCTTTCCTTGAAATGCTCAAGCAATCTTTGCCAGTGCCAATATTTCTTATATGATGTTCCTAACAGAATTCATTTCCATTATGGAAAAAAAAAAAAAAAAAAAGACGTGTTTGATAAAATCATAAGTTCTTCCTAGGAGTTGTCCCTACCACCTTTGTTTCATGTAGATGTAGAATGCTGGCTGAGATTTTAAGCTGTCTCAGACAGATTAAATTATGAAATTGATCGATTGATTCATGCACCAGCAAGCAATATAATCCTATGGTAGTTTTACCTGAGTGTATTATTCTTCCTTATCCTTTACCTCTTTTGCCCCTGGGAAGGCATTGACTCACCATTAATATTATGTCAGTAAATTCCTCTTAAGTCATGTGGGGGCTTAATAGGATCAGGAAAGTGAGGGGCTTCAGTCCTTCCAGACTCTGAAGAGAAAATGACCAGACTCAAATTCTCTCACAATCATATCTGTGTTGTAGCCCAAATCAAGAACTGTTCTTTAATGTTATGTTTGCAATACCCACAGTAAAAGTATCATCCTCTAGGAATTAAAAGTATAAAATATGAGTCCAATCCTAATCTAATAAACGGATTTCCAAGAAATGTTACAAGGTAAAGAAAAGTACAGTGTCTAGGAAGACAATACTCTGAAAACAGCTCAATTTTCTATATTACAGATTTATATTTCCAACATACATTCAGGCTCTAATACACAGAATTTCATTTTAGAGGTGCAAACTTTTTCAATTACGATTTCAAATTCAAACAAGATTAAAAAATTAAATAGTACATCAATATTTAATTAAAATCTTCTGTGTTTGCATTTTTTTTAAATGGAAATACACTAGAGCTATTTGTCTAAGTTTTTTAAAGCACCATTGGTTTTAATCAATAATTTTTTCAGACATTTTGATGTCACAGGCATAAGATAGACATTTCAGAGATAAATTATGGCTGTTGGTCATTTCTGCAAGAGAGCACTGTGGCCATTACATTCCAATAACTACCAGTACTCCACCCTCAAAATCAAATATGAGTAATTAATCTACTGGCAGACTACTAATCTATGGCATAGACTTCTATTTTTAACAGACATCATTTATATGCATCCACCTCTAACAGCAACAGGAAAGGAAACAAAATTACAAAAAAAAAAAAGTAATAATAATAATTTTTAAAAAAATTATAAATGGATACACCTTTCTCCTGTCTTCTCGGGAATCAAATCTCTCAGAAACACTTTGACTTCCTGAACTCTGAGGATGTTTGCTAGCAATCCTACAAATAAAGTGAATATAAATCCTGAAAATAGCAAAGAGGTGTTGTTATTCAGCATTAGGAGCTTACCAGAATGAGATTTGTCAATCACTTTCCTACAGTCAATTTCTCTTAAGGTTTTGTGATTACCACAGGGGTCTGTGAGGAGTGTTACGTGGGATGATAAGTGACTGGCAACTGACTGCAAGTATGGGCATTTTTCAAGGGATCTATACTTTGTCATTTAACTCCAAATGAATCCTTAATAGATAAAAATAAGAATGAGAGGGTGCCATATTAGTCTGTGATCTGACTCCTAATGAGATTATTTCAAATTGAGGAAATTCCAAACAGAGAAAACAGAATGCGATGATTAAAGTCAAAAGACAAAAGTAAAAAATGGAGCTGACAAAACAAGAGCAAGATAATTCAGTTTTACCCTTGCAATCAATGGAAAAGTCTAGAGGCTGTGTTTTTGGACAGCCTTTTTCACAGCGGGCAAGTCAACCAGGAAACAGAGAAAATACAGGGAGGTAATATATATTACAATAGGTTTAACAGGATCTATATTCTCTGGAGAAAATAAAAAATCAAAGAACTGATTATAAAAATGGATTCTTACTAAGACAGAAAATAACAGCTCAAACTTAAACTGAATTTAACAAATACATACCATAACTAGTATCACCCATTACAGTGCTTAGAGAATGGCACATAATACTGCCTTTTGCAGTCTGGGTAAGTTAGTGCATTGTGTAATAAAGACAAAGCACTAAACGTAGCCGCATTCGAAGTCCACTGATGCCAAAGGAAAATAGCCTAACTTTAGTCCTATTTTTTTCTCTTAGAGTTTTCTTACAGTGTGAAGATTTTTGGACAAGGCACAAACAAGGCAGTGTGAAGCATGATACTGGATTACCTTCTCTTTGCTCTTTATTAATTAGTAATAATTTTGTGGCAGAATGTCTAGAAGTGGTTGCTAATATTTTTTTCTTTTTTTTTATGTTAGCAGTAAATCTTTCATTTAATATAGCATCAAGGTAGAGTGATCTGGATCATCTAATACACATGCAGAGGCACCTATCACTTAAGCAGGAATGTTCCTGGCAAACACAGAACAGTACTCCTGAAAGAAGCAGGTGTCTGACTGACTCCTGATATCCCCCAAGCTGTAGCAAGAAGGCTTTGCAAGGCCCTCATTTCAGAAGACTTCCTTTCAGCATCCCATTTTCTACTGCTATGTTCCTAGAAGAGCAAAATTGAGAAAGTGAAGGGAGTATATCTAGCTTTATGGACAAAAATGTGACAACAGAGGAGACGATGAGCATCATGGCAAAGAACCTGTCACCTCACACAGACTTTGACCCATGTTATTTTCCTGGCAGGACCAAAAGATGGTATAGCCTGGAGTTTTCAGTGGCTCCTAAAATAGCTCTGAACTTGTATCAAACTTCAACAAGAGCAGTCTTCTCTAGCATGCTAGCTTTCATGTTACTAAGAGTGGTGCCTGCTAACAGGCACTTTAATTTTATTGAGATTGCAATAAAAACATACACTGAGTATCTTTGGTCCGAAAATTCTCCTTTTGGTCCAAAAATTCTCCCTTCTTGTGGTATCACATGCACAGGAGAGAAGGAGAAGCAGAATCCTACCTCTCTTGTTTGGTAGTCCCAGGTGATGACAGTCATAATAAGCAGAAAGATTAAACAAGCCACCGAATTCATATTCTTCATTTAATATTCATTTTCAACACTGCACTTGGTGGAACATTCTGCATATTTCATTTCCTGGCTGATTGTTAAGCCCATGCAAAAAAAACTCCACACAACTATTTACTCCATTTAATCATGTCCCTCGTAGTGAAAAAGTTACCTTGTCTAAAGAAATAAATCTAAATGCACCATTTACAGTCATGGCATAACATCTTGAACACTCACATCACAAATCCATGCCTTCAAGAGACAGCAATACACTCTGGTGAATGCAAAAGGTTTGATTCACATGTCAAAAATTACGAAGGTGAAAAAACAGCTGGAACACTTGTTTGCAACCTTCTTAAAACAAAGTCAGCATTTTTCTCTGTTGAAGAAGAAAAAAGAAAAATATTACAGATGCACAAATACCCTGATTACAGAGAGCAAAGGGAAGTAATGCAGAAGCAGTGGATGTCACTGAAAGCTCAGGAGTTCTAAGTTTTGTGGTAAAATGGTCCTGAATTTGGCAGCACTATAACAGAAACAGGGCAGTCAGAGCTGAAATGAATATTTTCAGGAGTCCTCTAGGAAATATCAATGAAAAATAGAAAAAAAATGAAAAATATGCTTCTGTTGGTGGAGGAAACTCTCCATAATTTGCACCACAAAATTCTTAGGTAGAGCCAGACACAGCTGTGTTTACCCTTTCAGATGCATACTTGTATTCTTCTGGATACAAAATAGTAGGTAATTTTACAAATTAATTAATTAAATGTGTTCTTTGGGAGTCTGCTGTCTCGTGATACATTTTTATATTCTTTGCAGGAAGAACACAATGCATACACTAGCCTAAAATCTTACTTATTATTCCTAATACTATCTCCTTGGTATCCATTTTTAACAAGAGCAAAAACATCAGAAGCATCCCAGTGAAAAGAATTTCTAATACATCCTAAGTCTAAACACTACCATAATTTTGAGAGATATTTCCAAATGTCAGACAGCAAATTATATTTGATGTCAAGCCAAAGCATTTCAGCTTGGATGCATCCCTTCAGGCTTCTATTAATAGAATTATCTATTTTAAGGAAGAAACACCTTTCATATTTCACATGGTCTCCCTTGGAGTTTCAGGAATTTGGCTTGAATTTCTCATCATGTTTTCAATCCAGCACTTCTAGGTTTACAGTTTTCCAATTACCTACATTATTTACTGATGCTTTCATTATTGGCCTCTTATAGTACATCTAAATGTTTAAGGTTAAACAAACTCCAGTCCATTATCTTACAAGTAAACATCAGTTCAAATATGAAACTATTATTGTTCACCTCAAACCACAGTATTGCTTCTTCTGGCTTACATGAGCAAGTCTGCGTGAGCTAAAATGCTTACTAGCCAAGACTGAGAGAGGGCAACATTTTTAATATCACGTCCATCTGAAGTACCTTTTAGCATTAAAAAGTATACAAATACATACATATTTTCCACCCTAAAACATTGAGGCCATATTTACAAAATGAAGTAATCTCTTTTCAAAGAGATTACTGAGAACATTGAGGGGCTGCTTGTAGTTGCAAGTTCTGCTTATAAAAATAATTCTCCCTGATTTCCACAGCATTCTGCAGCAACAATAGTAGCCAAGAATTAATTTATTTTAGCTTCCTGAGAATCTTAGCACCTATATGCCTTTTAGTCAATTAAAAAAAGAGATAGGTTTGCATAAACATTTCCTTGTAAATATTTAAAACAGGTGTCTAAAAGGGATACCTTGAGAAAAAGCAATCTTTTCTCTCAATCAACGCTACAAAGAATCTAGATGATTAGCATACATCAAATATTTAGGGGGTTTATAAATGCTTGGATCTGACAACCAGCCTGCCACCCAAGGAGTTCCTCTTCTATGATAACAGCAATGCCCACAGGTCTGCAATGTAATTAAACCATGGAGAGAAGTTAAGGTAAATTAACACCAGCAACAGCTATCCAGAGGCTCTCAATTAGCATATCACAAGCAACATCCAGGACCTACAAGCATAATTTTTGGCAGATAGTTGACCAATACCCTTTGGATGTTGGACACTGTACTCCCATATGAACTGTAAAATTTCAATTTCTGATAAAATGACTAAACAGAATTTGCAAACTCACACATTCATCCCAGTAACAGTGCTGGAATACCTGTTCTCCCATGGCCCCTTCAGTCTTTTTGTTTCCTTATGTTAAAAGGCCAATCAGTAGAGCAATGTCAAATCTGTGTTCTTTCATCATGATTGATTCCAGAAACATGCTGCTTGTAAGGCAGAAGAAGCCATGGCACCAGCACAGCTCTATTCCAGAATCTTTTGTGCTGGATCTTTCATGTCACAATAGCATAGGTTGAGCTATTTTGTTACTGTTGTTGTGCTTTACTTCACTTGATTTAAGAAATTTAGACAGCTTATTAACAGTCTTTTCAAAAAGGTATTTGATAATCTATTTTGAGTTTCTTGTTTTAGGCACATGTATCCATTCTAGAAACTCTGTTATGTATTTGATCCATTATACCTTTAAATATTTATGTACACACCTGCACTGAAAGCTACTCAGTCTTGCATGGAAGGATTTATTCTACCAGGACTCTCAACTTAAGGAGGACAGACAAGAAGTTGATTTAAAATGGCTTAATAGTGATGGCTTTTTCTATCTGCACTGACCTTAAAATCTTAGATAACCTCTGAAAAAACCTGTTTGTTATCTTTATTTTGAGCACCAATCCAAATGATAAACTACAAATATTGTGAACATGTAGAAAGAGTAGTTTTGGGTTTTTTTCCCCAAGGCTTTTCTACTGAAAAAAGTTAGAGTTACACTCATCTACCTATTTTTCCTAGTTTCTTTGTCTCCAGTGAGGAGGTTCTATTTCTTTGGCAGGATTCATACAACCAACAATTCCCTGAGTGGGAAGGGGAAGGAAGGAAACCAGCCCCCAAATTTTAGCTTCATTGGTCTGAAAAGTACCATGCAACCCATAAAACTAACATACATAAAACTAAGAACATAATGCTATTAGCGAGAAATATTTTTTTTCATCTGTAGTTCAGAACTTGGGGAATTAAACACAGCAGTGTACAAAATGTCTCTTTCTATTGCTAAATAAAGCTGCCATGTAATCTTCTGCAATGTAATAAGAATTAGTTAAGTACAGCATGTGCGTCGTGAATGCTAAATGCTTTCCTACCCTTCCCTCTGGAAACTAGCTGACCATTGTGTGTTTTCCCTACTAGACCAGGTAGAATCCAAAGCAAAACTCTCTGTGTTGTGGGTCATTTTTCATGCAGACCTCACACCTTACCTGAGCAGACTATTAGTCCATTATTTTCTTTGCAATAAAATGAAAGAGAGAGTTGGCTTGTGAGAGCACTGCACAGTGGGGTTTTATCTCACTATAATACTGAGATATTACTAGCGCTGTACCCACATCTGACCAGCTCATAAACATTTCTATATTTATTAGTTTAACACAGTCATCACTGTCACCTGATAAAGCCACTGAATTAATATCCCAGGCAGTGAAAGTTCACTGTCTAAGAAGCCCAAAAGAATAAACAGTAGAAGAAAAATGCCTGCGCACAGTTTCTTTAAAGAAATGGAACCATATATGATAGAATTCCAGCCATGGGTTTAAGGTCTACCCAATTTTTATTTGATCTATTTCACCTTCTACAGAAAAACAGGCTTCCTACTGTGGGATGAAAATTCAGCACCATTGGTACATGCATCATCTTCTACAGGCAACAAGAGCTTCCAACACTGCGAGGTTTTCTGACTGCTTTGATTCCCTAACACCTCCTAGTCAAAAAGCATTATGAAGTTGCCATCCAGAAGAATCCCACCTGTATCTGTGAGAGGATTCTGACAACAATGAGGGTAAGCAATCTGTAGATGCAGGTGTAGCATGATCTATGGCTTCTCTGGGTGCCCACTACACACAGACAGATAAGAACTTCTTTAGGAACAGGAAAGACACTAGCATTAACTGTGGTGCCAGTGATGTCAGACTCCAGTTCCAGGAACTAGCAAGGTGGGATTCAGATTATTTAAGAGCTGACAAGAGCACGCTGAAATGGAAATCTGGCAAAGAGTTGAGAGAGAAAAGCTGAGTAGGGAAAAAAGTGGAGAAAAAACATTCAGAACATTGTGTTGGGGGGGAAGAGGGTAAAGATGAGGAAATGTAAGCTTTTGGGGGAGGATACAATTATATCTTTTCTTCTCCTATTTTTACCAGAGAAACGTTGTACAACTTCATCTGTATTTGAAACAAATGTAGTTTTCACCGTGAAACCATAAGCAATTATTGCTGGCTAGGAACTAGTTCAGACTTAACACACTTCCTCTGCCATTTTAGGCTCCCATTTTTTTGTGACCTGTTAAGTGTAGCTGTGATATTGTTGGATTTTTCTGCTCTCTGATAACTAAATTACAATGAAGAACTTAAAGGTCAAAAGATTGTTATAACTTTCACTCCACAAAATGGCCTATGATCTCTTAAAGACCCTTAAAAACCTAAAAAGTGCGCTGCAATGAAAAAGCATTCTCGCTACTGCTTAATTTATATGAACAAAATTATTTCACCAAGATCATAAAAGAAGACTGATGTACTGGGGATAAACCAGCTAAGCCAGAGCACAATTGCTGTCACTTATTTGTAAAAGTTTCTTAAACCCAATTTTAAGCATCTGGAGCATTTATATAGCCTGCTTATGGCCTGGGAACACCTGCAAAATACTAGACTAATGATAAGCGTTTAAATTGAAAGAATTTAAGTTGTTTCACTTCAACATCCCTTTGTTGCATTTATGTTCCTGTCTTCAGCTTAAGACTCAGACCTTCTCCAATTGAGGTACATCCTGCATCACTGGTTCAATTTTTGCTTTGATGAGACTTTCATCTTGCTCAGTAGGACTTGTTAAGTAATGGCCCTGACCTTGGTGCAGTCTCCATGGAATATCAAGCCTGCTTGTGCAGGATGAAGAACATGCTGTAATTCCTTTGGGAAAGCATTTGTACTCTACTGTGTCCACAAAATTTTAAAGGAGTGTTAAGAAGTTGAGAATGGTAAGAGAAGAAAAAAACAACAACAACAAAAAAACCACTTGATCAACCTTTTTATCCTTCTTAAATTTCAATAAGTATATAGTTGTGCTAAAATCTTACAATGGATTAGGTACCCAGGGCTGGAAAATAAAATCAATAGAGAACACTTAGACTTCACCTTAAGCTGATGTCTCTTATGGCATTCCTTGTCCACCCAGTTAATCATTCAAGCTGCTATGGTTGACAGTGGTTGCCCAAACCAGGTTCCTGTACAGGTACACATACAGGTTCTTTTCTTCTGACTCTGTATTTAGGCAGGTCTCAAGTGCAAGCCAATTCTCAGCCCCTCAGTCTTGGCTTCTTCAGCAATAGACCAAGTTAATTGAGCTGGCAAGAAGCCACAAAATTATATGGCACTTTGTATCTTCAAAGGATACAAAATAATCTGTTCTAAACAGCCAGGTGCCCCGCGGATTCCTGCTTTACTAGGAGCACACACAGCCATCAGAGGTGAACCTGAGGACACCTGAAGAAATGCAACTAGTCTTAAATCTGCTTCAGTTACACCCAGCTAAGTCAAAGCACACTCAATTTCATAGGCTTCTCTGGTACATTTTCAGCACACCAACACCTTCCGTTTTCCCTTTATGGGAACGGGATTGCTCAAAGATAAGATCTTTAGACCACCAGGACATCATTACAGTTCCCCACCCTCCTCAGTACTCTTGCTCCTTCCATTTGGTCACTACTTCAGTTTTCCTCTCCATCCTCACTGTAGGCTTACAATTGACTATTTGGGGATATACAATTGCTAGAAGGAGATAGACTCTCAGAACTAAAAGGATCCCTTTCTTGAAAACCAGAAGAGAAAAAAAATCCTTGAAGGGTACACCTGGTCTTATAATAAATTATCTATGTTTAATCAAATTATGCCTAACCCCACAAACTCTTATTTCCCCACTGTTTAATATAGTTACTAATTCAGAGGTAGCTGTCAGAACTTAAGATAAAATATAACTGAAGTTTTCCACACAACTTGCTTGTTTTATTCCCATAGCTAAAAGGGAACTCCAAGTAAAGTGAAAACCTCAAACATAATTTTCCAAAAAATATCTTGAGCACTGGGTCTTCAGAGATCCTCCAAAACATCTGTTTATATTTTTTTCCTCTCCAGAGAAGCACCTAGCTGTTATTTCTATAAATTAGGCCATTTCTTGTTTAGTTAATTTCCTTTCTCCTCAACCAGTCTGATAAGATGGATTTTTCTTCTACATAACATGTTCCACTCTCCTCTCCTAATCCCATGAGCAGCATTTCCTTCATAATTTCACAGCTTTTTATCCAGAACACTGTCTTCTCTCTTCAGTTTCTGAGATATTTCATTATTATCAGCTTCAAAATTACAAAGAGAAGAAAAAAAACATCAGTACTCCTTCCCATGTCTACTCTGTTTTCATGTGAACAGGAGCTCCCTCTGTTAAAAGACTTCCATTAGGAACAGAGTTTCAGTTTCAAGCAAGTGATCAATACACCACTACCTTTAGTTGTTCAATAATGCAAGCAGATGAGTCCTGATGGATGCTGTCAAGTACATCACCCAGATGTGACACCTGTGGTATCCAGGGACCATTGCGAAATATATTGCACATTTTTTTCTCCACCAAAGTTAACAGATGATCAACATGAAGACTGCCATTAAAGGATTCAATTCTACAACCACCTATCTGACCACCTTCTCTTTAGAACTGTTCTCATACATGATCATGACACTAAAAGGAGATGGTCTTTAAACATATACATTCCTACTCACTGAGTATTTTGAGTGAAAAAGTTTAATTACTTTGTTTCCTGGAAAGGGATAATTTGATCAATGCCACTTCAGAAGCACAGACAATAACAGACTTGTGATCAATTGGAATTCACTTGATATCATCTGAAGAAGATTTCTAAACAAGAGAAGTAAGTTCCTGGCTAAACTTCCACCCACAGAGCATTGTCCTGCTGCACAGAATCAAAGCACAACCTGAAACAATAAATCATCCACTCCACAGTTCTGTCTCACTTTTTCCAGCTCAGAAGAATTCCTGGGAAAAAATAATGTGGGGCAAAATGCTAGTCCAATTTTGGTTCCAGGTTTTATTCCACACTGAATGCTACAACAAAGATGTAATAAATCATCTGAAAGAAATTAAGTTCCCAGAGCCACCATGCTGAAGTATATTAAGTTAGATGCGATTCTGACAAATGTTTGACAGTGCATCTCACCTTATTCCAGCACTAGATTCTCCAATCTATTTTTTAGGTCTAGTTTCTTGGAAGCAAATTGTGGTAGGAATGCAAGAGGGTTTTCACATAATTCTGAAACAACAAAACATACATCTGCAATTTTAGAAAAAAAAAAGCCCCAAACAAACAAAAAAAAATACTGGGGATTTCTGCAGCTGAGCATTTACTGTAAAACCAGAAATAAATACTAGTTGGAGATAAACCCAAACATCATGATGGTTCTCTAAATAGTTAGAATCCTTCAGGTCTCTCTCCCACATTCAAGCATAATAATAAATACATTTAGTCTTCTAGTCCACACTATTGGTGTCCTCAGGATGAAGGCACTATGCCCTGCAGTACAGTATGCAACTCCTCCTAGGTCATACTATGACATAAAATAGGTCAGATTTCACAAAAAAAAAAAAAAAGGAGAAAACATAATACAGATTACTGTACTACAGCAAAAAAATAAATTATCAAAATAAAATCTATCACTAAGAAAAGGATATGCTGAAAAATTAATCCAAATCAAAGTTAAAAAAATGCATCCAGACAACAAACACAAGTGTTGCCACAGCAGTCCTTCAGCTACTTTCCCAATCTCTGTGTATTTTTGTACTTTAAACACTGATCATTTACTTACGGACAAATGTTATTGTTTATATATAATCTGTTTCTCTTTATTCCTGTTGAGCTAACAGATTGGGAAGGGGGGAAAAGAAAAAGAAGTATTAGGCTCACAGTTGGTTACTTATGGATATGGAACCCTCAGATAGTTCCTCTGTGAAAAAAATTATACCTCATTACCTTGCTCTTGTTCTTCCACTAGTCACAGATTGCGAAGACCTCCACCATAATCTGTTTTTGTCTGAATAGCCTTACCATAATTATACATATCCTATATCCTCTGTATCCTACACCTTCTTACTTACTAGAAAACATATTGTACCTACTAGACAAAAGTGGAGATAACTGCTCTAACCTGAACATATAATATACAAGATGTTGTGGGATGTTTTACACTGAAAAGCTTGGCACAAGTAAAATGTCTAAAAATTCTTCCAGGTAATAACAGGTCATCCTTGATCCAAATAATAATGATAAATAGATATTACTGAAAAATACTGATGGCAACCCCACACCTCTGTCTAGGAGAAATAACATACTATGTTCTATAGAATGAGAGTAAATAAGGATATAAGAAGATAATGAGGCATTTTAATAGGCTAATGCAGAGCTTATCAGAGACCTCTATTCTTGCATATCCCAATTTGCTGTTTTCCAAGGCACTGTGACAAAATATCAAGACAGAATCATGGCTCAGCTCCAACAGCAAGATCAATTAAACTCTGTTCAGAAAAAATCTAGGAGTATGACCCCAGCACATACATTAGAATTGCTTTAAATGTGTTTTCTTCAGGGTTGGGAAAGGCAATGCAGAAAGGAAATACAGTCTTGAATATTGCTTTTTCTAAGTTAATAGCTGGATACAGTTTTCAAAAGTCAGGCTAATTTTTGCATTAGCATTTGTTCCAGGTTGTCAATTCAGGAATACATTTTAAAAGAAGTATTAACTGTTCAGGTCATTTCTAAGTGAAAGAGGGCTCTCAAATAGCTTTTACCATGAAGAAAAAAAGGCACAAAGTGCTATTTTTTAAGCCCACAAGCTGTAGGCAGTTAGTTCTTAATATATCCTATTCCCCTGAGAATTCAGGGGCTTGAGAGGAAGAGTAGAGAACCTGAAATAGTTTAGTTCTTTCACCTGAAGACAATTCCTGAGCAGGGAGGCCACTAACTATTTTTCACCGAGTGTCTAAGAGGATACATTAGCATTCTGTTCTGTTGGTGGTATCATTATACACTATGGGATTTCCCATCTCAACTCACAGTGTTATTACTATTTATATGGTCATACTGTAACACTTAACTGAATAATGCATATTCATATTCTGACAGAATATGCTTGATAATACAACAGTTTATGCATAGCCTGCAATTTCTGGCATTACAGAGAACATATTCTGGCAAGAAAGTGTCCTCTACCAGTTTCATTTATATTAGCAAAGATCATAAAACATCCTGCTCATTAAAATCTGAATCACTTCCACTGGGATTGCACTTTTCTGAAAGTATTTTCCTACAGCTGGTGGCAAGACAGATCTGCTGGCTAACCAGAGCACTAATAGGACATTATGAAACCCACAATGCAGCATGGAGATAGTTGCATAATCAGAGCAACAATTACCAGCTCTGCTAAAACATGGTGAGGGCTCAAACACAACTGAGTAGCACGCAACAAATGTCAGTCTGAGATCCTGAGCTAAACTTCTATGCATTATATTATTACCTTCATTGCAAGAAGGTAAAGAATACATCAATGAAAATGACAGCAGCTTATAAAATGGGACCATAAATCACAAGTATAACAAATACCATCATTAACTGGAGCTCAAGACTCCAGGGTGGATAACCAGCCCTTAGTTCTCAGTGTTCCTCCAGCATTTCACAAACCCCTGCAGTACTGGATAGATGTCTGATGTGAGGCGCCTCTGCCTCTGAGCCACAAGTTATTGATTGACCTTACTTGCCCTGACTAGCCTCACCTGGGATCCCCTATCTATCTAACCCAGCTGATTTCAGCCCATGGCCATATGCACCTGCCCCAGCAATGTGGTAGGAGTCTGGTCTCTGGTTGTATTGAAGTGATTCCTCTGCCTGGCCATGACTCTCATGGATCCTGAGCTGCAGGCTGGCATCCTGACCTGGCCCGGTGCAGCTCTATCACCACTGGAATTTCAAGTAATTATGTAGTTTCAAGTTTGTCTGTTACCTCAGGCCAGTCCAGCTACCTTGGCCATGCAGATGAGGGAGCTAAGCCTGATGCTTAGAGGGATGATTTGACACATCATTGCAGGTCCTCTCCAGGTGGGACCTTCACACAGATTTTCCCACAGGCAGCTCCTGCTGTGCCTAGCCTCAGCAATTTGGATTTGTTGATTAACATCCTAGGTGGAGAATTTGGCCTTTTCCTCCAAAGGCTCCTCTAAGTAGCTTGTGCTGCAAGATGGATTACATTGCAAATTGGCAAGACATTTGTAAATAGCTGTTAGAAAGGGGGTTTGTATGCAGTTAAGATAATCAATAGCAATGAATTTTGCCTGTGCTGGGTGGTCACCAAGGGCCAAAGCCAGAGCTGAGCAGAGACTCAGGAGTCGCATCACATCCAGGTGAAAATTCTACTGCAAGGACCTTCAGTGGAGCCTCCCATTACCATCTGGCCCAAGACCAGCTGCTCAATAGATTTGACTACCCATGAGAGTGTTCCTTTATATTAAGATCCAAATAAATAAGTTTGTCTTTCTAAAAAACACTGCCCATGATTCTTTCTGTGAGAACTACATGAAGAAAAGGGTAAATATTTTGATTTATACTTGAATGATGGAGCAACATGGATTTGCATAATGTAGCAGCACTTCCATATATTCACTATGCCTATCCCTATACACTGTTCATATATTCACTGGCCTATCTAGTACATTGGCTATTTCAGTTAGTTTAGACAAAAAGTGTGGAAGTAGGCAGAAACTAGAATTTCTGTACTGTTATCCAGCTACAGGACACTAGAAGCATGCAGTGTGATCCCACAGTTCCTATTTGCTACAAAATTTCAGGCGACTTTGGCTCATTAACTTCTACCTCCACACACCAAAAAACCCCTTACACTTAGGTGTAAATTCTCCACAATTTCAACCTAAAAGAGCACTGGAAAATTCAAATTATGCTGCCTATAATCTCTCAATTAAACTCCATTGCTCACACTTAATACTAAGATATGATGCATAATTTTTAAAGTCTTATTTACTTGTGTAAAAGGACTACAAATGGCCTTAGATATGAGGGGAAAAAACTGGCATTTTCACACTGCAATGAAACTTTTAATATTAAAAATCTTTACTAATCAACATTAAATAGAAAACTTCATTCATTATCTGTTAATGTGATTTATATAGAGAGTTCCTAAAAAAGTACTACAGGAAATCACAATATCAGTAACCTTATTGAAGGCATATGAACATTCCTAAGAATTTGCCAAGTCTCTAATAAAATGTGGGCTTTCTTGGAAGAAGATTTAAGATTCTGTTCAAAGTACTTCTATGAGCAGATAACTGTAGACCTACTTTATTGAACCAGATAGGCTGAGGGATAAAAATTAATGCTGTACTTTTCAACTGGATACAACCTGAAGTTAAAAGACACTTTTTACATCATACTGAACATTATTACTTTATAAATCTACAAATAAATAATGGAGCTGTACAAGCAAGGAGTGTGGAACAGAAAATTGATTGAATGCATTATGGTAAGTAATTTGGTGATTCTGTGGTTGGTTTTGTCATCTGGAATGATAGAATTGGGTAATCAAATTTAGCATTATGTTGTGGCTTGTGACAACAATGTATAATCCTTTAACAAGTTGCCTCTTGAAACACATTTGCCTTTCCTTGGAGAAGACCGTTTTGTTTTCACTGTTCTGAGAGTTAGAAATATTATTTCCAGCCAGCAATGAACCACTGTGTGTCTATAATTGCATGTAAGGTTTGTATTAACCTTGTCCTTTGAACTTCTTCATTCCTTCTATTTAGTCACATAAGAGAATACATCACCAGCAATCAAAAATCTTTTTACTGAACAAGTAAAACTTTTATAAATTGTTCTGCTGTATTGTTCTGTTCAGAATATAAATCTCCAAATCACCTACCCTGCCTCTTCAAATGAGCTGGCATAACCCTATATCAGTTTATTTCCTCTCCTGGTTCTGTCAAAATTATATTAAAGTCTTTTCCTGCTGGAGGGTTTTTGACAAAAGTAGGTTAGATAATACATAAGCGTCATATACACAGATCTGAATCCATCTCAACTGCAGCCAAAATGGCTTGTATAACAACAGCTTTTGGATTGGGGTTTTTTCCTAGAAAGTAAAATCTCCACCTGCTTTATATTTTTTGCTAGCTCTTCTTTATGTCTCTTCCATCTTCAAGTCACCTTTCAAAAGGAATTTCAGCTGAATTTTCATCCCACCTTGTAGGGTATCACTAGCCCTCCCTGCTGGTGGTAAATTTGCAATTTTATGCACCAGGTAAAGAGTGGATTGACCTATTTGTATGTTTATACTTCACAGTTGTTGTCTTTGGTTTTGTTTTTTTTTTTTTTCCATTTTCCTTAACTATTTTTCTACAGCACAACCTTCCAATTCAATTGAGCAAGTATTCATTAAGTATTGAGATCATACAACATTGCCAGTGAACAACAGCCCCAGTTGTACATACTCTCTTTGTACTTGGCAGAAAAGCACTACAAGTTTTAATGTTCTTTGGAAAGCGTTTAACCTTTTGAATTACTTTATTCACAGACTTGGATAAATGGACAGAATTTTCAGTAAGTAATCCACTTTGTTCTTAACAAGCTCTTTGCCGACTCTTGAATTCCATTTTCCCTAGATCTGTAGCCCTCATCTTCATGATGCCTTGCACCTCCATCCCACTCTTTCTGCTTGGGATGAAAGTCAGTTTTAGAACTTTGAAGTTCATGCCTCTTACACATCAAATTTTTTAAGATGTTCAATCAACATGAACCTCATTAAATAATTCTCTTAAATTTATCAAAGTTTGCTTTTTTAAATAAATCAACAGAAGTGAAGGCTAAGTTGAACCAATGTGCAATCTCTTAATTTAACAGCCTTGGATTTTGTTTTTTCAATTATTTTTTCAGTACTTACAAAAGCAAACATTACAGTTTTTTGGCACAGTAATCATTTAGTAAAAAAGTCAGACTGCTATCACATCTAGTAATAACTGAACTTTATGCTGACCTTCGCACATTAGCTGAGAAAATTACAAGCCCAAAGTGACCAGACTTTTTCAGTAAAAAAGTAAAATTCTTTTAAGCTATCAACTTAATTATGCAGTAGAGAGACATCAAGAGTAAGAATCATATCAGCTATGACATGCTACAATTACAAGACAGTATTGCAAAAGATTGTTTGATAAAGATAGAATGAAGCAAAGAGTTTAAAAAAGAAAGTAAATCTTTAAAACTAAAAGTAATGATTATGTCAAAGTACACTGCTAGTAAAATTACTTATACAGGAAGAAACCTTACCTAATTTATGTCAGTTGGCAACTGAGTTTCAAAGAAAGTAGTCTATATGATTGTACCATCTTCCCTTTACATAATATTAAAAAATAATAATCAATTAAACAACAATAATCCATTACTCAAGCTGTTTCTTCAAGCAATTGTCTATTTTATTTTGTACCAAATACTATAGTTTTCAATAAGGTTTTCATCCTAGTTATGAGAAACCTTCACTTCATACATTGATACCATTAGCAGAAAAAATTCTAACAGCATCTTTCCAAAAGCCTCTCTTCACAGTAAAACCTTGTCCTTGGAATATATAGGGTGTCCTCTACATCCCATATATGGATCTCCTTTGAAAATAAAAGAAAGAAAAAAAATTTGAACCTTAAAATCCAACTCTACACAAAAATCCAAGGGAGTTCAAACCAAGTCTGTTCCACTCATAGCATGAATTTTTTACAGAACTATCCCATCCAACAACAATATTACAACATGATCTCCTTTAACAAAGCAAAGCAACCAGCACTTGTGTCCTGGACAATTATTATCTCTTACTCCTAAAAAAATCTCTTGTTTTCACAAGGTCTGGAACAGTCAGATGCTGTTTGGAAGACTCTGATAATACCAGTAAGGTATGACTCCCACTAAAATGTGGGGAGATTTCAACATAAAATTACTGCAATAACTAGTAGAATGGGCATCGTTGAATTGTGCAGTCTATTTACAGTGTGTCTTAGGTTGCAATACAGGATGTCAATACACAAAATGTGTATTCTATCACCATCTGTTGAAACCAGGTGGGGCAGTGATCCTTATCTTTTCCACAAACCATCCTTCCTCCAGTAAGATATCACCTGTTAATGGGCCACTGAGTTAATGGGCCACTGAGTCCCACTGCATGACTGATAAAATTACATCATCCCATTGGGAGATGCTCCACCTAGGGGGAGGAGCCAAACCTTTCCTACCTAGATAAAAACTGAGATTTGGACCACCAAAGCAGCCTTGTTTCCACTGGATTCCAGAGGAAAACCAGACCTTTCTACATAGTCACTGGACCTTCAGAGGAAAACTGCACCCTTGTACAGGACCACTGCTCCAGGAGAGCCACATCTGTCACTCCAGGAGGATTGCAGGCACCATTTAGTGGGACTGCTACCAACACCCTGACTGATGGGGTGTCAGGTTGGATTCTGTCAGTGTTTTGGGTTTGCTCTTTGTAATACTGTATTTCTATTTTAATTTTCCTAGCAAGGAACTTTTATTCCTATTTCCATATCTTTGCCTGAGGGCCCCTTAATTTCAAAATTTTAATAATTTGGAGGGAGGGGGTTTATATTCTCCATTTCAAACAGAGGTTTCTGCCTTGCTTAGCAGATACCTAGATACCTGTCTTTCAAATCAAGACACAGTGTTGGGACCAGAAGGTTCCACATATCAATCAGGTCTCCATTTCAAAAAACAATTTTCTCAGTAAACTGTCCCAGGTCTGTGGCAGTTCTAACTGTTGTTTCAGAAGGGAAAATCATTACATACTTTCTTTTGCCTTTATTGCTTGCCTCAGTTTCTGTTTTGACAGCTCCTCCTCCTCTGTTTCCAGTACATCTGTCGTTTCCTCTATTCTCAGTTTTGTCTTCAGCTTTGTCATCATGGCCATGTATTTCCACATAGTACACTCCCAGTCTAAAAATCAGTATCTTATGATCTCTTCCATTGTAGGCAGATAATATTTGAGAGACAGTCGAAACTTCACACCATTTTCATCTTACCCTATAAACCACCAGCAGCATTTCAGTTGCATTTTAGGCCTTCATCCTCTCTTTTTAGAGGGTGCGGATATGGAAAGCTTGTTAAAAACATAAAGCTTTCATCAGATATAAGAACAAGTACATCCCACAGTTCTGGCATCCAAAAATTTAAGACAACCTTCTTCAAATGAAGCATCCAAAACAAATTCCTTCATCTGCTGCCTCTTCTCATTTTGGCATCTCAATTTAAGCCAATTTTTTTCCTGCCTACAAAGGTAACTTAGCACCACAATATTCCAAGGAATATACAAATTCTTGTCAGCATGCTGAGTATGCAGGCACTTCTTTTATTCCAGATCAGGATATACAGGATCCCATTAAGTTCATATTTTTCAGGATTAGGTATTTAAAAGTCATACTGCTAATACTGCTCATAGTAATTTAGGTAGAATACAGATTTGGCAGACAATGGATCAATCTGTTTAACTGCCCAAGCACATGGTATCCTAATCTGTTAAATGTAGAGTATTAAAATACCCACAGATATCCTACTTTTCTACAGAAAATAATCTCTGTAGCACTAGCTCTGGATTTTCTAGACAGAAATATGGGGAAAAGAAATTAATTTGTAGATTATAAAGTCCTTGGGACAGCCTTGTTACATGCAAGTACCAGACACTAGTGTTTTAAGATTCCATAACTTGTTAGGGATGAACCAGTAATTTTATAGGTATATTAGTTTTACAGGTTGACCCTGCCTGATCCAGGCACCCACTGAACAACTTTGTCACAACAACACTCTGTTGTCTGTACTCATGTATAGGAAAGAAAAAGTAGAGAGAAGAGCAATGAATAGATCAAAATTCATTAATGAGTCTGAAATACAATCAAAATTATCCAAGTCCCTTCCCAATGCTTTCTTCCCAACTCCGCATCACAGTGTATCTGGTGTGTTAAATTACAAACTAAACTGAACATCAGGTCAAGATTATAGTAAAAAATTTTCATAAATTAAACAGATCATCAAAGCAAAAACACAACAGCTTTAGCCAATTTAGCTAATTGTGTTAGCTATTTCATAGACAGTTTCATATTATTAAATAGCTCTCAGTTTTCAAAACTCTGATGAACATGAGTCAATATTGCTACATAAAGGATGCCTAATTAAGTTGCTAAAACCTTATAGCTATACTTGGAAGTTAACCTGAAAACTCTGGAATCTATGTAGAAGACAAGTCTCAGAAATCTATTTTAAAAAGAAAAAAAAAATCAGCTTTTAGTATCTTGCAGCCTTTTATCTACCCAACTTGTTTCTATCCTGGTAATTTTATGAAATTGCTCTTGTATAGTTCACAGCAATATTCATTAGAATTGCAGATTTTTCTAAAACCATGCAAGAAGCAAGTTCAATTTTTCCACCTAAAGATGGATAAAGAAAACATAAAATAATTTGCTTTAAGAAAAGTAAAGTAATATTGAGCAAGAGCAGAGTAAAGCAATAGAATCTACAAAAATGGAACACAAATGAGAAAAATCCACATAAATTAGCTGAACATACCTTTAAAATAATACCAGCAGATTCCCAATGAGTTGTTTTAAAACCTTCTTTTTCACCTTGTTTCAAGAATTTTATATACAGTCTGAAAGACTTTGTCAGCCTTTCATATTACTCTTCTACACTCAAACATCCATAATTATGTCCTACCCTTAAAGTGATACACTGTCTTTTAAAAATTTCTTCTGTCATTGCATAGTAAGAAGAGTCATATCTCCATGAGTTATCAAGGGTAAATTAGGATGGTCATGTGTACAACAAAGAATTAGGAAAAAATGTTGCCAAATTAAACCATTTTTACATGAAAAGTACTTTACACAACATCCCTTATTAAAAAAAAATTCCTATTACAATGGCCTGATGTTGGCTTGAACGTCATTATGGTGTTATAAAAATATATTTGTTCTCTAGCTTGAGCCAAGGATCTTTATAAAGCTATTAATATTTGGCAGTTTAACTCCAAGGACTTCTTCAATTAACTCCTTCTTGTCACAACCTTTCTGAGACTGAGGTACCATTAAGAAAATAGCTATATTCAGCTGAAGACTCAGCTAATAGAGGAGCAGAAAGAATAAGGATCATGAAAAGATTCTAAGAAGCAAAATGAACTTTCAAGCTTATATTGGGTCCTACTTCTGATTATTTTCATCAAAATAATGACCTACACAGTTTAACAGAATGTAGTGACAAAACTTCAGACAAAAGTCAACTAACTCTGACAAAGGTATAGAGATAAATAAAAATGCTAAGAGTTTGTAAGAAAGAGTATAATACATCAATTTATTATACATTCTTTTTAGTACTTATAAAATGAAACCAAAAGTACCTGTGAACAAACTAATTCAGGAAATTAGAGGAAGAATAAGAATAATAATATCACACACTTGTTTTTTCTCTTGACTTTAAATCCTATTAATTACAATCTCTTGAATTATTTCCTGCTGTCTTGACTATACTATTCATAATGATGAAAAAAGTAAAAGCTAAATGGATGCAAGAGTCACTTCAAAATCAGAATGCTTTCATTTTGTACAAATAAAACATTACCCAAAAGAGAAAGTCAACTATTTAAGAATCAATTCCAATAAATTGCCAGCCAAATAACAAGAATTCAGAACAGGCTGAGTAATGATCTCACCCTTCTCTCTCTTACCTTCCTCTAATCGTTCACTGAGTTCATTTCCTAGGACAATTCAGTTTCCTCAAAAGAGATCCACTATCATGAAAGTACCACTGTGAAACAGCCTATCATGAAACTCTTTTACAGAGCTCTAATATACATACCTCTAAAATATGAGAAATAAAATTATAATCTTTTGGAGGACTGCTGTGAACCCTAATTTACATGTATATAAACCTGCACTCCCCCTTTTTAATGAAGGCTGGAAAAAAATAAAGAAGTTCATAGCCACACTGCCTTGCCTGTGAGTCACTTGTAGGTTGCTAAAGCAAGTATTTCACAATGCTTTTAGTGAGTTTGTCAATGAGTTTGTGGATTGCTGGTCCTCATTAGGCTTTTAGGACACTTTGCTGACAGATACTATTTTGAGGGTCACAAAGCCCTGGTTAACATCAGGAATGAAGCACTGAATTGTTTAATTAGACCAAATGCATGCATGTAACATTTGCATTTTGCTCAACCGTAATAATGCTTTGTGAAAGCTGGAATAGTTCTGTAATTAATATGGCCAATCTATTAATAAAATCTAAACCCCAGGAAATAAAAAACAACTTATTTTTTAAGGAAGTGATAAATGAGTGCTAAAGGAAGGAGCAGATTTCCATGATCAAACATCTGCTTTGTTATTAAATCCTCAACAGCTGTTGCTAGCTTTAAACCCACGGAGACAAATTCATGGTATCTGCATTGCTATATGTTTCTGTTGATAATCTGACAGACCCTGAGAGACTGCTGTAGCTGAACTCATTCATACATTAAATAAATTCTGCAGATATCAGGATTTCCTTGACTTCAAATGGTTGCCTTGGACACAAAGAGACACAGACTTAAAAATAGAGCAGTCTCTACATGTGGATTAGATAGTCAGCATTCCTTGAGAAAGACAAATGAAGACAAATCATGCTAAGAATGGCTGGGAAGAAGCTTTCTTGCTGTTTCATCTGATTGCTAAATTAAGTCAATCGGGGTTGAGAGAATATTGCAATCATGGGTAGCTGCACCACTATTTTTCTAATGGCAAAGTATTCTTTCATCGTTAGATTAG
This sequence comes from Cinclus cinclus, assembly GCF_963662255.1. Lineage (NCBI taxonomy): Eukaryota > Metazoa > Chordata > Aves > Passeriformes > Cinclidae > Cinclus > Cinclus cinclus. Next base: position 85,798,772 of record NC_085047.1, read on the forward strand.
TTCAGCCAATAAAAGTATTCCACAGTTAACATTTCATTTTCATTTCATCAGTTTACCAAAATCAGTTACTGCATGAGGAGGCCATTGAAGAGAAAATTTTGAATAATCTCTAGATTACTAAAATCTAGAGAGATTTTTAACAGTTTGTCATGCAACTCTTTCCCCTCTTCTTCCCAAACATCAAATTAACTTTTAAAGGATATCAGTTAAAACCTGTATCTTTCTATGAGAGTAATTAGCTGGTATTATGGATATAAAGAGAGGAAAATGGACACATTTATTTTTTGTTCCTCTGGATAGAGTCTAAAAAAAATAAACCCATCTTGAGGCCTCATATCTGTCTTTCCTGTCTTGGTCAGTTTCACCCTGTAATAAATAATCCCATATAAAATTTTGCCTCAGAATTAATCACATATTTGGGTGCCCTTCAATACCTAAGTATAGTCAATGTCCATATTACAAATGTGTTCTTGGTCTATTATGGACTTCCTAAAGAATGTCAGTATTGCTTAGATTAAAAGAACAGTTATACCCTCATTCACAGCACTGTGAATAAATGAAGAGGGGGAATGTGGAATTCTAAGAGTTAACATAAGAAAAAAAATAATATGTGAATTGTTTTCCCTTATCATGCTTATAGCCAAGTTGATGGAGTAGAGACTCAATAAACAGACTATAAAGTGTGTGGAAAATTAGCTGGCCTCACATGGATGTCATCAGTGGAACAAAGTACAACTGGAAGACAGTTACTACTGCCATTCCTCAGGGATCAGTCACTCAATCTGGTATTCTTTCACATCTTCATTAATGACCTCAGTGCTTGATGTGGCATTCTTGGAAAGTGTGCATCATAGTGCTGGGAATAATCAGCATGCTGAAGGCCTGGGTTGCTATTCAGAAACACCTTGAAAAGCTGGAGAAGTGAACTGACAGAAAACTCACAAAATTCAACACAAACATATGTAAAGTTCTGCAGCTAGAAGGAAATAAATGGCTTTGGAGGAAAGGACTCGAGGACTAATGGCCAAGTTGACCATGAACCATCAGTATGCTGCTGTGAGGACAAGGGATAACCACACAATAACATGCACTAACTAAAGCATCTCCAGTGGGTAGAAGGCTATGTTTGTTCCCCTTTGTTTAGCCCTTGAGAGGTCTCCTCTAGAATCTTGTGCCAGTTTGGGGATTCTCGGTACAAGGCACTGACATACTGGAGCAAGACTACCAGGGGGTCATCAAGATCATCAGGATCATCAGGAGATGGAAAAATATGAAATATGAAAAAAAATTCATAAAACTTGATTTATTCAGCCTAAAGTAAAGCTCCTTAGGGGAGCTCCTCAATTAACTTAATGGGAGGGTATATAAAAAATATGGAGCCATACTCTCCTCAGAGGCAGGACAAGAGGCAATGGATATGAGATAAAACAGGTATTTCCAGTTAGATTTTTTTTAAACCACAGTGGTGGCTAAACAAACTGAAACAGGCTGCCCAGGCAGGCTCTGGAACCTCCATTCTTGCAGATGCTCAGAACTGGCTGAGGTCCTGAGCAATCTGATCTAACTGAAGTTGCTTTGAGCAGAGGTCTCACTATTATGGCTGGATTTCCAGATGATGAAATTACTGGATTTCTAGAAGTCCCTTGCACCTAAATTTCTCCATGATTTTAAGGATCAATTAGAATTATTTTTCCCTACTTTCTTTTTATATCAGTAGCCTTTTTTTTTTCCTGGTAAATTAAAAATCTAAACAATACCAGCAACTTCTTAAATAACAAATATTTGGACTTAATCATCACTTTTTCGCATCCAAGATAAGCCTATGTTTAGCTTATTCACACATTCCTAATCAATTAAGGATTGAAAATACAAATTTCATTCATAGTAAGGACATACATAAAAACACATTCTTGCAATGATTGAATCAGATGTCCAACAAAATGGACAATGTGGTAAATGATAACAAACAAGATTATGATTCTGATTCTGCAACTGAAACCACCTTTATGTTAGACTGGAATACCACATATGTGTCTGCCTCTTCTTACACAAGTCAGTCTTCTTGTAACTACAAAGAAACTGTTCAAATCTAAAGGAATTACTAGATAAACACACTGCTCTGTGCATGATCTTTAAAGATTGCCCATATTTACTCTACCACTTGGAAAACCCAGTATTGAAAACTGAGAAAGACTGCCTGTGGAAAGGACTGCTCCTGCTCTTGCAGTCACACTTCAAAGACTTTAATTTAAGAAAAAAGAAACTGAGCAGATAAATATGGCAAACCTGAATTTCCTCAGTCTTTTTGAACCAGCACACTGATGAGCCAAGATCATGCCCCCATGTTCTCTTTCACATGTGATTTTGGTAATTGCATGTATAATGAATGAGCTAATGTATAATTCTGCTGCTAATATTTTCTCCATGACCACATAAGGATGTCTAAACTTATGAGAATCTTCTATCATACACCTTAAGAAATGTTTTACTACCTGAATTACTTGGAATCTGGATTTTAATTTCAACTGCTTTGGCATTTTCTTAGTTAATCTTGAGCTACCTTGAATTCTACGCTATTTGCACATTTAAAAAAACAAAACAAAAACAAAACAACAACAACAACAAAAACAACACACACACAAAACCAAAAACCAAAACAAAACAAAATCCCAAACAAGCAAAAAAAAAAAAAAAAAAGGTAGTTTTTGAGAGCATACAAACTTTAGATTGATTAACTTCTGTGAACTTTGGAAAATTTTAAGATTCATCCATCAGTGATTATAACATACTTCACACAGAAGAAAACAACATTACTTAAAATACATTGACATTTGCAGTGATAAAATGTTACAACTGTAAGAGTTGACATTTATACAAGTAGTCCTCAAATTTTGAATTTCAGTACACTTTGTATGCTAGGGTAGCAGTAGGCCTTTAATATTAATCATATTTATTAGGAAGAGATTATATGAAGGGTAAAATTATAGTTCTGTTGTACACACTGTTATAAATGTCCCATTTGCTAAAGTAAGTAAATGACTGGTAAGCATGACAGAATGACAGCTGAAAAAAGGCACAAAACCACGTACAGAACGAGTTATGGAAGAGTAGTCAACTGTGCAACAGTTCTACTAGCAGGGAGAAATAAATGTTATAAAGATGAGGAATGGTGTAAGTTAGGACAGGATAAGATACAGGTAAAGGAAAGCAAAGGCAGAAATGGGACTTCGAGAGGGAAAGGAGAGTAAAAAATTACGAAAGAACTGAAGTAAAGATTAATTATTTTATGGAGATGGGGAAAGAAAGCAGAGGAACACAGAGCAGGCCCCTTACTTTGTAATACATATCAATAATGAATTTCAGTATCTTCATTCACTTTTTCCACATGGTATTCTGATTATATGCTGCTCTTATATTAAATAATTTACATTTAGCCATGTAATGTCAGCAGCTTGAAGCAGCAACTCTTAAAAAAGGGAGAGAGAGTGCCTGCACCTTATTTCCACACTCTGCCAATGGCAGACTGTATGAATTAAACCCCAGAAAGTAACCAATTCTCCCTTCAGATTCCCATTTCCATTTTTTTTCAGCGTGTCAAGATCATCTCTTCCTCTGTTCCTTTACTTTATCCAGCACACTGCATCTAGAAGTCTAGATTTCAACGCTCTCATGTAGGACAAGAAACATAAAGGAAAGAAATTTTAGTTCTACCCCATGATGTGCTTCTTCACCACCACAGGAAAAGAAGGAGGTGCTAATCTCTGCATTCATTTGAATGACCAAAATTTAAAATTCTGATCAGTCAATCCTCAGAAATAGAAAACAATATTTTAGGGGCAAGACTGAAGAAGAATACAGGAAAAGGACTATCTTACATGGCTTCCTACAGCACCATGGAATCAGCTCAGTGATTTAGAGGATAACTTCTACTTTTATTGCCCTGCATAAATAAATAGTGTCTTCAAGCATCATTCTAAGGTTATATCCAAACCTGTACATTAGTCTGGTCTACAGTCTATCCTTCCCATAAAACTTTCATTTACTAATTGTTGAAAGATTTATCCTTCCCTTTAACTAATTTGGCTTTGTTTACTGCCATTATATACTTAATACTCCCTCTCAGGCACAAAATTATCATCTCCAGACAAAGAAATCTCGGGCAGGGATTGCACTCCCAGTGTAGGAAAGCACTGTGAAAAGAACAGGCATTTTCAAGTCTGTGTTCACCACTAGCAAAGACCCAGTCAATCAATATACAGCTGTTACTAACAAAGGACTCTGTGCTCTGTAAAGCAGGTCAGAACAGCTACTGGGAACCACAAAATAGCTGCACCTTCACAATCTTTGTAAGAACATGATTTAGAAAGGTCCTTCTGGTCACAAAGCAAACTGAGAATTTAGGAGCCCAAATATCCTTTAGCTTGTCGACATCTAGAAATCCCACAATAATGGCAACAGATTCCTTTCTTCATAGCGCTCATTTTATTCCTTCCATCATGAAACATTACCTATATTATGTCTAGAACAACAACCATCATTTTTTCCATTCATGGCTTCTCTCAGTCAGCAGGGACACCTCCATACTTGATTGACACAAAAAGATTGTACTGTGTCCTCTGTACCCTCAGTATTCTCATTAGGTTTTCCCTTGCTAGGGAAAAGGTCTAGAAAAATTTTATGGATACAGTCTATAGAGGGAATAATGGGCAGCACGGAATTTTTTATTGTAACACAAAAGATGGGAGATGCATGTACAAAGTGATTCTGTCTTTTCATTCCAAAATCCACAGGAAAATCAACAAATCTTTTTAGCAGGGCTCTTGGAGTCTGTTAGCTTCACAGAATTATAGAATAATAGGGGTAGAAAAGACATGTTGCCATACACCTGATCCATTAAATACTGAAATTGAGTCATGGGCTTGCATAGTTGAATTATATCAGAAAAACACATTTAAGATTCAAAGCCATCTGAGAACTCTAGAAAATATTTCAATTTTCCACATTAAGGGTAAAATTCTCTCTCCTTCTTTTTCATTATTATTAATGTTACTTTTTATTATTAGTCTTACTATTATATTTTCAATTATTAAACAGTTCTTATCTTGACCCCTGAGTTTCTGATTCTCCTCCCCATCTCACCTAACAGGGTCAGAGGGACTGAGAGAGCAGTTGCATGGTACTAACTTTGTGCCACAGCTTAAAAGAACAGAAGGAAAGGGAGGTGGGGAGAGACAAAGTGAGGTAGTGTGAGCACAGGTGAGAAAAGGCAAGGCAAGCCAAGTGAACAACAAGCCAAGAGGACAGCAATTTTGCTACACAATTGTCCCCTAGAGACAAAAAAAAAAAACAAAAAAACAAAAAAAAACCCGTTATATTTATTTCAAAGGCTTTCTAAAAGTATACATAATTTTGAGAGGAGAAAATGAGTTGAGGAAACTACAGATGACAAGAAAAATAAGACTGATCAGAGAATCTGTTGGAAGAATAAGCAGAAAAGAAGCAGCATTTCATACTGTATTTTCTACTTTCAGGCTCTACCTTCAAGCTATGGATTGGATAGGTGTGTCAATTTTGGTTATCTGAAAGAAAATACAGAACCGAACACTGGTATCTTAGAGGTCTTTCTACAAATTACTGGCAAGTATTATAATCATCAATTCATTGATAAAAGTTAATTTCTGTAAAATGTATACTATAAGAAGTAGAGGAATGCATTTATAGACTCACAGATTTTGACCATTCACATGAGTGACATTAAAAATTGCAGACTGATTTCATAAAGCACTAATTCTAAATCAATGAGTGGGTAGGGATTCAATTTGCATGCCATAAAGCTGTAGAGCCTTACTTCCAACAACTGAATTATCCTAATGTGATGTAGAATTTACCATATGTCATATGCCTACAAGCAAATGACACTGAACCTCCACCTAAGCCTTTATCTTCTTTATTCAAGGAGTGCTTCTTTCTTAACTATATCAGAATAGTTAGGCAAGAATAAAGATTTTTGTTAACTTTTGCAGTCCCCCCAGTACAAACATTTCAAAAAGTATATAGGAAATAGATTATGAGGTATTATTTGGAGTGTATCACAGTATCTCCCTTCAAAATAAGAGCTGGGTTACTTTCCTCATCTAGTTTTCAAAACACTCTAATATGAATTGCTCATCCTACATTTAGGAAACCTAGGCTATGTTCCTTTTGTAGCCGAGTATCTGCAATACTCATTGAAGAAGGATGCAAAATATTCATAGAAATGACTGCAGAGTGAGAAAAAAAATCAACCTAGCTGCCAACCACTAAATACCTAGTTTGGGTAGTATTCAGTAGTGAACTCCTGAGCTCAAGTCCTGGCTCTTTCCCAGGCCAGGCAAAAATCATGATCTGCATTCTCCTACATTCCATTGGAAAGGCCTCTAATGATTTATCACTCATTTTATCTCTGTTTCACGTTCAAGAAATTCTCCTGGCTCATAAGTAGAAAACTGCTCTTTAAAAGGCTATTAGAAACTTACAGGTTTCAAATGAGATATTTCACTTTACAGCTTATCCAAAGAAAAGAAAAAGCAAACTCAAATTTGCCCATTCTCAACGTATTCCCACCACCCAGCAGCCCTTCTGCTCAAGAGGCTGCCACATTTTTTGCAGGCTCATCTCATGTTGACTCTGAGTGAGTTTCATACAACCTTCTTCTGTCCAGTTTATGTTTCTTTCAAACTAGTCCTGAAAAAGATGAAGTCAACATGCAGGCAATCCATCTTTTGAAAACTATTTGTCAGGTAATATACACAGGGAATCTGTGTTAAAGCCCTCTGGATTCCCACCAGAAAATGAGATCCCTAGCCATTTCCAATACCTCATCAATAGAGATATATAAAAGCTTTGTAGTAAAACTAAGATTTCACCAAAGATGGAACTACACCTGCACTTGACACAATACCAGTGCAAGATGCCTTTTAAGTCTCAAAGCTACTTTCACTGGAAATCCCAGAAATTTAGGACAAGCTGATTAAGAAAACCAAATATTTTCTTTAAACAGAAACAGGATCTTAAAACCTTCCTAAATCATGCCTCATTGCAGAAGAACTTACACCTCTTTGCTGCAGGCAGAAGAACATAAAATGGAAGCAAGTCATAGTGGTGCTCAGTTGTGTACAGAAGCAACACCACCTGGAAGCCCCTATGTCCCAGCTCTCCTAGGAGAGCCCATAACATGTGTAGCCGGTGCAACTTTACAGTAAGAAAACAGGATACAGTAAAGAGAGAAATATAAGGAAAGTCCAGATAGCATGGAAGTCCTTTCCACTTAGTTTTCGTATGTGCTAAAAAATGTAAGTTGAATTTGCTACCAGCCACTTATCTGTCTTATTTACCCTGGGGTCCATCAAGCACAGAATCACCAGCCAGATGAGGGTGGTGATTGTCACGCACTTTGCTCTGCACTAGGGCAGCCTCAGCTCGAGTCCTGTGTGCAGTTTGGAGCATGACAATATAAGAAAAATATTAAAATGTTTGAGATTATCCAAAGTAGGAACACGAGGATGCTGAGAGGCCTTGAGGGGAAGCCGTATGAGGAGTGTCTGAGGTCACTTGGTCCGTTCAGCCTGGAGGATACTGAGAGGAGACCTCACTGTGGTGCACAGCTTCCTCATGAGGGGAAACTCAGGAGCAGGAATTTATCTCTTCTCTCTGGTGACTGGTGACCTGACCCAAGAGAGTGGCATGAAAGTGTGTCAGGGAAGTTTTAGGTTGGATATTAGGAAAAGTTTCTTCACCCAGAGGGTGGCTGGGCACTGGAACAGGCTCCCCAGGGCAGTGGTTACAACACCAATCCTGAGAGAATTCAAGAAGTATGTTCCACTGGAGCAGCATTCTGCTCCTTCAAACTCAAAGTCCTCTTGTTGGAGGACTACAAGCAACTGCTTGTACTACAATAGTGAAAAAGGAAAAACTCCTGTACCAGATAAAAAGCCTCAGATCAGGGGAGCTGTGTGCATGTTGAAGGAGAAGCTATTTTTGCAAAACCATGATAGACTACCAAGAAATGCAGGACTTTCATCATGCCTGAGTACAAGTGAGAAAAAAAAATCAACCATAACTTTGACTTTTCAACTTCCTCCTCCTTGTTGCTGCATTACAGCAAGATCATTAGGAGCACAGAACATTGCTCATTTACACTAGATGCAGTATCTTAAATGTAAACTCTCCAGAAAATCAGAAAATCTGGCCCACACTCAACACTAAAGCATGTACAACAGGTGCAGTCAGAGACTTAAGCTGCTAAAACCATTTTTCTCTGCAGAGCATGTGGAAACAGACTTGCAGGCAGATTTTCTCAGGGACAACAGAAGGGTATGTATGTATGTATTTCTGACATACAGGAAATGCACCATTCTTCCCCATTCCACAGCCTTAAAATTTAATGTCATTTCTAACTGGCATGACATAGCAAAGCTTAGTGAAAGGTGGAAGGTTGCTTGCTTTTGAAAGTGAATGTTCCTACATTCATTTCAGAGCCAAACCACTGTCTGAACTGCCTTTGGCAAAGTTATATAATATATATTGGTTGTTCTTTACAATATTAATCTGAAATCCACTACTTATAAAGAAAAATATTACATAGATGTTTAATTAGATTGTAACATCAGCCCAAGTACTTATACCCTTATTTCACCATTTTTATTTTAGTTTTATAGTCCAGGATAGTGCCAGAGGAACAAATTACTAGATAAAGTCAAAATTGCCTACAGTTTTCTATGTAAAACTGACCCTGTCCTCTATGTCACCCTGGAAAATTCTCAGTTCAAACAAATGGAGATTTAGCCCAGGAAGAAACTTCAAATTCTGAATGAAAATGGAAGCTGAGCATTGTAAAATTCCATTAGAAACAAAATATTCAAAAAGCATTTTCAAATCTAGTTCCTGACTTTAGCTTCTGTGTGATACTTGGCATAAAGCAGATAATTTTTTAGGATCTGTCAGATTTTTGGCATGTTCCACAATTTAATTTAATTATGTTTTTGACTGCTAGTTTGTTTGTCATTATATTCAAAGCATTTTACAAAGATCCTCATAACTCTAGACCTATAAAGAGTTTAAAATTTGAGAGATTCTAAAATGTCATCACTGCCTATATTTGTACAGGCTGAAATATATTAACAACAGAACACAAAAAACAATTCCACATGTAAGAGGTGGTGAGATCTCTAGAAAGAAGCCACATTCCTAAACACTACTATGTCAACAAAAACTTCATGTGCAAATTTGAGCAAGGCAAAGAATTTACACAATTTGACCATTCAGTGTATCAGCTATCATTACCTAGAACAATCACACAATACCTGTTTAGCCAGACTTTTTGAAAATACAGAAGAAACTCTCAAGCAATTCTTTTAATCTGTCTCTTTTCATTTAGCTAACCTAGCTGTGCCAAAGTCTGTCAAGAGCTTTGTGTCCTGGTCCAGCTTGGCAGCTCTCAAAATACAGGTCCAATTTTCTCTTTTTAATATATTCTCCCCGGCTACCTATATTTGTTTTCACTTTCCTTTTCTTTATGCCATTTTTACAGTACTATCCAGATGGCAAAGAAATGCTCAGACCTATTTACATAAATACAATTTCAGACACCAGAGAGTTAGAGAACACATTGCAGGAAAAACAATGAAGATAAACAGGTTTCAGGTGAGTGCAATCAAAAAAACTTGCACTCTTCCCCCGCCTGTTTTTTTTTTTCCTAGCACACTCTGCAAAAGAATAATATACTAAATTATAATATTATTCAAAATAAAAACTCCTAGTATCTAACCTTTTAATCTGGAAAGAATAAAAAGTACTTTAGGTAAAAGGAAATATGAAATATGAAAGCAGCAGGCTAGCACAGATCACCACATTTCCATTTACATTGATGAATTCAACCATTTATGTCAGAAACTGAGTTCCCTGTGGAATTCCGACTGCAATATCAAGCAACAGGCAGATCCTTTGCTGCTGTATACATCTTCTATTTATTTGGCCCCATCCATCACAGGGGAAATTCCCCAATTTACAGGTGTTTCACTTTGCACTCTCCACATGGTGCAATTTCAAAGAAAAGACAGAAGGCAATGAGGATCCAATATGTCCTAGTGCCAAAATCAACTTTGGGTAATTTTGGGTCTTATAATTAGACTCTCAGTGTGGAATATTTTAGGAGAACATGGCTCAAAATTATTCCTGGCATAGTTGTATTCACTTTCTGAGAGATTAATTTAGCTCTTTTATTGTTTATGCTGTTGCATATATATGCATTGCATATAGGTATCAGAATAAGTCAGAAACAGAGACAAAATCATTGACTGCGTTTACCTCAATCACTATGTATGGCCTAACTGAATCACAAGCAAAAATGATTGCATGACTTGAATTTATCCAAAATTGATAGTCTGATTTCAAATCAGCATTGAGCTTACATTATTCTGACCAAACAATATAGCTTGATAGCTCATCTCAGTGTCTAATGAAGTAACATTTGCATAATGCATGAATCCAATTTAGGAAAATTGAAACTGCCTTGCCTTAAAGATGGCCAGATGTTTAGTGAGAATGTGCTCAAGGGACAATTTCACGCAGAGAAATGAAGACCAAGACTGAGACAGATAAGTAATACAGGAATATTTTTTTTATTTCCATTTGCAGCGGGGAAGACCAGCAAACATTTTGGTGATCCCAATTCTTCAGTTACTAGTAGCACTAAAATTAAGAAACTGGCACTCTCAGACAAATGAAAAAGTTTTTTGATTCCAATATAATAATCTTTATAAATCAAAAGACAAGGATTGTACTTTCTATAATTCACAATTTTGACTGCTTTGTAATTTGACCTCAATTTACCTCTGTCTTAGGTAATGAAAAGCGCATGCTGTACACACTGCTGCAAATATACCTCAGGGAAATATCTACCTGGAAAGCTATATGAAAGCATGGAGCTGTCTGAGTCTGATATATGGAGTGTGTGTAAGTAGATGACAGTTATTTCTTTGTCTCAGTTAACCAACACACTTTACCAAACATGAACTATCAGCCAAAGCTCACTATCCCTGGAGTTCACTAGCTACTGTTTCCAGGAAGGATTTTGAAAGGCAAGGTCTGAAAACTGAGGTAACTTATTGGTTAGACAATACAGATGGAAAAAGTAATTAAATCTTGTGTACACATGTCCTTTTTCTTATCTGAGCGAGCCATTGCAAAATTCTAGCCTGTTTAGATAAACATATTCTGAGTAAAAAACAAAATTCATTAATCAACAGACAACAGAGAGAAAGGTTAGTACATACAACTGAAGCAGAAAAAGATGCAACATACAGGAAAGGTAACAAGCTCTTGCAGAGATTACCAGGAGCACAAGTACAGACCCACAGTACCCTTGCCACTTTTGAGCTTGTGCTTTTCTCTATTCAACGGGATTATGAAATTTAGTTTCCAGGATTCTTCTTGTGAAGGATTTAGTAATCTCTCTTGAGGAGAAGGAACAGGACATCTGAAACAGCATGTCTTATGAAATGTCCTCAAAATAGTATCTGACCATTTTTGGCCTTTCTTCTCTCTTGCAGTTCTCTGTGCTGTATCCCATTTGTTCTGTTTCTCACATACAGTCTTCACAGGAACTTTTGGCTTCATAGAAGAATAGTAATACAGAAGCAGATTACATGACAGTGTAATCATCACTGTGTCTATGTCAACATGATGAAGAGTCTGCAAGACCTAGTGTTTTTTCCATTTTTCTTTCAAACAGTTTAGGCCTGAACTCCTTCCTTCAAACATCGTTATTTGAAATCACAAATCAAAGCAGGTACAACAATCCTATTATTATGACATATTTTTTTTTGTTAGGCTGGAATTCCTAAGGAGTATTTACCAAAATCATACCAGATTTTTTCTGGTATGCCAAGAATCATACAGATTTCATCAAAATTTCTAATCTCACCTTATTCAAATATTCACTAACTATGCAAGGAAAATATCAGTGGAGCTGATGTAACTATTTAACAACCATTGGCACAGACACTGTAAGAAAGAGCTTGACACCCTCATACTTTTATGAACCTCTTGCAATTTTCATAAATCTGACCTGACAAATAGAGGACCACATTGACAAAGGTATGATGACTAGGTATTAAATACATATTATTAAATACCTATTTAATAATAGGTGTTAAATACCTCCCATTATTAAGTTTCTTATATAATTTTAAAAAATTTGTTCTCCTTGAAAAATATGTGAAAGCAATTGCAAGAAAGCAAGAATCAGTTATCCCTGTTCCCAAGCCTCCCAAGAAATGTAATTTGCTAGATATATTATGGGGTAAGCACAGGAAACAGAAAGGAAGACAGCAGTTTCTTTGGTTTAAGAATATCACAACAGCCTTGAGAATTTATTCTCATGGACCCCTGAATTGTTTCCATATCTTTACTATTTATAACTTTAAAAAACCCTCAAACAACAGTTAGTAAAATTGTTATATCACCATTAAAATGCCTGTTGCTAGTTTTAAAGCAGCCACTTCAATGTTTGAGATGTTTAAGTAAAACCTATACAAAGCTCTGTGGTCAAAACTGTTTCTGTGTAGCATACAAAATGTTAACAGTAGTGATGATAACAGCATCTTCTCACAAAATTTTTTCAGCTTTCAAGGGTTGCAAATGAAATTTGCAGAAGCAGGAAAAGAGCCATAAAGTTTCATAAGATAGAAGTTCTAAATGTAGAAAGCAGCTTGCCCAACACAACATAATATGCAATAGAACCACCTGTATCTTAAGCCTGATGAAAAACAGATGCATAAGAAGACTGTGGTGGAAAGAACTTTGAGGAAGCTATGAAAACATATAAAGAATCTAGAATATCACTATTTTTGACCACATAAAAGCCCCTTTTCAAGACCAAGAAAGCAATAAACTATGACTACTTTGATTTAAAAGGAGGAAAGTGTACAGTGTTAGCCAAAGCATGGAAGTGCTGGAATACAATACAGCTACAGCCTGTAGACCTTTTTAATTGCAGAAACTAAGCATTTCTATTATTCTTCAGTTCTGTGTGGGCATTCAGCAGAAATACCCTTTTTTGTACCAGAAAAAGCATATCTGAGAGTTCTTAAGAGTCAAGGGACACCATGTTCACTAAAAAAGCTTGAAAGGAAATGTAATACAATTATCTAAACCTTATTTTTCAGCAATCTAACAAAAAAGGAAATTATGTCCAATTAGACTGATGCTAAGTGTTCTTGTGGGGAAAAAAAAAGGAAGGTACGGAGGTTCTTCTGGGTTTTGCTCATTGCAATAATAGTGTGGAAAATGCAAATAATTGTTAGGATATTCAAACGATGTTGATGAATAGCACCCATTTTTTACCAACCAAAAAACCTTACAGAAAACTGAAGATGATTCTGTGGTCCAATAACAGTTTATAGAGGGTCACCCTCTATTTTCAGCTATTTCTTCCTAACTACCAAGCACATTTATAATGCAGCTGGAATTGCTCCATGAATGCTGTGATGTCTAGGTCTACATTCCCAGAAAGTTATACCACGAAGTCTTACAACAATTTGTCATTAGTGCATCTCTATTGTTTATAGAACAAATCAGCAAAATCCATTTGATTCCTGAATAAATCCATAACTGAAAGCACTAAGGAAGACCAAACTCTCAAAATGATGGTTTTAATTACATCAATACCATTCAGAAATCCAGTAAACAGGTCATCACAAAAGTAATTACTTTTCCATGGAGCAATCATCGAAAGCTCAAAGTTGATAAATACTTGCCCACTCAAAAATGACATTGATTTAGGCCAAGAGATTTTCAGTTCACCCAAAAGTAATTCAGTACCCTTTACAGCAATTTAGCCATAGTTTTTCTAAAATAACTTTCCCAAATGTTGGCAATAAAGAATGTGAGGCTAAGTATCATTGAACAGACAAGAAGGGGAGCTACTACTTTGTAAAGGAACTTTAACATGAATACATGTTAATTCTAAAGCCTAAGGTCTGCAGAACCAAGAAACAGGTTATTGAAGTGAGAGAAATCAAGCCTTAAAAACTGGGACTAGGCTGGAAAGGAGTTTCTTATCACTTTTTGTGTGAAAGCTAATACATTACCTCAAAAAGGAGGCACCTGTTAGATACTGTCACGCTGTTTATCTATGGAAAAAAAATTCAGCCTAGCTGCTCTTCAAATCTTTTTTAATAGCCACTACCGAGCAGATGAGACATTTAATTTTCCTATCTTATGTAAATTAAATTTCTCATTTGTCATACACCTTTTGAGACAACACTAAGGCTAAGTTCATCCATATTTGAAAATCTGTTTGAATTCTAAGACAGAGCAGCAGACCTAAGATCAGTCCATTACCAAAGACTTGTGACAGAATCTATCATTCCTCCAAGAAGTAAACTGGATTTCCTGCCAATGCAGTAAATTATGGCAGCATGTATTTTACTGCTGTACACCACAGCACACAAGCTACATTGCAGAAAAATGATTATTCTACTCTATCCCATTGCACCTCAAACAAGGGCAGCCTAAGGCCCTTCTTTATCCGAGTCTCTATATCCCAGGCCTCGTTTTAGTTACACAAAGTGGAGCTCTAGAGAAGACCAAATGTAGAAGCTGCCAAGGTGATATGTGAAAAAAATCAATCTGTGTTCATTTCCCCAGCCCCAACTTTCTCTTTTTCCAGTCAGTTTCACTTTTGAGATTATAGGAGCCTCTCAAAAGGTCAGTGATGGAACAGAAGCCACAGAGAGATTCAAGTTTCATTTTATTACTACTACCTCCTAGAAACATTTTCATAGTGAGGCATTGACTGCCAGAGCTTAAGGCAACAAGAATGAGCCTGTAGGAGAGGTGATTTTGTTTTATCAGAAAAAAGTCCATTGATCTTAAAAATTTGCTATAATGCATACATTTTTTCTTATCATGAGAGATCCAAACTTAATGACAGTATTTAAATATGCTCTAGAAACAAGAACAGTAACCTGAACATAATCTAGAAAAATGTTTAAGAGTATGATTGGTATATTAGCAAACAAACAGACCCAGTCAGACTGAAATTTAGTCCAGTACATGAGTGTTCTCTTACGTCACAGAGCAAAAAAGGAGCCTGTAAGATTTTCAGGGAAAAATACAAATACCCCAAGGCATTCCATTATTTTAGTGATTATCTGAACTCATCAACTGGAAAACTCACTCTTGAAAAATAACAGAAACCATCTCCCTACACAATTGCTTTATAACTAGATTAGGTAAGATAGTGAGATCAGCCTTGTGCTCAAGCAGCGACTTGCACTATCTTTGAGATGTCTGTGAAGGAAGTTCTTCGGGGTATTTCACAGTAGGCTGAAAATGGGATGAAATCTGGCTATAAAGTAACTTTGCTATATGATGGAAAAATTCACCAGGCTATGTTTCTATAATTGCAGCTGTTTTACCAATAATTTTAATTATCAAGCAAATAGACATAAAAGACTGAAAGCATGCAAGAAATTCAGGCTTAATTATATGCTTTGAGTAGTATTTTAGAAAAGTCTCCAGATCAACACTATTCTTTAGGTACCTATAGTGTCTACTGGAGAAGCAAAACAAGAATGTGGGGACTTTGAAACTGAAGTTCAAAGAAGTCTACCCATACATTAAGGGGTAAAAATTGAGTAAAAAATGTTTTTATTTTGGAACACTTAACAAATGGGAAATATAGCACACTTAAAGATATATGACATAGCCTAGAGAGTGTATACAATAGAATGAAATGATGAAATACATAAAAGAGACACTCTGAATTGCCATTTAAGAATACTTGACAATAAAGAGATGACCATATATCCAGCAGATAACCAATTACTATTTTTATGGACAGAAAGTACAGTTTATAAGGTTGCTTCTCACACTCTCTTCAACATTCTTTCTGCACAACTGTGTTAAAATGAGATTCTAGCTGGAAAAACCATACATGTGTAAAATTCCTCCTTCACTAGCAATTTGTGCTGCAATCTCAGATTCTTGTAGCTACTCATTTAACCCTGTATGTGTGAATGCACAAATACACAAGCTTTGATGCCACTGAGGTTTAATAGTCTATTTAATCTCAATGTGTTTACCTTTCTGTCTCATGAAACTACTTCTAGAGGATTTTTCTCCCACACTATTTATGTCTAGTTCCCATTTTGCATATTGGTCTCTTTCCATTTTCTGTTATTTTATAGACAAGCCAGTATTGCTTATCTGTAGAAAGCCAGGCTACAGTGAGCCACATTAAGACTATGTTTTACAAGACAATTTATAAACCTTTACAGCTATTGACAAAAACTGGAGGTTTTACAAAAAATGAATCATGGACTTTAATGCAAAATCGCATGCTTCATGGGCACCACTTTCAATGAAAAATACTAAAGAAAAAAGATTTAAAAGACAGATAAATAAAAAATGTAGTGACACGTCATTCATACATCTGGTTTACAATATAAAGCACGGGAAAAAAAAATTAAAACTGAAATTTAATTCTAAAATTTAAAAAAATTAATTAAAATAACTAATTTAGAAGCTCCTTTAGATTCACTAATATAGTTCATTAAAACTACACATATAAAAAACTTTTTCAGAAAGAAAAGATTGAATTAAAATCTTGCATCCTACAATGCAAGGTCTCTAATGACATTGCACCTTGAAGTGGAAAATTGCAGATTTCTCTATTTTATTAAATTATGAAAATCAAGACAAAGATATATAGTGTGCATATAGAACATATAATTTGACTCATGGAATGCATTTGTCATTTACTTTTAAATAAACCAGGTTTTCTATCCTTTAAATGAGTCTAAGATCAGATTGGATTATATTTTTGATAAAGGACAGGTATCAAGATATTTATACATAAGGTGGATTTCATTTATTAAAAAGACAGCCTAAAATTTTTGAATGAGCATTCATGTATCTCAGAATTTTAAATTTTAAACATTCATGTATATCAATAATATCTATTCATAACATCATGCCATAACTCAAAATGCTGAAATTACTTCTTTAAAGCTACTGCCACTCACAACCACTTCCTAGTATCACTCAGTTCATGATTCAGTCTGTTTTTCCTTGTCTGTTATTACACAATGCCTATTTTTTCCCATCGGGTTTTTTTAAACCATGATACATTTTCATGTCACAGACAAAGGAAGAGTCTCCCCTGCCTATTCAGAAAACAAGTTTCTATTGTCTTCATAAGGATATTATAATGATGAATCTCTAATAGAAGAGCATCCACACTACTATTTGATTTTTTCTGGAAATCTTGATGTTTAAAATAGACATACCGAAAGTACCTAGAAAATGAGCCACTGATAAGACTTTTGGGAGAAGTGGCAGAAACTGTCTTCAAAAAGCCTGGAATGTGGGGTTAGCCATATATTCCCATGGATTATGCTGCCTTTGACACAGAACACTACCTTTGACTTGAAGCCCTTTTGAAGAGGTCCCTAACATTTCTTCCCCTTGTGGCACTTACAGCCTCAGTCTAAAATGTTTCATTCTTCCTTTTATTCACATACAATTCATCTGAGATTAACTTTGCTACAAGTAGGTGTCTGATAGCAACTGTCTTTATCCTGATTGTTAAAGAAACAGTAAGATATTAATATTCATAACTCAAGTCTAAGCATAATTGCAACAGTTAATAGCATCTGAAAAGCTTTGCTCTACAAAATTGGCTTGAACATTTGACTGAACACCCGTTGAAAAAATATCTTAAAGAAAATTATTTCCTAGGTTTCACCCAGTAGATGAAAATCACTGATGATAACTGATCAGAAAATACACATGCAGAGTTTGATTTCAAGAGAAGCTCCACATAATTTTCCCTCAAAGAGTAATTGAGTTAAGGTCTAAGTTTGGAAGTACACAGCAGGAAAGTCCACCTTGTATGTGTTGATAATCTCGCTCTTGAAGAGATGAAAATCAATGTAATCATCATTCTTTTTGCTCAATCAACCACCACATTACCGAGTTGCCTGGACAGAGCAGCTTAACTTTTAATAATAGTTTAGGGGAGAAAAGATAAAAGCTCTTGTCCTGGTGAGAAAAAGACCATAGGTGGGATCTACCAAGATTCCCCCCCTGTTTTTTTCTCCTCAAATGGGATTTTATGCACATTCCTCTTCCTTTGAAATTTCAGTTATATGACAGATATCACACTGAAGATGGTCTCTTCCTTCCTCTTATTCTGACACAGGTAATTTCTAGATACTATTTGTGATCAGCACTTTGTGTATCCATGCTTCAGTGGTTCACAGTCTACATGAGAAACTGCTTACTTAAAAGTAAATAAATTATTATTTTTAATTCCAAAACATGTTTGATTTTTTTTCTTCCAGTAGACCAAATCATGGCTACTGAATACTGTAGCCAAACAGTTGAAATAACACCAACTGGGGGAAAAGAAGTTTCTAAATCAGTTCTGCCAATGCAGAGACAAGGCATCATACAGCACAGTGGCTTGCAATTTTGTGAGGACTTGCCATCACCACTGTAAATTTGAGATTGCAAGATCTCTTATGTATGTTTGGACAGTCTCCAGAGTAACAAAGCAGAAATGGAGATTTTTGACAAAGGTTTGCTACATTTGAGTGCCTAATGTTAATTTCCTATATTGGTAAGTATGTTTGAGAACAGAAATAAAGTTCAAAAGTGCTAAGGTAGTTCAGATTCAGTTTCAGTGAGATATAGTGCCCACAAGCACATCTGAAATAACGTCCATTTCTATTCAAAACTTTAAATACAGCTTTAAGTAAGACTGGACTACAATAATCTTCCAAAAAACCACTGATTTCTCCTATTACTATTTTCCTTATTTCTATCTGTAGTAGTTTTGATGAAATGCTTTCTTATTATTCCACATACATTTCCAGCACCCCAAAATTCTATTTACAAACTAACTCAGAGAGGCAAAGAGCAAAATAACATTGTCTCCATTGGTTTTGAACAGAGTAAATTCCTAGAGTAAATCCAAGACAGAGGACCTTCCAATAAACTGTTCTCCAGAGAAGTCATTATGGTAGGCCCTCAGGGAAGGGAAAGATAATTAGTTATTTATTAGTTCAAGAATGGAGCAGCTACTCCCATTGCTTGACATTCAGGGCTTCACATGAAATATCAACCAACACATTTCACAGTTGTTGAGTAAGACACCAAGTTGTCCACAGCACATAATTTGTTCTGTATTTTCTTGCCAGATTTTCCATGGCCAGGGTGCATAGGAGTCTCTGACCACCTCATATTTCATATGCTGCAGTGACTCGCCTTTTTTCATATTTATAGGCAAAACCAAAGAATAAGGCTGAACAGACACCTTTTAAATTCAGAAGCTTTTCTTCCAAAAATACAAATATACAATGCATATAATAATAATACAATATACAAAAATACAATGCATTAATTAGATTCTTATAGGAACATTGTACACGGCAGCCTTTGAATGCCATTGTGGAAAAGACACATTGCTTTGAAGAGGTTATTTTAAAATCTTTAAGTACAGTAAGATATTAACAGGTCTTCCTTTTCCAAGAAAAGTCAACCTAATTTAAGAAGAGGAATAATATGATGGATCCAAACTCAGAAGTTGCACAAGCAGCCACAGCTACCCAGAATCCTGTAGCTATGTAAACATTCAGCTTGCTTCCTAAATCTGAATATGTTGCTGCAGCACTGAGGAAAGACCTGGAGTACAGATTGTAACAACTGACCAACCATAGGTTTATTACTGCCACACTATCACATACCTTTGGTTTCTCCTGCCTTTACATGTGCAGTACATCTATGTATAACTTCTTCAAAATTATAATTCAACATTCAAGATTGTTAGTAATTCAATGAAAGAAAAGCAACCACTGAAGAGATGATGAATTCCAAATAAATATGCTGTTTTTATATGATGACTTTCATTAACTCCCCATTATGAATCTCTGTATATCTGATTGCCTCTTGAAACAACAGCTCAAGAGTTTTCTTGAAAATTGATGAATTTCATACTTTTTTTCCTAAGATGGTGATTTTAGCACTGAAGATCTACCAGTATTTTTCAATAGACAACACAGAGCATTATATTGCTTGGAGGTTTGTTTTCTTGATGAGACACAAAAACCAGAATTATAGCTGAAAACAGGACTAAATCAGAATCAAATCAACTTACAGTATTTATTGTCTTTTTCAAAAGTTAGTATTGATGCCAAGATCAGCAATCCAGATAAAAATCTTTATAAGGAAGTCACTTACCATATTGATTGATGATACGGGACCAATGCTGTTAACATAAATGTCAACATCAATAACTGTTGGTTTTACTGTGGAGAAAAAAAAAATATTATTTTGCAGACAACATAAATAATTTAAATATTTTTATAATTAAATAATTTAATAAATAATTTAAAATAAGTATTTTTAAGTACTTTTTCCCCCCAGTAACTATAAGGTCTGTTTTTCAGGTGCAACTACTGAGAAATATGGATAATGTATTTTTAGGAAAACATGGTTCTATTCCTCCTACCCAACAAAAAAAATTGTCGTAAATTAAAATCTGTACCACTGCATCAGCATGATTCCAGTTTGTCTCAGCAGAAATTTGTTAAAGAAACTTTCAGTGCTAGGCACAGTAGCTCAAAGTCAAGCTCAAACCTAAGATGTCTGACATGAAAGTACAAATAATGCAGTGTATGACTTTTTCCCTTTGTCTCAACATTCAGGTCCTTTAGCCTGTTCGTTCCATATCCAAACAATCTTTCCAGATTTCTGCATATCATCAGGCCTGAAATCATCCTAACTTAGAGTAAAATCTCTATGAAATCTGATTAGCTAAACCTAAGCAAGTCTTCTTTCAATTTAGACTCATTCCCTTCAGTCCACATTGCCTTTGCACCCTTTCATTCAAAGGCTTTTGAATTTCATTTGGTTTAGTCAATGCACATTTCTCAAAAGATCTTCTATGTTTTCAGCTTCCAGGACTTAATAAGCCAAGACAAGTTCTGTATTCCTTTATTTTGCTGAGGTCACTAGGATTTCTCTTTCTTTCAGCATTTCTGGTGTCAGTATAGCGGCTGGATATTTTTGAGCTCTTTAAAACAATGCCACTCTTATACTGAAAGATACTTTTTTTTTTTTCCTTACTTATACTGCCATTCTTCCCCACAGGGTATATATTAAGCTCTAAATTGAGATTTAAATTAGTGGCTTGCTTTCTCCAGAGTTAGTTGACTCAAAACTAAGTACAAAGAATAAATGCTGTTTTAACCTGCATAGTGAGAATTGATGCAAACTTTCCTATAGTAAGCCTACAGCTTCTGTTGGACATCTTTCTTTCCCACAGAATCACTTTCTCCTTTACATGGTATATTTCACAGTGATTCGTGTCATTATGAAAAATACATCATAGGATCAATATAGACAAGAATACTGAAATTAAAGTAAAGCATGGGCATGAAACAAAGGAAAATAAAATTATTTCATTATATTTGTTTAAATCAGCTTGCTGTGAATTACTGGATTTTGATGTTATGTTTTGTTTTTTTTTCTTTTTGCCACTAGAATTATGAATGGTATCCACTTTTTACGTATAAAGAAAAAGCAGGTTTGTGAGAACATGAACAGACTTGTTACTGCTGTTACCTGCTTGCTGGAAGTGTAACCTGACAACATGTTCCAGCCTTGCCCAGACCTGGTGGGGGCTTGTAGCCACTGCTGCTTGAGTGCTAGCCAACATGTTCGGGCTTGCTTGGACTTGCTCCTCAGCACAGTAGGTGTGACACAGCCCAAGGAGCCCACTGCCTATAAAAGGGGCAGTGACCAGGGGTAGGATGGATGTGTTGGTGGAGTGTGGACTCCCCGTGTCCCCAGCGCTGCTTGCCCAGTCCTTATCAACAAATTAATAAATTGCCTTATTGATTGACCTACCCTATTGTGGTGAATAATTTATAACAATGGTTTTCAAAAAATCTCCAGAGAATATTCAAACCACTGAAATTTGGGGACTGTGTTGGACTTGGACTTTTCTCACTAACCCCCAAGCCTCCTAGAGTGAGGAAATGCAGGCAATATCAGCCATTCCAAACTCAGAAAACTTTCCTCTGGGAAGCTGCTGAGCAGAGAAGTGAGGAATTTCTCTGTTAAATTACCAAGGTTCTGTTGGAAGCCGGTAACTATCAATCAATTGGCCTAAAGCCATCTGGCACAAAACTGAAGATAGACAGGAATCTTCACATGTAAAGATGAATATTTTTTTTTGTCTGCATCCCCCAAATTTCAGACTATCAAAGAGGTGTCAAGTAGTTTTAAAGTATTTGAAAATTTAGATGGTTATGAAAAAAAGAATTTGCATGCTGGCTTGTCCTGTAAGACTTTGGTATGTACAAATCATTAGGAAGGCTATATCTCCCTGTTGCAAAAAACAGACATTGAACTGGGTACAAATAGTGGTTAAAAGTGATAACCATTATCTCTAATTCATAAAGTAAGGCATACTTCTTGGCTGTGTATGATCAGAACATCCAGGATTATTTAAGGTCATGGTTTCAAACTGTCTGAAATACTGGCTGATAAACTCAGATCTTCCCTTCAGCTAAAGAAAATGTGAATTCAGCTGAACAAGTTCAGCTGATTAAAGCAATTCTAATTGTACCCAGCTAATAACTAAATAGGAGTCTAGCAGCTTCTCGTAATGAGTTGCCTTAAAATGCAGTAATAAATGTCATTACACAGGAATTGGCAATAGCGAGGAACTACAGCTAGCTCTTCCACCAGAACAGTAGTCATGGAATAAAGAGTTCTAAGCTTTATAGGGTTTATGCATGTGTCTACCTGGGAGCCCAAGGCTAGGGAGTTCGGGTGAAAAATAATGGCACTAGACTTAAAGATGCAAATTGGCATGCAATTGAGTCTTGGCAGAATCAGGTACAAAATTCAGGACAAAATTTCACAGTGCCTGAAATCTGTTTCTGTTTAATCATTGCAGTTAATCATGTAAATAGAATATGAGGTGATAATTTCTCCTGAATGTGCTGGACAAATTCTCTTATGGTGTACAAAAAAAAATAAAATATTAAGAACTGCTTGTTAATGATAAAGAGAATTTGGTCTTACTCACAGTAAGGATCTAGCCTTGAAACAGAATATTAAACAACAGTCACTTCTTCCATCAGACATTTCCAATGAAATTCACATTGAAAATAAATAATAAAAATATACAGGTAAGCAATTATATTTGTTTAAATAAAAAAAAGACAGTTTAATTGAATTATTTTATTTTATTTTCCTAGGCAGAGCTAAAAAATATTATTGCAATTTGATTGTGTGATAAATGTGTGTTCAGGTTTTAAAAGAAAAGACAAAAGAACATAGTTCTTGTTGCATGTCTTCTTTCATGGATGCAAACACATACAAACAAACATAGGATTATCAGGTATAAATTTTAGAATCATTATCATATGGTTTTAATTCAAAATACCAACGAAAATGAAAAAAGGTTTTAAGAGCATTAAATCTAAAATACATTATGAAAAAGGAAATAACTGAGTCTTAAAGTTATCATGTCATATTAGAAAGAACTCACCCTACAATGCTCTTAAAAATAAACTGAGTTTCATGGAAAGATGAAATAGCTACACTGTCAGGAAGGTTGAACCAGGTGCTCCACTGTTTTCCTTTCCAGCCATGCTGTGATTTCAATGCCTGTTCAGTTTTTCTGTATAATGCATGCATTTGTGAACACTCAGTTCATGAAGGAATTCAAGCCACACATCAAGTTGTTAAGCTGCAGATGGAGCTTTTTTCTTTGCACTAGAAGAGTCCTCACAGGGTTGTTGACAGGACAATGAAAGTGTTAATACTTCACTAAAAGTTGACAATAAGATTAAATATGGATACTCAGCTTCAGTACTGTTTTGTTATTGGCATAAACCCAAGATAGTTCTAAAGAGCTGTCAGAAATTTAGAAAAATTACTGTCAGAACCATGTGTATACAACATGCAAGAGAGCAATCAAAGGTTGTCAAAAAATGTACCAGGCTTCTCAAAGTTCTTTAAAATATTATTTAATATAAGGCAGTAACTTTCCCTAAAAGACAATGTAAGCACATCTGAGTAACTGTAGTGTTACACTGCTACTCAGTGCTACCTAAGGTAACATTGCTGCTTCTTACCATCATTTAATTTTCAAACATGCTGGTTTTAAGTGAGGAGGGGATTTTTAAAGCCAATCAAAATGTTATTAAACACAACTAAGCCCATCTGATCCAAATGTCCTGGCTTTGAGACAGACAATTAATATCACATTGCAAACACACTACCAACAAGTAGTGCCTACAAACTTAAAAAAACCCCTGACAGTTAAAAACACTCCTAGGACAAGAGTAGGATTCATCTAGTCCTACATTGTGGATTTACACTGGTGAAAAAAAGCAGACCTGAGCCTGAATCTCATTAAAATCCATGAAAATGTTACTGCTGGACGTATGTAAGTTGATCATGTGTATAAAAATCTCAACAGATAAATCCAGAGAATTTCAAAAGCTCTTGAATAAATAAAAAAAGGGAATGTCATACAATTTCATGTCACGTAGGGGAAAAATCCGCAAAAAATTCCTGTCATTTTATTATGCTTACTTACTACTCTGAATTATCCTGTCCTTTTAAAATATCTCTTAATTTTTGATAGATCTCCGCTACTCAGAACTGATGCTTATTTCATGAATGAAACAAGTTTTCTTCCTTCAGAAAGCTTCCTCCACATTTGAAGTCTGTCCAAATAGCCTAATGTTCCTGCATAAACCATAACTATTTAGAAATATTTTTAAAATTTTAATATTGAGAAACATTTTTACAAGCTCAAGTAAACAGAGTATGTCTTAATGAGTTTTCATGAATTTAAAAATCAAATTATTTTTTGTTGAGAATTAACCTTTCTTACATTGTTTAACCAACTCCCAGGTTTATTCTGGTTTTACCCAACACAGCAGTGGTAAAAAAATATTATAGATCAATACATACACATTTATAAAAGCAAAGCAACTAGAAGTAGATTTTTAGAAGGCACACAACTACATAAAAATCATGGTATGATCTCTGTTCAAGAACTACCAGGCTGTTTGAATTCTGCCCAAATTTCATAACACTTCCTAACACAAATGACTAAAAAGATAGGCTCTGCAGTAATGAGATATTTTTTTATATGGCTCTATAATGATATTTTACATTCTCTCATTACCACTTAAATTGCTATTTTTAAATTGGGAAAAAGCTGTAATAAATCATTGCACAGTTATTGGTAACTGTAATAGTAGTGGTTATAGTGTTAATTTTTATTTTGCATTAGTGATAATGACTGTTCCAATTTTCCTACATGACCTTATAGGTAGCATCTATTTACCTAGCTATTCCTATAAAACAAACTGCTATGCTAACGGGTCACTTCTCAAGGCTAACACAGTCAGCTAACATATCTGCATTTTACACCAAATATTTACAACATTTGAAGAAAAACCTGGTAACAGCAAGTGTGAAGCTACCATCCCTGGAGATATTTAAAAGATGAGTGGATGTGTCACTTAAGGACATGGTTTAGTGTTGGATTTGGCAGTGTTAGGTTAAGGGCTGGACTCAAAGACCTTAAGAATCTTTTTCAACCTAGATTATTTGATTATTCTCTTCTACAATGGTATGAATCTATCAGCAAGGAAAATTAAAAACCCTCATTCTTCCTGCATGGAAGAGAATGGGCTTGAAAACAGATAGATGTCAAAGTCTTCTACTTGCTACAGACACAGAAACTCTGACAGAAATAATACCCATATGTTTTAGGTTCAAATTACCAAAACAGAACTACAAATGAAAAACACAAGAAGAAAGAAAGTTTGGATTAAAGAAATATCAAGATGAGAACAGGCCTCTGAAAATTGTGCATTTTTTACATGCTATGTTTGGTTGTCATTTTTGTCCCAGAGTGTGAATGACAGTGTGCACATAAACAGACTCCCTCAATTAACTACAAATCACTTTTATTCTTCATTTCCCACCATAACTATCAATCAACCTTCAGCACTTTCATCCTCCATTTACCATTCTCTAATGCACAAGCTGCAATTTTTCAAGTATTATGTTGTGGAATGAAAACTGTTGATCTTAATGGTTAGGCTTGTTTTTCAATCAATCTCTACAGTTTTAACTTTTGTTTTACTTATATTCATCAGAAGGGTGAGTTCCTGTGTGATATCATTTGCTCCTGCAAAGTCTAGCAAACTAGCAACCGGGATCTGAATGAACAATAATAGCTATAAGAATACTACACAGATGTAAAAATGAGCAACAATATTTAAAATAATATGTGCAGAATATAATATGTCCCTGTTTAAAGATGAAAGAACAGTTACTTTGTGCCATGATCTCAAAATGGCAACTGAACCTCTTTGCAGTTCACAAATACTTGCTAAGAAACCTCTTAAAGGCCAGCATAGTCTGGGTAATCAGAGAAGGAATGGGAAAGAAGAAAAGGATTTTCTTATGTAATTAGTATCTCAGATTTTCCCTGACTCTTACTTAACTTTCAACTCATGGCATCCAGAAAGTTTGTATGCTATACTCCCACGATCCTCTCAGATTAAAAAATATGATAGTGATGCTACAGAAAAGAAGAGAGAATAAGAACTAGCAGCTTCTACATTTAGTTTTGTGTGTGACAGTTAAGAGTTAGGCAAGTATTAACAGTCAACCAAACTTTCCTACCTACATTGCTATTCAAGAAAAATAGCATTTGTGCTATCTTGAGGCATCTGTGTATGCACCAAGCCATTTCAATAAATAGCCACCATCAGGAAATAAAATAATTAATAAAGTTATAGGTGTAAATTAATTATTTACATTCACAAAGGGAATGTTGTATTCTGAGGGAGCTTGCTGTTTAGTAATTGGATAAAAGGTCTCTTTCTCCAACACACAAGTAGTACTTTTTTCCAACCCCACAGACAACACAGAAAACATAAGTATTGAAAAGATACAAGTGGCTTCTTATAAATGAGAGAAATGAGCATTTTATATAGGCAAAGAACTGCATTACATGGGGTAAATTATTTGCAGTAAGTTATGGCGTAAATTCAGAAAAACACACTATATGAATAATAAGTATTTGAATACTAGAATATTTCTATATATCGAAGTACAGTAAGCTTCAAGTTAAAGTGTTGCTTTCCAGCATTTGATTTAAATCAGGTGATCTAAACAAAACAAATAAAAAAGAGGGAAATGAGAAAAAAGGAAAATAACCAAAACTCTTATATAATTGGAAAAATTAAACTGGGTTGCTGTGGAGAGTTTTAAGCAGAAACATGGTGTTGCAGGGCTTCAGGCTCAATGCATTGGCCTAAAATTTCTCTACTTATACTTTCAGTATGGCACATTAAAATTTTACTTGAAAAAAGGATGAATAAAAAGTGGGATGTTTCCCCTGGGGGTTGAAAAGCTGTGAACCAAAGCAGGTCAGAAAGCCAAGGTAGAAAATCCCCTGTACTCAGTCCATGGTAAAGTAATTAGAAAAGCAGAATTCAGTCAAGAAGAAAGCTCACTGTCAAGATCCTGTCCTAATCAGAATTGCTCCCATGTAGGATTTTGAAAGAGCCTATGTTTAATGCACTGGACCAGCACCAAATCGAGACTATGTGAAAAGAACCTATTTGTTTATGTAATCTTTCAAAACTCAAATATGTATCACAAAAATCTGAAACTGGTATTTTGGAGTGTTCACAGAGTAGTTTGCCCCTAATTTGCTAACCTTGCTATTAATATTCTAGAAATATTAATGGCCAACACTGCAAAAGAAAGCATCAGTTCCTGAAAATGGTAGAGAATTAGAACTCCTGCAGAATCAGAAGAAATCCCTTCTATCATTCCACCTAGAACAGAGATCACTCTCATTTTCATTGAACCCTTTCCTCAGGAATATTCCTCTACTTGAGGATTTCTAGTTAGGTGGCTAAATCAGAACAAAAATCTCTGAAAGGAAGACCACCCACTTCTACCCCACCAAAAAAGAAGAAAAACTGAAGTATCAGTAAGAATAATGAAAGCATTTCTGATTTTTTTAATTATTATTTTTTCCATTAAGCTCTCATTATATTTAGCCCTGTTTCCTACTAGGTCTTAGCCACAGCACTCTATGTCCTCAGCAACAGGTTATTTAAGCTTATTCTTCCATATAAATATAAATCTAAATTAGATTAATCTCTACAATCTTCTGCAGTGCCCAGTACTACAGAAGCTGGATCCAGGACTATGGCTTTGCCCTCCTGAGTGCTGCCATAATACAAACAGAATTTACCCCTTTTCTTCTTCCCACATGCTCTACCTTTACACACAAGTTGTCTTTCCAGGTACAACCATCTATGATCAGTTCTGAATCAATGAATATCTCTCATTACTTCATGTTAGAAGATGCCTGACACTGTTTTGTAGGACAGCACAGAAAAAGACTTACAGCATAAAGTAGTAATTTGACCTTGCATGACACTTCACAGCTTTCTCTGCACTATGATCTGGAAAATATTTTGATCTGTCAGGCAATATGCAACCCTCTGTCACCACATATGGGGAAACCTAGCTGGAGCTAATTTAAAGAGCATCAGGTGTGGCAGTCAGCAGCTAGCAAAAATAACTTGACAGCCCCTGTGGTAATCGCCTGTGGTGCGCTTTAGGGTTCATTTCTGTACGACATGGGAGGAAAGCAGGTCAGACAGGAGAAAGGTTGTGATATTGCTTCAGAGCTCAAGATTTTCAGTAGGATTGTGCCTGGAAAGGGATAGTGTCCTTTAAAAGGACACTATAAAAGGATAATATCCTTTAAAAAGCGACAGAGCTGTATCTTCTCAACCAACAGATTTGCTCCTTGCACACACTGAGAATCTGGTTAAATTAGTTACAAAGAAAACCTTTAACTGCTTTAAAAGAGAGCTGCTGTTAAAGTTCCCAAGGAGAAAAGTAAAGCACATCAGACAGGGCTTAGTCTGTGTTTGCTGATTCAAGTGAGCCCATCTATTTGTACCAGCTATGCTTGTACTAACCTGCTCAGGGTAGTGAGAGCTGCACAGCAATATCTGAGGTTACTCTCATCTTCAGAAATATGGCTAATGGTTATAAAGATACTGGAGGAGTAAAGAAGATCAGCATGACTCTCAAGACAGCTAGAACTGGTAGAGTCAGGATATTACATATTCCAAAGTGAATTTATTTGTGCTTATAAATACATAATAAACACAGATGACCACCAGAGACTGCAAGGATCAAATAATTTTAGAAGATCCAAGAAGAAAGCATGAGTTACTGTGAAGGAAAAGGAAAAGGAAAAGGAAAAGGAAAAGGAAAAGGAAAAGGAAAAGGAAAAGGCAGACAAAAGTGTTTGCCTCAGAACACAGACTGGTTTATTGAACACATGCAGTTCAGAGGCTTCCTTAATGTAATGAGACATCTGAGAAACAGAAGATGCAAACACACAGTACAAATTGCCTTACTACTCTGCCATTCAAACCCTAATCCAGGTTGAGACTTTTCCCTCCCACTATTAATGGCACATTTCAGAAACCTGCCACACACTAACTTTTTGATGGGTAAAGTAACTTTCAGAATGAAAGAAAAAGATAGCATATTAGTTTCCACACATAAGCTCACTGAAGGAAAGTGACTGAAAACTATCCACTTTGTTACAAATTTTCTGTTTAAGACAAAATATATTCCATATGAAGTTAAGCTTGAAACCATGTAGGGTTCTGAAGGTAGCTTTTCTTTTCCAGAAATTTGCTGTGATCTAAGCTGCCCACTAAGAAGGTGAGAGGGAAGATTTCATTTAAGTAAACTGACTTCGAAAGAAACTGTGTTTTGCTTCATTGTTAGGTTTTCTTTTGTTTGTTTTTGCTTGTTTTTGTGGTTTGATTTTTATTGTAATTTAAATTTTAGACCTGCCAATCCATGAAAAAAAAAGCAGTGACAAAAAAAATCCAGTTCATCACTAGAATCTAAATGAAACTAAGATTAGTGTTTTTTTAGCTGTAATTATCATCATTCTGTTCTGTGCCCTGTTGGTTTGCCTAATGTTTCTCTTTTCATTTTATCAATAAAGAGGAAGTAAGACTTCAGGGCCAGAACCTGGTCCTACTAAATTTCAGGATTTAAATCAATGTGACATGGGAAGAAAAAAGCGCACTTGCAGGGTAGCAAGTTTTACTGCATGTAGAAAATTATGCATATCCATTGAACAGGTCTTCACTTCAAAGCACTTTGAAACAAAATGCAGAATACCTGCCTATGATAGAGATGTTAAGACATTCAAGGTTCTGAATTGGTTTAGTTTTTTTCTAGGATGGGTGCCTTTCATACCACACAAGAGACCTGAGTATCTCAGATCTATAATTGTAGCTGGTAAAAAAAAACAGGTGAAAAGATGCTTTACATCATAAAACACTTTTCTTTTTGATCTAATCAGTACACTGTTATTAGCTGTTCATTATAAAGTGCTATATCTTCTTTCTTTTTTTTTTTAATTCAAAAAGGCGAGTATTTTTTGTGATATAATGGGAACTTTCCAGATGCCACCAATAAAATAAAAACCCTCAAAATCCATTACATTCATGGAGACAAGAATTGTGCCAAGTGCGTGGCTGCAGGGGATGCAGTCAGGCATTCCCCTGTTGGTAGAACTCTGCTTTGTATCCAAAGATCAAAGGCCCCTTTTAGAAAGACAGGTCCTGTTAAGGTATGACTTTGCTAATAGGCTTTACAGGTTAACTGCTTTGCCTAATATTTAGGTTGTCCAATACACTCTTTAAAAATCCTGGCTTGGAACCTTGCAGGTGAAGCCTGAAGTGCTGAGTGTAGATTGTGCCTATAATCTGAGAAATAGTCATTTACAGGGAAGCTGAGGCCAAGTATAGGCCAGGATGAGGAAAAAAAAAAAGTTCTAGGCTTGCATCCAAGCAGTGACCTACACACTCTTTACAGTGGTTTAGATGTGCTTGAGTGACAGAGGAGCAAAGAGGGCAGCTAAGTGCTCACATCATTCACTGCTGTCTGTACTGCTGGCCTGGAGGAGATGTGATTGCTGACAACATCTGTGCCCATAGTATGGCAAAAGGGCACTCAGAATATGCCTGTGCCAGGCAGGTAGGACTCACATATACCTGAGCTAGCCAAAATACCAGTTGCCCTGAGAAGGATGAAAAAACACAAGAAGCCGCTGCCTGCCCAGAATGCACTTTGATACATTTTATTCACCACAGTCTTTTCCTTCTCTCCACGGTTTTTGGTTGCAGAACTGTCTTCCCAAGTGATCTGAAACTGGCAATCCTCACCTTAGAAAGTGCAAAGTATTTCCTAGGCCTTCCTGACTGCATTCAGAACAAATATTATTTCCTCAGGACCATAGCTAAAGATACACTTTGTTAAAAATAGTGGATTTGCAATAAAGGATTGAAAAACTGAGCAAAGAGCAGTGTGACATGAAATGGTGAGTGTCCCTGTCCTGTGGGTCAGACAGCTTACTTCTCAGCAGTACCATGCTAATGTAAAGGCCCTAATAAGTAGGTGATTGTTTATTAGTCCTGAATTTAACCCTCAATATTGGCTGAACTTCTGCTTTATTCTGACAGCTACTTCTCGCTTCTTCTACTGGTTCACTCCATGCCTCTTCTAATTTCCAAAACATGCATTTTCTTGTATGCTTTATGTTACCTGGTAGACTACCTTTTGTTGACTTGTGCTCTAACTGGTAGGTATTATGCTTTAGAATATTTGTATTAATACTGAGACCTTCAGGGCAGCAAGACAATTCTGTTGTCAGGACATGTCAACCACTCTGTCTGGAGGACAACCAGCTCCCAGATGGAAAGGAAGATGTGCTTGTATGTGAGGCACCAGCCAGCAATTCAGGGAAGTTATCTCTAATGCCTGATTCTCCAGCATTCCCCTTGTGTTCTCCTTGCCAAATGCGACAGCTCTGCAACTTCAAAAGGGCAATGTTATTTATCTGCATCAAAGGTAGGAGAGGTGCAAAGAGGAACCAGGGGAGGAAGCAGAGATGAACTAACTTCTGTAGCATTTGAACAACACCCAGCTCAGGTTCTGAAATAGCCAGATTGCTATCAAAGACAAAAAATTACCTAAGACCAAGATGCTTGATAGAAATAGATGTAGTTGAAAACTGTTAAATCTGTTTGATATATGAGGAGCTGTGTAATTTGACTCCTTTCTCTAAAACAGGATTTACCAAATGTGGAGAGACAAAAGGAATTATTTTGGTAACCATTACTTCCCCGTGCTGTAAGCTATGTCTGACTTCTACTGATTTTATGGCAACTGACATGAAGACTTTGAGTGATTACTTTGCCCCACATAAGCATAATGTAACTCACTCTGCCTTAAGTCAGTGATTTGAGGACACAGTGCACAAAATAATAAAAAATAAAAATTATCTGGGACTGTCTTCCAGATGTAGATATGGGTGGTAAAGTGCATTAAAGCACCTCTCCGTCAGATACTAAGGGTAACTAAATCCAGTATGACAAACTAAGTAAAGAGAGATAAATGCCACTTTGTGATAAAAACAGATGCACCTATCAAATAAGATCTTTGTAAATACTATGGAAAATCACAGTAATAGCTACAAAAAAAAGAACCAAGCAGACCCTTCCTTTCATACCTCAGGATATTATTTTTTTTGCAACTGCTGCATTATTGTGTAGCTATGACACACTAGCAATTGTAATGCTGAATACATACAGATGGCTCTTACTTCCCTCTAAACTGAGCCAAAAGGATCACCTAGAAGTGTATCAATTCATGTGCCATTAGCAAACAATAGTTTCACTTATAATCAGTGGTAAGAATTCCCCCTCTAATCCCTGCAAATATTTAGGAAAAGCAAATTATATTAAGGGAATGTTTTGAGTATTCCCCATTCTCAGTTCATTCTGAAGCAATGCAAGGTACAGTAAATTTAAATGAAAAATTATCTCTGATTTCCGCCATACAAACTTGCTGTGAACAAACTGAGCAGCAGTTGTGCTGCCACCATTATGCTCTAGGGATGCAAACCAGGGTAAAATAGCATAACTACAATAGGTGGAGCACTAAAAAAAACCCAAATAAAACAAAAAAGGAAAAAAAACAAACCAAAAGAAACCCAAACCCCACCCCCCCCCAAAACCCCCACAAAAACCCCACAACTGGTTTGTAACCTCATTATACAAATTAAAACAATAAAATAGCCCAAGATGGTTATATACAGGTACCTACTGCTCTTATTTAAATTTTATACATATACGTAGTTGTGTTGACCACAAGACACAGATTCTAAAAGATTTCTTCTGAAGATGTCTGCTGGTTTGTGGAAGATCATCTCTGGAGTTGCCCTATACACAGGCAGATCCCAGCGCCTTCTTCTCAGCATTAAAGAAAGTAACTTTCAGGATCATATTTTGAAGATAATAGGTCCACATTCTTCTCTTGCTGAGTCTTTTTGTTGTTAATATGCTGAGGTTTTGTTTGCTTCTCAAAGTGTGAGATTTTTCAGCATGGACTGGACGACAAAATAGGTGTGTTCCTTCCTCTGCCAAAGACCTGCTGAATACTTAGAAACTAGCCCTTCTATGTCCTTACCCAAACTCTGTACAAACCAAACAGGTTTTAGGACCCTAAGCTACCACCAGAATTCTTTGTGAGAAGTAGCATTTTTAAAATACTGACTTGGAAATTAACTTCAGCCAAAAAAAATTAATCTACACTTCCCCAGGTATTTCTGCACACTTCCAGAATATAGTAACATGTCTTCTCTGCACCCAGAAAAGCTTATCCTCACTTGTGCAGAGCTTAGTACTTACTTCCAATATCTGGCCGCAGCTTTTTGTCGTATTCTCTCAACAGCTTGTTTAGTATGAGAGTCACATCAGTGTCTTGTGTTTTTGGAGCTAAAACCCATTTTTGGTTAGTTGTTCCATCTTCATATTCATCCTCTTCAACCTTTCTAGAACTGCAAAGCAAATGAAACAAATAGATATTATCTTACATAACTAAAATAGGATGCAACAGGTGCAACAAGATTTTCCCATTAACAACTGTTGAGTATCTGTGGATAGGTCATGACTGAGAGTTGTTTAGAAATTGACTTCTGGAAGTGTTTTCAAAAAGTTAATACTCTAGGAGATAATACAGCTATCAGAGTATCATTTTATATCCTGTGTTTTAATGAACCTATTCTGACTAGTTTACAATATACTTTTACAAAGAGCGAACATCTGCAGCATTACTTTATTAATACATCAAGAGAACTGATTCATCTCTTGCACAAAGGCTAATAAGAGTATTAAAAATTCAGATCTGTTAATGCTTCCTGATCATTTTATCCTATTAATAAATTATTATATTCTCAGTGCCTGAATTTCAGAGTTTAATGTATTACAAGGCTTAGAATTAAGAGCTCACTTCTTGAATTTGAGATGGATTATCACAAGCACACAAATACATTGCATATATTAATCTGAATTTCCCTGGAGCTTTAGTAAATTTTTTAAAAAACAGTACCTCAACAACAGTTGCAACTTTATTTCTTAATAGGTGGATTATGTATATTTTAAGAGTATATTAATGCAAATGTGGTTAAACTACAGTTTCCCCAGAAATCACATCTAGAGCTATTATCACACAAGACATTTAATTTGTGCAGCTTTTTTTGCAAGGACTTTAAAATGTTGATTTGAAGAAGTATCTTTTGGTATCTTAGAAACCAAATCTGTTTTATGCCTCTCACTGGAAAAAATCCATGACAGACTGAGCTGAAGTTATTAGGAGGAAAGATAACCTCAGTGATGGAAGCTGTGGAAGGAATCATGTATTATTTCAACCTGCAATTGCCATGGGGATATGAAATCATTTTGCAACATTTTTACATAAATATCAAAAATTATGTGAGGTTCAAAGCAGTGGAGCAGCCTTGTTTGTTCATGGGATGTGCTACACACATCAGTGCAACTTTCTTTCGCTCCTTCACCTTTTCTCTGTAATGACACTAGTGTCCTTTAAAATACCTCAGATGTCCAGAAGACTTGACACTCTGTGAACATAAAAGAAACCTGATACGAAGATAAAAAATTAGCCACAGAGCATCATCAACCCTTACATTGCTCGAAGACCACTATTAGAGAATTTAATGAAACTTTAAACTGAAACTGCTCTACAGCCAATATGCCCCTAAGGATTAACCATGAATCACTTAACACAACCTCACAATTTGCAATTGCTCTAGGCACAATTTCTATATAAAAATAATTTTTAAACCTAGACCCTGAGCCTTTGTTGAAGAGAGCTCATGTAACTGAGTTGTAAAAGTAAAGATAACTTAAGATGAAACTTTGAATAGACAACAACTACTTTTCTGTTATTGGTCTGTATTTTCTAAAAACTTGACTTTTTTTTTTTTCTTTCTACAGTTCACCGAGTGAGCATTAAAAAAAAACTCAAAAGGATTCTGGGAGAATTTTTTTTTCATTACAAACCCTGTGTTTTAATACAGCTGTTACAGAACTATTCTCATAGGAGGCATCATCTCCGAACACACATTGTTGATATTTCTGAGCTGAAACCCTTCAGTGGTGCTGAATTGCTGATAGCAAAGAAGGATAAATCATATATCTTTTTCTGCTGCAGCCACCACAACTTTACCACAGGCATCCAGACTGTGCCTGGAAATG
Organism: Cinclus cinclus; assembly: GCF_963662255.1. Classification (NCBI taxonomy): domain Eukaryota; kingdom Metazoa; phylum Chordata; class Aves; order Passeriformes; family Cinclidae; genus Cinclus; species Cinclus cinclus. The sequence goes on from NC_085047.1 coordinate 85,834,549, forward strand.
GGAAGTGAGTTCAGGTAGTATCGTGATTCCCATTTCAGGGAAATGCTGTTTTAAAAAAGTCACTAACAAGAGTCTAAGTAAACACTGACAGACCTTTTAGATCCACTCACTCTAGCAGCATCTTTCCTAGAAAGTACCTCCGAACCATTTAAATACCTACCTATTTCCTAGATTAGGCTGGAGGTGGGAGAGGTTTCACAGTGGATCAGACTAATACACTAGACGCATATTTTTCAAGCTTTTTTGCTTTCTTCCTTAAAAAGTTAGTATTTGCCTTCCATTGCTTGCCTCTACATAATTAAGCACCTTCAAGGCACTTGAGGTTGCAATTTTCTTTTGTAACCCTACTGGTGACTGCCAATTCCTATCATATTTCTGGGATTCAGAGAAATAACTACGGGGTGATGGCAAGCCAGTCTCAAACTGGGAAGGAAGAAAAGCTACATGCCTTCCCCCAGCTCTTCCTCAGTTTTGATTCTGTGAGGCGACAGAGAAGGGACTGTGCATAAAATGCAAGGGAGAAAGTCTAGAAAACTCTGAGAGGTTGTCAGGAAAGGGTTTATTTCCTGCGATAGGTGTGTCCCACACTTGCTGTGAAGGCTGGCATGAAGCATCCTCTAGTTTCTGTGGGGATTTAGGAGCTAAGACACCACTCAGGTGTGGGGCAGGCTGATAGATAGGAGAGGGCAAGGCCCCAGAGCATGCCTGTAGCCTGGTTTGTGGTGGATCCTGCAGAGGGGGGCTGAGCTGACCCCTCTGCCTGGGTTATTCTGTGAGCCCCGGACGACCAAAAGGACCGAAGTCCAAAAGGTCAGGGTTGACACTGCGGGCTGTGTCCCTCTGGCCTCTAACAGTGGATACTGGACCCTCGCCGGGCAGACCCTTCCCGGCCCCGAGGCGGGGACCAGGGGATCACGCATCCCGCTACTCACCCTGTCCCTCCTCACGCCGGCCCCGCCCGAGGATCCCCTGGGGTGGCGTGGGGGGAAGCCGGGGCCGCCAGGGGAGCCCGGGCAGCTCCAGCCGCCGTCCCACCGGGGACCGGCAGCCGCCCGAAGGGGAAACTTTGTGCCGGGCCGGCGACCTCCGGCTTCACGAGGGGCCGGGAAGAGACAGCGGCGGTGCCACCGCCCCGGGCACACCGAGGAGCCAGGCGGGTCCCGGGATGGGAGCGGGGTAAGCCGTGTTTGGGAATAGAGCCCCGGCACGGCGCGGAAGGAGGTGGGGAGAGCCCGCTTGTTCCTCCCGAGTGCCGAATTGTGCGAACTCCGGCAAACGGGACTTCAGCCCTGCAGCCCCAGTGCAGAGAGGAGAGGGGCTGGAGGGAGGCGAGGGGAGCGCAGACTTACCAAGCGTGGAACACTGAGAGGAGGAAGAAAACCGGCAGAAGCTTAGCGGACATGGTCCGGACAGCGCTGGCCAGGTGAGAGGTGCGGCAGGATGAAGGAAGCGTTGCAGAATATTCACATGGAAGGGAGAACGAGGCAGTGAGGTAAAGGTCTGAGCCTCTCCTCCTCTGTATTCTCAGCTTAATACCCTGAAGAAAACACTCTCTTCCACAATGCTCCGAGAAGGGAGGGGGGAGGCGAGAGGGAAGAGGGGAAAAAAAAGCAAAAGAAGAAGCGGAACGAGGGGGAAATTCCCAGTGGAGAGGCTGCCAAAGCCAGGTATAAATCAGGCTCCGCGGGCTGACAGGTGTTCAGCGGGCACGGAGCTGCGGCGCGGCCCCTTTGCCGGCAGCCAGTGCAGCAGCGCGGCCTCTCCCGCTGCCCGGGCCGGCGCTGGCCGTGCCCCACGGGCGCTGCACAGCGCGGAGCAGCCCGGGCCGGGCCGGGCCGAGCCGGGCCGGGACGGGAGGGGGGAGGGCTGGGGCTGGGGCTGGGGCTGGGGCGGGGGTAAGGGGCGCACCTTGCCCCCCCCGCGGAGCGCCTGCCCGCAGCCAGCCCCGCAGCGCGGCACCGGAGCGCTGCCGGGGACCGCCCCGCATCGGAGAGCACCTCGTCCCCGCTCGCTGCCCAACAGGTTCCCGCCTCGCCGGCAACTGGAGGAGCCGGGAAGTGAACCCTGCCCCCGCCCCAGCGGGCGCACACACACGCACACAAGAGGGGGAGCAGCAAACCCGGCAGCCGCAGTCAGCCGGCAGCCGGGACTTCTCCCCGACATCACCAGCCCGACGCCCCAGACAGGGCGGCCGGTGGAAGGATCCCCCTGCTGTTTTGCGGGATGCCCTCACGCCCAAACCCCACAACCACTTGCCGAAAGCCCCCCCGCTGCCCGGGGCTGGAGGTGCTCTCTTCAGACGGAGGGAGAGGGGCCGGGTGCTGGTCTCGGGATGGTCGGAGCGACGGGCATCCCGATGTACACACGGGCGCAGATCCATGTAATCGGCGCGGCTGCTTACACGGACAGATAGACAAACGCAAGGCGGTGTGTTTCTGTATGCCTCTGTACCTAGGAGGATGCATGTAGAAGTTTGCATACACTGTATGAATGCATGGACACACATTTATATGCACAAGATATACCAGGAAAATGCATACATGGAAAAAAAGAGCTCTACACGATCCTGTAGACCAGGTTACATGGACTTAGTGTGTATATTGCGAACTTTGGAGTAAATTAGGTTTTTCTGCCGTGAGAACTCGGAAATGAGACAACAACCAAGTGTATGCAGGGCAAAAATAGTTTGGGTTTGGACAACTTTTGTCTTTCTACTCCTCTAGGAACTGCACAGGTATGGTTTTCAGCGACTTCAATTCTCTTCAGGTGTGTGGAGCTTTGCACAGGGCATCAGGGTAATTGGAATATTCCCCTTTGTTTTCAGAATGGGAGTTGACAAAATTTCACTTACGTAATGGTAATTTGAAAGCAAAAAACTCTGCCAGAGGTATAGCCAGTCACTGCTTTTCCTGTGATCAGAAATCTCGGGAGTCAATCTCTGTTTCCTTCTCCCTTAGACATAACTTCCATATATTGGGGGAATAGTTATTAATTGTTTCATTAATTAAAAAAAAATCTGCTGGGAGGTGCAATCTTGCTTTTAGAATAACTCCTACATGATGCCTAGAAGAGCTGGCTGTAGGGCGTTCTGTTCCAGAAGTTAATTTTTGAGGGAAGAACCCAGCTTAAGGAAAATCTGTCGTGAGTCAGGCAATTAACTCTCAGTTATTCACTTTAGGGCTTTTCTTTCTACTTTTCGGGTTTTTGTTGGATTTTTAGTTCCAACCTAAACGCCTCTTTGCTAGATTATACAGCAGTTTTTTTCGTGTTTACTTTGGCTAATTGCAGTTACCATGAATTGCTAAGAGTAATTTGTTACAAGGCTTGTGCTCCTTTCCGCCACCAGCAGAGGAATGCTGGCGGAGGCCAGGCCGCCTGCTGCCCTGAGAGGATGAGGAAGGGAAGGGGGCTTGCCTGGATTTCACCAGGAATAGCTGTGCTGGCGGTCAAGCAGCACGCTGATGCGCTGCTGGAAAGTTTGCAGGAACAGCGGCGCTTGGGGCGGGACGGGGCGAGCAGAGGAGCCGCCGCATCTCAGCGACCCGACAAAGTCCCGGCGGCACCGGGCTCCGCCACCGCCGCACGGCGACGGTCCGCAGGCACTGGAAGGTTTCCTGAAGGCTGCTGCTTATGCAAACATCGTTCAGGGCTCTCTGCTCGCGGTTCCCACGTCCCGGCTCGCAGCGCCCGCGCGTTTGGAAAGCGAGGACGGGAAGCGCCCGTCCTGCAAGGAGGGGTTTCCCGTGCGCAGGATATAGAGAAAAATGTGCATATTCTCACACACACTCAATTTGAATAAATCAAAGCTTAGCCGGCCTCGGCACCCTTGCCGGGGAGCCCAGCAGCGGGAACAGCTGGGGCGGTGCTGCAGCATCGCAGAAGGCAGCGGCGGCCCGAGCCGGCGGCACGAGAGAGCCGGGTAGGAGGTGGCAGAAAGACCCGGAGGAGAGACACCCCTGCGGCGATTTACGAAGAGGGCAGGTCCAGCTCGGCATCCCCACTCTCGGCGGCCCTGCTCCGGGGGGACCCCCGGGCGAGAGGGGAGGGAGCCGGGGTGGCTTCGCCGGCGCGGCGGCTCCTTCGGGCTCCGCTCCGCCTCTTCCCCGCCCGCCAGCCCCATCCCGCCCTCCAGCCCCATCCCGCCCTCACCGCATCCTACCGCGGTGGCGGGATCCTCTGGCGGCGGCAGCGGGAAGCGCCAGGGATAGGACCGGGTCCCCCACCCCGCGCTGCTTCCAGCCGGCGGCAGAGACCCCTGCGCCCTGACCGGAGCTTTCTATGGTCATCGAGTCGCTCAAACCTCGAGAAAGATCCTCACGGTGTCCCCTCTTTCCTCGCAGGGTGTCAGAAATCCATCCCCAAGGTTCGATCGGAGCAATATGATTCATTGATTATTGACTCCTTCTCCTCAGGCTGTAAGAAAAAAGAAAAGGTGATGTTTAAGGTTTTCTTTCGGTTGTCCTCGGTGAGCTGCATGCCAGAGGGATACTTTAGCACCGCTCTCCACTACACCTCGTGCCCCAGTCACTTCTGCTCCTCTTCATACTCACATGATTTTACTTTTAAGCATACTCTGCCTTTGCTGAGCCTTTCAAATTGTATATTGAGGTAAGGGTCATGATCATCCAACACAGGTTTTAACAAAAGAACATTTTATCAAGCCATGTAGTGACAGTAAAATGTTTATATTCTCAGTAATATTCTCCAGCACAACAAAATGCATCCACATGTTGACATACCTTTCGTTGCATTTCTGCAGAAGGTGACTATCTTCTCAACGTGAGGGACACCTCTGTGGTATGTCTTGTGCAGGAGGGAAGTATGAGCCCCTGAAAGTAGCTGTGCAGGGAGCTGGTTAGCATAAATTAGGGGGAAAGTGCTGAGGAAAGGAATGGGACTCAAGGATCAAATTCCTCACTTGCTGGAACAGGAGCCCTGTCTCAAGCGCTGAACAGTTTGGGCACCTGAACTTTTCTGAGATTCAGTGTTGAAGGAGAGCCCTACTGGTGGTTTTCCTGGCACCCCAGGGCTACCTATATACTATGGGAAGCACAGAAGGGAACTGGGGCTGCTCTGAGGCAAAGAAGGAAGGACCTGAAACCCATCTCCTACAGCACCTGGAGCCCTCCAGCTGACATCAGAGATTTGTAAGAGGCTTGAACCAGTTTATTCTGACTGAAGGTCTCTGTTGCTCCTGCTGGAGCCTTTAGGTCGGAAGTTGAACCTCAAAGGTCCCGACACTTTCTGTGTGCTCCCATCTCTGTCCTTCAGCACAGGGCTCTCTGCTCTCTGGCTCATGGGCAGGATAGAGAGAATCCCTCCTGGTGCTGCCATGTTGCAGCTTTTCAGCAGCTCTGTGTAGACTTCTAGCAGAAGCATGGGCATCCAGGGCAGGCAGGGCTGCTCCTCTGGGGGCCAGACCACCCCTGATGTTCTGAGAACATAAAAAACACCAGCCCCCAGTGAATGAAGAACTGAGGCCAAAACTGCTTTGGGTGGCTGTTTCCAACATGTATTATTATATATGTGTTAAGTTTTAGTGGAGGGTTGCCTTCTGTGTAGTAATTTTCCTACCTATAAATCCAGCCTGTCATTGTTGGTCCAGTCCATTGTAATCTGTCTAAATTTCTCAAAAACTCTCAAAATTCATCTAACTGAAAGATTGTTATCTTCAATCAATATTCTTCCTTTTAACTTAGCTTTCAGCCAGGGACTAATTTAAGCAGCAACTTTTAAGACATTATGATTGTAAGAAGTGATAATTGCTTTTGAAGATGGCACTGAAAATGAAATAATGCATTACAGAATGGGACACTTACACTTGTGTCTAAATTAGGAGTAATCCTTGGAAGATCCTTCAGAAGTCCTTTGGGCTTCATAAAATTTAACTTTCCATCTTTCTATCTTCTCAAAATTGAACAAATGTCTATAACAACACAGTGGAAGATGCAAAACTGGTAAAGTGAGGATGTCATCTGAGAGTCACCATGCAATGACCATACTTACATATTTGTCATGACATAAAAACATACAAAAGGTCAGGAAGGATTCAAGCAATTTTATCATTCCAGTGTCAATTCCAAACTGAGAAGCAAGGGTATTAGGGGAAATACATCCTTATTACAAAGAGCTTTATCTCCAGATTTAAAAAATCTGCAAGTGCTACATTCATCTTCTCTGCATAAAATGAAGAACAAAACTGTTTCATTACTTTTTCTTCAAAGTTTAACTTCAATGTTGAGCAAGAATTTTTGAAAGACAAGATTATTTCATAAAATCATTACTTCCTCAGTTTTGTATAAATATGTTCGGTTACCCCCCAGAGGGCACATTCAATTTAGAAAAAAGCAGAACACAACTCAAGATAACAGAAGAGGTTTTGCTTTAGAAAATACATTGTTGCTTAAATTCATCCTTGAAGTAAGCTGGCACAGCTCAAATATCAGAAATTTAAAATCTCTTCAATTGTATTTGACTTATTCTTTCATTCTTAACGGATGCAAGGAAGGAAATTTGGCAGCAGCCTGCACACACTTCTCCTACAGTGCTGAATTGTTGTAATTCACTTCTCTCAACTCTTTTTTTTTTCATGAAAGCATACATGAAAAACTCAATGAGAAACAATTCCTATTTATTACTCCCTTTGGGCATGACTAAGGAGTGAAGTAGCTGTGTGCTGGGGGGTCCCTAGTTCACCCATGCTGGGGACAGTGACACAGCTCACTCCATTCCTGAAAGTCCAAGCTACTTCCAGGGGATACCAGAAGAGGTTGACACACATGCAGATACCACCCCGGCCTGGGGCAGGACAAGGCCGTGGTGTTTTCTAGAGCAGGACCTGGGAAATGCTCCTGTCTCCCACAGTTCAGACACCATCTCAGTGAGTAGTGATCTCCCACACAAAGAGTTCCACTGACTGTGCAGAGATTTAAATTGTGAGGCAGTATATAATGCAAGGCAATAGCATTTAAGTATTCCAGCCTGGAGTGTATCAGCTTATTGAAGCATCTTCCAAGCTATGGAACACCCAGTGTTCATGTACAAGCACATGCTGCAGACAGACCCATATTTGTTGAAGATGACTTTCAACGTAAGTAAATAGATCAGATTTAGAGATCCTTTCACCGAGTCCTGCAATAGAGACCAGAAAATAATGCTGTAATACAAAGTAAGAGTCAGACTTGGGTGTAAGCTGATAAAACAAGTACAGAAACCCCCTGGGGCAGACTCCAGAGCTGGCCTGGAGAAGATGCTACTCAAAGATGGCTCTGAGTTTCTCATTTACAAAACTCAGTCATGTAATTCTTCAGGTTTCTCACCTGAAGAAATTGTCAAGGGAATTCTATAAAGTTTTGCCTTCCAATAAGCACTGTAATTTTTCAGGGTTTTTGATCCCTGAAGGGCCAAAGGGATCCCCCAATGGGATGATGAACAAGGAGGAGTTTGGCTCCTCAAAGACACACAGGCAGGCTACATGAAAACAGAGATCCACATCCTCAGCTCAGGCTAGCACTGAATAGATGGGTGTGCCCCCTCCCTTGCTCCTTTTTATCAGAATCCAGTCACTTGTTCTGTCCCATGGTTTCTCTATTGCCCTCCAGAATTTATGAATTTCTCATTCCACAGCATCAAAAAAAAAAAAAAACTTCAAAAACAACAGATGTATGATATTTTTTTCTTGGCAATTTTTAGGAATGAAAGGGTTGAAGAGAAGACACAAAAGGCAAACAATTCCCCAGTCCCACACCAGACCCTCACCTCAAAGTGAAGCATGAACTCTCCACTCCGTCCCCAAAAGATCATGGGATTGTTGCTCCATAGCAAGATTGCATCTAATTCTACAACTCGATTCACTGTGTTCACTTAAGACATGTCCCTTTCTGGGCAACAGGGAGGATATGTCATGTGTGCAGATGTGATCAAGTGTGTGCATGTGTTCTTTCCAGTTAATTCTTCAGCTTCTGTAGTGTGCCCTTTGGTCTTTCTAAAGGATAACCAGTGTAAGAATGACATTTTGCAATCAAATGTTGAATGCATTTTTTATTTAAACATTAAGATTTAATTACAAAAGCTTCTGGAACAATTAAAGGATGCCAAGGAGGAAAGAGCTGAAAACTCAGACGGCATTTTCTCATTCATTGTGAAAGCAAAACACATTGTCAGCAGCAAGGCGTTTTATAGAAAAGTTTCAGATGGACAGTACAACGACCTTTCTGTCAATATTGTCACTGAAACACCTTGCTGTCATGAAGCACATCTTTTTGTTCTGATCACACTTCCTAATGTTGGCTGATTGTTTTTTGCAGTGGGAAACAATAATTATTGCAGAATTACTGTAATTATTTTCTGCTAATCTCTGCTAATATAACACAATCTTCTTGGAAAAATGTCCAAACATAATTTACTTTAGCCTGATAAAAATGTCTACTGTTGTTGTCAGAAGTTTTATTTGCACAAGTATGTTCCTAATCTATGTTAATTTCATGCAATATAATTCTTCATTTTTGGAATAAATACTGAGAATCATTAGAGAGAATTCCTTGGAATGCAAAATCCAAACAAACTTCGCATTTTCATTTAAGGGCAAGATTCAGTCATCTTTATTTACATAAGTAGCATCCTGATCCCTATGGTACTTCACTGCAAACTAGAGTCTCAAGCAGTGAAAATCATCATAGTTCCCATTAGGATTTACTGCATTGTATCAAACTTCCAATGAAAATTGGGCTGAGCAGTTTTGTCTGTGGAGTAATGCACTACCTGTAACTAGTAAAGGTGCTCAAACATAGCCCTACACTTAATAATTTGGCACATTTACAACTGGCGTTACTCAGTAACTTATCAGATGACAATAGTGGAGCTCTTCTGTAAAATATATGTTAAGCCCATATTTGTATGACTGTACATCTGAAGTATAAAAACCACGATATGTAGTACACTTGAACAGTTAAAAAATATAACTTATTTTATTTGTAAACTATCAATGCAAGATACTCAGCAGCAAAGAAGCCATGTTCAATGTCTTCTGATCTTTTATAAAGATCCATTGCTGTAAGTAATATAATCGTCTCCAAAACATCTGAGGTTACATGTAGAAACAATCAAGGCAATATTATTTGTACATATTATTAAACATGCAAAAAACTTCCTGAAGAATATTGCCCAAACGTAGAAAGTCATCTGGATCTCAAATTTTCCTTGGTAGCATCTGCTTTGTAAGTATGGCTCACATGTGGCTCCACAGTACTTCAGTTTATTTTGGAGAATTGGCACCTTTAATAACAGGCTCCCTATTCAAATATGTGGCCCAGTAAACTAAGTTAAAAGTTCCAAACAGCACTGGAAAAATTATCCGGGACATTTTGTCAATCTTACTGATGCTGTTGTAAGTCTTTTTGCTTTCAGCAGGCTTTTCTTCTGCAGGCTTCACTGGAGCAGATGTAGTGTTTGAGATGACAGATGGGGCTGAGTCCTTTGGCATGTTTGGTGCAGGAGTCATCTTCCCAGTGCTGTAGGTATTAGTTGGTTTATTTCCCAGCAAGTTGCGCTCTTTTTTCTGCAGCGTAAAGAACAAAAAGTTATAACACAAGAACAGAAAGTGGAAACGTGTTCTCAAGAGGCTGACCCAAAAAGCTGAGCACCATAATCAAGCATGCCCGTTGATGCCTGTTGGCTATTTTGACTCTGACTATCAAACAGATGTTTCTGCCTTGATTTTGTAGCCCTTACTCAAGTGCGACTTTCCCTGACGGGAAAGCTGAGACTCACTGGCTGGACCCACATCCCACCTGGCACGTGCATTAGCAGCTTCTTTCATCAGTGAGATGGGGTCTTGCATCTGAAGAGGGTGCTGCCCCATGGACAGCATGCTGACAAGATGTGAGCCTCATTTCCCTACCTGCTGCAAAGATTGTGGGGGAGGGCTTATTCCCCCTGCCAGCTTGGCCTCTTTGTAGGCTCTTTTGGGATGCCTGTGGGTATGAGCTCTGTAGGAGATTATTTACTAAGAGTACTTTTTATCCCAAAAGTTTCATTTCAGCATGAAACTCAAAAGTTTGCGTTTTCTGTCCAAAGACAGAAGCAGTCTTTGGTTCCCTTTTTTACTGTGGTGGGACCCTGACTCATGGAGCTCAATGTGAATGGTTATTTATTTATAGCTAAACGGTTATTTATTTAGGAGAGCATACAGGGAGTGCTCTGCAGAGATATGTTTCACGGCGTATGCCCGCTGTTATCCAAAGTCTGGTCAATGAAGTCCTACGCCCATGTACTCAATGCCCAATGTGCTTCTGTAAGCAGTCCTCTTCATAGAGATGATAGAGACTGGTAGTCTATCTCTGTGAAGGGAAGGCACCATATTTCCTTGCAAATTTTTCTCTACAGGAAGGTAAATGTATGTCATAAGGTAATTAAATACCTTTTCCACAAAGAAGCTGAAAATTGACCATTCAGTTATTTAAACTGAATATGTGCTTTTTATTTCAGGTATTTAAAAAACATAAGTTAAGCACCTTGATTTTTGCAGCTTCCTGGGCTTTTTTGCCATCCCATGCCCAACTCCTCTTGGTGAAATAATTTACTGTTGCAAATTCAATCAATGCTGAAAAGACAAAGGCATAGCAAACAGCTATAAACCAGTCCATTGCAGTAGCGTAGGCCACTTTTGGCAAAGAGTTACGGGCACTGATACTTAAGGTGGTCATGGTGAGGACCGTGGTTACTCCTGCAAAGAAAAAAAAAAAGTAGTTAGAGAGCAGTTTGCTGACCCTTATGGGATTCTGAATGAGTTATGAGCAGGGCCCGATTCAGCAGGATACCTTAGAAGGCCCCACAAAGTTAATCAGTGTTTGCATATCACAGTCTGAAAGAATAAGAAAAAACAAAAGCCTTCACCCTCAGATGTTTTATTCTATGGAGTTCTGGTTAGTTCTAGCTGTAGTGCATTTAAATAAGGATTTTCAGGGTAACACAAGCCCAGGGTTTATAACTGTCAGAATGAAGTGGGATTACTTATTTTGTTTTCTTATACAGAGATTGCATATTTAAAATTGTTGACTGTTACTGGTTTCCTTGACTGCAGCTCCTCCTTTCCCATATGACAGTAAATGGCAAAACAGCCACTGCTTTCATCTGTAGGAAGATTTCCCCAAGAGCAAAAAAATGAACTCTCAGTTTCAGCTTTGTAAACCTAGAATCAGTCAGTACAGTGATGCTACTACCTGTATTCTCTCCATACACCTTGCTGAGCTGATTTTGGAACAAAGCTGCCAACTGACTTCAGAAGGCTGGTACAGAAGAGTGACTTCTTTAAAATAGCTGAACAATGTTTTACTTAATAAACTGCTCCTACTCCTCTTGTTTTTCATCTAGTAAAAGTCTTGTATTTCATCAACCTTCACTTGAGAAAGTGCTTATTTTCTGCATTCTTCTAGGCATAAACCAAGTAATTTAATGACACCCCAAAGGTTTTTTCCATAACAATTTCTTCAGCAAATATACATTTTCTAAATGCAAAGTCATATTTATTTGTTTGATGGTAATACAGATAATTGTCACTAATTAACCTGTATATGGTTTTCCCAGATAAACATTGTACAAAAAGATAAACAAAATGTCTTGAAGCAATATCTGCTTCAAGTGTTTACCTATGGTATACATTAAATATTATAATACATATGTCCTTTTTTCTAAACCATCCAGTATCCACCCAAGTGGAAAAAGACCAACACAAATCACACTACTCTGATTCTTCTACCTTTTGGCCTTAATTTTCACATAACTGACTGACCAATTTCTGTCATAACTTTAAAAAAACACCCTGGACAGGGCTTTTAAATTGATTTTGAGTTTAAACTGGAAGAAAAAAAAATAAAAAAACAAAACATTTGCAACATCTCAAGCAGAAATAAACAGTAGTGAACTGTGGTTTTGTTACAGCAAATCACTTCCACAAACCACAAAGATCCTATCTGTGTTCTAGGAGAAAGAAAAAAACTCACCAAAGACAGTTCTAGCTGGGACAGATTCTCTGTTTAGCCAAAATGACACTTGTGATAAGATCACAGTCATAATGCAAGGAAGGTACGTTTGGATGACAAAATAACCAATTTTTCTTTTCAGATGAAAATGTGCTGTCATAATAGTATATTCACCTAGAAGACAAAAAATATGCATTTGAGTAAAATAAGGAAGGCTTACTGATTTAGGGACTGAACAAGGCCAGCTCCAACCCCCCATTTGAGGATACCATTCAGCCATTCTTAATTTCATGACAAATGCCCAGATTTCTGTGCTGTGGAAGACCAAGACTTGAGACAGAGGTGCTGCTGGTTCCTCACAGTCTTCACATTCAGTCTCCAAAGTAGAAGACACAGACTGCTATTCCTACTACACTGAAAAGCTGCAGTCCTCCTATGCAGCTGGAATGTTGTGATGCTCACAGGCTTAAAAATCTGGTTTGCTGGCACTGGCTCAACACTGTTTGGTTTTGACTCAGTCCTACAAACTCTTGTAGCATAATAACAATTAAGGCCCTCAACTCTGAGAAACCTGATTTAGCAGCAGGATTTGGGAAACTGTTACAGACAAGCCATCAGTTTTCAAGCATGAAAATGGGTCCAGACACTCCTTCTGCACCATCTTTTAAGGATTGCCAGTCCCAGAATCTTCTGTAAGAAATGCCACCTTGCATAGGGATCCTGGAATGTTTTATTAATCTGAGTACCCAAATCCTTCAGACTGCTGGTCCAGGAAAAAAAAAAATGCATCCCTCCAATGCATGCAGTATTCCCAGAATTTGGTACACTTTGGTCCTTCAAAAGATTATCTGTTTCTGGATAGATATTGTGTCCTGTCTTTTTCAGCTGTGCAATGAATATTGTACTGCCTGCATGCAGAGTTCCCTAAAAGCTGCCACAGCAGTGCTAAATTCCATTTCTTTTTCATATGCCAAATTCACAGCATTGCCTTAATATGTTGTTTATCAGCTTCTCTGAATTTCAATAAAAGCCTAAATAAATGCACTCAAAAATCGACAGACAAGCTGTCACCTTCCCTAATGTTTCAGAAAAAAATCAAACCTTAACCAGTTCTTTCAGATTGCTCCTGAAAAACCATATAGAGGGCTATTCCTGGTGGTAACTGCTCCCTTGGTTCTTTCAGGCTGTTTCTGGAAAATAATGTAGTTGTTACTGAAGGTTATTCATGATGGCAATTGCTCCCCACATCCAAAAGCTTACTAGCTAAAAGCATGCCACTATTTGCCTAGGAATACTAACAGTAAAAACAAAATGCAAGAATAAAAAGCAATCTATCCCTTCCAGCCCTAACAGTTCTTCACTGATATCAAAGTAATTTAAAAGCAAGCATCATTCAGTTGGGTTCTGATGAATCAGAGTAATGCCTGTTTTGAAATATATATTGTCCTTCAAGAACAATTATACCTATAATCTCTGTTGGAAGATTTGACTGTTAGTCTCTAAAGAACATCCACAAAAGGAAAATATCCAACAGACTGATTCTGCCTTGAGTGAACAGCCTTAGTTTAGCTGTGGTCAGCATTACTAAGCTATTAGTGTGGCAGATTACTTCTAACTGACAATATGGCTAATTAGCAGAGAACAGGTTTACAGCAAAAGGGTTTTTGCAGGTACAGCTGCACTCATATACTATGCTACAAGAGCTCTGCTATTCTGCATCAAGTTTACAGACCTTGTTCATGCTGAGGATTTTAGACAGAAAGTGAAATAACACAGATATACTTTAACTGACATCCTGCCTCAACCTTTATATGTTTCTCTGGAGTCTGAGTTTCTGGTGAACTCTTTCCCTGAAGAGTGATGTGGAAATGGACACAGAATGCTGTGAAACTGGGGAGTAAACCCCTTCAAAGAAAAGCCCAATTCCCTTCCATTTAGTGCAATTTTGAACCAGGGAAGCTGAACATTCTGTGGTCTCAGGAGGAACCCCACTTGGTCTTTATTAAGGGGTATTTGCAGCAGGGTCTGCCTGCCTGTAATCTCAGGTAGTGAGACTGTTTCTCAGTTGCTGCTGAACTGGGATGTGTTTGAGTCACGGTTTTCCTGCTCGCTGCAGAGTGACAACGTGCATTATTGATTTTGACAGTATGCTCTCTGAGCTGGAGTAAAAAAAATAATCTATACCACTTCAGAAGAGCAACAGGACCCTCTTTTTTTTCATATTTGAAACAGAAAATGAGTGCCTACATTCTGACGGCCCTCCACAGCTTATTTTTACCTTATCATTTTCTTTAACCTATCAAGACCTGAAATAATCAGAGAATCTTGATTTTGTACTTGCTCTTCTCCCAGCTGATATATTCTTTGATTTCTCATGCTGTGCCTTTCAAAGATGTCTCTACTAGGAATACTTCCTCCAGTAGATTTAGGGCTTAAGAAAACCCCACAGCTTGGCTTTTAATGCCCTAGGACCGCTGCTTAAAGTAAAGCTGAAAGCTGCCTGAGTTGGCCTTTTGTTTATGGAACAAGACACTGGCTCTGTTGGAGCAGCAAAGCTCCCTTTTACTTCTGTAAGGCCACTGTTTATCTTTAGACCATAAGCTTTCTTGAGCAAGAGCTAATTTTTGTTATAGGTTTATGTAGCACTCAAAAGAGAATCCTGTTCCTGATGGGGTCCACTCATCACTGCAAAAAACAAATCATTGTTAGTAAACAAAAAACAAATCTAGTACTAATGAAAAGCCCCAGAGCAGAAATGGCTGCACTGCTTCATGGAGCTGTGCTACTGTGCTGCTGCTCTTAAGGGGCTTTTTATGCTTTAAAAGCTGCTTTAGTATTTGTTTGTTTGTTTTGTTTTTTGTGGATTTTTTTTTCTTTTGTTTTGTTTTGTTTTGGGTTTTTTTTGTATCTGGTTGATAGAGTTCTGTCGATCACACATACAGATTTTCCAAGATCTTACACACATTATTCCATTGCCATTATGCTGAGACTCAATTGAGTACTTTATGGAGGCGAGACCAACCCTCAGGATTGTTTGTTTACTGGACATACCTGGACTCAGTTCTGTCAATGGTTCTGGCAAGATCCTGACATTAGGTACATTAGACACCTCCCTGATTATGCTGACATCCAGAATATTTTTGCCCATAAAAAATTGCATGTTCCCTTTTATAGTGATGCTAGGGAAATATTCGTCTCAAGAAAAAAATCAGAATTATTTGGTTCAAAATGAAGAGCTGAATGATTCTTTTATTATTTAGGCTTTGGATATTACAGAGCTCAGGCGCCAGCTGGCAGTATACAAAAGAGTGGGTTTATGTTTTGTTTTGTGCCACTGCAGATCCTAAGTTAGCTATGAGAAATTCTGGGTATGGGGAACATAACTGGGCAACCATTTGTGGAAAGCAGCAAGATCCACTTGGATTCAAATCTCGTATCTGATTGTTCTCAGCACTTTTACCACCAGGACATAACAGATGTTGGTTCTGTTGGAAACACTGTGAGTAGTCAAATGTCTTTCAGGTGAATAACATTTGGGCATGTTAGCACAAAAAACCCTCAAAAAAAACAAAAAAACCCAAACAGCCAAAAAACCAAACAGGTGGCACATGACAGAGTTGTTTCTGCACCATGGCTAAAATGTTCCAATTTTCAAGATTGGTTGGACAATTAGGAGTGCCAGGGTATTTTTTTTCTGATAAGCCAGCCAAAAGGCAGCTTGCCTACAAATCAGCAGAATCCCAAGGAACCAGTACAGGTCTGGCACTTCCATTTTAAAAAAAGTCTGCTAGAAAGAAGGGCATAAATGATCTATGACATACACAAACATTTTGTCTATGCAACTGCAAGGGATGTGTAGTTTGACTTGTGTGTCATAAAAGCCACAAAAGATCCAAGCACTTGGATTATGCAATAGCTATTTGGTTTTCCTTTTTCAAATTCAACAACTCAACAGAAGGAAGAAATGCCTTCGATGGCCATTCGTAAGTAATGCTGATTACTGGCCTCCTACAAGCTTGATGAAGTCCAGAAAATCCATCGTTGACTGATGCTTTCTCTGTGCAAAATCGGATTTTTGTATTTTGCTAATCCCCGGTTACAATCTGTGTCCCGCTCTTGGTGATCCACCCTGCAATCAGAATCCAGCCAGCCCAGATGTAACCCAGGACATTAATATAAAATCTTGACGTTGGAAACACAGCATTTATTAGCATAAATCTTAAATACGTGAGGGAGGTGTTTACTGTGTGGAAACTTTGGGATTTGTCTGGAGTGTTCCCTTGGGCTGAGGAGTACAAGGAACTTTCACAGGCAAAGCGGCAAACTGGAAGTGGCCTGAGGCTGACACACTGGAGCACTCACTGCCTGGGCTGGATGGTTTTCTTGCTCTGAGGAGCAGGACGAGGTTGTAGGAGATGCTCCAGTACATCCTTTGGATCTTTTTCTTGGCAACAATGAAGGCAAGAGGGGAGTTGCCATTCATTGCAGAAAACAACGCGGCTATGATGGTGAACTGGTAAGGAAAAAAGTGTCTTTACTCTTTAATGGGAGATAGTGTACTCATTCTTTTCCTGCAAAAGTGACTATTGTTTGTATGTTTCTTTTGACTTTATGAATCTTTGCCTTAGCATCAGCTTTGTGTCTCGTGAAACGGGCAAGGGAGGGGGTGAATCTCTGTAGGATGGAGATAGCAGTCAAGTTTAGTGGCTGCCCAAGGCAAGCCTTCCCTCACTTTGTGTCCTTTCTGGTGCACAAACCGCAAGCTCAAATGTCTCCTCTTTATCTGCCAGTTGGGGCACAAAGTTTTATGCATCTTTATGTTTTGGTCTGACTACCTTTGTGTGCAAGTGTACATGTACCTGTTTTCACGTCTCCTATATTTCCTACAGATCTTAAAAAGTTCCTAATTTAATCTGTACTTTGTATTTTGTCATCTACAACTGTACCCATTATTTTGCACCAGGGACATCATTTATCACCAGCAGATTCTGTAGGGCTTTGCCACAGGCTGCCCCTTTTCCCAAGCCGAGCCCCTTGAAACCAGCAGCAGTGGAAATCCCCCTTTTCTCCATGGCAGGCTGTTTCATTTCCACCTCTTCCCCCTCCCTTTGCTGGATGCCACTAATGCTCTCCAGCCGAGTGCATTGTGTAACCTGGTTAAGCCCTGGTCCTACCGAGTGCACGTGATCCCTTGTCCCGGCCTCGACCCCCCCGGGACTCCCCCCCCACCAACGCGCACCCAGGGCTGCCCTTGCGTGGGAGCCCAAAGAACCAGGGGGGCACGGCTCACGTGGACGCCCGGCCTGGGATTAAAGCTGCTTTGCCTCCCTAATGTTGCCACATCTGGCGCCTCCGCTTCCAGCTGGAGAGGGAATGGGAATCCTCGGGGTTTGCACCTCCTCTCCAGCCACGTGGTGCCCCGGACACGCTGCAGAGCCGAGCCGTGCCATGCCACAGTCATCCCCCCCGTGCCCCCATTCCTTTCCCTTCCTCCCACGCGGTTCCACCAAGCAATCATTTTAAAGTGATGATTGAAACGGATCAAATGCGTGGGTGGTGTTTGCCTGCCGGGGTGGTTCTTCCCACGGGGAAATAAGACAGCGACAGCGCTGGCAGCCTCAGCGAGGACAATCACCAAGAAACTGCATGAGGTTTCTCTGGAACTCCTGTAAATAGCAGGATCTTGGATCTGTACTTAGCCACAGCCTTGCGATGTACCTAAGAGACAGCATTTAACCCTCTCAGTGTTAAAACACCTCAGCTAAGTGGCCATGAACCTGCACAAGATCTCCGTAGCACTCCACATCCCACAGGTGCTTCCCTAGCCTTACTGCAATATGACCAGAACCTGTGAGTCTCCCCTCCTGCTCCAGCCATCAGGAAACCATGGGATGGGAATATTCCCCCTACCTGTACTGGTACTGATGTTTTCTGTGCCCACGGTTTGTCCCATCAGGTGATACTGGTTAAGTCGTGAACCATCTTCAGCCACCACCACAGATGTTGTGGTGCTGTTAGTCCATACATAGATCACTTCAGAATTGGGATAAGCATCTGCCAACAGGGAGAAAAAAAGAGAGTAAGGAGTAAAAACCACTGTGTAATATCTTAGTGGATCCTTAAATGATAATGACAGGGAGAAAGAAGAATGGAGGAGTGAGAGTGAATGGAGAAAAACAAATAAAGATGATATAATCATGGTCCCATACGCCCAGCTCAAAAAAGTATTAGGTTGAAGCCTTCTAATATAAGAGATGCGTGGGATGGTTTGTGAAAGGCTGGAACAGTGGAGGTATAAATATAATCCATCACAACCACTCAATTTGGGAAAGAGCAGCTCAGACCTATACTCACCTCACTGGTGGTTCCTAAATCCCAGCAAGCTGCAAAAGGTATTTTGTAGTATTTGAAGTTCTCCCTCAAAAGGACTCAGACACCTTGAATGCCAGGAAAACAGGGACCCTCTGTGTCTTGTCCTGTCTCCAGGATGGAATTCTAAGTGATGCCACGAGCAAGTGCAGGGTCTGGTGTGTATGCACTGACTGGTATATGTACGTGTGGGTGAGGGCATATATCTTGCATGTGGATAAAGGAAGCTGGAACATTCCTGCCTGTGCCTGTGATGCTGAAGAGCAGACACAGGGTACAGGGGTGAGAATGCATGAAGGAGAGCAGGAATGTGGCAGGGAGCTGCAAGGAGAGAGTAGTGTTTGTGCATAGCAGAATGGGTGGTAGTGGGAAAATGCCTGCACATCTGCAGATGTGTTTGTGATTTCTCTCGTGTTCATTTAGAGGTCCTAGGAATTAAATGTGATTGCAGTACTGCCAAATCATTATTCGTCTATAATGCTGCTGTAACTTTTAATGCTCTAACACCCAGAGTGATCATAGTATTATAAGGGAATCTTGGTTTTCTTTTACAGACAGTCAATGCTGGGTTTAGACTTTAAGCCTTCTCTGCAGATGGCCTCAAAAACCCCAGGAGACAAGTCTATATTTAATTATATTTTATTTAATATAAGTAGCTCTCACACTTTTTAGAACTCCTCTAGCATTGAAAGCTTTCAGGTCACATTCCTGCAAGCATGTTACAGTAGGCTAGAGCATATTGTACTAAAATCTCTGGGAAGCAGGCAAGGCTTACTCTCTAAATGGAAGGTGAAAAGCAGGTAGGCTTGGAAGTGGTCTGAAGTCAAATATTAATAACTCACCTTCTTCACTTTTTAACTTGGAAGGTGGGAATGCAGAATGTTTCTTTCTGGAAAAAACCTAACATCCTAGCTCAGGAGACAATACATGCCAGCTTTCCAGATCAGGACTGGAGAGTCAAGGACAACAGGCTAGGTGGAAGGGTGTGTGCTCACTCTATCAGACTGTGGGTTTTGTTTGCTAGAGTAAGTGAGCTGTCTTGGAAAGGTGCAGCTCCATGGGGGACTTCCAAAATATTCATAGGCATTGGGTCGTAGGAAGTGGGTCAACATGAGCTTCAGGGGCACTGCAAGGGCAAGAAATATGGTAAGGTGGTCCAAGTATCCATAAAACCAGGAATGTCAAGAATTAAATGGGAAACGGTCTCAGTTCTGGCTAAGAGCCTGTGTGTAGCACAATGAGCTTCACTTGAATGCTAGATCAGGTAGCAGGGAAGAAGGCAACACCTTCTTTGCACTGTTGTTAATGTTACTGAGTGGTATGTGGAAGGCAGGGCACTAGGCTAGATACATCTTTGCTCTGACTGTTTAGGGCTTTTCATCCACACCTCAGTAAATACATAGAAATAATGAGGACAGAGAGAGGGAGAAAGTTCAAAAGGTTACAAGTACATCCAGGGACTGGAAAACAGTCATGATTTGAAATTTAAGCAGCTCATCTTATTCAACTCACTGACAAAAAGCTGAGACATAGCTCAGCTGAGTACAGACACTTGCATGTGGAAATACAAAACCAGGGTAAATCTCTTGGGCTACTCACAAAAGGTGCCTAAAAGATGGTTTCAGGCAGATTCAGATGAAGAACAGGGCAGAATTTCGTAACTGGGTGGGAGGCGAGTAATTATACAGTGGATAACCTTCTGAGAAAAAAAAAATATTAACTACTGTCACTAGGAAGACAATGATAATTTGAAATCTTTTTGTCACATATCTGACAGTGGCTGCTGTATCCAGGGCTGAAGCTGATCCTGGGTTGGGAAGTTGAGAATCTACAAATTTTTCATCCTTTGTTAGCCATGTAGAACTGCCCACATGCCTTCCTTATGCTTGTATTTGTAGCTCTGAAGTAAAATTACTGTAATTACATGTCATGATCTGCTTTAAAAGGCTAAAGAGGAATGTATTTCCTATTTCAAAATATTTGCATTACAAAAAGTCATGGAATTTCACCTTCCCTTTAGAGCTGAGATACTTCATTATATCTGAGATGATTACAAGTTCACAATGTACTGTAAATAATTTCAAAGCCATATCTGGAGAAGAGAAGCAGGAGGAGATGGGTCCATTTTAAAAAGTGATGCAGAAAGCCCTCCTTTATTTAAATGCGTATCTGGTATGCGTTCTTCGTTTGCTGATTATCTCAAGGGAATGTGGGATTTATTTAGGTAGATTTGGGATTGTAAGAAAATTTTATTCTTACCCATGTTACTTTGCAAAAGCATGCAAAAAAATGCTCCTAACATGCAAACTAACTATGCAAAAAAAAAGCTCCTAACAACAGCATTAGACTTTTTATTTTATCAGGGATGATCTAGATGTATCCTCACTCAGCACTTCCCTGGCTCTGCAATGATCCCAGCCACCAGGATAACTGGGTTTGTCCTGTTTTCTGATGATGATGATACACATTAATTCATCCTGACTAGATGCTTCCCAATGTGTGTACTGTAACCAAACTCACTGAAATTGCAATCACAAAGGAATCTAGGCCTGTAAGGCTTAACAAGAATTCAGATGCTTTGGTTCTCTCCTCTGCCTGGCCTGCGGGGCAGGGGAGTCCAAAAATATTTCAACACCTCTGCTGTGAATTGCAGCCTTTAATGGGTGCTAAAACACATGCACTGGAACAGGACTGGGGGCTCCTATGCTGCAGGAGTCCAGCAGCTCCTCATTTAAGATACCTGCAATTCAAAGGCCACAAGGTGCCAAAACTCCAGATCTCACAGGTATACCTAAGCATAACTTCATGAGACTGTTTTCTTTTGAAACCATGTCAGGGAAGGGTGGTGCCAATCCCAGGCCAGCTGGTGAGAAGAGAGCATTCAGGCAGGCACGAGCACAGCATGGGGCCAGTCCCTGACTGGGAGGAAGATTCCTGGCTGTAGATCCTTTCTCACAGGATCTATTGAGAGGCTACAAGACAGAGAGCTGTGTCACTGCTAGGCCAGGAGCAGAAGGCGAAGGGAGAGTAGCTCATCTACAAAAGACTCTTGTGCAAGGGCAGGATGGTTACAGCCAGGGGTTTAAGACACAAGAGGATAACAAATGTGTTCCTGTGGAGCCCATCCCAAACCAGTGCAACCTGCATTTAACCTCCAGTTAAATGCAACCAGTGATTTAACCTCCTCAGGAAAAGTCTGTCACATTAGGAATAGCATGAATTTACCCCAATCCAGATATGTTCTATTGTGATGGGTCACATATACGATATGACCCATGCAAACATGTTTTGTGTTCTAAGAAGCTCTAAGTTTTCTGACTTTGTGCCTCCTTTCCTTACTACACATCAAGCTCTGACAGGAAAAAGCCACGCCATTCTTCTTGGTATGGCAGCTGACCATCTCCTTTCTGGTTATCTAGATAAACCTCCAGTGGGATAAGAGCGTGTACTTTTAGCAGGCAGCTGTCTTCCTGCTGCAAACCTTGTGCCATATCTTGAGAAGCCTCAAACTCCAATTATCCCACACTTGACAACCACAAGGTCCAGCTCTGCAGCTGATACCCCTGCAGGATAATTAGGCATAGTCACATTGAAAGCTGAAACTATAGGTGTAGTCTAGAATGATGTTATTTTGCTATCAGGGTAGAAGTACTGATGGAGACATGGTATAATTCACTGTCATACCAAATTTTGTAAAAACACTCTTCCACTTAAGCAAAGCTTCCAGTAGCTTGCCTACTAGTCTTGCTTGCTGGAGCACTGAAGAACTTCAGGTCTTGCTGTCTACAAATATGAGAAAGGTGTACCAATAAAATGAAATATGGAAATATATAGTCTCCTTTACATTACACACAGGGTGGGGATGTCTCCCAGAGGATGATAGGAAAATGTAGTTGAAGCTCTGGGATAGCAAGCTGAGAAAATGATGCTGGTAGTTTTGCAAAAGCAAACACAACTTCAAAGCAACTGTAAATCCAAGTGAGACTGCCTGGTGTTTATTCTGCCTTAAGCAAGCGCATGTCTTCTGGATTTATGAATCCAAATAATTAAACTTGTGTTCATTACAATCATTTTGTTGTCTTGTCAAAGAAAGGAGGAAGCCTCATTAAAGTATCCTTTCTCTTCTATGCTCACTTCTTTGAAAAAGGAAAAAAGAGATAGCAGTTGAGATGAACAGCTAAAATTACAAAGAAGTATAATTTATTAAATGTGAGAAGATGACAACAAACATTTATTTCTACTGGACAGTTGATAAATGGCTGCAGGCTTATCACCTACCAGAATGATGAAAGAAATAATATCTTCTCTTTATTTACTGACAAGCAGATCTATTTTTCTATATTTTAGCATCCGACATACACCACACAATACAAAAATGGTAAAAGGTGTCCCTTGCTCTTCTCCCCCACTTTCCTTGCTCCTGTATGTCTGGCAAGGAAAGCCAGACATGGTCTTTCTTATGCCAGTGAACAGTGGGCAGTGGAGAGACCACAACCAGAGAGGAATTACATTAAGAAAAAGTCTAGCAAAGCACAACAGTGAGTGGGTAAGACCTGGAGGATGCAGACATTTGCCCTGGCATTGAGGATAGCTCTGTTTTCATTTGCAGATGAAACAGTGTGAGCAGTGCAGAATCCTCCCTTCCATTCAAAAAGCAACTCACAAGCAGGGAGTATTATCCTGCCATTGCCCCTACCACAGGGCAGTGGTGGCATCTGTGGCGACTGATACTCTCCTTCTTGCTTTTCTTTCTCCTCCCTATTTGACAGAAGCTCCAAGGGGAAATAAAATAAAAGAGGTGGTGGGGAAGAGTGTTTCTTGGCACCTTAAGTCAGATAAATTTGAATGTGGATGGATGAACCCAAACTTTGAGTCTATGGGATACAGACATATTTCTAGGACTGATTTTTTTAAGCTGTAACCCCTGAAAAAAAAAATCACCACTGGTATCTGCCAATAAGTTTTCATTCCTGCATTACGAGGCATAAAATAATTGAGAAGCAAAGAATCCCTCTCTAAAACACCCCCTATACCCTTTGGCAGACCTCACAGGAAGCATAAAGCAGTGCCTGCATAGTTAAGTTAAAGCAGCCTGTGCAGCATGTTTGGATGCCCACCCAGCATGCTTGAGGTACATTCCACAATTAAATAGACCATTTATCCACAAGTCATGGCTGGAACTTTCCTTCCAGAATTATGCTAGTTGGATGCTATATTATCTTAAAGAGATACTGTAGAAAGATGACTTCTGGTTTGTTTTATATTTTATTTATTCTAATTGTGCAGTTACATGCTAAGCCTTTATTATCGTGACTTTTAGTATATGCCAGAAGGATTGTCAGATTGCCTAATCTTGGGAGCACTGCTAATCCCTGCAAAAGCCTGTTGAGTGGGGAAGATGTGCATAAAATTGTCAACTTTTTTGGAAACTCTAACTACACTCTGAATACACATACAAATATCTATCTTATCTAACCATTACTGTCACTTAGAGACTGTTATATAACTCACTAGAGATCCAGATTTACAGCCTCTCAGACTCCTGCAGGCTGCAAAACAGCACTGCTACTGCCATCATGTACCATCTTGAATTCTAAGAGTCAGGCTGGATTTCTTGTGGTTTGTGAATAAATATTTTGTAGCCCATTACAAAGCATCTGTCAACAGTTGTGCCTGTGTGACTCAGGCCAGATTTGAGCTCCATAATTGGAATTTCCCATTAAAATTACTTTATAAGAATGACTCCATGTACAAATGAGATCATTCCATAAGAAGAGCAAATGGCAAACAACTCTAGTAAAAATGTATTTTAAATATAGAAATAACAAGACATGGTACAAATATGCATGGTCTAGGTCTTGGGGGAAATAGCTTTTTATAAAAATAATTTTTTAGCATAAAATAGCAATTTAAATACTAAGAGAAATGTATTCACATATTAAATGATTAAGAGCCTAAAATAAAGACTTTGCAATAGTGTGATGAATTCTGATGTTCTTGGGAGAATTTTAGGGTTATGGCAATTACTTTAGGGACTTGAAGTCATTAAAATTGAGACTTATCATTTAAACTGCCATGAGTTTGCAGTACATGGATAAACAGCAGGCATGATTTTTAAATACATCACAGACAAGAAGTGTAATGTGTACAAATACACAGGACTACAGATTCATGTAACACAGTCACAGGATGGCAGGGACTGGTGGATACCTCTGGTGATCATCTGGTCCCACACCCTGCTGAAGCAGACACCAGAAGCATTTTTTCCAGCACCATGTCCAGTCAGGTTTTTAATATCTCCACGATATTCAAATCCCTGTAGCCAACTGTCAGTCTCTCTCAACAACTTGTTCCAGGGTTCAGCCACTCCCACAGTAAAAGCATGCTTTCTTCTGTTCAGATGGAATTTAATGTTTTTTTCATGACCACTGGCCCTTACTTTGCCAGTGGGCATTAATGAGCAGCACCCAGCTCCCTCTTCATCTCTCATTCCCCAATCCCTGCAATTTATACAGATGGATTGGGAGCCTCTGAGCCTTCCCTTCTCCATGCTGAACAGTCCAAGATCTCAGTCTCCCCTCACAGTAGAGGTGCCTCAGCCCTTCAATGATTGTTGTGGCCCTGCACAAGATTCTGTCCACAACGTTTCTATTCTTCTTGCACTGGGAAACTCAGATTTGCCATGTTCCATATGTGAGTAAAAATTAAATGCCCAGAAGGAAATGTTTTTGCAATGACACAGTATCATTGTCTGTGACAATAGAGGACATCCAAGAAGGAAATTATTCATGAAAACTGATGAAACTCATGAGCATATTCATGAAAAATTATAGGACACCACTAGCTGTAAAACAGGCAGTAGAAAGTCCAGTCATACTAAAATGTTAATTTCTGTCCTTCCTGAAATAAAAATAAAAATAGAATTTGGTAATATAAGTGGTATTCTATATGTTTTCCTGATACAGTTTTATTTGATTTTGTTGTCACATTCTGCAGGGAATAGTATAGGATGTTCTGAAAAATGTGCCAGACAGGTCTCAAGAGATTTCATTACTAAGCAACACTAATATACCCTACTGATCACGGCTAAAAAAATAAGGCTCTAAGTTAGATGATTCTTTTTCAGAATATAATTTACAAGTCACCTCAGGAAAAGGTGGGAATAGAAATTTGGCTTTGGAAATTAAATGGAAGCACAGACTGTACCCACAAGGTGGTGAAACATACAGAACTGAAGATGTCTGTCAAATTCATTTTGAGACACAGTTTTGCAAAAGCCATTTTCTTTGCTTTTCAAAGGAAGAAATCAGGTGGAAGGTCCTGCGTAATTTCAGAAGTTCCAGTTAATGGGAGGAAAGTCTATATATGACCCGAATTTGAGGTCAAAAATATAAAGCAAAGGGAAAAAACCCAAACTGAAAGCAACTGTATATTTTGGAGGTTGGATTCATGATTAGCATAGGCAAGTCTGCTGACTTCTTCAACACAATAAATTGACTGTTTTCAAGTTAATACACTAAATCAGTCATACTGATGATGGATGGAACACAAATACTAATGAACAGTGTCATCCTAATAATTCAGTCAGACACCTTCACAGGATGCAATTGCAGCATTTAAGAAGAGCCCTGAGCTGGAAGTTGTGCAGAGTTAACACAGAATGTCTCCTAGGAATTATCAGCAGTGACACCAGCTCTTTCTCTCCCTGTCATGCTCACTCATACCATGGGGGGGCAATAAGAGGGATGCATGTATTTCCCAAGCACTGGGACTGCAACTGGGAGTGACTACTTCCTGTGAAATCTGACACATAGGCACTAAAAAACAGACATGGCACACTGAACTGAGCTGTGTGTCTAGGGATTGCAGGTTCTCAAGGCTCCACTCAGAAAAGGAGAAAAAAAAAAAAAGAAAAAAAAAACAAACCAACAAAGAAAATGTTTTCACATGGTGCAGCCTGGAGCATGCCGAAGAGCAAACAGACATGTAGGTGCGACAACTCTGCCACTTGTGGTGTGGGATGCCTTCCACAAGCTGGAAGACTGGAAGAGGTGCCTAAACAGGGTGTGCTGTGGGAATGTTACACAGCCAGTGGTCCAGGGTAACCTGGCAGCACCAGGGTTCCTACTTCCATCTAAGAGCTGATGTTAGGGAGCCTCATTCCTTCCTTACCTCTTCCCATTTATTCCTCTCACTTGGGTCAGTAGTTTTAACACAACCTCTTTCTTTATCTTCAGGTTTAGAGGCAGCTGTTTCAGTCCAGAACTAACCTGAGAATTGATTTTACATTACCTTTAATGGTGGCTATACAACTGCTTTTCATATGGAACTTGTCAAAAGCTGGTGTGCCAGCCTCTGATCCTTTTCTTTTTCCCTTTTATGGCTGGCATAAATATCCACTCTAAGAGGACTAGAGAAACAGAACAGTAGGATGTGCTAGGATGATATTTTAAATGCTAAATATCCTAGGAACATTTCTGACCTTATGTTGGTCTTTCTAGGCCAGGCATGTGGTAATTCCACCAGCCAGCCAATTTCAATGCTGTACTAACACTTAATGAACTTTGAATTTACAATCACAATATTAGGTGCTTATATTAACTGCTTCATTAGGAGAAACAGCATGGTTATGAGGATGATGTTAAGACATCTAATTTACTTTTTGCAAGGCAAACAAAAGTATCCTCCAAAGTGTGGCAGGTATCATTACTCACTTTGCATAGTACCTTTGCAAAGATTAAGCACTTTTGCTTAATCTTAATTGCAGTGGTCGCCTCCTTTTGCAAGATGCCACTTAATATCAGCAAACCAACATGTCCTGCTCTGTAGGAGTGTCATTGTAGTTTCTTTTGAGAAATGCAGAGTGAAGTTAGAAAATACCCCAACTGATCTTGTTGTGGAGGGTGCCTTCACAAACTTGGTATTTCTGGCCACAGGTATCACAGAATGAAACTGTAACATCACTGTAATCTACAGATATTCTTCTCACCCACATAAGTGGCATCAGGGACTCAACCATCTTATTTAGTGTATCTGCTGAGATTACCATTCCAAAAGCACCCCTACTTATAAATCTGTATGGCCTGAAACCAGCTGAGAGTGATTTGAACTACTTGCACAGCTAAATATATACCTCTGTTTCTGAATCCTATCCCTTAACGAAGACATTTATAAATCTCAGAAGTACTGCTACATTAATAACACTGTGTGAATGTGTAATCAATAGGTATGCAGAGAGAGCAGGCTGAAATATTATTATTCAAACACTTTAATACTGCCTTGAAATTGCAGTCACAAGAACTTACTCCCTACAGCAAAGGTGCAGTCATCTAAACCTCCAAAGATGGATTACAGACCTCTGCTCTGGGGCACAGTGCAGCCCTGTATTTCAGAGAAGGGGATAAAATCTCCCGAGGCCATCAGTTCAAAGTGCCCAGCCTCAGTGATGGATACAAGGAGCCTCTCTGCAGGGAGCTGCTGCTGACCAGGGGGCACTGCCATTCCACCTGCTCTCTGCTGGAGTACTCAGGCACATATCCTGTCTTTGGGAACTGTCTCCTCCCAGTCCCTCTGGAGACCCAGATCCAAAGGTGCTCAGGATCTCATTTTCTCTGTGCACATATAAAACATCTCCTTATTTACAACCATCAGCTGACCTATTTTAGGAGGAGATTAACCTGAGTCTAAAAATATCAACTTCTCTCCCCTAAGACGGTGAGAGCAATCAGCTCAGCTGTATATATTTACCCTACAAAAATATAAATTTAGGACAGAGGAATCCCAGCTTTGCTGACATATTTAGCTCTGGGATGTTTTCAGCAAAATGGCTGGCTGCTAACACAGGATGGCTGTGAGGAGACTTTCAGTGGCAATGATGACAAAGGGGGAAAAAAACAGAAGGCTTATCAGGCTTTCCTTCTTAGCTCTCTTTCCTTCTCCTTTCTTCATGGGGGACAACATGAAACAACTGTTTCCTTTGAAGAAGTTTGCTGGGCTAGGACTGCAGCAGCACTAGATGACAGCTTGGACTAGCTTGGCTCTCTGTGCAGAAGAGGCTAATGAGGTTCCAGCAATTTAGGTAGAGGACTTCCAGGCCCACCAGACTAATGTGTCATAAAGGAGCTGCCAGACTAGAAACTGAAATCCAAGTTTGAGCAGTGTCTTACAGCTTTTTTCCTTCCTTAAAAACCCTAGGCAAGTAATTTTGTCATTAATGTACTGCAGTAGCACTGGGAGGCTCTAATTGAACCTAGGGACCCATAACGACAGAGGCAATAAAAGCAAGTAATGAACCACTCTATCTTTGCTCAGAAAAGACTGTAATTGCTCTTTGCTTCCTTTATGCCCACCTGCAAAGTGCAGGCAGCAGAGACCTACCAACCTCACACGGGGATCATGAGAATGATTCCAGAAATGTTTATGAAATGTTCACAAGCCATGGAAACAGCCATGTCTCTTAGAAAATAAGAGATATTAAAAACCTGGCTTGTAAAGCAGTGGAGCAGTATCTACTCATTTGTCACATTTACAGATAATATCCCATTTGCCAGTGGTACAGACCCATGTCCACAGCTGGCAACCGTAAGCCTGGTGCTGCCTTCTGGGGCATTAAGAGACCAGCAATGTCTTTGCAGGCTTGCACCCAAAGGCCATCTGAAAGCTTAACCATATTAAGTGCAGTCTCTGTGTGTTGTTTTCTATTGCTGACAACTCATATTGATTCCCTGTAATCAGGGCAGTTGTGCAGCCTTTAAATTTAGGCTGTAATCTCCAAAGTGGGAAACGTGTGCTGATGTTTGTACCATTAGCAAAGCACCCCGGATCTCCACGTGGCTCCACCACGGTCCTGTCTAGACTGCTTTCACATGAGACAAAAACACCACTGCTGAGTATCTCCACACCAACCCCTACCCCTGCCAGAACTTTTGTTTCCTTGATTTCAAAACCACCACCAGTTGAGCTTTTATTCCCCAAAGAGCCTGAGTATGTGAGCCAGCTCATGATGAGGAGGCTGCTCCCAGGGCAGGCAGAGCACAGCCTTTCAGTGATGGCTGCTCAAGGGGCTCTTTGCAGCTGCTACAAAAGCTGCTGCCAGCACCCCCAGGAAGCACTCCTTACCGATCCAACAAAAGGGGCTTTGTTAAGGATGATCCTACTGGCATGGACACTGCTCTCAGCTGGTAGGAGCCAAGACCTCAGCCACTGCACATCAGCAGAGTTTGCAGCCTGGGCTCAGCGCTGGCTGCAAGGAATGGGGAAGACAACAGCTTTTGTTCTTTCTGACCTCCCTTTCTCACTCTGTTATGAAGCTAAGAGGGAAAAACTCACTGGCTTCTACACAGTGGGTGTCCAGAAGTAGGAGCTGATTGACACAGAGCAGTGACTGTTCCACAGGAAACCCATCACACAGCCAGGGGGCCGGGCTGCCATTTTAATGCATTTTAAAATTTATCTCAGTGCAGACAAACAGTAGCCATGTGCATATGGCAAAGTCTTTGAGAAGTTAAATAGTGACAGGGACTGCAAGTGCTTGAAGGATACACTAGCCCCTTCTTCAGCCTTTTCAAGGAAGTCCTGGATGTGTGTCACTGTAATGGGTGAAGAAAAACTGACTGATAGGATCATTTCAGGGAGCCCTTTTCCCTTTTGTCAAACTAAAAGGTATACTTCTATGGCAAACCTACTAGACAAGTGATGAGTTATGGTCATACTCATTTGCAAGTTATGCAGACTGGGTAGGGTCCTAGAGCAACAGCTGCTGCAGAAACCCACCACATGGTCCAGGCCCAGAACCATGTGCTTTAGTTTCTAAGTAGATTCCTGTTAAGAAATCTTCTTACATGCCAGGAATACTTGAATATTACATCATTTTCTTTTACAAATCATTCTTGATGAATTTCCTGCCCTTTGGGGGCTACATTGCTCCACCTTGACTGTAGGACCTGACTGCCCAAAATGCTGGACTAAAGAAGCTGTATTGCTATACATACATATCTGAGATGACTATAGGCTATGATGCAACAACTGTGAGAAGGCTTCAGTGTCTGTTGTTATAACCCACTGCACTCAATGCAGAAGACCAGCACAGCTCATACAAGATGCTTGAATAAGTGTTAAAGTTGTCTCTATACTGAAGAGCCCTACTGACTGTGTCATTGAGATCCTTTGAAAAATGGGACTTCCTTCCAGCAGAAGTACCTAAAATAGTCATTAGGACAGATACAGAAGCTCACCACCAATATAATTAACACCTAACTAATCTACAGCAGTGAGTGCTTCTTCTGAACAAAGTATGGTTTTGTATTTCTGAGCCAGCAATGCAGAGAAAAACTGATTTCTAAGTTGCTCTGACTAGGGTATAATACACTTACCTACATGAGACAGCACTGCAGAAAAATTGGAACTTCTAAAATATGATTAATCACATCCTTAGGCAGATATCAAAAATAATTCTAATGAACCTCACTGCAGAAGTACTTATTTCCTTTCAAGGTCCATAGAGGGACTCTAGAGAACTAACTGGAGCATATTTTTCTTTCTGAAATTGTCACAGATCCATCCCATCCATTCCCTAGAGCTTTGCTGTCAATACGAGGCTTTTGATATGGGCCAGATCCCTGTGCTCATTCTGCAATAAAATATTCAATTTTTAAAATAACACAGCCCCATGGCAAGTCATCTGTCCATGATTCCAAGGAAAATAGAGGCAAATAACAGCAATACCATTTGGTACAGTCCACCCCTCCATTCATTCCAAGGGTTCCACAGAAAATTAGTTCAGGCTATATGCCTGTGCTTTACCAGCTAGCTATATTTAAGTAGAACTACAACAATGGTCCAACATAGTTGTCTAAACTGCCTTTTTGATGCTGCCACAAGCATGTTGTTCGTGTATCTGGAGTTCTAGCTTCTAAACAGCTAAAAATAAGGGGAAAGGTATTCTAACTAAAGAGATGTTTGGTAGCTGGGGGTAATACAGGGTTGAAAGAGAGAGAAGGAAAAATACATCAAACGTCTTAGAAATATTTGGTTTTAGTATTCACCTAATTTCACCTTATTTTAGTAATTCGATATCCATTGCAATGGAGGTGTCTAAGGAAGCAGTGATAAGCCTTGGGAAAATGTAACAGAAGATACTACTTCAGTGTGCAGAATGCCACCAAACTTACCCATTCCCTATGAGGTGACTTCTGCCTTAAATTGCAAAATCACAACTTAGTCTTGAACTTGGCTTCTCAGCATTTCACAGAGGTCCTCCCTGGCTCTCTTCACATGCCCTTTCACAAGGAAGGAACAAGGAACATCCCAGCAGAGTCAACAAGGTTGTCTCTGCTCTCAGGAATAGATTCAAGGAGCCTCTTCTGTCCAGCTGTAGGGGCAAGTAGCAGAAAAGCTCTGCCTCTACATATGAGACTGCAGTTCCAACTGTCCCTGAGACCAACCCATGAAAACATTCCTAAGAGCCATTTCCACTTTTCAAGGTCTCTTAAAATTAACATTTGTCTTTATTATTAATTTAATTATATTCTTGTAAAAGATTTTACACACAGGTTTTGAGAGGCCGAATACATTCCTTATGACATTTCACTAAACCAGAATTAAAGTCAGCTTAGAAGGACACTGTTTTCAAGTTCTCTCTTCATACGTGTAGTTTTCCTGCAGCTCTTGCAGGTGCTAATGGGGAAAAGTACAAAAACAAGAAAAACCCTCTAGATGCCATCATCTCAGTGCCTTTTCTACATTGTAAGGAAATATCAGGGAAATTTTCATAAAATACCTTTTTTTGGAGAAATTTCTCAGTGGCTATAAATCAATGGATAGTTTGTGAACAATAAGTGCCTTAATGAGTGTTACAATAAAATCTGGGATACTGTTGAAATTACTGTCTCCTCATTACTCTGACTTCACCATGCTTATTAGAAGAAAATAATTTGAGCATATCTCCTGCTACAGAAATAGCCTGTTCACTTTCCTTTATCAAAAGTAACTTCATTTGAGGTGTTGAAAAGGAAGACGTACAGAAACTATGTTAGCTACTATGCCCAGGCACTACAACTTGTTTCCTTACCAACAGCTGGAAAGCTTGCTTGTTGATCAACAGCCATCAACCTTGGCCATCTTCATGGCCAACTTAAAATTCATCAGGAATGAACACAGGTCCTCTTTTTCCTGTGCTCATGAGCTTGGGGATCTCTTTATTTTCCGAATATTCATTAAACTCTCTACTTACCCCAAAAATAGTATGGGTTTTTTTTTTGCTACTGAGTGACTAGTGGGCAGCTGCTCTATGTATTTATCCATTCCACAATACAAGGTCTGATAACTCCATGTACTCAAGCCCTGTGTCTTCAAGAGGCAGTTGTCATAAATAGATTCCTTACAGTATTTGATATTGTCTAAAGCACCAATTAACAGCAATTAACTAATTCATCTTCAGGGCAACCCTGTGAGCAAGGTAACACCGATATAATTAACACAGGAGTGAAATGAGATTTAGGAGTTAAGTCAGTTGCCTGGGCAGAGGCCTTCATGATCTAGTGGATTAGACATCTGCCTCTCCAACCAAAAACGTTGAGTCTAATCCTTTTTCTGACATTGATTTGCTACATGACCTTACGGAAAGTCAATTAACTTCTCTGTTTCAGCTGCCCTAGAGATAATGATGCTTACCCACCTGGTGACACATGGGCGTTTGGAAACTGTACTAAATTATACTCTTAATGTATTCTTAGGGACTGTCAGTGGAAGAGGTGAAACATTAAAGGTACGAAGCTTTAATGTCCTTCCTATTTTATCTAATTCTTCCTCCCCACACTAGAAACTGCCTGGGGTTAAGATCAAATTTCTTGGGTTAAGGTGCTCCTAGTGAAACTGCTTCTGGCATCAGGAATTTTCATTACATCCTGTTTGACCAGCAAAGTTATTTAGGGTACAGGTCAGCACTAGAACTGCAATGTAAAGTTATTTTAAATTTGGCCATGGAAGAAAGCAGCACCCCTCCTATGCTACTATGAAGTAATGAACAGACTGTCACAGCAATCCCCATCAAGCACTCTGGATTCAAAGGG
This sequence comes from Cinclus cinclus, assembly GCF_963662255.1. Classification (NCBI taxonomy): domain Eukaryota; kingdom Metazoa; phylum Chordata; class Aves; order Passeriformes; family Cinclidae; genus Cinclus; species Cinclus cinclus. Next base: position 85,867,964 of record NC_085047.1, read on the forward strand.
AGCAGAGCCTGCTGCAGGGACCTCCGAGCCCATGCTCATGCATCATCCCCAGTTCCCTATAAATGAGACTTCTGCAGGATAATTTCTACAGGTGTCCTGAGCCCTAGCAGGGATGCAATCCTGCAGGCAAAGTACCTGCATTCATGTACCCCTGGAGCAGAGCCACCTGATCTTGCCATCTTGGAGCAGTGCAGAGCTGTACTTAAGAAAAGAACGACTAAAACCTGCTCTGTTCATTTCATTAGAAGCTGTCCCTGAACTTCTGTCCTTTTCATGACATGCCATAAGAGTGTTTAAAAATGCACACTTTATATCACATTTTGTGTATTTGACTGGGCTCTTAATTATTTCTACAAAATATTCTGTTGCTATATATCATGTTTCATAGGCCCACAAGATCTCCCACAACTCTAATGTAGCAAAAAATCAGTCAAATAGAACATAAGAATTCAACATTTACCTTTATTTATGTGAGAAAGAATAATTTTCCTTTTCTTTCATAATGAAGGAAACATCAGGCACTTTTTGCCTTTTGCCTGCTGAATTATAGCAAACATAGTGAGCCAGAATATTAATAACCTTCTCCTGCCTCAGCTGCAGCACTGATCATTTCTCAGCATCCTTTCTGCTGCTGATCCACCATGTGCCAGCTCTTTCATTTCAGTGCCCTGCTCTCTTCATCCTCAGACTGGTTAGCACCAGCTTCCTCTCTGCCCTCACAGCTCCACTGATAATGTGTTTAACATTTACTTTGATGCTATTCCTTAAGGCTTTTCAAAAACCTTTTTGGAAAGAAGACCATTAAAAAAGAAAGTCTTTAGAAGACAGTGAGGAAAGCTACAGCAGAAAGGGCATGTGCTTATGTATCATATTCCCCTGTAGGCTTGTGTTGCTGCAAGCCTGGAGGTGACTCAGTGCAAACTCATACCGCAGTAAATAGGGAATAAATATTGTCCTCTCCTAAAACACACCTGGACTAGTTCAATAAACCCTGACTTAGTGGCTGCTACTTGTACAAACATATGCATATTAAATCCCAATATATTACTAGGGAGCTGTCAGATCAGTAGTACAGATATTCCCAAGGCTGAAAGACTGTCTATAGCTTGTCTGTATATATTTAATTTTCGCAGAGGCCAGTGGTGTGGCTAGCACAGAACAAATGGTTCCATGTCTACACCCTGTGAAAGAACTCAAAAATTACTTGTAATACCTTATAAATGTATTCTAGGATTTTATTCGGAGCATGGCAAGGAGCATAAACTAAAACTCTATTCACCCTTCAAAGCCCTAAAATAGAAATCCTTAGTGCTGGTTTTGACACAGATTAAAATTACCTGTGTGCTAAGAGGTGATTAACATGTAACACATTTGGCACTAGCAGGACATATAATTACATTCAGACAGATTACTGGGCACTCCTTCTAAGCATTTGTAGCTTATCTTGTAATGTTATCTCATGCACTCACATTTTAATTGGGGTGCTTTTTTTTTTTGGTCTTATTATGTGGAGAGTTAGAACATGTACCTTACTGCACCTAATCTATTAATACATGGAAATATCCATTTAACTTTATGGTTGGGCTTCAGATTTCTGCTGCATCAAACTCTTTGTTTAAATATGTATGTTTTAGTATTGCATATTTTGCAAGATTTCATAAGAGTATGCAACATACCAGTTTTGTAGTCTAGACTAGAAATCAACAGATAATAACTTCATCTATTGATAGACTAAAAGATATGTGATACCAGGAAAGAAAACTTCTTTTTGTCTTAATCTTTCCAGTGGCTTTTGTTTAAACCTGTATATAAACAATTACAGTCTCTTGCGAGATGTTTTCCCATTATCAAGTTCAGAATTAAATGGGTGATTTGCATATAGTTTTTTAAGTGAAATGTAAAGGTGCCTGGACCTTCAGATTTATATTGGCTTTGCTGTAAATTAATGCTGCTGAAGTCAATGAACAGACTTGAACCTGCAGTGACCTTGTAAAATACTGGTGGCTATTTGGATGAAAAAGAATCTATCTGGATCAGAAGAGGGAAAGGAAATCAGTTCATCCTAAGTTTGGTGATGTGGTATAGTTACTGCTAGCAGTGTTTTTACTTCTTGGTATGATCTCTAGAAGACAATGTATAGTCAGTATTAAATCAGGGCATATACAGACGATAAAGGCAAAGCTTAATCTTGCTAGGATTAGTGACTCTAAATTGATATGGCTGAAAAACATTGCAAAATGCAGAAGTTAGGTGGCTTCAGGGGCTAACAAAATGCCTTGCCTGGTAATTATCAAAAGTCTTCAGAGACAATGATTGCACCTAGAAACTCTGATTTGATTACCAAAAAAAATAAAAATTAAAAAAGTCTACTGCAGTAGCCTCATTTGTACTTTAATTAAGAGCTTTGTTTTTAAATATAACCATCTGATTCCCTGGAGTTATTTTTAAAGTAAGCTTCTGGCAAGGCAGCAGTGTGGTGGATTAGAGGCTTGGAATTGAGGAAAAATCACCGTTCAGCATACAGTTTAGAATAATGTGTGCACATATACAGATACATGTGTATTAAACATCATGTAACAGGATACAGGACTGGATTTATTAAAGCCAAATGGAAAGATATTTCCTCTTTTAATATTCTAGATCTCTTTTAATATATGAGATGCAGATATTGCACTGCAGTCTGATTCATGTAAATACCATAATAATTACACATCAATCTGATCAGTCCACTGAAAGCTCTGTTTTACTCCAAATGTAAAACCAAGTTATCAGTTTAGCTGTCTGCATCTAGAACTCCATCTAACAGTGGCTGTGACACTTGATGTGGATATATAAGACATATAACCCATCAACTCACCGTTTATCATGGAGTATGCAGGCATGAGTTGAAAAGCAGCAAGCCCAGATAAAGCACAGTCATGGAGAAGAAGCAGCAGGGTAGCAGCAAGGGGGGCAGAATGGAGATACTAAAGAACCATGTTAAAAGGGGAGGGCTGGCGGGGAGGGTGAAAGATCTGTACAGGACATATCTGAACATGAAAAGCCAGAAAACCGTGTTTTTCTAGTTCTTATTCCGGAAGAAAACTTACAGCTTCCAAATTTTAATGGGCAAGCATGTGCATCCATGGGGAAATCTTCAAGCTGCATGGGACATTCAGCAGAGATGGTCAATCTGTGGGGGAGTAAAAAGAAAACACATCACATTTTTTCCCCCCCTGCACTTTTCCTTTTGGCCCCTCACTGCATTACATGAATGCTGACACAGGCATGCTTTTCCTGAAGGCTCCTTGCTCCTGCAGAAGTCACAGCGACCCCCATTAAACTGAATGTGAGAGAAGCCAGGTGGACTACTCTGAGTGCATGCCTGAGGCATTATCTAGTAACCCCTAGGCATGTGAAATGTTTTTATTTTTGCAAGCCGTCCCAGTAAGATCATTCTTTCTTATAAGTGTGTGAAGAAACTCCTGTGATGGAGTTTCTGCCATATACCTTATGCTTATCTGCTCTTTGTACATACTATAACTGGACTAGGAGTTTGACTCCTGTGTCAATTAGCACTGTTACAGACATAAAGAACCATTGACTTTATATGTAGATGCAACTATTTAAAGCCATTAAATAGATAGTTATAGATGAAAGTATATGACTTATTATAGCTGTATATAAAGTTATATATAATCAAGAACATATTTGCATTACTTTATATAGCACTACAGTTAACTTCTGTGGAAATCACATGGTGTTGAAGTCCATTTCAGTTCAATACACTGTTCAATACAGTTAAGTTACCCGGGCATCTTGTCAGGCAAAAACAACAGGGTCATATTCCCCAGCATATTGTCTAGGGAAGCAATTCTATCCTGGATTCCTCAGCCACCATGTGGAAATATTTAATCTAGACTGGATATAGGGGTAGGGGAAAAAAACCCCTTAGACAAATATAGATGTTTCCCATGGATGTTTTGCGTGATTGACAGATCAAGCTGAAGACCAAGAATAGTCTGAGGTAAATGTCTGAGCAGTGCAATATCAGTTATATTGATATCAAATGAATCAAATATTTCAAATATCTCAAGAGAGAAAAAATTTGCTTCTAGTACAAGGAGAATCCATTTTGTTTATGCCATTTTGATATTTGCATAATACAGATAGTTTGCTCAGGATAGCGAGGATGAAAATCTCATTTTACATTATGAATATCTTTATGGCTTTCTCATTTTATGCTGTTATTCCACCTCAGAGGCAGTAGCTGAGAGACATCCAAGGCTTTGCCTGGTGCTGGGGTGACACAGCTCTACTGAAGGGCAGCCTGGCTCCTAAGCAAACTATTGCTTGGGGAGTGAAAATCTCCAAAGAAATCTACAACACCCTAGTACCAGCATGCAAAAGTACACTTTCCTATCACTACAGCAACATGGAGCCATATATACTGGCTATATAGAGTCACCAGTTCCTATCAGCACCCCAGAGTGCCACAAGAACTTCTATCCAATGGGACTATAAAGGGTAATAATCTGTGTACAGATGGCATAGTGCTCAGCCAGTCCAGTTCAGTACAACACAGTGATGCCTTGCCAGGGCACTACAGCTATGCAGACAATAAATTGGGAGAAACAGCTCCACTCTGCTAACACACAGAAATTCTGGAGCTGTACCAATGGCTGGAAATGGCAAAATAAGCACAGAAAATGCAACAGTATATTGGCTGGAGCTCATATGCTGAGCATGAGCTGGGAAACAAGAAGAGAAAGAAGCAAAATGCACACAGGAATAGAAAATGGAAAGATAATATGCCATAGAAATCCAAAGGGAAAAAATCCAGTTCAGAAAAGAGACAATTTACTATTTGGTAAGAACAGACAGGAGGGATCAATGTAGCAAAGAAATTACTAAGGCCTGAGATTCCTGCACTTCAGCAAAACTGTTCTTTATTTTTGTAAAGATATTTTAAGATCACTCAGACACGTAGCTGTCTGCAGTGGAAACTGCCCTTGGGCACCAAAGCCAAGTTACCAAGAGCAGTGTGTGGATGTATTTAATAAGCTGGTTCTAGTAGTATCCTACTGAAAACTTACATCCTTTTCACAAAAATCACTCTAATGAGGACTTGAAAGCAAGGCTGCCATCCTTCCAATGCATCATTTTACTTTCTGTGTTAAACGCTGCAAACTTAACCTTCTTGATAGATTCAGAGGCCTTGCTCCAAGAGCCCATAAGAAAGCCGACGTGCTTTGCTGCAGTCCATCTCCTATCTCTTTGTCTACCAATAGTTTAGGCATGTCATTTCAGAGCTGCAGCTTGACAACATTTTAATACACACACCTGTCATCTGCAAGCATTGAAGAAGGGGATGCCTATATCCATCTTACAAAGACAATAGATGTAGAATTGGGAAGTGAAGGAATATTCAGTGCAGAATTATGCATAAGTCCTTCTGTTTCATCTCGCTATCCTATGAATTGTTTCTTGCTGCCTGCATCTCTGGAAATAATCCTTGTGTGTAATGAGGAAGGCTGTAGGCATTCATCAACTATAAATGTGGAAGAGAAGATGAGTTGCACTGAGACTGTGACCTAGTGGAATTTAATTAAGTTCCTGCAGAAATTATTTTTGCCTGTCCCAAATAAAAGGGTTGCAAATAAAGCTGGAGGGCATCTGGCTGCCACCACCTGACTCAGAAGCCACTACCTGACTTAGAAGCCACAAAGACTCTTGTGGTGCCACGTGTCCTCTGCCCCCCCTGAATTCCTCATCCAGTAAAAGGTGGAATATCCCTTAAAAAGGTGCTGCCTGCTGCAGTCTTCTGGGTCTAACCTGGGGGTAGGGAGAACCAAGCTTAGGAGCTGTTAATGTGCCTGGGACAGCCTTTCCTTTCATTAGCATGAATTCTTTGAATAAAAATAGTTCCTTTTGCTCTCTATCAATGATGTCTGCATGCTTCTTTCCTTTTCTCATGCCCCTGTCCTAGGACCACTCATAGTCTGGCCATCTTGAACAAATTAACTAGCTCTACCTGTTTGTTACATGCTATTAAGGACTATGTAGTTGAGCCTCTTACAAAAGGGTGCATTACCCACCCGAGGCTTTTGAAGTGTCTTTTAATGGCCAAAAAACTTGACAGAAAACTTGTAAGGAAACTTGACTGTGAGCTCTGATTCACAGCAGGAATGTCACCACCCTGAATTTCTGTAGGTGCTCTGTGCCCAACAGGAACTGGTTTTCATAACTATGCGAGGACCTGAAAAACAAAGTCACTCAAGTGACTCTCGGTTCAAAGAGACTGCATTTTCCTACTGTGTGCAGAAATAAAAGCAGCACAGCAGACATCTACACTCTGGGGACTGGCAGCATGGGTTGTTGCATACAGATTTGCTCTGAGATGCGGAGTACAAACTATATATTCAGATCATAGCCCCCAGAGTCTCAAAAAACTGATATCTGGGTCTATTCCTTCAAATACAACCTGCTGTGATATTTGCACACTTTGGTTTTTATCATTGTGATAAAGCTTAGGGACCCATTGTATACTCTAGTTTACACAGCTGATTATAATGCAGTTCTTGGCAACCGCCAGCATGGCTTCATGCTTATCAAACCTGATTTTCTTTAATGACAAGGTAACCCATCTAGTTGATCAAGGGAAGCCAGCTGATACCATCTTTTTGGATTTCCATAAAGTTTTTGCTACTGTCTCTCACAGTATCCTTCTGGACAAAATACCCAGCACACAGCTGGATTGATACATCATGTGAGGGGTGAGCAACTGGCTCAGGGGTTGGACACAAAGGGTTGCAGTGAACAGGATGACATGAGACTAGTGACTTGTCACTAGTGGGGCTCCATAGGGCTCTATCTTAGGTCCTGTGCACTTCAACAACTTTGTGAATGACTTGGATGCTGGACTGGAAGGGATACTAAGCAAGCTCACAGATGATACAAAATTGGGAGCAGCTGCTGCCTCCCTTGAAGGCAGGGAGGTCCTTCAGAGAGACTTCCAACAAATCCAAGGGCTGGGCAACCACCAGCAGTATGAAGTTCAACAAGGCAAAGTGACAGATTCTGCACTTGGAATGGGGCAGAATATATGGACAGACTGGGGAATGAGATGCAGGAAAGCAGCACCATGGAAAGGGAAATGGGGGTCCTGGTCAGTGGCAAGTTGAACATGAGTCACCAGTGTGCCCTGGTAGCCCAAAGGGCCAACCATGCCCTGGAGGCATCAGGCACAGCATGGCCAGCTGGGCAAGGGAGGGGATTGTCCTGCTCTGCTCTGTGCTGGGGCAGCCTCACCTTGAATATTGTGTGCAGTTTTGAGTACCACACCATAAGAAAGAAATTATTAGAGAGCATCCATAGGAGGGCTATATAGATGGTGAAGGGCCTTGAGGGGAAGCTGCATGAGAAGTGGCTGAGGGGAGCCTACAACTTCCTTGTCATGGAAAGAGGAGGGACAGGCACTGATCTCTTCTCTGTGATGACCAGTGAAACAGTACCTAAGGGAATGGCCTGAAGTGGTGCCAGAGGAGATTCAGGTTGAATATTAGAAAAAGATTCTTCACCCAGAGGTTGGTTGGGCACTGGAACAGCTCCCCAGGGAATTGGCCACAGCGCCAGCCTGACAGAGTTCAAGAAGCATTTGGACTCGTAGTGTCATTCTTGGGAATGGTCCCACGCAGGGGGAATTGCACTTGACACTCCTTGTGGGTCCATTTCAACACAGCACATTCTGTGATTACAACAAAATTACTCCCAATTTGCATTTGTTTCAGGGAGAGAAAGGAGGCCTGAGCATGCATGCATGAAACAGTCTTTGCTTAATCCTTTTAATAGGATGGCTCCAGCATGATCTTGCTGTGCCCAGTGCAGCACAGTTATCTGAGCTAGAGACAGCCACCAAACCAGGATTTTTCTGTCACAGCACACACATTGCTCAAAAGGCAGTTCTTTCCAACAGAAGCATTTAAAAGCTTCCCTCCTCCACCATCATTCTATATTAATAAAAGCCCTATGGGATTACTTTCACTCAAACAGGGTCTATGACAAGATTATAAGTGGCTGTTAAAGTCCTTTGCAAAAGGAGAATGAAACGCTGATTTTATTGAAAATAATGGTAAAATTCTCCCTGATTTGAATGGGGCCACTCTTCACCCAAAAAAATGTAACAAATGCTGATTATAGTTGCTGATTTATTAATGACAAAATCTTGTTTTCATAATGCTCCAAATACTCACACTGCTATCCAAGTGTTGATCAACCAACAAAATGCTATTGAGTACCTTATCTATCTGGAAAAAAAAAGTTAGGTCTATAAATTATTTAATTGATCATCTATAATTGTACATGAAAGATTTATCAAAGCCTTTACTTTAAGAACATAAAGTGATTACTGACGTTCTGTTTCAAGACATAAACAAGTATCTAAGAAAAGCACAATTCAAATATCAAGACTTGTTCACTTCAGAAAAGTCACCTTCAACCATTTCCACTGGGGAATTAAGCATGACAATGCTTTCAAGAGATTGCTGCTTTTTAGCAAGAAGGAAAAGAAGGAAATGTTGCAATCAAGGATGTGGTGAGGAAATAAATTCAGATATTAGGAAGGCAGACATTTGAATGCCGAGTGAATGTGCTTCAAGGTGAGGTGAGAAACCCTCAGAAGCAGTCCCTGAGACAGGAAGCACCCTGTCCTGCAAGACCCCATTTTAAGTCACTGCAGGGACCACCCCCCCAGCTGCTCCCATGATCTCCTCAGTGCAAGAAGCATCTGTTCCCACTTGTGGGTAAAGACAAGGGGCACTGAGCATCCTTCTTCTACCCTGTAAGTGCAGGAAACATTTTCCAGCATATTATCTGCAGCTGCCAGGCAGGAGATGAGGGCAGTCACCTGCCCGGGGAACCACATCCACCTGCAAAATTTGCTTTTGCTTATCAGCTACTAACTTTAATATAAAAACAAATTAAAACAGAGAGCTCTAGAATGAGAGGGGAGCAGAAAGGCAGAATAACCAGTGGCTTTTGAGAGAACTTAATTGAAGATAAATGTTGAATAATAATAGTTACAGATGAAGGGGACAAAGGAAAACTTTTGTTGGCACTATAACTATGACCAGAGAGATACAAGTTTTTCTGCCTATTTGCACTAATCCCCAAATCAGCTGAATCTTCTTAGTTTTCTGTGCACTACCCTTACCCCTGTTTAAAGGGAGCATTTAAATGCTGTGCTTTGACCCCATCTGTACAGGCAGGCTGTACCAGCTGTGGGGCTCAGGTGAGCTCAAGTGCTGTTCCCAGCATGAGACCAGACATTTTCTCTAATAAAAGGCAAAGAAACTCACATTAAACCTACCACAACCTATCTCCCCAACATGCCAAGAAAGAGTTAAGTGGATCCAACCTTCAGCCAGGCTATAGCTATGCCAGTGGGCTTGTTGGTTTCCTGAGAAAGGAGTCCTCAGGGTTGGGTCAGACCCTTTTCAGGAGCCAACTCCAGGAGAAGCTCCCAGGGCACCTGTTCTAGCAGCACCTCAGCAGAGCAATTTGAGCCCTTGTGTTATTTCCAGTATGCCCTTTGGCACACGTGGGGCCAGGAGAATAACAGAATTGATAGTTTGGGTCGTTTTTTTCAAACTGTGAACACATGGTTAGGTTTGTGAAATTACTCATTTGACCTTGACATAACCATTCAGTTGTTCTCCCACTGTGATATCTTGGGAACACTTCAATAACCAAACTCCTATTAGTTTCAGAAGGTTTTAAAGCAAGACTTGTTTCAGGCCCCAGCACAGTAAGTGCAGAGTCCAGGGAACTGATGTCTCCCTGTATTTGTGATGTAAATTGTAACATGTGCCACTATAAGCATATATATTGATATATATATATGCATATACAAGCATATATATACACACACAGACACACACACATACAAATATATATTAAGACCTTGGTTCTGAAGCCATATACTCCTAACAAACCCTGTTGGTGGTAGTGGATTACAGAAGTTACAGTGGGTTACAGATCTGTGGTGACACAGAAGTGTCAGAATATGGACAGATGTTCACCCATGGACACACAGTAGCTCTTAAGTCACCCTGAAAGAGTGCCCCTGGCTGGGTGATTGCCTACAGCTCAGGGGGAGAGAAGTGATTAGCATTAGTAGCTCAAACACTGCTTTGCTCATGAATTTCCATCACTTTGCTGGAAACAAGACCAAAATACAGATTCAGGGCCTTGATCTGCATGTCCATGTGGGATGTTGAGGCAATTCACCACTGCTTCCAACTTATAAACCCTGATTTCTTTGGAATACACCAAATAAAATGAACAGAAAAGAGAAAGTAAAGCTAAGAATGGAGTGAGGTGGTCAGCAGAAATTTCTGTCTCAGCCCATTTTACTGTCATAACCACTCTGCCAAGAATACTGCCATGTCCCAACTTTCCTATGATGCTGAGATGTGCTATCATAATGTGGCAATGAAATGTTCTTTAAAATGCTACAGGGAAGGGATTATGGAAAACTAAGAGCTCCAGTCATTGATGCTTTTGAGAGCTGTGAATATGTAATTCAGATGCATGGTGTACTTGATAGCAAAACTCTCATTTTAAGCAAACAAAATCCTCACCATAGCTTCTTCTGAAGTGTGAAAAAAGACTTTAATTGCCTAGATGAACTATACTGAAGACTAAGCTATTGTGACACGATCTGAGGTGGCAGAATTGATCTCAAAAGCTGTGTCATTCTAAGAATGACCTCCCTGCACATGGAGTAACTTAACATACACAGAACATACTCTTAGACAGGAGCAGGAAAGATGTTCAGCCTCTAGACACAGGAAAAGCAGAAAAAGACAATGAAATAACCAATAGGACACACAAATTATATGGTATGGATTTGGGAGGTTACAAAAAGAATCACAAAGCAGATGTTTAGAGTAGAGGTAGTACCTTTTATTCTCCAGTACTTCTTTTCAGTGCATAAAACCAATGGATGAAGCAGTGAGTTTATGCTTATCGAACCTTGCCATGGAAGTAATCTAATGAAGTCCATAAGCAAGGTAGATCTTGCTGGAAAAACCTCTGGTGTTTTATTAGACTAACTGTTGAAGTAAAAACCCCAGGCTTTTTGACAGACCATTCTTTCATCAGGCTCTCTTCCTAAAAACTTTCCTGAAGAAACTTTAGATCAAAGTGGCTATGCAGCTCTGAATGCTCTGTAGATTATCACACACATCTACTGGATAGTTTCACTGAAAAACCACTCCAAGTTTTCTTTTCTTTACAGTCTCTTATCTATGATGAATTCTCTTTTGGCACTCCATGAAGAAGGCTTCCAAACTTCTCCTCTGCAGCAACTTCTTTTTTTTAGTGAAGTCTTGAATTAAAACCCAAAAAATCTAACTAGCTCTAGCAATGCTGAGAAGTTGATGCAGTTGTTGATGCAGATGAAATGGGCAACAACATCTCAATCTACCCACACATCCCCCAAGTCTGCCTATGTTACATATTTTGACTATAATATCCTTATCTTTGTGGCTATTTGATAGCATGTTCAACAAAGAGATAACTGCAGTAAGTACAGTCATTCTTGAAGTGCTGAATAACACTGAACTATGAGCTTCTTTTTGGCTCTCAAGAGACCAGTCCCAATTACTGGCAGAATCAGCTAGCAACAGCAATTCCCGGTGCCAGTCAACTGCACATCTGATCTTTGCTTTCAGTGGAAGAAAACCCAAGTACAGGAGAATAAAGGGAGCGCAGAAAGCACACTAAATCACAGAATCACACAGAATCACAGAACCACTAGGCTGGAAGAGACCTCCAAGATCATCTAGTCCAACCCATGCCCTAACACCTCAACTAGACCATGGCACCAACTGCCACATCCAGTCTTTTCTTAAATACATCCAGGAATAGTGACTTCACCACCTCCCCATGCAAAGTATTCAAATACTTTATTATTTTTTCAGTGAAAACCTTCTTCCTAATATTCAGCCTGTATCTCCCTTGGCACAGCTTGAGAATGATGAAGACTAAGGACTGTGATGGACACAGTGCAGTCATCCTTCAATTCTGAAACCACCTGCAAGGCAATTTGATCAGTGCAGGTTTTCTGACTGTCCAGGGCTTTTGTTTTTCCATGTCTGCCTATCAGTACGGCATATGTTCCTCCATGGATGAAGGCCACCTCACTGTACAGACATCCTTTTGCTTCCTCCCTTTATATTTCTATGTACAGGCATAAACTACATAAGGTATTTTCTACTGAAAAAAATTATCTGGATTTAAAAAGTAAGGGTGGGGTGAGGGATGAGGAGGAGGAACAGACACCAGATGAGCAGTATCAGTCCATTTGGGCTCTCTCACATCTAGACTGGGAGGCAGAGACATGGCAGGATAAGTATGAAGGATTATGACCTGGCAACCAAAAATACAGAATCAAAATCTTTCTTTATTCTCCACAGTTCAGACCTAGACCTCAGAAACATCACAGCTTCTGTTTAACCACTTGCATTTAACCCCAGATTCCTCTTGTCCATCTCAGGTCCACCTTCATGGTCATTCCTCGTCATAATCTCCTGCTTTGTGTAACATTCACGCTCCCCACACCTCTGCAGAAGAGGGAAGTAGTGATTGGGATGAGAGGGTTTTTCACATGGAAATGTGCACATCCCTGTCTGTATGTACCTTACTGGCACATGAAGAAGATTGTTTAGCCATCCAAGCAGGATGTTATTATCTGGGTCTTTTTTGCCTTGCTTCTGAAATGCTACATGCTCCTGATCAATACAGCCAGAAGAGCCAGGTAAAGGGTCAGAGTGTGAGTTTTCACTGCTCCAGGAAAAGAGCCCTATGACTCCTCAGCTGTTTAACACCATAAATAGCCATTAAAGAGTCCTCTATTTACAATCTGTTTGCTATTTTTACCACCACCAGTGCTAGCATCTGCTACAGCATAATCACCTGTTTGCTACAGTTCAACCTCAGAAGGGAGGACCAAATCTCCTAGTGACATCTGTTTCTTGAGCTCTTCATAAGGTGCACTATATTCCCTCCCACACCCACCTAGACAAAAGTGGAGGACTGAACCTAATTTATGTGTGTCCTGATGAGCTAAGCTTGCACAACCTTGGGCTTTATGTTGCATGGAAAATAAACTGTGAGTCCTCCACAAAACAGTTGCAGGACCAGCTGCTGGCCAGAACATCCCATAGCTTTAAGTTGCTGGCACATTTCCAGGCTACTTGAGGCTACTTGATTATGGAACTGGGAAACCTCAGAGGAAAAAAGGGACTCGTGACAAAACAAAGATATCAGTTACACTGTACTCCTTTGTCTGCCACTGTGAAAAAGAAGCAAGAATCCCTAAAGCATGAGTGGAGAGAAATAAGCCTCTTTTAACTTCAGTATTAAAGTAGACATCTGAAATAATGTAGACTTCTAACTCCGTAAGAAATTCTTTCTCCTGCATTGGGAGCAAATATGAGGCAAGATGCTTGGCTGCAGCCACCAACATTACAGATGAACAGAATTAGGTGAGTCCCACCCCCCCCCACCCCCCCCTCCCCACTGTATTTTAGATTACTCATTGACAGTCAGATGTTCTAGCACAAATATAATGTACTTCAGAGGATGGTATTTCTGATTAGGCAGATGAAGATATTAATTTCAGTCTAAATGAAATGGCCAGGGAGTCCACAGCAATGCTATCCTCCCCTAATAATAAAACAAGACAGCAGAGCCGTAACAATTCTTCAGCATCTACCAAGTACTTTCAAAGCCCCCCAATTCAGACCAGATTGGGCAGAGAAAGAGTCACCAAAGCATCTGTGCTTTCCCTGGGTGCTTGGGGGGCACCTGTCAGGACATTGCTTCCTTCCAAGTTCTGCTCAGTCACCCCATCCATGCATGCCAGCCCTACTGATTCATGCCTAAAAAGCAGGTGGAACACAAAGGAATCTGGCAGAAACTGTACCAGCAAACCCCAAAGGGAAGTTGGGTGTGCCTCTGAGCTCAGCACAGACCTGGAACTAAAGTTGTACCTTTTGTATCTCCACAAAGTCCAAGCAAGCATCCCCCTCATCCAAGGACATGCTGGTTCTGGTTTGGGTTTTGTCTTTTAATCAATTCTGTCCTTGCTGTGCGAGTTCCCATCTCTTTGATGGAGATCTCTGCGGGGCTCTGCCCACTTTTATTGGCAGCAGAATAGGCCATTGTCACACAATCTACATAGGGACTATATTTGGACAGGTCATAATGGCCCATTTTGAATGTATGACACCGCAGTCTCCTCTGATGCCTTTCTCTCCCTGTGAGTAACTCCAGCTATGGATTTTTCAAAACAACAAATCTTGGTTTCTTGAAGGATAACTTTTGAGAATTGGGGCAATGTGCAACCAAAACAGAGTGACAGGAACCAGGAGACTTGGTGTTTAAACAAGAATCCTGCTGCCCTTCACATTATCTGTTTTGTCTCACTCTGTCGAAAACTGAATTGAGAAAAAGCAGCTGAGAGTCCTTGCTACCATGTAAGTTTTTCATCACTCTACAAGACTCAACCCAATGTAAAGAAATTGCTTTTTTTTTCTTCCAGCTTCAGGCAGTTTGAAGCTTGAATACAAAAGAAAATGCAGCAAATCTAACACAGGGAAAGGAAATGTGTATTTGTATGTCTTCATAGCTTCTAATTAGTTTTGCAATTTATACAATACCTAAAAGGATTGACAGATCCCTTTCTGTAGATATAAATAAGAAATAAGAAAAAACACAATCAGATTGAACAGAAACGTTCCCATCTAGACATCTGGCTGATGGAAAACTGACAATTCCTTTTAAATAATGGATTTGCTGGTCACTTGTTGCTCAGGGGAACACTAGCAAATCCACATGGGCCAAAGTCCGAGCTTGAGAACCCACACATTGCTCATGGAATAATTTTCCCATGAAACAAACAAACAAACAAAGAAACACACAAACAAACCAACCCTGGCTTTCCCATTAAAAGTCTTGAAAGTAGCATCGTATTGTCTGGCCAACTGGTATTATGATCAATAGCTCTAGAGCATAAAATGGCTAGGCTACTAATCCAAGTCCTTCATGGAAGAGCAGAGTGACGTGCACCCAGGACATGTGTTCACTTGCACATACAATTTTAATGCTGAGTGCCAATGAATGAATCAGTATTTTCAGCCTAGGTAAGCCTGTGTGCACCACAGCAGAGCAAGCAGCGTGGTTATGCTGCCATCAAGTGGACACACATTGCTGAACTGTAGATATCTTTCTGGACCACTAAATATAACAGTCTTTTAGGGCTGTACTAAAAATACAGAGTTTTTTTAACACCATGCTGAAAAATGTCTGCATTCTACAGCTGGCAAATTATTCACATGCAAATTATTTGGACAGATTTTACTGTAAACTCTCCCAGGTTCTCTGGCAACCTTCAGTCACCATAATAACAAGGGAAAAATCTGTTTGTGCACTCCTCAGATATATGACTATGTCCTATTTAAAATCCCAGATTATATCAGATGCGTGGAAGCCCCAGTGATAAAAAAGGGATTTGGGGTGCTTTCAAATCGAAAGTTGAGAATGAGGCTCTAAGGAGTGCCCTTGTGATGTCACCAGAAAGATTTTTCACTATCTACAAGCTGACAGAAAACCATTAAAATGTGTAAAAGCTGCTTGTGAAAAGTTAATTTATGGTCCAGAAGTTTAGATCTCGTGAGCATGCCCTACTTCATACAATTTTTGGCTACTTCGCAGCATTTTTTTCTAGCATTCTACAGCAAAGTTTATCAAAGCTTCTGTCTTTACAGCCAATTCCCACTGAGCAAAAAAAAAAACGCAGCTCACTGAAACATGATGGTTCTTTTCTTAGCCTGAAACTGTTGCCTAAATCACTGTTCCAATTTCTCAGAATAAACAAACTGTATATTTTTTACAATATTTATTTCTCAGGTAAGATAACTAAATATATTTTAATTGTATAAAAGGAAATAATCTATTTTTTACCTCCATTAACACATTTATTTTCTATATATACTAGTGAAGTATGGAGCATGTTTTCTAGTGGTTTTTTGTACCAGTGTTCTTACTAAAAAAGTAAAAATTTTAAAATGAAGCTACAGACAATACTCCCCTCTAGGGGCAGAAACAGAATTTGCAGCGTTCCACTCAGGAGCGCTTATTTGTAAATCACATTAGTGAAATAAAACTCATAGGTCCTTTCAAGTGAAAGACAACCAGAATTATTAAGTCATTCCCCACAGAGAACACTGCTGTCTATGAAATCTGTCTAGAGGACATGTTGTGTTCCTATATTCACACAGAAGGGTTTTAATGCCACACATATAGAAAAGCCCATTTATCAGATTTCCCTAGCAACACACTTCCCATCAACCTCTGACCCAGACAACGTATCATCAAACGCAAAAGGAGAGCTGTACATTTTTCTTTGCAAGTAAACACGTGTGTCATGGAAACGTATGTCCTGACAAGTGCTAAAGCTGAAAGTCTGCTCAGCTGATCACATTTAGTATATTTGGAAGTGAAATAGGATGGAAGGTCATCATTGGCTTGGCTGCTTTCCTCCCCTTCATTCAGGCAGCCAGATGCAAGGTAGCAAAAGCAATTCAGGCATCTCTGTCAATGACAGAGGGTCCAATCCTCCCCACACAGAATACTCCTACGAACAGTCTGGGAAGCTCGCAATTCCTCCTTGGAAACGAGGAGAATGCAGAGCTAACAGAGGGTTGTCTACACATCCCCAGATCCTGAGAACTGAGTAAGCCTGATGGGAGCTACAGGAACTGGAACTCAAGCCTCAGCTGAAACTCAGTCCTTCACAACGCACTACCACTGAGACAAGCAGCTCCCCCTCAAAAAAAGCCCAGTGCTGTCTGTCTTCTCAAGGAAAGCCATCCTAGGTAACTCTGCTAGCTGTTACCTTTGCTAGGACACTCAAGGAAGCTGAAGGAGATGGCTGCTTGTCACAGTCACCTCTGAATACGTTGGGATGGGATCCTCAAGCCACCCTGCAGCACAGAATGGCTCTGCTTCTGAAGGAGCATAGCTCCAAGCACGTTACAAAAGCAGGCTCCTGACTCATGTTTAAGCAGAAGGGCATAAACACTTTAAAGTTATTACTTGTAACAGTGGAAAGCAAGCTGATTTAAAAGCTTTGAACTCTATTTCTTATCACATATACCATGGTTAGTTGTTGTATTGTGCGAAGTTAGTAAAAATTTTATTTCCACAGACAATATTCTAACAAAATAAAAGTTACGTTGCATGCTTTTAGGCTACAAAAGCATTCTGTTCTTTCTGTAGTCTACAAAACCATCCATCCCAAAAAATCAGGGGAAAAGGAGCTGAGTGGGGTGATGAGAAAGTCTGTGTCACATCCATATTTTTCTCCAGCTGCATATGGTGAGCTTTTTCCCCGTAGGGCACCTGTGGCACCTGACAATACTGTGCCATTTTCACCAGAGAGACACCTTGACAGAGTAACTCAGATTCAGTGATGTGCTTGCCTAGGTCTAGTTCAGCCAGGTCTCACTCTGCTAGCTCTGGTGGCTTAGCTCCTCACTTCATGAATCACTGCATTTGTTTAACACTGCAAAAGCCATTGCTTGCATGGAAATTGTGCAGTCTTCCCCACAACGCAATGTTTTGCTCCAGGCTGAATGTGAGTCTGATCTGGACTTCACTTACACAAGTAATCCACACAGATAATTGGGAATTGCCACTGCTGCAATCTCTGGAGTGGTACTTACATAGTCCATGCAGTAGTGAGACTGGTTTTAAGGCTGGCATTACTAACTTTTTTTTGTGAGGTTTCTCTGATAGCTATTTGGACCTTTAAGTGTGCCCATACCTCCTCACATTTTTTGGTTTATTATTGTGGTGATCACTAATTTGGGGCTAGTAAGAACAGCAACACACATAGTAGAAGAGAAAATTCGGATGGTTTTTCCTTTTAAACATGACTTCCATCATCTCTAAGTCTTTTTACTTCTAATGCAGCTACAACTGGGATGGTGTGAAGCAGTAAGGACATAGGTAAGGATACTCTGTATCTCCTTTTCCTTCCAGAAGAAGGGATTTCAGACTAGGCTCAAAAAAAGTCAAACATGTCTGAAACACCCGAAATAAAACCTGGGAAGCTCCAGGTCCCTGTGTACAGAAGCGTAACCCTCTCGAGCCTCAACAAATCCTAACCTCTAGAGAGCTTGGGACTCGCCTTCCCAGCGTGCAGGACCAGTCTGTCACTGGTCCCAAAGCAGAACACAGCACTGGCCAGAGCTCAGCTTCCCACACGTGGCTGGGGCTTGCCTGCTGAAAACCCAGTCAGCTCAGCACCCAGCTTCAGGCTCCTGAGCACTCTCCTGGATCTCAGGCACCACTCTGGGCTTGTTTATGGAAAGTTCAGAATAACCCTTTGTTGCTTGGTAGGTTTCTCATTTCATCTCTTTTTCAAGTTGCTCATATGACTATGGTCTTGGAGAAAATCCTGTTGAAGATAGACAGCAGTCTCAATTACTAAAGGCTAATTACCTTTAACGAGCAAATTCTCATACACTGATGGGGGATTTGTCCTGAAAAGAATTTCAGACACCTAAAATCATTGATGTTATATCTTCTACCTATGTTATGCAATGATGATTTTTGGCAGGATACTAAAATCAGAAGAGGAGTAGAACTCTGCAGATCTCAGACATCCATTTGCTTCTCTGTAATATAGTGTCCCAGCTTTGTTTGCAGGATTGTACTTGCTAAAGCAGCTTTACAGTCCTGCTACCTTATGTCATTTGTCCCTATGACCATTTGCCTTTTAGTACAATTAGTCAAATTAGCAAAAATGCATAACAAAAGCTCCAAGGGTTCAAGATGTACTGCCCCAGAAAAAAGTCTCAGTTTCTGGTCTTGGATACTGTTCTCCTGCAGTCTGCACTACAGCTGCAAACACCCAACAGTAAGAGAGAACAGATCATCATAAAAAAGCTGAACTGAATCATCAAATCTGTTGAGTGTATGCTCTCCATTTAATCAAAAGAAATAGTTAAGCACTAGCATTATACAGAAACAACAAAATAATTTGTACTTGAAGGCTACAATTATATTTTCCATTTTTCTTGATATTCACACAAATGTATGTGAAAGATTGGTTCCCTGTCTCTGCTAGGAGGGGAGAAAGTGATGCTCCCCACAAGTAATTGTAGTTATCTGGGAATCAGCATCAGAAGAAATCAACACTGGCTATTACCTCATGGTATACAGCAGAGTGCCATCATCCTCCAGGCGCAGAAGTTTGTTTGGGGTTGTCATGTTGTGAGCAATAGACTTCTTGCCATTGTGGAAAAAAGTGTCTGGGGTCCAAATCTTGCTGGCGAGCAAGTTGTTAAGAGGGAGGCGTTGCATAGGTCCTTTGAATCGCAGCCTTTCATCTTTCCAGCTTTGTCGGAAAAAAACGTCAATGGTGTATTCCTGGCACAAAGAAACACTTGAGGTATTGCAGGATCTGAATAGAAGTGATAGTTCCAAAAATGACTTTAGCAAAGTAAATACAACCGAGTTGGCAACCACATGCTAACTTACCATTTCTGTGTCTGACACAGGACCAAAACTGGTAACATAGATGTCTGTTTTCACCTGAGTTATTCTCTCTGTAATAAACACAGGCTTCACATTAGTAATTGCTTTAAAATGCAAATACCAACTGGCAATGCTTTTTTCTATTAATTCCTGAATCACTCAAAAATTCCCACAAGACTGAAATTAAGAGCATGCTTGAGGAGGCATTTTATCCTGATCAAATGCAGTTGTTGACCTTTGGGAGTCCAGGCTTTGTTCTTACAATCAGAAAGAAACTGGCCCTTCAAGTGTGCATTTCCTCTGACTGGCATGTTTTGATCACAGAAACACAGAATGGTTTGGGTGGTAAGGGACTTTAAAAATCATCTAGTTTCAACCCCCTGCCATGGGCAGGGACACTCTTGTCTATATCACATTGCTCAGAGCCCCATCCAACCTGGCCTTGACTTCTAGGGATGGTGTATCCACAGCTTCTCTGGGAAACATTCCAGTGCCTCACCACCCCCAAGGTAAAAAACTTCTTCCTAATACCTAATCTAAATCTACCCTCTTCCAGTTAAAACCATTACCCCTCATTCTATCACTGTACTCCCTGATAAAGGATCCCTCTCCATCTTTCCTCTAAGCACCTTTAGCAATGGAAGGTTTCTATAAGGTCTCCCCAGAGCTGTCTCTTCTTCAGGCTAAAGAACACCAATTCTCTCATTGTGTTTTCACAGGAGAGGTACTCAAGCCTTCTCATCACCTTGGTAGCACCCTCTGGACTCGCTCCAACAGGTTCATGTCCTTCTTATGCTAGGATTCCAGAGCCAGACACAGTACTCATAAAAGCAGAGGGGAAGAATCTCCTCCCTCAACTTGCTGGCCGCTCTTCTTTTGATGCATCCCAAAATGTGATTGGCTTTCTGGGCTGTCAGTACACATTGCTAGCACTTACACAATACCTACCACAGAATGAGATGAAGTGTATCTTGGAAGGACCCACTCCCCTCTGCTGGCTTGGGTGATCTGCCTGATTTCAGACATCTATCAGAGATGACCTAAGTTTGGTCAAATTATTTCTACCCTCAAGCCTCTAAGTCCTTCTGGCATCTTTTCAAATCCAGGTCTCATTTAATTTAAGGGCAGAAATTTCAGAAGTTCGTTATATAAGCTAAAAAGCATCAAGCCCTATTTTCAAGCATCTCTGTGTAAAGTGAGAGGAGAAGGAGAGAAAGGGATGAAAGCAATGTGTTGGTCTCACAAGAGGAAGGGGTGGGGGTAGCCAGATTAAAAAAGGGCCAGGAAGAAACATAACAGATGGTTTACACATGGGTAGAAAATGAGAGAAATCTGGGGGAAAGAGAGCTGAAGGAGGGCTCAACAAGGTTAGGATGGCAACCACTATTCACATGCTACTGTTTTAAAATAGCTGCTGTAGAGGTTATCAAAAAGACCTATCAATACAGATTTGCTGTACTTGTCTAAATATGGTTTGGGAATCTGTTTTTAAAAGAGATATGTATTACCAACATAATTTTTTACAGGCTGACCAGTAAGGGAATGTTGCAGCAACCTGCTAGCATAATGTCTTGCTCACCTGAGGAAGTAACAGAAAGTAAAACCCAAACTGTATTCAATTACAGAAAAAAAATGTATCACAGATGCTCTCCTAAGACAACCTCAGATGACCTGAGTGACTGAAAGAACACAACTTTCAGTAACCTTTTTCTTGTGCCCCATTTGCTAGGAGACAGATCTGCTTTCTGGACTTAGTTTAGTTAATCAAACACAGGTCTCTTGTCCTGACCAAGAGCAGGTACCCACTTGAGAGGGCTCCACGTGGACGATGGTCCCATCTGGCAGAGACCAGGCGAGCCAAGGCATTATCCTACCTCCCAGTCCTGGGCGCAGTCTGTTGTCGTAGCCGTCCAGCAGACCGTCCAAGATCCTGGTGAATATAGTGATGTTATCATTGGCCTCCTCTTTTACTGACGGTGTTGGCGTTTGTGAAAAGCTGTTTTATGCAAACAAAAGGAAACGTGTCAAAAGCCATGCTGGTTTCAAGGGGCTTCAGTCTCAAGGGAACTTTGTGATGGAGCCTCCAAGGCTCAGTCCTCTCCTGCTGCTCCTGAATAGTACAGGGAGCTGCAGCCATTTATTTCATTATTACTATAAACTTGTAAATAGGTCTCCCTGGAGGAGGACCCAAAGAAGGACCCATGCCATGGAGGTAAAACCCTGGGATGCAGGATCGGGGGAAACCTGAGCCCTTTGATCTTTGTCCCTAATGCACAGGTAGATCCCTGTTCCCTGCAATGCCCCTTCCCACATTAGCCCCACAACCTCCCTAGTGCTGGCATGGCTCCATCTGAGCCATGAGCAAGGTCAGCTCACAGCGCTGGCAAAAACTGTTACTGGTTTTCCCCAGGTTAGCTTGCCATTCCTTGGGAACTACATCAGCTGGCTGGGGAGCTGCATGAGAAGCACAGGTTTGCCTGGGGATGCACCTTCAAGCATGCCTGAAGGTGCTGTTCAATCTTTAAATGCCAAACAGCTTCTGTTTTTCAAAGTTTCTGTAATTTATTGCCAGAACAAAGGATGAACGGTGACCTTATTTGAGGATTACAAACTCCCACCACATTCAAAAATCCCACTGGGGTATCACTGGGGTATCTGAAAAACATACTGCTGTACAGAAAACACAGTTCTTCTTCACTCCTCCTCTCTCTTTTGCATAAATTAGTTCTTCCTTGTAGTATGCAAATAACAGCAATGTGTAGTGGGCCTCATTCCCTATCTCTTGGGCCAGATTTGTTTTTATTCTGAACTATTTTTTGTTTCATCATTTTATCCATGGCTCAGACCTAACAAGCTGCTCACAGCACAACTAACAACTCATATTTTTAAATCTGTTTGATTTTCATTTAAAGATGCTTAGGAGAATCCCCTGCTTATTAATGCCTTTGCTTACCAAACAATGACATGGGAGATTATCCATAAGCATGCTTCACCTGCAGTAATGAGCATCACTTAAGACAGCTCACAGTAGGTGCTTATTCATGGTTCAGTCTCTGCTGAGATCACCAGCAAATGCTCCAGCTGTGACAGGGCACACAGCCCCACCAGGAACTGTACCCTGCCTCCTCATGCATCCTGCCAGCAGGCAGGAACAGCTTACACTCAGCAACCTGAACTCGATGGGAGACAATCATCCAGAGATAAATAAATAAATAAATAAAAATAATCAGTGTTTATTTACTACCAGTCCCCAGGGAAATAAATCAGTAAATAAACAGAGAAGCTAGGAGTATCTCTCTGAACAGCTTTCCCTGCAGAATGCTTGTAACATATGTGTTTGCCTTACCTAACAGAATAGGACTCATACAAAGAAAGACAAAAGAACCACAACCTGGTTTTACCTGCATAGGGTTTCCACGAATGAGACCTCACTGATGCCCCTGTAATGCATCTGGAAGTATTAATGACACCAGACCTAGCTCAGAACAAGCTACTCTCAGCCATAAATTCCCTCACAGACCCAGGGATCCCCAGTCCTCGCTCATTCCCTTTACAGTTTGCATGCTTCTGCTGAAGAAAAGGATTCCAAAGACTCTCAGGACATGGGAGTAAAGTCGGGTCGAGGGAGCACAGGTGTGATTCCCTGAAACACCAAAGCCCATGAAAATGCCTGGTTGAGGAGGTTTCTTATGGCCTAAGTGCAGTTCCCTCAGCAAGCTCCACACTGCAGAGCCCAGGGCCACCAAGGATCTCCCCTCACCGCAGGTGGAGGCATAGCAGCAAATCTTGCCTATTTTTCACCTCCATGGTCAAAAGACCAAATTAATTGTTTTCTATGCTATGACCACAACCTCTAGTGAGCAACTGAGGCAGACAAGGAAAAAAAGTTAATCCAGCAGATGCTAAGTGATTACAGAAACATTAGACATGTTTTCAAGACAGACCATTCCAGAAAAAAACTGTACACTTTTTTGTCAATTTTAATTGAAGGGATTTGCCGTTTAAAAGTGAATATTCACAAGTAGCAGCCTAACAAATGCAAACAGAAGACAGAACTTGGAAACTTTCTTTAAATGCAGCAACCACAACTAATGCTTTGATAAAATCCTAGTATAAAGCATGAAAATTCAGTACACCTAGAATACTATTTTTGACTTCTCATCCATTTTATCTTCTTTTCTTTTTCATAAGAAAGAGACATGCATCATGCTGTCTGCCTGCTACAACGCATCAACGTAGGAACCCATTTTCATTTTCCACTGCATATGACAAAGAAGCAGGGAGATCAAACTTCATTTCATTCCTACAAGTTTCATGAGAAGCTGTGACTAGACAAGGGGAGCGCAATCTAAATTAGTGCCTCATTAAGTAAAAATGTGAGGTTAGCAGTCATCTATTCCCTCTGGCTCGCTGACTGGGCCACTCAGTATGCATGTAGCTCCGAAACAGCCTCAGCAAGACCAGCCCCCCTCCTCTCTGACAATTAAGAAATATGGAGGAGACTTGCAGGGTCATTATGAAAGATCTTGGGAGAAAAGGACAGCAGAGGCAAAATGTAGGTGTTGCAATGGGAGACGGGAACAAGGGATATCAAATGTGGAGCTGGGATTATTGCAAAGATATAGTGCTTGGGGCACAGGACACAAAGCTTCACTAGTTTCTCTGCT
Source organism: Cinclus cinclus (assembly GCF_963662255.1). Taxonomy (NCBI): domain Eukaryota; kingdom Metazoa; phylum Chordata; class Aves; order Passeriformes; family Cinclidae; genus Cinclus; species Cinclus cinclus. The sequence goes on from NC_085047.1 coordinate 85,892,221, forward strand.
CTTGAAAAAGCTTGTTATTTTTAGTGCTTATGGCTGAATTCAAAGCCAATTGAACTCTGAGGGAGGATTTCCATTGAACTATTTTTGTGGGGATGGGACAAAATACATTTACTTCTCCTAACTGCTCCTCTCAATCTAACAAGAGTAATTGATGCTAGCTCCTTCTATCTCAGCTATGTATGTCTTTCACAGGATTAGTACACATACTCCAAGTACTGAAGTACTTTCATTTCTTCACAGCAAAAGCTAATTAATAGAGGAAAAAGATGGAGAAACAACTATGGCGAAGACTAGTAAAAAGTCTGCACTTCTGCAGAACTGCAATCCAATTTAAATTTGGCAGATCACTTCACCCAAAAAAGATGGCATCTGATTCTGAATTTCAGTGAAATGCCAGTATTATGTGAAGTTGCATTTGTAGATGGATTGCTGTTTGCTCTTATGTAAGTGTGACTTTTTCTGTCTTAACAGAAAGTTAGCGTTTAATTTCTGTTATTGAGATTGCTGGTGAAATGCATGTTTTGGAGTAAGGGCTGAGATTGTTGTGACATGTAAAGAGACATGTCAACTCTACTTGCAAAGTTACATGCATATATTAGATACTTTATAGCTCAATGAATAGAGAGAAATAGGTGCTACCTACCCTAAACTAATTATTTTTACACAGCTAAGCATTAGGCTTTATCAACATATTAGTAGGTAAGCACATTATTGCCTCTCTGCAGTGAAAAATGTTTTTATAGCAGAAATTTTCACTTAGGGATAAAAATAAACCTCAAAAAGAATCTTAGGGAAATGCTACGAAAATTCAGAGATAATTGCATTTAAAGCTCATTATTGAACATAAACTAAACCAACCAGGAATACTTCTCATCACATTTATTTAATATTGCAATTTCAGGGTAACTGAAAAAATCAGAAGCCACAGAAGGGGCCCATCAGTGTAAAATGTAATAACTCTCTAAAGATGCCCAGCTACCTCTTTGGATGACTTTATCATTTAAACACTTTAAACATCATTGTCTTTTTGCCATCTAGTCAAAATCATAGCAGGTACTATTCACAGCTTACTTGCAGCAACAAGAAAATGTATGGTAGATATTTAATGATTTTTCCAAAACTTCTTTTAAAAAGAAAGGCAAGAATTTCTGAAAAAAATAGCTGAAGAGCATTTTACTACTAGAAGATAAATTTTAATTTTCTCTCTTTTAAGAGCAGTGTTTCTAATAACTTGCTTTAACAGGATTGCAATTATATTTGAACTTCAGACAAATTAACAGTTTGAGGAAGACAGTGGAGAATGCAAACTTTTGGATAATGCCAACTGGCCAGACATCAAAAGAAATAGATTTCCTTTTCTAAGTCAGCTTCTTGCCACCCCTTCTGTATGGATTCTTGAGATCAAAAAATGTTGATTTTGTGAATTTGCACACAAATTGTGAAGACTCAATTATTTCACATCAGATAGAAGAGAGGACTGACAGAAATGATGACCTTTTAAAACTATTTTCAGAGTCTTAAAAATAATTTAATTATTTTATTTAGCAAGAGCAGTGTTTTACTACCTTTCAGGAAGGAGCAATTTGTGAGCAGTGCAGTGAAAGCCTGTTTTTCACAGGGTGACATCTTACAGTCCTTCCCCCCCCTCACATCCTAACGCCCCTTTCAATGTCCTGAACTGCTTCCAGAGTCATTCAACACCTCCCCGTGCTCTCAGCTCCCCAGGTCACTAGCCTGCAGCCTCACTGGGAGGCACTGTGTGCCAGGGCTTCTCCTGCACCGAGTACAAGCTGGATGGCCTGAGGGACACTCCTGCTCTTTGGCCAGCTAGCAAGCCAGAGATGTTGCAGCCTGTTCAGCAGGGGGACGGACTGATACCTGTCTGCCTCCTGCAAGCAGCTTTAGATAGCAATTTAGTTTTCCAGTTATTAAAACTGTCTAATGGGTTCAAAAAGCCATCCGGTGATACAGAGAATGAAAGGAAGACAGAATAAAAAAATAAACAGACAAGCATGACTGCATACGGATACGATAATTCTTACAAAATTAGTCTTTAAAATTATGAGGAAGAACTCCCTAGCATCACAAGTACTTGGAATGAGGTATCCCAGCAGAACTAACTGCTTAGGTCTGCAGAGACTAACTAGAAATAACAGCCTGAAGGAAAGGTATGTTTTGCCTAAACAGCAGGATTATGGCCTTAGTGATAAGGGCTGTGAGCTGGAGAAGAAGTATGTGAAACTACAGACACACCATGGACTGAACTTCTCAGAGTGCACAGAGAAATGCCAGGTTGGCTGCACATCATTAGGATCTTCTGTTCTCCCTGTTTCTGCTATTATAAATATTACTAGCAGATGGCAACTATACCGTGGGTACATGAACAATGCCCATCCCTGTTGGATCTGGCTCTTGGACAGATTTCTGAAACTGCACGTTCACAACACAAACACACCAGGACTGTGCATCACCAGTGTGACCCCATGGACAGCCTGGGACTTGCAAAGTAAGAGCTGGCCAGCTTGGAGCCAACCATGGGCTACCTCATCTCAGAGAGATCTGTGTGCAAGCGGCCACACATGGCACCAACCCTCACAGGACTGCCACTACCTGGGCACCCCAAGCGCCCACAAGCAGTGTTTAATCTCACCTGAAAATACTCTTCATGGTTTTATTTTACTTTTAATTATTCTCTGGCTTTATTACTAATGTTTACTTATGAGACAAAGCACCCTAACTTGCTAGAGCATTATATACAACTCAAGGCTGAATTCAAGTAAGCTTGAAAAAGCTTTGATTAATGCTGGACCATTTCTGCAGAAGTAGATTCACAAAAGTGTTAAACCAAAAACAGGAGGGGAGGGGACTTCAAAACCTCTTCTTGGCTCATCTATATCTTTGAATTTTAATTCAGTGATTTTTCTTTAGATAGCTGCTACCAATGATGTCTACAGTCCTCTTCTACTGCCTACTAATGTGGATAATACTCAATAGTCATTACGCATTTATGTTAAACATTAATCAGAGTCTTTTGCTGAGATTTCTCAAGTAGCCTAGTAGCTTAAGATACATAACTTCTGTTTATGTTACCAGGCATTGTGCATCAAAATCCCCTAAGGTGGCTTTGGCTATGTCAGCAAAAAACGTATTTATGATTTAATATAAATATGGAGAACTGTAGAAAAATATCTGCCTTCATCTGTAATGTCCTAGAGTATTTTTATTTTTAATTTGTGCTCCTTTGACCAATCACTTTTATCTAGCACATTGCCAAACTCACTGCAATATAACAGCGCAGTAGAAACATGGATGAAGCTAATAAAGAAAAACCTGGTAGCAACAGCAAGTGTTATCAGTATTAGATTCCTGCAGTTAATACAGCAGCCTACACGTTAATTGTACTGCTCCGTCCTGAAGAGTCAGTCCCAAAGCACTTAGCAAATTACACTCTGAAACTGCTTCTGCCTCTAAAGCAGAAGCGCTGGAGCATCCTGTCTTTTGAGCAGGGTCAACATTCAGCCCTAAGGCAGTGTGTGAATGGTGCAGTGAATTGAAGCTGCTTATCTCTGCAGGCCTGGACTAAAATTACTAGATCAGAAATGGGGGGCGAGGGTGGGGGGAATTTACATTATGATCTCATTGTAGTGCACAGAAGCTTTTTGACTAACTTGCAGAAAACAAGTGTCCTAGTTTCCTCTAACTGTCCCATTTTGGTTATCTGCCAGGTTACAGGTCACGCTGATTTCTACCTGGCACTTTGATCCAGTATTTGCTTTGGAGACGAAAGGGAGTTAAACTAAGTTTTGGGTTGTTTGGTTTCAGGGTTTTTGCATCTTTATCTATTCTTCTGTTAGAGGAGAAACAAAAGACCCACGCACCAAGCAGGTCACACTCAACTATTGCAGTGTGCTGCCTTCTGCAGGGATGACGAACAACCTAGAAGGACACCAAGATTTTCTCAATGTAGAAATACTTTGTCAAATAACAGTAATGTAAAGACAAGTTTAAAGCAAGCCCCACTCTATGTCTTCCCCCTTAAATTCTGGCACAAAATTCTGGGAGACTTTTGCCTTATACCATGGTAGAAGAAGGACCAGGTTTTTCCAAGGTGAATAAACAAGTGTGCAGCTCTTTGCATCCTTTGTAGAGTGCAGTCCTACAGCTGTTCACATAAACTTCTGAGGTTACAGGCTTCCACCTACCTGCACAGGACACGTGCTGGATACCAGGCTAAGCTTTGCTTACAGCATAGACAGTCACCACTCAAAGTTTGGTCTTTCTCCTAGTTCAAATCTGGAACAAATCCGTTTGCTTGAAATCAGAAACTGATTTGCATCTCCATTTTATATCTTCTTATAGCAAGGAATTGATGGGTGTGCTTGTGAATCAGCATGTTGGGAGGATTCTTTTTTTTTTTTTTCTGGTGAAATCATAAATAATTGTTCTCCTCCACAAAGAAGAATCAGCCTACATTTCTCAAGCACTTGCAAAATACGTTTTCCACATTCCATTGTATAGCTCATATTTGGAAAGTTCTTAAGATCTCTGGGTATAGGGAAAAACATGTGAATAGAGGATATCTGACCTTATTTTTCATTTTATGAGACCTACAGTCGGAGCATCTCTTTCATACAGTTTTCAGAATATCACTGTCAGGAAAGCATCCAAAGCAAAAATAAGGAAACGGGATTCCTTCCAAAGCGAAAATCAGGAAACACGAGTTGTAATTATTCTAACAAGTTTCAAACTCAGACATCCTTCTAAGCAGTGACTATCTTAGGTCACTCAGGAAGAAAGCCTGTATCAGCTAGTAACATGCATCAAGTCTCACTGTTGCAGTTTTGGGGTTTTTTGCACTACTGCCTATAACCAGAACCCACCAGATGAGAGGGAAAGTGCACGATCCTCTCATCATAAACATAGGGGCAGAGGGCACCCCAGCCCCTGGCTGTTCTAAACCCAGGTCAGAGCACTCAGCAGCCGCAGGCCTGCTCTGAGCTCCTTGTGCCCCACAAACCTTTCCTTCTTGCCACTGTAGCTGGCATAAAGAACTGATACAAGAGAGCAAATCCTAACAGGAGAGCAAATTACTCCCTTCCCCCGACACCAGCACCTTAAGATATAACGCAACGCGAGCTTGTTTTGCTCAGCTGCTCCATACCATACAGAGCCAAGGTTTCTCATTTCCTTAAAAAAGCCACAGCAGAAATTCAAATGCGACTGGCAACTCACCCAAAGTGGCTGGCTAAACTCATGGAAACGCAGAAGAGGAAGAAGTTTTTGATCATGATAAAGTCAGAGACCATCCCATTGTCCATTCCAGAGGAGAAGAGGAGCGCAGGTGATTGCTTTGGTGAAGGTGCAGCTGTTCACTTTGTTCTTACACTGCAACAACACAGAAAAATGATAAATTATTGCATGGACAGAGAACAGGATAGTGGAGTTCAGCTAACACCGCATCTTTTGCTATCTGTGTTTTTCACAAACTTATCTAGGCTTATGTAAACATCAGCTGTTTATGTAAAATTGTGTATCTTCAAGGACACATTTTACCTTCTGCTGTCAGCAAACTGCAAAATAGGAAAAATTCTTCGTGGCCCAGCTTTTCCTATATTCATCTGTGGTATAAGTAACTAAAATAAATAGCCACCATTTTCCAAATGCCAATTTCAACCCTTTACCTATTTCAACAACTTCCACATGCCTGCAAACCCAGGGCTGTGTGCAGCCTCCGCATCCTTTCCTTCCATCGCAATTTTTTCCCATTAAATACCCAGCTTCCCTTTCCAAAATCCCAGTTGAAATGCCAAGAAACACCTACTGCTTCTTGGAATTCATGCTGCTGATGCACGGCTTAGAAAAAGGAGGGTGGATTTTTGGGGGGGCTGGGGGGAGAGGGTAAAAAGTGACCTTCCTCGCAAAGGCACATAAGCCTCACGCTAGCACGAAGAACGACAGTAATGTAGCTGCTCCAGCGACTGCTGCTTTTTGGATACCTGCCTCAGCGACCAGATCACCAATTTCAGCATTGTTCACTAACGTTTTCCTCTGTGCCCTATTAAAAACAAACAAAAAACCAAAACCACAACAAAACCCCCCAAAATCCAACGAAACAGAAAATAAACAAACCACACGGAACCCAACAAAAACCCCGAAACACCCCTCGAAAACACACCCCGAGGGGAATTGCCTGGATTTTCCTCCTGAACCCCGTGCCCCCGTGCTACATCTCTCAGTAACTTGTTCTCCCACCCCGCCGGTGCCGCAAGCCAAAACGCCCGAACCAAAAGCCGTCCCCCGGGGCTCCCCCGCCCGGCCCGCGCTGCCCCGCACCGGGTCCCGCTCGCTCCGCACCGGGCACCGCCGCTCCCTGACCGCGGCCCCGGCCCGCCCGCACCTGTCCGGCGACCGTCGCTCACTCGCCGCCGCCGCCCGCGCACTGCGCCCGGGGCGACGCGCACCGCTCCGCTCGGCGGAGGGTGGCACCTGCCCGCCCGTCCCCGCTCCGCCGCTCCTTCCGTCTCCCCTCCCCAGTCCCCGCGGCACCCCGGGATTGCCCCCGCCCCTCCCGCCGGCCGAAGTTTCCCGCGGCCATGTGCGCGGCGCGGGGCGCGGCGGTGCCCGCCCGGGGGGCTGCAGCCTGGCTTCCCCCGCCGCCCTCCGCCTGCCCGGCCGGGCGCGGGAGCCCGGCGCTTACCAGCCGCCGGCGGGGGGGGACGAGGACGAGGGGGCAGTGTTCGCCCGAAAGTTGCCGAGCGGCAGCAGGAGCGGAGCGGGAGCGGCGGCGCTGCCTCCCGGCCGCTGGCAGGCGCGGCCCCGCCGCAGCGCCGCGCCCGCGCCGCCCCCGCGCGGAGCCCGCGGCCGGGAGCGCGGGGCGGTGTGCGGGGCGCGCCCGACCCCCGGGCACCCGGCGGGGACCTCCCGGCAAGGGGCCGCTCCCGGAGCCCTCGGAGCCCCGGGAGGTTTCAGCGGCTCCCCGAGCTCCCCGCACTGGTCTCCCGCGAGCAGTCCCCACCGGGCGCCCACCGGGGCGAGGTCCCGGGCGAGCCCGGCCGGCACCGACTGTCCTCAGGGACCGGGAGCCCCTGCCACAGCTCGGGCGTTCAGGTGTCGTGTGACCGTGGGGCAGGGGGCAGCCAGCACGGGCGAGGCTGATCGGTGTATAGGCTCGTTGCACCGCACGTGTATTACGCACATATGTGTACACCCACCCCTGCATACCCAGATCTTACCTGTACTCCTCTTCCAGGGGGCCTGAGCTTAACCATCATAGCTCTTAAATGCTGAAGTGGTAGGTTTATATCCACACCAAAAACTCTCTTTTTACATCCTCAGTGTTAGACATCCGTGGTTTATACATCAGTGTTGCGTATTCCGGGAGACATGCAATAACTTGGAGGTTTCCCTGTGATTGTGCATGGTGTTATTCCTGAAAAAATGATGCATTGGTTCATAGCTTCAATGATAGGAGCATTACACCTGCTACATGTTCAAGTCACATATATAATGTACTGCTTGCAGGTGCATTTTGAACTTCATGAAAGAGGAAATGAGTGTTGTATAGTCCCAGTTCCTGGGGATTCCTTAGGATGAACGCAATGTTTTGCAGCATGTGCATCTTACACGTGATAATCTTTGATTTCAGTATATATTGCTGTGACTGTATTTCAAAGTAACACTCCAAACTCAGTTATTAAATTATCAGATCTAATGAGGTAGTGCATGTCTTTCAGGCAACGTTATGGATCAATGAAGCACATGGTGGTTTTTTTTTTTCCTGTATCCATATAAAAGCTCTATGGAATTAATCCCTCCACTGAAATCAATATTGGTTCTGTAGCTCATTGCCACAGAGGGTGCATGTTGAACCTTCTGTGTGTGCCTAGTTCACAGTCTGTACTGTCTGAGTTGAAAACTGGTCCTTAGAAATTTCGCTTAACATTTTTTGCCACCCAACAAAGCCAGAAACGGTGCCCCAGGGAGAATTTTCTATGTAAACAGTGAATCACCTTTCTACTATCAATCGAGTAGGATTTTCTCGGTCAATTGTTTGTAATTCCTCTCCTCGGCATTCCCTTGAGACCCATCAGGGATTGGATTAGGTGATTTTTAAAGGTCCCCTTCAACCCGAACCAGTCTATGGTTCAATGGCTCTATATCTGGCACTTAGCTGTGTTCGAGTTTTACAGCAAAGATTTATGATCTTGAATGCAGAGCCAATGACATGCGTTGTTCCTCGTTGTTCCTTAGTGACTTCAATAAATATGAAGTTGTGAATGAATGTTGCTATCAGAACAGCTTTCCCAGCGCTTAAAAATATCTGAGTTAAGTAGTATGAAGTGCCAGTAGTTTCTCATGATAATGTCCTTGCCTAGGAGTTTTTAAATCACTTTTTTTTACAGTGCTTTGATTTATAGTGCAAACTATTTATATCTCTATATAGATGATGTTGTGAAAATATGTGATCTTGAAATAATTTTACAAAAGAGATATGTAGGAATATTGGCCTAGACTTTAGTGCAAGCCTGGTGAGAGCTGTGTGCTTCAGCGTCCCGTTCCAGCTCCCTGGCGAGCAGAACTCAGTCTCGGCTCCTCTGACTCCCTACATCTTCTCCGTGAAGCCATATGCTGCACATCCTCTTCTCAACCAAAGGAAAAAAGCGTTTAGGAACTGGGGGAGCAGAATTGCAGGAAAATGTTTAAGGAAAGCTTAAAGAAAAAGAAAAGATAAATGGTACAAAACGGTTTGGGTTGGAAAGGGATCTTAGCGATCACCTAGTTCCACGGGCAAGGACACCGCGAAAGCGCCTTACCCGGCGAAAGTGCGAGCTGAGAAATGCCAGCGTCCCGCATCGCGGCTCCACCCGAGCCGAGCCGGGCCGGGCCGGGCCGAGCCGAGCCGAGCCCTCCGCTGCTCCCGCCGTGTCCCGGTGCCGGGCGGGCGGCATCGGCAGGGGAGGGTGCGGAGCGGCGGCCGCCGGAGGGCAGCACAGCTCCACGGAAGGACAGCTCCATTCCACACAAACACAGCTCCACGGAAGGACAGCTCCATTCCACACAAACACAGCTCCACGCAAGGACAGCTCCACTCCACACAAACACAGCTCCACGCAAGGACAGCTCCATTCCACACAAACACAGCTCCACGCAAGGACAGCTCCACTCCACACAAACACAGCTCCACGGAAGGACAGCTCCATTCCACACAAACACAGCTCCACGCAAGGACAGCTCCACTCCACACAAACACAGCTCCACGCAAGGACAGCTCCATTCCACACAAACACAGCTCCACGCAAGGACAGATCCACACAAGGACAGCTCCACTCCACATAAACACAGCTCCATGCAAGGACAGATCCACACTAACACAGCTCCACGCAAGGGCAGCTCCATGGAAGGACATCTCCACTCCACACAAACAGTGCTCCACACAAACACAGCTCCGTGGAAGGACAGGTCCATTCCACACAAATACAGCTCCACACAAGGAGAGCTCCACACAAACACGGCTCCACACAAGAACAGCTCCACTCAAGAGCAGCTGCACCCAAGGAGAGCTCCACACAAACACAACTCCATGCAATCATTGCTCCACACAATCACAACTCCACACGATCACAACTCCACACAATCACAGCTCTGCACAACCGGTGGTCCGGGGGGCACGAACCGCGCTGGTCAGACCCTGATTGCTCAGGTTCGCAGGCTGTATCCCGGCAGAGCAATGCCCTTGGACTGGGATCGCAGTTATTGCCAGTGGCAGAGAGGTTGCTGCTATGAAGGCAAAGGTGTTGCACATCCCTCGCTCCTTCTTCAGGCACTCCCTTGTGATTCACACCCTGTTTGGATCCTCAGCCTAATTGCTGCGTTTTAAAGGATACCTCGAATTTAGTATGTGAATCAAACACTTTCTGTTAGGGTCAGGAAAATGTTTTATTTGGTTGATTGTTCTCTGTGCTGGTGTGTAGCAAAATACCAACATGGCCATTCTATACAGTGATTTTCTTTCCAATCTGGGAGAAGTTTGTGTGGTCCCTCTCTGGCAGTTCTCCTCCCTGTTTCATTACTCAATAGTGTTGCAGAGATGAATGCATTTGAGATCGATCATCCTGTATGTGAGACTGAAACAACAGTGCAGGCAAATTAGGCTGTTGATATTTAACCATGGCACATGCTTGGGAGCTCACTGGGAAACATGCACCAACTTCCTCACTGTGTTAGAAAATGGTCTGTTTTGCCAGTAGCCAAAGGTGCCTCTGTAATTTACCAAGTCATTCCTTCTTCTAGGAGAGTTACAGAGAGCTCTTGAAGTTGTGTGGAGGTGTGGCAGGCTGTGGGAATTGGTGTGAGTAGGCTCTTCAGAGGCATTCTCCTCTACCAAAACAATTAATTTCGTCATCTAGATAGGGAGGACTGCCTATTCTCTTCATGTCTTTTGCCTTTGGCCTCTTAGCTAAGATTCCATAAAAGGCAGCCCTTCCAAGAGTGACTTTTGTTGTACAAGCCTTTTTCCAGTAGAGATCAGTCTGAATTCATCAGTCATTGAAGGAACCCCTAATCATCAGCTAATACAGACTCAGCTACTCTCAGTGCAGAGACTGGATCTGAGCAAAGGGTGAAAGTCTTGTTTTCACTCCCTTCTTTAGTAGTACCTGTAAACACTGGAGTCAAGACCCTATTGAGCCCAGGTGAGATACATCCAGAGCTCCCCATGAAGGAGACAGACACGTGGTGGAAAAAGTCAAGCAAAGGACCAAGACGATTATTAAAGGACTGGAAAGTCTCTCCTATAAAGGTGAGGCAGAGAGAGCTGGGATTGCCCAGACAGGAGAAGAAAAGGCTAAGAAGAATATTTATCCATGGGTATAAATTCCCAAGGGAAGGGGGCTGAACAAGAGGGAGACAAACTTTGCTTAGTGTTACAGACTGACTATAAGTCCTATGAAGAGGGAGCTGGGGTTGTTTAGTCTCGAGAAAAAAGGCTCAAAGGAGACCTTATTACTCTCTACAACTACCTGAAAGGAGGCTGTAGCCAGGCGGGGTTTGGCTCTTCTCTCAAGCAACCAATGAAAGGATGAGAGGAAATTGGCTTCAAGCTGCACCATGAAAACTTCGGGTTGGACATCAGGAAGAATTTGTTCACAGCTAGAGTTGTTAATTATTGGAATGAGATGCTCAGGGAAGTGGTGGAGTCACTATCCCTAGAGGTGCTCAAGAAATGTCTGGATGTGGCATTTAGTGCCATGGTCTAATTGACAAGGAGGCGATCAGTGAAAGGTTGGACTTGATGATCTTGCAGGTCTTTTCCAACCTAAATGATTCTGTAACAGGAAAAGGTACAGCAGTCACAAATTAAAAGACATGACATTCCATCTGAATACAAGAAAACATATTTTTACTTTGAGGGTGGTCAACATAGGAACAGGTTGCCCAGAGAAGTTGTGAAGTGTCTGTTGAGACAAAACTTGAAGGTAAATGATCCTGGGAAACCCATTATAACTGACCCTGTTTGAGCAGGAGGTGGGCTTCGGTAATCTTCAGAGGCACCCTCCAGCTTTAGCCATCCTGTGATCCTGTAAAGTATGAAAACTGTGCCATCCTGTGAAAGTGTTTCCTAATTTCTCCAAACAAAATCACAATTGTGTCTGGGAGTGAAATGATGGAAACAACTTTGCTGATGTGAGAGGTATTAGTCTGATAGACTTTGAAGCATTTGATATATTTCTGAATGATAAGGAGGGATATTGATAGCCTTTTTTTCTCTCCCATAATGCCATGGACACCATAAATCATGACCAATATGATGCATTTCACTTCTCTGCTGGGCCATGCTGCAGGCAGAGCTGCTTTTAGGACTTGGTGTCTTGGTGGTTTGTTCTATGCATCCCAATGGTAATAGGGAACTACTTAGCTGAGTTTTGGGAAATGTGGCAGGGGACAGGGTAACGCTGGGAAGGATTGCTCACAGATAGAGTTGGTCCCTTTATGTGTAGCACAGAAGACATCAGTGGTGCCATTGAGAGAGAGAGGCAGATGCCCACCTGCAGTGTTCCAGCAAAATTCCAGCTGGCTGTGAGAAGTAATGAGAAGTAGCACCTTTAGCAAGCAACACTGATGCTTCTGTGTGCTATTTGTTGTAATTCCCAAATCTGCAGGTTCAGAGGTTCATCTGAAATGTATCCTGAGCAGAGTGCTTTCTGCATGGATTCAGTTTAGAAATTAATGAAAGGCTGCATTTTCTTTTTGGCAGTTCATCTTGTCTGCTATGGGCAACCTTCAGTCCATTTCCACATATTAGACTAACAGCATTTATAGAATGTCCAAAGATTCACTGTTTCTGAAAACCACTTTAAGCACCTTACAGAAGTCCTTACTCAAAGACTAGAACCCTGGGTGCTGGCAGCCTTATTTCTAAAAAGTGTCTGTTAAGAAATGTATTAGAGACTTTGCCCCATTAGACAAGCAAAATGTTTCTTAGAGATACCTCCCACACCCAAAGGAGTGGAGAACATTTCCAATATTTTTCATCGGAATTTAAGGTTTTAATGATTTAACCCTTGGATTAGAGCATTAAAACAAAAATTGTTACTTAAAGTGACATCCCTGTCTTTCTGCAGCCATATAAAAGTTCCACCTTTTTCTCTCCAAACCCATTTAGATGTTTGATGCATTAACAGCTCCCTTGTCCCTTACCCATTCTCTCCTCCCTACAGGTTAACCCAGCTGAGGGGCTGATGGTGGGTTTCATCAGCCCTGATACTGCTCTTGCAGTGCCTTTGCAGAGAAATGTTGCACACAGGCAGGTTTTGACCATTTGTTTATATCACTTCAGCTTGCCACTGAGATAGCCCTTTTCACCTCTGCCTTGGAAAAGAGAGAATTTCCTCCACACGAGTGGATAGCAATGAAAATTCAGAGTGAGGGAGTCAAACCTCCTCACAAATATTTTTCCCATGGAAGAATTGTCCTTTCATTCATACCCCTACTAGGCTCAGATGTGAAATCTGCTCCCTGTTCCAGCAGTCTACCAAAGTCTGCCCTTGAAACACAAATATTGAAAGCCAAAGGGATTTACAACACATCCTGGTTCACGGTCTTAGATTTGGGAGGCAAAGGAGCTACCTAACAAAAATCCCTCCACATCACACAGTCCACAAATTTCCATAGGACTATAAACTGTGACTTTCTGTTTTGCTTCCTTCTTGGGCTGTAAAAACACAAGCTCTTTTTTCTGGGTATCCTTAAACTGCAGCAAGCCACCTCTTCCATGAGTGTTATATCCCATAAACAAGGGCCTGCTGTTATTTTACCTTGAATCTTCCCCTGAATCTTTCTTCTCTTGTTGGCACTGTGCTTTTAGCAGAGATAAGTTTATGGACACAAGATTTTTGCACGCAAGTGAGCATCAACTAAGAAAACCTGTGAACCGGAACTTTATGACCCTATCATATGTAAAATACCTTTAGTTATTTTTTCAAAATGGCTAAATTTACTGGTTAGTATTTTATGAGGTAGAGTAGCAGTTATATCTGTATCTGAAAAATAATGGGTCATTAGGGTAGCATTGTACATAATCTTTAAGGCCTCAGCCTGGCGATTTGGGTGCAAATTTACTGTAAGGCACTGCATGGTGCACTCCTTGTGAGGATAGAGCATGGCTTTAATGGTACTTTTTGTGGAGCAAAACTTGCTTTTTGTGGAACAAAAACCCATCTAATTAAGAAGGTACTTTGTGGAGAATAACCACAACAATTCAGCTTCATACATGTGATTCCTAAAGAAATCTTAATCAGGTTTAAACTGGAGCATGCGAGCTCTGCACCAATATTCAAGGCTTTAGGCATATACTACTGTACATGTAATTCCTTCGTAAGAGGAAGGAGAGAACAAATCTTAGAAATTCACACAGAAATTCATTGGACAAAGAGGAACAGATCAGTGTTGATAAATTCTTTGTTAAGCATATATTCAAATATTCATAATGGATGGAAGGTGAGTGTATTAAAGGAAAATGTAGGACTACAGTAAAATAATGTACTTACTGATGTTAAGAACAGAGTATTTGAAGTTTAGAAATTGGTTAAATACAGCCAGGAGGAATCAAAAACTATTTGACATTCAGAGTAAATCTGTGAATTCTATTATACATACATATGCAAGTATCTCATATTCAGGTTATAAGATGTACATATTTGTCTATTGATACATGTATGTACATATCAACTGTCAGCTGGGTTTTGGCTGTGTAGATACTAAGATAAGATTGGATTAGCATGTTTTAAGTTGTTGTGATGAACCCAGGTCTTTTTTTGGCTGCTGTAGTTTCTGTAGGTACTGCATTTCCCTGTGTTTATATTTGTGCTGGGCATACTGACAGAACTCATTATTTCTGTTTCTGATCAATAAAGGTAACTGTCAAAGACTCCAACAAATATTAGTATCCACTTTTGTAAAATTTCACATAAGCTTTCAAGACACCCTGTTTGTGATTCATTACAATAATTAGCTCCTGCTACAGGAAAATACATTAATGCATACCATTTGAAGAGCTGTAGACACTACTTACATTTATTTTAGGATTTGCAATATACTGATTTTCAGGCTGAATTTATTGGCAAAGGTTAAGTGGGAATAAATGTTCTCAGCAGTTCCAAACCCCATTAAACGTGACTTCTGTTGTATGGATTCAAGTGCTATAATTAATAAAATTCCAAGAAAAATGAGTTTTTAAATTATTTTATCTAGAATTAACTTTTACTGAAATTGAACAGAGCTGGTCAAAAGAAAAAAAAAAGTAAATGACCTGACAGTACCTTGTTTTGGAAAAGATATTGATGATTTCAAAATGTTTACAAGATGTTAAATATTAATGATTGAACTATATCAACCATTAAAATATTCCACACCAATGCAGGTGATGCCGGTCCTACAGCTTTGCAGGAAAAGATTTTGTCAGTCCCAGTGCAGTAGAATTCAGAAAGATAAAAATAGTAGCATACATCAGTCAATAAGCCAGATTTTCATGCAATATAAATTGACCAAGTGAAGGGCAGTAGAACTACACCCATACATCAACTGAGGTTGTGCCTGGAGTGTGACCCAATAATTATGACTCAGTCAATGGGAGTTTGTTTGAATCTGAAGAATGAGATTTGGCACAAATATTAAATAGGGGCATTTTTTTTTTCATTTTATCACAAATTTATTCAATGAAAAACGCAGGTGACTTGCTCACAAAACAGTTGCAGTGCAGCCTCAAATTTGCCAATTTGTATTAGTCATTGGAAAAAAAAGTAGATTAAAACAACAGCGTTATTAATAGTTTTGGTTTTAATATTTCTGAAAACATCAGTGGGATGGAAGAGGAGGCTATAATTCAAAAAAACTTAAGAACAGCTGTGAGGAGCCATGATATAACCCATGCTTTGGACGTTCACTTGCGCTGTGAGAAAGACAAATTAACTCTTCGCTGGTGGCAGTAATTTTCTTTTTGGGCATTGGGAATTTTTATGGGTTTTCCTTGTTCTCTCATCTTAGCCTGTTCCAGTTTTACAGAGGTGATTGAGTGTTCAACGTATTTAGGATGTAGATGCAGTTTCATTCTTGGTGCAGACTGTTTTTCTGTTCAGCTTGTGCTGTAGTTTTTGAAGGGAGGAGCCAGGCATATGAACTGGAGGGACAGCACTGCCTATCTGTTTTGTCTGGTCCTTCTTTAAAATCTACAACAACTCTGTTGTCTATGTATTTTTTAGAAAGAACACTGCTTGCTAAAGTAAGATAAACTGGATTTATCACTATGCTTTTCACCTTCAGCAACTGAAAACTAGTGGGCTAGTTTGGGACTATATACTTTGAATGGATCACAGACTGCTGGCAATTGTCGGCAAGAAACTTTACCTGCTCATCTCAACAGACCACTTGTGGATGCAAGGAGCGAACACCCATGTTAATTTTAGCAGCCAAAAAGTGGGAATGGTCAGCAGCATCTCAGTGGCACAGAAGAGGATCAAAAGAGTAGCTTCAAAGAGAAAATAGTGACTTAAATAAATCATGGCCACTAGAATGATTGCGGTTTGATCTACTGGTGTTTTCCCAGTTTACTAAAAAGAACAAAACAAGAGCCATCAAACATTAATCATATGCTTTTTGTGTGGAGAGTGCAGGGGCAGTATCCTGGGTATGTCCAAGGCAGCAGGAGGGAATGAGTTTCAGATGAAGAATCCAAGAAAAGAGAAATTAGGGCTGTGTCCTGTTTCTTTTAACACGCTCTGATCAGATCTGTCCTTATCTCAACACTTTGTGCCTCACACTGGGTGTCAAAAAGGCCTGCCATGATTTAAGTCCCCCCTCCCAAGCCCAGGTCAGCTGGCCTTCAGGGTAACTCCCCCTGTCTATATGCCAGGCATGACATTTTGTGGTGTGGAATATCCCTTTGTTCAGTTTGGGCCACCTGTCCCAGCTATGTTGCCTTCCAGTTTCTTTTGTGTACCTCCTCACTGACAGAGCATGAGACAAGGAAAATGCCCCTGACTTAAGGATAAAAACAACTTAGGAAAAAAACCTAAACATCAGTGTGCTATCAACACCATTCGTATTCCAAATATAAAACACGGCATTGTAAAAGCTACTGAGAAGGAATAAATTTTTCTTCTGCTGAAACCAGAAGAGCCTGCCAGTTAGTTTTCCATTCTTAACTGTGTTTCATCATGAAATGCTAAATTTTGAAATCAGATTATGGTGCTTTTATCACAGCTTTTTGAGTTCCAGCATTTATATAAAGGAAAAGAAAACTACCCACCCTGGAACCACCAGCAGCCTGGTAGCTAAGGCATTCACCTAGGCATAAGCAGGTGAGCCCTTTTGAAGGCACTGGACTGAAGTATTAGTTTCAATGTGAAGATAATTCCAAAATTTTGGCATCTGACCTTTAAATGTATGTCTTATTTTATGGATGACCAGCTTGGGCTGCCCAAGGCTTATAGAGCACTTGAAATGGTAGACAAAGTTGGTGAGAGCTGTGGTTTCTCAGCACTTCAGACTGCAAGGCAGTGCAATCTCCAGTAAAGTGCACAGGGTTGCAAGCCATGAATTTTAATCCTTACTCTGCCACTAATTCACTATGTAGCTCTAGGCAAGTCCCTCTCTCTTCAGCTGTAAAATGGGAATAATAATAATGGTTTCCTATCTTTTGGCAGTGATAAATTCATCTGTGTTCTTGAGGCATGCAAATACTACAGTGATGAGTGGCCCAGAAAAGACCGTGAAAAAAATGAATAATTCTGTATTTACAGCAGGCTTTGGGTGTGCAGTAAATAAGGCACTGCAAACTGGCTGGTGAAGATTACTTTTCTAAGTAGCTGTTTATTCAGTGGGTACTGTGTAATCAGTACCTACTTATCCTGTGTAATGAATGATAAAGGGTTCCTTGGGGGGAAAAAAGGAGGTAAAGACAGATTTCAAGAAAATCTTAATACTGATTTACAGGAAAGTACAGTTAGGAATTCATCATCCATTTAGGCTCTAGTGTTCAACTTTAAAGCTCTTGATTTTGGCAGGCATCATAATGTTCTTCTGAGACAATTGTCTTCTGTGCAGGCACATATTTAGGTGTAGCAACCTGCCCCCTGCCATAAGACAGAAGGGATGCTTTACTCAAAAAATAACATGGTGATTATGGACATGTGTCATTCTTCATGTGCAATTATTTCTGTTTGAAAAACAGGAAAAACTAATCTAACATGTTATTTATTTTAATGGCTGTTTTGATCACACCATTATATTCCCATTCTTACACTGCATTTTTCTGAGTCCTCAGATTAGTTTCAAGGTAGGTGACCTGCACAATACAGTGCCTTTCTCTTTGTGTACAAATAAAATTTCCCTAAAGGGCTCCTCTCTTAACAAATACATTTCTGCTGTTGAAAGTAGCAAAAAAACAATGAAGGCCACTGTAGACGGTGGAATGCTAACGCTTTAAACTTTGTTAGAGTCATCTGAGCATGTTTATCCTGCAGTTCAGACTATTGCTATCGTATCTACTAAAAGCATATGCAATCTGCAAAACAAGCTGTCAAATGTCCCTTTACAATTACATTGTTCAGAGATCTGTATTATCATTCTGGCTGAGTAGATGAGGGGGAGGAAGTGCCTGTTGTGTCCCTTATTTTCAGCAAGGCTTTTGGTGCTGTCTCTCATAAGATCCTCACAGGTAAAGTCAGAAAGTGTGGGTTAGATAAGTGCACAGTGAGAAAGAACACACAGTGAGATGAGCACACAGATTGAGAACTGCATGAGAGATGGAGCTCAGAGGGCTGTGACCAGCAGCACAGAGTCTATTTGCAGACCTGCAACAAGCAGTGTTCCCCAGGGCTCTGCACTGGGACCATTCTCATTCAACTTATTCATCAGTGATCTGGATGAAGGAATGGAGCGTGCCTTCAGCATGTTTGCTGATGATACAAGGCAGGGAGGAATGGCTGACACACCAGAAACTCTGCTGCCAGTGAGATTTGGACAGGCTGGAGAGTTGGGCAGAGGGGAACCTAATGAAGTCCAACAAAGGTGAATGCAGGGTCCTGTACCTTGGGAAGAACAACACTTATCTGCAGCACAGGGTGGTGCTGACCTGCTAGAAAGCAGCTCTGCAGAGAAGAACCTGGGAATCCTGGTGGACAACAAGGTGTCAATGAGCCAGCAGTGTGTCCTTAGGGCCAAGAAGGTCAATGGTGTCCTGGGGTGCATTAGGAATAATGAGGTCTGCAGGTCAAGAGAGGTGATCCTCCCCCTCTGTTCAGTCCTAGTGAGGCAGCATTGGGATTGCTCTGTCCAGTTCTGGACTTCCCCATTCAAAAAATATAAGGAACTACTTGAGACAGTCCAGTGGAAGGCTGTGAAGATGATTAGGGAATAGATCATCTCTCTTGTGAGGAAAGGCTGAGAGATCTGGGACTGTTTATCTTGCAGAAAAATGGGAGGGTATCTTATTGATGCATACAAATATCTTAAGGCTGGGTGCAAGAGCATGGGTCCAAACTGTTGTCAGTGCCCAGCAACATGATAAGGGACATTAGACCCAAATGGAAACACGGAAAGTTTGCCCTTAGGATGAGAAAAACGTCTTTACTTTGAGGGTGGCAGAGCACTCAGACAGACTGCCCAGGTTGTGGAGTGTCCTTCCATGGAGATATTCAAAATCTGCCTGTACTGTGCAACATGCAGTGGGTGGCCCTACTTTAGCAGGGGGCTTGGATTAGAGCATTCCCAGAGGTATTTTCTAACCAGAACCATCCTTCAATTCTGGAATTCTCTATTTTGTACTTGTGCATATGAGGTGTTAGTGCAGCAGTCCCCCTGTGGGTCTTTTTGAGTATAGTTTTGAGTCATGCTTACTTTTCTGTACAGAAGAAAGTCTATGTTCTGCCAAGACAGAGTATGCATAGATTTGTTAGTCTGATCTGCACCCCATTTGGTGGTGCTATATTTAAAATTAGGACATATCAAATTAGAATCGTGGTATTTGCAGTAGTCTTTTATCAACAGGAAATTATCCACTGCATAATACTTAAAGCCCCTCACTGTATCTAATAAGGAAGCATGTTTTATTGTAATCTAGCTCTGCACATTTCTAGACATTTACTTGATATTATTATTTGTGATATTTAAGATCTATTTGAAATAAAAATAATATACTGCATAAAGCAATGTATTATATGTCCTCAAAGGATATTTAAAGTTGTATCTTAAAATGTTTTTTCTTGCTACTTGTACTGAAAACCTTCAGAAGCAAATATTTTGAAGCAAATTATTTCCATAAATGTTTCTTTATAGGTCCTTATCTTATGATCTACACACATAATTTCACTCCAGGCATGTGAAGTTTTGGCAGCTGAACCTCCATGCGAAGTTATAGCAGTGATTAACTCAGTAGAAACATATTAGCAACACTTTGTCCTTTTAGTATTTACTTGACAGAGTGCTCCTAGCTATGAGCAGGATACAAACAATAGGCACGGAATTATGGTTGGGGATGGCTTTTACCTCTAGTCACTTATGAATTAAACATCTAATGTCTCACATTGAAAACATTTTAAAAATAGTTTGCATATAAAAAGAATGACTGTCAAACAGATTTCAGTGACGAAATCTTCAGCGTGTTGTGAGCATGGCAGCTTTGCTGCTCAGTAAAACTTGGCCAAAAGTACCTCACCCTTTGCATTGTTGTCTGACAGAATCTGATGGCCTAAATTTCATTTATTATCTTCTGCTTATTGTTTGCTATTGGATGTGTCTACGTACTCAGAAGCACTTGGATATTAGAAAACATGGTGAAGTAAATGGAATGTGCATAATTTGAATGTGAATTTTCATGTTTCATGAAAGAGAAGCCATAAGTGTCCTTTTTCTTTAGCTGCTGATGAGCTCATTGGAAAAAGTCTCCTACCATGAAAACTGTGGCCACCAAAATAATGTTACTATTGAAAAGTATGATATTAACACAATTGCAATACGCAAAACTTCAGCAGGGACTGCGCTAAATACAAAGAATTCAGTGCTAGAAAATTATTGTAACATGGCTGTACTTGGAGTTAAACATAAAACTCTCATCTTCTTGGAATAGCACCCTGATGCTTGTAATCAAAACCAAATTGAAACACTGATGTCTGTTTCTTGGTGTCAGGGAAAGAGATTAAGGGGAAGGAGAGATCACTGTCATCTTTCATATCACAGAATGTACTTTGAAAAGGTCAGAGTGACACCAGGGAAAAGCCTGAACGAAGAAAGAACATACCATCTACCAGTACCTCAGCATCAGTTGTAAAGCAGAGCTGTGAGCAGAACCACAAGCAAGGCTATAATAAAAAAGATGCCTTAACAGAATCTGGTGTAGCCAGCAGGATCTATGCAATAGTGGCTTGTTTAACCCAGTTATGACTGCACACAGGTTTACATTTTAAAGACAGGAATAAAGTGTGGAAAGGAGCTTGATGCTGTAATTTTTGCTGTGTAACTGTTTCCTTTGAGATGCATGAGAGAATTGAGTGTGTTTGAA
The DNA here is from genome assembly GCF_963662255.1 of Cinclus cinclus. NCBI lineage: Eukaryota > Metazoa > Chordata > Aves > Passeriformes > Cinclidae > Cinclus > Cinclus cinclus. Next base: position 85,913,273 of record NC_085047.1, read on the forward strand.
AGGCCAGACCCAGGTGACAGCATGGAAACTTGAGCAATGTTCCATATTATATAAATAGCCTGAATCATTCAGAATATTTCCTATCTTTAAAAACAAACAAACAAACAAAGAAGAAAACAGGTATTGCTGCTAGGCCTTCAAACGCCTACAGCTTTCCCTGTCATTCTCTCTATTGCATGTAGGGACTCCATGGTATTAGTAACTTTACTAATGTGGGTAATTTCATTTCAGTCTTATTTTTAATTTTTATCATCCTCACAATTTTACCCTGAATGTATTTCCCTAGTGGCTAAAAGATTAATGATTACCTTCCCATTAGGGAGGAACAAAAAGAAGGCTTCAGCATTATTTATTTATTATACTTTTTCTTAGCTGGAAATTGAATTATCTACTCTCTATTTAAGACCATTCTAGTGAAAATGTCACTTGCCATGAACTAAATGCTCTTTAATAGCAGCAATACATGTGTTCCTTAATAGTAATAGGACATATCTAGCTAGCAGAGCAGAATAGGAGGAGAGGACAAAAAGTAAACTTGGGTATATGACTGTGCGCATCTACACATGGAAATAGGTAAGAATCTTACAAGAATAGATGAGTTAATACTCAGTGCACCCTCAGCAATGTGGTTGCATCTTTCTTAGTGACACCCCTAAAGGATGGGATACCATCCAGAGGGACCTGGACAAGTTCGAGGAGTGGGACCATGGCAACTTAATGAGCTTCAACACGGCCAAGTGTAAGGTGATGCACCTGGGCCAGGGCAACCCCGGTAACAATGAGGGCTGTGGGATGAGAGGAGCAAGAGTAGCCTTGATATTCCAGCCCTGCCAAGAAGGACTTGGATGCTGGTGGATGAGAGGCTGGAATGAGCTGGCAATATGCTCTCGCAGTCCAGAAAACCAATCATACCCTGGGCTGCATCCAAAGCAGCGTGGGCAGCAGGGTGAGGGAGGGGACTCTGCCCCTCTACTCTGCTCTGGTGAGACACCAGGTGGAATACTGCATCCAGCTCTGGGTCTGCATCCTGTCCCCAGGACAGGAAGGACATGGAGCAGATTGAGAGGAGGCTACAAAGATAATCAGAGGACTGGACCCCCTCTGCTATGAAGACAGGCTGGAAGAGTTGGAACTGTTCAGCCTGAAGAAGGGGCAGCTCCAGGGAGAGCTCATTGTGGCCTTTAGGAGTGTCACTGAGAAAGGTGTGACCACATTGCTGAAGGTGCACTGAGAAATAACCTATCTGTTCTTGTAAGGTTTTCTGTTCTAGATGTTAGATTAATGGGTTTTTTGGTAAAATCTTCTGCTAATGAAGATATTAAATAAGCCCCTGAAATATCCCATGCTGTGCAAGTTATAAAGCTTTCTTCTTATCTAATTCTAAGGAAAATTACCCCAAATTATCAGAATATTCTAAGGAAAATTACACTTGTACCAGATGGTACATCAAGATCTTCAAAAATTATTGGAATTCCCCAGAGTTCAGCCTAGCCAAATTATTTATGGTAGTTGCTAGAGACTGCTATCCAGTACAACTGTATGGTGGGGATCTTTCTAAAGAAAAAACAAAGTAAATCTGTCAATCCATTGAATTTATTAGCAAAATTACTCCTGAACTCATGCTATGCCCTCAGGCAGTCTCCTCCACGTTGTTTTTCCTGAAGTTTGGACTTACACAAGTATTTTAGCTCTCTCTATCTCTCTGAGCTGCATGTATGAAACAGATATTTGCACCAAATTTTCTTTAACTAGGGATATCACCAGCTCCCTGTGTTTTCTTATTCTGGCTTCCTGTGCTGAAATGGCCAGAGTGCTCAAGCAATTCTCTTCCTTCTGACTGGAATCTCAAGCACTTTTATTCATTCATGAGTATCCAACAGAGATATTTCCTAAGGGAAGGTTTGGCCTAATGCTAGCCAGCCCTTGGGACAAGGAGGGTGACTACAACATGTGAGGTGTGGGGGCACAGGCACACCTGTGTGTCCGCTCCCACACTCTTCCTAGGTGGTCGTGCATATTACTGAGGACTGTGTCAGCATGGCACTCCCATTCCTGGCCTATCAACCACCCCTCAAGATGGGAAAATAAAACCTAGCCACCTTCCACACTGGCCAAACCCCCAGTAAAGGACATGGTGCATGCCAGAGAAAGTTGCAGCCTCTGGCACGTCTGCCACATGTGATGGAGCTCCAGAGCTCCCAGTGGGCTGTGCAGCTTGCCATTACCTCCAGAGTAAGCATGTTTGTGTGATCCACAATCTGGCCCATCATTTCATAAAATCCCCTTAGCTTAGCAGAAAAACAGTTAGTTGTTACTTAGAAAAATATTTTCTTTTTGTAAGTATTATTGCTTTTTACTTACTTCTCAAAGTGTATTTTGTGTGTGTCAATGAAAACAGATTGGAAAGAAATCACTAAAAGAAGAACAAAATCATTTCTGTTACAAGAGCTAGATTCATCTTTCCAGAAGGGGAACTGGAAAATACGCTAGAACATACAACATTGAAACATAGAAGCTGTCAGTTCCATCATTTCCTTTTTCAGTCTAGTATTAATTACAGTGGACTTGTAGCAATTTCACTTAATACTGAAGGGATCATATTAAGGCGGGAAAAAAGGCTGACAAAAGTATGTGTTTTATTCAATTTGCTACTGTATTGAAGAATGAGGTCTTAAACTTTCTGCAATTTATTATCTAATAAATTGTATGCATTGAAGAAAAAGCACAAAAAATTTTAAAGCACAATGTGACATCGATTTCTATAGCAAAGACGACATTTGGTCCGAAATTCAGTGAACAATAGCTTATTTTCGTGATAGATACTTCTACTGAGAGTTCTCTTAAGATTTAAAACTGCTGCTGAATGCATCCAGTGAAATGGGAAATCTCTGTACAGTTTTAAGCACATAAGAATGGGAACGGTCTAAAACATCCTATTTGGTGATTCCCCCGAAACTTACAGAAGTTCAATAAGAAGAGGACAACTACGTACACAACCACTAAAAGAGTAGAGCAGTCCCCTTGTGCTGAGCAGCAAAGAAGGCCTGGGAAGGCCATGAGAGGGTCCAGCCTCTTGTTCCCTCTTGCTATGGTCCCACTCTGCTCTGGATGGCAGACAGAGTGCCCACTCTTCCTGAGGTCCACATGCCAAAATTTCAGGAGGTTTAAGAAGCTAAAAATAAGAGAAATCCAGGCTGGTAATTTGGAAGCAATGAGAAAGTTCCTGGTGTTCAAGGAATTATATCCCATTGGCTGAAGGGCCAAAATTGCATTCTGTGTTACACAGCATTCCAGGGAAAGTCAACTCTTCCAGAGCTCTCAGGTTCTAGCAATCTGCAGCTTAGAGTTTAATGTTAATTGATATTTAATCATATATAATAATAAATCTATATATAAGAGTTTTGCATGCCAACTTAAGGGTATTAGGATGTCTGAAATACTGCAAAATAGATGTCTAATTGATTTCTTTTGTCTAAAGCACTGTTACATGTAGAATTGCTTTCTATATGGGAAGATATAATTTGTTTCCTCGAAGTTACAACAAAGTGCTGGGCATTAGGAGGCTAATATTTTCTTCCCTATCTGCCAGGGAAACCTTATAACCAGGACTCACAGCCTGACATTGATAAATGATTTAATTCTGTAGTGTTTGCCCCATATTCCTCAAGTGGGATTTTTAAATGGAGATTAATAACTGCTCTCCTCTCTAAGGCTTCAGATGTCCCAGTTTTACAATGTCTAATATATATGTACACACGGCATTTGAGAACTTTGAGAGAAAAATACCAAATATAGTTGAAATTATATTAGGGCCTTTTAGCCAGCATGCCTGCATGGTAGAATGTATAAAGCTGATGATGAACAAAGCCAGGCAATTTAGAGATTCTAGTGGATGACTAAACACTGAATGAATATGAATAAAGGGGTATGAATATGAATTTTTTTTTTGTTGCTTACAGGCAATAGAAAAGTACTTCAGGCATATCCAAAACTGTTTATAAAACTCTTGATGAACTGAGGTGTTGAAATGTGTACTCTGGATTTCATAAGTGTTTTTTTCAGACTAAATTACTTCACAGTGTCTTCCAATAAAGATGGAGGGGATTTTTAAACATAATTTTAAGAAAAAGATTTTTTTAAAATTCATCCTTAAAATGGTTTTTGTTTTTATTTAATATTTACCAATGTCAAGAGGAGATATGAGAGAATTCTAATGTCACTGTATGTTTATTTTGCATTTAAAGAAAATAAAAGTTTTAGCACTACTGCAACAGATAGGAGGATGTCCCAGTATATTCAGGACAGTTTAAATGTTCATATTCACATCTCCAAATCCTGTACAATAAAAATGGTGTTAGTTCTTCTGATTCATTTTTAAAGCAAAGAACATTTCCATGTTTTCCAATTCATAGAACATTTCCAGTCTTTCATAGACTGGCATGACTGTTTAACTACACTTTGCAGTTCTCTCACCCTCACACATGATGTGAAGTAGGAAAAATGCAAAGATGCATAGGCTCCTTTACCAGCTTGTTTCTCTTCTAAATCAAAACTTCTGATGATTAAAGAAGAGCAGATAAAAGAAAGTACTGCTCAAGGCTATGATATAATGCACTTAGATGTCCCAAAGGCAATATTTTTAACATCTACAACCAACCCCGAAATATAACAGAGGAATGTAAATGCTAGGGCTGGGCTCTTAAATTCAAGTTTCCTGACACACTGTGGGCTGACAGCCTTTGAATTTATAAAGACCTCCTATCTAAACACCCAAAAGAGCTAAAGATCACTTAGTAAAATTATTTTGATCTGTACTTGCAAAGCAGTAGCAACCTATGAAAAAGAATTACCATGTACATATCCAGGCGATTATTTCATCTGATCATATGAGGTTTCATCATCTAAAATTTGCTCTTCCATGCATAGCTGGAGACTTGTTTTATCTGTAAAAGTGTGTGTCAGGGGATTCATAACCCATTTTAAGTATTTGTGTAAAACCACATACACTTAACATGTTTTAGAAAGGATCAAGAAATTTTTCTTCCTCATATATTCCTCATGATATTTTTTCAAATGACTGAAATACCTGAGTCTTTAATGGAAATACCTTCTTAATTCAGGTTTTTTTTCCATAGCATTATATATAAACAAATACAAAAATAAAACAAAAAACAAAACAACAACAGAAAGAAAAAACAACAAAAGAAAGTATTTTTTGTTTTCTGCGCATTCCTAAAAAACCCAGGGACTGAGCCACAGAAATTTCTTTGGAGACCAAGGGCACCTTAATTTTTTTTGCTGTAAAAGTACCTGAGGAGTATCTAATGGGTGCTGTCAAACTGATGTGCTCATTGGCATGGCTATTGCACAACAGCTCTGAGTTCAGCACAGAGTATGTTAGCAACACCTGCTTTCAGTCAAAACTGTCATGATGTTGGGCCAAGGTGACCTCTTCATTTTGTAACATGGGCTGTTGAAAAACACACACAATGTCCACTAGGATGCCTGAATGAGGACTCAGGGCTCTCTTCTGCCTCCATGTACTTTGCATGGAAAACGCAATCCCTCTGGAAACTAAACAAACAAAACATAAGCAAAAACAAAATCAAAACACTTATAAGTAATTTAAGGGCTTGAGAGAGTAGGCTTTGTTTAAAATTGTAATTGCTTCTGCCACCAAAATTGACAGGAACCCCAATATAGCTTAAAATTCAATATACATCCCATCTTTTATAACACGGATGTTCTTATTGAACATATATTCTGGTCTGTGAAATGTAAAGAGGTTTATTTCTAAATGTTTCTGTGAGCACTAGCTGCATCTGAAATTTTTTCTTTCTGAGTAAACGTATGTTTTACAACAGCCCTCTAATACCTCGGGAGAGTTAGAAGGACAGTGGCAAACTTTTTATCACCCTGGGATGTATGCAAGTGCTTCAGAGGATCAAAGTGTATAAATTGGAAATATGCAATTGAATGAATTTCTGAAGTAAAAGAAGTAAAATCAGAGGTTTATTTGGACCAGTAGAGAGAGTAGTAATGAAAACAACAGTCGTTTTAAGGTGTGAAAGTTATTTAACTGCTGGCTTATGGTAAAGCAGAAACATGTATTTCGGGTTGCATTGAAGATAACCATCCCCAGATTGAACCAAACCAACACTGTGTCAGTTTTCTGTCACCTGACAATGGGCAGTCGTAGTACTTTGGGAAAGACACACAAAACAGGACAGATAAAACCCAATTCTAGGTATAAAATGAAAGGTATAAACTTTCATTTTCAAGCAGTCTGACATTTATGGACTTCCTCAGGCAGAAGGTGCATTCACATCATTGATCTTAATATCTACTGATGGAGCTTATTCTCCTGCATTTGTCTAATGGATTCTTGAGCCCATTTATGTCTTTGACCTCCACAGCTTCCTCTGGCAATGAGCCATAGGTTTAATTATGCATTGTGTGATAAAGGACTTCATATTGTTTGCTTTAAACCGACCGCCTCATCATCTGAGTGCTTCTCTGTTCTTTATAATACGCATGATAGCAAATAATCCTTTAGGCAGCCTATGACTTCATATACATCCATCATCTCTCTCCTGCCTCAACTGCCTTCCAGACTTAGGTGTCTCAGACTAAATCTTTTTCTTCTTACCAGTTCCATTCCATACTTCTAATCATCCCTGTAACTCTTTCCTATTAGTTTATTGAGCTCTCAAGCTCTTTGAGATGGAAAAGAACAGCACAAAGCTTCAAGGGTGTGGATAGAACACAGATTTCTACAATACTGTACTGATCCTGTTTTGCTCTATTAATTCCCTCATTGTTCTTAGTTCTTGTTTGCCTTTTTGACCTTTGCTGAGCATGGAGCTGGAACCTTCACTAAACTATTTGCTGTGACACCGAGATCTTTAGTGTAAGGATAATGGAAAATTTATACATTGGTCTTGTGTGTATTTTAATGTCTTTCCCTATGCCTATTATTTTGATATTTGGAAATAGAATGTATTAAAACGAAAGTGAAAATAAATTCTGTGGGCTAAAATAATACTGTAGAAACTACAGAATTTGAACTAGAACTAGACACATTCAAAAATATCAGTGATTGAATGAGAGCAAACAGGAGTCCACAACTTGACATAGTCTCACTTCATCCTTCTTACCTTGCTCTGAAATGCCAATAAAGAGGTTTGTAGACTTGCTAATTCATTATCATGTTTCTGAGCAGCACTAAACTTCCCATCTCTGGCTGATGTCAAAAGGAGTCAAGACTGGCTAGCCCTCATAGAAGTGGAACTGAAAAGTATTGTTCTGGTAACCATTTATACTATGTGACATTGTCACTTCCATACTATTTGTGGAACTTGATGCTGGGAAAAATGAATTTCTAGAGAGGTTATGAAAGATCAAGGATGTTATAATGTCATCATAATTACATGTAACTTGGGCATCAGTATTACATAAAAGCATATTGAATGCTTACTTAACATAACATTTGAATAAATCATGTTTAAAATCATGTTCACTGAAACATTTATTTCAGCTAGAGCTACAGTTTAAGCTGCTCATACATAAACATTTTCAGCATTATTTATGAAAACTTGGCTTGCATCCACTTAATTTATATTTTAAAAAATAAGAGATGGCTATGTGAATCTTATATTTATAGCAAAAACCTCCATCGTCTGCTGCTTACTGAGGTTTCAGCAGATCTACAATGGTAATTCAATAACTGTGTCTACAATAGCCTGGGAGTTTTAAACACAGTTTCCCATTTTTGCATTTGACATTTCAGTCTGTACTTTCTTACTTTTCTTGATAGGCTTCTAGGTACTAAAAATAATTAGTTAGTGCCTATCATGCTATGTGACAGTGATGCCCTTGAATACCTAACATGGTTAGCAAGGGTTGAACCTCCCAGGAAAAGTGAATTTTATTGACTCATTGATGCAAGTGCCTCATTGGGTCTGAAGTTTCTGGAAGAAGAGTTTGCAAAGTGGGTTGGAAAGTCTTGAGGCAGGAGCCTAGAATGAGCTGTTCTAGGGAGGAAGATTTACAGTTGGGCTTTGTTGTGGCAATCATTATTTACTGCACCAAAGCCATGTAGAATGGGCTTCACTCGGCCTCTATTTCATATGCTGGGTCAGCCAACAACTTTATTTTCTTCGTTTCAAAGTGAATAAGGCTCACACATAATGAGAAGTATATTCCCTGAGCCTGTGGAGAGGGAGTTTAGCAACACGTTTGTTTTTCTTCCTGATTGTAAATAGCCTGGGTGAGATGTTCTCTGAGAATTATTCCCAAAGAAGAAAAAGCAAGTGTTTTTTCCAGTGGTGGCCTTCCATGTTCAGATGCTTTCAAATCTGAAGTTAAAATATCTCACTTCCTTACTGTTAGCATTGTCTTACAAGCTATAAAATTAGCCTTTGTCTCTATATTTTCACACTGAATAATTTTGTTAGATACATAATGTCAAGAGCACTTGTTAAGCATCCTGTGATTCATTAGCATTGAAATATAAAATCATGGAATAGTTTGGGTTGGAAGGAACCTTAAAGATCATTTAGTTCCAATCCTCCTGCCATGGGCAGGGACACCTTACACTAGACCAGGTTGCTCAGAGCCACATCCAACCTGACCTTGAACACTTCCAGGGATGGGGCATCCACAACTTCCCTTGACAACCTGTTCTAGTACCTCACCACTGATATAGTTTGAAATTTTTTTTCTAATATCTGATCTAGATGATCTAATCTCTTTTAGTTAGAATCCATTTCTCTTTGTCTGGTAACTACATCCTCTTGCAAAAAGTCCCTCTCCATCTTTCTTATACATTCTCTTTAGGTACTGGAAGGTAGCAATTAGGTCATCCCAAAGCCTTCTCTTCTGCAGACTGAACAAGCCCAATTGTCTCAGCCTTTCCTCATAGGAGAATTGCTCCACCCCTCTAATAATCTGGGTGCCCTTCTCTGGACTTGCTCCCACAGGTCCTGTTTTGGGGACCCTAGGGGTGTATGCACCACTCCATGTGGGGTGTCTCACCTCACCCTGCTGGCAACACTGCTTTTGATGCTGCCCAGGATACAGCTGGCTTTCTGGGCTCCAAGTGCACACTGCTGGGTCATGTCCAGCCTCTCATCCAGCAGTACTGCTTTGTATTGTGGCCTTAACGCAGAAAGGATGATCCTTGTTTAAAATTCTACTTACATTTGGATAAAAGACTCCAGCAATCCCAGAAATAAAGTATTAACTTAGCAGCTTCTCTGTTTCTTTGCTGCCCACTAACATTAGCAGAGATATTCTTCATGGAACTCTAACCTAAAGACATCTTGGTCTAATAAACTTTTGTAGGGCAATATGCTCAATGTACTGAAACAGATCTTGCCTTCATTCCCATTTAATCACATAAATGGGATATATCTTAGCCAATACTACCTACCCAAAAGCTGGATGTCTTGCTAGCTATGGGCGATATGTTCATAGTTATTAGGTACTTCTGGAGGGTGATTCATTTACATTATTTTAGTCCATTTCAACCTCTGGAGTTTCTTTCAGTCTTTGGACTTTGCTTTTGCTGTCCTCACTGATTATGAAAGTAGTCCATGGTAACTGGCTCAGACTTGTACATTTAATCTTTGGTGCTTACATCAGCAAGGAGGAATCCCAACCAGAGGCATTCTGACTCATGGTATCATCCAGAAATTGCATGTTCTTTATAAAAACACACAACATTCTAAGTTTTCAGTTCAGGGAAGTCCTAACATTCCAGCATGGGTTGTTCCTAGCATATTTTTCTGTATTATATTAAGTGGGCCTTCAAGACAGCTGGAGAGGAAAAAAAGGGGAAAAGATAAACTACTATTTCTGTGACTTTTAAGAATCCTAAATGTAAAACATTAGCTCTGTCTAGCAACAAAAACTCCACCAGCAGCCATACTGAAACCATATGCCCTCCATTTGATTTACCATCAACAACTGCCTGGCTGCACACAGAGCATCTCTGCTTAATAGTGGCTCTAGGCAAGTGTATGCATAATATTCAAAGCAGATTTGTTCTTTTATTAAAGTTGTGATAAGGAGGCAAAGCATTTTAATGGGAATAATCAATTATATAATGATATTCATATACAACAAAGTGCTTTTAATATAAGTACTTTTAATGTGCCGCTTTTGTGATGGGAGATTTCCTTTTGTCATACTTCCAGAAGTGTGTCTTCTATTGGTGCCAGGCAGACAGAGCTGTGCTAGGAGACTCGTGAACTCCATTTAGTCCTCATTCACAGGAAGGCATTTTTCAATGCAGAGACCACATGATTTTACCACTCTGCTGAATAAGAGAATTTCAACATTAAGACATGTCTAAATTTTTTTTTGTCAGAGAAGAAAAAAAAATGGAGTACATTATCAGTCTGAATAAAAGCTGATTTTGAAACTTAAACACTTAAAAATTTAAATTTCATTCTTTCAGTTATGTTTGCCTGATGGTTTTCCTGATCTCCTTTTGCCATTATCATCTCTCTACCAACAAGAAAGCTAAGTTAATTCTATCCTGCCACTGGCATTTTTGATGATGGATGTCAAAAGTTATAAACACAGAGTGGCCACACATGATGCTTTGCCCAGTTCTAAAAAATTTCACAAATCTAACTTAAGAAAACACTATTATATTCTAATTTCTTTTTATCTCATGGGTATGGATCTATTTAGATAATGAGATGGAAACCATATACTTATTCCACCTATACTGTAGATTTTCATTCAGAAGTGGTGCCCTCTTCCACCCATAGTTAATTTGCTGTAAGTCCCATGCCAGTTGTCATGGTTACAGGTTGATCTGTGTCTGTCTCCCAGGTGTCACTGGCTGTGTTTGGGAGCATAGTCCTAAAGGATGATGAAGGCTGAGCTTGCTCCCTAACTCTCTGTATCCAGCCTCTTCAAATGCAGTGGATGTTCCAGTACCTTGCAGCAAGTTGCAATGTGCACTTCAAGAAAGAGCCCAGCCATCTTCTTGTCTCAGCATTGACCATGTGGCTCTACCAGTATGAGATCCCTAACTATAATAAGAGGATTTTTTGGGTCAGTGTTCAGGCTTCAGATGCTACTTCTCTGCTATTCCTCCCTTTCTCTCTCTTTTGCTGAGCTCAAGAAATTACACTAAGTGTGGAGAATAAATGAACCTGTATTTGACAATATCAATCAAACCCCAACAGAGCATGCCCAGGTGTGGTTGGAGGCATACAATACTATGATCTGTAAATCCAGAGTAGTGTGGTTTGTGAATCTTGATTGTAGAACAATCAAAATAACATACGATATTGTGAAATTTGGAGTAGGATGAATCTGAAGATTAGGCGTAGGTGTCTACACAAGACCTGGGTGTTCCCATTATGTCAACAGAGATCTAGACAACTCAGTTAATGCAGCCTTTGTATAGAAAGCTAGGGATCCTTCTCTTGGGTGGAATCTGACCTAAGAGTTTCAGCCAAGTTCCCATACACAGGCATTCTGAGCCATTGGAATTCTCCAAGGTGTCCCCCTGGAACTTGTAACCTAGGACAGGGTGTCATGTAGGTCCTGTGTGGTAGCTGGCAACTCTATTCAGTGTCTCAGGTACCTCAGGGCACCTTAAATGAACCAGATGTTGGCAGCCAAGTTGAGCCCAGTCCAGCACTACCCACTGTGTTTTACATGGCTGGCTATTTCAGGGAGATCCAAGAAATGAGAGAGGCCCCACATCTCCTTACCCAACACACACGAGAGTTGAGCAGTCACAAAACTCAGCCGCTAATACCCTTTGGCCAGGGCATATTTAATGTAAAAGGTATAACCACTGCAGGAACAGGGACCAAACCCAGCATCTAACTTTCCCACATAAGTGGAGCTTAATGCATCCAAACTCAGGATCATTTACCCCATGCTTTTAGTTCCTTCTCTTTAACTTCTCTAAGCAGACAGGTAAAGTAATGCACAGAGACATAAATCAGATTGTAAGATACAAATCAATATTTATTATGGAGTACCTCTTAGATTCATCACGCCTTCTCAGAAACTACTTAGCTAAAGCTTATATTTTATTGCTGATTCCAGCAAAGCCAACATATTTCAGACATTTCTTGCTCTCCCTCAAATCACTAGCACTATTTCAGTAGAGTGCCTTTTCCCCTACATGTTTAGAAACAGCCTAACAAAAAAAAGTTCAGAAAAAAACCCTATTTTTTTCTAATTAATGCAAAATGTGTTCTTCAAAGTCACATGGATTTCAGTTGAAAAAGCTCAAAAATATAGATTCCAGCTCTGAATTTTCAATATGCCTTTTTAATGTGAACCTCAATGTTTAATCATACCTAAAAGTATTCAAAATATCAGACTTATATTATTTACTCATGTTGAATACAGTGCATTAGACTTCAATGTATTCTTTTAGTTTTATTTATTAAAAAAAAAGAAATAACTGAATTCAGTCATGTTCATCTGGATCAACTGGAAAGCATTGCCGAAAATTATTCATGTAGCTCCATCAAAAACATATCTTTTCATTGTGTTTTTCACAATAGCAGTTACTATTTTTTCTTTCTTCATTTCTTGGCAACAGAGTCATAGATCTATAATTAAAAACCCACTTAGGCAATTTCCAAAGGATTATTGCAATCTTGTCATGTGAAGGGTTGAACAAGTCAATTTATAGGTTATTTCCCCCCCCCATTTCTAGATTCTACAATGATGGTCTGAAAATGTTTAGAGCCATAAACAAGGTGGGGGGGGGGGGGGGGTTGGCAATGAACGCAATGCATGCAATTAATATGCTCTTTTTCTATCTTTTTAGGAATGCAGTTGAAGAAAACAAAAAATTATATGCAATTTATGACACAAGGTGAGTTACTAAAAGTACTTTAAGAATGTGATTATTATCTGTAATAGAATGTAAATCCTTCAGAATGCTAAAAATTATTATTAACATTTTTTTCCTGAGCCACAAAGTAATCTTTAAGGCAAAATGAAAAATATTTTAACCCATCACACACAACTCTATACATACACCTAATAATGATTTCCCTTTAAATATAGTGGTTTCCCCCTCTGTGTACACTGCATATGACAAAGAAATACTGTTACACAACCATCTTAATTTACATGTTATTCCACAGATGGAATAGTGCCCACGATCCTGATCTGTGTATTATGAGCTTAACTGTGTCTGCCTCTGATGCCAGTGTTTGGGGAATGAGAGCAAAGGGCAAGCTGGCACAGCCTTGGGAAAAGAAGATGCATTTAGAAGGATCAGGAGAGCGCTGTGCCTTGGCAGTGGAAGGCTGTGGATACAGCCTCTATACAAACACACATCCTCATTCTGAAGCCTTTCCCTTTCCCCTCATCCTTCATGGACTGGTTCCTGTTAAGGGCACTCCTCAGAGTAAGCAAAAAAGGATTTGTGTCCTTCTCAAAGGTTAAGAGCAAGACATACATCAGATTTTCACTTTGTTCTACCCATGGCTTTTTCTTTGTTACCCTGGATTTTCACTTTCACAACTGTGTCTAGAAAATGAAAAAAATTTACTTCACTTCCTTCTCATTGCTTATCCTGTTTTATGTGGAAGTGTTTGCACTTCCCTGCCCTTGGTGGCTTTTCTTCTTGTCTTTCCTCTTTTCCACTGTCAAAATTCAAGGGGACATTTGGATGAAAACACCAGGAACCAACATCTTTGTGTTTTAGCTAGTCCTAATACAGATGCATCAGTTAGGATTCTGGCTTGATCTTCCTTTAAATATACATGATATTAAATATAAGGAATTCAAACAACTCATGCTTGTCTTCTTCACTCAGTATAATCTCCTGCAAAAGGAGGCTGGGATCTTACCTTGGAGTTCTGGCTGCTGTTAGTAAAAAATTGCATAATCAATAATTATCACAAATAAGACTCATAAAGGTAGTGATAAATATGAAAACATAAATATATGGACTATATCCTTCTGATATAGCTTTACAGAAAAAAGGTTACTGTTGCATACTGTTTTGTCAAGAATGTGCTCCTGACAAAGGGATTCAGATAAATCCACTCAAGTAGAAACCTAACAAAGAAGTCCTATATAAAATAGCACTTCCTCAACTGCAGTTACAGTAAAAAAATAAAAAATGTCAGTTACTCAGTTACTTGTCTGTTTTTCTCAAAAGGCTCTGTCTTCATCCAGATATAGACTCAAAAGAATAATATTTCTAATGTACCACAGTCTTCTCTAATATATTTGTGTTATTTCAGTGCATAATCATTAATCTTTATGATGAAAAAATGTGAGTTATAAAACATCATGATTATTTCTTCCTCTGCCAAAGTGTCAATGGATTTTTATTTTGACGTGCCTGACTCACAATGTGCATAATCCAGAGGTTTTTCCACATAAGGAATGGAAGTTTGCAGGAACACTCTTTCAAATTCATTCAGATAATTCAAATTTTTGTTTTATGTTCTTGAATATGAAGAAAAAAAAACCCATCTGAAATTTAAACAGCTGTTCAAGACAATTTGGGTCAAGCCTCTTATTAAAGGGAAATTTTCCCCATTACTCGTATGGATTAATAACTTATTCTTTATGTGGCCAACTGAAACATTCAGATCTCCACTACATCAGAACTGTCAACATAATGCCATTAATATTTCTGTATAATTAATTGTAAACCAGCAAATTATGCAACCAAAGCAAATGGATTCATGAAATGCTGCTTTCCATCTGTCTGAAAGAAACGGGGACAATAGTATAAACACACTGTCAGTTAAATAAACTGTTGAGTATTACCCAACATCAGCAAATATTACACACAATTTCTGATAAATACATATAGTAAATAAACACCTTGTTCTCCTCACATAGTATGTCCAACAACCACTGCTCATTATCTGAACAGACAAAATACTGTAAAAAACTGCCAAAGCGCAGAGTATTTCCTAAGCCCTGAAGCTTCCCAGCATCTGACTGTCACTCTAAACCTCTGCTTCGGCTGAGACTTGTAGGGTAGGGCAGAAAATAAGGTAGTTGAGCTTTCTGAGGGAAATACTAGTTTTCTACTGTATGGCATTTTTACAAAAATGACCCTCAACTTTAAAGAAAAAAAAAAGAGTTGAAAATTTTCTTGTGTATTTTTTCCCAGCCAGTTTTATTAATTACACCTTCTCAGCAGGTTAAACAAGCAGGCTATTACAATTGCTGCAAGGCATAGCAGGTAAGCAGCAGCATGGGTTTCAGCCTAGTAAGATTAATGTACTCTGTTCCTCAGAAGACAACGTTTCAGCCATAACAGCAATTCTTCCCACTTTCTTTTAGTTTCAGTCTCTCTCTCTTTTGTATCTCTGAACCCTTTGTGGTTGCAGCTTGCTTCAGGATAAGACTGGATCTTTGCCAAAATCAGTTAAATGACAGACAAGCCAGAAAGGAAAATGAAAAAGAAAATATTTGATAAGTGGTTCTGACTTCAGTCTGTAAGTGGAGTTAAGTTCATTTTGTCAGATAAACCCCCAGTACCACTTTCCAGCACAGGAGTTCAGTGATGTATTGTATGGTGTGATCAAATACTTCTTCCCTGATTCCCAGGCCAGCCTTTCTCCTACATCTGGTGACTGATAGTGGTAGTACTGCAAATGCATCAGTTGTGAGCAGACCTCTCCTCTTCTCTAGCCTTCCTATCATTGCCTCCTTTGCTGGATCTCCATTAGTACTGACAATGATGAAGGAAACTGGAATTTGTTCCAAAATTTTGAGTCCCTTCTCATTCCAATCCCACTGCCTTCAGTACTGTCTGTCTTTTGACAAGGCCCGAGTATGCTCTGTTCCAGCTCCTTCTGAAATGAGATGATGGATAAATCTACATAGCATTTTACTGCAGACCAGGACTGTACTTGCAAAGTGAATCACTCGATCATTCCCACTTACTGTGCTTTGTTTCCCATCTCAGAGCAGTCTCAGAGTACATGAACATGACTCCCTTCAAACTAAGTTGAAAAATGCACCCCAGCAGCACTTTGCTCTAACTGCTAATGAGCATTTAGTCTAGTGGACCTGTTTTCCCCACATCTCCTAATGGGGTAAAAATAACATCAAACCCAAAACAGCAAGTACGTATGGCATGGACATCAGATCCTCAGCAACAAGAGTTTTGCTCTAGAGAGCAGCCCCTGTACCCGCTAAGACTTAGTTGATGAATCCATTATAATCTGACTTCCCCCAAGGACTTCCATCATATGTGGGCTCGGCAGTTGTATTCATCCACACTTACTTGAATCAGAGCAAGGACAGTCCTTTGACTCTTTCACACATAATGCTCACCTTTGCAGTTTAGACTTATCCATTGCTGAAGTGGCCTTTACAATATTTGCAATGCTGAGGAAGTCAAGAACACATGCTGTGCTTATCTCATTGAACAAATTTGATCAGGAGCATAGATCTTAACTATCCAGTGGTCCAGAGGCTGGAATGTTCACCAGAGTTGCAGAAAATGTGATGAATTTTTAGTCCCTGAACTACAATTGTTCAAAGTCTCATATTTTACAGGGATAATTTTACTGTACAGTAAGACTGTACATTGAAAAAAGAGCAAGGAGTGAGAAAGAACAATGCTGAAGGCACCTTAAAGAAGGAGAGAATTGGGTTCCATTCCTTATACCACTGAACATTGATTTATTTTATCCAGTAATTCATGAATCACTGGATTATTTATGAAATAACAGTACTTCCCAGGCAACAGCCAAACCACTAGGCCACAGAGTTATGTTAGCTCCTTCCCTCTAGCCTACTTCACTATTTGCCTAAAAGTGGAACATTATTGAAAAAAAAAGTTTACCCTGAGATCCTGGAGTCTGGGCTTATCTCATTTGGAATTTCTCCCTTGGGAATTTCTTGGATGGACAATCTACAGGTTGTGACTGGATGCTTTGTTTTGCTTTGGTGAAAAAAAAGTGCCCAGACTCCTTTCAACCATGTCTTGAAATAACCTGCTCGCCTTTCGAAAGATGTTTGGGAGTCCAGAAGCAAAGTCAGGATGTTGAATTCTGGGGCAGGACAAGGAGTGGATTCCTGTGCCCTACTTTTTCCTAATTTCTTTATTTCCATATTTTCCACATTAAACAGCTTCCCGGAAGTCTGGGCTTCTACTGTTTCCATGAATTCTGTGCCTGGTGCAGGTCTTTGTTGAGTCTCACCTCCAGTTCATTGCCAGAAGCTTAGTTATGAGCCTTTCCTCCAGACAAAACCCACAGTGCTACTTTCACTGCAAATGCCATGTCACAGAGAAGTCGAGATGATTTTTACCTTTCACGAATTTCATTGGTTGTATATAGTTTTTAACATCTTTTGGTTACTGCTAAGCCTACTTGAACCCAGAGTCCCAAGGAACAAATGCTTCATAACCCACTAAATACTTCCTTGTTCCATCAGCTCCAGCCTACATTATCTTTGTTGTTCCCAAGTAAATGGTTGCTCTGTAAGATCAAGAAGACAAATACTTAAATGAAGTTTTATAAAATATGACAGATAGACTCTACAGCACTGTTGATTCATTCTTACCTCAGATGTGTTTCCAAAGTACCAGGACAGAACATTAATCAGAAATAGTGCTCCCTAACTTCTTTTATTTCTGTTATAAAACTGACAATCTATTTAAGAAACGTTATTAGTGTTTAAATGTGCTTTTAAACTACGTTAAACTCTTTTTAAGAAATATTTTCGTTGGTGTTAATACTTTCAGAATTTAGGGGGACAGAACTGAATTAGTACTCTTCCCTAAATTTATTCCTTCTGAAGTCTTTGAAAAAATCAGTCTTTAATACTGCCCATCTATAGCATTAAAAAAACATCAGGACCCAGGGCCTTAAAATTACATATATAGTTACTTATTATTTGACTTTTCACTTTTGAGCCCTTGAGTCATGCAGCTTCATGCTACAATTCTCAGTTTATCACAAGCCTAATAAGATGTTTAAATAAAAGCTAAGATTTTCACTTACTTTATAATCATAGTAATTATGACACTATTAAAAATCCAACTATTAGCATGAAATCACAAGATCTGGCAACACTCAGTTTCTCTTACTCTTACACTTTTCAGCATTGCCTATAGAGCTTAATATTGTCTCTAAAACTGAGCCTGCTCCTTCTTTTATTCAGATCTTTATTATTAACTGCAACAGCAAAAAAGTCAGGACAATGGATTGCACTTGCCTTTTTGTTCAATAATTTGTTGAAGAGGGACGAAAAGCCGTCCATATTTTCTTCACCTGAACACAACACCACAGCATTACTCAATGCCCATCCTTTTCATAGCAGTTTCTCTAAGGGAAGAGAATGTGTGGAAGGAAAAACAGATGTTAAAAGTGCAAAAGAAAGACAAAGCTTTTCTTCCTTGGCTACAGAAATGTTGTGCTTTGTCATGGACCAGTGGCCACTGATTGCAATGTGACCAGAATCAAAGCTGGCCACGGGCACGTTTGTCCGTTCACAGAGCATGGTGAAGAGGTCCAGCGGTGAGGAGCTGCCTCTGCAACCAAACCAATATACCTAAGTCAACATTCTTGTTTCCATGCCAGTAAGTCCTGCTGAAAGGACTAATTAACACGGAAGAAGACTAAAATAATAACATCTGTGCTGTCTTCACCTAAACAATGTTTTATACAAAGTTGAGAGCATCCAGAAGCTCACAGTTGACAACTCTCACCCTACATATGTGGTAGCAATGCCATTTCCCTTCACTACCGTCCCGCATGACAAGCCTGGCTACACACAGTTTGAACACAGCAGAGCTTCTGCCTGGCAGAGCGTGTCCATCTCGGTCAGTGCAGCTGGCGCTCTCGCAGGCACGGCTGAAGGGAGCCTCAGGCCCGGCACCTGTACCTGCACACCACATCCCTGGCCGTGGCACAGACAGCTTCAGGCCCTTGCAGGTCAAGGCAGTGCTCCCAGCTCAGCTCCTTCTCCCCGCCCCAGCGGGTCACCCCGGGCATCGCTCCCAGGACGCGCCACAGGTCGGGTGGGCACAGTCCCCAAAGCAGAGCGGCAGGCCGAGGGGCAGGGGAGGACAGAGGGGCGGCGTGGGGCAGACCGCCTCACTCGGCTCCAGCGGGGACCCTGCGGGCTGCCCTAGCCCCGCAGTCCCGCTCCTACCCCGGGGAGATGGAGCCGGCTGCGAGGAGACCCCGCGGGGGCTGCTGGCGACCGCGGCCGCATCCGGGCGGGTCCCGCGGGGCCGGTGTCGGTGCCGTGCAGAGGTCGGGCGTGCCCCGAGGCGGTGCCCGGGGAGCCGCCGCCCCTCGCCGCCGGCCCCGGCCCCGGCAGCCCCGCTCCCCCGGCGCCCCACCTCGGGCTCTCCGCCCGGAGGGACGGCGGTGCCCTGCCTCCCTCCGTCCCCTCCCCGCCCCTCCCGGCTGGCGGGAGGGCGGCTGGGCGAGCGGCGGCGGGCGGAGGGGAGGCGGCTGGCCGGGCTCCGGCGGAGGCAGCTTCCTCCGGGGCTCGGCGGCGTCCGGCCGCGGGGCGAGAGCAGCCGGGTGCGCGGGCGGCTCCCGCGGGCCGGGTGGTGGTGCTGGGGCAGGGGGTGGGGGATATTTTTTGGGGGGGGAGGGCGAGGTGGGGGGAGAACGGGGACTGTCGCCTCCGCCTCTTCCTCAGCGGCAGCCGGGGCAGCCGGATCGCGGCGGCGGCTGCTGCTGCTGCTGCTGCGCGAAGGGAGCGTGGAGCGGAGGGATGTGGGGCTTTGGGGGAGGCAGGATCTTCGGGATCTTCTCTGCTCCCGTCCTGGTGGCCGTGGTCTGCTGCGCCCAGAGGTAGGAGCCAGCGTGCCCCGGCGGCGGCGCGGGATGCGTTTCTCCAGGGGAACAATCTGATGCGCTCCCCCGCCCTCCCCCTCCCGCCACTGGCCCCCCGCACCCCGGCTTCTGCCTCTCCCGCCCGACACCCCCGTCTCTTTCTCCCCGCAGTGTAAACGATCCCGGCAACATGTCCTTCGTGAAAGA
This sequence comes from Cinclus cinclus, assembly GCF_963662255.1. Classification (NCBI taxonomy): domain Eukaryota; kingdom Metazoa; phylum Chordata; class Aves; order Passeriformes; family Cinclidae; genus Cinclus; species Cinclus cinclus. The sequence goes on from NC_085047.1 coordinate 85,933,255, forward strand.
AACTGTGGATAAATTGTTGAAGGGCTACGACATCCGCCTCCGGCCGGATTTCGGAGGTGAGTCGCCCTGCCCGAGCTTGTCGCCCGGCGATCCCCCCCCGCCCCCGCAGCTGTCCCCGGTGCTGCCGCCGCTCCCGCTCGGCGAGCCCGGCCACCGCTCCCGCGCTGCCGCCGGTTAAAGGTCTGGTCTGCTCGCAGGTCCGCCCGTCTGCGTGGGGATGAACATCGACATCGCCAGCATCGACATGGTTTCCGAAGTGAACATGGTGAGTAGCGGGCGAGCCCGGCCGGCGCCGGGGCTGTCGCCCGGGTCACGGCCGCCCGTTCCCCGTCCCTCCTTTCTCACGAAGTCTCTGCTGTCTCGGCGTGTGGCGGCGGGGCTGCGCGGCGCTCGGAGCGCTGCCCTCTTCGCTTGAAAACTTTTATTTCCCTGGAGGCGCGCTTTTCTCCTTCCCCCCCCACCCCCTTTTCCCTGTCACTGCCGGCGGCCGTCTCTGCGAGTGTGCTGGGCCGGTTCGCAGCCTCCCTTCTTCTCCTCCCCTGTACCCCCGGGGGCCGGAGCTCTCCGGGGCTCCTCCGGCACCTGCCGCGGCCTCGCCGCCGGCGGGATGCGGGGCGGGCAGGCGGCGGCCGGCGGGCTTGCCGGGCCGGTGATGGAGAGCTGCGGCTGTCGGCGTCTCCCTGCTTCTTGCGCGGTTCAGGGCAAGAAATCCGAACAGCCCAGCTTGTCTGGTGGGTAAACTCTGACATGTTGCGAGTGCTTTAAGGCTTGTTGAGCATCCAGAGCCGGCACGGCTGAGAATGGACTTGGGAAGAATAGTAGTCTGGTCTTGTCTCGGAAAGTGATGCTGTGCGGGGCTGTCGTGTTCGCCGATGGACAGGGAGGTGTTTAGAGCTTTTCTGCGTTTTTGTCCTCTCGTCTGTATACTTTGATGATTCGAGCTTAAAAGGTACAATTTCTGTTTCTTTCCCTAATCCTAAATATGAGGTGGGTTTTTCATGTTCCTGAGCAAGCTACTTCTCTCTGTGTCTCATTTTTTTCCTTGTATTCTTCTGCAAGCCTCGTGTAGAAAGACCAGTCATTCTGTGATGCTGTAGTTACATTTGTGGCATTAAAAATAATACGTACACGCTTGGAAGCTGATCTCTCTTATAGTACATGAGACACTAACACTGCACTACCTCTCCTTCAGTGCACTGTTGCAGTGTTACAAGCTTGTGTATCTTGGCTTGATACGCGTTCCCTCTATTTTCATTATTCTTGCCACTACTTTCACCCCCTTTACTTGAAATTCTGAGAGAGAAATGTCTGCTCTACTTCTCATCTTCTAAAAAATGTTTTTGACAGAGATACCGTTACCTGCCTGCAGTTAGAAGTGTCACCAATGCCAGCCTTTCTACTCATTCAGGAGGGGGAAAAATGAGATAGTTCTTACTTAACAAGAGTTTGTCTTAGGTTTCATGCAGATTCAGGCAACTGCAGAGACACTTCATATATTTAACAGGCTTTTCTGTCCTTGTAGGATTGCTTCTCAAGTAAAAAAGGAGCTGAATGATAGCTTCTCTCTGAAAAGTAATTGAAAAGTCTGACTTCACTATCCCCACTGCCACCTTCCCCACCTCTGGATATGTTCCAGTCTTAGGAAAGCATTACATGACTCATTAAATTAATATATAGCACTATGTATGTGAAGTGCCAGAAAGGCAATAAATATCAGAGAAAGGCATACTGAGATTGGAAAGAAAATTAGGGGATGTATGCTGCTTTTTGTGCTTTTCTTTTTTCTTCCCCAGTTGCAGGAAAGCCTGTTCAGTTTAAATAACAACTTGTCCAACCCACTGTAGCAGGGGTATAAGGAAAAGTAAGTAATTATCCTGCTTCTTATGCTAGGCTGGGTAATCAGATCCTCAGTGATACGGGAGCTCCTCAGGAAGATGGTCAGTGTGTCCCCAAACACTGTGTCATTACACCAAGTGTTTGAGCTTCCAGCTGCCCAAGGAGTCACTGCCCACTCTTCCCCATTAGTTGCCAAATCAGCTGCAGAGAAGTGTTTGTTTTTAATGTGCCCTCTCATGGAGCAAGGAAAAATCTGAAAAAGGTCAATATAGATCTTGCAACAGAAGCAAGTAATGTGTTTCTGAAGAAAGTTGCTAAAGTACTTTTATTATAAAAACTGTACTAATTTACTTCAGGAAAAATGAGCAAGAAGGGCTTCTGGTTGGTGAACACCTTACTACAACCAGAATTTCAGCTGAGCTTGTCTCACCTGCCTGGTTAAGAAGCAATCCTTGACTAAGCACAGCTATAGTCACATACTACCTGAGTTGGTCACTTCTACTTGTTTTAAGTAACTTTTTACTGATCTGCAAGGATTCTTGAGTACACATCAGTGAACAGTGAATAAGGAGAAGAGAATGAGCTTTTCAAGATTACTCAAGTATTTATTCTAAGTAGTAATTTGGATGGGAAAAAAAGGCCCAGTTTGAAGACCTGAGGCACAGCTGTTGAACTTCATGGTGGTTGCCAACTAAACTTTTAAACTTTGACATGTTCTTTCATTTAATTCCAAACAGATACTGTGAGTGTTGACCTTTAGCCTCATCAGCTATTGAAATGCGTTACAAGAATTTGTCTGTGTGAACTGTGGTAGTGTGGACATTAGTTCCTTTGATTTAAATCTGGACATTGGTGCAACCTGTTATAAATTAGCTTGTTAAAATTCCTCTCTGTCTTAAAAATAAAATAACCAGAGTTACCATTCTTCAGTTTTATGGACATAAATAAAATGTTATTACAGAAAGTTTTATTATACTGCTTTTTAGGCAGCCTGTAATGTAGCTTTCAGTGACATGATGACAATTCTTTGTAACAGGAATTACTGCTTGTATCATGCTCTTTTCTATTCATAATCAAACTGTAGGTTTATATGTAATATATTCCTCTATGAGTCTTTATTTACTAGCTATTTATTAAGCTTTCCAGCGTCTAAAAATTTATTTGTGTGGTTTTAGTCTTTCTGTTGAAAATCACTAAGCCCTTTGCCCTGTACATCCAGGCTACCTGTAGATATTTTTTAGACTAGACTTACTGATGATAGCCATGTGCATCTGCCTTGGATTCCTGGGAATGATTAACATTTTTCTTTATTTTTGATGCTGAGATGCTAAGCTGGATCAGAAGGACAGATTCAAGTATCAGGATTGCAGACCATCAACTTGTTTTACTGAAAAGTTGTAAATAAGCAGTTTCTATTTGATTTCACAACATCTTGAAACTACTGAGTAGCATTATTAAAACTGTAAACATGTATGATATAAAAATCACATGACTTGTTATTTATACTTCAGGTTACATATATATGGCAGCAGGGGGGAATTAATGAAGTTGCATGTAAGAAGTGCATTGCTCAGGGAAGGGCTGCAGTCTGTCAATTACCTTCACATATATCTGTGTGTCAGTGTGCTTTACTCCCCTGTTTAACCTGCACGTTCTTTCCCATAGTTACTTGCCTATTTCACAAATGATATGTGTAAGTGGATACTTAAACACCTACCTATTTTTGCCAACCGTCAGTAACTGCATTTAAAATTCTACAGAAATACAAATCTCCAAACAAACTATCAATCAGTAATAACAACAGATGTAATACTGAGAGTATATTGTAAGTCATCCTACTAATGAAGATTATGGAAGATTATTGTTGTCAGATTTCAATTATTTACCTCTAAATGTTATAATTTTTCATGATTCGGGTTGATTGTATTCTGTTTTTGCTGTGTTTTTTAGGTGTTTTGCTCATATGACATATGAAAAAGAAATGGTTCTTGTGATTTTACTAGTCTGTCAGTCTATTTCAACTCAGACAGTGTCCACAATTTGCAATTTTTTTTAACAGTCTGATTTTTCTTCAGTGTTTGGTCTGTGAATCAAATGCATTTGTTCCAAGCATTCAATTTTCAAGCATCCAAATACTTCTGTGTCTTAGGAAGTTAAGTAATCAATGTGTTGAATCTCCAAATAACTCCCCTTTAAAGTCATTATTATAGCTGGAAGACTAAAGTACTGTGCTTTCATTTTACTATAATTTTAGAATGTGTTTCATAGTTTATGGGAAGTAATGCTATAAAGTGGATGGAGAAAACAAGGGGATTAGTGCAAAAAATGAACCTCTCTTCCTAGAGATAATGTTTTGCAGAGAATAGGAAACATGCTACTGCTCTCAGAAGTACTGTCTGCATTGTCTTTTTTTATAGAGAGGACTTCAGAGTTGTCCATCTAGGGTTTCTCAAAGGCTCTAATTTTGATAAAATTAAACCAGCAAAACCCAGGAGGCATCATTTGCTTTATAGTTGTCTTGCTGTTTTGAGAATACTGTAGTTGGAAAATTAGTTTGACATGAAGTCAGACCTTAAAACAGATGAGTTGTTGTTTCTGAAAAAGATGTCATCTATTCTATGCTGTCACTCTAAAAAAAGATGTAATCTCTTCTATGCTAACACTGTAATTTTTATTTTTATTCATGTGCCTTTATAAAACTGCAAGTATGCATATGGACTTCATTGGGTGCCTGCTGATTTTCAAAGCAATTTTGACATCTTTCTGACAAACTGTTTTAGTTGCTGCCCTAAGGTCGACTGAAGTTACTACTCTTTGAGACTAAGTAGTGTCTATTTTCCTTGACAGGGAAACAGAAATAATTATTTTCAGGTGAATTAATTCATACTTCACCTGAAGTGCTGAATGTCATGCTTCTGTTAATGGAATCTGTCACATCTTACTTTAGATGATAAAAAATTTGGTGGATTCCATTTATGTAAATTAAGATTTATAGCATTAGGTCTCTAAGTGAGAGCTGGATTGCTGAACTCTACAAGTGCAGTTAATAGAGATCTAGAACAGAATGTGGATTCTTGGGCAAAGGTGTCTACTGTCATTTTGGTTTCAAGGTATCATACTTGCCCTCTCATTTCCAGTCCAGGTTGGTGCAGATCTCCTGCAAATCTTTTGCCATGTCACCGTGCCCAGGTTTTAGACACAATACCAGGTCCTGAAATTAAAACAACTGAGTCTTGCTCTTGTCAATACAAGTGATGCGATCAAAAGAGCTTAAAATAATAAAAGGCAATGTAGTAGTGCTTCTTAGATATTTTAGGTGCCTCAGAGTATTTTGTTTGGACTCCAACTGCCTCTGTCCCTGCCAGCCCTGTGCAGGGGTCCTGCATAATCCAGGCATCCAAAATGGCACCAGATGCCTTTGCTTAGGTAAGTGAATTGTTCCTTAGATGCACAGCCAAAACTTATGTCCTAGGTTCCCTCTGGAATCAGAAGGAGACAATCACTAATTTGTAACAGGTACCTTAGATGTCTGTGTGGTTGTTATTTTTTTTAAATGGAAGGGTTAATCTTTCAGGGAGGTGTCTTTGTTTCCTGAATGGTGCGGAGAGAGCCAAGGCAACTTGGTTAGTTTTTGAGTAGGCACAGTGAAACATAACCTATGTTTCCTACAGTAAGTGTAGCTTATATTTCCTGCCATAAACAGATGCTTTCTAAATACTTTGCAAACAGAATCCTGATGTTCCCAGGAAATCATAACCAAGTTGTAACATACTTTGCTTTGAAGATTCTGATGGAGAAATTAAAGGAGTTGTTCTGGTACAATGGTTACATAATTGAATTGCAAACATAAGTTTTCTAGATAGAATATAATTACTAGCTCACAAATCACAGAAGTTTGAAAGAGAATATGCAAGTTTCTATTCTGATTTTGCTTTTACATATTTCGTAATGTATTTAGGGAGAATAGTAGATCATACTATTGCAGAAAGACCACATAAATAATTTTGCATATATGTGTGTATATACACACACATGTGTATTTGATAGATAATATAGGGGGGGGAAAAGAGAAGAAGAAAAAAGTGGTGCCCAAGCAGGGAAGGATCTCCTGAGGCCAGCATAGCCCTACAAAGGGTGCTGTCACTGTGCTCGTGATGAGCCAGCATCCATCCACTACAGGAGGGTCACAGCAAGAGGCACTGATCCTGGAGGATAGTCTATTTTACAGGTTACCTGCTCTCTAGTTACCATCTGGCAATAAGATCATCCATTCTCTGCCTTGTCTCCATCCATTTTTCTTCCTCAGGACAGTGCCCATGAACTCCCCAGCCTGCTTCACTCTCTCTCTCTCCATCTCTGTCATGTCTCATAGTTCTTATTGACAGAGAGAGGGAAAGGAGTGCTTGTAGCAGACGGTGTGATAGGAAAATGACTCCTGCTTGTCCAGGGGAATTGATGACTTCTGCTTCTGCTTATCTGCAGTGGAAAGCAGCTACTCCGAAGGGGAAGGAATACTTGCTTATGCAGAGACAGGGAGATAGTTAATGTTGCTGGGAGGTTCCAATAGACTATTTAAAAGCCAGCTCCAGCTGCCAGCATTGAATCATCCAGACTTGGATGATGAAATAGATATGATCTGTGATGACATCAATCTGGAATAATTGCAAGTGTTCCATGGGCAAAAAGGGATTCAAAATTCTGTTTACAAAGTAGAGGAATAGCCCAAATGAAGCAGGAACAAGCATGAAGTGCTGCATTATATAAGGAAGGATGAATCCATTATTTAAAATGGTAAAGATTTGGCTAAGCAGTAGGACACTAAAAAGGGTCTTACTGGATCAGAATCTAAAGAAAGTGAAAAAGTCACAGGTGCAGTATAATTGAAAAAAGACTCATCTTACCTTGGCGTGCTTAAATAGAAGTGTCATTCACAAGACAGAGGGTTTACTTTGTCATTAGTTAAGCCTAAGCAAGAATGATGTGTCCAGTGTTTCATCACTGGCTTTCAGGGAGATGAAAAGAAACAGGAGGTGTAAAGAAGGGAAAAAAGTGTTTCTAATTATAATAATTACAAAACAGCATATGTGGTGACGTTGAAGTAAATGGGTTTGTTTAAACTGAAAAATAGGATGGGGAGAGGAAGAAAAAGTTCCCAGTAAGTAGGATGCTGGTGGTGAGAGAATGATGATCAGTTTTTCTTCAGAACCAATGGAATTTAGACCTGAAGAAATTAAGGAAATTAGGGAATTGTTTTCAAATTGTTTTTCATCTAGCTACAGTTTTTGTAGCATCTCCTTTACTTTCAGGTTTTCAAGAAGGGATTATATAAATAGCTCTTCCATTGGTGTTGCTCTTGCCTTTGGAGAGGCTGGGCTAGCTGATGCTTTGATGTGTTCTCCAGCACTCCATTACTGTGAATCTCTGCTCTGCTTTAATTATTATTTCTGTCAGTGCTCACAAGTGTGTCTTGGTGTGGTTTCAGATGCTCCTGCTGGTATCATGCTGATGCCTCAGAAGATGAGAACTTTCCCATAGGACATTTGCAATAAATGCCAGTGCCATAAGTACATGCCTTGCCAGCTGAGATGTCATTGCTCACCAATATTGTATAGAAGTCTTTATTTTATTATGTTCTCATATCTTTGCATCAGTTGCACCAGGTGTCACATGTACGTTCTTTCAAATACACATAGAAGTCATTGATAAAAGTTACAAAGCTACAAGGTTAGGACTTCTGTGCATGTCATCATTATGTATTTTTACTTCTGCTGAAAGACTTTTATCATGCCCAGGTAATGAAGAAGCGCATTAATTTAAGTTAACAGGAGTGGAAAATTGACAGAAACTTTATTAATTTTTACCTACTCTACATAGCAATTTTTGTACTCCCTTGAACACAGCCAGAAAAAGAGAGAAAGGAAAGAGGGATATTTATATGAATATCTTTATTAGTGCACTGAATTTTTATTCAGATAATTTAATATCTGTAGTGATACAGAAAGCTTAGCAATTTGATAAAGGCACAGCAGGCAATGTCATGCTTGGCAGAAGACAACAGAAACTTCCACGGCACATCTGACACAATGGTCCACAGAGCCACATGTCCTGACTCTGCTACTTGCTGGTGGTGGATGCTTGAGGAGGAAACCAATAAATGTGTTACTTCTTCTCTGGGTTTCTTTTACAATCTCCAGTGATTTGTAATTGAGGAGAGTACTTTCTGTTTAGGTGTTTAGAGCATTGGGATTATTTGGTAAAAATTCACTTTTCCCCACAGTTTTCCTTCTAATAAAGATATGATTATATAAAGAATTTAAACTTGGGTAATATCAAGTGCAGTCCATCAATACTGAAGGATAATAAAAACTTCCAGTGGAAGAGGTTGAGTAATATTTAGCTACCATTAGGGGTTTTAGATTATCCAGGACAAACTTTCTTTTTTTCTCCTCTGTGACATGGAGTCATAAAAAATAGCTGGAAGAAGAATCATTTCAAAGCGACAGTTTATTTAGTATTTTTAATTTAATGCCACAGTTCCTCATAACTACAGATACTGCAAGGAAAAAAAAATACCCAAGTCTGGGCATGTCTAATTCATTATTCACTATTACGGACTTGAGCTGATAACTTTGCAAAATAATTTGTTCTCTCAGCAGTTAGGAGCTGGTTACAGGTTGCTGTGATAATGTAATCTGCAATATGAATGTAATATTGCACATAGCAGAGAGGGAAGATAAAACAGCTGTGCTGGGAGGTCTGCAGTTACACTGGATAATTGGCAGTTCAATAGCAGTTAATGACTTTTTTCTTAATACTAATATGAATGTTGAATTTTCATTAGTTCATGGGTATGTCTCCATGGCACAATACAGCACTCTGCAGAGATGCCAGAGGTACCTCTGATGCAGCTAGTAGAATTTCTGGGTCGTGTGAAGTTATGTCAACACGGAGCTCTATACAGAGTGGTTGTACCAGTGGGAGTTAGGTCTCTGAATAGGACTTGTCTCAAAAACTTTAAATAGACTATCTGGTGTATGACCAGCATCCAGTCAGAGCTAATCATTACAGTGTCCTTGAACAGAGGGAAGCACTTCCACAAGTGAGTACTTTTTTGTTCTAAAACAGGTATTTAAGACAAGGATGACTGTCCCTCCTGAAGTACTTATCTAGAGGTACTAATAGGGTAATAGGATGGAGAAGACAATGAGAGGAATTGACTGACTTAGGATAGATTTGTTTTTTCCAGTTAATATTGGAATGAATTCCACCTGTTGTTCCTTCTTAATCTGCCTTTTCAAAGATAACTAGAAGTCAGCCCTGAACTGGTACACAGCTGAGCTTTAGTTGACCAAGAGTACTAGCCAGCAGGTTAAGGCACTGCATGTGAATTCTGTGCACAGCATGAACTGCAGAGGGTTTTTCATGTAGATTTTGTGTGAATTCTGAATCAAAATGTAAAGACAGAGAAGACAGCCTTTGAAAGCAAGCTCAAATCCATGTGATTAAATTAAGTAGGTCATCCCTTGTTCTTTGAATTGAGGTACAAGATAGCTCCACTGTCTTACTCTGCTGGCCTGTTACCCCAAAGTTACTTGAAAGGAAGAGCTTCATTCCCATAACTCTATCCTGTTCACATGAGGTATATTTTAAGATTTCCCATTCTGGTTATTACTTACCCATCATGGCTTTAGCATGTGAGCTCATTGCCTAGCTGCAATATCAAATGTTGAGCTGCAATCCAGTGCAGGGGCACCTGACCTTGGCTGGGCAGGGTCCTTCATGCTTTTAGACTGGGCTGAAGCACAATGAAAAAGCTGAGGGGTTTGCCTTCCTGGAGCTGCACTTGGGTGTGCAGGGAATCAGAGCCCCTATCACATTTTTTTAGTGGGGAAATAATTCAGGAAGAGTAAGAAATTGAATATTCCAGATTTAGAAGGTGAAAATGTTTACTAATCTTCCTACTTAATCAAATGTTATGTTGCAAACAGATGACCATTTTTCCTCGTGGTTTCCACCTGGTGGATCCTGGTGGATGCTACTGTGCCTCTTAGAATGCACTGAAAATTTGAAGTTGAAAATAATAGATGATACAAAATTGCATTTGAATTCTCAATATTATTATGTAATGCAGTAAGTTTTGTTAGTTGTTAAAGATACAAAATATTTATTTAAGCTTTTTTTTCCATAATGTAACACTTTGGCATGCCATTTTTTTCTCTGCATCAGCAGTGGTTTGTTGTAGCTTCTGACTTCCTAGGCTATTCTGAAAGGAATTCTAGGTAATTCACTTAGACTTTCTAGGCATTTTCCAATTGTAGACAATAGGTTTCTATGTAGATAACAAAAGTATCTCCCAGTCCAACTGGAACTTCACATAGAAAGATGTCTTCAGGATTTGCAAGACAGTATATATGACCCTTAGTTTTGGTTTTGAGCCACAAACTATGGCACTGCTAAATTTAAGGGTTGAGGTGCTCTTGAGAGTCTGTAGAATGTCAAGACTTGAGCACAGCACCCGTGCTCAGGCATGCTCTTGTATGTCAGTCACTAGCATGGATTTGTCTCAGCAGTTTCCCAGGTTTGATACTCTCTGGAGGTTAGCATATGCCAGCTCCACTGCTAGGAGGCACCTTGGATGCAGCTAGTTGTGCTGTGAAATAAGTTAATCTAGATAGAAACAAATTGTGCCGTGCAACAACGCTTGTCCTTCAGACAAGAAAACTCCTTGGCTCACTTCATTTGTTAGGTTAGACCTGTCCAGAAAGTGCAGTTCATTACATCCATGTGAGGTTACGTAGCCATCGTTTGTGGTGGGAGAGCTGTGACTCTCTGGAGGGAGTTACAGCTGATCTCACTGGCAGGTCTGTATTACAAGACAGGGCTCAGTGAGCTTGTAGATAATTCACTGTGCCTTGTTTCTTTCCATTCTCTGTACAGTGAATGTGGCTTAAGCCAAAAGCTCATCTGTTACCCTTCTGGCAGTAAGTGAAGTGAATGCCACCTGCATGACATCTTGACTCTACCCAGCTGTCACAGGTCTTTTTTTTCTTCCTCTTTGAGAAAATAGGTGGACATATATTCCCTGCATGTTGGGAAACTGCTGCGGCAGACTTGTTCATGAGGGCTGAACTCTGTCTCTTGGTCTTGCTTGGCTTCGTACCCCTTGACAGCAGCTCCACACAGTTCAAATGCTTCATAGCTGAGCAGAAAGCTGTGGTAGGTAAGTGACAGCCACTGATGAAGAGAAGAAAGGCTTGAGGTGGATGGAGCACAGGATAGCTACATTGGTCAATTTGCATGCACTTAAATTCAGAGGAGATGTTGTTCAGTTTATGTAGATAAGGGTCTATAGGTGAAGGATTTCCAGTGTGCTTACTTTGTGAAAACAAACTAAAGAAAATACTAGAGTCCCATAAGCAGCCTTTGCTAGTTACCTAAAACAGAAGTGCAAATTAAATCTATCAATAAGGTGGACTGGACTTCACCTTTACCTTGTGTGACTGAGAAAGCAGGCTGTCCTTGGGCAGAAGGGGCTTATGGAATGTGTAGAGAAGTAGTTAGTGTACCTGTGTGTGTTTGTGTGATGAATGAGAGGTGATTAAGGGAAATCAATATTAAGGAGGAAATACCTCATTTCCTTTTAATCAAAAATGGTGCCTCCTTTGGTATTTCATCTTTTATTTTTTTTTTACCCCCAGAAAAATGGTTGAGCAAGCTGGGGAATAACTTAGCTATTTTAAAAATGTTGATTATCTGCTTGCAATTCTTTTTATAAACTATCCCCTTAAATGGACAGGGAAAAAAAAAAAGAAGGAATCAAAGGATGGGCAGTGAATTAGCAAATGCATTTAAGGTAGTTGATCAGCTTGTCTTTCCAGTAGACCCACTTTTAGTCACATGCTCATATATTATTAACCTGACTGCATCAAGGCTGATACTGTGTGTCTTTCCCAGCATACCCATTTATATGGCACTGGGTGCCTTCTGAATTGGATGCTGGTGCTGTAAATTGGGAAGGGAAGCCAGACGTTTACATAATGTAATCTTGTTATCCATTAGTAAAATATTCTTTATTGGTTTTATAAATATCTGTTTAATATCATCATGAGTGATCTGGAGGATGGGATACCTTCCAAGCTGGTATTCTATGATTTCATGATCTTCACATTAAAAAGAAAAGCTTCTAACCTCCATGGAAAATCCCTTTTGCATAGCCTTCCTCAAGGAGTCATCTAGCCCTAACACTTGTGGTGTTACGCTTTTCTTTCATTAGTCCCATCTATAAGGATCTCATTTACAATCTTGCATTATATTCCTTTATGTTATTTAGAGACACACATGTACAGTTTCATGTAGTAACCTGCTGGCACAAAGGTTTCTTCTATATGAGCAGTGTGGTTTAAATGAAAAAAGAATTACTGTACTGAGATGTAAGTATATCCATTAATTTGACTGCTGGTGCTCACTGAGCAGCTGTCTTTTAAGACAGAAGTCACAGTAATTTGCTGCTACTTTTCCCTAAAAGTCCCTGAATGATTTTTGTTAATAGCTTGAGCAAGTGACCAAATCTCATGAGACTCCGGTATGAATCTTTTGCAATTTTTCTTTCTCATCCCTCTTGACTCTTGATTATTCACATCTTTTGTGCTGAAAAGCAGGAGGCTGGGTTTTCTCATCATTATTTTTGTCCTTTTCCTAGGATATGTAGTCTAAAAAAAAATCTGTTGTGGGGAAAACCAGATCCATCCCTCTCTCTGAAAGTACTGTTGAATGAAGCTAAATACAAACGTAGCTTGCTACTTTCTGACACACAATTAGCTAGCCCTCCTGAGCTTGATCTTGCAAAATATGGTAATAAATGACCTCTAAAATTTGTTGCACCTCTACATGCTGTTTGTTTTTAACATTTACAGAGCAATATTGCATGTCATCTGTATCCTAGTGTGTGTGGCATTGTTGAATCCTGTGTCTCTTCATATATTCCTGTTATTGTGATGCCCTTCATGATCATAAAACAAAAGCAAACCTGAAATAAAATGTTACGATGAATCTATACTTAATGGCAGATCACTTTGGAGGGATTCCATTAAAACATGGCAATAATGCAGTAACAGTGCTGAAGATTCAGAAGATGGATTTAGTTAATTGCTTCTGGAGGACACACAATCAAACACTCCTTTCAAAAATGAGTGATAAATCCTCAGATACATGGAGATAATGGGGATGAAGAATTGAGTAGATGTAATGTTGATGAAGGCAATCAAAGGATGAAAGTGTCAGGGTTACTTTTCAATCTGTCATTGAATTGTGGTCATCAATCACTGCAGCTAAATTTTGTCCTAGATCTTACTGTGGCCACTAGTACATTTCCATCTTCTTCTCCATGTTGTCCCTTGCCAAGACTTCATTTCTGTTATTTTCCGGTCATCTTTTATTTGTCAGAAGGGTGATATTTTTTCATCAGTTTGTGCAGCATCACCAACGCCCTGCCAGTTAGGCTGTTCCATATTCTTCAAGATGCCCTTGCCTACAGCCAGCACCCTGGCCTCAGTGCTCAGCCTCAAGTCCTTTGCCATGTTGCCTTTTCTGCTGGTGAGGCAGAGCTGTCTGTATTTTTTTTTTATGGCATGCTAATTTTTTGAAAACAGAAAGTGCTTATTTTTAATGATACCATTACACAAATTCTTATTTGTTTATTTTTTTTACTTGAATAGCAGAAATTTGTGTTGTATAAAGAAATACAAGAAGAGTTATATTCTTAAAAAGCTTGCAGTACCAGACCTTTGCAAAAAAAAATCCTCCAGTATATTCCTACCTGTGCTTTTGCTGCATTGAGCCATGTCATAACTATGACTGTTTCTAATGGTGTTAAAGAATGCAGAGAAGGAAGGCAGGAGGGAATTGTTCAATATTTAGATTACTGGATGATCACAGTGCAGTGAAAGTTCAATTTTGTTTAGTTACCATTGCTCAGCAGGGACAGGGTATGTTGATTGTTTTTCACAAAACCCATTGGTAAACAGGCAGGCTCTCAGAAGGAGCTGCAGTCTCCATGCCACCAAAATCATGTATTCAGTAATCCTCCAAGACAGTTATTTTATTGATTGAAAAAACTCCAGAGGAGACTGATTTAGCATATTATGTCATACCAGACTTCTGAGGAACACATTGTCTTTTCCTTTCCAGGGCAAATCTTGTGTCAAATTTGGCTATTACATGCAGTGGTGTAATTCCAGTGGTCAAAGACGTTTTGGCCCATCTTCTGTTGTCTGTCATACAGAATGGCAGAAGCAAATCCATCCAGTGCTAATGCTGATATCCTGACCATCAGATACCCCATTGTGTCATCATAGGATGACACTAATGTTACAGACTTGCAGATCTTCACGCCAAGAGTGGAATTTTTAAGTAGTTAGGTATCATCACCTGAATTTTTAGGTGTTTTGAAGGGAAAAAAATGGCCATGTTTTCAATTCTGTGTATATTCCCTGGAAAACTACGACTCCAGCACTGTGAGTATCGGAATGTGTGCTAAAAGCAGCAGCAAAATTGTATGCAATTACAAAAATTCCAAAGACTTGAATTCCAAAACCACTTCAAGTCTTAATTTATCTGAAATTTTTTTTTTCAGACATTACCTGTGTTGGTCATCCCTTGATATGTAGAAATAATATGTGTCATTCTGCCCACTCTTATTTTTTTTTCCTTTTGTTATTGTTGTTGTTGTTTGTTTGGGGTTTTTTTGTTTGTTTTTTTGTTTTAAAGCAGCAAAATATGTAACAGAACTGGGGCTGGTGTTCAGTTCAACATCTTCAAACTGATGTGAACAGTATCACTCCTCAGGTTTGCAAGAATATTGGCTGGAGCTCTCAAATGATGATGTGTTTTGAAAACCTGCCTTTTTGCATTAACTGCTCTCCAGGTTATTTTTGTTGTTGTTAGTAGAGGGTTCTCTTCAGTGACCAATGACAGTAATGCCTGTTGGGATTCCTGCTGATACATTGTCTAGTGGTGTTCTGTAATTTTTATGTATGAAAAGGGGATTTTTTAATCTAGAGGTCTAGGAAATAGCCAGATGCTTTTCTGGGGTCTAGATGTTGGATGTTTTCTCAGTGCAAGAGACTAAATAAGAAACTGTGAATTCTCTTTGGGCATTCTGTTGAAAATTCCTCCCTGGAGCTAATACTCTTTTTCTGTCTGGGTGAGATACAGAAAGGAGCATGTCAGGCTGAGCAGAAAACAGAATTTGTGTGCAATGGGCTCTGTTTGACACTTAGAGGACTTGTCTTTCTTATTTCTGTAGTACTTACTATGCTGCAGTTCATGCTGAGAGCTGGCTCAGCCTGGCTAGTTTGGGATCACAGGAAAAATAAGGTGTTTTGAGAAAACTTTTCCCATTTTTCCCTTAAGCTGTTCTGTTCTATCTGATGAAGATCAAAATGTTTTCTTAATTCTTTTCACGCTAAACTCCCAGTGAAAAACTTGGAAGAAACTGAACAAAAAGTTTTGTTACATCAACTAATAGGTCCAACACCATCTTTCCCCTTTGTTTTCCCTTCATGGAATAAACAAACCAGAGTATTAAACAAGATAAAAGGGAAGGCAATTTTTTTGTAATTATTCAATAATCTCCAGAGACTTGTTGTCATTTAGAGTTAGTATACATCTTAAAAAAAATTATTAAAGACTCTCTAGTTCAACCGTTACTGCTGGACCATGAAGAAATATCCCCAAGAACTGAGTTCCCCTGACCTGCTTTTATGTTTGTGTGTGTCTCTGTTTCTTCTGCTATCCCACCATGAATCTCGACTTCCAGGAAAAGGTAATGAGGGGACATGTACAGATATTGCTGCCATTAGGTTACTTCACAACAGACTTTGGAAAACATTCCTGAGTACTCTTAACTCCAACCAACCCTACCAGTAAATTCTTGGAGCACTCACATGTGGTTTTGGCCCCTGCCAGCTGTTTCTCTCTTTCCAGGCTTTCCAGGAACTGCTCAAGAGTCTGCAAGTGCCAGAGTTGCTTCTGACCCAGCTATCATACGGGCACCCCATTTTGGAGGGTGAGATAGTCTAATAGTGAGGACTTGAGATGCTCATGCCAGAGTATATGTTTAATATTCTAGTCGTGTTTAATTCACTAGTAGAGAGATGGCAATAGAGTCTCTTTGAGACATTTATCTACTGATCTGCAGGCCTAATAAATTCAGTTTTGGTTTTGTTTGGTTTTTTTTTTTTCCTGGTACCAGAAGTACTGTCTGTACTGCATTTAACCTTATTAAGTATCCTCACTAAGCTATACGTGTTGAACTTTTAAATGGAGGTGAATTCTCAGTAGGAATTCAGAGCTGGTAAAAATTCCCCGCAGTTTTGTGCAACAAAAGGCTCCAGTGATGTTTGTAGTTTAGCTATTTCCAAAGAATTTTTTTTCTGGATGAAGTGCATGGCTCCAGACTCAAGCCTCAGACCTACAGTTGATGCTGCAGTGGCAGGCTGTCTCTGTTGGGTGCCGTGGCCAGTTGCGTGATGCCTCAGCACCATCAGAGCTTTTTATATGATGCGACTTTAGCTTCCAATTTCCTTTATAACAGTCTAAATAAATATTTCATATTCAGTGTGTACAAGAGATGAGGGAAAAAATTGTCCATAAAGTTAACATGGATAAAAATTGGTTTGATGTATACTGATCAAATTAGGTGATTTTTTTTTTAATGCCATGTAGAATTACTGTGGAAGCTTTATGTTAACAAAAGTGGGAAATCGTCTATTTTGGAATCAGATCAGTGGAAAAGGAAGCCAATTGGCATTGCCATTCCTCACAGCAATCTGTAAGATTTCCATTAAAAAAAAAAAAAAGAAAAGCCTTCTTGGTGCTGAGCTACCTGTGTGCTCTGTGGGAGGACCTCACAGGGTCCAGAGAGTCTGATTCTGTCCAAATGTGTTTTGGCTCTAGTGAAGAGTCTGACGAGATGTGGGTGAGGAATAGGTAGTTTGCAAATCTAAGGTGCAGCACTGTCTGTAATGGGATGGTACCAGAATGCCTTGTTAACTATGTGTTTGAAATAACTGGAAATCACTTTTCATTAATAGGTCTCAAAATTCTGTCTAAAGGGGGTTAAAAGTCTTGTGCTGGGAGACAACAGACAAGAGAGGGAGCATGTCCTAGATCCTTCAGCTAACCAGTGACAGAACCTGAGCCTTGGTCCAGTTTTTGGTGACAAAGGCTGGTACTGGTCAGCCCAGTAGGTGCAGATCTGTGGAATGCATCTCAGTGGCCAATGTCCATATTAAATGCTGAGATTTTGCTTTGTAGAGGTAGTTCTGGTTTGGTTCAATGGGCATAATTCATAGTTGGTATGCTTATGGATAGCACCTCTGGCTTGGACCCATTCAAGTTATACAGAAAAGTTGTAGATCCCCCATCCCTGAAAGCACTGAAGGTTAGTTTGCATGGGGCTTTGAGCAGCCTGGGACAGTGGAAGGTGTCCCTGCCTGTGGCAGTGGGGTTAGAACTAGGTGATCTTTAAGGTCTCTTTCCAGCCAGAGCATTCTGTTTTTCTGTGATCCTGTGGCATGCTCCAGAACAGGTTTTCAGCATGCACCAGCATGTAGAAAGGGAGACCATGTGGCCCTTCAAAAGCATATTCCCAATTAGAGCCACATTGCTAATATAGATAACTTAAAGTTGTACCAACTCCCGTTTTTAGAATTAATTCTCTTTTCATTTTGGGACACTGAAGCACATCTCCATCTGATGTGTTACTTATTCATGACTTAATTAGCAACTAGTTTGAAGATATACCTTCCTCTTTATTATTCTCATTCTTCGACTGTTTGCGAGTGGCAGTGGTAAACAGGTGTAAGAATTGCTGTGTCAGTTCATACGAAAGGTGTCTTAGCCCAGTATCATATCTCTCACTGGGGCTAGTGTTAGATGCTTAATGAATGACACACAAAAAAGTGGTGTTTCCCTGGAAAAATCTCCCAGCCTCCATGATTTCGCTTCAGGATTATCTGTGGTTGCAATTGGTTTCTTAATGCTTAATCTAAAGGATATTAAAATAAATTATTCTGCTTATTTAGCCTATATGCACCTACATAAGGGAAATATATAAGTTTTGGCCACATTTTTTCTTGTATGTCATAGTTTTCTACAAACATATTGTTGTAATGCTTGTCATTATCTGTGTTCATGAAATCCCCAGAGCTGCCCAGTGTTAACTACTGACATTGCCATGAAATCTGCCTCTGTACACACATGCAGATTTTGGAGGTTGCTTACTTTCAACAGCTGTTTCCTCTGAATGTTAGAAAACTTCCAGGTGCAAACAGTATAAAGCCGTGTGTGTCTGTCTGTGGCTGTTACAAGGAAAAAGCTCTAAACTCTCCCTTGAATTTATGGACTTCCTAGTCCAGAATTTTTCGAAGCAGCAGATCTTTTGCTTTAAATTGCTCTAGTTCTCAAAAATCTTTCTGAACTAATGTTTGAATTATGCTACTGGGAATTCAGGAAGAGAAAATCCAAATGTCTTTGAATAGTCAGTCATGGATTAATAGAGACTATTTTTTCTCAAGCTCCTTTTACTTACAATACCAAGTTCCACAGTATAAGGTAGTTTGTAATCCCTGAGATGAGAGTTTTTGATGACTTCAATGAACTTTAAAAAAGGAAACTGTAATGCATTTTGTAAGAAGTTAAAATCTGTATTTTTTACTGCAGAATAGGAATTGAGAGCAAATGAGGTATTCTTTCCAGAACTCATAACACCTCCGTTTCTAAAAAGATAAAGCTTCAGACCTAAGTCATTGTGAAATCTGGGACAGAAAATCCAATAGAGCTCAGGTTTAAGTGTTGCATCTCAGGGAGTGGACAATAATTTGGTTTTGCTTCATAAAAAAGTGGAAAACAGGATTATTTTCCTGAGGTCGTGCTTGAGGTATGGCACTTAAAGACAAATACCCTTAATAAGGAGTTGGTGATGAGTCCCCAAGTGTCTCAGATTAGACATAGTTTGTGGTTCCTACTACACACACAGACCTTTCACTGACACAGTCTTTATTTTTCATTATGTACTTTCTCAGGTTCTTCACCTCAGCATCTTCTTTGCTGTTATCTACCCTGGAACCAGTGTAGAGTTTTCCAGATAAGTCAATTGTTGTAGTCTCAGGTGTGCTGAAGAGCAGTAGATGAACAGAAAGTGGGCAGACAAAGAGACAAGCTAATCCTCACTTCAGAGTTCTCAAAAATTCCCTCCAGTGGTTTGTTTCAAGTGGGTTTTTTCAGTTCAAAGACTTTTTTTGGCCAAATGACCAGATGGTGCAAGAGAATTCAAAAGTGCCCATACATTTGTCGCCCCTCCTTAACAACAGCTATGACTTTTTAGACTCCAGTGTGGATTCCTGCTGTGATCAGATAGGAGACAGACTCAAGGTGCCTTTTGAGGAATTAAAACCCTTAGTTTGGCAGGGTGCAAAGAAAAGGCCCTGTAGAAGCCTTCTAAAAGAATTCTGGAGTTCATGGTAGGAGCATGCCCAGTAGTAGACTTAGTATTATTATCATAATGCAGATTTTTTTCTTATGTAGTGCTAATTTAATATGAAACTGAACACTGAATACAATACTGAAACATTAACAGAGGTGCTGCAACAAAACATTGATTTTCTTCACTGACTTTTTTTTTTCCTAAATCACATTTTCTGAAAATCAATATATTTTGGTGGACAAATTTTGATGCTACTTTTCATCATCATGGAAACAACTACAGTGCTGTTGGAATCTACTCATTATGGTGCTAAGCACTCCTAGTAAAATAAAAGAGTGTGTGTGTAACAAAAGCATCACCTCTGTGCCTACTGAATCTCTTTAGCACAAGTGGGAAACTAAAGTTTTAAAATGGCTTTTGTTCATTTGCAACTATGTGGAAGCAATGGCACAGCTAACTCCAGGAATGCGGAAGTGTATTAAAGCCCAAGCTTTAAAGTTCTTTTGTCACTGTTACTTTAGAAAGCACCAGTATTTCCAGTAAAAACAGTATTTCAGCATGTGATGACCACTCCTGTGTTTTGTAACTTTATTTCATGTCATGTTCTAGTAAGTCTCTGTTTGAAATCAGTTTATTGCGTAGATGCAATTAGTCATTTATCTCATTATTTATTTTTTAGCTTTTTTTTTCCCCAATAAAGCATGCCTAAAAAGAATTTAGTCCTTCCCAGTGAGATCCAGTTGCATCAGATACTTTCAGAGAAGTAAGCATCACATACCTATTAAATATTTTTCTAAAGGTTTGTAGTTGCAATCCATTCTGACTGACTAGTCTCAAAAGATAACATGTGAGTACAGCCTATTAGATCAGATCTTTATGAGCCATTTTAAAGTTACATCTGCTCAGAAAAGGTCTGCTGCTCTTAAGAGTTTTGTTTCCTCTCTGCAGTTAGCTGAATGACTGCATGAAGAGAATGGCTGTCACTGTGGACAGGACAGATGTGGAGGATTGTTAAGCTGTTTTGTCTGATGAATCAATCCTAGTATGAAAAGTGTAGCATTCGGACTGGGTGTACCAGCCAGCAGTGTGTGTACAGATGTAACAGCATATCCTTAAACACTCGGTAAGCAGGTTGAACTGAAGCAGAGCCTGACTAAGAGTGTTGCTTTATACCAGGATTGTAAAAGTCATTAAGTGATGCATGCATTGATTAGATTTTTAATTCCTAGGTAAGACCACAGGTATCACAAAAAACACAGAAAGCCCTCAGCTCTCGGCACAGAGTTAGTGCTAGGACCATACTGGGATAATTATGTGCTTCTTAAGATCCTGCTGTTCTGCTTACAGTCCAAGCTCAGGAAAGTAGGTCTGGGTGTGTGCAGTGATGTGACATTTTAAAAGCCATGTCATTGAATTAGAGTGATTACTACTGGAGGAGCAAGAGTGCTTTGCAAATTGCTTTAAAATGGAGACTGAATCTCTGAATCTCATGCTTGATGCATAATTTGCCCATTATTTTCACAATAGAATTATTTAATATGTTTTCTACACTTCAACCACCAGAGAAAGTACATATTTTATATGCTCAAAACCTTGTGTAGCTACATATATATTAATGAATTATAGTGAAGAGGAAATACTCCAGATGAAACTGAAAAGGCTTTCTGGAATTTGCAGTATTTTCAATGGTGTCATTCAGTGGGACTGCTAGTAGCAAGCAACAAGCTGCCTTCTTGCCAGAACCTTCTGAACTGCTGCAGAAAGTTTTTTTTCTGTTTTTGGTGCTGACACATGACATGCATCTCAGATCGTGGTCCCTGACCACTGTCATGCACCTGATACAGATGACAAACTTGTTTCTTTGATGAGATCATCCCAAGACTCAAGAAGTGTAGAAAATGGTAACGTTTTATATCAGTTGTGATTTTTTTTAAGGTGTTTTATTTCATCTCTTTTATTCAGGATGGTATTCAACTATGCTACATTTCAGTAGTTTAGATTCGGTGTGCTAGAATAAAGTTATGGATGTAATTGATCGCCCTCTATAAAATGCCCAGGTTTTGCTCAGGTTATTTTTTTGGGGGAAGATGTTGTATTTTCTTCCTTTGTCTGCAGAATAATTTAGTGTGAGAGTGGCATTGTTTAAACTTTATTAGTTATATTTGTGCATAAAACAATCTAATTAATTTAAATTAATTGGAATGACAATTACAAAACACATCTTGCAACCAATATTTCAGAAGCATGCTGATTTTGGAAACATTTCACAGAGGAATGCAATAAAATAGGCAGGCAAAGATCCCAGCTTCAAAAATCTCTCTTTACTGGGTCCTAAGAACATATTAACATAAACAATTAATTATTATAGTTTTGGATATAGCTTACTGATGCATTAGACTCTTAGTACTAATAAATGTAAACAAAAATTCATTTATTACTGCATAGACAAGCATGTAATTACTTATAGCTTGCTGTTTGCTTAATAGAATATTACTCAGCTGGATTGTCATTTTATTTTCCTTTAAGACATAACAGAAATTAGAAATTAACACAGGCAAACTTTGGACATTTTACATAAATGTGTCCTGGCCTGTTGTCATTTAATTTTTCAAAATTACTCTTTTTTTTTTGTACAGATCATGTTTCTGCTTGAGCAATTCATATACATTTTTTCAGTGTCTGAGCTGCTTCTCCTCATAAGGTAGGCATTTGCCTCCAAGGTACAGATCTGTGTTGCACTCAGTCTTCTGCAAATCCAGTTAATGTTGTAGAAAGGTAAAATCATGGATAATCCTATATTTTCAAAGAGAAGAAAGTCAGATGAACCTGTGCATTAAAAAAAGTGTTTTAAAGAGTATCCTTCTTTCAGACCTATAATGCTAGCAAAAATAACTCCTGTTTCCATTACCACCTTGAGCATTTTTTTTCCTAGTATTTACTTGGATAAAATTAGAGGATAAAAAATAGTTTGTTTTGAAATTTATTTTCTTTTGCTAGAGTTTCTGAGTACATCTTAACAATAGATTGGATGACTGCAAGCAAAATGTAGAGAAACAGTAAAAAAAAAGAGCCTCCTTTCTAGAATTTCATTATTATATTTAAAGTTTTCAAAACCAGCTGCTGACCTATACTTATTAACATGTTACTGTTAAAACTCTAAGGTATACTTTTTCATTGGTTTTACTGCAGGGACTGATAAAAGCAGTAGCAATTCTAACATTTTCCCTTCTGGCAGTTATTTTAAATGGTCTTTTATACTTGGAGAGTTCATCATAAATTTCTAATGTTAGTGCCAATGAAGTTTGTTACAAGTTCTTGTACTGCAGTGACACACAGTGCGTTTCGTAATGCAGCAGAGTGGCCACTGGAGGAAAAAACCCTCTGAATAAGCTGTAAGAGACTTCCAAACTCCCAGAGCATGCCAGAGAGTCTCTGGAGGCTCTGGGTGGGTTTTCTGCTGTGTTAATTAAAACCAATTTCTTTAATGTAGGGAACCTGCCTTGATTATGGTCATAAATTTCTAATTCCATTTTTGTCATCTCTTAGAAGGGTGGATGATTTCTGACAAGAATTATTCATTTTGGCTTAAATGTTTTTATCGTGTTCTAGAGTGGAAATGAGAGCAAATGCAGCTTCACCTTTTGGGAACAGAAATGGTTTTAAAAGATAAACATGTCTTGCCATTTTTTATTATTTTCTTTATCACAAAGAAACAGAGAAATGAAGAGTCTGGGATAAAAAATAAATTATTCTTCCCACAGGCCTAAATTTATCGCTCCACCAGAAATCAGATAGAACTTGAAATACTTACTGAACCCTCAGAGCCACTGGATTTAGTCAAACTGAGAACATTTAACTGCCATGCATTTGAGAAGTCTGAGAAGGAGCAGGATGCTCAGTGGTGCGAGGGGCTCGGGTGAGGTGGGGCAGGGAGGGGCTGCTCCCTTCTGGGAGCCTTCCCCAGGAATTGCCATTTCAGGACCTGCTGCTCACCCCAAGCCATGCAGTGTTGCAGCAGCTGTGGTCTTTTAATTCTTTTCCCCTCTTGCTGTCAGCACAAACCTCTGTACCTGCTTCAAAGAGACATCGCCAGCTGCGGAGGGAAGGATAAAATAAACATGGTGTATGCTCTGGGTCAGCTTTGTCAGTGCTCCCTGCTCTGCTGAAACGTGCTCAGCCTCTGGAGGAGCGCAGCCCCAAGGCCCACGGTTTGTAACCTGGCTGCAGGAATTTCCTTTCAGTTCATCTATTCAAAACCCCCTTGGAACTGGCAGCGTTCTGGCCATTCCGGTCAGGCTTTTTCCACAGTCCTTTTGACTTGGTTCTTTGTGGCAGAGTAATGCAGAAGGGATGGAGAGCAAGGGGTAAGCCTTGCCAGGGTTCTCCAGACTGGCAGCTGATGTTTTAAGTCCTGGCTTCAACATCACTGTGAGGCACGCTCGGGCAGTCCTGATGTGAAAGGTTTTGCTAAATAAAAGTGAATAAAGGTGGTTTCCTGACTTGGGGTTGTATTGTAACTGGGGAAAAAAAATGCTTTTAAATTTTTATTTTTTTGTGTGTGTGTGGAAAATTTTAGAAAATACAGTTTCAAGGTTTATGGTCTGTTTAAAAACACAATTTGATAAATGACCTGATACTTCAAGAGTAAAATATTTTATGAGTAAAGCCTTATTTTATATTGTTCTCATGCTTGGCTAGTTCAAGTGCAACATCATGTACAGTATTAACTGGCACTTTGTTTTTTTGCCACATAATCTTTTTTACATTTTAAATTTTAAAACCAGAACGCACATTCTGTAGGAAGATAGGAAAGAAAGTCCAAATAATTGTTAACAATTAGTTAGAAATTGTTTACATCTCAATAAAGGAATGGCAAATTGGCTTAAGTGGCATCACATCAAAGACAAGAACAGTTTCTCCAACCACCTGATACACTCTAAATCAACACCCTAATCCTGAGATAATCTCTGCTTATAGTGCACAGATATTGAAAAGATTAAGAGCGATCCAGAGTCATTAGAGGAAACATAACATAGCATACCCATGACTAATCTGTATGGTGGCTGTTTAGAACAACTCTGAGGAGGAGGTGGTCAGTGGGATTTGTTGAGCTGTGGAGGAGATTTACAGTTAACTAGTGGAAATCTCCATTTGTAAACTGCATACCTACATTCTTAGAAGGAAGCAATTTCAAATCATTAAGTGACAAGATGACTCACTCATAAAATTTGAATAGCATAGTTTTGGGTGTACATACCTCATTTGTAAAATGTATTTCTTCAATACTACTGTGATCCTTAGCAAAGAAAAATAATGGAGAATTCAGAAGTAATAAGCCTCTAATATTTGCCTTTGAAGACCTTATTGAACACTTTTTGTCTTCAGTACGTTTTTGAACTGAGGTCTGAGTCATATTCATGACATGATCTTAACCTCCAAGAAAAAGTGTTGAACTGGAGCAATGTTAATTCTATATTCCCTGTTAAGTGAGAGAGCCAGCACTGAGCAGAGGGATGGGCTGGGATCATCTGGCAGAAGAAAGTCACAGTGCTGAGCAGGAAGGTGGCAGTGCTCTGTTTTATGGCCACGTGTCAGACGTGAAGTCTAGTTATGTCTGTCATATCTTCAAACTGATTATGAAGTGAAATTCTATTAGTGCTTC
This sequence comes from Cinclus cinclus, assembly GCF_963662255.1. Taxonomy (NCBI): domain Eukaryota; kingdom Metazoa; phylum Chordata; class Aves; order Passeriformes; family Cinclidae; genus Cinclus; species Cinclus cinclus. The sequence continues at coordinate 85,958,238 of NC_085047.1, forward strand.
TCAGATATAAAATCAATTTTTAAGGCATTTTGTTGTGTTCTTGGTTTTGATCAGTGAAAATTCATTTTTTAATATTTTTTTTTAATGAAACTGTAAGGGCTAGAAACATCTAAAAAACATGGAGTTACCTATCCCCAAAACCAGAGCTGGTTTCCTGTACCTTTATTTTATTTTTTTTTTTAATGTAGATCTCCTTGGTAAAGGGATGTATCTCTGAATAAAACCTCTGTAGTCCAGAAGAAAGAAAATTAGAGGGAGGTAGTAGATTTAGTGGTAGAGCATTTAGAAGCAAAATTGAAGGAGGGATCTTGGAACACTTTTTTTCTGAAGAAAGAAAGAAAGAAAGAAAGAAAGAAAGAAAGAAAGAAAGAAAGAAAGAAAGAAAGAAAGAAAGAAAGAAAAAGAAAGAAAGAAAGAAAGAAAGAAAGAAAGAAAGACAAAGAAAGAAAGAAAGAAAGAAAAATAAAATAACAGGAATTTGGTAGGGTTTATTCTTCCTTGAAGTTTTAGTGAAGCAGACATAATTTTTGATTCTTCTCTCTTGAGACTGGTCCTTCAAAAAGTCTTTATGCAAGGCCCTACACAGTCTTTCTTGATGTGAAGTTGGAGTACTGCGAGTAAAACATAAGTGATTGAAAGAAGCATGTTCCATTACAGACTAATGTAAAATAAATAGTAGCTAAGTTTCTTCACTCTTCCATTAAGTTCTATGTATGTAATGAAAGCTCTTTTTTCACTTCTGATAGGGGTGGAAAGTTTTGAATATAGAAGTGGATAGTCCTCAGTTTTATAGCTGTTTTACTTGCCAGCTGTGTGCCCAGATGTATTTCTAGCTGTATGTCTACAATAAGTGTATATGAAAATTTTGGAGAAGGAAAGAGTCCGAATTATCTAAAAGGCACCATGATTCATTATTCCTCCTCCAAGTGAGATTTCTCTGGCTTGACAGCTCTGAACCTCAGCCATTTTATTTAAATTTTCAGATACTTCACAGGGAACATCAAAAAGACAGGTTTCATTGAAATCTCTTGACCCATATATTATTGAGAAATCACAATAAATAATTCTTCCAATGTTTTAGTATTTTTATAGGGAGTTGTAATGTTTACATGTATCAAGAGTGTAGACAGCCTAATTTATTATTATTATCATTACCTGAAATCTGTCTACAACATAGCATACCTTGGTTTTGTTGTAATTGAGAATTTTATTAGAGTATGTACAAGAGACTCCCTTTTTTTCAGGCAATGAAACCAGATTAAGGATTGATAACTGCCTATGTTATGTGTAGTTAAGAGTCAGTATTTACCTTCAATGTTTGTCCACTGAGTGAACTGCTAGTCATTTAATTAACTAAATATGTATTTATTGAACAGATTAGACAAGATACAGTATGCAGTGTAAGTGGGTTGTAGACCTACTATATTTGTTTATCACCAAAATCACTCAATTTATGTTATTTGGATGAGAGCTAAGGCATAATTGAATTGAATCAGGTTTTCAAGGCATGTATATGAAAAATCTTACTCTCTAATGAAAATGTTACGAGGAAGAGCTAATTTGGCCTGGGTTGTTTACAGCTTTGAGCTTGCATATAATTTTACCAGGACTATTTCAAACCATTTATTTGATGTCCATCCCCATTTCTTTGAAAAATAAGGGAGGGAATGAAAAAAGCTGCTGGAAATTTGGAAAATATTGTGCTTTGTGTTTACAGAGTTTTCAGTCTATATGGAAAGCGACTGCCAAATCACTTCACAGCCTGATAGGTCCTAGTGTATTTAATTAAATTGGTTGTATTTGGGACAAAATGTTTGATTTGGAGGATATTGAAAAACCTATCTTAAACTTTGTGAGGTTTTACACATTAAGCTGATCAAACTGCCAAAATTTCTCTAATTGACTGGAGTGCAGGACTAAGGCTGTCTCTGCATTTTAGGGAAGGGAATTAGAACACAGATCTCAACTACAGGTGATGCTCTTCTAAAGTCAAATATGCTACTGCATGCTTGAAAGGGCTGGGTCACAAACTCCACTTCAGATTTTCACGTGCCAAGATGAAAAAACCCACTTTAGCAAACATCAGCCTGGATTATTTGTGCTTGCAACTGTGAAACACCAGTATTCTGTAACACCAGTATCTTGAGGAGAAGCTACTGGTAAACAAACACATGTAAATCAATATTTAATTCAGAAATATACTGGAAATACAAAGTAGATTGTTTACTTTGGTGACAGTGAATATTTTAGGTAAAGGAAGAAAAAAACAACAGATACAGAGTTTAAGAACTCTAATTTTTTTTTCCTGTGAATCTCCTTATGCTATTACCTGTCACAAATTGTTGCTTCAAAAACTTGTAGTTGAACTAAATGTGGCAGCTACTACACCAGGATCTTAAGTACAAAACTGCTTCTTCTGCCCTCCATTATCCTGAGATGTATACTAGGTTGTTATTGAATGGCTGGACAGAAATCACACTTTGACTTACCCTGCTTATTCCAGGTTGAAAATCTGATTAGTTAAAATGAAAATATCCACTTTGCCTACTTGGCCTTTGTAATAAGTTATGTAAAATAAAAGTTGGGTGCTTTTATTAGTACAGATGATTCGGTAATATTTGTGTCTTTTTAGTAATATTGGGATATGGTGCCACCATTTGTGTCCTTATAAAATGTAATTAGGTGTTGAATGTTTGCGTTCAAAAATATTCAGCCTGAGCTGCTTTTTTTTGAGCACTGTGGCAACAGACCATGAAGTGCAGCATGCTCAGGTCTCCTGATGCATTAGATCCCACAATATTTTCTTCATGAAATGTTTAGTATTGTTTTAATGTTTATTTAACAGGTCTTATTTACTTTGCTGCAAACTGCAGCTGAGAGGCATCAAACCACCTATCTTAAAAATACATTAAAAAATGTGCTTAAAAATACATTCAAGTGCCTAGCTCTGTTCAGTTTAGCAAGATGCTAGCTGAAGGGATACACTTGCTGAAATGGAGTAAATACTGTGATAAACTTGGAAGTTCTTTGCTGTCCAAACTTTGTGCAAACCACTATCCTCCAGTACTGGAAATTTCAACTTTAGACTTTGTTCGTAAAAAGGTCCAGTAATTTCCTTCTTAGCTGAAATACAGCTACCTTGTTCCACAGCATGTTTCTTGTTTTGCACTTGTAATAGCTTTTGCATTAGAGGACACCCCAAATGAACAGTGCAGTAGTAGTATAGATACGGAAGATAAGTTACAAAAGCAATCACCTCTATTTCTGCTGCAATGAACAAAATCTGGGTTTAAAAAATGATCCTAGGGCTCCTTGCCCATTTTCTTCACCTTTGTCTTCATCTTCTTTGCCACCTCTGCCTACTTATATCATCCACATTTTTCACTGGAATATGTCTGTGACATTACTTGAGTGCAATTTTTCTGGTGTTTCTTTTTTTGTTCTTGGTTTGTTTTTGTTTTTTTTTGTTGTTGTTGTTTGTTTGTTTGTTTGTTTCTTCAGTTCCCTTCCTATTGGTAAAATACCAGAGTGTTTTTCTACTAGCACTTTCCAGACTCCACTGTTCTGAACCAAGACCATGACAAGGCAAGTGTTAACATCCCTTTTCTGGAAATGTCTCACATTCAGAAACAAAAGGGAAGCAGCTTTTGCTACATTTGCAGTCATCCACTTCAATATGGGGAACTCCACTGAGTCATCCAAACCAGAACTGGCAGGAGCAGGCTACATCCCCCTCAAAGTTGTGTCTCTGTGGGACTGGTTCTTTCAAGGGCACATCAAAACAAAGTGGCTGTGCCTGTTGAAGCAGTGGTGTCATCGTCGTCCTACAGATCGTGTGGAGTGTTTGGAGGTCCTGGCTGGAGCTGCTGTGCCATGGTGCCATCTTACTGCTGTGCCATGGGCATGGGAGCACGAGCTCATTTTACCTCTCTGTTTCCATTTTTACAGTGTGTTTGCTGGGTTTACTCAGTCCTCCTCTATGCCACCTACCACACAGAAAAATCTGTTGTGTCTGAACGGTTTCTGTTACGCAGTCCATCAGATTACTTTGGGAAGCAGACCCGTTCCAGCATCACTGATAATTTCAGTATGTAGAAATGCAGTACTTCGTATATAGACACTGAAATTCCTAGTCAAGCAGATATTGACTTGCCAGATTTTAGCCATCAACTCTCTCTCTTTAACTACCTCGATGCTAAAGACAAAGCCCTGGCAGACAATGAGGAGATTAATCAGGGATCATTTTATTCCTGAAGCTGACAAGGAGGTACCTACCCATAATATGCCAAGAGAGTTTGCACTGTGTCCAAGAACTTTGAATCTGAAATGACAGTGGAGTTCTGTCCATTGTCACTCTCAAAGGCCGGTCATTCTATCCTATGATTAAAAAAAAAAAAACAGAAGTGAGGTTCCTGAGATTTTGCAGAAGACATTCTTTACTGTGCTGCGCTGTTTACCTGAGCAGGCATTGCTTATATTTAAACTGTTGTGTGTGACTTCTGCAAGCACTGAAGCAATTTAAGTGTTGCCCATAGAAATGCTCTGAGCATAAGATCACTAAGCTTGCAAACTGGAAGTCTCACCTTTTACATAATGATTAGTAATATAGTAGAAAAAACAATATCCACCAGTCTTCATCTTATCAACCTAATTTAAGAGTCAGCCTCTGCCCTTTTAAAGCTACTGTTTGGTAACTTATTCCTGGTTCTCACAGGGGATGAAATTCTGACTCCATCTAATCCTGCCATTGCAAGGGATGACATTCAGTAATTTTTATGGTACTTCCCGTTCTCTTATAAATCTGTAGTGGATTTATTTAAATGCAGCCAGTATTTCTAGAGTAAATTACTCTACCATGTCCTGTATTGCAACATGATTGGAGTTAGGAAGATGTGGTCAGTAAGGAGATAAATAATAATTTTAGCTTTCAGGGCTCGGCTTGCTTAGATCAGTGTGCAGGCTGAAATGATTTGAATATTTGCAAATGTTGCTTGATTGAAAGGTGTTTCTTTCACCCTTTAGACTCAGAACTCCAAAATGCTGAAAATATCTTCACAGCAAAATGCCAGCAGGCTAAATCAGCCTGGACAGGCAGTCCAGTAACTGCAGATGTAGTCTTGAAGTAATCTTACAATAACCAGTGTACTGTTTCTTTAGAGATTATGTGTATATTGTTTGTCCTCAGACATTAGGCTGTCCCACATAGGGAAACCCCACGTTTTTTAAGGCATTTCTTGATGATGAAATCATCATTTTCCTTTGCAGAAACACTTCTAAGTTTGTTTGGCTTATCGGTCTGATCTGTATAGCTTGGAAGACAAATCTTTAGTAGCAGTCCACAGATGGAGAACACTGGGTAAACTGTTAGCAATGGTATTTGTAATGATTACTTGCTGTTAAGAGGGCCCATGTGGCAGTAAATGAGTCAAGCTGATGAGATGCACAGACAACTGTACAGGTCTCTGTGTCATAGACAGTTTTTGCAGAACATTTCATAGTGCATGAGCTGCTGCATCCCTCGCTTTGCACACCTTCTCTGCTCAAAAAGTTCCCTTTTGGCTGGGGAACTTCTCTGGGTACCCAGCAAATAGGTAAAATCTGTAAATCATAATGCTCCTGTGATTCAGGCATCACATCCATTCCAGCTGGAGTGGTGAGGTTAATGCCAGCTCAGCAGTTGTACGAATGAAGATGGATTTTCAATTTAGAAACACAAGTTTTGACAAGATTGCCTGTCTTTGAAGGTGCTGGAATTTTTGTCATGTATTTTGCTGATTAGTACTTGTGATGTTGAGGAGTTGTGTTAACCCATCTTTTTGTTGTTTGTGTTACATCAGCATCATCACTTTGTATTTTGGCATTTACCGTGGCTCAGGTTCTAGAGGGCCTTCTGATGTATTCATCAGGCAGCAAAACTGTTGTCTCAGAGATTTTGCTTCCTTCAAGCTTTATCATGTTGTGGAGGTCCCAGGTCTCTTATGTCATCTGGTGCATGTTTAAAGCAATCAGGAGGGTGATTAGACAAACCCTTGCCATCCCTTTGCTCTGCACTAGCTGGAGTATATATTACAACTTTTCTGTCCTTTCCTCTTTCCCTGACTCTGTTTATCATTGTTAAAATGGTCTAATCTGTGTTCTAATATTCAGCTGTCTCCTGTAGCTCTCTTAGCACCTGTACTTGTTAGTGATCAAGGAATTAGACTAGTGGTAAATAAATTATAATACAGGGCTTCCTCTTGGGCTCTTCTCTCTGTTACTTAACAGGACATTTTGCCAACCCCCTCTTCTTCCCCCCCCCAAAAAAGTGAATCAACCAAAAAAAAACCCACCGAAAAAACCCGAACCAAAACAAAAAACAAAAAACGAACAAACAAACAAACAAACAAAAACTCGAAAAACCAAACCAAAAAAACCCAAAAAAAGAGCAAGAAAAAAAAAACCAAAAAACCAAACCTAACCAAACAACAAACTAAAAAACCAAACAGCTCCCCACCCCTGTCCCCCCCCCCAAAAAAAGGGAAAAAAAAGTGAAGAGAATTACATAGCTTGGGGATGTGTTTTTCAAAAACCAAAATTTTCTGGGACTTTCTTATATTTTGTTGGATTTTTTTTTCAAGTCAAATCTGTGTTTTAGTAAAACCATCAGATTTCACTTTGAAAAGAGAGAGTATGATCTGATTCTGATAGTCCTACCTTTACTGATCAGTTCTTTTACACTTGGGGTTCAAGTGGCCTGTGAAAGGCTTGCTGCAGCAGAATGAAGACTAGAGTCCAGGTTTCCCTGCAGTTTTCTTACATCATAATAGCAAGTTTGTGCAGAATAATGTAATACGTGATACAGTTTGCATTGAAAGATTCCCCCCACCCATTCCCACTCACACATGTTCCTTTGCTTGCTTTTCCTGTTCAGAATATAAAGGGTGCCCCAACTATTGTTCTTTTATGTAGAGTTTTTCCAAATTCCCTCAGGAAACTTTGATTTATATATAAAGCAGGACAGTTTTTTTCCCCAGATACTTTTATTCCTGATGAACAAGCCTTCCTTTTCATTTGGGTACTTACCAAAAACAACAGTTTGATAATTATCACTGAAGTGCTGCTTTCTTTGTATTCAGCTCTTAATGATCCAGAAAGTATCAATCACTGAAACAGTTATTAAAATTCTTAGTAAGTAGATGTAATTTAAGAGATCCAGACTGTCCAGAGGGCAGTAGACATAGATCTCTATTAAAAATGCAAGACGTGTAAACTATTTTTTGCCAGCAGTTAATCAATAGCATGAAAAGTAGAAAACTTCTGACACAGTAATAAGTTGAATTATTTTTCAGTCCACTCTGGAAAAAACAAAGTTTTTCTGACCCTGGTCTGAAAGCACCAGAGTTTCCTATGATACTGTGAAATTTGTTTGGCCTGTCAGAACGTGGGTGATCAGGTTTTTTGGTTTTTGGCTCTTCCCTGCTTTCAGAACTGAAATGTCCTAATTGTATATGATGCTGTTTAATGCTAGAAAAGCACAGTGTCTAATTTTCCTTTTCCTTTTAAATATCCTTTCAGTTGTTTAATACATAGAATAGTATATATCATATACCTTAAGGAACATTCTGCAACATTCATGTATTTTTCTTCTACTTGTTGTAACATTGGTAGAGTTGTAGAACCATTTTTGTTGGAAAAGACCTCTGAGATCATTGAGTCCAACAGATAACTGTATCCCCAAGTGCCACTTCTAAATGTTTTTTACGTACCTCCAGGATAGTGACTCAACTGCTTTCCTGGGCCACTCAGTCCAATGCTTGACAACCCTTTCAGTGAGGAATTTTTTCCTCCCCTGGAGCAACTTGAGGCCATTTCCTCTTGTTATGCCACCAAAACCAAGCATGTGTGTGTATTTGACTAATAGTTCTATTATTTTGGTTTTCTGTATTTTTGTTTTGTTTTTAGGTGTATATTGGGATTGGCTACATGTGTGAACTACAGAATTAAGTGGATTGTAAGGACATCCTTTTGGCCAGCCTTGGCTACAATGCCTGAGTATCTTGTTGAATTGTAGTTTGCAAGGAGACCAATAGGTCTCCACTGTGCCCACCCTTAAAAATGGGAGACAAGGAGGCAACATTGACCCTAGAAGACCTGACAGCAAAAATGACTGCTGTCATGATTACTGTGATGTGGGAATATGTATGTGCTCTGATCTTTTTCAGTATTGAGCAGAAATATGTAGTCCAGCTGGGTAGTTACATGGAGACTAATTTGCTTCCAGACTGAAATAGGAAATCCAAAACAGAGTAAATAGCAACTGCCAAAGTTTTTACATCACAACAGATTAGTAATGCTTTAGAGCATACAAGTTTTCAAAACCAGGGAGGAAAATAAGCACAAAGCCCCACAGGCTGCCTTTATAGAATCATAGAATACCCTGAATTGGAAGGGACCCACAAGGGTGTAGTTTATGAAGAAAAAAATATTAGAAAATCCTGGATTAGGATCTTTGTATGACAGCTAAAGATTGACTTGGAGCTTTGAGAAACATCTCAGGTAATTGAAATTTCTGCAGCATACAGATTCGTTTCTTACTTTGTGCTGCTTCAGCATTTTCCAGAATAAAATCATGGTACCTTAAGTGAACATATGTAATACAAGAAATTTAGTAGATGAATTGCTCCAAAGTCTTTCTCATGTATCTTCACTGGAATTGTGCCACAGGTGAAATCAGTTTTTTTTTTCCTCTACCACTGAATTATATTCTGAGTTATTATTTTGCATCAAAAGGCAAATGCTAATAATAGCAATCAGCTTGCTTCATCCAACATCCTAAGTATGCAAGTGGCATAATGATCAGCTATGGTGCTTTATCAGCAATATGCTTGGGTCTGTGCCAGCTAAAGAGTATATAGTATAAAATAACACCACTGACATAGTAGCATTAAGAATTTTTATTATTCCTTAAAAGTACAATGTTTTAACAACTATTAAACATAAGATTTTTCTTATTCAGTCTCTGACTCACTTTATTAACAGTAATTGCAAGATTTGCTTGGAGAATTTTCAGTAGATAGATTTGCTTTCTCACTGCTGCACTAATCTTAAGATTCTACACATGGCTTAAATTATACGTGATGGAAAAGAGTAGAGAATTTAATTAAATTGAATGACCATGTTGTCTCAGTCAAACACATTTGGTCAAAAATTGTGCCAGCAATTGCTGTAACAAATTTCAGGCTGACCCCAACTGAAATACAGCTATAATGCACTGTTTGAATTAAAAAAAAAAAAAAAAGACAAAACAGAAACCCCTTAAATAAAGACCTAGTGCATAATATTAGCAATAAAGAATTTACAGCTACTAACTGAAGTTTTCTTTGTGTATGCCACAAGGATGCACTTCTTGATGGAGTGTCTTGCTCTGAATTCTGCAAAAGACTTTCCGGAAAAGATCCACAAAAATGCATCTTACTTTTCCCAGGTTCCCTGGCAGCCAGCACATTATCCATCTACTAGTTTCCCTATTACGCATTCAGGCACTAAAAGGATTTGTCTGAGATCCCCCCTGCTCATAAAAAGTGATTTTCCCATACGTGCACAAAATGATTATTCAGAGTTTTCTGGCTCTTGCTGTCTCAGGTGACAGTCAGACTCTTCTGTGTTCCAGAACTACATAGGCCTTGTCAAGCTCATCCTTCATCCCAGATCGATGCCTAAAAAGAAGGCTCTGGCAGCAATAAGTTTCAAATGTGATAATGTATGTGGTTTACATATTTAATCTGTGTTTCATATATTCTTCTAAAGAGTACTTTGTAAAATGGAAAAAATCCACCAAAAGCAACTCCCAGCACCTTAGGCTTTATTCTTCTTTACTTATTCATTACTAGATTTATATTTTTTTTTCATTCATTGATTCTTACTTTCTCTTCAAAGTCTTAAAATATTTTAGATATTTTGTTATATTGCTGTTATACAAGGCAATGTTGTGCTTTGGGGCATCAATTTTTTCTTTGGCAGGAATTCTTATTATGAAACACACATGGGACAATGTAATGATAAAAAACACCTTCTATTGTGTTTGATAACAACAGCATTGAAAATAATATTGTCTTAATCGTCCATTCAATAGAAGCCAAAGCCTAAGGGCTTAACACAGACCACCCTTTTGAATTTAGTGTTGGTGAAGCGATACCAGAATTCATAAAGTATTTAAAAATTAAGGACATAGCATTAACATCTTGTTTCAGGGAAAAGGGGACTCACTGCTATGGGAACTGAGGATGCCATATTTTCTCCACTGGCAAAGGTGGCTTTGCTGCTTTCCCCTTTCTGTGGCCCCAAGTGCTTCTTTTGCTTTCGCCCCCTGTGTGCCAGGTTGACAGCACTGCTGTGCTCACTCCACTTGTGTCAATTATTTTTATCAGCCAATGTACTTCACAAAAAAGCTTTATAACTGTGGCACTGGCAGAATTGCAATGCAGCATGCAATGATAAAGTAATTTGAAACAAGTTTTTGTAGGTGCACAAATTCCATTACAATTTTTAACATGTTTTCAGCTTTCCTTCTAGAAACAGTAACTGCTTTGGTTTATGTCTTCGCTTAAAGGTATTGCCATCTTTAAATCCCATCATAATTACAGTAATATGAGGGCAATAGATATAATTTGTTTGTTCACTACTGTGTTGTCCTTGTTTGAGGGAGTTTTCCTTTGTCAGATAAATATGCTTTGGGCACATGTCAGCTGGCTAGCCAGCACTGTTTTTGAGTTTGGGCTGTAGACAAAGTGTTTATACTAAATAACTCTTTCTTTTCCCAGGAGATGAAGTTGGTAGTGCTGAATTGCATTATTGCTTCCAAATATATATGAACTAAATCCACAATTTTCCTAAAATGCACACACAGAAGTGATCATCATGGAAAAACATAAATCTGAACGATCGTGCTGGCTGTCACTATTTCTTGGTAGAGGTAAACACAATGTGCATGAACAAGGCTGTGGTGATTGTGCCCTGAGCTCAGACAATAGCTGCTCTTGCTGGGGACACAGAGCTGCTCTCACTAATTCAGAAGCTGGATGGTACCTCAGCACCAAGTGACTGTACTCATAATCCTGCATTCGTGTTCATGAAGTACACTTCACTGGTTGAAGTCACTTGCCTGGAGTTCTAGGTGGTTTTACTTCACCAGTGGGTTGGCCTGAGGGCAGTCACTCTCAGGTTGCAGTGTTACAGCTGGAATCACAGCCTTTCAGTCACCCGTGATCATCTGTGTGGTCATCTGTCCCTTCACTAACTCTGCCTAAACTTTGAATATGCAAATTTTTTTAATACCATTCCTTCTTCTGTTGAGCTCCCTCTCTGCTGACAATTTTGTCATCCCACTTCTTTTGTCTTGCTGCCTGTATTTATATATAGAAATCATGGTGCTCTCTCTCTGTGACACTAACATGACTTCTTTTGCTGTCGTTCTCTCCTTTCTGCCTTTTTAATTTTTAGCTTTCCTTGGTATAGTTTGCTTTAGGTACTAGCTCAGAGACTTCTGGTATGGGATCCTGTTTTAAATTAATCTTGTAGTGCAGTATCAGTACAAAACAGTGACACAATTAACAGCATCTTCTGAATTCTCCTTGTGATGAGCATTATGTATGCCATGCATCCAGGAGAAAGAATTTTTAAATGGGCAAAGAGTATGCTGGGGAAAAATCTTTATTGTCCTGTTGTACAGTACTGTTAGAAATTGGTTTACAAGGAAATACATCAGTATCTTTAAAAATTGCAACTAATACCATGGAAATATCATTGACTTCTATTTGCAGAACATAACAATGCAGTTGACTTCAAGAAAAACCTTGTATTTATTAATTCCAATAAACAGAACTTACTGGAATAAAATATTCTACTAAATTATATGTATTTTAATAGAACTTAACATGTAGGAGGTATATCAGGTAAAGTATCAGATCTGTGCAAAACATGTAAATAGATGGTACACATTATACTTATGACTGATGTGAAGTAATTTTTGAGTATAGTGAAAGTGATGCTTTCATCTGAAGATGTCATTTTTCTCAAAAACTAAAAATAGCTTCTTATTCAGCTAGATGATCAGGCTATGTTGCATGGAAACCATTTTTCTCTATTACTGTTCTTATGTAACGCTGGCTTCAGGCTGAAAAGCGCAATTGTATTTTTGTTAAATTAACAGTTTAAGGTCAGGTTCTTTCTTCCTCTGCTGCTTTATATATATGTGCAAGTCTTATTTCACATATCCTCTTGTGTTTTTTTGTGACATGGTTAACTCCTGTAGCATAATGTAAGCGTTCACAGTAAAACCTTGCGGAAGGTGAACTTATGTCTTTTGCCCTTAGTCAAGCTAATGAGAGTTACAGCACTGAGTTACAGTTTCTGTCTTGAGCTCCCTGTTGATCCCAGAGGATGGTATTAGTATAAAAAATCTAAAAGCTGAATTATCTGTTTTTCAGTATTGCTGATGAAAATGAAGCCTTTTTTTCTTTTTTTTTCTGATGAAAAAGGGTATCTCAGAGTTACTGAACTGTTTTGTTGTTAATGTTGTGTTTTGCATTGAATAGCTTTTGGGCAGAGCCAAGTCTACTTGGATAACACATTTTTCAGTGCTTTTGAATCTTTCAGTTTTAGTTGTATTTAACACTCAGTTTCCTCCTCTTTTAATGTTTATTTCACTACAAGTGAAACATTTTCTTATTACCATTAGTTACTAAAGTATGTTCTGAACTAAAGTATGTTCTGAACTATAATTTTAGCTTAATACAGACCTTTTTCTCTAGAAAAATATTTTCTGTGTATTTTCTATGGAAGACATGGGGACAGAATATTTGAAGAGGAGTTTTCATGGGTCTGTGGGTTCCCTATTCTGCTTCATGGTTTTCCATTTCCCTTGCCTCTCCTGCACATCCTTTGGGGAGCTGTGTCTGTCCACCTTGGCAGTTACTCAGTATTCCTGCCATCTGCACATACTGATTCCTGCTTTCCCTCCTTGCAGACCTTCTGAGATACACAGCTGTAAGAAATAGGGCTGTGGTCCTGGGTGTTTATTGACACAGAATCTGTAACTGCTGTGATATGCCTTTATTATAGATGAAGAGATGCTTCAGGTTCTGGGTGTGAGTTGGTAGGAGCATATGCCCTCTTAAGAAAGGAAAAATTAAATCTTTCTGCTAGCCATTTGTAAGCAAACCTTTTGGTTAAGATGGAGAGTCCCATGAATTATTGCTTCTAACTATGAAACCCTGGGCTAGAGGGTAAGATGAAGGCATAAAGAAATGATTGCATAGAGACTGTCAAAGAGCCTAGGTTTGTTCAGAGATCATAAATGGGTTCCAACCCTTTATTTTAAGAAGGCAATCTAATGTGCAAATTTTGAGATTGTATATTTCTGTTACCTGTGGTTTGAAATCCCTTTTTCCACTCTGTAAATATCTGGTTCCAGCATCCCCATAAGCATACATTAGAAAGCTGTCTGCTACTGATTATATTTTCCCAAGAAGTAAAAACCTTCATAGGTGCTGGAAGCTCAATTAGATGTGCCAGTTATCAGCCCTTTTTTTCCACCTACAGGTGACCCTTATCACAGCCTGTGAGCAGAAGCACTGCAATACTTCATCCTCAGAGAGAAGACTCTAGGACATGTCTTAAATGTTGGACCTCAGAACCCTGTTCGAGGGCTGATAAACATTATGATTATTTTCTGGTCTTCATAGCATCATGTGGAAGAGTTCTTGGGTCCATTTCTTTGGACATAAGATGCAGAGGTCCAGATGTGTGATACTGAGTGCTGTAGTGTGTAAGACTTGACATAGTAAATCTTCCAGTTTAGTGGTATTATGTTTTTCCAATGAAAACGTGAAGGCAGCTTCTCTAATTCAGGTACGAATGTCACCCTGAAAATTTCATCCTAAAGGACTGTTGGTTATAAAACTTCCTTGCTTGTTGCTGTGAAAAATGGATGTCACTCAACAACGTGGTAGACAGCTCAGTTCCACCATTTTAGCAGTCTTGTTACTCCTTTGTTTCCTCCAAAACCGTGTTTGCCTGTAGTTAAGCATAATGATTAGGACTACAAACAGTATTTAGTCATTTCGCATTCTTTAAAAATCTTCAAAGCTCCTAGCATTCTTCTTATTTTCATGATTACCTACAAATAATGTCCCAGAATGCCTTCATGCCTCTTCTAATGACTCTTTTCAGCTACATCTCGCTTCAGATGAGATTTATTTGAAATTTTCAGAACAGATAATTTTTGGAGATGCACATGTCAAAAAGCGCTAAGAGACTCTTCAAAATATAATTAGCACCTATTTATCCTGAGTACCATATCTTACAAGAGCTGTACCCAAGCACTGTCAAATTTGGGCCAATGGCTGATGAGAAATATCTGCAATATCTGAAAAATAAATGAGCATTTTGTTGTGCTAGGAGTTTCTTTTGGTTTTGTTTCAGGGTTGTAGGGTTTAGAGTTGTTGGGTTTTTTTGGTTGGTTGGTTTGTTTTTTGTGTTTTGTGGTTTTGGGTTTTTTTTTTGTTTGCTTGGTTTTTGGTGTGGGGTGTTTTTTCAAGGATCTAATGACTAGAAGCAGAGTTGAGAATCCTGGAAGAAAGCAGAGCCAAATGGTGAACGACTAAATCTTCCTCTCATTTTTAATTTTTTTTCATCTATAAAAGAGCAGGAGCTGAGAAATTGAAAATTGCTTAATTGCTGATTCTTGGAAGGAATATGGTATAGAATCAAGGGACCAAATCTCACTGAAATATAGTGTTTCTCTGTAATTAGAAAAACATCTCAAATGCATGGCTTCTCTCCCCTAAAAAAACAGATTACAAATACCGAATAAGAAAAGCATCTTAATTGTGCAATTTTCTTTAGCTACAGAGCTTTTAGTCCCACTGCATTTTCCATTCACCTATGGAGAGGCAGCCTGACAGGACTGCTGTGCACAGCTATTAGGTTTAATTGCCATGGCTTTACTTTGCTTTTCTTTACCCAGAACATGTTTGTGGCTAAAAATAGAGCCATTCTTTTCTGATGTAGATATAACATCTCTAGGAGCTTAACGGGTTGCATACTATTCACCAGCAGAATAGTGATTTATAAATACAAGGGAGCAACTCTGTAGAAAGCTAGCATTTCTCAGCTGAGGAGTTGTTTTAGATGATGAAGCCATATTTGTATTCTTTTAATATTTAATCTCTAGTCCTTCTCCTCTTCAGCCCTTGTTTCCTGTTTCCCTTTTCCATTTAAGAATTTTTTTTTCTCAAATGACAACATTTTAATGTACAAGATGGATCAATATGAGCCTTATAGAACATAAATGATCCAATAAAATTAGTTTTACTGTTCAGTATTTTATAGGCCTTGTGTAAATATAAAGAGTAGAGGCAAAGATAACTATGAGTGATTTTAGGAAGGGCTGGCCCTTCCTGATCAATCTGATCTCCTTTTATGACCAGGTGGCCTGCCTGGTAGATGTGGGGAAGGCCATGGATATTCTTTACCTGGACTTCAACAAAGTCTTTGACACCATCTCCCATAGCACACTCCTGAAAAAGCTTGGGCAGGTGCCCCCTTTGCTGGATAAGAGCTGTTTGGATGGCCGTGCCCAGAGAGTGGTGGTGAATGGTTTTGCATCCAGCTGGTGCCCTGTCACAAGTGGTATTCCCTGGGATCAGTGTTGGGCCAAGTTCTGTTTAATGCCTTCAGTGATGATCTGGATGAGGGGGTTGAGTGCACCATTAGCAGATTTGTAGATGACTTCAGGTTGGGTGCTAGGATCTAGGAGGGCTCTGTAGAGGAATCTCAACAAGCTGGAAAGATGAGCTGAGACCACTGGCATGAAGTTCAGCAAGACTTACCGAAGTACACCTTAAATCACAATGTATTGCTACAGGCTGGGGCAGAGTGTCTGGAAGGCTGTCCAGTTGAAAAGGACCAGCTGGGGTGCTGGTCCACAGCAGCTGAACATGAGCCAGTGTGAGCCCAGGTGGCCAAGAAGGCCAATGATGTCCTGGCCTGCATCAGCAATGGTGTGGCCAGCAGGACCAGGGCAGGGATTGTCCCCCTGTACTCAGAACAGGCAAGGCTGCATCTCAAATCCTGTGTTCAGTTCTGGGCTCCTCAATTCAGGAAAAACACTGAAGGGCTGAAAAGTGCTCTTCCAGATAAAGGCAATGGACCTGGTGAAGGGTCTGGGGAAAGTCCTATGAGGAGCAGCTGATGGAGCTGGGGTGTTTAGCCTGGAGTAAAGGAGGCTCAGGGATGGTCTTACTGCTCTCTACAGCCACCTGAAGAGGCTGTAGCTGCTGGTGGGAGTTGGTTTCCCAGACACCCAGTGACAGGACAAGAGGACACAGTCTTAAGCTGCACCAGGAGAGGTTTAGGCTGGACATTAGGAGAAGGGCAGTTAGATTTTGGAATGGGCTGCCCAGGGAGGTGGTGCAGTCACCATGTCTGGAGGTGTTTAAGGAAAGACTGGACCTGGCACTCAGTGCCAGGGTGGTGTTGGGTTGTGGGTTGGACTCAATGATCCCAGGGGTCTTTCCAACCTAATTGATTCTATGATTCTCTGAGTGATGTGCCCCCAGATGGAAGACAGGCCTTGTCTACTCACTGCTTTGAAACTGAGTACTCTAGACCAGCTTCCTTGAGCCAGCTACATCTATTGCAGTTGACAGGCTGTTTCTCCACTGATTTTGGCAAAGTGAACTCAGGGTTACTATGCAGTGAACATGCTGTTACTGAAAGTAAACTGAAATTTGCTAGCAGCAATGCTAAGTCAATCACCACCTGCCAAATGTTTTTTCTTTCTATTTGTTATGGTAAATTAATTATAATTTCAAACAGCCAGACTTTTTTTTTCCCTCTGAATTCTTGTTCACATAATGTGCTTGATCTCATCTTGCAAGCTGGAGTACGCTAGGAAAAGAATGACTTTTGTTTTCTACTAGAGTATAAATCCAGGATTATAGTGTGCAAAAAATAATGTGAAAACTCCTTAGGGGAGCTCTGTAGCCTGGTTCTACAAGATAATAGAAATAATAATATTTTCATCTTAGATATCAAAGATGCAGGCCTAAGATTATGGTCTACTCATCAGTAGCATAAAAAGTCTTTTTTTCTTTGGATATATTGGTATGTAGTTATATAGTTTTAAAATGCAATTCTGATTGCTGATGAAGCAGAACCAGACTGGTAGCCCTGAGGGCTTTGCAGTCTCCTGTTACAGGACAGGTGACAGCAGTCAGTCCTGTGCCAGGACAAGGAGGCAGCTGAAGGAGACCTGTTCATAGGCACAGCAAGATTTGTTTATTGATCACCCCATCATTTGAGTAAGTACATCATCATAAATAGCTGGATTGGAAACAGTATTCAGTAGTGACACTCCTGTCTCAAGACACAATTCAGTCACTTCTTCTTGAGAAATACATCCTTAGCTTTTAGGTACTCAGCTTAATAGTATGTGCTTTCCAAAGGTCTTATTCACAGAGGTTACCCTGCTCTCGTGAGAGAGTTTTTATCCTCCTACATCTCTTGAATGCCAGCAAAGAACCCTTCAAATCCAGAATAAAATTCACATTCCAGATTTTTTTCTGTGGATTCTCAGGTTTTAATTTGAGACCATGACATTAGCATCATGAAAAAAGACAGCATGATTATTTCACAGGAGGTGGAGAGCCAGGCTGAGATTTGCTCAGGAGCTCAGTTCAGAAGCCCAGGTCCCCTGGAGTGCTAGCAGGGCTATGGGAAGGGGCTGCTGTATTATGGCTCTCTAGTCTGGATAGAATATCATTCCTATCTGTTGTCAATGCAAAAACCTCCCCAACCCCCTGGGGAGAATGGAATTCTGCTTGTGTCTGAAGGAAGAAATATCTGAGGGCAAAGTGGTAATTTGGCATCTATGGCTTTGGCCTCCCAGCTGAGCTTCCTCACAAAGGTGTAATTTAGGTCTTACTTAGCAGCTCACTTTGGTGTGTCCTTAACCTGGAGCATGTCTGTTGTGCCTCCTCATTCTGTGTGACCTCTGCCCAGATAAAAAGTTAGGAATGTTTTGGACAATGTGAATTTATTTAGTCAAACCTAAAAAAACCAAAACCAACAACTTCTTAATCATCTCTCAGCATTTGTGCCTTCACTGTGTTTTTTATGTGCTTTTCAAGACTTCATTAAGGAGAATGAAATATTTAATATTAGCTGTAAACCACACCTGATAGGGAACTGAATGTCTAGCTTTTGTAACCTGTGCTGGATTTAGCCTTGCTAGAGATGCTCAGGAACTGTCTGGATATAATCCTGTGCCAGAATGACCCTGCTTGAGCAGAGAGGTTGGACCAGATGACCCCACCAGTGTTCCCTTTCAACCTTATCCATTCTGTGATACTGTGATGCTGGGATTTTTCATGCTCTTTCTAAAATTAAACACATTTAAAAGTCTCTACAAGGGAGCTCTTCAGCCAGTTAGCACATTATATCAATAGGAGTGGTAGTTATTACTGGTTACTTCATGTTTTCTAGGGTGTGCCACAGATTTTAATTTTGTAGCTATTGCAATTACACTAATTACACAGATAAAAACACCCTACACTGGTATACAGATTTCCTTTTGTTTGAAGAATGCACATACTAATGGGATCTTTTCAAAACAAATTAAGCCATTTTGAACTATTCGAGTTAATTTGCATAATAGAACTTGCCTATGAAGCTTAGCATTTTGGTCTTTATGAAGCAAGGATAAACAAGGATATCTGGGAGTGCACTCATTACTTCCCGTGAAGCCTCCCTGCCGTGAAGAGGAAGTCAAGTTTTGTTTGGATTTTTTAAAGTTTACCATCAGATCTGAGCCAGAACAAAATATGTTTAGACATACTTGGGTAGAAATGCTCTTCAGATCCCCTTTTTTCTCTCTCATGTATAAGTAACAGTGAACTTCAAATATTTCTAAAGTTTGTATTTGAACAGCAAATATTTCTAGAGCAGGTAAGGAGATTGGGCACGAGTTACCTACCAGTCCAAGTGGCCCCTTCCCTCTCTTCTGCCTTTCAGAAACAGGGGAGCATACCCCAGGTTGCAAGTAGAGAAGTGTGCTGAGCATGGGGAGAAAGGTCTTCAAAGTAGTCTCCTCTTGCTTCCTTTCATGCTTGGCCTTCAAAATATCCACCTCTCTGTCAAGAATGGGGGTAGGGGAACAGCAAAAGGAGAGTGCAAAGGTCACAGGGAGGGACTAGACTGAGGCTTTTAAGGATGAGCAAATGATGAACAGTTGGCTGTAATTCCAGCAGCTGATTATTTGAAATAAACTGGCATTTCTCTCCACAGAACCATGCATTGAATAATTAATAATTATGTTAGAGACACAGCAGTTAAAAAAACAAAACCACAAACAAAAGCAAACACCCTCCTTTCCAAGTTCTAAATGTGCAGAATGTGATTAGAAAGGATTCTTCAGCATTGGCTGTATTAAGACAAGCTACTATGCTTGAATTTATTTGTTTTCTGATTGTTACCAAATTGTTGTTCAAATTTGTTACCTTTGCACATATATGATAGTTAAATCCTTTTATGAATTCTCTAGCCTAGGTCTGAATGAGCACTAATATTGCCAATATACTTTTATTTGATCATTGTTGCCATTTGGATCCAAATTATTTTGTTTCCTTGATCAAGATTCAACAATACATGGATAAATAAGGAGCCCCAGGCTTGCCTTTCTATTCATATTCTATGTTTGCTTAAGGTTACAACTAATTTTATTTTTTCTCCTTCTGCTTGTAATAGCTAATGCATAGCTACAGTAGTTTTCTAAAATACGTCTTAGTGTGATCCAAGCTTACTTCCATGTCCTTTAGTGACACTGCCTTCCCTTTTCTGTTTTATCTCACATATTTCTCCATTTTCATTCTACTTTTAAGTGCAGGCAGTCAAAGCAGGTTGGTTTTTTAGTTTGGTTTTTTTTTCCCCAATAATCTTGGATTCAAAACTCTCACACTGGGAATCCCTGCACTGACTCTTCTTCTTCCATCACATTCACTTTGTGCTTTTCATCTTCTGGAAGCCACTCTGTCTTTCCTGTCAGGTTCATTTTTGTATTTTATAAAATTGTTCTGTACTCCTCTGCAAAGAGAGCTATCCTCATCTTCCCTACCCTTCTTTTATGCAGTTCTCCATCACAGGTAAGGTTTCAGGCTACTCATGACCTGTTTCTGCTGGAATGCCACTAACAAAGCTCTAATTTTAAGTGCTTTCCAGTACATTTAGAGGATGATGGAATATGAAAAACAGATTATTATTTTAGTATGCAAAGAGGTCAGTATATCAGTAGAATTGGTTGCACTTCTGCCCAAAAATCCTTCTATATCTCACTATCTTTGAGAGCATAAACAGAATGAAGGCTGTGTTCATCTCTGTTCTCTGCAGTAGCTGTCAAATATAGCCCACTCTAAACCAATACATCCAGGTCCTGTGTTAATGGTGCTATTTAATAATAAAGGGAAACTTTTTGTAGCAGTAAATACACTAAATACAATTTTAGTTAGTCATTACTCATTGCAATTGTTCTGCCTTCCCATTTTTGGGCTTTTTTTTCCCTGTTGCCATTTAAAACAAGGAACACACAGACTGTAGGGATGGATGTTAACACATGAATTCAAAGGGAAAGTCCCTTGCTCTGTTTAACATTATGAATTGATGCTTTAAAAATTATCTGCTTCAGTGCTAATTTTACCTTGTGATGAAAGTTAGGCTTTAAATATGTAAAATGCAATGAGAGGGCAGCAGACACTATCAGGAGCCTGGAAAAGTTAACTTGTTTTCCTCAGAATAATTGCATGACCTTCCTCTCGAAGGCAGGTCTGCTTAATTACCAAATGACTTAGAAACACAGGACAGTGCTTCAGAAGCTGTCCACTGTTTTAGCTGAGGAGGAGCTGCAGGAACTCCTGAAGCTTGGAGGGATCTTGAAGGAGAGGTATTGACCTTTTAGTTCACAAATGTTTTTTAGGGGTGCAGAGAGCTATTGTTCCAAGGTTTTGCTGAAATGAGACAGCTGAGTCCAAAAGACTTAGAAGACAAAATTGCTATCTGGTGAATAATGAGTGACATAAGAGAGAACAGTTTGTAGAGGGCTTTACAAGGTATATGGTAGCAGTAGTAACATTTTTTTCGTGCACCCCAACATGTATTAATCAATACATGTTCTATATTGACTAATAAGAGAAAGACAGCTTTTAAATTCTTCAGCTAGGGCAGAAGAATATTGACTTGTAGAAAGCCAAACAGGCCCTTCATCCTTCTCACCCTCCAGAAGTATTTATGCATAATGGTTCTCTTTAAACAGTCCAAATTTCTTGATTTGGAGCATAAAGCTTCCGTGGGCTCTGACACTACTGCAAGATGGAGAGTTCAGTATCTATCCATATGAAGTTGTGGATGTTAGCAAAAAGGCCCTTATTTAAGTCCAAAATAGCAATTGTAGCCCATGCTAATTACATTATGCATGCTCCAACAACTGATAGCCATTGACCTGTATGGAACATTTCCAGTTACAAACTGATTAAAACTGCTTCAGGCAATCGTTCTGCTTTATGGGGAAGCACTGATGCCTGATGTAATGACCTGACCAATGCTAAGCAAATGCAAAGCCCTCTAAGCAGAGTGGTACAAATATAGACAGCCAAAAGGCCATGCAGTGTATGCTTATCAGCTGTGAATGCGGAGAGCAGGTTTCACAGCCATGAGTAATCCTCAGCACATTCCCGTGGAGCTGAATGTACAGTGGCTCATTCCTTTCTGGGCTGAACTGGATGTGTTTTCGAAAATACCTTCATTCCCTGCGTAGTGCCAGAAGTACATTTATGTCTTATGTGAATTTGGTAAGTGGGTAAAAAGCATCAGTGAAAAGTCATTCTCTGCTCATTCCTGTTGAAGCACTACTCTTCCAGCTCTGTGCCAGTCCTAGGTTGAAAAGAGGTGAAACACTGGGGACCTCACTTCCTGGGGTGTGTTTGTGTATACAAAAGGTGTGTCCCCTTGCCTGCCAGTATTCCTTGAGGAATTTTATGTAAAATGTAGGTATTTACATAATTAGGATATGCATTTAAGGGCCACTAAACATGAGAATGTAACTATGTTTGACATACTGTAGAGCCCTGAAGGCTTTTAGAAACTTAGATTTGCTGTATCCAAATAATGTAGTTGTCATAATTTGAGGTTACCCTTCTTGTATCTACATTTGGCAGTTTAAATAAAAAACTACAATATGCTACATGCCATGCATCCACATGTGAATATTTGTCCAGGTTGCTTTGGTTCTTTATAGTCAGTCTTCATTACTACATCAAGGTGATGTCTGACTTTCCCCCATGCCAATGCTGATATGAATGTTTAGGATTAATAAGTTTCTGAAATAGCCTTTTAATTCTCTCACTTGTTTTCAAGATGATGAAGATACTAAAATTCAGATTTTTCAGTGCTTTTTTCCTGTAATACATTGCTAAATAAATTTTTTTCATTATTTTCCTGCCAAAAAAATAGTAAGGTTAGCACATCTAGATAGTTTTAATATTCAAAATTGGCATATAATGATGAATTATCCCTTACTGGTGTTTCATATGAATAAAATAAAAAATGTTTGCTTGAAATTTCTAGACATTAACTATTATTCTTGAGAAAGAGAAAATTGTTAGGAATGGTCAGGTTTTGGTGAGCAAAATCCACCAAAGGTAAGTGAGGAGGCAGACAAGCATAGCAGATGATGGAGAGCCTGACCATGCTTCCAGGTTCAGTCTAAGTCGGGTCCCTTACCTCACTAATCCTTTCAGAACACTTATGTTAGAAGTTGCTGCTGTTGTCGGTCACAAAAGCAGAAAGTGAGGTGAAGGCATGAGTGGCAGGAGAGGGAAAGTTAAGGAATTTCAGAACTTTTATGAAACAGTCAGTATAGTGAGACGATTGTGGCTGGGTGCCAGGTGCCCACCAAACAGCTCTATCTCCCCCCCTTCCCAGTGGGACAGGGGGGAGAGAGAATAAGAGAAAACAACTCATAGGTTGAGATAAGGCAGTTTACCAAAGGAAAAAAAAAAAGGCAAAATTGGCACACAGTTAAGCAAAGGGGAAGAAAAGAATTAATTATTACTTCTGTGGGCAAGCAGTGTTCAGGCACTTCTGGGAAGCAGGGCTTCAGCACACAGGGATGCTCCAGAAGGCAAACTCTGTGAAATAACAAATGCCCCCACTCTGCTTTTTCTCCTTTAGCTTTTATAGCTGATCTTAGGTTACATGGTATGGAATGTCCCTCTGGTTAATTTAGGTCAGCTGGCCTGGTTGTGTCCCTTCCCAGGATCTTGCCCAACCCCATCCTGCTAGTGGGGTGCAGAATGTTGAGGAGACAGTGCCAGTGCTGTGCCAGCATTTCTCACCAGTAGCCAAAGAGCTGGGGTGTTATCAGCTTCTTTCCAGCTACCAATGCAAAGCACAGCAGTGTGAGGGCTGCTAAAGGAAAATGAACTCCAGCTCAACCAGACCCAATATAGTCAGGAAAAAGTTCTCTATTTTTTGTAATATCTCTACTTGACCATATCAGCTAAGATTTTATTTAGATTAAAGGGGGGATGTGCACATTTGGTTTTAGAGTTTAATGGACCACAAAGTCCCAAGTGAAATAACTTGAGAAATTCAAGCTTGTGCAGAGGTTACTGGAATGGGGAAGTGTCCGTTCCCCATGCCTGTTCAATCAAACTATGCACAGTGACCTACCTGTCACATAAACTGTTTAGGTTGTTTTTTGGTTTTTTTCCCCTTCTTCTTTTTTCTCCCCAAGAGGGTTCTAGCCTGTTGCTATAACAACTCTCTAGCATCAGCAAGGTACCAAACACAAACAACTAACTCAGACCACAAAGCCTCAGTCCATCCCTTTTCCCTATGCCCTGTTTATTCTTTCAACACTCATTTTACATAATGTGCACCAAGCACTCTCAGGGACCTCCATGCAAATTAAAGTTTCCACCAGAGAGTACTCAGCATAACTGTACACCCATCACATCTTTCCTGTGTTGCTAGTTGATGGTTATTAGAGGAAGGTGTTTGGCATATGTTTTTTAAAAAATGAAATAAACAGCATACAATTGTACTAGGAAATACAATTACTTTATTGAGTAACTTGTAAATATTTTTCTCCTATATTTAAAGTTATCTGGGCAATACCTCATCCATCTCTAATTAAATCCACAAACAAGAGAGAATGTGCTGCAGGATTAAGCAAGATCCATGCTTAGGATTTACTATGATTATCACTGGAAAACAACAAATAAAACAGCATTTCTATGGCTGGCATAAAAGTGGTACATCTTTTTCCTCGGAGAATCTATTTAAGATTTCATAAGTACTATATTTTACTGCAGAAGCTCAGAGATGAAGGGGATTTAGCTTTTCAGAATTACAGAAAACTATGTAGCAGTCCCTTTTTACTTTCCTTCTTTCTTATACTGAGTAGTTCAAAGTCTGTCTTCCTGCTTTTGTTACTGCGACTGTATTTAAAATGTTTGACATCGAGTGTGATATTAACTATTGTCTCATTAGCCTCCTTTCTAATGGTCAGTTTACAGCTGATTTGATTAATCCTGGTCAGAAATTGAAAAGGTGTAGCTTCTTGGTATAGATGCTGCCATAGGCTGTCTCCCATATGTTTGGGTATGGGAACAGAGAAGGAGACAACAAGACCTGTGTGGTTGTTGCTCTCGCACACAAGTATGAGTGGGGAGGAGATTGTGGATGGAAGTTCAGTTCCAGCCCTCCCAGGCATCGTGCTCACAGAGCACAGCAAGAAGCAGCTGTCTACAGGCAAGAAGCAGGTCTCTTGCTACTGAGATTCACCATTCTCATCACTTGGAGGTGACATGCAGGGATGTTTCCTGAGACTGAAATAATTCCCCTATACATAGACCACGGAGAAAAGCAAAGTGTGGCTCTAAAGTACCATCTTGGCATCTCCACAATGTTGGTATTTCTTGGTTCGGTTGCTAAATTGTTAGTAAAAATAGTTAATTCTGCTATTGCCTTTTTTTTTCCACAAGTGACCTACATCTTCTCACTTAAATCTGAACTAAGAGGCACTGTGTTCAGCACTGAGTTGTGAAGAAAAAGGAAGTAGAAAGAAAGGGCAAAACTATTGCCTATTTAGCTTGGCTAATCCAAGCAGAAAAATGTTCATTTAGAATTTTGCAGTGTTCTGATCACGTCTATAAACATTTCTTTGTAAACAAATTTTTTACTTACAAGCATATTGTTTCTGATCATATGCTTTCCACACTTCTATCAAAATTGTTCTAAGTCCTGCTTAGCTGTACTAATGCCTTATGTCTCTGCTAGAGTAGCTGACCACAAAGGAATCACAACATTACACTTCTCAGTTAATGCCTAAAACATAGAAAGTTCTGCCTCCAGGTTTGTTTGCATTTGCTTATTTGGTTGGTTTAGTTTTCTCTGAAACTGTTTATGAGTGGGTCATGGACACTGACATGTGTTTGTCTCTGATTTGCCTGAAGACTTCAGTTTGATCTACAGATGCTTGAAAAAGTCCATCTGGCATCAGTACTGCAAGCCTACTGATATTAACCTCTTTTTCCAGGGAGGTAAAATTGCATCCGTGTTCCTAATATTATCTGCTGGTATTTAGGCTGCTCCTGGTTTTCCTTGTGTCTTTGAAAACAATGGTATAATTTAGATTCAGTCTCTCTGGTTGCTGTTGCTATCCATAGATTCTCTGATGCAGCCCATGCACCTGAGTGCTCATTAGAGCAATATTCCAGGTCTGTGTTCCATGTCTGTTGCCATCCCATTCTGTGCTCTGCAGACAGCCTGGGAACCCTGTGCACAGGAGCAGAAGCATGGGGGCAGTCAGGCAGATGTATGGCTTACTTTTGGGGGCTCTTTTTAGGACTGCTCTGTACTCTGACACATACTTCCAATGCTTAATCATTCATAGTTCCTTTTCAGATGGAGCAACTTGCTTGGAGTCCTTGGTCTCTGCAGACAAGCAGTAGAAGCTCCCCTTACCTGTGCCAAACATGGGTAGTGCTGTGCAGCAGCAGCTCTGCCATGGCTGCACCAAACTGGGCAGCGTTATCTTCTTCAGCTTGTCTCCCAGGTCAGCCAACATCCACTTGAATTACTTGCAGCCTTTTAAGATTTGCCACTGGAATTTCTGATTTCTTTGGCTACACTGGCTTGAGTCATACTGAAAGCTCCTGCCTTCCTTTGCTCCTTCCCTTCTTTCTGTCTCAATCTTTTGTCAGCCATCAGCAGAAGTCAAATCATTGCTGAACCTGTTTGAAGCCACTCTCTTGGAAGTTCTGTACTGCAGCTTTGCCTGAAGCCTCTTTCCTGTTTGTCTGCCTCTACACAGAGGTATCCTTCCAGTACATTTATCCTGATCTAATTTCCCCAGAAAACACTCTCAGGATTGGCAAGAATGTGTTTTCCCAGTTTCTAGAGGTCACTCCCATAGGATGGGCTTATTTTTATTTCTCCTCACTAGATTTCTTCAAGAGAATCCACACAAATGATACAGAATTGGTCCTACTTTGTCCCTGAACTAAATTATATTGCCTTTTTGAAATCCCAAAAGTTTGTTCTACAGCTCTTTAATAATTATTGTAAAAAAATTTAAAATATGTAAGATTGCCTTAGTTGAACAACAATTTGCATGGAGTTTGATTTTACCCTTCTGTTTAAAGGCTTGTATATTACAGCTTCTCTACTCTCCATCCAGTATTTCTTATTTAATTCTTGTTTAATTCTTATAGCATTATATTTAATTCTTCTAATTTAATTATTATAAATATTAATTTCTTATTTATACTTCCTTGAGTTTTAATGACTGTAAAACAAGTGATGTCTGACAGATACATTTCTGCTATTAATTTGCTTAATTAATTTGATGTAGAATTAATGAGAATGACTGAATCTTTCCCTGCCTTTCTTGTTGACTCTGTTTTGTGAATTTTCAAAGATTACTTCTGAACACAGGAGATGAATGAAGTGTAAATACTCTTCTATTCTCCAGATATGCATATACTTGAATGCTCAAATTTATACCTTTTATCATTTTAGGTCATAAAATAGGTAGGAACTGTAATATTAGTGTAATTCAGTTATGTTTTTATTCCACTTTGTACATGGAAAGAACTGGAGTGTTTGAACCAGAAGCACAGGTGCCAAGCATGTCATTTTCAAGGACAAATTCTATACCAGCAAGATTAATTCCTTGAAGATACTGTTTCTATATGGTTATTTCCTGTACATACAGAGATATTAAGAGCTGATATGGCACTTACTCAAGGTAAAAATCCTGCTCCCTTTGAAGACTCTGGCAAGTAACTATTCAGGAAAGTGAGTATTTAAACTACCAGGGTTTAAACTGCTGCTTAAACTATTGTCAAACATTGTTTGTCTGAAGATTTTTGCAGCTTTGAGGGTTGAAATTCCTATTCAGGTGATGTACTCTGAGGGTGTCCGGGTGGAAGAGTTGGAAATGGACATCACAGGCAGGGGCTGAAAAAGAATTGAATCAGTTAAGTATTTCTCATTGTCATTCATCTCTTTTTTTGTTTTTTTTTTTGACTCATTTTTAAAGAAAAAATGAAACAGCGTGGGGCTTCTTCTATGATTAAGTTAGCAAAATAGAACAGAAAGTGGGAGAATTTACACAGGAGACATGAAATTTGTTTAGCATCAGAAATTGTGGGTCATACTTCTGCCTGCTATTTCTGACTTGGTTTGCTATTTCAGTCCAATACCTTTGCAACTTCTGGTCATCTGTTTTCTTTCTTCTTCTTTTTTTTTTTTTTTTAAATCTGTGTTAATTTTGTAGATGGGAGTTTTAGAGTCCTTAGCTCCATCACAGGTAGCCAGTATCCCATGTCAGTGTCCCTTTGGGTGTTGCAATTATTCCAGCTGGCATCCACGTACAGTTCTGGGAATAGAGTTCCAGGCTCATCTGATAGTTACGTGTCCCATCTGCATGCATGTGCAGAAATTTTAGCTATCCAAGAGGAATAGGTTTGCATGTCCTGGTAAGCAATCCCTGCTCACAGGTACCAAAGGGACAGGTGGATCAGCTTCAGGCCCGCCGAAGGCATTACTGTAGGGGGTTGTGAAGCACAGAGCCAGATAACACCAAGATCTGCCAGTGCAGGGTGCAGAAATGTGGTAGGCTCCAGGAGGATGAATTTTAGTGTCAGAAGTCCACTCACCTCTCTACAATTACATCTATTGTAATAAATTGCTTGGCAGACAGGGTTTTTTCCCCATGTTATGCTTCTAAATACTTGCTTGGCTTTATGATTAATAATTTCTCTAGCCCAAGATTTTATTCTCTGTGGAAATAAGAATAAGGCTAGGTTGGGCATAGGGTCTGATTATGAGTCAAAATTTGTTTTATAATGTTTATTATTTTATGGCTGGAAAATGGCTCAGTGGAAAAAGTCTTGGGGGTGCTGGTCCACAGACACTGAACATGAGCCAAAGTGTGCCCATGTGGCCAAGAAGGCCACTGGCATCCTGGCCTGTATCAGAAATGGTGTGGCCATCAGGATCAGAGTAGTTCCTGTCCCGCTGTACTCAGCGCTGGTAAGCCCACACCTCGAATCCCATATTCAGTTCTTGACCCCTCAGTTAAAGAAAGACAGTGAGATGATGGAAATGTGTCCAGAGAAGGGCAATGGAGCTGGTGAAGGTTCTAGGGGTCTAGAGGGTAAGTCCCATGAGGAGTGGCTGAGGTAGCTGGGATTGTTTAGCCTAGACAAAAGGAAACTCAGGGGGACCTTGTAATTTCTACAACTCCCTGAAAGGAGGTTGTAGCCAGGTGGGGGTCAGGCTCTTCTTCCAGGCAACCAGCGACAAGATGAGATGATGTAACCTCGAGGTGCACCAGGGGACATTTAGATTACACATCAGGAAGAATTTCTTTATGGAAAAAGTGGTGAAGCATTTAAACAGGCTGCGCAGGGAAGAGGTGAAGTACGTGGAGGGGTTCAAGAAAAAATGTGGGACTTAATGCCATGGTCTGGTTGACAAAGTGGTGTTTGATCAAAGGTTGAACTCAATGATCTTGGAGGTCTTTACCATCCTAAATAATTCTGTGATCCTTCTTTGTTCACTTACTCCCTTTTTACTTTCAGTAAATAAAAAAAGCTACCAAATAAAAAAGCTTTCCTAATAAATACTAAATTACAGCTTTAGATAGCCAAACAAAATTAAGGTAGGGCTTGTAAATACAAATTATTTATTTATAACTTTGGGATTAGAATTTAAAGTATATTTATAAGATGACAGCCACACACCAATGCTTGTCCAGTAGTCATTGAGTTGGTCTGGCAAGTGTAAGTGCCAGAGTCAATTCTAGCAGAAGTGGGTGTGTTACTTCTTACATCAACAAAATGTGTGGTGAGATATTTATAGATACATATGCTGTACTCGAAGAGGTTAGTTTTCTGTTTAATTTCTTGGGGGGTAATTAGGCAATCCATCCTGTAACAGAATATTTAGAGGCATCAGGAAAGTGAAATGTAAAGCTTTTTTCTAAGCCCATTACAAACAAATATCAACTCTTGAGCTCTAGAAATGTAAGGAGGAGCTGAAATGGGCAATAGTTGCTTGCAATTATGTGGTGCACATTTAGAACTGCATTTGCAATAGACATTTGATTTGGATTCTGCAGTGTTTAGTTCAGAGATGGCTTTGTTTCAACCCTATTAGTCCAGGTTGAGTAAGTTGCTTATGAAATCTGTCTTGGGGTTCATATGAGACATCTGAATTAAGAGTGCATTTGTCCTAGGTTCCATGTGCAGTCAGTGGAAAGGGAAGTGCCCCTCAGAGGCTTCAGCTTGTCTAAGATCCAAATATTCCTCTCTACTGGCCTGGGGCACTTACGTATTTCATTCATGTAAGTGCTTAAAATACAGCAGCATGACCCTAGGCCTAAGGACTTCATGCTCTCTGAAGAATTAATAGTGGTTTTCTTTTTCTTGTTTCTGTCATTCATGAAAAAGAAAATGTGGCTGCCGTGTAGCCCATACCTAGAATTACTGTTCATAAAACAAAATACAAGGCTGGCTTCATTTCAGATGTTTATTATAGCATGTAGTATTTCTTAGAAGCTTTTTTCTCTTTAGTGTCCAACAATGTGTGGTATTCTTGGCAGTGAAGGAGTTTTGCAGTGATCACAAGTGTTCAGAATATGGAAGCTGTAACTGAAATATGCAATCACATCTTCCAGCTGAGAAATCATTGTGTGCATCTCTGCTCAGGAGGAAACCAGGTCTGGAGAATTAAGAATGTGATAGACTAACACTAAAATACAGCAAGAATATCCTGGGTGAGCTCAAGGAGTACCCTTCCTATTGTCATACAACATTCACTTGAGTTTCTTTTCACTGCCTTTGCTGCACAGTGGTTCTAATGATGGATGTTGCGATTTTTTATAAGGACAAAAAAAAAAAAAGAGAAAGGAACAGCTGGAGTAAGAAAATCAGGTATTAGAGAAGAGGAGAGGAGAGGAGAGTAAAAAGGCAGGAGGAAAGGAAAAAGAAGTCATGGCTTAGAATGGGAAAATTTAAGCTGTTTGATGAAGTAGTCAGCAAGCTCCTAGATGGTTCTGAAAATGGTGTCTTTCCTCTGGTTGTCTGTACATTCCGTGTTCTTATGTCAAGTATCCAGTAGAGTGAATCTGTTCTTTTTCACAAAAGATGTGAGATGGGTTGCTGTATTACAAGGTCACAAACTGGTGTTTGGGTGCCAAATTCTGAGCACTCTGAAAAAACAAAACCTTGAGCACTACATGGGCTGTAAGTAATACCCTGAAAGACAGTATATTGTGGACTGGCATAATTTTGTAAAGAGTCACTGAAAAAAATCTTACGAGATCCTAAAATAATTTGTACTGTTTGGGAAAAAAGCCCAAGGTTTTCTAAGTTAATTTATCTCATAATGATGTTTACAGTCCTAGATTTGAATAGGCTTTCTCATATTTGTAACAGTTGTTTTTCAGAACAAATGTGCTTCCATGACTACTTTACAGGTTTCAGGAAAAAAATATTATGGTTCTTATGTATGTATTCTTTCAAGAAATGTGTACACACAAACATCAAAGCAAACCTGGAAGGATAATAGATCTAGCTGAATTTATGTTAAAGTTTCACACAGTGTAAGTTAATGGGTAGAAGTCTGTTGGGTATACTTTTCTTCTTGTTTTCATTTATAATTTTTTGTGCTATCACTTCATTAAGATTAAAAAGGGAATAAAATCTCCTACTAGTCATTGCCACTGGTTTTCCATCCTGTTTTTATATTATGTCATTTGTTTTGTAAAAAAACAAAGTAAGGGCTTGTACTTTTATCAGTAGGAATTGGTTTTCATAATTTGCTACTAGTCTCACTGTTCTTATCTGTTGTCACATCAGCATTGTGTACCGGGAAAATACATTTTGGTTTCACCACGGTGTTTACTGATGACCCCAGTTTACCCAAGTTATTTGACATTTAGATACTCTTTTAAACCTTGTCCTGTTTTTTATGAGCTCATGGTCTTTATGTACTGCCATTGAAAGCAACAAGATCAAACCAGCTGCAGTGGACAATATGAATATTAACATGCTTTCTAAGACAATAAAAACATTCTGAATTAGTTTATCTGCAGCTAAAGCAGTTTATTTTCTGCAAACTTTCTTGAGTGTTTGCTAAGACCTGGCAGTCCACAAAGGCTATCAAAGATGGATTTAAATATGTGTGGGAGTACAGAAGAAGTAGGAAGATTTTTTTTGTCATAGTGAAAAGTATTTGGCAGGAACAAACTCTTTGAATTAGTGCCAACCAGATTATATTGGTAGGAGAGGTCACATAATAGTCCAAAGCTACCAAAAGAGGACAGATGTAAGAAAGAAATGTGTTTTTCTCATGTTTAGGGGGATGCAAATGATGTGCACTTGCGTAGGTCAAATATCCTCAGAAGCATTGGAGTGGCTGCCCACGGAGTTTGGGATTGTTTCTTCACTAAAACTGACATAATGGAAATTTGCAGATGCTCTAGTTTGATTACTGCAATTATTTTGTTTATCTAAGTAAATAAGATTACTTTTTGATCAAGTTTGCTTTAACACTTGTATTGACCTCATTTAATTGAACAAGTGTACAAGCAGATGCCAGCTAATGAAGTCTACATCCTGTTGCATACCTCTTTTCCTGTGGCTACTAATGCTTCAAATTTATGTCAGTGATGAAGTAAAAGTGCTGATAGAAAGCTAAGCACTAACAAATACTGCAAATACAGATACAAAATATTGTATCTGTAGTGCACAATACAAATGATGTAGGGGTTTTTTTTAAATAAGAAATATAATGAAATCTGCATAGCCGGCTGACAGTTCTACTGCCCTCAGCTATCACATACATTTCCCTAGTTTTAGCCAAGTTGTATCATTGCTTTTGTACAGATATTCATTGTGTCAGCTGACATTTTACTGCTTTCTATTTTTTGCAGCCTGAAATGGC
Organism: Cinclus cinclus; assembly: GCF_963662255.1. Classification (NCBI taxonomy): domain Eukaryota; kingdom Metazoa; phylum Chordata; class Aves; order Passeriformes; family Cinclidae; genus Cinclus; species Cinclus cinclus. The sequence goes on from NC_085047.1 coordinate 85,990,788, forward strand.
AGTCACTGATTCTGAAAAAAAGAGGTGTTTTTACCTGCTATCCCCAGAAAAGGCATTAAGCTGAAGATGTTTTCTATTTCTTAAGCAGGAAAATTGTTTTTTTTAATTAATTTAATTTACTAAGATAATACATTTTCTATGAGCAGGAAATTAACAAATCTTGTGTTTTAACCACATACTCTAGTTGTTGTGGACTGATGTTTTACTGAATGGAAAGCACTGAAATGGTAACATAGCTCTAGGAATGAACTGATTCAGCCCTTGAGTTCAATGCACAGGTAATTAGGAATTCCTTTCCTTACCTTTTTTTAATATATTTTATGTATAAAGTAAAACTGTCTGTCTCTGTTCTGCATCCACAGGGTGTCAGTTATCTCTACTTCAATTGCAGTTTATGTCTTAACATTTGAAATGAAAAGTAAATTTTTCTGAGAAGTTATTTCAAGCATATTAAAGTACATTAATATATGAACAGCCTCTGAGCAGGTTTCCTTTAATCTTCTCCATTTGTCTGATGCTTCGTAGTGTGTATTCCAGACAGAATCAATTTTGTAAATGCTAAATAATGAAATTGGGTTTGTGAATATTAGTTAATTAATCATTACAACTGTAGCAGCACATTGGGATATTGCTGTGTTGAGATTCATGCAGAGTGGTAGCATACTGGATCTTGTTACCTTTTTTGGTGAGAAAGGGAAATGAATGCATTTGGTATTGTTTGGTCTAGCAGTAGTGTTTATTTACAAAAATAAACACAAAAAAGTGAGTATCTGAAAAGTCTTGTTTTCCTGGTCCCATCGTGTGGATACAAGAGAAATCTCCCTTATGTTGAGAAATAAGTAGGTCATAAGCACTCCACCCATTACTGTATCTGTGGGTCTTGGGTTTCTCCCAGGACTGCACATGCAGAGGTCTCCTCACTGATAGTGCAAGTGATAGTGCGAGCCTAGAAAAGTATTTGGCTTTGTCCCACATGAGCTCCTCTTCTTTAAACTGCTATGGATTTGGTAGGTGGACCACTCAGTGGATGAAAAATTATCTGGATGATCTCACTCACCTGCCCAGTGTCCCAGTGACATTCCTCAGGGGTCAGTACTAGGACCGGTGCATCACATCCTGGGCTCCGTCAAAAGCGGCGTGACCAGCAAGTCAAGGAATGTGATTTTCCACCTCTTCTCTGCCCCATGAGACCTCACCTGGAATGTTGCATCCAGCTCTGAGGTTACCACTGCAGGAAAGACAAGGGACTCTGTTATAAGGAGTTCAGAGGAAGGTCACCAAAATGGTCAGAGGGATGGAGCACCTCTCCTGTGGAGCAAAGCTGAGAGAGCTGGGACTATTTAGCCTGGAGCAGGTTTCAGGGAGACCTTTTGGCACCTTCAGGTACCTAAAGGGGCCCACTGGTGTGCTGGAGAGGGACTGTGAACAGGGATGTGTAGTGATAGGACCAGGGGGAGTGGCTTCAAAGTGGAAAAGGATGCATTTATATTAGATGTAAGGAAGATATTCTTTCTTCTGAGGGTGGTGAGGCACTGGAACAGGTTACTCAGAGAAGCTGTGGATGCCACATCCCTGGAAGTATTGAAAGGCTAATCTGTATGGGGCTTTGAGCAGCCTGATCTAATGGAAGGTGGTCCCATGGTGGGGGGTTGGAATTAGGTGGTCTTCAAGGTTCCTTCCAACCCAAACCATTGAATGTTTCTATGATTTTTACTTTGGTCCTTTCTGCTTTTCATATGTGTATTTATGAGGATACTAAATCTCCAACGTCTACATTTTCAAGTTGTTTCAGGCACTGATATGACACATAACTTTTCTTGCCTAGCTGAATCATGTGAACGGTTCTGCCCTCCTAGTGTTTCAGCTATTTCTATTCTTTCATCAGAAGTCGGGGTTCTGTAGTGAAAAGCATAACTGCAAAAATACTCTTACCTCCATTTGACTGAAATACTTGCAAGGCTTCTTAAGGAAAGTGTGCTAGAGCTTGGGGCTTTTTCCTCCAGCTTCACTGAAAATATAAGACGTAAATATTTTAGGGTCAATATCTGTTCCAAATGGGTGTCATTCTGTTTCCTTTCATTTGTATCAGCTTGTGACAGTGTGTCATGTGACAGCAATAAAAAATCAAAATATTTGCATCTGGCATTGCCAAACAAGAGAGAGCACAGCCCCTCAAGCCCAGCTGACTTCATTGCAATAGAACATTTGTATTTCCAAACAAGAATTTCCATCTCTGCTGCTTGGATTATTTCTAGACTGTGACTAAATTATACACGTGCAAATGAGTACAAATTAGTTGTGGTGCTTTGTGCAAAGCTGTTTCTCTTGTGGAGTGACAGCTACACAAAATGAATGGAATTTTATTGTTATGGTTGGAGGGTTTAGTAAAAACTGCATTGCAGGTGTAACATGTTAGGGATGAATTCTTATGGTTTTATGATTGTTCCAGTTTTCTTCTGAGAAAGAAAACAGCAAAGACTGTTGGAAGTTATTTTATAGATTAGAACTTGCTGGATCAAGATTGCTGAAGAATTTCTGATTAAAACTTTCTGTTAACAACTTCACAGTTAAAGTGATCAGTGAAAGGAAAGTGTGTACACTCGAGAATATTTTAGAATGTTTTGAATAAAAGGTGTCAACTTTTTCCTTGCATATGAAGAGTAAAAGAATAAAGTGTTCAGTAAAGAATGAATTGATCTGAAAAGATGCAGCATATGAAGACTAAAAGTACAAAATGTTCAGTAAGAGTGCTATATTTGGAATAGAATTACTTATTTTTATAATGGATTTTTTAAAATTGCTTGGAAATAGTTTGGCTAATCCATCTGATGGAAGTTTCAACATCTTGGGAAAGTTGTGATATATGTTCCTTATGAAGGCAACAAATCAGGAAATGCAGTGACTACATTGGATTAGTTTGGTTGCAATCTACTGTGATTCATTCCTTGATAATGAATGTTATAATTATTCTCAACAGTTATCCTGAGGCCCTTTGGAGGGACTGGTTTGTAATCTATATTATTCAAAGGAAAGTCTCCAAACTACAAAGTTCCATTTCATTAATGCTGTTTGCATAAATATCCAGGTGATGAGACCTGAATGAACCAGTGAATACTCCTCCTGTAATTCAACGTTAAAACACACAGCAGTATCAGCCCATGGAAGCTGCCAGAAAGAGAGAGATCAGTAGCCATTAATCTTTTTTACCTGCATGTAGATCTTAGAACAAAGTGCAGAAGGCTTCTGGTTGAACTTCAGAAGTTTTTACTCTTTCCTCTTCTATGTGTTGAATTTATGGTCCTGATAAACCTGAGTCTGGGTAGCTCAGATAATATATAAAAACCTGAACATATTGATAAAATGGTTAGTTTTTAGGTGACTTCAAATATCTCTATTTTTTTTTTCCAAGTCAGGGAGTTATGTTTACTGCCTATGTGTTTTAGAGAGGTTTGGATTAGTGAGATTTAAACTGGTTACATCTAACAGTGAATAAACACAGTTGATGGACAAAAGAAGGGCAAAAGCCAGCGAACAGGAAAATTGGTAAGACCACCCCTGCAGAATTCCATGACTGCTTATTATTCACAGCACTTTCAGAAGGAAGAGAAATATTTAATAAAACACATTCACATAAATACAAGTACTGGCTTGTGGAAAAATACTGATCCCAACACCTTAAAATTTTCTATTTTAGTTTCTGCACCATTATATCTGTGTGAATTCAGACTAAATCCACAGCGGAGAAATAGGGAGGAGTCTGTTGCCCTGGTCTGATAATACTGTAACAAAGGTAATCTGAAAAGCATATAGTGGCAGAAAAAACTATGGGGAATGTATTTAGAGGAAGAAATATGATTTTCATGGAAGGAGAAATACATTTAAAAGCACAGATCAAATTAGATATACTCAGAAACAGAAATCTGGCAAAAAGGATAAAGCTCCAGTGACATAGACCATATAATGGATGACTGTAAGCTGAATACTAAAAAGAAAAGAATCAATAAATGAAGAATTTGCCTGAGCAGAAATACTGTTTATAGAAGGAGGAAGAAATGTCTAGCAGGCAGAACACAACAGAAAAAGCCAATATTTGCCCTGAAAGAAGGGAAGCATACATGTTTAATTTTGGGTTGTATTTAGTCTTACATGATAGCATTCTACATGAATCATTATTTTATTGTTTACTGGGAGAAATTAACATCTCCTTTGCACAGGAGTTCAAACCCATCAGAACCTGTAGAGTTCTAATAGCATCACATTATCTGAATCTGGATCATTATCTTCAAATTGTCTGAGCTCAGTCCAGAATCTGAATGACACGATCGAAATAATTTAAAATAGGCAGCTCTTCTACTGCGGCTGTGTTCTAGAGAATGCTTATCTGGGCGTGGATGTGCCAGAGGTCTCCATTAAAGCTGGGCTTTCATCCTAAGTGCAAGACTTACAGTATTTGAGTGTAAGCTGCACACTCTCACTATTGTTCCAGGTTTTTGTCAATACTTTCTCCATGTGATGCTTCCTTTCAGTCAAAAATGAGCATAACCCTTGAATGCCAGAATAAGCATACTTAAAATAAAACATCATCCTAACATGATGATGTAGAAACAGTCTGAAAGCAGAAACTGCTTATACCCGTACTGTAACTTACACCCTGGTTTTGCAAGGTGTTGGGATGCTAAAGAAGAGTGTTAGTCCTGCTTTGTGTCTTCTTTCTTCATCAGCCTCTCGTGAACTCTTCCCTGTAAATCAGTCACGCTTGGATCCTGGTTCTGGGGCATTAGACCACTCCTAGGAAACCCCAAGGGCACAAAGGGCTGCAGCTCCTGTCTCCTGACTCATCAGGCTGCTCAAACTGCACCCTCAAAGCAGGGTCTTGTCTCCCTTTCTCATACTCCTGAGCCTTTATATCACTTTTTGATCAGGCAGCTCATTAGCCTGATGGCATCTCCACAGGCTGCATAGGTGCAGCTTGCTGCTGTCATCCCTCCGATATCAGTAGACTTTGTGCACATGGTTTCACTGCTCTTAAGGTCTGTGTTTTGGTTTCCAAATGCATGTGTGTGCAGTGTGAAGTACACACTTGGACAGGATTGCTATATATAAGTAGCTTTGTGGCTTTAGCCCTAAGTGTGCTTGGATGAGTCCCACAAGTTCTGGTTTAGTTCAGATTTTCTGGTTTTAACACTATACATCATCTGAAATAAATAACTTGAATCTTTCATTAGTGGCAAGCAATGACAGCAACCCACGAATCAGATCAACATTAATTAGGCAACTGATGTCTCTAAATATATTTTTTTCCTATTAAATAAAAGAAATCTGATCAAATTATTCTAATTAATTCCCATTAAAATTTAAACTTTTTTGAATTTTAATTTCTTTTCATAGAACTTCAGTAAGCAGTTCAAGATCATAGGTAGTTTAGGAGCCTACAGTGTAGCTGCACCTAAATACCTTAAAAAAAAAAAAAGACCTGTTGGTTGTTTTTTTATTAAAGTTGGAGATTTTTAGGACTTTCTGTGAAAGGCTAATGCTAAATGATGAAGAGCTGTGTCTGGGTGGTTCTTGAGGCAATCAGTTGTACACTGTCTTAGATTATATTTGAGCATGGAGCATTTCCTTCCTTAGGATCAAAGTAAATAAAGCAGATACATCCTTACAATGTGTTTTGCTAAGATGTGGATGCACATGATCTCTCCATCTCCTGTTACTCAGTTTGAAAGAAAACAGTGCATGCAGTGCACGGATGGAGTTACCATACTCCCAATTTTTCGTGTCACTGAGCTAAACAAGCCAGTGTTTTATTCAGAAGACAGGTTCTCTCTTCCCTTGGGCTTTCATTAGCCCTTCTCCTGCACTTTTCCCAGCTGAAGTTTTGGAAGAAAGGTGACTAGAACTTTGCAGCGTATTTTAGAGGAAGTTTTAACTGGTACCCTGCTGCATGCTAGGATCACAGTAACATTTTTCACATATGCATTTCACTGGTAACTCTTGTAACTGCCCAAAACACCCAACTTCATGATCTATGATTTCTACCGTCTGATGAGCTATTATTGTTGTTTTTAGCCCCTGGGCACACAACTCTCCTTTCTGTGTTTCCCAGTTTCAAATAATTTCATTCCCTTTGACTGAAAGGAGAGCTTAGTGGAGTAAGTGAAGTGTACCCCCAAACTATGGCAGTCAAAGAAATTCTAGTCTATGGAAGGCAGGGGCTAATTTTCCAGTTTTCAATGTAATTTGTCATTGTTTTTAATGGAAACACCCAAATGACATTGCATTTTGTAGACTTTTGAAGACTATTCCTGCAAAGAAATGTCAATCGATTTTGAAACTTGAGGTATGTAAAATAAATACTTCTCCAAAAAAGCAACATTACCTAGTGATATTTTAAAAATCATTTATAATTAAATTAGCCTTCTAGAATTCATAGCCGCAGGTAAAGATTTTGAAACAATAGCTTCAACCCTTCATGTATTTCAGGTAGCTTGTGAATGATCAAAAATTACATTTTTCAAAAGGTTGGCTATAACCCAGAATATTTTTAAAGCCTAGGCAGGAGAACCATGTTACTGAAAAGATGAGTTAGTGTGACAGGAAGACACTGGTGTGTCTCTCTCATACACAGTAGCATGGAACCGGGATTTAGGGACTACGTGCCTTTACGTACAAATGCACGTATAAGCTGTGCTCCTGGTAAGAAGATAAATTCTTTGTATTTAATCGTTATATATAGGTGTAGAAGAAGAGGTTACAGGCAACCTTGCCCCTGATAAGTCACAGTTGTACTAATTACCAAAGAAGAAGAACAGCCTTGCCCTTAAATGGTCACAGCTGTGACTAATAAAAATATGTGTGATAAAAGGGGGTGGGCTGGCTGGTCAGGGGGCTTTTGGGGGCCTGGAGAAAGAGGATCAGGAGGAGCTCGGAGGAAGAAAGAATGCTCGATAGAGGCACAAAGAAGAGCAAAACAAGGAAGAGAGTTGCTGCAGTGAAAGGTCTAGCTGTGGGGTCAGTCTGGGTCTGATGGAGGCAGAGCCTGCAGTCCCAGCTGAGCTGGGTGAAAGCTGTGGTCAGAGTCTGCAAACCAATACTTACAGTCACAGTCCAGCTGGAAATAGGCAGCAGTCAGAGCCTGCAGTTGGACCCTGCAGAGGGAGCTTGCTGCAGTCAGATATAATGGCAAAGCTGTAAAGAATAATAAACCAGGATCCTTTCTGTGTTGTTGAATGAGGGTCTGTGTCTCAGCTCATTTCTACTTCTAATGAAAGGTCTGCTGCAACAATTATATAATCAGGCCCTCACTTTATGAATCCTTTTACAGTACATCTGCTATGTCATGCTATTGTAGTAATAATGCATTATTATGTATTGATAACTCAAGCAAAGGCCTTTTTCTAAGCATAGAATAAATCACTTGGCTGGGGAACAGAGTCCGAGTTCAAAGAAAGTCAGTTCTTTTTCTGGTGTAAACACAGTTTTTACAGTTAGTTGTAAAGGGTAATAAATCAACCATGTTTTCTAAACGCTTCCATTCTTGTCATTACAGCCAAATTTCTGACATCTCTTTCCCACTGGAGCATCAGATGTTTTAATGTGTTCAGCATCCAGTAGCTTCTACTCTGAAGGTGAACTGCTGGATTTGGGACCATGTAGAACAGCTGGCAATTCTTTGTGAGATGAACCTGGACAAACATGAAAGATTAATGTGAAACTAGGTTATATCACACATAGCTTTACGTTTAGTTTCTGGCTTAGAGATATGAGCAAAAAGAAAGTTATGTTCTTTTTTATACAGTTAATAATTTGTTAATTCTTTTTCTGCTTGTAACTGAAAATTTTAATCTGATTAGAAAAATATACACACTATGGTAGCTGTCACAGAAAGTAGACAATAGTGGAAAAATATTTTTTTGTTTAAATAGAAGTAGAATCAAATTTGAGTGTAGTATGCTATGATGGAGAAACAATTGCTTAGCTTCTCCAGTGATCTATATTGGCATGCAGTATGGTTTTAGGTATATCTTATCTAGCACAACTTGAACTTTGCTTGTACAAAGTTTGATACTTGGTCACAAGCAGAATCATTTTGTCTGCGTACTGTGGATAAAACCAGGTGACATAGTAGTGAAGTAAACATTCTTAAGATTTAAACGGCTGAAAGAATTTTTCTGTAGTTTTCATTGATACGTTAAAGTATTTCTTCCTTTACTGGCATGATCTATGTGTATGAGATAACGTAACCAATTTTGCATTTGGTGTGAATAGTGCAACCTCTGGATTTGAGACTGCACTGCTCTCACAGCAGTTGCCAGTTTTCAGCTTTTCCTGATTGTATCACCCTATAAACTCACCACACACCTTTCCTGACACACATTTTATAACCCCAAAGATTCCAGGGACTTTCTAGCATGCTGCTGTGGAGAGCAGCAGCCCCACCAGGGACAGGGCAGACTGTGGTCTGCCAGAAACACGGATGTAAAGCTGACATCTGCTCCCTTGCACAGCAGCGACAGTGGTGTTGCCTGCCTGCAGGATTGTGAGGCAGCAGCCAGCTGGATGGCAGCAATTTGTCCCTGGACACAGCAACAAGTCCAGGAGCTGTGCTGTCAACAAGTGGACCAAAATCCAAGACTATAGGTGTATGTGAGAAGAGAAGCTGCACAAGAAGTTGTGGAGGTAGAGGTTCTGCAGGGGAGTTTCAGGTAAACTTCTGCCTTTAATTGTTGTGTTGTGTTAAAAAGCACCATTTTAACCAATTAAAAATCTTTTAATAGGTAAACCCCACTCAAAATGTGAATAGTGTTACAGGTGAAGAATGAGGACAAGGATTGATTACAGCTATTGATCAACTCCTCAGGAGCTGGACTTCAATGGTTCTAGGTCCCTTCTGACTCAGGCTGTTGTATGATTCTATGAGCTTAAATTGGAACGAACACATTTCTGATGTTGAGCTCCAACCTAATTTAAATTTCCATATGTATCTATCATCTTCAAACAATGTTTTCACTTGGAATAATGTATTACTTGTGTTTATTTGCCAACTTCTCAACTATGAAACAGATATTTTAGCCATCTGATTCATTGCCATGTCATTGGCTTCAAAGGCATTTTTCCTCCTCTTCACAAAAGTCTCTATTCTTCGTGATCTTACTCATGCTATGCATATACAAGTATCAAAAGGTAGTAATTAGACACATCTGCTTACATTTGCCAGGACCAGATGCTAGACAAATTAAAGTGAACATGACTATCACTCAAAATTGTTAAAGAAGTAATTCTAAAATAATTTTTGAACTTCGACAGTAAAATATTCTACATTGACATATTTGTGCTATTTGCAAAAAATCTCACGTTGAAAATCATCTTCTTTTGCAGTTGAATCAAAAATTAATTGTGTAAGTGTGTTGGGTTACAACTTCAACTTCCTTTACCCTGGAAAAGATAAGTTGTCAGCCCTGACAGCAATGCTTATTAACACCACAGGACAATCACATCAGCTCCTGAACAATACTGCAGAGTCCTAAATGACTTCATGGCATGCTCCAAGAAGATAAAGACATGAGAATGGCTTTATGAAGTTAGACCTGGAATCTGGCTTTCTTGGTATTGCATGTCCTGCTGTGGGCAATGATGAATGCTCTTAGCATGGTATAAAAGTAGGTTGAGACTAAGTTATGTTATTTCTCTGATAATTCTTCTAGCATCATGCTATGAAACTTCTCAGGGGCTTCCTGGAACATCTGCTTGTTTTTGGTGTCAAGCAGTGGGTAAGAACCACCTGGTTTAAACATGCACATACATACACATATGTGTATACATATGTGTGAAAATAGTGTCCTTTCACTTGTTCAGAGCCCAACATCTGGTAATTTCATTTGCTGGTCTCTGCTTCTTACAAGTGCGGAGCAGTAAATAGCTGTTGGCATCCTCCACAACATTATTATGGGTATCTTCCAAGTTATCTCTTAGTTGCTTCTTTAGTAGGCAGAAAAGTCCTTGCATATTTAGTCTGGTTTTATGTGGAGTTTTGTGCCTTTCATTCCCCTTGCTGCAGTTTCTTGTACCTTGTTATGTTCTGCCCTGGTGGGGACAAGGGCCTGAACTATGCTCAGTAATTCACGTGTGAGTCAACTAAAATGATGTAAAAAGATCATTTTCCTTTTTTCTTCAACACTTTCAGAAACCATAGTATGGTTTGGGTTGGAAGGGACTGTAAAGATCATCTGGTTCCAGGGATGCCACTCACTTAGAGCAGGTTGCTCAGAGCTCCATTCAAACTGGCTTTCCTGTCCCTTTTCCAAATAGTCATAACATTTCCCTATTCTGACTTTACAGATTACTGAACTGGTTTATTCATAAAAATGCTGGTTAATAACACTTTTTTTTCCCATGTGGCCATAGTTAGCTCCGAACCTAATTATTAGTCCATGGTTTGGACTGTTGTTTCTTTCCCATGTACATTACTTTGTATCAGCATTGATTTTTTTCGTTATTTAGCATTCAAGCGCACAGAATGCTGCTGTCATTCTGCACCTCCTGATACTCACACGCTGTCATTTTCACTGTTAAAAGAAATGTAGCAAATCTTAAGTTGCCTCAGTGTTCATCTGCTGTCTCCCATGTTTGAGGATGATAGAGGCCTGCATATATCCTCATTCAGGTGTGCAGGTGACCTCCCACTGTTGCAAAAACTGCTGGTCTCTGTTTCTTGACTTATACCTGGTCATTAACAATACAAATGTGAAACATTCTTGCTTTACAAGGCTTTCTTTTAATATCATTTGATGATTTATAGTGAGTGTTTATGCCTTTAAAAAATTAATGCTTAGGCAGTTTTGTCTTTATCTTGCTTTTCTTGTATATCTTCTTAGCTCTTCTCCTTTGAATGTGACTTACTTTTGAAGTACATCTTTTCAGTTGTAATAAACATTCTGGGGTTGGTTTGTTTGTTGCTCAACAGTTGCTTTTGATACTTAAAAGTTCATATTATGATGACTATAAACAATATTTTCTCCAACTTTGAAGCAAGCAGCCTCATTTTTATTTTTCTAAATAAAACACTATTTTTATGTCAATTTAGTATTTTCTCAGTTTTAAAAGAGAATTTCCCAATTCTGTCAGGGTTACTGAGCAATGTTTCTGTCACAGCATTTTGCCCCATGACTTGCACATGGATCAGAACCCAGTCAGGGGTATCTTGGCTTGTTTCAGCTTTTAGCAAAAGCTCCTGCATGAATCAGTAATTTGTGGTGTCATTTAGTCTCTGCATCACACCCCAACCTGACATTTACCCAATCTATGTGGGGGTGATTGAAGTTTCTGATTACTAATTTGTTTTCTTGTTGTCTTTTAAATCTCTCTTGGTATGTCACTCACACCACTGTCATCCTGATGAGGGGTGACAGCTTTTTCTAATACTTCTGTAGTCCTGATGTCCTAATCCATAATGTGCAACATTCAGAACAGTTACCTGATGCAAAGCATTCTTTAACATAGACTGCATCCTTCTTTTCTTGCCTGTGTAGTTTGTAGTTTCCACTGTCTGCTTTTCCTTCTATCAAGTCTGTGATGCTCCTGTTAAGTCAATATTTTGTTGTAAACTAAGTGTTCTCAGGTCGTAAAAAAATTTGTAACATTTCAATAGTAGGATGTATGCATTTGATCTGATTGCTAATTTTTCTGTGTTATGTTTAAATTATATTTTTGGGTACAGAATGAGCTTGTGTCCTACATGAGTTTTGTGAACTTCTCTCCTAGGTTTCTTCTCAAGGATATAAAGCTTTTTATAATTTTACCTCTCTGTGATATATCCCCAAACCAGATTTTCTTCTGCACCTGTTTAGTTTTCCTCCAGTCTTTAATTTAATAATACTCTTTGGTGACTTTCCTGATTTTTACTTACAGCAGCTTTATCTGAATCCCATTTTTGCTGTAAAGACTTTGTACAAAGTTTGTCCAGTTCCTGATGAGTCTAAACCCTCCATTCCTGCACCACTGTGTGAAGCCAGCATGAGACACTGCTGGAGCAAGAGCAGAGGTAGATAGATGGTCAAGGATATAATTTTCATATTTGAGAGATCACATGATCATCCTGAGCAACTCTGCAGAATACTAATCTCTGTCTGAAAGCAATGTTGTATAATGTACCTTGTTCATGCTGATTTACACAGACACATTTTCACAGAATCATGGTGTTGGAAGAAGCCTTCAAGATTGTCCAGTCTAGCCCTAACACCTCAACAAAACCATGGCTCAGAGTGCTACATCCAATCTTTTTCTAAACACGTCCAGGGATGGTGGCTCCACCACCTCCCCAGGCAGACCATTCCAGTACTTTATCACTCTTTCCATAAAAAACCTTTTCCAAATATCCAACCTGTATTTCCTTTGGCACAGATTGAGACCGTGTCCTCTTGCTCTCTTGGTTGCTGCCTGGAGAAAGACTGACCCCCCCCCACCTGCCTACAACCACCTTTCAGGAAGTTGTAGAGAGTGATCATTTTATCTACCCAGAGGCCTCATGGGGAAAATGATTTCTTGGTTTGTAAATGTACTTCCTGCTTCTGAGATATTTGACAATAGTAGATGAATTAAGTAAGTAATTGAGCAGTGGTTACAGGCTGTACCTATGGGAAAGGCAGCTCAATTTCTTTAAATAACTTGTCTCTGCCTGTGCTTCTGAATGTGAGGTGTGCCTTTGAAATCAGTGTGTCCACCCAGCACAGATGTATATGAGGAATTTTGCTGTGAGTGCGTGTTGATGGATCATGTCCTGCTTCCCAGCCACTAGCATCCTCCAGTCCTCCTCAGGGCTGCTCCCAATCCAATCTCCATCTAGCCTGTATTTGTGCTTGGGTTTGTCCTGATGCAAGTACAGGACCTTGAACTTGGCCTTGTTGAAGTTCATGAGGTTCACACAAAGGGGAAAGTAATTATCCACTACCAGATCAGTTTTCCTCTAAATACCATAAGTAGACACAGACCCCTGGACATGCCTGCCTTTATAGACCATACTGTTTGCAGCTTAAGGAGTTAGGCAGCATTGTAGTTTGAAACCCTCCTCCTTTTTCATTTTGCAATAGCACATTTTGATTCCCTTCCAAAAGTTATTAGCAGATCTTTGCAGGATGTTCAAGAGAGGAGACTCTCCTTCAGCAGGATATTTCTCTCTGAAGTCGCTCACGGCCTGCTCTTTAAAGGACAATGTCAGAAGGACACGCTCTCTTCCATTTTTTCCACTGGTCTCTGTACGGCAAGAAGTTTGTGTGGATGTTAAATATGATGTATGGTTGCAATATTTCCTCTTGGGTGCAGCTTTTGGAGGGTTTTGTCCATTTATCTGTTTTGTACTTTGCTGAGTTTCATGAGCATTGCCATGTCACGAGATGAGTTTATCCTACGTGCAGTAATGAGTTGATAGGAAATGCGTGTTTTCCTTTTGACTTAATGTGCGTCCTGATTTTGTTACTGCAAGATGTAGAGTTGGACTTAGCATTACTGATGGAGTGATAGGAAGATGTGAGAGAAGGTGGCAGCATGAGCGACAGATCTGGAGGGAAGGAAGGAGGCAGCAGAGGGTGGTTCAGGCATCACCTTTGCAATCCTCAGCCACTGTGGATAAATCTCTTCCAGTTCATTCCCTTACTCTGAAATGAAGAGAAATTAACTCCCCTGGGGTTGGGGATGAGTCATGGTCCCATGGGTGGGGTGAGCTTGGTGGGGCCCAGGGCCAGCTGGGGCAGGGCTGTGGAAGCTGCAGACTGGCCCTGCTGTGGCGTCGGTGGGGCACGGGCTGATGGACCCAGGGGCTGAGCTGGACTCCTGGATGGACCCTTGGCTCTGGCAGGGTAAGGGGATGCCCTCCAGGCCAGGTACTGGAAGTACACGGAGGTTGTTTTAAGTTTTGCATAGCTGAAGCATTTCAGGGCTACTGTGTTCTTGCTCTCCTTCTCAAAGGGTGTTTTGTTCACTGTATCTGTCTTGAATGGGTTTTCCTGTAAGAATATCTGCTGTTTCAGATAATCACAGACACCAAGTATAACTTCGGGTGTCAGCCTTGCTGCTCCATTGCCAGGGAGATTGGCTGGCTCCCAGAGTCAGCAAATGGATCACTTGGGAGATGAGAAAAATTTAAGAAATTCTTCCCACAATGGAGTAAATACTCCTTTTTCTTTTTTTCCCCTTTTTTTTTAACAAAAAAGCGTGGATGTGAACAGATAGGTATTTTCATTCAAGTGCACGTATCCCTTAGCTCTCTCTTCCTAAATATAGTTTTGATTTTTTTGTGGACTCTAGAGTGTTTAAAAAAAATATCTACAAGTTCTTAGTGCCTTTACACAAGTCTTTTTACAATTCTGTGGTGACAAAAAAGCTAGAATTTCAGTGTGAAATACTGTTTACTGAAAAATTTTTGGAATGTTTTTCATGTTTAATCTCATAAGCAAGTAAGAGGGGCACAGAGCTATGTATTTATGGTCACAGCATTTAAAGCACATCTGTGTATGCCCAGCCTTAGAGTCTGTGCTGGGACACCTTGCAGACACAAAAATAGTTCATGCATTCAAGAGTCTTAAGAAATTGGAAGGCCTGAATAAATATGACGAATATCAACTTACAGGGCTTTCTCAGAGGTTTTTTTTTTTTTTCCTTACGGATTTTTATTGATAATTTAATAAATGCAAAGGAAATATATAAGATTATGTATTTATGGAAATAAAAAAGTAGAAGTGTGAGAAGTCCTTCATTCTCTAAAATGGATACCTGGTATGTCCCAAATTTTTAATCTCTTTTCATATCTCCAAACTGAAAAAAGAGTAAACCTGCAGCTTTAAGATTGTAGGGCAGTAGCTCATTTCTCCAACTCACTGATGGCACATCTTGTTACTGTGTAGGAGGCACAATCCATTAGTTGTCAGTTCCCATCTCTCTAAGGTCAGCTGCCTCAATTGTGGGAACCAGCTGACAGCTGATTGTTGATTTTTTCTTCCCTATATGTTGTTAGCAGGATTTCAATTAGTGCACTTAAATGTACCTGTTTTCTTGAGGCCTTGTTGGCTCTAAAATGTGCTTCTTGAAACAAGTGCAGTGAATCACTTAGCCTACCATTATTTTTCTTTTGTATGTCCTTTTTTTTAAGGGTATTTGATGGTGGTTTTTTTTGACTTGCTGCTCCTGAAAATTCTAAAAGAGAACATCTATACATTTGACATGTCTATTTTTCTTTCTTAGGAGGGACCTATCAGGTACTGAATTTTTTGTTCTATATGTGCATCAGCAAATGGATTTTGGTTGTAATTTATCACAAATTTTTTGGACAGCTCTTCAGGGTTGTAGTGTAAGACCATACTCTTACTTTTTGCTAGCTTTCTGCTCTGGGTCAGAGAGTATCATACCCATGATGTGTAAAGGTGTACGTTAGTTTTCTTTTGATCAGTCATTTGGGAATAGAAATTCCTGGTTACTGAGAAGCCTGTGGTGTTGTAATAACTGTGATACAAAAAAGGTATATTTAAGTATTCTCCCCCCACCCTCATCTGTCAGGGATTAAATACTCCAGGCTGTCTTCCTATTGTCTTATGTCCCTGAACTTAAATATTTGCAGGAACTTCTTTCTCTATATTCTCCTTCCAAAGCTCACCCCAAGCAGTTGCTGTCTTGTCAGCTGGTATCCTCTGATGCTGGGATGAGAGAACACCCCAAGAGCAGGAAAGCATTCCCATCAGTCTGGGGTGGGCAGAGGAACAGAGAGAGAAGGGCCAATACTCAGATTTGGAAGAGTGAGCTGCACTGGCCATGGCAGGCTGTGAGGCAGTACCCCTGAGGGTGCCTGGTTGCTCCCTTCACTCCTGCTCAGAAGCTTCAATTCCACTGCAGTGACCACCACCTGTGCCCAAAAAGCAGTGGAGAAGCTGCTTTGGCTGGTTGCTATGTCAACTGTGCTCTCTTTGCCTGCAGAAAGCCAAGTGCTGGTTGGTATGGCAACCTTCCTCAGAGCACCCAAGGATGCTCAATCTGGAACAGGCACTTTGGAGAAGGCACTGGGGTGTCAGTGGAGGTGGAAGCTCTTGTGCCAAAGGGTGTGAGGGGCAGGAAGGACCCATGCAATCACACATTTATTTGGAAAATTGTTTTGTCGAATCAAGTGGGTTCTTGGAGGCTAAATAATTCCTGTTTATAACACCATCCTTCCATGTTTCGGTAAAAGAGGAAAACAGTAATGGTAATTTTGTACAAAGCATACCAAGACAACATGGATGTATGGAGGGTCACACTGAAACCAGTGTGATTGAGCTGCTTTAGCATTTTCTTAATGGAGGAGTATTGTAGCTGCATGCTGGGGAAAAGATGTGCTGTGTTTTCAACCTGTCAGTATTGTAGAGGTTTTGCACAGTGTCAAAGAAAAGCCTGAGCCAAGATCTTACAGGTGAGATGAACCTTTACTGTAACAGCAGGTAGGCCAAGAAACATTAGAAGAAGATGCTTTGGTGGACTAGAGTGGTTGTGTGTGTCTGTGTGCATGCTCAGGTTTCCTTCTCTCAGGCTGCCCAGGAGCTACATCTATTGCCAGAAACATTCTCATCAGGCAGTTCTCTTGTAAAAGACTTTCTAGAACAACAGACTTTGGTGGCTTTCTCCATTTTCTGGCGATTAAGTAATAAACTGTATTATTTAGACATAGGACAACCCAAAATGTCAACAAGCAAAATATAATGGGAAAAGACAGGTTTTGGGTATTAGAACAGGGTGCGCAGGGAAGTGGTGGAATCACCATTCCTTGAAGTGTTCAATAGGCCTCTAAATGTGGCATGTGGGGATAAGGTTTGGTGCTGAACATGCTGGTTAGTGGTTGGACTCAATGATCTTAGAGGTCTTTTCCAGCATTAATGATTATGTGATTCTAAATTATTTCTTTAATATTTTTTTTTGTTTAATATGAAAGTTGCTGGAGCTATTAGAAATTTTTGAATGCTGAGAAAAACGTTTATGTGATCATCTCACACAACTGAAAAGCATTGCAGGTAAATTCTGATTTATGGTTAGCCTTTTTGAATTCATCTTTATTAAACTCATATTTAGCTATGTGAATTAATGTGTGTGTTAATCTATTTGTCAGGTCTCTTCTGTGTATGGTAGGGTGACAAATTTATAGATATGTTGTCAGAGCATAAGTTTCATGAGTTTGGCTTTGCAACTCACTTTGGACTTATTGGGAAGAATATAATTCGATCATCAATGGTGCAGAAATAGCTCTTTATACTACAGGAGCCATATCTTAGTTTTGAAAATGTGTAGAAGGTGAGGCATGGGTTTTCAATAAATCTTTCTATCTGCTGAATGAATACTCACTTTATTAACTCATCAAAATTAAATAATCCAAAAACTGGTCATAATCACGTTTGTCTTTTGGTCAAGAAAACAAGGATGTGAATTTACATCCGAATGCAAATTTAAATCAGGAAACATCATTACAGGTAGACACAAGACTGTCTTCCCAAGCAATGAAATTGTTCTTATTTGCATATTTTTTCCAGTATTTCCAGTAATTTTCAATATATTCTTTCATTTTTCATAAATAATTTCTTTTGCTTATTTGCCAAATTAACAGTATTCTATCTCAATTAATTGCAGTGTTTATCTGGCAGTCATTTTGAAGGAACATTTTTACAGCTAATAAAAAGCTTGCAACATCCCTGATACATAATATAGTAAGAGAGCAAACAGTGATAGTCAAATTTAGAGCGTTATTGCTGCTATAATTACGTTAATTTTATTTTGATGAGCAAACTATATTTTTGAATTTTTCTTTCACTCTCATTGAGTGCAGGAGAGGGAAGCTAGAGATAACAAGCTGTATAATATAAAACAAGAAATTGTTTCCTTTACTATTACAGCATATTAGTATTTTTCATTAATTGGTCTTATAGTCAGTGCATTAGGTCCTGTACATTATCTGTCTGAAGTGGCTTTTTAGGAGTGGGTTACTTGTGTTTCTTGCATGGTATGCTTAGTCCAAGAGATACAAATATAATGCAGAGAATGCTTAAAATTTCTTGGTACATGGTTAGGACACACAATGTTTGTTAGTCTATAATTCTTGTTTAAGATTAAAATCATAAGCAATACACATGAAGAACACTGATGTGTTATACATTATTTAAGTTGTGGTATCAGCCTCTTTATTGTTGTATGTAAATGTCTTATCTCGATAATATCCAAAATATTATCTATTGTTTAAAGTTTTTAAATAGTTTTCCGATCCCCTTGACCAGGGAAAACTATATTGAAAGAACAGCAGTCACACCTTTTTGTGTGCCTTTCTGCACGATAGTGGCATTGTTACCATGCCAGAAATTCAAGGACACCCAACACTGTCCTTTATCCTTGTAGAATGTTTCAGGGTCTTTAAATGTACAAAAGAAATACCACGTTGCCTGTTCAGTCAAGCTTTTCCCATTTTGAGGACATTTCACCTGTATTTGAGAAGCACTGTGTTTGTTGCCTGTCAGGACTCTGAGTAATTTTGTTACCATGCTTGACCTGAAGCATGTTATTACTGTGAGGATCTGGAGAGCTAAATGTTGAATATTGCATTGTATTGTTTGGGAGAATAAAATAGGTTTTGTAGAGGTCTTTGCTGCTGATAAAACTGTCCATTGCTCTATGCAGTAGTTAGAATTTCCTAAAGCTGGCAGCTCTGTGTAGTCTTTGACATACAATAGCACCCTAATGCAGCAGCTGTAGTGGGATGAATCTCTTCTGGCTTTAGACATCTACTCTCTTGACCTCTGTATCAGAACTCGTCATCATAAGCTCCCTGGAGGGAGGTGGCCCTTAATAAACTTTGTAGACTGTTTACTGAGTGGTAAAAGTTCATTTTCTCATTTCCCTGAAATACCTATTCCAGTCTACACTCAAGCAATTTTTGTGTTTTCCTCTGAGGTCTAGAGTAGGGAAAAAATTTCTTTATATGTACAAAGTGTGGAAAATTAGCTATCAGAGGAGGAGAACTGATACCTGTATGGGTTTTCAAAAGTAGGTTTTCTGCAGGTAGTGAGTGACTTGGGTGGAGCCTCCCTAAGGAGCTGGCCTTTCCTGCTCATTTATCACTCTTGTACAGCCAAGCAGTTTCGATGCAGGTCTTATACAAGTTTGCTGCTCCTTTTTTTTGAGGGAGTTGAAAAAAGTGTGATGATGGCCAAGCATGGTTCATAGTAATTCTTTCTGTCATCATCTTTAGAGCAGGTAAGGCATCTCTGCCAGGTAAGGCTGGCAGAGCCCAAATGTACAAAATACAAATACAATCATATACATTAATGGACATAGTGTTGAGGGTATTTTAAAATTTAAAAAGATGATATAAGAAGTGAGCAGGGTTGATAGAGAAAGCACTAGTGAAATTTGTGCCTTAAAGAATGTGTTTTGGAATTCCTTTTTTCATTCAAGACACAGTAAGTTTTGGATATTTGATGGTTGTGTTTCTGCGTGTAATTTCTAAAGTTATGCCCTGACATAGTAATTGTTTTTTTAAAATAAAATGCCAGTTTATTAGTGCTTTTATTGTTATGTATGTTTTATTTAGCTAATTAATTACTCCATTTATTAGATGCTAGTATATATTTTATCTCAAACCAAAGGAAAAAGAAAGCTAGCCTAAAACTTTTCTCTCAGATGTACTGTTCTCTTATATTTTGGTGCTGGCCAGCTCACTTCTTTCAATGCTATGCAGTGCCACCCCTTTTCTTTATTTCATTTTTTAGTATTATTTTGTGCATATAATGTGCAATTGCACGTAGTGAGCTTTTGGTATGCTGTTCTTGTGTCCACGACTTCTATAATCCCAAATTTCTTGACAATGCTGTGCAAACCATTATAGTAGCTGGCAAGTTTGGAATGTTAATAGAAACAAGCTTTAATTGAACAGAGCAAAACAGAGCTGGAAGAGAATATTTGTTCTAATGCATCAGTGTTAGAAAACTGCAGAGAACGTGAGGAGAGAGGTGGCCTTTGTGACATGGTGATGGGAGTGAGGCAGGTGCACCCAGTGTCTCATGCACCTCATTCACTGCTGAGCAGAGACCATTAGTCCCACTGAAGAAAGCTGCTGACAAAAAGGTTAGAGCTCATTCCCTTCAGCAGTCATGTCAGATTTGAGGTTTGAGGAATGAGATTCCTTCCAGGCAGTTCCACGTGGGCTCCTTTCTCCCATCGCTGGGCCCTTTTGTTTTCAAAGGTCTCCTATTAGTTTCTTAAAATGGGAACAGCTTTTCCTTGATATCTATAATGATTTATTTTTCTAAGCAATTAAATTTGATTTCTTTAAACCGTAGCAGATCCCTCATTAAAGAGAATGAATCACTGAATCAAAAATGCAGATGCTCTGAGTGTGAAAAGCAGGCTCAAGTTTCATATGATTTCAAGGAAAAACCATAGGGCTTGAGGAAAACAGGGCAGGAGCAGTGCCTGAAATTGGATTGTCTCCACATGAAACCCATTACAAGAATGGACCATTCCCAGCAGCCGTGCTTAGAAAACTTGAGCATCCTTTTCCCAAACAAGCAGCAAGCCTGAGGGGTTTTGCATCACCAGCTTGTAGAACCAGATGCAAATGCAGGTATCCTGTGGCTTGCACACCTGCTGCTAAATATTTAAATGTGTTTGGAGATCACATAAATTTCTCAGTGTTTTGTGAAGAATCTCATGAAGAGTTTTATTGTTTAGAGCACTTCTGTAATTTGAAAAATCAGTGTTTTAATGGCTTGTACTTAGTCTCATTTTTTTCATGTGATTTATTTTTTCAATTTTGCTGGTACATAACTTTAAAATGTTCCCAGGTGGGTTTTTTTAATGTTTTATAATACCATGAAGCTACTGAATGAGGCCTACCATCTAAGACTTTCAAAGCATTTCAATAAAGCGTTATTATGACACGAAACAGTCAGGTTAGCACATTCTGAAATGAAATAAAAAACTTTAAAATGGATGTTTTGAGCTTCTGTATCCATGTTTAGGCTTTTATGTTGGTGATCGCAGCTTGTAGTAGACACCATAAACTGTAAAAATCATGACAACCAAACATTGATGGTAGTGGGACTTTAATACAATTTACTGTTATTCAAAGTACCAACCAGTGTAGCCTGTTGATGAGAAAATATTTATTACCGCAAAATGCGGTCTCACACAAAAGTACATGTATAATCAACATATTTTCAGCTTATTTTTCAGTCAGAAATCTGCATACTGCTTCAAAATACTTTAAATGTTTTTCCATTCAGCTATCATTTTTAAAAATGGGGAAGATGGCAGTATTTACCCATTGTGTCATTTATCATTCCACAAATATGATAATTTTGGGTAGTTGTCACAGGAACTACATAGAAGAAAAGCAAGAGCAGGACAAAAGATACCGATACCTGCTGAATTTCATAGGAGTTGAAATGCCCCCTTAATCTAGAGTGATAACTTGAATGATATGAACTACTTATTAAATGGTATGAGTATTTAATTTTTATTAAGTATTTTAAAATATTAAATTTAAATTTAATCAACATCAGAATAAGCTATCAACATGGAAATTATTTTGCTAGTGACGCAAAGTACGGTTGACTGTTGTACTTCTGTTTTTTTTCTTCCCTCACCAGGATTACACTCTGACTATGTATTTTCAACAGTACTGGAGAGATAAGAGGCTGGCTTATGCTGGCATACCTCTCAACCTCACTCTTGATAACCGAGTGGCAGATCAGCTTTGGGTGCCTGACACGTACTTCTTAAACGACAAGAAATCTTTTGTGCACGGCGTTACTGTGAAGAACAGAATGATTCGCCTTCACCCGGATGGAACGGTGCTTTATGGCCTCAGGTTTGTGCTTCCATAATGAAGATTTCATCACTGCTGTTAACGTGTTGTTGATGGTTGCTTCCTGGTACAAGGTTATTACAAACATTGGTTAGTTTATTATGTAACCTTCCCTGTAACTCTAAGAGATGCCAGTAGAAAACAAATGACACACTCGATGTTTCTTAATTTTGCCAGAAGCGCCTTCAGTCAGGTTTTATCTGTTTCTGTACAGTCACCATATCTGGAAAGCCCACTGGCTATAGGAAGCAGAAAGGCACGTATTAATTGTAAACCTGAAACATAGAGGCGGTAAGATGGAATGTGGGTGCTCTTGTTGTCTCTTGATGTGTTCATAGTCTATTAAAAAAACAGCCAGCAGTAGCCCTGGCTGGGGGGAGTCAGCCACAGCTAAGATCATGACCTGGTACTTTCAGTGATTTCTTCCAGCAGGAATCAGCACTGTAATTGTTACACTTCAAACCAGAGGTACAAAGTGACCTTACATTGTCTTACGTTCTACCTATTTTAGGTTGGACTTGTGTTTTCTCTCTTTTCAGCCATAGCTTTTATGGTTAGAAATGCTGCAGTATCCTTCTCTTAATAAACTTAACTACACCAGCAAAAATCTTTATGGAAAATGCAGTACTATCAAAATAATGCTTTATTTGAACAGGTTATTTCATTTGCTCTAGTGGTTTAAGTCAGCAAAACAAGTGAAAGCTCCATTTCCATTGTTTGAAGTTTCTTGTATATCTAAGCAGAGATAGTACTCAAGATTGTTGCACATATATAGTAAAGGATAAAAAGTCCCTAATATAAAAATGAAAGATCAGAAAAGTGGTGCAGATGGGTTATATATCCAGTATCAGTATTTTACCTGCTTCCTTATTTTATCTGAGGTTGAACTTTTTACTTGATTTGAATCTTGGCTCTCACCTTTCTAGCTCCTATTATGTGTCGTGTATGGAGAGGTGAATGAATTATTCTAGACAAAATAGAGATAGACTCAGCCTACTATGAAACTTTTAAGTTTAAAATGTTTTCTCTGTAATTAACTGGTTTTAGTAAAAGGAGGTTTTTGTTTTGCAAGGTATTGACCAGGTATGGAACTCTACAGGCTTAGGATTCTTTCCACAAATGGTTAAATGTAAGAAGAAAATTATCTGAGATATATTTGTTTTCTTCATGTCAAGAAATATCCCCACAACCAATTTAATAAAAAAGTAAAGGAGATTGTAATTCTTGTGATCTTAGTAATGTGTAGCAGTCTTTCTGTCACACTCTAAAAGCATTCGGACCCATTCAAGCAAGGATTATCTGTTATAGAGTAGTGTATTTGAGGAAGTTGGCTTCTGCAAAATACAAGTGCCCACATTAGATGCATTTCACATAATAGGGTTTGCTTAGCAGGGTTTTCACCAATGGCTGATGTGTAGCACAATACTTCCTATTTCTTTTCTCTGGAAGCATGTAATACACAAGGTGAGATATCCATGATATGAAGCAGTGAAGAACAACTGTCTTAAATTAAATTGTGGCAAAATATTGTGATCAAATTGACAAAAGATGTGATCAAAAGGAAGAAAATATCTGAGCCTTATCTCCGCTGATTCAAAGACCTGTGCTTCGTGTTGTTCCATCTCTACCCTGCTTCCTCTGTTATGGCTTCAGAGCATCCTGATGGCATTGGGCTGAAGCTGCAGTCCAGGGACAATGTGTGTTGAGGCCAGAACTTGGTGTTTTATGTGCCACAAAGCCCAGGGTCTCTCAGAATAATAGGTGAAATTTTGGAGTGTTGCAACCATGTACAGAACATCTACAGAGCAAAGCAGTTCCTCAACACATATATAATTGAAAGTGATCACAAGGCCACACTAGATGTGTGTTCTCTTCTGAACAATGTAGGATTTATCACAGTTTTGAAAGACTTGACCTTCAGTCATCCATCTCTACCTTAGAGAAAGCTCTTTGCTACTGCAGCGGAAGTCAGTGATAGTGGGGGAATGAAACAGTAGCTTTTTGAAGTTCAGCCCATTTCTGGGGAGTTTTTTTCTTTGGGCAGCACACTGAAGTTGTTCTACCTTCTTCAGAACAGTCTGCAAGGAAAATTATGATTATACAGCTTTTTTTTTTTTTTTCCATAAGAGACTAAGGTGGAAATGGCCAGAGTCTGGGGACCAATAATAAGAGTCTCACTGCTTGTGTGTTTCTCATGCATAAACCACTTTTTTTTAGGAAGTACAATGTTAAAAGCACCTGGAGTGGAGGAATGTATATATTTTATCTGAAAAGATTCACGTCATTATTACCCATTTCTGAAACATGATGAATGTTTGCAGGGTGAAAAGGTTAGTTGTGATCAGTCAGACAAGGCAACTGTGCTTACTTCTGTTCTTTTTTGGATTAATGTATTTCTGTATCAAGAAAGTGAACTGTCAGGACTGTAACCTAGTCACATATGAAATATCTGTATTGCCTACTCTGATTCATACTGTAAAATTTTGGGGACATAAAATACCCTTCTCTCAGTTATATGCATGCAGCACCTCACAGCCCATCACAGGTGGGGTTCTTATACAATATAGCAATATAATCAAAGGCAATAAGCCCAGTAATACCGTACCAGAGAAGGATAAGAGAATCTATATGCAGAGGAAAGAAAAGCAGAGTAGGAAATTGTCAAAAATTAAACAGTTTGCCTTTGTGTGTTGCTTTCATACAAATTGTATGTCTGTGTCCTGCTTCATCTCTATCTGGCTCGTAATCATTTCTCTGTCACTACCATGATGATGAGTTCTTGAAACCTTGTTATCTTGTGTCAGGCACCATCCCATCCCATTGAAAGTAAGCCTATTCTTGGGAGATTGCACAACCCTGAGCCATTAATATTTGCTTTTGGTGGGCATTCGTGCAGATTAAATTTGGTTGCTTGAATGTTCATTCAGGAGGGAACTCTGAGTACCAAACTTACTTTGAAAAACTGAGGAAAATTTGTTTCTGTCTATTTCTAGCTGAATATTCCTTTCTAGTGGATATTTATTAAATTAAAAACATCTATTTTTCTGTGGCGTGAAAGTTTTTGAGCAAGAATGTGCAGTTTCTGGTACTGGAACGAAACCACTGGAGTAGGTGAATAGACCAAAATAAAAATAATTCCTTAAGAGTCATAACACAATTATTAAGTTGAATATAAGTTTGCCAGCTCTATGATTTTTTACGATATTATAAAATTAATCATTTGTGTTCTGTATGGCTGGCATTTAAAGCTAGTTATACAACATAATAGTTAAGAGTCTGCTAGCACATTCCCTTTTATATCAACTTAGCTCATGTGGATTCTGCTGCAGGATCCCACATGAGACCTAGGTTAGTGTAGGCGAATCTTCTAAAGCATGGGACAGAACCTTCATATCAACAGTTTCCAAGCATGCCTACTTGTTTTACTTTGAACACGGTTATTATTTGACTCAGGAGCAAGATCTTTTCATTGCACAATCAATATGTCTTTGTTAAGGTTATCATTGCTTGTTTATTAATAATCACAGATTTAAGAATAAGTTTTCTCCTGTAAGACTGCATGCTAATCCTAGTTTTATATGCTTAGCTAGAGCTGCTCTTAGTCATCATATTGAGGAGATACTGAAAGAATCATAGGAACCTTTGGGTTGGGAGGGACCTTAAAAATCATTCTGCCATGGGCAGGAGCACCTTTGATTAGATTAGGTTGCTCAAAGCCCTGTCCAGGTTTGCCTTCAACACTCACAGGGATGGAGAATCCAGAACTTCTCTGGGCAATGCGTTCCACTGCCTCACCACCCTCAAAGTCAAAATTTCATGCTAAAATCTGATCTAAATCTACCATCTTTCAGTTTAAAGCCATTTCTCCTTGTCCTACTACTACGTATTCTTCTAAAAAGTCCTACTCCCGCTCTCCTGTAGCCTGTCTTTTGGTACTGGAAAGCTGCTGTAAGATCCCCCTGCAACTTTCTCTTCTCCAGGGTAAACAACCCAGATGATTAATCATCTCCATAATTAATAGCCCTGTGTCTTAGCACCCTGGCTGAGGTTCCAGAATGGCATTTGCAAATGTTGGTTGCTGGGAAGACGTTTCCCTAAACTGCAGAGCAACTGAGGAACTGCTTTTTGTACACTGCTCCAGCCCACTGGAGTTGGTGTTAACAGAGGAACCAAAGCAATTCCCAGATGTAGCTTGGAGGAAGGCTGATCTGAGTATCCTCTTGTCATACAATAGTTAGTACCTGAAATCCTGTGGGACTAGCATAACAGTATTCTGAGGACAGGCAGAGGAGTCAGCAGTGACAACAACATGATCATGCTCTAGGCAGGGCTGGAAAGCACAAAGATCAGGTGTGTGCCTTTCTCATTAGCTACTGGTAGGAGTATAAGTTAGAAGATGTGCTGAGTAACAGATCCTTGAGCTTTTTCCTCTCCTTCCCCATTCATTGCCTTTGTGCTCACACAATTGTCTCTCTCTGTGCAAAGAAATTACAATATTTTCATGCAAAAGCACCTTCTCAGTCAGAGAAGGGTGGCCTCTGTTGTCCTGTGCGATAGCAATAATGGTCTTAATCCCTTTCTTTAGAGATTATGTAGTTATTAATCTAAAATGATCCTATATACTAAGGATAAATACTCTTTTCTTCCTTTTCATTGAGATTGGGTACAACATTCATAATAACAATGTGGGGCTTTTCTTACTGTGAAAGATGTGAAGAAAGGCTCCTAACTAGTTTTTTCTCTTGAAACATTGCCCTGAAATTTTAAAGTAGTTTACCAGATTAGAAAAACACAGGAATAAAACCATTAACATTGAGGGCTCCAGCTTTTGGAGGTACATTTAAGACATTTTCCTATCTTGTATCTATTAGCATAAATTATCACTAGAATGTTATTTTTTTAGGAACAAAGTGTGTGCAAGGTCCATGTCTTGTTTATATCAAAAAAGGATCAGTAACGAATAGAACTAGTCAGATTCAGAAGATAATTTAAATGTGAAATTTATATGAAGCCATTATAAAAACAATGATGCATAATAATGTACATACCCTTGGTGAAGGCTGTGATTCAGAAAAACATCAAAATATGCTGCAGATTAATTATGAGCATATGGTTATATCTGTCTAAAGTTTTTGCAAATATATAAATCCAGTAATTACAAAATAAAGTGCTAGTGCTGCGTGAAGCTGTTAAGACAGTTGTTCTGGTTGCACATGATTATTGTTGACTCTCCTGATATACAAGGGGTTGATTAATAATGCTGATTCATCAATAGTGAAATGTTTTGCAAAACCATCCTTAGGGTGCTAAATGGTTAAATAAGGATCAAAAGTGTGTTGTTGTTGTTGAGGAGAAAACTTAAAATTCAGTATGGAGCTTCACAACAAAATCCTCCTTGAATTTGAAAACCAGGGGAGTAAAATTTAAAACGGAGAATTTTGCTGGACTTAAAACTTTTTCTTCAGCATTTCAGGGGTTTTTTTTCTAGACCTGCCACAAACCCAAGAAATCAGTTACTCATGCAGCTGTAATCATTTTGACATTTGTAGCAGACTATTTTCACTTCATGGTTTCTGTTATAAAGTCGTATCTTTTAATTTCAGCAAATGTTCATGTAATATTTGCATATGAAGATAGGTCCATTGAACCCCAAAGGGGCTGGTTGCACAAGGGTAATTCACAGCAAGTTGTTCTGCTGAAAGTCAGTGTAATTGCTGCTCTGTTAGGCTGCTGTTCAATATAAAAATGCAGACCAGATTCTAAGTTATTGTAATCTGTTCTTCAGAGGGTCTTTTATCTTTGGAAGATAAACAACCCCATCACCCAAAACCTGGATTACTGGCTGCACAGTAAAATTCTTTGATGCTTGTATTTCAGAATCACAACCACTGCAGCATGTATGATGGACTTGAGAAGATACCCATTAGATGAACAAAACTGTACTCTGGAAATAGAAAGCTGTATGTACCTAAGCAAATGCATGTGAAATCTAGTTTGGATCTAGGTGGTGGTTTTTGTTGTTTTTGGTTGGTTTGTTTGTTTGTTTTTTGTTTGTTTTGTTTTTGTTTTGTTTTATAAAACCATATAATATTGGTGTGTGTCTATAAGCGCTCTTTGAATCATGTAATTATCACCATTTCAATTTTTTTTTGTTTGAATTATTAAAAGGTATAAGGAGTCTTCAATTTCTAGATAAATGAATACATCCTAGAAAAATTAGGTTAGAACAGAATGAAATAATTTAGTATTTCTGCCTAACTTGGCAGAGGTAGTGACTGGATGCTTATCTTCAAGATGAGAGGTATTTGTATTTTTATCAGATTTATTTTCAAGAGAGCAAACACTGATACAATTTTCTTTCAGTATGCTTTATTATGTATGGATCATCTTGGTGCAGGACTTACCCTGGGAATTCAGATTGGCTCTATTTATGATTTGAAATTGTGTTAAAAAAGAACAATATTCTCTTTTTCACCTAGTCATGTCCTAGGACTGCAGTATTGAGATGCATATTTACACTTCAGAAATACCTGGTCCATTTCTGTTACTGGCTGGAAATTGTGGGCCATATACAGAAAATACTAGTATATATATTCCATATTCAGCTGTAGTCCTCCACTAGTGGAAGCTACTCTCACAGTTTACTGGGAGTGGAAAAGGTTTGCCCTAGTTATGTTTCTCTGTTTTCATTGAATAATCAACCTTCTTCTGGTGATTATCAGTGTAAATATACTTTTGGTTTTAGTGCTAAATGCATTTGATATGCTAAATCTTGGATAGTGTTTTCTTCTCACTGTGACCATTAGTGAATGATTAAAAAAAAATTAAAAGGAAGCTGAGTATTTTGCCTAAAATTCCCAGGCAGACTATAGTAGTGTAGCGAAGCGATTTGGGAGACCTTCCCACAGGCAAAATACCATACAGCTCTCCAGCTGTTCCAGTTCTTTTTGTTGTCTCAAATGACAGACTGCATGTTTGAAGCTATGTTTGAGTCTGCTGTTATTTCTGACTTCCTTGTTTTGCCTGCAGATGGCTACACAACTGATGACATAGAGTTCTACTGGAGAGGTGGAGATAATGCAGTCACTGGTGTGGAGAGGATTGAACTTCCTCAGTTCTCTATTGTGGAATACAGACTGGTGTCAAAGAATGTTGTCTTTGCCACAGGCAAGTACTGCGATTTGCCCATTTAGTGTCTAATTTTCTTGTGCATGAAAATACTGTTTTATTAATAATAATTAACTATTATTACCATTCACGATATGTAGTCTGTGTTGCATGTTTGGATAAAGAAACTACTGGACAAAGCATGGTGGTAGGAGCCCATAAAAATTCCAGACCTGGATTCAGAACTGCATTCAGCTCCAGAGCCTCCAACACAAGAAGGATATGGACCTGTTGGAACAAGTCTGTGGAGGGCCACAAAAAATGATCAGGGGGCTGGAGCACCTCTCCAGTGAAAGCAGGCTGAGAGAGCTGGGATTAAGCCTGGGGAAGAGAACCTTCTACCAGCCTTCCAGTATTTAATAGGGCCAACAAGAGAGCTAGGGAGGGACTTTTTACAAAAATGTGTAGTCGTAGCACAGGACAAATGAATTACTGAATACTTTTCATACTGAAAGAGGGTATATTTAGATCAGATATAGGAAGAAATCCTTTACTGTAACAGTGGTGAGACAGTAGGTTGCCCAGAGAAGTTGTAATGCTCCATCCCTGGAAGTGTTGAAGGCCAGGTTGGATGGGGCTTTGAGGAGCCTGGTACAGTCAAAGGTGTCCCTGCCTACAGCAGTGGGGTTGTAACTATGCAGTCTGTAAGGTCCCTTCCAACCCAAACCATTCTGTGATTCTTTGCCTCCTTGTTTATTTTAGTTTTTTGTGTATGTATGTGATACTTAACTAGACACCTAAATATCTATGATCTAAATAAATATTAAGTCTTTCACCTCTGAATCATGAGTTTAAATGTGGTCTATAGGTAACTGGTCATACATAAATGTATTTTGGCATGCTAGGTGAAAAAGCCACCAATTTTATAAACACCTCCCTGCAACTTTTTAGTGCAGGTTTGTTCTCTTGTTATATAGTGAATGTCATGTCTTTTATCTCTTGATTTGCACTGATGGATATGATACTTTATACATAGCCATCCAGTGCATCTGTTACCATTGTTAAGTGCTAAAATTAAATCCCTGCTTGTTTCCTTGAAGATGGAATAAAAGGTAATAGTAACTCAGAGCACTGAATGTCTTTAGATTACAAAATTACAAGGTTGATTTACATATTTGGTGCTAGACACCAAAATAGAGGAGTATGTGTGACAAAAACAAAGCAACACAGAAAGCCATCAGCACATGTGGGGCCATTGTTTGGCTCATTCTTGGGGGCACTCAGATTTTCAATGCTGTTCAGACCACAGGAGTGTGCTGTTCCATCTGTCTCAGCACACTAGAACAAATGAAGCACAGCTCAATCATGTTTGTAAGCATCGCTTCACCCACTCTTTGGACACAGCATCTGTTTCAAAGTACACAGAAATACAAGTTGTATTTCAGAACAAAATGTAAATATTGCTGGGATTGAGATTGTTATGAGGGGCTTTGCCAGCTGCTGGTGGTGTTGTTTACCATTGTGAATGGAAGTATTTATTTTTTTTTTAATAGAGAATCAGTTGCTCTGATCCTATATCCTGTCCTGCAGCTGGTGTCACCTTTGGCAGCCCGGGCTTACCTGCACCTCCACAGGACTGGATATGCTTTTGTAGGAAGGCTCTTTTAAACAACAATGAGAATACAGAGAACTTACTTGTGGAGTGACCTTTATGACAGTCCAAGGCCATCTTTCAGTTCAATATGAAATATTTCACTAAATGCATGACTTAGTAATGTAGAGAAGAGAGATTTGTAAAAATCATGCAAATGAGAAATCCGAAGAGATATATGACAAATACTGGAGAGACTTGAACTACAAGCACATGTTTCTGTGACTGACCAAATGTTCAGAATATTAATGGCTCTTTCTTGAAAAAACTACTGAAAAGAATAAAAAAGTCTCATGCTTCAAGGTTTAAGAAAGCTTGGCATTAGGGAGTCACAGAGAACAGCATGTTTCTTGTGCCATTTTCTGAAACATTTAATTTTTTTCACTGATGAAGACACAACACTGAATTTACTATTGCTTTGATACAGGGCATTATAAAAATGCTTGATTACTTATGACATTTTATGACAAGTATTTCCATGCAGGAAAATATCACATTTGTTTCTCAATACCACAAGTTTAAATCTAAATCTAAAGCATGCCAGCAGATCAGATATAAAGTCTGCAGACAGTTTTCAAGTTTCTTCTCAAGAGTTTCTTACAGTCCTAGTAATTAGGGCCAGTTTTTCTTTTTTATGGAAAATAAGTTAGGCATGTTTTTGGCTTTGAGGTTATTGAAGTCTCAGGAGGAGATATTAGTTCTTTGAGTGCAGTATCTCAGTGAACATTTCAGAGGTTTCAGTTGTAGTGTGTGCTTTGATGGAATAAAACTAAAAGAAGACTTCAGAGTCATGCCATAAACAGCTTTTGAATCAGTTATTTCTCCTGTCCTTTGAGAGAAACTGTGCTGTATAATCTTGTATAACTTAGGCAAAGGGAAAAATCTGTTCCCCCAGTTACTACTGAAGAGCAGTGATAAGCATGGGAAAACCCCCATTGAATAATGACAGAAATCTGGGTGGAGCTGCAAGAATGCAGGAAGAACTGCATGCCTGTTGAAGTATAGAATGGAAGTTAAATTTTATCTTGCCAAATTAGCAAAACGTGTCGAAAAAACCACAAAATTCAATATGGACAAGTTCAAAATACAGCGTCTGTGCAACTAATTATTCCTATCCAAATTAAGGCTAGAGAATGCCAGGGTTCTGTGTGTAGAAATACAGGGGTTGTTGTTGATCTCAGACTGAACACGAGCCAGTAAGATCTTTTTTTGGGAGAAAAAGAAAAGAAACTAACAAACCCACAAATCTCATCATACAAAGAAGTTTGATTTACGTTGATAATGCTTGAGCTTACTATTTGTGGTCAAGGGTAGCACTCTTGAAGGCAGTAATAGAGCAATAGAAGAGAGTTTATGGAAAATAAGCAAGTGTGAGTGAAAATCTAGAAAATGGCATACCTGAGATTAGTGGAGAAATATGATTGTGTAGTTTAAAAAAAAAAGAGAAAACTTGATTGGGAATTAAAAAAAACCTTCTAGAAGGTATCTTCAAAACCATGTACAATAGCCTGTTTCCTGTATTCATTATTTTTTAATTGCTTTGAAGAAATACCTGGTTTGGCTATCCTTCAAACACCAACTGAAGGCCATACAGGATACCATAGGATATTTATATGGCACTGAATGCCCACGTGTCAGTAACTGAATTAAGCTCACAGTCAACTGCTATCCATTCAGTGCTGTCAGTGAAGCCTAAAGAGTATTCAGCTCTTGAATACCTCTGTTTTCTCAAATGAATATTTTAAGACTATTCAGTTGCCTAAACATAACAATCTGCTGCTTCTTGACCTGCTGTGGAAGGTCCTGGTTAGCAGTTAGGCTGCTGTTCTGGTCTCTTACAGCCTTGTGTCCTATGTTCACCATCTAGTGCTCCAGTATTGATTACTTAAGTAGTGTTCTGTTCTGCTCTTCTTTAGCCAAACACATCTCAAATGGCCCTAGACACCTCAGTACAGGCAGTTAAATCACACCCTTAGAGTCTAGGTCTCCATGGTTTCCACTAACAGCTTATGCTTCATCCATGTGCAAATATCTTCATTCAAACACCTGAAATGTAGTGCTGAGTCTGCTACCTGAATCTGCATCCTAAATGTTTGTTATCCCAAAGTGCTTAGATAATGAACAGGAATGGGGATATGAAAAACACCACCTAAAAGCTTCAAGACACCTAGCAGTCAAAGTCTGTTGGTAAAAGGAGGGCAGTCTTAAAATATTTGAAAATTAAATATTTGCTGTATTCTGAAAGATCAGTACATAAAGTACATTTCCAATTAGCCAAAGAACCTTCCCAGAAGAACATATTAAAATAAGAGTTTTGTAACTGATCAACTCTGTTATCTTGTTTCATACTTGGGTAAAACAGCAAGAGACTAATTTAGCCTTGAAGCCAGATATTTCAGCTTGCTAGCTTTTAATGAAACTGGGACAGAAACAAGCGTTCTTTTTTTATCAAGTGCCCAAATATGTGAAACAGGAATATATAAGGCTCAAGTATTGATTAAGTATTTTCATGCTTTCATTTCCAAAACTGTTAGATTTAAATACTTCTGGCAAAGTTCTGTTATTCCTGTAGTATTTAAGTTAGCCCATATACGTCAACATGCTATATGAGATGGGAGGAAGGATAGCAAGGCAAAGCAAGGTGTACAAAGGAAAAAACCACAAAATTTTTATGGAAACTTAACAACCAGAATTTCCTGTTAATCTCTAAATGTACTGAGCTTTAATTGACAAATCATTGTGCGATCATAATCAGGCAAGTAACAGTGTAATTGCTGAGTTTACCCAGAAGTCAATTTATACTAAATAAGTAATCCACAGGATGGATCCTTCTTAGATAAAGAAAGATCTGGACTTACAGTCCTTGCTCCATGAAGGTTATGACCCATCCTTTTCACTGAGCTTTAGCCATTCAAAGAGGGAGAATTAACTATGGGAAATAAGGAGGGGTCCTTCTTTTAATTTTTTTTTTCCACAGACCCCTGTGGCCTGTTTACTTGAGGTGAGATGCAGTAGCAGAGATGACAAGCTGGAGGCAGGGTCAATAGATAATTTTTCAAGACATAGAAGCAATTCAGTTGAAAGTAACATAAACTCCCATAGTATCAGGGAGAGGTACCTAAAGGAGAACCCTGGCTATGTAGCATGATAAAAAATGAGGCTACCAGTTCATGTTTCAGTTTCAACCTGACCCTAGCAAAGTCTATGCTGTAGGTGTCAGCTGCGGTAAGCAGCTCTACTGCCAGCAAGTCTTTTGTTCAGATTGCTTGGGAGCCTCACACCATCAAAATCTACTCTGAGACTTGCAGGGTTTGGTTTTATCTTGTTCTGATTTGTGGTGAATATAATTTCAGTGTCAACATTTGAACTAGGTGTCTGAGTTGTTCAGAATCTAGTCTGTACAGTTGGTAGAGTCTGGAGACAAATTCAGTACACTCTAGGAATCCATTTTAGGAGGTGATGGATAATTTTCTAGGTATCCTTTGCTGATGAACTGGATCTTTGACATCAAGCTCATGTTTAAGCAGTTAAAGTGATTTGCTTAATCAACTGCTATTTGAGAGGGCACAAGGCAGTCTTTGTCGTATCTACATGCTGGTGTAGGGGGTATGTCATGTCCATAAGCTGTGTGCTGGTGTCTGAGATATCACAGGGCATCTCAAAAGGACCAGGGCACTATCAGGTTAGCAACTGAATCTCTGTTGCAGTCAGCTCCAACTTTAGAGCTGGAAGACAGGAAGCACTGACAGCTCTGGCCCTAGACATGGTTCTTAGGGTTCTAACTTTGGGACAAGGAACATGGTGCTTGAAGCATGTTTAGGCTGGTGTCTCTGGCCTTGAGGTCAGCTCTCTGGGGAGTCCACCTTTAAGGCCAGATCTCACTGGTTTCAGTAATTACCTCACCTAATTAGACAGAAATGGTGCTGAGGTAATGGATGATGGTTATAGGTGAAGCATTCAAGATAAATGTCTAAAGTTCACTCTGTTACAAGGTTTCTTTGGTATTTCATTACTGAACATTACTAAAGTATGTGGCACGTTATTCTCTCCCCTGTTGATACACACCTCTTTCACCCACACCATTTTCTGTGCTTTATCAGTGGTGAAGTTCTCTCTTCTTTCTCTGAATTTCCCTAGTGCATCTGGGGTCCTTGGCTCTGGAGCAAACCAAGAATTTGCTTTGATTCAGTAATTCAGTTCTACTGAACTTTCTTGAATTAATCCTTCATATTATTGAATCAAGCAATCAGTATTTTATGGGAGATTTTTCAGTTGTTACCTCTATCAAATATATTCCACAGATATTTAGACCTGGACAGGACTTTTGGAAAGTTTTACACACATTTATAGAAAATCCTTTGAGTGGGCAGTATATTATATTAAATACTTTTTCTCAACAGAGGTTTATAAAGATTCTGTCTGATGCTCTACTCTTATTACAGAAAGGTGATCAGATCTGCTGCATTTTTCATGTATTTCACGATGGCAGTGTCTATATATTTTAGTATCATCTCCTGTTTTATTTATGTAGTCTGCAGGCACAAGGCCACAGAAATATTTTCATAAGATTCCAAATGGAAAAGTTAAGCTTTGCTGAAAAAGCAGGCCTGGTTTCAATTCAAGAGCTTGTCTTTTGAAATGAAACATTGCTCATTGGAAAATGAAGGTGTTAAGCAAGCTACAGTATAGATGTTTGCTTGCTGAAAATTGTGTTGACTGCTTCAGACAGCAGAAAACCTTGGCAGGATCAAGATTAAATGCATTTTTCTGATTCCACCAATATACTTCTGTTGGCGAAACTAAGAGGCGTTTCATTCTGCAAAAAAAATTCTACTGATTGAAGTAATCACAGAACCAGATACACCTACCAGATATTTATTTACCTGTTTGTAGTTGTTCTGAGATAGTTTGATACAATAGTTAAGGATATTTGCATAGGTTTGATATTACCTTGGTGCTCCTGATGATTGGAAATGGTGTGGCATTTTTCTGTCATATAACTCAAAGTGTAATGAACTATCAGGAATGTGATGAAGAGAAATCTGCAGGTTTTTATCCCTCTTTCCCTTGCTTTCTTAGGAAATCCATCATTCATGTCTATATGAGCAAATTTAGTTTCTTAAGCTCATATGCAAGCATATGAATGTAATTTAAAGGGAAGTTGTTAATTTTTCTTTTTTTTCTCTCTATATAATCTTTCATATATTTTGCATATTTGCATTAAAATGGGTGGGAAGTGTTCTAATATCTGGTTGGGCTCTTGGTATGTGCTGAAATTTTTTTTAAGATGTTGACTAACTAGATCTTTTAGAAGAGCTGTTAGAAGTATATGTAAGGCTGGTAGTGTGAACACTGAAATCGTGGAGCTTATGTTCGAATCACTACCTTTTTCTTATACAGCTGTACTCAGATTTAATCATCTTTGCATTTGGTGAAAAAAGTCACAATTATTTTTAACAGTTTGAGATTTCTAAATATATTTGTCTGAATATATGTCTAAAATGTATTTAGTAAGATTAACACTAATTCAGTAAGATATACACCAATTTGAAATTAAGTTGGTATTGAGGTTATTAACTCTTTTCATTGTTATTTTTTTCTGTTGTAACTGGTCACGACATATATATATATATATATACACAAACAAAATTCAACTTTTTTTTGTTTAAAATATGTTTGGAAGAAAAATTTGGGCTGGCTGTAATTGATGTTAGAGGATCTAGTCTGAAGGCTTTTCCTTTAGTGGAATTCATTGCAATTTATTTTTGACACCACAGGTCACCTGTTTCTTAGAGTTCAGATGTAATTAAGAAGTCTCATCTCTTGAACAACTCTTCATTGTAAATGAAAAACTATGTACATTACTTATTCTTTCAGTATAAATTTTATAAAGGAAACTGTACTTGGATAAGCACTTTACTTGGAGACCTAAGAGTTTGTTTTCAAAAACTAACCCGTGCTCTCCTATCTGTTCAAGAGTCCCAAGTAATTTACTGTCTCTCTTTTCTTCCCAAATACAAATTACTTGGCTATCACTGTATTCAATACAAGGTTTCTTTTAATACCAGTGAATTACTTGGCTATCACTGTATTCACTGCAAGGTTTCTTTTAATACCAATGAGTAATACGATGAAGGTGTCATCCGTACTGTTCTGCAGATGTCATGCTACCCCACAAAATGTGCATGCTTTAGTTTCTGCAGAAACTGAAGGCAGCTATCTACAAGTGACTTGCCTTCAGTATAAACAACGTTTTCCTCTCTCTTTTCTCAGGTGCCTATCCAAGACTCTCACTGAGCTTCAGGTTGAAGAGGAATATAGGCTACTTTATTCTTCAAACCTATATGCCGTCCATACTGATTACCATTTTATCATGGGTGTCATTCTGGATCAATTATGATGCATCAGCAGCAAGAGTTGCCCTTGGTATGTGCTAAGAATGAGTGGGACATAAAAATGTCAGACTTAATGTAGCCTTCAGAGGTTGTTAAAAACTACAATGTGATGTCAGTGTTTTGAAATTACAAAATAATTTGCGTCAAAGTCATGTCATCCAGTATTGCCTCAAAAGTGCTATTTTCCCCTGCATGCAAGAGTGTAGCTACCACTAAATCTCTGACATGAGCTGCTCATACAGGTCCCAGACTTGTTCTCATCAAAGTTACTGTTCTTGTCAGTAATTTCATCTAGGAGACCAGCTCCACAGTCATACTTGAGCGTGGGCTTTAGTCCAGCTCAGCATGGGAGGACAAATGTGGCTCCAAGACTTCTCCTGAGGTATCCTGGGTGCTTTAACTGACACTGGCAGGAACAGACTTCAAGAACCATTGCTAGTGCAGCTCACGGGGGCACATCAGCTATGGACCATACCATGCCACCTAACCCTCAGGGTACATGGTATGTCAAGTGCATGTTTATGACAGCTTAAAGTGTCATTTACCTAATGACAGAAAAAAACATGGATTTGGCCCATGTATGTGATTCCTGCCCAAGAACTTTTCAGATCAAGGTATCCTTTAAATAAGGGAAGGTCAGTAGAAGATTGTGCAGTTGACTTGTAGGAGGGAAAGGATGCCATCCAGAAGAACCTTGACAAGCTTGAGAGGTGAATCCACATGAACTTCATGAAGTTCAACAAGGCCAAGTGCAAGATCCTGCATGTGGGTCAGGCAATCATAAGCACATACAGGCTGGGTAGAGAATGGATTGAGAAGCAGCCCTGAGCAGAAGGACTTGGGGTGTTGATTGACCAGGAGCAATAAGACCCAGCAATGTGCACCTGCAGTCCAGAAAGCCAGCTGTGTCTGGGCTGCACCAAAATCAGTTTGGCCAGCAGGGTGAGGGAGGTGATTCTTCTCCTCAGCTCTGCTCTCAAAACACCCCATCTGGAATACTGGATCCAGATTTGGGGTCCCCAATGCGAGAAGGTCATGGTCCTGTTGAAGTGAGTCCCAAGAAGGACCACGAAGGTGATCAGGGGCTAGAGCACCTCTCCTGTCAAGGCCAGCCAAAAAGACTTAGTTTTGTTCAGCCTAAAGTGTACCCAAAGAGGGCCTACAAGAGAGCTGGAAAGGGAATTCATACAAAGACATGTAATGACAGGACAAGGAGGTATGGCTTCAAAATGACAGAGGGTAGATTTAGATTAAGAAGAGATTCTTGATTGTAAGGTTGGTGAGGCATTGGAATAGGCTGCCCATAGAAACTGTGGATTTCCCATCCCTTGAAGTGTTGAAGGCCAAGTTTGACGTGTCTTCAAGCAACTTGATCTAGTGGAAGGTCCCTGCACATGGCAGCTAACTTAGATGGTGTTTAAGGCCGCTTCCAAGCCGAACCATTCTGTGATTCTGTCATAGTTTAGGAATGGTATTCTCCAATTTAGTGCTCCTACTAAAACCACACTGCCACCTGCTTCCCCCTTGCATGTGGCTGGAGAGAATTGGAGGCCCAAAGGGCAAAGATCCAAGGCTGAGGTAAGAACAATTTACTGGAAACAGCATTGCGATAAGAAAATGAACAGGATCAGCAACATACGAACAAAACTGTACAAAAGAGAGTGATTCACAAGCAAAAATGCTCATTGTGGAACTCGTGACTCAGTGGGGGCCACGCTTACCTCAACCTGAAGACAAACTTCCTTCCAGAAAAAGACTCCCTCCCTGCAATCTCTGGCAATGATGTGAGGTGGTATAGAATAACCTTTGGGTCCTAGCCATGCCTCCTCCTGGCTACTGCACAAATGAATCCTGTCCTGGCCAGAACTAGGACAGATTCTATGAAAATATTTCTTAGCAAATATTTAATCCTTTACAGAAGCATACTCAGGGATACCTATAGCTAAGGAAGGTGAAATGTATCTATAATTCCTTATAAGTACTTCTGCCTCTCATTTTGTCCCAAATTCTGCTTTAACCCTGTGTTTCCCAATTATGCATCTGCCTTCCTACCCAAAACTGGTAACTAAGTCTGTGCTGTCTTCCTGCTGTATTCTCTTATTTTCTGAAAACCTGAACATATTCCCTAGGTCCTTTATTTTTCTGTAATGTATCACAGCAAACACAGACTCCAACCCATGTCCCTATGATTCCCTGTTTCCTTGCACCATGTTTCCAAAGGTCATGCATACCAAAGCAGGCAGGGTAGCTACCTTTGTGCAGTGTATTACCCAGCATCTGAATTTGGGTAGCTGGAGTTACTATGGATTAACTGCAGTTACTGTGCAGTAATTCTGCATATACTGTGGATTAGCTGGTGTGTGGATTAGCTTGACATAGTCTGTGATTACCAGTCAGCAGCTAGTGTTTGTTTAGCAGCTTGGAGCTAAGTAGTAGGTTAATAGGAAGCGGGGCATAGAGCCCAAACATCTCTGATGTGTTCATAAACGAGCTACTGGATACCAGAGATCCACCCAGGTGGACCAAGTGAGGGTAGCACTTGAAACACAACCATCAGCATCTAGATACTGGCCAGGACTGCAGGGAGCAGATGGTTAGACAGAAGTTATCATACCCAGTGACATTCCATGCCCTTCTGTTACAGGTTCATGAGATTTTTTTTCCTCATTTAAGGAGCAAGACTGTCTCATGTGGCCCATTTCTGTGTAGCACAAGTTCATCAAGTACTGTAAGACAAATATTAGAACAAAAATCAGACTACAAGGCAAGCTCAGGAGACCAGATGTTCTATTTCCAGTTGCTACAAAGTCCTTTTGAGAGGACAAAAATCCATCTAGCAGTTTCTTCTCAGAAAACAATTAGTGCCTTGGTGATTCTGTCTGTGGCATTTGTATAATAACATTCAGTATCAAGGGTCTAATCCTATGTTCCTTTGTATAACCCCCTCTTAATAGTCTTAAACTGGTATCACAGAGTTACAGAAAGTGGTGATTTTGAAGGTCCCACAAAGGACCCCCCAGGAGTCCCAACTCCTGTCTCTGCACAGGACCATCTCCAAGAGTCACACCATGGACCCAAGAGGATTGTCCAAATGCTTCTTGACCTTTGTCATGCTGGTGCTCTGACCACTTCCCTGGGGAGCCTGTTCCAATGCCCAACCACCCTCTGGGTGAAAAACCTTTTTCTAATATTCAACGTAAACCTCCCCTGACACAGCTTCAGGCCACTCCCTTGAGTCCTGTCACTCTTCACCACAGAGAGGATACCAGTCCCTGTCCCTCCTCTTCCCCTCCAGAAGTTGTGGACTGCAATAAGGTCTCCAGGCTGAACAGACTGAGTGACTTAACTTTCTTGTCATGCGGCTTCCCCTTACAACCTTTCAGCATCCTTGTTGCCCTCCATTGGACACTTTCCAATAGTTCAATATCTTTTTTATGTTTTGCCCAAAACTGCACACAGTATTCAAGCTGAGGCTGTCCCAGCTCAGAGCAGAGCAGGACAATCCCCTCCCTTGCCTGGCTGGCAATGCTGTACCTGATGCACCCCAGGGCAAGGGTGGCCCTCCTGGCTGCCACGGCACTTCTGACTCATGTTCAAGTTGCCATCCACCAGGACCCCCAGCACTTTCTACAGCACTGCTCTCCAGCCTTTTGCCCCCTAATCTGTCTGTACATTGAGGTTTTTCCCATCCCAGGTGCAGAATCCAGCACTTCCACCTTGTTGAATTTCACATGGTTGGTGATTGCCCACCCAGTCATTAATTTGTCGAGGTCTCTCTGCAGGGCTTTCCTGCCTCCAGGGGAGGCAGCAGCTGCTCTCAGATATGTAGTCTCTGTGAACTTACATGGCATCCTCATGTGAAGTGGTATATAAGTTTGGAGGCAATGTAGCACTTTTGGACATACATGAAAGGCTCTGAAAAGTGCAGTACAGAGAAGGTACACCTGATTTCCTAAGTATTTGTTTGGGGAAGCATTTCCTGTGTAATTCTTGGGACACAAACTTTTACTCAACTCCTGTAAGAAGCCTGTGTTCTCTGCAAGAGCCTGATTCTATTCATTCACTCCCATGTTTTGCCCCTGTGCCTGATCCCTTGCTGCACTGAACCAAATAGTTGCCTCCATAGTGAAGCCAAGGTACAGAGCAAAGGCCAACTCATTCCAGAAACTATGTGCTATGGACACTGCAGAAGGATGGTGATATAGGACTGATCTCAAGAGAAATATTCAAACCTATCAGTTCTGCTGTCTCAACCTTTTGCTAGTTAGCCCTAGAAGTTCCAAAATTCAGTCCTTTGAGTGAGGAGAAGAATAATCTCTAGAGTCCTCCCTTGTGGGAAGGACTATAATCACAAGATTATTTTACTGTGTTGGGGGCATGTCAGCTTCTTCCCCTCCTGCTGTGCTTTAAAATAAATTATTGAGCTTCAGAAGAATATTTGGCTGCAAGGTTTCAGGATCTCCCAGGGAATGTATTTTTCCTTTGGTTAGTGGTGGCCACCTTTCTATTCAGTGTGCTTAATCTTCCGGATCACCAGACATCTGGCATCAATGCACGCTTGTTTCACAGTTTAGAGGAAAAGCACTGAAAACCGTATGACACTAACCTACTAAATATCCAAAATATCTGTTACACAGTCTCATAGGGTATTACTGACAGCTTGATTTTGAGTTATGTTGTCTTTATTTCTGTCTCTTCAGGTAAAAGAAGCTGTGCTTTATTATATGGCAGCAAATTTATTTCATCCTTTATTTTTGTTCTGCTTGTATTTTAGTGACTACTTGTAAACTGATGGTATAATTATGGAATCAAAGAAAATAGTAATGGAGGAGACCTAATAGAAAAACTTGCCTTGAAATGAGACTTATTCCACAAATCAGTGTTTTCAGCAACCTGTGATTTGCAATTCCCATAGAAATTCCAGTAGAGATACAGATCCTGTAGTTTATTGTGAAGTCAGGCAGACTGACATTAAATTTGCTTTTCTTTTCAGATTTTGAAAACAGTGCTCTGTAATATATTTTAAAGTTCTGTTTCCAACCTTGGATAAATACCTTGACATAAGGCTTATATATAATATATATAAAATATATTTTGTAGGTATTTTATTAGTTTCCAGTTTGTTGCTATAAAAATGCTGCTCTCCCTCCTTCTTCCTTCCAAAAATTCACATACCTCTCATTGCTCACCTCACTTGTTTCTATGTAACTAGCCTACTGCTCCAAATTAGTAATCTCAAATTACACACACACACACACACACACACACACACACACGTGTGTGTGTGTGTGTGTGTGTGTGCGTATTCCACTTATATATAGTCACTTATGTCCTTTCCTGAAATAGCTATCTAAAATAGATGGGATGAACTGTTCTAGAAAGGTACATGTCTGTCCCCATCTACTACAGGGAGACCCTGCCGGACTGACATCAACCAAGTGCCTAACTCTTAGAAACTTAAAACTGCAGGAGAAGTCATTCACCATCTGTGTGAACACTGTTCTTGTTGCACATCAGTTTGGTCTCCATGGAGGCGATTTTCAGTAGAGCTACACTGGCTTCCAAGCAGCTATGTTAACTCATGGCAGTGGTGCCAGACCCCCTTGTTAGTTGTTCCCCCACTCATAAGAAGGAAATAATTGCAGCAGAATAATAAGCATCAAGTTTTAATTTTGCTGCTTTTTTTTTTTTTTTTCAGTGATGTCATCTGCAAGACATCTTTTACAAATCTTTAAGCTTGTTCCCACTGACAAAGCATATTTGCCAAGAAGGAAAATAAAATTGCTTGGAGTTATAACATATGCCATCTTTTTTCTTTGTATAGGAATTACAACTGTGCTGACTATGACAACAATCAACACTCACCTGCGAGAGACTTTACCTAAAATCCCATATGTTAAAGCCATTGACATGTATCTCATGGGCTGCTTTGTGTTTGTCTTCTTGGCCTTACTTGAATATGCCTTTGTCAACTACATTTTCTTTGGAAAAGGCCCTCAAAGGCAGAAGAAACTTGCAGAAAAAACAACAAAGGCAAACAATGATCGCTCAAGGTTTGAAGGCAGTCGGGTAGGTTTATTTAATTTATGTATATTCTCTTTATTTTTACATTGCAAAGACTATGGGTATGAAAAAAACCAGAAAGGCTTGCGTAGAAACATCACCATCTGGTGACAACCAACCACGTCTATTTTTGGACAAACTTGGCCATTTTCAGGAACCAGTGTAGAAGAATATATGTAGGCATACAGATGTGGAAGTGAGTATGATCTGTATGACAAGTAAGAGTAAGAAGATGACAGTGGGAGGGAAGCTAGCTTGAAGATAAAGATTGAGAGCTACAAAGGCATTTATTTGTCTAAATCAGATATAATCTAACTGTGATTTTAAGTACCTATGTAGATTTCCTATGTAAGTAAATCCAGGATCTGCGTGCGCATTT
The DNA here is from genome assembly GCF_963662255.1 of Cinclus cinclus. Classification (NCBI taxonomy): domain Eukaryota; kingdom Metazoa; phylum Chordata; class Aves; order Passeriformes; family Cinclidae; genus Cinclus; species Cinclus cinclus. The sequence continues at coordinate 86,034,239 of NC_085047.1, forward strand.
CCTCACTCCACTTAGAGGAGATGCATTTACCATGGGACAGAACAGATAAAGGATTAGTTCTGCTGTGCTAATTAATTGGCCAGCATAGTTCAACACTGTGTGGCATTGTCATCTGCTGCTGTTTAAGACCAGCAGGAAAATGTTAAGTCCTAGAGAAACTTTAAGATGGATTTCTGAAGCATCATTTTAGCAAGATCTGTGCTGATTCTGCTCCAGCCTATTTCCTTGCTTGGAGTGTTATTTTAGCCAGTGAATACCTCCTTTTTTAATCCTTGAAAGAAAAATTCAAGATATTCAGCAGTATCTGACATTAAAAAGTCATGTCAGTTTGAATAGAATATCTTCCTTTTTTATTCAATAAAATGCTCCCAGTGAGGCTTTTTCATTCAGTTGTTGAGTATGACTGGGTTTTTTTCTATCAGCTATAAATTAGAAGTGTTCACAGTGACAAAACTACTACCTGTTTATCAAAATCAGTATCATAAAAAGCAATTTCAAGCTGCATTCTTTATAACGATTAATGATTTTGTCTGTCTTAGTAAATGTAATGCAGAACTACACCTAATTATCAGCACTCATGTATGTGAAAAAATTGTTTTATGAAACTGGATTTTCATCACAGTTGGCAGATCTACTTTGAACTAAGATATAAGAACAAAGCAATTCCCTTTACTGGAAAAATAAATAGTCATAATAATAAAAAAATACAGATGAGAAAAGAAAAGAGTATCTGAATTGAAAGCTATGGAGAAGATTTTAACTGCAAGCAGGTAATGCAGATGTACACACTGAGGTTTAATTCTCCTGCTGGAAACCATCTGGTGTATCTCATTCATTTAAATGATTTACATAATTCAGTACAAGACTTGTTAATTGGTCCAATACTACCCCATGTCTGACAGTTCCTCTATCTTGAGATCAATTTATCTACATTGTCAAAATAATCCTAAGTACCTCAACTAATGAAAATGTGTATTTTTATGCCCAGTTCATGGCATTTTTATATCCTGGATCTGCTCATATCTTATAGCAATCTTTTTTCCTGGCTTTTGCCTTACCTTTTTGATTGTTTCTGAAGCATCACAAGCAAATATCATGAATTGTTCTGCTTTTTCTGCTGGTTTAATATCAACCGTGCATGAATGAAAAATTTCTTCACAGCAGTGGTTGTCAAACGTTGGAACAGGCTGCCCAGGGAAGTGGTTGAATCACGATCCCTGGAGATATTTAAAAGACACGTAGGTGTGGCACTTGGAGACTTGGTTGTAGTGCAGTGGGGGTTGGTCCCTTCTGCCATGTAGCAAGTGACAGGATAAGGAAGTGGCCTCAAGTTGCACTAGGGGAGGATTAGATTCTATATTAGGAAACATTTATTCACAGAAAAGGAAGTCGAGCATTGGAACAGGCTGCCCAGGGAAGTGATGGTATCACCATCACTGGAAGAGTTTGAAAGTCATGTGGATGTGGCATGTGGGGATATGCTTCAGTGGTGAACGTGTTGCTGAGTTAACAGATGAACTAGGTGACCTTAGGGGACTTCTTAACCTAAGAGATTCTATTATTCTATCAAATAAGGATACAAATTCAGCATAATAGAGTTTAAAGAAGAGTGTATTACTTTGTCCCTTGGAGTCCCAGGTGTGAAAGGGAGCTCTGTATGCGTTGTGGAATCAGATATGCTCATATTGATTGTGTATATTTGCTGTTCAAATAGCACAGGATAAATAATATGGTATGGTCCCTTTCTGTGTAGAAAACATTTTGTTTTCAAACCAGCAGAGCTTTGTTGCAGTTTCTGAATTCAATGCCTTCACAGAAGCAGTGGCAGCATGCAACAGAAACACACAGAATTATTAGGCAGAGCTAATCGGAAACCTTCCTTGAAACAAAACATAGCTAGAAGATTCAATGGATGTAGGATGTCAAATTTTAATTTCTCATTTGAGAAACACTGGCAAATGCAAAGCATAGGGAATTGATCAGAACAGGCAAGGGGTGTCATGGATTTCAAGATGTGCATCTCAGGGAAAATACATCTAACAGACCTATTTTGGACAAAGTTTTCCATGGCTTTGAGATACCACAGCCTTGAAGCAGCAAAATGTCTGTCTTCTGGATCATGTCCACCATTTAGCATGCTATACAGATACCCAGTGATGCAGCAGGACTGGAGTCATGCTAGAGTTTTTATCATACTTTCTTATGGAAGACAGTACCTGAAAGCCCTGCAGCCTTGGTTTGGACCACTTCAGGGATAGTACAGAGTGATTAACATCCAGTCTCCCCTTTGGTGGCTCTTGAAAAGCATTGAATCTGATGGAAATAAAAGTTGCTTGCTTCTTGCTTTAGAGTTGGGACTTTGGTGCTGGATATTCTGGGAGAGGCTCACACAGTGCACCCCAGTGCTGCACAGTAAGGGAGGCTCAGAGACACACATGAAGACTACTTTTTGCAAGTTCAATGTAATTACTGGGTTTGTAGTTTTGCTGAGGCTTCAGTCTTCCACAGAGTGTAATTCCATTCAGAAAGAGAAGTTTTCTAATCCTGGAAAATACTTACAATCTCATGTGATTTGGGGGCTGAGTGACATTTTTAAAGAAAGGGAGAATGCCAAAAGCAGGTTGCTCACTTTGCACTTATCACCACTATTTCATGACTGTCAAATATACGCTGTGCTGGAAAGGAGATTGAAAAATGTTCAAATATAAAACTGGAAGAAGGCGTTATTATTAGTTTATTTCTGACTACTATTTTGGGTTGCTCTGTTGCTGTTTCATTTTAGTAGTTGAATTTGCTTGTTTATGAACCATGTGCATGAGCTCCCTGTCACTGATTAAAAATACTAGCTCAGGGTGCTAGAAAAACAAAACAAATAAACCAAACTGAACCAAATAAAAAATAAACATTATTCAATTTATTGTCCACATCAGATGCTGTAACTTGTGGGTGTAGTGACAGAGAAATTTAGTGCTGTATCAGGTCCAGCCAGAGTCAGGAGGGGCTGTGGTGTGGTGGAAATCTCTTGTGTTGGAAGGCAGCTCTAGCAGAGAAGGGGCAGCTCAACACATTGCCTGGTGCTCAGGTCCTGAGTTCAAGCTTTGCTTTTGTGGTTTCCAAGACTGGCACTGCTGCTGAGACAATGTCTTTCTCTCAGGCAAAGGAAACAAGAGAAGGCAGTGGGAAAATGGCATGTTATTTCCACTTAGAAGTGTTTTAGCCCATGGAAACAAGTAGAACCAGCATGGGTACCACTACTGTAGTCTATTTTTTACACATCAGAGGACTAAAGTCTGGAGTGCAAGCTAGCAGGCTTGCTTATAAATACTCCTCTTATAGTAGTAAAAGGGCTTTTCCTGCTTTCTTAGTCTTACTGTACTGTAGAACAAGGAGTTTTAATTAAAAAAAAATGTTCTAGACTACAAAATGCACAGATGTGGGTATGTTTGTGTTTTATTTGTTAATTGCTTTGCAAAGCAGTAACTTCATGCTCAGTAACTCTTTTCATAATGAATGGTTTTGCTATGTCCTGCATCAGAGGTTATGGATTGGAAAAGCCAAAACTGGCACAGCCACCCCCATTTTGGTGCTACTGCTATGGATGTGCCTCTACAATGCCATCCTTTTAGGTACTTCTCTCTGAGTTATTCCTGATATGCTGCCACTAAGGCTCGCTGTGTTGAGGGGGGCTCCGCCAGCTGTTGCTGCTGAGCTGTCTGTTGGCTTCAATGTTCCCATTATGGCTTGCTGTCCAGCTCTGTCCATGTGTTGAAACCAGTGAGCCAAATAGCTCCAGGTGTAAGGGAAAGAAGAGCTCTTGCAGCATGGAATTGGCACAGCCAGTGTCCTCATGTTGCAGAGGTAACAAAGAAAAGCAGTAGGGAGAGAAAAACTCTGCGCAGTATTCTCCTGTGTAGCACTGCTGAAGGTGGCATGATGACTGAAGCACGTCTGACTAAATTGAATCTCTGGAAAAGGTTTCAGAAGATTCAGAGCTGGTGATGAGATGAAACCTGAGTGAGCCTTTATGAGTGATTCATCTGTGGATCAGCGGCTGACTACAAAGGAAATTTCACACTTAGATTTCTCTTCTTTTGACTGCTTTTGCATCACATTTTATTTCAGATAATGCACTGTAAATAGTATTCCTTACTGAATTGTTCCAGCCTATCACAGCAAACCGTAGTTACTGAGACAAACATAGGATGCTGTTCTTTTTTTGTGTATAGCAACCAATTTTCGTACATATACTAGTTTGGGATTGAAAACTCTCTTTTGAAAGCTTTGACACACTGCTTCATATATGAGGGCAAGCTCTAGGATCATGGAAGAAATTAATTTTTATTTTTCATAAAATATTTCTTCTGATATGGTAGTGATGCCTAAGTTAAAGTCCTCTGTAGAAAAATTGTCAGAAAAGAATAGGTGATCTCTAGAAATGTTTTCTTTGAAAATTGATTGCCATTTTTACAAATCAGTTCCATCTATCCATTTGTGTTGGCAGATTGAGGCTTTATTTGTAGCTCTTAAATCTTTCAGTTTTGCTACATAAGTTGTTTCTTTTAAATAAGGCTCAGATACAGCCTAATTTATGGCTAAATCAGCGTGAGAGAGCTTTAAGGCAATCCTGTTCTCACTTGTTGTTCACTCCTGCAGTAGAGGCTACTCATATAATCAGATGGTGAGCATGTGTTTTGGACATTACTCCTTCTGGGCTAATCCACAGAGCTTATTAGATACATGTTAAAGTCCCCTGCTGAAAACACTGCTTTTTGGTTCAAACTGTGGCAATTTACATTTTCAGTTTGGTGGGACAAAAAATTCAGGCCCAGAGCATCAGTTGGGAAGGTAACTATCACACGAGCTCATTCAAGCTTCAAACCCCCAGTGGCTGTCAGGCATGTGGAAAGAGCCTTCTCTGACAAGAATAATGCATAACCCTTTATAAAAAGGCCCTTCTCATCAGGCAGTGTCTGCATGTATTTTTAGCTCTGGAGATTCCTGGCTCCAACCCCCACTGTTGGCCAAGGCAGCAGCTTCCCACCAGGCATTGCTGAGAATAGAGGCTCAGGCCACTTACATCTACTTAGCATTTTGTTAATTGTAGCAACCCTTCGCATAAGTGGGATTTTATTCTCAAAATTATTATCTTGACTTCTGTGGAAGATTTATCACTGTTTAAATTGGGAAGTACGGGAATAGCAAAACTGGCAGTGTTCTCCTGTGTATCTTCATTTTTCCTGGATACTTTTTTCAGTGCTTTTTTTGGAGCAGTGGGATGTTTTTATATCACAACTGTGATGAGTAGGTACCAAATTTTGAAATATATCTGTCAAGGCTGATAAGCACAGTTCTCATGGGAAGAGCACTCATCCTGTAGCTCATGGTGGGGACATTCATTGTGCACTGGGAGACATACATTGTACTAGTTTCATTTTGCAGACACTTGGCACAAGTATGAATCGTGCAAATCCTGAGACAGTAAGAAGGACTGTATGTGCAATTCACAGGACATCTCAGAGACTGTAATAATCCAGACAATGTGAAATAACAGGGCAAAGGAGGATTATGCATTTGTTTCCTTTTCTTCCTCCATTGAAATACATCAGCGTTAATGGTGAAACTTCATTATTGCTTGATAGACAGTGATAATAATATGGAAGTTCTGAATTAATTTGCTTCTTCATACTTTCCCTGTTTTTCAAGGTCTTTCCATCTTCCTAGTTCCGCTGGGTATCCTGGGCTCATTTACTAAGCTGATATAACCTCTTCAGATTTTTTGGTGCTTATTAATATAAACATATTTAAATGGCAGTGAGAGAAGTATCAACTTTAGATTCAAGGAGAACACTCAACGCTTTAATTTTTGTTTTGCCTGCAGTTTTAAATTATTTTTAAACATCCAAGGCATAATGTGGCCAATGTATTTAGCTTTAAGCACAGATAAAACTTAAGGACTGATTGCATATCTTTCTACATGTTGGAAAGCCATATGCATAAGAAGGTGAAAAAGGCAGACACTGATCTCTCTGGTGACCAGTGACAGGACCCAAGGGAATGGCCTGAAATTGTGTCAGAGGAAGTTCAGGCTGGATATTAGAAAAAGGCTGTTCACCCAAAGGGTGGCTGGGCATTGGACCAGCGCCCCAGGGCAGTGGTCACAGCACCAGCCTGGCAGAGTTCAAGGAATGTTTGGACAATGGTTTTAGGCACATGGTGTGACTCTTGGGGATGGTTCTGTGCAGGGTCAGGAGTCAGACCAGATGATCCTTGTGGGATATTCTGTGATTCTGTATGTACTTAAATACTAATTTTGATTTAAAATAATGCAAGACTAACTACGGAGACAGAGCTTTTCATTATGTTATTTAAATCCCCTATTTGCATTTATATTGCTTCACATGGTGGGAAGTGTTTACATGGTATTTGAAAATTTGGGATTGATGAACAAGTAAATATACCTATGGGGTTTGAACAAAATGCTTCCTATTTTTGAACAAAATGCTTCCTCTGCAAGACTTACGAGGAAAAAGAGATTTCATTGTAACATACTTCTTAAAATTTATGGAATATTAAACAGAGAACTAAATGAGCTTGAAACAATCCAGGCTCTACCTAATATAAATCAAGGCTTATGGTAGTTTTCTGGCTATAGTAAAGTGCTTTCAATCTGGCTTTAAAGTTGGAAGTTTTAAAAGAAAAAATGTTGGAGAAAGGTATTCAACTGCAGGTGTTATATATTGTTTCCTGAACTGGAATAACTAACATCTGAATGAGCCTGGATCCTGGGTAAAATTAAGAAGTAGTTTAGGACTTCTCAGATATAATAGGGCACTGAAGTTTTTTACCTGGAACATACAATCCAAGTTGTGTCCACTGGTGATGTGGTGTTGTTCCAAGAGCAAGGGGAAGGTTTTTTGTGAATGTGGTCTTAATTCTCCTCCTTCTGCCTTCAGTTAGTTGAGTAACAGTCATTTTTGTGTAATGGCATTAGGCTGCTGGTGTATTTGAATTTTTCACTTGTACTGTAATATGTATATTTCAGAGATGGTGGACCTTCAAAGGTGAATCTGCTTCTCAAAATGCACTTATGTGAGATTCAGTCTCTTCACCCTGGTGCAGGAGCTGTACTTACTCAGAAGTGGGAGAGATGTAATTCGATAAAATTTATTCTGAAATAAGAGCACTACTTTTTCATATTCGTGTCCATGCTGATTCAGTAGGGGGATAATTAATGATTTGGTACTCAGCTGTTTTCATCTGTTTTAATGAGTTTACTGGGAAACACTCCAAGGAAACAACCAACCCTTGCTTTTGTTGGGGAGGAGATGTGAGAGCCAAACATGGAGACCACAGTGGAGAGACAGGGGAAGTAATGGCTTTGGTGGAGACAAAGTGGGGAGAAAGAAGGCTGCTAAAAAATGGAAGCATAGGGTTGGCAGAAAAGTAAAAAAAAGGAAATACTTTGGATAAAGAAGGATGGTAAGAATTGAGGGAAAATTGGCCAAATCCACAGTGTCATCTCTGATTTATAACAAACAGCATTTGAGAGTAAAGCCTGGTATTAGCATTCTGGGGAGAATTTCCAGTGCACAGAGAGGCATTTTTGAGCCAGGTGATAAAATTATATTCTAAGACTCATAAGGAGTAAAACTAGAGTTTTATCAAAGACATTGGCCTTGTTTGTCATACTTTTCTTAATCTATACCTGGGGTAACATTTTCCCTGGAGCCACTGAGCAACACTCATGTTCACTCATGGAGGATTTTGCCTTCCCCGTATGTTCAGGCGAACATGAGGCGACTTGCACAGGATACCCTGCCATTATTGGTTTGCTTCTTTATTCATTGAGAGGGCTTGTGTACCTTTGTCAAAGTAGTTTAAATCATTGCTTCAATGATTCCAAAGTCATGTTATGTGCAAGTACTTTTTAACATGCTGCGTGCATTAAGTATTCATAAGTTAAGACATCACCTTAAGATTGTCACAAAATATTAGCATATAGTGCTTGAATGTTGTCAAGAGCTTAGGTGGCTTATTCAAAACCTCTGAAGGAATCAATTTGAGAGAAAAAATGTCAAGAGTATCTGTGGACCAGAGGCTCATTTAGCTTTTGCAGACCCCTTCTTCTCTCCATCTGCTCCTTCCTCATATTTGACATGTAAGCATGTTGCTCCATTAGCGAAGAGATGAATTTCAAAAGTATGTTTCCAAATATGTTTCATTTGAAATTTTGAGAAAAATGTGCACTGTCATGGAGGTTCATAGGACATACTGGTATTTTCAGAAAAAGAATTTACACAAAAGTTGCGACTTTCCTGACCACCTTTCTGGTTTGATTTCTAGATGCAGTGACAAACAGTGAAAAGTTGGCACATCAAAGGCAGAAGCTGTTTTAAGGTGGCATATGAAGTTGGCAGATAAGGTGAAGAAGGCTATGCCATGCAAGGAAATAATAGAAATAAAATAAATCCTGTGATCAGGAGAAGCCTGAATGCATAGATGTACCCTCCATAATACAAGCTTTCACAATGACAGCTCACAAAAGTCCAGGCTCAGTGTAGAATGACAGGGTACCAAGGATGGGCTGTTGTCTGTGTATATGTAGGTGGCAGATAGAATCAGGAGAGATGAGGAAGGATGGTGGAAGGAAAAGGAGTAGAGACCTGCAAGGGGATGGCAAGGCTCTAGGTGTGAAGCCCACCAAAATGGTCTCTGCTGTGACATTTTTAGTAAGCTGAAGGACATTTCTCAAAGCCTAGGAGATGGGAAAAGTGACATTTGGTACCATGTAGGTCTGGATGAGAGAATTAGTTTTAAGCTTCACAAGACAAAAACAGGTTGTTGAGATATTTTACATTGCGTAAAAAAAAAAAAAATCCTGATCATAATTGCTACTCTTTGTGGAAGAAAAAAGAGCAGAAGAAACTGAATCAGTTCTTTTCAGAGACCACCATAAGTACTGATGATATATATCCATGACTGTATTTTATACTTGTAAAATTCTCTGATTACAGAGGCTCCTCAACAGTATGAACTCCTTTCTACAAAACTCAAGATCTTACTTTTGTACCCAAAGGGCTTCTGCCACGGAGAAAATAAATTCTTAATCACCACTGAGGTTTCTCCATGCCATTATTTTTGTTCATGTTGTTTATTTTTATTTATAGGTACTCATCAGCATAATGTGCCATTGCCTACAGCAGCAAGATTTGTTAGATACCTTAGGATTTTTTTCCTATTTGCCTGTATATCATTCATAGCATTTTATCTTCTTTTTTCCATTTGCAAGCACCCTGGCAAAGCATTATTGATATACTATCATAATTGTCTTCCCTAAGAAGAGATAAGCTGAAGCATCAATAACTGATGAAAGAAATATCCATTTCACAAAATTTTAATAAGAATGAAAAAAGTTAAATGCATATGGACAGACATAGCTGCACATACTTTTAATCCATCACACAGAGCTTTTAAAGGATGTGGTATCAGATGACTGTGCAAACTTTAGAAGGCATTGACAATAGTTTTTACAACCACTTTTAAACTGATGCTTCTAGAATGAGACGTTCAACTGCTACACAGTTAACACAGCTAGATCATGTGGCAGGTTAGAAAAATGTATTAATTGCACAATAAATTATACATGAAAAAATTGCATATGTGAAACTGGAAGTTATCCTGTATTCCATGATTCACTCTCTATTTCTGATATGTAGAACTAAAATCTCTTGAATAGAGTCGCACATGTTGCGAGCACAGGGCATTTTTTTTACCATCAGCCATCATTTTCCTTGCCCCAAAACTGGCAGAAAATTTGAAGCTGATCCCTGCATTATCTGTATGGACTGCACAACCTTCAGTGTATAGGGCCTGGGGCATGGGGGTTGTGCTGCCCCACCAGTGAAACTGCCAAATACCGACCCATTGCTTGGAACTTCTCCTCAGTGCCATTCAAGGGAGCTCTTAAGGTTTCTGGACTGAAGGAGCCCTACGCAACTCTGTGCTGCTCCTCTTTTGCCACTCAGGATGACTGGAGAGTCTGGCCCAGATTTTAAGACTCTAAATGATCAGTACCTTTTTGTTTATTACTGAAAATGACATCACACTGCTCTGTACTGGGAAATTTATATGGGATTCTGATGATTTTGTATGGAGCTCTCTGTCATATGGCTGGCCAGGGACCTGGTTTTTTTACAATCAGGGTGATGCCTAGTCCTTGACTGAGTATGGGTTACTGCTAACACAAACACTGACCTTCCTGTAGTTGCAGTTGCTATTAAATAAAGCAAAGTACTATTGAAACGAGACCAAAATATCCACAAAGAAATCTCCGTCAAGTTTTTCTCAGCAATGACTTCGACTTCATTAGCATGATAAATATTCTTCGTGCTAAACGCTGGTCACTGCATGTGGAATAGGGCAGTGAAAGGGAAGAGTCCCTCTTATTTCTTCAATTCAGCTGCTTTTTTCCTATGCCTTAAGTTCATTGGTTTTAACCACTCAGACAGAAAATCCCTACAGTTAAAAACAGCCATGATTGGAAAACTCTGCAAATTACTTTGGAAGGAGGACTTCAGGAGATAAGTTGTAAATAAGCTCTGTGATTGTAAAATGCAGAGTTCAGAGCATCAGAACAGTTCTTGTGATTTTAGCAAACTTCACAGGCACTTTTTTTACCTTATTTTAGATCACAGCTGGGGGGAAAAAAAAAAAAAAGCTAGCCAGTTGCATTTAATTTCCTATTGTAACAGGTAGAGGATCCATTCCTTATTCTCTCCCTCCACTGTCAGCAATTCAGATGTTTCAGTGAACTACATCATCCTTTAAAATGTGGCTGTTTCAGAGGGAGAAGAAAATGGTGGAGTTGGTCAAGTATGGTTTTGTACGGGATGTTTGGTACTATGATGATAACCCTGTTTGTAAAAGTATTTAAGTACTTGCCTAATTTTAGGCAGCTGAATAGTGCCATTTCTTTTTTAAGATTATCACATGCTAAAAAAATAATTACTTTTTTTTTTTTAGATATGTATGGGTTTGGAGATTTACATACACCCACATTCTGCTCATCAATGTCAAGTGTTCTGAAAGAATTTATGTTTCTATTTTTTCCTCCTAGATGGACACCCATGGAAACATTCTGCTAACATCGCTTGAAATTCACAACGAGGTGGCAAGCAATGAGGTCACCACCAGTGTTACAGAAGCCCGAAATTCCACTATATCCTTTGACAGCTCAGGAATCCAATACAGAAAACAAAGCTCACATCGTGAAAGCCTTGGAAGGCGTTCGTCAGAAAGAACAGGCACCCATAGCAGGAGGGGCCATTTACGAAGAAGGTCTTCACAACTGAAAATAAAAATCCCTGATCTAACGGATGTGAATGCCATTGACAGATGGTCAAGAATGGTGTTTCCATTCACATTTTCTCTTTTCAACTTAATTTACTGGCTATACTATGTTAACTGAGTGACTTAGATTTTTTTTAAAGGACTACAACTATAACAAGTGAAGTACTACTTGCCTGCAGAGTTTATATATATATTTATATATATATATTTATATATAAATAATATATATATGAACTTTTACTATGTAGACCATACTCATGTATGTGTGAATACATGTAGCAAAGAACTGTGTGTACTTTAAAGCACATACTGCAAAGCAAAAGTATATGTATGCACACACACATGAACACATTCATTCTGAGGTTATGGACACTTTAACATAGAATGCACTTCAGAGGAACTTTTTAAATTGAAAGGCAGGTGTCGTCAAAGCAGCAAGCCTTGAGAAAATAAGTGTTGTATATTATCACTACAAAATTTTGATTGTCAGAAATTTTTGAACAGCTGTAAACATGTATAAAGTCAGTATTTAGCAACATCCTTTGTAAATGCTGCCATACACACTAATCATAAAGCAGTAGAGTTACACTGGTAAGTTTAAAATAAGTTATTTATATTGCAGATCCATCAGCTACCATTTCATCTAGCCAGATTTATTTTTCTTTGCTAAAATTTCATGGGTTTATATATGTCGTAATACATCTTTTCCCAAGTCTGGATGAGCATAGTTTTTAATCATCTCTTGCTTTCTCTTCTGCAGTAAGCGACCTGATCATGGGAGTGTTCTAGGTCTGGAGACATAAAGGTTTATAATATTTCAAACAAGCATTTTAAGTGTCCATCAACAGTGACATGAATCTTTTGTAAGTACTGTAAATGTACAGCACATTTTCCTTCCCTTGGACTGGTTCCAGCTGCCATGTCATTTTGAAAGAGAACAGCACATTTTTAGTATAATTTAGCTGAGAATTCAACTACTGTCAATGTGTTCTACATCTGCTGTAGATTTAAAGATGGTTATTCCAGTGAAAGCATAGAAGATGTCTCAGGTTATTTGTTACTTCAACATGAAATCACCTAGCTGTAGCCTTTTTTAAACATGCATTCATATTATTTAACATTCTTATAACATTGTATGTTAATGTAAAATATATTTGCATAATATGCATATAAGTATATTTTCTCAATATTTTTCTTTCTTGTGCTTGCTATCGTGACCGCATGTTATGTCATATTTTTGTTTCTGTGATGTTACAACTTTTAATTCTCTAGAGTTGAGCAAATAGAGCACTTCCGATACTTTGATTCAGTAATGGAGTATTTTCATATTTAATTTATGTACTGAAAGTGTACACCTACACTTACCAAGGTAGTGTGCTGCCGTCACAGATCATGAGAGTATGTTTTCTTTCAGCATTAACTGTGTTCTAACATACCCTTCATGCAAATGTGGCCATTTTGGGTTTGTTCCCAGTTCGTTCCCTCACTGGGATTCCAACTTTTTTCAGTCTAGTAGATTGTAGTCATCAAGGTATGCCAATTTCAGATCTGTAAACCTAATTTGTTATTTATCAGAACTAAGTATTTCTAAAGAAAAGAAGATATATTTTTTGTAAAGTGTTTCTATCATGTACATTCTCAAATAACAACAAATACAGTAGCATAAATAGATCTAAAAAACCAGAATTCAGGCTTAGCCCTGACAGTTCTCTGCATGTGAAATTCCTGTGTGTATCAATGGGATTTTTTGACAGAGAGCTTTGGCTGCTAGTTGGAGACTTCTGTGGGCAAAAATATGTGTGGACATGCATCTAGCAAAACCACCAAATACGAATGAAACTGAAAAGGCCACCTTGGCTCTTACTGCAACGACCTCCCCCTGTTCTCGCTGGTACTCGATTTACCCGTGAGCAGCGCTCCGAAGCTTGGGTTGCTGCCCTGTACGGCCCATTGCTGTTCCCACCCCCAGCTGCAGCTGAACTGTGAAACTTTGCTCTGGACTGAAATTCCAGCGCAGATGAGCCTGGTTTGCAGAGGTGTCTCGGTTCCGTGCTCGGGGCTGCTCTTTGAGCACGAGTGGGCTGGGCACAGTGGCCTTGCAGCGTGGCTGAAGTGTGTTCCCCAGCCGGGAATGTTCACCAGAACCCGGCTGCTGCCCTGGGCACCATCAGAGCCGCTCTCCTGCTGCATCCTTGGCAGTGGTGCAAAGTGGTTGGAGCTGCAGTTTTTAAGCACTCTATCTGCAGACAACTGCACAGCATGAAGAGCCTCAGAGGAACCCATATAGCTGGAGCAGAAAAACTTGGTGTTTAAAAGCTCCTCAGTATTAAGTCCCATTGGTAAAACACAATATATTGTGAGCTCTCTAGTATCTCTTCAAACTGTGAAGGGATTACAGAGCACATTGTCATCTTTATAATCAAAGTAACTAACAATTAACACCCTCCCAAAGTACGTATTAGAATTGTAGAAAACCACTCCTAAGTTTTTATCTTAATAGCAGAATATGTTTAAACAAAACTCTCTGATTTTAATAAAAATTATAAATGGTAGTCTGTGCTTTAGAAGAGCTTCCCTACTGAAGTTATCTCCAAGCAAGTCTTCCTGTAAGTTCCCCAAAGAACAACCATAAGAAGTTGGATTTGAGAATGGTCCTGCCCTCATTATTTAACCACAGCACTCTTTTCTTTGAGCCCCACCTCCTAGAAATCTCATGGCCAGGCAGAAACCTTCAATAAGAAGTGACTTTTTGTTTGTGACAGAAATGTATTTTCCAAATCCATTGAAATCAGTTCTTCAGTGGCTTCAACCAGAATTTCCAAGAAGGCAGAAAATTACTCTCTGTACAGAGTAAAGAGGCAATGTGGATTTTTCAGGGCCCTGCACGTGCAGGAGGACTGAGTGTCTGAGGACTCTCCCTCTCTTACCCTTTCCACTACTGGAGGGCAGCATGTTACTGCAGCCCCCTTCAGGGAACTGCACTCCCTGTCTTGCCTGTCCTTGCAAAAAGGAGGCAGCTGCATGTTTGAGCTTTTTCAGATGATTTCACATTCATTGGTTTAGTCACAAGCAGCTTTAACCTTGAACAGATCCAAGTCTTGGTTTGACTTGAAAAAAGCCAGGAAAATCTCACTTAAGGTTAGCACTTCATCTTACACACACATTTTTTGTGCCTTTTTATGCCAATTCCATTCCTACAGTCCCAGCACGACTTCTTATACACAAAAACAAACACATACAACCATGTGTTAAGAACAGTGTTTGCCTTGACCTCCCATTTTCTGGCTCTTGACCCTGTGCACTAGCTGCAGTATATTATTTTAACCATAGACTGCTTTAAGTCTAAGAACGGTAATTTCAATTAAATCACACCAGAGTAATGTATTTCATAGCTAATTAACTCCTTTGTAACTCACTACTATAAATAACATTTACACATAATTTGTTTGTAAAAGGCATTAAAAAAAGGAAAACCAGAACTATCTTCAGTTATAGCCAAAAAGGTCAATAAATGGTAGAAATACTATGGTGGTTTAACTCTTAAGTTGGTTTCATCCCATTGTAAAGATAAACTAAAACCCAGTCCTTTTTGCTTAAGGCACAGCTATGTATTTTTGGTATTCTGCAGTGAAAAAAAAAAGAATAGTAAAATGGAATGATGAAGAGATGCTTTATGAAAATATTGATGAATGAATATTAATTTATTAAAAAGGATTTAAAAACTATTTGTTGTTATTTTTTTTTCTGGGGATGGAGGGAGCATGATTAGCCAAATCTGTTTAGCCAAATGTAATCTTAAATATCATGTAATGATTAGTATTACACATTTTACAGAAAAAGACCAACCATGGAAGCATTTTCTAAATAGCAGAATAAATTCTGAAGCACTGAACAACTATATTTCCTAGTACTTTACATAGTAGATCAAGGAAGAGGGAAAAACTACATCCACTGACTAAGCAAGATTCTTAATAGCAAATCATTCTGTCTTCAGGCTGCAGCTTTGCCAGTTAAGAGCAAAAAGATTGTTCTGTGCTTTGTATGAAAAGGCCTGTTTCTAACCAGGACACAAGAGGTTTTTTTAAAATCAAAACAAGACAATGTTTATTTATGTGTTTCAGTAATCAAGTACTGTGTTTGTTAAATTTGTTATTGCTAAATGTAAATAAGTTATTTTAGAGGAGTCAGGATACAGAGAATCTTGTGAGGGGATTTTAAAGTCGCCTTGATATTAGTGCTACAGCCCCTTTCCCCAAACCAAAGAAATAAAAGCAGGAGCAAGTTGCCATATGGTTTCTTAAATATCATAGTGGCTAATGATATATCTCACAATTTTTAAAAGTAGATAAAATATTCAGCACCATAGTTGTAATGGCCTTTTAAATCAACAGAAAAGGCTCCCTCTTATTTCAGCACATTTCTGCTCACTTTTAGCAATGCTAAATGTAGTCCAGCCTGCATTGTAGATTAGGAGAGATTAACCTTATAGCAAGCTTAATTTTGTGATTGGGAGTATTTGCTAAGAGATGCATTTCTTTGTGCATTTTGGAGACAATGTATGGATAAATAGTACTTAATTGCTTAAGTACTAATTATATCAAAGAAGTTCAGGTTCTAGTAGAAATTCTGGGTTGTTTTCTCCAAACAGTTACTGTTAGTATCAAGACTGCTTCCACAAATGTTGGTGTTACAGTCACAACTGTCACAACAGCAAGTGCCACCTGCTAAAAGAGGTACAGCAGTAGCTGAAAACTGAGCTAAAAACACTGGGCATCTCAAGGCTTCTCTGAACTGGTTTTGAACAAAGAAATCTCTCATAAGTGCCTTCAAACTCTCCAAATACAGGATCTGAGTTTTGCAAAAAATATTTCACAGAGTGTGGTTGTTTAATTTATGTGGTTCTTACGGCTTGTGAGAGCTGACTTGTGAACTCTGGCATACACATTCAGAAAAGCAAACCTTTTGAGAGTTTACCCAGCATACAGCATCACTTGTACTTGAAAGCTAGAGCTTATGTGGATAGAAAATGTAGTAGTACAAAAAGAGAAAACAACTGCCCCTAACATCAGATGAAGTTTAAATCACTAATTAGCTGAACTTAAGGTAATGTTAAGCAAGCACAATATTTGGACAATGTCCCTTACCTTTGCAACATTCACTGTGGTATGTGTTTTTCCCAGTACTGCAGCCTAATTTAGGTTAGCAAGTTTTCTTCTCCCTGGTAACAAAAGAAAACACAGAAAGGGGCCCCTGCACTGGCATAGCAAAGGGAGAGCACCTCTGTGGGTTTTCCCTACACTGAGCTGTCCAGAAAGACTGATCCCAGTTCTGAATCCCTGCTTGGAAGCACTGATCATTCCTTTAACTCCAGAGGGAGCCTTAGGCTAACTCTGAGTTATCCCCCAGCTTGCCACCAGCAGTGGGTTGTTTCAGCTGTTACTGCTCCTGCTGCAGAAACTTGGAGATAAAGTCGCTGTTACCCCAGCTGTCAGAAGGTACATTGGCAAACAGCATGTGGACATCTCAGGGCTAAGAGACATCATGGTAATCTTTAGGTTATTCATTCTAATACTGTATTTATATATATTTCAGCTACGTTGTGGACTTCAAGGGTTAGCACATTTGTCTCCAGATGCTGGTCCTTTTTATATGAATGTACCTGGGACGGAGCATGGGGAGTTTTTCTGAGCACTTCAAATCTGCCCAGCCGTACTCTCCTGGGTATTTCCTCCATCCCTTACCCACATCACAGGTCAGAGTTTGCATTGCCACTGCAGTGGGCTAACCACCCTCCTACTGAGAGCCCAAACCTGCCAAGTGCTCACTTGCTCAGCTGTACCATTAGATCTTCCACTTGTTAGAAAGTCTCTCACAGATCAGATGCTGTAATTAGTCTAACAATGAGCTGCTGTTTCACACCTCCTCCTAAAATGCCAACAATGCCACTAGGGACCCAGTTTCCCCATCCTTTGAAAACTACTAGAAAAAGAGGAATTTGCAGGCTGTCAGACAATTAAGAACCTCTCTCCGTTCACCCAGGTTCACATTTTGCTCCAAGTTATACATTTAATCTACAGGGACAGAAGTAATTTGGTACAAAATTTCCTGCCCAGGGCTACTCTTAAGAGTTTGCAGTCCAAAACACAACTAATGTAGGTAAATACTGAAGTATTTTAAATTTCTAGCAACAGTCTTAACATCTTTTTTTTCCACTGGAGATATTTAATGTGAAAGGCACAAACTGCATGAGCAGGAGCCAGCACACAGTAAATATCTCTACACAAGCTGGCCAAGTGCTAAGCTGGAGTCAGGCACGTGTGTTTCTCTTGCTTTCAAAGGTCTTGCTTCTTGGCTGGCCTGCTGGAGAGTTTTGGTGGAAATTCCAGCTCAGCTGAGAAGGATCCTGGAACATGACCCAGAGCACTCTTCGGGCAAGTGCTTCTGATGTAAAGAGCTGACAAAAGCACTATATCTAACTGCACCTTAGATGGAAGGGAGTCTCCTGCCATGAAAAGGCTTTGGGTGCCAGGCATGTCTTTGTGAGTGCCTTCAAAGCATGGATTTTCCCTACACTCTGTATTTCTTGCCACTGCTCCTGGACAGGTGCACACTGGATGTGCTGCTTTGCCATGCAGAGCTGTGCAATTTTCCTGCCACAGCAGAGGACACATGGACTGAATTCATTCCATCTCACGTGGCGCATTTATTTGAGGTATCCAGTTAGTCCTCCATCATTGTAGACCCTGTTTTGAAGAATTGAAAACACATTCTATCATCCTGGCTATTTAAAGCACACATTTGGAGTTCCAAGCCGACATTTTTAACTTCATTTCTTTGACTAGCTGTAAAACATCTCCAAAGAAAGGTTTGAGCAGGGGAAACTTGTGCAAAGAAGGGCTGTGGCACAAGTGCTGCTCTGCAGCTGAAGTTGCTCTGCTTGAATTTTGCGTGTGATAGGGAGCATGAGAGAGAAATAATGCCAGGGAAATGGAAATAATTCCTACGCTTGCCTATATTTATAATGTTTTGGATGGAACGGTTTCAGTGCAGATGACAGAAGACAGCCTGTGATGTGAGTGGTCCCATATCATGACCAACAGTGCCCTGCTCACCTCCTTTTGGTATCAGCGAGAGCTGAGTGTAGGTTTACAGCTTTGGCCGAAAACTCAGAACCACATTGGCTATTGGAAAATTATTTCTGATTATTTGGGGCTTGGGAAACTGTGGCATTATTTCATTTTCAAATGGGAACAATTTCAAGACATATTTTCCCATGAACTTAACAGTCCTGACTCTGCCTTATTCTAAACTGGAGGCTATTGGATCATTAATTAATTTTTGAATTACTCTTTCATTTTCCACTTTTTAAATGTGAAGTATAGCGGCTTTTTGTTGGTTTCTCTAAAATACAATTCCCATTTGCAGCAGGAAAATAATTAATTGGTGTTATAAATGCATATACAAGTGCACATACTGAAAGACATTAGAATGAAACACTCTAAAAGATACCCATTACCTGCAACTACTGCTTGGACATCATTTAATATACTGCTGACAGTTCTATTTGAAGAATATGCTTATTTTATAACAACATGGATTAGGTATTCTATAGGAGAAGTTAATGTAACACGCTTCCATGTATCTCATTTACTTTGACAAGGTAGTTTTTGGTGAAGCCAATGCTGGAACAATTTCCTAATGACCTCACTGATGTTAAATTTCACTTGATCATGATTTCTTGCAGACCTGTAACATCCTGAATGCAGATGACAGTTTTGACATTCACAAAGATGTAGGTTTAATTATCATCTTGATTACTTGAGCTGGAAAGCCAGATGCCTAAATATCATGAAAGGTCGAGTAGAACAAATCCTGATAGTTGGTATCTTTCAGTTTTAGAAATGTTGCTTAGATTGGAAGGTGACTTAGAGAATAACAGCAAGTAATTCCTTTGCATAACTCTCTTCCTGCATGAAGGAACAATGGTTTAACAACATTTAAAAAAGGATTTAGTCCTAAAAAAGAGGGAAAACCAAAGACATGTAAATCACCTCAAATAAAAGAGAACAGAAAGGGGACACCAAGGTATATAAAGACCTGATAGTTTTTCCCAGTGCCCCATGACAGGTAACACTTTATTGTTGAGAGGCTCACATGAAGCACAGCAAGCCACCACTTTAATAGCAGAGAATTTGTCAATATCCATTGCCTTTATGTGCATGATTTATAAATCTATTTTCTAAAGCAATTTGAAGGTTGTAAAATCACACCATTATTTGGTACACAGGTCCTCATGGATTCTGGCTTATCAAGTGTTAGGTAAAGAGGGGGAAAAAGCATCTGCTAATAACTCATTAACTAGAATAGATTCAAGCAAATTACTGCTATTATGAGTTCTGATCCAAAGCCCATTATAGTTGAAAGAAAAGCTCTCAGAGGTTTCAACAGGCTTTTCATACCACCTGAAATTAATATTAACCAGACTGCTGGAAAATTTACATCTTAATTGACTATGTGAAGATAAGATACAAAAATTGCCAGACTATAAGACTTCTATAGGAAAGATCAAAATACAGTAGTGAACTGAAACCAGGAATTACAATAGACACAAGGGATAGGAATTTTTGTGATTTTAGTTTAATTAAGTACTTGCTGTTGAAGTGAAAAACAACCAGGTTGAGGTTTTGTTTGTTCATGGTTGTCCACAAAACCCAGGGTTGCCCCTTAGCATCAAAATGCTAAACTAAATGAAAACAAAACCTCTAAACCACCACCAAAAACTGAAAGCAGACCACATCTGGCAGGTCAGAAACTCTTTCCATCTCCAGATGGTTGACATCCTACTGCAACAGATAGGTATTGTAATTATTCTTTGTTAATAAGAATGTTGACGTAATATTTAAAGTACTATTGATGTTTAATCATACATATTACATGTTTTGTTGGAAAGGAAACATTGAGACTTGA
Organism: Cinclus cinclus; assembly: GCF_963662255.1. NCBI lineage: Eukaryota > Metazoa > Chordata > Aves > Passeriformes > Cinclidae > Cinclus > Cinclus cinclus. The sequence goes on from NC_085047.1 coordinate 86,054,555, forward strand.
CCATGTTGAACCATGGTGAATTTATGGGACAGTTCTAATTTAGGAAGTGAAGAACATTTGGCCAGAAACTTTCACACATACGAAATTAAAATATTCCCTGACTTTCATGCACCAGTCCTGCAGTCTCAGGGTGAGTTACTACAGGTTTAAAGGACAGAGAAATCACAGCAAAGGGAAGGAGAACCTCCGAGTAGGGGTTACCTTCATACTGCCAATAATTTGGCAACTTTGGAAGAATTTCTAATATTTATTTAGTTGCCTCATTTGGTGTTCAGTGCTGGCTGGCATGTCAAAGGATTTTGTAAAGCATATTTAGTAGCTTCAGATGTAGTAAGGAAATGTGTTGGTAACTTCTGAGGCACTGTCATCACAGATGTGCATTCTTTTCCATTGTAAAGTGGTTGTAACACATGAAGGTAAGAGCTTCAGGGGATTGGCTGGGTGAAGGTCCGACAGCCAACTGTGGAAATTTTCAGTATATTCAGTCTTATTGATAACTTCTAGCTGACAAAAAGGCTGCAGCAAATTCACCATTCATTCCCATTTTAATTGGCTTTTCCCAAAGACCTGAACATTAGGAGCATCCTGCCTTGTCAAGCAGTCCTGTCACAGATTCTTCTCCACGCAGTGATCAGGCTCTACTTTTAAATCCCAGAGATTGCCCCAGTGGCACCAAATGAGAGAACAGTGCACACCCTTACTGCTCAGATGGGTAGAAAGCTCTCCAGGCTGAAAGTATTTATGGTTGATTTTCCCCCTTTTGCCAAAATTGCCCTCTGGCTCAAATAGCTCTTCTCCATCTGGCATTTACTTTTGATATATTTCTAGAGAGAAATCACATCCTTCTCAACCTTCCTCTTGCTAAGCTGAAACAAGTTCAGCTATTTTAGGTCACATTGTGTGCTTTTCTCCCCTGACCACCATCTTAGTCTTTCTCTCACCTCTTGCAGAAAAAAAGAAAGTAATAACCCTCTTTATGGATCATAAATTACAAAAATATTATATACTGTTCCTACTGTTTTTATTCCTCCCTATCATGTCCTCTCTTGTGTCATTTCACGACACTTTCCCAATAACAATCATCAGACTCTTCCCCTGCCCAGTCCTTACCTCGTCATTTACTTTTATGTGTCTTTTGTGTCTATAATCCACTTTTCCCTGCTGTGTCCACTTGCTTTCTGATGTAAGCAGTGGATATCTTTCAAGATGCCACGTTTCCTCCACGAGGTCTTAGGGCTCAGACCTAACACACCTCTGTTACAACATCAGCATTAATGCTGACAGGAAGAGACTTTAAACTCTGGATTGTCTTGGGGTTGAAATCCAATGCCATTGTCCATATGTGGAGCCAGTTGCTCAGGACAGGGCTGTGTCAAACCTCTGCACCTACTTTTTCCAACTCAGCTAAGTATAAAAAATGCTTACAAACGTCACCCTTAATGAACACCAGGGAAAACCATTGGCAATGGCAACAACCAGCCAAAGTGCCTAGCAGTGCACTGCACACCTAACAAATTGCTGGTATCTTTGGCTGCTCAGTGTGTGTCATGCTCCATTCCCTGGGAGTATATGTACTCCCAGCTCCAGGGGAGCTGATGGATAGCCATCCCTAGAAAGATTCATCCTCCCTTCATCTGAATAATGATGGAACTGGTGGGATGCCATATCCCCCTGTGTGCCTGGAAGAGCCTCTCCGTGGCTCTGGGGATGCTCTACAACTCATCCTAAAAGCCTGAGAAGATACTCTGTAAAGGGTCATGTGCAATACCAAGAGAATTTGTAGAATTAAAACCATGTCTTGTTTGGATGCCAGTTCTTTTAGGTTTACCATTCATACTGTATCAAGCATGAAAACAACCTTGAAGAGGCAATTGTTGAGTGCTATGCTAAAATTCCTTCTCATCAGAGCTGTTACTGGAGACAAGAGGATTATTTATGTGCTTTTTTTTTTCACATAACAGAGTACTTGTCACAGCTGCAGTTGTGGGGATTTTGAAATCTAATTGCAGACTTGAAATGCAAATGACTCTAAAATTTCACAGACATATTTTAAAAATACAGATTTTAACATACTACTGTTTGTTGCCTGTGAGTGGTTTTTTTTTGTTTTGTTTTGTTTTTGTTGTTGTTGTTGTTTTGTTTTGTTGTTGTGTTTTTTGGTTTTTTTTATCGTATTTATTATGAAACTTTCCAGGCAGTCAAAATGCCAGGCTTACACTATAGAGATGCATCCTTGTAGTGCCAAATACAAATGAATGTCAGATTAGGGACATATTTTGCATGTACTGAAGAACAAGCATGCTCTCTGCAACCTTAATTCCCATTACTGTGTATTGATTCATGCAGTATATTGCAAGTCCTTATCTGTATGATTTTTTCCTGCAGTATTTACATGCCAGGGTGGGCCAAAATTTCAACAATTGGCTGTCTGAAAAGTCTAAATATAAGCTGGCAGGAGGATGCTTGGATGCTCAAAATCCTCAATCAGAAGTAAGCAAATGTAAATAATTTGCCCTCAGGAGCAGTAGTCTGTGATGGTGGGGTCAGGTGTGGGTGTGCAGGTTGGACCAGGCAGCTACTCCATGCACCCTGCAGCTGTTGGCTTGGATGCAGTGATGCTGGTGGTTCCTACCTTTCTATTTTTAAGGATCTTGGCCTTTAATATTTGTACTAGAGTATAGTTGTGTACTCACTATAAAAAGCAGGATGAATCCCAGTTGTTGGAACAAATTGCTTTCACTGAGAACAAAACCAAATGGTTATTAACATAACATGCCAGTAGGAGCCTTGCCAGCATTGACTTAGGCCTCCAGGCAATAATGTTGTGCAAATAGCATTAGATTGCAACTAAAAGCTTGAAACGGAGGAACAGAAGAGTTTCAGAGCAGGTGTGTAGCAAGCAGAAAACTAATTGTAGAGGCAGAAATAAGAAAGATCTCTAACAACACAGAAAGTTTTGTCTTCTCTGAAAAAATACCCTTAAAATTGAGCTGGTATGTCACTGCCACAGATTTTTTAAGCACATCCATAGAATCATAAAATTATAAGATTATTAAGGTTGTAAAAACCTCCAAGATTATCAAGTCTAACCATTACCCTAATTCTGTCAGGTCCACCACTAAACCTTATTCCCTAAGCACCACATCTACAAATTTTTTAATATTTCCAGGGACAGTGACCACTTCCCTGGGAGCCTGTTCTAAGGCCTGACCACCCTTTCAGGGTACTTTTCCTAATATCTTATCTAAACCTCCCCTTAATGCAACTTGAGGCCATTTCCTTTTTTTTTCTATTGCTTTCTACTTTCAAGAAGAGATCAACCCCCAACTTGCTACAAGATTCTTTCGGACGGTTGTAGAGAGTGATAAGGTCTCACCTGAGCCTCCTTCTCTCCAGGCTGAACAGCTGCTCTTTGTAAGACTTGTGCTCCAAATCCTTCATCAGTTCTTCTGTTGCCCTTTCTGGACATACTCGAGCACCTTGAGGTCTTTCTTGACTTGAGAGGCCCAGAACTGAACTCAGGATTTGAGATGCAGCCTCACCAGTGCTGAGCACAGGGGGACAATCCCTGCCCTGGTCCTGCTGGCCACACCATTGCTGATACCGGCCAGGATGCCACTGGCCTTCTTGGCCACCTGGGCACAACTGGCTGATGTTTAAATCCTGTCAACCAGCACTCACAGGTCCTTTCTGCTGGATATTTTTCCAGTTGCTCTTGCACCAGTCTGTAGTGCTGCCTTGGGTTGTTGTGACCTAAGTGCAGGAATGTCACTTTGCCTTGTTGAACCTCACACCCTTGGCCTTGGCTCATTGATCCAGTCTGTCCAAATCCCTCTGCAGAGCCTTCCTGCCCTCCAAAAACCTTTCCCACTCCCCCCCAATGTAGACCTATCTGTAAAGTGACTGGGGGTGCCCTCGATATCCTCCAGATAAAGATATTAAACAAGGCTGGCCCCAGCACTGGGCCCTGGGGAACCCCACTAGCAACCTGCCACCAGCTGGATGTAACTCCATTCACCAGCACTCTCTGTGCCCAGCCATCCAGCCCGGTTATCCACTCAGTGAAGTGTGCACCTCTCCAAGCCATCCACGTCTAGTGTACCTGAGGGACTAACTCATTTTCAGAGATAGCTGCTCTGCAATTTCTCCAAAAATCAATTTACTGATGTCTGTCTCAGGCTGGAATATCCAGGCTGGAATAACAGGCACCTAAAATTGCTTTCTTCCTTAGCTACACTTATGAAAGGAAAATCAGAAGCCATTGGTAACAAATATAAAATCAAGGTGGATCAAGCTACAGTTGCTACAGGCAAGTTGTCCTGGATAACTCAAAATTTCTGTTCCTCCTGATGATGGGAGCTGCAGAGGCTTTTTGGGGGGTTTTGCTCAGTAGATTTTTTAATGTACATCAGTACTTAGTCAGTGGATATAGGTAATTTTAAAGATATGTTTAGGACTCTTAAGTATTTAGCAGACATCTGGTATCTGATATTTATACAGACATCACATACAGGGAGGAACATTCAAAGGGAGATCCTGAGGGACACCTGCACTGAGCTGCCTGTAATTTTTTTCACCAACTGGAAACAGCATGAGCTTAACTGAAAGCAGAAAAACCGTGATTCCAGAGCTCTTCAAAGAGTGTAGCAAATCCTTCTGAGGCAGAGCTTATGAGCTTGACATGACTTCTTTGTAGCTCTGAGATGAAAATTTCTAGTGCTGTGCATCTCTGGGCTGTGCCAGCACACAGCTTGGGTCAGCACTAGTTCAGACATATCTCCACAAAATTTCATTGCATCATGTAAACTCACCCTTTGTGTCACTCCCATTACTCTCTGAATGGTGCAAATGTACAACATAATCAGTTGCATGGAGGCAGAAGTATAAATAACAATAAGTGATTAGGAGAACATTGCAGTTAATCACAAGAATGCAGGCTCAGTGAACTCTTGTTGCCATTTTTAATGAACAATACATTATAATTAGACAGACCCAAGGGGAATTGTAAGCTCTTGCCAGTGCAGAGATGTCAACTACAATAGTACCTTATCAGGAGCTTGTTCTCACCATTTCTTAGGCTGTTTGAGATTTCTTCATGAGCCATGTGCTGTGTCTCAGTTGTGGTAGAAAACATGGAAGAAAAGAAAGTGAAAAAAGGAAGGAAGAAAATTAGATCCAAACTCTTTTTTTATATTTCTTTAGAACGTCATGTTGTTCCATAGGGTCTTCAAGAGCGGTGAAAGTAATGTAGAAGGGATCCCGCTGTGACAGGCAAATTATAGATGTCTCCTTGGACGGTATATAAAAAAAAAAACACCAGCAAGAGAAATTTATTTCCCTTTAAAATGACTAATCTGATACAGACATACCAAAGTTTACAGTAGGGGATATCAGAATACACAATTCTGCACACCCAGCTTGGATGAAAAGTAGTTTCAGTACAATTCATCTCTGTGTGATGGAGTCTGATACACACAATGTAAGACATTAATTATGTCAACTTTGATGATTCTTCATGTGATTAATTTATGTGACCCATATACAAGGTTAACAGATTTTCCCACAGATGTTTCCTGTTTTCATTAATTTGATAAGCTACCCATTCTGTATACCATTCATCAATGTATAGTTTTTCAGACAATTTATTCTTCTGTGAACAATTTTTCCCAATAATTTGCTTGTCTGTGGACTATCCACCAAAGACAGAAACTTGCTGTTATTTTTCTAAATGGGATATAGGATGGATTTAATATATCTTGTTCACACACAGATTTTTCCTTTTGAGTTCCCAGTTTTCTCAGGATTCCTAGATTTACAGAGCTTTAGGAACTCTGGCACACTCAAAATGGGTTCACAAAGGGAAAGAACTCTTTAATTAATTTGATATCCTTCTTTGATAAAGTCACCTGTCTTGTGGAAGGAGGAAAGTCAGTGAATGTAGTTTTTCTGGATTTTAGTAAGGCTTTTGACATTGTTTCTCAAAGCATTTCTCTGGACATTACTAATATGCTTTAGATTTTGGTCAGCCCTCAATTGGTCAGGCAGCTGGAATAAATTATCTTTTAAAGTCCCTTCCTACAGAAATGGAGTATTCTAACAATATATGTTATATATGTGCTATTATGTTACATTGCTACAGTATCTGTATACTTATTTACCATGTACATAAAATAAAAATACAATAGTTTCTCTATTATTTCACAACCTTATATATGTACCTTTCTAAGTTCTTTTTATTAAACTGTAGATAATTAAGACAAAGTTATCAAACTTGTTTCCCTAGATTCATGTGTTTGTTTTCAAGCTATAACAACTTGGATGGCATTTTCTAGCAGACTTTCAATATTTAAAAGACACCCTGACATTTTGAAGAGCAGGGGTGCAAAGCTACCTCCAGAGTTTCCATGAGATAGCTGGTGATTTGATTTATTTAGTCAGACAATATCTATAAGTCTCATTCATATACACTAGTGTTCAGAGGAAGGAGAAAATTGCTGAGAGCCTGCTTAAGTGCTTTTTTCCCCTTGGAGATTACAACTCGCATGAAATGTGACATGAAATACTCTAAGCTAGAAGAGAAATTCAAGAAGGCTGGAGCATAAAAACCCAGCACTTCCAAAGGCCTTCCTGAATACTTATCTTGTTTGGGATGTATCTGAGATCATCCTTAGGGTCAAAGATTCCTAAGTATCTAATTCAAAAAGTTAAACATAGTTAAGTGTTTTTTTTCTCAGAGGTTCCCTTTCTTCAATTATGTATCTGAGAAGAGCCATCAGGCATCACCCAAGGCATTTTGCAAGCAGATGTAAGGAATAGGTACAACACAGTGGTGAGCCTTTGTTTGGGACTGAAAGACAAATAAAGGTCATAGTTGCACACAGCACTGCTTGAGAAGCATGATAGAGATGACCACCTACCTTTAATCATCTTCCCTAAATTTTAAGAACTTCAGGCACATTAATTTTCAATGTTATGAACAGCCCAAACTGTTTTTAAGCAGTAGGGTTACCAAGCTCCTACTTTTACCTGTTGACATCCAGAAATACTCCAACTTGTAATTAGAGAGAAAACAAATCTAAAAGAGAGAAAGGAGGAAAATGTGACATGCTATAAAAAGAAAAGTTGGATACAAGTAGTCCTTTTGGTCACAGGCAGTCATCATGACTATCCACACAGAGTCAGGAGGCATTGCCAGGCTATACTGACCTCAAGAAATATATTGGGGTGGGCTTCCAATGCAGACACAGGTCATGCTAATGAAGTGGAGTCAGTAGCAGGGTGACTGCATGGATGATGAAAAACAGGGGTTTTTGCAGAAAAATAAAGACGTTGCTTAAAATTGTTGTCACCATTCCACTTTCAGATACATTTTGGACTCCTAAATACCTACTTTTAAGACAAAAGGGAAAAGAAAACATTTGATATCATTGAGGCAAAATAGCATTTTTTTCTGTGATTTCCAGTTAACGCATTTTTTTTACTAAGGCATTGCACAGAATTTTCCCTCTGTGTATGTCTCTTTCCCTTTTGCACACTTGCACTTATATAACCTGAAAATTATAAGCATCCCAACAAATGGAAGATCCCAACAATACCATGGGAATGGTACAATCTGTGCCCATGCAGCTGAAGTGAGTGTTGCTGCTGCTATTGTTTTATGTCCCCAAAGTGCTCTTGGTCTGTGGTGACCCTCGGGAGGAAACATGCATATGTATACAGACCCTTAGGACCAAGACAAAAAAATGACCATATGGCTACATTTTGTAACTAGATACTAAAATTGCTGGTTCAGAAAATCACTAGTTTCCACAGCTTCTGCATGGTTGCAGAGCAGTGTGTGACAGCATTAGGAAGCAATGTCCAAAGACTTTTTCGCTGAGGAAATACTGTCTCCGTGTCAGCACAGACCTACTGACTTCATTACACTCATTGTTGGTTTATACCCTTACAGCTCAAAGAAAAGTTGGACTTAGTGGAGCAAGAATTTGGTAGTAAAAAAAATGAAAACAGCAAACAAAAAAAACCCATGATGAATCACAGAGGAGTGCAAAATATTCATGATGTAAGAGAAACATCTGTTGTCCAGGTTATCCTTAAAGTACAGATGGTCTGAGCTTCCTCTTCATCTGAATTGAAAAATTACAGAAAAAAATATTGCAGTGCAAATATAGCTCTGAGAGTGCCTTGTGCCCTTTTCCAACATTTTTAAAATTGCCCAGTTGAGTTATCCCTTTGTTACACTGTTCAAAAGAAAGAAATGATTCTTTTTTCAGGATCAGAGTGATCAGACTGAGCATTTGATGCCTTCATTGACAATGACATCAAAGGAAACTCTGGACCAAAGTTGGGGTAGTGTGGAAGTTGGGCCATCGATGGTGCAAGTCGCAGTGCAGAGCACTTGTGCTTTCAGTCACTTGTCTCCCTGGAATAAATAATTTCATTTCACAGCAAAGGCTGTGCCCAAATGAGAGGCTACACAAGTTGTCCCTCACAAGAATCTTCTGCTCTCTGAGGAGTGGGGCTTTTTAATGGTGGATGCCAGCCATCTCCACTTTTCATTTTCATCCTGTTCCTGTTATTGTCAGGGAGGAAGGTTATTTATTTATTTATTATTTTCATGCTCTTCAACAGTCTGGAGAATAAATACTCGACTGCAACAGATTAACCAAGATTTGAAAAACCTAATGTGCCCCTTTTCATTTCATGTACACTGTCTCACCAAAGTGTCTCAGAGTCTGAGTCAGGGGGAAGAAATCACCTGTCTGCCCTCATTGACTCAAAGAGGAGCTTAGGTGAACATCTTAGAGAAGATCACTAACTTCTAGCTGGAAAGGTGACCACCTCACCTTCCTCACATTCCAGTACTTGGCATATATTGGGAAAATAGCTGGTAAACAGCCTGCCTCTGCCTCATCTAGAGCCACAAGAATCTTCCTGTAAATAGTTTTCCAGAAGTCTACTAAAAATGGATTTCTAGTTAAACCTAGAATCAGCAGGTAAGACACTTTCTCTGAGATCAAGACAGGCTGAACGTATGCTTGTGTGTTCCTTGTCTAACTCAGCTGGAGGAGATACACAGGTTCCCCCTGGGACTCAATATATTTTCTAACCAAAGTACTTGACAAGATAATTTCTCCTCTGATATGTGTTATTCTCCTTGGAAGAACAAGGGGAAAGTTCAACCAGGGACTATATTTATACTGGGACTCTGTTAAGATGCTCACATTGTTTTCCTAGGCACTGTACCAAATCTTCCTCTCAAAGAACAATTTAAAGCAACTTAGTGACTCTCCTTTTTCTCCTCTGGACATTCCTTATCTACTCTGTTTTCTTCATGGAAATCCAGGCTTCAGGCTCAGGCACCTGATGGTAGCTATTTATGTATCCGAAGGTCACTTAAGGAAACCGCTGATTAAAGATGATTTATAAGTTTCATAAATACACTCCAATCCCATCTGTATTTAGAGAATATCTGTGCCGGCAGTCATACATGGAAATCCAGTAATTATTCATCTAATAAGTTGTGAGGCCATAAAGGCTAGAATATATCTTACTGCAGAGGAGACAAAAGCTTTTCTTGAATAAAAGCAATTGCAAGATTTGACTTTGTGCAATATTAAAAACGTAAAGAAGCCATCTGTTTTCCTCTCATGGAAAATGATTTTGTGTGTGCTGTGCAGTCATTAATGATGCATACTGGAAGAGTTTTCTATATTTATTCGAAGTGAAGCTAGCACTGTGCCTAATGGAACACCATTTATGGTTCCTAGAAGTCAAAATGCTGTGGAAATAGATAAATGAGTTACCTAGATATATAAAAAAAAATATAAGCTACCACATTCATACATTCCCGATATAGAGAAACACAGACAGCAGGATGCGAAAGCCAGATTTTTGGAGAAAATTTGCTATGGCGTCTCTTTTCATACATCTGTTTTTAGCATAACAGATGCCATTCACATATATTCTATCCAAACCAGTAAGCAGAGTTCCATTTATAGTTTACTTGAGGAAGTTGATTAAACAATGTGTTGTTATACCTATCTACATGAGCTTACTTACATACTAGCAAAACTCTGTATATAGATAGACTTTTTAGAGGTTGAATTCAAACATGTGAAAGACTGAGCTATAAACACCCAGCCAAAGCAAAATCTATAAACTGTTCAAAGGGCATTAGTGCTCCAAAGTTATGCTGTAAAAATAGATGACATTATGCAGTTCAGTATATACTGCCTCTCATTAACTCCAGCACTGGCTTACGTGGTACTCGTGAAACTAAAATAACACTACTATCATTGCCAAAAAAAGCACTCATGAGCTGGGAAAACTCGAATTTTGCTTGCATAATCAAATGTAACACCTCTCCTCTACTGTGTATGCCATATGAGAGCATTGTTACATGTTCTGACACTACTTTTCAGTATGACACTGGCAGCATTTGGTATATGTGTCATTAAAGACTGAATCACACCTGATTCTGATACTGCTTATCTTTGAAATCATGACGTCTGCTAACAGCATTATTTCATTTTTTATGGTGATTTCACATGAAAACTTCATAGCTCAAAAATAATGATAAAAAACCCCAAAACACAAACAGAGAAAACCAAATTACAAACAGAAGAGAAACTCAGGCTCCTTTATTCACTATCCTTTTTGACATAGGTTTGTGACCCCACAGCAACAGAGGTGCCATGTCCCCACGTGGTGTGGCCCCCACCAGACCCAGTAAGTCACACACTCTGCTGAAACATTCATTTCATAGCTGAATGTTGGCAACAGAATGAGACCAATGCTCAGAGTTTGGGGATATAATTCTCCATCTCCTCCCATGTGTCAGCCCAAAATCTAAAACTATCAAGTGTGCTTTTACCTCAAGCATGCTTTCTGCACACTGACCTCTTCATCTTTACCTCCTCATCTTTACCTGTCCTTCCTCATCCTGTCTCCTATTCCCCATCTTTACACACAACACCGTTCATTCAGCAACCAAATCGCTGAACTTATCTCCATTTTTGTGAGCCTCACATTGCCCTTCCCACCTCCTTACCCTAAGAAACACTGTCTCCTGCTCTGGGCAATTGGCCTTCTCTGCCCCAGACATTCTTCCCAGTTCTGAGAACTCCTAGGTTCTAAGCCTTATCAGTCTTAATATCCATGACCAACTTTAAATGAGTTCATATATGCACCTGGAGGGCTCTAAGGCTTGTGCAGTCTGGAGAAAGTTTAAGAAAACCAGAGTGTAATTTTTTTTCATAAACAAGCTTACAGATTGTGTAATAAACTCATGAGAGTTCCATGAGAGCATGGAATGCTATACATTGCTGAACACCCTTGAAAGTTACTGATACTCAATAAAAGAGACCAAACTGTAGAGTTTTGTGAGCTAACAAATACACTCCCTCTGCATCAGAGGAAACATCTCACCTTGCAGAAGGGACAGCAGGATCTTCCCCCGTACCTCACTTTCCCCTTGGACTGAGTTCTGGATGCCACCTAACCATCCAGCTGAGTCAAAGAAGAAAGGAATAGAAGAAAGAAGAAGAAGAAAGAAGAAGAAGAAGAAAGAAGAAGAAGAAGAAGAAGAAAAAGAAGAAGAAGAAGAAGAAGATCTTCAATAACTTCAGTAACTCTAGAGAACTCAGTATGATGTGAGGAAGAGCTCACACTTGATTTCTTGTTTCTAGTGGCATTTGCAAAGCCTAAGCAGAATCTGTTGTATCACCAGCAGTCATTTATCCCAGTGGTGAAGACCTGGACTCTTGTTCTTTTGAAGCAGATGAAGTCTTACAAAATAGAGTTATAACTCCTTAATCTGTTGCTTATTTCTTCATTACTTTCTGAGGAAAAAAAATGTTTCTAGGTTAATTTATTATAGTGGTGAAAGAAATAAAAAAAATGGAAGATAACAATAGGGAATAATTTTCCTTAATTTCAGAAGGAGTTGTAGACTAAATGAAACATGTTTTATGAAATTCCCTTGCTTTTTTCTTTAAAAAATCTGTTCTGATGTCCTAATGATATACACCTGTTGAATTACTGCTTTGTCATTGGTGGTGTTGAGGGCAGGAATTTAAAACAGGAGAAGAGGGGAACAGGAATTTGAAATAAAAGAAGGCAAAGAGTGGCTAAGTGAGGCTGACACCAGAAGAGGCTCAGAGAAGACCTGAGCCACATGAACACAACTTTTGGTCCTAACTGATAAGCCAGGAAGAAATAGGAGCCTAGAAATGGGCCTAGCTTCTTTTGTTTAGCTCAAAATCTTGGAAGAATGAAAAAATAATATCTTTCAGACATAAGGAGAGACACATTTCAAACTTCATGGCAGACAGGGTATATATACAGGACTAAAATAGTTACAGACTCCATGAATGAGACAAGATTCCTGAGACTGAATGGAGAGAGACAGCAAGAGAGGTGGTATCTCTCATCATTGATAGCTGAGATGGAAGCTATTCTTGGGTTTTTAATCTCTTTAACTTTTACCAGTTGGAGGTCAGCTCTTCTTCTTGCATACTCCCTCAGATTTTTCCAAGAAAAATACAATCTCCTCCTTAAACTGGAGAAATAAACTGTATATATCCAAATTGAGTCATTTTGTCTAGCTGTTTCTTGTGAATGGTGCAACACTGAACTTCATATTCATCTCAGTTCTCCAAAGTGGCTGTGTCCCACTGTCCAGTGCCATTATTTATTTGAGAGTATCCAGACATACTGCACTTCTTATTACCAGAAATACCAGAACAAGGATGGCTTGAAGGTCACATTAAATCTGAATGAATATATTGGAAGCTGCCACCTCAGGCTGTCACTCTCTGGCCCAAGAAGGAGTAGTGTGATAAAAGCAAAACAATTTGGAGGACCTTGTGAGAAAGACATAGAGGAGAAACCTGGACTCCTGAGTGTGTGTCACTCTGTCTGTAACGTGCAGCACTTTGGGAATTAGTTTTGTCTTTTTCTTAAATATTTGCATTCTCCTCCTACATGATAGAGCCTTTCTTTCTTTCTTTCTTTTTCTTTCTTTCTTTCTTTCTTTCTTTCTTTCTTTCTTTCTTTCTTTCTTTCTTTCTTTCTTTCTTTTTCTTGTTTTTTTTTTTTTTTTATTGTCACTCTTCTCTTTTTTTGCTTCTTTTCTCATGTCATTGAGACCGTGGTAGTCATTTCAGCCCTGAGTCACAAGAGTAGCCTTCAGCTTCTGTAACTTTGATGTATGGCTTTTCAGGGAGATTCAATTTAAGATTTTCCAAGGACTTTGAAGAAATTAATGCTTAAATCCTATGGATGTAGCAGAAGCTTAATGCATCTCCTTATTACAGTCTCTCTGCTCCTAACTTGTGGTCATTGGAAGTATATATTTCAATATTTTCCTCTTCCATGCTACATCTTTCAGTGTGCTTCTACTTTAGTTGAAAATGTTTTCTGTTAATATGAAATGCAGCTAATTTTTTTCAGCTTGTGGTGTACCTCACTTGGTGAAACCTTATCAGCACAACTGTAGATGAGTTTCCACTGAATGCCCAGAAAAGGATGATCAATCTAAAGTATCAGACTCAGTGCTCAGCATAAAACACCTGACAGTCCTGGGACCCAGACAGCATAATGTGGCCTCATCTGAAATCTGATTAATAAGCTTGATGTCCCTATGAGCTCGAGGCTTGCACTTAACAATGACTGGGAGAGGCAGCTAGAAATGAAGTGAAGCAAAGAAGGGTCTGACCCTGAAGGGCAATATTAAGTATTTTGGTTTGCTTCCATGAACATCAGAATGACAGGATGAAATATTTTAATTAACCTAGCTTTTGGCTTTACAAGCTTGTCCAAACTTTTTCTCTCTTTTAGAAACAGACTTGCTCTTCATCCATGCTCTTCCATCAGATGTTTCTCCCCTGGTCTTTCCCAGGCTGAAGTAACTTCACCAAAGATACAAAAATCTACCTTGGCAAACAACTTGCACTGCTAAAAATAATCTCCCCTATGCACTTAGCAGACAGGCAAAGACTATACAGGATGTGTAAATATTGATCCTATCATTCACATGCCAGAAATAATTGCTCCCTCTGTGCATGTTTATAGATCTATACTAACTCCTGGTTTCCTCACTGCATGTCAGGACTGAACTAAACCTTCCATAAATCCATGTAGCTTCTGGAGCACATAGAGAACCCCAGAATCCTGTGGCTGGTCACATGGGAGAGACTCTTTGGATGATCAGTGCTGACACAAAGCTTCACAAGCAGCTGGAGGTGCAGGAGAGACCCTGTGCATGTGTTTCTCTGGGCTCTCACAGGACTGCTGACATGCTAAGCACAGAAGTTTGTTCCAACCAAGTTTTCATGTTCTGTACTTTTTTCTTCAGGGAACTGTGATCTTAAACTCACTTCCCTCAGTTACGCACCTGGTTCAGCTACAGTTTCTGTCAGGTTTAGAAACAAATGGAAATCTGGAAACTGATTTTTTTTCTTCTTTTTTTTCAGATTTTGTGGAGATTTGATGAACTTTAATCTCATCCTGGCCAATTTATATGAAAGGCAAAAGCTCACCCCAGGACACATGGTCTCTCCGTTCCCCACATTGGACAGGAACACGTTTTTCTGATGTCTCTCACTGTGGCTGACAAGATCAGCCTGTTGCAATTCACTGGTAGTGTTATAGTGCATAAGGAGCCAGCTGCTCTCATCAGTGCAATGTGAGGTTTCCCAGCAATTACACCTCTCAAACCTCTGCCATCCCTTCTCCAATAGCTCCACAAGTCAGAGCTACCCAAGCCTATTACTGGTGGAAATGTGCAGCAACTAATTTTAAAGCCCAGCTCACTCTGGCCTTGCCTGCAGAGCTAGAGAAAAGCTGGAAAAAGGCTGACTTCTGATACCATGGCCAAACAGGAAGTTTATAGCACCCTTACAAGAAACTCATATTAAGACAGACAGTCTGAGGACATCAGAACAGAGTTAGGGAATGAGCTAATAGTTAAAAAAAAAAAGAGAAAAAATATTTAGAAAAAATATTTTTTTAAATTGATCCCTGCTCCCTGGTCCAAAAGAATGTGACCAAAAGAATAATTCTCCAGCTCTGGAAAAACACTTAGCTCTCTTGGGTTATGCAAGACTCTCCTTCTCCCTCCCACCAAATGCCTAAGACAGAATAACAAAGCCTCTTTTAAATTAACTGAAAACTCATCCCTTGGCATTTTTGTTCTAAACTTCTGAATCAGTCTTTCTTATGGGACATGGTACCTGACACTCCGATGTGACAGACAGCAATTAGACAACACCAGGACAACTGCCAAAATCGCTGCCTACAGCTGTGTGGCCACTGAGGATACACATTGTTTAATCAGCAATCACAAAGCAGGAGCACCTTGAACATTTGAAATCTTTATAGGTCTCTCTTTACTACCAGAAGTGCTTGTAAGTTGTGATCTTACTTCAAGTCTCAACTGAGCTCCTGGGAGAGGCTTGGCTGCAGCTTAGAAGGTAGGATTGAGAATAAAGAATTGGCTTGGTTTTGAAATATAAAACATTTATTGTTGAATTCATTGCTGCCATGGCTGCCAAGGAGCACTGGTGAGTGGGGAACCACAGGACATGAGGAGGTTGCAGGTGACACTTTGGTTCAGTAGCAGTCCATTCACTGTCACAGAAGTGTTGGAGTTGGAAGGGACTTCTGGAGATTCTCTGGTCCAACCCTCCTGCCAAGGCAGGATCCCATGGAGCAGGTTACACAGGAACACATCCAGATGGGACTTTCTGCCATTGCTTCCAAATTGTCTGTAGGAAAGCCACAGAACCAGGAAGACACAAAATAAAAATCAAGAGAGGGACAGAGACCCAGGTTCAAGGGCAGATAACTCAAGATATTACCTCTGTCTGGGTCTGTTGAAGAACTAATTAACCTTAAGCAATTCTAATCAGACTGTGTGAACAGGGAGGGGTTTGCACTTTAATCTATGCCCAAGGCTCTGTAAATGTAAAATAAATGTAAGTGAAAAGGTCAAAGTATTAACTGGCATTTAGATGGGAGGGATTTAGAGGTGTTTCTGCCATTGCTGTTCCAAGAGCCAAAGAGATCATTTGTCTAAAAAAAAACCTTGAGGACCCCAAACCTAGCAAACTTTACATTTATCGAAAAGATCAGAGACAAAAAAATTCCCCCCTCAAAAATGCAGCATTAGTGAAGTTAATTAGCATCAAAATACTTGTTAAGCATCTTGCAGTAAGACAGATTTTTTGCTAAAATTTTATTTTAAGAATTATTTCAGATTATTTACTGCCAGATATAGAAGAAAGACAAAAGAGCCAAAAGATCTCGTATTTCTATATAAGTGTTAAATTTTATCCTCTCTTTCTTGTGGGTTTGGTGTGCTAACAGTATGATAAGGATGAAGGTGGTTCTTCTGACAGAAGGCTTAAAGGGACAGACAGGTGAGAAAATACAGAAAGAGAGGACAAAGTATGCAGTAGTTCAGGTATACCTGCCATCACCGAAGGTGCTCAGGAATCCCCCAGTTTCAATCACAGAACAGCTCCTAAACACAGCAAGGATGTTTGTGCGAGGTGTGGTCAAGAGACAAACTGGTTTGTGTGTATTGTGTGTGTGTATTGTGTGTATTGTGTGTATTGTGTGTATTGTGTGTATTGTGTGTGTGTGAGTGTGTGCACACACCAAGTACATAACTGGGCTTCAAAGCTACTTTGCCAGAGTGTAAAGCAGCGGGGCAAAGAATGTATTTGATGTGGGGGACACAGGGCTAGGAGGGCTGGGAGCCTGGCATCTGCCTGCCTAGGTTGTAATGGTAATCACTTGGGCAGGCGTCTGCCAAATGTGCTGTCTTGCTGCTCATTACCTTTCCCAGACAAAGTGTACCTGAATGGCAGTTGTGGAGTTGTTGTGGCAGGGGGACTTAGGCAGACATGGAAGGAGAAGACAAAGTTTTGGCCTGCAAAACCACTGCATTCTTGGGCAGAATGGATGCTCAAGTACACAGCATGTGCTGACCTGGGGATGAGACAGCATGGGGTCTGCATATGGTTTATTCACAAAGAAGCCTAAGTATAGGAAGAATAACAGCCATCATGGCTCAATCCAGCAAGCCCAGTAATTTTGTTCTGTAGGCACTCAAGAACAGAAGAACAATGCAGATGGGTATTCCCAGAAGCTCCAACAACATGAGACAGGTTGAAATCACCCTGAGCAAGATGGTGGCTGTATGTGCAGGAGACTTTAAGGACTTTTATAGCACTATATCTTCCCATTTGCTTTTAGGGTCGAAGCAATATTCAAGGATTTATCATAAAATGGAAAAATAATTTGCAATGGAAGGGACTTTTAAAAGTCATCTACTCCAGGCCCCCTAAATGATCAGGGATATCTTCAAGTAAATCAGATTACACAGAGCCCATGCCAATTCAAGCTTGAATGTTTCCAGGGATGGTCATCTCCTGTCTCTCTGAGCAACTTGTGTGTGTTTGGCCACCCTCATAGTAAAAAATTTCTTCACTATATCTTATCTGAATATACCCTCCTGTTTTTTTTAAAACAATCACTCCTTCTCCTATTGCTACAGGCTCTATTAAAAAGCTTGCCCCAATCTTTTTTTTTTTTTTTTTAATAAGCTCACCATAATTATGGGAAGGTTGCAATAAAATCTCCCTGGAGCCTTTTCTTCTCCAGGCTGAGCAACCTCAACTCTCTTTATCTTCATCAGAGAGCTCTGATCATCTTTTTGGCCCCACTCTGGACTTGCTCAACAGATCTGTATCCTTCTTATCTTGGGGACCCCAGAGCTGGATGCAACACTACAGGTGGAGTCTCGTGAGAGCAGAGTGGAAGAGCAGAATCACCTCCCTGAACTTGCTGGCCACACTGCTTTGGAATCAGCCCAGGATATAACTGGCTTTCTGGATTGTGAGTGCACGTTGCTCTGTCTTGACCAGATTTTCATCCACTGGTACCACTGCATGGCTGATCTCAATCCACTCATCTCTCAGCCTGTACTGATCCTGGGGATTGCCCAGATGAAGGTGCAGGACCTTACACTCAGATTTAGGAATGTGTTCAGTATGCCCAGAATTTGGCTTTTTGGAGTGTTTGTGCTTAACCTGCTTGCAGTAAAAGAGGAAAAGCTAACCGAAATACCATGCTGTGCCATAGAGCCTTTATGAATTTTTCAGGCCGTATTAAAACTGTTACCACATTTGAAGAGATTAACCTTTGAGGATCAGAACATCCTGAAGCACTGCACGCGTGGATTTTTTCATAGCTTCTGCAAATTGGTACTATGATAAATGTATGACTGCTGGAAAAGAGCTGAGGTAGTCAGAGGTATTTTCTAAAATAAAGAAAGAATTGTATATCTCTTTGTGTATTTATCTCTTTTTCCCAAGGAAAGTCTTGTGTATCTCTTTGTCTGATTAATTGCTATTGCCTGAATTCTTATAGAAGACCTATAGCTGAAGAACTGTCAGGTTCCATTTAATTCTACCTCAAAACCCCCCTTAGAAAGTAGCACACAACTTCTCTGAAGTTCCACAAGAGTAGATTTCTTTTGGTTTTGTTACTCTCTGTGAGTATAAATTTGAAACTTTAACAAAAACAAGTGTGCTTGAGCAGTTTGGGAGAATAGAGAAACAGCAATAACTGAAGAATAATATTTATGTCTTTACAGAGCACCAAAAGAGTTGCTTTGTTTTATAGTTCACATATGAGCTTGCTCTGCCTCAGTTCTGCTGAGGACCAGAGGGCTAATTAGTGAATCAATTGAGTCTTTATTACATTGATAAGAGCTATCTTCCGAGGCCAGCAAATGCACCAAATATTCACACTAATTGTCTAGAGTAACTGCAAGCCCTTTTCTCAAGTCATCTGGCCACAAGATAATATTCAAAATTTGTGGTCACAAGGTAAGCCTGGTGGTTTTCTGATGTCGGTCCTCTACCTTCTGGTCAGACCAACTCTGCTCTTTCATCTCAGGCAACCACTTGTGCTATTACAGAATCACAGAATCATCAAGGTTGAAAAAAGACCTTCAAGATCATCTATCTAGTCCAGCAATTATGTATCAGTGATATATAGTTGATACTGTTGATTCCAGGTATTTTCTGCTTTCTCTGCCCTTTCCAGTCTCTTACCAGGAGCTAGAAACTAGTTTTTATTAACTTCTTAGTAATATGCTTCAGCATTTCCTCAGACAGAAAGCAGCATCTTAAACTTGACAGCCAGGAGCAGAGGTGATGTGGAAGCAGGTGCTGTGAGAAATACACTGAGGCTGACACTGAGCAGCTACTTTGCTGAAAACTTAGATTGATGTGCTTCCACTCAGGACCAGAAAAAGACTCTTCCTACACATGGTAGGAAGACCCCCATTCATGCATCCCACCCTAAGGAGGGGTTAAGAAGGTGTTGTGAAATGTGCTTTTAACAAGTTTTAGACCACAGGTTTCATCATATCTCAACATTCCAGTCAGCTACAAGAAGGCAGGAATTTGCTTATTAACTTACCTACAGACATTCATCTTCTCCATGTCTGTTATCCTGGAGGACAGCTAGGTGACCATGTTGATACAACAGTCCTGAATCTTTCTCTGTATCTCCATAAATTTTTGTCAATGAACTCACATTGTAGTAAAATTGAGATCTTCAATGGAGCACACACAGTGCTCTTGGGAAAATGCACATCTGTGTGTCTAATCATTTAAACTCCTCTCTCTTTCTGCACTCATGGGATGGGTTTCTTTTTGTTAAGGAAAATACAAACACCAAATAACATTGGCACTTACCTTGTGTTGCTGAGGAATTTTTACACATCCCTTTTGGTTTGATGGGGAGTAAGAAAGAAAGAGACCCTTCTGGCTGGTTGTGACTGTTTTATTTTTAATTGCCGTGGTTTTAAGAGCGAAAGAAATGTTGTGATATTCTATTATGATTGTTTAGATCATATGCTTGAGCTAGACATGTAAAAGGACCTGCCTGTGTGGGGAGAGAACACAGGTTCAGTAACTGGTATTCTGGTAGAATTTATGCTGTCCTATACTCTACAGTGATTTGGTCCTGCAAGGTTTACTTCTGGAGTTCAATGCCCACTTGAAATAGTAATTTTATTTCATGTGCCAGTCTTCTGGGTTTTGACTTTTGTTTGAGTTCTATTGTGCTATTTTCAATGATCATTTACTTCCAGAAAACATGCAATATTCAAATGCCCAAAACAAGAATCACACAGACTGGGACCAGACACCAGATTTGTGACTAGACCTTCTAGGGCATAGGGTGGAGAGTCACAGATTCCTCCCATAAAACAGCTCAAATCTCATTCTGCAGAGTCTGTATATACTTGATGTTTACACTTAGGAAAGTTATTGAAGATCATTGGTGAAGGTCTTTAGGTAAGGTTGTGTTTACAGCTGTCATATTTTTCTTTGGAAAAGCAAAAGACTGGAAGAAGTTTTTGTAATTTTTTTTTTTTTTGTAAAAGTTTTGAAAATGGCTGAAAGTTACCTTAAACCTGTAGTTCAAATGAAGATGCAGCATTACGGATAAATGATGGCAAGTGTTAAATTCCTCTACAATCACAGTTGATTAATTTTGTTATTAATAATGAAGTACAACTAAATAAAGTATCTGGTAATTTTTTTCTTCTTTTGCCCATAAATGAAGTAGTTTTGTGATCTATACCCAAGAAAATTTTCAAAATATACTTACTAACCATCTTTGAATATAAATTAAAATAAACTAAGGGTAATTGAAAGAGGATGCAAAAGCAGATGCCATCATCCTCTACTTCTGGGAAATTAAAAACAGATATTTTACCTACTCTTAAAATATTTCACATAGACCTCAACTATACCACATGATAATAAACCCCATACTTAGTGTTGGCTGGCTTACGAGAATCAAGTTTGTTAAAATGGCATGATTATATTAGGAAAAATATTTTTGGATGAGTTACTAGTTTATTCAGATGCTGTGTAAAAATGTACATATCCTGAAGGTCAGGTGGTATTACATGTGTTCCAAACAGGCTGAATCCACCCTAGCAATATCATGATCCAGACAGTTCACTGAATTAAGCTTGTAGATACGGCTAGATTCCAAATTGAAATCAGGAAAAGTTACTTCATAAATAAAAACACATTTTTTTAAATTAAAACCACTTGTGAAACATTTTTTTGCATCTAACAGAGCAAATTAAAAGTCACTGTGATAAATAAAATATGTAGTCCTTACAAAATCCAAATGGTCCTTATTATCTTTACATCATTAGCATTTTCTTCTCATAGGCTATTTCTTAGGCACTGTGGGCTCTCATCTTCTGATCAGTGAAGCTGACTGCATTCAGTGAAATACCATCATGCTCACACTTTGGATAAATTCTCCTAAGGATATGAATAAAATGTATTAGGCTGTTACTGTACTGATACCCCAGAGAACACTCATGGCAAAGCCAGCATCTAATTCTCCACTCTAGACTTCTCACTGCAGCTTACAGGGATTTTTTTTTTCCTAGTTCAGTTCTAACTTTAATTTTTCAGTCACTTGGAGGTCATATGTTGTCCCCAAATTTTTCTTACAAGAGATGATTCAAACAGCGACAGGACCATTGTTATCCCAGCTTTTGATACCATTGCTCCAGCATCACTGTGCCCCTTATTCCTACAGGATGATCCGGCCACCTGCATGTAAACAATCCATCTAGAGTGATGGTTGTAACAAGGCAGGGGTGGGAAAAGGGATTTAGTGTCATATACATTTGAATTTATGTTTCTGCTAAGACTGATGACAGAATCTTTATTTGCCCCCAAAGTCCACTGAGTAGTCAGAGTTCATTTATAGAAATACAGTATTGCAGGGACAAGTACAGTAATGTCCTACATAACCCGGGGAACTCCGTAAGCTTGACTGGATAGCAAGTGATGGACATGACCTCAGAAAATTTGCTTAACTCACATGGCAGTAAATTCTGACACTGAAGGCAGCCTAAAGCAATCAACCAACCTGCTGGCTTGGTGCATCTTGAAAGATGAGCTTGCCCACACTCTTTTCTGATTTCATACGAAGACACCAGTTAAATTATTGGGAGGTGGAAAAGAGTTAAGGCAGCATTTTATTTCATTCAACTCTCAGTCCTTTTGAATAGTTGCAAACAGTTTCTTATTCTTCTTATCTTTTGGTTTCACCAATAAGGCCAGAACCACACTATTCTAGCTATTATCTGCAAGGGCAGGGCTGAAGTAATCTTGATGATACGTACAGAATTGAGCAGAACCTCAGGCTCACAGGAGGTGCTGCAGCAGTTTCTGGGAGCTCCAATTCCATTGGAAGGGCTTTGAAGAGTGTTGGAGGAGACAAAAGGGAGTGATGGCATCAAATAGGGATGCAACTGTGGTGGCAAATTAATTTGTCCTTGTGCTGATGCAAATTGCAGGCTTTTTTTAACAGAAGTCTTTTTCCATGTTATGGTGCCCTAAATGACACTACATTTAAAATGCAATATTTCATAGCCCTACAAATATTGTCTCAGAAGGACAGAAGCAGCTTGTGAATCACCAAACTTTATTTCCAATCTGACCAATGTAATGTAAATGGCATTCTCTTAGCATTTATCAGTTTGGTTAATGCTGAGAGAAAATTTTCTTGCCAAGCTTTCTCAGCATGCCCTCTCCCCACTTACCTCACTTCTCTGCCTCATGCACCCCTTTATCATAGTGACTGATTCATTGTGCAAACTGGATGGAAAATGACAGAGCCTCAGCCCCATGCTTGTTTGGCTGAAGTGACATTTCTTGTGAATGACCATAATGGAAGTGGCATTTGCACGACAGCATTTTGAAAAGGCAACAAATTATGTAGTGCTGTCAAACAACTTCTTTCCTGCATTAGAGAAGGATGGACAGTTGCCATTCACTTCATGACTATCAAAATACTTCTATTTAGAGTCAAAACATCTGCTGCTTTTATATTGCTTGATTTTGTGATCTACTTTGCCCTGTCTGATTAAGTGCTTGTCGGAAACTGATGTTGAAAGTGATGTGTTTAACACATCATTCCCTGCTCTGAGATTCAGAGAGACAATTTTCTTATTTTCTGATAGGAAGAAGGAATGAAGCATGTTGATCTGAGCAGGATTCAGAAATGTACCCAACACAGATGTATTAGGTCTATTGGTCTCATAGACCACAGTCAAAACAGTTTCTGTGGCTCAGACCACAGACAAGGCAAATGCATGCTGCCTGTACTTTTTCATTTAGAGGGACTCATTATACCTTAATGAGATAGGGAAAAACATGAATTCTCAGTGAAAGTGTGCATTTTAGCAGGGTCCTGGATTCATCACATATGTGACTTAGCCTACATCAACTCTTTTGCACAACCTGTCAACTTGTCAACTCTCTATGGAAAAGGAATCCAAGTGCTCAGTCAGGCTGCAAAAAACATAAAATGGAAAGGGAAAAAAACCCCAAAAAACCAGCCATCCTCCATACCATATCTTGATGTAAAGATTTGGAATTGAGGACTAGTCTGCCTCAGGCTATGTGTGTCTGGGAGAAAAAATGGCATTCTAGTATCTAACCTCTGGATCCGCCTCTGTAGCCTTAATTCTTTCTCCTGTGATTTAGCCAAGTTTTATACAAATATGTCACTATTAGACCTGAAGTAATTAGAGGGCTTGGAGCTCCTGCTGTGAATAGAATTTTATTCCAATAATTTCTCATTACACTAACCCCTGTAAAAGTCTTTATCAATCATTTCCTATGACAGTCTCTAATTCTCAGGTTCCTTGACCACTGCTGTATGTCATTTCTTGTCATGTAACTAATTAGGACATGACATTAGCAAGACAGCAGCTTATAACTTAAACACATTTAGCAAAACAGAGTATTTGCTCAATTAGGGCCTTAGCTTTTTGACTGCTTTATATAAACTAGATGGACTATTGCCCCAACTATATTTCTAGGTGGAGATGTGTGGTGGTACCTCTCCTTATGAAAATAAAGACTCACAAGTTCAGCCACACCTGAACTCTTTCTAAATTTTATTGCTGTACCAGTTCAGTTCCCCATGATGAGATCTGGTAAACGGATTTATTTTCAGGTATGTCAAGTCTTCACTCTTTTTCAACGAAGGCATCAAAATACTATACCTCCTGCTTCTAACTTGCTAGTTGCAACTCTTAATCCAGGTTTTTAAACAGATTTGACAGGGTTATTCAATTTTATAAAACTTGAGGGGTGCGCATATGATCAAACAAACTTAGTTCATGGCAGGCTAAACCTACTGCAGCTGTGAGAACAAAAGCTTTAGCATTTCACCATCCTGGCAAAGAAGCTGCGAGAAGCTGTAACGTTGCTTTAAGGTACTGGTGTCAGGAATGCTTCTTTGGAAAACAATTCAGTGGGACAGGGAGTAGTGAAGAACAATTAGAAGCCTGAATAATGGTTAAAACATAAAAGAAGACAAAGTTATATCTCTATTTTTATTTTTTATTTTTGCAATAGGTATAATTCTCTGCAGGTACCAATCCATGTGTGTGCTGGGGAACTGGGGAGGAGGATTTGATAGACATGACAACTGACAAAAAATGAGCCATGATGTGGTCACTTAAGATCTTGTCACCCCCCCGAAAAACATTCTTAGTCCTTCCAGATAATTTGACATCTGCGTTTCTTGTATAATCTTGTAGACCAAATATCTACCTATGTATTTTTTAGCCCTTGTTGTCATAATATTGATGTCCGTCATAGCAATATATTCCCATCTGCACCCTTATAGTGTCTCATTGTTGAGTCAGAGAGACATACAGGTTTTCTAAATAAGGATGTGTTGCAGCTTTGACTATGCAACTGTAATAAAAGATTCAGTTGCAGCTGTCCCATGTACTTATCCTAACATTGCTTATGCCATTCAAGAAAGTATACCAATAAGGTTGTATTCTTGTTTGGACTTATGTCAGTTTATCTATATGTCGATTCAAAAGAGTCCCACAGCTGTCTGGCAGTAATCCACAGTGGTTAGGGAGTCCAGCCAGGGAAGAGGACCATGTCCATCAGGACTGGGAAATAGAAGCACAAAAGAAAGAACTTAATCCTTTCTCCAGACAGTTTTCACACTATATGAAGAAAAACAACAAAGAGATCAGGTAAAGGAGAGAGTTGTACTGCAAAAGCACTGGACATATTGGCCCCAGAACATCAGCAGGCTAGATACTGCCAAGGTCTTTGCTATCTTCACAGAGAAAGGGGAGGGACTGAAGGACAATCTTGACATAACTTTGCAAAGGTTTCAAAGACTTTATGAAAAAATGCAAGTGATGCCATAGACTGAAAAGTGTTGCAAGAAATCATTTTGATAGCAAACAGAACTGAAATGAAAAGTCAGAAATGTTAAGATCCTTGAACAAGATCACAAGTGGCTTGTGTCTGACAGAACAGAACAGAAAAAATGACAGTGAAAAGTTTTCAAACCAAGAGTATTATAATCAAAATTAATGACTCATAGAACAGCACTTTGCAGCAGCAGTCTGAATGGATACACAAAGAGAGGGATCTCTTAAAGCAGAAGAAAATAATTTTGCACCATTAAAAATGTAAGATATTGAAACCATGGATGAGTCATACTGTGTAAAGGAACTTTAGCAGAAGGAATCAACAATCTTGTGACATGGCCAGAATGTGAGAAACAATAAACTGAAAACATTACTACTGAACAATGGCCTGGATGGATAGTAGGGTCGGCCACAATAAGTCAGAGGAACATTTTTGTGGGGGAAAAAGGTGTGGATCCACAAATTGATTTTCACTCCAGTCAACAGCCTACTGTCTGGATTTTCCAGATACAAGCTTCAGTCTGCAAATTATGTGCTAACCACATGCAATCACACAGCCCCTTCCACAGAGGAGGAGGTCAGCTGTGCACTTGTGGATAAACTGTAAAGTCATTTATGCTGGGTGTTGTGTAAGAGACAACAGGACAGGAAAGATCGTATTTTGATAAAATGTATTCATATTCCTATTACTGTGTTTGTGCCTGGGAGATCATCATAGTCTATTAGACCTTATTCACAAAGAAGCAGGCTGAGACATCAAATTATCCTAATGTTTGGCAAAGGGTGGATTTGTGCTTCCCTGTGCAAAAATACTGCAAACAGGCCAACTTCAGAAACTAAAGGGAAATTGAAAGCAGAATAATTCCCTCAGACAGAGTTCATATTATTGCTGTAGCAGTAGTATGGATGGAGTGAGGTAGAAGAAGGGTATTTAGTAGAGCAAGAATTCAGCATATGGTAGAGTCACTGCAGAGCATTGGCCTCAGCTGAGGCACACACATTGCTCACCCATGGAAATTCTACTGTAGGGAGCAAACCACCCGGCTGGTGCTGGGCTGAGGAGTGTGTTAGTAGGCAGGAATGGGTGAAGAGCAAAGTGAGTGCAACAGATACCAAGGGGAAGAGAACAAGGGGAGCTTGTGCAAACCTGCCTGCTCTGAGCAGTAGGCAGCTGTACCATCCAGAGCATGATCTAAGGAGCAGCCTGAAACACATAGCTGGGAAAATACCAACTCATGGACAGGAGCAAAATCTTCTTCTCTAACAAATGTTATTGGTTGTTACTGGTACAATTACTACTGTCAGCAAACTGAGCAGTTAAAAAAAGCCATCTTCTGGGAGAATAGGGGTTGCTAAGGATTGAAGATCTTTGATCAAATCTCTGTCTCAATAGTTAAGATTGATGAGCAATGGGTAGAAATATTCTTTATTAGCTTTTGTGCCTCCTCTTCCTCCTCACAGAGTTGTGAGTCTCAACATGTCACAGTCACCAAATATGCTAGTGGAAGGCAAGTCTGCAAGTGTATGCAATCTTTTTCCTTAGGGCTGAGCCCAAATGTCCTGATCTCTCTTAGTACCTAGAAAATTATTCATTTTATTGAGAGATGAACAAGCATATGTGACACAGGCTTGTGCATAGGGTTGGAGTTTAAATCAGATCACATTCCTACAGGCACTGTTGACTCAAATCCATACTGAGCTGTGGCTAACAGAGACCATACAGATACAATTACACTGCTCTCGCTTGCTCATGAAAAGGCACTGCAATATCTCTTATTAAATGGCAGTGATACATCTAAAGAGATCATGGGCTCACCAGGAAAGTGTCTGACACCAAAATGGCCTTAGGACATGCAAGTTTTCAGTCTTGAAACTTTCCTAACTCATCCAAGGAGGTAAAGAGCAGGTGGAAACACAAAATTCACATTTATACAGATTACATCTGTAAATGAGAACAAGAACTGCTATGCTCAGGTGAGTATGAATTGATGAGATTCTCTGTTCTGCTATCACTCCAAAGAAGTGGAAATAGCTATTTTCATTCCATTTTACTTTTATTTTGATAGAACGGCCTTTTCAATAGATTGCACTGAGCCTCCAAAATCTTTTCTGAGGGATGATGCTGAATACATGAATGGCTAGTTTTTCCTTACCATTTAGCTCTAAGGTATTTCCAAAAACAAGCAAGGAAAAAAAAAAAAAAGCAAAAAGACAAAGGAAAAGTCTAAAAGTATTTATTAAACACTGATGGAAATGAAAGCACTCAAATTTTAATTTAATCAGACTGTGGCCCGTAGAACAGGTTATCTCAGTTTTGGGTTTTTTTTGTTTTTCTTTTTGATAGACTTGTGAAGTAAAACCTGTAATTTAGTGAATGCTAAACAAGTAATGAGTGCTAAAATTTAGTGCAACACATTTATTTCAAATATCAATCATGCTAAGCCTGAACTTACAAACATAAACTCATCATTAACACAATTACAGTTGTGCAAACTGTAAACATTGACAATTAGCATTAAATTCCTAACAGTCAAGAGGTGGAAATGCACAAATTAGCTTCCAAGTTGTCACTCGCCAAACTACATTTGATTCCAAGTTTTTTGTGGATATCTTAAATCACGTTTCAGTATTGATTAAAAAAGATATATACCTTTATTGGAACAACTTTCTATGCATTTCTTTCTAATGTGTATATAAACTGCTTCAAGTCTAAGCCATGTTTTGACTGCAGTAAGCAAGGGTCTAAGGTATTCTTGCAGGTGTAATTGTTAACAAAACAGAGATCTGTTTAATGGTTGTCATCTCCATGATGCAGAAAGTCATTATGCAGTAACCACTTCCGAGTTTCCCCTACGCTCTGTTCTCTGGAGTACAGTATCTGTCTCTCACTGGAGGATACAGACACTCAACTTTTGTACACTCTTGTTGTGCTTGCTCCTTCAGCATGGTCTCTGAAGGGAGCAGATGTTGCAGGGAGGATCTGGCCCCTTCTGCACAGTTGTGGGGAGTTCCCAGGGCAGCAGAACCCTCTGCAAAGGGAAGCTGGATTTGGAAATACTGAAATATGGAGATGTTCTCTTCAAGTCTACCCTGCCTCTTAGTCTCACAGGGATATCCTTACAGTGGGTACACACCTGGGCTAAAGGCTGAATGAAACCTGGTATGTGACTCTGCAAAGGCTTGCTCTGAAAGCCACTCCTTGTTTAGTTCCTATGATGTGGGTTAACTGTTAAATCAATGTTTCATGGCAGCAGTCTCTCTGCCGAATCTCTGTAATTCGGCATGGGATTCTTACTGAATGAAACTTTGTCACTTCAGTATTGGTCTTTGTGTTTATGTCATTTGAAAGCAATAACAACCCCTAGAAAATTTTTGTGCCCAAACACCATGACATTTTTCTTCTGATTCATTGATTTAGACATTTGACTGAGAAAGTTACAGATTCTTTATTTACGATAAATCTTGGGGTTCTTTTTGTTTGTGTTTTTTTGTTGTTGTTTGTGTTTTGTTGTTTTTGGGTTTTTTTGTTGTTTTTGGGTTTTTTTGTTGTTTTTTTTTCTTTTGTAAAGAAAGCAGAATCTAGGACCATGAATACCTCATACAACCAAACCAAATCTGTGTTGTAACAGAAAGGTTTTTTTTAAAAAAAAGCTTCTGTGTACTTTCTATAGAAAAGTTTCTACTTTCTTTCTGTTGTCTCTGTATTGTTATACTTCCCCAGTCTATAACTTTTGATGTGGAGTCAGCTTCCCACTGCTTTTGTAGTCTTACTGCTGAAAATCTAAAATGGCAAATCTGCACCTTGTTGTAATAGGAAGCTAAGACTTGCTGCTTTTTAAAATGATCCAGGTTATGAGTATCTGCTCTCTGGAGTGTTTAAATGTTGTTATCCTCAGAGCTAAAGTAGAGTAAGAGCTACTTTTCTTCAGGATTAGCAAAGCAAGAATAAGTGTTTTCTTGTGGACAAGGTGCATATGCTTCCTGGGACTAAGACACAAGCCTGGGCAGTGAATACCTCTCCTTTCACAGTGCTGTGAATCTGGAGTGTCAGAAAGGAACTTTTGTGTGAGACACCTAATGATTTGATGAAGAAAAAAGAAATGTGAAAGTGAACAACATTTCACAGAAAGTCTGTTTTCAAAACAGAAATATTGCCAACAAAAAAAGGCAAAAAAAAGTTCACAATTCTGACAAAATGGAATCAGGGACCTGGCACTCCTTTTTCCTGGGCAACCTGACTTTTCCAACATTGTCTCTTTGACATTCCCTGACACCCTTAGAGGCCACAAAGCAGATTGCATCTAATGTATCCTAAAGGTATGAAAGTTAGATGGCTAAGTTTGGGCAAGTCACAGCAGATTTCTTTCACAGTTATTGGGGAAAAATAGCCACTTCCAGAGATAGTTCACTCAATCTGTCTTGGACAACTATTTTAGGATAAGCCATTCAAGGAGGCACTTTTTTCCTTTGAACCAAGTTTAAAGGTACTGCAGGTACTCAGCTTAGATCTTTAACTACCAAAGTTGGGGTAGACATTTTCAGTACCTCATGCAGTGTACATCACTGAATTTTCAGCCCACTTAAATCAAATATCCTAGTATGAAATAAGGATATTAAATCAAAATAAGGCAGGTTTGTTGCAAGCAGGAGTAATTGCCTAGTAAGCCAAGATGCTGGGAACACCAGCAAAGGGAAACCCTTGACTTCCATTGAGGAAGGGAGTAAGAGGGCCTTTGAAGCTGCATTCCTTCCAGTATTACTGAATAGGCATTACCAATCTCCCGCTCTTCCCCAAAGTAATTTGAATCCCAAATGGAACTATATTGCTATGTTTCTAGCACCATAAGGCAGTTACTGTATATTTTGCATGACATTATTTTGACTTTTTGTCTTATGATATTTCAAAATAAATCCATTCTCTTCATTTAGCATTACTAGGAGGTTGCTTCCCAAGCCCACCAGAAAAATTTCTTCCCTGAAAAGGTTGTCAAGCATTGAAATAGGCTTCTCAGGGAAGTGGTTGAGTCATCATCCCTGGAGGTAAGTAAAAGATGTGTAGATGTGGTACCTAAGGCCTTGGCTTAGTGGTGGACTTGTCAGTGTTTACAGTTGGACACATTGATGTCAAAGGTGTTTGCCAACCTCAACAATTCCATGATTTTCTGTTTCTAAGTTTAAGCACTGATTTCATGGAAAGCTGACTGAGTCTCCAAACTCCACCAAATATGTTGAACTGGGCTTGGTCCTGTCACGTAACCATGAGGATTTCAGTGATATTTGGGAAAGAAATCCTTATGGGCTATCAGTTCTGAAACAATCCCATCTTAGGTTCTCCATCCTAAAAGACATTCATGGCACTCTGAAGTGGCAGTCTGATAACTCTGAACATCTAAATAGCCCATGGATATAGGCTATTTTTGGGGCACCACACTCCACCCCCAGACTCTGTCACCACCGCCTCTTCTGTTTCCACATGCTGAGCAGTTTCAGATGCTTTTCCTTGTTTCTGAGAAAAACATGTAAGGCAGCCAGGAGCAACCCAGCAGAGAACAGCATGTGGAAATAAGGCAAAGCAGAAAACTGTGGAGAAAATCTTACTTCAGGGACTCATGAGGTTTTCCCTCTTAGTAAAGAGGTGCTGATCTTCAACCTGTCCTAGAACACAACAGACTGCATTGATGAGCATAGGCACAACTTATATTTGTTTAGTGTTGATATTGGTCCTGAATGCACTAATTATTAGTTAAATGCATGCCATGAATTAAACTGCTTTGATCCCTATTTGATTTACACCAAGATGAGCTTTTTTACTCCATGACCAGGAGGCTCTGTCATGTTCTCTTCACATTTGTGTTCACTGTGTCAAGGATACCTTATGGAACAGATATGTCTTTGAGAGGGAGGCTCAGCACTGTATTCAGTCTTTCTTTTCTTGCTAATGCCCTTTCTCTCACGTATTTTTGAACACAGAAATTTCTGTGAAGGTAGTAGAACAATTCCAAACATAGATATCTCAGTTTATTGGTGGAATGTATTCTTCATTGAGGCTGAAGGTCTTAAGAAGTAAGGAAATCCATTTGGATTTGGTGACAAAGAGGGAGACAGCCAAATTCTTTTTCCATGGTCTTGTAACTCTTAAACTCAGGGGCACAAGACAGACAAAGCTGGCGAAAGGACAGAACCAACAGACTTCTATTTTTTATGGTGATGTCCATGACCAATATTTTCTGAAGACAGATATTTAATCCAGAGTTGCCCTTGAATATCTGTCTGACTTTTAAATTTGATGATGGGGGCAAGAATCATAAGATTATCTTTCTTAAAATAATCCCTTTGAGATGTTTCTAATGAGGTGTACTAATCAGGCACATGGCACAAAGGACCATTTAAAAAATATTTGAAAATATGTATGGCAAGTCAAGGATAAGACAAGAGTTCTATTACTCCCAGGTGGTATTTTCTTTGTCTTTGAAATACTTTTTATCTGTCAATGCAATAGAAAAGGACTGACTTGGCAAGTAGCGACTTCAACTGGTTTCCTTACAGGATTGCCCTGTCTTTCAAAGAGTACATTCCTCTTTAACCAGTATATCCTCAGCAAATAGAGCTTGAATTGCATTCCTGTATCTATGATGACTTTATTCTCTTGAGGATATGCACTTATGGCATAGAATAGTGCAACTTCTGGATTATTAAATTAATGGGAAATATAGATTCACTTTGGAAACAGTACAATCCAGAACAAGAGCCAGAAACCAGAATTGTAAGAGGTCCTGACTTTCAGAAATTATTCATAACCCTAAGAACATGACCAGTTTTCTTCAGAATGGTGAAAGGTTTTTTCTTTCTTTACCTAGGAAGTGAAGCCATTTTGTAAAGCACACTTGTGGGGGGTGAATGACTCAATCTTTTCATAGAGAGAAAATATTGTTCATAACTTGAGGTGGAAGATTCTTGAAATGCAAGGTTTAGAAGACATTGTTCAGAAGAAGTTTTCTCTTTTTTTACAGAGGATATTTTTTTGGTCAAAATGCAATTTTCTAACCTGTAACAAGAGAGTAAAGAAAGAAAGAATCTTGCAATTTTTTTTTACCTTGTTTTGTCTTTCATAGCTCCGTGGAGGAATTGGGTAAATTTACACATTAACTGGAGAGAAAATAATAATTCTTTGACAAGTTCCAAAATTGCTCTTAACTAGCAGAAAAGAGTAGCAAAGGGACTGAATTCACAAAGAGAAGGCCATTGGTAAGGGACTTAAATGATGACTATCAAATGGTCTGAAGAGAGAAATACTTTGACTATTGATTCTTGCTGACATCATCCAGGCCACTTCAAATAAAGTCAACATCCTTGCACAGAAATAGTGATAAATGCATTGTGCAATCTTTGCCAAATCACAAAAATAAATTTTGTATTTTAGGCCACAAGAACCCTACAAGACATGTTTAGGAACAACCTGGTAATTTTTCTGTGTGGTGTTAAAATGTTTAATTTTTAAAATATTCTTTTAAATTATTTGTTGTGGTGGAACAGTTTACCTTAACTGAAATGCAGATGGGCAGTCCACAATAAATAAAGAAACCGCTTCACATTGTCATTTCTTTGTCCCTATTTTGGCCCTAATTTCTTTAAAAGAGCAATGGGATCAAAACACACAGAGGTACAATAGAATATCTGATGAAGAAAGTGCCTCGTAAGTTTTTTTTCTGACTAATGTGACTTTGCATTTGCAGTCTGGTCTATCCATAAGCCTCTTCAAAGGCTAAATATGGGGTGGGCAGTGAAATCAAGTTCCTGAACTGTTCCGTCTCTTGAACTTCTTGCAAGGCCTTGAACACCTCCAGTGTTTTTTTCTGGAAGTGATTAAGGCACAGAAGAAACATTACAGAAACTTTGTTCTAGGATTTGGAAAGAAGAATAAAGTAGAAAACTTATGACTATTCAATGACAAAAAACTAGTTATGCAAGTTAGTTGCCTGCTTCAAATCCTGCTGTCAATAAGGAACACTTCTGTAAGTAGGCTTAGATATGAAATCCCTAGGTCCCTCCCTGGACATAGTCAGGCACAACCACTCCTTTACTACCAAGACAAAGCAGGAAAGGTAAAGGTCTGAACACCTATGATAAGGGCAGCTAAATCCACCACTTGTTTGTAGCCTTGGGCATCCTAAAGAAAAAAAATTACTTGACACTTGGGTCAGATGGCAGAGGGGCATGAGTTTCCAGCCTCCTTCATCTCATCTGTGCATCCAGCATGGGGCTGCCTTTGGCCTTGGAGTCATGTACATATACACATTGCACAGCAATGAAATACAGAATGAGAACTCTGCAAAACTACTGGGAGGTCTTTTCAGAAAAAGGCCTTCAGAAGGCTGAACAATGGCTTCTCCCTGACCTCAAGGGCAGGGACAGAGCTAATGAGGGGAGCAGAAATATTTGCACAATAGCCATTGTTAAGAGGAAACAGTATTTTGTTCCCTAAATGCATGAAAGTCAAAGTTCATCCCACTCCCAGCCAGGAGCAGGGCCCTGGGAGCCGCTGGCTCATCTCCAGCCCTGGGCTCTGGTACCTCCCTGGAGACAGGAATGTATTATGGACCCGTGGCCAAGCAAGGAAGGGATGAGAGGAGCTGGGGACCAGCACTGCTCTGATGTTGCAGAAGCAGGGGCTGACAATGAGCTGATGTGTCACCCTGGGCCATGGGCAGAGCAGGGGGAGTAGGGGGAGGCCACCAGGGGCAGTCCATGGTGGTGGCTCTCAGGCATCTGGCAGTGGCCAAGGCAGTGCAGTGATTAATGAAACCAAGGTAGTTGCTGGCTATGTTCTCTTTCGTATTTGTTTTTTAACCTCTGTTTTCTACCTTGGTCAAAATGTCTACTTAACAAGAACAGAAACATGAATAGCGCATTGAAATAAAATGTCTTGTACATATTTTCAAGGAAATTATGTTGTGTTGTGCAGGTTTTGTACAAATTGTATTGCAAATATTAAAAATTGTATTTTCTTTCATTTTTAATAAATAATCCTTGAAAAAAGAGTCCACAGGAGAAGACAAGTTTTATATCCCCAGTTCTTGTTTTAGAACTTGCATAAAGTTAACATATGGCTTATTATCACCACCGTTTGATGGTTACCTTTTAGCATGAATGCTAAAAGGACAATGGAAACACAGCAAAAATAATGCCCAAACAACTACTGCTATTTTAAGAAATATTTGAAATGAGGCTTAACATTGTTGACAGCTGTGAATGAGCCCAGAAAACAAGGCAGATCCAGCAAGTATCACTGGTCAGAGATGAGTAACACCCTCTGATTAAACATCTAGCAAATAATATCAACTAGCTAAAATGGAAATTTTATTTAACTGAAGACTATTGCATGCCTGGGTTGTAGGTAACAACAACTGTCCTTTAAAATAACTCTCTGAAAATCTGTATAATTAGCTTTTTTTTTTTTTTTTTTTTTTTTTTTACAGTGGTCCAAAAGACTGAACATCAGCTAGTCCATCTTGCACTTAGCCAGGTAAAATACAGGGAAAGCATTCCACCTGAAACAGCCACCTGCATCATACAGAGTAGAGAATACAAATCCCTAGACACTGATTGGGTCTGAAAGGACCCTGTGGGTCACCTTGACTTGCTGCCAGACCACAGCACCGACCAGCTGCCACAACAGGAGCAGGGTGCTCGGGGTGGCCTGTCCTCACCAGCCAGGGTCTCATAGGATTCAGCAAGCCCAGGGATGGTGACCAGGTAAACCCAGAGCTGTGTGGCTGCTTGGCATGGTCACAGGGCCAGGACAAGGCTGAGGTCCAGCCAGGTCAAGTCTGTAGGTCATGGTCAGTGAGGTACCTGTTCAGGTGTAGTCATGCCTAGAGCAATAGTCAGGCAGGCAATAGGCAAGGTCAAGCAGAGAGGCCTTGAGTTCAAATGCAGTTCCAGGGAAAGAGTTCTTTCTGTGCCAGCTCAGCAATGTGATCACAGTTTATTGGACCAAGCCATAGCAAAACTGACCTGGCCATGTGTGGCCAGACCTGAAGGAAGGGGAAGCAGTTACAGAGCCTGTCTGATGTACAGCCATAGCTGTCTACACCAACAGGAGTTTTTTGACTCTAAGGTACAATACTAAGTCAAAACTTTCCCTCTAGTTAGGGCTCAGTGAGAATATTAGACTTACTTTGGTTGGCATCCTCCATCCCCATCGCTGGAAGTGTTCAACACCAGGTTGGATGGGACTCTCAGCAACCTGGGCTAGTGAAAGGTGTCCCTGGCCATGTCAGCAAGGCTGGAACTAGATGATTTTTAAGGTCCCCTCCAACCCAAATCACTCTATGATTCTATTAACACCTTCAAGAAAAATAAAGGGAGAAAAAAATGCTCAGTACGAAGCAAAAGTAAACAGATGTGTAGAAAACCTGTTGTATGCAGAATGAATCCAGGAACAGCATTTTTTAGTTCAGAAAAAGAGTATTCTTACACACATAAAGCAATGCTTGCCAAAAAACAAGGGAAGGAAATGAGCAGTCCTGCATGCCCAGGTGGTTGAATAACAGAAGGATGAAAAATCACATACTAGATGAAAAATTATGCAAAGCATAAAGAGAAATTTTGTCATCAGGTGAAGTTATGTCCTGGAATTACGCATACTTCAGATTGGAATTTTTTTCTAGAGCTGGATGGCCTCTTGAAAGCTTTTCAATGCCCTGGTTCTGTATCTTCCCTAAGAATATTCTGGTTAAATATTTTAACCTGGATTTGATCTCCACTGGTTTTGGAGTTTTACCATATTTCTATAACTTCAAGACTGAGATTTGACATCCTTTTTGGCAGTTCATGATTGAAATTCCTTCAGCAAATCATACTTTTAGATGCAAATCCCACTGAGAGAATGGAACGAACATTTCATTCTTAATGGAAACATCTTGTACTATAAGCATTTTGACTCCAAATGTGATTTTTAAATAGTTATCCTTGTATGTTGTAATTCAGCACACAACACTGTAAGGATCAATAGCTGCCTTCATTTGCTGTTTGTCTGACAACACAGAACACGTCCCTTAGGGGCCTATGCTTAAAGCAAATGTTGTTGCTAAGAAACCCATTAATGTGTGCTGTTAATTGACCATGAATAGTCTTCTAGTTCTTGGGAACATTTCTTACCAGCTCTGTTTCTTGTGGTGTACAAATGAGACATCATGTACTGGGAGCTGCTGATGTCAGTGACACTGGTTTTTTAAGAGGTGTACACAGCAGGGGATGAGAAAGGCCACAATCATCAGATAGGAGAATTCCCTTTATTTGCTTTGATGGTGGTTATTTTATTTGGGTGGCATCACAGAACTCTGTGTGACTGAAAGGAAGCAAGCAAGAAAACAGAAACAGATGTGTTTCTCAGCCATGTGAATGAGATCATGTAAAGCATTCACTTTTGCACACATTTTCCCTATTCCTGAAATATTTCTGTTTTCACGAGCTTCCTCCTAGCTTCCAGTTTTATTATAAGAGCTAATCGTATGTATTACAACATATAGTTTTAATGCATGCAGCTACCTCATTCTCTTGGCCTTTCATCTGCTGAGTATTCATCAAGCCCTAGGTTTGTCCCCCAGATCTTTCTAGGCTGTAAATTGTTACTTAATACAAAGTTCATTCAACAAATTGTGTTCTTACTCACTAATCATTGCTTTGGTTTCCAAAAATCTACAACAGTTACACAAACTAGAAGCAGAGAAGAGGATTTAAATGAAATGTGACACAAATCATGTACTCACCTGTGCCAATGTTATCTCACATAGACTTTTCTGACAGAATAATGTGTGTCTTTCTCAGGAGGGTTTAGCCAGTGATTTATAAACAAATACAAGACATTTTTTAAGAATTTACCAACTAATTTTTTAAATTTATTTCTTCATGTCCATATCCCTAGTTTTAATTGACATAAATTGCTTATTCCAATTTAATCTTATCTGTAGGAAAGTGCAATGAAAAAGGCTAATAATATAACACAAAATATTTTATTTCAATCAGACAGCAAATGTTATGTTGAGGAGCATAGCAGAGAATTTATTTCTGTAATTAAAAAAAAGGAAGCATGTTGATGCAACTTAAATTTTTTTAGAAAATAATTTAATTTTTCTAGACATTTATTTATGTTTACAAAAGATCAATAAATAAATAAATTTATCAAATTTTAGTAAAATACTTTTAATCACTCTTCTTTCAGAAATCATAGTAATTTTTTAGATTGGTTTCATTTTACTCATGGAAATATTTGGGTATTTGGGAAATTTGATTCTGAATGCTTAGGTGGCTGACTTAAATGCTGACTTATGGAAGCTGAATCAGCATTGAATGGAGAGCAATCAAACCTTAATGCTAAACAGACAGGATTTTGGAGGGTTATTAAAATCATATTGGTCACTTATAAAATCATAGAATCATTGGAAGTTGAAAGAGACCTTAAACACCACTTAGTTCCAACCCCCACTATGGGCAAGGACACATTCCACTAGACCAGGTTGCTCAATGCCCCATCCCAGAAAACTGCTAATTTACAACAAAGAGGACATATTTTGTAGCATTCTTTCAGTTCCCCTCCATGGTGCAAAGAAAAACAGTACAAATACAATAAACTCTGTATTTTCAAATTAAAAAAAAAAAAAGTTCAAGAATTTCTCAAGAAGAAGAGCTTTTCTATCTCTTTCCTACGACAAATTTATTGGATGTGTGTGTTTGAGAGCCCAGTATGGTCTATTTATCCATAATAGGTATTTCTGCATTCAGTAGCCTCTAACAGCAGAGGCAAAATCAGAGACACACGAATCTCTGCACTCTTCAGTTACTATGAATTTTCAGGGGAAACTATGGGGAGTAGATAGCACTGCTATTGCTGAGCTTTTGCACAGTGCCCTGCTTACCACAACAGAGATGTAGGGATGTTTTAGTATATATAGGGAAGTAAAATGATCCAGGTTACTAAATTTTTGTTTGTTTTTTTGCCATGTGAAAGACATTTTTCAGAACTGATCAAAAATTTGTCTCCGGAAGCATCTGCTTTTTTTCTCCACTTCATACAGAGCAGAATCCACATCACTTTCAACTTAGCTGCTGGAAATCTCAGAAAGAGAGACTGAACATAGAAGACAATGGTCCTGTTGCCATGTAACTTCATGAAAATCCCTTATATTATGTTGTATTAACTCCAGAAAAACTACTAAAATCTACTTAGGATGGTTAACTGTATTTTTTTTTCTTTGAGAAAAACTTGGTCCCAAAGCTTGGTCCCAAAGGTAACATTCAGTTTAGAAAAACAGCTTAGCACAATGAGAAATTTGTTTCACCAGGAACTTATACAGAAAGATTTTGCTAATGAAAGATAGTCCATCCTTTCCCATGGCCTCTTCCCATGAAACAGTTATTACAATATATCTATCAGTCCAAGTACGTCATTGTCATGTTTAAACAAAGATTAAAAGAAAAATTATTTTCATCATCCATCTCTCCTCAAAGATATCTCTGGGTCAACAGAGCAGGAAACTAAAATTATTAACTAGATGATGAAGGAATTCTGCCAAGAACTGTACATGACTGTTCCCACAAGACCTCTAAGTAGCACTGATACTTTCTTCAGTAAAATTAATCCCTGTTCATTAATGCAAAACACTGAACAAAATCTGCAAGCTTTAACTTGAATGAAATCTGCAAGCTTTAACTTGTCAGCAGAGCCAATTCTGGCTACACAGCCTTTACTGCATGCCAGGCTTGGAACTTTGAGGGTAAGGAAATTCAGCTTCTTAAAAAGGTTTTTGCATTCCTCCCAGTTGCTGTTTCCTGGATATTTTTTTAGGAGCTGTGGAGGTATAGAGAGTTGCACACACTCACCTGCAATCTGGAGAGTGGTTGTGCATTCAAAGAAAAGCTGAGAAAAAGACATTCTTTGTCAGGAAACAAAAATATTCAGTCTATGTGATTGGTCAGCACAATGCAATATGAAAGGTTCATACTGCCAACCTGTGTTTCTGGATTTCCTTCATTCCCTCTGAGAGCTGCTAACTAATTATGAACCTTCCCTTCCCTTCCCTTCCCTTCCCTTCCCTTCCCTTCCCTTCCCTTCCCTTCCCTTCCCTTCCCTTCCCTTCCCTTCCCTTCCCTTCCCTTCCCTTCCCTTCCCTTCCCTTCCCTTCCCTTCCCTTCCCTTCCCTTCCCTTCCCTTCCCTTCCCTTCCCTTCCCTTCCCTTCCCTTCCCTTCCCTTCCCTTCCCTTCCCTTCCAACTTCCCTAAACTTCCCTTCAACTTCCCTTCCCTTCCCAAAACTTCCCTTCCTTTCCCAAAACTTCCCTTCCCTTCCCAAAACTTCCCTTCCCAAAACTTCCCTTCCCTTCCCTCTGATACCTACTAAAATTAACTCTGACACTTAAAATGAACCTGTACCTAAGTGGACATTATGAAGAGATGTACTATAGATATTTCTTTCCAATGAAAACTTTAGTTTCTTCTGGACCTGGCAAATCTGTAGCTCAGTGAGGAGACCTTAACTGCATGAGTCCACCATGAACATTCATGTACAGCTGTGTGGAACTGATAAAAATAAAAAGACTGAATGAGTGCCATTGCAATGTTAAAAAATATTAAAAATAATATAACAACTGCTGCAAGTAACTTTTCTTTGCTATTTTTCCCTTTAGGGAAGCAAAACTAAAAATAGTACAAGTGAGACGGTAAAAAGTGAGAATCCACTGACACTGTTGTTTCTGATTTGATTTTTGACCTGCATTGGCTTGGCAGATTCTATTGACTTCACCAGACACATTTGTTAGTAACATTTTCAAGGACATCTAGACAAGCTAGACTCCTAAGTCTTAACTTAAAACTTTCAATAGTCTATTGGGATCCTAAATATTGTTTTAAGTCAATTACACCTAAACTCCCAAGGTCTGACCCTAAAAAAGGGATTTATATGTTACAGTAAAAGCTGAAATACAATTATGTACATGTGACTTAGGTACATCACAGTTGAGACTGAAAAATAACTACATGTTAAGAGAAGCAGCTCCTCTACCAGGCATAGTTAGTGCTGAACCCAGAGCTCAGCAGTTCAATGGTTATAAGGCACCTTCTCCAGGCCACCAGGCTGGAGAAAAATATCCATTTAGGAAAGATCATCTTGGAGATCCACCTGTGGTAACCAGTTTGCTTTTTAAGGTTTTGCCATAACAAAGCAGGAATTCAGTATAAGGCCAGCTAGGACAGGACAAGCTGAGCCTTTCTCTGCAGTAGAATTGTGGGATGCCAGAAGTGAGGAGACCAGCAGAGGATTCGTTCTCATTCACTTCACTCTCACGGTCTCACTTGAGTGAACACACAAGAGTATGGAACAACTTCTGAGGTCTTAAACACCAAGAAAATTTTATGGGGGGGGGGGGGGGATGTTAGCAAAGCAGTGTATGTGATCTTATTTTGCTTGAAAAGATCCAGTGAATTAGGACCATGCCAAAAAGTCAAAACTTGTAGCAATTAATATGTCGGTGCCATTTTCCACTGGCATTTCTTCTCCCTGTGGTATCTGGTCTAAGATAGCCAAAGCAGTGTTCTATACACCAGGACTGGAAAACTGGCTATTTACTGTTTATTTTACTAATTTTTTCTTTTTCCTTTTGCTAGTACCAGAGTTTTTATGCCATTGGTGATTTTCCTCCAGTTGTTTTCTTCACAGCTACTATGAGGTTCCTGTGGGGCTGAGGACTTTGTACAAGCAAGACACCCACAAACATTTCCACTTCAGTCTTCCATTCTCATGTCCTCTGCCTCACTGTCTGACACACTGCAAGCTCTTACTTTCCATCTGTACCTTAGCAGCACCACTGACAGTCTAACATGTAACTTAGCACTGCTGTGACACTGCATCAATCAAGTGCACACAGATCCCTTGCTGGTGTGTGACTTGAATGGAAGAGTAAAACTTGTTCTTAACTCAGCTAATCCACTTTTACTTTGGGGAAGGAGTCCATAGTTAAAAATGCACTGACCTATTTCTTCCATGGCTAGAGTTTAACTGCTGACAGCATGCAGTTATAATCTGCTCCATTCAAGAAAGTTTGTATGTGCAGGTTATATATGTTCTACCATGCAGGGATCTCCTGAAGCATCCCTTTGCACCTACATCAGCCCTCACACTAGGCTTTGCTCCCTGGATGAACCAACATCAGGAGGCAAGTGGGCATACATGTGCCTGATTCTGTCCTGTCACCCAGCTACATGAGCCTAACCTGGACCAGGAAAGAGTAATAGCAATCCTATAGTACTATGGGTGTAGTCCAAGCAGTGTGATCCATAAAGGCTCACTAAGCATGGTTAATGAGAAATTTTAATTTCCACTACACAATCCCTCATCTTTAATTATTCCTCTTTTCTGTTTGAGAATCCCATCTCAGAAAATGGACTTTGGCATTTTTGGGGGGTAATGGTGTTGAAATAAGTACCTAAATAAAAAAGAAGACATAAACAGTCTTTTTCCAGCTCCCAGATTTGTGTTTGGTTTGAGGCTTTTTTTTTTTCTACATAATGTTTGCTATGGGTATAGATAGTACATGACAAAATTTGAGAAAGGACACTATTACTGGATGAGTCTTCTACCCTTGTCCTATTATTTCTCTTTTCTTAATCATGAGAAATGGAGAAAAAAAGGGCTGAAATTAAATATACAAAACTATAAACTTTGGAATCTGGTAATAAGACAGGAGTCAGGCCCCACTGTTAGTTACATCAACAAAAAGCAATGAATTTTTCATTAGCCACAAGGCTAAATAATTCACTAGGAGGAAAGGGAACCAGGAGAACAACATCAGCTCAGCTGAAACTTCACCCCCACAGCACAAATCTTCCTTTCTCCTGTGCTCTCACTCTAGGAAAAGAGCCTTATCCTCAGATAGCTTAGCACATAGAATGGAGTATGCTCTTCACTTCTGCTGAAACCCTTCAGCTATGTGGAAAGTGTGTAACTCTTCAGGGGGACTGAGACTGAAACCCAGGTGGTCTCTGTCCCCAGTGTCCCCTGCCTGGAGCAGCCAACTGTAGATCTGCCATAATTCAAGTAGGTGGTCCTGGGTATATTCAAGTCCTTTGAACAGAGTGGAAAAGCTGCAGTCAGAGGGTGAGAGGAGTGGAAAACTGCCCCATGATGTTGAGCCTGTTCACCCAAGAGGTCAGTAGGGATCATTTGAGCCACTTGGTGGGGATCTGCAGGACTCTGAGGATATTGAAAAAGCATCCTCAACTCAAACAGCAAAATCCACACTAAATGGTTTGGAAAAAGAAATACCAACGAGACATTAGATTAGTAAAATAATATGTGTTTTGACAAAAGAAACAAAAAAAACCCCCTACATGCTAAGGAAAATATTTCACTGTAAATCTGTGGGGAAGTATCTCAGTAATACCCAAAAAACCCCTATATGCTAAGAAAAAGAAAAAATATTTCATTGCAAATCTGTGGGGAAGTATCTCAGTGATACCTTGCCTTCATTGAAGTCAGCAGTGGAATACTTGTCAGACCACAGGGGGCTTCATGGAAGTGAGGAAAATTGTCTGAGGCTTCTATTTCACAAGACTTTTAGGAGACTCTCAAACCTCATTCTAAGGAACTTGCAAATATGTCTCAAGGTAAAACCTTTGCAAGCATTTGTTGGACAGCCACTGTGATATCTGAGGCAGTGCTGTGACTCATGTATCAGGAATTACTCTCTTTTCCCCACTCCAGATGCAGCTATTTTACCTTACAGAGTTACAGAAGGTTATTTATTTAGAATGTTTACTACAGCCCACGAGGAGTTAATATTAAATTCATATTTATTGAAAATAATATTGTCATACAGTTTTTTTTAAAAAAATTCTGATTTCTGGGCATGCATTAGTCAACCAGAAATTGGTAAAAATACAAAATATATAATGGAAACTAATTTCCCTGAGGGACAAATTAAATCTTTCCATCCCTTTTGTCTCCCCATTTGCTAATTAAATCTTTCTCATCCCTTTTGTCTCCCCATTTGCTCCTTCCTCTTACTTCATGGGCTCCAGTACTGAAGCTGTTATTTGTGTGGATTGTCAGGTTTTGACATCCTAATCTTACACTTCGAGGAGACTTGCATTTTAGTAATTTAGCATCTGAATACTAAACATCTCTTGGTTCACAATCCTCCTTCAGCTGAGCCCCAGTTTGCATCAGTGCTTCAGTTTTCATGTCTTAGCCCTTCTCCTGCTCTCCATGGTGTAGATAAGTAGCTCAACAACCTTCCCCAGTCATTCTCTTCTTTTTAATTTGACAGTCAAGATTTCATCATCTGCAAAATTTACCTGTAACAGAAAAGCCAGGCAGTCACAAAAGAAAATATTGTTATAAATCGTGCAGTGTATCTCTGCCAAACTTTGCACCAGTGATACCAAGAGAATTTGCTGATTTCCATCAGAGCAGAAGCTGGTGTGTTTGCACAGACTGTGCTGCCCAGACTTGTAAGACTCCTTTTCCCACAGGGAACATGTAGAATCAAAGCCATAAATTTTTACTCAGGATGATAGCAATCAAACCTACAGGTGACATTCTGTTATGATGATTGAAATGAACCTAGGAATCTCCAGGAGTAGGGAGGCTGGGAACAGCATAGGTGTATGTATGGAAGGGGGCAGGCAGCCATGGTCTTGCAACTACTTTAATGGAAATGCTCTTAGGAGAAGAACAAAGAAAAATGCTCAGAACAAAGAAGCAAGCAACAGCTTATATTTGACTGACTAAATGTAGACATCAGTTACTAGTTACTGAGCTTGTTTGGTGGATATTTTCTATACAGGGACTGTGCACCAGTTACTCTG
This sequence comes from Cinclus cinclus, assembly GCF_963662255.1. Classification (NCBI taxonomy): domain Eukaryota; kingdom Metazoa; phylum Chordata; class Aves; order Passeriformes; family Cinclidae; genus Cinclus; species Cinclus cinclus. The sequence continues at coordinate 86,098,734 of NC_085047.1, forward strand.
CTATGAAAGACTGGAGTTTTCATTCAGGGCTGCACATGAAGAAGAGGGGCACCTTGAGAAGTTGTTGTACTTGTTGTCTCTAAGGAAGTATCTTTTAACAGCTCTTGCATGGTCTTGCAGATTAGATGTGCCAGAACAGTGCCAGAATAATGCCAGACAAGACACAGGACTTTCTCTCTGATATTTACAATTCTGTAGTACTGAGCTTCTTTGCTATAGTTTTTCTGTATTTCCACAGACACACATATATATGTATATATTTATTCCATTAGTGATAGCGCACCTTTTTTCCCAGAAAAGGCTGTTACCATTTAATGTATCTGTAAGGTGCTGAAGTAGCTACTGGCTGTGCATTTATATCTATTATATAGACACCTGGAGGACCAGGCAGGCCCTACTGTCATTAATTTTTCTTTCAAAATCAATTACTGTCACAAAAGAAAAGGAAAAAAAATGGGAAAAATGTAACTTCAATGTTAAAGCACTGGCACTTAATGGTGTTTTACTGAAAGACCGAAATTCTGTTCACAAATTTTTCAGCCCAGGAGAATGTGGCAACTGTACAGAAACACCAGAAATGTTCTGTGCCTGGGTCCTCGCTGTCCCAATGCTCATGAGTCCTCCAAACCAGACTCTTCCAATATAGCAAAAAAACCTGCTGTCAACCACTTTCAGTTGTTTTTGTAGATCATTTCTGTAGATGACAAGATCACAGTGATAACAGACCAGGCTTGCTGGAAAGGGTCATTTGAGATGACACTAAGCGTGTCTGGGGCGAAATACTTCCTAGAGTCCTTAGGAATCTGGGCAATGCTTGGCTGTATTAAATGCTCCCTGGCAGACCAACAGAGAAGCACAGGGCAGAAAGATAGATAAGAGTTACCTTCCTCTAGTCATTTGTAAATATGCCCTTGCATGCTTGCACTTCCAGGATTTGCAGCCCACTCTTTTTCTCTGTGGTCAGTGTCAGATGCAGGGTTAGTGAGCTTGGAAATCTAATTATTTCTTTGACTTTTTTTTTGTATTTTTAAAGGACCTCGTGCACTGTGAAGCTAAGAGTTTTATTTTGAAACAGTTCTCAAAAACACTGTAACAATGGCAGTATAGACTGAAATATTTACTTGCAGACTTTCCTGATATCATAATGAAAAACTATGAACATAATTTCCCATGATTTGAACTAGTTCAGCATTGAAATAATTTATTGATTTATTAATGAAATATCATTGACTCAAAATCCATGAAGCATTTATGTAGAATCAATATTGGTAACATAAAAGAAAAGCAAAAAACACTAGGCAGTTACAAAATATTAATGTAACCTACAAGTTTCTAAAATTGCCCTTCTGTAGCTGATCCCAAGAAGTCCTGATCTCAGATATGCTTGCACACAAAGAGATGTGGCTGCTCTGGCTACGTGTCATCCTCACTGCTCCCAACACTCCACAGTGGGGGAGCCCCCCCCAGGTCCACCAGGGCACCCTGGAGTGTGGGTCCCCCTGCACTCCACCTACATGGTCACCCCCTCTGGGTGCATCCCCATCCCCTGTGCCCAGGAAATCTGCCTGGCAGGAGCTGTGGAGTCATGGGGCCACACTGATGTTCAGTTCCCACTCCATACCCTCTCTTCTAAGATACAAATACTTTATACTTCTGGTGGGTTTTTTTGTTTTTTTGTTTTTTTGGGTTTTTTTGCTAATTTTCAAGCAAATTTTGGAAGTGTCTGTGCAAGTCCCTGCTGTCTTTCAGTCCAACAGTCATTTTCCTCTTCAGCACTACTCCCACTGCACAGTGAAGATGTTAGACCCACACACTGCATGTATGCATGCATCATTTACTGCACCATTTCTGTCTCACCTGCTGATGTTGTCCTGACCATTTGACATGGGAAACAGGGTCCATGAGAGCAGGATCATGTTCTGATGACATAACTTACTTTTTCCTTCTGAAACTCAAATGTTTGAAGATTCAATGGTTATATAATAAATGCTGGCAATGTGCTATTTTCACGGATATCTATTGTTTTACAGTTTGCCTAGAACTAAAGTGAATAATTCATGCTTGAATAGTCTGTTCTAGCTGTGTTGCTGCCTCCTGAATTATTTCAGAGACATTTTGGAAATATATAAAAGCCTTCTTGCACAGATAGAGAATTTGGATTTTAAATGTTAACATTTGAATAAATCAGTCAAAAGTTGGGGTTTTTTATCCTGAGCAGATAACCAGCCCACACTTTTACCTGAATCAAAACATGCAGCTGAAAATGTTGCCTCTAAATTGAATCTGAAAACTGAGAATCCTTTGGTTTCAGTAGCTGAGAGGATTTCTGCTATGATTTACAATAGTTTTCATTTCCCACTGAGAATGCATTAGCACTGGCTTGTTTTGACCCACTGCTGTATTTAGTTAGTATTTCAAAGCAAAGCAGCCTCTTCTGTGTTTTTCTTCCTGCCATCCCCATTATCACCGAGGGCAGGGGACTGGCTGGAGCCTTGCAGCCAGCAGCAATTAGAGCCAGACACGCTGCGTGGGGCTCACCTGAGCAGATGCCCAGATCTACACTGTACGTTTTCATGTCTGGAATTACCATCCGCAGAGAGAGGGAGGCTTTGGTGCGTGTGATTTAATCTGTTTTAACATGGGTGTTTAAAATTAGTCAGAGCAAGTGAGTTCCAGTGACTCCAAGCTGAGCCTGGCAAGGCACAGTCACGTGTGGGCATGGACACAGCCAGCTTTGAACAGTGAGGAGAGGTGACTCCAGCCCACAGTGTCAACCCACTGCAGTTCACATAAATTAGCACCAGGGTGGAAAGAATGAACGGAGGATTTAACAGATAACAAGGAGTCTCAGTGGTGCTCCAGAGGTGAGCAAGGTCAATTTGAACACCAGAGGAATGTAAGCAATGTTCAGATTAATCCACCCACTGCTGTCCCTTGATAGCATATAAATAAGTCACAGATATCTCAGTGACTTTGATGGGGAAGATGCAGTGTGTTCTCCTAGCACTAAATTTACTACTGTGCATTTCTTTATCTCTGTCTTTTAAAGGATGTGTATTTTATACCCATCACTAGGTTAAACATTGAGAGTCTTCAACTTTAAAACACAGCCAGTGTTTTGCTGCCTATCTAGGGATGTGGAGCTTGTAAATTACTAGGTTCTTGTTTCATAGTAGGAGTGTACTGGAGTACAGCAAATATATAAATATAAATCAGAGGTAAGATGTAATGTCCCTTTGTAAGGCATGGCAAAAAATTATATGGACTTCATCAGAAGCTTCAGCTGGGAGAAGAATATAAAAATCATGTACAGCCAGGAGTTCATATTCATTTCTAAAAGACAAATATTACATTTCATGTCCAAAACACATTTGACGCAACAAAAGGTAGCTCTTCCAGACCTTCTTTTGAAGAGTAAAGGTAAATTCACTGCTTCACTAGGGATTGGTAGCTACTTGATACTGGGTGCATGACCTGATGATATTTGGTCGGAATAGAGGACAGCTCCAGCTGCTAAACATCACATACTCAAATTGTCATTCTTCATCAGAAAGCAAGTATATTATCACTGCCAATGCATTCTGTGGATGTTGTAGACTGTTGAGGGAATGAGTATAATTTTACATATGTTTATTATTTACATATATATTATATACTGTATAAAGTAAATGTTCTCACAATACTCCAGGGACAGTAAAGGCAGTATCACTGTGTAATATTAAGAGTGAAGGATTGATGTGATCTTCAAACTGATACATTAAAAAAAAAAAAAAGAAGAAGAAGAATATGGAAACAGTCTTCTTGGCATTTAATATAAGACCAAAAAAAAAAAAAGAAAAAATCAAATAAATCAAATACAATGAGGAAATGAAGAATGCCAAACACAAAATGTTCAAGAGGCTGGTAAAGAGGCTTGTTAGGGTGAGATTTTAGGGAAAAAAAAAAAAAAGAGTGCAAAGCAATAGCATAGAAAAAATTGCCACAAACGAGATCAAAAGTTGGCTTGATTGTGATATTTAAGACCTGCCCCAGGAACAAAAATGTTATATATTAAAATATTGCTTAATCTAACAAGGAGTAGAAAATGTTAGTATCCAAAAGCTGGTATCAGACATAATTAAGTAAGAAATCATGTGCAAACTTTCAATAGAAAGATAAAATTACAAAAAAAAAAAAAAAGACTTGAAGATCAAGCTCTTTCTCTTCGGAATAAATAGTTTTGTTAAGTACAGACTGTAGTATTTAATTTGGGGACACAATAATGGGATATAAGAGCCTTGTCTCCAAGACAGAGTGAGCCTAGTGGTACCTCCAGACTAAAATGTCTGAACTACTTGGAGAACAAATTCAAGTTATATTAATCTGCAGTTTTCAGCTTCTCTTGTGATGGCTGAGGGGAGAAAATAAGATTTTTTGACTAGAAAAACACAAAGAATTTTTTTCGCTCTTTGCAAAGAATTACTGTGGTCCACCTGTACACTTGCAAGAGAGAAAGAGGAAGGAAAATTATCTGTATACAGACTGCAGATGATGACATCCAGCAGGAAAATGCTTCATGGCTAAAAAATTTGCTCTTGAATTTTAACTTTGATGGTGTATTATGCAAAGGAATATTAAGAAGACAATGATCATTTAGAAAGATTACGATATTCATGGTAATGGCTTTGCAAGCTATAATTTCAGGAATAAAAAAGGCCCCAGGTTTTCTATGTCACATCTTTTTTTGAGCCATATTGAAATGTAAAATTAAAGGACCCCTCATTTTTTAGATTGTTCTGCTCTTCAATATAAAATTATCGTTCCTTTTTTGGGAATGAGAACACGCTCTGTTTTTTCAGTCTGCTTTTGCAGGTGCCATTCAGAATTTATCAGTGTAATAATACCTGTGTTCCTTTTCATTTGCCTTATCTCTCTGTGCATAACCCTTTCTTTGTTAGGTCCATTTGCCACTTTGCATCTTATTTGGGTCTTGAAGATGCTGGCTGAGAGAGGCTTAAAAATTAAAGTCATACCTAGGTAAACATGCTTGTTTTTATGGAGGTGCAAAAATAACTGCATACAAAGAAAATGAGATAAAACAAAGTGGGGGGAAAAGGAATTAATGCTAGAAGCACAGAAGCACTGAAACTAGTTTTCATTTCAAACTGCTTGTTCACCAGAGAATCTGAATTGTCACAGAATGGGATGCACACTAAAAGTAGGCAAAATGATATAAGAGCTTATTCTATTCAGTATTACTCTCAGGAGCAGGATGTGTTCCAGACCTTTTAATTTTTATGCTCTCTTTTCATAGCATCCAAGAATAATTTAGGTTAGAGGGAAACCTTGGTGGTCCTCTAGCCCAATACCAAAGAAGAGCCAGTCAGCCCATATTGCTTAGGATTGTGTCCAGCTGCAGCTTAAATGTCACCAGGGATAGAAATTCAACAACCTCTTGGGGAAATTTTGTCTCTTCACCTTCCTAGTAAATCAGTTTCATAAAACAGTCTCTTTTCCACAATGAACAGGTTCCTCAGTCTCTTCTCATTTGCTTCAGCCTCTGACCATCCTGATGGCCTCCGCTGCATTAGGGCCAGTATGAAAGAATCTTTCTTGCACAGTGGAGCCCCAAACTACACAAAGTTCTCCAGAAGTGGTCTCACAGGTACTGCAGAGAGGGGAAGGGTCCCTTTGCCTCCCAGACTGTGTGGCTAACACAGCCCAGTCTGTGGTTAGCCTTCAGCTGGGCTGCCCAGCATGGCCAAGGCTGGGGCTGGTGCCTCAGAACACTGCATTCATGTGGCACCAGTCTCAGTAGAAGAGGAATAAAAAGCTCTTAGAGTGTGTCCAGAGTACAACAAAGATGGTGAAAGGCCTCAAGGCGAAGACTTTGGAGAAGTAGCTGAGGTCACTTGGTTTGTTAAACTCCGAAGAGAAGGCTGAGGGGTGACTTCATCACCTTCTGCAGCTTCCCCAGGGTGGTGAGTGGAGGGCAGGTGCTGATCTCCTCCCTCTGGTGAATGATGGCAGGACACATGGAAGTGCTGTGAAGCTGCATGGGCACATTCAAACAGGACGTTAGGAAAAGGCTCTTCAGATAGCATGGCTGGTCACTGGAACTGGCTCTCAAGGGAAGAGGTCACAGCACCAAGACTGTCAGAGCTCCAGGACCACATGGGCATTAGTCATATAATTTTAGTTTTAGGGGGTCCTGGAAGGAGCAAGGAGATGGACTAATTTTTTTTAGGGTGTTTTTGTTTTGATTTCAAAAGTGTCTGTTCTTGGTTATTACAGTTTGGTTTTCTGGATTCACTGAAGTTACTTCTTGCAAATCTATCTTCCAAAACTTTGAGAAAAGCAAGGAATGGTCAGGGACATTCATTCCACATTAAAGAAGGAGACATTTTGAGGACATGCAAAAAAAAAAAAAAAGCCTGAAGATTTGACATTAAAAGCAGTGTACAAGATGTTTTACACATGAAATATTTTAAAAATCAAATGAAAAAAAAAATGGAGATAACTGTAGACTACTTCTCCTTCCTTTTTTATCTAAAAAAATATCAGTTGCAAAATTTCTGACAGCCATGGGGGAGCAAGAAGAAACTTCTTTTATGTCCTCAGAGACCAGCCCATTCTTTTCACTTCTCTTAGCAGCATATAAACTTACTGGTGCTTTAACATCAAGGTACATAAAGGCAAATACCTTCCTGAGTAAAACCCTTTCATTATTTTTCTCTGTATAAGTGATTCATGTTCCCTTATAAAACATGACTGTAGAACTTTGGTTATTTTAAAACTTTTTTATAGACTTAACTCCTAGGCATGGAGACTGGCTTAGGGAGATTCATAACTAGCACTAGCATGTTTGTCAGCATGATTTGTCACTGCATCAGGTGAAAACTTTGAAGTTAATTGGTTCATATTTAAGCCATGCTTTGAAAATGCAAAGCTCAGTGCAGCTTTTTTCCATAATGAGGTCCATTTCTTACACTGACTGATAAGCAGTCAGTATAAAATGATGGGCTCTTAAATCTCTGGGAATTGTACTTAATGAGAATGACTTTGATTCTCATTATATTGATTTCAGTGGGAAAACTTCCATTCATTTTAATGGGTACAAGACCGACCCTTGCTGTGGATTTGGAGTCAGTCCAGTAAAGATCATAAGTATATGAAAGGGAGATACAACTGCACATTGCCTTCACTGCCTGGGCTCCTGTTGTTAGACTGTGCTGTCAGCAAACAGTCCCACCTGAGTTCACGGGATGAGCTCAGTATTTGAGACTGCAAAACATCTGGAGACCCTCTGAGCACCTGCCTAAGCTTCTCTGCCTAAGCTTCTCATTTTGGTCTCTAGATAAGGAGTATTAAATTCTGTTCATAGAGTCCAGAGCCTGAATTTCTTCCTAAGAGCTGGATGCTACAAGAAGATTTTAATGAACTGAGTAAGATACACTGCTTCCAAAGGCAGGGGCCACATATCCCCTTTCTTACAAGAGCCTAGTAGTTATAGCAATTCATTATGAATCAGAAAACCCAAGTTTAATGCCTTGCTCAAGCATGTTCTGTCCACTGGGCCCCAGGCTGAATTATACAATGAGATTTCTCAAATATTCCATGAATTATTTGTAAATAGGAAAAGAATAGTACAAAACTAACGAACTAACAAGAGAAGGTTAGCAAAAGAAAACACAAATCATTATAAGGCAGCCCTTATTAATGTAGTTTTTCTGTTCCCCAACATTTTAAAATAAAACCTGTGTTTTAGTTAAGAAGATAAGATTAATAGGACAAAACAACATGTACTTAAAATTGTCATTTCCCAGAATTATGATAATGATAGAAGTACAAAATTGCAAGCCAAAAAGGGCACCCTAATGATGCTCTTATTTCTCTAATTCTTCTGCTAGTTCTGAGATCTATTTTGAAGCAAGTCACTATTCTGAAGCACTCTGAAACTTTGGGAAGGATTCCAAGATCCAGTCCTAGATCTTTAATGCCACTTAGGTGCCATGGAACAAGCCTCTTGTCCTCCAGCTGCCAATCTAAAGGCAAAAGCATCTCTAGTGTTAGATTTCCCAGTCCTGCAGAGCTGCCACAGCAGGGTGTCTCGGTGGCCAAGCATGGCAAGACAAGTAGAACGTGAGATCCCACTCTCTAATGCCACCAGGTTATCCAAACTTGCTCAAAGCTCCATCAGGAATGGCAGCTGTGGCTGCCTAGAAAGCTGTCCAAGCTGTGTTGCTGCATTTCCTCCTAAGCTCCTGAGCCTTCCCAAGGTCAGAGAATGTACAGCACAGCGCTGTGCACAGGAGTCAGCTCAAGTCCCAAATCCAGTGTGGCTGCACTTGTACATCACTGCTCTTCCGAGCCAGCTAGCAGGGCATTGTCAATTTGCATCCGGATGGATTTTTCTTGTGCTTCCTTCAAATCTACCATCTTCCTTCAAATACTTGTGACTTAGCTGCAAAGATGACTATTTGCAATGCTTGCAAGTAACTGTAAAATCACTGCTTTGAAGTGCATTCCCAGTGCGTTATTTCCATCAAAGTAATTTGCTTCTCAGATTGCCAATTAATTTCAAACAAACAAATAAACAAAAAGAAAAACCAACCCCAAAAAAATGTGAAGAGAACATGGAAGTTGTAAATAATTCAATGAACCTTCTGCTTTAAATGTAATATCCAAATAAGCTTTGAGAAACTTGCTTGGGATGCAAGTCTGAATTATTTTTCCCCTACTCAATGCCTAGCCAGTATTTCTCTGAAGATTGAATACCTTTTTATGGTTTTCCTTCTCTTGTGTAATTGCACTGATCTGGAACATCTGTCCTTTTCAAGAGAGAATGGTTTTAACTGAACATAGATTTTCACCAGGAGGTATCTGGGATGGGTATGAACATGATTTCTTCCCCCCACCCTGGTGATTGTACTTAGTAAATATAGCTGTGTCAGCATATATTTAAAATGCTAATTTGCATTTGCTGATGCATGTCCAGTTGTAATTTTTTTTCCCACTGGCAGGTCTCAAGAGTTCTATATTTATGCAATGAGAATATATGGAGAAATATTTTCTGCTTTACTGTAAGCACCCATAATAACTGAATCAAAAGAAGTCAAAATACTTGTTTATATCTTAGTTAGAAGTCCTCCAGGGAAAAACAAGGCCTGGATTTTTTCTCATCATCCTGAGACTCTGTCTTTGCTAGAGCCTATAGAAATACTTTCAACAGTGGAGCCCGCTAATTTCAGTGCTTGTGAGCAACTCGATAATTCCCCCCATGGTAGTATGCCATTTGAATTTGGCTTTTTGATTATCCATGACACCATTTGAATAAGTTACTAGGAATCACTTTTAAAGAGTATTTATTTAGTTCCATATTATTTTTTTTTAAATTTATTTGGTATGATTCACAAGGAAAAGTTCTTTCTGATACATGTCCATTATTTTCAAATATAGAACCTCTGAGTATAAACACTGAAGAAATGTGACTAAATCAACCTGAACAGAATCTTAAAAAAAAAAAAAAAAAAAAAACTTGTTTAAGGACAACAGGGGGGCAGACAAGTTTTTTGGTAATGGAGCATCACTCTTACAAATACATATGTTTTTACCTTTATGTCATACAGGTTATGTGCTGTCAAGGTATCACACTTGATTCGGTCACTTTCAGTTGTAGATCATAGTAATCACTCCTCATCCAAATAGCAGTCTGATGATCTTTTCACGGCCTAGGGCTCGTGGTGCTTAATTTTCTCATTAATCCAATAGTCAAACTGACTCTGACTGAAAAAGCTGTAAGTCAAGCACTAGGAAATCTGACAAATATGGGATAGACGACTTATCACTGAGGGAATTTTTTTCTTCCTTAATCACCTACAGTTAAAAATGAAAACACAAAGGTATACCTGTAGTGTCAGTAAATGAGAACAGTTGCAGTACAAATTATGAAGAATAGCATGTTGCCAAAAATTCATGCGGAGAAATGAATCTCTTCCTGATGGGCATCATTTTCCAAATGGGCTCTTGCATTCTGTTGTGGTTTGAATTATGGGTTTCATGCAGACAAAATCTGCAGTTCAAGTGCACAGGCTGGTGAACAATAGCTGCTTGTCTAGAAAAATGAAAACAAGTGATAACCTAGCAAATGAGTATGGAAAATTTAAATTAACAGAGATGTTGTCTGTTTTAATCTCTGAGTGAAGGGCACATTGTTTTCCAAAATATCTCAGTGAAAGAAACAATTCCAGCAGAATTAAGTTTTTGACTTGTATGATCCGTTAATGCAACTTTGATAAATCAAGGAATTAAATCCTGCTTGTTGTTGATATATCATCTGCAAGGAAACACTTTTAAATGTCATATTATTTACAGAACTTGTAAAATAATGTCTAGTCCCTCGCTCCTCTGTACACTGTTCAAACTGTTGCAATTCTTATCTAGGGCCAGATGCTCTATTTCCATGTAGGGGAAAGTAAATTAGCCATTTGGAAGAAAGTGAACTGGAAATTTATTTTCCACAAATTAGACCTTACTGACAATTTTCAGTCCTTTCCGAAGAAAACACGCTTCTTGCAATGCTTAAATAAACAGTTTTCTGTTCTGTGGTCTCATGTCTGCTACAATGGGCAATTAACAGTATGTGTATGTGGGACTTCCAGATCTGCCAGGCTCACACTGGTGCTGCTCAAAGCTGGTCCTTCATGCAGCTCTTCCCTGTGATCTGCAACACAGCAAAACTTGCTCTGCATCCTTGCATATGGCTTTCCCCCATAAGTAATTTACCCTTTGGTCTTTTTTTTCCCCTGGCTTATTAGTCCTGGAATGTTTCAGTGGGAAGGCCCTTAAAAATTATTAATGAAGAATTTTCTGTACTGTTAGAAAATATAGTCTAGCTTTATTTTTAGGTAGCCTCCTAAGTACTTCACATGCTTTTTCCTCATCTTCATAATTTCCCTTAGACAGGGAGATGTGCCATCAAATTCACCTTACACCTGAGGAACGGAGGCAAGTCAAAACAGACTCTGACAACAGGTGGATGTCTGAGCTCAAACCTATGACCTATAAAGTACCATCCAACCTCTCCAACATCTGTAGAGACTGAGGTACTCACTGGCCAAGTTTGTTCTTGGTGTAACACTTGTTTTTTGTGGGTATATCTACATGAGCATATTAGCTCAGTCAGGGGTGTGCTTTGGAAGCTGATCTACTTCTCACTGTTTCATGGACAAATCTCACAAGCCTGAAGGCAGATGCCTTTCAGATGAGTTAAAAAGGAGATGTACTCCTAAAATATACCAAATGTTTTTCAGCTGGTGATGGTCACTGAATCTGGGCTGAGGCTAGAGCCACTTTATGAAGGAAAGCATACAAAATGGTATCAGATCCTCCACACCACTTATTCTACAAATTGGATCTTTTTGGACCACACTATTTTCTAGCTTAGACAGAGTTTGGAATGGTAATGGATACTGAGATCTTTGCTGGGCAGATTTGACCTCATCTGTAGTCCTCATCCCATGAGATAGAATTTGATACATGGACACACAATTCACTCTGACAACAGGCAGGACAGTAGAAAAATGAAATATTGTGCTTCAATATAATTTTAAAAAATATGTCATCTTTTTAACTTTAACCTGGTTAAATTGTAGTGTCTGCTGAGAAGTTGTGAATACCTCACCCTGGAAGTGTTCAAAGCCAGGTTGGACAGAGCTTTGGGTCACCTGGTCTAGTGCGTGGAACTAGGTGATCTCTAAGGGCCCTTCCAACCCAAACCACTGTGTGATTCTATGACTCGTGGAATTCACAGGAAAATTATTGGTCATCAGTCAGCCACCTGGGGACGTCTGAATTTGGCTTCTCAAATCTCAAGTTGTAGCAAGCAAATGTTATCTTTAGAAGATAAGTTGCCTTCATAATATTCATCTACTCTGCAGCCTGATGGTGCAATTATGATTTATTTAATCTTATTAAGTCATTCAAGAGCCTATTTCCTTTTTGAATAGCTACAAAAATGCATAAAGTCTAAATGTGTTGGGATACTAAAACAGCAAATAAAATGAAGAACAGTTCCTGAGATTTATGAAGCTGTGGTACTACTTCAATTTTAATAAAATATAGCCAATGACAAAAAAGAAATATAAAATGATCTAATTATAATTATATAAAATGTAATTGTGCACATTATATAAATGTAAAATTGTATGAAAAAATAGATGGCTAAGCTAGCTATATAATCACATCTCTATTGAAATTGGTGGTTAAAATACAGTTGGCCTTCCAAACAGTTGTCAAATGGAGAGATATATTTATTTTCCATCAGCATAGTTAATTTCAAGTATTTTTAAAGTATTTTGATTCCTTCACCCTATTTTTATAATATAATTCTATCAGCCTATGCCTTTCCCTTTCTTCTTTGTTTTCATCTCCTCATAACCTGGTGTGCTACATGGTGAATGCCTATGTGTGAACTGGCCTGACTCCACCCTAGTCAATAGCAAGCAAGAGCAAAATGGCAAGAGGAACTCACTGCAGTCTGAAAACAGGCACTGTATAAAACACCCTGTATACACCACTGCTTTTTCACTAGCTCTGTCAGCACTAATAGGAGCATAAGAGAGCTCAAAATTAGACAACAAAGTTAAGCCAGATTAGCCGAATCCCAGACATCTTCTCTCTTGGTCTTTTTACATTCACCAGCATTTGTATGCATATGCTGCTGTGACATTCCTTTCTGTAACAAGTTTTTTCTTGTTCTTACCAGTGCAATTCATCAGTTAGCAATACTTTCAAAGTGATTGTCTGGTCATATGTTTTCTGTGACTTCCTTTCACAGTTTACCATAAACCCTATGACGTGACATTTATATAAAGGAGTGCATTATAATAATTTGGTAATTCTTTACACAAATAATGATATTTAAGTCTAAGCATATCTTCCAAGACACTTAAGTCTTAAATGCTTATATAGACACTTCATTTGGTGTATTGAGAAAAAGGTCAATGACTTCAGATTGCTGAAATGCCTACCCGTTTTTGTAAATATTTGCAGACGGTGTTTCTGGCTTTTTTCCAGCATGGGTCCTGTTTGGGAAATATTTATGTTCTGTACCAATATGCAAGAAACTATTCTCAGAATTGATTTTTAGTTTCCTCCTGGAGTAGTTGTTTATTCTTCTCTTCTGTAAGTACTCATCAACCCCACCCTATTGTCAATTTCAGGTTTCCAGCCTGGAAAACACTCCAGCTTCTTCAACTCCAGAAAAACAAAAAATACAAAACAGAAACAAAACAAAACAAAACAAAACAAAACAAAGCAAAACAATATCTCTCCCACCACCCACCCCCAAACCTCACCAAACCCAGATGTAAAAATACAAAATAATATTGGAATTATCTTAACATTAGTTCATCAATAATTAGTTCATGGGTTTCAAATTAGACCATCAGACTATTGCATTGACTTCTGCTTGCTAAATTAGGCATTTTATCCTTAAGTCATTCAAAGTTTTTGGTCTTTATTGAGTGAAAATCTGGTACCTTAGTCTGCCTTGAGGAAATACACCAAAACTTCGCCCTGCCCATTATATTCAGGCTTTGTTTGTGCCTTATGGGCAAAATTATGATTTTAACCACAGTGATGTTAAAAGGTGGAGATGTACTACTAATTTTACAGCAAGAAAGAACTTAGCCAGCTGCTGATACACATCTCATATAGGTAGAGAAACTGGACGAGCAAATGGGCAGAAAGCCCAAAGTCCATCCTGCTGGAGTAACAAGAAAGTCGTAAAAACTGCTGCCTTGTTAACAGGAGGAAATCACATTATGCAGCAGATAACAGAGCAGTATCTTGTAGCCCAAAGAAGGATTTGGGTTGCCCTAACTTATAAAAGAGTGTTTCTTCCATTTTATTGCCTGCTCATGCTAATTTTCAGGAGTGGAATGCCCCAGGGAAAAATGTTCATGATAGGACATTTAATGCTAGACTAGATGAATCTCTCATGCAGCTTCTGACACATTTCTTCTTTAGATTGCTATTGTTGTCTTCCCCAGTTTTACCACAATGCACTTAACTCCTCAGCACCCTTTTGTAGCCCTTTTTCTTTTAAACCCCTCCAGACTGACAACACTTTTTTGGGAATTTTTTTATATTTGGCAAGAAAGCAGTCAAGGTGCAGTAGGTAAAGGCTGCTTCTTTCCTATTTCACAAAATGATGCTGGATTTATATCCCATCCTATTGCATTAGAGACATGAGTGTAAATCTCTGCTCACTATTGCCTTCTATCTTTCAGCATCAGGGCACTCCAGCATCTTTTCTCTCTCAGGGAATGTTTATGATGGAACTTATACTACTCATTGTATTTCAGAATTATATTTTAAAGTGAGGGTAAATAAGAAGGTACGAAGGAGGAAAAGTGATCTAATGCCATTCTGTTTATAACCCTGTAGGTTATAAAAGAAAGCAACAATCACTTCATATTTAGTAAAGTCTGCATATTGTGCATAGTGTAAAACTATTAATTTGACATGCAAATTTTATAAATGTAGACATCCTGAGAAAAACTCAAAGTCTTAGATTCCTGTTATAAACTTATATAGAGAAAAAATAATGTGTCCACCTTCCCTTGAAGTCATGTCACGTTTAGCTAGCCAACATGTAAGCTTCCATTTTAAACCCAGTTTTGGTATCACAGTTTTAGCATATAGGGGGGTAAAAGCACCTTTCTAAGCTGACAGGTGAATTACCTTCTGGAGGTGCCTGTTTTTTCTGATTGAAGGTAGAAATAGGATGTTGAGATGAGTCATCATCTAATTCAAGCATCTGAAGCCTGATCTACATCTGATCTCTGTCCTTTTGTGGTCGCTAGAGAAACAAGCTCCTCCACATTGCTGTTCATCTCATCCTTAGTGTTGGAAGCAGATCAGGTGAACCACTCTCTCCAGATGTCTTTTACTTTCAATTTATAAGAAATTGTGAAATAGACCTCTCAACTTTAGAAGCCTCAGATCTGGTGTGATGAATTTTGTTTGGGTTAGACAACCTCAGGCTCTTCCTCAGTGCTTAAAAGCTGCAGTGACATCAGTGCTCAGAGGAGTCAGAGACATCTTGTGCCCACTGCTGTGCATAGAAATGGCACCTTGATCTTCCTCAAATGAGTGGAGAATTCAAGCACACAGCACTGCTGGGAATCTGGATTAATTATCTAAGCAGGATTGCACTATCTGTCAGCACAAACGCACTGCTTCCAGCCAGTGTCTGACTGAGCAGATGAACAAGGCAGGCACCTCAGCTCCTGAAACAGCTCAGGAACCTCCATCACAGAGCAAGACCAACGATGAAGATGGTTGCTAAACCTTCTGCTAAAAGTGAGAAGTGCATGTGGTAATAGGTAAACAAGTGAATTCATTGCATTGAAAAAGGACTTCACATCTATTCAGGCTTTCAGAGTGTAGTCATTGTTTTTGTACCCTTTTCAGGAGAGGGACAGAAGTAATCCATGAGAAGGACTGTGTAAGAATATCCTACTATGAAACTGCACACCTTACAGTGCTCACATTCTGAGATCAAGAACTCAAAAGACCTCGAAATTATTTTGGAAAATATTCCATGCAGCTACAGAAGTTCTTTAAAACACAATTCATTGCTATCCTCTCTGTGGTCATCGCCTTGGAAAGACCAACTAAGACATCTTTTTCAAGAAACTCTTTTTATTTTTGGTTTTTAGTGAGCCAGTTCTATTGTAATTCTGCTCCACCATATATTTTTTTCCCAATATTTTTTCTTTTTTAAAAGAGATCTATCTTTTTCTTAACTACATGATGTCGTTCTCTTTCCAGTCTTGCTCCAGCTGATTGAAATTATGCAGCTTGTTTCAGAGGCTGGATCCAGTAATTAGTCTTCTCCTGTCATCACAATCCTTCCTTGCTCTTCCATGCAGTCTGGCCCTCCTGCAGAATGGGTATGTCTGTGTCATTGCACCTCTTTCAGAGTCTCTTCCTCTAATGGTTCAGTCTGACTTTCATCTTTGAGCATGTTCTGAAGCTGTAAAGTAACTGTTGGCTTAAATACTAATCTGTTATTCACGATGGGAACTTTGCAAGTTTATCTTTGCAGTGAGAACCAATATCTAGCTGCTGTTCACCAGGTTTTGCAAAGATGGAGAATGGGATGCACCTGAAGTCCTACTCTTAAATCCTCTTGCCTCCGCAGTGTAACAAAGATGGAGAACTGCTGCTCCAAAGGTGAGGAGCTGTCCTACCTCTGACCATGTCAAGGTGTGATGGGAAGAGAGATTGACAGCCCACCAAGAAGGGGCTCAGGACCCTTGACAGCACCAGAAGAAGAACTGCCGCACCTTTATTCTACATCTGCATGAAAATTTATTTCAAAATATTTCTATTTGTTATCCTGAGCAAAGAAATGGCACAAATAAAAGTGGTAATATCTGTTCAAATAATCTATTTTTTGTTTTTACAAGACCAAAGCCAAATTATAAGTCTTGCAATAGGCCATAAAACTCAGTTGTTCTAAACAGGGGAAAGAAAATAATCAGAAAGCACTGAACTGACATCCTGCATGTCTTGGAGTATGTCAGAACAGAGTTCTACTCAGTGAAATATCCTAACCATATACATACAATCTATATAAAATTTAATAAAGTCAAGCATTAATTCCCCACAATGGGAACAAAAGCTGTCCCATAATATTGTTTCAGCATCAAGTGTGAATGGTTTTTAGCTTTTTGTTACTCTGTGTGATGCTGAACTCATTAACCATTTAAAGCTGGGGGATTTTTTGTGTCTCCTTATCTGCCTGATGATTTTATTGTAGCATTATTAATTAGCAAATAAACCCACTGTAAGTAAGCCTTTTGTTTTTATAGCTGCAGTCGTCCTTCTACAATATTTTAGTCTTGAAAAGAGAAGCTGTAATTTTTGACAATTGAAAGCTCTCCTGGAAATCTCTTTTCCCTTTACAGGGCTATTGATTTCAATATGTCATTGGTAGTTCTGCCTTTCCTCTCTCCTCCAGTTTGCCTTTGCTCTGTTCACAGGCTCTGCTACATCTACCTAATGCCATGTTTTCCAGTGCAGCTCTCTGGAAGAACTTGCATCTGCTAACAAAAGGGTCAAGGCTCATGAGTGTTGTATGATGTTACTTAAGAAACTCCTTGGATTCCAAGCATCTTTTGAGGGGGATGGTAAAATACTCTGACCCTTGGAGCTGCCCACATGAACTTACTCATTCAGTAATAGTCTGGTTTTAGAAAAATTAATTCCGAAGGAACATTTTGTACACCGTTTATTATGACTGCAGACAAAGAGCCAGAAACTGATATTTTACTTCTGTGAATCAGCTCTCTGATTATTCTGATATAAGCTGTACCCCAGAAAACTCTGTGCCCTATATCCTTGCTGAGTTTACTCAATGACTTGCTCTCTGCATTAGCCTGTTTCTGTAGGGCAGGAGCAGTTAGGAGCCTTTTAAGGACAATTCTGTGTGGTATCCCATTGTTGTCTCTTCCCACTGCTTTCCAAGACCTGCAGATAAAAGACCAAGTTGATTTTAATAACTTTACACAATTCTCACTACTAAAGAGAGATCACTTTTCCCCCCCATGTTTGGTTAGTGGTATTGGATCATGTTTTTACACTTACATGTGCTTGCTTACCTTCCTCACGTGACATTGAAACTACCAATTGAATCAATCAACCTTTTCCCTGAATTAAAAAAAAAAAATACTGACAGGCTCCTATGACATTTCTGAAAAACCAGTAATAAAGGAACTTTAGGTGTGTGAAGGATATAGTTAAATTAAATAATATTTTTAGCCTTTTATACTTCTAAAGTCACTTTCAGTGGTTATGCATTTCTACAGTATTCTCCTAATATAGCATCCCTGTATTAAACAGAATAAACTTGTCTCCCATAAACCTTATAGTTCCTGTTTATGTACCTTCTTTTTTAGGAAATGGAGGGTGGAGCGAATGTTACAGTGGCACATCACCAGAAGCTCAGGAATTAGTTACAAATACCTTTTAATTTTCCAGTAGTCATCTGTTCCATTTTTGAGTCCCTCAGCAGTCATAACATTCATAAGGGAGCCATATGGTATCACAAGAAAAAGGGAGCTAAATATGTGTCATCTGTGTACAAATAAGTTGAACTTCTTTCTAGAGAGGCAGCCAGTAATCAAAAAAGATAATAAAAACTTTAAGCCAAAACTAGTATCCTATTTATTATTCCATTTTCCTGTTTTGCTATTTTGAATCAGGGAATATTGCTGCTTTACTTGGGGCACAATCTCTTATTTTCAAGCAGAGATGAAAATTTCAATTTAATTTTCAACTTAAAAAAAATCATACTGGAATTTTAACATTTATCTACTTTTAGACAACAATGTAATCATCGATGGACACTGAATTTACATACAGAATATGTATTAGGTCTCTTTGCAGCCCTATCTTATTGTATGTGAGAATTCAGCCCTGTTACTTTTAAAATAAAAGAGCAGCATATTGCATGTACCTCTGTAATGATTAATGGTCTATTTCTTCCATCATGATTAATGACAGAGGAAAATGATTCTATTCAGTCAAGTGTGATTATTCTATTTAAATGCTTAAAAGCAGAAATACATAAACTATTCACCCATCTTCTTGGTCTCTTATGACCAAACTCAAGGAAAAAAAAAACCTAATCCATCTGATGAAATTCTGAATACAAGCTTTTGTTTTGAATGGAGGTGAAGAAGGTCTTCTGGCACTGATGATATCTCAGCATTGCTGCTTGTGCCTTTGTTCACAGAAATGGAAAGAACATCAAGCATTCTTGGTTTCTGGCTGATCCTGGTACTTAAATGAGGTTCTGCTGCAGTTCCTTTGGTGGAATAAAATGAAAAAGAGCTTTTTTTCCCAACTAAGTACTGTGCTGTACTGCCAAGACGACTCTATCATAATAACAGAACATTACTGGTATAACTCTAGGATACATTTTATAGATGAAATGTTAGGTTGAAACCCAATTTTCTTTAACAATTGTGTATATAACTGACCTTCTGTTTATCTGATTTTTAACTTCCAAGAGCATTTTCCACCATGACAACAAAATTTTGAAGCGGCACATTGGAACTGTGTACATTTGTGCATAGGAATGAGTTCTGACCCAAATATGCACAAGGTTTTAAATAATTTTCACATATTCCTTATTAAATACTGTCCAATTTTTTATAAGATAATGATATCAAGAAAAAAATTTATATAAAAGTTCCCTTTTCTGATAGAGACTGTGCAGGCCTTACAGAAATGCATGAGGAAGAAGGAGAAAAGCTAAGGTTCACAGGATGCTGGAAAGCTGTTGCTCACTCAGTCTATCACTCCTCTTCCTTACATTGATGTAACTGAAGGAGAAAATGAAGTTTTGCAAAGAAGCTGAGTCAAATCTATAATACAGTATTGAGATCCATTTCTTAATGCCATTAGGCATTCTTAGGCATTCTGCTAGCCTCTCTGGGATTCTGTAGAGATATTAGCATACATTTGTGCCAACAGCAGGACTAGTCCAGCTAGGCACTAGCTAAATGCAGTTAAAATTTACTATGTATGCCTTTGTTTTGCAGCATGTCTTCTGTTTGGAAAATGTCATGTTACAGTATACATGAAAAAGTTCCTAAAAATGGTGATTCATTTCCTGAAGGTACTTATTCCTTGTTTTTGAATAAATGCACAAAGAAGCTGGAGGTAAGAGGAGGAAGAAAAGTGATAGTCAGAGCACTAGAAAGGAAGAGAGAAGCAGCTCCCATGGACTGAAGAAACTCTTTCATGGATTTGCCTACACTGTAGTTATGCATTCACAAGAACCATTGTTGGATACATACTCCAGGTTTGTAACTTCAAATTTCCACATATATGTGTATAGTGCACTGCAATACTTCCAGAAAAAAATGAAGCCAGAAACCAACCCAAACCCAGACTGAAGGCCTTGGTGGATTCAGATGGTGAAGTACAGGGGCAGGCAAGGGGCTTTACAAATCTCAGAGAAATCTGTAGGTAGTCATAAAGCTCAACATGTAGAACATGAGGTGGGGCAATTGCTGCATGTTAATTAAAGGCTCTTGTAAAAATCATCTCTTCCAGCTACAGGCACAGCATAGTATAGAAATTTCTGGGAAGGATACAGATTTATTGCATCCAAGTATTGGGAGCATATCAAGAACTAAAGAAATCATTCAGCAACAAGTATTCAAAAAGATTTTGTTCGGTAATGTTCGCATCTAGGACAAAAAGGGGACATAATATTATGAGTAGAGTCTTTGTGTTGCCTTTAGAGTACCTTTGAGATTTTCTGCTGGACCAAGATTGATTGTCTGTTTACAAGTGAGTTATAAGACAAGTAAATATACTGCAGATCACATCTGGGTTAAGATCATGGAGGTGGCTACATATAGCTGATAAATTGTTTTTTGGACTGGAGAGCAATACATGATGCCATCCAGAAGCATAACTCATAATGTATTAACATGTAAGTCTTAAAAGTGAACTAACAAGAGATTTACAGGCTGAAGCTGCTCTTCTGCTACAGCATGAAACAGATTCCAGAGCAGCTTTTGTAAACACAATAAATGGTAAAGGAGTCAGTATTGACTGATGGGCCTCAACATAATCAGTTTCAAAAGGATGTGGAGTACTGAAAAAGTTGTTTGGATTAAGAAATAAGTGGTGGAAGCTTTTCTAGACATACACCAAATAAAATAATTAAAGTGCCTACCCGGTTGCATATATGTGGTGTTCTATGCTTCAAATTTAATCCAGTAATGCTCCAGTATCATGCTTATGTTTTAAAAGGCACATAATATTCTAGCTTTCACTGGTTTTATTTAGTTTCTGAGGAGATCTAACACTGCTGGATTTAATTCTTGAAGACAGCATTCATTTTTCAAATGTTATATGATGTGATACATATAAGTATTTAAAAAATTAGTATTAATTAAAATACCAATTTCATCTAAAACACCAATTTAACACTGGGTCATATTAATATGCAGGAGCTGTAAAAAGATTTAATAAGAATATTAAAAGTGATTTTTTTTATTTTATTTTAACATGTGACTGTTCCCTTACCAGCCTCAGTGAAATAAAAGAGAATCTTCCAGTGAGTAATTTCTCAATATTAGGAGAGATGAGTTCACAATACTGTTTTGGTCAGATCTCATTTTTAACTAATGTGTTATCAGGAATCTCTCGCTTGGTTTATGGCTTAAGAAGTGAATGATTTGGACAATTATTCTGATAGTATGCTAAGGAGAATTTAAATAAAAGAATTAGGTATGCTGCCTAGAAATCAATACTGTAAAAACAAGTGGTGAGCTCTTACTCAATTTTCATTAACTGATTAAAGAGACAGGCTAAGGAAGAGGAACTGGTGCTACTTAATTCACTATTCGCATCTCATTTGGACTATGCATATAGCAGTAAATAAATATGATAAAGATCACCCTCAGGCATTGAGGTCAAATGGCACAGAAGAGCCCAAGTGTGCACTATTAATGCTCTCACTCCCCAGAATATGGTGGCTGCATGCAAACTGCCCTTCAGGAATCATGCTCTCCATGCTGTCCATGCTGTGGTCTGAGCTGTGTTCAGGAGTTTGACCCACACTGTGTCAGTACAAGGAGACTCATTCCAGAGACTGGAAATGCTTTCTGGAACTCATTAATCTGATGTTTTAGAACTAGACTGAAGATCACTTCATCAGCAATGGTCAGGATCTCCACTTTAAGCCTGTCACCAAATTAGGCACAAGAAGGCCTTTTCCTCACCCCGGATATAGCAAGTTCATTTTTCTGAAGTTGCAGAAAAATTACCTAAATGTCTTGGAAGGACAGAACCAATTTCAATAATGTGAGTATTCATCCAAAAAAACTAGCAAAGCAGGATGCTTGTGATGGACAGAACTCCTGAGCAATGCAGAAATCAAAATAAACATTTTAAGGCCAGACAAGATCACAAGTTAGTCATCCTGAAATGGGTTTGCCTGTGATGCTCTTTGCTGAAGGCTTTGAACAAATACCATGTAGAACTCTAGCAGTGCTCAGAGGTTGCAAAGTTATCAAGTAACTAATTCACACACACATATTTTGGTGTGAGTACTGCACTGAGGTTTACCAGGTTTCCTATACTGTGCTTACATATATTTTTGGAAACAAGAGAATAACAAAATCAGGTTTTAACTGTGAGATTTATAATAAAGTGAAGAGCCTCTTCTGGTTTCATTCAACTGTATAATGAGATGATCCTGTGTCTAACCACAGAAGAAGAAAGAATGAAATGTACCTATGTACTGTTATGTAAGATGATTTATGGCTGATGTGGAAACAGCAAAATATGCTTTCATCTGCTAGAATAAGCCAGTGCTCATATATGTTTGAAATTATTCCTCAGTATTTTGTACAATGATGAACGTTAATTATTAGGCAGATGTGTTCAGCTTTTGTGCAAAATCCTCTTTAAGAGCAACAAAATGTTTGTGCTTCAGCTTTTGCTATTTTTTTCTTCAAGCTTTTCAAACAATTCCATGAAGACTGACAGATAATTTGAGTAATAAACAGCCTTACTCATGAATTCAAGGTTATTTTATGTGTATTATAGACCTTATAATTTTCTCAATTTTATAGGAACTGACTCATGAAGTTCAGTGAAATTACATGCATGAAACCAAAGATGTATTTCTGTAAGTATACTCCTACAATTAAATGCTCCTGAAAACTGTCTCAACTTAATAAACAAATAGGTAAATAGAAACACATTGTTACATTAAAAAAACAAACAAACAAAAAACCCCACAATAAAACAACATATTTTTTAAAACTGATATAAACAAAAACTTTTCAAAGAGAAAAAGGTAAGTCCTGAATCAGCAGGCAATGTTATTAAGGTAATGCAATTAAGTGCAGGTGCTAGTAAGGCACAAGGTGAGAGCTACAGCAGACTCAGTATAAATCACTATTTTGACAGTATAAAACCAGTTATAAACGGACAACATCACAATATGTTTTTGCATATCTAATATTTTTGCAGGTTGATTACATAAATGAGTGAAAATTATGATAAAAATTGAATTCATATCCCCTTAAAACTTCACGTTTTTGACAAAAAGTCAAGACAAATATTTTGTTTTCTGTATCTTTAAAAATTGGATTCTAGTCAAAGTAATTTGACAGCTGTGAAAGAAATCATTATCCTAATAATTATGGGTTTGCTTGGACTACAGTATGGTATCCTATCACATTTTATAGAGATTTTAAGATGTAACACACACTGCCCTGAATTATTTGCTATCTAAACAGAGTCTAAATGAAATACAGCAAAGAAAGGCAAAGGAATGGAGTAGATATAACATTTATAATAGCTGTGGTTAATATAGCTAGAGAAGCTTGAAAGAAGAAAGTGGCGTAAAGGTGGATTTCATGTTACTAGAGTAAAAAGGGATCTCGTTCCTGGTATGTGACAAAATAAAGGGATGACGAAAGAGAGCCCCAAAACCCCCAAGAATTCAAGAACAGCTAGACACAAGGACAAAGCATCCAGAGAGCATCCAGGTGCAGAGGCAGCTGGCTTGAAGTTTCTCGATCTCGTATCTAACCACTGCCTGTAGCACCTGTGCTACTGTGGAAACCAGCACTGCTCCAAATGGGGTCAAATCTCCCACATCTTAAATGATCCTGTGATTTTGGTAACCTGCCTGGTAAGGTCTGCCAGCCAGGTCTGTCATAGGCAAAGCCTTGAGCAGGTGATGTGGTGCAGGTACAATCCTTCTTCATTTGTCGCATCCTATGGAGATTACTCCCTTGTCATTATTTACTTTTGATGTTTCTGAAAAGCTTTTGTACAACTGGTAACAACAAAACATAGATGATCTGGTCTGAGAACAAGTGGACCTCAAAATGTTGGCAGTTTGATATGATCTTTACACTTTCCCAAAAACACAATTGGGTCATGAGTAGAAGAATATTTGTCCATTAATTGACATAATTCTGGAAGAAAATAGGAGACCAGAGGAAGAAAAGAGAGCAAGCCCATCTTTATTAGTTTTGTGAAAGAGGAGTAATGTAGAAGTCTATATAAATTATTCCTAATCATTAATTATCTCAGATTCCCAAATAATATGCAAAAGCCTCACACACAACTGGAGAGTACAAATCTGGCATAGAAATTTCCTTTCACCACCTCTGCACTGCATCTATAGGCCTGCAAGGTTTTTAGTAGCTGTGCCTTATAACAAAGAAAATTAATCTCCATTTTCCAGCTAAACAGAGAAAAATTTTACCAACAACTTGCTCATTAGTTCTGCACTGCAGGTTGCATCTGCCTGATGCTGTCCTCCCTATGAATTTTTATTGTTATGATATTTATTTGGTCATAATTATCTCATCTCTACCTACACCAACCTGTCAGTGAGAGTGTTAGTTTTTCTTTACTGGTTTGTAATTCTATTACACAGCCCATCAGCAGCTTGTTTCTGATTATTGCAAGCATAACACCCTTCTGGTAGCAGCTGTTAATATTTGCCCTTGCTTTATTATGCAACAAGTATATTGTATTGCATGTTGCTTGCATATAATTATGTGGAACTAACAATAATATCCCAGCCTGCTTCCTGGGAAATTATGCTGTCCCTTCACCCTTTCTTCTTTTTTTTTTTTTTTTTTGTAGGATACCAACCAGCTATTAAATATATCCATCATCTTGAAAAGTCACAGGAACAGAGAAGGCCCAGCAGATATGGTGAGAAGAAAAGGCTGCATTAAAAACTTTCGGCTGCGCTCACAGCATGGAGGCATCAGGGAGATACCAGAGTGTGTGGGAGAAGGCTGGTGCTAACAGAGGGATGTTGTCATCACAGTGCAGTCAAGAGCAGGGCTGTGCAAGGCATCTTTTAGAGTAGTTTATCCCAAGAGATATTTAACAGAGAGGATTTTCTTTGACTGGGACAGTGCCAGGCAAAGTAATTTGTCATTTTCTTTTAGGACTGCAAAAGATTGAGAGGAAAAGTGTTACAGAAATTTATCAAATACTTGCAAGCTACCAGCTCCTTTTTAAGGCTTGGGTTTGGATTTTTCCTCTTTATTGATCAATGCCATTCTTTGGACTGTTGGAGGATCTCCCCCCCCCCCCCCACCCCCACCCCCCCAGTCACAGAGAAAAACTATTTTTCTTAAAGATACTAGTAACTGTTAAAGGAATAATGCTAGTGGCTGCAGACAGGATTTCATCTCTACATATTCATTCATAGTTGCTGTTCTCACTTTTGAAGAGTATTTTTACCAGAAGTTTCAAATTCCTGACTTTTGAAAAATATCTCTTCACACTCCAGATGTCTGCAGATGAGGGATTTTGAGCTAAACTACTGAGATTGTTTCTAAACATCTTTATTCCTGGGATGCAGAAATCTTTCAAGCTACAGTCTGCAAAACCATCCTTTAAAGCTATGCTTTGATAGTATTCAAGCCAGTGGAAAGGAGGTAAGTGTGGATTTTAAAATACTCAATGCTGGTAACTTCAAAGCTGTCTTCTGTCTGAGTATCCCTTTTCTTTCTCACCCTGTCTACCCCTCAGTCCAAGAGGGGCTTGTTCAGATACACATAGAGGTAAAAATCTCTTTGTACTGAGATGCATCTTTTAATTTTACACATATTTTGCATTTTTTTAACTTCTAGGTGTTTGCATGTCAAGATTTTAAAGAAGAAGAAATACTTATCTTAAAATTATATCCTCTTTCACTTATGAAGGAGGTAAGATTCGGATAAATCCATTAGATTAATCTTAGTGTATATGCATGAGTTTGTCTTAAGCACCTCTCACACCACAAAAAGTATTACTGTGATTCTCCCTTTCAGACTGTGAAAGAAAATTCTCAAAAGAGGGAGGGACACCCACAATGCCAGACTAAAGTCCATCAGAACTTGAAAATGAAAAAAAAAAAATGAAAAATGACCATTTGTTCTTGTTTTCTTGCTATAAACAACATCCCTTGGAAGAAAAATACTAATTCTGGAAAGAAATGAGCAACCAGATCAAGCAGATTTCTACCATACATAATTAACTTCTTATTTCAAATTGACTTTCTTCCACAGAGATCTAAAAGTTTAGGATGTATGGAAAAACTTAAGTAAGTGATGACGGTGTCCTCACCCTCTGTTCCTCAGGTAGGAGACTTTCCTCTGATGTCCACTTTTGTAGTGTCACTCCCTAGAGATGTGACTGAGAGAAAGCTGAACGTGTTGTAGATGCCTAAAATAATTCACAGCCAAAGGCTGACCAATGAGTTTATTGAAGTGGTGAGATCCAAGTAATGCCTGCAGTAATTCTCAGCACTTAGGAGAATATCAGCTTCCTATCTCAAAATCCCATCTTAGCTTACTCCATTCAGAAAATTTTGTCATAAATATACATAGCTTTGAACCAGTAGAAATCAACACTTTGTGTTTTGAACTAGGGCTGCATAAAGACAGTAAGTCTGAAGAGATATTCTGTAGAGCTGTGGAGCTCTATAGCCAGAGGCAGTGGGATAAAATTAGAGTGAGAAAAACTAAGCTGAACATCACAGAAGTATTAAACTGAGACTTGGGTGCCTATGTGAAATGGTGGAAGGTCTGCTCTCTGTGATCCTTGGTACTGTAGTGAGCTAAACTTGAATCTTCTAGGAATTGCCTTTTATTGTAGAGAATGCAAGATCAGCAAGGCTTTGGACAAGATGACTGAATAAGCTTTTGCAATATCTAATTGCAGTACTTATATGAAATAGGCCATAGAATAAATGAGGAGAGGAAAGAAAAGAATAGCCCAATTGGAATCTCTCATCCAGTATTTCCAGACTTGGTGCAAAGATGTATCAGGAGGATATTTAACTTTTTTCTAGCTAGATTAAAAGCTTTTCCTCATTGCAAGCTAGCAAAGGATGGGTCCATCCAAACCAGTTCTCTTTCTCAATCATACAAGGCAATTCAGGAATTTAATATTCTCTGTTTCACTTCTTTTGTTGTACTATGCAATCTCCAGGATTGCAACATACCTGGAGGTAGTTCTAGCACTTGCTAATAAGAGATCTTAAAATAGGGTCTGGAGTCAGCACTTTCGTCACATTCCTTCAAGTGCCACACAAAATATTCACTAAATAATGAATTCAGCAGTTGGCATCATGTCACAAACAGTTGTGAACGTGCAGCAAAATGTTGGCAAAGTGATAATTTGGATTTAAAAATCTCACTGTAAATATTTCTGAAGAGAGAAGTCTTCATGCAATAAATAGGAGTGGAAAAAAAAAAAAAAGGTTTGTAATTGTGAATGGGTGTCTATTACACCACCCTGAAAGAGATGGCGACACTCAAAATATTCTCAGTGCTCTTAAATTGCAGGAAAGGTTTGTTGGCATATTTTTGTATTGTAGTCATCTATGGGAGCTACTGACCAGTCTATCTAAAACAGGCATTTGTTAACAGCACTGGTAAAGTTTTTCTGGGAGTGTTTGATAGAAGGAGATTCAGAAAAAATCTCCAACCTGGACCCCAAAATATTAAATCCTCATATTATGCTGGATCTTATTTCAAGACCTAAGACCTAATCTGTTCACACACCTTATGAAACCTTCAGACTTTGAAATGAATATGCACAACTTGAGCTCTGGATACTGCAATTTCTAGAGACTGGGAGATAAGGGAGATAAAAGGCTCATAGAAGCCTTATCAGACAAACAACTGGTTCAGAGAAACTGCCATCTCTACCGCCCTGAAGTCATTTGTAAGGGCAATTTTTTACAAAAGCCTTGTGAGTTTTAATTTCTTTTTCCTGCATCAACATTTGATAAAGTTTTTGTCCTCAGGCTCCTTGGCTCAGATTCCTCACCCCACTTATTTTTGGGCATCTAATTTGCCTCCTCAATGAGAAGCCAAGGCTCCAAATATTGCCAGTTAAAATAAATGAGCTCCTTCAAAAGCAATTCAGCACCTGGGAGCTGATTCACCCCCCAATGAGCCTGGGTGAATGCCCATCTAACTTGGGCCATGCCAAAAGCCAAGGGAAATTAACTCAGAGGAGAAATTCATTCTTTCTCCCAGTGTTCTTGCCTTTTGTGTGCTGTGTGAGATTTTGAGTGACCTTAGAATTGTTAAGGTTGGAAAGGCCTCTAAGATCTTTGAGTCCAACCAGTAACCCAGCACTGCCAAGTTCACCACTAAACAATGTCCCCAAGTGCCACATCTACATGTCTTTTAAATACCTGTAGGAATGGTGACGCCACTACTTCCATGGACAGCCCATTCCACTGCTTGACAACTCCTTCAGTGAATTAATTTTTCCTAATATTCAATATAAGCCTCCTCTGGTGAAATTTTTCCCCTATTGTTTATTTCTTGGGAGAAGAGACTGCCATCCACCTCACTAAGTTTTTCCTCTTAACTAAGAACAGCAAGACTGTGAAGGCAATTTATAGGCTGCTTCATTTCCCCTGGAAATGTCCCCATGTTACTGTGGGGTGTCAGAGATGTAAAGCCTGAACTAAAGCAGACAAATTCCTGCAGAGATCTGAGCCACCATTCCTTTGTTGTAATACTTGGTTCATTCTAAGTAAGTATTTTTATGACACTCAGGTAATTTGTTGGAAGGTGATGTCAGTAGCATACAGAGAAAGATACAGCAGGTGCCTGAAGTGAAGAGGAACCATACTGGTGACAAAGCTTGCAAACATGTCCCCAAAAATCTACAAGATCTGTTTAAACCCCTATTAAGTGGCACAATCTGGTGCTGGAAAGTTAAGATTTCTCAGGGGATGAGTGCAGTCAAGAACATTTGGTATTTCCAATTATCTAAAATCTTGCAGTACTCTTGTCTATTAGCCAACCAAAGAAGATTCATGGAAATCCTTTTCCTTACCTTTTTTTTCTTCCATGTTCAACTGCACTCATGAGTTGGGAGAATGAGGGAGACAATGCATCAATGGGATTTAATGACAGTCCAGCCAAGAGGTGGAAGTCAACTCTTCTGCCTTTCAGGCATCAAGCAAAGACAAAGTCTATAAATTGCAGAAAATAAAACAGAACCTCAAAACCTCACGAGCTAATGGACTCTGCCCTCACTTTTTTCATCATTTTGCAGTTTCATTCATTCATTTATGATATCTTCTCCTGGGCTACCTGCAAAATAGATTGTCCTTAATCCTTTACCAACAGACTTGTCTGCAAGAGACAATTAAGACAGTTTGGACTCATGATGATCACAGCCTACATTGCTTTTTTTTAATCCCAAAAGCTCAGTCCTGATAGTCCATCTGAGCTTTGCTCCTGACACTTCAGTGGGTGGCAGATGGTCTTCAGAGGAGTTCTGCTGGCACTGGGTGGTTGGTAGCCTTCAAATCACCTCTTGTGATGAGTGTTTATGCTGCACAGGAGGCACAATGGTAATGGCTTTAGCTATTGTCTGCTGAGGTGTCCTGAGCCTCCCTCCACCTCTTCCAGGACATCTGGGTTTAATTTGCCACCAAGTAGAGTCCAGGGGAAGCAGGAAACAGTGTGAGATTGAACCAGCAGTTATTTCTGAAGAGCAACACAGGTTAGTAATTATGTTTGGAAGGAACCTGTGGCTGCAAATAGCAATAATCAAATGAAATGATCTGTGATAGTGAATGGTTTTATCTCAGGGAGGAAATGCAAGAGAGGAGGAAGTGCAGGAGGGCAGCAAAACAGGAGGGTGCCCAGCTCTTTTAGAAAAAGGTAGCCCACAAAGGGGCTTGCACAGCTGGCCAATGTAATTTTTAAGATGAGATGAACACTGTGGCATGAAGGAAGAACCCCTCTCAGCACTAACACCCATTCTACTCAGCAGCTCACTGAGGCAGGCAGCAGTACTGCAGAGTCCATACCCTTTCTGTGTATTCCCCCCCCTTTCTAGAACTGTGTCTAGGGAAGAAAGTAATATATATGAACCCTAATTCTCTATTTATTTTCTTAATATTATAAAGATGACAGAAGGTCTATGGATAAACAGTATGAGAAGGAAAACAGAGTGATAAATAAATTAGACCTACATTTCTCTTATTCCGTGTCCTCACTATGGAAATAGGTGATAGTGGTTTTGAAAAGTCAGATAAATGGTGCAGCACTTTATCCTTTTTTTTTTTTTAATCCACTCTTCAACCTAGCCATGAATTAGATGTAAGATGCTTAGCTATATATTCAGGTGTGAATGTTTGTTCAAAAATTACTGTCTCCCTCCTTTTTTGGTGCACAGCAGTCAGAAAGAAATGATACATTTTACCAAATATGAAATTCTAATTAAAGGCAATAGGAAAGGGGTCAGTTAACAAATACATCAAAGTGCTTAATGCAAATTTGTTTTCTCTCCCTGACAAGAGTGTTGGGCATTAATTTATGTCTATGGTAAATGATTTGTATAAAAATCTTTCTTCATCCATTATGAAAAAATAAAATATGCTATTGAGGTTGCCTTTTTTTCAAATTTATCTTATTTCAGAAAACTTTCCATGACATAGTGTTTGTTACACAACAATGTTTAAATCCAAGCAACAAACCATAACCCATCATGCTGGGTGCTGTCAGAAAAAGTTAAGAAGGCTCCTGTCCCACAAAAAAATGTTTTGCAATTTGAACAGGCAGACTCTCCCCTTGACTGTTTAGATAGGGGAGAATGGAAATCCTGTGGGCAAAAATGCCTCCATTTTGATCAGCACCATGACGAAGTGATCAATGATGTCTTGATTCATACCTATTTTCTGGCTCTGAGGAAAGGTTGCAGGAAGTGCAAGCCAGGAAAGTGATGGAGGAGAGGAGCAGAAGCACTTCTTTGCTGTTTCCAGAAGAAGACAATAAAGCACCAAGAGTGATACTCTCCACTGAGCTGAATCTGTGGAATGGACCCTTGAAAGGCAAAAATCCAGCTCTGTGGAACCCACTTATGTTTTCAAACACAGAAGCCTTCATTTCATGCTGCAGCAGCAATCTCCTCCAGGCCACAGGGGAGCAGAGCACATCAATGCATTCATTACTCCTGCTGCAATAGCACTCACAGATTTGCTCAATAAAAATGTAAAATCCACTGCCCAAGCATCTTCAATATTTCCCTTTATATCTTGTAATGGTTTTTTTTGTTTGTTTGTTTCTTTTCAGTCCCAGACAGAGAGATCTCTACATTTAAGGCAAACTTTTCAGGGCCACTACCATGCTGAGGTAGAGGCCCTAAAGAGGCAGAACTTCTGTCAGTCCCTGGCATGTCCAGGACCTCCCTGGATTTAGGGTAATATTAGTGTGACAGGTTGTGATGGGTGCCACTCCTGAGCTAAGACAGACAGAAGAGCCATTCATTTTGGTAGTGATTGATAAGTTTTGAACTCTGGATATGAGCTCCATCTTGGTTAATGACAGCAGTGTCAGTGGTTTGAGATGGGTCATCATTTCCCATCCAGGGTTTTTATCCGGCACCTGGAAAAGGGAACGTAAACTCTTCCTCAGGAACACAGGAAGCTTTGGAGAATAGTTTTCCTTCCTCTGCTACTTAACTTCCCTACAACAAACCCTTGCACATTACCAGCAGCATTATAACCCCAAATAAGGTTCAGTCTGACACCTTTCCTGGTTGTCTTTGATATACAGACCTGCCGTGGCTGTTTCTGTTATAACTTCAAGACTCCTACAAAGAATTAGAAGCTACAAACAATACCAGTTTACCTAAACCACTGTTTCAAAGCTCTGTGATTTTTAGACCATGGGTGCTTGATTGGAGCACCCACACTTTTGGAGATTTTGTAGGTTATGCAGTAAAAATAGATAGGTAAACTATATTGTGGGTGTTTGGAAAAAGTCTAGTCACAAAACACCTACTTCTCTTTGTTTCCAGATGGTTTTGCAGATGTTTGAAGTGTCTCCAGGAAACAAAAAATGGAAATAGCTCTATCTTGATGGGGGAAAAAAAATTAAAATCCAGCAGCAAATGCAATTAAAATTTCTTTCTACAGAAATATGACATGCTGGACAAAAATATGGCACAGAACTTTCCCAGGTCCAGCATGAGCAAATGCTAGATGATTTTAAAAACTATAGTAATAGTACCAATTCAGGAACTGCAGGACTTTTTTCCATAACCTGCATAAAGGGTTAAATATAATTATTTAATATATAACCTGTTTCTAGTGAGAGGCCTAATGACAAGACTGTTGACAATTGTCTCTACCCATCAAAAATTTCTGGAACAAAAACCCATATCAGATGTAAAGCTTTTTCTCCAGTCCAGTGTTAGCTATCTTGGAAGGAGCTGGTTTTGATGCCTTTGGACAAAACAGGAACATGTCCATAAAGGATAATAATCAAGACAGGAGCTGGAAATACTCAGGAAATACCAGAAACGTGCCTAACTTGATTGTACTTAAACAAGTCTAAAAAACACAAAAACTATTGTTACCAACTAAAATAAAAATAATAATAGTATTATCTCATTTAACACAGCATAAAGTACAAAACTGCAACGTAAATTATAGAGTTTTTGATGTGTCATACTTTGATGTTGTTGGTCCCCAGGAACTCGATCTAAACTCTCAAGCAGCTCAGGTAAACTTTCCAAGTAACCAATCTACTGGCCAATTCTTTGAAAATCTTCAGAAAGGTGTGAATTTCTCCAACATTTTTCTGCTGGCCTTATGCCTTTCTTTCCTAGGAATAGTGACCTCCAACATTTCACATTCTCACATAGCTACTACATGCCACATATACTTTCTCATTCATTTGCACCTTGTCACTCAGACTAAAATCAGAGCAGCCATTTTGCTGAGGGCTTCCTACCCCTGGGTTTTGTATATGAAGATTCTTCAGCACTTCATACTTTTTTTTCTTTTCTCTTTTATTTTTTTTTTTCAGTTAATACAGTTACTACAGAAGTGTTTCATATACAGAGAGGATTGTATCTGAGAGCTATGCTGGAAAATATTCTTTTTACATGTTGTCCATATGATTGAAAAACCAGGACAATTAAATATAGCAGAGATAACAAAGACCTTCTAAATGGAGAATTGGTCAGGCAATAAATAAAAATTACTTATCCTCATGCCTCAAGTAAAAGCATTAACAGAAATGTGAAGACTTCTGAAATGAGCATGGCATAAAATTCCAGGATACTGAAAGTCAAGTGTAATAGCAATTTTTTTTGATAAAACTAGTTCTGTTTAATAACTTCATTATCTTTTGATCAGCGCTCCATCTCAAAAAGACTGGCTCATGAAGAAAAGAAACACAGCTATTAATGTTTTAGAAGTGCAGTCACTTGATTTCTGCAGGATTATCTTTTTAATTATTTTTAATCTACATGACAAGCAGAAAAAGGAGACCTTGAAAGCCTGATTAAAAGACAGAAGCTGTGCTGCAGATACAATCATTGATTGTTGAGGTCCACAGTGGAATGAAAATATTGATGCCCTGGTATGGGTACCTTGGCATAAACAAAAGCAATTGAATTAGTACTTTAATACTGGAAGAGATGCTTTCTTTATAAGAAGCTTGTTTTCCCCCAGCTAGAGAGTGGTAATGAGCTATCTTCCTTGGGTGTAACACTGCGAAGTAAAATGGTTTGCTGTTCATGATCTCGTGTCACAACATCTATTTCACTTCACACACCATTTTAATGCGATTCAAAATGCAAAATGTTGCATGTCACACATGGCTGAAATCTGATACTCCTCTAACAGTTCCATTAAGACTCTTGTTGATTTAAATAATTGATTGTACTCCATGTTCCAGTGGGCTTTGAAAGCCAACATGGTCAGTTGCTTCATCCCTCCTAGAGAACTGTGCCTTCCAGCTACAGGGCTGTAACTTAATTAGTTTTGAGCATGTCCCTGTACACTGAGACTTCAGTTATTCTTCTAAAATGAAAATAAAGCCCAACCAGTGACACAATGAGATTGCAGAACTAATCCCTGGCAGAAACTCCCTTGGAATCAATCCAAAGGCTTGCTAAACTCAGAGAGCTTCAATCCTAACTAAACACAGAAATCTATTTATCACTTAAAAAAAAATAAAAAAGGAGGAAGGAATCCCACTCTACTTCAACATAAGTAATTCTTCCCCTTGTAGAATGATTCAGCACTATCCTCCTCACCTGCAAAGACAGAAATAAGCAGGGAAAATATCATTGCAGGCAGCTACGTAGACTTTCTTCAAAAAATTAAAACATTTTCTTTCCCTAATTACTCCTATGTATTTAATGAGTTGTTATTTGGTTAGTTCTGTTGAACATCACTTCCAGTTAATTGAGGAAGTGCCCTTCTACAGCTGGATAGAATGCTTCATAATTTTGTTTATTTACTGGCTAATTGGAGTAAAGATATCATGAGTCTCAAAACCTGTAGATTAAATTATTTTCAGAACAAAATACTGTGTAAATCCAGTGCACCTTTTTAAATGTTACTTACCTTTTGCTTTATGAAAATATACTGAAAAATGTGGACTCACAAGCTCCCAAACTAGAAATGTTATTACCATGCAACTCTCCAAAATAAAAGCAACTGAAAACCCTTAAACCAGGCAGGTGCTGAATTAAGTTCTCCTTACTTTGGGAATGCTTTTTTTTTTTTTTTCTTCCCTGTAATTAATGTGTCTACTTCCACTGCATTTGCTAAAGCCATTAAATATTTAATTTGTACTTGATTCTTCTTTCATGGCTGGAGTTCATCAGCTACCCTTACTTGGACTAGGTACTAATGTTGACACACAATATGCATTTAAAGGAACACTCCTGTAGGCTTGTTACTGGAATGTGAGTAATTATTAACAAACCATAAGGGCAGCTTTCTTTCTGCTTAAATGTCATTTGGGCTCAATTACATGATGCTAAGATGAACAGGCCATTAAATCTCTACTCTATTGATTCTAGTTTTAGCTGATCTCTGTTCATTTTTTATTTGAGCTCATTTTCTTTGGTTTGAACTTTGACTGTGTTATTTGATTCAGAGTTATTTTCCATGGAAATTCTTGAGAGGATGAGGCCTTATACCCCTGTATACACCCCTGTATTCAACTTGCTGTTAACTTCTCTGTGGCATTTTTTCTCTTTCAAGATACTGTGCTGTGGCTGCAGTGTTCACAAAGCCTCATAAGTGTCTAGGACCCTACTCTTCTATATTTATGCTTATGGCCTGAAAAGGGACTGCAGTGAGGAGGAAAGACCCTAAGAACATGCACAGGATGATGGGAATGGCAGGCTGAGCATCCTTCAGATGGGGGGGACCACATAGGAAAAATCATGTGGGTTTACAGCTGCTGGGGCAGCAGCAGTGGGAGCAGGGGCTGGCATGCAACAGCCAGCCACTCCCAGATAACTCAACTTCCCAGATATCAGGCTCTGCCCCAGAGTGGGGCTTCTTTGGTTCTATGTGACTGTGAGAAGCATCATCACAAATTCCCCTTCAGCTCCAGAGGTTTCAGGAGGTGTAGAGAGACAAGAGTTAATTGGGGAGGCAAAGCCTTGGTGCTGTGCCCATCCACAGCCTGCTGGGTAAAACTTGCTAGAAAGGTTCCTAAAGTCACCAAGTTCAGTCTCCAAATCCATGTGGGACTTTGCTGAGAAGCCAAATGGGATGGATAAAAAAATTGAGAAATAAAGCTTCTCTAACAAGGTACAAAAATATCTTATTATATTTCCTGGAATGTCCACCATTGCATGCAACAGTGTTTAGCAATTGAAAAGAAATCACAGTCCAAATGCATTTTTCAGCTAGCTTTCCCAAGTAAGAAGATTCTTACATGAATTACACCATTTTTACCATGGAAAGCAGTAGTGTTTCAAGGAAGGAGAGCCTGACCTCTTTCAGAATTCATCTTTTCTCTAAATGGAGGTAATCATTACCTCTTTGAGATAATTACACTGAGTGTCTTTCCCATTACCATGAAATATGATTGTTGATGATGTATGTGCCAGATAGGAATGTATAAATAAACACTTCTCAAATAAATCACTCAGAGGCCATCCAAAGTTTCCTCTTCATCACTGCAATGAAAGGCTGGGTATGAACCTGCAAACCAGAAGGGAATAGTCTGGCTATGTGAAACTCATCAATGATTTTCAGTCAACTTACCATACCCTTGGACCTATGCAGGAAGTGTCAGCATCCTCTGATAGAGATCAGAAGACCTAGGCTGTCTATCTTTGCATATCTAACCTAAAATGTACTAGAATTTAACCAAACTTTAGCCTTCAAATGTCACAGTGACACAGTAACTGCAAGAGGAGGGAAGGGCTACATGGGCTCTTCTGGGATGGTACTAGAGGTAGAGACACAATGAAAATCCAATCTACATCTGTTGTACCATAGTTGTGCCGCTTGCAAGATAAAGAAATCATAAC
Organism: Cinclus cinclus; assembly: GCF_963662255.1. NCBI lineage: Eukaryota > Metazoa > Chordata > Aves > Passeriformes > Cinclidae > Cinclus > Cinclus cinclus. Next base: position 86,135,112 of record NC_085047.1, read on the forward strand.
TAGGGGAAGAAAGGACATGCAGGAATGTGATACTGTCACTGCTGACTGACCATGTTGCAGCAATATGAAGCTGAATTCTTTCAGGCAGGGAGAAAAGGGAATTGATTGCTCCCAATTTCTTGCTGAGCACTATATTAGTCTGGTGCATAGATTGCTAGTTCAGTTATTAAGCTGGTATACGAAATGAGGTTCTCCCTTTTTAAACTATGAAAAGGCACACACACACATTTCATCTCATTTAATACTTTGACCAGAGAATACTGCTGCTTTCAGGGGTCCATGCTCTCCATCCAGGGCTGGCAAGGATACTTAATTCCCAGAAGGGACAAGGATTTCACCTTTTTCTTCTGGCATGGAACAGACACCTGTGGCATGCCATCCAGGCACCTGGCCTGCACTTCAGTGTGTCAGCACTGTCACTTCCCTCTTTCCAGACTCCAGATGTTATTGTGTCTTAATGCTGAGCCCCATAACAGGAGGCAAAATATTTATCAGACAATATCCATCAGTTCTGTATAAATGAGATGCTTAGGAGGTATCACTAAAGATTTTGGGGTTGCATAGAGACTTAGCTTTATAGAGAAAACTTGGATTCTGTATGTTTTGTAGAGGGACAGAGAATAAAGGGAAAATGAACAAGTGTTGAAAAAACCAGCCCAAAAAAGCACATTCCAGTCAAGGGCCACACCTGAGAAAGTTGGATACAGAAAGGAACCCCTCACAGTTTTCTATTCCTGTTTCAGGGATGCTGCTTCAGGTGAGGAAGCCAGAAGCATCTCCTTCCTTTTCAGGACTGCACAGTTTCCAGGTCTGTTTTCCCTCAGTCTACTGCACATTTTTTCTCTTTGCTTGGAGAACTGGAGCAGCATGTAATGAGCCATGTTTCCCATCTGCTCTAGCACTAGGAACCCTATTGATCTCATCAGTGTTAAATTAGCTTTGATAGTGATATGGTATTTTGAGCACTACTAAGCTGCAATGCTGCCACCTCCTAAACAAGCCATGGGCTTTGTTTCAATGAACACAGCAACTGATTAATCAATACTGAAAGGTTATCAAAAACTGCCTCCTGATAGCAGGCTTTCATGATGCCCAAGGACTTTTTGCCTCCTCCCAGTTATATGAAAAGACATGGGGATTTTTAGTGCTTTTACTGCCTTCTGGAGCCTGTTTTTTTGCTTCAGGCAGTCTACCCTCTTCCCACACAATCTCCTGACTTTGGTGGAACTTCCCCTCCCTTCAAAGGGATCCCAACCTGGCTGCTTCCTAGGGTCTAACTCAAACATCTCTATATGACTGGCATGAACAAAGTGTTTCCTACTCCCTGAAAGGGTCTCAGTCTCCAGGTTGCTGACTGCCTGCTTCCAGAGAGCAGAATACTGAGGCATAAAGCTCCTCGAGGACCAACCAAGATAAATGTGTCCATGGCATGCTTCTACCTTCCACCAGGTCTACTCAAAAGTTTGTTGGGTTCTGTGATAAAAAAAAGCTTGCAGAAGGAGCAGGGAGGCCCATGGTAGGAGTGGGAGGTGAACTCCATTAAGTTGCTTGGGGCCAGTGGATTCCCCCGTCCTGGTTCCTCCTGGTTCTCCCTGGGAGCAGCCATCCCATGAGCTGGGTGAGACCCTTCAAGATGAGTCCACAGGAGAGACTCTGCCCAGGTCACATGAAAAATTGGGAGGAACTGCCTGCAGGGCCAAGATTCTCTGTTAGGAAAGAGCATTTAGGATAGGATGTTTAGAGAAGGGAACAAAGGTGGTGAAAGTGAGGGAGCAAGTGGTACTGGGGAGAGACAAGCATAGGAAAACAGAAGTAAAACAGGAAAAATGGGGCTGGTGCTGTTCGAGTCTTGCTCTGTCCACATGTCCAGCCAGCAGAGCCTTTCCTGTCTTCCCTTCAAACTGTGTTTCTGGTGATTTTCTCAGGTAAGTGCTCCCCATCTCCTGTGCCCAAGTGCAGAAGTGCCAAGTGCCCACCCCTCCATGGGGCTGGAACCATGGGGCCAGTGCTAGAGAGATGAGGGCTTGTAGGCTGGAGGTGCCACCATGGAGAAGGGCAGGACCATGAAGAGGAAAGGAGGGGACAGTGAGGAGATGACAGGCTCGTGTTGGGGGGACCCTGGAGAGAGGCAGGGCTCTGCCAGCTGGTGGCTGTGTGTAGTGGGGTGCGTGTGCCTGCCCTGCCTGTTGCAGTTCCTGCACTACCATACAATGTCATCTCTGACATGCCCAAGTGAGAACGGGGGAATGGCTCTACAGGCCAATTGTTGAAACAATCTGATATGGGCAAGAGTCATGTTCTGGGCTTCACTCTTAATGAGTGTTTAAGTACATGATATAAATCAAAGGGGCCTGGGGGAAAAAAAGAAAAGTCTTCTTAGCCTACACAGCACTAGTAGAGAGCAGCTGTGGGGTATTGCTTGAAACATCCATCTCCCCTCTTTTCAAGTAACCAAGTAAATGTTGATTTGAAAAGGAATTGGTAAAAATGAAATCTTACCTTTAAAAAACTCTGAAGGAAATGTTAACCTTCTTCAGCATTGTCAGGGCTTTTAAATAAAGGTTTGACTGCTTAAGAAAAGGCATTAAGTACCAAATTGCAGAAGAGGTTTGACATTCTGCATCCCAAAAAGCTCAAAGTATGTTTTCATAGCCCAGAAGGGTCTGACGTGGATTTCTTACCTCTCCTCAGCATCCCGGACACTCTCTGCCTTGAATTTTCCACAGATTCCATGTTTTATCACATCATATTCCCTATGTGTTGCTCCACACCACCAAAGGAATATTTGTGAATGGCCAAGGAAGCCAAGGTGCCTTTACCTTGAGCTGTACATGGGTTCAGTCCCCTTCTAAGGGGACAAATAGGTTTTAACAGAAAATAATTTACATCACCTATATTCGTAGAGCCTGAGAATTGCAAATTTGATTTCTACTAGATTGTTAATTCTTTAAGGTTTGGTCTAAGAATAAAAACAGCATTTTACAGCATTTGTCACTTAAAGAAAATACTAGAGAAAAAACTTTCAGCTCCCCTTGTTTGCACGTTGGGCTGAATTTGGGATGATTCTTCCCTTTTTGACTCTGATCCTAAAGGTCTGGTGATTAAGGATTCCTTCCAGAATGTGGAAGTTTAATATATAATACATATTATACACTATTAAAGTAATATATAATATCTGATATATACTATTAATGTATTCAATATGTTTTAAGAGATATAGGTGATAAGTAATATATTCATACATCATATAATATTTAATATAAATTATGCACTTTGTGTTGGATATGATGTTATATTTTATATTTTTAATATATATTGTGATTTATGCATTATTTATAATTCTAGAAGTGCATGTTGTGGAGATTTCTACTTTGATATTCCCTTTAATTTTTTTTCAGTTGAAAAAGTAACGTCTTTATGAGAATAACTTTTATTAAGGTGAGGAGAGAACTGATCTATTAAGCCATCCTGTGTCTGTTTCTGCTCTGCTGTCACCCTACACAAATTACACCCTTTATTGCACCACCTTCATCAGACCTTCCCTGTTTACACAACCACATTCTCCTCTGTGCAGAAATGTCTGTCCTTACCTATTGCCTGCAGTTTTAAAGTAAAAACACACATTTCTGGGAGAAGTTTTATGCACTCTTCTGCCAATGATCACTCTGCTGTGGAAGGAGCAAACCTGTATGGCAGCCAGAGCCCTCTCTTTATTATACTGTCAGGGTTCTAAAGTGAAATTTTGTTCCATTAGACCCTGTCTTCTCTGCTAGCTGGCAGTATTCCCCACTAGTTACTGCCCAACAAACAATGTCTGAGATGAAGCTGAAGATGGATTTGTGTTCAAGAGAAGAAAGCTGTAAAAATTTTCCCAAACATTGCACCAACTTCAAACTCTTTCACACTTTCCTAAGAAATTTTATCTCAAACAGTGGAGGGAACTCTTGGTAGGCAGTTTCCTGAGAGAGAAGAAAATGCTATTGTCCATCAATACTTGCACCTCTGGCCCCCTGAAGTAAAAACAAACAAACAAGCAAACAAACAAACATATTCCCGAACAAACAAAACCCACAAAAAAGAAATAAAAAACAACCACACCTTATCTGACTTTTCTTATTTTGACTTTATTATAACTTTTGGAAGCACTTTTCTTGTGTAGTTATACAAAAATTTAGGCTTAGCATCATCTTGTTACAAAAATGGGGGAATTGTAAAGTTGAATCAATATGACTTTGAAACCTGCTATTTAATTAGTTTCAGTTGATTAGACAGAAATTTGAGTTTATAGCAGTGCAGCCTGCTGGGATTAAAGGGCAATAATATCTAGATATATTTTCTGGTAACAGTTTTGTCCATGTCCATGTTATAAGCACATCAGCAGATGGCTGCAAAAAAAATTGATCTATGGGAGGTGAATTTACCTATTAAAATTACATATGATACAGTTTTCTTCCACCTTATCTAGGAAGTGGTTTGAATGTTTTGTGCTCCTGTCCTCTTTGCCCAGAGACTTCCAGAGCAAGAGGTGCAAGCAGCAAAGTGAGTCGAGGCACTGAGGGGACAACTCTCATACCCTGTGTGTTACAGCCTTGTGACCCATGAAAGAGACTCAACTTCTACCATTACTCCAATGCAGCTTTTTACAGTGAGCACCCCTTAGAAATAGTGGTGGGATTGTCAAATACATTATTCTTGAAAGAACCACCAAGATCCTTAGACACGTCTGTGATGTTCAGAGTGACCCAATGGCAGAATATAAAAGAAGATTCAACTTGGAATAAATGAGAGGGTGAAAAGATTCTTTAGCACATTTTCCTCAAACAAAAGCTTTAGTTTTGCCTACCTTATGCTCTTAGAAAGAAAAACACAGTGTCTGTCAGAGGGTTTTGTCAGAGTATTTGTGTCAGAGGGTTTTCAAATTTAATACATGGTAGAAGCTGGGAAAATTCAGAAATGCAGCTGCTACAATTTATAAATTAATGCAGTCCCCAGTGAAATAAAAGTCAAATGATTTAATAACAAACTACTATTTGCTGAGTTATCTTACAAAAAAACCTAAAATGTTGTGAGAATGTTATCCATCACAGACTTCTTGTAACCCATGTGTAGGATGAAAGGTAAGGTTTGGTGACTTGATTTTTAATCCCAGTTCAGACACATCACCTTTTTAAACTAGCAGCTAAACAGCAGTGCCAGAGCCTAAGCATACATTGTAGTCCTTGCATATGTGAAACTGCCTTTCATTTCAGCAGGAGTTTTACCTGAATCTGAAGGACAGTGTCATCTTTGGCCCTGCTTTAGGCGATGAGCAATTTTTAGAGACTACTAAATCACTTTTCAAGTTAAAATAACTAGACTACAATTCTAATAAATGCTTGATTATGGAGGCTCTAAATTTATCATCCATGCCAAGCAGACAAAATTGTACTGAATTTGCAAAGAATAAACACTTTCAATATTAAAATTATATTTTAAGACAGAAGCTGTATTCTAGGAAATCTAGATTATCATTACATATACTGAGTGCCCGGCAGGGACTCACTATATTCCCCTTATCATGAGGCTATCCAGAGTATAATTTAGCATGCTATTCCTGACATCAAGGTTCTCTCTAACAGATTTTGAAGGGAATTTTTCATTCATTTGGTCATCAGGGCACAAAAATCAAAAACAAACATGAGGAAAACATACTTGCAATTCCAAAGTCCAAAATCCAGACAGGGATTTCACTCTCCAGCCCTCCCTTTCTCTGACAGATTTTTTGAACTACTTTTACTCCTCTCCCATTTTTGAGGTGAGTTTTGGGGACCAAAAGGCTTTCACTGCAGTGACCACAGCTGCTAAAGGCAATGAAGAAGCACCTTGCAATTTATACAGCAGTCTCAAGACCTGCTGAAGAGAATATACTAAAGGGATCCAGGAGAAAGTTCTGCCTTAGGAATTGGACAGGACAGACCATAGAGTCCTAGAATAGTTTGGGTTGGAAGGAAGATTAAAGATCATCTAGTTTCAAACCCCCTGCTATGAACAGCAACACTTTCCACTAGGCCAGGTTGCTCAAATCCCAAATCCAGCCTGGCTTTTAACACCTGGAGGGTTGCAGAGTCCACAGATTCCCTGGGCAACCTGTCCCAATGCCTCACCACTTTCACAGTAAAGATTTTACTTCCTAATATTTAACTTAAACTTTCTCAGTTTGAAGCCATTCCCTCATGTCCTGTCAATACGCAATCCTTGTCTCTGGCACAACAACTGTAGCCACAGAAGTGACATTGCCAATAAAAAGCTGAATAAAGTGTGGGAATAAAAATACATGTTTCAAAAGTAAGCATGGTGGTATTGTAGTGGGTTTTGATTTCCCATGATCTCAGCTTTAAAACTGTGGAAGAGGCAACCAAGATACTACTTCCATAACATTTGAAGAGTCCCTGATTCTGTTGGTCCATTTTCTAATTTTTGCTGGTGGAGCTGTAAGGCCAAGGCAGGGTGTTGCAAATTCACTTCTGTCACAAAGCTTGGGCATCTGAGCTCCCCATCTTCTGTTGTGCAAACACCTAGAAGAATTTATACAAAAGAAGAGATGTAAGCAGTGTCTGAGATACCAGCTAAGGTAATAGAGTGGGTTCAAGGTGGGACAGAGTCATTCTTTGATCTCCTGCCTTACAGCTGTTTCACATTTCCCCACTAAGATTTTCAGCAGTGCAGATTTATTATGCACATTGTAGGGAGTGAGAGGCTTTGCATACTGGAAGACTACAGGTACTGGAAGGTTACAGTCTAAAAGAGGGTATCCTGAGAAAAGGGAAAGAGCAGAAAGGGGAAAGAGAATCATCCTCAGTGCTACTTCCCTTCATATAGAAATATCCCAGATTATCAGACAAAGGAAATTAATGACTAGCAGTGAGAAAAGGAGTGAGACAGGGAAAGAGAGACTTCTGCACTAACCCTCAAAATAAAACCATCCCAAACCAACCAACCAACCAACCAACCAACCAACCCACCCAAAACTACAACTAAAAAAATTACAGTAATCCTCTGGATGACATTCTTGGTTTTATCTATTCCCATTCATCCAGTGTAGAAAAAACATATGTACAGTAGTAGCTCAGTTCCAGGACAGGAATTGCCTTGCTGTCCAACATGCAGCATCCTTTCAGGTGACCTCTCACTAGTTGCCTGCAGACCCAATACACAGCACTGAGAGAGTTGAGCCCTCACTGAGTAGTCAATGTGAGATTCACAGCTGCAGAGACATTTACATCTTAGACCAACATCTGCATGACCTCCTACTATAGCAGATAACCACCTTTAGAGAATACCCTTTTGAAGTGCTCTTCATCAGATATCCAGCAGGGCTATGGCTACAAAAAAAGCTCCTACTTGGGTGTCCATATCCAAGACAATCTTAGGGACAATAACGAATGTAATGAATTTCCAAAGGATTTAGGCAGCAAGTGGCTAAGCTTAGTGAAAACCCCAGACAGAAAGAGTAAGCTGAGAAGAGAGTCTATAATTAAGGACGTCATTCATTTGAAATGTCAATAATGTAAGAATTCTCTGACATTTGAACACTTAAGTGTGATTTAATCACTTAAGTGTGATTTTAAAATTCACAATAAGTGTGTTGTTAATGTGAAAATATAAGTGCAATGATCCGTTTTCTAAATTCTTATTTCTTCCCTGACAATAAAAACATTGTACATAATAGTAAGTCTTGCATCAGCACAGCAGGCAACAGTGAAGAATGGAAAGCCTTTTCCTCTAGGACCAGAGCAAGGATGGCATCTGGTGTACAGAAAACAGTGCAGTACATTTCTGTACTTCAGTTTAAAGACGGATGCTTGTAATTTAGGCAAACCCAAGCCTGTTTTACTGGTGAAAAACAGCTCTGACACCACAACAGCACGTAACTGCACTACAAGGGAGCTCAGCACAGGCAAGGCAGAGCCTCTTGTGTGGTGAATGAACCCTGAGGAGTGCTGAGATGGCCATGCTACAGCTGCAAGAATGAGGCACACAAAGTGCTGGTGCATCCGTAGGGGTCTGCAGTGCTGGTGTACAAAACCCTTGCCTGTTTTACACTGCTGATAGTTGGGGCAGTAGTTTCCAGATGAGGTAGGCTGTAAAGTGTCAGAAAGCATGGTGCAACAACCACCCTCCCACCCACTTGTCCACCCCCCCAGGGATTTCTGTACAGAGGACCATCATTCAGGACATATTTTCATTCAACCTAATAATCAGTAGCAACAATTTTACTTTTGTCGTGTCCTTGAGAAGTAAGGCGATAAACAGCAAACACAGTAAACACCCTTCCTTTAGAAAATGCAATTTGGAAATCATATCCAAATTAATAAATCATTCCTGAAAGGCAGAAGCAATATTACTGTTGAATTAGTGTTGGGTGTTCTTTTGTTAAATTGTATACAATCAAAGCAAGGTGCCAAATTACCAACTAACTGTCTGGAGGTCGATTTTTAAATTCATGGATGAGCTAATGCATTTGTGCCAGCAATCATAAAGGGAGGAGTTCACCTTGCATTAGCCTTGACTCATAACTATAAATTCACAATGTTACCAGAAATAGATGTCCTATTTCTTGTCATTGATCTGCAAGCCATAATTTAAACATTTACATGCCCTAATGTTGAGCCTTCCAATTGCCTGAAACATGTCTCTCCAGGGAATGCTCTCCATGAGGAGAGGGACTGTAAAAATAAGAGCATCTTTGGTAAAAACTGGGAACCTTTGACATCTTGAAGTTTATCAAAAGTCTCATAAGTCAAGGAGAGTCAAAACTGAAAGATAGAATGATATTTATAAGAGTTAAATGAGCACATAACAGAAGTAAAATAAGTTTACACTAAATTATAGTGTTGGTGGGCAAAAGAAATTAGAAGTGAAAGAATTCTGCATTACTGTTAAGCAATAAAGTTGTAGGAATTGCTATAAATTTACCTCATGTATTGTCTTATTTTTCAGCAGAGGTAATATTGTTACAATAGAGTCATTCATTAATAGAAAAATCAGATAAATGTTTCACTTGAAATAATGATCTGTGCTTCCCTGACACTCATATTTTAAAAACAATACATATGGGAAATGAATGAGTCACCAGTTATGAAAAGATGTATCATTCAGGAGAAGTGAAGCACACGGCAAATTTAAAGGAAGTGGTTTCCAAGCTGTAGTATGAGCAGACATCATTTGTAGGGGAGATAGGAGAGTGCACATATTCATTTTCAGGCACATTTTTATATTTCATAAGTGCACAAGCAAACTTCTTGACTGTTTCTTGTGAAGTGCTCCCCTTCCTTAAGTGTGGAGATTGCTGTTGGATAGCTAATTAAACCTGGCAGTGTGAATGTCCAAGCACCAAAGTACCTGAATATCAATGTGGCTCTCAAGAGCTTTTGAATTTTTAATTTAACTGGGTTTGTTCAGACCACTGTTCAGAGAGCTGAAGATACAATATGATTGAGAAACTCTGCAAGAAGTTCACAGCAGTATTATAATGAATTTTAAATCTTATAGTCTTTATATTCATTTGAATACTTACTGCTCCTTAAAATTTCAGTCTTTATATAATCTGTAGTTGCTGAGTTCTGCTGAGGCCTTTAAATGAGTCTCATAAATAGATAATGATAGAATTTTTTAAAGTGTAGTGAAATTCAGTAAGGCTTTGTGTTCTTTCATCATGACTCCAGTTATGAATATTAGTACTGCACATCTAATGTCTACTCTACTTCATTTTTTCAGTTTGGCTTTTGTAGTAGTGAAAAATCAGTAGAAAAACACTCTCTGTATTCTTGTTCAGATATATCTTTAATAGGCTGTATTTTTAAATAAAATTACTTTTTAGTTACTCTTTAATTCTGGATTGCTACATCTTTCATACAATTCCCTACAAACAAACAAACAAACAAACAAACAAAAAGAAGAAATCTCTGTGTATTCAATGATGCTCCAATTGTCCAAGTCTATATTTAAATGCCTCTCGTGATGTTTCCAGATGTACATCCATATGGAAATTTGGTGTGTTTAAATTCTCTGCTAATCTGGGCAATAACTGCACCACTTTTTATTGTAGGAAGGAATTAATCACAGTGGCTGCCCCTACCTTCTAACGTGAGTTCCAGGGGTGCTCCCTTGGTGGTGGGAGCCCCTGCAGGCTGGGGAGCTGCAGGATCGTGTGCTTGTCCTTCCTCATCCCCACACCTGGGCTCCACCTGATGAAAAGTCAGCCTCATGAAACAAAGGAGCTTTGAGGACGCGATCTCATCCACATCTCCTGGGGCCAGGAAACCCCACCCAGGACAAGGAAGCACTCCTGAGCCCCAGAGCTCCAGTGGAGTCAGCAGAAGCATTTCTCAGTTTACATCAGGAAAGCCAAAGCTTATTCTGACACAGATTCAAACATCACTGCTGGCCACGTTTGCAAGAAGTACATGATATTTTGATGCAGTTTGGCATGACCTGTGCTCACATTTCCTAGCAAAGTTTTACGATCTTAGCATAACTTTATGGGAAACGGAAAGGTTTTAGTACTTTTGGATCAATTATTTAACAAATAAATCAAATTATAAAACAAATAAACAAAACAAATAAAAGTTTTCTGACCTTGGCTGCTAGGAGTAAAGAAAGAAAATTAATTTGATTGCTACTTGATGTCTGTGTTATACTTTTTGGTTTTTATATATAATTTAAAATTGAATATCATGGCTTTATATAGGAAAAGCTTGATCCTGTTTTATGTTCTGTTGTATAAAAAATTCTATTTCTTTGGAAGGGATTGTTTTGGATATCCTAAAACATAAATTCTTGTCTGGGACTGTTGAAAACATTTTGCAGCAGAGACACAAGGTCTAAGTTGCCCTGACACAGACTTAGTGTGAGTTTCAGATGTCTAGAACTTATTTAAAACCAAAATGTGGAGTTCTATCTCTTCTTATCTACCTTTTTTGGCACTGTAACTAATAAAGCTCTTCTTATTCTACTTATCCCTGTAATTCTCCAGACACTTGTATGAATCTTTTAAAACTGTAACTTCAGGGTTTTATCCAATATCTCATAATGTAAGAAAAAATTTGCTGTTATTACTTTTGAGTCTACCCCCATTTATTTCACTGGCAGTCCTTGTTCTAGTTTTTAGGCCAAGAAGAAAAAAGTCCCTCACCCATCTTCCTTTGATTATCATAATTTCAAACATACTTATAATTTCTTTCTTTGACTGGCATCAGACTTAGGTGTGGTGACTCAGTGCCTTCTCCTACCTCATGCTGAATGTCTCCAAACTGTTCCATGAGATCCTGAGACAACATTGTGCTGTGCTGAACCGCACTTATGAGAAGAATCTTTTCCCCCTATATCCATGTGAAGTTTCCCTTGCCAAGCTTGCAACCACCACCTCTTGTCCCTGCACTTTTGGAAAGCATCCAACTCTCCTTTCCCACCAGGTCCCTTGGAAGACAGTTAAATTCCTTCCTCTTTTTGCCTTCTCCTTTTCAGGATGACCAAGTCAAGGCCCCTCAGTGTCCCTCCTCTCATCATGTGTTTCCCAGTAGTCCTTCCACACACTCTCTTCTACTTGTTGATGTCCTTCCTGAAGGAGGAAGATGAAAGATGACACAGAATCTGCCCCAAAACCGTGCAAATGCCAGACAAAAGGGAATAAACACTTCCCGGCTATATTCTTGCTAATACAGCCCAGTCTCTGCTAGTCTTCATCATGATTCTGACTCGTGTTCAGCCTGCTGTATACCAGGTTCTCCTGGTATTTTTGGGCAAAGCTCTTCCTTAGTATCTTGCTCACCCCCTGCACAATTATATGGAGTATTATATGTAATATATATATATATGTAATATATGTCCCAGGTGCAGGAATTTGCATTTTAATTTGTTGGATTTCATTGCTTCTTTCAGCTGATTCTTCTGTTGTGGTTCTGGTGAATGGCAGCTCTACCCACCAGCACATAAGGATCTCTTTCCAGCCTGGTGCCATCTGCTAACTCAGTGAGTGTTCTCTCCTTCTGAGGGTACAGAATTTTTATGGAGACCATCAACACTTAGTCTCAATATCAACTGCCATTAACTGGTGCATAATATCATCCAGTTCCTGCCAGAAATATCTTACAGGTTTGATATCAGACTTCTAATATTCAGACAATTCCTTATTTGAAAATTAACAGTGTGCATGTACGACAAATATCTTGGCTGCTCATTCAGGTACATTTGAAACACCATGGCATTGATATATGAAGGTCCAGACTGGTTTTGGATGCTTCCAGAAGTATGTTCATCTCCCCAAGTTCATTTAGGAGAAAATTCTGGGATTTAGGAGAACTCACTGTTGAAAATAATTATTTTCTTGCCTCTTCTTTTGCTTAATGCTTGTTTCACCTTGTCTTATCCTGAACATTTAGTTTTCCCTTTTGTTTGCATCTTCAAGTTTCCATTCAGCTACATAGATCCTCAAAGCCTAATGTATTCAAAATACATCCCTGTGCTCAGGGAACACAAGAATAAACTAAGAAAGAGAATGACACTTTCAATAGCTTCTGAGATATTTTTTGTCTCATTGCTGACAAGGTCTGCAACAAAGTTCAAGGATCTTTCAAACATGCTAGCTGAGTACTCAAAGTTCTGGTAAAACCACACAGCAGCTCTTACTGCAGAATTGTATTTCTCAAGCAATTTCCACTTTTAGCCAGATCCAAATATAAATTAAAAGAATATTTATTTAAATAATAATTAATTGGCTAAAAAATTTATCCTCCACTTTGGAAACAGAAGGCTCATTTCCTAAAAGGCTACTCAGTACCTCATATTTAATGCTCTGTACATTGCTTATTTAAGCAAAGACAAAATACACCCTGCTTGTACACATTTAGCTAAATTTCATCATCTTTGAGGTTCCTTCTGAAAACCACAGTGTCTTGTGATTCCACTGTGGCCGATTTGGATGACAACCTCTAGTTTGGCTTTGAATAAGAATCTGATTCAATAGAATCAATAAGAATCTGATGTTGAAGTGTTCCCAGACATAAACATTTCTGAAATTAACCATGGCCAGGACTACTATATTTGTATTAAGAAATGTAGATTCCAAACCCACCAAGATTGGACAAATAATGCAGAAGCAAAGTTTCTGGTTTTGCATTTTCCAGGCATGGTAGATTTCTGACTACAATAACAATCATTCTCTGGGGTGATATAAGCACTACCTTGCTCTTGGCAATTAAATTCCATTCTATAAAGGGAATACAAAAAATTAGAAGTAAGCTTAGTTCTAAAAACTTAAAATACTCATGCAAAAACAACAGTGGGGTTTCCCAGAAACTCATTTTTGTGCATTTGCCAGCAAAACATAGGTATGGTAATACATGACTATTCATGAAGGCTCAAGAATTGATAGAAAGGTCTGGAGATAATGCTGTGGTTGGGGGAAATACATGTCTGGATCATATGGCTGCTCCTGCTGATATTTCATACCTGTTACCAACAGGGAATGCTGACACCAGAAGCCAAACATGGAATCAAGGTCAAGAGCAATACTGAATCCAAAGGAGCCCCAGCAATAAAAGTGGCCCAGAAATCCAGGCAGCACAAACTATAAACAAGATCATTACATCAGCATTTTACCTCAGTTGAAAATACCTGGGCCAAGTGTATGCCTTACACATGCTTGTGTCAATTTGACAAAAGCTGCTGCAAGGCAAAAAAAAAAAAAAAAAAGAAAAATAAAAAGTAAGACAGCAAATGGTCCTTCAAGCATTGAACTTGTTGTTGCAGGGAGTTGTTTCCTTCTGAAGAGTTTACAAATTTTCAGGAGATGCCTGAAGTCAGTGGGTTCCCTTTTCTCCAGAAACTCCAATCGGGAAAGGGAGATGCAAATCAGAGCATTTTGGCTTTTTAGGTTTTCCTTCAAACCCAGCACTTCATGCTCCTGTCAGTAACTGTGTCTCAGAGCATGTGGAGAACTAGCCCAGTTCAGAGACAGGGAAACACTATATTGCTACAGCTGGGGGGTGAACCTGAGAAGAGCTGGAGCCAAAATGAATGGCCTAAAACAGCCTCAAATCCATCATTGGCTGCTAAGGGACTTGTAAGAAGCTGTTCCAAAAGGGGGGCACTGCAGCATATGAGTGCTTGACACTGTTCTTTTGTCTCTATTTTCCCTTCCATGTCCTCTAAGCAGAACTGGATGGAATTGCACTGTTTATTTCCAGGGCAGGTTTACCAGACAGGCAGGGGGGGAAAATGATCAAAATGAATCATACCTATGGTTCATCTCATCACTCCTGGCTGCCCACAGAAGGTTCTGCTTCATATGAGGATGTTAATCGTAGTTCTTCTGCCCTCTCAATACATCCATTTTAGGCAAGAGAAAAAACTAATCTATAATATTTTTGCTACCTGGCAATAAATTCTCTCTCTTTTTACTGTGATGCCGTTGAACCCTTTCATAGTTTATGATGTGACTTGATTTACAGAATTCATAATGTCACTAAATAGATCTGCAGCTCTGACCTATAAATACTGAGGTATGTGGTTTCTTCATTTATAAACGGGGTTGGTGATGAGAACAAATTGGATAAAGTGTTGTGGGCTGCAGGAGGTGTGAACTGAAACGCTATCACTCTGCCTTCCTAATCTAATCTTAATATTTATCACTCTGCTAGAGAGAAGTCTCCTCCTTTCACGATATTTGCATTGCAAAGCTTTTGAATTGTCAGTGTTTTCCCTGAACGGTCATACTGCCCCCTTATTTACTATGCGAGGTGATGAGGGAGTGTGAAGAGTGTAAAAATTGACCATTGTTGATTGTCTTCCTAGTCATTTGAATGGGGAGAAGAAAGGCACACATAAAAACTTACTTTCCTTGACTTATTTCAGCCTTTACACAGGAAGAGAGTTCTTATTTTTAGCCAAGATTTACTTGTGTTAGACTCTATATTCCTATCAAAAGCATGAGGAACATCTTTATTTCCCCGAAAATGGCCATTGCATTCATCAGTTTCAGAAGTAACTTCGTATTACATTGGTGGCCATCTCTTGCCTGGTGTTAGTAAGAGGTACTAAATATTTAAGAAATGAATGGCAGAAAAGAATTACAAAATTCTGGTCTTACTGGATTTTTATACCTGTTTTAAAAACCTGTGGGAACAGGTATTATATGGCAATGTGAAGGGCTGTAAAAGTTTTCCTGCTACTAGCCTAAGAAATGTTAGTGATGACTAATGCAGCTGTCTCAGACTTATACTAAATTTTTTATAGTAACCTATACCATTATAGGTTCTTTTTGGCTGCATATTACCTGTAGTACTTCAACCATCTGCTAACCCTGAGGCTTTAGAAAAAGTGGTCTTATGGAAATTTGGTACCATTTAGCAATCCATACCATTTAGCTGCTTATGCCAGCAGCTACTGAATGGAAAAAGTATTGCACTCAGTGGGGAGGCAACTAGGCAAAATCCTGCTTTGATACTTGCTCTTCTCTCTTACACAGAAACTTGAGAGGTTAAACTCAAATTACCACCATCCCTGGCAGAACTCTTAACCTCTCCTTTCTGTGGCTCTGCCATGCAGGAAAAGCAACAGGATCATTAGATAACTAATGTGAATTACTGCTTCATTTCAATGGAAACTTGCTGAAGAGGAAGTTCATCTTTCATTCAGATTGGAAAGCACACTTGAGGACAGATTTCAGCACAGAACTAACAGAGCCCATGAGTCTCAAATAGCCCTCAGGGCATTTCCTTTGGAGCAACCACAAGACACGAGAGAGCCAAGAAATATGTGGATGAGAACGTGCTATCTAGGTAATTTGGAAGCTAACCTTATGTGTCTCCTTTCCATATTTCATTTTCTTTCGGAGACCCCATTAAAACTTCAGAGGAAACAAGGAAGGAACAAGATGCTACAAACCTCTTTGAATTGTCTTGAGCTTCTCTGTTGTCAAAATTAAGTTAATCAAATGTGTGGGTAATAACTCTTAGGGCTGACGCTCCAAAGCTTTTCAATAGATAATATTGTTCCTTTGAAAGACACTTCAGAACCTACAATGTTCTCTGTTTTTTGAGTGTCTTATCACTTGAGTTCTGTATTTTCTGACTACATGATGATTGAGAGCTTCCCAGAACTGGCAGGCTGTTCTTGGGACTCTCCCAGATCTAGTATTTTTCTCTTTTATCTCCTACTTCTTCTGGAACTCTATTGCTGACTGAGAGCAACTTACTACTTTTATAAAAGTAAAAGGGATAAAGTGAAATGAAAAGAGGCTTTTATAGTTTGAGAGAGGGGGAGAAATTATGTAAAATAATACCTGAGGTAAAGTATACTCAGGGAGGATGTTATCAATAATTCTTTACAATATAGCTTTTAAATGGAAGCTCATCAGCTAATCAGCCAGGGCTAGCAAAGTGCTCTTCTCTCCACTCAAGTGCCTGAAGTCAGAGTGTCACCAGTCTATCAGATTTCCTCCTCTGTTAAACAAGAGCAGTGTGCAGGTAGCAGCAGTCAGAGGCATCACTGAAGGAGAAGCACTCCAAGGGTTTTCTACCTCTTCCTGTCTGGAGTTACAGGACTTGGATTTGAACTGAGCAGATCTCCCTGACCTGCAAAGAAATATGCAAGTGGATACTGTTGAACTCCCTCTCTCTGCCTTTGAATAATAACTGCTACAAAATGAGTTGTTTTGGCCTCCCATGATGAGAACTTAGACCTGCTGAGCCCAGGTGGGCCCATAGGGGCAAGGCAGATGAATGAAGGTTCCAGCAGCAATGATATTTCCCATCAAGGGAATAAAATGACAATATCTTCCACAAAAAGAGTGTTCCTGGAATGAAAGGGTCATAATTCAAGACTTTTCCTACGTCTTTGAAATCCTAAATAACATTGTCAAGTATGTCTGGTTGTCTATGATACCAGTGCTTGTGTAAAGAGACATTATTTTAGTAGCGAATGAAATCATAACCATAAATAATGGAGAGATTTGTGTATCTCATTGAAATACATAAAATTTGTCCAAAATGAGCACTGTGGTATTTCAGACCTGGGCTAAATTTTGAATGGATTAATGAAAATCAAGTAAGATATTTGAATTGTTTTTAGACTTACTTACTTCAGTGGTGCTTTAATATCTCTTGACCAGGTTAATAAGGAAAGGAAAATCACCATTAAATTGAGAAATGATACACTTATTCACACTATTTAAATCAGACCAAATTTATGTGTATAGATGAAGATTTAATAATTCAGATTTCTGACACATTTTAACGTTTAACTCTGGGAAATGACACTTCTGTGCTGATTGTCTTCATTGCATTTTTACAGTTAGTTACTGTGCACAGCTAACAGTGGAGTCTGTGTCTGCAAAGGCTCTGTTTTCCCTTCTGGCAAGAAAGATGTGATAGAGTTTATTCCCATTTTGTACACGTGTGCCGTGACCCTACTCAAGCACCTTGTGAAGAAAAACATTGTTTAAAATAGATGTTTCCCTGCTATATTTACAAAGGAGCCATGTCCTCTCAATCCCCTGTTAATCCCCACACCTTCTGTATGTCTGCAGAAGCGGTCAGCCTTTTACAGCACCCCAAAGGAATACAGCTCCTTGGCTTGTACAAAGATTAAATCAACAAAAAAACTGTGCCTGTCTGGGTGAAGAAAAAAAATGTAGCACAAGGAGAACTACATGCCTTGTGGAAAAAAAATAAAGTGTCGGAAGACTCCTGCTGTGTTTGTGGAGTTTTCTATTTATTACAGAACATCACTACTTAAAAACCAAGGGACTGGCTTGGCCAGTGAAGAAATTAGTGGGAAAATATAACATGGCATGCAGAAGTAAAGAAACGTGAATGAATTTATAGAAATAAAAACAAATTAATAAGAAGGGAAGGGAGAAGGGGCAGAAGACTTTCAAGCCACAGAACCAAATTGTTTGGTGGGACAGCTTTTACTGTCTACAGCTGTCCCTTCATCTCCCTGGTGGGCAAGGAATGAGCGTGGCTATGGACATCCCTTAAGCAAGGACCTGAAGGGTTTTGTCAGGAGGTACCAAGCCCCACTTGAACTGGCAGTTTTAGGCCACCTGTCCTCCCCGGGCAAGATATTTTGGTACACCTGAGATCTGTCCCAGGGGCTGCCAGAACAAGAATAATATTGTAGGAACAGGGCCTGCTCATCTTGCATAAGAATTAGAGCTGACACTGGGGCAGGGTTACAGACAGGATTTCTTGTTGGCTGCACCTACACTACAAACTTTTGTTTGCTCTTGGAAATGGTCTTCAGCTCTTTGCTAAATGGTGTGGAGCAACTCAGAGCAGAGTGCCTTGGAGGCCCCTCCAGAGTAGAGCAGCTGGGTTATTAAGATGTGGTATCTATTTAGCCATCAGGAAACAGTCGTTTTTACATAAAGTTTATTGCAGATACAAATTTCTCAAGTGATATGGGCTTTGTTTTGGCATGAAAACTGGGTATGCAGTATTTGTCCTGGAACATGGTTATGGGGGCAGCTGCATACTGGGAGGTGCAAAAATTGCTGCAATAGAGTTGATGTAGACTGTGCAGACAGACTACATCCTCCATGCTGCCCACTGGGAGAATTTCCTGAGCTGAACTTACCCCAGAACCAAACCCAGGTTTTTGTTTTTATTTGTTTTCATTAATTGGAGCACATCAGCTTGTTCCAAAAGAAAGCTGCCATAAGAAAATTAACATTTCTGCAGCATGAGCAATTATGATCAGTTCACCAAGGGATGAAATGGGAAACTAAATTATTAGATAGTGTAGAAGTAGCAGTGATTCTGATATGGCTTCAATAATACATCTACTACATCTTTCATTTACTTTCATAAATATAAAAACATTGTCAGTTAACTGTTCCTTGCCTGGTAGTATTGTTGGAGTATGAGACCAAGGCTTTTCACACACAAATGTAGCCTCCTTCAAAGAAGGACAATAAGGAAAGACACCTGTGAAATCATATGATGACCAGCTGTACCCTCCCTGTCTGGGCTAGCCAATGACTTTCTAATTGTTCAGACTGGGACATAAAATAGATCTCATCCAGCAAAAGATCTTCACTCTTTAACTTAATCCTTTAATAAATATTCAGGACAGAACAGTTGCAAGCATGGATTGAGACTGGGGAAGAAGGAGGACTCTGAAGCAGTAACAACAGCATTTTCTACCAGAGGGAAGTTCTTGAAATAGTTTGCCATTAATCAAGTCATGCAATCACTCCTATAAGATTCATGATGTAAGAATATTTCCCCTCTTTACTATGTTTCTGGCAAAAGCAATCTTCACTAGTATCTGGGGTTTTTTAAGCCCAAATACTTGTTACTCTGAAATCATGTTTCAGAGTAACAAATGCTGGTTTACCTCATGAAGCAGAAAAGTATTACTCCTCTTGTCTCTGGTGTGACAACCAGTTTGGTTCACTCTCCTAATTGTGTGAACCACATACACATTCTTCTGCTGTTGAATAGCAATATAATTAACCTAGATTTAATTTTCAGGTTAAATGAGTTAATAAAGAAAAAAGAAATCTAAAAATCCAGTTAATTAAAAGACATGAAATACGTTTATGAAGAAAATACTTCCTAAGGCCTTTGTCTAAAAATTATAAAAATGTGGTACCTGTTATAAGTAGACTGAGAGTTGTGCCAGCCATTTGATGGTTTCCAGGATGCTCTTTCTGTGCTAAACAGTTTTTTATAAAGGCTGCACTGAAGTGAGGGAAGAACAATCTGAAAAAGAAGAGGATATTTAGGAGAAACATGGAGCCGTACCTGTCCCCCAAAGGAGTCTATGTTTAACGATTGCTGTACAGCAGCCTCCTGAGAAATGTTCTAAGATCCTCCACACAAAACCCTCCCGCTTGTCTGAGGCATAGGCAACATCTTCAGCTGGATAATTAGAGGGCAACATGCTGGCAAAGAGTCTGTGTAATCTATATAACAATAACATTAGGAAAAAAGTCAACATTCTGGGGACTATGCCAGCGATCAGGGCATGATAATTGCTATAATTAAAAGCAAGGCAAATATTGCAAGAAAAGTAGGTCATTCTTCAGGCTGTGTACCCCTGATGCAAATGAAAACTATATAAAGAAGATTGTGTAATGTGATCTAAAGCAGACAAAAGTGCTGCTCTTCCAAGGTTGCTGCAGACCCTTCATTAAATGCCTTTGTTTTCACATGCCCGACCAGCAGGAAATGTTTCCATAAACACAGTGAAGATGTTGCAGTCTGGTACAAGGACTACTGGAGGAGCCTGTTGTGAAAATCCAGTGAAAGGAGCATAATTAAGACCTGTTGTGTGTAAGGATGGTTTAAGGAGACTGTGATTCTGCATATTTGAGAGCTGGTGAACTTAAGCACTGGAGTTTTTCTGACAGTAGCTCCAGCACTGAATTTTAATGTGTGGCTTTTCACTTTTAGAGACATTGAGACTCCAGTCACTATGTAACAACTGTTTGAGCCACCTGAAAGCTGGTTTCTGAGGGAAGGACAAGGCACAATAACAAGAAAACAGAAGGATATTTTCTTACCTCATCCCTAGAAGCACCTGGGCAGCACACTGAGGTTGATTCTATCTTGCTGGGGGTGTCGCTTCCTCCCCGTCTCTGCTAACCTCACTTCCACCAGATGTTTCCCTTGCACAGGACTTCCCTAACTTTTACAAAGAGATTGCTGTGTCCCCACGTTTCAGTCCATGTGATTTATGACTTTTTTGCCCTTCTTATCTTCCCCAAAACTGCCTCACTGACTTCTCCCACATGCAAAATCTACTTTTGGTCTGACCTCTACGGGCAAGTATTGTCCCCTCACGTGCTAATCCTGAAGTTTATAAAAGCTGTTGGATACAGACATTCTCACCCCTTGTGCCATGAGCCTCACGTCTCCTTCCATGGTTCCATGCTTCCATGCTTTTTGGGTGTCCCAGTTCTCTGCTGCCTTAACCTGGGCTGAGGGTTGCACACTGAGTGCTGAGCAGGGACTCAGACCTGACAGTAGTGGAACTGTCTCTGGGACAGGTCTATGTGTATTTCAATTTAAAAAAAAAAAAAAAAAAAGCAAAAAAATCATAAAGGTATTTGAAACATTTATTGCAACTTTTAAGTATAAGGATCTCAACTTTCCAAAAATCCCTACATTTACTTTCTTTCTCATGCCACCACAAAATTAATTCTGGATTGAATGCAAGGTTACAAGAATTTTGCTTTAAAAGGCAGGACTATGTTTAAGTTGAAGTTGCATTCCTTTGAAGGAATTAGCTAACTGTAAGCTCTGTTCCTCTTAATTGTAAAGTTTCATTAATATCCACGGACTCTTTCAGACTGTATCCAACTTTATTTTAATCTTTTTTAAGATTTATAATTTACCTAACAAAGTGATAGGAGTCACAAGCAAGATTCAAAGTGCACAGATGTTTTACCTTAATAATTAGGACAGCAAAGTCATTTCTCTGTGAAACAATGGGCTTGATTTAGTTAGCATCCTGTAATGAAACTATTTAGATAATCAATTCAAATTAGGGCATGGAGCTTCTTTGGTAAACTACTGTGTTATTAACCTTAACAATGTCAGTGCTTGAAGTTTTCTTTTTCCTGCTATCAAACTCAACTTATTAGTGTCTAAGGTAAAAGTCACAAGTGTGCTTCATACTGAGAAATGTATTAATGTTTGTAATTAAACACAACAACTGTGTAGCACAATGTGAGGCAATTGGGCAGTTGACTAAAATTTACAGATACAATGCAAGAATGAATTTATCCTTCTAAGCTTTTTCCTAAAAGTCTCCCTGTTGTCACTTGACTTAATGCACTGTACTAACAACAATTTTAAAATGTATGAAAAGAATTAATAATTGCAATTATTTTGGCTATACTTGTGTAAATTATATATGTTGCAATGCCCTATGGAAGAAGACACCAGTATGCAGAACTTGAATCAATGATTCAAGATTGAGTCACTGATCAGGTAGAACAATGTCTTGGGTTAACCTTGGCTGGCTGCTGGATGCTCACTCAGCCACCCTTCCAATCCCCTGTCCAGGAGCACAGGGTTGAGGTGAAGGGCACCCACACATCTGCTGCAGGGTGGGGTCCTGTGCAGGCTGCACTGTGCACATCTGCTCCAGCATGGCTCTCCATGGGCTGCAAGGGAATCTCTGCACCAGTGCCAGAGATTAGCCCTTCCTTCTGCTCTCACCTCTGTGGCTGCAGGGCTGCTTAATTCCTGTCTTACATTCCTGTTAGCTACAGTGCAATGGTCTACATGACCATCCATGTTTCTCTGGCAGTCATACACCACCTGTTTATCTTCTGCTTGTGACTTAGAAAAAGTCTGAAATATACTCTCTTCTGCTGTTTTTCATAGCTATTCCTGATTCTGCTGAGCACTTCAGACAAATCAATTTCACTGTAGGAATAGTTGTCTTTATAACTCATCTTCCCTATTACATTTTATAAATCTTAGAGTGAAATGGACACTGATAGGATGATAGTCTCTGCAAGAAAGACTGCTCAGAAGTGTTACTATGCTAGACCTGAAAATTTAGTTATTTTCACTGCTTAGAATTGTACCAACAGACTAAAGTCAGGCAAAAAAATGAAGGCAAATCAATTAAAATGGGGCCACTGAAGAGGATAGTTTCAGAACACCAAACCTGATTCTCCTCATTACTTTGCCAAAAGAATCTCACAGGACCCATGCAGACCCTGAGGATCCATATTGGAATTAGAAACTACCTCCAAAAGACTGAGAATATATCAACATACCTCATTTTATCAGCAAATCATTTTATGGTATTGTCCTCTACCTTTCTACTTACATCAATTTGAATTCCATGAGCTGCAACAATTCCTTTTTCTCAGTATGGCTTTTCCAAAAGTGCATTATGTTTCAGCACAGGTATTTGCAGCTGGTGATTAAGTATCCTCATATTGTTCTTCTTACTATCTAACTGTACTTTATTTGCTTGTATTTCGATTCTTCCTTATAACCTACCTCTGCATGCTGTACTATTTTTCCAATATCTCTGTCAACTTAGAGACAAAAATTATTTGGTCTAGGGACTGTCAATTGATCATCCATTCTGTCACTGAGGACTGCTGTTCTGAATCCAAGTCATATCTTGTATTCCACTTATCAGTGGTCACCTTCTGCAACATCCCAAGCTTTCTTTAACATGGTTCTGCTCCTTACCATTTTTTTTCTGTACTTAAATCCTCACTTTGTGAAGACCACTTGTACACAAGTGATCTATTTCAATTACACTTGTCAGGAATTTATTCACCCAGGTTATCCTACTATTTTTAAGACAAAAGAAAAGCAAGGTGAAAGTATCCACAAGATATAAAATACAGAACGATATTTTAAGAGTTACACTTCTTCTCAGTGGGAAAGTAACATGCTGGATGAATAGGCCAGGGAATTTCTGTATTCTTGAAGGCAAAATTCCAGCATCTCCCATGTGCTGTCAGCTCCATATACAGTAGAAGCTGCATCTATCACAATATTTTCAGTGCGTACTCTGATGTGTGACAAACTGATTAATAGTGTATACAAGTTGTTGTGTCTGTCAGTGACTGAAGCATAATCAGGATTCACTTATGTCCTCTTTAAGCTGATTATCTTGGTGGAAGCAGCCATAGTCAAGGAAAAATCCTCCTTGGTGGGCAGTTTTCTGCCTTCCCAGCAGAAGATGCTGCTCTTCAGCACCACACTCCAGCACACCACTTCGTGAAGGATGTGGGCAGTTTTCCCTGTAACAATGTTTAATGGAGTAGTGTAAGACCCCAATCAACTTGCTCAGTGAGACTTTTGAAAGGGCTTACAATGGTTCATGTACTCTTAGAGTCTGTTCAAGTTTTGCTTGAAGGAAACAAAAACTCCAGGAAAAACTTCTAGTGCACAAAGAAGTTCCTTTAATTCTGAAGCATTCAGAATCCTTTAATTCTGAAGCATCCTTTAATTCTGCAGCTGAATAATTTTTTTGCTCCACTTTAGCCAGGATTTACCATGGAAAAAGAACAGTATGGAGGCCTCCAGAGAGCTGCAATTCAAAACAAGCACAAACCTACAAGCAAAAACCTACTTCACACAGGTGCAGCATGAGAAGATGTACCTACACTATTTTTTGGAACACAAAAAAACCCTTCAATGGCTTCTTATCAAGTTACAAATAATTTTCAGCATATATTGGCAGCACGTTATTTCTTTTCTGTTCTCTGACACTAAAGGCTATTCCTCATAATGGAATAATTCAGAAAAGCAATAAAGTCTTTCCCTGGTCTCTGATTTGGAAATCCAAAGAAATCCAAGAAAACTTCATTGGAAGAGACACATCTGCTGAAGTTGAAGTGTCAGTATTGCTTCCTCTTTTCTTTCTCTTCTTTCAAAACACAAGTCAGACCTGCTCTCATTTAGCATCTTCTAATTTAAGTTGGAGGGGTTTTTTTCCCAAAGTCTATTACAAAATAAATGTTCTGTCTTCTACAATTAGCAGAGAACACTGGCCAGCTGCCCAAGTAACCAATCATAATGAAACTTTTATCAAGACATACTGTAAAGTATATACACTATTAGGTGCCAGATTCTATCACTTATTTTGAAGTACTATCACTACTGAATGAAATTTCTGCCACAAATCAGTTTCTTGCTGTTAAACTTTGTCTCATATGAGAGGATAACTAACATCAAATATTTTGAGACTCCTGCAAGGAAATATTTTGCAAATGCTAATGTCCTCATGGAAAAAATGCTGTAAGGTTATCGTCATTTATTGCTACCCTACCCTTCAGATGAGCAGGGAAGAGTTCTAGTTTAATTGCACAGCAACACAGCCAGAAATAGACACAGACAGTGACATCTGCACCAGAACTCCTCAGCTAGCTTGAAAATTTCTAACAACTGCTTAGTATTGTTAAGTAGTTCTCTGCTTGGTAGCTGAATGCTAGACTGCTTTTGCCTGAAGAAAATTTCAGGTGCTAAAGAACAACTAATTCATCTCCTTTGCCCTATTTTGTGTTTCCTTAGCAATCCAGGCTACTAAGAATTTTTGTGTCACTCTCCAGAGATGCATTCAGTTCCTTCATACATTTATAGGTTTTGGAGGAAAGGGAATGGGTGCTGTTTTTTCTTTTTTGTCTGTGTGTGTTGAGATGCCTCAGCTGAGAAGCATATAACTTTCTTGCCCCTCCCTCAAAACCGGGTGCATTGAGAAATGCACATGGTAAGCAGCCCAAACATGCCCTGTTCCAGACCACAGATTTACTTTTTGTCTTTGTATCTTACTCAAGAAAAAAAGTTTTCAACAGGTCCTTCTTCTTTGCTTATTCTTTTGTATGATGATCCTTATGAGAAAAGGAATTAATTAATGCCATTAGGTCCAACCTATAAGGCTCCCTGACAAGTT
Organism: Cinclus cinclus; assembly: GCF_963662255.1. Lineage (NCBI taxonomy): Eukaryota > Metazoa > Chordata > Aves > Passeriformes > Cinclidae > Cinclus > Cinclus cinclus. The sequence goes on from NC_085047.1 coordinate 86,160,534, forward strand.
AATAAGTACATGGTCCAAAGATGCAAAGTTATGTGGTCCTCAGAAAGGATGCCAGGTGCTCCCTTGAGCTTTGGGTGTCTTCTCAGTTCTCCATCTGCTCCAAAACAATCACTGCATCTGAGGCACACTGAACATTTAGATGTAAGAGTAGTCTGTTGGATCACTGAATTTATAACAAGATTTGCACAGTTATTGCATATAACCCATTGCTATTTTCTTCCCAAAAAGAAGATGTTAGAATTTTTTAGCAGGCTATACTCTACATCAGAGCATACCAGCACATCTGCATTGATATTGATGCTAGTCAGACAAAAAAATTTCAAAGAATAATACGCAAACACTGAATTCCCTTCTGCAAATCTCCTTGTGGAGCTCTGCAATCAGATTCTGCTTCTCCTCCAAGCCCCTGCTCTACTCCCTGATGAGAAATCACATTTTGTTTGGGTAGCAGACTTTTTCCTCAAGGTGTGCCAAAGTCACTGACTTGCACTTCAGTAGCTGGTGACAGCAGTGTGCCACCAGCTCCTGAGGACTGCAGCTGTTTGTACTCTTCGGTGTTCAGATTTGAATGTGCCTACGGGACCTCAAGGAAAAATGTGCATCTGAATATCGGAGGCTGTGTTGTACAATATGTTGTCTAATTTCAACACTGTGGTACGCCGGCTTCCCTAGGAGGTTTCTTGATGCAGTCTTATTGCTCGATATCCTCTGGTGGCTGCACTGCTCGTAGCTCACTGGGGAGGTGGCAAGGCAAAGCCACTTGAAAACAAACACTGCTCATCGGTGGCGGGGAGAGGACGAAGAGAATAAACAAAGACCGTGCTGGCAGTGTGACAGCAGGGATCAGGCAGCCTCTTCTCTCTCAGAGGCGTTGGCAGCCCCCATTGGCCAGGCTGCAAATGCTACCTGGTTCATCCAGCTGTGTCTACACCATCTAGTGGGGACAACATCCAACACCTGCCGTGCACCAGCTCAGTGGGGCAGCTCGTCCAGGTGTGACTCTCATAGAAATGAGGATCTTTTTGAAGAAGCCAGCAACGTCATAATGGCATCAACCCAAATGTTTCAATCCCATGGACAGAGAAAAAGAGAATGCATTAAAGTAGACAGGGTTATTCCACAATGCTGGCTGCTGGTTGAAACCATGTTTTGAATCAATGTTTCACTGCAGTATATTGCATATGCAGTATATGCCTCCGTAATATACTGCATCAATACATCAACAAAGGAGGAGTATAAGTCTGGTACTTCACTGTTCCATAAATCATCTTCCCATCTCCAGCTGTAGAATTTATTGATTATCAGGATGGGCATCTGGGAGGAGAAACATACAACTCTCAGGATGTTTTTGCCTAGTGTTTACAGAATATGCAGAAAACAAATTTCTTGTTTCCTTTCAGAGGAGCATGTGCTGTGTCTGGGAAAGACGAGCAGCCTCAGATCTTTCTTCCCCCAGTCCTCCTTGTGCTGCCTTCTCTGCTGAGGCACATTTCCCATCCCCATGGAAACAGGGCAAGGAACAGTTTGCCTCTCTGCAGAGGACCCTCTCAACAAAGGTGCCCAGAGGTTTTGGCTTCTCACAACCCAGGCAGTGACACCAGGGCTCCCTTTGAGATCTGTGCTGCCCTTGGACACCTGGACCAGCTCCTCCCAGTGATTTTCCTTCCCAGAACCCCACGTTTTTCTCCTCCAGAAGTCCTACTGCAGGACACAAAGTAGCTATTATTTTTCCTGTGAAGCAAAGGGGATACCTGTCTGCAGCCTCTACTACCTGTCTACCTAATAACATTTCCTCCCTGGATATTTTTGTCCAATTCAGGGCCTGGGAGGGATAATGCTTTCCATCAGATCTGAAGAAAATAGCACAAAACTGTAAAACTTGGATGGTACTCTCTAAAAATGTCTCAGAATAAATTAAATTAAACAAACCGGGTTATTGAAATCCTATTTCAGGATTTCATTGTTCAGCAGATGATGGATCCAATGGTCAGTATCTGCCATTTGGGAATGATTAAATCAGTTGTGTGGAAGAAAAAGCAAAGATGATTTGTGGTGAAGGAAGAAATAAGATGATGCAGATTTTAGGCCACTGTTGTGCTACATAGTGATGGCCTTTCCTGGAAATGTGTTTGCTCCAATTCTGCAATTGTCCTATTTAAACATACAAGTAAGTCTAAAAAAAAAAAAAAAAAGAAAATCCCAAGGAACCAAGGAAGTAGAATCCCCTCAATACTACCAGGTAATTTTATTTTCTTGACTTTTCATATGACCACAGGTCATTTTTAGTACAGAGTACAGCCTTACTGCCTTTCTAGACTTCCAGTGTCTACACATCTGTTCACAGAAATGTTGTGTTTTCTCCTTCAAGAAGAGAAAACATATACCAACTATCAGGTTTCTCATCCTGATACCTGGGGCCAAACAACTTTCAGCAACTTGAGTCCTGAACAAAGAAGAGTCAGTCATGATTGCTTCAAAACTCCACTTTCCTCTAGGTGAAACCAGGTTTTAAGATTATTTTCTAGAAGATTGGAATTGGATGTTTTTTCAGCTTAGTAAATCAACCACTACATGGATTAAGAGAATTAATAAGAGGAGGTTATCAGTGTGGAATAAAAAGAGAGTTAAGTGAAATTTATAAAAGATATCTATTGCGAAGTACTTTCTGATGCAGGAAACCCTTTGCTATAAATGAAAAGAACACAATGAGAATAATTCTAAAGAGACCATGTATATAACACAAATAAAAAGTATAGTCAAAAGTAAAATAATGAGCAAATTCCAAACAAGTTTTTGATTATTATGGGATTGCTAACTAACAAACAGCAAAATTATTTAGGTTGTTAGATGAAATGTTTTCATTGACATATCTGAAGGTAACATCTTACTACTTAAGTTTCAAAATATTTTGTGCTTCTACATTTAAATTCATAGTAACAATCTCAGGCTTTTGTGGAGTTTGACACTTTTAATAATTAATGTTCATTATATTTTAATTGACCAAAATTTACTGGAGAAGCTATAACTTAGCAAGATAGGCAAATTTCCAGCTGCTTTAATAATAATTGGTATCCTTTAAATTATTTTTCAGCAAAATATTTGGTCCCATTATGTCCTCTTGAAATATAAATCTAATTTGAAACACCACCAATTTAATATAGTTCATGGTGCACTTTTATGTATTTTACTTGCTTCAATTATTAACTTTGCTAAATGGCCATATGGAAAGTACTTTTTGATGTGCTGTTAATTCCCTGGTTTTGTATCATAATACATGTTCTCAGCAAAAAAAGAGGAAGTTACATCATCTTCTATCATTATGCCACTTCGTTCTTACTCAACTATTTTCATTGCAGGGACAGAAAATCCATCAGCTGGTGTAATTGGACATGCTTTGAGTGTCTTGGTAATCACCCAGCTCAAATTCCAATTTGTGTGTCTTTGCAGACTGCAGACAAAGAATAATAAATAGGTGTACCCCATCTCTCATCCTCTAACCCCGAGGCTGCTCTGTGGCATCAACCCAACTCGTGCAGCAACAGCTCAGTTAAACCTGACCTTTGTCAAAAACATCCCTCTGGGAAAATCAGGGGTTTGAAAAAGAATTCTCTCCTGTTTCATCTTCACATGAACTTCCAAGGAAATGGATGCAGCACTGTGTGTGATGGTCACACCAAAGTCAGTTTTGGTTCATGTCCACTTTCCAATTCCATTCCAAATATACTGGGGCAACATAAACCACACTTTTCAGTTCATTCAATTCATGCCTGACTAATTCCTTGAAGAATGGAGTAATGTAATAACAACTCTGCAAATATAAAGGAAAATAATGTATATTCATTTTATTCTTTCCTCTGCAATTTGACAAGGGAAATTGTCCCTGTGCTTCCAACAGAGGAATCTTACATCAGCTCAGATACTTGCTCTGTGTGCCAAGGCAGTATTTCATGCTCCTGCCCTGGTCAATGCCTCACAGAGAACAGAAGAAAGGTTGATGTCTGCTCTCTGTTCCAGATCCATTTCTCCTTTCTGACTGTTTGCCAGAGGACAAGGGAACATTATGACTTTTCTAACTACTCCAAGCTACCTGGATTCCTTGTTGCCTTGAGATCACAGACCCTTGAAAAACAAAACTTCAGCTTAGCTGCTGCTGCTGAGGGGCTCACAAGTCACAGCTTTAGATAAGTCCCATCTCGTTCATTTTTTTTTCTCTCTCTCTCCTCTCTTGAGCTACACCTGTAGCTTCCCACTAATAAATCAGAAGGCAAATACGCTGCCTTAGATTTTATCAGAGTGTGCACAAGTGAGTGTGAGGGCAAGAGGAATCTTCCAGTGTTGGTTCTGTTACTTTCTGTATGTTCTCTGTTAATTTCATCCTATTTTGGAGTTCCATGGGTTAAAAAATAAGTGAAACCATCACCTGCTGTGCACATCTGAAAGCAGCTTTTGCATACTCAAGGCCAGGGCTATAATGTATAAATATCCTGCAATATTTAACTTATTTTTCAATCTGCATCCCTGTACTATCCCCAGAATAAATTAAAGATGTTGTGTTTTTCTGACTGTAACCTCTGCTGCTTTTTCTTTTCATTAAAGCTGCATATTTATGTATTTTCTTCCCAGCAACAGTGTCTGAACAGGACTTATATTTTACCTTCATTTTCTCCAGCACAGAAAGCACTGTCACTGCTTAAGAGCTAAAAATGACAATGCTATAGCAGCCTCCAGCCATTATTATTTGCAGTGGAATGTGGTTTTCATTTCTGCTTCTAAGATATGAGCTGTTTCTCTGAATATACATGCGGGCACACATTGTGTCAGAGGAAAAAAAAAAACCCAACCAACTGTTCAGGTCCAACAGTTTAACTGAAAGGTGTTGGTTGATTTATTAACAACCAGTTGCTGCAGCCCCAGCCCCTTGCACTGACCACCCCCACATTCCCACCTGAGCTGCTGTGGTTTTTCTGTGTGGCTTTTCTGTGTGGTTTTTCTGTGTGGTTTTTCGCTGTGATGGGACCAGGCAGTGTGCAGGCTACTTTCCCCTGACCACAGCAGGGAGCTGCAGGAGCTGAGGAGTCAGGACATGCTGGTTTTTGCAGTTCCTCCAATGGGGCAGTAATTTCTGGCAAAGAGCAAGGCCACAGGACGGTGGCAGCATCACCCATTAACACCCAGAACTTGGCCACAGACCCAATTGCCTTCTAAGGGGTCTTTAAATCCTGGCTTCTGAGAAGAAACTTTCATCAAAACAGTGCTTCAGGTGCACTGAGAATTTACTGGGCCTAACTTTCCTTTCATCTCAGCAATGTTTTGTCAAGACCTCTGGGGAATGAGGTAAGTAGAGCAACTGAAAGACAGAACAACATTTTGGATAATGCTGCAAATTACAGTTTTTAGCAACCTAGGTGTGCTTAGCAAGTGCCTAATCTCTAGCACAGGAGAAATTCCAGCAAAAAAACTCCCAATCTGTATGCTCAAGTACCCTGCTGAATTTCAGTCTGGGTGACTATTTTCTTCCTATTGATTGAAATATATTCTGAAATTTTCTGGTCACACTGCAGGATGCACACACAGCACCTACTCCAGCTCACAGAAGGCTCACATCCCTTTTTAAATTATTAATTATTTTTAAATTATTATTTTAGTGATTTCATATGAAAATTTATCAATTAATTTCCAGATTTATATATCTGTAAAACAAGTTATCCATATAAATAAGAGTCAATATTTTAAATCTGTTTGTTGAAATGAAAACATGGAGTTGATCTCATGCACTCCCACTTACCTACAGTCTGGAGAAGCCAAATCACTGTTGTACCAGTTATTTGCAATAATTCATGGTAATTAATCTCATCCAACTCTGGTCAACTAGAAGCTATTCTGATCATAATGCCCCATGAATCAGGCCCACTGAATACTCTCTCTACAATGACAGTGGAAAGAGTCTAAATATCACTTTAGATACTTAATGTTTAAACATCTTATACAAACAAGATTATGAAGACTTAGAAGCACATTCCTCCAGATGGTATCATTAGTGAGCTATATTTCTAAATCACTAAGTTTCTATATTTCTAAATCTTTCACTCTGTCTTCTCCCTTCTGAAAATAGTAGAAATTCTTTTCTGAGTTCAATTGAGCTAATGGTAAATTAACTAAAACAAAAAGCCCCGAAAGCTTTTCTGTCTTTGTTTCATTTGCTGTCAGGGTTATGGCTGGAAAACAGCAATCAGGTGCAAAATTCATTACCCATTTTCAGACAATAAAGTGTCTATAACATAAGGTATCTACGTGTGAGCTGATGTTTAAGATTTTGTTACATTTAGACTTCAGATTAACACAGATTAAGCAGAACAAAGGTAGCGTTGGTGTCAGATGAATATCCAAGCTATATAATTGTCCAGCCTAGATAATATGAAGATTCAATTGCCTAAACTGATGCCATTCTATCTATATCCAGTTTCTGCTTCAAAATGTGGTTGGACCTCCCAAAAGTCCTTGATGTCTCTGACACCCCAAAACATCTCATATGGCAACAGGTGGCACAGTGAGGTGAAGAAACCACACACCACTGACTTGGGCACCACTGGCTGTGCTGCAAGCTTAGGCACGTATGGACACCAGCATGCAAGCATCTGAACTTCCAAGTCTGCAAACTGGAACTTATTATTTTGCTTCTGCCTTCAGCCTCCCATGGTTTCATTTGTGTGTTTGCTTTTTAATCAGTGCTGCCCATAACTCTGGAGGAGAAGGCTGTGAGTCAGGTCTCTCCTCCCAAGGACTGGACTGCTGCAGGCTGATTTGTGCAGCAGGGGACTGGTGGAGCCACTCAAGCAAATTTAGCCCAATATTTTGTAAATTCAGAGGGCTGGAAAAATAGATTTATAGACTTCAAACCTCAACTCAGCACAAACCAGGGAGAAGTTAATCAGGCAACATTATACACGTTCCATCTCCAGGCAAGGATTTTGAAAGAAACAAGTAAAGGAACTCACAGAACTTTTTTTTCTCCCATAAGCCTGTTTCAGAATATAGAATGCTTCAGATGTTAAAAATGTAGTTTCTTTCTTGTCACTGTGATAACATTAGCTTTAGGTTGCTTCCTGCTGCTGTGTGACAGCTGTTGCAGACATCAGTTGGAATGCATAGAACATAAGTTTGTCATATAAATTTAAGCTAACCAATCTCTCATCTTGCTATAAAACCTAACCCAGTCATCTCCTGTGTAATATCTGGTCATTGGAATGATAAACTTGTTATAACAGCATCTTGACTAATTGCATCCATCAACAAAGATGGATTCTACCAAAAAAAAAAAAAGTATCAATTAAAACTATCAATCCACAAGAAAGCAAGAAAGCAGTCTCTTTTAATGCATCATTTATCACAACAACCTAGTATTCTTCTCTCACAGTTTTTAGAACTCTTGTTGCCATAACAACTGGATGTAGCCTTTACGCAGAGTGGGCCAAATCCTGTCCATGGCGACACAGATGTAAATTCAGAATAACTTTGCTAAAATGCCTGGAAAAACAGTCGTGCAAATACAGTCTAATGGGGCAGAATGGGACCCACTATCTCTTTGTGTTGCCATTTTCTTCTCCTGCTTTACCTTGTCAGGAAGACAAGATGTTTTTCTATTCTACTCTGAATAAGCTCATAATGTAGTGGAATAATCAGACATAATGACAGGTTAAACAACAAAGAAGTGTTACATCTTAAATACCATATTAACTATATTTTTAATTTATATATTAACAAGTTTTTTTTAAAAGCCCAAGAAAAGACTAAATATCAGATAGGGATATATTCTCTCTGTTCAGAGGCTGCATCTAAATCATATAATATAATCAATAATTTGTATAATAAGAAAGTATAATGAAGGTAAATTTGCACAGAAGATATACACTTGCACAGAAAAAATGCATTGGAGAGTTCTGGGTCATATTATCTAGAGCAGGAACCCATGCAGCTAAACCCTGTTTTGTTTACATGAAACTCATTTCAAAGACATCATAACAAAATATTCTCAGACTTGTCCCTCTCTCCAAGGAAATCCATAGGAATTTGCTGGCATGTCATAGTCTGTGGATCATAGTGGATCACTGCACCCAAAAAAAGCAGAGTCCAGGAAGCAAGTGTGGATCTATTCTATCTGGATTGTTCTACAGAAGCATTTTTCAGGCTACCAACCAAATAACATTTTAATTACTTAAGAATCAGAAACCCAGTTGAACAAGTACTTTAGAACTTGGTAGAGATAAATCTGGTAGACATATACTCTAATGATAACTTTAATACCTGTTATTGTTATAAAACCAAATTATACCACCAGGCAAATTCTGCAAGTAAGCTGGAGAGGGATATTCAGAATTTAAAAGGCAAGGAACACTTTACATGCAGCCTACAGAACTAATGAACCTGCAAGATTCTGTATATTAGGAATATATTTTCCCTTATTAAATTAAAAAAGTATGGAGCTGCCATCCTTGACGATAAGTAGTTCATCACATTTGAAAGCTTTCTATGGATGCAAGGAGACTCAAAGACCTAAAAAGCCTAGCAGCAAAGGGAGGTGACTCGTTACATTCAGAGCAATCTTAGAATAATGTCATTTTGGAATGTAATTTTGCAAGCAAACCTAATAGCAGGCACTACTAGTGCTCAGATGTCACTCTGAAGATTGATGCATCAACATTGCACTGAGGCAGTACAAGAGCCTCCAAAAAACAGATTAGCAAGGCTCACTATCCAGTGAAAACGTAAGGTTATAAAGTTAAAAAATGCACCCGGCCAGGACATCAGGAGGTCAATTACTTTGTCTATTTGCCCAAAGGCAGGATCATCTCTAACTGCATCATTCCTGATAGCTTTTTATTCTGCTGCCATTTAAAGACCTTCAACATAGAGGCTTCCCAATTCCCAGCCACTTTATTTCAATGGTTCATTATCTTTATCATTAGAAGGCTCCATGGTGCACTTGAGGGTGTGATTTCAGCATGGATGGGTACTGCTGCAACATCTTCACTGCAAGATCAGACTTTAGGAGCAGTGGAACCATCTTGCCACTGGCTGCATTTGCTGAGCTTTGACTGGAGGTCCATTAGTTAACGACAGAAGCCCACTACAGTTTTCCTGGTATTGATCAAAAAGAGCTGATCGGCTGTGTTTTTCTCCCATCACTTCCCTTACAGAATGGGTTTCATTTTATTTTCTTCGAGGCCATGATGTTTCACAGTTCTCTCTTACAACTGCTGTTGCAAATGGTGAACACTGTGGTTTCCAAGCACTTATCCAGAGTTTTTCAGATTGATACAGAATCAACTGGCAGGTGCCTGACTAGTGCTGTACTGCTCAGTGTGTGTACTAGTGTGCTTGTTTCAGCTGGGCTAGACTTAATTTTTTTTTGCAGTGGTTAGTACAGGTTTTCTTTCCCCCAGCCATGCCTCCAAACAGAAACAGAACTAGTAAGAAGCTGACAAAATAATAAGATGAAATAGATTCTGTCATGTTTCATGGCAGTCTAATTTCTGTGAGTCTGTGCAGTGAGTGTCACTATAGTGCACCACAAGAGGAAAATTGTATCATTTCAAGGAAAAAAAGTGAACCTAGATTGGGAATCCTACTTCAAAACATTGGATGTTGAAAAGAAACATTAAAGCACAGAATCAAATTTGATAGAGGTACTTGGCTAGAACTGAAATGCCTCCCACAGAGACATCAGTCCTTAAAGCAAACTCTGAATATCAAAACAATAGCGAAAGAGCATCACAACTTTTTGAAGTCTGGGAAAATGCCTAAATAATGGCAGATGGTTGGCATTAACATGGGTATAAGGCCCCACTGGCAGCAAAATCGCTTCTTGGCATCTTGTAACTGCATGGTGGTAATATTCATGCTCCTGTCTGCAAGGTCATTTTGCCAGACCCAACAAAGAGTGAAGGTAAAGGGCAGTGAGGGAAAAGATTATAATTCAAAATAGCTGCTTCAAATGGTAGGACCTTCATGACAGATACAGTAAAAACAAGGTCTGAACTTGACATTACTGGTAAAAGACTGAGAATAGAAACATTGGCTGTGACGGAAGAAGCCACTAAATCTGATGAAAAAAATAGAGAAGGCATCCTACTGAGGAAATTTAATGACTAAATCCATTTAAAAACCCTCAGCCAGGTTGAAATTTCTAGGTTAGGGGTCTGGACATCTGAATTTCCTTACGTACGCAGGGGGAGGAGAATCATCACTGTAAGGCAACACTGACCTCACATGCCTGGAAAGTACTTCCCCCTTTCATCTTATCTAGAGGAGAGGTAGGGAACTTCTCAACATAGGCATCTCAGTTCCAGTAGGATATGCTCAGGGAACAAATCTGCTGACCAAAATAATTATTTTATTACAGTGTAAGTACTTTCAGAGGAAGAAAATAGGAAGTGCAACAGAGTTCTCCAAATGGAGTGGAGCGACATCCCATGGACCGTGTGTCATGAGAGTGACTGACCACGTGCACAAAGGACCAAAGGATTTCCAGCCCAAAAGCCTCACAGGAGCTGGCCCTCTAATGCTTGCTGAGTACAACACTTAGTGCAGTGGCACTGTTCTTCACCACTGGTCATTAGGCACTGCTGTCTGTCATAAATGTGATAAAGGGAATCTTTATTTTATAATGTTCTTAAAACCAGACCACATGCCAAATAGGAGTCTTTCCATTCTGTAAAGCAGCCGTGAGTAAAATTATGAGACCTATAAATTAGAAGAAATCATCACTTTGAAAAAATAAAAATAGAAATTAAAGAAAATATGCCTGGAAGCATTTCCAGACATTCTCTAGCCTACCTTCCCTTCCCAAGGCAGGATCTGCTTTTTTTTCTGACATTCCTAAAAAAAGAGTTTATCTAACACCTACTCTCAAAGACTGCTACTAATAAAGATTTCACAATCTCTGGAGACAAACTATTTCCAAATTTAACTTCAAACTCCCCTGAAGCAATTTTAAATGGTTCCTTCTAGCTGTAAGATCTACACACATTTCCCTCTTTTTATTCCCTTTCTTTTGAAGCCAGCTCCCTATTTCAAGGAACACAAATCTGAGTAAGTCAGTAATATACTAATTTATACTCTTCACAGCCCTGCTGAAATTAGTTGCTTCCAACAGTGCAAATCTCAGCATGTAATTAAACCTGTAAAATTCTATCTTAATGCTGAAATAAAAGTTTCAAAGATTTCATTCATACAGACCTGTTCTTCATGCCCATCTTGATATCCCTAATGTATTTCTCTTACAATTTGTCCACACTTTAATATGTCAAATGATTTATCGTCTTCTATCTCTTCAATCTAAGTCTTCAGTAATTTTGTATTACAACAGAATTTCTCTTCCACTTTTTTTTTTTTTAAATGACTTTCAGCTGAACTTCTTTATATGGCCATATGCATAATTACCATGACTCTTACTGAACCAGCAGCTTGCAGATTAAGTGGATTCGGCTCCTCCTGGTGTTGTTGGGAATTCTGCCACTGGCTTCAATAAAAGCAGGACTAGACCCCCCTGAAAGGGGTGGTATTACTGGATAACTGTCAATGACCACATGAGATTCAGTGGCAGGTGCTAATGGTTAATTCATCTGTCAAAATCCAAAGAAACTGCTTTGGACTGGGCTCCTGAGCTCAGGTTTTTTCCTAGCATTCAACTATATTAGCAAGGAAAATTCTATTTGTTGGCCTAGAGATTCTAGACTGCCTAGCCAATTTTTATTTCTTTTATAAAATACTGGGTTTTTTTTAATTGATTTTGCCATGGAATAACATGCTTCAGAACAATTGTGATTTAGTTTGCATTGCCTTAAGCGAGCCACATACTGGCCAAATAATTTCTAAATCATCAATATGCTATCTCACAATTCATCCATAATTTCTTCTGACCAGATTCAGGAATACTGGACCCAGTCATTTCCCAGGCAGTGATCTGGCAAGTGATTAAAATGCCTTCTTGGTCATCATTTATTCAGATTATGAAAAAAAGAAACAATCTAACATTTGCTCAGATTTGGGAATGCTTCAAACAAATTTCCTTGGGTTGTTTTGCTCTTATGTTTCTCTCTGTTGAAATAGATCCATTCTGGTACTTGTGACATAGAAAAATAATCATCCCACCACTCTTGCAAAACATAAAAAACTGGAATTCTACATCCCCCTGCTGGAAAGATATTTTGAGTATGTGTAAGGCATTGCACCACCACCTGATCCTTGCTAACCCAGCAGTTTGGAAAGCAAAACAGGCTGATACCTATTGAATTCCTCCACTTTCTCACTTCAGCTACTGCAGAGTCCACCTACAGGGTTCCCTTTTGAAGAAACTTGCCATTTTTACTTATAAAATACACTTGTCAAAAAGCAGGGCACAGGATTGCTGCAGATTTTTGTTTATTTGTTTGTTTGTTTGGTTGTTTTTTTTCCTTTTGGTAGGATTTGAAAAGCTTGTAACTTTATGTGGTAAAAAAGGTAAACATCAGAGCTACAAAATTAAGGTGATAAAACTGCCTAAAAATCTTTATGATGGAAGAAAAATCCTTTCAAATTACTCCTGTGTGCTAAACTAAATTTTACAAAGAAGTATTTTTAAATGGCTACCTGTAAAAAAGATGAGAAAGCTGGGAAGTTGTTCTGGGGTTTTTTCCACTTTGAAGATACTGCTGTTGCAGGAAATTGTGTTGCTTCTTGTGTAAATCATGTTGAGACATCCATGAAGATGAATGTGTTTACATGCATACCTAGTGGCATAGTTTGAAGTGATGTACTGTAGATTTAAAATCTGATCAAACATAGCAGGAAATTTTTGTGCAGTAATTGTATTTCTTTGCTTCTTACTAAAATCAGAGCTGCTGCCAGGAAGCATGCAAGTACTTAATTTTGTCACATAATTCCCTCAATTTCAGGCCATGGTAGGTAACACTTCTGGTACATGTCAGCTGTCAATTCCCATTAAAACCTCAAGTTATTACATGGTTTAGATGTAGCTGCCTGACGATTACTGTTCTGTGTTGTGAATTCATCACTCCAAAAATGGTAGAATAAATTGAACAGTAAGGATTCTGTATTAATTACCTCAACCTCTGAAATGATAATTTCTGAAAGCTTTATCACATTATCATCTTTTGCCAGAGAGGATTTGCAGAGCACGAGGCAAGAGCCTTGGCGGAAGGGAGATAAATCTCTGACCAAGTGAAGAGAGACCTCTACAGGTGTTTGGTCTTCTCAATCCAAAGACCTTTGGAAATCATTCCCTGAAACTCTCAAGCAAAAGATGTGCCCAGGGTTCAGCTGCTGAGTCAGAGGTGATGGGAGAAGATCCTGATCATACACCTGAGGGGAGCATGTCCTTCTTGGTGCCAACTTCAGTGCAGCCCTCCTGTTCTTCCATGGGGGACTCAGCCACATGACAGAGGAGGATGTACAGGGGGATGTCTGAGCCCCCAGACCAGCAGCCAGAGGGGTGGGAAGCCGTGTGGTGCAAACATGTACAGGACTGTTCCTTCCTGCACAGTGCAGGGTGTGCTTGGCTCTGTGGAGGTGCTAATTAAAGGCCAGGTGAGCTTCTAAACAGACAGCTCCATTATGCTTCTCCACGAGGCACACTGGGACTTGAGTTACTTATTCTTGTAACTGTTTTGTAGTAGGCACTAAGGCCCCAGAGGCAGCATAAATAGAAGGAAGCACACAGTCCTAAAGTTTTGCAGAACATAATTTCTGATGCTTCTAAGGAGTTCAATCCATCTGCATAGGTAGCCGTCCCTACTGACAATACTCTTTGCAGCTTGAGCAGAAGGGTAGGGTGTAACCTTGATGCAGAATTGTTGTGTATTTCGGAAAGCATGCTCTCTTTCTCTAATACTGAGGCTTATTGACTAAAAACTAAAAAGAGCTAAAAGCCTTCATAGCCTGATGGAAAGCATGAACATCTTTTACAACCATACTCTCTGCAGAAGTATTCATATAATTTTTCTCTCACATGTATCAACAAGTCTTGCATCACTAAAAATGCTGGGAAATAAATGAGAAGTAAGAGAAGACAAATGTTAATGGTATTTCTATGACAGACATAGCAACAGAAATGTAGAGGCTAAAAGCTGCTGATGCTATGCAGTGCTTGAGCCTTTAAGAATTGTATCAGCTTCCTGTCTAAATTTTCCCAAGATCATTATGTTTTAATCTATAAGCACCAATATTTTTCCAGAAATTTTAACTGGGCATAGATGCTGCAAAAGGTCAGGCCAAATTAGGAGCTGTACTTACTTTTCACAGTAACTGCATGTGCCCTGAAAAATCAGGACTCTGAAGTTTCTCATGCACAAACAGGATCAACAGGTTGATATTAGACACTTTTCAGTCATCAAATATAAAAATATTTATTGATGGAACTGTGTGCTGGGGACTACTGAAAACGAAATGTTCTGTTACAAAGATAAAAGATGAAAAGACAGTACTCCAGGGGAAACAGAAACTGAGAAAAATAAGAAAGAAAATAAAACCAGAGCAAACAAAAAGCAAAGGGTTCTATTTTTTCTAAATTTGGTTTTCTCATTGATATCTCCACAGGCTGCATAGTGTTGCTATTCCTGTGTGCACACTCTGCCCCAGGAGATATTTGGAATTGCTGTATATATCTGTACATTATTTCTGACTGTCTAGGATGTGGCTGCATCAGATAGGATTTCATAAGACCTCTGTTACAAAAACTCACAGACACAGCATTGGTGTCTGGCCTTCAGCAGGCTGCCTATTCAATTCTCCCCTCACCCGCTCAGCTGTAAAATAGATGGAATAATTTTGCCCTGGTAATAGTCAGTTTCTCTTTTATTATGTCATCTGAAGTTTTTATGAAGGGTATTATGAGAACTTATATAAAGGTCCTTGCAAACATCCCACAAATTTAAATATCAATCAGTAAGCAAGGAAAAAAATGTTACCATAACAAGATAATTACATTAATATACTCTTTGGTCACAGCCCATATTTACAGATATGCTATACTATGTATTACCATGTTCTCACAAGATGTTTTATTTTTTAATGAGTTTGGCTAAGTAAATCCTTCTGCCAGACCATCATTAATTCCAGCATGAGGTGGAAAAAGCCAGATCTGCTACTGTATAGAGACAGACCTAGATACAAGATGGGGGCTCATGCATGTGGACCCAAAGCACCAGCCTCAGTGACCTGCGGGCATCCTTGGAGCATTCCCTGGAGCACCCCCACCTAAACTACTAAGGGTGATACACCACAGAGCACTCCATGTAGCTACATCCCATATGTCACTGGAAAAGGTGTAGGAGGATCTTTCCATTTCCTATCCTTCAGAAAATGCCAGTTTCCAGTCTATTTAGTCTTGCTCTTAGTCTACTTCTTTCTTGTGTTGCATCTGGATCTGCGACCCCTCTCTGCCAGGCTGTTTTTCAAGCAAGAGCCTGCACTAAGCCAGTGTCAATGAGAAGTTCTGGAATCTGCTGTTTCCCTGCTCATGAAATTTTCATGGCTCTTGCACTGCCAGACACTGCCTGTGTTTTCAGGGCTGTGAAAGTTAAATCAAAATATTCACTGTAGCACACTGTGCTAAGCATAGCTCCAGCACATTTCACAGTAACAGTTTACCTGGCTGCCTTCTTTCAAAGGAGGGCTGAAATCATCATTTTTAGAAAGTAACTGCTGATTTGGGTGCGTTAGCTCCACCTGAGCACTAACAAACAGCTGCGCTGGCCGACAGTGTTTCTTCAGAGATGCTTGGGGTCAGGCATCAAGTTGAGGATGGATACTGTGAGGAGAGGACAAAGGAGCTGGGCACCCAGTTAGTGCTGTGTCTTTTACAGCACAGACTAAGAGTCAGGTGTGCCTCAAGCTCTTGTTTCCACCAGCCTAATGATAGGCTGCTGGAGG
Source organism: Cinclus cinclus (assembly GCF_963662255.1). Classification (NCBI taxonomy): domain Eukaryota; kingdom Metazoa; phylum Chordata; class Aves; order Passeriformes; family Cinclidae; genus Cinclus; species Cinclus cinclus. Next base: position 86,176,461 of record NC_085047.1, read on the forward strand.
GGTTGAAACTGCTCCATCACGACAAAGAAAGCTGTGTTCTGTCTCATCTATCTCTGCATGATGTCCCTGCAAGCAGCAGGGTTTTGATCTGCTTGCATATTTCATCATGCAGCAACATTTGTCCAAGCCAATGCGTTGGCCAGTTGATATTTATAATGATACAATTACTCATCGTTCAGAGAGCTCAGTATTTAATTTTTGAAATTAAATTAAACTCCTTGAAATTCCATTACTCCATATTCCTGTGGGTCCACTCATTCCCGCCCAGCCTTTCCATTACTTTCAGTGAAATACTTGAATTCAACACCATGTATGTCCTGTACTTTTTGATTTAGGTTCTAAGGGTCAGCAAGGAAGCTTTTAGGATCTGCAGTGATCTAAATCTAGGACACTATATTTAAGAATATAATTTACAATAAAACTACTTGAGTATTCACATAATTAAAAAATGAGGGACGTGGCTTGAGACACTGTAGTAGAGCTGAGCATCAGGCTCAGGTGAAGGTGAAGCCTATGTAGGATACATGCTTTAACCTCCTAGTTTCTTTATGCCCTGAGAGACCCAGTCCAGCAGACACCATTTTGAAAATGTGACACTCAGACATTTGCATTAACTAGTGAGTACTCCAGCTAACAAGCCAGGAGTTACCCTGAATCTGTTTCTCTCTAATTCAAATACATCATCAGTCAGCTATCAGCTAGCTGACTGATTATTTAAATGAATTATACTGTGACATCCTAATATTTATGCAGGCACTGAAAATCTTCTCCTTCAGAAGAGCTCAGCAGTGACACGAAAGCTGTCGTAATCAAGCAGGGGAGTCAACAGCTAATAACACATGCCACAGCATATCCTGTCCCAGAAAGCCATTTCATCCAAAGTATCCAATCCTGTCCAAACATACTCAGTGGCTATTGTTTATATTTCCTGAAGGGATTTAGTAATGACCTGCATTTAGAGATATCCCTTATACAGTTTTACAAAGGATATAATTTGCAAAATCTGTGCTTTTCAAAGGTTTTACAGTTTAAACCACCCCAGTCAATTTTCCAAGAAAATGTCATCTACCATGGTTAAATGATATGTCTAAAATCCAATTAACTAATAGCCTGGCCACACTGTCTTGTTCAAACCACAGTTAAGAGCACAATATGCGCTCAAGCAGCCTTCATATTATTATGTAGAGGATCAGAGGTCCATACCTACTAAAGCTCATAGTATAAAAGTATCTGTAACCCTTAAAAGTTTGAGTATTTACATTCTAAGGAAGGACCTAAAACAACTTCAACTGCAACCTCTGTTATTCTATTACACAAATCATATGGGTGTGCTGTGTCATCCAAACAACCCACACTCATATCTGTCATCCTTTAGGTTTACTATCATATGTAGGGTCATGACGGTAGCACAAAAAGTGTAATAAATCTTGTACATTTCATATCTCATGACACAATAGGCTGATCTATCTATGGATTGCTTTAAGGGCCCAGTAAACAGAACAGAACAGAACAGAAGAGGTATAAAAGCAAGATCTCTGTTTCTTCATGTTAAAAATGGAAATGGGAATCCAAACTGCAGCCCTCAAAAGGGGGCATAACATGAACTCAGGATTATGGCTGCTCATGAGAAAAAAAAAATCTCAAAGGAAAATTGCATGTTAGCATGACTTATTAGCCTCAGCTGGGAGCAGGAAAGACAGTTCTGGGAGCTTTCCAGCACCTAATAAGCCCAGGGCAGGGTGCTGAGGTCAGTGTGGGCTGACCTGCAAAGCTATGACAATGCTGGAGTAGCACAGAAAGTTTCTTATATTAAGCATGAACTCACTAATTTTGCTATAGTTTTTAAACTTTATTTCATAGTAGCAAATTTGTGTTTTCCTATTAACAAGTCATTTTATCTCTCAGTCTTGCTCAATGCTAAAGCTGTGACTAGTGTAACACTGGCTTGACATAACAAGCTCTCCCCATTTCTGGAATCACTTTTCCAGACTGGAAAACATTGTCTCTGGCACACTAAATGGCAAGATTCTCAAAAATGTGTGGTGTTACCAATCCTGAAATGCAGATGTTAGCAAATTTGGGAAAAGTGTCTTTCTCAGCAGAAGTCAGCTAAGAAAAAGGCAAGGTGAATTAGATGTATGAGTCACTGTAAAATCAATCTGTGAATCTATGCAGCCTCACAATTCTTACTTTCCTAAGAGCTCTGGATTATTTATAAAACTCACAGAATCACAGAACCAGTCATGTTGGAAGGGACCTCAGTGGGGCACCTGGTCCAACCTCCTGCTCAAGCTGGATCATCCCAGAGCACGTGGCACAGGATTGTGTCCAGACGGTTCCTGAATATCCCCAGTGAGGGAGATTCCACAACTTCTCTGTGCAATCTATTCTCATGTGCAGTTGCACACAAGTAAAGAAGTTCTTCCTCATATTCAGGTGGAATTTTTTGTGCCCATCCACTTCCTGTGGAACTTCAGTTTCTGCCCACTGCCTGTTGTCCCATTGCTCAGCATCTGAGAAGATCCCTCCCTTTTGGCACCCCCTCTCTGGATATTTGTATACACTGATGAGGTTCCCTCTCATAACCAAGACTGAGAAGCTCAAAGAATTACAGAGCATAAGAAAGAAAAGGAGCATTTAAATGAAAAAAAAATTTGATTAATTTTTTAAAAAATATTATATTTTTCATTGGGGCATTATTTCTACCTGCATTCCCAAGGTAATTAGATGTATTTGATCGCTGCCTGAATTCCTGTGTGTCTCCTGCCTCCAAAACATTGTCAGTTTCAAACAAATCACATCTAATTAAAAATTCCCAAAATCTTAACGAAAGAAGGTGGCCAAGGTGGACTCCCAGAGGTCCTTTCTGAAGGAGAAGGATAGCAGAAAGTGGCAGGGCAGGGGAGGAGCCAGCCAGTGCTTAACTTCAGGGGATTCCTTTGTGAGAGCACCATGATTCTGACCTCAGGCACCTCTTTGGCCAGTCAGGACATGGGGGGCTGCAGAATAAAAACCTTTGGTGCTGCCACTTATAATTCTTCCTATCCTGGTGTTTCATATTTCATTATTATCATTATCTTTTACCTGGACTATTTATATCTCTAGCTGTAACCATTTGTTTCCAGTCCCCTGGTTCTTTAAATAAGGCTGTCTAAGTGTATTACCATCATTTTTTGCTATTATTATTTATTTTTTTTTTTTGTGATGTAAGCTGCAGGCATAGCTGTAGCCATTATATGACTGTTTAATTTGAAGTAGAAATGTACCTAAAATAGTTTCTCTTTTCCTTCTTTTGGGACTTAGGAGTTTCTTCTAAATTATGGATGCTTCCAGCCTGTTTTTCATTTAAGATGTAATTGACTATCTGAATAACTTCTCAATTTTCTGTCAGCTGGGTTATACAGGAATTCTAAAGTCTTGCAAAGTGTTTATCCAAGGCTTAATTTACCAAGCTGATTTGGCTATCCTTATATGAAGGTCAATGGTCAATGGAAAAATTCCTCTCCTTCTGGCTCCTACTTTCAGACAGAATTGGATACTTTTCAGTAAGGGGAAATATTTTACCCTGAATTATATAGAACATGTAAATCATGTTTTTAATAGTCTTAGAAATTCATGTGATTTCCCTTGAAATGTTTCTGCAGTGGATATATGCCAGGGTCACAACACATTTCAGGAAAGGGGATCTGCAACTTTTCAAACAAAAATTTCTTGAGAGATGCCTCGGCAGAGAGGTCACAGGTGGTTATGCTATTATCTCTCATCTATAAAGGAAAAAGAAAGATTCAGGCAGGTAACAAAATCCAAGAGTATGCCCAAGATGGTAAGATCAGCCATTTCATGTCAGGGCAAAGAACTCACCTTGCTGTGTACCTTTATCTCTCACAGGATGCAACTGAGAGGAAATGTCCCAAATGAATGAAGACAAAACTGCACATTCCTCACAATGTGCTTCTCCTAAATCTCCTGTGCTTAACTGTGTAAGAGCTTCTTAGTAAAATGCAGCAGTTGAGGAGAATAATTTTATTTATATCTGTCCTACTTTGTAGTCAAATACACAATTCATTATTCAAATATTCCCACTCAAGATGAGGTATAACTGGGAAGGAAGAAATGCTGACTCAATAGGTCCACAACTGCATCTGTTTCTTGTGAGCAGCTGGAGGCAATGAACTGTTATTAATTTTATTATGTATTTTGTAGTTGCCAGAAGCAAGCTGGAAGTAAAATTCTAACTAACAAGGTGTATGGAGTGGAAATGGCCTCCCTGTTTTTGGCTGCATCTTCTCAGGCAAACTCTTTTTCTTCCTCTCCTGCTTTAATCTGTGTGAACAGCGAGTGAATATTCCTGTCATTCTCAGGGTGTCAAAACAGTCCCAACTCTGGAATCCTCTCCCAAGACCCTAGATGGCTGAGCCACCAAGACCAGACATTAAATGCTGCAGAAGAGGCAGCCTACCACTCCTTTCTGCTCTTCCTTTCCTCAGATAAAATCCACAGTCATTGCAGTGCTCTTTCTTATCATCAAAAGCACAAAGTTCATACTGCAGAGACAATTTCTATGGTATTAAAGTCTTCCATGTAACACCATCAGTGACTTCATGCCAGTGATGAATGCATTACTGTGTCTTCAGAGATATTTGGGACACACAATAGGCCCTTGAAGTAAAAAGGTGTCAGTGAATGCTAATTTTCTTCTGGTTTTATTTCATACCCAATGGACTATGAAGTGGATTGGAATCAATGAAGCATTCTGGACACTTGTACAAATCATGTTGCCTATGCAGAAATAGGACATATAAAATTTTTGCCTGCTAATGAATATATAAACTAAAAACTTTTGGGTTTGTAACTTGTTTGTTTTGATCAAATGATCCCTTGAAATAAAAAAGAGGAAGACCGCCAATTCATTCAATGACATTTTGGAAGCACAGGTTGGCATTTGACTTTGAAAGCCACTGTATTAGTCCAAAGCCACAAAACTAAAGACATTAAAAGGTGTCCTGTGAGATACCGAACTCCTACAAAGCACACAGAATTTAACCTATTTTTGCTCTATTTTTTCTCATAATTGTAAACAGCTAAAACTACACCAAGATATACAGTTAATCTCATTATTTTACTATCTTGTGCATTGAATTCTGACATTTTGTGAGACAACATACACAAGCAAGAACTCTGAGCTAATGTTTTGTTAATTTCATCACTGTTTCAATGAAATGAAGCTGCTGGAGTGAAATAATCATCACCCACATCACATTTTGAAAAGAGCTATTTTCATTTTAAGTTCTGAATAGTAAAACGTTGTTCAGACAACAGCCCATAATCACCATCAGCTTCAAAATTTCAACCTTACTTGAAACAACAGCAAGCAGCAAGAGAAAGAACTTCAAATAAACTTAGCAGTAGAGTCCAGGTATGTGTCTCATAGTAGAACTTGAATTAATTCAATTCTTTCTCCACCTCAGCACGCAGTTTGGGGCTATTGGCAAGCAAGATGGAAGAGATGAAAGTGCCAAGTACAGCAGTACTTTTAGGTTAGCAACAGTGACAGCTATTAACACAGCACAGAAAAGCACAACATTTCTGCAATGAGACTACTGGGGCTAGTGACAGAGGGGTGAGGGTAAATTGACACCCTGCCCCATTCCTGAAAAACTGCTTGCATTAGGGACCAGTTTAAGAGCAGACAATTTGTCTGTGTATGATTTTTCACAACTAAGATTGAAAAAGTTATTTTGCAAGGAATTGTGCCTTTAATGAGTTTAGCTATTTCTCCTGTTCATAGAGTGTCCAGAAACAGCTCATAATTACCTCTAATTTATCCATTGTTGGAATTTATACACCATGTTGCAAGTTTTTTCAGTCCTCTGGATTGATTCAGGTCAGTATTGAAACTGCTTTAGTTAGCTAATAATAGTGACAAATCGTACAGGATTGCTGTTGTTCCTGAGTGGATTAGCACAACTCATAATTAAGAGAAGGTTTTACAGGGTTTGCAGAAAACCTTGAATGGGTTCAAGCTTTCAAGGAGCTGTACAGTAAATGCCACATCCTAATGTGCCTTCTTATCCCTCAAGCTGCTTTCCCAAAGGGGCACTGCTTAGTGCCTGCCAAGGAGATGTCTCTGTAGATGTCTCTGGTCTCAGCAACCAGCAGGATCAATCCCCAAAGGACCTTTGTCCCCCTGTGGAAAACACATCCTTTTCAGGAAGTTCTCAGCTTCTCACAGCAGATACCATATAAGTGTTTTTATACCATATAAGTGCACTTAGCAGAGCAATTTTTCAGTCTCTAATTACAATGACTATGCCCTAGCTAGAACATTCAGGGTGCTTCCAAGCTCCTAGCACAAAACTAGCCAGAAAAAGTGAAGGGGTGTGAGATGAAATGGTCCCAGATAAGGATGAATGGAAGGCAGGATTTGGGATGGACACTGCTGAATGTGCAGACCTGCAGCTAGGCCTAGGTGCACCCTGGACAGTTTCCTCATTACAAATCTGGGTATAAAGATAGAATATTAAGCTTAACTTAGCCACTGAAAAATCAAAATTAAGTTATTAAAGGAAAAGGCATCTAATGAACAGAGATCATTACTTATCAAATTCATTTGGAATGTGAGTTTTAAATTTAAATATTATCATCTGAGATGCAAAATTTAGTTCGGGCCAGTTCTGGGGTAGGAGGCATTGTCAGGACATGAAGGGCTTATTAAATTGTTTACTTGCCTGCATTATGTCTGCAAAATCTGACTAAGTTAGAGAATAATTTTGATAAATGTATCTATTCAGGATTTATGGATATTAAGCAACACAGATTCTATCCTCTCCATTTGACTTCTGGTACAACCATGGCCAGAAAATCCCATTTTTTTCCATTTGGAACATGATTAGTTTCAGCCTCTTGCTTATCATCAGTAGATGAACAATCTCTACAGCACCTGCAATTCCTTATTCATGGAGATACTTGCCACACTTGATCAAATAATCTCTTAAAGTACTATTAAAAAAAAAATAAAAAATAAACTGATCTTCTTAAATCCCTTGCTGTGGGAAGCAGGCTTTCTAGATTTCTGGATTATTTCCCGTGCTCTTTCCCAAACACTCTCTAAACTTCTCCCTTCTTTGCCTAAAGATAAACATGAAACTTGTAAAAAGAATTTGATCTCTTTTTCTTCCATACCATAAACAAAACACCATTTTTTTTCAGTCAGAAGGAATTTAGTTGAGTCAATTTTTCCTCCTTTTTGGAAATCCATGGATGAAAACTCATCAGTGCATTGAGGTTTCAGCTGAAAAATATAAAATATTAATAAAAAATTAGAAGGTTGCTATAATTCTAAAACTGGGGGTTGTATTCACTAAAAGAAAGAAATGGAAATGAAGAAAATTTTGCAAGCTGATACTGATCCCAGCTTCTTAGACATATTTTAGGCAGCAAAGAATGGATGCTTCTCATCTCACTAAGTGAGCCTGCTTTCTCCAGAGGGACTCCTTTATGTCCTAAGAAAAACTGTGTCAGTTCCCAGATGTTCTCCAAATGTTTGACACAAAAGGGTAAACTAAGGACAGAGATCTTCCTGTAATTTACTTTTTTCTCTCTTTAGTAGATTTAAATGAGATGTTTATTATTGCCTTAACATTCTTACAGTGGTTTAGTTCTGTAAAATAGCAAAGCCAGTACTAAGTTAATTAAAAGAGCTATAAAGTCTGAAAGAAGCCAGCAGGTTTCTATGGGTTGCTGATCAAAGGGAAAGTGGTTCTTTTTTAAGTGTTTTTTTCTTGGTCCTTTAGAAACACTACATCTCTCTAATCACCTACAATGTTGCTATGATGAAAAAAATTACATAAACCAAATAATTTGAAACAGAATAAGGACAAAAATGGAATTCTCTAATAAAGGGGGGGGGGGGGGAATCAACTTCAGAAAATCAGATCAGTAATTTCTAAGAGCAACCACAGATCAGTCTAGAACAATAATATGCTGTAATCACAGCACTTCAATGACCTAGTTTAAGAATGAGTAACAAAGGACAGAAATTATGCGGATCAATAATTCACCTGAGTGGTAGTAATTCATTCATGTAATAATGTAGTTTGAGTCAATGAGATGAAGCTATGGCTATGCAGTACTTGGAACTGAGGGAGTTGTGGACCAGGGTTATACCCCAATCTGTTGTCAAGTTAATATGCACACAGATATTTTTAATGTTCAGATGAGTGAACTATTTGGCTCTAACCATACCCTTATTTTACTTGCTCATAATGGATTTTTGTTTGTGTCTGTAAAGAATGGCAGCATTAATATGATCTATATTCTGAAGGGAAACAAAGCAAAATATTTATTCTACTCCATAATGCCTAAAGAAACTTTTTAAAATACACGTATGCTCTGGAAATACTTTTTTATTCTAAATGTTTCAGATCACCTAACTCATTTTCTCCTATGCTTTAAACTACATTTCCTGTCCAAGTATAAATGGATTTCTGAGGCAGGGGGATTTTTTCTGGGAGAGAGAAAAAGAGATGGTTGTAATTTCTTGTGCATAGTAACAATGGACACAAAGAAAAAAGGGAAATTTTCTTAGGTTCCTGTAATGTTTCCTGTAAAAAAAAAAATTGTATTTTAAAAGTACTATTAAGTGTATCCCAAAGTAAGCGATTGAAAGAAAACCCACACACTTCTGAATTTTCATTTTCCTATCTTAACACAGATACAACATTGTGTCTGTCTCACCTACAAACCTTTTTACCCAGATAAACACATAGGACATTTCTTAAAAAGTGCTTGTGTCGGGTAAGCTAAAACTTCTGTAGAAAGATCCAAACTTGAAAAGTGTTCAGTGGGAAGATTCTGAGGTACAGAAAGACAGAAAAGAAAACACTGTGGATCCATAAATCTATGGATCTCACTTACATGTTCTAAAAACAGACCAGTCATGTTTGAAAACACTCCGAGTGTTTACTGGTTTTCTGATAAGGAATTAATAGAAATATGAAAGTCTGAAGGGTCAGAGCAAGAAAGAGTGATCAGCTTCCATGTCCTTTTTATTTTGGATTCATTAGCAATTATAAAATGCTTTGCCACTGAAACCCCTAAGTGATGAGTGTTTTTGATGTGCTATATTAATGGCGCTGGACAGCTGAAAGGTAATAAATTTGACATAAAATTTACATGGCCTTTTGTATTTTCTGTAAAGCACCAGATGCAATTTGATTCTAGACATCTTCCAATGTAAATCTATTTTAAGTCAGAGTGTGAGAAACAGAATTAGTGAGAAATTTTGCAAATAATTTTTCCCAGTAAATATAGCCCTATTTTGAGGTGATAGGACCTGGCAAATTAGGGTGGTTTTTGCTGATCAACTCCATTTCCACAAACATTCACCCAATTATTTATGCAAAATCAATCAGCATATGGTGTCTTTGCCCACTGTTCACTTTATTCTTTTTCCACACATTGAAATGGGGACAATATGATACAAATCCCTCATTGATTCCATGCTTCTCAGAAAGAGAAAAGAAGTCTGATTAGCAATAAAAAGGAATAACAAGCTATGATTAGTGAATATATTTCTTTCTCTGCATGATTATCTTTGATGGCAAAAGAAAATGGGGTTCATACCAAAAGCAACCCAAATACCTATGATGAAGATAATTTTAGAAAGCACTTGAAAATAACAAATATTTAATCCTGAGTTAAGAAGATGATCTGAAGAATTCATAAATATTCTTAAGGTTAGTACTGGTGTCTTTAATGAGTTTAGATCTGTTAATCTACTTCAGACTTTGTACTGATTAAGAACACTGACTGAATAAATACCTTGTGACTAGAGTGCACTGGCTGAATACTAAGCCAGGTTCCTGCCATGAATTACACAGTCTTGAGTGTATCTAAAAGCTTTTGGCTGCATTAGATAGAAAACACTCTGAAATGGAGCTGTTCTGGAGTAATTTATGAATACAGTATTTTGATCTACATAAAAAAAGTGTTCACTGCAGGAGTACAAGAGGGTTGTCAGGAGAAACAAGCAGTGAGATAAGGAGTGAATGTTTGTGGGCTTTCAAATCATTGACTTTAAAATTTTTGTTTCCTCAAAGAACAGACTACAGTAGCAGTTTCTCCAGAAAGACCAAATTTTGCAAATTCACTGAAAGGGAAGGAGCTCTACGAGTAGTAAAGGTCGAAAGATAAAGAAAATTGTTCAGCCAAACTGGGTGAAGAAAGATGTTTGTTCATGCCCCAGAAAATTAACTGATAATTGTCAAATCTTTGGATGTTTCTCAGTTCTCTAGTATCATATGCATACAATCATATACCTAGTTACCATATAAATTCCTTCTCTTTCCAGTTGTTCCCCTTCTGGGTGAGCTTGGCTAATGCCTGCACTGCTCTGCAGCTCAGAGTAACATCATGTGAATATCCCAGGTACAATAAAGACACACAGCCTGGCCTTGACATGCCTTAAGGGAGGCAGAAAAGCAGCTACCTTGGGTCACAGGTACAACACTACCAAGATGAATTGACAATGTTCTACAAAAATTGTAACATTCCTGCTCAAGATCTAAGTTTTGAAAAATGCATGTGTACTCTTGAGTTTAAAAATCAGACTTAGAGCTTCATTTATTTGGAGATCTGCAAAACCATTAAAAGTGGCACTATTGAAAGAAAGGATAAAGCTGTTGAACTCTTCCCAAGCAAGCAAGCAAGTAATTCCCCTCTATAGCTAAGAGAGGTGGCATTTTGCAGTTTTGACTTATGCCAGTAGTGGGAACTTAGCCAGGGGCAGCAGGGAAAATAGTTGCCGAATTCTAAATTCTCCATACTTAATAATAAATAAGTGCTCCATACATTACACAAATGTTCTTTCTGGAAAATGTCCTTCCCTTTCAGTCAAATTGCATAAAAATAACCTTGCAATAAATATTATAGACTTTGTTATACAATCTGTAAAATCCCCACCCCAAATCGATCCATGGACCTTGCTTTCAGAGTAGTATTTCTGTTATTGTTCAGGACATATGATACCCACAGTTTCCAGAAACTACTGAAATAAATAACTCGTTTTAGTCTTCCCCTAATTAGAGTCAGGGAAACAATGTGTGATTAACAACCCACAAGAGTCAGTAGAAGCAGGGAAGGCAGAGATTGTGGAAGCAGGGTCATGCAGAGGTCTTGGTGACAGAGAGGTGAAGCAGACCAAAAATCTCCATCATATGCTGCTGCAGTCCAATTACTGTGCATTTTGCTACTAAGCTCAAAACAAAAATTGTAGATTGTGACAGGAGAATATGGCTAGGAAAAAGACCCTGAGGAAATGTAAACCTTGCCAAGTGCTGAGGAAAGTGCAGTGGAGAACATGCCCTTTCACCAAAATAATAAATAGAAAGATGCCACCCCACAAGAAAACACACACCAAAACCTTCCCCAGTGGTTCCAGACAAGACATCTGAAATGTCACCTTCCTGGGCCTGGTTCTGACACTGTTGTATGTGCCTGCACTTAAGAATTTGCTTTCCTTTATAGGGATGACTTCAGTGGGACTCCTCATATATGCAACCAAAATTAAATCATTGAATTGCTTAAGAGAAATTGCTGGATCAAACAAAGATCTCTGAAGGTTTGTGTCCAGTCTGTAGACCAAGCAGGACATACCTATAAACAAAGCTGAACATTTTTCAGCCTGCAGAAAGGTGTAGAATTTCTGCAAGTTAAGTAAATTAAATTCATCTTACAGCAGCTTCCAGAAGCCATCGTTTTTCCAACCAGGTCTGTTAGGAATTTGGCTCATTCCATATCTCTCTTCTAGAGATCCACGTTATAAGGTTTGTGCACAAGAAATCAATTGTTCTGTTTGCTGTCACAGTAGCAGCTGTAGGATGTTTGGAAATATCTCTAGTGTGGAAGAAACTTTTGTGGTGAGCAACTGCAGTTATGAGCAGGTCAGTGCACAAGCTCTGGAATATACTGCGTGCCATTAATTTGAATACTGCAATATGGAAAGTTAGAAAACAGGCAGCTGAATACTGCAGTTTGGCAAGGTACAATCTAGGTAGCCTCAGCACTATATGCAGGAGCTACTAGGAGCTTTTGGGTTGAATGACAAACCTCTTCCACTTCCATGCATTTTTAGACACTTTTAAATTGCTGCTCATGGTGACACCTGTTGCTGACTTGAGTCTCCTAGAAACCATCAGCGTAATTTTAGTGGCCACCACATACAATTTGATACTCAGAGTAGTCTGTTTGCATTTGAAGAAGTAGAGGGGGCTGTAGGGGTGGATGGATAAAAAAAAGTCTGAAAATATATCCTTTCTCTGTACTGAGGAGTGAGGGCCATAGCTCACTTGCCCTACCTTTCAATATCTTTTGCTGCTGAAATGCAGCAATTGTGTCACTAAGGTTCAGTGCCAGGACGAGCATTTGCCACCTATATAGGAGCTTAAAATAGCACCAAAGCTCACACAAATACCTTGAAGGCTGACAGAGGGGTGGTTTTTTGATGTACTATACTCTGTTGTAGGAAGTTTTTATTTATTTAGAATTATATAAGCACCCTGGGAAGGAATATGTCTTAGATTTACTTTGGTCTGACCCAACCACAGTGTGTCTGGAATGCAAAATTATCATGGAGCACTCCCCAAGAGTCTGGAAATGGTGCAGCCTTACTGAATGATAGATTTTTAGCAGTTCTCCCACATGGATCCCACTTGGCTAATGCAATGCAGATTAAAGCGAGTACACTTCTTCTACAGCTCTCCCATTCATGCCTCCATAGTCACTTACTGTAGAGATCATGCAGACTTTTAATTATTTTACTAAACAGGGAGCTTTTTTCTTGGAAGTGCATAATGAAATTTTAATGACCATGCTTTTAATTCCAACAGGAAGACCTCAAATAGCAGCAAAATCCATGTGAAATTCCACATATGTTTCAGCTTTCCTTCCACAACACCAGGCAGGAGGAGGAAGTCCAAGGGGAAGGAGGGAGCCTCAAATAATACATAGCACTGTTCCTGGCCTCAAGTCATAAACCCCAAGGCTTTACTTTTCTGCAGGAAGGCAAAGCCTGTTTTCTGGAGCTTCCACAGCCATGGGTGCCCCATCCCACTGTCTTTAGCTCAAGCAGAGCAGAAGAAACAAGCCTGTTCACGGAGGTAGCTGTGTCTCAGATTCATAGTCAAGATTACAAATTAAACTCTTGGAGAAAAGGAAGGGAGAAGAGGAAGAAAATTATCCTCCTTTTTTTTTTTTGCTGTCAAACAAGAATGAGGCTCATCCTGTCTTTGGACTTCATTCTCAGAGGTAAAAGGTATCTCCAATCAAAGGCAGCTACCTGGCAAAAAAGAAACCAGGTACCATCACTTTTCCCTACTAACACAAAACATTCCCTGGGTAAATTCATCTCAAGCCTGGAATCATTCTTTAAGTAAATTTTGCTTCAATAAATCAAGAAATAATCAAACTCGGAATGTTTTTCACAAAGATGACCCAGCATATTAAGCTTTTGCAGTGTTTGGTCAGAGGATGCACTTGTGAAGGTGTAATAATTAAGGTGAATTAGCTACCAACTGAAATTAATTCCAGAGAGACCTTGAGAGAAATTCAAGGGAAAATAAAATTGAAAGATAGAAAACTGAGAATTCACATTTCCTTTATTAAGCAACAAAAATTAAGATGTCCTTGCATCATTCCTAGGCAGCTTAATCCTTTATTACTAATAAATGATCTTTAATTGAAAGGATTTTGAAGTGGACAGAGATAACAGTTTAATCATTTTGATGAAAAGCCAAGATTTTTCATCTTCAAAGTTCTGATATATCAGCATATACCACTAATAAGGAACCTTGTTAAGTATTAGCATCCCTCAAATATAATGGGAATAACACTTTTCCTAAGAGCTTGCAAAAGAGCTGAGAAAAAAGCAGGTGTGTTTTTTATAGGTTAAACCTTTTATAACTAACTTTATTCATATTTTAATGAGTCATGTATGAATAAGTGGATTTTTAAGTTAACAAATGAATATTTAAAGAAAAGAGAACAGAATGAATTTGTCAATCAAAAGACCTCCAAACCCAGGTACATGCTCCAGGCGTGATCTTGAAAACACTTATGCACATGAGTAACTCGTGGCTCATGAGTCATCCCAGTAAAGTCAAGGGTACTAAATAAACCTTTTATGAGGAATGCATGTTAGGGTGACAGTTTGTATTCCACCCAACACAGTGGAAAAGACTAACATCTGCAAGGTAGGGACCTAATATAGGGGCATAATGTAAACTTTTCTCCAGAAAAAGATGAAACTGGGGAGCAGCTCTGGGAGGTGGGAGGCAGCAAGCTGAACATGAGCATGTGATGTGCCCAGCAGGAAAGGCAGCCAAGAGCTGCTGGGTGTGTGAACAGGGGTATGACCAAGGAAAAAGGATCAAATCTCTCCCTATGGCACTCATCACTCTAGATAGGGCACTGAGTTTTGGGCCTGAAATGCAGGAAACACATGGGAAAACTGGAGGGAGCTTTTAGAAGGTTCCAAGGCAGTAGGGGCTGGAGTCCATGGCATATGAACAGAGGCAGGAGGAGCTGGGCTGCTTCAGCCTGGAGAAGAAATCACTTTAGGGGCACCTAACAGCCCCTCAGTGCCTACAAGGCACTCCCCTATCAGGGAGACAGAAGTGGATTCCTCATAGGAGTACAGGATGGGAGAATGAGACACAAATGTCCATACGTGGAACTAACTAGAGTTCATTGATTAAAGGTAAAGCTTTTTTCCCATGAGAACAATCTGAAAAAAAGGGCAGGTTGTACAGAGTGGTTGTACAGTACACCTCCTTGGAAGTTTTCAAGATCCAGCTGCACAAATTCCAGAGCAGTCTTGTCTGATGCTTACCCTGGTTTGAGCAGGGGTGTGAACCAGGTCATCTCCCCTAGCTCATTTTAACTGATCCCACAATCCCAAAAATCACCTACTGTTGCTTAAACCATGTAAATGTTGAATTGCCTCTTACTAGGGAAGAAATTGTTTCTTTATTCCCACATTTCCCCAGAATCAATTAGGTTTTGTCCTTCTAATGAAGTTCCCAAACCTGCATACTACCAGGCAGCCTTGATCCTTCCATAATCACAAGCACTTACCATGAGTTACTGGTATCACTATTTCAGTCAGTATCTGTGCTGTACTCCTGGTATATCACATCAACAGTGAAACAGTGTAACAAGAGAAACTTATCTGTCTAAGAACAGATTCAGCTTACTTCATCAGCCATCTCATTTTTTTAGTTTTCCCAGTAAAATACCACGAAAAAAGGATTATACACATCACCACATGAAAATGTGCGTGACCTCTAATATAATATTTTTATACTGATGAATACTTTGGCAGGAACGTGTGCCAGCACATTTGTAAGAGAGTGAAGGAAATCAGTACATATGAATTTGGAATGTCTTTTCATTTTATATGGCCCCTCTTTACACCAGATGCCCAAACGTAGTCTATTTTTAGTTACCCAAAAAAATTATGCACAAAAGTCTCACTCCTGTGGGCTAAACATGGTAATTCTAAGAAAATCCCACTTTAAAGTCTGTTACACATCACCATAAGGGTCTACCTAGAAATTGGAAATGGCCATGGCTATAAAACCTTATAGCCACCCTGGCTGGGGCACTGTGTCAGGAATTCGACTCCTGTAGGCTGGGAATGGGCAAGGGATGTAGTGGCAAATGGTAATATCTTACATGCAAGGCAAGCAGTGACTGCTCTTACTCCGCCTTTCCGTGAGGTTCTGTGTGTACGTGCACTGTACCATGCAAGGTCCCACTGAGAACTTCTGCTCTGCCCAGTGCCTGGCCCCCAGCAGGGTTCAGGCAAGAGAGATGAGCACATGAACTCCAGCTATGGGAGCACATTCAAACCCAAAATACTCAGACCTGGGGGACTTTGGCTTTGAAGTGAAAGAGGGAGACATCTAAAGAGTTTCAGCTGCCCTGAAGTGGCCATTCTTACTTACAAACACTCTGGGGATTTATATCCTCCTAAAATCTTATGCCCTCTATATCTGACCCCAAGCCCATTAAAAATGTTTGCAGCAGATCTCGGGGAAGGAACATACACTTTTTCAAAAATAAAACAAAAAACTATATAATTAAATAAATAACATTAATAACTTTCTGGAAAAAATGCCAGACAAAAATCTTCTTCAGCAATTTTCCTGCAAAAAGGTCAAGCTCAAGATGTAATAATAAAAAGTGCAGGGAAATATCTGAAGAAATTCTCAGCTGCTATCTTAATAGTTATTATAAATCCTCTTATCTCTCTTGAAGGATGCTAGCAACCATTGCAAACTGCTTCTTCCAAATCAAAGGTTGATAAGAACTACAGAAGAGGACAGATTAAACCAGATTTCACCCATCTTGGACAGATAGAAAAATCAAGTATATCTCTGTTCTGGATGCCATCGTAATTAGTGAGAGGGTCTTGTAGGTAAGTGGAAAGAAAAAGAGGGATATGCTAGGAATATTTCTTCTTACAGTATTGGTATCCTCTGCTTTTTTCCAGCTTTCTTTTTGGGGTCATGTTAAGAAAGAAGGAATTCTGTAATCAATGTTACAACATCAGAAAGTCAGATAAAATAGATTGCTTTCCCACTGCAGATCTCCTTATCTACACAGTAATTTAATATCTGCAACAGTTAATGAAATCTGAAGTGATATTTGACATAAATGTTTAAACCAAGGTGAAGGAATATTTTGCTGTCCAAGTCTTTGTTCTGTGCTCAAGTGTCCATGGCTTTCCTTTGGAAACCATTCAAGATTTTTTTTCTGTGTAGCCTTCCAGTCTAGACCTATATTAAATGAAAGTCTGTAAACCTTTCTCAGTAGATGATAGGGAATAGCCAGACTTGTTATCTCTCTGATTATTCTTGAATTCTTAAAAGAAACTCTATTAATTATATGGATTGGTCTCCCTCTAATATGATCATGATTTGGAGGTTAATCTTTATCAGATGATACAAATACAAAGGGCTAAAGCTAATTATGTATCTGGGCAACATGAAGGATGGATAAAGAGTAGCTGCCTGAGCCACACCTGAGTAAGACTGGTGCATGGAAGAATATTTATTGAAGGACTCTCCCAAGTCCAGTGCAGCCTTCTCCTTTTAAGTGCACACAACCTTCAGCAAGGTCATGTTGTACTTATTCCTTTAGTGTCCTGGGTGTTTCCCATTGCTGGATGCTCCCACAGCAATGTCCCCTCAGACAACTGCTGAGGCCTGGAGCAGTCCCATATTTCACCCCCAGGATGCTGTGACCTTACCCATCACCAGATGTTGGCTGAGAGCTCAGCAGGCAATGACCTGCCCCCTGCCAGCAATGAAACTCGTTTAGGTGTACAGCCTTACTCACCAGGGAGCTGGACACACAACAAGTGCATCTCCTCAGCCACCTCAGGTACCTCACAGCTTCTCAAAGGGCATGGAGTCCTATTCAAAATGAGTAGCAGCACCTTGGGCACAATCCATAACTTAGGCCTAAGTTATGTTCAAGGCTAGTTCAAGCCACAGAATTATATAATCGCATTCTTAACCAGCGCTTTTCTTGTGCGTGTGATGGAACTCATATAATGATGAAGGCCATATAGAGGACAGTACTTTTGCAGGGATTAAAACAGTGGAAACAAACAATTTTAGAAGCTAAGGAAGAAGACTTTTCTTACCAGCTTCTACTCGAAGGACTGAAAATATGTTCTTTAGAGCATTTGCAACATTTCTTGGGTTGTTATGGGCTAATGAGGCATGTGTTACCCCTAAACAGCATGAAAAAACCTCAACCTTCTGCTGTGAAAATTTCAACCTTTTCAAGGTTGACACTAGTCTAAAGCCAAAAACATCAGATACAGAGCTGTAAATAATGAACTATATAAATACACATGTAGTTTCTTCACTTTACCCTCCTGAGTATGCTCCCTAGGTGCTTCATGCTGTGTCAGTTTTCATCTGCTAAAGATCTGTCCTAACACCTGGAAATCAAGAAATGTAGTTCAAATAAAACTTCTCAAATAAGGCTGGAAGTAGCAGAATATAGTACCTGACTGAAGTTGCATAAAAACTCTAAAATAGTGTGTGTTGGACTTATTTTCCTATTCTTTTGCCAAAAAGATTGATAGAGTTAATAGACATGGTGTTCCTGACGTTCATGAGCACCCTTTTTCAATACTGTTACTCCACTGTGTTCTCTCTCATGTAATTTTTTCAGAGCTGAACAAATCCCTGTTCTGGCATTTGGTTTTGTTCTTGTATTCTCCTTCATCCTCCATGTCTAAAGGAAGAAAAAATATTTTACTGTAAAATGAAATAGTTAGAATCATAACACTGATTCTGTAAACAGACACTAACCAATAAATCCCCACTCACCATAGCATAATGTTATTTAGCAATTAATTGCAAAGTTGTTTGTAGGTTGTTTTGTGATTTGTACATTTCAATTTAGCCTCACCAGATACTTCTCTCAAACAGATTCCTCCGGTCTAGTTCTGCCTCATCTTCAGCAACGGGTCTCCAGTTGATATTTTGGGGTGATACTTTGAGCATGGCTGGACAAAATGGAACCTGGGTGGAGGCACTGTGGAAAAAAGCCCTTGGAAAGCTCATTATTTAAATACTTCTCATGTGAGCCTGCCCTCTTCTCCTCCCCAGCAAGTGTACATGACAATGAAAATACAAGGAAAAGCAACAGGCTGATATTCCAGAATGAGACACACCTATAGCAAACCTATAGAAAAAAGAGAACCTATAGAAAAGGCTTCGGGACTCTTGCTGTGAAAGAATAATCCATAATGATTCTGCACATGTGCAAGGAATGAAAAAACTGTAATCTCACAAGCCTGACATAACTAAGATGAGCTTCAAGCCTTGATCAGCACACACAGGCTTTTTGGATCCCAGTGACTGCAGGATGTGAACACAGTTATTGGGGTTTAGCAAAGCATAGATGAGAGCAGACTGCATCCTAGTTCTCCGTTTGTGTGACCTGCAAAGGCCAATGCAGCACCAGAGGTTTCCCATCCATGCTGAGTACTCTTCAGATGTCAGAGGGTGCTTCTCCTTGTGGCTGATCCCAATCTGAAGCTATATTTTAGAGGCAATAAAGCACAAAGCTTCCACTTGGTCTTTCGGGGTCATGCTAGACTCTTTCAGAAGATCCTTCAGAAACACAAAAAAGGCAGAAAAATCCCCATCAATTACAAGTTGTCCTTGTAGCATACATTTCGGAGATAATTTGAAGAAAAAGATCGGTCTAAATGAGAAATACAGATGCCACATCTAAATTGTATTTTTAAACCACAAATCTCTCCCTCCCCAGGGAATTAAGAATTCTTACCACAAAGTAGAATAAAAACATACCAAGGCCAGCTTCTCAGAGTGGGTTTAAAAGGTAGTTTTATTTCTCACTCAAGTTTTTTGAAGTTTCACTGTGCCATTTATGCTTGTGTTGTAATGAGCAATATGGAAGGGTTGAAATGCTTAAAAATTACATGATTATCACTATAATTTAACAGTCAGTTAATGAAGGCTTGAACTGTTGCCCATATTGCTATAGTGCAGCTAGCAGGTATCCATACTGAACAGAGTTTACATTTTCAAAAACTGAGTTAGAAATAAAGGTTAATCCACTGCCATATAAACATTTGATCTTGCAATGATCCCATTAACCTTTCTTGTACGCAAGGATTAGGCATAAGTAGCTAGCAAAATACTAACCTTATTTAAAACTGCAGAGCTGTAAGTACCCAATTTTTTTTTATTCTTTCACATAGGTGCAAAAGTTTAAAGCTTCCTCTGCAAAGTGACCAAGCCCAAAGTCTCATAGGTTTTGTTAATGTGTTAAAACCCTGCTGCCATCAGCAGTTCAGTGAAGAAAAGTCAATTTAAAAAAAAAGGTCTTCTCATCACTGTTGGCTTGATTTGAATCCTAGCCTGACTACAAGAGTGAAGAAGGGTTGGGAAGTTCCTCCAAGTGGACTTTTCAGCACACCCTTTCATCAAGAACTCAGGTGAGTTCTGCAGCTATGACTGAACCTCCCAGCAGTGCCAGTAGCAGAGAGATTCTCTCTTGGCTGGCCCTAAGGGAGGAGTGGTCATGCCCGGTTCTATCACATTAATAGCTAGAAATTTCCCAACACTGATGTTTTCTCATTAGTGAGACCTATCAACTTCCCAGTGGAGGGACTCTGGAGAACTGCACTGGTGTGAGGTTTTTCAATTCTGCAAGATCTCACTGAAAAAAGTGCAGTCAACTGGTGCACTGCAAAATCCAGCTCCAGTGCTGAGTGCAGTAACTTGGATGTCTGCATGTGTGATTACAGAATTACTGCTTCCAGGCAGAGGGGAGGTTATTAGTCGTGAGGTCATAGAATAATTTAGGTTAAAATGGCCTTCTGGAGGTCATCTAATCTAACTCCTGCTCAAATAAGAAAGAAGTTCAAAGCCAGAGCAGGTTCCCCAGTACTTGTAGTTTCTGTGAGAGCTTTGCATGGCAGGGAATGGCACACAGAGATGAGTAGTGTGACAGTAGGAACATGACACTGAGAATAAGAGTGAAAGTTGGCTGTGAAACATGGTCCTAAATTTCTATATGCTCCCCTGTTTGGCAATCTGTTTCAATCTTCCAACCCTATAAGAAAGCTATCAATAATTTATTTGCATTTTCTTTAAACACAAGAAAACTTTTTGGGCATGTTGCCATGGGACGTCAGCTTCATTATTTCAGCAGTAGAATATGCCAGGTTGCTAAGGGATAAATATAAAACGACAAATAATTTCAACTCTGATAGTGGATTAACCTATAAACTAATACTAACTAATAGTGTGGTTGTATTTTGAATGATAGAGCTAATGTTTCAGTCAAATTTTAAAAAAAAATAAAGATAATATACACCTGTGTTTTAGGGATTACCTGAATCAACCTTTTTGGCATGAAAATAGAAGCTATTTGCAAAAAGAGGTTTTGGGTCTTCCATGAGCCTGTGCAGCACCTAGCACATCAGAGCTGGTAAAAAACAAATCCAGAAATAAGTTGTTATTTATTATAACAGATCTCTTGTCCTGTGTACTCTTTTGAGTCTGAGTTTCAGGAAACAAACAGCTACTCTAGGCTACCCCTAAGGAGATGATGGCAAGGTGAGTTGCCAGGGCACCACTGAGGCTTTGGGCATTTCCAGAAGTAGCTGTGATGAATAAGACCAGCCTCGCAGCTGCTGCCATTCAAGTCCCATTTGGTGCAATACCCCCACAGCCATACAAATGGTTCTGGAAAAACTGACTCCAGGAATGCCAGCACCCCCAGATGAAGGCAGATTATGCAGCCCACATGGCAGGAGAGTCCCTGTGGCTGGTGGCATGTGTGCTGGAGTGTGGTGTGCTGTGGCTGGTGTGCTGGAGATGCTGCAGCACACCCCACCAGGCTGTGGCCTCCTGAGCAGCTGTGTCTGGCAGCCCTTGTCACCACTCGGGCACCTCTCAGTGCTGCCTGACCCTCTGCACGAGAGGAGATTTCTGTCTGAATGGACAGCCCATTTTGGTCATGCTCCACACCCATTTTTAATGGTAGTGGAAGCATATTTCAGATGCCACTGTGCTCAAAGATGGAAATCTGTAATTATGTTTCTTTAAGAACAATTATTACCACAGTTCATGGTGAAAGTGGATAGAAGTCCTTACCATTGTAATGGTTTCACCAAATGACTCATGTTTATTTCTACCTTATGGCAGCAGAAGTGGCAAAAAGTAGATGTCTGGACATTTTAATGCGCCTGGCATAGATGGCAATATATTTGCACTTGCATCTAGCTAATATGCACTTGCTAGACTGCACGCTTTATAATCTGCAACAGAAGTTGGCAGCCTCTCCACCTCTCATCTAAGATTTAATGGAAGGTACTGCAGTCTCCTATTAATAGCATCATTTCTCCTAGCTACAGCACATGGGCTAGTGAGCATAACATGAGAAATTGCCTTAGTACAGCAGCTCAAAAACATGCCATTGTCATAAACAGCAAATCAGGGACGACAACATAAATGAGCTGAACACACCTTTTGACTGATTGCAGATTTCCATTTGCTTAGCTACTTGTTAGTTTGCAAATTTAATTATTTTTCAAGGAGTTTCTAATCATTACTGCAAATTAGTGAGCTACTGTTGCATTACACATTGTTAGAGTGACCTGACTAGAAGAAGCAGAATTAAATAGCAGAAAATAGTAGAAATTAAAATGGAAAAAGAAATTAAGTTCTCATAACAAGCATAAGATTACTGCACATTTTCTCATCATTTAGAAATAACGAACTGCAGGGAAACCCTACACTTTCAGATCTCTCCTGAAGGTACAAATGCCTTCATTTGTCGCTCTCCCTTGCCTTTGCCCCCCACCAAAAAAAGCAGGGAATAATGTATATACTATGGTAAAGGTCAATGCTGACATAGTCTATAGGACTTCTTAGGTTAGGAACCACCTGGTCACATCTTTCTTGTTTATCCAGGCCGTGGTCATTTGTCGGGAACGTCATGCCATGTTTCTAAGGAAACATTGGTCAAAACTGAGCCTTGTCAAGTGATCCTTGGTAATACATCAACCAGGCTGTAACAAATGTTCTGCAGCAGAAATAATGGCACACCAGGAGGGAGGAGAGCTGGCTCTGGGGCATGAATTAAATCCCATCCACGAGACAAGCAGCTCTGCCATGTTCAGGTGGACTGTGGAGGGCAGTAGCTGCCAGCCTGAGCATTGTGGCTCCCCACAGTGCCCATGACACCCCAGAGTCACAGGGCACTGCTTTGGGTGGGTCAGGTGCCAAGCTGGGATCATCTCTGGCCAAAGGTGAAACAGGTGGCCACCCCGAACCACCAGTGTAAGCCATGCTGACACACAGTCCCCTGTGGCAGATGCTTTTTCCAAAGAATTTTATAACACATACAAAGAAAATTAGTGCATTTTCCTCTCCTTTCTCATTTCAAATTGAATTTTCAGGTCAAAGAAAGGAGAAAGAGCTCTCACATCAAATTCAGCAGATGATTCATAAAATTAATTTTTGAAGTTACAAAAATAAAATGTCTTAAAAACTGAAGCACTGCATGTCCTTTCACTCATTTTTGATCTCATCTCTTTGGCTGGATCAATAGCAAAAGCAACTGCAGAAAGACTATCCAGAAAGGAAATCTTTAATGAAATACTGGTTCCTGTGGTGAGTGCTAACAGGGCTAGGGTGGAGAATATTGACATTAGCAGCCAATGGACACAGTGGAGAGAAACTGCTGACGTAGAGGAGAGACAGCCATGCACAGGGGTGAGCTGAGCTGAGCACACCTGAAGCTCAGTCCACAGTCCATCCTCATTATATTTAAAATGCATTCTCACTGTGTCCTCCCTTGTCTGTGTCCTGACTTGGTCATGAGAAAGGTTAATTAAAAAAAAGTTTTCTTTGCATCAGAAATCATTATTTCACCTCACCAGGATTTTGTCAGGGAAGAGGTTGGGAGTACTTTATTTACACTGCTGCATTTTCTTCCTACTGAGAAAGGAAGGAGCCCCATCAAGGCAAACTGCTGACCTCTACCATCAGTTTGTGTTCATGAGGCTCCGTTCACTGGTGGCCTAAGGCTGGTGGAGCTGAGGGGGATCCCCTTGGTAGAAAATGCTTTGATGTCTAAATACTGGTATGACTTGTCTAGAAGCGGACCATAATTTCTCCCTTCTGTAGAAAATTTTCTAGACAATTTTTGTAGAAAATTAAGATAAATGGAATTTAATTTCACAAGTGAGAAAGCAATTAAGCATCAAAGTTTACAGGTGACTGGGTTCTCTGAGGCTGCAGACCTGAGGCTGCACTGGAAATATTTTTTGGTGGCTTCAGTTGAACTTAATCTGATTCTTCTACAAATTCAGAGATTATTTTGGATTCCCTTTTTCCAGGGATGCAGCACACCCACCTTCATGTGCACTTTGCTCCCCAGCACCAGAGCCCTCTCCAGCTGTGGGAATCTGACTTTCATTCCCTTTCCTGCACATCACTCTTTAATGTTTCTTCTGCTTATTACACCAGATTAAAGAAATAGACTAATGCTGCAGGATTTCCTGATGCAGCCATCAAGGGCAGACGCAGTACCAAGTCTGGAGTGCAAAACACTATTTGAAAATTTCTCTTGGTTTTATGCTATTGTTGGGGTACTTTGGTGCCTAAATTTAAATAAAATACAACTGACTGAGAAAGGAGCACAATCTCAGTGCATTAGATAGCAAATAGAGAGCTGTAAGCGCAAATTAGATGTCCTGACTAACCTATATCTTTCTGCAAACCATACAAAAAAGCCATGGAAGTTGATGACCTAGTTGCCCACATTTAATATGTTAATGCTAATATTGTCCTAATCTCATGCTGAGATCCCACACTACTCCTGACAGATTTTTTTTTAATTTGAGTTTTAAGGCATCCTTTGATGACAATGTCTCCCTAAAAAAACATCCTTTTAGCCTGACTGTTATAATACTTGGGAAAAAAATCTATCTCCTTTGATGGTGTTTAACTCTCTCTCATTTTCTTCCCTGTAGCCAGCTGTGCTTTTTCACAGAACCATAGTATGGGGTTTGCCTTGGAAGATATCTGATGATCATCTTGTTCTTCCAAACCCCCTGCCAAGTGTAGGGACACCTTACACTGGACACTGTTGTTCTCTAGACAATGTTGTTAGAAGACCCAGCCATCCTGATCTTGAACAACTCCAGGGATGGGATCCACAACTTCTTTGATCTTTTGTTTTGGCAGAGTTGATTTTGCCTATGGAGGTGCAGAACATTTCAATTTTCCTTACCAAGTAGCACTCTGTGAATTTCACACCAGTTGGTTGCATTGCTCAGCTCATCTTGAGTGTTCTGAGGTACAGACCCAACTTCCAGAATGTTTGCTACCTCACTTTCCCTACACCCAGCTACCCTACAGAGGGGTTATGTTTGCCAGCTTCCATCTTGCTCTCACACCTTTAGAACAAGATGGAAAATATTCAATTAAATCAGCTCTAGGGCAAAACTTGTTCCAGGTAATGGGTGTTTGTTGCTAAAAATCTAAATCCCAGACAGCCACATCAGATGGTCTCAGCACAGCAGGTGTTTTGAGATTGGGCTTCACCTGTCCTATTCTTGGCATCTTTCTCCAGCCCCTGACTCCTTCCAGGGTTGTGTGCTGCTCTCCCTTTGGATTTTGGAGGAGGCCAAATGAAGGCCTGAAAGCTCTGCTTGTGAAGGTGTGACTGTGGCATACATTTCCTGCCTTTGGAAGCCTTAAGTACAGACCCCTACCATCACATCACCTGACATTAACACACGGGTTGATGTGTCCTCAGTCTGCGCCTGCCCACAGAGCCACCTCCCAAGGGCTTTTGGGGAGGGGGACACCAGGAGCACACACCACAGTAGGTCATGCAGCCTCCAATTTATGGTCACAGCCACAGGCTACAGGCCAGGAGAATGGCCCATCCCATGGGCTCTGCCCTTCAGCACGAGAGACTCAAGTGACCACCCCAACAGAGTCCAGTTGGATGGTTTGTCGCCATGTCCCTTCCCTGCAGCCTCTAAACTGCCATAGGGAAGAATCCACAATGGCTGCACCTTGGAGTTCCTGTCAGTGTGAATCTACTACTTCCTCCCTAGAACTTTGCTTGATAAATTTTAATGTAATTTACCCTTGCTTTTATTTTTTTCTCCTTTCATGCCTTTCAAATTATGTGCTGGCTCATAACATGTCAGTACTGCTATTAGGTAACTGCCTAATGAATTTCAAAAGCCTAAAAAGGCTTCCAAGAGACCTCCTTTTTGTTTACAGAGATGAAGAGGCTGATCAGCTTTTCTGGAAAATTGAGATTTTTGAAAAAAGGGGCTCTGTCAAGCCCCTTTATAACTTATTTGCTTTTTAAACAAAAATAAGCCTTTAAGTAAACTTTTAAGTTGCTACAGAGTGCTGCTTTCAGAGTTGTTTTTTCTCTCAATATTATTATTAAAGTGAGGAAAACTGGTGGGTTTTTACCTCAGCAACAGAGGCTACTTTTCCTAAAACTGTAGACATATACTCCCACAAAAAAACTATTTCCAAGCTAAAAATTGTGTACCAACAACAAATAAAAAAAAATAATCATTACGTGAGGACAACCAAAAGATTAATTATTTCTTTAATCCATATTTCTGGTAAGTATGGTGCATACCTTTCTAAGCTGCTTTAGCTGTGATTTCCCCTGGTAATCTTGGGCTAATGCAAGCCTCTCCACCTAAAAACAGAAATGAATAGAATATTTATTTCTATTAGACATATGAAAAATGCATTTCCAAACCACCACATGGACTGCAGCTTTTAGATATGGGGGGGTGTGATCCTAACTCTTCTCCCCTTTGCTCATTCTGTTCATATCAATTCAATTCAAGATATCAGCTAACTCTGGTCACTGTGCTGCTCCTCCCTGAAAGGACTTTCTTTCAGCAGAAGAAGAGGAAGGAGCATAAAAAAAAAAAAAAAAAAAAGGCAAGATTTGCAGTGCTGTGCTGCATATGTACCTCTGGAGCTCCTGTCTTATTTAGGGAGTTTATCCTATTGGAAACAGGGATTTTCCACAGCCTCACCTCAACAGATGAGTGAGATGTAGCAAGCTGCTTTTGTCCACCTAGAATCCAAGGAGTAAAACCAGGAGGATGCATAACACAAGGAGTTAGGACAAATATTTCCTCATTCACTCCTTCTTCTGCCAACAGACAAAAAAAAAAAAAAAAAAAAAAAAAAAAAAAAAAAAAGTTTACTTATGTCCTTGGTTGAGATCTGACATTTGAAACAGGCTTTCTTGTCTGAGGAAGGTACCCTGATAACAGTGCTGCACTTGCTCCTAAAAGAAGTAAGATCCTGTTTCCATAAACCAGACCAGCAACTCTCTGTGGGTTTGCCACAGATTTCCATGGAAGCAGGATCGTTCTCCACCTAAAGCATCTTTGCTCTGAGATTATCAGAGAAATAATACTAATGAAGATTTCATTACAGTAACCAATAGTTTATTTTAATTATTATATTAAAGTACTGAATTTATAGACAACATACAGACACAAAGCTAAGAAGAACAAACAGGAGGTCAAATGACCTCTGATAATTAACTGCTTCTCTTTTAAAAGGCCAGTCATTTGAGGATCACCCTGTCAGGAAAGGGATGGGGAGAAGAGGCAAGGCTTTGATTTGCTAATCAGAAGGGGATAACAAAATAAAAGGTATAGTCGCTGGTAGTTTGCTACATTGTGAGCATTTAGGGGTCTCTAGAGATCCCTGTGTCACCATGAAGGAGTTTAGCCTGAGTTAATCCATCTAAAGGAACTGGTGAACACTCTCTTAATCTCTAACATTTATAGGCTTTTGAGAGGGAACAACACAGGGGAGAGATTTAAAACCTGAGATGAGCAAAACCTTGTAAGTGTATCCTTAACCCTGAGCACCCTCTTCTCTTTAAAAAAGTGGCTGAACATTTCCTTTTAATCTCACTGACATTTTCTAAATCCTATCGTCTTTCATGGAACCCACAGGTATTACCTGAGAGCTTTTCTGAAGAGTATTTGCTCTTCCACAGCACCACTGATTGTTGAACTTGTGCTAGCTCCACCACCTCCTGTTGCCCTTCCCCTTTCAGTATTTCTATTTATAGTTTCTTAGGTGAGAGGCCACTATTAAATCATATATTACTTGCTTTCTTTTTAAATCTCAGATGCACTCCTAGTAATTTTTCTAATACATACAGCAAACCATCTTTTCCACCTCTGATGTATTTCATATGATGTTATTAATGTATCTTTGTATGTGCCTCCTCAGCTGCATTATTCCTGCTCCATATGAAGAGCAGCTCAAGGCTGAAGAAAGCCTAGACTCCCCCATGTGAGCAGGGAATAACTCAGGCTCCTAAACACCCAAAGCATTTCACAAAGATGGCTGAGGTCTAAAAAAGCCCAGTGAGGGCTCTGCTGGCACATTTTTTGCCAAGTAGAAAGGCACAGAGCTGAGTTCTGGCAGATGATTTGCTTGTCCCTTTGTCTCCTTCCCATCTTTCCATGATGAGGAACCAGAATTCCCTGGCTGGGCACTTGACTACTGGGGCCTCCCTGGTTTCCATCTCTCTGTCAGCCTATGTGGCAGAGCTATTGTAGCTAATTTCCATCTTTCTTCTTTTTCTTTTTTCATCCGCACAAAAACACTTACATCACCAGTTTTCATGTCCAAAACAAAGACAAAGCAAAAGAAAATCCCCACATTTTAGAGCTCTAAAACTGTCCTTGAAAATATGTTTTCCCCAGCTTCACAAGCAGTAATGATTTACGCTTTCATATGTGTATCCTAAGCCAACACTACTGAAACAATCATCCAAAGGATAGCATGGGAGGGTTTTTCAGCCCACCAGGATATTCCCCTTGGCTATGTACTCAGGTTACAGAATCTACTACAGCAGGCAGAGGGTATGTTCATTTGAGTAGCATTCATTTCAAAGAGAATGATGATGAGGGACAATCCAGCAAGAGGAAAAGAAGAGGGCAGTACATTAATGAACTCTCCTAAATCAGCGTGTGTAACCATCTAGCCTCTTCAAATTGACAGAAATCAGCACCCAGAAAAACAACTCATTGCAAAAGAGACTTCTCCTTTTCATCTCTGGCTGCATGGGCATTGTATGCATGGTACTTGGAGATAACATCTGACATAATTTTTCTTTTCTGTTAAAGAACATGCATTTTAGTCAATGGAATCAATTTATTCCTTTCCTTGCATAAATAGGAAATTGTCTTTTAACCAAGATTTCCCTGTCAGCTCAGAAGAAATGAACCATTTTCTGGGGTGTGTTTTTCCTTGTGATAGTTGTCAGCAAGCTCTCAATTTCACTATCTGGAATACATTTTCCTGCACTACTTCCCTTTTATTTAATTGCATTTTTTCTATTTTGCAGCAGTGAGCTGATTTTAGTTTTAATTTTAGACAACAGCAAAACCTAGCCCATTCCCAAATCTGTATGAGTGTGGTAAATGTAGGAACTGTTTTCCATCCTTCACTTAGAGCAAAAAAAAATTATGCTGCAACAAGAATTTCAGTAATTAAATGATACAAGTGATTTTCACAAATATGCTCCTGCTGTGAGACCTTTTGCTGCAGATTAACTTTTACATCCACTTCAGCAAAAAAAAAAAAACAACTAACAAGCAGTTCAATAACCTCTCTCCCCATTCCACTAAGCTTTTCCTGCAATCAAACTCTTTATTTTTCTGCACCCAGTCATTATGGAAAAAGGGACCAGTTGGATAGAAGTAAGATAAAACATGATAGAGCATTGGTTCTAATTTTCTGTTTGTGTTCTTGAGAAAGGCTTTGGCACATCCCCACAGTCTCTGATGTAGATTACTGATTTGTAATGGGACTTTGCAGTAAGATACTCATTTTCCATGTGGTTAAAATTGCTTCCTGATATGTCTCAAAAGAGTACAATGGGGATTAGAAATTGCTGCAGCATCTCATTTGGGGAATCTGCTGGTGAAGTGTAATTGTTCTGAAGTCATGAATGCCCTCTGCCCAAAAGCCAGATTCTGCATGTTGCATGAAAGAGACATCCATATGTCCAGTCCCTGCGTGCATTGGAGCCTCCCCTCTGCCTATGGCACAGTCCAGTTCTGCAGGACACTGGGTTCAGTGAAACAGAGGACAGCCAACATCCCTCATGGACCACGTGCTCAAGGGAATGTGTATCTGCTCCCACAGCACACACAGAGCCCACAGCAGAGATAAAATTCAGATTTATCATGGACATTCTCATAGTCTCTGTTTATCTTAAGGTCTGGTCTACCAGAGGGAGGTGGAGGCTCTTGGGTGCTGTTATGGTAGGATGTCTTCTTCTAAGTTTTGGAACTGCAGATTAAATCTCAAAAATGCAAAGCAAGCAACCCCCAAAGTCCAGAAAGCATTTGCTCATGAGAAAAAAACCAGACCAAAAATAATTTTTAAAGCCTTTTTGAGCCACTTTTATTTTGGAAGAGGCAGGTCAATATTTTGGAATGCTTCAAGAGAAAAATAATCCTGTTCAGGGAAGAAATGGTCTCTTGACTTCCATGACCTGCAGTAGCACAGCCTGGACTATTCCTCGTGCTTCCAGTGGAGCCAGGATTTCACCCACCTCCCCCAGTGTTTTCTGTGGCATCTTCTCTGTGCGTTAATTAAAGGGCATATGTTCACATTTAGGGAAAATAAATCTTTGGTGTAGCTTTTACTGGCATAGGAATTGACTAGTGACATATTTGAAAAAAACAAAGTCATCAGAAAGACTCAGGTAACTCTTCAATGCTCTGTGTATACTGTAAACAGGATATAAATGTAATTTGTTGTCTCAATACCCTTGATTTATATTGATGTAGGCTGTTTTTTCTCTTCTCTTCTCTTCTCTTCTCTTCTCTTCTCTTCTCTTCTCTTCTCTTCTCTTCTCTTCTCTTCTCTTCTCTTCTCTTCTCTTCTCTTCTCTTCTCTTCTCTTCTCTTCTCTTCTCTTCTCCCCTCCCCTCCCCTCCCCTCCCCTCCCCTCCCCTCCCCTCCCCTCCCCTCCCCTCCCCTCCCCTCCCCTCTCCTCTCCTCTCCTCTCCTCTCCTCTCCTCTCCTCTCCTCTCCTCTCCTCTCCTCTCCTCTCCTCTCCTCTCCTCTCCTCTCCTCTCCTCTCCTCTCCTCTCCTCTTCTTTCTCCTTTCTCTTTCTCTTTCTCTTTCTCTTTCTCTTTCTCTTTCTCTTTCTCTTTCTCTACTCTCCTTTTTAGTTTGTTTCTTCTTTTTCACCTTAGTATGGTTTTACTTTTGTTGCTTGAACCATAAGACTGTGAAAGCAGTAGAAACAACATATGTTCTGAATTTTCTTCAAACAACAGCTTGTAGATTGAAATGAAAACACTCTTCTCCTGTTCAGAAACAAACCATAGATGTCCTGAAGAATGTCAACAGGAGAAGACACACACCTGACTCTGAGGCAGCCTAGGCAGCACACATGTCAAATAACAAAAGGTCTTCTCCTCTCCCATCAGCATGGCTGCTATTCCTTCATTTCGGGCAGTATCAGGTTCAAGATGAGCAGAGGCAATGGTTGGTCACACCAGCTACAGAAAGTCATGCCACGTAGTGTCACAGATCTTAAATGCCTCAGGACAAATTCACTGAGCACTAGTTGGAGCAAAAATGCCACTTCTAGCTCAAAGACTTCCTAATTAGATCTTTGAAAACCAGCAGAGTACTGAGGATACATTTGCCTTGTTCTTATTTCCCTAGGTATCTGCTGTGGATCACAAGAAAAGGCAAAATATTGAGTTAAATGGGCTACTCTTGTGAGGGTTTTTAAATGTGCAAATAGCCAGGCAAAAAGAAAGTTGACTGTCCTCAAAAATGAAGTCTTGAAGCTCCTGGCAGCAGGATCATCAAGGCTGATATTTCCCAAACAGCTTGCCATGCAATCCATCCTGAACCCAATCTCCTTGCAACCCAGTATGGAGAACTGCAGGATGTTTAGTTTTGATAACAAATGGGAAAGAAAGCAAATATCAAACTCCCCCATGAATCAAAAATACCACTGACATCCAGCTGCATTAACTATTCAAGACTTTGGTGGGCAGGGAGCTTGGTTTCACGTTCCTTTGCTGCTCTGCTTTTCAAGTAGTGCTAAATGTACCACAAGCACTGCAGAAACACCTTCAGAGCAGCATGCCCACACTGCCCAAATATTTTCCTGTTTTCTTCTCTTCTTGGCAACAACAGCATTGCCAGAACAAACCCAGTTTGGTAAACCTGCCCTAGGATCTGTCATTCCACAGAGTTCCTCATTATGAAACAGAGCTAACAATGAAATACTCTGTATCAAATAAATGTATTTCATCTGATGGGGCAAATAAGACTGAACTGGGCTTCAAACAACACTTCCAGCATACTTGATATCTTAGAGGATATCAGGATTTTCTCCTGGATCACAACATGGGACAGGAAATGCCCCACATTGAGTAGATAAGAGTTTCTTTTCCAAAGACCATCCACAAGCAGCAGGTGCAGCAATGCAGGAGGAACACCCTGAGAAATTAAGGGGAGCTGGAGATCTGGCTGGGACTTATTTCACTTTCATGAATTATTATCATTCAGCTTTTTGTGAGATATTTTGCAGCCTTTCTTGAGTAAGGAAGATGTTTGCAACTTAAAAAAATCTTGGCAGAAAACTTTGTTTGAGAAATGCAGATTTGCAAAAAAAAATTCTGAAAACAATATTTTCCAAGAGACTGAGGTCTCCTGTCTAAGGTCCATGCTGCAGAAGTCCATGTTCTCTGGATGAACCTAACACCATGCCAGAGGTCTGACCAGGGAGTGTCTTAACCTTGGCATGAAATGTGCATCCACAGCTCCCAAGTCCCTGAATTCTTTGCTGAGAACAGTGAGCAAGTAAACCAATTAAATTGTGTTATAAGACATTTATAGGAATGATTTCCAAATTATACTTACTGAGTGAAAAAAACTTTTTACCAGCACCAGCCTGGGAAACATCAGAACCATTGGTTGAAAGGCTTGGTTCTGTGAAGTAATCTGCTTATCAGACTCTGCATCCCCTTGAGCATCTCTGTAAGGAGGACAGCTGAGACCCTAAACAGATTCTTTACAAGAACAGCATTCTTCTACTTCTGTATGTAACACTAGCTCTGGTGTTCTATTATCCTCTTCTCCTTTGTCTTTTGAGGATGTATCTTCCTCCTCCTTAAAGCCCTTCAGCTCCTCTTCCAGAGAAGTTTCACATCTCCTGAATCTAACATTTCTTCTGCCAAAAATTTGTCTTCAAAATCCTGCTTGGTTCTTCTTTGCATTTAGTATTTATAGGACTTGTAAGAAAGTCAGCTGCAGCCCTCTAATCCAGTCTTACTTTTCCTGTGAGGCTGCTAATTGTGTCACCAAGGAAAATAAAAACATAAAAGAAATATATAATATTTCTTACATAAATAAGAAATATATAATATTTCATACATATATATTTAATATATTATATATTTTATATACAAAAATATAAAGAAAAATAACTTTCCCTAGGTGAGATTCAAACTGCCCATCCTAAATTCAAACTGTCCATCCAGATATGCATGCTTTTTTTTTTTTTAATACAGTCACTCCTTCCTAATTTGGAGTCACCTTTCAGCAGCAGTTGCTATTTTGCCAGCTTCAAGATGGTGTCTCTCAGATTTTGGTATCTTTACCCACTTGCTGTCATTCATCTTCATCTCCAATGTTTACTTAGGGAGCAGCTAGAAGCCCCCAGCAGCCACTGTCCATTAGTTCTAGTTTACTTCCCCAAAATTCTGTATCTCTCCATGTTGTGCTCATGCCTTAAGCCTCCCCAAACAGGAGCCACTCAGGTCCAATACTTCCATTTTGTTCTTTGAATGAAAGAATGAGTATTTGCACCTGAGTCCTTGCATGCAAGGAAAAGCTGTCCTTCATCACACCAGAGACACCATAGTGTTCATAATGACAGGGAGAATGCACCTCCCCTTCTGATCCATCAGTCTTGGCCCTGCAGGCTGAGAGGATAGTGTACAGCATTGTGGGCACCAGTGTAAGCAAAGCTGTCAAAAGGGGACTGATGGCTCTGTGACCTCTTTTACAAACTGCATCTCAGACAGTGACACCTGAATTTTCTCTCATAGACTGCTTAAAACTGCGTATTTTCAGTGGGATTTTCAGACTCACAGCCACATAAAAGTGTCACTTCTTTCTTGTCACTTATACATGGTGTCCAGCTTTCATGCTTGCTTGCTGGATGTGGATTGCATAGCCTGGCCTGTTGCTGTGTCCTCAGAAGTAGATGGATTTCAGCCATGTGCAAAAAAGACTTAAACCCATTAAAATCACCATTGACCAAATAGTAGTTACAAATTTAAATACCTCAGTGAATCTAGACTTTAATTACTGCAGTCCTTTCATGACTCACAAAGAAACAGGTGGCAGGAGTCCAATTTATGTGCTCCCTTCTCCAATACATACATGCCTTACAACAATGGATTTATCACTATGGACCTTCAAAACTTTGATACCTTATACCTGTCTTTGATGCCTTGATATCTGCCACTGTAGTTTCCCAAGGTATCCTGCCTTTTGCTGATCCTGTCTGCCTTCTTTGGATTTTGGCTGTAACTCAGTCCCTTTTCTTTTTCCATATGGTTTTTATATTACCCTGTCATTAAAATCCAACTGAAATTTCCTGCTGTGCATTTAACAACATGATGAACTTTAGCTAATCCCTGGTAGATATTCAGGTCTATCTGTCTTCATTCTAGAAAAAAAAAAGACTACCTGATATTCTGGTACCATCTAAATATGCCAAATAGCGAAGGATGTGGACATTTATTCGCAGACTGTTCAGCTCACATGCTGAATTTTCCAGTACCTGTCTGCACATATACTAAATTCCTCTGTATGTATAATTTGGTTTATTACCATTATATTTGTTCTGATTTTCACAGCCCAGAACGAGATGTAAAGGCCAGACCCAGCAAAGACTCTTGTATCAACTAAGCAAGAGCTGTTGTTTTTAACTTCTTGGTACCTCCTTCCCAGGGAGTGACATCCAGAAGAAGTTGTTCACTGGGGTTAGTGGGAACCCTGATCCAGGAACTCAAAAAAGTCCATTGAGTGTGCAGACTTAAAGCTAAAATCAGCTTTTTACTTTTCCACAGCTGGGCAGCAGCTAAGGGAGGGGAGACTGACATAAGCAAATTGACCGTGTTTCAGGTACCCTAATCCTCTTTTTACTGCCATAGTTAATAAGAATTAGCAACTTATAGTTAATATGAAATTCTGAAGAGCAGCAAAAACAAGCGCAGCACTGAAATTATGCCTCCTCTTAATTTTTTTTTTCTTCCTAAAACTTCTATTTGGTTTAGGGGTTTGAGTTCCTCCTCGTTCCTTTTCCAGCCTCATGAATGCAGACAGTTGTATTCCTTCAGGTGCAACAGGAAATAAAAGCCAATATTTTCAGCCTTCTTGGTCTTTCAAGTCATAGAACATGTAATCCTACACTCCTGCAATATTCTATTTGGCAAGGTCTAAACACCATCACAACCCATAAACTAGAAAAGAAAAAGAATTTGCGATTAGGCATTTCTGAAAGCAGAAGCCAACAACACATTTCAGAGGTGCTTAAATTTCACAGCATTGGCTTTTGAATATTCAGCATAAATTGAGGTCCATTTTACAAAAATCTCTGCTCCATTACACTTCTAATCATTTGGCAAACTAGAATTAAAAGT
The DNA here is from genome assembly GCF_963662255.1 of Cinclus cinclus. Taxonomy (NCBI): domain Eukaryota; kingdom Metazoa; phylum Chordata; class Aves; order Passeriformes; family Cinclidae; genus Cinclus; species Cinclus cinclus. The sequence goes on from NC_085047.1 coordinate 86,211,805, forward strand.
CAAGTTTGCTGGTTTTCAGCAACAGCATATTGCACTATTATCTTATCTTGGTTTAACCCTCCTGCAACCCAGAACTGTTTCCATTTCTACCACTTTCTGTTCATTATTTTACTTCAAAACAGGCAAGAATCTTTTCCAACAGCATTTAATGAAGTCTCGAGCAACAAAATATTCCCTTTTGATGAGTAAGCCTATTCAGCTATTTAAGACATGCCATGTGGGATCCTAACCAATAAACAGAGTGAGTGTTATGCAAATTTTTGATAAGCAAGGCATACTTTGTGACTTGGATTATAAGTGTTGAGTAGATTCACTAGTGAGGTTTCATTCCAGTGTGAGACTTTTTTCATAAGAAGTGTTCATTACAGAGAGGGTGGTGGCTCCCATTGACAAAGGTTTTTGTTCTGTGGCTATATATAGACACAGACCATGCAGACAGACCGAGACTGTCTGTGTGGTGTGCAAACTGTTTGGGCCTGAGCCAGCTCTTCTCCAGAGCAGGAAAAGCCAGGTTAAAGTGAAACTACATCCAAGCCAATAAAACCTCCTGGGAGCTTTACCATTTCTGTAACATTCTGGACCTGAGTTTGCTTGTGACCTGAAACCCTGCACCTGAGTCTGCCTACCCTGGTGCATAAGCAAAAGTGTCCAAGCCTTAGATGTCCCAATCCTAGGAAAAAAAAACATAATTCATTACGGGCTGAAAGAATCTGCTGCAGTGTCCATGTAATACTGTGAGCAGAAGGTAAATCTTCATTGCTGACAAATGAATAAGGAAACAGAAATGGCTTGTTTGTGTTCCCAGACTGCACAGTGAGATTCTCAAAATTCCCAGTGCAGATCTTGCAGGCTTGCACTGCCCTGGGAAATGAGTTGGAGGTTTCTAGCCCAGCATGGTGAATGCAGGAGTCCCAGGAAGGAGAAGGAGGAAACAGGTCACCAAGCTCCTGCTAGATATTCCTATTACCAGCACAAATGCAAGGGACTAAATACCAGCAGGTAACACCACACTTGGCCTGAGCTGCAGCATCCAACAAGGGCTGCAGCCATTTTCCCAGGGAAATGGCCTTGCTGGCCCAGAGATTGCTGCAGTGACCTTCTCCAGCCCTGCTAGGCTGGTCATGGTCTCCAGAATAGTTTCCAATTAATCCATCCAGGTTTCAAACAACAGAGGCTTGGTGTGATGGGGGATATGAGGCTGGAGGAATGCCTGCCTGTCAATAAGGGTAGGCAGCTGCCCAGGGGTGAACTGCAATTTCTGCAGGAGCTGCTGGGTAGTAACTAAACATTTGAATCCCCACTGTAATTGCACCACATCTAGCAGAGTAAAATCCAGGTCATTCCCTCTTGCCTAATACATTTAAGCTGTAAACGCCTGTGGAGGAGACTGCTGCCAGGTGACTGTACACAGCATGCTGATCTACACCTGCCATCACACTCATGATCACAAATCACAGGCAGCTGAGGGTGAGGGCTGCCCCACAGGGCTCTCAGAATTAGTGCTGTGCTTCCACCAGGCTCTGAAGCAAACAGCCATCCATGGAGGAGGACATGGCCACTGTGCTGTGGGCAAGCTTTGCCATCTTTTGGCATTCTTACACTTGTGACAAACTTCCCATGGCAAGCAGGATCAGTGCATTTATGCCTGGACACCAGCAATTTAGCTATGCAGCATTTAGTCCAAGCCTTTCTGAAAAGCGTTGGCTGCATTAGGTATTGGCCAGTGAAATGACTGGACTCAAAGAGAAAAGACACAGTATCAAATCTAACTCCTGCTCTCTCAGATACCTCTCATGCAACTCCTGCCAGAACTCTTTATAGGAGTGATTAGGGGTTTTGGTCCTCTCTCCTCCTTTTTGTATGGTGAAGGCACATCATCAGAGCAGAACAATCTACTCTGCCCTTTTAATTCCCTCCCTTACCAAAATGACAGCTTTTCCAACACCAGCATGGTATCCCTGTTCCACTTGCAGTTTCTTTTTCTTGATCCTTGGTGTCCATAGCTGCCACCTCTGATCCACATAAGGTTATGCCAGAGCCCTGTACAATGCTTTAATACTTCCTATGCTCTTCACCCAAACTGGGATGCCAACATTTTGGTAAATTATTTTTCAGTTTTACTACAAATCCTTCATTTAGTTTTCATGCAAGGTCACCAGAGACAGAGCTTGCTCTCAGATATTTTCATTACATACATAATACTTTTGCCATCCCTGACTGTACAAAATCACAGCTGGGATTGTAATGCATCCTCAGAGCATACAAATCCCAGCATACTAGAGAAGGATGGTTTTGTGGCTTAGATATTGATCTGAACAAAAGGGTTGCATATAGCTGAGCTGGGAAATCCTGGGCATGCCTGAAGCCACAGGGCACTCCCAAGACAACAGCTAATGTTCGGTTGTCTCTCCTGGCAACAAAGCAGCCACTATACATCACACTACTTATGCATCCCTTGAAGGAGGCATTGTTAAAGTCCTTTTAGCTAAGATCCAGACTGTTGTAATCATGATCACAGGGTGGTGTCGCAGGGTAATGACAGTGCAGAGATGGGAAGAGAACATGAGAGCTACCTTCACTGCAGGCAGCATCAGTGTTGTTAAACCTGGGTTCCCTGTGGGACTCCTGGGTGCCTGGAGCAAGCAGGAGGGCAGGCTGAAGGACTGTGGCCCCTGGGCCAGCTTATAAGAGACAAAGATCACGCTGCCACCTCTGCTGCCAGTGTGCCATGAAAACCTGGAAAAGGCTCACAGCAACAGCAGTGAACTCCAGCTGTGGTTGGGCCAAAACACCCCCAAAGATGGGAGAAATTGGTCACTGCTCTAACCAACCAAGGCACAATAGCACAACAGTGGCCAAGTGCAAACCACCTTCCACCTTGAGTAATAAGTTACTGTCTTCTTCATAGAGACTCATTTCATCCAATCTAAAGTACTCAACTTCTTTAAAATGTTTGGATTTGTTTGGTTTGTTGTGTTTCTTTTTTTAAGAACTATTGATATTATACCTGGAGGATGTAGTAAACTTAACTTCATTCTGCAGGCTTATTGGAAAGGTGCAGTTGGACAGCAGGAAAAAGTTCCCCAGGTGGATTTCAATGCATTCTTGAAAATAAATACAAAAACCCTCAGCATTAAAAAGGAAGGAAAGAAATAAAATCAGTCATGATTCTTTTAGCACAATTCATATAACAGCAGAGATATTAATAAAAAAATAAGTATCAGCAGAAAAGTGTTCACAGCCTAGTGCTAAGGATTTAAAAGTAGTCAGGGATTCAGAAGACATTTTAATGTGCCAGCAGCAGGGGGCTTCTAACTGCAGACCAAAAAAAAAATTGTTTGTAATTTAAAGGGGAAGTTATCGATGTTAAAACATCTGTTTGTGTCTCACTCATCTTCTCTCTATTTTGCTGGTTCTGTCTCTCACCTGAGAAGTCTGGGAGCAGCGGTATGGGTGGGGGGGTTTGTCTTTTTTTTCTCTTTTAATAGAAAAGTGCATCTAAGAGCAAAAGTGTTCACAGTCAATGTGAATTCTATTTCCCACTGGACACATAGAATAGTTTGGGTTGGAAGGGACCTTAAAGGCCATCTAGTTCCATCTCCCCTGCAATGGGCAGGGATACCTTCCACTAGATCAGGTTGGTCAAAGCCCCATCCAACCTGTCCTTGAATACTTCCAGGGATGGGCCATCCACAGCTTCTCAGGACAACCTGTGCCGGTGCCTCAGTATCCTCACAGTAAGGAATTTCTTCCTAACATCTGATTTAAGTGTCTCCTCTTTTAGTTTTGTATTCTTCCCTCTTGTCCTGTCACTCTCTGCTCATGTAAAACATCCCTCCCCCTCCTTTTTAAGCCTTCTTTACATACTGAAAGACTGCAACAAGGTCTCCCCAATCAATACTTCTTTTCTCCAGGGTGAAAAACCCTGCTCTCACATCTTTCCTGATGGTAGCTGCCCTGGAAGGGGCAGGTCCGAAGCCCTTCACTCTGTGCCAACCCAGCCGGGTGCTCCTGCTCTCCCTGAGCTGTCGGGCAAAGCGAGCCGAGCAGGCGCTGCTGACGCCGGTCCCAGCCCGGTGCGCCCATGCCGGCACATCCCTCCGGAGCGCCATCGGGAGAGCCGGCCGAGCAGCACCGGCGGCCGCGGGGCCTGCAGGTGGTGCTGTTTAATTGTGGAAATTGCTGTGAAGTCGTGTCCCGCCGCACATCCCCCGGGGCTGCGAGCCGAGCATCCCGGCGGGGCGGCCGCCCCTGAAACATCCCGCGCCCTGACAATCCCCCTTCCTCTGAATGGGAACAAAACCCTCCAGTTACACCAAGAAAAAGCCGTGAGCTGCCGACGTGGCGTGAGCACAGCTTCCTCTGATTCAGCCGGAGAGGGCTGCCCCTTTGCAGACAGTGAAGATACGGCCGTGTTTTAGAAGACAGGGTTTTGGGTGCCCCCCTGGATGCTGGAAGACACCCACACTAAATCCTGAGTTATTCCACTCTTGAAAGGCAGTACCAGGAGACCACGCACACATATGGCCTCAGCAGCAGAAGAGCAGCCTGGTCTAGTGGAAGTTTTCCCTGCCCGTGGCAGGGGGGCTGGAGCTAGGTGAACTTGAAGGCCCATTCCAACCCAAACTATCCTATGATCCTGTGGTCAATTAGTTTAAATAAAACCTCCAGATTTGTAAAAGCTCAGCACACCTACACGATGCCAATTTCTTCTGCAAATTTTCCGGAGGCTGCCTGACTCCCTAGTCAGCCAGAAGTATCTTTAACACCTGACCTTCAATTTCTTCTTCAGGACCACTCCAGCAGCCAAAAAAATTATCTCTTAAAGAACTGTAACTTGGCTCCCTTTTCTGGCCTTGGGACACAACCAGGCCATGCAGCTATACAAAACACCTATCATTTACCAGAGTTGCAAAGGGCATGATGTGCAAAGTATTCTCACAAATTTCAGAGCATAAATTTCCATTCCTTTATTTCCAGATAAGGAAACTTGGAGATAAGTTTCAGTGAAGGAGCATCAAGTGCTTTCTGACCTTTGCAATCTTATTTGCAGACATGTTTTCATTCTTTCTTTTTGGGACCTCTGTAAGAAATAATTTCCTAAGCAGAAAGACGTACTTGGTATCTCTGACAAGACTTCTCAAACCCAGCTGAGCTCAGGAGCTCTCAGTCTAACATCACAGTCTCTCCACTTTGGAGGTCTCCTTGATATTTTCTGCAATGTCCCTGTATGTACTGCAGCTCAGCAGAACATTCCTTCTCCCTGAACACGGTGTGATGTCTTCCTATTCTGGAGGAATGGGGCTTTCTACTATCAGAAAAAGGAATTTAAGGAACTATGAGCTCCTACACTGGAGCTGCTGCATGACTGTCACCTAGCCATCCCCTTTTCAACTCCTTGCTGCTTTGCCCTTCTCCTCTATATGTGCTCCAAGTGGTAATGATTCAATATCTGACAAACAACTGAGTAGTGCAACAATAGCATTAATGCTATAGCAAAAATGTATTTTTTTTAAAACTTCACTAAAATTTTTATTAAGATATGACTATCCTCCGAAGTAAGCAACAATACAGATTAGACATGGACTGAGACATTGCACTGATATCTTATAGCATGGTAATAAGTTTGTGATCAATCAAATTAGAGCATCTTTTAAAATTGCCACTCTAAGTTGATCTAAGCTTATAGTAATCCAGATGTGAAGTAAAAATAGTTGAATTTAAGCTGCCAACTTTGTCCCCAAACATATCCCTTTTGATCTTTGTACCATAGATCATTTTGTGGTATGCCATTAGCAGAGATGCAGAAATCCAGTGCTGACTTAATTCATCATTGAGGTGACTTTTAGTAACCTGAGAATATTCTAACTCTTTGTTTGAAAACTATCAGGAGGTGATGTGAAATACACATTGACTAACCAGTTATGTGACAATGTGAAGCTGACACATAAGCACCTTCCATGTGATGATGAATGATGAAAATGTAGCTTAGATTATGAAACTGCCAGAGAAAAGAGTAGTTCTACTTCAGTTTAGGAATTCAATCTTTCTGCAGCTGGGAGGGAGCCAAATATGTTTGCATTATCATTAAAAATACCTTTTTACAAATGTAGGATGACTTTCAGTACATATATTTTTCTCCCAGATATAGACTAAATCTCCAGAGGGCTGAAATCCAGAGCTGATTGGATTCTACCTCCCACCCTTACTTACTGCCCTCTGGGAAAGATTGTGGTTTTTTTCTCTTTCCCACAGCTACATTGGCCAAAAAGACTTTTTTTGAGGCCTTTGGGGAGGAAGTGTACAGCACCCCAGTTTAAAACAATTAGGCTATGTGAAATCAGTGTAGACAAAGGAAATGGTTACCCGTAAGGTATCTGATACATCCCAAACATTAATGGCAAAGGGCAGAACATTCCCCTACTGAACTTTTAGAATTCCTGGCTCCCAGACATGCTTGGCACATTCTTGGCTATACATTGTCTTTTCATCAATACTGCTTTTTGGAAGGAATTGTAAAATAATTGATAGTAAAAATGGTGAAGTGATACATCATGATGAGAGTAGAATGTTTATGTGTGAAAGCTCACCTACACTCATAAAGGGTGCTTAGATAAGTAACACAGAGAGTCAAATTTTATAATATGCTTTTAGTAATACAAGTTTTATCCCTGCTACCTTCCTATTGTAAAAAAAATACTAAAAAAGGAAAAGGAGAAAAAACTCCAGGGATCCTTAGCCAATGGCAATGTTTGGGAATGCTGTAGATAATATCATTACAAGCTCCAAGGACAATTGAGTGGTGAGAGTGTTGATCTGAAGGCATGAACAATAGATAAGAATAAGGAAGAGGAAGGTAGTGTTCCCTTCTCCAAACACAGCACTGTAAGGCACCCCACACTACTGCCTTCACCTCTGCAGTAAATTGCAACCACCCGGTGCTACCTGCTAGCACTGAGGAAGGCTGGCACAGAATGGTCCATATCCGTGCCTGTGAACTATCCTGATTTCTAAATCACTGTGACTGCAGGTGAGCTGCTAGCTGGGAATGACTGCTGGCTTGTGCTAAGCCCAAACTGCACTCAGACATTCTCTGGGATGAGTCGATCTGTCTCATTGATCCAGGGAAAAGCCACACAAGGATCTGTGCTAACAAATTAACGCCAGGGGCAGTCAAGTTCAAGCACTCAAACAGTTCTCTATTTAATTTACTATTCTAGATCTAGCCAGTGTGTCTAGGCTTGATAGATGCATTGAGAGGATGATGGTGAAAAATGGGGAAAGGCTCAGAGAGGGCCACAAAAGCGATTTGTTGCCTATAAAACTTACTGAGATGCTCAAAGAACTGTATTTATTAATGTTATTTAAGGGATCAAAAGGTGTGGAAGTGATCTACAAGAACCCATATAGAAAAAATATTTCCTGCAGCTTACTAGCTCATACCAGGAGTTAAAAACATGCTGATATCCAGGATCTAGATAAATTCAAGCTGTAAATAAGGTCATTTTTAAGCATTAGGAGAATTAACTATGGAGCAAATTAACAAGCGCTCTGGTGGATACTTTATCATGTGTGATCTTTAATTTATTTTTCAATATCTTGTGAATACAACAGATTCTTGGGGGCTCATAAAAAAAAGAGTATCTGGGTTTCTTTGACTTTCTTACACAAAAAGCCAGTCTATCTTACTGGTACCTTCTAATCTTAAATCTATGATTTGATGAAAAAGACAATGTCAGTGTCTCTAATGGTTAAGTGAGCAGACTCCCTGCTAGATCTATGAAAAAAAAAAAAAAAGAAAAATTCGTACATATGTGGTTGTAATTAAAGCTATGTAACCATTTTAGCAATTAGCGATGTAGCAATTAAGGCAAAAACTGCTGTCCCTTACTGGAGCCAGACACCAGCTAGAATAAAGCTCCTGTAGAATAAAACTTCTGTGAAAAACATTAGTCATTCTTGACATAGCCGAACATAAATGATCTTAGAGATCTAAATGTTCATGTCTGCCCTTTCTAGCTGTCTGAAGACAGCAAGACCCACTCTAATTGGCACTTATGTTTCACAGAGAGCACCAAAATTTTGCTAAGGGACTTAGCAGAAATTTTGCCAAAGAGATATTTTCATATTCCAAACAAACCCAAACATAGCGTGAGCTAATTGGCATGCTCTACCTTACCCTCAGTTATAAAAATACAAATATGATCCATATTATTGCTATGCAAACACAACAGTAGCAGAATTTAAAATAAGATTCCTACATGTATAATAAACTGATGACACAGACATATGGGTTTCCTTAAAACATCAACTCATTCATAAGGCAAGGGTACAGATGAGAATTCACTGCAGGGACTTGGTGGAGCAGAGCTCCTTCCCAAGAACTTGGGGCTGAGTTCCACCACACATCAAATAGACCTACAGTGCTTTGTCATCCTCACAGATATGCAGTAACAAATCTATCTATTCAAAATCTATTTTCCTTTACAGTAAAGAAATTACCTCTATGTGAGCATTTGTAGGGAAGATAGTTAGGTCAGACACACAGATTGTAAGACACACATCTTTTTACACTGACAAATCTTTCATCCCACAATCCGAAAAAGAAATTAGCTGGATATGTAATGATCCTGCCTGCAAAATTTGAAACATAATATGAGGTGAAGAAGGTGAAATCCCTGCAAATATTGTGGGTTTGGAAGGGTTGGGTTATATTAATTTGGTTATTGGGATTCCTCATCTTGGAGCAACATCCATTTGGGAGGAAAGGTATCTGTGATGCTGTTCTTGGTTTTGCACACTTCTTGAGTATATACCCTTTGTCCAGCACTCCATAATGATGAAATTCTCCCACACCCTGCCCTGAAATAAAAAATATTTTAATGCTGTAAACAGCTTTAAAAAAAAAAAAAAAAGCGATTCCTCTGAAAGTTTACATTTTCTGTTGGTGAAAGGTGTCAGGTTAATGATAAATTTAGAATAACTAAAAGTCACTTCAGATGACAAATTTTCATCCCCTTACTTTTGTAGCCCAGAACTAACCCATGATTCATTTCCATGAGTATTCATCATTTTTGTAGTTGCATGTAATCCACTCAGTTGATAATTAAATATCTTAATTTATACACACAGATATTGTATTCTTGGTATTGTGTGACTTACACTGTATAGGTTGTCTTAATTTTGTTTCTTATTCCTTTTTCTAGTTGCAGAAGGTGTTTCAGGATTGTTCAGCACCTTCTAATGCTGTATTATGTCAAAAATTATTTCTGGTATTTCCTAGATAGTTATTTTAATAACATAAAACATATCCTGAACAGTAAGGAAATAATCTCTCAGGATTAATGTAGCATGAAAAGGCTAATGTTTACTAAACTCACAACCTTCTTCCCAGGGACTTCATGCACCCAGAGGTTTCCTAATCTATTCTTCTCAGTAAGCAGCCATTAAAGGAGTCTAATCCCAAGTGGCACAGTGGAAGTAGCCTTGCACATGTTTTTAAAGACATTTTTTGTGCAAGTTCCTAAAACCCAACAAATCCAACTGAAAAACAATATTAAATTACTCTCATGTCAGTTGAGGAAGAAGCACCATCAGCCAGGGCAGTGTGAGTCAGCACCAGAGGAACTTCAGCTCTTCCCTGGGGAACTCCACATCATGCAGAGCACCAAATTCTGCAGTTCCTTACAAAAGTACTTTATTTACATGCAGCAGGACAAATTGGGGGCCAAACAACTGTATTCCTCCAAAACCTCTCCCTTTTCCAGGATCCATCACATGCATTTTGAAATGTTAGCCACATGATCTCTCCATCTTTCACGTGGCCACAGCACTTCAGAACTTTGCTGTAGGCATGATAACAACCTCCAGAGACACCAAGAGCACCCTCCCACTGTCACTCTCAGCCAGGCACTGATGTTGCCCCCCTGCCCTCACCAGCCTGCATGCCCCTGCAGGCTCTGTGCCAGTGCTGAGAGAGCCACCAGCTCTCTGCATGGCCTGAAACCCAGCCTGAAACATAGGGTTTGCATGTTTGTGGCACCTCGGGGAATTCTAAGCCAAGTTCAACTCTATTGGTTTAAACATCTTCCCCAAGAGAACTTGGACACAGAAACTTTGATGGGGTCATACTTCTCAGACTATGAAACATTTTATTCTATTTTTTATTGTATTCATAAATAAAAGTGCCTCATTAACTGCACAAATGAATTTCCTCTCCAATTACAGTCATCTTTTATTATACATTTCAATATAGATAAACAAGTAAGCACTGATATAAAACATTGCACTGTTGAACTCTGTATTTATCTAAAGTATTTTTTAAAGTCCTTCTTTGTGAGGTTTTAAAACATTCAAGTTTATTCTTCAGAAGAAAATCAGTTTTTAAAATCTTCAGCAGACTGGAACATCCATCCTTCTAACTACTAGTAATATAAATTCTGCAAATACAGGATTATTATTCATCACAGAGTTTTCTTAGCTCTGCAGAAATGAAAGAAATATTTTAGAAAAAAACACACATAACCCACACAAACCCATAACTTAATAAGACTGTGAGAACCTATGATAATATCACAGGCTTAGATCTGCTTAGAGGGAAGATGCTATTGGCACATATTGATTTCTGGTATGTTGAGAACAACAGAGCAAGAGGATGGGATGGGGGCTAATTTTTCCCCAGATCTCAGGATAGTTTCCTTTCTGTATTTCTAGTATTGTTGTAGACATGATCAGTTAAAGACATGAGAGAGGCAACACTGACAGGGAGAGATAATCTAATTATTTAAAAATACTGCTATTAGATCACTGTATTCCCTGTGGCAGTGTCCTCAGCAGAACAAGCTGGTAGCTCTTTCTAAGCATTGTTTCCAAGTGTGCAAGTGTGAACCTCCGTTATGCTTCCATGGACAGACAATAGGCTGGGTGGAAAACAACTTGTTAAAGATGCTGCAGTGAGGTACTGAAAGGGCTGCCCACACCCAGACCTCCCTCCTACTTGCTGGTTCAGCACAAGCCTTCACTGATATCCTTGTACAATTGAAACCTACAGCTTCATTCTCACAAGTAGTTACAGTAAGGCAGAAGGCATGGGAGTGGTCCCATTACAGCCAATAGGCATGCTTCACCTTCAACATCTTTTTCAAAGAAACCCCAAACCAGCCTAGACATTAAATCCAAGTTAAGAAGATCATACCCAGAGTAGTGTCACTAATATGGACATCTATTGCTGTTCCTCTGCTCTGTGCCAATGGCCATGAGATCCATTGGCAGGCTCTGAAGCACTGTCCCTGGCCAGAATTGTGTTACATGGGGGTTCTCTCTTCCCAGATAACGGGAAAACTTTAAAAAAAAAGGAATTGCATCATGAAAAGGGTAGTGAGAGCTCTCTAACACAAGATGGTGAGATTTGCCCTTCCATCCTTGGGTCTGACAGAAGCCCAATTTCAACAGCTCTGGAGCCCACTATCAGAGGTATCAGCCACCAAATCATTAGGTGAAAGCTCTGGGAGCTGTGGATTTTAATAGGATGATGGTGCAGGCTTGAACACTTGTCTCTGCATTTCTCATGCTTCTGGCCAGATATCTCCTCCATAGATTGTTATTTAAAATAACTGATAGAGTTTTAGACCTAAAGAGCTGTAATTTTTTTACTTAAAAATGAAGATGTGCAATACGTCATTAAATGATAGTTAATGGAGAAGTAGAAAAAGAAAACACATTTAAAGGCATCTGCTGAGTGCCATTAGTGATTATCATACAAGCCTAGACATTATGAGCCAAATTTTCCTCAGCTGAACCTGACTAGTATTTAGTGGAACTGCAACCATTTTGGTAATTTAATTTTAAATGCATGCGTGAAGGTCAAGTGTTAAACTACAAAGTTTTCTTTGACTGTATTCCTGACACCAACACAGATATATTTATTCAAATGTCAGTAGGATGGAATTCTTGGTCAAAAATGAGATGGACACAATGCTTTTTTATCCCCCAAAGTTTATAGGAATCTTTCCAGCCACTGTACAGCACTGTAGAGGAGAAATTTCAGTCTGTTTTCTTTCTTTACAGACTCAGGACAGTAGAGCTAAATTCAATTCACCAGCCAAATCCACCTACCCATTTGCACTATTTTTCTACTCAAGTCAGGTTTTCTGACAATTTTAGATTTTGCTACAAATAAAACTCATCTGAAAGTAGGAGTTATATTTATTTATTTTAGACTTTTTTCATGCTCAATCCATTGATTTGAAGCAGCTTGGGTACAGCTTTATTAGCATTCTGTGAATTACTTTGTTTTGTGGCAGACTGCAAAAAACTATTCTGAAGGATACATTAATAATAATAATAAAGTTGACACTGTGATGTGATAGTAAAAGGTAGTTTAGACAGCGTTATTTGGGGTAATTATAATTAGCAGTAGACATTTAAAGGTCCAAGCATGTGTTTTGTTAGAGAAGAAATGTTAACCTTAGTGTCTTGGCCAATCTCCAGCATAAGCAATTACATTCTTGCTGCAGTAGTTGCCTATCCCTTGTTGCTTCAATCAGATGTGGTATTCTTCAGTTTCTCTCAGAGAGCTGCTGAGTTGTGTTACTGGCGCTGTTATCTGCCTGTTTCGTTCTGGCTGAGAGGTCCCAGTATTTCAGTTATAAATGAAGTCTTCTCTGCTCGTAAAAGGCTTCTTGAGTGCAGTCTCGTAGCACTGCATAAATCAATAAACAACAGATGTACTTGATATTGTATACTGACTTGAGGGCAGAAGGAAAAAAAAAACAAAGGTGAGGAATGGTACTGGTGGAAAGATAATCCCAGGCTATGAATAAAACATACACACCTATAACCGTGAAGGGTGCAAAGAGCAGTGAAAGGGCAATGCCAGTAACAAAGGGCTTGGTCCTGGAGGAGGAAAACAAATAAAACCCAGAAAAACTGATTTACCATTGAATCAACCACAGAGGATCCAAAGACACTTTACTCTAGATAATTTTTGGAATAGAAATAAGGATAGCTAGTCCCCAGGTTTTCCTCTCTAAAGGCTGAAGGAAAGAAAAGAGATTTAAAAAGCAACATGACCAATACCAATGTAACCTTGCATGGTTAAAAGTACTTTATAGAAGCAGTTAGATGGGATATACTTCAATTTCCAAAGAACTGTTTAAAGAAACCTTCCTATAAACTAAGCAAATTACTGCATATCCATTCCATATCCCAGGGGTATATTACAGCAAAATAATAATGTTACTACATCCCAAGAGATTTTGAGACAAATACAAGTTATAGCCAGGATAAGAATGCATAGAAAGGACAGGATGTAAAAGCAAAATGCTAAAAATATCACCTTTGTCTCCGCAACCTGGATTACTCTTCTGAATAATCTGAACTATTTTTCTGTGTCCATCTTTCTTCTACTTTTCCAGTTATTCTTTTTTTTTTTTTTTTGTATGTAATATTGGATTTCCATAAATAGAAACATCCTGTTGTGGTTTTGGACTATATGTAGAAGGAAGAAAGGAACATTTCAAGCACTTCATATGTAAGGACTAGTTTATGAGGTCTCTCTGTCAGGGTGGTAAGGGAGTCATAAGGGGTTTGGGGTTTTCATTTTCACAAAAACTTTATGCTGCTGCAGAAAAACTGCTGTTAAATGCCAGTTAAATCATCCTCATCCTCACAATCTGGTATTTCTCCGACTCTTTTGCCCCAACACTTTAGCCCATCAGAGCAGCTTTGAATATTTTCATAGTTATCTCCTTCTCCTTCACCCCACCCTCACAAAAGTCATATGGTTAGCTGTCCCTTCTTGAGTCAGAGTTGAAGGATGAGAAATTGAGCTACAGGTATAGGAGTCTGAGCTTCACTTTGTTGTTTCCTCTTAATAGAAATATTACTGAGAGGAGTTGTGAACCAAGGGGATTCAACTGAGGTGTACTTGAAACGTATTGTGCCAGCACAAACCCTCCAGACCATGAGGGGCAGGTCTGCCAGGTTCAGCTGGAGACTTCAGAGAGACTTCAATGGTTCCAGGTTCAAAAAATAAGTTTCTGCTAACCTCAAAAGGCAGGCAGTGAGATTCTGATGCAAAATTAAATGTCATTCTGAAATAAAAATTGTCCAAATTCAAATTCATTAGGTTTAACTTCTATGCAGGAAAATCCTGTTTATCACATTTTGTGTGTTTTGAATATTTCCTCTATAATTATATTGTTTCCATTTTCATGAAACTTCACAGGACTGTTTGGTAAATTACACACCAGGTTTTTTTATCTAATGAACAAACTATGCTAGGTATGACTCTACTTTGTTTCTAGATGATCTCATTTTCAGTTGGGTCTAATATTTGCTTTCTACATTGGATACTGGGTGAGACCCATTAAACATCCTTGTCTTATGATCCAGCTGAAAGTCATTGCCCCATTTATTATTATAACCCAATCAGAAAGAAAAACTGCTACAGCGAACAAGCATATCTCAAGAAAAGAATAGAACCATTCAGAGAAAGGAAGGTAAGTGATGGAAAGCAAAACCTCTGGTTTATTTGTATCTTGTATTGACACCGACAAGATTAAAATGTTTGGATTTAACACAATAGAGGATCAGACAGGAATTACTCCCCATTGTCACCTAAGCAATAATTTAAAACAGTATTTACAGCATGAGGAAGAGAAGACAGCTGGTGAGACTTTTACAGGTGGGACCAGCTATCCTCAAACCAGCATACACCATTGAGATTTGGGCAAGTCCTGGCTAATTACTACTGGATCAGACATTTGTTGGAGATGCTGGTTATAGCTCTGAGCTGTGCAGAAACAAGAAGGAATCAATAACAGTATTTCTGCATATTCTGCTTTTCTTGCAATGTTCAAATGCACTGTTTTGCTTCCAGACTTTCTGCAATCCTTGATATTGCATCCTCGTAAATAATCATCAATACATTGTTTAAATACAGAGATCAAAAGGATTTAATGAAAGTGCAGCCAAGGCGGGGGGGGGGGGGGGTGGGGGGGGGGGGGGAGGAAAGGGAAAGGAAAGAGCTTTCCACCTGGAAAACATGGGGAAGAGAGAACCCAGGCAGAGAAGGAAAGGAGGCAGTTAAGCACATAGGAATAGAAATACTTACAGTTATCTTACAGCACTTTTAGAATCATCTCACCTCCTTGACTCCAAGAGAGGACCTGTGGCAGATTAAGTGCTGCCTCTGTCTAGTCAGGACTCCATTGGGTAAGGCTGGGTCAGGAAGATAGGAATGTTGCACACTGTTATACAGAGTGTGAGATGGTTACTGCATGGGCTGCTGCAGGAGTTTTGGAAAATCCAGTCTTTCAGTAGTGCAGAATTCTAATACAGGAGGTTTCATTCAAAGAAAAGTAACCAAGGAAAGGTGCATCACAAATATCAGCTGCTAAAGAAAGCTCAGTGCACACATAGTTAATGAAAGCTCAGTGAAGGTAAAAAGCAAAAAAAAAAAAAAATGTGGAATCACAGGGCCCAAAACTTAGAGCAGCTGGAGGGCATGATCCTGAGTGGCAATGAGCAGGAGTTAGAAAAAACAGCAAAAATTGTTGCAATAACTGTGGATGGTTGGATTTGGACAGGCAATACTGACCAAGTATAAAGTCTACTGACAGAAGTTAATCCATCAAACTGCTTTGAACACATTTGAAACAACCAGAAGGAGTTTATAAACACCTGACATTTCATATTAGAGGTTCAAGGCATTTTTCACTAAGTACTAGATGTGTTTGAGCTTTAACACATCATCAAACCACATCCTCACATAGAAGGATATGCAATATGCATATATACATACATATGTATGTACACATACAATAAAACAGGAGGAATTCCAAGTCCAGAAGTCAGTGAAGGCAGATATTTCAGCTCTCCAGTAATGTCTGGCAGTTATCATCAGCAAATGGAAATACTATCTCCAGAAAAAAAAAAAAAAAAAAAAAAAAAGAAACAAAAAACCAAAAAAAACACACACAAGCAACTGCACAGCTACACTCTGCAAGGAAAAAAGCCAATTGTAGTAATCAATTTTAAAGGATTTTTTTGTAATAAAAGCATTTTAAACTTCAAAAAAATACCTAGAGGCTTCATTAGAAGGCCCCAGATACATGGTTTTCAACTAGTTACTGTAAGGGAATGTGGAGAGCACTAGCAACTACGCCCCTGGAGAGCCAAAAGCAACTTTCTGTAGTTTGGAGGCTAACTTTGAACTGGAGAAAGACAGGCAGCCACAACAGGAAGAAATAAAGTGTTTGATTTTACCCTTATTGTATGCATCCTATTTTGACAGATTTCCAGACTATTATGGGAAATTATGTGTTTGATCTGCCAGGATTCTCTGCCTCCATGTAGATGTGTCACTTATTTCTGCACTGACAAACATTTTTGCCTCTTCTGCCTCTTGCTGTGATCCTGATGTGTGATGTATGCACTACAGTTTGAGTTTGAGTTCATGCTGCTCTAGGATAGAGAAAATAAGGAGCACATGGAGTGGCCAAGGGGGCTACTAAAAATGGCTGAGGGAACACAAGGGCATAAATACGGCAATTTCCTTATAATGAAAGCTTTCCAGTTTGATTTGTGGACACAAGTGAATCACAGAATCATAGAATAAGCTGAATTGGATGGGACGCACAAGGATCATCAATTCCAACTCCTGGCTCTTCACAGCAACATCTCCAAGAGTCACACCATGTGCCCGAGAGTGCTGTCGAAACCCCTTGAGTTCTGTCAGGCTGCTTCTGTGACCATTTTCTAGTGCCCAACCACCTCTGGATGAAAAGCCTTTTTCTAATACTCAGCTTAAACCTCCCCTGACACAACTTTAGGCCATTCCCTCAGGTCCTGTCACTAGCCACCACAGAAAAAAAAATCAGCTTGGAGGTTTATGAGTCTTGTAAATTGAATGCAAATGTACTGACAGTAGGCTGGCTTAATCTGCCTTGGTAGATCCTCTAAGGAGCAGTTTGCAAGTTCACAGAGATACCTTGACCACAAATAGAAAACTTCCACTTTACAGTATGGTTTCATTATGTCCAAGTGGGACAACCTAGGACTGCAAAGTCCAGCTCAAATTGCCAGATGCCCAGTTGCAAGGCAACTGGTTAACTGCAAGACTGGAAGTTGAGCATATCTCCCTGACAGATATGCATGCTGAAGGTTGAAGCATAATTTGACTTAAGGAAGGAGTTTTTGTCTGCAGATAGGATGGAGTTTGGGCCAGATTCACTACAAAAAATGCACTCTTGGAATAAACTGTATTTTAAGGCTGATACTATCATTGCCTATCCTCTGTTTCACATTTTCTTTTACCAGAAACTTACTGAGAGACTAGGGTGAAACTTTTTTAGGTCTCTTTGACACCAGTGATTGTGGTTTCATATAGCCTCTGTTTCCCTTTTCTTCTGGGACTAGATGACAATCAAATTTTTATGTTGCTTCTTCAGTGAAGCTGAGAAAATTACACATTCAGAAAAAGTCATTTCCCAAGTAGTTCCACTGAAGGGATCATGACCCTAAATGTATTCATTAATTCAAATTGTCAACAATTTTCTGTAGCAATTTATTCCTTGACCCCCAAGTGGTCAAGAACTGTCAGCACATGCAATGTGAGGTTAGCACTTACTGAAATACAGCAGTTAGGCTTCTAGAGGGCTTCTTCTTTTCCCTGTGCAAGTGTCTGCTGGTTTGAGAGACTTTCTATGTCTTACTATCAGTTACAACTCAAGCAAGATCATTCTGCCTCAAAATGAGAAAAGCAGTAGAACCATAAATTTTCCAAAGCAGACAGATTCTTTTCCAGTCCAGGTCACCGATAAAATGACTTCTAGTTCTTAACAAACATTCCCAATGGGAACTGTGAGTCTGGAATCTAACATAAAAAATTCATATATAGTGACTTAAAATACAAAATGGAATACAAAGGTTCACTAGAACCCTATATGTAAGGATGTCAACAGGTGAACAGCTGATGAGAATCCCAAAATCTTTCAAGACATTTGTTAAAGACAACCTTATTTAGGTAGAAGAGCTGCTGGGAAAGAAAAAATGTTTGTTTTGAAATTGATACATCTTCTTCTCTCCAAGGTCACTGTCATGTGAATGTCTAACAAGGGAAAACCAGACTGCAATTGTCAGCATCTACAACAAGACCAATGGGCTAATGGACCTTCTCCTTTAGGCTTTCAAAATATGGAGTGATAAACCTGGACATGATTTTTCTGAGTCTAAGGTAGTTTGGGTGTGGTTAATTTGACTGGCACCATTCACCTTATTTCCACAACTTGCTAGGAAGCCATCCTTTTCTACTCGTCCCCTGAACTGCATTTCCCTGCTCTGAAATGCAGTCCTGGTGTAGGAAGGGTATGAATACACATGTGAGTGCCTTTTCTGCAGCTCAAATCTGTTCTTCCTTGGCCACAGAACCACTTCATATACAGCAATAATAGGCTGCACACATTACATGTACTCTGACAGCTGTAAAGTCACATTTCAGACATACAAATTTTTTGTAATTCATATATCTTTTCCCTCCTTCTACATACACATTTTACTTTTCTGATAGCAAAATGGGCCCTGCAGTCTATGTAAAAGTATTGCTCACTAATGCTCTGTGGCAAGATAGCATACGACACATATTCAGCAAGTACACACATATCTGCCCCCCTGGCATAAAGCAAATCAGGATTCTCAGGAAGGGATAAGGTTAAATTACTCTAATGGCAAAGGGAAAAACATCTAAAAGAGAGCTAATCTAAAGTGATGGTTTGCCTCTTGCACAGTGAGATGGATATTTAATTGCTGCACACAGAACTGCATGCTTCTCTGATCCTATAAAACAACTATCTTCCTTCTGACCAGAAAAACTCAGAAGTCTTTCCCCAGCCAAAACTCCCACTGAAGCAGACAGTTGCAGAATGAAGATTTGGTTCTCACTTCATGAAGCAAATAACCCATATAATTCTCTAAGCAAGGCAAGCATGCATGAGGCAATTAAGCCTATTCCTAGGATTTAGTTGTTCTCCTAAACTCCTGGAAAGGTTGGTGCTTTGGCATCCTGTCATAGTAGAGCATAACGATGTGCAGATTTCCAAGTAGTGACCACACCTAATGCTGGAAGTAAATATGAGAGTATATGTTATAAAACACCCACATTACTGCTAATGGCTCCTCCGTATTTTTAGACAAAGCATCAACCCATATTATTTCAGTTCTACGTTGTTAGTGAATCAAGGGACAATGAGAGAATAACCATCACCTCTGGGAAAACAAAAAAGTGATTTGCACACAACATGCCCCTGCACAAAGCATCCTTGATTTCTAGACCCAACAGATCAAGTTGCTTGTATCCCAGCCATGAGGGCAGTGTTGCCTTGAAGACACTGCTTGGGTAAAACATTTGGGTATGACCTAGTGCAAATGTAAATATCCAGGACTACATGGTTCTCCTCAGATTAAGGGTTTTGAACAAACAGATATGTAGATGATTTCACACAGTTTCACTATGCTCTCCTATGAATGTAAGAAACAAGCATATATGTAAAAGTAAACTTCCACAATTACAGCCATGAAAAAAAGTACAGAAAAAACATGAGTTTCACTGATTCTACCAAGAGAAGAGCCAATGAAGATTATCCAGGGTAAGAGATAACTGGGGAATAGTTCCTTTAGCATTTATGAATCAATATGTGACATCACCCACACATTCACAGAGTTCCATGTGTAGAGAGGTATATATGTCACAAATACCTGTGAAACATTCTGTTTAAATGATTTCTTCTGCACATGAAAACTTTGGTTCGTTTGGACTTGAGGAGGTTGTCCCAGGAGATCTAAGATTTTATATAATCTGGTCAGAGATGGATGCTTCATCTGGGCTAAGCTAAGACATAAAATTAGAGTTTAAGAATTAATTTCAGGCTTTCTCCACTTCCACCTCAGATAGGTCATCAAAAAGAATAATTTTCTATGACATTTCTGGATGCATTAGAAGTCTGAAATGTAAAAATTTTCACTACTTAACCTGTAAGTGCCTGATTGTTAGAATAGACAGATAGCACAGGGGCAGCCCCTAAATTAACCTGCTGTCAGAGAAGGAAAAGGAGTCTGTATAAGAATTTCTCTCTGTCATCCTCATGACACCTAGAAGGGTATTTCAAAGTAGAGGTGTTGTTTTTGGTTTTTTTTCTTTCACCTCAGAGAAAAATGAAGGTCCATTTCCAGGTATTTTATCTTTCACTACAGGTGGTACACTGCTTCTCCCAGTCCCAGGACTCTATGCTTCCTTGTTCATCCCCCGCTGCTCCAGCCACACTATCACCCAGCCAACAGGTTTTCTGGTAAATCTACCCTTTGTAATTAACTTGCTGAAACATACAAACCCAGAGATAAACCTAGGAAAAAAAATCATGACTATTCTACACTGTAAGAGTCATGGGGAACAGGAATTTTATTGCAGTGGTGTGGAAATAACTAATTTTAGGAGCTCTAAACTTCCCATAGACGTATTACAAGATAAAGCCACATATTACTTGTTATCATAAGGATTTAGCACACCTATTAAATGATCCACTAATTTAATCCAACCACCCAGAGTCCACTCAGAGTGAATGCTACAACTTGGTCTGAACATCTGGGGTGGACCCAGCTATTAATGTTGACTTATATACAGACTTGAATAGCCTGGTTAGCACCACAGGAGAGCCCAATTCTGCCCATGGCACCAAAATGCCTGGTTTACAGTTGCCTGCAACAGGGGGTGAATGCAAGATTCATTTTGAAAAGTGGAAACAAAAAATCCATTTGCAAAGTAAAAAGAAAGAGGTGTGAAAGAGGAGAGAGCAGAAACAACATCCCTCCCATCCATACTGGTGCCTCTCCAGGAAAGCAAGGTTTCTCTGCAGTCTCATCCCCATGCTGGGCTGGGTCCCACCCAATTCACACTTTGGTAGATGCACATGGCCAGGCAGGAGCCATTCCAACCCCAAGGTCAGAAGTGGAGTCTGAGCACTGTCCCTTATGCCCACTCACCACAGGCACATTTTACAGGCAACAGGCACCTGAGGTTTATGGGTTATCAGACTCTATGGAAGGCCAAATCATAGCTCAAAAGCATTTTCTATCACCATGAGCCTTGCAAGGTACATGCAATGTCTATATTTGCTCATGTAAAAACCATAGTGGAGCCCAGCCCTGCCCTGGTTGCAGACTTTCTCTTTTGCATGTAGGTGACACCAGTCTTACCACTAAACTCTTGCCAATCAAGCACTGAATACCTCTCTCCCCATTCCCATCACCTTTGCCATGCTGTGGGTGTCTGCCCTGTCTGTAGCCAGGCTGCATTTGTATGTCCACAAACCTCTGGGCAAGGCAAGTGGATCTGTGCTGCAAGGACAGCAGGGATAGAGAGGTTCAGTGATGGTGAGAGGCAGGCTTTGGTCTGGAGGGAGTTTGGTGTGGAAAGAAACATATGGATGCTTGTCCAGAGAGAGAGGACAGCATTTCACACTCCTTCTGCCACAGAGGGCTGGAACCTGTGTCATGTGAGGATCTGCAGGCTCATTTTAATTCAGATGTGAAATGTGGTGAAGAGCAACTTTACTCTTTGGTCCCTATCAAGATCCCCCATAGCACATTAGCACATGAAAGCAGAGGGTAAGAGAGCCTCCTGAAAGCCAGCAGAGATTGCTTGAACAGTTATGCAGCCTTTCCTGAGGCAACAGGGGAGAAAGAATGTAGGAAGATTTTCCCAGCAGATAACAAAGGCAATCTGGCCATAAAAAGGTACAGTTCCTACATATTAAAGGCAGTTTACAATTGCAAGCATTTTCGGCAGCCTTCCACAGATTCGAGGAGTTGTTCACATAACATGAATATGTGCAGAATCAGAGTCTTATTTCTGTTCACAAACCAAACCATAAACTGGCTGGCATACGTTTATTTTGTCAGGGTTTGCAAGAGCCTGGCCAGTACCAAGAAAATATTTGGCAGAAAATTTGCTTGTCTGCTGTGCTCTGCATTGGGTCCCAGTTTCTCTATAAGATTCCTTTTTTCTTGCCTTTTTCTTGCAGCACTGCTCCTAATTTAGGGAAAGAGGTTTTATATGGGAAGACAGGCTTTATTTGGGAATCTCAAAAAAATCAGTGAAGTGGGGAAAGTGGTGGGGCAGAAAGGCAGGGCAGTTCCTCACTCCTGCAGAGGTGCAGCAGTGAGTGGCAGGGAGAGTTGGGGATACTGCTTATAAAATCTGCTGCTACATCCCTGTGAGTACTGCTCAGCCAACACATTCACTCCTCAGCACTCCCTGCTCTCCACCTGTGATACATGGAGGTATCTGACTGTTTCCATGCTCTAAGGTGCACCATGAGAAAGCACAGAGCACAGGCAAGCCGAGGTCTGCCAGGAGAGCTAAAGGCATCAGTTAAGCAGTGAGGATGCACCAGCCCACTGCAAAACAGAACAAGAGCATCTCTGAGTAATGCTCCTAGATCTGGCTTCTCCAATCCTCTGCTTGACTGAGCCCTCCCTTACTCAGGCACCTTCTAGTTCCTCTTCAACTTTTATTTCAGTACACAGAGGCTTTTCACATGTTCTTTCAAATAAAACATCAGTGGCTGTATATAAATAATCCCTATCAGGTGCCTGGTAGGCCAGAACAAATCCTTTGTTGCTTTTTTAAAAATATTAAAAGCAGAAGCTGCAATAGAGCTGAGAATTGCAAATGCTCAGGCCCTAAAATCCTAACTAAAACACTTGACAAAAAGCATCTCACACTCTACTGTGGGATTATTTTATTGGGGTTTTGTTTCATTTCTATTAAAACTGTTCATGGACCTGTAAATAATTTTATCCAATCTGTTATTTACTGAAATGAATTAAATGCAGTCCTTAGACACAGATAAAGTCTACTTTATACTTACTTCTAATTCAATTTTCACTTGTATATCAATACTTTAGGGACTCCAATTTTTTCTTAGTAAGATATTTTGCACAGACTCTGATCAGTTTAAAATGTAAAAAGTGCTTGTGACTAAAACCTGCCAGTTTCCCTGGAATAAAGTTTAAAAATCCTTAACAAGACTGTAAAAAGTTGTAAAATAATTCCTTCACAGGTTACAGATGAAGACTGATACCAATCACAGTCTCTGCAATTACAGCCAACAGCTGTCTTGTGTTTGCATAGTGATTTAGAACAAATAAATCTGTGGACAATGACTCTTGTTCTATTTCCTCTGCCACTCTTCCAAGTTCCAGCTCCTTCCCTCTCCTCCCAGTCAGCCTTGCATTTCCTCTTTTTGCCCTCAGCTGGATGATTTTTTTTCAAGCAGTCACCCAGAGTGAGGAAAGTTTTTGAGCAATCACTGAAAAAGAGTAGGAGTATGTGCTCTTTAGCCTTGAGAGAGAGGAATAGAACATTACTTAAACATAAGGACCGGACAACAGCTATGTAAAGTTATGCTTTCAGGAGGGAATTGGCTTCATCTAAATTTATCCTTTCAGAAGTTTCTGCCTTCTCTAAAACGGTCAGCTGGCATCCATCTGCAGCCAACAAGAAGGAATCCTCTGCAATCAGCATCTAAGACTGGTGGAAAGATTCCCCACTCCCAAGTGAGCTTATCTCTCCCCACTGATTTATAAGAAGTCTTGTTTTAGGAGGTCCAGGGTTTGACTGTGGGTGCAAAGCTGGGGGCACCTCTGTTGTCATGCTGGGTGAGGCTCCCTTCCACTGTCCTTATGTATGAGACTGTGGGACAAGTCCAACCATCCTTCTCAGAGGGTTATAAAAGAACAGAGTGAGCAGGAAGGGTGGACATTAAAACAGTATGCAGCAGCACTGCCCTTTGTACCCATGCAAATTGCAAAAATCACATTATTTGTACCCAACCTCAAGACCCGCTTCAAGGAGGCCAGTGAGCACACAGCCACACTGCTGTGTCTCTTCATGCTCCCAGTCCCCTGGAAACAGGTGGAGGTCACCTGTCAGAGGTGGTCATCTCCACACAGCTACTGGGACATGGGCTTGGCAGCATTCTGACAACTCTATATTGCCTGCCCATGTGCTGGAGGGACAGTGCAGCTGCAGCTCAGCCCAAAACATTCCCTTAGCAAAGAACAAGCTCTCTCTGCCAGCTGGGTAACTGCCCATAAGGCTCCTCCAAGCTTCCCTTTTCTGACACCACCCATCAGACCCCAACAGCCTGAGGAATGGACTGGCACACCCAGGGGTCTTTCTTGTCCTTGAGAAATGCTATCAGCCCTAACCAGGTGTAAACAGAAAGAGGCCAGGCTGAGCACTGGGAGAGAAAGCTGTGGCTGCTGCCAGCATTTCAGCTGCAGCACTTTGAACAGGCCAGCCACGCTGGCATCACCTCATGGCTGCATGTGCCATCAAGTGTCTCGGGCACTTCCCCAGTGGAGCAGGAAACCCTTGTCTCAGTGTTCTGCTAATTGCCAGTAGGGCACACAAAGCTCAGTTCAGGACTTTCAAAGTCACCCTGTGCCATCCTAACCATGGTGCCTGACTGCTTCTGCAGCTCTTCTTCAGAAGGACACTGCTTGTTGCCCAGATATTTGCAATCAGTATGGGAAGACGGAAAAGCCTGAAATTTGTCTTCAAATCTCTCAAAGGCTGAAAAGGAATCACACTTCACCATCTAACCATTTGGGAGCTGGAAGACTGTCAGGCAGAGATATCTCCTCCTATCCAGTTGTTGTCCTGGGGCTGCAGAGGAAGAGTGTTGTATGACATCCTGACCTATTGTCCCATGAAAGCAAAGTTCTCTTCAAATTAACTGCTCCTCTGTGAAAAGTCAGTGCCATCACTGTAAACAAAGAAGAAATATGGTCTGATTTCTCAGATTCAAGTTTTCTCAGAGAGTAACCTGAGGAAACATTAAGGCTTTTAACCAGTCATCCTGATGGTCCATGCACTGATCAAAGTAAGAATGTAAAACATCTTCACTGAAACCCTTCTGTGAAGAAGCTATTTATTCATAAGAGGCTGCAACTCATAAACATTTGAAGGAAGAAAGAATTTGGTGCCTTGCAACTAAATTGTAGTAAGGAATAGGGGACCCCTCCAGACCTCTGGAGACAACAATGACTTGAAAGTGAGGTTGAGTGCAGAAATAACCCCAGGTGACTGGGCAAACTATAGCCTTCCCATACTGCCTATGACATCACTGGCACTTTATTTCCCAAGGAATTATTGAGACTTAAGGGGTTGCATCCTACTTTCCTGCACCAGCAGAGATGCATTTCCCCAGTGGATTGCAGTGTGAATTTAATCTCTTTCTGAGAAAGACTAGACACGCTCCAAGGGCTACCTTTGTCCTCACCACAGAGCTGAGTGTAAGCAGTAATAAGACTCAGGCCTGTGCTCCCAGAGCCAGACACAGTTTTGGCTAAGATGAAATGATGATACTTAGCTGCAAGTAAGCATGGACATGGATGGTGCTGTGGGCATGCCAGGGACTACTGGTAGCTCTGTGCACACTTATGTTGCACTGTGAAGTTTGGCACAGAGGTCTACAGGCACAACACAGTCAGCGTGAAGTGAGTAAGGTTTCTGCACAGAGCTGTGCTATGTCAGAGAGACATCACTTGGGGTAATCTTGGCTGCTCTCCCCCGTGTGGCACTATGCAGTGTGTACACTTGCTGTCAGGCATGCATTCACATTTCTGCCTACCCCAGATGCTCACACTACAGGCTTGAACTGATTTTTTATACATTTTTGCATTGTGTAATGTACCTTCTCTCAGCAACTTCACCACCCAGAATCCAAAGAAAAGGCTGGAGAAACACAGGGAGTAATGAAGTAAAAGTACCTGCAGTATCAGCTCTACTACAGAACTGTGGAGACCATGTGCTGTTTTTTTAGGAGCACAAAACACTGAAAAATGCATGTGTTTTCCAGGATAACCAGTTCCCCACTGCTGAGAGTGGACCATAACTTCATGGGAATATATTGGGGTGTGCCCACGGGGTCTTCAGAGGGTAAAGCATAGGTTTGGGTCTTGAAGGGAGGTGTCTGGGTCCATGGCTGGAGGGAAGGCTTCAGTCCAATGCAACCTGCAGCTTCTGAATGATAAGTGACAACCAAGTGAGGACTACTATCTACAGTAGCTGACCATGGAGCTGGGGAGAACCATAGCATCAGTTCCACTTTTTTTTCTTCCTCTCTCCTCATTCTACCTGCTGCTACTCAGTACTCAGACATTGAGGTTCTGGACCCTCTGAGATTTTTTTTCACATTTTTAAAGACATCAGGTTTTTGGACTTCTGCCACTTTGTTGGCTAATGAAGGTGGATCAAGAAGTATGGGATTCTTTGCAGCACGTCAGACAGTGCTGCAAGCCTTTGCTTGGACAGCTGTCACTTGAGGTTGACAATCTGGCAAAGACAGACTTGCACAAACTTCCATATTGTGGTTAAGGCTGTGATGTATTAGAAAAGCTTGATGTTCTCATTTAGTTGGCTTCAGCTTTGCTTACATCCCTGAGATTACACAGATGGCTCTGGCTTGCAATCTGCTGCAGGCTGTATCTGTGAATGAGCTCCTAAAGTGGTATCTGTAGAGCTCCCTGATGACTTTGGCATCTTTGATCACCAGGTGCCATCACCTGTCTGCCTTCCCCTGAGCAAGGATGCCTTGCAAGGACAGTTGGGTTTGTTCCTCAGAGAACCCAAGAGGCCATAAGGGATACAACCAGGTTTAAAATTTTTTAAAGTTGACAAAGATGCTCAGTCAAGCAAACACCATTCATTTCAGCTGGGAGCTGCGATTAAAACCCCAATTCACACTGAACCATCAGGGCTGTTTAAGTAACAAATAATTCTGAAATATACTTTAACATACTAGGCTCCTAAAATGAAACTTGGCTGGTTTTTTTTTTTTTATTGTAACAGGTCCCTGCATCTTAATACCATTGCGTTGCAAGAAATACACTGAATACTTGCAGTGGTTAAAGGGTTTTTCCATTCTTGGATACAACATTGTTTTAAATATGGTTGTGTATGAATGTACACACACATACCAATAAGATTTTATATATATATACCCTTTCTAAAATGGGTTCACCCTGAATTTTAACCCAACCAACTCTAAAATGCTGCACCATAAGAAAGCAATCACTAAGCAGAGCTGTAGGGAAAAACCTACAGACACTTTGGCATCAGGTGGCACTAATATTTGCAAGTTAAAACTTTATGAACTATGCAGCATTAGGAGAAGAGTGGGAATAAAAATATGAGAGAAATCTGTAAAGATAATGGTATGTTAGTTTTGATTTTTAACAAGGTAAAAAAACAGTGCCCATGTGGGCAGAATGGCAAATTGATGTACTAGCCTTTTGTTTCCAAAATAATTGTTTTCTCAAAGAGCACTAAAGACTTATATATAAATTATTGTAATGCACGCAATATATATGTATGTATGCTCCAGAAACTAGTGGGCATTGGTTTTACCATGTATATGATTAGAATCTGTATGGCAAGTCTTGCCAAAACAAAAGAAAAAGAAAATTAAAACAATAATTTGGAGTGCCTTTGCTGTTTTGGTACCACCTAAGATAATAAAAAGAACATTAACTGAAAGCTGGGCTCCAACACAATTTAAACCATTCAGACCCTTTTCTTTAGAGCTATGTTGGGCAGCTCAGTAATCCCCCTGCAGGTCCCTCTGAAATGGTATTTGCTCTTCCATCCAGCAAAAAATTGCTCTTCTACCAGGCAAAAATCCCAAAGAAGTTGCACCTTATTGCCCAATTTTAACATGCCTCATTTCATGTGGTAGTTGTTTCAATGCCCAAGATTCCAGCACACTTCTGTAGGGAGCCCACCTATCCAACACAAGGAGGCAGACAATGCTTCTTTGGCACTTTTCTGGATTCCCCTTTTCCCATGCAATCTCAGTAAACAATTACTGGAGAGCCTCATGTACCCAGTTTGTAACAAACATCCTCTCCACTACTTGTTCGTCATTCAAAGATGCTTGTGTTTGCCACTGGTAGACTCTCACTCTGATCCCAGAGACTATGCTGTTGCCTTCAATTTCATGTTTTCTTGACCAAACCTGCATGTAGGACCCAGGTCAGTCTATGATGAGGCTCCAAAAATTCATTACTCACAGAGAACTCAGAATTGTTTAACTACCTTTAAAAAACAAAGTGACTGAAACAGTAACAAAGTAATTTCTATAGTTCAGCTTCCCACTGCAGACCAACTCAGCAATAACATTTGTTTCTCATTAAGTTTCTGCGGTTTATTTTTCTTAGCTCAATGGATAACCAGGCGGAGGAGGGTACAGAAGGGAACTATGGTCTCTGAATGAATCAGTCTCAGATAGCAAACTGTTATCCTGTACTAAGTCTCCTGCTACCCAGACCTCAGCTGTTACAAACTGAGGCCATTGTTTTCAATATGCAATCCTTCACAGTTATTCCTGTGAAGATGTAATACCATTATAAATTTCCCAGATGGGCTTCTGAAGAGCTGATATATTCATTTATTTTTCTTTTTAAACAGCAGTAAATTTTCTTTTTCAGCAGTAAATTCACAAATAACAAGAACAGAGGTTTCTAAACTGTGAACTGGAGTCAGGTGCTTCTGTGGCAGACAGATGAGGAAGTCAGTCAGCTCTCTCAGCATAGAATCAGAGAATTGTTACATTAGAAAAGACCTTTAAGACCATTGAATCCAATGGTATGCACCAA
Source organism: Cinclus cinclus (assembly GCF_963662255.1). Classification (NCBI taxonomy): domain Eukaryota; kingdom Metazoa; phylum Chordata; class Aves; order Passeriformes; family Cinclidae; genus Cinclus; species Cinclus cinclus. The sequence goes on from NC_085047.1 coordinate 86,240,524, forward strand.
AGAAGGCAACAAGGCAGGAACTATTCTCAGCATTCAGAAAAGACTACTCCTGATAAGCACAGAAGTGCTAGCAAGCAGGCACAAAAAAAAAAAAAATCTTCTCTAAGGTCATGCTTATTTTCAACACTATTATTCCTTCATTATACCAGACATAGAAAGCATTTTTCACCAATAGGTATATCCAGGATTTGCCTACATGGAATCTCTGTACACTTAGCTGGAGATTAGAAGTCATCTTATTAGCTGATATGGCCAACTCCATGGATCTGCAGATCTTGCCAATCAGGGTATACTGTCAAAGGCATTTGGGTCTGTTTGGTCCCAGCTAGTCTGATCTAGAGTTTACTTCCAGTCTACTTCAGTGCTAGGTTGGTTATTGATGACAGCCTATTTACAAAAGTGTATAGTGAGAGGACAAGGACAATGTTTTTAAACTGAGAGTAGGTTTAGATCAAATATGAGGAAAACATTATTTACTGTGAAAGTGGTGAGGCATCGGAACAGGTTGCCCAGAGAAGTTCTGAATGTCCCTCTCCTGGAATGTTCAAGGGCAGGTTGGATGGGGCTCTGAGCAGCTTGATCTAGTGGAAGGCATCCCTGCCCATGGCAGGGGCATTGAAACAGATGATCTTTAAGGTCCCTTTCAACCCAAACCATCCTATGATTCTCTGATTCTGTGATATCAGAAACCACTCTAAGTCATGGAGACACCCTTAAAGCAAGCCACAGACACTGTATTACATCACCCCCAGACAAAATGTCATTGACTAATTTGGTTAAAATCAGAGCTTAAGCTCTGAGTTGAAAATTATATTTTTTTCTTTCAGGTTCTGTTCTCTTCTAAAACAACATTGTATTAAAGCACTTAACATTCCCTTCCATGCTGAAGGGAACCACCCTGTTCACTGCGTCCCTGTGTGGCTGCATTTCATGCTACGCAAATTTTCTCTTCCTTATTTGCTTTGGAAACTCATTGGCAGGAAGCCATCTCCAACTGTACAAGGCATCTGGAGCTCGGGATTTGATTCAGTGAGTTTGTCTCACACTACTCCGGATGAAAAGGGCAGCTCAGTCAAGCAGGTATTTTCTTCTTCAGTCCCCAGTGCCATGGCAGAAGCCTTCTTCTCTTGTTCAAAATATATCATTTAAAGATGAACTTCTGGATTTCTGTGAGGAATGCAAAGAGGGAGACAGTTAAACTCACCTCCTTTATCAAACTCCAGAAAAAAATCCTTAATGCAAACCACTTAAATAATGACATGCAGCAGCTGTACAGTTTTGGGTGGTACTCTTAATTTTTCATTCAATCTCTGGTAACTGAATTAAAATAAAAAATGTCAAGAATCTAGAAATCATGTTCTTTCAGAGCTTGTTACTATCTAATTTTTTCAGCCTTGCCTCTAAAGGAAAAGAAAACAATCTTGTTGTATTAAACTGTTTGTTCCTGTGTATCCTTACGTCCACTACAAACAAATACCCTCCAACACACAAATTCTCAAATTACTTCAATAAAAGTTGATATGAAAAAGTAATACTAAGACCCAAACAGTTTTTATGGGAGCAGCCTAACAAGTAAAGGGAGAGATTCTTAAAAACATATTAATCAAGGAGAGGCCCCTGGTGTTAGTTCAACCCAATAATCACAGGAAATTGCACCTGATAAATATTATGAATAGCCCACCTGAGAAAGACGCCTGAGAATCCAGCCATGAGACACAAGTCCTCTGGCAAAGCAGGCGTTGCTGCTCCTCCTGCTACTAGAGTTGCTCATTTAGAAAACAAGTATTAAGAAAATTTCTCATTCCTTTCATCCATCCCTGTGACTTCTTTGACCTCACTGAATTCCAGCATCTGCACCTATCCTTCACTCTTTCAGGCTCATTTCTTTACCTGATGCCAGCTGATATTGGTTAGGCAGGTAGCAAACCAGGTAAGGCTCATTCCTTTCCCCAGTACTTACCACTTAATGAGAGACAAACAAGACAAAAACAGTTCAACAGAATCTATGTTCGTGAGATCTACCTAAAGAAAAAGTGCTGTATGTTTTTTATGGGTAGATGGAGCCTTTCCCATTTAATGATTTGGATTTTTTTACAGAATTTTTCTAAATGAGCATGCCTTTCTGAGGACAATAACATAATTAAATGTTAAGGAAATTATTTCCTTTGCCTTTAGCTTTCCCCCATACATTTTTCATTATTTCTGAGTGTCTTACCTAAGACTTATTTTGTTACTATCTTCTCTTTCACATTTTTTGGCTGCTTTTCATGCCTGTTATTTGCATTTTGACTTCAAACCAACCAATCTGTCCCGCTCTTAATTCATGGAAAACTCCAGTGCCACAGCTGAGCTTCCCATGCAAAGATTTCATTTCTGGGCAGCTCCTGGCTCACTGGGCCCCAGGAGCTCAGGAGTGCATCTACACTGGCAGTTCAGATCCAAAGTGTGTTTTTGTGCTGATCTCCTGGCTATTTCCTCCAACTATGCTTTTCCCGTCACAGCACTATGGCCTCTAATGGGCATCCAGACCATTGGACATAGGTAGAATTAGTCCAAAGTAAAAATTCCCAGCAATGCATCCTGTGTGGATGTTATTTCCTGAGGACCAAGTGTTTTGTTCTACAAATGCATTTTAGCACAATCTCTTCCAGTGATAGTATATGCCACTGGATGCAAGAGGAGAAATTGTCCCAGAATTTCCAAGGAGCATTTCTATAATTTTAAAACATCAGTGTTTATAACCAGGTATACCTCAGCATAGTTTTGCTGTTCATTTGACTTGCTTGCTGTACATGAGGGTGAGTTGGTTTCTGCCTAAGCCCATTTCGTGACTACATGACTCTCCAAGTTGAAGTTCATTAATAATAGTCAGATTTAAGATTAATCCAGCTGAAAGGGATGCAGTCAGTCTGGGAGGGTTAAAGCTATTGCCTCCAGGGAAATAAAATACAGAAAGCAAAATACAGAGAAAATTTCAAAACTGAGGTTAGTTTTGCAGTTTAGGAATATAAAAATGGTACCTGTGTTCCCTTTATCAAATTAACTTACTGAAGAAAAGGTTGGGCTGTGTTTTGTAGTCTGCTTATCTTGCAGCAATTTGGATGATCACACATGCATCAACTTACACTAAAGGATTGTCAGAGGCCAAGCTGGGATACCAGCACACTACTTTACTGTAACACTTGTGATACATTGAGACCCAAATTCTCTTGACTTCACTATTACTGATTCTGACACTTACTGAACTGCAGTAATAACTAAGTAAATAAAATAAATCTCTGTAACTTTCCTGGGTATTCTTGGGTGTGGTGTTGTTATTATTTGTCAGTGTGTGGTATTTCTGTGTAATGACATTTATGAAGTTACAAGGCTGAAGGCTAGATATGAAGAGACATCAGCATTCCTCAGTGCTATTGCACAGAAAAAACCAAACTCTTAAAAACACTTACTATGCTTACTTTTCTGAGGTTTATTCTCTTTTATATGGAACTAGACTTGGTAAATAACAATTCCTAATATCAAATTAATGACATTGAAAGGAATTACAGAGGCATCTGGGTTACAATCATCTAAGCATATATGAGTTCCACTTAAATGGCACTTTACCCTTTTGCAAATTGAATTAGACTATATTCCTGCATTATCAAAGCAGATCCTGAGTGATGTATCAGAGGAATAGCTAGCTTTGTCCACACTTGTCAGTGGATTACATCCATACATATGTCTCTTGGTAGCATTTCTCTATAAATGTAGCTTTCTGAATGATTATTTTTCCCCCTGTCTTTGGACCACTGCTGCTGTATGTTCCTCTGTTCTCTCACTGCTGTTCACTGAATCACCATGTCCATTACTATTAGTAATGTACTACCTGTAGACCTATCAGTAGGACTTTGAACTACCACCTACACAATGCTCCATGTGCACCCAAGAGATATAAAATAGAAGAAAAAGCTATTTTGCCTTAAGTATATGTAGTGGTTTCTCTGGACAACTGTGTGTTGTGATTCTCCCTGGATTTCTCTTGGGTTCTCAACTGGCTCTGCTCTCTCCTGTCACTTTTCTTCTTATGTTTACAGGTGACAAACCACTGGTTTGCACGAGCCAGAAGCAGATGTGCTGTTGTAGCTGCATGAAGCTCTGAAGCACAGCTGCTCCACGCGCTGCCTCCAGACTAGATGCAGTAAAAACACCGATGAAAGCTACTTCATGGAGCTGGGGTAGCAGACCTGAAGTGTTCCCACCCCTTCTTGCCTTCAGTGTTTGTCACCACCCCTCTGCTGAGGCTGGTTAGCAGAAGAAAGCACCAAGATCTTCCCTCATATATCAAGATAAAGGTATCTGGTGTGAGGGGGGCTGAGTTACATGACCAGCTTCTGCTTCTGCTGAATCTCACACGCATTGCTCAGGCATATCAGTTTTGGGGCAGGTGACCTACAGCAAAGAAACAGGGAGAAGAGGCTGGGGAAGGAAGAAAGAAGCAGCACAAATGTCACAGATGAGTGCCATGTACAAACATGAGCACCCACAGGCTCCAGCAGCAACTGTGCTTTTGTCCTCAACTCTCAGGCTGGTGTTACTGAAATACAAACTGGTGGTACTGAAAAAGATTAAGGACCCTTTGTGCAATATGCTGTTACATTCATCCACAGAGAGGTGGTTCCCATGTCAGGTAAAAACTAAGGAGCTAATTAGGAAACAGATAAAGTCAAGAACTGGTGGGACAGGAAGATGACCCAGACCTGGCAGACCCTGTCACTAGCGACAGAGCAAGGACATCCATCCTCAGAGAGATCTATAATGAAAACAAGGAAAAAACCTCTTATAAATTGTTCTATAATTGTTCTATAAAGCCTTGTCCATTATGGTGTGTGGCTAGGATTAGGTTCAGAACATGAAAGGTAGAATACCCATTTCACCTAGAGAGCAAGCACAGGTTAAAAGCAGACTTCTTGGATACTTCCTTGACCAGAAGTATTCAACCACAATCCAGAATACTCCCTTTTTTTGGTGAAGGCCATGAAGTATCCTGCTGTCCTTGAGACAGGCAGGATGCTTGCACAACTTGATCTCTGAATCTGAATCTGGGGCAGCCAATAAATTGAACAAGGATTTCTCTTTTTTAATTCTGCATGCATGTAACTCATCTGGTCATTGAACTGATTTTTAAAAATCACATGCATTTTTTTTCAAGTGAAGGAAATGTTTAAAAAGAAGTACCAGAAAATGAGGAAGTTTTACCTCATTTGCCACACTGGATCCTAGAAAGAAAGCTGTACTTTCAATTCTAAATATAATGTCATTTGCTAATTCTATTCCAAATGCCATTTATGGTCACTCTTAGTTTTTTGCAAAAAACTGGAGCAAAACTTTAAATATTCACTATATATACTATTCTCTACATTACTCATTTTCAAAATAATTGTGTATTTATAGGGATTTATATCTAGCAGCAAATTCATCTGTAACTTAGGAAATATGCATAAGCAGTCTTTTTGTACTAAAATAAGCATGCAGAATGCAGGAACTAACCCTTAGAAGCCTACCAAAATTATCCTGAATTGTCCGAAGTTGCAAACAATGGAGTATTACTAGAAATTGAAACATTTTTTATAACTGAAATTTTTAAAAGGAACATTCTGCCACATGAGACACAGGCAATGAGGATGAATGAGCTGTGTAGCTGGACAGAGTGCACATCTATTCTGGATGGTTATTTTAAATGGGAAACAGGCAATTTAGACTAATTTTTCCATGGTATAAATCTATTAGCATTAATGGTGCTTTGACTTCTTGTACCAAACTCAAATTTGCCCATATCTTTCAAAGACAGAACCATTTAACTATGGTTTTTAAGGCTGCAAGCTGAGATAGGAGCATTAGGAAGAGTAGGTGTGTAGGTACAAATTCTCAGAGGCTTTTTCTTCTGAAAAGGAGGAACAAAGTGAATTCTCTTGAGTGCAAGAAAAACAGGAACCATGAGAAAGCAAAGGAGGCTTTGCATCCTTCAGTGAGAAGCAAAGTGCCCATGGCTAGGGTTGAATTGGTGAGGGTGAGTGAAGTGACTATGGTACATGGTAAGTAAAACAAGGGAGCTGGAAGGAAGAAATGGAAGAGAAAAAAGACTGCTCAGGGAAGGCTGAATGTGTTCAGAGGTAATAGCCATGCCTGAGTCCTTGAGGACCAGGATGCCAGTGCAGCAGAGGAGCATATCTAGGGAACAAGGAAAGGCCCTTCCACTTTGGAACAAGGCCAAGCAGCTCCTAGCCCAGGCTGCACTGGCTGAAATACAGAAATAGGTCTGCAACTGGGTATATCCAAGGGAAGTTCTCTATTGAACACAATAGGGAGGATAAAGTAAGCACAATATGAGTTCTTCCTCCCCTAAGAAGAGGAAGAAAAATTACCCCAAATCCAGATAATCAGTTACCAAATCTGAAACTTGCTAGGGCTGCAGACTGGGTGCTGCTTTTGGGGTCTGCACCCACTTTCCTAGCAGCAGAGTCAGGAGGCAGGACTCTCAGAAAGAGGAATGATGGTTTTGAACAAGTATCTTTTCAGCTTGTTCTTTATTCTGTCATACTGTCTCTGGCTGGTTTGGATGCTAATGATTCAGACATTTATAGGACTTGGTCCTAAATTTTCAGCAGCTTTGTCCAGCCTGTCACAAAACTAAGAATTCGGGTTTGTAGCAGAAATTTCTGTTAGTGTGGACGAGTATTTCATTTATAATAAAGGTGACAGAAGACCTTCAGTTAATGAACCTTTCTGGAACAGCCCTGCAACAGCCCCCCTCAGCCTTATGTTTGTTAGTGTGCAGCATTTCACAGAATCACAGAATATTTGGGCTTGGAAGGGACCCCTGGAAATCATTTAGTCATTTGCTCCTTAGCAAAAGGACTACAGGTTCTGCAGCAGTTCAGTGGAGGCAACTAGAAACTGATGCTTCTTTCAATATAATGTGCTAATAATTCTAACAGATTTTAATTAATTAATTAATTAAAACAATTTCAGGGAACCCAGTGTTAAACTCCCATCTAGAGCAGGAATGCCAAGTTTCTTCCACCTGCACATTTTCCTAGTCTTCTGAGGAAATGATGTCTGGAATAAAATAAGCACATTAACCATAGTGCTACTTACTCATTTTTCCTGCATCTTTTCCTATGCATGGCTTCTCTCATAGGAAGCATGACCAGTGATAACAGACAGTTACAGCAGTGTTTGTCCAAGGTAGCTTTTGGCTGCAATTTTGCTTCCAAACATATCATCTGCTTTCAGAGACCTTGCACTGTTTTAAACCAGACAAAATGATTCAAGACTATGGAACTGGTAAATGGCCACAGACAGGTCTAAAGAATATATATTTTTAAGAATCTCCTTGCTCAGAATGAAAAATGACACCGGTTATTCAAGTGTGAGCCAAAATAAATCCATTTTTAAATGGTGATGTCTCTCACTGAATAAGAATTGAAGGACCATACTCTGGCAATGGAGAACAGCCACCTACTTATGGCATGTCAGGACAGCAGTAAGTGAGTCACTCACCCACCTACACTCCAAGGACACCAAGGCCTGATGTCTCTATCACAAAGTTGTCACAACACTGAATTTAGACAAACAGTTTTTCCTACTGCCCACAGTCTGTACAGTACTCAATGCTTGCTCACTTTTCCAGGTCATCAATTCCTAAAATACCTCAAGGTTAAAATGAGTGGGAGTGACACTACACAAACACTTCCCTTTATTAGTAAGCCTGTACTAATATTTGCTTTAAAATTTGTTGATAAATGCTAATTAAATACCAGCTCAAAGCTTTATTTTGACCTTCTCCTGAGGTCTTTTAGACTCTAATTTGCAGAGCAACCAACAAATCCCACCTAAAGTTTTCTGTAAGGTGAATAAAACCACCAGTAGAGGGAACAAAATAAAAAAAAAAAGAGAGAGAGAATTTTATATAGTGGGAAGAAAGTGGAGAGAAACATCTGGAGCAGAGAGATGAGTTCCCAGCTATGCTGCAATTTGTTGAGAATGTGAAAATTAAGTACTGCAGTGACGTTTTGTGTGATAGTCAATAAACTAAATGTTCTATTTGCAAAGAGATTCAAGGACTGGTTTGTCCAACAAAAGATCAGCAAGTGCTTCCTGAGCTTGTTTTATTCTTTGAGAGGCAGGTATCTGCCAGCAGTTAGTGCACTACCTAATTCTGCTGAATGTTACATGGACGTGAGAATTAGGGTGAAAGTTATCGGCAGGTAAGAAAAATTGGTTTCTTTGTTTACTGTTTGGACAAAGAAAATTAAGTGAAGAAGAGAATGTAAATGAAAGACATAAACCTCAGGGGTTAAACAGAAATGTGAAAAAATAAAAATTCAGCCTCAGAGGCTGCTTGTATAATAATCAATAAAATAATCCAGTCCAATCTCTGCAGGCTATTAGGACGGTAGTATTCACTTTCGAATAGTTAACTGTCTCTTTCATAATCCCCTCCCAAAAACCTGGTACATGTTAATGCTCCAAACCATTGACCAAACATTGCCTGAATGACTGATAGGTGGCACCAACCAAAGGGGGAAAAAAAAATGAGCTAAAAATTAAACATTCCAAGTGATTACATGCTCATGGTTTATTTTTGCTTTGTTTTTAAGCATGGAGGAGTCAAGGAAGACACAGTTCTGCACCAAGGATTACATCAGTCAAACTGAGTCACTTGATATTTACATAATGTACTTTCATGTAAGTGCCCAGTTTCCCAGAAAAACCTCGAAGCTTCATGCTCACCTGCTAAAAAGTAGAATTTCAAGCCTGGCAGTGACCACAGTGTCATGACAATAGATGAACCCCCTTTGTGAAGCACTCTTTATTTTCTGGGTTATTAGATCCTCAGATCTTAAATTTTAAGATCAGATTTTAAATCCTCAGTATACCAGCACAAGTGTAACCCCTCAGGCTCACTCTGCATGCACAGCAGAACCAGAAGCTCCTCTGTCCCTCTGACAGAGTGAGACATCTTTTCCATCCCAAATCAGCTCCCCTGTGGTGAATGGTTTCTTAGCACTGAAGCTGGAGGGTAGCTCTTTAACTCCAGTGGTGTTGTCTAAATTGTTGATCATTTCAGTATAAACAGGCAACAGCAGTGGAACTGCAGCTTGAGTCTGGGTGCTTCCTCTTGCCACTCTGTCCCCCCAAGCTGACATAGCTTTGGAAGCTGAAGAGGGATTGGGTGGTTTTCACTGGTTTTAGGCAGAGAACAACTAAGTGCTGTAGGATTTTAACCTGTTTGTTCTGTAAATGACAGGTGATGAAAAAATAATAATCCTTAGGCCCCCAAATACTCAGATTGTGTTATTATTTGAGAATATCAGTTTTCATATAAATACTAAAGCAGGAATTTAGAACTGGTTGCACAAAAATAAGTTCCAACATTTCAAATACTAGATGACAAATAAAAAAAGACCCAAATGTGCTATTTTTCTTCTGTGTATTATGGGAGCTTAGGGAACAAAAAGATTCACTTTTATAAGCCTTGCATTAGCAGTCTGATACAAAAATGGTCATAATCCAGGAAATAGGAAAATAATTTCCTAGGGGCAGCCAGGAGATACCAAAAAGCGTGTGGAGAATGTGACAATAAAGATCAGAGTACACAGAATAAGTGATGGTGAGGTGAAATTCAAAAACTTGGATAAGTTTGAGAGGAATGATAGAGGCCAAAGCAGGAGAGTGAGTGAGGAAGAGGGCAAAGAACCAAGGCCATGGTATGAATTTAAGAGATATTCTTGTTAACCTCTGAAGTGCAGAAAGCCAAATTTATGCCAAGTGCTGTATGAGGTAACTTGGTGTTGATAGGCTACATTTGGGTACAGTGTTCATACTCCAGTTGCACATTAGATGGAGAAAACTCTGCTTCTGCTGACAGGGCTTTTTGCAGACCTTTTGAGAAAAAATAAAATTCATCCTGTAAAACAGCACTTTTGCTGATATGTCTTAATCCATACTAGGGGGTTCTGCTGGCACAGCTATGCTGGCTGCAGATCACACTTCAGCACTCCTCTGATTGATGCACATACCTTGCAACAGTTTGTCATGCTGCTGGCTAGGGTTTGTGTTAGGCAAAAGGGAGTTAGAGGAGCAAGAATGGAGGGTCAGAAAGCAGAAGAGCAGAGAGATTTTCATGTTGTAACCAAGCAGAGGGTGAGTAATAGCGGAGAAAAAAAATCAACAAATCAAGAATAAACAGAAAAATCTGTACTCACCAGGGTTTGTTTTTTTAAAAAAATCTGTTTTTCATTGCTGTGTTAGCTATCTGGTGTTTTGTTGAAAGAGAATTATAAATTGTATCCCTTCTTAATATGAAGACATAGTAGCCTGTAAACTTGAAAGGCACCCTGTGGTTGTTGAATGCATGGGTCTTTAAAAATCATGGGCTAGTTCTTCATTACACATAAAACTTGCTTTATTTTGATCAAAACATTGTGTTGCCATTGCAGTTATCCTCCACCCTTTAAATTTATTATGCTGGCTGCTCTTCAGATTTCTCCTAAGTACTGTTGATACACCACCCTTTCACTGGCATTCCTTCTGATTTCCCACATCTTATTTATTTTAAACATTGGTTATCTCAAGTCCACTGCTTTTCTTGCAAGGAAGGCATATGAGAGCTTGAGGTGCAGTATGAAATAATAGCTTTTGCTTAATGAATGTAACTAAATTACTAGAAGAAAACAATGGCCTACAGAAATCTCTCAGATTACATTATCATCACTACACACAGCAGATTACTACATCTCTGTACTACATCAGAAGTCACCCTGTACACTTTGCAGAAATCAGTCCAGTGTGTGTACACACAGACTATGTATGCATACGATGGGTGCACATATATTGTGCACATATGGTGGGTGCTGTATATTATTACATACATAGCCTATTTATGGTAACTCTCATTCAGGTAGGGATTAGTAGACAAAAAAAAGTCTGTTTAAATTAAGACCAGTAGAGAAGAGTAAGTAGGGAAAGGAAAGAAACATGGATCACTGACACAGCTGACAAAGCAGAAGCAGCAATTCCCGAAGTCAATAAACCAGCACAGCACCATGGAAGTACTGTTATGGGGAACTGCTTGGAAGGGACAGCTTCTGGACAACACAGTGGAAGGAATGTCAGATTTTCTACCACTGAGAGTTACTTCCAGATCAGAAGAGAGCCAGCACTTATCCTCTGTTTTTCCAAACACAGCAAAAGCTAGTTAATTATAAAAAGCTTCCCCTCTCATTTTAATATACTGTCTCATATACAAGTCTTATACGGTCTTAGTATTTACTGCATTAGTGAATGCTGAATTAGAAGTCATTTTTCAGCTGTTTCTGTGATATACATTCCCTGATATAACTGATGCTTACATACACTATACTGTCATACAACTTTGACTAGCTATTGCTTGCTTATATCATAGAGAGGTCTACAGAACAGTCATTACACACAGAGGATGACACAAGGAAAAACAGCCAAACAAACCACCAAAAACCAAATAATGAGTCTCTCTGAATCTTTATAGGTTTTTAATCTGTTGGGAGATTATGGGGAATTTGTCAATTGGAATTGGTCTCTCTACCCACTTCAGTAGAAGTCAGATCAGATCTATTCTAGCATTGCAGAAACACCTGGTTAGACAGTTGTTAAAAGCAAGTCTCCACTGAAGTTCATTAGTTTTAGAAGGCCAAAAGTATGAGTTATTCTTACGGTCAGTGACATATAAACAAAAACAGTAAGCTTGAGATACATCACAGTGTTCTTAAAGTATGTAGCAAGCAACTGTAGGTTTGAATCTTGGCATTCAGGCATGAATTTGGATACAAAGATTAAAAACAGGACTAGTCAGAAGCTTGTGTTGCTCTATTACAAGTAATTTTCTACTCGGGACTATATTATTTTATAGATAGGTGAACTAGTCCCAGAGCACTGCTATACTTATACTTACTTGAATTATTTCTCAGGATGCAAGCTACTAAAATACTGCATTTGCCAGATTCTCTGGTGATACTAGCAGACACATTAAGAAGCCTGCAAGCTTCCAGAGCTGCTAGAATGGCCTCAGCTACCAAGATGAGTGCTGCAGGTCAGGGATCCCATACGTTAGGGCATCCCTTGCTGCTAGGGCAAGTGGAAAACCAGACTGGGCAAACCCCCCCTGAAGCAGTATCACAAGACTCCTGACAAATCCAGCAGGTACCACTGAAAATGCTGCCTTGATTTCAGCAAAAGCTCTCCAGGCTACTGGATTTCCAACAAAGCAGTTAGGCTCATTGAACCAGATTTTTTTTCCAATCAGTTATACTTACAGATGAGTTCCCCAAAGGCGGGAGTCACCCTTTCACTCTTCTGCTGTTGAGGTTTTCTCTGTTCTTTTCTTTTCAAATCTCACTGTTTACATCCCATTTACTCCATTTTGTACTAAGCCTGGTCATTCTGAGTCAGCTCCAGGCAAGAGACAATCATTCAGTGCTACCCTAGACCTGCAGCAGACTGAGAGCAGCACTTGCCTTCCCAGAAGGAGCAAGAGCCTGCAGCCACTTCTTTTCTCTGCATACCCGGCATCTGAACTGAATGGAAGTCTTGTTTTGCCATGCAGAGTCACAAAATCCAGAGGCAAATCTGACTCTAGTGACTAGCCAGCAAGAAAATATTGGCTTGCACAACTTTCTCTTCAAGCAATCCTAACAACCAAATAGCAAAAGAACCCCAGCTTCCCTTTGTTAATCCTCCAGTAAAGGCATAGCTAGCTCTCCTCAGACAAATTCTTGTAAAAACTCATTCAAGCATCTTTAATTAGCTTTACTGGGCAAAGTTTTTAAAGAAATCTAAATATAGCAAAATATAAGCATGATGAGTCATTAAATATCTCTTAATTTGAAGAAAGACACTCATTTTGGCATTCATGAAAAATATCCTGAGAGAGTATTTTCTTTTTAGAAAGATGTGAAATATGTTTTGATTCCATGCACACAGGAAATCCCACAGCAGCTCCTGCACAAATAGAATCACTTCTAAATGCTTGGTGTTAAAAATTACCAGGATTTTGAAAAGTTATAGAACTGCTTTAGGAATCACAGTGTTTCAAAAAAAAAACCCCATTAATTTAAGTCTTTTTATATTTTCCTCCTTCTTTTGTGCTTCTGGGATTCCTACATTCAAGTTTTTTCCAACCATGTTTTTTGCCTTAGCAAGCTGAGATTGTTGCAAGATCCCATTATGCAAGGACATTCAGCTTTAAGAACAGCAACAAATACTCACTATGAAATAGCAAGAGTTGGCAGCACCGCAGTAAAGGACATTAGCTTTAGTTTCCCTCACAAACTGCAGTTTCTATAAATAGCATCTGTCTTCTACTCCTGCAGTTAATTACATAGGTTTGCCTGCATTTCCTCATCTGCAGTGTCCCTGTGTATGAGTATGTTAGTTGATGGACTGAAGCAATGCTTATGGACTTCCCCCAGTAAATGCCTTGGATATGAAAAAAAAAAGTATTTCTGCGAGTGGGGAGGTTAAGTAGGTAAAGAGCTGCCTCTGATTTCCCACTGCTTAAGGGGACAACTTGCCACTGCGTATCATAATTTTTGGCTGGTGTGACAGGCACAGCTGAGTGGCCACACGATTCTTACATGGCTGGGGCTTCTCCTGGACTCATATTTTGAGTCCCTCATCCAGTTCAAACCTTGTATTTTACAGTGGAGTGTTGGTTGTTCTGCTGTGGACTGGCTTGGGCAAGATATTAAGGAGCAGGTTTACTTTGCCTAGCTTTGGATACCACCAAGGAAAAGCCTTCCTCTGTACTAATCACTTATGACTTCTACAGTCAGTGGAAAATGAAGTGCTTTTTTGAACATGGGTTTCACTGATCCATTTACCTACTGTCACTTTTTGGGATGCTCTTGGTGTCCTAGAAGTGGCAGTTTTTCTCCAAATGTTGCAGCACTTTTTCAGTTATTTGAGATTACTAGAGGAAATTTCCAGATCTCTAAGCTCAAAATGCTGATCAATGGCTCTGTGTGGCTATTCCTTACATCTCAAATATTACTAATTATTAAGCATTTGCAATGTGGTATTTTTCACTAGTACCAAGCCTACAAGCCAACTACAGATACCTGAATGCTTTATGCCTTTAATTTACAGCTGTCCTACACCTTGACTAGTTTTTTTATCTAGTTTATTATACAGTATTACCAATTTCCAAATCTGCCATTCCTGAGGCTTAACAGGCCAATTGGCTCATTTGCCAGGGGTCTGCCTGCAAACAGGGTCATGGAATGGACATGGCTGTTCCAGTGGCGGAGGAAAGGACATGGCAGCCTTCTACTCTCTGAACAGGCTTCTTCCCACACAAGACACCAATCAAAGGTATGCATTCCACAGTGTTGTAGCCGCCTTCCTTCTCCAGCCCCTTACACACAAGTCAGCCTCCATGAATCCCTCAACAGACTGAACAGCTGGGAGTGGTGGAGCAGATCCTGCAACATGTACCTGGCAGGATGTGAGATGCAGGCGCCCTTGGGGCATGGTAGATGGTAAAAATATTTCCGTGAAATATATGCAGAATGTAAGGGGCTCGCTAGGTAGCACTGCTCTCACTTCCAAAAGGTAGAAGCTGTTCCTCAATAATGTCTTACCATTGCACTGAAAAGGCACAGCAGGGCTGCTCAGGCCCTGAACAAGATTGACTTCCCTTAGTTCTGCAACACTGAACACACCTCTTTCTCACATGGCTCCTGCTCACCTTGGGACACAAATCCCCCCTCTCTGCCTCTGTTTCTCTGTTGAGAAACAAAGGAGTGGGATTTCTCTGGATGTAGACAGAGTTGTGTTCAATAGCTCTTATGTCCAGTTGGAGGTCAGTGATGGGTGTTGACCCCCAGGGCTCTGTCTTGCGACCAGTGTTCTTCAGTATCTTCATCAATTACATGAATAGTGAGATTCAATAACTAGGTGACACAAAGTTGAGAGGTACAGTGGACATGACTGAAGGAGGGGATGCCGTCCTGAGAGGCCTAGAAAACCTTGAGAAGTGGGTCCATAAGAACCTGACAAAGTTCAACAAAGCCAAGTGAAAGGCACTGTATCAGAGTCAGAGCAATCCCAGAGATGAGTACAGAGTGGGAGAACTTACTGAAAGCAGCCCTGCAGAGAATGACTTTGGGGTTCTGGTAGAGGAAAAACTGGACATGACCTGTCAATATGCACCTGCAGTCCAGAAAGCAAACCAAATTCTGGGCTGAACCAAAGGAGGTGTGGCCAGCAGGTCAAGGGAGCTGATTCTGCCCCTCTACTCACTCTGTGAGACCCCACCTGGAGGACTGTGTCCAGCTCTGGAATAAGTCCTCAGCACAAGAAAGACATGGACCTGTTCGAACAGGACCAGAGGAGGAGCATGAAGATGATCAGAGGGCTGGAGCACCTCTTCGAAAAAGTCAGGATGAGACAGTTGGGGTTGATCAGTCTGGAGAAGAAAATGCTCTGGGGAGACCTCACTGGATCCTTCCAGTACTTAAAGGGGGTTTGTAAAATAGAGGGACAGTAACTTTTTACACTGGCAGATATTGAAAGAACATGGGGTAATGGTTTTAAACTAAAAACCAAGACATTAGGTGTTAGGAAGAAATTCTTTTCTCAGAGGCACTGAGACAGGTTGTCCAGAGAAGCTGTGGACGCCCCATCCCTGGCAGGATGCTCAAGACCAATTTGGATGGGGCCCTGAGCAACCTCTTCTTGTTGGTGGCAACCCTGCCCATGACAGTGAGATTAGAACTAGATGATCTTGAAGGTTCCATTCCAACCCAAGCCATTCTATGATTCTATGAGACTGCTTGTGGTGTGTATATATATATATATATATATATAAACACACACACACATATATATATGCTTCTGTATGTGCATGTGCATGTCTGTGTGTATCTACATCCTGCAGACTAGAAGGAAATGAGGAATAATGCCATTTTGGCTGCTTTCTCGCCTCATCAAATTCTGGCATTTTCAGCAGCCTGTTCACACTGAAAGCCTCTTGCCTTCTTTCTGCTTGTTCAAAACATGTATGCCTGTCCCCTTTACAGGAAGCCAGATGGGATACGCCTCATCTGCAAAGGGCAGAACAGATTTTGTCTGATGTGTGGCACCATGTCTTTACAGTTATTTTTATAGTTCTCAAAGTCCTAGATTATGACTAAGGCCTCTGGGTGGTCCCATAATATTAAGCATATTAATATTAAAATAAGTCCTCTGGACCAAAGGAGAATAACAAGTAATTTCACAAATGTTTCTGGCGATATCCAACATAGGAAATCTTTATTTTAGGATCATATAGATATTACATAAGTAGCCTAGTAAATTAGACTATATTAAAATTAGGTTTGCTTCACTTTCTTATGATAGAAAGAAGCTAATTGTTAAAATGGAATAATGGTAACTCCAAGCTTTCCAAACCCATGACAAGTCAAATCAGGAGTTATTATATGAGTAATGTATATGCAATCTTAGGTCTGTGGTGTTTTCATCCTTAGCATTCAGGTGGATGCCAATTTCCAACTGTTTTTCACAGACATTAGGCTGAAGGCATTTTTTGGTTGATTCTTGCATACTGACAAAACCCAATGCCATAAAAAATAGTTCAAATGTAATCAGGGCTGATGATCCTGAAAAGAGGAATAAAACTGGTTGTCTGATCTGTAAGCAACCAGCCTGTTCAATAACAGTTCAATAATGATTTCAAGCTCTAGCATGTGTGGCTTTTAAAAGGCCAGGTTAATACAGTATCTTGAGCTAGAAAATCCTGTAGTTCCTTCTAGCCTTAATGGTAGTGTCATACCTTAAGGCTCAGCTTTTAGTGGCCCAGGCTATCGAAGAGCTCACTAGGTATATTATCAGCATAAGTGATGCTCAGAACATCTCTCCTTTTTCGATTTTAGTCTTTGATCTGAAGAAAATGTGCACAGTTAGAAAAAAGTCAGGCACTGGGAAAGGCTCTGGAGAGAGCTTGAAATTCAAGAGATATTGGGCATCAGAGGCTGGATTCAGGTTAATGGCAGGAGAAACAGGAGAGCAGATACCAAGCAAAACGCAGTGAGATGAAGGATGCTCAGAAAAAGCCATATGACAACAAAGGAAGAGCTCTGGATAGGAAGAAGACATCAATGGGTGCACAGGGAAGAATTAGAGCACAGAGCCATCCACAGACATCACCTGGGTTTAGTGCTTCACTCCAGTCATCCTGAAAAAACAGTAAAGAGTCCACATTTTAGTTCAAGTTATCTGGTAAATCTAGTCTTTGGCTCTCGGCTCCTCCAGCTTTTCAAAACAGTTTGCTTCTGTTTCTTGAGGGTGGTACTTTGTAGGATCCATGCATCAACCAGAGTAACTTAAAGCCAATTTCCTTACACCTCCTTTCCTCCAGAAAATTCCATAAAAGAGAGATGCAGGTCTACTGCAGATGACAACAAAAGCAACATACTTGTCTTTTTGTACTCAAAAGCTAGAGACAGACTTGTGCATGTGTATCTTGTACCAGCTGAAAGCAGAATTTGCTGCCTGCTTTCCTCTTATTTCCAACCTCGCATACTTGCACTGTGTGGGCAGGGAGAGGTGAGATATGAGTTTAGATACAAATACTCATGCTTTCTCAAACCCTTTGTGCACAATTTTATTTACAAATTGAAAGGAAGGACTAAATTCTTGGGAGTGTCTACACTGACAATTTTTTTGGCTAGAAAAGTCTAACAAACACTAGGATTTAAAGGATTTTTAAAGAAAAGTTAACTCTTGTTTTTATTTATCATGGATTATATTTTATCAGGTTTTAGTATAAATATCCAGAATTTTGGCTATTTACTTAGATATTCTGTGACTGCACAGAAAGCAGAGGAGTGCCACATCCTTTCCTCATGGCACTGCCTCGCGATACTTTGGCTTGCCTCTATCAGTTAAAAAGCAGTTTACTAGCAACAGAGAAAGTCACAGTCAAATGATACAAGAAGAGCTTTTTAGGTCTTTACCAGTGGGGTGTGGCATACTTCCCACATTTTTTTAGAGTGAAACTTTGCAAGGGTGGCACTTAACTCTGCCAATACATACTCAGATACAAAGGCTTCAAACTGCTTTTTTAAAAAAACAATTCAGCAAAAAAATGCGTAACTCTTCAGAGGTTCCCACCCAACTGTTATCTTTCTGCTGCTATATCTGTTTGTAAAACTTAGCTCATGGGAATTGCATAAAAACTTCCAGCTTCTGTTCAATATCTTTAAGTTTCTCTTCTGTTGCTCAATTGCAGAAGAAATCTTGTTAATGTGAATCCTGAGCACTCCAAAACAATGCAAGTAAAACAGGTTTTAAAGTGTAGCACACTGACATGTAGACCATTTCTTATAATTGTGGGATTGTAACTGACAATTTTGGGATATTTGGTGTCACAGGTTTGGCCAATACCACTAGGTGTAAGCAGAATTCTTCTGAGGTTTGGCTTTCCAAACTTGCTCAGGTATTTTCCTTAAACAAGCAGCTGCAAGGGAATGTGAAAATTGTCTTTGCTTACTTTGCCTTGAGCACTCTGTTTGAAAGTATGATGTTACTACATACCTAATCCTTGCATTCAGTCACTGAAAGTTTGCTAATATGCAGTGCTAAACCTGATCTAGACACCATTTTTTGATGATTTACACACCATCTTTATGTAGTGGACTCAGTGACTGAGCAACTGGCTTACTTCTCCTCCCAGCATGGGTTCTCACTTCTCCACAACAGTGGTGAGTGCAGCATCTTTCCACTCAGATGTGCTATACTCAGGCCATTTGTGAGTCACCTGGCATTGATAAAGATATGAACAGTTTATTCTAAGAGGTTATGTGATTTGACAAGAGAAAGGAACAACTATTACTGTAGCTTCTCCTCTAATCTGTGCAAATAGGTTGGAGGGCTGTCTAGAGGAAAAATGAAGCCTGAACAGTGCTTCAGCTCCTGGAGGCCTGGGGTGAACCAGAGCCCACAAAACAGTGGGCTGCAGAGGCTGGAAGGCCAGTGGCAGAAAGACCTGCAATTCACTTTTTGGAGTATCTGCTGTTGCCTGTAAGGAGCCTTGGATGGGTAAAGCTCAGTTTATGGGAATATTGCACAATGATAAAATGTCCTCATCCCATTTCAGCATTTCCAAAGCAATGAAAAGGGATATTTCTTAATTCCAGCTTCCCCTTTAAGTTAACCCCAAGAATAAGCAAATAAACAAAACAAACACGCACAGAAAATTGGAATTTGGAGGGATTTTAAAATTTGTCTTATTTTTTCTCTTAACATTTTGTAGTTTTCCCTTATCAACAAAGGATCAGACTTTGGAAAAAAAAAAACAAAACAGATATTCCCTTTTCCCCTTGCACTAACTAAAACCTTGTTGTTTCTATATTCCAAGAGCTGAGAAACCCAGGAAGTCCCTGCTAAGCTTAAAGTAGCATCAGAAGAGTAGACAGTAGGATTGGCAAAAGGGTTTGTGGCTTCAAACAGTACCCTAATCATGTCATGTGCTGAACTAGCACTCACATAGTGCCTCAGAGCTTGAAAAGGGCTCATAATTAACTAGACACTTTAAAGAGCAATTACAAACATACTGCAAATGAAAGAAGGAAGGATGAAAACACAGCAGCACAATACAATCTGTGAGGCTTGGGTAATGGCTTTCAATTCTTGGTCTTCATGGAATTTGCCATGGCAGCATCTGAGACGTGGGACTAGGCACTTTCCCAGAAAATGCCCTAGTCCTGTCTTGACCTCATACCAAGACTAGATGTTTGTTCTCTATGCCTATTTTCTGTGACAACAAAAAACATGCTGACAGGTATGAAGGGTTTGCTTTATACTCAATAACACCTTGGGATATCACAGGATCAGGAAGCAAGGGTTCCACCATAAAATGCATCCGTGCTACAGGTGAGACACAGCCTGGAGTCACCTGTAGCTGCCTTTCATGCTGCTTGTGGAATTCCATCTCCAAAGGGTCTGCTTTTAAATCCCAACCTAAAGCAATGCTGTAAAGACTCATGTCACACCTAATAGCAATGATTTAATTAGTCTCTTATTATTTGTTCTTTAAATCTCTGCATTTTTTACTACATTTATTTACTTGTGATTTTAGACTAAATCTTTCAATCTAAATTATCTATCATAACCTACAACTGCATCTTTCTCCAGGAAATGCAGAACGTAAACCACAGAGCAAGAGACTGGCATTTTCCAATCCTTGCTGGTAAAACCTACAAGGAAATAGAAAAATCCACGGCGGCGAACGTGCCTTAGAGCACACCCCTGCCAGGGCGTGTGCGGGAGTGGCAGTGCCTAATGCTTTCCATCGGAAACCTCATTTCTCTGGTTCCCAGCTTTGGGGCTGTCCCAGGCACCGTGGCCGCCACCAACAGACAGACAGACGAGTCGGGGGATGTGGCGCTCTAAGTCCCAGGCTAAGCACGAGGATGGGTATAAACGTGGCACACGGATTCAGGCAGAAAGTGCAGCGTTTCGCTGTGAGTCAGCTGGCAAAAACTCCCACCAGCTGCTGCCGGGGCACCGTGGATAAAGGCCAGTGCGCAGCGCCGACGCTTCAGTGGGAATTTTCTCTTTACCCGCTCGAACCTCTTCCCCCGTCCCACACGTAGCTCAGAGTCAAAAGCCGCCGACAGTGTCCCGCCGGGTCCGCGGGCCGGGCCGGGCCGGGGCAGGCTGTGTGCGGAAAGGCCGCTCCCGTTTCCCGCTCCCCCGGCCCTCCCGCGGGACGCCGGCCCCGCATCCCCCGCGGCCGGGACGGGGAGAGGCCCGCGGGAGGAGGGCTCCGCTCCCCGCCTGCCCACGTCCCCTCCCCGGCCAGGAGGAGGAGGAGAAAGCGAGAGAGGTCCCGGCAGAGCGGCTAGGAGCGGGTTTGAGAGAGCCCTCCTCCCCCCGCCCGCCCCCGGAGGGGAAGAGGAAAGGGAGCCGTGGCGGGCGGCGGAGGATGATAACTTAGGACAGTGCCTGCCCCTGGGAGCTGCCCGCGCTGCCCGGGCGAGGACTCCGGGGCGGCGGCGATGTCCCAGGGCACGGCAGGAGGAGAGGGAGCACCCCAGGTGCTGCCGGAGGGGAAGGAGAGGCAGAGGAAGGGGAGGCGGAGGAGGAGGAAGGAGAGTAAGACGCGGCTGGTGCGCTCCAGCCTGCTGTTACCTGAGGCCGAGCCGGAGAAGTCCAAGAGGACGGTCCTGGCCTGCAACCAGCTGAAGACCACCAAGTACACGGCGTTGTCCTTCCTGCCCAAGAACCTCTTTGAGCAGTTCCACCGCCTGGCCAATGTCTACTTTGTGTTCATCTCCCTCCTAAATTTCGTGCCGGCCGTCAATGCCTTCCAGCCGGAGCTGGCCTTGGCCCCCGTGCTCTTCATCTTGGCTGTCACGGCCATCAAGGACCTCTGGGAGGATTACAGCCGCTACCGCTCCGACAAGGAGATCAACCACATGGAGTGCCTGGTGTACAGCAGGTGAGACCGGGCGGGTGAGGGCAGGGGACACGGTGGCAGACAGCACTGGGGTCCCGCCTGGCACCAGGACTCAGGATGGCGGAGGTGAGGACACAGAGATCTGAGCAGGTCCATTGTAGAGGGCTTTCGTTTCTACTTCAAGTGCAAAGAAACTTCCAGTTGCCCATGGAACTGGAACTTAACTCAGAACTGCGGGAGTTCGTACAGTCCTGTACCTACAGGTGAAAGTGAATCCGCTCTGACGGGTGGGGTCCTGCAGTAAATCACTTCATGCAAACACTTCCCAGGATGTGCAGTAAATTACACTCGTGTATAGTTTCAGACATTCATTATCATTTCATTACAATAATATGAGAACTCACACAATCTTTAAATCTATTAACTCTTCAATGAGTGAAGGAAGGATAGAGGCCAGAGGTTTCTGAAGCGCATGTGATGGTTCATGATGTGAAATTAGCAAGCCCAAACTTTGCCTTTCTAAAGAATGAACCAATCTTTCCATTGAACGTTTACTTTTAAGTGAATGTTTTTTATTTATCATCCCAAGTGTCATCATTCCCTGTGACTTTGCTATTTCCTAGTGCTTGTGATGGAGCATTAGGTCATTTATGTCTCACAGAATTAGTTTTTCTAATGATCTGGGCAATACGTTTACAGCACTGTCTTGGTGTTTGTAAATCAGACTGAAATGACTTTTGCATCAACATTTATGTGCTTAGAAGCCAGCTTTACAAAATTTTTGTTTTGCTTTCCTCAGAGTGCCTGTCATCTCCTAGTAGTCTAAGGCTAAGGTTTCCTTGGGAGTGAGAAGAATATATTTTCTGAGAAAGCAGATTTTAGTTTCATTTCTGATGCTTCTAAGTCTAAAAGAAATGAAACACGTGCCAAGAAACAAACTCTGATTCCACGGACTGTCTGGGAGGGTCTTCTGGGCTGACGTAAGCATAAGACAGAGAGCAATTCTCCTATTGCAAGAAAGGCATGAGGAAAAAAATACACTGGAAAAGAACTCGGAAAAGGCTGCATTTCCAACATCAGCCGACTCAGCTTGTTATTTCACAAACTGATATCATGTAAAAATTCTCACCCAGGGATATTCCTCTGCCAGTAGATATGGATGCATGAGTAAAAGGGCCTTATTTCTGTAAACTAAACCAAAAACGACCCAGACAAGTCATGCACATAATTATTGCTTACCTGTGCCTAGTGCCTTGCCTGTAGAGCTCTGAACACTTCTGGTGTTGGGAAAGGTAGATTTCAGGAGGTCTTGTGAGGGGTTATTCATGGAGGAAGTAAAACAGTGTTAATAAGGATGGTTAGATTAACCATCCTTTTAAAAAAAAAAATCGGTTTAGAAATAAGCTCTTGTGTCTCCTAGGTTGAAAAGCACTAAGTGCCTGGTGCAGATGTTCAAAATATTAATAAATACCACTACTAGGATATTAATTCTGGAGTGCTTTTTCCCTAGCAATTTTCCATATCCCTCTCTGCTGCCAAAAAAAAGACATGACTAAGAGAAAAGGTGTACCTTTGTTGTTAATATCACTTGTGGTCTTTTGTGAGTCCCAGCTAAGTGCACTACCCTTTGTCATGCCTGTGCTTGTCACATGCAAAGTCAGAATTGTTCCTTTTACTGCCGAGTTTAGATTGCTGCTGAGTGACACTTAGGCAGATTAATTTGGGAGTGGTTTTCCTTTCAATTGGCATCAAAGGCACGTGTTGGCCAAATCCCTGTGGGGCAGTAAACATGGAAGTGTGAGAGCTCTGTCACCTATTCAGACACAGCTTTCTGATGGATGCAGAGCTGAATGATGTGTACTTACAGCCTGCAGCAGAAGTCTGGTCCCCAGCAGCAGCTGGCCTATTTTCACCTTCCTGCAGTCCCTAGGGAAAGCTTCCCTCCCACAATTAAAAATACAACAAAAACATGCGGTTAAAGTAATTTGCTCACATGTTTTTAATCTGCCCACTTTTCCTTCTTTTGTAGCTTTTTTTTAACCTCACCAAGTCACATTTTTAAACACCCTCTAGCTCCAGTGAGCGAGATGGGACTAGAAACTTGCTACTTCTGCAGACAAGAGCTAAGATTCTTGCTAACTCGAATGACGGGGTACTAAGATTGAGAGATTTGTATGAAGGTCATTGAAGTTGCTGGGCGTGAATTCAGAATAGCTGTTTTCTTAGAGAGGTGTCATGCCAGGAGAAACACAAGGGATTGATCCTGACTTATACTTTGTTTCCTTAGTCTCTTTGTTTCTGGAAAAATGTTGAAGCATGTCACATAAGGAAGTAGTAAATGACAGCTTTCTCCTCACATGGATTTAATGCTGATCCCTTATCAGTTTTACTACCTTTTGAGCAAACTAGTCTCTCCCTCCCCCTACTTGCCACTTTCTTGTGGTAGTGGCAGACTTTGATGCAAATGTTGTCCTCGATAGAAATGCTGCTGCTGTAGGTTAATGAACATTGCTGCAGTCCTTTGGTCCCCTAGGACTGTCAGGGAGCAGTAGCTCTTCTCTTGCTGGTCAGTTGTTCACATTTTGGAAAGAGGCCTTTCTGCTACAGCATTCTAACACACTATAGCAAAATAACATTGAATTTTAACAGTCAGCAATAGGAGACAGGGACTTTTGCTTCAGTAGTAGAGAAAAGCCCTCTGTCTCATGTTCCATGTTGTTTAGTGACCAAGTAAAGATTCAAGTTGGGTATTGTGTGTTCTGTCATGTATCTATTTTATGTATAATCCCTATATGCTTTCCTGGCTGCTGAACTACCCTTCCTCTGTTAAATACAAGCATTATTTAGTGATGCAAAAGCTACAGGGCAGAGAGAATGCAGGGGTAGGCAGAGTCGAGGGGGGCTCCTCAAGAGGAGGTTCTACACTACTGCAGCAGTGTCCACTGCCTGGTGCTATGGCACAGCCTACACAGGCAATCGTGTCAAGAACTGGTCTGGGGGAGAAGTCTGTTCTTCTGCTATGCTGACTGTTTGACAGGTTGGCTTTCTGGCCTTCTTCCTCCTGCCTGCCCAGTGGATTCGGATGACCCATTCTCATGGAGCCACTGCGGAATCAATAACTCTGTGGCTCAGAGTTGGCAACACAAGACAACAAAATAGCAAAGGATGATGCAACCTAAAGTAAGAAGTTGAAGAGAGATGAAGCTTGTTTTGACAGGATACAGTTTGCATTTAGAAATCCTGGATTTTGTGGAGAGTGGAAAGTACCTCAGAAGAATATTGCTTTTTAGAGTCAGATGGAAAGGGAAAAGACCTCATTCTTTGAATAAATTGAAAGAAGCTGTTGAGTTTGAATTGGCAGCTTATGTTGGGGAGTGAAGCACACAGGCGAATTCAAGACTTGTGTTGCTCTGTGATGGACTTTGCAGGTCTGTCTGTAAGAGCAGGCAGAGTCTTGAGGAACATTTCTTAGCCAAGAGGAGTAAGTAGGGCCTCTGCAGAGGCCTTTAGGGCACCTCTCTCATATGGCAATACAGAGGAAATGAGGCACTTACTTTAGGAGCACAGCTTCACAGGTCACCTAGAATTTCAATTCTGTACAGGTGCTTAAGCTGGGAATGCTGGATGACAGCCAAAACTCTTATTTGATTTAAATGGAGGGAAGTTACAAAGGCATTAGAGCCTAGCCTGCAGAAAATTGTTTTTGGAAACCTGTCATTACCTTAGTCTCCTCTCTTTGTTCCCCTTCCTCATTTCTATCACCCAGGGATTGAGGTTGAAGACTGGACATTATAAATTTGCAATCCTAGCAGTTAAATCTGTGTTACTATCTTGGATTTGGGAGGATGGAAGGGTGACTTTTTCTTTGCAATTGGTGTCCTCCAGTGCTCACTGGCTCTCATTGGAGTGGATCATCTGTGGATGGCACATGTAAATGTCCATTGTTAAGTATTTGATAGAACTAAATTTGTCATGGGGCCAGAAGCTTTGATTTCATTGTGCTGAAATATGGTATATGTTTACATGACATGTAAATAGAAAATGAATAGTGATAACTACAATCACGAGAAATAATGGTACTTGTCCATCAGGGAATTACATTTTATTACTGTCTCAGGGCTGTGCTGGTGGAATAATATCTGCTAACATTTTTCTATGAGCCATATGTTCAAAACCAAAGGGCTTTACTTTTTAAATCTACTCTCTTAACTGTTGTTGTGTCCGAGACTATTGCTTAAGAGTGTAATGCCTGTGCATACTGCTCAGAGGGTGATAACTGCTGCTTGTGTCAACCTGTGACTTAGAAATTCCATAACAAATTGCAATTTATGACTGGATACTTGTCACCCCTGAGGTGTGGAAAATGTTTAATGGGGCACTCAACTATCAAAGGAGGCTGTTTTACATTAAATGTTAATTTCTTTCTGCAAAACTGAAGGGGCAGAGAGAAGAGAGTTTGATGCAGCCAACATTTCCTATAATTTCAAAAATAAGCTTCCTTCTTCCCTTTGTCAACCCACCTGAGAAAGCAATTCTAGCCTTGGAGGAAAAAGATACAGCAGTATTACCAAATCCTCACAAAGGCACAGTAGATCCCACTCATGGCCTCGAAAATAGCCAGATGATGACTTGCTTACAACCACTTCACTTATTAGGTGCCTTATTTTGTTGGCAACACCAGTCTCTGAGAAATTAGGTTGTGAATATCTCCCACTACTACTATAGTCAAGAGCAGCTTCTTGTCCCAGAACATGCTGCTTGGTAAGACATTTCTCACTGGAAGAAACAAGCTTGTCCCCCTTCCAGAACACAGATGTCACTGGATGTGATTCAAAAGGAAACTACCTGGGATTACTCAGTTTCCACTGTGAGTGATTTGGTGCACAAAGAGCTGAAAGCAGGAAGTAGTGGTCTGAATCTGTTGGTGAACTCAGTGTTCCTTCCTTGAGTTTCAGAAAGATGCATCTCTGTTCATTTTACTGTCTTGGTCCTTCACTTCAGTTTGAGCCAGGATGACAGCGAGTAAACTCAGTGAGCAATGTAGTAGAGGCTCCTCCCCTAGACTAACAGGTGGCAGTTTTCTTTCTGTGGTATAGTTTATCCAAGTAGCAAGGGATGTCTGTGCTAATCTTCTGAGATGCAGCCAGCTGGAATGCACAGGAGAACCCATCTCTCTGTCCAACTGTATGTATGCAGTTTATTTGCTGTTCGGCGTAGGGTAAATTTTCTAAGTGCCTGAGCTTCTTTATTGGAAAAGAAAAATGCTTGACTCTTGTTCCTAAGCTCTTTCATTTGTATAGAATGTCATGAGGGCCATTGTAGGCTGTTTCACATATCTCTGGCTGACTGCAAAAGAAGATGCTGTTAATCTCCACTGAAAGACCTGGTGATGTCCCCAAATGAATTTTTGCTGTTACATGCTTCCCTGAGGAGAGACACTATAATCTCTTGTGCTAAGCAGACCATAGCCCAGAATTATAGGTGGCCACCTTGTGTGCAGATCTCCTTGCTTTTTTGTTTCTTTATTAACTTGAGACCATGATTATTGTTAGAGGTGGCCAAAAGAATAACAGCTCTATTTGATTCTGTCAGAGCGTATTTCCAAAGAAAGCACACAAGAGTAAAGAATTGCTTGTACTGTTCAGCTCTGCCTGGTATTGTGATTCTACCTTCCCTATGTCACGTAGTCAGCAGAACTGAAAACCAGAATTGAAAGCCATGACAGCCATGCAAAAAACAATATTTATGGAACTGTTTACTAGCTAGCATGCATAACTTAGCTAGGACATTCCTCTCATGAGCAGATCAGTCCTCCAGAAGTACTAATTGCAGAAAGAGGGTCCCTGTCACTGGGCAGGATTTTTGCAGGTACCTCCCGCAGGCTTACACAACCCTCACAGATGAGCAGGTTGCTTACCTTGATGCCGCACCAGAAGTCCAAGTGCCACATCTCCCTGCTGTGTATTCCAGCATGCTTCCAATTTAAGGGATAGTCACTCTGTGCAAGAGCAGTCTCAGGGGTACCTTTCCTCTTTTCCTGCAGCACAAGACCTTTTGGGAATGTGGTGCTTTTGTGTATGGGCACAGTAACGCCAATGCAACTGGGAAGCCAAATGCACAGTTTCAGGATTACACCCAGTTTGCAGGATTTTTACTGTGCAGGCTTGGTTTTAGCAATTGTATATATTGAAAGCAATTAAGTTCATGAAAAGCAGAACAGTTTGTTTCACTTCACGTAGTTGTGGAGGTGAACCAGTTTCCATGACTTACCTTCAGCCTAAGTGTTCTCACTTTGGGAGCTGTCACTAATGTGGCTGTGGCAGCAGCCAATCATGTTTGCACCCAGAAGAGATCCACAGCAGAAACTTGATTTGTACCCACCAGCACTGCCTCACTTGGTCTCACCAAAATGTGGAAGCAAGACAGATTCACCATGCACTGGGCCAGGGAGAGTGCATTTCAGTGAATGGCATGAAGTGAGGAGCCTGCTAAAAACCAGGATATTTGCCTCTCATGGGTAGATTTGTGTAGTCACAGGCAGAAGCTTCCTCTTTGCACATCAAACACAAAAGTTGCCTCACTGCCAAAATTCAACCACAGTACATACTTGTGAAAGATGCTAGCTTATAGCTTCTCCTAAGTGGCTGCTAGTGGTGGTGTGCAGGGGAGAAGAAATGCAAAGGAGGAGCTTGAATAGCCCTAATATCGAGATCAACTGAGAAAATTTACATTTCCAAATGTATCTTTGATTCTGAAAAATCAGATAAAGCAAACCTCAGATTTAGTTGGAGATGACGTGCATGTTTCTGAGTGAATTGGTTTAATCTTTGCTGTGTGTACAGGAAGTGGGAGTGAGGGGGCTTCAAAGTAAGAGCTTATAGTGCCTGTCGTATGTGAGGAACATCTTTCTCTTTTTCACTCTTTCAGGAATACACAGCCTATCCACAACAGGCTAGCCACCCAGCTAATAGGGTATTCTGTTCTATGGGCTGTTGGGAATAAACTAACCCTTTGAAGCTGGCAAACTACCATCTAGTTCTTTGCTCCAACAGGAGGAATATTTTAACTCTGTTTTGCAGGTGAATATCTCTGCCATGGTCAGCCCACTTCCTTCAGGCCACATTGGTTAAAGGACAGTCCTGAACTGACAAGGCATGCATTTTCAAGGCTGGGAAACTTCTGCCATCTCCAGTACTATTTTGTTAGAGTTTTATTCTTGTCTGACCACAATTTCTCAAGAGTGACAAGTAGGCCACTCTCTTCAGTTCAGTGGCCAACATTTGCATCAAGCCCAGTCATCTCATAAACCCAGACTCTGCTGGAGATTTGTTTTAACAGGCATGGAGGTCACTTGTTTTATGTTCTGGTTGTCTGGAAATACTGACCTACTTCAAGGAAGAGTTTAACTCCTTGACTGACAAGTGACTTCAGTTCTTATATGTCTGTGCTGATACATCAACACTGAAGATGTGAACACTATTGCAGAATATTTAGCTTTTCTGTATTTCCCATGGAGGTTTTAGTTTGGACTTTTTGAATAAAAAGAGAAGGTCCACTGTGAAGTGACATCTTCTGTAAGCATAGGTCTTTTATCTTTGCATATTATCTTATGCTTCCTGGGCTTTTCCTGGGTCTCATAGCCATATACCTATATCCTCAGTTCCTGTCTGTTCACTTTCCCACCTTCCAGTAGCAACCTGAATATGCCTGTTTTGGCCATGTTAGCTGATTTTGTGTGTTCACTAGCGAGTCACTGGACAAGTTCTTCTGAAATCTCCCAAAATATTGACACCAACACAGGAAGGTCGGAACAGCAGTCACCTTAATGCATCTGTGAGAATGTTCTCAATATCTAGACATGGAATAAGATGCCTCAGAAAATTTGCCAGTGAACAAAGTTTGACATTTTAGCAGGCAGATTAGCAGCCAAACCCTTATAGATGCAGGAAGTTCATTAACTATGTTGGAAAGATGTAATCTATTTTGGGTGAAAGTAGATTATAAGAAATCAAGTATAATCCATTTAAGTTAGATCCCACAGTTGTAGTTCATTATTTTTGCGTGGGCCTACACTTACATTTGGAGGTTTGTATGGTTCTCGTATTTTCTTTTTCTCCCTTTTTAGGAGTCCCATGCTCTCATTCTCAGGTTCTCCTTGCTGTATGACTGCAGAGCTGTGAAGCTAAAGCTTGATCTTACACCATTTACCAGAACAATGACATATATTGGATTTATCTGCATATTTGAGAGCCTGTAGATCTTCCTTCCTTCACAGTCCTATGTTCCAGTTCTATCAGAGAAGCATGGACTGGCATACCTGTCTCCCAACAAATCCACTGATTTGTATCTTGACTCTTCTGCAAATAGTTGCTTTCCCTATAAACATTAGTGAGCCAGTGATTGTTGCTCCCTTGCAAGAAACCCTCTTACATGCTAATTAGGTTCTCTCTGACCTGACAAGGGTCTTTCCCAAAGAAATATGCAATATTCTTTCTGGAACATGGGGTGAGATTTATTTCACATGTCTTTTAGCTACAAGGTACATTTCCAGTCTGACCAAATCATCTACACCTGTGCTAAAATCAGTGGAGAGCGCTGAATGGTTTGGGGGAGGAAGGGAAGAATCTGTCCAGCTTATTTGAGACACTTAGCTTAGGTAAGTTGGAATCAAGAGGTCCTTACCTCTCTCCAGTGATGATGCAGGTGAAGCTGAACTAAATGGTCACTTACACAGCTAAGTTCAGGTGAGATGAATCCCATTAGTAAACTTAGAGGGGGTAGATTTTACTTCCTGTCAATTAACACTCCCTATGATTTTTTGACTGTAGAAGAGTAAGTAGCTTATCCTACTCAATATACTTAATGATTAATTTAAGAACTATTTTTTGAGAGTCACAGATACGAGTACATTCACCTATCAGGTGAAAGGGATAACCAAGTGCTCAGTGTTTAATCTCCTGCCACATTCTGCCTTCGGCAAGAGCCATTAACTTATTGTTCATACTTGTGTAATTCATTTATATCATCTATTGCAGTGTTGAGAAACAATATAAGAGATTAGTTGTCAATAAATAACTTTCTTCGTTAATGATTATGTTTGCATTTCTATGGAGTTTTGCAGACTGTCCTTGTAATGTAGGGAATCTTGGTATTTTGGGCATCTTATTTGTTCTTTGACCTCAGATGCAGCTTTTGGAGATGGGTATTGAAACATAAGCAAAAAGGTTCCTTGTTCTCTCTTCTGCTTCCCTGGAGGTACCTAAATATTAGGTCAACTAAAACCACTTTGCAAACTGTGTGTCTAAAATGCAGAGGGGCTGTTGTGTGTTTGACATAATCATGGATGTTAGAAGAATGAAAGAGGTGTCTCATAAATATCAGATAGGACTTCTGGGTTTTGCCCAGTAGGTTCAGATGTTGCAGGTGGTGTTGCTAGGTGATCAGGGATTGAATCAGAGGAATCACTGGTGAAATTATTTTGCAAATTTTGAGCACTGATGATTTACCTGTGGTTACCAGTTTCTATGCTGGAATTTTAGCATCCTTCCCTATGAGACCATAGGCTCTTGCAGTTATATCATGTAGCCATATAAGAAGTGCAGCAGCTTAAGACATCATACCACTGTTTGCTATCTTCAGAATCCTGAAATCTGTTCATCTAATTGCAGCATTTGGCACTCAGCTCATCCTGATCCTTTTAGGCTTAAATCTACTGAATTCTATGAGGTTTTTCTTACATATAGATCTCATTTATTTTCAGTGCAGTTCCCTCAATGTCTGCTTGTTGTGGATCCAGGCTGTGTGTAGAAGCCCCTCTTGCTGTCAGATCCTGATAGCAAGAGCCTGAATTCCTAAAATTCAAGCTCAACAGAAAAGGTGTACCACAGCTGAGTCAACCATCAGTCTAGTAGTGCTGACATATAATCTGCTACATCCATGTTCCAAGAATCCAGTTTTAAGTCTGTAATAATCTTTTATGAACTGAACAATCCATGATGTATCTTCAATTTGAGGAATGCCACACTGGACTGATAGCTGCCAGCACATGCCAGAAAAATGTGTGTGTTACTGTAAGAGCCTTCTGCAAAAAATACTGCAGTGCAGGACCCCCAGACTGACAGTGTATCTCTGCATGTAGAGCTAATGAAGCTAGCACTGAAACGTAGTCTAGGTTGGAAACCCAACAACCAATGGATTTCTTTTGTGCTTGCGAAGTGTTTGGTTGTTAAAGTGGCTTTTATTTTGCTGGTTTTGTGTGTGCATATGTTTTTTCTTCCAGTTAATAAAGAGGTAGGAATTATAATTTAGTACCCCAGTTTCAAAACTGCTGAAGAATCAGCCTGATCTTTACCAATGTCACTAAAGATAATACGAATGAGAAAACTTATGTCCAAAGTACTTATTTCCTTTTAAACAGCAGTACTGAAGAAGAATCTAGCATGATTAATAGTGTTTTTGAAGCACATACAGTCTCTAGCTTTTAAAGCCTTTGCTTTGCATTTAAGTGTAAGATTTCTCTAAAATTCCCTATGGTTATTCTAAATTCAGTCCTCCTTGGAATGCAGGGAGCAGAAAAGGGGGAGAGTTCCTGAGTTTATTTTCAATGGCATTTGGTTTGGCTCAGAGGATTTTTATAATGCTAATTTGGTCCTTCCATATTAATTCATGTTCTTCCTCTGCTGCTCTTAAATTGGAAACTTTCCATTTTACATCTGGCAGTCTTGTCCTCAGTTGTTTAACCTTTATGCTTTATCACTAGAAATAGTTGTTTTGTGCATGGGATCCATCCCCTTAGTCATAATAACATTCCCTTCAGCTGTCCGATCTGGCAACTTCTAGAAAGGTTTTCAAGTTTGAGTGGGTTTGTTTGATTGGTTGGTTTTTTTCTTTTATTTTTTTAACCATGATTTGCATTTGCAGAAAGCATGTCTGAGTTGATGGTGCTGCACCCTACCAAAATGTTTTAAGCAAGAAAACTACAAAAAAAAAAAAATACTGTTTACCACTAGTGGGAAGTATAGAAAGACAACCAAATGTAGATACAGAAGTGGTTAAGACCTGTGATCCATTGTTCCAGCCATTTGAGCAGTATTCAAATTAGATGCAAACCTGATTGCTGAGCATTTGGGAGCACAGTTCTTATTTTTCCAGTTACTGAACATACATTCCAGCTGCCCAGGACATCTCTGGGATGTGTCCTCACTGATGTCTAGCTCCTTTCTGATCTGTTCTTGTAACTCATGAGTTCCAGTCAGATTCCACAGCAGTTCATTCCACCGAGAGCATAGACAATATGAAAATAGTCTCCTTCACAGTCTGTGAAGGAGAGGTTCCCAGTCAGTGTTTTCTGTAACTTTTATTACTGTGCTCCACACCTGTACATGGTTAATGGGAGCTCTAAGGTTGTGTGCAATATGCATCAGGTATTTAGAAGGCTTAGTCTTTGCATGCTTTTGCCTAAGTGTAACTCAAATAAGAGACAAAAGCCAGAAAAAGAGGTTTGTTTAGTTTTTTAAGGCGTGACTTTAAAAAACCAACTATGCAGTTGGTTACATGAATGCCAGTTCTTAAAACTCTCAGCTGTGAAAGGTGTGTTTATGCAGCACACGTTCAGCAGGAGTCACAGCTCTCCCAGCTGGTGCACCTCAACACCCTCAGAGCCCCATGCAGAGGTGCTTGCTGCTCTGGAAGCAATTTGGGTCATTACAGCTGTCCTGTCTCTTAGCAGGGTTTTTCAGCTCAAACACAGCCAAGTTCACATGACTAATATTTTCTCTGTGTGGATGGGGCACAGCTGGTGGGGGCAACCCTGCACCCTCCTCATTTATTGATAAAACCCAATAAAAAAATTTATTCAGTAAATGAATATACAAATTACATGACTCTGCTTAAATTGGGGGTTTATTTCAGTTTAACTGTGAATGGATAGTAAACCATAATTCTGGCAGCACTGCAGCACTGTTTCCCTAATAACTTTGGATCAGAAAGTAAATTGTATGAAATAAAATCCTGTCAAAACGCTCTTCTTTTTTTTAAGATACCTATAAATAATAAGTGTGATTTGCTGCATCAGCACAGATCAGATTATCGGGAGACTCATGATTAAGGGTTAAAAAGCAAGTGAAACAAACTGCATATAAGATTAGAGATATTCAAGTAAAGTAGGTGTGCTTCTGCAAGTACTTTCAAGCAAGTGCTACTGCAAGTTGTTATCCTTCTATCATATTTCTGCCATCTCAATTCATTTTTACTGAGAACTTAAGTGGAAAAGCTGATGTTAAATTCTTAGGAAGGGAGCACAACATTCTTAGGAATTCTACAAAGCTTCAAAAAGTAGCCTGCATGCCTCACAGCAGTGTAGGCAGTTCATGTTCCAGAGTAATGTTTGCCTTACAAGAAGTCTGCAGGAGAACTCTATTTGAGCCGTGAGTTTTCACCTGGCTTTCAGAAATAAGACGCTTTTTGCAAGTCAGACCTTCCTTATGATTGACAGGATCACCTCCCATGTCCTTAAGCATCACTAGCTTTCATACTTGACGTCTGTGTGCATCTGGCTCTGTTGTAAGTGCAGTCCCTGGTGATTTGTGTGGGGGACTCAGAGGCACAGTCATTCTCCTCCCTGCAGGGTGCTGCAGCAGGCTGCTGTGTTGGTGTGGGCACAGCCCTGCACAGGATGGCTCTGATGAGCATCTATGAACTGCTCAGTAGGGATTGACAGCGTGAGGCACGTAATGCCTTGGCACAGTCACACTGCTTGGAAAGGTCGCTGTACAGCACTTGGTTCAGAAGTCTCCAACTCGAGTTTCAAGATAATTTTGCACCTCAGAAGACTCTCTGAGTCTGGTTTACATACACCAGTCAAGAAGAAATACTGAGGTTACAATATTTACAGCTGGATATGTGTATACACCATGAAATCAGCAGTCCTTGGACTGAGAAAGTATTCAGTATATGATTGGGCATTTAAGAAGTCTTTAAATGGATATAAGTGGAGTCATAGCTGTTTCTCCGTAAGAAGCAGAGGGTATTTTGTAAACATCAGTTTGGGTGCATTACGACAGGGTAGGTACGTGAGAAAATGGCTAGGGTGACAGCTTTGATGTCTTGTCAAGAGAAAATGTGGCTTAACACATAACAAGTTAGCAGTTTGTATGGTGGGACAGGTGTCTTTTTGCATAGCTGTATCAAGAAATCTCTGGGCAATAGACAGCAGCCATTTTTGGTGAGCCATGATAAAATAGCAGATAGATCTTTTTCAGCAGGCCTTCAGAGTCCAGAAACTGATGGCTAGAATAACCAGTGTTTTCATGGTACTGAAAATAGGCAAAACACAACAGCCAAGAAACTGGAAATCCAGCATTTTTGTGATGTCCTGAGATTATTCTTTGGCCAGCTCAAACTTTTGGTCCTGGTTTTACATTTCCGAGAGAGGCACTTTACTTCTGAAGTTGTGTTTTGAACTCTTGGCACAGAGAGGGCTAATGGTTAACAAAGAGATCAGTCTGCAAGGTTGATACTGGCAGTCCTTAATTCAGCCTGCTAGGAGAAGGAAGAACAGAGCCAAACTTCATGCATCAGTAGCACTGTTTCTCTCCTGTTTCAAGTTATTAAAATAACACTTCAGTAATTTTTTAAAAGGCATTTTCCTAAATGTTTTCTAATGCCCAAAACAATTTTAGATGTTGGGAAGTAAATATTTTTTGCTACCGGTAGGTTTGTTTCCTTTTGTTTTTCCACCACTTGGCAAGCACTGCTATTTGGGGGGAGGGGGGGGGTGGTTGTATTATGTTTTGGTTATTCTTCTACAGCATTTAGGGTGAAGTAGAAATTAGCTTTGCCACCAACACCTTGCAGATACACACGCACAAAATTCTTGAACTTGCCAAAACAAGTTATTTTTTGCATCAGAATTCTTGAGTTTATTTTCTGCTTACATGTTCTCACAAACAGAATGCTTCTTCCCAGCTGCCTTGGACAAAACATTGTGTCTGTAAGATAAAAGAACAGTGGCTTTTTAGTTATTACTGCAGAGATCAGCTATGGAAGTTGAAGAAAAGTATGCAAAATTTGATTATTACAAAGCCACTTAAGACTGGTGTTAAGCTAAAAAATAAGTAAAAGACAAGTGTGGTTCCAGCCTCTAATATGAGTAAAACTAATTCTTCTTGCTTTGTAACTGGGTCTTGAAATGAGCCCTGGGAATAAAGTAGACCTCTGGAGTTTTGATTTACATACAACCATTGGTTTCTTTTTTGATAGGCACTTTTCTATAACATGACAAACTAGTTTCACCTCAAAAGCACGTGAACTTCCCATGCAGCAAGGTGAGAACATCACCTATATGTGAAAATCAGCAGTCCCAAGGCAAGCTGTATCCTCCCCACAAGTCAGAGCTTTGAGAGCATCAGTGAATGAAGATGTGCTTCCTGTTCACCCAGAACACTTTTAAATAACCCATTTGTGCAA
Organism: Cinclus cinclus; assembly: GCF_963662255.1. NCBI lineage: Eukaryota > Metazoa > Chordata > Aves > Passeriformes > Cinclidae > Cinclus > Cinclus cinclus. Next base: position 86,276,471 of record NC_085047.1, read on the forward strand.
GAGATGTGTTCCCTCCTGCCCCTTTTTTCCTTTATTTATTTGGTCTAGTGTCTTGCTGAATTGCTGAAAGAATTTGGTATCATTTTAGGAAAGAGGACAGTATCGAATCTTAAAGCCACTTACAGGGAGTCACAAGGTCTCCACTCAGGTCTTCAAAATGCAAGTTGCAGGACCTTTCTGTGTCTCAAAGTCATAGTCCTCAAAATGGGAAAACCGTGATTTATTTCACAGAGTTTTTGCAGCTTGAGACGGGACTTTTGAAAGAGGTCTTTGTTGTGATTTGATTCCCCTTAAAGCTGAATGGGAGTTCAGTGTTTTGATTTTCTCATTTCAGCAATATTCAAATCAGCTATCTTAAGTGAAAATGTCTAGGTGCTTTTTTCCTTGATTTTTGATTTATTAGTGATCTGATTTCACAACCTTTTCAAATGCAGTAGCAAATAGGCTATGGGAAAATTACAGTTTCAGTTATAAAGAAACCTATATCTACCATCTGTAAGGGCCAGATGAGTCCCAACACTACTGTGGTAAATGGATTATCATTATTGTACTTCACCCACAATCCTCATGGAAACTCTTAAAATAAAAAAAAATTAAAGAGCATTGTCAGGCACCCCAGGAAAAAAAGGTGGACATTTAGTTAAGACAAAGCAAAACATTTGGAAGTGCCATGTGCAGAAATAACCACTTCAGAAATGCCTTTACAGAAGAAATGTTACTGTACAATAACAGTTGCCAGCAGGTAGAGATGGAATACTTTGGAAGTAGAGGTGCAATTCAGAATAAAAACATATGTACAGTAACAAATTACAGGCAGAAAAAGAGAATATTTCAAGTTCTCCATCACGTTCCTTAGCTACAAATAATCCTGTGAAATATTTGTTCCAAAGGTCAAATAAAAAAATATTTCAAGCACAAAGGGTAATACTGAAACTGTATCTAGAAGGTTTATCATGAAAATATTTCAGGAGTTGGGAAACTTTTCTCATGCAATAGTCTGTAACCTAGTTATAGGTTTTAACTCTAGGTAATGAGGAGTTCCACAGACACCTGGGTGTGAGGATCACTTATCAGACTGAAAACAAGAGGGGGTGGTTTTGGAAAACTTGTTTGAAGAAGATGCTGATAAGTGAGGGAAACGATAAGCCAAATTCAGTGTTTGCTTACCTTCCCTAGGATTGGATTATGCAAGAGTTTTAAACTCAAAGATTAGATTGGACATTGAGAAGAGATTCTTTAAGGGTGGTGAGGCACTGGGACAGGTTGCCCAGAGGAGCTGCAGATGCCCCATCCCTGGAGGTGTTCAAGCCAGGTTGGATGGGCTTCTGAGCAACCTGATTCAGTTGAAGGCCCACAGCTGAGAGGTTGGACTAGATTGTCTTTGAAGATCCCTTCCAGTCTAAACCGTTGTCTAATTATATGCAGCAAAATAAAGGACTTGCACATGAATATTTGCTCAGTGGGAAAGCTGGGATTCTCAGAAAGGGTGAGTTTACAGCATAAATTAGCCTCTGTATCCACCAGCCAGTTTTTGTTTATACTGTTGAAGCTGCTTGGTGTTCTCTGAAACCACCTACATCCACATGAGATTTCTCTTGCAAGTCTTTAGCTATCTGGATATTAGGCATCCACTTCCACTAAACTTGTAGTCCTGCACACCATTGTAGGCAAAAAAGATGGACATCTCCAGAGAGCTGTTGGTCCTTTCCATCTTCTGCTAAAGAAGGATTCCTTCCCACCAAGGGTGTCTTCCCCCACCTTGCCATCTGCTATGGAGACATCTAAGCAAGTAGGACGGATGAGCTCCCTCACATCTGGACAGCTTGAATAAGGTGGAATAAAAACCTTGTGTCACCAGGGGGTAGATGTGGACATGCATAAAGCTGGTCTTAACAGGATGGTGTTTTCCTTTTATTCTGATGGTTAGAATATTGAATCATAATAACAGACCCATGCCCTGTTTGTTGTAAATATCAAACTTTGTTACCAGTTTTAACCTAAATTTTAGCAAGTTTTAGGTCTAATTAGTGCTGTTCTATTGCTTTATACAAGCTGGGATGTGCAGATCTTCTCAAGTCACTGCAGGAATCACTAAGATGCTTTTTGATACTAAATCCTGTGCTCCATTTTAAGCCAAATTTTGTCCAAAACTCCTGTAATTTTGTTAGTGCATCTGCTGTTTTTCTAACAATTGTCATGCTAATTTTTCACTGGAGAGATCTTACTTTTCCTGTCATGCGTTATTGAAGCTAGCAAACTGAGCAGCAAGTCCAGACACAGCCTGCATTGTTGGTGCTAAGGAAGCCCTCCAATGTCAACCTTGTGTTACTAGTGGATGGAGCCTTTCTGCCTGTGTACCTCTGCCACCATTCTCACTGAAAAACCACAGGCTTTCAAAAGCTGTCAGCATGTCTGAGTCCTACCACACCTATAGAAGGGCTTTGGACCATAAAAGCAGGGACTCAGCAGTGTTCAAGTCTGTTCCTTTTCCCAGCTCTGACAGTCAACCTGTGTGCTGTTGGACATCTCCTGAAATGCACCCAGCAGTAATTTTCCACCTGCATTTACACAAATCCCAGGAGATGCGGGAGGCATTACGCATAGATTCCGTGAAAGAGAAAAACAAGCTTTTTATCAGTAGCCTTAAAGTGCTGGATGTGTACTTCACAAGAAAAATGCTTGCACATAAAAAGTGAGAGAAATCACAAAAACCTTTGCTTTCACTTATGCCAAGTAAGGGGGTAAATTTCCTGCTGTCTTGTGTTTGTCTTGCAACTGCTTCCAGTTTGGGGAGTGTACACTGCAAAGACTACGAGACAGTCGCCTTATTTGATCCTATCCAGTTCAGTTATTTTGATTCATCTTAGCTGAGTTGCTGCCCCAGCACACTTTTGTGCAATTTTGGAACATTGCAAATATAACAAGTGGATAGAATCTAACTTAGTGCATTCTACTGGAAAAAACCCAACCTGTACTCAATCATTCTGTTATCACACCTACTTCTGTCATGCAATTGTTTATTTCCAGATAGGGCAGTGTTGAACATAAGAGGTGTTTGGTGTTTCTTCGGCATGAGAAGCTGTAAGTTTATTCTATAAATACAACCTAAGCTGACTTTTCTTTAAGGAGGGCTGTGTGGCATGCCTCAAATAGAGAGATCTTTACTCAACAGGTAAGGGTGATGAGTTAAGCCTCTTTATTCCAGCGAATACTTAATTGCTCTCTCAGGGGAAAAAAAATTGCCAAACAAACAGAAAATGGAAGTGTTCCAACTATCTGTAAAAGTTTTGTTTTCACACTATGCTTCAATCTCATTACAATTTTTGAGGAGTGTTGGTAGTCAGACATTCTTTGGATGGGAAGTGATTGGAGTGCAAATTGTTGTAAAAAATCACTATTTCCAGTAATAACACAGCAGGTGTTTTGAAAGAAAGCTGCTCTAACCTTTCAGATTGCAGAGGCATCCCAGTAATTCTAAGAATCACAATCAACAAATGCCTAATTTCACTACTGCATTCCTAATTAAGAGGGAAAATGGTGTAAAGAACCTGAATTTTGAAGGACATTCTCCTACAAATTAGCAGTTTCCTGTTTCTGATCTGTCACTAGAAATAAAATCATTTGCATGTAGTTTCAAGACCTCCATGCTGGAGCATGGCATGTTGCTAACATTGATGGGCACACCAGGTACAAAAACCTATGTTTTGATCAAAACAAAAAATATATAAAGGCAGTGCACCATGGAAAACAGATTACAGTTAGCGATATCAAGATAATTGTTGTCTGATAACTGTTGTCTTCAAGACACGGGGTGCAACTTTTTTAAAAGATTTCTTCATCATTTGCTGTTTGATGCAGAAAATTTTGTCTTAAAGGTTACAACTGAATGCAAATCCTTTTGAAATCATTCTAATGGTACAATGAAAAAATTGCACGTTGTTTTCTGTCTGAACTTTATTTGGATTTAGGTCTTTATCAATGTGCTTTGTTCTTTCCTTGCCTCATCGCCTCCCTCAGAAAGCCTTGCGCTGAGTAACTTAGCAAGTTTTGATCAGGTCAGTTCTTGTCGTTAATTAATTAATTGAATTGACCAGTCATATAGAAACTTAGTATTATCCCCATTATGTACAAAGTCAAGGAGTAGTAAGATTTTAGAGGTTTTCCTCCTTCATAGCTGCATAGTATCTGTTGAGATTACAAAAGCGAAGTTCTTAATTTAAGTGTTAATCTATTGACAACCCAAATTATGAATAGTCCCAAAAAAATCTAGAGGCTTTTCCTGCTGGGACTGAATAGCACAAATCTCAGTATTCCTAATGGATGTGGAATTAGTTTCCTCTTTTTGCACTGTAAAATTGTAAGCATCAGAAGTAATGCAAACAGTTAAAGAGAATTATTCTATTTGTCATGTTTTACGACCATAGATTACACATTACTTTGCACATGTTCTGTTTTTCACTACTATATTTTGCCAAATAGCCAGTCATCTATTAATGTAGGGGGAAATTTGCAGTGTCAGACATTGTGCATGATATTCTGAGCACATTCCCACCCATCCTAGCAAAAGCGCATAGGGGTTAGTTCAGGGACTTGTTTGACAGAAGTCTGAAGGCAGCAAAGATCTGCTCCAAAGCAGAAATCTCTGTGAAAAACCTCATTGACATCAGTGAGTTTGGGATAAAGTGCTGGAATTTCCTGAAAGGAAAATAAATGACAAATATTTCTAATTGTAATTAATTTTAAAGCAGACCACTTTGTTCTCCAAAATCACTTTTAAGGAGCTGCTAGAGACGAAGAACATGTATAATTTTATTAGTTTGATGTCTAGGATTTTTTTTTCCTGCCTACTTTTTTTAGTTGATGGGAAAAAAAATCTCTTACAAGCTTACCCCTGATTGATCACAGATAAATTAAAGACCTTTGATGTGGCCAGCAAAGCATACTTACTGATCTAATAACAAATACAAATGTTTTTGGAAAAAAAGCTCTTGGGCGTATACTGAAATTACATGTTTGTTTTTCTCCCCTCTTTTGAATAATAAAAAAATTACACCTTTTTTTTTTTTTTTTAAGGAATGTTTCCTCAAGCTGATTGTTGTGCTTCAGCTATGCACACACTCTATAGCAGAAAGGATAAACAAGTACAGCTTTGTACTTGTTCCAGAACAAGAAACCTGCATTCAAAATTGTTTTCATAAAAGCCACTGAGAACTTAACCTGTCTTAGGTTTCTCTTGCTTGGCTTTTCTTGTATGTAAGGTTTTCTGATACCAGGCCTATTTGCTCTTATAGTTCCCAGTTTTAGGGAAGAATATATATAGATTAGTAAATTCTCATTTGTCCTAAAATTTAAGGGTAAGTGATCAACTTTGCGCTCCTCAGGGTTTTGTTAGGCTTTGCTCTGTAGAGGGAGGGGCTGTGAATTGCAGCAATGTCTGATGATAAGCTCCTATGTGCTCTTTTAGCTGAGCATTTTAAAATCTCCAGTGCTCAGCATATTGGAAAATAAGGCAATGTAAAGACATAGGTGTCAATGCCTTACTGAGGTCAGTAAGGACAGAAACGTGGCCTGCCAGTAGAAGCCCAGGGCTGTCTAGGGGTCACTATAATGTCAGGGTCTTCATTTTCAGAAACTGTTATTGTGTGGCTGAGATGACATGTCATGTCATGTGGCTCATGGCACCCTGTCCATGCTACCTGTCAAATAACCTCCTTCATGAGTGCACCACACTGTGCCTTGAGGTGCCTGTGTACCCACTGCTATAAGGGCGCTTTCCTGTACCATCCCCAGTCCTCAGAAATCCCATTCTTTCCAGCCTTAGTTTTTTGATGGACACTTCTATACTTACTTGGTCTTACCCAAGGATTTTCCTCCTCGTGGATAAACACCCATTCTCTTCCTCTCAAATTTACTCTGATGGGAGTAATTGAGCGATTCACTTGGCTTTGTTTTGTTCCCCAATAAAACCACAGTTAGTGGAAAAGAAATATTTCTTTGATTGACTTTTAGATAATTTTAAAAGGTCAAAATGAAACCAGAAGCTTTCTAGTGAACACAAAATGATCACTAAAAAAACTTGTTCTTCATTATGGATGAAGGCCAGGTTCATTCAAGGCCAGGCTGGATGGGGCCCTGAGCAACATGATTTAATGAATGGCATCCCTGCCCATGGCAAGGGGCTTGGAACGAGATGATCTTTAAGGTCCCTCCAGCCCAGATCATTCTCTGATTCTGTGAGGTTCTAAAATTATTAGGGAACAGAAATTTGAAACAAAAATTGTTGTAAACCAGAAAAGCAACCAGCTTGTGAAAATGACAAATTTTCTGCCATCAAGCATCTTTAAGATTCACAGTGTACTGTGAAATAGCTTTCTCTTGAACTTTTCATTTTAAGATAATCACTGTTTTTCTTCTCTGATAATTTCATGCCTCTCCTCTGGACTCTCTAATGCTAATTTTTTGCTGGCCTCCTTTTTGCCCCTACCCCCTGGGCCCCACGTGTATACAGCAGGGCCTTGTACCCTCAAAATATTGCTTCTCTACCTATCTTTGACACAACAGCTTTTGGAGCACTGGGCTTTGGAAGGATAAGGCCTCTTTAATATTAAATTTGTAGTAAATTATCAGGGTTTTTTTAAAATACTAACTCCTCCCTTTCAATGTTAAAGTTCTGTTTGGAGAATTTTGGGGTTGATTTGATCCAGTTGTCATTTTTGTTGGGGAAATAACTTATCTGTGTGCTGAATGAAGAGTGGTTGGTTTTATTGAAAACTAGAAGCCCAAGTAGTTTTTTTTGTTATTTTGGTGCTCCCTTTTTTTAATCCCCTGAAGCCATCTAGTTAATTTATGTTGTGGCTGACTCCAGACTCCTAATGAAAACCAGAAAAAAATGAAGTTTTTGGGAGACACATAAAGCTAATATTAGTTCGGAAGGAGCAAATATTTATCCATGCAGAAGGAGATTACTTATTTAAAGACTGACCTAATTTATTATTTAGGAAAACCACCTTTCTGTATCTACCCTGCAGCTGAGAATTGTCCTTTTTTTTTCTTTTCTTTTCTTTTCTTTTTTTTTTCCCAGAGAATATTTTAGTTTAAGAAATGAACCACACAACCCAGAATATACTGGCAGGGGCAGTCTCCCAGAATGGAACTACTCATTAAACTTATTTATCCTCCTAACAGAGCATTCTAAGTGTGTTGCAGTGCATTAGGGACAAAGCTGGATCACTGAAAGGTCACAGCTCTCAAAGCCAATAGCTGTAGTGGATGTCAGTCTGGTCAGGGCTCGGTTTATACCAACAGTTTCAGAGATGCTTGTTCATGACAGACATCTTCATTTAGCAGTTCCATTCAACGCCTCATTTTTGAACTATGTGCCAAGTAAACCTCCAGAAAAATAAGTCTTGGAAAATGTGAAGAGGTCAGTGAGGTTGTTTTTGTTTTCCTCATGTCATACTCAGTTAAGGTAAAATAATAGATGAGGCAGGGTATCATAAAGAGGGTAGAATTTTTTATTTGAGGCTGATTGTTTGGTTTTGTTTTTAGTTCTTTTGTTTTTTATTTTTTTTTTCTTAATCCTGTGCAGTCTAGTAACAATAAGGAGCATTTCTTATTTGCTGGTAGTAATTGAGGTGTTGGATAGTTTGTGGTCCTATCTTAGTGAGCAGTGGACAGGCCACCACAATTAGTGGAAACTCTGACGCCTTCTCAGCCAAAAGGGCTTGCTCAGGCTCAGAGAAAGAATTGCTTGCCTCCAGCAGAAACATACTCTGTGACATAAAGCAGGGGACAGCAGTATGGTTACACATCCTGTTCTACTTGCAGCTGAGCACAGCAGATCTGGTTGCCCCCAGGACCACCTTCCACTCTGTCTTACCTACTCAATTTAGCTGATTTTAAGGTTTCTTCCTAGTGTAGTTCAGTCAAAATGATCCAGAAGAACTCCAACAGTTCTCATAGTGTGATTTTTTTTTTGTTGTTATAACTGACCTGACCTAAGAAGCAGCAGTTGTTCCAGCAATTGCAGTGATGATCAGTCACTTCTTACAGGAAGGCAGTGGTGAGCTGTCTGCGGTGAACTGCAGAGCCATTCAATTTGCCCCAGCTGTACTTAGAGCAGGCAAAGGCCTGTATTTCTAAAGCAGCACAAGGCAAACATGAAGTTCCACTGCTGTGCTAGTGCTCAGGATGAGCCATGGGGCTATCCAGCCGTCCCCTATCTCAAGTGTGAATAAAGTTTGTATCAGTGTGTGTGGGTGTAGTGTTGCTTGGGGACAATAGTCATCCTGATCTTGTAGTCTCAGTCTAGTAGATTGTACTTGTGTATTTGCTGCCCAGATGCAGCAGATGTTTGTCTGAATGGATTTTCATTCTTTTGCTCTATGCCTCTTTGTACCACACTTAAAATGCTTTCCCTCTTTCACTTAACAGCTCGCAATATTTGTAAGGCTATCACACCTCTGCAAATTATTTGAATGCACTGTGCAACTTAGTTATTTTTATATTTCCTAATAAAGATCTTTGCATGTTTGTGTTCTCTGAACTCTGCCCAGATTCTCATCCCTTTCATTCCAGGGACTGCTGAGGTCCCTGGCAATATTTCAAACTGCAGAGCAGTCAGAGGAATAGAAATCCCTGCTATGATGGAATAATCTCTGTGTTTAGCTACAACTTGTGCTGACCTTCATCTGCTGTGTTTAAAGGTAGCATTGCCATCCACACATTCGTCTTGTGTGAGTGGGACACGTGCTTTGGTGTGTTCTCATATCCTAATCTCTGTGTCCTCATCTACACCCATGACATGGCCAGTGGATATCACAGCCCTCTTCCATATATAGTCTGCAAGTCCATGCTTATGTGTTGTATTTAGGAGCTTATTTAATTTCTTCTTCCTGTGCATAATTTTCAGAGGTTTTTTCAGGAGAGGGGTTCTTCAGAGCTGATTAAAGTGATTGGAAGTCTTGTACTTAACCTGAGCATCTTGCCTCTTTCTGCAAGCACTTAATGAAGAACCCCTCTCTGAAATGGGAGAACTGAAATGAGGGAGCTGTCTTAAAACCAGACTCAATACAGCCTAGTGCTAATAAAACCATCAGTTTAATTTAACATGGCTATGCTGTGTAATAAAGCAGATAGAAGTTAGCAGGCATTCCTCAGTGACTCTCTCTCTTTCTACTGCATATGCTGTCATTTATTATTAACCTGTGTCAATAGCCCTTCCAGTAATTTATAAGCCATATTACACTGCTCTTTACACCTGATGCTATTAAAAGTAACATTTTCAGAAAGCTTTTGTGAAATACTATATTGATGACAGCACTTAGTCAGACTTCTAAGTGCTGTCTTTTCTTTTTGTATTTAAAAGGTTTTGGAAATGCAATCACATTTAGAATTACGTCCTTGCAGGTGTTTTTCTGCAGTTGTTTAATGCTGGAGAGGTCAGCCAAAAATCTGCAGTTGTCATCAGTGAGAATTTTGACATGAAACTCTTTGAAAAGTCTGTGATTCTTTTGATGTTGTTATTCATTTTGACATTTAATGTACTTCTTGATGTGTTATACCATCACCCTAAAAATAAGATTGCAAATTTTGAAACTCATAGTACACAAGTCTTTTTTTAAACTGAAAAAACCCCAGCCAAACTCAAAATTTTTAAAAAAGTGAAGATTTTGAGTGTATCTGTATACTCTATTATTGGTAACAAAATCTAGACTCACATCTCTCATCATGTCACTTAAGTTAACACACGTCACTTTGACCACAATAATAGTTCACATCTTTACATAAACTCCAGTTTCTCAAAGACTACAGCAAAAATTTTTTTACTTAAAAATTGGCCAGACACTATCAAATAATAATCAGTACAAGACAATCAGTAGTTTTATTCACAGGTATTTATTAGTCTAGACATACATGGTAACCTTGCTAAGTCATCTACTTTTGGCACAGAGTTGAATGAGACATGTTAACAGTTAAATTAGTCACAGTCTGCAGACAATTACATCTTTTCTCGTTTTTCCACTATGCTATTTTTTTAAAAATAGCATATGATTCTGCTTGAAGAAATTATTGAATATCTTTGTATAAAATGAGCCATAGGTTTTTAGTGTAAAGAAATCAGAGATTTTACCTCCATAAATTGTAGACATTATTACTGAATTTTGGCTAATTTCTTAGATTTGGTCAAAGTAATTGATCAGCCTTGGAGGAACACACCTTTTTGTACTTTCTGAGCTATATGGAATAGGTTTTGTTAGAGTAGGAATAATAGATCTAGTGATACTTAGAGATGGTATTCTATCCTCTGTTGACATACAGACATTGTGTCTATCAGGAAGCCTTTAAGACAAGTTTCCATTAAAACAAAATGATGGCAAGATCATTAAAATGTCCCAGGTGTTTTTTGGACAGGGAGACCTGCTACCTGGAGAGAATATGCAAACCTACTTACACAAATTTGTTTAAAGTGAGATTACATGATTTTAAAATACTTTGTTCCAGTGTTTTATGATCTGGCAACTTTGATTATTTTCTACTATATCATGAGCTTCTTGGTTTTAGAAAACAAGGTGTCATTTTTGGTAATTTTCTATGGATTTCAGATGATGATGGTTTTAGCCTTGTGCCAAACACAGCTTGTTCTGGTTTAGGTGAACCAGTCAGTTCCAACCACAGTCTGTCAGTACTTTGACACTTCTGTAGCTGGTAGATGCTTGAATTTGGCAAAGGCTCTCTCAGTTTTAGTGCTCTGCTGGACAGATTCACAGTCTGTAATAAACATAAGACTGCCAGAGTCCCACACCCATATTTAAAACCTTTCATTCTTAAGCAGTGTAAGTGTATGCTAGCTCAAATAAATTAACACAGTACAAGCAGGTTTTGCAGTCCAGTCTGGACTTGTGTGGCTTGAAATATCTTGTAATGCTTTGCTGGGGAGTTACTGAATCCAGCCTGAGTGCCAAGTACCTGAGTCCAGCTATATACTGGATAACTTTATGGGTAGCTGTCAGCTGAAAGAGCTCTGCTGAGTTCAGCACTGAAGTTTCAGGTGGTTAAGCCGAGTACAGAACATTCATTCCACTGCAAGGTTAAATCATTTGAGGCATTCTAACTCAAAGATAGCTATCAGTGTGCACATGTGAAAAGACAAAGGAATGGGATCCTGCTGGATCCCTGCTTTTCCATATGCTGCCATGATTTGCTTTCATCTCTGTTAAGGATTAAAGGATACACAGAGACTACTGTATCTGGGCTGATCAACTAAAATGATACAGCCTCATCTTGGTTTTGATTGCTGGATTTCTTTAGAAAAAAATTCACTCTAAGAAGAAGTACCCTACTGATAAACTATTAATTATAAAATCCCAGTCTATGGATTATATAGTGTTACTTCTATCCTTTGGTAAGACTTTTTCTCACCATCCTCAGTTTCCAGATTGATTAAAAATACATTCAAATTCATTGTAAATCAAAGCAGGAAAACTGGATCTATAAATTTTCTGTAATGTTTCCCAATTGAACTGATGTGGAAGTAAAAGTATGATTGATAACAAAGTGTGATAGGATTTATTGTACATACTGGGCACAGTTATTCCTGTTTCCTTTACTTTTATGTATCATTAAATGTACCGAACTAAAGATGCTTTACTGAGTGAACTAAGGCTGGCTGTGAAAGACACAAATAGAGAAATCTCTTTCACCTTCTTGTGTTTCTTGGGAGTAACTGCACAAATCTCTCTGCTCGGAGGTGAGTCTTTGCAACATTGACAGTAAAGTACATTTTGCTTCAGCCTCTCTCTGAAAATATGCCCTGTATATGAAACTGAATGTGAATAGTCCATTGAGGTTGTCTTTAATGTCTCCTGTCAGCTTGGATGAAAGTCACTTCAAAAGTACAGTCCTCAACATATCTTCAGATGTAAATTTATTTCACAGTCTACATCTCCAAAGACCATTGTGGCCCACAAATTGGTAGGGTCTCAAAAACTAACAACAGATCCAGAAAACAGAGCTGCACAGTACTGCCCTGTTCTGCAGGCTTAGCAATATAGCTCAGAAGTCCCCAGCAAAAGTGGAGTTACAGAGATAATATTTTATTACTAACCAGCCTTAGTTTCTCCCCACTTTCAAACTGGACTGATTTTTTTCCTAAACCAGAACTTCTGTGATCTTGTTTAAGTCAAGTGATTTCCTTAATAACCCTTCCTCTAAGTTTTCAAGTGGCCAGTAGGTCCCTTTCTGATTTTAACCTTCTTTACACTTTCCTCTATGTATACCTCACACTTCTCTCTTCTGTGTGTATCTCATGTGCCTCTTCTCAATTCTCATACACTTCTCTTTTCTCTGTTCCCATCTAGCAGACTCTTCTGCTGTCTGTCTCCTCATCAGTGTCTGAGACTTATGTGTAAAATCAGAGTTCTCCTAGAAAGGTATCGACCTCTCCTGGAAGGGATCTGCTTATTGATGCAGAGATGGTAAGAAAGGAGAGAAATTCTTCATTCTTCCTAGTCCAGGGCTAAAGGTAGGATTAGAAGCCCTCTTTTAGTCTGAATTGAAAAGTAGTTGCATTTTAACTACTGGTTTGATTCCACAGGTACCTTTCCCAGTGGTGGCTTCATTGCACTAAGTATCAAATGGAGTTTCTTGCAGGACTCCCATTTGGTGCTGCCTCAGACTAACCCTACATTACAAAAAGTGGTCTGGTCTTCTCCAGTGGGTTGCCAGCTGCAGTGGAGCAGCATATGGGCAGTAGCACCCGCTCCAAAACCTCTTTGCTCCCTTTCTAATGGTCCATTTGATAGTCTCCAGAATCTAAATATTCCTGTCATTAATATGTTCTTAGAACTGTAAGAACATATTTCTAACTGTATGTTAGAAATGAATATGTATGTGAAAAGCCCTTTAACCCTTTCATAACTCAGCGATTTGCTTTTGTTTTTAGAATTTATCAGGTTGGATTTTTTGAAGGTATGCTCTGTAGTCACAGGAGGAATTTGGAGCTGCCTACAGCATTTTTCCACCCAGATTAAGATCATGTCACTGTTTCTGCTGTGTGTTGTTTGAAAAGATGAAGGAAAATGATGCTCTGTATGTAGAGCTCTCAAACAAGGTTTTGGGCCAACAACAATCTTTTTTAACTCATCTTAAACAAAAAATAACTAAAGATTCTTTCAAATGCTTCATAAAACATTCTGCTTATTTTTATGCAGAATAAATGAATATAAGTCTAAAAATGTCAAGGAAACATACTTGTTTTGATTACATAAAAAAAATTTAGATAGATTAACCCTGAAGAATTTATACATCTTTCTCATGCCACACTCTTGCTCTGATGTCACAACTTATATTGTCAGGGGTTTCTGAAAGTGCCAGTGGCATATGGCTTTTGCCTCCATAGACAGACAAAGATGCAGGCAGCACACAAGCCAGTAGCATGCTGAAAGACTGACCTGATGTATTTTGGAACGTGTCTAGACTGGATTTCTGTCCTGGTGGCAGAAGTAACTCTTGACATATGTTTACACAAGAAATGGATTGTGTTGAGGGTAGCCGGGAAAGCATTTTCAGAATTTGTGCTGTGCGTTTACAAAGCAGCTTGCTCTGAGTTAGTGCCTGCAGATAAAAAATTATTTTCCTCTCATGAGTAAGATCCACATCACGAGGAGATTGCAACCATGACTTTTACTTTTAGGAATTTTACAGGCTGGGGTGTCTTCCTTACAAAGGCTTCTCCTTAGTTAACCTCACAGTTATAGGAGCTAAATGCAATCCGCTTAATGTCTGGAAAAGTGTTTTATCCGCTAGAGGACTCCTGAAAAAAATATATACATAATCGATCATAAGGTGCTAACAAGATAAAATCACTGTCTACAGAGATATAGCAAACACTAGATAAGGAGGGAGGAAGGTGTTTTGGAGAGGATTTAGCACTCAACTGGATGCAGCAATGAGGAGCCATTGCGTTCAAAGCCATTAATTGCTGCAGATAAAGAAGGAGCAAACAAAACAATTATGGAGAAAGCATGGAGAAAATACTGGAAGTGAATGTCTTGATAAGAGTTTGCTTGAGGGGGAGAAAGAAAGGCACACATTTAAGTTGTGGTTTTTTTAGGATGGGGTTAAAAGTGGAAAATAACCCTCAGTTACAACTTTGTGTAACAGATATGATAACGATCATGTGCCAGATCTAAAAAGTTGAGATTCAAATATTTTAATTTCTTTTGAATTTCTTTCAAACTGGTGAGGAAGGGTTGTGGGTAAAAATTTCTTTTAGTAGGTCCACAACTTTTATCTGCAGGACTAGACTGATTTAATTTGGAATACCATATTTTGAGATCAGACTGAAGTTCAAATTTAGAACAAGTACTCTCATCTTTAAACTAGCTTCTGCTTAGAGGTTGTGACACAAACGTTTTGGTCTCTGTCTGCCAGAGTGCCAAATACTGTTTTTTCTATCTATGACCAGAGTGACTGCCACTTGCTGAGGTGCTTCAGGTCTCTGGGTCTCTTTTAGCACCTCTTTTAGGCTGCCTGTTCCCCTTCCATGATTCAAACCCTTTCAATAAACAGTCTCTTTGAAACTGCTTGCTCTAAGCTCAGTTTCCGGGTGTTTCAAGTCATTCATTTTCTTCTTCTGGCTGCAGTAAAGACCTTGAAATTTATTTTTTTTCCCCCCTAGAATATTGAATTTCAGTGTTTTATCATTTTTCCCTCAAGGAAGGTATGAATGTGAACTACAGAGAAGTTGTCATTCTGGAGTTTGGCCAAAAAGAGTGCTTTTCTGCCTGAGTTTAGACATCTGTTTTGATGTGTTTCTGAATTTGGGCCAAGATTTGTAGCCTGGTTTTGGAGTTGAGTGAACAATAAGTGAAAATCATGCATGAAAATTGGATTTTTTTAATGTTTCTCTAAATGTGGGAACAATATTTGCCAACAAATTATTCAGTCATTTCCAAGAAAGACTGAGCTTGATGAGGTAACCTTTCGTGTAAAAAGAAACAAAGGACAATCTCTATTCCTATTAGTTGGCCTGCTTAGATTTTAAATTCTTCAAAATTAATTTTAAAAGAGTTCCTGTGAAACAGTGTTCACAAATGACACTATTTCTTTGTAATAGAGCAGTAGTGATGAAGAGTATATTTATAAGCTTTTTGTTTAAATATGTACAATATGTACATATCTGTCAACTAAAAAGCTCTTGAAAATATTTGGGTTATAACTGACAATGATTTTTTATAAGTATGGATAATTATGGTGGAAATTATTATGGTAATATACACTTCATTTTGAAAATGTATTGTCTGGTAAAGTGATGGAAATGGGCTATCAAAATTTGTACTGATGGTGTGTTGTTCCTCATAAATTAGCTTTTTTATTGATGATAGTTCAGAAGTTGTGGACAAGTGGCAAAGATGACATGCTTTCCTGCAGAACTCTATAATTACAAGGTCTCTGAAGAACTATGCTAACAGGTTGAGATGCACTGTCTGCGTGAGCTGACTGTATCTCATAATGCCATTGGAATTATGAGGTACATAATTCATAGTCATTGGGATTGTAAATCAGTGGAACAGGAAAGTACTACATTTCTCTTTGTGAAGACTTTATTGCGGAAAGTATTATTCTAGCTTAGTATTTCAAATTCAACTGCACTCATTGACTGGCTACAGTAAGTTTGAAATATTAATGAAATGAGGACCATCATCTTTAATTCAGAGGAAGCAGAAGGTAGTGTAAAAACATAGTCAAGTTGACATTAAAAGCTTTAAATGATTTTTTCCTTATTTTTTTATATGTAGATACCTGCAGTATCAGTCTATTTGAATCTGAACTACTCAAATGCTACTAAAGGCAGCCTACATTTCCTTTGAATAGTAGGATTTTACATTTCCTGCTTCTCATTTCTTCAATATCTCTATTATTTACTTTCACCAAGAATTTCCAATATAAAATTTGCATCTTAGGCATACTTGTTTTGACTCAAACCTTCAAGGATTCATATCACTGCATACGATTTGCATGGAGTTTGGTCTTCTAATTCTTCTTTGATGGACGTGAGGAACATTTTTATATTCTGTGAATTTCTGTAAGATGGCCTCATATAAGGCTGAATTCAAATTGCGTTAGAGCATATCAAGTCGAGGCTTACACACACCCAGATTTCAATCAAATGTAGGATCCAACCCAGTCTGTGTACTCAGGTAGGACTGTTGGGAAGTGCTCCTAGGACCCAGTTTAGATGGGACTTTAATGATTGTCATTAAGAAATGTTTTTGGGAAATACCTTGTTATTATTTTATACCAGAATTTTAGGGATTTTCAGATTTTTAAATTTTGTTTTGACAACAATATGCTAATTTAAACATGTCTTAGTGCTATGATAGAGCCTGAGGCTGTTTGCTTTTCCTTGCATTTGTATTCTTGTCTTGTTTGGGCAAGCAGTGATCCAGAAATGTAAATATAGGCTGTATAACCTATGAGAGCAGCTGAACACAGAAAGATTGGCCAGATACAGCCTAAGATAAGTCACTACATTTAAAACTTCAACTGTGCTTCTCAGATCAGCCTGAAGTACAAGTTAAGACCTATTCTCTGCCAGCTACATGGACAAATTAGGATTCTTCTGAGTTGTAGTCTTTTAGTGCTCCTTCCCTCTTGAGAATGTACTGATGCTGGAGATGTTTCTGCTTCAGATCAGGGGATTACAGTTGTTATGCATCTGACCAGGGATTCATCATAGAATCCTTTAGGTTGGAAAAGACGTCTAAGATTATTGAGTCCCAACTGTAGCACTGCCAAGTCCATCACTAAACATGACATGTCTCCAAGTGCCACATCTGCATCTCCAGGGATGGTGACTCTACACTTCCCTGAGAAGCCGGTTCGGATGCCTAACCACCCTTTCAGTGAACCAATCTTATTGAACAACCAACCTAAGACTTCCCTGGCACAGCTTGAGGCCATTTCCTCTTGTCCTGTCTCTGGCTTCCTGGGAGAAGAGGACAACACTCACCTGGCTACAACGTCCTTTCAGGGGGTTATAGAGAGCAATTAGTTCCTTCTGAGCCTTGCTTTCTTGAGACTAAACAACCCCAGGTCTCTCAGCATCTTCTTATCTACCTGTGCTCCAGAGCCCTCATCAACTCCATTGCTCTTCTCTGGACATGCTCCAGAACCTCAGCATCTTTCTTCTCACACAGTGACTTCATAGAGCTAAATTTAAAATGTCAGGCAGCTCTCTAGCTACCAGTGCGAGCACTAGTGAGAGCACTGCAGGAACCTGCTGCTCTTCCATGTTTGGTTCAGTCAGCACAGTAGAGATGTCTTTTCTGAGAAGTCTCATAGCTCTTGTGTGTAAGAAACTGCATGGAAAAATAGCAGCAAAGAAGAGATAATAATAGTAAATGTTAATAATAAAAAAAAGCTTTAAAAGAAAGATCTTTATGTTCATATTTCAGGTCCTTAGCCATCTGTTCTGTTTCTCCAGATTAGGAAGAGACTTCTGAGAACTCAGTTGCCACAGACTTGCTGCCCTGCTTTCTGCTGAGCCGTAGCTAGTTAGGAGGACATTAGTATGATGGGGCAAGAGCAGTGGCTCACAAGCAAAGTTATACCTCACCCTACTGGGAATTTGTCTTGGGGTGTAGGACAGCCAGTCATACCTGTGCCAGGGCTCCAAAAGCAGCGTGCAGCATCTGATCAACGAAAGTTTGCCAGATGCTGTTGAGATATATATTTTGTCTGACTTCTGACTATTCTGGGACCTCTTCCATTTGCAAGTCGGCATTCAAGGTAAGGTCAACGTTTGCCTACAAATGCTGCCAAACCTCCCCTCCATCACCATTAGAAGCACACAGAAGTGTTCCAGTTTGCTTTGCCTGATAGCCAGTAGGCATCCACAATTGCCTGGTTAAACTGCCCTCTTTGTTGTACCTGCCTGGAGGTGTTTGGTGCAGTCTTCTAACTGAATGGATGTGGAGACAGAACACAATTTTATCCAGGATAGCACCTCAAATCTCCCTTTGTACACTTTGGTGTCAACATAAGTGTTCCTGAGTGTGCCTGAGTTTGAGGTTTTCCTGTTTATTCAGTCTAAATCCTCATCAGACAGTGGAAAGGAATTTCTTAGTAACTCTGCAGTTAAATATAATTCTCGTTAATTGACAAGTAAGTGCACCAATACATGTTTCTAATATCCTTGAAAATTGGTAACCCACATATTACACAGTCTCGTACTTTTCTGCTAAGTCCTACCTCATAGCAAAAAAACTGTTCTGCAAATATATAGTAGTATCTAGAATTTTCTTCTGCAAGATTATTCCAGTAATATTACAGCCAAGAGTTTCTTTCTTTCTTTTTCCTTCTCTTTTTTTTTTTAATTTTTTTTAATTTTTCTTTTGATAATACCAGTTCTTTAAGCAGTTTAATTTTTAAGCAGTTTAATTAATGTGTGGCACTGTAATTGCAAGGTCTGGTGTATGGGCTAAAGCTAATTTCTGGAACTGCTGCCAGAAGAAGCTCTGAGGCAACAATATGGAAAACAATCTCAGTTGTTCTGAATGTAAGCATTGCATCCTGGAGCCCACTGAGATCTCAGCTGGTACACAATATTTTTTTTGCCCTCAACCTGTACTTTAGATTGTCCGGATGAAAACAGGTGAGAACATCCAAATGAGATGGATGTCACGGATGGATGTTGCCCAGACAATAACAGAACTGGAAGGAAGATGTAGGACTTAATAGTTTTAGGAGTACCTGGAGAAGGTTGAACACTTGTATGAGTCTGAGATGTTAGTTTTACCTATTAAATGTGAAAATGATGAATTATTAATCTTCTTGTTAACATTAAATAGCCAAACTGTATTAAGTTCCAGAGTGCTTTATTGCAGTGATTAGGTAAAGAGTGGCCTTTAGAGTTTTAAAGGAGATGTATGGTACAGTTACATACAGAAAAATAGTCTTCCTAAATGAGTATCAGTGAAGAACTCCATCAGGACTGTGCATGCAATTAGCATTGATAAAAATAATTTCAGTTTTTACATGTTTATTTAAAAGAACTGGAATATTTTTTTCAAATAAAAATTGTTGCACTTCTTAAGAAGTTCTTGTCTTTAGAAGCTCTTTACGAATGGCTTTTTGTGAATACCTAGTGAGTATATCAATGCTTTTTTTATGTCCTGGGTCAAGCTGTCCTGAGATTAAATGAGGCAGATGTGCAGAGCAAGAGGAATGAGAAAGAATAAAATTTCCACTCATGTGTTTAAAACTCTCAGAGAATGGGATTTTCCTCAACAAATGTGCAGAGCCATGCCTAATTTCCCTTTTGAAATGTACCTTTAAGATATAAAGAGCTCCCTTGGAATGGTCATCTGATTGCATTGCCTTAAATGTAGTGGGGAAGCACCAAAAGGAGGATTTAGTACACCAGATTTTTTCATCTGTCTCATACCTGAATTTTAGACACTCAGACAGTATTCCTAAGTCTCCTCAAGCCATTAATTATTCATTTAAAGGACAAGGACCCTGGAAAGCTCCTGAATGGAGCTTGTATCTTACCAAAATTTGGCACCTAAGTTCACACTAGGAAGAGTTCCTGCTTTTTCTTTAATTGTTTAGGCAGCAGGCACAGATTCAGGAGCTTTGTGTCATAAAGTATCTATGATTTCAGTGGGTTCCCTTCAGCAAGGCATTATTTCTTCTTCTCTGTTTGCAGAGCACCAAGCTCTGCTGAGTCTTTTTGCAGTGGCTTGGAGCAGCACTTTAATGGAAATATTCAATGTTAATATCTGTGATGGTTCTGGTGGAAAATCAGGATGAGACTCTTACCTGGCTGTGAGCCAGGCCACATTCAAGCCGTTCTTCCACTTCCACCTCCTTATGTGATACCATTTAGAAAGCCTCAATACTAACCATGATCTATCTGTCCTGCTGTATATAAAGCAACTGATATTCTTCTCTCCCAATATATATATTCACTGGGAGAGTGATGGGACTTTTTTTAGCACTTTTGGCAGCAAACATAAGAGGTTGAGAATCATACCACTTACAGAATCCTTAATACTAGATGTCTCTGCAACAGACTTGTTTTAAAATCAAGTTCTAGAAGACAGCTTTTTCTTTCTTCAGTTTGTATAAAGTTTCATTACATGTTCTGCATTTGTGTTTCATGTTGTTTTCACAACAAGTTTCTTGGCTGAAAAATCATTTATTCTGGGTAGTAAATGTTTCATTATAGTTAACAATAGTGAGGTTTCTTTCAACATGAGGTATAATGGAGATGACACTGCCAAGAGAAGTTAAATTACTACTTCCACATTATAAACCTGAATCGTTGAGGTTTCCTGGGTACATTTTCATAGCAAGTTTCACTAGTAGCAGAAAAATTAGCAATTTTCAGAATGTATCAATTTGATAAAAGGCACCTTTATGCCTCATCATCGCTATTTGCACAGATTTGCTTCTAGCAACTGTAACATACATTGGCATGTGCTAATCCTCAAAAAGAAAAAAGAAATTTTTGAAGTGCATGAAAATAATGCCCCTAAAATAATGTGAAGATTATGGAGTCTATATAAAAACTTCAGTTATGGAGAGATTTCATTCTCTTCAGTGTTTCTCAAAAACACACTCTACTAATCTGTTTTGTCTGATCAGTATCAGAGTCTCTTTGTGATTTATTTTCATAGAAACAGATGTTATCATTTGTGGTGGAATGGAGACATACTCTGGGCATTATGTAACCTCCTTTGGCATTTACTTATGCTACATGTTTTTCCTTCATTTTGCTGTAACATTGTAATTGTACCCAAATGGTTCTTAACATGTTTCCATAGATACTTGACATGTTCGGGCTTTGTGCAATGTATGCCTTGGTCTCACAGATAGCTCTTGTTTTTAAACTCTGAGATATGCTGCACCCATAGTTTTCAAGTCTTAATTGATACTGGTTATAACGCTGCAGTTTTGTTCACATATTTAGTGCTGTTCATCAGCTCTTGTTTTGTAGCTTGTGATGAATTTTGCAACATCTCTGCTTGCCACTGAAGTGTTCATAGAGTGATGTGGGCTCCCTTAGTGGGAGCCCTCTCTACACCAGCACGTCTTGGGAGGGGAGGTGGGGGACTGAAGGTGAAGGCTTCAGACCAGGCAAAAGAACAGATCTTCAGAAAGGACAGATGATTTGGGAAAACTGTATGAGCATAAAGGACCTATGGAGAAATAGCTAGATGATGGAGCCTCCCTAAAGATAGTGCGGCCTGAAGTGACTCTTCTGTGTTTGCATTAGTTTGAGGTTCTCCTTCAGAAGTTGCTGCTTTGTTTGGGTCCTGCTAATAAGCTCCCAAGTTTTTTTTTAGTTAGCTCATACTCATACCTAAGCAGAAGATTTATCACAGCATTTGTAGGCAATTGATTGGAACATATTTCAAATCACTGGGAGCAGAGATGTACCTTAATCATTCTTTTGGACTACCCCAATCTATTTCTGCCTCCTGAGATGAAAAGGAAGGACCCGGCTGACATCAAGAACAGATACAAAGTAAGCTTTGTACATGCACAACGGCTCTTTGACTGTCTTTTGTGGAGGGCTTTTCATCTTCTGCAAGACTTAATTTCTTGCTGTTTCTTTAAAATCCTACTGGCCAACCTCAGCTGGCAGGGAAGGCAAAGGAGTCAGATTTCTTTTGAAGTAAAGACAATTGTTACTTCAAAAGCAGGTTAGCGGATGGGCTTGGACTGGGAAATGACATTTTATCTGGATGTTTTGAGAGGCTTGAAAACCTCTGGGTTGCAGCTGGAAGGTATGTAGGAAGGGTTATGCTCTATAAGCCAAGTCAAACAGGCTGAACGCCCCAAAAAGTAGAAGAGAACGTCTTCCAATCTTCTGGTACATGTGTTTTACAAGCCCTGCTGAGGTGAATGTGGGAGCCTGTGCTGGGACTAAGCTAGGGCAGCACTGCATAGAAGCATGGGTGCCCCAGCCACTGGATCTGATGGAGCAAACCTTGCATCAGCCATTGCCACTCATTAACTGTAATTTTGTCAGTAGAGAAGCACAGGAAGTAAGAAATGATTACCTAATAGTCCCCATCCTCTCAATTTTATGGCTAAAATTTCTAGGATGCAGACCTTACACAAGTGGAACAGATTACAGCTGCATGGCCTTCGTATTTCTTTGCCAAGTATTGCTTATGATAATTTTCCCAAACTTGAAAAAAGAAATTTTAGAGAAAAGACAAGATATATTTTATCTTAAGTTTATTAATATATACATGTATGTATGTTATCTTAAGTAATTTTTAATAATTACTTATGCAAAAAAAATTAAAATACATTCAAAAGAAGTAAACAATTATTTCTGTAATTACTGAGGAGAGACAGTTTGAAAATCTTCAGCCTTTTGTAGATATCAAGTGGTGTCCACATTTCCAGAAAGCAAAATTATGAGCATGATCTTTTATCAGCTCATGTCGCAAAGGAAACCAGAAGAAGAAAAAGCATAACTAATATGAAAAGAAAATGTCCTTTATGAGTTTCTGTGTTTCTAAATTAGAAACTGACTTTAAAAAAAAATCAGCAATGGCTTTGGTTTATTTAGTTTTTGCTGAACAAAGTAGCAGTTTTGCTGCTAACCAAAGTCAGTCTCAAATTTGGCACAAACCTGTAGGCTGTTCTGCTTCAAAACAGAGCATTGGCCAAATAAGCAATAGAGTAATGGTAGACTAATACAAACTTTTAAAAGCAAAAAAAGTATTTTTCTTTGTGTTCATACACTTGAAAGGATATTTCAGACTTCTTGTATGTATATTAAAGAGCAGATATGCCAGGGTAGTGGCAATTTAGCATTGCAGTTTGACTCCTGCCAGGGCCACATTTGCTGTTGGTTAACAGAAGTGTTGATGTCAATGCAGCTGTATCAGCTGACTTTTCAGCTACTCATATTTAGATTTCTTTCAACGTTTGACTGTAACAATATGCTCAGAAAAGTGAAAGCACTGGAAAGTTCTACATCCAATTGTGGCAGAGATAAGCATGAAGATATATGTAACCGTGGGTTTAAACCACAGCTGATGGATACATTCTTCGTGTGCCAGTGTATTGATAAAGACTAGATTGTGTGCAGGAGGATGCATGCTTTTAATATTTGAGCTCAACAGAACATGTTACAGTAACTGGGCATAGCTCTCTGAAATTAATAGTACATCATCGGGATTTTACTAGAGAATAACAACAATATCTGTTCCTTTTGCAGAATGGCATCAGTTCATGGCAGCATATTGATTTGTAGGACTTTTATCTAACTCTCCAAGCTTGAAAGATTTAGTATCTCTGACCTCTTCCTGTGGTTCATCATGGTTTGCAGCATTCATTTCTTGTAGCATCAGCCTTAAGGATATTGTAGGTAATAAAATGGGATTTTCAGGCTCCTGATAAATGAGTGCAGGTAGAACTAGAGTTGTGGGGTGTTAGCTTCTGGGCTAGATATCTGTATCATGGTATCCTGTGACCATTGTAGGGGACTGCACTCGCTGAAATGGTGCCTCCCATTCCTGTGTTCCTGCTAGAACTCTTTGAGCCTTTCAGCAAAATATTCCAGGAGGGTTGATGATGTTTAAGTAAACTTGCCAAAAGCTTTTATTAACAAATCCCTTTCAAACGGTGCCTGCAGCTGCCACAAATGAGTGGTTTAGGCCACTCCAAGACTAATAATCAAAGGTATTACCAAAAGTAAGTTTTAATATAAATTTGTGAAAGCATTATTTAAATGAGTTTAATGGCAAGGTTTACTCTATTACAGAGATGAAGCATACAGGGAAAGTAGAATTATAATGAATTTTGCATGATTTACTCAAGGGCCAGGGTAAGAATACATGGGGTAAGGGAGATTTCCCTGTTGGGTCATGAGTTAGAGAGTGGAACCCCTTGCTTTCTAAACTTCTGATGGAACCTAAGTGCAACTCAATCCAAACCTCATCTCAGCATTCATCCATGGGATATCTAAAGGATATTTGCTTTCTAAACTTCAGATGCCGCTTAGGTGTGGCTGAGTCTGAGCAGTCTTTGCTTCAGACCTGGGCAGTGGTTTATGTCTAAAGGGTTTAGCAGCACGCAGTAATTGACTAATTTAATATTTACAAAGTGATTAAATTGGATTAACTTTAAATCAAAATAGTAACTGAGTTATCTGAAGGGTGTTTAAATTAATTCACATGTGCATGCACACAGACACAAAGATGCATGTGTGTATATATTTATATATATGCACAAAGGTACTTGTTAAAAATTCCACTTTGTTTCACTGGAGGGTCAGTGAATTACTCACATTGCATGTCTTGGCATTTCTCGATGGGAGAGGCTTGAATGTCAAGGACTGGGGGTGTCAGCCCATGCCAGCTCATCAGCTTTTGGAGACAGTCCTCTGAATACTGCAGTTTGATAGTTTGCAAGCTCTGAGTGGAATCCCACTCTTAGGGGCCTGCTGGTACAGCCTGCCCTGCTCTGGTAGAACTCAAAGGGCCTCACTTAGGCCCAACGTTTATAGGGTCACAAGATGAGTGGCATTTTTTTCATTAGTCTATTTCCATCCTGACTGTAACCCAATTCAATAATTACTGAAATTATTCAAAAGCCCAGTTTCACTGGGGTTATGATTCAGGTGGATAATGTTCCAAGGCTATTAAGGGGATGACTGATTATTTCTCATTGCTCTCCTTGGTCAGACAGCACATGTCTCTGATATGAACAGTGCCACTCCACCTTAGCCATGCAAGGGTTCCTGGTATGTTCAAGGGACATTTCACTGCCCAACTCATTACACAAAAGCCAAGACCTAATTAGAATTACTGAAATTTTAGAGCAGGCTTGAGGAGGTAGAGCAGACCCCAAGAGGGGTTGGGGATGCACCACCACAGAAGCCCTGTACTGAGACTGCAGAGGACTGCTATCCTTTTGAGCTCCTTCTCTTATAGAAAGTCTGTTTTTTCTAACTCTCTCTATTATATAACTTTACTGGCACAATATAATACCAAGAATAAACATTTAGTAGGTAATATAAAACTTGGACAACAAAGTCCTATCTCTGCAGAATCAATGGGAAAAGCTTAACCTTATCAGTGGGGTCATTTGGTGTGTTTGTACTGGCTACAGAATATGATGGCTTTCTGGAGGTGAGAACCTGCATGTTCAGAGGACTAGGCTGAGCATGTTAAAGGAAAGCTTCAGAGAGCCTGATGTATTCATCAGATGTCCCAAATGGGTTTCTGAACCACCTCATGTGAAGACAGTGCCATATTCTGCAGAGAAGCCTTGCAGTGAATACTCACTGGCTGCAGTGAGACAAGTCTCAGTTCAGAGCTCTGCTAGAGGACACAGAGCAGCCCAATTTAAAGAGGATTATGAAGTAATTTTCCATGAAGACAGTAATTTTTCATCCATTATTGACCCTTGTTAGCAAAGAGCTGATCAAGTATAATATAGAGCCAAATTGTTCCCGTGTGCCTAATGTAGGGGGCTGTGCCCTGGGACCCTGGTGCATGTCCACGAGGTCTTACATTCATAGATTTATTGAATTATAGTATGGTTTGGCTTGATAAGGATCTTTAAAAATTGCTTAGTACAATACTCCTGCCAGGAGCAGGGACACTCTTCAATATATCAGGCTGCTCAAAGCCCCATTTCAAACACTTCTAGGGATGGGGCATCCACAGCTTGACTGGGCAACCTGTTCCAGTGCCCCAGCAGCCTCACCATAAGAAATTTCTCCTGGATGTTTCATCTAAACCTATCTTTTTTTTTCAGTTTAAAACCATTACCTCTTGTCCTGTGGCTACCAGCACTGGTAATAATTGTCTTTTTAAATCCCCTTTTTATATTGAAAGACCACAATAAGGTCTCCCTGCAGTCTTCTCTTTTCCAGGCTGAACAACTTCATTTATTCCAGCAGAACCATTTGGCCTTGTGTTGCTTGTTATCCACCCTTCCTGCCACCGTGTATATAGTTGTGGCAGTTGCTAAGCATGTGAGGGATGAGGAAATGCTAAAATAGCAATTCTTTTCGAACAATAGAAATTAAATAAAAAAATAGTAGTGCTTATAGTATAGTATGGGACTACTTGCTATTTTTATCCTGATCGTGCTTTTGTACTGCTGCTCCTTGTACATGCATTTGTACATCTCCCAGTTTCACAGTTAAATTAAAAAGGATGAAAAACAACAGACACATGTAAAGGGATTTGGTGTTACAGATTGCAGAGCTAACAAACCCTTCAGATCTGCAGTGCGGTAATTTGTCCTGTATTATGGCACACTGGGTTTCAAAGCAATTCATACTCATTAGCAGAGAAAGCTAAATGTTTGTTTCAGCCTGAGTATGAATAAAATGTGTAATTTTGGCACCTAGTAGGTGTATTACCTGCCTTTGTTAGATTATCATGATTTGCACTTGGTTCATACTAATCCTTTTCAGGTTGTATCCAAATAGAAATCACAGCCATATTTTTGATTCTTTCCCTTATAAACTGGATGTTATGAAAAGGCAATGAAGACATTCTGGGGATAAAACCTAATCTGACACCCGACCCTTTATTGTTCAGGATTTTGGTTAAATATATTAATAAATGCCAATTAAGTTATAATTCCTCTAACACCAGTGAAGGTATAACTATCAATAACTCCAAAATAACAACATTGTCAGGACTTGGCTGTTTCTACTTTGCTACTAATTTATTCACATTACTGCTGAAAGTGATGTTTTTTGAAATAATGCACTTTAAACAACATAAAACAGCTTCCACTACCTCTCTCCACCCATCATCAGAATCCCATTTTGCCAGTTAAATTGCAGTCCCAGGAGATGGTCTCTGGTGACAGTGGCAGCATTGACAATTGTCTTGGTCCTCACAGATCAGAAGACCTTCTAATGGCTTACAAAAGTATCAGTGTGTTAGCTTCCCATTTTCAGGAGGTATTTTAACAAGTCAATACTGGGGCTGTTATGAAATTGATTCCTTTCAAAATCAAAGCAGAATAAATCACTTTCCATAAACGCCAAGAAAGCACGTGAGTCTGTGCCTGCTGTGAAACTAAAATCTGGAATTCTAGCTAAAATTAGTTAAGCAGTCAGTTAAAGTTTTTTAAGTTAAAAACTAGAAAAGTAGCAAACAAGCATTACCTTTAAAGCTAGAGAGATTTAGTGTTTATACTCCAAAATGAAAGGTTCAGAAGCAGGAGCTACGCAGGAGTTAGCTATGTAACAGACAGCACTTCAGCTAGAATGAGAATAGCACAGAAATACTTGAAAGAAATTACAGTGTCCTTTCCCAGTAGAATAGTTAGGATTGCATTTTACCACACAGCATGTCCTTGTAGGTTTAGTTATGAATAGTGGAAATTCCTCTCAGTTAGGGATCTTTGTCCAGCTATGACATGCAACAGTACACAGAATTTGTCCCTGATGGAAGAAGGGAACAAGGGGAAGCTATGTGAAGGTGCATCAGAGGGTGGCACATGAGGGAGAACAGTCAGGAGCCATTCCAAGCAGATGTCCTTCCCCCAGACTTGTTCTAGTTTTCTCTCTTGCCCTAAAAGTGACTCCTTTTCACAAAGGTGTGAAGCTCCTGTTTACTCTGCTTAGTCAAGTGTGACATCAACATGTTTTCCTCTGGATCTTAAAAGAGGGTCTTGGTAACTCAGACCTGGTTCTGAGTCACTGAGAAATTGCCTCTTGGCACTCTGCATTGAGTTTTCTCAGAGTAACTTGAGAGTTCCTGAGTACCTTCCAAAGGCGCTCCTGTAACAGGTGCTCCTGTTATAAATCAAACCACATTTATCAGAAACATGTCTGCCTGTGCATTTTTTTTTCATTAAATTCTTGAATATGCCCTGTTTTTTCCTTTTTTTTTTCAGAAATGAGAAGAAATATATAAGCAGATACTGGAAAGAAGTGAAAGTCGGAGACTTTGTGCAGCTTCGCTGTAATGAAATTATACCTGCTGACATATTGCTGCTCTCCTCAAGTGATCCTGACGGGCTGTGCCACATAGAAACAGCCAACCTGGATGGTGAAACTAACTTAAAACAAAGACAGGTGGTGAGGAGGTTCTTAGAGCTGGTAAGTCTCCATTCCTAACTCGCATTTAAGATAAGAATTTCTTCCAAGTAAGTAGCTGGTTACCAATACACTCCACACCAGTTAAATCTGCTTGATCTAGTACTGCTGATGAACTACTGTTATGGTTGTCATTAAAATGCTAGCACTTGCCAACAACTGACCTCATCATAGTACCAGAAGTTTTACCATCGTTTTTCCCTGAATCTGAATAGAAATTATTTGGGGCAATTGTGTGTGGTTGGAAAATGTTGGAGGATTTTAGTAGCTTCTATTGTAGCTGGATTCTTGAAAACACATTTTAACTGCCCAAGGAGAAGATACTTAAATATAAACATGTACTTTTCCTGCCTGCAAACCAGATCAGTTTCATTTATGAATCTGCCTAAAACTCTGTGTTGCAGAATATCCCTCCAGCACTTGGAGCTTTAAAACTTGTAAGATTTAAAAGGACAACAAGCATTCATTCTGGAGGTATCTGCTCAAAAACTGTTTCACTGCTCTCTCAGTGTGCTTATCTCTCCCCGACAGCCCTATTTGGAAACAAAACATAATCCAGATCATTTACTGTCAGCAGAATTAGAGGAAATTACCTGAAGTTTTACTTGCTTTAATGATGTTATTGAAATAGTATTTATTTGTATGCCCTCCTTTCCCATCCCTCTTACCAGCTAACTCCAGCTTCTGATATTTGTCAGGAAAAAACCCTGTTTTTTAGAATTCAGCTACATTGGTTGTCCTACTAGTACTTCTAATTTGAGGGATTCTGTAAACAATGGGAGCTGTTACCCTTACCACTGTTGTCAAAGGTAACTACAGAAGCCTGTGGTTGTACTGAGAAAGACCAGCATTAATGAAGTTATTATCCAACCAACAGGATAAAAGTCACTGTGCCTTCCAAATAATTATTTATGGTAGGTAGTCCTTTCCTCTAAATAGCTTGTAAAAACGTGAGATAAGGACTTGTTTAATGATTAGTGATTTCCACAGAATTTAGACATGACATAGCACCTACCATGGTGGCAACAAGCTCAATCAGCTACAGGCCAAATGTTTCAAAAATTCTTATTGTTTCAAAGTTAATTGAATTGCTACTCAAACCTCCCATCCTGTTCCTGCTGAGAGGAAATCTTTCCCAGCGGATAGAGCTTCAGGGAGGTGCTTAGATGATGTATCACAGTTTTCTGCCAACACAGACTTCTTATGCGACTTCAGGTACATTTTGTAGGACAAAAACTGAAGATCTCATCTCAACTGAACACAGGTGTGTTTTTGCATTTGTGGGTATAGTTATAAGCTAAGGGCACATTCCAGCTCTGTCTCCAAGGGAAGGCACCATGTCCTACACTCATCCAAAGGAGATGGCTGGATTTCTGTGATCTGAGGTCACTGGACATACATCATTAGGTGCTGGTAAACATGGTGAAAGGAATCAATATGTCCAACTACAAATTATCAGAAAACTGGCTTTCAAGACCCTTGCTGCCTGAAGGAGTCTCTTATACTGTCTTGGGATCCCCAGCTCCCTGGGAGCAGAGTAGTGATTCAGCATTCCTGGGAGCTATCAGGCTGACGACACCTGCCAACCCTACAGACTGACCTGCTCCTGTGAGCTGTGGCACCTAGATGTGTGCCTGAGCCCATTAGTTGTGGGGTCACTTCTGTGTCTTCAACCAGCAATCTCATGCATGCATTAACACAGGAGGAAAACCAGGAGGGAGTACCCTGGCAACATTATGTTTGGCATACCCTATGAGGTTTAAATTGCTGATCCAAACCAGGCAGCTAAAGACTTCAGCTCTGGGCTTTGTACAGTTTGGCAAGACCTGTAACCTTTAGACTGTTGTGTGGAAATGAATGGCAGTGCCATTTCCTCCTCAAATGTGTTAAAGATTATCAAAGACTGAACTGGGCCTCATTGAGGAAGAAGGCTAAGGAAACAGTTCCTGCCTAGGGAAGCATAGCTAGCTCTGTGTGCCAAGCACATCACTATATATGTGGCATGGCTTGCTCAGTATACCCTGCTTTACTGGGGAAATTAGTTGTGTAGATACTTGCAGTCAGTTTTGTAGACACCTAGGACGCTTTGGATTTCCAGCGCATCCTCCTTCCATATCTTGGTTCTCTGTATCATAAGATCATTATGGAACTTTTCTGTCTCAGAAGTGTGCTCAGAAAAATGTGGATAAATATTTTTAAAAAATAAATTTCAGATCACAAGGTGCCAAGCTACAATAGCTGTGAGGTCCATAGTAAATTGTCAGGGGTTAAACTGAGGTCAGTGACAAAAAGCTCATTCATTACAATGAAAACAGGACTGGCCCTCAAGGAGTCAAGTATTGAAAGAGAGCTTGTAAGAAAACCACATGTGATTAACTCCCCTCTCTTAAAATAGCTGAGAAGGCAGGAAATATCCAAGCCTCGGTTCCTACATCAACTAAGTTGTAGTCAAAGTGCTCACTTGCAAGTAAGAAGTCTTCAGCAGCTGCAGCATCACAGAACCTCTCTGTAACGACACCCCATATGTTATCCAGCAGAATACTTGCCATCCTCATGAAAGTTGTGGCCAAAATCTCTCTAAGCATATTGTTAATTCATGCAGCAGCATTAGCTTTCACACTCCGTACTTGCAGGGATAGGCTCTTACTAATTCTTGAAGGTATTGCCTTGCTGAGAGACATTTGGCAGTGGGATAGAGGGAGGTGTTTGGAAAATGTTGGATGAATAGTAGGACCACAGCCAAGTAGCATGGAATAAGGAGGTGATGCCTATCTGTTGGACTGAAGTTCAGTTCCTAACTGGATATGTCTTAAGCTGTCACAACTGGAGAGAGCTTATTGTTAGATCTCATTAAATACTTCGGATGGCCAACATTTTCTTGCACCTAGTGTTAATCCTCCTTTTGCCAAGCCTCAGAGTAGCTTATTCCCAAGTCTCTTACAAGACCTGCATCCCAACCTATTCATGCATTGACTGAGAATACTTTTATATTTTTGTGTTAACACTGCTCAGAGCAATTCTGTTATGTTTATAGCTGTTTGGTTCTATGTCATCATGCAGCCCTGTGTTCAAGCAGGAAAACAAACAAATTATGTAGTCCTGACCCTCTCTTTCCCACACTGCTAAACACTTTCCCCACCTCCCTGACAGAATGACGTCCCTTGTCATGTGGCTTATCACAGGACAAAAAGGAGATTTTTTGGAAGCTTCTTTTCAGAGTATCAGCTATTAATAGCTGTCTTTGAATAATGTCTCTGTATCAGTATATCAAAGTTCTTAAAAGAAAATTTTACGAAAGTTGGCTTGTCTGTGCTTCATATATGAGCTAACTGATAACTCTGGAGCACATGCCTGTGAAACAGGTCAGTGAAGGATAGCTATTTCTATACCTGTCACTCAGCTGGGCATGGGAATGGAGTGGGGGTGGCAGCAGGAACTGTTGTTTTAAGATGCTTTCTTGATTCTGTTCCTGCCCTGTGCGCACCCACACAATTTACAGCCCTGCAGGTCTGTGCTGAGCTCTCAGAGAGAGCCTGGTTGCCAATCTGGGGTCACTGAAGTGGCGTGCGTGCTGGCCACTACATTTTCTCCAAAGGCCAGCAAGGCCAGCACTGTTATGTTGGGTACAATTGTTCTCTGGAAAGGCTGCTGTTCCTCCAGCATCCTCTGAAGGATCTTCGTGTGTTTCTTTTCATCAGTAGCAGCATATAAGGTCCATAGTCTCAGAGAGGAAAAGGCCTTATAGTCTCCCTCTTGCAAACCTTTGTTCAGAAAAGTAGCATTCTGATACCTTTTTAGCCTGACTCTTAAAGAAGCAATAAGAAATTATAGAAGTTTTTCTGTATCCTTGTCTCTGGTGCTTTGCAGGCATTATTTTACTCTGAACATATGCTCAAAAAGTCCAGGAGCAGCATTTTTGTGCTTGGATTGCATCTCCCCACTTGTGAATTCCAGGAAACTGTTTTCCTTTATAGTGCAAGTGACCATAAATACTGCTTATTTTAGTGCTGGTTTGAATTGTCTGAGTAATTTATAGTACACTGGGAACATACTGCTTGTTAGGTTTGCATGTTTGTTAATGAATGCAATCTGTCAGACATAGGCCTGTACTTTGTGTAAGTGATTCTACACCTTATCAATGCACAAGGTGTGAGAAGAGTCACTGATATATTCCTCTGGCTTCCATTTCTGAAGATACCAGTTTGAATTATACCTTGTTGTTGTGGACTCAAAATAGTCAAGAAAAAAGAAAATCACTCAGTGAGTAGATTAAAAAAGAATAAAAGAAAACAGGAGATTTTACAAAGGCCTTGACATTTTTTCCACCGAGACTTTAAATACTGTGTTCTTGTTATTCTGCTACTACAGCAACAGGATGTGTTAGAAATGTTTAAAATATCCAGAAACACACTTCTTCATGCTGTATCTCTAAAACAAACAGCATAGTGGACTGTCTTCACCCTGAAATACTGATCAGATCCATGTGTGCAGCCCGAGTCACTGGCAAGTGCAGCTAGGAGAAAGCACTGGGCTAAACCCCACTGTTTGTGGTCTAACAGTGTTAGCCATGACCAGTAAACATCTCTTGGGGGAAAAAAAAATAAAACAAAAAAACCCAAACAAAAAACAAAAACCAAACCACCTCTCTGTAGGTATTCTGGCAATTTCCTTCTAATTTCAAACACATCCTCACTGCTGCCGAGTCACAGCAGCCATTTCTGGTGTGTTGGATCTAATAGGAGACACGGTAAGCAGGAGGAATCAATGTGTTTTCTGTGCTGCTCTGCAAGCTGCCGTGCCACCACACCCTCTGCAGTTGCTTATGGAATGTTTTTCATCCATCTGAGACGTCATGTCAGCCGCTCTTCAGAGAGTGGATAAGCAGATGCAGCTCGGGCTGCAAGAGCTCAAAACTCCCTTTCAGATTTCATAAACGTGATTTAGGATATTTTGATAGTATGAATCTAGACTCATGAAAAACATTTACATTTCCGTGCTTCACTGTTTTTACTCAGTATGCCTTTTAACAAAATCCACAAAGACTCACTGTGGATTCTGGAGCAGCTTATGGTTTATTAACCACTGCCCCTGTCCTGGATGTTTATGTGGAAAACTTCAGTTCAGCTGAAAGCTGAGCTAAATGTAGCAGCTTCCATCCCCTGTGAGAAGGTGCATGTATCCCTGTGGGGGCTGGTGGAGGTAGGAGATGCAATTTTTTCCTTCTCATTTTCTCCTAAAAGTAGAACTTCATTCAAAACAAACTTATTACTAGCATGATTAAACAGGTTTAGATAAGCCTTGCAAATTACTTTGTGACTGCTTATTTACTTCATCTGAAAAGCGCATCTGAATTTGGTGTCTGCCTGTTTGGGAGGTTCATTTGCATGCAAACTAGCACCAAAATAACTGATGAATCTGATTTCCTCACAAGTCAGTTTGTGAACACTTCTGGAATATGTATAAATGCAGAGCCTGTGCTTACTGCAGGCATAATTCTTCATCAGTCCCAGCCTAGAAGTTGGGCTAAATTGACAGCTAGCTTTTGTTCCAGCCCTTTTTGGTCCTGCACTGTGCTGGAAATACATTGGATACAGCTGGACTTAGAGAAACAGACAGCCCCACAGCTCCCTGTTTCAAGCATTAAGCCATTTATGCAATTCCTTTTTTTCCCTGTGAGTCCCAGGCAGAAGCTGGCTCAGAAGAGAAGATGGTTTTCTAGTAGAGCTGCACTATAAGCCTGACTTGGTGGCTCCAGCCTGCTCTGTGTATGAGGTACTTTAGCAAGGGCAATTCATACTGATTGCATGTAAACAACTCACAGGGCAGTCTTGGTATCTCAGTGTAGATGTTGCTTTTGCATCCAGTTTTTACTCACTCAAAAAAAAAAAAAAATTAAAAAAAAAAAAAGAAAAATTTTCAAATGTTAATTCAGCCTAAACTGAGCTAGGATTTCTTGTGCAGCAATCTGCATTGTCTAAACCAGCCCAGTTTGAGCTGAGAGAACAGTTGAAGTTAAACCTGTTGATAATGAGCTTCTTATCTCAAAGAGCCCGAATGTGTCCTCTAAAGCAAGACAAGAGAGGTATAGCCATATTCTTCCTGTTGCTTCTTGCCTTACTAGTATCCTCAGGCAAACATCCACTAGCAGTTAGGGAGAATACTACACTATTATAAACAAGTAGATGGGAATTAACCAGCATACTCACTGTAGTTTGACTCAGTATTGTTTTGACTGTGAGTACTTTAATAAGATAGAATCAGGCCACAATAATAGCTACTGCCTCTCTGGCATCTTTTGGGGGTTATCTCTTGTGCATTTCTTTTTTGCAGTATTTTGAGAAGATTCAGAAGGTGATGAAAATTGGCTTGAAAATTCCAGTAATGCACATGTAAAACATCAGATCAGTGCTCCATCCCACGGGTGATGCCAAAATTAATTTTCCCAAGGGAAAAGAAAGTTAAAAAAAAATGAACCAAACAAGCAAAAGTAAACAATAGTTTTTGCTATGCACTACCAGAATATTAATTTTAAAACTATTTTTTTTTTAGTTTTACAGTTTAGCTGAAGATTTTAGAGAAGGAAGTCTTGTGAAAAGACTTGAGTTTGTCAGTGCAAAATGCAAGCATGTCACACCCTGAGAAGGACTTTTGTCTGAGGTAATGCCTTGAACATTAAGTAGGTTTCTTTGATAGGGGTGAATTGTTATGAAAATCTCTACACCTATACTGTTGTATCTTTATTTGCATAATATCTTGTTCAGAGATGATTTGTGTGGAAACTGTGGATATGTCAGGTTAAAGAGGAAGCAACTGCTGTCTCTCTAACAGAGAAGCAAACATGTAACAGATGCATGCAGAATGACCTGGTGCAGAGAATGACCCAAATTGGTTCTGTGGCAAACTGTCTGAGCTAAACGTGCTAAAGGAAGAGCGAGAACAATTTTTCACTCCACACCTAACCATGGCACATAGTCAGCAGTCCCACACTGGGAGGCATGGAGAAGTAAAAAACTCAAGAATGATGGTTCACTTCCTCCTTGGTCAGTTTTCGGCATGGTTATCATCTCCTTCTAGTTTCCATTGCACAGGTGTCCAGGCCACAAGTTTGCATTTTGAGAGAACTTTATTAGAGAGACAAAGAATTTGAATAACTGTAAGAGAAGATTGCCTATAGTAGTGTGAGCAATAGCAGGGAGGGGGAGAACAGAGGAAGAGTCCTGAGAGTCTGAAGAGTGCTGAGTAGTTGTCTTTTGCCATTGGCATTAGTTGTTTGGTTTTGTGTTTAAATGTAGGTTAAAGGGGCTAAATTGATGAATCTAAGTTTGAGTGTCATGACTGTGAAGGACGTCTCATCCCTAGGGTAATCCTTCCAGCACTAGTTGAGCAGTGGTAAATCCATGTAAGGAAATGTATTATGCCAGGGCTTGTGCTGCATCAAAGCTCTGTAGAGGCAGGAGATTTCATTCTCTGTATCATTAACCCAGGATTTCTCCATTTTGCTGTTTCTCTGAAAAAGTATTAGAAAACAAAAGGGCATTTCAGGTCCACAGAGAAAATAAAATGCTATACTGCTTTCCTGTTACAGAAAAATAAACATTCACATTTAAAGCAAGTTAGGAAGAGATTTTCCTTTTTTTTTTATCTTGAATTTTCTGATATAGCCTAATTCAGTTTTACTGATTAAGTGTTTATTTCTAGAACTGTTTATTCCTTAGCCATTCATTGGCCTGAGAACAGGAAATACCTGGAATATATGTTCTTGGAAATGAGTTTTTGTAATATAACACTGAGAACTCATGGTTTTTGAGCTGGAAACACATCATATTACACTGGTCTCTGAAACCACAACCCCAGATGGCAGTATCGCTGGTTAGGAAAAGATTTAAAGACCATATTTTCCAGAGCAGAATGGTTCACAGTGTTGAGCCATGTATTACCCCAGTTACACTGGTACGGTCTCACTTTCCTTTGAAAGTACTGAGGTAGAGAAGGGGTCTGCTTTTCTGGCAGAAAAGGTAGAGGAACAGTATGAGGATCTCCTGTATTTATTTCAGCATCAAGGATGGGAACTCTCATCCCACTTCTCTTTTCTCCACCTGCTGTTACCCTCCAAGTCTTTTACACAGTTTAGTGGTGATAAGCCATGGAAGTCATTAGAAATTTGCATTGAAATGTTACATGGGAAGGCTGTATGTCTCAGAACTGCTATTTCAATGAAATAATGAACATTTCTGTTCACTGGTTATGCTTGAGTTCATACTTTCAAGCTCTGCTATGACTCTGTGATGGTCAGATGTTTTCCATTACATGTGTGTGCTCATGAGAGAGAGAGAGCGAGCTGTGGTTGTCCTGCAGGTACGCAATTGGACAAGATACTGCTCTCCACACAGCACTATAATGCTTACACTTCTGTTTGGTGTTGAGTTAAATACATCAGTAGTGCATGGTGATTTATAGCCAGCTGTGCTAATACCCTAATTCAGCTTTCTTGATGGTACAGAAGATAGACTGATTTACATCAAAGCAGGGAACACAGCCTTTTGGCTTCCCAGAGAAAGAGAATTTGATGAACATGCAGCATGGTTCAAAAATTCATGTAAGTTGTCTTAAGCATTTTCCCTTCCTCTAATTAACTTTTCCAATCTTCTCTACTTACTGTATTTTTGGTATGACTTGATTTAATACTACATTGAAAACTATACCCCAAATGGCCTCATATACCTGTACAG
The DNA here is from genome assembly GCF_963662255.1 of Cinclus cinclus. Classification (NCBI taxonomy): domain Eukaryota; kingdom Metazoa; phylum Chordata; class Aves; order Passeriformes; family Cinclidae; genus Cinclus; species Cinclus cinclus. The sequence continues at coordinate 86,313,305 of NC_085047.1, forward strand.
CAATGTGGCCTCTATGACTGAGATCATGGGGATCTGACTTACAGGCTGCTGCAGTGTAATAGGAAGGGGTAAAAATTACTTACTCCTGCTATTATCTGCATGGAGGTACATCATGTCAGTTACTATGAACCAAAAAGCAATGGACTATCTCCTTGTACTACATAGGAAGCTTGTGATCTTTAGGTTAGATAACTGATAATGCCATGGAAGAAAAATGAAACAAACTATTTCATCAATTGATGTTCTCCTTGTTGGTCTTTTGTCTTGATATTTGTTCTCATTGGTTGCCCTTCAACATCTCACATTTTTTGAATGCTTATAATACTGAATATATGCATAAGAATAATATAATCATGGAGTAATTTGGGTTCCAAGGGAACCTTCAAAGACCATTTAATCCAACGCTCCTGCCAAAGGTAGGGACATCTTTCATTAGATCAGTGCACTCAAAGCCCTGTTTAACTTCAATCTGAATACTTTGGTGATGGGATAGCCACAACTTCTCTAGGCAACCTGTTCCAGTATCTTACCATCCTTTTAGTAAAAAATGTGCATTTTTGTCTGATATAAATATACTCTCATTTTAAAAATTTTGCCCCTTGTCCTGTCACTGCAAGCCTTAGTAAAAAGTCTCTATTGGTCTCTCTTATAATCTGCTTTTATATATTGAAAGGTCTCAGTGAGGTCTCCTTGGAGCCTTCTCCAGGCTCAACCATAGCTCTCTCAACCTTCCTTCATAGAAGTGTTCCAGGCCTTGGATCATTTTGGGGCTGTCCTCTGAAACCACTCTTACCTGTTACATTTATATATTTATATTCATATAATATTAATTTATAATATAAATATATATTTATGATATAAATATATATTTATATATTTATACCAGAGCGGGACACAGCACTCCAGGTGGGTTCTCATGAGAGTGGAGTAGTGGGGAAGAATCACCTTCTTCAACTTGCTGGCCACACTTTTTTTGATGCAACCCAGGATACAGCTGGCTTTCTTGGTTTGCCAGCACACAATTCCAGCTCATGTCCAATTTTTCATCCATTGCTATCTCCAGTTCTACTCTCCAGGGCTGCTGTCAATCCATTCATCCCCCAGTCTATTGATATTGGTCCAGTATCAATTGGTCCAATCCAATTGGCCCCAACCCACATGCACATGGCCTTGTTGAACTTCATGAGGTTTGTATAGACCCACCTCTCAATCCTGTTAAGATCTCTCTGGATGGTATCCCTTCCTTCCAGCATGTCAAATGCACCACACAGCTTGCTGTCATCTGTAAATGTCCGAGAGTGCATTCAATCCCATTGTCTGTGTCTGATGAATAGTGCTGGTCCCCCAAACAAACCCATGAGGGTCACCATTACTGGTTTCCATCTGGACCCCAAAACATTGACTGTAACTCTTTGGACATGGCCATCCAGCCAATTCCTTACCCATCTAACAGGCCAAATCAAAGCTGAAGACCATATCAAAGCAGAAGTTCAAGTGTTTGACTTCTACACAGAGGGTAAGACAGGTGGTGAGGAAAGCCTACACAAGAGTAATAGACTCTGCTGCACTGCTGTAATCTAATTCAACAGGTGATGTTGAATATACATATACATATACATATACATATACATATACATATACATATACATATACATATACATATACATATACATATACATATACATATACAATGTTTGATTTCCACACATCTGAACAAAGGTGAAGACAAGACTGTGCAGGAATGTTGTAGCCATTGTGCTTGCCTGAAGTATGAGGCTGTCTAGAGAAGTAAAAAGGCAAACAAACCTCACTCTCTGCCGTAACGATACATTTTCATTCCCCTCAGCTCATTTGCCAGTTTTGGAACCGACAAGGCCATTGTGAGTTTCCTTTCATAAGATTCATACAATCAGCTGGTGTCTGAAAAATAAAACACCCTTGAATTCCTTGAGAAGGTGTTCTTCATTATGCTAGGGGTGGCTCTAAAGAAGCTTGTTCAGTAGAACAGATAGCAGATGGAAATGGAACAGAGGGGAAGCTGCTAACTGAAGTGTTCTGCAGCCATCCCAACTTCCCCCCTGTTCTGTGTATGCCAACCACAGCCTGCTGGCCTCAGACTGTTAAATCTTCACAGCTGCACCTCTGCCCTCTCCACAGAGCTAAGAGGCAAGAACAGAAACAGCTGGGATTAAGTGGAGAAGGTTCACTCTGAATGCCATGTTTGCAGTAGGGCAGGCATGTGATGGTAAAAGTTGATAAAAAATATGAATCCAAGCAAAGACAGCATGCCAGTGTCCATTTTGGGGAGTTTTTACTTGATTGTAACACCTTTTCACGCTGGAGATGCTTGTGGAATGGCTGACAAAATTGTGAGAGTGCTGATATAAATGATGCCCTGTAGTATTTGGAATAAAAAGTATCTTTTCATTAGGACTGCTTCTTTCTGTGCACCCCCTGTAGTTGCAAGGGGCTGGAGTCTCAGCTCCTTGGGCAATTGCTGTATGTTACAGGTTTCCCTCACATCGTAGGGATATTTCTTAAACACAATGCTGTGTAAGGTAAAGCTGCTTTTATCTAGTCTTCAGGCTGAGGTAGGATCATCAAGCTTTGGTATGTTTAACTGTATCCTGACACTGTAGCTGCTACTGCTAGGTTTTACTGTTCACAAGAAAATCCCTGCATTACCAACCACTCTCTTTCCTGTCAGGACTCTGGTGTTTTGAGTTTTATTTGTGGAATGGTGTAAGAGCAGTGCTTGGCATGTCTCTCTTCTGGGTGAAGGATCTTAGTCCTTCCCATCACCATTTCTTCTGGCAGAACTTCATCCCACAAGAAGTCACACCATCCAGCAGTCTGAACTAGAGAAGGAGCAGGACAAGGTATATTCAGAAGCTGATCTAAGCTGCTGTGCTACTACTTTAAAATGACTGTGCAATGTTTTTGCCACTAATCAACTGGAGTTTTCTTCCAGCACTTAAGAAATGGAGCAGAAACACTGCTAGATATCTTACCAGAAAGGAGAAAGAGATGGAGAGTGGGGAGAGTTACATCTGTCTATGAGCGTGTAGTGAAAACCTCTGCAGGAGCAGGGTATACAGAGTTTTGTGAGTCCTTGAGAGGCTTCATTTATGGTTTAGTTAAAGCACTGAGCTAATACTGAAGTTGGCTCTTACAGACTATGCACCCATTCATTTATTTCAGTGACTGGCTTTTGGAACAGGCAGATACCACTTTCTTAATTGTCCAGGTCGAGGTCTGTATGTCAGCCTTGACATACACTGTTCCCTTACCACTCTCCAGCACTACTATAGTCTATAAATTAATTTATTCACACCGCCATAATTTTCAATGCATTGCTAAGGGTGGCCATCATCCTGAGGGACATTAAAACTTGCCTGTGTGTATTTTCAGTGTTGTTAACATATTTTTGATGTTTATTCTGTGATTGACTAACAGCAGTTTCTTCAGCTGGCTGTTACAGAATTATTGAGATCTTCCTAGGCCTTTCAAGCAATACATTTTTTTTCCTGCAGCCTGGATATTGCACTGTTCCCTCATATTATTTTCTACACAGAGGAAAACTTTGGTCACCCAGAGGGAGATCAGCCCCCTAAAATGTATTTTACTTGCACAGTTGTTCCAGCGTTTCTGAATACTGAACATGTGTTACTTTTAAACAAACAATACTAAAAAAATCCAATTACAGTAGTAAAGTGTGAGAAACAGAATAGTTGAATTCTGATGTACAACTGGTTCTTCTTAGTTCCTAAACAGTGTAGATTCAACTGTTTCTTCATTTTCTTGTGAATTAGCAGCACAGATAAATTGCGACATAGAGACTAATGCAGTTTAGACATGAAAACATTTCACTCCTTCAGTATATAAACAGTTCATATGCTTTGGATACATAACATCAGCATGTAATTCCAGTTGCACATTAATAAAAGGTCAAATTAATTTTATATGGTAAAGGCAGGGTACTGCTATAAAAAGCAGTAACAGTATGGACCAATGCTTTAACAGGGTGAGTTTTTAGTGCACTTAAAAGCTTTCAAACTGGAAAAGCTATTTTTCTGGCTGAGGCAGATTTTTGTCTATTAAATATTTTCTTTGACTTGTCCCCATGACTCCATTTCTCCTTTTTTTTGTTTCCTCCAGACATACATGCCAAAACAAATCTCAGAGCCCTCATCAGCCCTGCACTGCAGGGAGAAGTCTGGATAAGATCCCCAGCATAGCCAGTAAACCCAATGTGATAAGCGGGTAACTGTCACTGTCACCCAAGGGTATCCTGGGTACCCATTGCTGTCCTCTTGGAGGGAAGGACTGAGCATCAGAGTCAAGTTTCTGCAGCAGTAAAGTAGGGCAGATGGATAAAGGAAAACATTTTAATAACTATGCATTATTAATATCACTAGCATGCTATTAAATCACCCATACAACAGGCATTTAATGAAGGGAAATATGTTGTTTGAACATTGTGTAATTGTCAAACTGACTCATCTGGCATGCTTTGCTTCTTGAGCTATGACAGTTTCGTGAAGTTGCCAGCAGAGCTGAAAAGGTTGGCATTTCACTGTGGAGATTCAGAATCATCTTGCAGCTGAAGGTACGAAGTCATGTTGGAGACAGCTAAATGCAGTCTGCTTTTTTGTGACAAATCTTTATATTGTCTTCATCTGTCTACCTGTTGGTTTCCCACTCTCTAAAGGCATTGTAACATTTTCTTCCCCTCGACACTTTATCTTTTTAGGGTATAGACAAAGCACAATTATTTCAGACACAAGATATTGTTTTAAGTGGAACCTTTTTTCAGATTTAATAGTGCATTGTTAAAAGGCTAGTCACAAAACCCTTTGTATCTGCAATTTAACTTTAATTTGAAATTCAACTTTGAAGGAATCAATATTTAGCAGGTTTCTGCAGTTTGGCTAGGTCTGCTTATGTAAGGAAAACAAGCTTTTTCATGGCTGCATTTAGACTAAGAATGAATTTCCTGAGGTTTTAAGAAAGTGGAAGAAATAGGATTTATGTATAGGATATTAAACATTTTCCTAGCAAGACGAGTCCTGAAGAAATGAAATACATTCCGTAGAATCCATGAGTATATAAATACCCAAGTTATCACCATGAAACTCTTGACAAGTTTCAAACTTTCAGAAAGACCTATGAAGGTATTTTGACTTCTTAAGAAGTCAGCAGTTTTTTTCCAAGAAAACAGTAAACTAAAGCTATCTTGGCAAAATCAAAAAGTGAAGTCAGTTTGTTATCGAATTAAAGCCCTTCTTTTTTTTTTCTTTTCCTGTTTTTTTTTTTTTCATTTTGATATGACATAATATGGCAGAAGAGTTGAGCAAGAAGTGGATTTTAGTCCTCCATTGTATCTCAAGCATAATATAATACTCTTCTGAAGCACAGTAAATTATTAGAACATGGGACTGGGCTCCATGTTAAGCACTATGTAGTAGCAAGTCATCTGCCTTGAGTGAAAGCAGCAAGTTTTGCTTTATTTTATGGGGGCTTATCTTTAGAAATAGTCATGGCAAGTAAAATGTACATTGTAGTAGAAGTAGAACTTGTTGTTCAACAGAAATAATGTGACTGACATGAACGGAATTTAGCCCTGGCCTTTACTATCCAACAGTTTCGTAAAATACTCTGGGGAACTTGTGTGCAATCAGTGAATCTCTCCAGTGTTTATCAGCCAGAGTCAGTTGTCCAGATCAGTGGTGCACAAGGTGCAAGTCTGGGACACCTGCCGAGGTACCAGATAAAAAATTATACATTTTTAATGTATGCCTTCAGAATATTAAAAAAGTGCCCCCAGTTGCTTTTTGTGTATGACCCAGCCTTGTTGCTGTGCATGGAGGGATAATGACAACACCACAGAAGTCAATATTTCAGGGAGATTAGGCACTGAAAAGCCTCATCTCATTGCAGTCTGCCTAGGCATGGAGCTTTTAATCCCTCTTGTTACTGGAACAGCTTTAATGCCCAGCAGTTCTCTAAGTGGGAAGTAAGAAACACCAAGTCAGGCACATCAGATAACTACTGCACGAAGGTCTGGGCCAGTTCAATGTTTGACCATATTTTGATCTTGTTTCTTGTGTCTTACCAGTGATGCAGAAATCCAGTGTAAGAGAAAAATTAAATGTAGTGGTGGAGATTTTTTTTTTTCATGGACTTTTACCAGAAAAAAGGGCAAACTGTGCACTGTAAAAGCAACACTATTAGCTTTAACTTCTGCCTAACTGCAGCTTCTCTTAGCTGCTAATACATGAGAACATCATCACAGTTTGTGTTTCAATTCCTGCCAAAATGTGACTATCAGCACTGAAAAGAGTAAAACTTTGATCATCGTGAAATCTTACATTAAATTTGTGCTTCTTTGTAACCACTGAAAGCAGTCACACAACTGTGTTTACATATTTGTTCTTTCATTTACCAAAAGGTATTTTCACATCAAAACAGCATCATCAGCTGTAATATACAGTGTATATCTGCCCTTCCATTTCACAGGGAAGAGATGGAGCAGTTTGATTTATTAATAAACCAAAGGGATTTTGTCATAAATCAGAATTCATCAGCTTTTTTTCCTTATGTAAACTACTATTCTAATTGGATTTTCACTCCCAGATATTATCTGGGTAAAGACCATATTCACTTATTTCAAGTTAATTGTAACAGAACACAAATATACAGACAGATTTAATGATAAAGGACTTTTAGTTCCAAAACTGAGTCATAAATGAAATCAACAAACAAAGGAGAGAGAAAGACAATATTGCATGGTACTGATGGGGAGATCGGGTACATTTAGTCCTCTCTGAGCTTGACAAGATCTTTCTTTTTTTGTGAAGACTTTAGAAGCCTCTAGGTTTAAGTACTTTTTTTCTTTTTTATCTTTATTTGTGAAACATAAACATTGGTGGCAGGTTTTCTTAGCAGAAAGGGAATTCAGCTGTCCTAGCTGCTCTAGAAGAAATTGTCCTACCACACTCTCTCTGCTGAGTTTAGCAGCTGTACAAAACCTATATTTACTTACATTGAGTTTTATTATTAGGTATCTCTAAGATTCCTTCACATTCATTAAAGATGTTAGGATTTGTTTCTTTTCTTTTTTAACACCACTGAATGCAAATTTGTGCTAAACTAAATGTATTATATATTTCTTTTTATAATAAGGAGAAAAGAGATGTTTCCCATTCCATCCAATTTATAAATGCAGTTTAAGCTACAGTGGTAAATGTTTGTAGAATTTTTTTCCAATACCTTTTATTTTTTTTCTTCTGTCAAGGAACATACTGGGGCAAGGAAGGAAAATATCATCCTTTGGGACAGTAGAGCAGGTGTTATTTCTTGCTAAAGCTCAGGTTCTTGACTGCCAACATTGATGTAATTTGGGGAGTCTGATTCTTTGCAAAGCAGTCTCTATTCAGAGCTGTCTTTTGGTTTTATTCCTTTTTTTCTCCCCTTGTTTACAAGCTGAATTCTGAAAGTCAAAATTTTTCTTTCCTCCAGTGGGCTGTAGCTGTCTCTAAGTGACAGCCCATTTTTACAGTTCTCTTTATCATCTCATGTTTCTTGAAAATACAGAAAAGGTTTTCAAAATCTCAGGCGTGGGTGGTTTGAATTGTCACCTATATAGTGTCTCTCTTTCTTCCAGGTGTAACCAGCAGAAAAAAGAAGGGTGTTGGTTTTCATGCTAACTTACCCTCTAGTTTCTTTTATCTCTTCCTCAAAATCTGGTTTATTTCACCTGAGTAGAGTCAACATCAAAAAATCCCAGAGAAACCTGTGTGTTTCAGAGAAACTGGCAATAAGATCGTGTCTGTCCTGTGATTACTGGTAGTCAGTCAACCATTCTCATAAGTTTATTCTAAAAAGTAGTGGTTGGAGTCTCCAGCAGCTGAGCAGAACCATTATAAAACGTAACATATGAAGTGCTGTCACTACTGAAAGCTTAATAATATGATAATTAGTTCTTTTATTCAAATGGCATTCAAAGCAGCTTTATTAAAGTAGTCCTCATTGATTGAGATAAACAGCCTTCTCTGCAGCACCAGGATCAGATATGTCTGCTTTCAGTGTGTAGTTTGATCTGGCAAAGAAAGGAGATCCCTGATTTTTATTTAACAAAATAAAGCAATTTTGCTGTGATACAGTGTTTTTTCTCGTACACAAAAAGGTGTTAACTATAGGTAAACTTAAATAGTCAGCAACAATACCAGCTTCAGAATAATGAGCTAGACAAGAAGGTTTTTAAAGTGATAATTAATAAAAAATTATTCTGCTCTATGTGTGTAATTTACTGTAGATTAATTTATCTCTGTTGGTATAAAGCAATTAAGAAGTCTTGCTAATATTTCAAAAGCTCATATTAGCTTTTTGATGATTGGCAGTGTATTGACTTATACTGTCCTAGATTTTCACTGGCTTCGCTGAACATGAAGGATAATGATAATATTTCAGATTTTGAGATTTCTAGGTAAATTTCATTTTTCCACTGCAGATCAAATTCATTTGGCATCTTCCAGTTGCAGAACAGAAGTCATCTTTGTAAGGGAGATTATGGGAGGCATCTTTGTTTTTTTTCCCCAGGTGCCTTTGATTTTTCAGTGCCACAGGTCTGCATCTTTGCTTTCATTGCCTTTGGAAAAAAAATGGACTTTATTACATTACAAAAACTAGAAAGGAAAATTATTTTGGATATAATTTTCAAGTCTTTGCTCTAAATAATGAACACTCTTATTATTCCAGGACTCAGAATTTGACCCCTTGAAGTTCACCAGTGTGATTGAATGTGAGAAGCCAAACAATGACTTAAGTAGGTTTCGAGGTTACATGTGAGTATTTCATATAGTATCCTTCAGTATACACTTATTTTCTCTAACGCAGAATAAAATAAATGCTTGTTTTCTTTGGGCTGTCTTCTCTAAGTTGCATCATCGTCACATCTAAATAGGGCTGTATATTTAAGGTTCTTTTAGAGGATCCTCACTTCAGGGTGAGATGGGAACCTCCTGTTTCCATTCCTTAGGATGGCTTTATTTGCTACCTTCAATCAGCTTACACTGCAGAAATGAATGTATGAAGCACTGCAGTTACAGGCACTCTTCTCCTCTTCCTCCATGGATCAACAAACCCCATCTGGAAATGGGAAGAAATAGAAAATAAGTACAAGAGAGGCAACAAAGAAACACGATCTGTTATACACTTTCATGAAGATGCGTCTGCTGGATGTTTCTTTTAATATATGTGTCATTGAGGAAAATCAGAAGGCAAAACTGGTATTTCTCCAGCCATGGTGCTGTTCCTTTCTTCTCATTCAGATAAAATGAAATGATTGGCTCACATGATAGATATGCTTTGTGCATTACCACATCACCTATGCCCACTTGACTTAATTCTAAACAAACAGATGAGCACAGGGTGCTCATCTCTAGCCAATCAGTCCTGCTCAGAAACAAATTAGGGTTTTAGGGTGTGCAAAGCACTTTGCTTATTATGTAGCCTGGTCTGTAGTGTAAAGGTATGTTGCTTGCAGTGGCTTAGGAGATGCAGTCTTGTATGACTTATTTTTCTACAGTCTCTTAACCACATGGAGAGTGAGAGCCCAGGATACATAATTTTTGCCAAAATTTTAATGATGAAAGTTAAATTAGCACTAATTCTGTTTCAAATACAATGATTTACCACCCATGTTGATTAGGAGTGATAAGCAGTATTAAATTGTGTAAATGTCACAAGGTAAATTGCTGGAGCTCAGGTAGTTTTTTATAGTGATGCCATTTACCACCAGAGTTACTACTCTCAGATGTCACAGATCGTGTAGGACGTACTGTCAACTGGTGTAAATCAGGACAGTTTCTTTGAAACTGCATCAAGTTGTAGTGTGGGAAAATGTGCTCCTTTATTTAGCAGCACAAAGCCCTACAGTTCATGTGAAGAAAAAAGTTTAGTATTAGACTACTGCATGAGGGTGTGTAATAGAGAGCTTGCTCTACTGCAGACATGCCATTTCCAGATACGGAAATGGAAAGCTTGGCAGCTTTTCTAGTACATTTTATGTGTGAATCTTAGTCCCCAAAAATTGAACAGAAAGATAGAAAATATGCATACATTTTTTCTTCCATTATATATTTACTGCATGTGGAAAAGGTCTGTGGCATGTAAGATACAGAACCATTTGAATTACATAGCAGAAAACAAGGTAATATCTTTTTGATGGCTATTGTTTAGTATTGATAATACTTAATCTTCTTTATATTTTATAGTGTCACAAATTATGTGAATATGTTTTGACAAAAATTTTGAATCTGGCAGAAAACATCAGGTGATTTCCAGCTCTCATCAGTAATGTTCCAAGAGATTTACAGCTAAAGGATATGGGCTATTAGAATTAGAGAGTGGGGACCAACCCCTCAACAAATAAATTCTCAGTCCCGTAACTTATCACAGAAGAAGGCTTTTCCCCCCACTTTTTAGAGTTCCTTCATTAGTATAATGGAATCAGGAGTCTATTTTAAATCACACATTAACAAGATGAATAGCAATTAACACATCTGCATTGAAACATGTCCTTGTCAGATCAAACTCACATCTTAATTCTTGTTCAAAATTTTACCAGTAGTTGCTGCTTGAAATAATGGATCAGATAGCTACCAGCCAATAATAGCTCAACTGAAAAGAAATTATACCAAAATATTTAAATAGGAATCCCATGAAATAATAGACTTTCAACAGATCCACATGTAAAAGTAATGAAACATTGCTACCAAACTTTCCTTGACATTTTGACCACTTAGTAGGTTTCCAGTTTTGATTCTGATTTCTTTTTCCTGTATGAAATGTAGTCTTTGGTTTTAATGTCTCTGCTGACAAATCTTTCAGAAAATAGAAATATTTGTATATGTATGCTGTAAACATGTAAAAAATTCTGTTCCCCACAGTTTTCCTGAAACAAAATCACTATAGGTAGCCAATGTAGCACAGGCAGTCCAGGATAAAAGGAGACGTGATATTAAAAAAAAAAAACAACAAGGTTACGCAAAATTCATTAAGATGGTCCTAGCCCTATCCTATATCTGAAAAAATATAGCATACACAATACTGCATCTGAATTCTTCATCTATGTTGTCACAATCTGCATTGAACACACCAGATGCACAGGCATATTACCAGTTCTGTTCAGGTCCTTGCTTTAATTCTCTTTTGCAGTTTCTGCACCCCCAAACAACCCAAGCACATTCCCTCACTTCTGTTTCTCCTATAAAAATATTCTGTGTAAGAAGAACAGAACAAAACCTAACATGCCCCCTTCCCATATGTGTCTAGCCAGATTATGTAGAGCATGCATGGCAAACATTCAAAAATCCAATTCCTGGTTCCAAAAATAGCAATATTTACTTCAAAATCTTGCTTGTACCTTTTTGTGTGTATATGGGCAAGGGAAAAAGAGAAGTGGTAATTGGGATCCTGACTTTTCAGCTTTTTGAAAATAATAATTTTATTCTTAGACAAGAACATAAAATTTTATCTTATCATACCAAAATAAGTATAGCTTGGAATTGTAAGAAGAGGAAGAAAGAGATGAATACATGTGTGTAATTATGTTTCAAAGGTTGTCATAAGGTAACAAACCCAAATTAATATAAAATCATGTTACAATTTTTTTTTAAGAAAAAACAACTATAAATCTGTTGTTATCTCTCTTTAATGTACTATAGTAACAGCTCCACTCCTGGAATACAAAACCAAAACAACCTAGATTAATTTTCATCAGCTGAGAGTCAGGAAGTTTCTGACTGATGATGTTCACTGAGACCATGTTTAAGATTGTTGAATATTTTCTTTGGGAGTGTCAAACCTTGGAAAGTAATGCCAGCTCTACCATTTCCTTTGTAAGACACTTGATAAACCAAAAAGTGAAGGAAAATACTCTCTTTTGAATACAGTTATAATTGGTCACCTTGTTATTTAATGCTGGTAGATACATAGCAAATTAAAACACAATAGAAAGCTGAAGTGAACTACCATCAGGGTAATTTTTGCATTGCTGTGTTAAACCAAAGGCTTTCTTCTCTATAAACACTTTCAGAGTGCTGTAGCATAGTAGCAGTTAACTGCAAATGATCTGCCCAGTTCTCCTAATTTGTGGTGCATTTGTAATTTAGATGTGAAGATAACCACATTTTTGCAGTGTCATCCATGTGAGAAATTGCAGAGAAAAAGAGCATTGCACCTGCACTTGCCTGTGTGTTTCCTCACAGCTTAGCCTTTGCATTCCAAGCATTTAAGTGGCTCCAGCCAGACACTGTCGTAAAGAATGACAGAGAAAATTTTCCTTCTTTACCTGTAGCTTACACTGGCCAGAATCCAGATAGGGGAAAAACAGACTGTTCAGCCTTTAAAGCAAGCGTAAGGTTTATAACTCTGCAGGGCTAGAAATGGGAACTAGGCTGTCTCTCAACCCAGACTCAAAGTTTAAAATTGGCAGGTTTGTTATCACAGTGAGCAGTTTTATCCAAATCTAGTATTCATTATTTTTAAATCCAGACCTGTATGTCTGTAGTTTTTTCTTCCTTTTATCATCAGTGGCTGACTGTTTTGTGTATGTTGTGTTACTGAGTCACTGGGAGTGACTGTAGGCAAGAGGCAAATGAGTTTCCTCCAGCCTCTGCTGGCTTCTTTCTTCCAGATTTTGATTTCATCCATGTTTTCTTAAGGTCTGATGAGCAGCAGTTGAGTTTTCTGACTTAATTTGGATACGGAAAAGTAAAAAGCAGTAACAAATGCATGTAAGGATGAGATGTGGTTAGAAGGCTCAGTTTGTGGGTGAGGGCAGTAGATTGGGGTTTTAGCACCTAGGGGTTAACTTCAGATGTTGCACAATTGTTATGGAGTTGTTTGTAAGTTAAGATAGTAAGAACAAATATATAATTGTATAGAACAAATACGGAAGTAATTGTATATGAAGTCTGCCATGTGCAATATACCTGGCACAGTCCACTGTTAACTGTGAAGTGTAAAAAAGTGTATAGTTATAAAACTATAAGCCAGAGCAAGTACCACTTAAGTAGGTTTATCTATCTCTGAAAAGTCCCATTTATTTACAGGAATCATATGGAGATTTTATTGGAAATTCAAACATTCTCATGATTTATAAGAAAGCCTAATGTAGAATTTAGCCTTAAAAATCAGAGGAGTGACAGAATCCTGGTAGCCATGTAATTTCAACAGTATGGAATCATTAAGAAATTATTTCCATCGTTTAAGCACAGACAAATTGACACCTACTGACATTCTGCCAGAGGGAAGTTGGGCAGCCCCCAAACTGATGCTGTTTTGGCAAAAGGTGAGACACTGGGTTAAGGAGGTTTGCAAAAAAGAACAGAAGTAAAGGCTCTGTTCTTTTATCTGAGGGAGGATGGGCTGAGCAGGGGAAGTTCTCTCCTGACTAAAAAACCACCTTTGGCTTTTGTGTCAGAATTGCAAATTTGATGTTATCTACTTCTTTATTTCGTCGTTTCTGGTCCCAAGTCAGATATTATCACTGCTGCTGCTGCTACCTCAGCAGTCAAACCCAATGCTTTTTCTCCATCCCTGCAGAGAAAAGCTAAGCATGCTTGTCAAAATAACCAATACTTTTAATATATATGTATATATTTTTAGCAGAAGGTGTGTATAATATGTTGTGCTGATCTAAAAGAGGCTGTGTATGTGTGTGTATATATACACAGGTATATTCTGCTCACTACAAGCATTGTCTATTGAAGTTACATAGCATAACCAGCATCACAGACTAATCGGCAAGTAGTCCTATGAGACTGGGACAAGTACAAAGAACTCACCAACAAGAACATTTTCTTCTTACAAATCTCTGGGTATTTGGTATAGTTCCTACGCCTGAGATCCGAGAAGTATGTACTTAAATTACAATTTTGGTCCTCACTTAGAAAAAGAGAAGAATCGAACTGGGAAAAGCATGAATGTATAACCCAGATGTGAAGGCTTAGAAAATAGTTAGCAAATAAAAAGAACTCCACCTTTACGTAAAAGGGACAATTTTAAGCCAGTTTGCAGATTTCAGGGGGCATAGGATTTTAAGTGCTCAATTCCAGGTAGATATAAAATTTGGTGTTGCAGCATCACAATGCTAATTTTAATGTGGTGTATTGAAAGTGTGATAGTATACTGAAAGTGAGGACATTTAAACAATTCAGACTTGCTTTAGTCTTCTATGAGGCATTAGGGTACTTCATTTGATAAAATGAAATTTTATTCATTTGAAAGTGGTTTTAAATTATTATTTGGTTTGTCTTTTTTACATAACAAAAAATCTTATACCATTTTAATTGCTATTATTGTTTAGCATTTCCCTGTTAATTCTCGTAAGGCTATTTTCTGTATTTCTCTGTCAGCTGAAATTTCAGTCAGTCCATGCACAGCAGTTAATAAGTTGTAGTAGAAATGTGACTTCATTCCATTTTTCTCCTGTGTTTTGGTGCTAGTCAACAAGAATCCTCAGTGTGCAGGCCATTCTTAGATGGTGAGAGAGTTTCTGAAAATAATTTCTCTTGTTCTCACTGATGAATGCATGGCATATTTTTCCTTTTCTTTTCACTCAACTAATGTGTATTATCCCTGGCACATCTTGCTTAGTATCACTGCTTCTGAAGCACAGTCATTTCCCAATTTCACCAAATCTCTTTCCAGCATTTCTTTAGTAAGCACATGCGAATAGTGGGTTAATTATATCCACTACGCAGCTGCTTTTAGGTGGACTGGATTAACTGTGATTGCTCAGTCAGTTTACACATGCACAGGAAGTCCAGTGCATTTTCCAAGCATTAGCTAGGCTGCACACATGCTGTCGATTTGGCCCACGTATCTCTAGTGAGCATTTGTCCAGGACATTTGTGTATCCAACAGCAACTGGTACTGCTCCAGCTGGGCTGCTGCATGTTGGGGATCCTTGGGTAAGTAAACTCAGTTTTCAAAATCCAACAGAGAAGCTTTCCACAAGGAAGATCTACTGAAATATTTTGCCATCAAATTGAAAAAAACTTCTTAAACTTTAAAGATGTTTCCTGGGCTTGTTATACTGCAAGTATGATTTAACAAGCTAAATGTTTTGACATGCTGTGTTTTGTTCTGTTTTTAAATTTTCTTTAGTATTCATGAAAGTGGAAAAAAGGATGGACTGTTCAAAGAGAACCTTTTGTTACGTGGATGTACCATTAGAAATACAGAAGAAGTTGCAGGAATAGTAATCTACGCAGGTAAGAGCTGGTTTTCTGTCTTACAGGGCATACCACCTTCTAATAGTTTTCTTAAAATAATAGCAACATTTCATATGACACATTTGCTGCAATTCTTTCTGCAGGGCATGAGACCAAAGCATTGTTAAATAATAATGGACCACGTTACAAGCGCAGTAAGCTTGAAAGACAGATGAATATTGATGTCCTTTGGTGTGTCCTCATACTTCTAATCATGTGTTTGTTTTCTGCCATTGGTAAGTGCTCTTTACTAGTAGAAACTTAAGTATTGCATTGTCTTGAGATTCATGCACTTAGCTTTATCAAAAACTTACATGTCTGCCGACACATTAAATCCATAAAGCTGTCTCCATACTTATTTTTGTCAAAAATCAAAATGTCTTGATACACAAGCTGATCTAAATATCTTCTTAATCTCAATCAAATATATTCTATTAGTACCAGAGATCTGAAGGCTTGTATTATACTACCCGGGATAATGTCCAAAAATATCAAGCCCAAAAAAGCCCTCAGTTCATATGTAGTCCCTTCAAAATTACAGGTGGTAGAGTGCAACATGGCGTTAATCAGTCAGTAGAGTTATTTATGAGCAGAGAATAAACATTATCAGCACAGTGGTATTACCCAGTACTACTTATTAAATTGAGGGCACACTGCACAACATGGACTCACTGTCCCTAGGGCTGCAGCTTTAACTTAGAACAAATAAGAACAATCTGCATAAATCCTAGCAGAATACTCTTTAGACTTCTGGGAGTGTTTAAGGAAACACTGCAGGTCATGTTATGTCTCTTCAGGCCTTTTTTGCATTCATTTGTGAGAAAGAATGGAGTTTTACATTTGGCACCACAATTGATTTTTTTGTATGGCATGTGAAATCCATATCCTTAATATTTGTGTGTTCTGTAATGTTTGCATGTGAGTCATATGACATAAACACCAAAATGTTTCTTAACAACCGTGCTGTAGTTTAATAACAATCTTATGCCACTTTAATACATCCCTGTGTGCCTTTTTCCAGGTATTGTTAAGTGCTTAAAGATGAGTATTTCCAGCTGTGAATCAGCCAGCTTATTTGTTTCCACTGAGTTCATGACACGCTGTTTCAGTGCTGGAGAGCCCAGTGCCCAGGGCTGAAGTGTGGTGGTGAGGCTTCATGGCAGGAGCTACTGCCTGCAGCTGTCCCCTCTGCCACTGCCCCCGCGGTGTCCCCCGGGAAGCAGCATGGTGTGCCTTGTGAGTGGCTTCAGTGTGGCTGGGGCTCTCCAGAGGTGTGGACCTGAACAGGTGGAGGTGGCACTCAGTAGGTGACAGATGCGCCTTCCCTTCTGTCCACTCTGCTACAAGGCTGGAAGCCACCAGCAGAGGGCCTGAGCAAACTGCTCGAGGCGCTGACAGCCACAAACAGCTGGAAAGAAGAAATTTGCTCGAGCCCCTGGAGTTGCCTGATGCTTTGTAGAAGTCAGACCATTTTTGCACTTGCTGTCAATAAAATATAACTGGAGATATGACATGTAATTCTTTTGAAAATCTAAGGGTATTCATAAAACAAACCTTAATGTAGGTCATTCTCAGTGTGGAGCATTCTATTTTTGCTCTAAAGAATAAAAATATATACATCACTAAAGACCTCATGCATGTGATCTCATATTGGTAGTACAGGGACAAAATAATATGCTTACTTAGATGCTTTTATTTTTTAAGCATTCAATACTGGATTTATGTATCAAGATGTAAAGGGTCTTGTCAAAGGTGGTTTACAGAAGATTACTTTTAAAGTAGACCTTTTTTCTGATTTTCAGTATACGGTGATTTTTTTTAATGCTTTTTTGTTGCAGAAGAATTCTTCCTTGTTTTTTATGCCTTAAAAACATCAGGTGTATCATTTTAGGGATTTTGGTGTCATTTTCCCAAAACAATAACAATCTTACATTTATTTAGTTATAGGCACAATCAATTATTAAAAAAAAAAACAAAAGCATTTTGAGCATGACCTAGAATTTCTTTTGTTTTTCATTCCTCAGCTTCAATGCTGTTGTCTCCATTGATACTGTTATTTCATTAGTTCTGTGCATGTGGTGGATATGATTCACAGAGTAAAATTAAAGTCTCTTCTAAAGCTAGTTTACTGGTAGCTGACTGGTGCTATATCTAGTACAGTCAGAGGAGTTCTTTCATTTTAACACACAGCGTATCATTGAAATTAATTTTCTGAAGAGGTGTAGTTTTCTTTGGTGATTACAGAAAACAGTCTAAACTACTAATTTAGACTAGCCAGCTCACTTTATTTAGATAAAGTTATGTGAAATGAGTTTTGCATGGCTTAAGGACAGCCAAAGTTCTTTCTCAAACTCCCAGTCCCAAGGCAGAAAAAGACGTGGGTTTGGGGCATTTTTCAGAAGTCATGGAGAATATTTGAAAACAAATACCAATTTCTCACATAACTCTTGAGAACAAAATCATACCATAACCATTTTTCCTTGGAGTTAATTTGCTTTTTTCTCTCTTCCAATTCTTCTGCAGGTCATGGTCTATGGGTATGGCAATATGGTGAAAAGAAGAAACCAATTTTTGATGTTCCAGGGCCCGATGGCAAATATTTGTCACCTGTTTTGGCCTCAGTGTATTTATTTCTGACCATGATCATAGTGTTCCAGGTAATCAAGTTGTACATGCTGTCACCTCTGTTCCCAGTTGGCTGCAGTAAAGTTTCATATATGCAATATGTGTAGTGCTCATTTTACCACTGAGGCATGTAAGAAGCTAATCAAGCACTCAACAGATCCCAGAGGGCTGTAATCAGTAGCACAGGGTCTATTTGGAGGCCTGTCAGTAGTGATGTCCCCCAAGGTTCAATACTGGGCCCAGTGTTGTTTAACTTATTCACCAATAACGTGTATGAAGGGGCAGATGCCTCCTCAGAAAGTTCACTGACACCAAGCTGGGACAAGTGGCCAATACCCCAGAGGGCTGTGCAGCCCTTCAGAAGAACCTTGGCAGGCTGGAGGGATGCTCAGAGGAGGACTGCCTGAAATTCAACAAAGGCAAGTGCAGGGTCCTGCACCTGGGGAGGAACAGCCCCATGAATCAGAAAACAGCCTTTAGTCTTCCTGTCTACACGCTGTGGAGCAATGCCTCAAAGACTGAGGATGCCAGTACAATGTTGTGGTATGAAAATAAATTTTTTGTTTTCTAACAGCTTTTTAGATATATTCCTCTTAGCAAAACCATATGTCAGGCAGGTAACAAACTGTATTAAAAGTTGGTTAGTCCTGAGGAAAAATATCTTGAATAGGGAAGGTGGTTAAGTTCAGAGAAGTAAAAGAGCCTCATGTCACTGAGATATGTGGAAGTTTGCCTAGTGAGACACTGGAGGAGGTTGCTTTACTGGAGGCAGCAACTTGTTTCTAAAAGGGAATGGAAAAGACTGTAAAAATAATTTTTACCCTAAGGGATTGGGTTATGGTATTGGTTAAGAAAATTCACCAGAGAATTCTTTAAACACCTACATCTCACTGTAGTTTCTGTTTAAATGACCACATTTGCCACTTACAGACGTGCTATATTTTCTCACTTGTATCTAATTCAGAAAACTAAACACTGTAAGCAGTCAGGAATTTTTATCCTGAAAAAAAAATCTGCAGAGAAAAATTCAGGTACAATTTAGGTATATTATGTATTATATTATGACAGTCCTCAAGAAACAGTTGAAAGTCTTTTCATGTCTCCTTCTTAGCACTTCCAGAATGTCATCATCATTCAAATAAGTTGCAGTAAAAAAGCCAAGGCCAAAGATAATGTTCCTGTGGAGAGATTAACATTTCTCATTTTGTTTCTTGTATTCCTGCAAAGTGAATTTGTAAACAGTCTATTATTTATGCAGAACAGTATTCTGATTGTATGGTCTGGTTTGGGTTGGAATTTTTTTTTTCTTTTCCTTCCCCAGCTAGTTTAAAGCTCAGTTTATTAGCTTATTTATTGCTTCTTTCCATGTTTTGATAATCAGTTTTCTGGACATAATAATGCATTTCACCTCTGCAATTCACCATAGGTTTTCCTCATCTCAGTAAATAAACTCTTTAAACACGATAATAACTTGAGATGTTTAAAGTACTTCCTTATGTTCCAGTCTAGTACCAAGCTAACTAGCTTTAATAATTCATTGTGTTCTTGCTTCTGTTTTCTCATAATTCTCTTTCCTTTTGTGCATTCTAGGTTCTGATTCCAATTTCTTTGTATGTATCTATTGAAATAGTTAAAATCTGCCAAGTATACTTTATTCATCAAGATAAAGATTTATATGATGAAGAAACAGACTCTCAGCTGCAGTGCCGAGCTTTAAATATCACAGAAGACTTGGGTCAGGTGCAGTTTATCTTTTCAGACAAGACTGGGACACTTACTGAAAACAAGATGGTTTTCCGAAGATGTACTGTTTCTGGAATAGAGTATTCCCATGATGATAACGGTGAGCTCCTGGCCACTTTTCTATCTAACAGTTGTACTTCAGGCAAACTGAAGTAGTCATAAAAGTTGCCATAATCTTAAATCAAAAAGGGAAACAAAGGAAGTTTAACAGCTGTTTTCAGATCAATGTAATTCAATGGCTGTGTTCAGCTAGCTATGACAACCTTACCAGAGTGTTCTGTAATATCTACAGTGTGTTGTCAAGACATTTAAAGCTTTTAGCTTTATCTCCTGATGTAATAAAGCACTTGAGCACATGGTCAAAGTAAGAAAATGGAATGGTGCTGCTGGTATCACACTTGTTTGGTGTGTTTGAAGTATACAGTGTAAAATAATGCTTTTATGCATCCGGCCAGATTAGTGTCTGATTGAACACCTGCAATGAGATTATCCTTTTGTACAGAGAAATAAATGCAGACAAAGATGCCAGTTTTCATATTAACAAGAAACATGATCTTATGGAATTGCATATTTTGTTACCTTGGTCAGATTCTTTTCAGTGCTCCTGTGTGAAAAGTGTTGGTGCCAGGTATGTTTGCTCTATGAACACTGCAGTTGAGAGAATATCCACAAGAACCAGCCTCTTAAAACAATAGAAAATTACTGGTTTTCACAAGGCAGTGTGAGAGTTGTCCTCCCTGTGTTGCTTCTTCATCCTTTTAAAATTATGATTTCCTATTTTATGATATTTGTAGTTTGTGTTATTTTTCTCTAACATACTATCATTATCATTTTTGAAAGAACAGATCTTAACTCTTCAAATCATATTTTGTATTCAGGAAAATATTGATAGCTACAGTATCCCTGTTTGCAAAAAAAAAGTTTCCTATTCTACCAGCACATAAAGGTCTCTGATTAGGAAGTTTTCTCAAAGAACACTACAGAATTTCAGCTTACAAATAAGGTACAGGCTAAGGTAAAGAATCAAAATAGACTGGGAACTTTAAAACATGCTTTAGAAAGTTGATAAGATCTTAAATTGGAAAAATATGTTTTGAAGTAGTGGAAGTGTACTGTTCTTTTTTTTCTCCTACTTTAAAGTAGTACTGAGACCTTAGATTTAAGGCACTTCATTTTAAGAAACTAGATTTTTGGGTAGTGTTATAAGTGTTACGGAAAGGACTTTGGGAGAACCTGTGACTTCCTACCTCTGTACGGTAGGTAAGAAAGAGAAAAGAATAGAACTTGGAGTGTGTTGCTGGACTCCTAAATCTGCTTGTGACACTGTAATTATTCATTATTTTTTGTTTCTTCTCTGCCACTGGTTGTTTGCTTGTTTAAACTGATTTCAGAGTGTATTCTGTTCCTTGCAAGAATGATGTTATTGCCAATTAAAACAATGCAGTAACAGTGCAGGTATTTTTATGAGCTTGATATCATCAGATGATATGTCGGCTAAACTCAGGCCCCTGAGTTTAAATGCTGAATGTTGAGATCTTTTTTCTTCAAATGTAGTGAATTTAACAGAAATACATGTTTTTGCACGCTTTCCTCTTATGATTTCATATTGCAACATAAAAGTGAAAGAAAACAGAGTGAATGTCACTACAAGAAAGAATGTCAGATACATAAACTGATAGTTTTTTTCACTCATTCTTTTCACCCGTGGCTTTGTTTGAGTTTCATTGTAACTCCATTCAGTATAAAATTTCTGACAAATATAATTTTTAAATTGACACAGAATTTTACACAGCATTTTATTCTTTTGGTTTTTTTCCCTCTAGGGAAAATAGATCTTTCTCTATAGTTCTTTATACAAATTGTGATAATTTCTATTTAGTTTCTTCTCTATAATCAGTAATTATTATCAATAAATACTATTCTTCATTCAAGTATTTTGTTAGCTCTGTTCTGCAGTTTGATCTTATAACCATCTATTATCTTTTTTGCTGCTGAAGCCTTCTTGTTTAGATATGATAAAATGTCTAACACAGCTCTTTCTAGTTTTATGGTGTGCATGAACAGCATTTCATTGCTGTGTGCTTACTTGCAAATGATTTGTCAGCCACTTCTCTGTACCTTATACCAGAGTATCTGAATTTCCTGCATATGTTATAACTGATGCCATCCTGCTCTGCACATCAGGTTTTGTTGAAAATTACATGAAATAGAAAATTCTAAAATCTTTCACTTAGGAGGTGATCTGAGTCTGCCATATATACTAGAAAATCAAGTAAAATGCATTTGCCTTTTTTTATCTGTTTCAAAGATGACACTATATCTTCACATATCAAAGGTTTTTTTTCATGCACAGTGATTTATTGCTTGGAATCAAACTTTGAGTAGCATTTTTTATGAAGAAACTAATTTAAAAGTATTGTACATGGGTCATAATGCACAAGCTGCAGATAACAGGTCATTTTCCACTGTAAAAGTAGATGTCTAAGGATGGAAATAACCTTGCTCTGAGCTCTTTGACTTAAGTTTGTTGTTCTGCTGTGGTGGGGTAGCAGTGCCTGTCATTCCAGTTGTTTGACCCTGCTCATGATAAGATCCTGTTTTCAGATTTGGATAGCTGTACAAAACTTCTAACTATTTGGTTCAAATTTATCATGCTAGATATTTACCTCAGGCATAAATTTTAGGAGAGGAATTTCAGTTATAACTGTACCATGCAGCCATATCCAAGAACAAGGCTAAGATATAGCAGACATTTTTTTCCCATGGCAAGATTTTCTGGCAAATTTTCCACTGAAGTCGTTTGGAGGCCCTATATTCTTGGGCTAAGCTGTGCACATGCACAGAGCAGAAAGGTTATGTCTACACTGGAAAATTGAGGTCTGAAATTTCATAACTTTTGAACTTTTGTTTTCTTTAAAAGCATTTTTTTCTGCATAATCTAGGACTACTTTATATCTGTTAATTACTCAAGCAGCAGATTGTGAATAGCCATCATAAATTTTCTCTATGCTGCTTTCTAAGCTCTTTTCCCTAAAATTTATTCAGTTATGACAAATTATCCCATTCTTTTCTCTTCTACAGGGATTGTTATTATGCTGCATTTGACATGGTCGTATCTCAGTTCCTTGTACTCAGAGAGTGCATTAAGCAATGCACATTGAGTTCCATGACATGTAGATTGGTCTTTCTTCTTCTTCCTCTCCCTGTACATGCAATGCACAATTTTTGGGAGGTTGGGAGCTACTTGAAAGTGTATGCTATGCTGTGTTCAGTTTGGCTTATTTAAGGTGGCACATCTTTTTCTTGAGTGGTGGGAGTAGCCTTTTTTCCCTTGGAAATTCCTAACACGAAGCTGTATAAATTCCCCATGTGAAAGGTGACCTTTATGATTATGAGGGAGAGTTCTGTTTTGCATCAGATATGGGCACGTTAATTATGATTTTCATCACAGAGGTTTATGCAGACCTTGCAGGGTTGAAACAAATATTATATTTAAATTTACATTATATATAAAAACTGAAACCCTGAGTGAGACTCAATACGTTTTTGGGTACGGGAAACAAGTTTTCATGAATGTTCTGGAGAAAACATTTTCCTCCAGAATTCTCTATAAGCTCTAAGTTTCTTATGACGTGGATGGTGCTTTGCCCAGAAGTATTGCATTGTTTTAGTCTAGACAAGAGGTGACAAAAACATGAATAATAGTGGGCAATAAATTGCACTTGTGTGGGAGAGAATCAGCTGGAGTTAGTACAAAATATTACTCTTGGGTACTGCTATGCAAAAGCTTAGCACTGAAGAAGAATCCAGGAATGTAGGGAAAATTGTGAGCATACTTAATAATAGTTCCACGATGGAAGTGCTATGAAATACTCATCGCTGTTGAGGTCATTTACAGTATTTTGGTTGTGGATTATCCACTGATTTGGATCAAACTATGGGAATTTGCACTGAACATTTGGGCCCTGTGGAGACTGTATTGACAAGGATGAGATACTAGTTACCTAATTGCTGTTATTTGCATGGCAGATAGTAATTTACTAAGTTTATAGTTACAGGAGAAAATTAAACATTTTTGGGATGTAATTTCTCAGATCTTTTTTAGACATCTGTGATGGTTCTCTAATATGTGCCTATTTCTCTGTGGTGTAGACTTCTCTGTACAGACAAAGAGAATTCCCACTCACATCTGTATGACTTACCTTCTCCAAAGGCCCTTCTTGACTGGCAGTGTTAATTCAGGAGCAGGGTATGTCATGGACCACTCCCTGTAGAAAAATGATTTTCGCATTCATAAATGTCCTGGGTATTTATAGAATACCCATTGGCACTAAACTCTGGTTAAATCCCAGAATTATTCTTCCAATGAGTACTACATTCTAGCCCAAAGGATTCTTAGCACAAAAAAGAGGAAAAAATGTGTTGTTTCTCTATATGTCTTGAGTGCCATAGCAGCACTCTTCCATTCAGGATAGGAGACAGCTTCTAATGATTCTTAGAACTGGCCATGCCCCAAGTCTGCCTGCTAATCCCAGAGACAGTAGGTGCTCAAAAGCTGACTGTGCTTCTGAAAGTCTTTGCATGATTTAGCTGCAACCAGATGGTCTTGGCCTGACATTTTTTGAAGTTGTTTTCCAAATGTTGCATTAATCACCCTCTTGCCTATGGGATATGATCTCTGTTTTTCTAGTTTTAGCTGCCCATTGTATGAAGCTGTTGACAAAACACAAATTGAATCTCCATGAATACAACCACACAGATCTGAAAAATCTGAATTTTTCATTCTTTGAATTCCTCCCCCTTCCTTCAAATGACTGAAAAAACTGTAGACAGCATAGAATAAGAGAAGTTTGTGGAAGTGAAGGTAGATGGTAAAACCTCGGTGATTTTTCTTTAACAAAGTTTCTTAGTCACTAAATCAGAGAGAATGAGTTTCTGCTATCCAGTTTTTCTTGATGAAGGTTGGCTAGCAATTAATTTTCACAGGAAAATACATTATGTTAAAAAAAATATTTTCCTAGTTTGGGGGGCTGTTTTGTAGTGGAATGTTCTTGCCCTTTCTGTGTGTAGTCATGAGAACATAGCCTGCATAGTCCAGCCATATTAGAGGTTTATTTTTTTAAGGCATAGAAATTGAAAAATGTTTTCCATAAATGTAGTGGTTGCTTCCAAAGGGATTTGTTATCTGCCACCTTTAAAATCTGTCAAGCTTCAGAAGTCAGGGTAGTCCATCTAGTCTTTCCTGGAAAGCTGAAAGCCTTTAGCAGAACTGGGTGCTTCAGGCATTCTGTGTAGCTTTTTTGTAGTTTCTCTTTACCTTCCTTATTGGTTTTTGAAAATTTTAAATTGGTAACTGAGGAGAGAACCAGTATGAGCAGGTGCAGAACTCAGTACATAGGGAGTGACCCATTTCAAATCCTGTAAAAGACAGAATAACTCATACCTAGAGACAATCACTACCTTCCTCTAAGCACATAACCTACACCAACAATTTCTCTTAAAAATCTCAAGAAAAAGAGTTCTCTCAGTTTCTGAGTAAAGAGTTCGTAATAAAGGACTTAAGGTTATTAAGCCCCTGGGGATGCCAAGAGGATAGAGGGAGGGAAGTCTTGGTGTTTTCTTATCTCAAGACTTGCTCTTATGGGCAAGTTCTTGCAAAGTACATTAAGATTATGTTAGCACTCTTGTACAAATTTATAGCATTCTAGCTGCTTGACTGGATCTTATGTAGACGTTAGAGTGCACTTCAAAGCAAAATAAACTTGCACTTATAAAATAATAAGGAAATAAGGTGGTGTGATGGTGTAAGTGCTGCACATCTAGTTTTACTTTGTGACAGTTCAGTAATGAATGGTTTGAGGCAAAATGGAATTTTTCCATGGTGAAATAGTGCCCACACACTGACAGCTTAAGTATTCTGGTTCAGGGGGTCTGCATTTTTATGCTGCTTGAAAGGAAATTCTTTACGGGTTCCTAATCCCACATTTCATGTTAGTGGAACATCTGGTTGTGTGGCAGCAGTGTTTCTGTCAGCCTGCAAAATGGACTCCTTATCATAGAACATATATGCATGGAAGGTAAAACAGAAAAAAAAATCAAAATCAAAATTAAATTAGAGATAAGGGTTTTTGAAATAAAATAATTTATCTTTAAGAAGGTAAAGAATTTATCTTTTCAATACTTGGCAGCTAATACAGGAATTTTATTTATAGCTTACTGCTGTCTTCTGAAAAATAAAAGGGTTAATAGAATAAATATTAACTTCTGTTTCTTCTTTGTGCCATAAATATAAAGTGAAGAACAGCATAGTGAAATTGACTTTCATAAATTGCATTGCTGTGTTACCAAAGTTGTTTGTGTCTTTGCCCTTAATAAGAAACTAGATTGAAAAAAAAGATCAAGGCCATCAATTTTCAGTGCTGAAACTGAAAAGAATCCCACAACAATGTCTTTCAGGTTTTAATGTTCACAGGAAAAGGTTCTCAATTGGAGGGAGCTGAGTGGGTGGAGAGAACAGCATGTTCCCAGAGAAGCACGCACTGCACAGCTGTAGCAATGTGAACCTTAGCCATAGCATAACGATTGAACTGGGTTTCATTATTTCTTTAAAGTCCTTAATTCTTGCTGCATAATGTGTAAGACTGCACTTGAGAAAATGTTGAAAGGTGCTCAGGCTTGTTTTTTTGGTGTTGTTGTCAAGTTTCCCTTGGTATAAACTGAAATAACACCAATTGTATCAAAGGAATTGCATTTGATTTGGTTAAATGAGATTCTAGTCTTGTTCCTACTTTCCCTTTTCCTTCTTTTTCTCAGTGGCAAGGACAATTAAATGGATATGCTGAAATAAAACCTTTATAGGGAGCAAGAGATAGCTATTATTACATAGTCTAAAAAGAACCACGCTATCAGTGTAATGCTAATAAATAAACTGAGTGCTGCATTAGGAAACAGCTTTTGCTATGTTGAATAAAAAAAATGTATAGATGTAATGCAAGAAAGTAGAGCAATAAGGAATATAGGGATATGGTATGCAGGCATAACTTCATGTATTGTACATGAAATGCATTCTCTGCTTAACCATAGAGGTTTTTATACAGGGAATAAAATTTTATTCAGGATCTTTGAGGTCTTATATCTCAAGACGTATTTTCAGAGCAGAAGCCTAAAGTAGGTATGATTATTGAAGAAAATGTATTCTTGTAAGAAAACCTCTTCTTGGAAGGGACTTGGACCAGCTGAGTAGCACATTTGCAAAGCTGAAGTAATTGTAGCCAGTCCCTTCCCTGTCAAGGAATGTTACCTGTTAGGAGAAGAAACAGCACAGATTTGTCAGCCTGCCATTCAAATGTCCAGCATCTGTGGTGAAAAAATTATCCCTATGGCAAATCCAAACTTTTCCTATGCTTTTCCTGAAAGTGACTGTGTCCATGTGCTGCACTAGTTCTGCTTGAACCTGGTTTTGCTGCTGAGGGCTCTAGTGAAAATGAGGCACAAAAATGTTTTTCTTATGATTGATTTAAATATTAAATGTTGGTAAAGTGCAGAAAACCCTACTGCTGTGGCATCTTGAGCAATGTTCTTTCAGCCTGGGGTTAGCAGCATGTGACTAGGAGCCTGTGGAAGGTAATGAAGACAGAGGATGCACTGTCTGTCTGGGCACTGCCCCCACACAGGCCTCATCCCAAGGTGTGCACTCCATCATACCTCCCCAGATGTGCACTCCATCATACCTCCCCAGATGTGCACTCCATTATACCTCCCCAGTGGAGAGAAGGACAAAAGCTCTTCAGTGTGCTGCTCCATCCTGGTTCTTGAGGCATCAAATTAATATACTGTGATATCCACATGGCTCCATCCTGGAATCCTGGAATCCTTCCCAGAATCCTTCCCTCCTGGAATCTTTTATTCCTGGAATCCTTCCCTTCCCTTCCCTTCCCTTCCCTTCCCTTCCCTTCCCTTCCCTTCCCTTCCCTTCCCTTCCCTTCCCTTCCCTTCCCTTCCCTTCCCTTCCCTTCCCTTCCCTTCCCTTCCCTTCCCTTCCCTTCCCTTCCCTTCCCTTCCCTTCCCTTCCCTTCCCTTCCCTTCCCTTCCCTAAACTTCCCTTCCCTTCCCTTCCCTTCCCTAAACTTCCCTTCCCTTCCCTAAACTTCCCTTCCCTTCCCTTCCCTTCCCTTCCCTTCCCTTCCCTTCCCTTCCCTTCCCTTCCCTTCCCTAAACTTCCCTTCCCTTCCCTTCCCTAAACTTCCCTTCCCTTCCCTTCCCTTCCCTTCCCTTCCCTTCCCTTCCCTTCCCTTCCCTTCCCTTCCCTTCCCTTCCCTTCCCTTCCCTTCCCTTCCCTTCCCTTCCCTTCCCTTCCCTTCCCTTCCCTTCCCTTCCCTTCCCTTCCCTTCCCTTCCCTTCCCTTCCCTAAACTTCCCTAAACTTCCCTAAACTTCCCTAAACTTCCCTTCCCTAAACTTCCCTTCCCTAAACTTCCTTAAACTTCCCTTCCCTTCCCTAAACTTCCCTTCCCTAAACTTCCCTTCCCAAAACTTCCCAAAACTTCCCTTCCCTTCCTCCCTGGAATCCTTCCTTCCAAGGAACCTGTTTTTCTGGGGGAGCAGCAAGCACTCTGGCACAGTCTGGCTCTCCTCTTGATTCAGGATCTCTGCTTAGTGTATGCTGTAGTTCAGTTTGGACCCTCAGTGTAGACTGCTTCTGATATAGACAAACCTATAATCAGTTGAATTATATTCACACTACAGGGATCTGCATTTTCACTGGGAAAATACAAAGAAGCTTACAGAGCAGAAGAAAGTCAGAATTGGTGGGCAAGAGTGACTGGAGAGGTTAGAACTGCACTGGCCCAAATGCAAGAAATTGCAGAAAGCAGCGTTTGGAGGTGAAATGTACTTCATTTACTTGCAGCTCATTACCATGCAACAGAGGGACCAAGGAGACCAGTGACATCCTAATTCTTTGAGCTGTCCTGTAGGTTCTGTAATCAGAGAAATAGGCAAATACTGAAAGGATAAGGCAGCAGTGCTGCCTGTTCTCTTGGAAGCTGTGTGGCTCAAGGAGCTACATGGCAGTGAACATGCTGTTGCTCAACCCCTTTCCCACCATATAACATAGAGGAACATGTATCCCACCAAATAATGCTAATGAAGGAAACTCCCCAGTCATTCACCATTAGCCTGCATCAGCCTCAGGACCTGGGCTGCAGGGATCTATTTAAGCTGTGGGGCAGAAGTGAACCACAGTGTGTCCTGCAGTCTTTTGTGTCTCCAAATGTGCTATGGTCCCTTCTACATCCATGGTCTGTATTTTTTGCCAAGAGGAGCCAGAGTGCAGTGGAGAACACTGCATACTTGGGCACAGAGTTAGAGGAGTGACCAGGTGTGCAGTCACAGCCAGGACTGAGAAACTCCCATTTCCCACATTTCAGACAAAGCCTAATACGTGTTTCAAATGGAGTCGAAAAAAGCCTCTCATGCACGATACTGTAGTGATAGAGCTATCACCATGTACTGTGTGTGGTCTGGTTTCAACTCAGCCATTTTCTGACAGCTAAAACATATTTGGAAATTGCAGTGGATAGTGAGGGTGGGTTTTTCTTTGTAAAGCTAGCTACATTAAAAGTGATCATATGCCAAACTCACCATATATAATGCAAGATTTTTCTCAGGAAGTATTTTGAAATATTTTTTTTCTTTGTTTATAAAGGCCTGAATAATTAACTTACATGCTAGTGATTTATCATTTGCTATTAGGAAAATGTGATTTGTTACACTGGAGAACTGAAGCAAACTGAGCCACAAGTATGTTACTTGTACTGTATAGTGTGGATTATTTTGAACACCTAATGGAAAGCTTTTCAATGAATACGTAATGTAGGAGTAAAAGAGTGGCATTTGCCTGCCTAATGAATCACCCAGATTACTAAATGCCCATGGTCTTTAGGAATGAAAAAATATGTTGTATATCAGTTAGAGCTAAACA
Source organism: Cinclus cinclus (assembly GCF_963662255.1). Classification (NCBI taxonomy): domain Eukaryota; kingdom Metazoa; phylum Chordata; class Aves; order Passeriformes; family Cinclidae; genus Cinclus; species Cinclus cinclus. The sequence continues at coordinate 86,342,938 of NC_085047.1, forward strand.
GCCTGTCATTAGATGGACAGGATTCCATGGCTGTTTCACACCTCTGCTTTCTGTTTCCTTTTCGATTTCTGTATATCAAATTGCCAGGATTGTTTTCTAGCATTAATTGGCTTTGTTGGGTTCTTCACTGAGGAAGCATTCATGTAAAATATATAATTTGGAAAAACTCTTTAATTCTGTGTAAACCAGGAATTGGTCACTGCAGCAGATGATGATAAGAGCAAGTATTGCAGGTGAGGTTACCCTGGTTTTCATACTGCATTGTCCAGTCTATCATGCAGAGAAGAAGGGACAGGCTCCACAGTGGTTTTAACACTAGGCTAGCAGTCAAGAATCTGTCTCCACTCTGCAGCAAATGGTCCTGACCTTCAGCAAGGTTTAATGCTCTCTGTACCTCATCTCTGTGTGTAAAACAAATGCAGTAGTGCTATGTAGGTGTGTTGTTCTGGGTACATTTCAGATGTCAGTAACTGGTATTCAGTAGATGTGACATTTTTGCTGGAAAATACTTTACTTGAAATTTGTGTTGGAAATGACAAGAAAAAATTCAGGATTGTTTATTTCCTACTCAGATTTCAAGTGACCAGATTATTTGGTTGATTTCATGAGGCAGATCTGGAGAATAGTCTTCAGGGATGCACTGAATTACTGCAGAGTTTAACTGCCTTTCATAGAGAATGTGATGATAAGGGAGGCAGTGCATTGTGTTACATTTGTAATGATGTTATCTGCATCCTTCATTAGCTACTACCATTCAATTAAGACTACACTCTATTTTCTGGTAATGCAATCATTGATTATTACTGAGAAAGCACAGCATAATATTAAAATCAGATCACCTGGAAAAAAGTCACCATTGTCCCTCTCCCTCTTTCTGAGCCACTTTTAACATATACATTTGTCCCTCTCTATTTTTATTTATAGCCAAACGCTTAGCAATGTACCAAGAACCTGATTCTGAAGAAGAAGAGGCAGCCCCAAAAGGAGGAACTGTGTCCCAGCGTGACAGTATTTGCAGCCATCAGAGCATCAAAGTGATACACAGGAGCCAGAGCACTAAAACCCACCGGCGCACAGGTAGCAGAGCTGAAGCAAAAAGAGCAAGCATACTCTCAAAACATACTGCATTCAGTAGCCCAATGGTAAGTCATGAGAGCTAAATGCACAGTGTCCTGTATCTTGTAATAGAACCACGTCCTGGAAAGGAACAGGTGAAGAAATCTGTAGCACATTGTGTGACTCTTTATAGATTTCATCTTGGTGTTTTTACTTTTGTAGTCACAGCTGTTTGTACAAAAACAATGAAGTGTTAGCATAGATCTTATCTAAATGCCTTTGTGAGAACAAGCTGAAGGTGAAGACAATCTGAAACATTTGTTTTCGTTATAGTTTGATTTTGGAAAGAAATGTATGTTTTCCTTTTATCTGCAGAAGCTGAGAATAGCATTGAGCTCAAGGATTTGAATTGCTCTGCATATGCCTCTTCTCTTTTGTCAGAGGATTTTAAAACAGAGGATTTTAAAACACCCCTAAGTGCTGGGGTGGACGCCACATATTCCAATTCTTAGACACAGCTGATATACACCATAGCATAGTTTTGAGTGGTTATCCGCTGACTGCATGTGTTGTATTTTAAGAAGTAAACATCTTTACATTTCAAAATGTTGGTTACTTTATGTCATTACATCTTCATTTGATTTATTTTATACTGTAGTAACTCTGTAAGTTTTACATGAGCTAAATGGTAATGAGAGGAGAGAGGAGCCAAGTCACGGGTTTTGCATTGTTGCACTGTTGACACAAATTCACCCTTACAGCAAATTACAAATATAGACAAAGAAAGATGCTGTTTGCACTGTTGGAATTTCTTGATTTCAGTCAAGAAGAGTAAGCTCTTTTGATAAAATTCCAAGCTAGAGTTTTCATACATGGAGTTCTGTGGTTGCCTGTATTCATCAGCTGCTGAGCATCAGGAGATAAAATTCTACTGAGAAAAGAGGCTTAGATCAGTTTATCTTTTAATCTTTTGTATCCTTGCCTCCCTCTGTGTTACAAAATACTGGAGTTTGCTCTGAGAAGAATTATATTAAATAAGTGGAAAACACTAATGAAATAGAGTTGAAAGGGCTCAATGTTTCAATGTAAAAAAACCCTCATGAATTAACTTCAAATGTGTGGATGATTGTTATTCTCTAAGAAACAGTTGAATATTATTTCATTTTCTTGTGCTGATATAAAGCCAAACTTTAAATGTCATTGCTGTTTATTTTTTTCCACACCTCTGGTCTCTGCAATGTACCATACATTAGTATTAGATAATAAATGTGTTGAATTAAACAGGAAAGAGGGACGAAAATTAGTATGTAACTCTCCTCCTTTCCACTACCTTCAAAGCAGATAAATATTGCTGCTATAAATATTTCACATCATTTCTACCAGTTGGCTCATTGTTAACTGTTTATTGTCTAAAATGGGTGTCTTACAGTTCTCTCCGCCTCTACTCTGTGGTGTAAGGCCACCACAAAACTCTGGATATTGACACTGCTTTGGATGCTTTAATTGCTTGTTGCTGCTTTGGAAATGTGTAGAAACATAGGTATTAATCATTGGTGTTTGTTACTAGGAGAAGGACATCACACCTGACCCAAGGTTGTTAGAAAAGGTGAATGAATGTGCAAAGCATCTGGAGGTCATGAGGAGCCACGAACAGCCATTATCCCATCTGAGTCCAGAACTATGTGACATTTTCGACTTCTTCATAGCTTTGACCATATGTAACACAGTTGTGGTTACTGCACCAAATCAGCCCCGACAGAAGGTAAGTTAAAGAAGAAGGGAGTTCAGGCTTATTTTGCCTTGATACTAAGTTACCCTGTAAGCTAGGGAAATGAAAACCCCCTGTTCTAGTGAGAAACAACTAGAGGGAGTTGTGAGATGACTCGTAGAACCACCATGTGACTGAGTGAGTTTAATAATGCATTAGCTGAATGGAGTATGTCAGCTATTTCACTTGCCTTCATGGCAAGATATGCTTTCATCGACAATTTCAAGATACCACTGAAACTCTCCTGATTTTGTGTACTGTAACTTACTCATTTAATAAGCATAAATATGTAAGTATGTGTGGAAACTAATTTGTAAGCATGCATTTGTAAGCATTCATGTCAGTGAATAAATATTTCATATGTATGGATTAAATTAAGAAAAGCCCGAGACATTTTTTAAAAGTTTAAAAAGAGAAATACACTTGAAAAACATCACTTAAAACTTTCAGATTATGTAAAATATGCATGTTGGGCTCATTATGAGAAATAATGGTCATTAGTGCTTAAATTGGCCTTTAACTAGTTTCATTGATGAATGATAATTTCAAGAATGCAATCCCAAGATGATCTGTATCTGTAAGACAAAACTATAATGGAATGTAATATTAAAGCTTGCCAGCAGCTGCAATTTCCATTCTGGAGAAAATTTTGCACTTTGCTTCTGTTCCAAATTGGAATAAAAAAGTGAACTAGTATGCAAAATGATGTGGTTTTGTGCCAAGGAAACATTTGGAGAATGCTCAGTTCTGCTGTTTCAGGAATGCTACACTGTTACACAACAATATAATATATATTACTATGAATGTGCTATTACTAGTAATGCTACTGTATCTTTAGAACAGATTTGTGTGAACTGCAATGAAGGGTAAGTCTGAAGCAAAATGCTTCAGTGCTGAAAGAGATGGGGGAAATTACTTATCACAACATGTGTCTTTTGAGAATATTTTCAAAATTGGCATACTCTCATTAAACTTTACTTCTATGAGATACCACCCTTCTCAATAGAAAAATACTGCACTAACTTTTTTTGCTACCTTTACTGAGTATACACAAAGGATGACAAGGTTTCATACTAATGGTACATTTCAGTATGCACTGCTGATGGTGGTGGTGCAACTTTGATAGACTATTCGTTAGTCATATCTGAGGAGATGAAGGAAGAAAAAACTGTTTTAATGCAAACATATGTGCTTTCATACACATGTATAATTCTGAAGTTCTAGTGAGTTTTTCTGTTGTTGTTGTTGTTGTTGTTGAGTCAGTGTTGTCCATTTACTTTCCTTTCTCAAAATACAAATACCATTACTTTTTGCCCTCAAAGAAATTTTACTCTTTAGTTGGAGATGCTTAGACTGATTATCAGTGTCAGAATTCTTGTACAGCTTTTCTTTGCCATTTTTTCATTGGTGGGTTTTGTTCTTCTCAAGGTTAGAGACCGATTTGAACTAAAATCTCCCGTAAAAACCATTGAAGATTTCATACGGAGATTCACTCCAAGTCGCCTGACCTCTGGATCTAACAGCAGCAGTTCCTCTAGTCTAGCTACAAGCAAATCAATGCACAGATTTGGTTTAAGCGTGCTTTCATCTACATCTACGGATAGCACTTTATTAAAACTGGAAGAGAAGCTGGCATACTCTGCACAGATGAATAACAATGGCTACAGCTCCCAGCAAGGCAGGACAGCTGGGGCGGGTGCACCTGAGGAAGGAGAACTCCGTTATGAAGCAGAGAGTCCAGATGAAGCTGCTCTTGTTTATGCAGCAAGGGCATATAACTGTTCTCTGGTTGGAAGGCTGTCTGACCAGGTATCAGTGGAGCTACCTCACCTGGGAACCTTAAACTTTGAAGTATTACATACATTGGGCTTTGATTCCATCAGGAAGAGGATGTCAGTAGTGGTCAGGCATCCTCTCACAGATGAAATAAATGTTTACACTAAAGGAGCAGATTCAGTTGTTATGGATCTTCTTCTCCCCTGCTCTTCAGGTACACCTCTTACTTACCTTTGGGGGGATTGGGAGGCAGTTGGTTGCTGAAGATCTCATCATATATTACTGCCTTGTCTAGCAAGAAGACCTGCCTGCTTTTCATTTTGTAGAATCACAACCATTACCTTTCTTTTATAATATTTTGTAATTATTGCAAATTTTCTGTAACAAATTACTGGTTCTTTACCTCACAAGAATGAGTGAAGATAATTTCTGTAGATCTTCTACAAGCAAACTTTATTTTAAAGGAATTTCTTGAAACTCGGCCAAAGCAATTCACATTTCTTTAGAAAAACCTGCCTGGCAGTGCTTGAGCAATTGAGTGTTTTATATAAAACTGAAGTACTTCTTATTGCTGCTTCCCACTGTTTCATTTGTATGTCCTTACATCCTTTTGCTGAAATGTTTCATTAATCAGAACATTTTTTTTTTGTATTTAACTATGACGCTAAAAGGTAATGTTAATCAATCAGCCATCAAAACTGAAAGATTGTGGGAAAAGATGGAGAGATGCTGTTCAGACAAGAAATCTTGGCTTCAAATACATAGTTGACTAGGAAGCAATAGGCCTGTAGCTGTGAACATGGAATTTCCCTAAAATGTGGAAATTCTCCAGCACCCAAATGTCCTAGGAAGCAAGGATGACTTTAAGTAGCTAGTTGTAATCAGCTGGTTTCAAGAATCCTGTAAATTTTCAGAAGTTAGAGGACACTCATGGGTTTCAGTTTGCCTTAATCAGTTTGCATCTAATTTACTGTATTTTCAACACTGAATTTCATCTAGTGTTTAAAGATTGCCCCAGTATGAATGGACAGAGCCCCAAAGTGCTAGAGGTACTTCCTGTGTTTCACTAATGCATTGACTTTGTGGTTACTTTGACATTAGTTGGAGTAAACAATTGTGAAAGGCTTATACTGTGTAATTTTAGTTTAATGAAACAGAAAAATGTTGGCATTAGTTTTCTGGTTTCAGCCATATAAATCAAAGCTGAGCCAAAAAAATTAAGAACAACTTGTCCTTAACTAACAGCAAAGTATTCATGAATAATTTTCTAGCAAAGATCTGATATCACAGGAGGCACGTAGAGCATCTATAGACACTTCTTTACTTCCAAACTACTAATAGAGAATTTTTAGCACTGAACATTTGCAATACCTAGAAAATAATTATTGTAAATGAGTTCTCAGAATGACAACTGAGCATTTAGAAAAGAAAAAATATTTTATGGCAGGTCTTAAATTTTTTGTCACCATATAACAGATCGTGTTCAAAGCTGCAATGTCCAATCACAGTAGACTCAATGGATCAAGGAATTTTCTGAGAAATTTCAGGCAGGTCTAGGACCCACCTAGGTAAAAACAGTAAGGTCAGTTAGAAAATTTTAAAATGGCGACATTATCAAAGGTGATATATGTCAGAGAAGAAGAAGCAGCAGAGTTACCTGAAGGTGACTGTGGGAATGAGCAATGTCTGTAGCTGGGCAAATACAGATTCCACCAGGCAAACAAATTGTAAGCGGTTCTGAAATTGTGCAGGAATTTTTTTGTTTCGGTTTGGGTTTTTTGTTTGTTTGGGGTTTCTTTAGCCCAAATTGAACTGTGAGTTCTGGTGTGCTTTGCTTTTGCATGTGATGTAAAGTGCAGCCACTAGAACACCATAATCAGTTCCACTTGTTTTTTCTAGTCCACTTGAGCCCCTGCTGGGTGCAGTAATTCTGTGTGTTCCAGCAGATCTGTCTGAAAAACATTTGACATTTCTCTTGAGTATCTTTCACTCCTGAAACTGAATTCACTGTCTCTGCCTGCAGTATCCTAGTGTCAATAGATGTAGAGGGAGCCTCAAAAGATTTATTCTGTGGCTATTATCTATATTGGGAGATTTATCTTTGGTGTTATCCAGTTCACTGGTGATGGTGGGACATGTGTGTGAGAGGAGATGTAATGCTATAAGAATTCAGTCATTTATCATTTTAAGGAAATGACTAAAACTTGAATGAACATGACAACTAATCCCACAGCTAATCCCAAAGCTTGGTTTTTGCTCTCTTACTGCTTCAGGGACATGTGAACTGTACATTAGTCAAGGGTGTGTCTTGAGACTTGTGCCCTTATACTGAAGTACCAAGGCAGCACCATGTCTGTAATCTCCCAGCTCAAGCACCATGTGGCATGAAACAAAGATTCCTGTTTGGGAAGAAGAGTATTTTAGAATATATCAAAAGAAACAACCTGAAATCAGAAGCAGAAGTATTAGATTTTAGTTTCCTTGCATCTTATAGAAAAGTATAAATCGTCATGAGCTTCAAAGTTTAAAAATATTATGAATTGACTCCATTTGCTCTGCCTCTATATCTAGTTAAGACTGTGGAACCTAGTGTATTGTGATAGCAAACAGGTATTTCCAAAAGCCTTGAAATTATTCCCAAGAGTGTATTGTTTTTACTTTATCTCAACAGTCACCATGTTCATAAATAAGAAAGTTACTGTTTGAGTCAATACCCAGCTCGCACAGGAACTGTGAACATAAATCATTGAGAAAACAATGACTGTGCTGGCTTTATGCAGCTCAAGATTATGGAAGGAAATGAAGAAGCAGAAGGCCGCTAGCTCTCTATCATTCTTCTGGAGGAGACTTCTTTCTGTTTTTCACTGACCTGGTGCATGCGGTCACACTGCTCAGAGCAGACACTGCATCCCAACTAAAAAAAAAATCTTCACAACTGGGTTTTGTCTTCATGAGATTCCTTCCCCCCTTCTAATTTCTGAGCACAAGATAAACCTCAGGGTAGGACTGATGAGGTGCATGGACAGCTATAAGGGACTTTAGCTGTCATTGGTATGCTGCAAATGAGAGCTTGCACAGACAACAGTATACACATCTCTACTTGTAGAGACTTGCTGTCTTTGTTCATTGAAGGAGGTATGAGCATCTGACATTCAGACAGATCTGAAGTGATTAACACCACTTAACCTTAAAGGGATAGAAACAGCTTTTGATGTGTTTAAGCACCTATTGAAGTTCCCATCATTTGAAGTCAGTGAGCCACTGAAATGGCCACTCCCATAAGATAATTTCATGTGGAATATTCAAAAATTATGGCATTTTTCTCTAGAATGTTAGTGTATCACAATAAATTAGGAAGAATGCTTGCCAGCTTTATTGTTCTAAAGTTAAAAAAAACCTCACTAATACAAGAAACCTCAAAGAAGCTTTGCTGCAGTACTTCTCCCAAAAGTCACATGTGCCAAAAATGTTATAATGCACTAATAGAAGGGTAGCAAAATAAAACCGTGTTAGGCTGCTTGTTCCTTATATGCATCTTTCCACATATAGTGTAAGAAAGGGCTTTCCAATTGCAAATAATTTATGTATGGATGTCTTTCTGGAATAATATATCTGTACTGTCCCGTTGAGCCAATCAATGGCGATAGCATAGGTAGTGTAATAGGTAGATGGACAGGCCCATAAGAATATTCCTACCAGTCAGTTCACCACATGACCTTAATTAGATGGAACTGAAATGAATGTATGCAGGAAATACCACAATCTTCACAGACTCCTTTAGGAACATCTGTGTACATACACTCCCAGCTTTGCAAATCTAGAGAGGATGGAAAAGTGAGAAAGGTGAGAAGATAGCTGTACAGTAAGTAAAATGCACCGATACGTGGTTGAGATAAATGGGACAAAAACCAGAATATTTGGATTCCGAACTTGCAATTCCCTTAGTTCTACAAAATCAATACACGTTTGTGTTTGTGCTGGATCATCTGAATGCCCAATTGCTCACTCTTCTGCTGTATAAATAGGAAAGTGCTGAATGCTATGTAACTTTATAGACAGATATATGTAAGCAGTCCACATATAGCAAGATCAAATTCAGTATGAGTGCACGCTGGGTAAATGGGCATTGAAAAGTATAAACAGTAAGATACTTATGCCATCTAATTTATATACATATATATATATATATATATATATATATATATATATATATAGTGCTTAATATAATGGCATAGTGCCCATAGGCTCTCAGTATGAGAGGTGAAGCACATTCAGTGCTGAACTGAGTACGTAGTAGGTATCTTGAGGTGCCCAGACTTCTGGTGAGGAGTGGTCACCCAACTCAGTGACTGCTTACTGTGCAATTACTGGTACCAGTAATTCAAACATTGCACTTAGGAGCAGCTCCAGGTACAGAATTATATCCCAAAATTATTCTACATCCCCCTAAAATATTCAGACTTTAGTAAAGAAAAGTGTATCACATCAGGGAGTAGGAAAACCTGCCAGAAGGTACCAGTCATTCTGACTCAATGTTCTAATCTAAAAATTTACCCCCTTGTATGTTTACTTAAGTGCTAACCTTGAAATTCATATTATTAAAGATTACTACTACAGTACCTTTTTCATGAACTTTTCTCAATCCTAGATGACAAAAAAGATGCATTATCACTCGTTTTTAATTTTTGGAGACATTACATGTAACGATGGAACAAAATGTGCTGCCATCATATTTATTACTCTGTGTTGATCACAGAGTGTGCATACTGCACCAGTCCCAGCTAAAGAGAGAAAAGAAACAGATGCTCAGTCCTCATTTTGAGTAGTTACATATGGCTTTAAGTGAAGGGTGAAGCTAAGTGGAAGTTTTGCTGATGCATCTGAGGTAGAAGCTAGCTGTGAGGTCTGCAAGTACAAATTCTCCTCTAAATGAAATCACAGTCATACCCAGGACATCTTGGGTTGACTTAGGCTGATAGGAAGTATCACTACAGCACTAACAGACAAAAGAACCTTTTTGCACTTAGATATACAAAACAGAGCAATATTTTCACTTCTTTCAAGATATTAGCCTTGGTGGAAGACTATTTTTAAGCCTCATTTTTTTGCACATGATGAGCTGTAGAGAAGCAGAAAAACATTTTCAAGTAGTGTATTTGAAATCATACTAATATTTCTGACAGTACTGTTTGCTGTGAAGATTATCATGATTTCTTAAAATATTCAGGCGAAAGAAAGATTTAAGGAATAAAAAAAGAGATCTTTCTCGTGTACATTCACAGTGACTTTTTTGAAGAAGGAAGACAGAAAAGAGAACAAAACTACAATTTTTTTTTAATAGAATATTTTATTTGAGTTTCCCAGGAAATATCAACACCTCTTTAAAAGTATCAATTATAAAGTGCTGGTACAGTAAGTACCGTATGCAAGTTTTTATTCTTTGAGGCAATTCAGCTGCTGTTATTTTTCAACAAGTAATTTATGGTTTTATTCTTATCTAGATGACCCTCGGGGCAAGCATCAAAAAAAAATCCGAAGCAAAACCCAGAATTACCTTAATCTTTATGCTGTAGATGGGCTGCGGACCCTTTGTATTGCAAAAAGAGTAAGTAAATGCAGGCTTTTAGTTTGCTTTTAAGGAGAGTCTTGACAAAGATTACTGAAGGTATTTATTTATTGTTCTTGATTCATAACTTCTTTTTCACTTTATTCAGTAAAGTATGAATGCCTTTGCATCATATTGACTGTGCCCTCACATACTCTTTGTAATAGGTTCTCAGCAAGGAAGAGTATGGCTGTTGGTTAAAAGCTCATTTAGAAGCAGAATCCTCTATTGAAAATCGTGAAGAGCTTCTGTTTCAGTCAGCACTGCGGATAGAGAAGAATCTGCATCTGCTAGGTAATGAAATGAAAGCTGGACATGAAATTAAAATGTGATAAAAATTCTGAAAGCTTGGCTATGAAGTCCGTTCTTTCCCTTAAATTGTTTCTGACAATGTAGAAATTGGCTTCCGTGGGATTTTATCATGGCTGTCATGTGCAGCACCACAAAGGAATAGGATATAATTACATAAAAGATATACCCTGTTTTCCTTGTTCCTGCCAACATTTTATCACTAGTGAAATAAGTGGAGTAATACCAGGGATGAATTTGACACAATATCATAAATGGGAACTGCTGCTCTAAACAAGAGGAGGACTTAGCACAAGCTGTCTACAGAATTACATTAGTTCAGTGCTGCTTCAACATGTCAGAGACTTGCCTGACTCCAGGGGCACCAGAGACATGCATAAAGCAAAGCTCACAAACTGCATCTCTGAAAGGCATCAACTTTCATATACATCAGGTTCAGCACATGCACTCAGGGCCTGTGTATTCTGTGGCAAGGGGTTGCAGTTAAAATTAGTGTATGTATAGAGCCTTGCAAGAGCTAAGCCATGCTCTTGTGAGTTGAGATGTTGCAAGCACTGAGATTCTAAAATGTATTTGCATACACTGGTATTCCATGTATCCAACTGCTTTCTCTGGCAAAGAAACTGGGACAAACATAACACTGTTGGAGAAAACTACCTTCATTAATTGCCAGCATGCCTGTCTCTGGGGACAGATCCCCCTAACCCAACTTTTAATGCATCTACTACAGATCTCTAAGGCTCAACATGTAACCAATGGGCAGACAAAACAAGTGTAGTTCATTTGGTCTGACTTAGATATCTGCTTTAGGATTAGATGAATCATGCCCTTGAAGTGTCTGGTTCTCTTCCCTGACTTAAAGGGGGGCACGAGTTGCCTAATTCAGACCAGAGTAATCAAGATCCCACCATGGGAGTACCTGTTGGCTTTGGCTGCAGTCTGAGGTGGGGAAAAAAAAAAAAAAAAAAAAAAAAAGTGAAATTATGCTGCTAGACAAATAAGTGAGCTCTGGCCAGTAGCAAGTTATCAGTTCAGTCATTCCCCAAGAACCTCATACTGTGGTTTGTAGCTTGCAGTGATCAGTCATCATTAGGTTGTGGGAATAAAAATTCAGTATGGAATATATTTGCCTTCAATTGGATAGCAGTAGCTTTCCCAGCATTGCCCTAAGAATGTGTTTTCATGTAAATAACTGGTGCTCAGACTTTAGGGGACTTGTATTGTTAATTTTCTTTTTTTCCCAAGGAAGAACCATAGAAGAAATAATTAGCTGAGAAAACTTTATTTTGTTGTTCGAGGTAACTTGCATGTCTGTCACTTCCTCATTTGCTAGTGCTAGGGCTTGCATTTCCTCGTGTTGAAGTCTCTCTGACACTCAGTGGAGCACTGATGTACCGGTGGTGACACTGAGCTTGGTCCTGAGTGGCTTTTTGCCACTTTTCATATATAGGAAAATCTTGTCTCAGTCAATTGATCTATGTAAGCATAAGACAGATACCCAGTCTCTTATAACAGGTAGAAAGATGCATTTAAAGCATGAAAATACACATTTTACTCTCATATCACTGTCACAGATGTATGATTTATTCTCTGCTCTATCTCATTTGGTCACCAGTGTCTTTCTGCAAGAGCAAAGAGCAGCAGCAAAGCACAAAAAGGTTTATGTTTGCAGTCTAATCTGCTGTTGCCAAGCTCCAGTCCTGCTGTTATTCCCCTTCAAAAGAGGAAATTCTAGTGACCCACTCTCTTCTTGCTGAGAAAAGGCAGTTAAGATCTTTAGGAAATGAAATGATCTCCAAGAACCAACAGCTTCTCTAGCAACATTCAGCAGAAGTGACGCAGATATAGAGGATAGAGACAATAAGCCTTGTGAACCTCTGGGACTAAGAGTGGCATCTCGTTGCTTTTGACATTTCAAATTCTGGATTTGTTGTTTATTGTTGATGCAACTGTTTACCACAGCTACTTTCCTTTCTTCCTCCTCAATACCCCCAAAAAAGCTGCCCAAATCTTGTACCCATTGGTAGTTTAGCTGTCTCCCAGTAAAAGTGGCGGCTGGTTGTTTTGAGTTTTGTTTTGTTTTGTTTTGTTTAATCTAAGCTTAAAATTTAAGGGCAACTTAATTTAAGGTGTTCACTTAATATGGAATATTTTGCTTTTTTTCACGTGTTTAGGTGCAACTGGTATAGAGGACCGTTTGCAGGATGGTGTTCCAGAAACCATTGCAAGCTTGCGCAAAGCTGGATTGCAGATTTGGGTTCTTACTGGAGACAAGCAAGAAACAGCTGTTAATATTGCATATGCCTGCAAGCTACTAGAACATGATGAAGAAATCATCACTTTGAATGCTGAATCACCAGTAAGCAGATCCAATATACAAGTTGCCTAATGAATTAGTTTTGCTTTGTTTTCAACTTGTACAATTAAAAATTTGTTGGCTTTTTTTTCCTTTTCCTCTTTTTTTTCCTGCTTCTTTTCCTGCTTCACCCATAATTTTCAGGTAGGACATGTCTTTGAATACTTTTCAGTGAATCATGCTTCTAAACCATAGGCTCATGCATCATAACCTTACTGAAAACATGTAACTGTGTGTAGTGAACTTCACCATGAATGAAAATATGTCATAGCAGCATAAATTCCTTTCTTTGGTATGCATTCTCAAAACATCCTTATTTCTGTTTATTGGTACTAATGGGTCTAAAAAGCAACCTCTTATTAAATACATGTTGAGAAGGAAAGCAATTGATAACCTGCCGAAAATTTGTGTTTTATTTTATGCCACTGAAATGTAGTATTTAGATAACTCAGTCATTAATTTTTTCTCTGGAGATAGAAGCAAAATTTAAATTTTGATGCTAACAGTAAGAGGCAGAAAACCACATCTACAGTAATGCCTTGCTTCCTCACAGACCTTTTCTAATCCTTCTGAATTACTGACCTTTCCTGTGCTCAACTTGTTGCAAGCAGTCACAAAGAATTTACAATACAGTCTAACATACAAGGAACCAGACTAATAGTGCTGTAGTCCTTTTATGGGGTGATAAAATTGGACTTCACATCAGCAGAGGAGAGGTAGGCCATCAGTATTCAACTCCAATTTCTTTCAAAAAGGAAGAAAATATATCAGCTTTTTCCATTCTTGGGTGTATCAACTTAACTGGTAAATTAATTTTCCATGGTTTTTCTTTTTAGTCATACTTTGCTGTAAGACCAATAGCATTTCTTCTAAATGTTCATATAGTCTCAATAACATCTTCTGATTGAGTATGGCTAGGAGAGAGATTTCATCTTAAATAACCCTTAATTGGCCTTTAACAATGCATAACTCTTTGATCTGAGTTGTAGGCGTATACATGGTGTTCATCACCATACTTAACTTGGTACCAATTATATATCATTTCCCAGCACTGTTATTCTGAGAAGGAGCTAAAAGTGCATGTTAAAGAATAATTAGATTTTAAGCCTTTCTATGCTTTACTGTTATATCTTCTGCAAGAATTGTGATCAGACAAGTAGAAGATTATTAGAAATTAAAACTTTAACAGTGCAGCAAATAATGTATTCCCCTTATTAGTTATGCCTAAACATACAGCAAACAGAAGCCTTTGAATACATGTTCTTTTCTCTCAAGCATTTTTATTTTGAATTTTTTTTCAGGAGACATGTGCTGTCTTGCTGGAACAGTGTCTGCAATGTGTAGAGTCTAAGTTTTCAAACAACACAATAGACGGAGCTACTGGAAATATGACTGTTGGCTTCACCCCTCTCTATCCATCCTCTTCCCCTGTGCTTTCCAGCTTGGGCCTAGTCATTGATGGAAGGACTCTAGCTTATGCCCTGGAACCTGCACTAGAAGATAAATTTCTTGCAGTAGCCAAGCGATGCCGTTCAGTACTGTGTTGTCGCTCTACCCCACTCCAAAAGAGCATGGTAGTGAAACTAGTCAGAGACAAACTCAAAGCAATGACCTTGGCAATAGGTAAATACCTTCGTTTATACAAGTCTGCCTTACTGTATACTGTGTCTCAAAAATTTTGATTTTTTTTGACATGCAATAGGACCCTTCCAGCTGAAACAGCTTTCCAGTTTTGTCTGAAAACCTATTGGACAATTCTGATATATTTGTTCTAAGATATTTACTCAAAGCCAGGATATAACTCTGGTGTATTATTTTGGATTTCTTCCTACAGAAGTTAGATAATCAGGACCCGGTTATGCTAAGAGGTTTTGACATGTCTGAACACAGCTGGGTTATCTTAATGCTGTGCAAAACACCATTTTGCAATCACTGTATTGCACCCAAAAAAATTTTGCTCATTGCTGTTTCATCTGATCATGCTTAAACTCAAGGTTCTGTGTTTATCATCACAAGTCAGACATACAGCACAGGCTATGATTTGGCCTTGTCATTGTAGAGAGTGAATTTACAACTGGTGTCATGCCAACACTTACACTTCTTCCCATCTAGACATTCAACTGGCAAAGGGGAGACTTTGGCAGTCTGTCTGTCTTAAAGTTGACAGGAGCTTCCATGTTTCTGTGATTTTACACAAGTCAACCACCTCTTCTTTCCCTATCTTATGTTTAGGTTCATGTTTCATTAGAAGATACGATTTCAGCATGTACTGTTACAAATACACTTGCTTTCATCTGTGTGTATTGGTTAATTATAGCTGGAACATGTGGGTGGAACCTGCCCATGAGAAATCTTAAGTACATATAATAATTGCCAGACTTGTGTGACATCAACATCACCAAGTGTGTGCTGATTATCACATGCTGCATGCTCAGTTATTATATCTTGCTCAAAAATGCCTCCCTCCTACTGAATTTGTATATCTGGCTAATTGACTGTCGACATAATCACTTGCATATTTTGTATAAACATCTGGCTAGTTAACTTGAATTATCCGGAATGCTTAAAAACACTAGTGGAGACTGGGCAACTTGTATTTTCATTCTTTCTGAGCATCTTGAGCCTACAAGTTGAGCTTAAGCTCCTGCTCTGGCTTAAAGCCTAGCTGTATGTATGCTCCCTTTTAAACAACATGAGCTAACTTGGGTTGTAGCCTGGAGAAAAGGAGACCCAGAGGTGACCTTATCACTCTACAGCTTCCTGAAAGGTGGTTGTAGTGAGGTGAGGGTTGGTGTCTTTCTGCAGGCAGCAACTGACAACACAAGAGGACACAGTCTTCAGCTGTGCCAAGGGAAATATAGGTTGGATATTAGGAAAAAGGTTTTTACAGAAAGGGTGATAAAGTACTAGAATGATCTGCCTGGCGAGGTGGTGGAGTCACCATCCCTGGATGTGTTTAAAAAAAAGACTGGATATGGCACTCAGTGCCATGGTTTAGTTGAGGTGTTAGGGCATGTGCTGGACTCCATGATCTTGAAGGTCTCTTCCAACCTAGTGATTCTGTATCACACAGTCACAAAGATAGTTTTGTCTGGTGAGCAGATACCACTTTTATACGTGCCAACAGCAGGGAAGCTGCTGATATGTAGTATGCACATCAGCCACTGAAGTTTAAAACCAAGTGTCCTGTCATAAGCTAATACAGTAGCATTTTCCATTAGTATGCTGGCTGTAAATTTACGAGGTTAAGAACTAGATGCATATCTTATTCTGGTATCCTGTCTATGGTGCCTATCACTTTTGGTATCGTCATTTGAAGCAGAGCAGGGGGTGGTGGCTCTGCAACCAATCCAATTAAATCTACCAGTCTTGGGTGTATTAAAGGTCTCAGACTGGTCAACCCTACTCTCTTGACTTTTTCTTTCATTCATCTGCTTTTTAACTTCCTTTAGTATTTTTACGGTGTAGACATTTCCATTGGCTTTAGGCCATCTTGCACATTTATTTCTCAGACATACCTGATTGCAGGCAGACTCTTAATTAGGAAGCAGAAGTATTGGGGATGCTTATTCTCAGCCTTCTACTGTTTTACTATTGGTGCAGTTCAGGCCTGATACCTGAATTTTAGGTATTATTGAAAAGAGATGGATTCGTTTTATGGTTACTTTCCTGTGATAGAAAGGTCAGAATGTCTTGGAAACTTTGCAAGCTTTGAACCTTATATTCTAAAGGTGTATCCTTTTCTACCACACATCTCCCTTACTATACCCAACTGGCACTTAGTAAATGTCTCTCTTAACTATACTCAATCAACACTCAGTAACAACTGTTTTTCCTTTGTTTTGTTGTTGTCAGCTGTTGTTGGTCTGCTAGTGACAACAAAACTGCATTTTGTCATCTTTAGGTGATGGTGCTAATGATGTCAGCATGATCCAAGTGGCAGATGTTGGTGTGGGGATCTCTGGTCAAGAAGGCATGCAGGTAATTGTTGCTTATCCAGCGGAAAGCAGTCCCATGCAGGCATGAAACAGCCACTTTCTGTAGGTCAGATTGTTCAGACTGCCTCTGGATAGTCAGCACAAATAAAGAAAAAGCAGCAAGTTGTGCTGAGGAGTGCCAGTTGTGTCTTATAAAAGTTCTTTCAGCTTGAGTTTGAGCTCATGCTTGTTCTGAGATCTGTTCTGAGTTTACACACACTCTGCCTTCTCAGAAAATTGAAACTACCAGATCTCTCTAAGTAATATGATTAAAGAAATAATTAGCTAAATAATTGTTTAAAGGGGAAAAAAGGCTCAGCTATGCATTCTTTAGGAAATACAGGTTCATCTTATTCTGGCTTTTATTCTTCTCTCTCCTGAATTGCTTGGGTATACTTCCCCTATGGAGTGACTGCACAAGCCAATACAACTGATGTAGCTTATTTGTGTGGTGTGGTGGTGACCCTTAGCCCAGCCACCCACACATCTCACTCACTCAGCTTATTTAGACAGCAAAACAGTGAAGAAAGTAGAAATTGTGGCCCTTTGCAGAACCACTGCTTCTTATGCCTTACAGCGAGTCTTGGTTTGGCCACATTTCCAGTCACAGGGAATAGCAGGATGAGGGTGCACTTGCCTTGTAGTCTTCTGGTTATGTTCCACCTGTGATTACTGCATTTACCACTGTGTAAGAGGCACTTCTCTCATCCCCAGAAGAGAGGATGTGTATGTATAGGATGTATGTATTATCTCAGCCTCCTCTACTGCTAGTGCAGATCACTTGCAGTGTTATGACCAGACGTGGCAGAAGGACACAGAGAATGAGGAGCATACCTCATTTCCACAACCTGCCTTGTGTTTGGGCAGGCTGATTGCATGAGAAAACGGAGTAGCTGAGTATATGTCAAATAGCTCTACAGGGAAAGTGGGATGTGTTTCTATCCTGAGGACCTGAGCAGATGAGCATGCTCCTTAACTTAGTTACCAGTGGGTGGTTCTCTGACCCAAATTGCATTTTTTGCAACATTGGCTGGATGTTTTGCTCAACAGGGGAGAGAGTCTTCCTTCATACAGTGCACAAGTTGGCTATAGAGTTTTATTTCATGGGATTTAATGAATGCTGTAATTTATTTGGGTCAACACACAAACTTATGAAACAAAAATTTAACTGAGCTATGACCTTGGGTGTCAACTTTATGCGTTTTCTGACTCCAGAGCAGCAGAAGCTAGGACAGGTCACTGGAGAAAAGTCAGTAGATATTTTTCTTATTTGTCAAACACTTTTCAATGTATATGCGTCTTCAAATCCTGCATAACTTCTGCATTATCACTCTGCAAGGCAGTCCAAGCTTCAGAGAGCTCAGAGAAGGCTGGTTTTGTGGGCTCCCTTCCAAACCTATCAATTCAAAAAAGTCTGCTACAAACGTTTTTCTTGGGTCTTACCACCTCTTATGAACTTACTAATAAGCTCTGTCATCTGTGTATTAATTCAGATCACTTTTTTTCCTAAAGCAGACATAGACTGCTCATAGCATTTTTTTTGACTCCTTGCCCCCTTATGCCACTTTCAATTGAGCTCATACACTTATAATCACCAGACCTCAAATCCCTTCACTGGCTTTTGCAGTGTATCCAGGTCTGAAATCTATTTTCTCATTAACTCATTAAACTACCTGTTTTTATTTCTAAATGAAAGTTCAGCAGACTGAAAAATGTTTATAGATCCCTTCCCTTACTGCAAGTCCTACGGAACCACACAGACCTCTTTACTATAAACAGCTGTCAGAATTGTATACATGCAGGTACTCAGAAGGCGTTGAGCATTTAGATGCCTAAGGCAGCACTACTTTCTGATTTATTTTCTTTCCACATTCTGTGGAAGCATGTGGAACTGAAGAAAAAAAATGTGAAAATCAAGTGGGTATTCTGAGCATAAGTAAACATGCAAATGTAATTGGATAACATATCTTTTTCTCTGTGTTCCTCACCATAATAAAAATGGAATAAAAAAAGAAAAAAAATCATGACACTTCTCACAGTCTGCTGAGAAGTACTATGTTAGAAGCACAAATGAAGCTAACAGTTTTGTTTTGACATTGGAATAGGCTGAGATGGGGTGGAGGACAGGGAAGCAGACATAGCATAGCTGTGTTCTCCTACAAGATAGCTGTATGTCTGCAAGACAAATCAGACTTCTGTGCAGGGAGGTTATAATAAGTGTGTCTCAGTACCTGAGAAATCTTAGGATGTGGCAACACGTTAAAAAGTGCCTCAGTCCTTATATATCTACTGCTTAAATTGGAATGCATTCTTACACCTTCTCTTGCATACTGTTTGAGAGTTTATTTTAATAGCTTCTACAAGCACCTACTTGGGAAAACTGAGCCCTTTTGATGTTTTACCAAGAAAGAGAA
Source organism: Cinclus cinclus (assembly GCF_963662255.1). Taxonomy (NCBI): domain Eukaryota; kingdom Metazoa; phylum Chordata; class Aves; order Passeriformes; family Cinclidae; genus Cinclus; species Cinclus cinclus. Next base: position 86,362,199 of record NC_085047.1, read on the forward strand.
TTAGGAAAACTTAAAAGGAAATATGTCTCTCATTTAAAAATGCAACTGAAATATACCCAGCAGAGTGTAAGGAAGATACTGCTCCTTTGGAGGTTTTCAGCTTTCCTCCTGTTTTTGCTGAACCGAATTGTGAGAAGAAAGGTGATACCAAAATCGAAAATGAAATGTAAAATATTAAATTAAATCTTAATGGGATCCTAGGGATAAAGAAAATCATGAAACAACCATGATAACACAAGTAGGTCTCATCTAGATATACAGTACCCTGAAATTTAGTCAGAATTAGAGAGAAACTGTGATTCATTTTGTCGGTGTTATCTGACAGTCTGCACAGTCCCAGAGGACTCTCATCTAGTGTGATTTTTTGCCATACAGTTACAGAAAATGTGTGACTTCAAAAATCCCTCAAAATACTGATATCTCAGGCCAACCAAGTAAACTATAAACCAGGTCTGCAAATTAAATTAAAACTAATATTTTTATTGTTTGGTCTGTTAAAGTCAAATCATTATGATGTAACCACTTGAATTGTGCTGTTCTTATCTTATTATCTGGAAATTCATTTTGCCCTGTAAGTACACTGTAGTTTTTACATAGAAAGGTCTTCACACATGTACCCTGAGCCTTCATACTTGTGCAACTGCAACTGCCAGCCATTCTCCCACCGCTTGCTTTTTGTTGTTTCTTATCACCATCTACAGTATAGGCTGTAATATCCTCTTGGTGAGGACTGGGTTGCCTTGCATGCCCTGCCAAGCCTCTGCATTTGGGTATTTCAAATGGGTGTTTCAAATCCATGCAGCAATAGCTGCATTTCATAAGCACTGTCATGAATTTCATTCTTCATGAGTACAACTTCCAACACTTTAGGAGTCGAGAAGATGATTAGATTCATTGTTAGTGTTGAAGGTGGTGCTTTACAATAATGATTCCAACCTTTGTTTCATTAAAGGCGGTGATGGCAAGTGACTTTGCAATCCCAAGGTTCAGGCATTTGGAGAAGCTTTTGCTTGTTCATGGCCACTGGTGTTACTCCCGACTCGCCAACATGGTGCTGTATTTCTTCTACAAAAATGCAGTAAGTATTTAACTTGACAGCACTATGACACCACATGTTTCCAGGGTTTATTTTGTGCTAAGTGAGCATTAGGTCAGCCTTCAAATGGTTTATAAATAAGCTGCAAAGAAATTTGCAGAGCTGAAAGACAGCTGGCTGCCATTTGCAGAAATACGGGACCCACTCCATAACAGCTACAGTGTGCTGCTGAATGTGCAAATTAAGTAACACAAATAACAAGCACTACTGAAGAAAAGTTTCTTTACAGAGCAGTTTTGCAGAATTTAGCTGGCTTGGTACAGGAGTCTTCAATGCCAAAGCCATCCAGCATTGGCCCCAAGTAGCAGTTAAGTGTGTTTTCCTGACTGTATCTGATCGTTGTTTATGAATCACTGTACATATTTCCTAGTGACTTGAGATAACTTGAGTCCTCTCTGTGTCTCAAATGTGGAGACTGGCAAGGATTTTTCTTGATTTATCCTATTTCCAGCTAATCAAGAGTTCATTTGAAAGGAAGCACACGGTGGTAAAGAACAGACGACGGGTCTGTGTTTCCTCCCTGGTGTATGAAACAGGACTCAATCCACACTGGGCAATGAGCCAGAAGCAACTCAACTCTTTGGCCTCAACAAAGGCCCTTTGCATTGATCTTGGAGTACAAAGATGATTGATTGAAAACAGCCTAACAAGGAAACCAAGAATACCACCAGCTAGGTGGGAGTCACTGGCAAGCACATATATTTGCTCACTTGAAACAGCTACAAATTGCCTTGGGAGCAAGGCATATGAAGAAGCAAGAAAAAGAGAAGAGCTAGAGCTCTCATACCTCTGTTTGTTTCAGAGGGCAGTGTGTGAATTTTGTGCGGGAGACTGGATTTTGTCTTCAGTAGCAGAAAAAAAGTGGCTTTCAGTTTTATAAAAGTTGCTTTCCAATTTTAATCTAATCCTCAATTTTTATCAGAAGAAAACCATAATTTGCTCAAAATTTTGAACATCCCCAGAATACAAGGGTGCTAAAGGATTAGTGAAATGTCTTTTTGTTAAAACAAGCATGTTAAAATACATTCTGGGGTCAGAGCAGGGACTCCATGCAAGTGCCCTTTCAGACACAGGAGAACCATTCAGAAGAATGAAGGGACTTTGTGATCTGAGCTGCTGCTTGAGTCAGAAATAGCAAGCAGATTTCTATAGTGCTGCCCTGAGTGGGAAGCCACCTGTTGAAGTACAGCAGTGAAATATGTGGTAGTGTTCAGATGCATCAGTTTTAAGGCTTGATCCTGAATGATGCTGAACATCTGTACTCCTGCTCCCAATGCTGGATGTTTCCAAGATACCCATTGACAGTTTCAAATTTGAACTTCCAAGAGGTGTATGCATAGCCATCTTATATTAAAAACTTAAAAAATAAACACAGAAGTAATGCACATAAGACACTCCAGCAATCAGCAGCCAGAGATGCTGTTGATATATCAATCCTTTTGTTCATCTTGGGTAAAATCTTCCATTTTCTTTGGAACAACTGCCCTTGATTACAAGTATTATTTTTCATGCCGTTTTAATAAGATATTTTCAGAAGCTACTACCTCAAGGCTAGAAGATAACTGAAGAGATCTATTTGCATTGGCTGTGTTTTGTGTGTGTTTTCAAAGCTTTCTGAGGAATACTTGTTGCTTCTGACTCTAAACTGTAGTTGGATATCTAGCGTATAGACATTAGTATATCTGACATAGTGCCTTCCCTTAAGGAAAGATTGTTAAAAATGGAAAGATGGGAGCACCTGAACCTTTTGCAAGGAGACTATTCTGGATGATTCTCCACAGAGAATTGAGATAGCTACATTGCAGATGTTCTGCAAGTTTTGTTTCTTCAAGTGTTTTTTTTTCCCCCATTTGTTCATACTATGAAATTTTCCGTTCTCCAGTAGAACCTATCTAATTTAAAATTTAAACTTCACATTGCTGTAAAAGCCATTTGGAAGCTTAAATGACTTACGCAAGAAGATGTTTGGCTTCATGGAGATTATAAAAATACAAGTAAAATATAAAATAAAACACAGCATGACTGGAAATATGTGAGCTTGATGAAAAGGGATTTCATGTAAACAAAATTTTATCTACACATCTTATTCCCATTTATATATTGTCTCTGCAAGACAGTACTGAAAATTTTTTGACATATACTTCATTCACTGGGAAATTCTCTCTGGGATCACATTGATAAAACAGTCTCATCTGGCAGGGGAAGAAGGAAAACTTTTTTAATTTAAAATCTTTATGTAAATTTGTTTTGTCTCTTTCAGAGAGGTAATACACAGAGGCAAGAGAGAACATTTGAAATTAAATTTTAAAACTTAATACAAAAAAAATTCAGGAGAAATTTAATTTATTTCTATAGCTTTCTTCAACAGCACTATTAAGACCCATAATAGAGGTGGTAGGAAGATTTTCAGCTGACTATATTTTCATCAATCTACCTATTTTTGCCAGAGACAGACTGTTTCCAAGGCAATTCCAAGGTTAGCAAGGCTCTAGAGAGAAAATTTACTACGTCCAGGATTAGCTGCATTTTGTTTTCAAACAGTGAGAAAAAAGTACATAAATACACATATTTATTGTAATTTCTTTCTGAGAAATTACTCAAGAAATTTTGTTTGATTTTGGGTGTGGAAAATGTGCTCAATTTTGGAAGGAAACTGCCATGTCCCAGACAACTGTACTGAAGAGGGTAAGCTTTGGTAACTCAGTCTTGTTTGGGCCAGAGGAGGATATTTTTCTTGAAATACATTTACAGGAACATTTCTAGGGATTGTGCTTACAAAAATACTACTGTTTAACTTAGGTTAATTTATAGAATGGGCTCACTAACAGTGAGGTGCATTTGCTGCTCATATACAAGTCACTTCAATGTAGTGTGTAAACTTCGAGCATTTATCTACTTCATGTGTGTATATATATATATATATATATATACCCACACACACATATACATGTATGTACTTTTATGTACTGCAGGACTGACCTCTTATTCTGTGGCAATTTCCCTTTGCAAGACAGGTTCACTCTCCTTAAAGCAGCTTTCACTGACTATGCACACCCATGGCCTTGTTTTTCCTTCTGTGTTTAATTTTCAACCACATTTGAGCACACAGATAGAACAGATCTGTATTTTCCTCCGTATATCTAAAATTCATGAAGGATTAGCATTCTCCACCTGACTGAAAGCTTTTTGAGAACAGAATACAAAAAGAAGAGGATGTGAAAGGAGAGGTCATGTCATTTCCCATCTTCATCATTGAAAGGAGGAAAACCCTCAAGAGTTTCCACAGTTTTCTGGTTTTAATTACTTTACAAAGAATAATAAAGATTTTACTTTAGGAGAACCAAGCCTGGGAATTTATTTCCTTCTCTAGAAAGCTGGCCATTTTTTTCTAGGCCTCAAATCTTTCATCAATATCTAAAATCAGCAGCTTTCCTGAGCCCTCTGGATTCTCCATGCTGAAGAGACTGTAGAAAAACTGCATTGTGTGGTTTGTTTATTTTTGGGTGATTCTAACCAAAGTAGATGAACAACCCCTCTGCAGCTGTGTATGCACCTGATTTCTTCATAGAGCTGAAGAAGAAGGGAGATCAAGGAATCTTTACAGCACTGCTAATTTGCTGAATGTCAAAGCACAAAGACTTAATAGTTAAGACAGCTTTTCTAGATGTCACAGTTTCATCTTTCTTACTGCTGCTGGTCTCATGTTGGTATTGCAAAAAAAAGGTCTGCATTTATCTGTTGTAGACCATAAAGGTCTCCCAAAACATCTCCAGCCAGCAGAGGATATTATTGTGGAAATTCTTGTTCTTACAGTAGTCGTGTTAGTGGTGTGACATCAGTACTCATTTACCTAGAGGTCAGTGGTGGCTGGGACAGCTTTTCACAGTTAGTTAAATTGCACCTCAGTGTTTCACTTGAACTGAAAGTTAATTTTGTGTGATTCCCAAGATCTGAGGTTCCAGCAGCATAAAGATTTGCAGGTGTGCCAGATGCTTGCAGCTTAGCCAAGTGGTCCATGTATCAGGAAGTGAGTGAAAGAGTAGGTATCCTCACAAGAATTGCTCACGTGTTCAGCATTCATAGATTAAGTCCTTGCAGAGCTGGAATCAAAATGGTTTCACAACAAAGTGGGATGATGGTCCTCCTTGTTATATTTAAAGCATTGCTTGTTCTGTTTCAGATGTTTGTGGCCCTTCTCTTCTGGTACCAGTTCTACTGCGGGTTCTCTGGCTCATCAATGATTGATCAGTGGTATCTGATCTTCTTTAATTTATTCTTCTCTTCTCTTCCACAACTGATTACTGGTGTGCTGGATAAGGATGTGCCAGCTGAAGTGTTAATTGCTGTACCTCAGCTTTATAAAAGTGGACAGAATATGGAGGTAAAAAATTCTTGGTTACTGTAATTTCTTTCCTGGACATCTTTAGTTTCAACTGAAAACCAGCCCTGCTCCCAAAGTGTAGATGACTGGTAAATACATCAGAAGTGTATTTATATGAGAAGTCAGTGTTATTACTTTGTGATATTTCTTATCTGAGTCAAAATGCCAGAAGTACACCTAAACAAACACACAAACAAAGCCCCAACTGGCCATATTTTTAATACATGACAGGAGACAAGGCTGGATGATTTAATTCAACCTAAACTGAACACCTCCTTCATGGTCCAGGCTCAGAAATAACCACAAAAATAAAACAGATTGCACCTTGTAGCTAGTGCAGGCTTTTACAGAATAACCTCACAGTACTTATTTGAAACTTCAGTTCCCAGCCCTTTACAAAAAGAAGAGAAAGATGGCCTTGGTAGTAAGCATGATAAACTTAGTCTCTGAGGGATGTAGTCACAGATGACAGATTCAGCTGAAATATCTGTTGAAAACACCTTGTCCCCATCTGCTTGAATTGTGCAATGAAAACAGAAGGAATTGCAGGAGGAATTTGAGCCAAACCATTCCTGGTAATTACAGGTACAGTGTACTGTGGGAAAATCTTGCTGTTTGGCAAAACTATCTATGTGGGGATGTTGTTTTGAAGGAAAAAAGCCTTCTTAAAAGTGTCTTACAAAGCTGTCCTCTGAGAGGACACAGTAAGTGGTTTTTGCCTCCAAATGTACACCTGTATTTGGTACTCCACACATGTAGAGGCATTGCTAGATACTCTCCTGGAAAGATGAAAGGAGAATTTGAGTGTACTTTATTTTAGTCCATTAGTCCAAACTCTGTCCTTTTCATCTGTTGTTTTCTGTTTTCTACATTTCTTCTGTTTCAGTGCATTGCACTTGAAAGAACTGTACTATTAATACTTTCCTCTCTTGCACATTTTTAGGATGATAGAAATGTTGTAATGCCTTAAGGCTTGTTGGGAGGTTATGTCTGCCTGTCTTCAGCTGGCAAACTGAGAAGTCTCCCAGGTTCACAGAACAGTTATTTCTCATAGAGAAGCCCAGAGATCATTCTAAGTTTTGTTTTGTTTTGTTTTGATTTTTAATCTGTTGATTGTATTCTCTTTATAATTACCTAAAAAGGCATTTTAAAAACTTTAAAATCCTGTTCCAGGTGGGATCTCTTTCAAAAAGGGCCCATAGTATTGTAGAATAGTTTTGATGGCTCTGGAGGCCATCTGATCCAGAGCCCTGGTCAAAACAGCTTCAAACCTGGATGAGATTTCTCAGGTCTTTAACTATTCCAGTTTTGAATGTCTCCAACACTGGAGATTCCACAATCCCTCTAAGCAACCCAATGCAGTAATTAACCATGTTAGCTCACAAGGACAAGTAACACCATGATTCTTTCTAAGCATCTTTCCATTGCCTTTTTTAGTGTGCAATGATATTTCCACAAAAGAAGACTTGATAGAATATATACCAAAATTATATAAACATTTTTTGCCATTTATATACTATTTTTCCTTATATCTAGGTCCCTTGTATGACTATCCATACCCTTGCAATTGTATATTTCTGTAAACCAAAATGTTAGTTTAATATTGGTTTTAGCAAGCAATTGTATGCACATACTTTGAGATCTGTGTGTGTATATATATATCTGTGTTTTATATACATATTTTTAGCATGTATTGCCACTAAAGACCTTTGTTGTGGATGTTCTTTAAGAACATGTGCATTTTCTGTTTTCTCTTCTGCTAATAAATACCCTGTGCTTATGTGATGTAGAACCCATTTATTCATGTTCATTACTGGTCTGACTGTAGTGCATAAAATAGGGCACCTTCAAAAATGTTTTAGCATCAGATTGAAATTAAACCCTCTGCCAGGGAAAAAAAATGGCAAAATACTTTCATCCCAGAACAGAGTGACTTGCAGATAGACTGTTCATGCTTCATCCCCCAGGGTAGCTAAATGACTGGCAAAGTTATGAAGCTATTTTCCCAAGCCCTTAAAACTGCCCTTGAAACATGCCCCTCAAAATACCTATCTTGGCAGATAGGATCTTCATTATGATCTGATTTTCTTAATTTTTATTTTTTTAATGACACAGGAGTACCAACCACACATGTTTTGGATGAACATGATTGATGCTATGTATCAAAGCCTGGTTTGCTTCTTCATCCCCTATTTTGTAAGTGTTTAGTTTAAGCCATTCTATTTCAAGCATTTGGAGGAGAACTGGCAACACATCTTGGGCTAAATTCTGTCTTCTTTCTTGCAGACTTACTATGATTCAGAGGTGGATATCTTCTCTTGGGGAACTCCCATCACCACAATAGCTCTTTTCACCATCATCCTGCATTTGGCTATAGAAACCAAAACTTGGGTAAGGTACCCACAGACTACATAGAAACTCACTGGCATAGACATAATTCTTCTCTTAGTGCCACCTTTCAAAACCGTAAGATGGTTGCTTTTTTCCCTCAGCACATTCTGTTTTTAGCAGTCAGTTTAAAAAAGCATGGAAAAAGTTTTAAAATATGATCTGCAAACAGCTTTGTAGTGTTATATTTGTAATAAGAATTTTTAAATATAAAAGGCTCTAAACTCTTTGCTGTGCATGGGTTTGACACCAGAAATTAAGAAGTTTTAATTTAATTAAGTCACTGTAAATATCTCAGAAAGATAAAGAATCATTATACTTATGTTGCTGGGTTTTTTGGTTGTTGTTCTAGACTTTTCTCCACTGGTCATCTTGTATCTTCAGTATCATTTTGTTCTTCTTTGTGGCTCTGGTTTACAATGCTTCCTGTCCAGTCTGCCATCCTCCATCCAATCCCTACTGGACCATGCAAAGGCTGATGGAAGACCCTATATTCTATTTCACTTGCATTTTATCACCCGTTGTTGCATTGCTGCCCAGGTATTGTAACTTCTCTCATATGTAAAGGCACTTTATGCATATGATTGGGAGAGCAAGAATATTTTCCACTCCCCATCTTTTGTTTTGCCTGCCAGCCAACTCAGTTTCTTTCAGCGGCTGATTATTTGAAGCCAGGTTGTCTAACCTCTTCTGTGCTCCTGACCACAGTTCCTGGCCAAGACCACAGGAATGGGATAATTGTAGACTGTTGGTCAAACCTCCTGGCCATGCAGAGGTTTGCTACCCTGTGAGGTTTTCTGTGATGCTTCCAGATTCAGTCCATCCTCACATAAAATGCACAGCACCCAAATTCTGAGAGTATGTAATGGACCTACTTGCCTATTTGTAGATGTAGGAGGCTTGCTCTGCAGATTTATCCCCAATGTCTTTCCTCATCACGAAAGATGAAAGACAGTGTGTAATCACAAGGTGGATCACTGGCTAAAGATACAGATTTATTACATGCCTAATTAAGTTATTAATCAAAATATTAGCATAGCATTCAGAGCTGTCCATCTGCAAGCTTTCTTGTGTAGAGCATTATTTTTCTATGTTGTACTTTTGTCTTGGATATTTTCCCTTAACTTATTGGTATTTCCTTCTTTCAATTCTTTTCACATGCCCATTCTCATCCTGCAGATTCCTGTACAGAACCCTTCAGGGAACACTATTCCCAACCCAGCTTCAGCTTGGACGCCAGCTGAGTAAACTGTCCCCAGAGACTCGCACCCAATTTCTCACCAAGTTGAATGTAAAGGAGACAATATGTCAGACACGACTCTTTGCAGACAGCTTCTCCCCAGGCCTTGGCTCAAATGCTAGTGATTCTTATAAGGCTGATAAACAAAGCACTCCTTTGCCAACCTCTCCTCAAACAAGGGAGTCACTTTTCCGAGAGCATGCAAAGGCAGAACATAAAAGAGATAAGACTGCAGCTGCCTCTTCCCAGGATGCTATGTTGTGTGAGGAAAACAAGCTCCCCTCATCAGCAAGTAGTCTGGAAAGGTCCATGGGGTTTCATGAAGTTCTATGTGGCACTTCAGAGGTGGAGTCGTTGCCTGTAGGAACATTCCCGTGGAGCTCAGCAGTCGACCAAGCAGACTTCAGTTTGTTGAAGTGGATCACATCAACTCCACTGTTCAGTCACATGGGGACTGTTTTACAGGTGTCATCAAGCAGTTTACAAAATGAAACACAGGACAGTATGTGTGTGCTTGGCTCTTCTTTGCATGTGGACTTCAAAGGCATAAAAGAAGAGAGCTCAAATAACTTGCAGGACAAAATGAAAGGAACCCCAGTTGATCATTGTAAAAATGACAATTCTGAGACCACCTTTTTATGACATGGGCCATAAATATATTTATATATTTTCTATTTGCACACATTTATAGTGAGATTACTCTGTTTCCAAAGGTGAAACAGAAAATCAAAGGTACAGAAGGATTATTTAAGAATGTTTAAATACAGTTTATTGAAATAAGAGCTTTAAATATAAAAAGAAACACTTGAAAGTTCCATTTATATTGTTTTATTTTTTCATCTCATTTTGTAAAGAAATTACTTTTCTTTATTTTTCAGATGCTTCTCTTTTATTCTGACACATACTGTAAAAGCAAAGGATCTATGTACCATATTTGAAAGGATTAGATTCAGCAATAATTATTGATATCATTATAGGCCATTCAGTAATCAAGGAGGAAAAACCATGATAATAAAGAGTCACTATATTCCATCCATCATCTGCTTGCCAGTGTATTTTGTCACTGAGGCAAAGCTATGGAATTATTATACCCCTGTCTATAAATGTTAACAGTGTCTTACCACCACATTAATAATACTGATATTTTATAAATGACACCATGTTCTGATATTGCAGCCATAGCATTTGATGTGTCATGATAAAAAAATGAATAAATGACCATCCATATTGCAAAGTGACTTCCCAGTCTGGCATTAATTGTAACTCAGCCCTTCCCTTGGAGCAGCTTGTTTTTGGCTGGGCATGGCCTTACACCATGCTGAACAAAATGCTTGCTGCTTGTTTTTAAGGAAGGACTTGGTGCAAAGAACTGGTGCCTCATGTCTGCTGTAGGGTTTGAGCTGGGTGATCTTGGATGCTGGGAGCACTACCACCACCACTGTTACTGAAGAGGTCTTTTCTGCTTGCTAGTGGGGTGACAGACTGGCAGAGTGGAATTTTGTGAGACACTTTCCTCTTGTTTCAGCCAGGTTAAATCGAGTCCTTGGGGATGGTGAAGCTGAATGACCAGCTGTGAGGGTATGTGCTAGGCAGAGTTATGTAAAGCAGGCCAATTCCAGCCCCAAAAGCAGGAAGCTGCACTGCTTTCTGAGGTTATCTCTGAGCCGACCTCACTTGGTTGTAAACCTCAGATTGCCACTGGCACATGGGTGTGCAGCTGCCCTGTGCCACCCTGATGGATCCCCTGGGCTTTATCCTGGCACATTGCTTGGTTCTTTCACACCTGGTCACCATGACCACATATGAACTATCTGCTGCACTTCTTTTCCTCATTACAGCTTTTCATGACCTTTGTATTGCTTGCCATCAGTTTTTCTAAGGCCACAACTTGTTCGTGCCATGCTCTGTGCCTGGCAACCTGCCTGCCATGTGGATTGGCTCAGCGTGGTAAGACACTCCACCTACCATCTGTCACTTGCTAATTCGCTCAGGATCTCTTTTTCTAAAGATTTATATACACTGGCCTCTTTCCCAAAGGCTGAATTGATAATGTGATACTGTAAAATGCCATTGAAAGGAAGAGATGAAAGCAATGTAAATAAGAGCAGTCAGCCTGTAAATATGTTACCCTCATGAAACATGACACATCCACATGCAACTAAACTGCATTTGGGGATTAAAATTGACTAGGGACAGGGGAAAGGCACTAAGGGACTCGCTACTGCAGTCTCCTGTGAACAGCTTTTAACATATGACTGATTTGGAAAAAAACAAACCTGAAGCTGAACCTCTTCCTTTTACCCTTGAGATAAAGAGGAATGTTGGTTTGTATATAGAGGCTCTAGTGGAGGAAAGCACACCTGTTGCCTTATTTGTTACTGGCTCTAAAGGTGCTAGCATTCCTCTGCTATGTTAATTGTGATAGAAATGGGGCAGTTCAAGTGCCCACTCAGTGTCCACAAAGGCAGGTGGGCCCCTGCCCTGTCAGTGCCAACAGGAGCCAGGAATGTGGGTCTTGTCACACCCCCCTGAAGCAGGGCAGATTCTCACTCTCCACTCACTGGCCTGCCTCACAAGACTCAGCTGTAGGAACCTCTTTTGCAAAGATCTCCTCCCAGTCAGGTATCTCTGCTCTACCAGCCTGCCTGATCTTGATCATAACTGTTGGGATGACTTTGCAGGTGAGTATATTACAAGGTTAGCTGGCTCTATTTAACACGTTCTGTGCAGAGACTGACATTGTAAATAACTCATCTGTGTGAAGATGCAGTGTCTCTTAATGTCAGAGGAGAAGTAAAATGACACTTTGAAATGTGTAAATGTTGCCATCTGGCTATAAACCTTCATTTGCTTGTAAAACAGGATTTCACAGAAGGACACAGTGTCAGATTCCAGGTGGGCAGAGTTCATAGTTTTGCAGGATGTTAAATTCAGTCTAAGAGTGTCACAGGGTCATAGCTGGAGCTTGCCAGGGATGTTGCAGGTGTGTGCCCTCTCTCAGTTATGGTAGCAGCCCTAACAGCCAGTTGATGATCTCCTGAGCTTATTGACTCCTCTGCATCAGGAGTCACCTCCTTTTCACAGCAGGATTGGTGTCCCACAGGCCTTCATGGGATTTGCAGGCAGCAGAAAGGGCTGGAGCATCACTGGGCTTTGGCTCAGAGCTGCATTTAATTGTATTCTTTTCAAAAAGAACCTAAATTCCTCTTTGGCCATGCCTTTGCAGCACATGATTTGGTTTAGTTGTGCTTTCAGTGTTTCAAAGATAATTTCCATAGGTGAGGGATAGAAGGGCTCCTTTGGGACTGAGAGGTGTTCACGGATGTTTTAAGTTTCCACTGTGGGTGTGACTTGTACATCTGCATCATATATTTAGGGAAACTGTAGATCTCAATCCTCAGCAGCTGTAACTATCATAGAGTCTCCAATATCTGCAAACTGGTTTACCCCAGCTGGGAATCTGGCCTCCATAACTGCTCTATTTTGTTGCAAAATTTAAAAAAAAAAAAAAAAAAAAAATTAAAAAAAAAACCTTGGAGATTTATTTTGAAATAGCTAAGGTGTAAATTAATCTTGTACTAAAAGATAAAATATCTTTATTGTGACAGCAATCCTTCAAAAATGTATTAATTTAATCTTAAATAAACCAAATAACCTGCTGACCTGAATGGAGCAGGGGCCTCAGCAGGGCTGCTGCTGTGCCTATGGATAGGAAGGAAGATGTGCTCCACTGAGGCCAACATGTGCCAAACCAGTACAGCGAGTTACCTGAAGGCAAGAACCAGGTCAGCTGGATGTCAGCAAGCAAGTTGTCTTCATTTTCTTTTGGGAGATACATTGTAAAATAATAGCAGTAAAGTGTAATTTAAACTACAGTCTGGAGGGGGGAAAAAGCCCAAACAGATTTCACATTTGGAAAGAAAATATTAAGCAAACTAATTATTTACATTTTAAATCAGTCCTCTCTTCAGCTGCCAGAAGATAAACACATCAAAGCATGTTACTTGCTGGGTTTTAGGACTTGTCAACATTTTGAGGCTGCTATTAATATTTGAAACATTTTAGCTAAATAAATACTAATTTCTTTTTGAAGCTGTATACATTGATTTTAATAAAATAGAATAAACTTGTAAAGTTATTCCTGTTAGTGCAACTGAGCAGTTGTTATAGCAGGCAAAACAAAGCTTTAAATGTGTGAGGCCAATCCACAAAAAGCATGCAACTCTTTATGAAAAGATTCCACAAGGCAATTAAACAATACCCATTTTGTGGTCTTTTACCAACAGCAGCCCCCTGTACACTGATTGAAATATTTGCAATGAATTCTGCAAGCACTTCTGTGTCTGCTTGATATTTCTGGCTCAAGTAGTCCTGATGAAATTAATGACTGAGGAGATCTGTGAATTAAGCATCACAGTGTTCCATGCATCTTAGTCTTATTTATGTGAACCAACTTCTCAGTGACTCATCCATTTCAAAAAATCCTTCTGGATGTATAAGGTTCTAGAAACAGCCAGAAGTGTTCTATCAGGATGTCTCTCTAATCCCAGAAATTATATCTCACACATATGCCAGGGCACTAGATCTGGGCATATAAATGTCAAAACAGGAAGAAAACAACCTTCCAGTGTTTTTTCCAGGCTTTTTCAGCTATACATCACTGTTCTGTGTGCCCAGTCATGAATCTGCTTGCCACCCTCCTGCACTGGCTGTGAAACCACAGCCATGCACCCTAATTAAAATTTCCTCAGACCTTCTCAGATTATTCAGAGACTGCTCTTGCTTCTACTACATGACTTCTCAATGGCCTTGCATTGAACTTTGACTTATCATTTATTCACACCCAATTCTCTGCTCAGGGCAGCAGTCTGTGCTTGCTCCTGAAGGCTCTACCCACTTAATCAACAATCACTGTTTTGTTGTGCCTTGAGCCACCTCTCTAGCGTCATGCTCACCTTCTGCTCCACTCCAGGCTTGCACATCCTAAACATTACTGACTGCCCAATCCACACACACAGGGTATGGAGGATTTGTGGAGGTATACTCATTCAAGTTGCCATATTAAAGGGTTCTGCATGAATACTGGTTTCAGTAAATGGAGATGTTCAGCTTAAAATAAACTGTCAGAACTGTGTGTGCTTGAGTCATCTGGGAGTGACAATTTATAAAACATAAACATAAATCTGCATCGAAACTTGAACTAAACAAATACATTTTTTAAGTCTCATGTTTTTGCAGCAGCTGGTTCTTGATCCAGACTGATCTATGCCTTGGGTATTTTTCAGTCCAGCATTAAATGAAGCCATATGCTTTTGTATGGGAGCACACATGGCAGTTCTGAAAACAATGCTGATAAAGCCATGTACTGTGACAGCACAGTTAACAGGTCTGTGTCAAAGGCACTGCAGAAGCCATAAGAAGCAGGGGCATGCAGGTGTAGCAAAGTGGGGAAGGGAAGGCACTGCTGGATGCTCTTCAGAAGTCCCACAGCTGGTGGAGCAATAAGGGGATCTGCAGAGCTTCCTAACTGCTTGTTTTTTTGCCTTTGCAAAGGTTCTGCACATTGCCCTCGCTGGCTGCTGGCAGACTTGACTCCATTAAGCTTCAATTTTACTGGAGCTGTACCACAAGTGAATTTTGTTTGGTACTTGCAGCTAAGAATGGATAAGGGTTTGGAACTGAACTAATGCTGACTCAGTTGGAGGTAGGTTGGCACTAGCTTTGCAAACAGGAACGTGCTGGCTGTGCCCTGGTCAGGAGCTCTCCCAAGGGACCAGGGCAGGTCCCACTCTGGTCCCACAGTCCCTCCCTGTGTTGAAAACCAGGGTAGGAGCAGAGGGACCCCAGTGCCCTCCCAGGGCAAGCAGCCTTCCACTGCTCATTAGGCTGAGATTACAAATCTGTCTGCAGTGTCCCAATAGTGACCAGGAAGGGAAGCAACAGGTAACATGGCAGAGAAACTTCCTGCTTTGTGAGCAATCTCCTATGCCATTGCATAAAAGCCTCCATGTTTCTTTCCCATGCTCTGCAGTATGAATCCTGGCCATCAGAAAGCCCCAGGGATGGCTGCACTTCCTGCAATGGAAGATGCTATGGAGAGTCCTCTGCTGCCTCCTGAAGGGGTCCCTGAAGCACCTGCACTGAGGCCACTGCCCAGGGATGACAGGCACCTTTGACAGTAGCAACAGCTCCATTGGTCACCCCACGTGCTTCTCACTGAGGGTCCTTTCTGCTGGAGGAGACTCCATGTGGTCACAGCCCACCTATCTTCAGCTGAAAAATACAGCAACAAAATGTTTTGCCCTGGCTTAAGAGGTTCAACAGGTAAAGATTTACAAATATCTCTGGGTCTGTACACCCATATCCAGACATGGATTTTCCAGCTGTCCTGGGCTGTGAAACCCTGTAGTGTACCACACACTCAAAGGGATCATGGTGCTTTGTGTGCTTTAAAATTTCCTGTGGTTTCCTGGGAGCCTGGCCACCCCTAAATCTCAAAATATAGAATTAGAAGCCACTGTTGAAAATGGCAGCAGACCCATGAAGACTATGCTTGACATGTATTTATTTACATGGAAGAAGAGCAGTTAAAATAAAATACTAATTTTAAGGAAGATTTTTCTATATAGCTGCATGAGGAATTCTCTCTATTTTGAGCAGCAGCTTCCATATGGCTTTAAGTACAGATGTTTGCTCTGTGCAGTAATGTCTCCCTTGATACAAGAAAGTGCAGTGCTACATAAATCCTTCCAAGATGAGGTGTAGCATATCCTCGCCAGGGCAGGCAAAGACAGCCGGGTCCTGCAGCCAGCTCTGCTGCTGGAAGGACTTTACTTGGGTCAGTGTTGGAACCCTGGAAACTGAGAATTTTAGACTTTCTGTGCTGACAGGCACTAACCCCCAGGAAAAGACTGCCTTTGACCTGAGGCCATGGAGAAGGCTCCCAAAATTGAATAATCAAACTGCTATCATGAGTCTGTAGTTTGAATAAAGGTGTGTAATATCACACGGCAGAAAATTTAGAATTTCAGATTTCAGAATATAGCAATATACAAAAAGCAAGATGGAAATTTTGGGGTGGAAGTTTTGTCCTTCTTCTTTACCTTCTTCTTCATGAGTTTGGGTGATCTTGTTTAATTAGATAAAAAAAATCCACATTGCAGGTCACGAGTGATTAGTTATTAAGTTAAAAGTAAAAATAATTTCAGTGTCTGTTCTTAATTGGATAATTTGGCCTTAAAAGGCCTTGTAAAGAGAGAAATACATCTCCATTTCTAGCTTGTTAGCCAGAAGTGCTGTAAAACTCACTGTAATTTAAATAAGAATTAATAAACCTGAGTCCAAACAAAAATACTGTCTCTTGAACATTTAAGCCCAATTCTAATAAAGAAAAAAAAGATAAAACACAATAAAAAATAAAAGCTCTGAAAGTCCTGTTTCATCAGCTCATCTTGCACAGCACCTGTCTATGATGTTGCCCTGTGCAAAGTATGACTAAACAAGAACCTCCTGAAAAGCAGGTTAAAGGCATCAGCATTTAGCTTGCTCTTGGCTGTTGCTGCAGCGTGGAAATGCACAATGCATGGAAACAGTCTGTTAGTGAACACAAAACGCTTGAAAGAGCCTCCTGAGGGACTTGGGAAAAAGTGTCAGGGAAGAGCTGGCCAAGGCAAATAAAAGCTGCTCAGACCAGGTGGAGTGTCCATTCCATCTGTAGGGAGACATGCTGGGGCTTTAATTCCTCTTCATTATCTGGGCAGTTTCCCTAGTCAGGACAGGGTGCAGGGTTCCAGAGGCAGTGTTGACTGAGAGCTGCCCCTCACTTTGGCCCCACACCCCCTAAACACAGTACTGCTGTAGCTAAAGTTATCATTTCCTGGCCCAAAATTCCCCATGGTATATTGTTGGTGCTTGTTCATCACATTTTCCAAAAGCTGTAGGTTTTTAAGTCTCCAGTTTATTCCTGGACCACCCTTTTTATGTGCTTGAAAGCACTGAATTGTCCCTGCAGCCAGACTTGGTTGGATGTAGTTCCTACCTTTTCACCCTTCCTCACTTTCCTTCCCAAAACACAATGCCCACAAAAGTCTACTTGGACTTTTAGAAACCCAAACCACAACAGAGATATTGCTCACCATTTGCACGCCTAGAAACAAACCACAAATGTGCTAATGAAAACAGCAGAGATGCCTCTTGTTTAAGTAACATTTTGGCTGACACGTCCTCCACACCCCCCACAATTGCCCACTGAAGGGCCTGATGCTGTTTCTCATCCTATTCTTTATGTGCAAATGCTTCAAAACTTGAGAGCAAGAAGGGGGATATTGAGCTTTTCACTTTAAAAACCTGAAAATGCAAAGCTCTTCCTTTTTTTTTTAAACCAAATTGCTGATGAAAATGTGGAGGTTATATTTACTAAAGACCCAAATTACCAACAAACTCTCAATCAACCGTGTGTACTGTTAGAGCTGCATGAACCATTTTTATCCCGAGTGGGCTGGGTGTTTGCAGTTTGTAAGATCCCTGTCATTTTGCAGACACAATTAACTTCATAGCTGGATTGTTTTGCTTAACACTCAAGAACTCAATAAAACCATTATAGCTAAAAGCTCCTTGTAAGATGATGGAAAGTTTGAGTAAGCATCATCTAGAAACTGAGGGCAAATGATGACATCATGGGAGAAAATGCAGGCAAAGACTCCTTTCCCCTGGGCAGCTATGGAAATTATCTGTCACTTTTAGGTACCAAGACCTGCAGTTCATCTGAAGTTTTCTGAGTTTTGAAGATTAAGAGTGCATTAATTCATTTATGTCCAAATGTACTGGCAACCACCAAAAACAGGTGACAGCATTTCCTGCCCATTGAGTGCTGCTTTCAGCAAGGCCCACAGTGCAAGGAAGCCAGGCTCTTGGATTATTCAGTGCTAAAGAGAGAAAGAAAGATGTCAGCTTTTCCAAAAATACCCCATGTGGTTTTATTGCATTCAGTTGGCTGCTGTTGTAGCCCACCAGCAACCACCCCCTTGCCAGATGGCTCCTGCTCATCCAGGACTGAAGTCGAGCAGTGACTCCTGTCATGAGGTTTTGGGGACACATCAAATGCTGAGAGGTCTCAGTGGATACCTCTGCCCCTCCCTGTCCCCAGGAAGTGGTCACAGTGGGAGTGGGGGACTGTCCCAGCCCTCTCCCAGCCCTGGGGAAATCTGCACCTTCTCCACTGTATGGAGCACCTTCTGGCCCCATACATTCCCCTCCAGAGGCAGCAGCACAAGCAGAGGAAAGTCATGTCCAAATAAATTTCTAAACAAGTATCCATGAGCCATTCTCCTTCCTGCAGCTCTCTGTTCTCATCCCAGTCTGATATAAACATTTACTGGGATCTTGCTTCAGCCAATTTTACTTCTCCACATAGCATTACCACGATTTCATCCCATGCACTGCAGACAGGGTTTGTTCTTTCTCCTGGGGACCCTTTAGAAAAATAAAATACAAAATATCCCTTTTTTGGGAAGGGCAACTGACAAGGGACAGCTCTGGGACACAAGTCCTAAGTCTGTGCACCGGGAGGTGCTTTACCATGTGAACAATTTTACAGGTATAGGTGCACCACCACTATTTTCCATTCTGTGGAATGTGCAGAGAAAACCTGCTTTAAAAAAAAAAAAAAAAACAACAGGATTCATCCCATCTCCTTCTCTTCTCCAGTACTTCTTTGAATGTGGAATTTCTCCTGCCTGGCAGCCCTGGGCCAGGGACAACTAACTATTGAGCTCATCATCCTTGTCCATCCTCAAGGATGTGTCCACAGCTGCCCCCCTAGCACGGTCTGGAGGTCACTGTCTCTGGCTGGGCCAGGCCAGGGGTAGCTCTGTGCTCAGGAGCTGTGCAAAACACTTCTGTTTTTCAAATAAAGCGGAAGGAAACACGCAGACTTTGTCATGTTTAAATAATAGACTTTTGAACACTATTTAGAGGTAATTCAGAGTTGTCTGAAGAGAGAAACAATTTACATTTTCTTTGTTTGGCGTTTGTTTGGAGCAGGAAAAAAAAAACAAACAAGAAATATAAGTGACTGTGTTATCACAATGTGGCCTTTTCTTTTTAATCACATGCTTGTAGTCCAAAAAACCCTTGTATCCTTCTGTTCCCATCCCTGGCTTTCATTTCCAGCCACTTGTTACCTACAAAGAGAAAGTGCTTCTGCATAGAGGGAGGGGAAAAAAGTTAATAAAAAACCCCTGTATTTGAAAGCGACATGGAGATTTTAAGTCTGTATCTAGGTGTCTTTAGAAAAAAGCTAAGCTTCAAGGGTCTCCAAGTAGGAAAACTACATTTTGCTCATTATGGAATCAAAAAAGAAAGTGTTAACTAAAATCAGTAATATTTTAAATTATATTTGCTTCAGATTTAAGCGAGGCTTATCCTTAAGAAACCTGTTTGAGACAGGTTTGTGAAGACTATTTAAAAGGTCGGGATATTTTTTACACCACTCGTAATCTGGAAAAAGGTCATACTACATTGAAAATTGAGCTTCCCAAAATAGCACTCACAGTGCTAACTAACCCTATGCCTAATTACTACTTTTGTCATCCTGTCCCATCCCCTCCCCCCATCTTTTAAGGGTGTGGGTTTCTGGGAGAGCTGTCCCCAGCCCGAAGTCCCCGAGGGTGCCTGGGCTCCGCACAGGGCACACCCAGGTGCTGGGTGGTGCCTGGGCACAGCAAGTGCCTATCTGTGTCAGGCTGTGACAAACCTCCAAAACAAACCACTGCACAAAGGCAGCCTTGTCTGCTGCCCCACACCAGTCACCAGGAGTTTCCCATGCAGGCTTGCTCTGTTCCAGAGCTTTCCCTTGGCAGTGCAGGGCTAGCAGGTGGTCTTTAGACCCAATAAAGAAATAATGTACAAGCCAGGAAAAAAGAGTAATAGTGGGGAGAATTGATTTTTTTTTTCCTAGCATTAATAAAGAAAAAAAGATGCCACAGTGCTGCTGAGCTTTAGTAAGGTGGTTTTTTTTTTTTCCATCTCCTTGATAAATATGTGGCTCCATAAATCTTGGCACTCAGGATTCCTCTCTGCAGTCCTTTGTAACAGAAGAGGAGATGCCTTTATACACTGGCCAAGGAGTATAGGCAGCCATCTCCCTGCACTAAATTACCCCAGTACATATATTCAGTCAAAGGCCACAACTGAATAAACCACTCCACTCACATTTGGCTGCCATCTCTACATGACTCAGGGAGCACTGGTTGGGAAGGCAGAACCTTCCCCCTACACCAGCACAGCCAGAAAGAGTAAATGAATTCAGCTCCAGTGACAGGGCAGCAGGCTGTAGGCAGATGTGATGGGATTCAGCAGGATGCTACAGGATGCTGTGGAGTGCCACAGGATGCAGCAGAACCTGGTGGAGTACAAGATGTGCTCTTGTGCCACAGATGCTGCCACGAGCTCTCCAGGCTACTGGCAGGAACGGGATGCCACCCCTGCAGAGGCAGCTGCCACCATCCCTGTGTAAATTCCTGATGGTAGATAAAAGCCCAGTGCAGGTGCAGGGGAGCTGGGCACGCAGGCGTGTTAGAGCCTGCTCAGTGTACAGATGCCAGGTTTACTCCCTTACACAAAACCTGAGGGGTTTGTAGGCAGGACTCAGAGATGAATGAGTTCCTGTCCGAGGCATATTTCTCATCTCACTGAAAAGGGCAGCGCAACTTGTCATCTCATTTTGGCACCCACCATGGCTGTATCTTGTATTTGCAGGCCAGAGCAAATTGCCTCAAGGCCCATGTAAGAATTATAGACTGAACTGGTCATCCATCAGACCACCAGGATGGAAGCTCCCTGCTTATTTCAGCCACTGGACCAGGAGGAAAACTGACTCCCACTCAAACTGTGAAATGAAGTCCAGCAGGCACAGAGCAGCTGTCCTGACTCTCACACCACCTCCCACCTCCCAGCCATAAAGTCCCAACCACCTCTGCAGACAGAAATTCTCCTTTGGGAAGCACCCAACAGCAACAACAGCAACCCCTTCTTGTATGTTCCGCATGTGCTGGCTCCAAGAAGGTAACAAGCTTGATATCAAAGCAGGACCCTCCGTTGATTGCTGACTTGGGACGTGGCACAACTGGGAAAAAAAAAAAAAAAAAGGCTGAACTAGACACACAGACTGCCAGACTGCACCTACCCTAAGAGTGAACTTTTCATGCTCAGCATCCTGCCTCTGCATCTGTGGAGACACACACACACACACACACACACACACACACACACCCCCTCTTTTTACACCCCAGTTCACAATCATCCATCTCTTTCCACCAACCTGAGAAGGCACATTGATTAAACAATGAAGCTACAGTTAGCTGGGGAAAGCTTGATCCTTTTTTCTCCTGTTACTCCGCAGGCTACCTTAACTTGAAGACACTCCAGAATTTTTTTCCACAACTCATACAAAATTGTATTTTTTTATTATTATTAAACTACTAGCACTTTTATTTGCTTTCTCTCAAGTTAATAGATTAATTTGGGCTTGTCTGTGAATTTCTGGTTTCTTTTTTATTTTATATTGGGTTTTTCATGGTAAGGTTGTGTCAGTGGGGGACTACAGGGGTGAGAGGGTGCCAGGCACTTCCCCTGTGTCAATGAAATCAATGCTATCCAGCTCCAATAAAGACCTGCTGCTGTCCAAACCCAAGCCCATTGGTGGCAGTGGGATAACAGATTGAAAAATGGACAAAACACCCTGCACAACAGCAGCTGAAACAGAGTGAGAATGTGTGAGAGCACCAGCCCTGCAGAAGCTGAGGCCAGTGAAGCAGGACAGGGAGGAGATGTTCCAGGCACCAGAGCAGAGATGCCCCTGCAGTCCGTGACAAAGACCATGGTGGGACAGCTGTGCCCCTGGAGGACCTCATGCCAGAGCTGGATACCCAAAGGAGGTTGTGATCCTGTGGGAAGCCCACACTGGAGCAGGCCCCTGGCAGGACCTGTGACATGGGTCCCCTGTTGGGTCACAGTTCCTGCCAGCAAACCTGTTCCAGTGTGGGACCCGCTCTGGAGTAATCTGTTCCTGAAGGACTGCACGCCATGGAAGGGACCCACACCAAGCAGTTTGTGTGGGAAGGACTTGTTTTGGAGAAGTTCATTGAAGACTGAGGTTGAGCCTGAAAGAAGAAAGAGGCGGGGGGCAGCTGTTTTAAAATTTGGGTTTATTCCTCGTTACCCTACTCTTATTTGGTAGATAATAAATTATAATAAATTAAGCTTCTTTCCTCAAGATGAGTCTGTTCTGCTTGTGATGGTAACTGGTGAGTGCTGTCTCCCTGCCCTTATCCTGACCCACAAGCTGGTTTGTATGTCTTTCTCCCCTGTGTCCAGCTGAGGAGGAGAGTGATAGAGCAGATCCTGGTATCCTGTCAGGATCAGCCCACTCCATATTTATTCGTCTACTCTGTAAAATACCATCAAGAAGTGCTTGTGACCCTAAAAAATACCCAAAAGCATATAAAATCAAGTACTTTTTTCTTTACTTTGATTGCTGTAAGCTGTATCGATTTAGGAAGGTGGCAGCTGATTTCTGTATTTTTATTATTATTATTATTATTATCTTCCAAATGAGTTAGAAAATTAGGTAGAAAACTGAGTTTTCTAGGGTTACTGGCTACAACACACCCCTGAGGCAGAGCCAGAACCTGGCAGTGCATGACTACAAAGCATCCCACCCCAAATACTGCTTTTAAGCCTGGCCACTCCCTTGTTTTTCCATTTTTTATTTTTTTCAGGGGCCTGTATTCATACTTGGTTATTGAAGGAAAACTTCTGCCTGAGGATTGGATCCTTCCTCATGCTCTTAAAAAATGAGGGCCCTAGTTTATTCCCTCCTCTCACTGTAGGAAGATATATTCCAAGCCTTGCTTCATGAGGAAATTCTGATCTGCCCGGGCAGCATTCTGCATATAACAAAATCTAGGAGCAATTCTGCGTTCCCTCACCAAAGCTGCCATTACTCTTATGAACCTGTCATCCTCCTGGGCAATGTGACTGCTGGGGATACCCTGGAAGCATGAAAAAGGCCAGCATGGTCTGATTCAGAGTAGATTAAAGAGGGATTTTGCTATTGGAATTTTTGAAAATAAGGGTTTTTCAAAGCATGGTCACTTGTGGTAGTCAGATCATCTGACAAAAGAGAAAGGATTTAGGAGGCTTGAGCTGAAGCACTGCCCCTCCTGACGTCTGGGTTTGTCCTATTTCCTTCAGCCACTAACTGAAAAGGATCCTTTGTGCCAATAAAAATCCCTTCATTAGCTGGTGTGCTTACTTGAAGCTCTGAAAATGCAGCCTCGGGTATTTAGACCACAACAACATCATGCAGCTGGGGAAGTCTGTGGGAAACACTGCATTTTGCATCCTTTCTTTTTTCTTTTTTATTTTTAGGTACAGCTGTGACAGTACAGCCAAGAATTCTGCTTGCTAGGAGGATGAGATGTGCTTGGGCCAGGGCTGTGGGGGTGAGGCTGTCTTTGTGCCCTGCAAAGCTACCATGGGCCATAACATCAGAGGAGCTTCACAGCCTTAGAGAAAACTCACCAAGGGATCTCCTTCCTGGGGAATGATCATGGTCTGAGCCCACCCTGGGCAGATGCAGAATACAGGGTGCCAAGACTCCCACATCCAGAAATAAAAAGTCTCTTTTTGTCCCCTTCTCCTGAATATGAAGTGCTTAAAAAAAAAAAAAAACAAAAAAAACAAACACGATCTGAGCATCATATTGCATTACTTTAATTTTCTTCCATGCAAGTAGCAGTCACGGGTGGGGCTGCTGAAAGGATAGGGGATGTGCAAAAGCATAACCTGCATTAGGAAACCTAGGAGGGTGTCTGCTCTACACCTGAGGGGAGTCCTGCAGTGACCAGCAAGATCTACTTGTCTTGGAGGAGGAAGTTATGGCCAGTGGTGAGAAACTTGCTGGATCTCTGGGCTTCTTCCATATTGCTCCTGCCCTGAAGATTTCAGCTGTGTCTTGGCAAAGTCAGCTGCTGAGGAGACCCACAATGCCATAAGAATTTTTCTGTATACTTGCCCAGAAACTGAATACAGTTTTTTCCCTTTCCCCCTTCCCTCAACCCCACGCCCTCCCAATCTCTCCTTGGGAAGATATCTCCAACAGGGCTTTAATGTATTTTCTTTCCTGGGAATCACTCTCTTCTTGCTGGCAAAAGGTGGGAAAATGGAGCTGCCCTTACTGAGAGTGTGAGATTTTTAAACCCCAAAGCACCACCCTGGGGATGTTTCAGCAGCTACATCTGAACACGGGGCTGAGGGTGCTCCCCAGAGCCCTCTGAGAATGGAATTATTTCAGTTCAGTCCATGAGACAAGTGCAGGGTGAGGCCAGAAGTCCAACACCAGGAAGAAATCCTGCAGCTTAACCAAGAAACAAAACTCTGGGGAGCAGCACCTCACTGACCCAAAATGAATGGGAATTCATGGCAGGAATTGTCCTGAAACATTACAGACAGGGCCTATAGAGACATTTATTCTTGAGGTTAGCGAACCTGCACTTTAATTTGTGCTAAAAAAACCCAAATTTTTTCCAAGTTTCACCAGTTTCTGGTTGAAGTTTTGGACAGAGCACATCACTCAGATGTGAGGAGGCAGAGCTGAACCTGTGCTGCTGCTATCAGAGGTACCACACAGCAGCTGCCCTGTGAGGTGGCTGCCATGCCCTGAAATGGCTGGAGTGCCTGTGAAATGCCAAACCACACAACCCCTGTGCTGTCTAAGGCAGCACAATCTCCAGTCCTGCATGCAGAGCTGGGCAGACAATGGCTCCACACCTTCAGATTTCTTTCCTGCTTGTCCAAAATGCATCCATCCTGTGTCATACTTCCTGGAGCAGAAATGTGATGTCCTTTGCTTTCGCTTCTCAACCCTCCTCAAAAAGCTGCTAAGAGGAGGACAGTAGAAAACCTCTGTATTCCCTTTTTTCCTTTTAGCATTAAATAGAACACAAACAAGAAAACAGATTAAATAACATGCCTTTCAGGGCATATGTTGCATAATACTATAGAGAGCACAAGCTTTTAAAGCAAATCTCTCCACTAAAATTAAAACAAACTGCTCTAAATAGCATTTTCTAGGCTCAGCGGGGGCAGGGGGATGCCGATTTCCATGCTACTCCTCTGCAGCTTGTTAGCAGGCATTGAGAAACATATGCACTTTCCTTAAAAAAAAATGCACTTAGGCACTTATTATCCAACCTTCAAATCATCTGACAACCTGTGCACTTGCATCACCATGGCAAAGGTATTCTGCACCCTCTTGTGTGCAGGTGTACAGAAAACAAATAAATCAAAGTTTTATCCTTTGTTTTTTTCATCCCAGCTCTCAGCACCTGGCCTTCAGCCCAAGGTACAGATGGGGAGGTTGGTCCAGAAGCTGCATGTCTGTGGTGCAAGTAGTTATTTGTCAGTGGGGCTTGTTTTCATCCCTGCAGGGGCAATAATATAAAAACTGCATCAAGACTGAGATGAGAGAAGAAACTGCAGAGGGCCTGGAGTCTTAGGAAGGCAGATGGGACATTAACAGTTGGAAATGACATGGGGTTTTTCCAATATCCACATGTTCCAACTAGATTTTTGCAAACCATGCACATCTTTCAGAAGAACCTTCCCCACAAGAAAAAAAATATATATATTTATATATATATGAAGAGCTATAAAAATTTAAAGTGTTAAGGCATTATACACTTCCATTTTTTAATTTTTGAAAAGTTGATGGTAACAGAAATCCAAGTACAAGTATCCCAAGAAGAAAAAAAAAATCATCATGAATGAACGTTATTTTCAAAAAACAACCTGATTTTAGGGGTCAATGATAGCTTTATAACCCTGTATCTTGCAACTTAGCAGGGCCTGAAGCAAACAGTATGCCTGACTTCCATTGTCTTATATCCCTTGGCCAGAAAACACCAAAGAAAATCTGAAGGACTTTCAGAGGTACCCCAGTACCCTTAGCATCAGCATTTCTCTAACCTCTCCCTCAGTTTGAGAGCAAACAAAGCCCAATGTGAAATCCTAGATTGAGTAATTTTCATTTCAGTCATCTTCCAGTAGAGACCCCATGTGATTTCAAAGAGCAATATTGATCCATATATATATATAGATAATAAAAGTATGCACTATGTTTGCCCAAATAAAGCACTTATGGGTAGGCTTTTTTTTTTTTTTTGGAACCTGTCTGCTTCAAATTGTATTTTGACTGCATGGAGAGACACAGGTTTTCCACATTTAACCACTGTATTTTCACCCTGAGGGGCATTTTGTTCTATAGCAATCCTTTAATACTGTTAGCAACATTTAGATCAGCATGGAGCATAATCATAGCAACCATTTATTTACTTGATGGAGCTGGTAAACTGGAAGAAACACATACACAAAAGGAAGGAGAAGAAAGGGGCTGAGCCTAGAGAGCTACAGGAGCTACCAGCTGCATTCTGAAACTACAGACTTTCACTGGTAAAAGGTAAAAAGCAGAGTACTGGATTTCAGGGACAAAAATATGACTAAGAGATTTGATTCTTGATCTTTGAGGCTACAAGTCCTACAAAGATGTAGAGATTATTGCCCTTAGCAATAAGCAGCAGAAAGCTTTAATGTAAAAGTATAGCAAGAATTCCTATTTGCTTTGTAGACATAATTCAGAGGCTTTTTACATGGTTAAACTGAAGATACTTGCTCTAAAAATAATTAAAACTGGACCTGAATATCATCTAGTGCTCTGGGGACCATCCAGACTTCCCCAGCCTGCCTTGTTTGCAGACCAACCTAAATTAGAAAGATTTTTCATTCACTTCATTATCTTCAAGGTGGAGAAGGCAGGCCTCTGTCAAGAGGATGAGTGCTGTTGGTCAGCACAATGGTTCTCAGCCCTGAGTTCCCTGAAGGGCTGCAAATGTCCAGCCTGGCTGGACCTCCTGGCTGGGCACTCAAGTGCATGCCCAAGGTAAGCACTCAATAGGACCAAG
This sequence comes from Cinclus cinclus, assembly GCF_963662255.1. Classification (NCBI taxonomy): domain Eukaryota; kingdom Metazoa; phylum Chordata; class Aves; order Passeriformes; family Cinclidae; genus Cinclus; species Cinclus cinclus. The sequence continues at coordinate 86,389,324 of NC_085047.1, forward strand.
ATTTCTTATTTCAAGTACATCCATCCCAGTCCCAAAGCTCTTCACCCTTTTTAAGAGGATCTAAATGGTATTACTCCACATTGTCAGATCAGAGACTTTACTGGAGAGGGTTTCCTTGTTAGAGAAACAAGATTGTCACAGGCTTTGTGCCAAGGTCAGAGGACATCCCTTGGGCTGATTGTGAAGCACTACTGCGTCTGCCCCAGAGGGCTATCAAGGGACTTCAAGGAAAATGATGCACCTCCAGGAGACCACCACAGCAGCAGTTTGGCTCCCACATACTTTTGGATGTGCAAATTGCTCCATGCAACTATTTCCAGCAGAGCTGTTTTGCTCTTGATAGCAGTATAGGTACTGGAAAAAGGTACATGCTTCCCTGTTCATCATAGAGGAAATCTCCACTGTTCCTGTAGAATGATGAAGTGAAGCTAAAAGGAAAAACTCTCTATTTTCTGAGGATTTTTCTCTTCATTTATAAAGTTAGTGATGTGAGGGCCAGCAGCCCAGAAAAATCTGGTTATGCTTGGGACTGCAGGGGTCAGCACGTCCATCCTGGGGCATCTGAACTTCTGTTTAAGCTTGGGAAAAGGACACTGAGAAGTGCCTGGGCTTTTGAGATAGCTGCATGTGCCCCAGTGTAGTGGCTGCCTTACCCTGGAGGAGTGTTTCCAGGCAGAGACAGCTCCAGGGCAGGCCCAAGGGAGCACCTGCCCCAGCAAGCAGGTGGGTGGCCTCTGTCTTAGGGATTGATCACTCCCACTCACTGCTTAGCTGTGTGGTCTGTGCCTACAGATGTATGGGCTTGAGCTGAGACAACCTCTGGGGGCTTGTTTAAGCTTCCTTGAGCTCACTCACTCTTACTTTTGTCCTGCCACTGCATCTGCCAAGGCATGATGATATCCTGCTGCTCTTTTGGGTGTTGCTGCTGTCATCAGACCTAGGCTATCCATCCATCCAGACTGCCATGCACCCCCTGTTTGCTGGTTCTAATACAGGTTTTCCAAAGTACTGGAGAGGTTTATTACTATATAATGCACTCAGCCTAATCAAAGGAGCTTGGTAGAGCTGAAGAGGGGTTGATGGATCTTCCCCAGAGGAAAGTCACCTGCTTGGACGTGGCCTTACAAGCAAGGAGTGATATTTATTCACTCTATTACAAGACAAGAATAAGCTGTCTGGAGCAGATCCAAGATGACCTACTTCACTACTAAAGAAAATGCATCAAATCTAACTGTTGCATGTGCCTTTGCTCTCAACCTTTAGTGGGAATTAGTATTTCTCATGCAGCCTCCTCCTGTCATTTTGTCTTCAGACAGTGGCACTGGGCTGGTGAGATGATCCTGCTAGCTGACCTGAAGGTTGGATCCCCTGGCTTGTTTTACACTATGGGAGTGCTCTGCTGCAAATGTGGGAAGTGGGGACCACTTCCTAATGAGGGAACTCACCAAAGCACACAGATAGAAAGTGCACCACAACACCTGCTCTCTTCCTTCCCAAGGAAAAGCAATCCTTCCCTTCTGCAAAAATCCTTCCCATGTTGCATCCAGTCCCAAAGGTGAGTCCCACATATTGGAGGAAAGCAGGCAGTGTGGTTTTTGTGACTTACACCTCTGATTCTGTTACAGGAGAGAAAAGTGCTTTCATTGCCTGATTCTCACTAGTCTGGCACCTGGATTTCTTGCCTGTTGTTTTCACCAAGCACATTTTTTCAGTGTGCTGGATCTCACCTGCCTCAAAGCATAAATACAGTTAAAGTGTGTTTCACAAAAACCACTTTCCCTACTGCTCACAAAAAATGGGAAGGGGGATATTTTTGTCCTGGTATATAATAAAATGTCAACATTTTTCCTCAAATAATGCAAATCAAACTTGTTTTCCAGTCAACCCTCCTTTCTCAAAATCAAAACCCTTTGTTTTTCATAAGATATTCAAGACTACAAAACCTGGTATATTTTAAGCAGAAGATAGTATTTCCAATGAGGACTGGGAAGCTAGTCACAATACAGCCCCTTTTTTTCTGTGGTATTCATAGACCTATGTACAACATACATTTTAGGAGCAGGTAACCAAAAATCTACCCTGCATAACTCACATTTGTGGACAAGTTTATAACAACAGAGATAGACTGGACTCATAATTTCCCTCTGAGCCTTTCTAATCTGCAGAAGGCTTGAGCCCATGTAAAAAACTATCTGATGATCTCTAAGGTCACTCTATGATTCCATGCCATAGGTACAGGTACAGATATAGATATAGATATTTTTTTTTTTAAGTAAGATACACTTTTCCTCTTCAGAGATAGATAAATAAATGCATCCAGGGATGCCTGGCTGTACCAGCCTCCAGAAAAATATATATGTAATCACACATACACTCACACATGTTGTCTATGTGTAATATTATAGGAATATTAGTTTTCAAGCTTCCTCTGTTTCATAAGTGCCTCTGCAGAACTGCATAAACAAGCACAATATAAGGATATAAAGGGTGTGGGAGTAATTTTTTATAACAGACGGTAACACAAGTAGCTGATAACAGCAAAAAATAAGTGATTGCCTCAGGAGCTAGAAGTCTCTATAGCTGAAGGGTGCATTTTCTTCTTTTTGACCTCAAGAGCATTCAGGAGTAAAAGGTGATTGTCCTGCTTTGCTGTCTCGTTCAAATCTGGTGCTGCAGCTGAATTTGAGCACTGAACGTGTGCTCAAGGATGCATTTCTCTCCCGTTTCTGCTCTTATTTGCAGACAGTCAGAGCGTATTAAATATTACCAAAAAAGGGATGCCAAAATTAAATTCTCAGAGGAAGGCATTTTTCAAAGATTCTTCATCATTGATAATAATTTCATCTAGTAATATTCAGGAGAAAAAAATCAGAAGTGTTTCAGCTGGTACCTGAGTTCCATGAATGCTCAAATTAAGGAAGCTCAGAAGTGAAGGGTACATTATCAATAGTAATCATGTTAATAGATGTGATTGCTGATGGATGTGGCTGATGGCCTTGCAAGTATTGCATAAAATGCCCTTCTTTTTCTCTTTTTTTTAAATATATTGCTTGGCACAGCTATCATTCTCATTTTTCTGAGCAGGTTTCAGAGCAGTGTGGTCTCTGTGACATTGAAGAGCTGCAATAAGGCCAATGTAGCTTCAATAGACCACATTGCCTCTTAGTAGAGCACCTCCCACAGCACATCTTGCTATGCTGCTCCTTAGTAATGATTGATCACTCCAAGAGAGCTGCCCACCAGATGATATCTGTTACAAATACTGATACAGCCCATGCTAAGCCAGTTACTGGATTTGGGTCTGTTCTCCCACTTCACAATGTCACAAAAACATAGGTAACAAATGCTCAGGGGATGAGGAACTGCCCCTTTGCCTGATGAAGGGGCAGTGCAAACAGCAGCATTCAGTTATTGGAACAAAAAGCAAGGTCAGCTCCACATTCCAGCAGACATGCAATGAGCTGAGTCTGTTTGTTATCTGCTAAAGGGACTCTGGATGACTGTGCAAGATCTGAACTTAATAAGACAAATCCCACCCTTGGGAAATACAGTGCTTTTTCTGTATTGCAATCTCTTGGGCTCATAACTCAGGGGTTTTATGCTGCAAGTGCAGTGTACTCTAGACCATCATCTGGTTCTGCCATGGGTGCTCCACCTGCAAGCAGCATATCCCTCCTCAAATCTCGTTTAAATATTTTGTACAAGGTTTAAATATTTTGCCATCTACAAACAACCTGCGAGGTCTGCTATTGACAAGATCTTATTTTGAAACCATTTTAAGATAGGACTAAACATATCTTTTTTTGCCAAGAAAATATACACTTACAAAAATAATTACCCCTCCCCAGCTCTGAAGTGTGATAACACAAATTGCAACATTTCAAACTAAAATAATTTCATTAGGAAGATAAGTCATATCTATCTCTCTTTTTTCATCACTCTGAATGACTTTAGCACAGCAATGAGATATTTCTCTCCCTCCTTCCTCCACTGCAGTCACCAAGTATTCAACACACTTGCTGCTAGATCAAAGGCAGCCAGATGATTCAAAGATTTATAGTATTACTTAGTAAGGGCAAGTGCGAAAGTCAAATGGTAACTTCCCAGGAGACTGATTGCTCTGAACTGCAGCTAATACAATTCACTGACAGAGAGTTATGAAGACATTAGTTCACACCAGGGCAAAATAAAACTGCCATGTGGGCTCTGGTGTTATTACCAAACCCCTATCAACACTGCTGGCAAGTTGCCATTCAGAAATATGGCTGTTTTCAGCACCCATGGACCCCCGTATAGTCCACCTAAACTTTCTTGGAAGTTGTGGGTTTCTCTGTATTTTTCATTGGTGCTGGGTTTTCATAGCTTGAAATGGTGAAGTGCTCTGTTTGGCATTGCATGGCCATACCCCTTCAAAGCCCTTCTGCAGTTCCATTGTTTACAGCTCCACTTATTCCGCTGTTTACAACTCCATTTAATCACTGCAGAGGCAAACTTACTGCGTGTTCCCATGAAGCTGATGTACCTCTGTGGCATTTCACTCCATCCCACCATGGCTGCTGCCAATCTGAGTGCATCTGCTGTTACTAAATGGCCAACTTAGGCTGCTGGTGGACACACTGCCTGCACATAGTTCTGCACCCAGCAGTGGCCCGGAACTGTGCTTTGAAGAGGAGACACGTGCCTCATTTCTGTTGCCCACCAGCTTGTTGCAGGGCTCAGCATCTCTGCACCCACTTCTGGGACTGCTTCTCCTTTCTTGGTCAGTCCCAGCTGAAGACTGGGTGGATGGTCTCACTGTTTGCACCAGGGCTCAGCTTGGCCTTTCCCTGTAGTGAGCAAAACAGGAAACTCCTACCTTTTTCTATTTCAGTTTTAGGATTTTTTTTTTAACAGGCCAGATGGAGAGAGAAATAACAGGGAAGGGTTGAACATTTTTCTTCATTTAATGAGTTTTGCACTTGCCCTAGGAGTCTGCTCAGGAGAAAAACCCTTGCAGGCTTTAATTTATACAACAGCAGAAAGGGAAGTTATGAGGAGTGGGGGAAGGGTGAATAATTCTGTTGTAGCCTTTCTTCCATTTACAGAAATAAAATGTATTGAGATCGTGGGAGTGTCTGTTGTCTTCTGGGAGCTTAAATTATCTGCAGTATCACTCAGGCCAGGGAAGACTAATAGCTGAAGGAGTCCTCCACCGATCACCTCATTACCCTTTGAGGACCATCAAGGGAATAGGAACCTCTGGATGAGTGTGAACCACCATTTCTAGGGAGACATGGGGAGTTTCATTTCACTGCGATGCAGGTTTTCTGTTTTCTTACAATTAAAAATAAAGTACCTCGATTTGCAGAGACTTCCCTGTAGTTCTCTTCACAAGTGCTGCTAGTACACCTCTCAGCACAAACCCACCCTGGCCCGTGTTCATGTCTCTTCATTTATTCTGGCCACTTCTTGGTGTGCATCAAATTCTTCCTGCTCAAGCTTAGAGCAGTGATTTTTACACCCAGCAATGAGAAAAAAAAAAAAGGAGCCTTATCACTGAATATGTTTGCTCTAGCCCTGTCTCCCTGGATAACAGCTATGCAAAACAGAAACCTATTTATTCCCTGTTGCTGCTACAGTCTTTACCCTACTTTGCATTTTGCCTTCAGAGGGTGAGTCACAAAGATAGCACCTCCCATTCTTTCCCAAATGCCCTCACAAATCAGACCCCATTTTCTGAAGCAGAAGCAGATTTCCACCTTGGCAAACCAGACAATTTAGTGTCCTGAGGTGATGGTTTGCATCCACACAGAGCTGGCGCAAGAACAAAGGGACCCCTTAAGACTTTGGAATGGCCTTAAGAAGGACTCAAACTGCTGGAAGAAAAAGCTGCCAGAAATAAGTGCTGGGACTTCTTCTCATCCAAGACATCAAGCTTGAATCCCATCTCACAAGTCCTTTTGCCAGAGGAAAGGAATGAACCCTGAGGAGTCCAGTTAAGGAAACCCTTACATTTAATCCTGACCTTACTGAGCAGAGTTAGACCACAAGTGAAGACCTTTCAATGAGCATCTCATTAATGGATTGGGTGATACTGATAAAGGGAGGACTAACAACTTTTTCTGTGGTCTCCCCAGGTTAGCTGGGTTGTTTTACATACAGGATCAGTCACAGTGAGACAAAGCCCTGTACCTGTGACATTAATGCTGAAAGACAGCAGCATTTCATAGGGACATTCATACAGCAGGGATAGCCTTGCAAAATGAAATGGGAAAAATAACTAAATGTTCAAAGCACGAGCAAAAATTAAGGAATAGTTTTGAAGCACCATGCTGTGTACCATTTATTCTGATAAACATTCAGCAGTGACTTCTCAATGTGACCTCAGCCAAAGACATACATTGCAAAAACATAGGCAAGATTACCAATTTTTCAGAGCCTACTCTTCATGACAGGTTAAACCATAATTTTGCTGTAATTCATTCCATCGCTGAAGTTGCTGGCATTTATGACTGTGCTTGGAAATGTTGATATACCCAAGGATTTCGCAACATTAGCTTTGACATGCCAAATTAGTCCATTGGCTCCTTCCAAAGTGAATCTGCGATGCAGTGGATGAGGACACAGCAGCTGAAGGCTGTGTGATGTCAGACAAGAGCTGTACTAAAAATCAGCCACTCAGCCTCATACTCTCTTAGTAGTGTATTGGGAACCCCCTCTTTAGAAGTTCCCCATGCATTAAGGGAGAAAAAACTTGCCTACTGTTCATGACAAATGACATTTAACTGTAGCACAGCAGAGATGTGGCAAGTGTAAGTGCCAGCATTAATATTACTATAGATGTGAATCGTAGGAGGAGACCTCAAGGAATTTCCACCTGTGTAGATGATGTTCTGTACCATCCCTATGGTAACTGAGGGAAAAATAAAAGGTCAGGGACTAAGCAGACAGTGCTTTTTTGTAAGAAAACAGGGAACAGAAGAAGCATGACCTGCCTTTTTAGGGTCTCACAGGAAGAGCAGCAGAGACCCTTACATGTCCATCTGGTCATGCTCAGGGAAAACTACTTCCAGCAGCCACTCTGAGTGCACAGTCTGGCTCCACCTTTCATCCCCCTTCCAAAAGGAAGAGACTGAAAAACATGCTGAGGTTGGATTACACCTGCTGGCCTGATGCCAGAGAGCAGCTCCAGATGTGTTTAATCCATCTGTAACATCAGTGTCCTGCCCTGTTATGAATATCACATTATGCATTTCAGTGACTTGCTGTGTTGAGTCTGACTATCTGTGTTGAGTTCACCACGCCTCAAACTCTTTCTATACTTTCACTGTAGATTTAACAGGATATTTTAAAACATCATGAGTGATAGTTTATTTGCTGTGAATCTCATTTTGCACTTCCTAATTGGCAGCTCAAATTCTACATTTCTCTGATGAGTCCGGCACTCGGGTGAACTGTAATGCTGCTGCGTATTGTCATTGATAAAGTCTTTTATTGGGCCTGCAATTACCCTCAAGTGAAAATGAACCTTTCCCAGTGCTCCCTCACTATAAAATTACAAAGTTACATTTTATTCAGGACAGAAGAAAACACAGAGGATTACACTGGTGAATTCATCTTGCTTTATCAGTAGTGAATTTGTTGTTCAAACCACTTAAGTCTAGTTACTGGAAATTCCTGTTTAATTATAACCCAGATATTCTCAACGCCCTCTTACCCTCCTGCACAACTTGGCAAGTGCTACCCAGAGGAAATGCAGTTCCACAGTTTTCAGGGTTAAGATGCTCTTTGGAGGACACACTAGGAGAGCTGGTCCACTCAGAGGGAGGGTGGGGGGGACCTTAGGTGATCCTGGGGGCCTCCTTAATGAAGGCAGGTTGTAATCCTGAGCCAAGAGGTGGTTGCCAGAAGGGGGTGAATAAGCAACTTCTCACCCCTCACTGGGGTTTGCCATATGAGCTACTGCTGTCTCCTGAAGTGCTGCTCTGGCATGGCACCTGCAGATATACAGGGAGACTCGTGGTCCACAGAAATGCAAGTGGCATCCCCAACCCCTCTAGAGATGTCAACATGACTTCTGTTTTACTTGCACTCTTACTGCCCTGCTTACTTTCTCTTTTACTTTTTCTAGGCTATCATATGTATTTTGTTGCTGAGAAAGTGAAGCAAATGTATATTTCAGTTCCTATCAGTCTAAATGCTAACTTGTCTTTTAGGCTAAAATCCCTTCAATAAAAAGCTTAGAATTCATAAATGACCTGTAAAGAAAAGGTGAACAAAGACTTCTAAAGACATACTCTGTACAAAGTATATAATGATGCTATTGAACTCATTTGCCACAGAATGCTGCAGAAGTCAAAGTGGATGTTTCATGCACTGAAACAACTTAGTTTATCATGCACTTTGGTTTTTCTCCTTTCTCATCTATCCAGATACTTTTTGTTTTCTTTATAAAAGCTAAGCATTTGGGCAATTTTTTTATTTGAGCATTTTAAAAAGTTCTCTCAAAAGAAGGATTGCCAAGTGTTGTGAGATTTATTTTGAAGGTTATTCAAATCTCTGTGAAAACCTTCACATGGATATGCCCATGGAAGTAGAACTTAGAAAAGAATCTAAATTTTAGATTCTTAACAATACTCAAAATTGCTTAATGGTCTCTGCTAATAGAAACTAATTGTCTCTGCTTGATAGAAACTAATTCCAACACCTCTGAAGGATGAAGTTTGTCTTCCCACTTGGCAAGGGTGAAGTCTTAATTAATTTCAATATTCTCCTTTTTCTCAGGCATGGTCTAATGAACCTGCTCAGCATATACTATAAGAAACAATGGTGAATAAATACATTCATTTTTTCCCAATTTAAAATTAACTCCTGAAAAGTTCCAAGATTTAAAAATACCACATCCTCCCTATAGATATTGTACATATATTTTTTCTTTTATAATATTTCCACTGATAGTCCCATCACTATTACTTGGACTTTAGCACCTGTACTTACTGTTGTTTGTGTTTCTAAGAGGATATAATATTAACAACTGCAGCATCTTCCTGAACACATCTCCCAAGTATGTAGTGATTTCCCTAATTCAGACATTAATTGTGGTACAATATGGAGTTCAAGAGAAAAAATATTCGGTGTAGATATAAACACCATGTTGATAAGGTGACTAATGTTGTGGGACACTGAAAAATCTTCAGAAAAGCAAGTGCCTGGTAATTCATGTGAACAGGATGATATTGAAAGGTCAGGTGTTATAGTCAGAAAGGAGTTTCTAAAATATATAACTTCTGCCTCTGGAATTACATTTCCAGTAGATCCTTCCACTTTGATCAGACACTGGATTGATTATGACAGATCCAATTTCTCTTTAATTTTGGCAAATTGTTCTGCTGTTAGATTGTTAGACCAGAGGAAGATTCTGCCATCCAGTGGTGAAAAATTGCTCTTTTAAGGTCACAGTTTCTACTAAAAGCATTTTCCACCTTTAATAAAATGAACATGTTTGAGCAACTGTAAAAGTTTTTTCTTTTGTTCCTGGACGAATGAAAAAACAGATATAACAATTTTGCAGGGCAGTACACATACACTGGTAAAACTGGTGGGGGTGTACGCATTGTTGATAACTTGGGTTTCTTCTCTTTTGTTACACAGCGCAGTTTAGGATGCTCATGTGCCATGATTTACAACTCTTGTGTGAGCAGGCCAAGTCCTGGGCCGTCACACTCCTGTCACCATGTGTGCCACAGACCCCAGGACAGACAGGGTATCCGGGGTGGAAATGCTTTCTCCCCAGACAGGAAAGAAGGAGGACACGTGCTGGGCCTGCATCACCTCTGCCTGAGGCCATTAACTGTCTGACCACACTCACAGCCTTGCTACAACAGCAGGCAATGGCAGGAATCAGTCTTGGACCATTTAACAACACGCAAATCCATATCACAGTTTCCCAATAGTTATAACACCGCTGCATCCCCATTTAGGAACCTCCTTGATGAAAGGTGGGTTGGGACCTTCCCTGCTTCTGGCACTGGCAGGGGTGGAGGTGTGGTGACCCCCAACTTCTCAGCCTTTTCACACCCTACCCCTTTCTGGTGCCTCTTCTCAGAGCAGGACAGCCCTGCACAGGGAAGGAAGTGTCCCTGTTGTACCCTGTGCTGAAAGGGCATGGGGACTCTACTGCTCAGACTACAGTCATTAAAGCAAATAACCATCTTCAGAAAGCAGCCAGCAGCTTTTCTGGAGGTGGGCACTGACACCTCATGGTCAGCAGAGCTCTAAACCAGCCCCTATGAGCCGTGGGGTAAAAAATGTGGCAAAGCAGTTCCTGAGAGTCCAGCTATCACAGAACACTCCGTGGAGCAGACCATGGCTGGGGAGGTCTCGTTTCTCATGTCAGAGAGATGGAGAATTTCTTGCAGAGCAGGTGGCTCCTGAAGTAGGCCAGGCAGGTGAAATGGAGGAGATGAGCTGGAAGGATCAATGCATGAGGCGACAAGAGCTTTAATCAGAGCTGCCACTGTACCCATTGTACTTCAGGAGAAGGCCCAGATCTCCTCTTCATCCTGCCAGCAGAAGCAAATCTGGAAAGGGGTCCAGCCCAGTCCAGAGCACAGCACAGCCCTCCCAGGGGCATGCTTCCCTTGGCAGGAAACACCATCAATTACTCCTCAAATTAGTCCCCACAACTCTTCCACCCCAAGAGGAGCTGCCAGAGCAGCTGGAGCTGTCTTTGAGCTTTGGAGCAGACAGGGACTATGCAAATCATTTTAGGATGCGGCCAAGAGACACACAGAAGAACAGGGAGAGCATGTTGTGACAGCACTGGCCAGAAACTTGGTTGTCTATCTGGCCAGAACTGTCATGGCCCTAAAAACACATCCCAGGCCTGGAAAAGCAGTTTGTTTTACCAGATCTAGCCTACTAGGCTCACTCATTTGGGATATTCCCAAGGATCTGGTGAACTAACTATGGGTCTAAAGTTTTTGAGCAAATGATTGACAAGAAAATGCATTTAATACCCTTAAATGTATGAATCCTTAATATTTTGAATATTGCATTTTCTTATCTTTTGTTTCACATCCTAAGAGCAATGACAAGGCAGCTGCATCATTCTGCTTCAAAAAACTTTGAGTATCACCATAATGATACTGGGAAAATACTCAGAGACATTTTGAGGTGGAAGACACCAGCTGCAGAGGAGTGTGGACTGGGCAAAAGTTTCCATCCTTCAGGGGAAACAGGGACCTGCACCAGTTCCTGTGCTAAGGAACAGTCCTGGTATCCCTGAACTATGAGCAGGAGTGATGACAGCAACTTGCCCTCTACCATTTCCATGACAGCTGCTTGCTTCACAGATTAAGACAACTGAATTTAGGGGTTTTCATATACATTTGAAAAGCAGATGCACGGACCAGATGGAGTAATCCCTTTTAGGGTGTGCTGGACAGTCCTCAGACTGCCTTGAGGAGAACTCTGTCACACTTGTTAATCAGGACTTTCCCCTCGTGAACAGCCATGAGGGAAAAGTCCTGGTTAAGAAACTCAATTTCCTTCTATGATAAAGTTACCTAATTGATCAAGGGAAGCCAGTTGATATAAACTTTTCGGATTTTAGTAAAACTTTAAATAGTGTCTCTCACAGAATCCTCTATTTTAGGACCAATGCTCTTCAATGCCTTTCCCCAACATCCATTAGGGATGGAGTGCATAAATTCATCAAACATTTCAACTGCAGGGGTCCAGGGGGCAAACCCATCAAGTGGATTAAACATAACTGCTCAGCCTTTCCAAGGCAGGTCTGAAAGGCAGCCTCCATCTGGACTGTGCCTGTGGGCTTATTAAACATCCATGTTAAGACCCGTGCTTCACTCTGCAAGCCTTTCTGAGGCTTTCTTTTCACATGCAACCTCTGAAAACATTGATTGGGGGAGTGCTGAATTTGCTCACCTGTCAGTAGGAGAGCTGTAGGTGGGTGGACTGAAGACTGCTTGGCACTCTGAGGCAATACCTGTCAAGCAAACTATTTTTCAAGCCAAAATCGAACATTCATGTTGACTTTTACATGGACTGAATCTGGCTTTAGAGATGGTAAAGTGACCTGGCAGAAAACTGATAGCATTTAAATTAGACGAATCATATTGCCTAACTTCAGCATGGCACAGCTTTTCTCCTTCCAATGTATTGAATCCAAGGGTTTGGCCTGGTTTTATTTTGTATCCAGAGTTCAGCCTATATCCTCATTCAAGGAAGAAAATAAAGTACTGTAGACAAAGATGTAACTAAGCAAAGAAAAAACAAAATTGAACTATCTTTCCTATCCATTATCCAGGTAGATAGACAACAAATTTATAAAGGAACTAATTTTTAGATAGATTATATCTTTGCCTCTACAGTGCTAACTTGGGAGACAGTGTCATTTACCACAAAAGAGACAAGCACAATGCACTGAAGCAAAACTTCCTGAGGCAGAAAATGCTTTAAAAGTGAACTGCATCTCCCAAACACATTTCTGGCTGTGGGATTCATACTTTCCACAAGGTGCTGTTCTTACTGAGCCTCGTTCCTGCAACTTTATGCTCACAAGGAGATTCTTTTGACTAAAGTTATACAGGTACTTAATCAAGTATAGAATAAGACAGCGTTTATTCACTATTTTTATAAAGCAATTATGAATGACTCACTTGCATGTGATTTCTTCAGTAAGTATTATGAAACTTTTACTTCTGTTCTGGTAATGTGCAAGAGCTTTGCTTTTTGATTTATAGTCATTATCTTGGGAGGATTTACTCCCTAGGAAAGTGATCAAATACTTGCATATTTCCATACCAAATATTTTCGAGGGAAAAGTGCCCTCTCCCTCAGCTGTGAGTGGTGACCCCACTAACCAGAGTAGTTCAGCTGCTGTCAGACCAGCATCAGATCTGCCTGAGTGCTGAGCTCAGCCTGAGAAAAGCACAGCAATAAATACTCATGGCTGGGTTTGGACCTACTTCATGCAGCTTTCCTTATCAAGCAAAAGGCAGTGCAGCTCACAGAAGAAACTGCAGAAACAGAGTTTCTGCTGGCGGATGCCATCAATGTCAGCAGAATTACACCCCCAGGGAACTTAAAACTTTCAAAGCAGTAGATATTTTCAAAGCTATTTTGAGAAGGTTTCAAAAGGGAGCATTATTCAGAACACTTGATACTCCCTTTTTCCAAGAAGTCAGGAAAATCTAAATTCCAGAAGTGGGTTATTTCCTCTTTAAGGAAAAATGAGCTGGCAAAGATGCTGGATATCAGCAAGGGAAAGCATACAAAATTTGGTATTATTTTGTCTGAATAGCATTCATGCCCCAAGGAATTGCTTTATTTCTGGACTACTAGCAGTGGAGTTAGATCAAATGGAATTTTTTAAGGATCCAAGTAGGAAATGTGAAACAATGGCCTGCTTAATACTCCAACAAAAGCTCAAAACCTCATCCTGCTATCTTTGGTAACATTGCTGTTTTACAGAGGGTGAGATGCTGGAGATCAAAGGATCCTCATTCATTCTAAATACTGTTTTGCCAGGAGCAAATAGGAGGTTGATATCATCATGAGGCCTCTCTCAATGATTTTTCAGTCTTGGGAATTGGGGTCCTGGGAATCTGGGAAGGTCCCAGTTGATTGGAAGCTGGTTAACATTGTTCCAGTTTTCAAGAAGGGCAATACAGATAACCCTGGAAACCACAGGCCTCTCAGTCTCATTTCAGTGCCTGGTAAAATTATGGAGAAGATTATTCTGGAAGTTACTGAAAAAATACCTGAATGTCACTTCAGTCATTAGTCACAGCCAGCATGGGTTCGTGTCAAACTTAATTTCTTTTTCTAAGACAAGGTAACCCATCTAGTTGATCAAGGGAAGCCAGCTGATGTCATCTTTCTGGATTTCTGTAAAACTTTCAATACTTTACTGCAAATCCGTGTAACTCACAGTGATTATTGATAGCACTAGTGGCCATAAAGGAAACGCCCCTTTCTTGCATGAGGCCCTGCACGTCTTTATTATTTATCCACCCCAAATTTTCACTGCTTGAAGGACTTAGTTCTACACAGGCAAAGATAGAAAAGGCCTTGGGGTAAAGAAGCGGATCTGGTATCCAGCATCAGTAATCTCAAGGATGGATTGGCCCACAAAAAATGCTCTGCTTTTCCACCATTTTATTTGAACTGAAAGAAAACCTTCTTTGTAAGTGAAGAAGATCCTGACACACCAGCTAAATACTAAAAAAAAAAAAAAATATAAAAACAAACAAACAAAAAAAAAAAACCCTTCCCCCCCTAAAAAACACTACATGAAGATATGAATGTAAAATTTAGCTCTTTCACCAAACATGAAGGAGTTCTTTCTGGTTAGTCTGCAGGATAAGGGGAGGAAATTATTAATTTCTGCACATGAGCTGATCAGTGGTGAGAAGAGCCTGCATGTGAGAAGACGCTTTTCAGAGCAGAGAGATATGTATTACAGTTATGATAAACTCACAACAGAAGTGAACAAAATGTTGTGACAGTGAAAGTAATTACCCACACAAAATAAAAAACAAAATCCCAGGCTATGTCTTTTAATCTTGAATTTTTGAAATGAGGCCATCTATCTTTTCGAGATTATTTGGTTTAGTTAAGGTGGGTGAAAAATTTTAAATAAAAGTCTATTAATTATTTTATACAAGAGATCATATTATGCATTCCTAATGTGCCTTCTGGATTTAAGATCTATATATTTCTATTAGGACCATTGGTTTTCACAGGCTGCTAACCTTATGATAAACTCCCTGATGGGCCTCAAATTCTTCATGTTTTGTCTCAGGGGATAACATTGTCTGTATGTTAATTTTGAAAGAAAACTTTCAGCTGACTAGAAATTGAAGGAATAAAATTTTTTTAAGAGACTAACACCACACACACAAAACAGTAATTCTGTTTCCTCTCTTGAGATCATTTCTCAGTCTAAAAGATAAGGAACAAAAAATGGCTAATTCCTGTAGCAGAGACTGTGCTACCACAGAGAATCAGACTATTCCTTCCTGGAAGAGAAGATACCTCAAACAAGGAAGCTAGGTATGGAGGGCTAGGCAGGCACATGGGGTGTTATCCAGAGTATCTGGGTGCAGCTACACTCCACAGCCTGTCTTGGGACCCCAGCTCTCTACCTCTTATCCTGATTTTTAGCACGGTTGTGTCAGCTGCAGTCCTTGACTCAAAACACAAGGTCACTGCTGGTATTATCCACCAGCATCTCTGAGCATACAGAGAGAAGGGGGAAAGCCAAGCTAGAAAACAGACACAACTGCCCTGGTTGTGTCCCTGTTGTCAGAATGGTTAGTCCCAGCAGGAAAAAAACCCAAGGAAGGGGGATGCTGAAGCCATGGAGAAAACCTGGTAGAACTGCACCCCTTTGGCCAGAATAGAACTATGAGAGAGCTGAAATGCAGAAGTGTGGCCAGGTTTGTGACCAGACTGCACCCACCTTTGCAGTGAACAGTGAACACCAATCCGCCCTTCCCTTCAGACGCATTGCAGCAGTTAAAACATAAAAAAGCATTGGTTTGTAAAACCATCTACATTGCTAAAATAGTAATGCCAAACACAGTGCAGCAGAGCCTGCTTTAACCTTCTCTTCTCAAATGTTCTTCATTTATTAGGTCTTTGCTTTTTCATCTTCATGAGAAATATCCCCATCTGTTTTGTGGCAATAATTCTAGGTTTCAGTGTTTCGCTCCAAGGTGAAGGGAAAAAAGCAAACTATTATTCTGTTCACTGAAGACTAGAAAAATGGCAAATCTTGTAACAAATTCTAAGATTGAGATGGGACAAAATCAGTTTCCCTCTACATAAAAGATCAATTGGAAAAATAATCTTCTTAAAAGACCATGTCTGACACTTGCTTTTTTTCATTTTCTGCAGTTCTCTTCAGAGACTTATTGTGACTGTGGTTGCCTAAGGTACAAGGACAGTGTCATTTGCCACAGAGTAGCATTCCCTTTTCTTCTGTAGAGCAAATTCAGTCTGAATAAATATATTTATCTCCTTTTTTATTTTTTTTTCCTGATGCCAACATGCCCGCTTACTGCAGGATTACACTTCACGCTCTGTCTTTATGAGATCACTTCTTGACTGATTGAGTGGGAATTTATGTACACATTAAAAAACCATTTCATTCTATATGGGTTAGCTGGAAATGTCCAGATGGGAATGAAACTCCTCCTTAGCCATTATCTACTGGCAGCTTCTTTTTTTTATTTTCTCTCAACTTTGTTGCCCACTACATTTAACATCAAAAATCACTTCCCATTTCACAAAGCACTCTACAAATAGATAGGAAGTCCTTATGCGCACTATTTCCATAGGATTTATAAGACTAAGAAAATGCACAGGGGTGTGAAGAAGCTTCTCCAGCACAACATGGCCTGAAGATGCAGTGATGCATCTTCCTGGTCTTGCTCCCTTGTCCTCTTGCTCCACAGCCAAAGTGAATTTTGGAGAGCTTCAGCTTCAGTCTTCTGGTTAGGTTCTTCAGGTCCTGACTGCAGTGGGAGATGGACTGTTTCATATGATCTGGGGAAGATTTATTCAGGATTGCTGGGAAGTTGTCTCCCAGGTTTTCAGGATTAGATATATTTCACCACCCCATACGTCTGGAACCATTTATGTGTTTGTTGGAAGCATTGAATGGAAACATGGACTCAGTGTTCCAGGAGTAGGGAGGTGCTAATAGACACAGACTGGGAAATTGCATTGTAGCAATTGCCTTCTTGTGCATCACGTTCAGTTTCCATTACCTACAGATTGTAGAGGCAAATATAAGGAAGATGCAGACATTTTATAAATAATGACAGCAGCTCTTCTGAAGCCAGACAAATGCAGATAATTCTTCTTGACCCAGGAAAAAGAAAATGAGAGGTGATGAGTATGAATACTAAAATGCGAGGGCAGGAGGACATGTGCTGTATCTCACAACAGTACGTATTTAAATACTAACTACAATTTGAAGCCAAGCTTGGGGTTTTTTTGAAGACTCTCCTTTCCAAAATCTAGGAAAAAACAATCACTTGAAATTAAAGTTACCAATGTGGTACCTCAAAACTATTCTGAAAAGGGGGAAAAATATTTAGTGGTATAAGGGA
Organism: Cinclus cinclus; assembly: GCF_963662255.1. Lineage (NCBI taxonomy): Eukaryota > Metazoa > Chordata > Aves > Passeriformes > Cinclidae > Cinclus > Cinclus cinclus. The sequence continues at coordinate 86,406,447 of NC_085047.1, forward strand.
TCATTCTGATTTCTCTATTTCCTCTGATAAGCACAATAGTAGCAGTTACATATTTGCAGTGTATAAAGTTTAAAAACAATTGTTTCTGTTCCTTTTGTTCTAGTTCAGCCAGCAATCATCTCTTGTTTTTCCCTTTAATTTCTTTACTAGATTTTCTCAAAGTGGCATCTGCTTTGCCTTTTAAAAATTAACTGTGCAAGTACAACAAAATCAGAGAGATGTCAAAGCTGTGGAATTTTCCCTTGCAGCCACACAATGCCAAGTTTTGGATGACTGTTGCGAGACGATGAATCATCTCAAGTTATGGGCTTTGGGTTCAGGTTCTCTAAGGTAGCTATTATGAAGCTCAGCAAATCTGTATCCCTATATCTATATCTCTGATCTGTTGTTTTTTGTTTTATTTTGTTTTGTTTTGTGCTCTTCAGGTTTTGGAGGGGGAGGGATATGTGGGAACTTCTAACATCATTATCAAAATGTAAACTTTGCCAATTACATATTTTGAAGCCTTCCTTAAATGAACCAAAAAGTCCTGTCCTAAACTTTTGACAACTCTGATCAATAAATTCAAACACAGCAAACCAAATAATTTAGGGAAAAAATGTTCCACAGACATTTGAAGTCAGCAAAAGGGCTCTTAGATACAGTTCTCTGGGAAAATCCTGGCAGAAGAACTTAATTAAGAGACAAAAACAATTAGCCAGCAATGTGTGACAAAAATTGGCTAAACTAAAATTCTCTGTGAAATCTCCTTATTAGGAAACAAGAGAGTTATCATTCTGCTGTTTTCCACAGAAGGAAGGATGGCCTCTTTCTGTCTGTGCTCGTGGGGCAATATCAGCCTCTATTCATAGTGGTCCAACTGGCAGCCCACAGATATGGGATATTTCCACGTGGCTCCAGCCTTACCCCAAGAGCCTGACAGTGTTCAGGAGGAAAGCAATGCTTCAGCAGCCAACACATCCCCTTGCACATGCAGTGCCAGGAATGGAGCTGGCTGGGAGCTATTGTCCTGGCTCCTGGAGAAAGGGGTGCAGGATACCCAGTACATGGATCAGCACAGAGACTGTCATTAGCTGCTTTTGTCAATCCTGAGCATGGGAAAAGGGCATCTCAAAAGCAGCTCCAGCCACCACATCCCATCAGCGTTTGACCAGCTCATGACTCAGTGGCTGACAGGCCAAGAAACAAACTCCCAATTTAATCCTCTCAATTTTTCACCAGTGTGACTGCACCAGAGAAATCAAGAAATATGCATCTGTCGTGATGCACATGATGCAATGATTCTTGGATTCATTTTGGAAAAGATGCTACCTTTCAAAGATTGAAGAGTCCCCCCAGAAAACTTCAGGTACGAGTTTTTTAGAGGATTGTTCAACCTAGGCCAGTCCTGAGCCACGTCCTCCTCAGAATGCTGGTGACCAAGAAACAGTGCTAGAAAACATCCCTGTAGGAAACCTCTCAGTTGTGAAAGCCTAAAGATCATATAAACTATCCCATGTATCCTGTCATATATCCAAGTCATCCAGGATTAACCGCTGTTGGGTAATAATTGCAGTTCATGGAGGCCTGACACAAAATAGTCTCTTTTTTTTAGTGTTTATAAAGCAATAAGTAGCCAGTGGTCACTAAAATGGCATACTTAAATAGACAATAGAATATAAAAATTCTGATAGACTTCTGTGAATATGGAATGGCCTTATAATCTTTTCTGTGTTTATCATTCTTATGGGGATAAGAAAATATTTTTTTTAAAATCAGAGAACTTTAAAGCTCCAGAAATAGAATTTAAAAGTATCCTATAAACTACTGGTTATCAAATACCATAATTTTCAAATCTGGCAGGGAATTCAGGACATAGTGTCTAATGCAACAATTTAGAACAACAACAAAAAAAAATCAGAATCTACAAGAATACAAGGTGCTAATGTTTAAAAGAAGATAAGGAATATAACAACTCTTTCCACATGCCCTCCCTGCCCCCCACACCCCCCAAAATAAATTAAAGCAAGCGCTAAGCAATCTCTTTGGCTTTCAAATCTTCCATGTAGCATGTAAAATAGGATTAACTTTAATTGCTTCCAGCATATATCTAAAGATGAAGAGCAGGATACCAGCTGGTAGTAATAGAGCTACCTCACCAGTCACTATCTATTAAAAAAACTGGCTCACACAACAGATGTACATAAATCAGGTGCTTCTTGAGGTCAAATTTTTACCTCATCAGCTGTCCTAGTGTTTCATAGATCTCTGTTATACCCAGAAGATGTGCTCAGGTTATTTCTTCTTGTTTGGGCCTGTGTCCTGCAGGTGTTTAGGTCGTGCATTGTACCTAAGGAAATGCTTGGCAATACACAGTTAGCTCTGCAGTTTTCAAACTGGGGCTCATGATAGATCAGTGCCAGACTGCTAAGCATCTCTCAGGATTGAGCCTTTTGTTGGAGCTCTGCCACTTTTTCACTGAATTACCTCTTCCTCCACAAAGGAGATTATTTGTTTCAGCTGGGCTGCTGTTGTTGTTAAATACTGCTCAGGTGCAGCAGATAGCAAAACTACACTTTTGTCTATACATACTGGGCTAACCAAAGAGAAAAGTAAATCTAGTGAGTGGGTTCTCTTAGCCTGAAACCATTTTCTTTGCTAGAAAATATTTAAAAGAAGAAAAAACTGTGGAATGTAAATGAGTAACATTTTCTGCTGCTGCAAATGTTTTACATGACCTTATAAAAGGTCCTTTTTTCTTCTGGATGAACACCAACCTTACATATGCAATAGAATATTCATCTTTCTTAGAGTAATTTCATTCTTAAAGAAATTTATCTTTTAATATTGCACTACAGATTCCTTTTCAGTAATAGAATTACTGGGTTTTTTTCTGAAACTAGAAATAGGTTGCAACCTATCCCTCTGCTTGGATTTTTTTCCCTTTTGTCCAAAGGTTTTTAGACCACAGTTGCTTCTATCATAAAAAAGAAAAAAGAGAAAGAAAACAACAACAACAATGAAAGAGAGAACCCAAAACAAAACAACAAACAAGTACTAAGAAATATGGGAAGTGACTGGAGGATTAGAAAAGTAGGTCACATGTCAAAAGCTCATACATGATATTACAGTGAAAAAAGCCCTGGAAGGTAAATGAGCCTTGTGATTTTAAGTGCCCTTGGAAGGGCTGTCCCATCCCATGCTTTCCTGTGTCTTGTAATTTTAACATTTGGAGAAGAGAGGGTGTCAGCACAGGATTTCTGTGGATCAGCCTGTATGACTGTCCCTTTTCCATCCAGAGTGAGTTAATTTATTGCTCAGTTTGTGGGATTGCTGTGCAGTCCAGCCAGCTACTGCAGTGGATGTTTGAGCAGAGCCTTTCTAGGCATGAGTGATGATCTCTTTGCTCAGTTGGCACAGCAGCAATGGATTCTGCCTTCTCCTCTCTGCAGCTCTGAAAGATGGAAATTGTTGCCTCACATTAGAATGATGGCCTGACAGCCTTTTGCACCACTCAGGCATCTCACAGCAGGGTGAAACAACCCAGCTTCCCAGTTGCCACTGAAGGGGAGAGAAACATTTTAGGATTTGCAGGGATCCTCAAGGATCTCCGGGAGCAGAAATTATCACATCTTTGCACAGCATGATGCATCTTGTGATTGCCTTTTTTACCTCACCTGCAAAGCAGCTCCTTAGGAGCAAGCAAATTCACACACCACAACAGAATCATGGTCTGGCTCCGGAATTTCTGCAGGAGGGAATGAATTCCTATGGAACTCTATCATGAGCTTGCCCCAGGCAGCTCTCACCCTAATATTTTATCAATGCAAAACCAAAAGATTACTGCTGTCTGGAACACAGCTTGCCTCTGGTACCTAGGTAAATGGTGTAGTGATGAAAAATACCATTTGAGGCCATGCTAGGAGAATTTGGCAACGGTATTATGGAACTAATACATCTACAGGTAATCAGCATTGCAGGTATATTTGAAATTCTAGCAAGGTTCAAGAAAATGGGATTCTCAGCTTGTGCTGAGAACACTAATGGTACACACAGACCTCTCTCACACTCTCTTGCAGGTGCCAGTAGATGAGCTCTCCCCAGGAATGCTCCTCTTGTGTTCTGCAGAGCTCACTTGAGAGTGGTCTCATGCAGAATGTGACTTTGAAATATGTCTCCTTCTCACGAAACTATTTTTGTTTCTATTCTTCCTGTTTAACTTGAGGACAGGAGGGTTTTCAATTACCACCTAACTGGGTTTCAGCTGGATACCATGAAAACATAGAGACAGAAGCAAAGCAGGAGTATAAGTCAGCCAGCCCTAGGAAAATACAAGTGTTTTACTCAGGTTGCAGATATTCACAAGGCACAGAGATGTAATGATGTCCTGCTTGTTTGCTGGCAGTATGTGAGGAAAGAGCTGCAGAATGATGGGGAGATGTAGGGAGAAAGTACTGAGGGATAACTTCAGGAGGACTTCACCAGTGAACATATTGTAAGCCATGGCAAAGCACTGACCAGAACACAAATTGTATAGGTGGAAAAGATGAAGCAAAAGTTGCCTATTCAGAGGCTAAGTGGAGATATTGTGATCTGGATGGATTCTAGGGAAGAAGGGGAGAGAGGTGTGTAGATATTGCTGCCCAATTTAGTAAACCTAGTTGCCTCAAGAGAAAAAAAAAAAAAAAGGAAAGAAACATCTCTAGAGCATGATTCACTTTACCCTAAAACAGATGATATGTCAGATGAGTCACAACTTAAAATTGCCTATTTCCCTCTATTGATTATAAAAGGGAGTCCAGATTGATTAGTTCAGATGAAGACACCTACAATTATGAATATGTTGGATGAGCTGAATCTGCCCAGAAACGTTCTCAATAAGGGTGCAGGCATGGACCCAGGCTTGGATAGACAACATTTAAACTGAGTACCTTATCAGTTATCGGAAGGGCTTTTATCTCTGAGAGGAAATGTGACTTTTGAGTAAAAAATGCACCTGACATTAGTCATATAGGCTTATGGATAACAGTTTCTACTTAAGGCTTTGTGGGGTCTCCTATTTGCATATCTATGTCTGAGCTTGGATACACAAACTGGATTTCTACCTTGAATTGAGCTAATGTAGGAGTGCTAGCTCTTTCTGTTACATAGATATTTGAAATTTGGCCTATTACTAGTAATACAACAGAGTTTGTGAGAACAGGAATGATCCAATTGATATTCTCTAGTGGAATGTGCTTAGTGGAAGAGTGGAGCTGGAAAAGCTAGAACATGGCACAGGATCAGAGGGAAAGCAGGATACTGGGGCAAGCATTAGTGTCATCACTGCAGAGAAAAAGTCGTGTCTGTATCTATACCAGGACCTCCTCTGATGTGAGCTGCCCTTTCTGACCTCTGCAGATAAGGTGTGTTGGGAGAAGCTGCTTCCATAGCCTGCAGGAAGAAATGGCAGGAGAATAGGCACCCTGCCAATGGGGACCAAAGTACTGTAAAATTTTCTCTTTAATTTAATTGTTGAACTACAAAACATGGTTTGCACAGCTAGATTCCCCTTATCCCAGGTATCTTATCTCACTTATGGGGTAACAACACCAAGGAATACCCATTCTGCTGCCCTTGACAGCCACTCCCATGTCAGCAATATATTCTTATTTTTATGCTGCACCAGTCCAAAGATAATTTCATGAATTTACATGGGCCTGCAACAACTGGGATGTATCCTAAATCTGGGAGCTTGGTGCAGAACTGCCCAACCAGCACTGAGGGAAACAGCAGAGGGCCAGCAGAATCATCCTGGGAGTAAACTGCTACTTCCTGGTCCATCATTCCTGATGGTGATGAGCTGAGAGCAATGGGCAAAAAGCTGTCTACAGCACCAATGCTGTGCAAGTCTGTGGCATGTTTATTTGCATACTCCAAAGGAGTGTTTTGTGCAGAGACAGTCCAGCCTTTGGGTCCTTGCAAAGCCAAGGTTACAGATCTGCTTTTGGGATTTTGTGTCCTCATAATGTTTAGATGGGAAGAGCTGCTGCCATCAGCAAGAGGTGATTAAAAGTCTGAAAGTTCTTTAGCAAGAATTTTTTCTCACATTTCCAGCTAATTTGGGATAATCATATAAGCTTCCCTCCACCCCCCATTTAACAGACTGCTGACATTTCCATGTCTGGCTTGTGGTAACCTTATGGGGCTTGACATCTGTGCGTGGCAAAAGCATTTAGTTTCAGAGCTATGTTCCCAGAGAGTGCTATCAGTGTGGAACAAATTCTGTTCACTTAATAAATGTGCTGTGTAGTCTTGGGGGCTCTATAACATTTGAAAAAGAGGGAGAGTGAGGCTACTCTTAGAAGCATCAGGACAGCAGTCAAAATGGTACTCAGCACAGATGGCTCCTACAACTGTGAACCACACGTTGGTTAATATGCAACAGCTGTGCAGATGATCTTCTGCATGGGTGAAATAAAAGCTTTTGGCCAATAAGCCATGGGCCTGAGATACAGAGACTGCTGAGACACCCTGCAGTGGGAGGAGGCAACAGCACAGCTCTCTGAAGGAAGGAAGGGAGGCAGGCAGCAGCTCAACAGAAGATGCTAATGCACACTTCTCAGCACTGTGCTGCAAGTGCCAGGCTTATTCCCCCGCTGCTCTTTCTGCACCTTGGCCTTCAGTAAGGGAGTGTGTGTCACAAGTGTGTTAGCTTGCTTGGTTTAGGATATGACCCTTCATCCTCGTAGGATTTCTACTGTTTTGTGCTCTGGGGGATCACACTGCCTTTATTTAGGGGTAGCCATAACAGAGGATTTTATTTTTCTCAGTGAAAATGTAGCTCAGAAGTAGTATCCAATAGCAAAATAATATCTTCCTTTGGTCTTTCATGTTTCCTCTGTGGCTCACTTGTAAGAAGTGGGTGGAACAGAGGGAGAGATCAGGAAGTGTTTAATAACCTCCTGGTTATTTAATCTGTAAATACCAAGCTTTGAGGGGACTTTGATGTGTAAGTACATCAAAAGATAGGGTTGGAATTCAAAATTATCTCAACAAACAGGAGATGTAAGCTGAAAAAAACCCGAAAAAACTCAGTAATATAAATACAAGTTAGTTCAGGTATACAAAAATATTCAACTAAGGGCCTGCTGGGTTGGAAAACCTCAATGAGAGTTATGCAGGAAAGGATGTAGGGGTTGTGATGATCCATTGTAAGATGAACACAAGGCAGAACTGTTATATGAAGATAATACTGAGGTGTATGAACAGGATAATAAAGCATCCCAAATAACTTTTGCTCAAAGCCAAGATGTAGTTCAATGTCTGTATGTAGACATGTTTCAGGAAAGGTGGATCTGTCTGGAGAGAACCCCCTGCAGAGAAAGATAGATTATCTGGGAAATTTAGCTCGAAGGGGGCTTGTGGAGATTGTCTAGTCCAAATCTGCGCTCCAAACAAGGTTAACTTCAAAACGTTGTTCAAGGTCTTGCCCAGATCACTTTTGAAAAATTCCCATTCTCCTGTCTCTTTGGAATATGAGAAAGACTTAAGAAATGGGATTTTATCTCTGAAGGACTCGAGTTCAGGGCATTCATTTGTGACTTGTAGGACTTAGATTAAATATTATGAGAAGCTGGGTTTTCAGAGAAGGCAGAACAACATCCCCATAATCTTCAGACATTTGCATTTCCTCACACAATGGAAAAATATTTTGCATCCTCTGTCATGCATGCATGGGATGGAATTCTTCCATTCTGTCTCCACCTTAGGAGTAGTTAATTTGCTCTTGTAGTCAGTCCATTTCATTGAAAAGTTCTGAAGCAGCCTGGTCCTGACTTGCTCAATAATTTGGTTCTAAAGGTATATTTGCTAGAATCTCTAGGACAAAAAAAGTTTATGAACACCTGCGTTTTTTACTCAGTGCATAATCTAAGCATATTTAAATGAAAAGATAACCATAAATCATAAAAATTGCTTATGAGGTCAAAAGGATTATTCTAGAACCCCTTTCTACCTCTATCCTAATCACCTCTCTTCACTGCGGGTTCAGCTTAGACAACCACAACAAGTCTTGCCAGAGTTTGGGCTGTACCACTGCAAGTTCTGTGTCTTCACTTTTGTCATGCATCCAGCCATGTGCATTTGGGTCCTTCCTGCGAGTGAGTACCTTGACCCTTCCCTAGACAGAGCTGACAGAGCTCACCTGCCCAGGTGAATGCTGGTCAGAATCCAGAAGACCACCAACATTTGACTGGACTTTAACTATTTATAGAACAGAGGGTTTCCACTTCGATTTGGAAAATAATTGTTCAGAAGTTCAAGTTGAACTAGTAGACTGAAGATATACTTTCTTTAATGGCTAGTAAATGTTAATGCCCTGCACACTACATAAACACACCCACACCTCCTTTTGTTTTGAAGTGATGAACTCACCATCATATAGCAATTAACCAATTTCAAAATGAGTCACATTAACTACCAGAAGAGTGAAATCTGTCTATGCAGTAACTTTTGGCATTACAAATCTCTTTCAAGAATTTCCTATCAGACTATTCCTTTCTGCCTTTCAGGTGAACATGGTTTAGTTTGGCAACTTAAAATTTAGCTGTCCAAGGACAGGCAAGAGGCAGGTGATCCAGGCAGAGCCAAATTCAAGTGAGGTCTGAAAACCTGTTGTTAATGAAAATTTCAGCTCAGTGCTGGAATCCAGCGAAACCTTCAAGCTTATTGTTATTCATTAAGCAGATTGAAGGAGTGAAATTAAATTCAGCAAATTGTCCGCCTCTGCAGAGTACAATATGCTCATTTTCAAGGGAAAGTGGTGTATGGATGGGAGATGAAGCAAAAGCCACTCTTACCTTGAGGGTGTCACAGGGGTACATGGGGGTCAAATATTTTTTTTAAAGCCACATCCCTCTCTCAATGCACTTACACATCCCTCAGTGGCCTGTCTGACCTCTTCAATATGTCCTGGTGAAAAAGTCCAGCTGTCCATCCTCACCTGCTGCATGCGCTGATGCCAGGGACCAAATGTTCACAAGTGGCAGCAACACTGAGCCCCACCCAAACTCTTCGCTGATCCTTTTTTTTTAAGATTAACGTCTGCTTCAGCCCTGCTCCTGTGGCATTTTCTGGGAGATAATTCAAAGCTGAGTGGCCTGACTGAAACACGGAGCTAAAGATGGGAAGAGAAGACCCTTCCTTCAGCCACTACTCGTTACTTTCTTCCTGCCATTCAAGTGATTGATTTTGTTGTAATTACCCAGACAGATCAGCTTATTATGCTCTGTGACAGTCTCCTTGAGATACTAGAGGAATTATTTTGTGCAGACCCAGAGAAAGAGACGGTGTTCCATCAAGTACTGTATTATTAGACAGGACCAACACACAGAAAAAGAACCGAATAAATGTTTTCTCCTGTGTTAAGGGGGAGCTGGGATAGCTTGCTGGGGTAGTCAGAGCTCAACACCCTCTATCCCACCTTATTCCTATTGTTTATCTCATGCTATGCTACCACAAAGATTCAAGCACAACTTCCTTCAAGAAAACACAGTGAGCATTGTACTTTGGCCATTCCTGCCTGTCTGCAATGCTTCTCTGCTGACCTGGACCTTGAAACCTGTCACCTAACCTTAGAAATGTCAGGTTTCTAAGCTTAGAAATGCCCAGTGCAGATGGTGCCCATCCCCACTTATTCCAGAGGGAGGGGAACAGGCACTTGTCAGGTTCCTCAGATTGGGGTTGGGTGTCTGCCTTGAGAGCAATGTCTCTCTTTCTCCACTAACTACAGAAGGAGCCTGAATATGAGCATGCAGTAGCTGAAAGGAACAAGTCAGCTGAGATGTAGAGACTGGCATGAATCTCAGCCAAGGTAACTAGGGGTTAACAGAGTTATAAGTACATAGTTTAAAGCAGAAGTCTTTTTCCATCATCTCTTTTTTTTTTGTTTTTTCTTTTGTTTGTTTGGGGTTTTTTTTTGTTTTTGAAGTAGAAATTGTACGAAAGCCAATTCTTCAAGGTCCTAGAGGCTAAAATTGTAGCATGCTGCTTCAGAGCTTGCTTGATTAGTATTTAATTCAGTCAGTCATTTCTCCTAATGAAATGTCTCACCTATAACCATTCTCTGAGCTTTGGGGTTTATTTTCCATGGAAAATTGTCTTTTAAAAAGAATAGCATTATAGCACTGTGCAACTGAAGTTCCTTTCCTCCAGTGAGTGCACAGCACTCTGCAGTTGTCAGCTGCACCTCTCACCACATTATGACCCTCTCTGGTTGCCTTAAGTGCACTGATAAACAGGGATTTCTCTGGAGGCTGAGTCTCCCTTGATGTATGCAATGCCTGGCAGGATGGGGCACCAATCAATGATTAAGGTCAATGTGCCATATCCTCGTGTGTGGTGCTCTCAAAACAAAGAGGCAGTTGAGCCTAGAAGAAGCTCTGGGTGCTCATTACACCACAGACTCACTAACCTGTTAATTGTGTTCAAACAATGGGAAGTCCTTGGGAACTAAGTTGGGTGTGGAAGTCCTCAGCCAAAATGTGCATTTGCTTGGGACATTTGGGAAATGAGGTGTTAGGAGTAAGTGGCCTACTTATGATCTCTTTGGGCACTTTGTTGTGGATTTAGACCACCTGTGAGGGTACCTTGTGAATATTTAGGCACTGGTTCAGGAATTCAGGGAAATGACAAGTGCTTTATAAAGCCTGCAGCTGTCTAACTACATGGTCTGGGCACAGGAGGGGACAGGGCCAGTAGGGCACAAGGTGTCAGGGCAGCATGGGCTGGCAGAGCCCTGAAGGCACGCTCGGCTCCTGCAGACCAGCACATCCAGAGCTACAGGCAAGCAGCCCAAACACAATCTGCTGGCAAGAAAATTCCCAGCCAGTGTCATTTGCTCAGTTGAAACTCCTTCCAAAATTGTTTAAAAAGTTAAATTACCCATCTATTGAATGGGGAAACCAGGAGGCAAAGTCCTGGGCTACCTGGCAGCCCCCAGCAGAGCACCTTCTCTGCTGTGTTTGCTCTGTACCTGCTCCTGGGGCTTTGCTTCTCCGATGTAAGTGTGAAGTTCAATTGCCATGGCAACGGCATCTGGCAGGTGCAAAACACTATTCTCTCTGCTAGGTGTAAGGAAAACCTTTCTGCTCCAGGGAAGGGAACTGTCAGTTGTAATAAAGATTGTCCTCTCTTCTCTTACCTGGAAACACAGCAAGGAAAACTCTTTATTGATTGTTTCTGAGAAGGCTGGGCCTCCAGGATTAATTATCTTCCTCTGTTTTTCTTTGCTACACAATAGGTATCCATATAGGCAGAGGCAGTAAGTGTTTGGGCTATATATAACACCATCTACAAAGCAGCCAAGGGAATTCTTTCCACAGAGGCAATGAGAAGGAGGTGAAGTTGCATGGAAAGTGATGCCACTTTTCCCAGAGTCCCCATGATTGTCCTCACTGGCCAGAACACAGCTCATCTTTGTCAAAGCAGAGGTGGCCCAGGGAGCTTCCTTCCTCCCTTTTAAGTACTTGGCTCTGGTACTTGGGCCAGATGTGTAGGACAAGCCTCTCTTCTTGGTATAGATGCAATTTCACCCACCCTGTGCCCCTGGAGTGGGTTTTTTCCCACAGAGATAGTGATGGGATGCACCCAAGGCTTGGGGCTGGGCCAGCAAGAGGTAGCACTGCATCAACTGAACCATTCACCATCCCTTTGCTTTTAAACCTTGCACACCTTGGGAAAGGCATGTCCAACTGCACAGCCCAAAAGCCCGTGTATTTTCACTGCTTTACTCATCTGGAATATGGATCCAGTGGGGTCACCCAGCACAAGTGGGACTGTGCCCTGAAGAGGGGAGGGTGGTGTTTGACCACATGTGTCAACACAACCATCAGTTAGCATATTTTTTATTTGTCAATTCAATTTAAGTATTTGAGGGCTGTCCCTCATTATTTTGAATTGCTCCCTATTCCACAAAAATGCTCTATTTTACTACTGAAATTAGGAAATTAGGAGCACACTTTTATGGTCAGCCAAGCCATCAGAACAGGGGAGGGAGTATCTGTATACCATACAGATAACAATTAGAGCTCTGTCTCACCAGGTTGCAGGGGAGTATTAATGAAACAGGTCCTCTATAAAAGCTTCTCAATTCTTTCCACTTTATTTTTCCTGTACAAATGTTACTCAAAATTAATTTTGATTTGAAGAACAAAGTCCATGAAGGAGCTGGCATCACAGCTTTCCAGGCACATCTTGTATTGTAACATTATCACTCAAGTAAGAAAATGTACAGGTAAACCATGAGGCAGATGAGCAATATTGGTGTGTGCTGTGACAATGAGCGGCTCTGTGATGCTGCATAATAAGTACTAATTACTAAACATCTATTTCCATGTTATGCATTATTTCCTTCTCTTTTAAAGGGAGTCAAATCCAGGATAGTCAATCTGTTCATTTAGCAGTGTTATAAACAGTATCAAATACATTGCAAATCAAAAGTGGCCAGACCCAAGACTACTTTGTTGATGTGAGAACTTTCATCTGCCAAGCGAGTCAAAAAAGAGCAAGGAAAGAGCAGCAAGGCCATTCCCTTCAAAGGTGCTGAAGGCTGCAGTATTCTGAAACACAAAGAGCACAAACTCAAAGTAACACATGTTAACAGCCCTCTCTGTTGCAACCTTCTAGCTAAAAACAATACAGCTAAAAATACATCTGCTGATGAGGTCAGAAAGTTTATCCCTGGTGAGAGGCGGAAGGGCAGGAACTATGCAAAATCAGGAAAAAAGGCTACAGCAGTGGGAAAAGATCAAGCTCTTTGTTTGCATTTTCAGCTTTCCTGACCAGCTCCAACATGGGATCTCTTTCATGCTGAAAGAGATCATGCTGATCTCTTTCATGTTGAAACTTCAAGTTCAAATTATCACTTCTCAGAGTGCAGCATAATTCTTAATTTTTTTTTAAAGTGTTAAAAACCAACACAAACAGCTACTTAATAGAAAACAATTTGTGGTACAATATTCCCCCATTCCACAGCCCCTAATAAAGACATATTTAGTGTCTTTCTAGCTGATGGTGGCTTATTTATTCATCACTAGACAACAAGGGCCACAGACTGTTCTCAAAGAATCCTTTCCTCATTCTATTAGGGGTTTTCTGAGAGCCCAGTTCATATGTGTCACATGAGATAGTTCCCAGCTCCCACAGAAACCCAGTGTGAAGAAGAAAATGGGATGGCTTTTAATCCTGTGAGCACACTCTTCAATCCAGCACCAAGAACCACAACCAAGCTTCCAGGAACTTCCAGAAACAGCAAGAGGTAGCAGAGCTTTAGGGTAGTCAAGGATTATCACAAGGAGTGAATAAAAGACAAAAGTTAAAGCTGCAACTTTGAGGATAAGTGAAAGAGTTTCACGATGAAGAGGCTGACACAGGACTGCTAGGAACACTGCAGAAGAGTAAGCAGAGGTGGAAAAAAGCTTTGATCAGCCCAGTTACAGACATTCACAGTGTAATGCCTTCCTGTGAAGAATCACAAACCATTTTGGCTTAAAAGCAGTATCCAGTTTTAAAAGACTCATGGGAAGAAGAAGGAAACAACAGAAAGAGAAAAAAAATTAAAAACAAAAACCTTGGTTTATACTTGTGCCACACTGTCTGCTTGCTGCTAAGGCACAACCTGCAGATGTGTGCCAGGCTTGCAAATCACACTAAAGCATCTGTGCTTGGGAACCAGTCCTGCTCCTGTCAGCATTTTCTCACCTGGTGCCCCAGAACAGCAAGAGTTGACCTTATTGACACTGCTGCTCTAAAAGTAATAGAAGGGACCATTTGTGTCCCTAGAGCAACTCCACCAAGGCAAAAGCACCACAGCAGCCAAGGCAAGCCCTGCTGAACTGTGGGGTCTCCAAACAGAACCCTCTGCAATCTGCTCCATTGCAATGAGTGCTGAAGATGCCCTTGACTTCAGCTACAGCAGGATCAGGTTCTCTCTCATGGGAAAACCAGAGGCATCCTAACAGAGAAGATCAGAGCTTATCACATAGGATAATTACAGGATTTGTAAAGGAATTTTTCAGGGGATTTTTTTTGGGGGGGGGGTCAGGGGGAACCCCTATATTTCTGTTATTGCTACTGGAATCTTTCAATGAGACATGGATGGCTTGGAATTTCCAACTCTTCTCCTTTAAGGACAGGGCTGACAAGTTAAGACCCAGTTACTTTATAGCCAGAGTGGTCCTTCTGGTTTTTAAGCTCCCTGAATTCTTTTGGATAGCTGAGGAAAACTGACAAGTTTAATAAAATCCGGGCAGTTAAGAGGTAGCTCTACATTTTCATTTGTGGGGAATCAAACCAAGAGGTCACTCATGCTGATTTCAACTGTGTTGCACTTGGGATAAATGGGACCCATGAGAATTTTGCTCCAGTCACAACTGCAAAACCCTTAAAAGCTCAAGGTCTCTTAGCTGTGGTACCTTTCCCATTTGAACACATTACTGCACTGCTTTCAGACCCACACCTGTGCTTTGAGGCCCAGCAGCATCCAGGCACTGCCTCTGGCTTGTCTTTCCAGGCTCACACAGGGGTGTACTGGGCTGTGTCATATCCTGGCAAAGGGCTCCAGCAACACCACCCAGGTCCCAGCACATCCCTGCCAGCCTCCACCACACCTGAGAGCCATCTCTTCCTGTAACACAGCCCCTGTGGGACTGGCAGAGAGAGTCAGGCTTATCCATCCTGCTGCCTTGTACTTGCATCCCATACAGCCCATAACACACAACACCTGACAGTGCAGAGGTTTTGCTTTTTCTTTTTTTTCTTTTTTTTTTTTTTGAGTCATTTGCTTTACACCACACTAGAAATGCACAGATTCAGCTCAAAGAAGAAATCATTATATTCTGTGCCATCCTTATTTTGCCTCACCATCCTGTTTTTTTTTTAAATTGAGGGAAATTCATCTCAGGAGAGAGGTGTCTGTTCACTCTCCAGGCATCAGGAGCACGGCTGACCTTTGTAGGATGGAGGCTCTCTGATTTTGCTGTGTCTTTGAAATGGGCCCATGAGACATTTATACTTTTTTCTTTCTACCATGAGGTAACTGTATGTCTGCTTTTGTCAGGTGATCAAGTTCCCTCACAGCACCAGCCAATTCTTGGGGAATAAAATCTCTTTTCCAAATAATCACATATGACATCAACAAAATAAAGCTTATTTAAAGCACACAATAGCAAATTGCTATTTACCCTTGGAATTGTTTTCGCAGGCAGAAAGTAAATTTTATTTGAAGCAATCATTATTGTAGATAAGGGGTACAAGGCTGTATTTGTTAGAGGAAAAAATCACACTATGGAGTATAAACAGTAAATTGAAGCCATGAAGATAGAGGAAATCTCGTGATTGATAAAACCAAAATTAAATAAACAGTTTTAAAATATTTTTGGCATGTATTTTATTCTAATCTTAAGACTTGGATATGTGTAATATAGGGTATTCTGGCTCAAGCCTAAGTATTATCACCTGTTTAAAAGAAATTGCAAAGCTCACCTCTCACAGATAGACCACCCTTTGTAGAGCAAGGAGTAAATGTGTACCAGGTTCTGCAAATACCTTCTCCTCTGCTTATGATTAGATACAGAAACTCTCATCAAGTGTATAGCATTAATCATATACAAAAGCATTTGCAGAACAGGGACACCTTTTGCTCCAGCTGCACTGCCCCAAGATAGGTGGTATCAGAGCCAGGAAACAAATCATGAAGTCAGGGCATCCTTTTTCAGCTGGATCTTCTCAGTAAAAAGCCCTGCTTGGAAATGGCTGCAGTCATGCCTAATTAAGCAGACTGGACCAGCTATGACATCCAGTGAGTCTTTTCAGGGAAAATGGATCTGGGGAGGAGTTGTGATTACACATTTCTGACATTGGCTGCTGCTGAAGAGAGAATACCAGATGAGATGTACTGCTCCAGCAAGCAGCTAAGTTCTTAATTTAGGCATTTTGTGGAAATTGTTGAAAAACATTCTAATTGGAAGGAACTTCTGCTCCTCCAGCATATAATTTTCCCCATTTTTTAGCACTGAGGCATTTGCATGAAAACAAGATCTTTGTTTTTAAAATTCCACTGCACTTGTTGTTTATTCCCCACTGGAATTCATAATCCTGTGTTTGCACAAAGCACTATAATTGGTTGCTGTGGAAGTGTTTCTATCAAAAGAAAATGATTATTAATAATCAAGAATGAACAGTTGCATAATAGAGATTAGTAAAATAAGCACCATTCTAATAATAATGCTAATCTCCATGAAACCAATCTCTTCAAATGTTTTGAAATAAACATATCCCAATGATAAAAATCATCTTTAAACATGAAGAGCATTAAGAATAACAGGAACAAGCACAGGTGGAGGTTGACTCTATCAACAAGAGTGGTGCATCTTGCAGCTGGCAAGTACAAAATTCCACCATGAGCTGTACTGGGTTTGCATGGCCAGGTTTTGTTGTGGGGGGTTACAGGGGTGACTTCTGACAGAAGCTGACAGGGGTGACTTCTGACAGAAGCTGCTGAAAGCTTCCCCATGTCCAGCAGAGCCAATGCCAGCCAGCTCCAGGATGTACCACTGGCCATGGCTGAGCCCTCAGGAATGACAGTAATGCCTATTTGATAACGTATATCAAAGGAAAAAAAAAAAATTGTGCCGATGTAACTGGGACCAGAAAAGAGTGGGGTGAGAACATGTGAGAGGAACAACTCTGCAGACACCAAGGTCAGTGCAGAAGGATGGGGTGGGGGGGGAGGTGCTCCAGGTGCCAGAGCTGAGATTCCCCTGCAGCCCATGGTGCAGACCATGGTGAAGCAGCTGCAGCCCACAGAGGGCCATGGGGAATGCAGAGATCCATGTGCAACCCACGGAGCAGATCCACCCTGGAGCAGGAGGATGCCTGAAAGAAAGCTGTGAATCCATAGGAAACCCATGCTGGAGCAGAGTCTTGGCAGGAACCTGTAAACCTGTGAAGAGAGGAGCCCACACTGGAGGTTTCCTAGTAGGATTTGTGAGTGACCCTGTGGGGGACCCACGCTGGAGCAGGCTGTTCTGGAAGGACTGCCCTGTGTGGAATAGTTCGGGGAGAAGTGCTGCCCGTGGGATGAGTTCACACTGGAGAAGTTCGTGAAGAGCTGTCTCCCGTGGGTGGGAGCCACACTGGAGCAGGAGAAAGACTCCTCTCCCTGAGCAGTGGAAGAAACAACATGTGATGAACTGTCTGTAACCTCCATTTCCCATCTCCCTGCACTGCTTCAGGGCAGGAGGTAGAGCCCAGGAAGGAGGTATGGGTGGGAGGAAGATGTTTTTTAAATTTGTTTTATTTTGCATTATGCTGCTCTAATCTTGTTAGTAACAAATCTAATAAATATCCCCAAGCTGAGGTTGTTCTGACAATTCTCACCAAATACATGACAGTATTTGGTGAGTGATCTCTCACAGTCCTTAACTCATTATCCTTTTGTTATGTTTCACTTTTCTGTCCTGTCATGCAGACACGAGAGAGCAGCTTTGGTGAGTGCCTGGAATTCAGCCTAGGCTCAACCCACTACGCTGCCCCAGACTAAAATTTTTAAGATTCAGTTGGCAATTAATTACTTCATATAGGCAATTCCTGTTGGCCCAAAATACATGTAATAGTGAACTAATATAAGTAACAAGTTTCTCCATTTTTTTTAATTCTCAAGGAGAGGTTTGCTTGTAGTTTACATTATTTTTTTATATTCAGACTTCAGACACAGGAAGCTTTTTTTTTTTCTCTTGTTCCTGAGGCTCAGAAGTTTGGCATGGGTATTCTGTTTTCAAATGTTCTGGAAATCAGCATACAAAAGGGCTTTTGACCAGATCACAATCTTGAAGTCCATGAGATTGTGCGGGTATATTACTAACGCCCTGTAGACCTTCAAGTTGAAGCATCTTCCTCCTTAGCACTGAACTGCTTAGTTTTCCCTTGTAAGACACATTCCTTCTTTTCCAGCTCACTGATTTCATCTTTTAACCCAGACTCACTCAATTTCAATGGCAGTAGTAACAACCCTTGTTTTGGAGCAATGCACAAAGATCTGGATGCTTTTATTTAGGGCTCCTGGGCCCTGGGTTTGCCTGCACCAGACCTCCAGAGGAGTCATCTGCTTCCAGCCAAGTCACTCAGAATCAGGTTTAACCCAAATCAGGATTTGAGAATAAAATGTTTACTTTAAATTGATAGGCAATCATGGAATGACATTATAAAGGACAAAATAAGTTGAACAAAAGCATGTTTAACAAAAGAGATCCTCCTCCATAGCAGCTGGTGTTTACCCTTTTTTTGTTCTAGGTCAAAAAATAATAAACATGTTCTTTTTTCTTACGAGATTGTTTCTTATTCCTCTTGCACCTTTTCCTCAATCATCCACTTGCCCTCTCTGGAAGCACAGAGATCATTCCTTCATGCCAGCCCCAGCCAAGATGTTCAAAGCTTGCTTGTTTCTCCATTGTGAAACCTCCTCTCTTGTTGTCTGTGTCTGGTACTAAACACCACTTGGCGCTCCATGTCCAGTAAAGAAATGAAAGGTCACTTTTTTTCCTTTTCTTTCCTTCTGCAGGTGTCTTTACAAACTTTTCAACAGCCAAAGTTAAGTCTCATGTTTTTGGCTTTAGGCTGTGTGTCTGTTACAACATCTTGAGGAAACAATGCTAAAACTTACACCTGATACTGTGATAAGTATTAACATTTTGTCTTCTTCCTCTATTCATAACTGGCTTTATCATGTGAGTCTTTATATAGTAGTCATCCACAGTTGCCTTCACGGCTGGCTCTTGGCAGACCAAAGGTTATTTGGGTTTTATAGGAAGGCTTAGAGGTATTTCCAAAGCAAACATCATTCTAAGACATGGAGATGAAAACATAGTCCTTAATATGGACTCTAAATTACTTTATGCATGCATGACAAAGACAAAACTGAAATACTTTTGTAATTGCCTTTTGTTACAAGATTTGCCGAAGCCTGCAATCTGCCATTTTATGAAAAGAAAGGACTATGTCTTGTCTGCTGATAATGGCATCTTTGGCATGGACTGGAGGTGAATATTCTTCTGGTTTGACAGATGGAGAGTTCAAGGTACCACCTCTCTGAGTGCAGTCTCTTTGTCACTAAGTGAATTGTTCAGTGGTAACATGACCAGGAGGGGCTGCAAATATCCTTGGCCTGATCTCTTCATCAAACACACACTACCAGACAATGAAAACACGTCTGTCTCCTCACAGTCAAATAAACTGCAATGATATAATCAACTAAATTCAAAGCCAGCTGATGTGGGTTAACTTAAACTTATTCAGTAAATAGACATGTAACTGCAGCTACTCTTTGCCAGAGATCTTCTCTGGCATTTATATATAAGTAACAGCCCTCAAACCCTATGCTAGCATGCAGGAAAATCCTTCTAGAGTTCCCATAAAATGAGAAACATTCACTTCAAACCAAAGAAATGAGACATTAGTATGCAAGCAAATGGATGCTATCTTGGACGGGTGCACGTTTTTTGATTTTCAGAAGGCTTTAAACGAGCTCCTTGCCAAAGACTGTTAAGCATCTGAGTTGTCAGGATACATGTGAGAATACACTCTTCTGAATCAGTGACTAGTGAGAAGATATAACACAAAGGACACAGACATGGTCCAAGTTCACAGTGAAGTGAATTTCACAGCAGGATCCAGTGATTTGAATGTCCTGTATTAAATGGGATATCCATGTGTGACCTGGAAAGGAAAAGGGGGAGAATTGAAGTGACTAGTTCACAGGGGGTGCAGAGTGATTCAGAGCAGCCAGGTCCAGCTGTGGGAAAAGCTGGAGGCAAGCAGATACTGCAGAGCTGCAGAGGGATTACACAACATGAAGATAATGGCAGACAAATTTCAGTGTCTGTAACCACACAAAAAAAGTGCATGGGGAGAAAACCAAAACCTTAAACTATACCTAATGGAGTCTTAAGAAAGTTTAATCAGTCAGGAAAGAAATCTTCTATGGGAGTAAATCTATGTTCAGCAGTTATTGAAAAGGCACTGAAGGAATTACTAGCAAAAGAACAGAGGGAAAAAAAAAACAAACAAACCAGACAATACTTTCACGCCATTGTAAAAATCCCCAGAGTATATACTCATGGAATATTGAGTACTACTCTGGTCATGCCATCTTGAAAGGAATACAATACAGTTGGAAGCAGTGCTGGTGGGGAGCAGGATGGTATGACTTCCAGATGAAAAAATTATTATAGAGACCAGGCATTCCCTTTGGAAATTGTATGATTGAAGAGGTATATAGCACAGGGCTCCAAAGTCAACACACTGTTGCTAAAACAAATAGAGGAAGTTGTTCCCTATTTCTTGTTTTTCTGGGAAGAGTGGCATGTTCTGGTAACAGGTTTAAAACAAAGATTAAGGAAGAACTTTTTCACACATCACATCATTATATCATTGAACCCAGTGGCACAGGATAATGCAAACTGAATAAATGGTAATCATTTCAAAAGGGTATTAGAACAGTTCATGAAACACCACCAAAGACTATTAACATGATGGTCTGTCTGCAGCTGCTTATTGAGGAAAACCCCTGAGCCACAGAGAGTGAATCTGTAAAAGCCTGCCAGGTAATACCACATGCATCCTCTTTACAGGAACTTCATAGGAATACTGCACCCCCTATTATGCTGAAAAAATAAATAAAGGACAAAGCAATCCCAGGTCTGTTTCTCTCAAGAACACATAGCCCTCTTGTACTATCCCAGGTGCCTTTGTGACTGCAAGCTCTTGTGCTGTTCCCCAGAGCCTGCAACACAGACACCAATTTCACACTCTCAAAGCCTCACTCTGGTGGGCTTTAGAGTGGCTTCTGCTTCCCTGGAAACTGCAAAAGCAAGATGGGCATTCACACATCCCCACATAAGCACAGCCACAGGACTAGCCCAAGTGACCCAAGGAAAAGCCAAGGCCAAGTACTATATAATGAGAACAGAAGCAGCCTGCTCTCACAGAGGGGATCAGCACCGAGTTGGGTTGGCACACGTTGGTTTTGCACCGCTGGCAAATTGATCCCAAAGTCTCTCAGTTGAAAGATGGGGAATCCAAGGGGACAAAATGAAAGAGCCTATGATGAGAAGGATGCTGAGAAACAGAGACGTGAAGGCTTTAGGCCATCCTGTGGGATGCTCTGCCTATGGGAAGTTCAGTGAAAGGCTGTGAAACTTCGGGAAAGTTCAGGGAGCTTTGGGTCCTGAGAAATCACTACCAGCAACTACCCTCACCAGAAGTTTCCCTGCAAACATTTCCATGTCTCTGATAGCAAATGAAGATTTCTGCTTTGCTGCTTCAGCTTATCTGGGAGTCTTTGTCGCAGCCAATGCACTTACAATATTTTTAGCATCTACAGTAAAATTCCATTTTGTTTCTGAAACACACAGTTCTCCCAGATTTCACTACTGGGCTTTTGCTGAGGCCACACTGTTTTAAAGGCTTATAACCTCTGCAGTTTAGCAGAGTCAGATTTATCAGATACAATGATGGGTAAAACTGCAGAGTCCAAAAGAAATTATGAAAATCTCAGTTGAAATAAGATACTGCAGTTAACACAGGAATTCTTTTTTTCCCCGCTTAAGCAGTCCAGATAAGCACCTGAGCATTTAGGCTTTAGAGGCTGTAGAAGCCCAGCTTACCACTAAGTCTGACAGTGCATAATAGAACTGAAAGAGGCAGATTTTGATAAGATATTAGAAAGAAATCCTTCACTGCAAGGGTGGTGAGGCACTGCAACAGATTGCCTAGAGAACTTGTGGATGCTCCATCCCTGGAAGTGCCAAATACAGGCTGGATGGTAGGCTGAGCATCCTGGTCTAGTGGAAGGTGCCCCTGCCCATGGCAGGGGGTTGCAACAACATGATCTTTAAGGTTCTTTCCAAACAAACCATTCTACAGTTCTATGGTTCTATGGTTCTATGATCATTATGACTATGGGAGTAACTGAATTACTGTAAACTACACCATCTACTTATGTGACAATACTGCAGAACTCTGTGTGTGTTTTCAGAGGCTCATTGCTTAAAAGCTTAAAATGCATTAAAAGAAAGGGAGCAGAAGTGCCTTGCCTTGCATTGCACTGAATCTCTTGCCCTAAGCTGTAGAGCCAGGCTGGGTTTATGGTGGGTGTTTGAGGCAGGCAGGAACCCCAAACCTACAGCACTGAAATAAGGACACAGCAAAACACAGGTTCCCATGCTAAGGGCAGGGCCTCCAACCCGCACTGCTCTCAGCCAGGTGCCTGGATGTGAGGCTTCTGCCTGCAGTGCTGAACAGCCTCACCTCCCAGCCAGGTGCTGCTTTCAGCTAAGCAGTGATGGTTGTCAGCTCCTCTGGCTCCCCTGGATCCCATAGGATCCATTCCTGCAGTGCAGCCCATTGAAGAAGTGGTCTGGATGTAGGGCAGCTATGATCTTGTCCAATTCAGGAACTTTAATAAATCCCAAAAGGCACCTGGGGGTATCTTGAGATGCCTAAAAAACATCATTAGTCAGATCCATGAGTAAGGATGGCTTGCTGTCTGTACAAGTAACGTGAAAGAATGGTGTTTATTACGATAGCACTACTGAGTGTTCTTTGCCCTAACATCTGAAATGCCCAATAGGAAAACCTGGCAGATAGAGGTTCACCCACCCAATTCCAGCTACCAGTGGTCTTGTACTGGAAAGGGACAAGGAAAATCACATTTCTGATGTCAGACCCAAGTGATATTGGAGGAAGAAAATTTTCAGGTGAGTCACTGAGATTCTGTGAAAAGGAAGAAAGAAAAAAAAAAAAAGATAACAGCAAATCCCTGCAAGAATAGGTTTAATGATCTTGTTTCTCAGGCTATTCATAGATGGCCATTAAAAAGCCCAGCTTGAGGCTCTGTTCCTCAGCCCTCTCCTGGAGGATCTCCTCTGATTTCTGGTTTTTGTATAAGGAGTATATATTTTGGTCGAGGATAGTGCTGACACAGTGGCACTCACCAGCTGTCCAAATTCTAGCATGGGCAGCTGGGCAAGCCAAGAGCCCTTGAGCTGTGCATTATCAGCTGGGGGCCTGGCACACGTATGCAGAGTAACTACCATTGTTTAAAAGGAGAAAAAGTTATTCTGAATTGATACCCTGTTGTTTTTAATCACAAACAGCATTTGCGTTTGTTTTTGCTTTCCCTGCCTTATAGCATTTTACGGCCTATCCTACCTTTATTGTCATGATGGTCCCCTCTGAGGCTCAGCACAGTTCACAGTAAAACTTAACCTTTCAATTTGTCACTGGCAATACAGAAATTAAAATCTCAAACATCCAACTGTGAAGTCACACAAAGGCTGGAGGCTTATGAAGTAGTTGGCAGAAGGCTGTGCTGGCAGGATGTGGTGGGTTCACCTTGGCTGGCTGCCAGACACCCACCCAGACACTCTCCCTCCCTCTCCTCAGCAGAATGGGGGGAGAAAATGAGATGGAAAAATTCATGGGTTGAGTAAGAAAACCAAAAGCTGTGCAGAGAAGCAAAATGAGAAGAGGAATTTATTCCCTACTTCCCATCATCAGGCACTTCCTAGGAAGCAGGGCCTCAGTACATATAGCAATTGCTTGGGAATACAAACATCACAACCATGATGTCTCATCATTCTTCCCTTTATCTCTGTTTTTATCACTCAGTACAACGTTATGTAGTGTGGGATATTCCTTTGGCCACTTCTCTCTCCCAGTCTCCTGCCCACTGCCAACCTGGTCTGTTTAGGGGTGAAAGGATTTGCAAGACAGCCTTGATGCTGTGCAGTCACTGCTCAGCCAAAACACTAGTGTCTTCTCAGTACTGTTTTAGCCACAAATGCAAAGCCCAGCACCACAGAGGCTGAATGAAAATATGAAGAAAGCTAACTGCATCCCAGCGAGACCCTGAAAGAATCTAAGCATCTATATTATTAAAGAAAAAGGAAAAAAAACCCAACCCAACAAAACAACCAAATAAACCAAACTCTGCCTCTTCTATAGACAAGCCTACTACAGACAACTCTAGTTCTACAACTAATCCAACTTCACAGGTGGCTACACTTCCAGCACCAAGTAGTTCACTTGCAGCAAAAGAGAACAAGCTCCATAATTTGGATTTATACATCCTCTGTCATGTATGCATGGGAGTTGAAAAAGATCTTTTATTTGTCTCTAGTATGACAGTTCTTCTAGGCTCATGTAATACATTCAAAAAAACAGGTGGATTATTTTCATGTGATTTCCTTATGCAACAAGAATTATGAGATGATGATTCTTCCATTTTGCAAAGGATGTTCACTTGGAGAAAATATATGAAAAGACTTGAACCCTACAGACTGTCTCTGATTCCTGTTTCCCTCTGGAACCATGAGTCCCTGCAGAGCTGGATGAGCTTTAAAGGCACTCATATGCTGGGCATTAGCTATAATTTCAATGAGACCTCAGGAGGACTAACTCTGTTCTGAATGCTCAGAGGTGATTTTGTACTGGGAAGCCATAGGTGAGACAAAATCCAGCACCTTTCCATGGAAAGAGGGAAAAAGAAAATCTCCTTTTAGATATAGTAAGCACTGGGTAGTTTGGTCTTAATATGAACTTAGCAAGGACTGGTTCTAGTTTCTAAATAGCAATGTCTATCTGAAGCCAGGTGGAGTACCAACAACAAGGAAAAAAACCAAAAAGGGATGAACAGGGCAAGCAAGGCATGGTTTTACCTCACTTAGCACCATCATGCTGATCACACAGCATGCCCAGGTCCCACTGCAGCCACCAGAGAGGCACTTCTGAAAGCCATTCAAACATTACATTGGCTGATTTCCCTTTGGGTTTGCCTGTCACTCTCCATCGATGATGGAAATGGTCCAGCAGGGCAGCAGAGCTGCCCATGGAGTCTGTCTCACTCTGGCATCTAACTTTAAGGCATGTAGAGCTGGAGCCAATCCTCTGAGCATTTTTTACCTTGGACTAATTTCATCTTGATGACTAACAAGTGAAAGCATAAGAGTCTTAAATTATCGCTGCTGTCCTTTGAACTTGGCTAATACCACACTCTGTATGGAGCAAAGAAATTACACGTGGATGGGCAGAGGCAAAGCAGTCACTCAAATTGAGGGCACTGCAGCGAGGGCATACTGCATTGCTACAACATTCATACACTGGAAGCTAATAAATTACAGTATGTCTTAATCATGTATCTTTTGTGGTCCTCTCAAAGCTGAATAAATGCTCATTCACTGCCTGGTAATAGCTGACAAAGTCCTGGATACTAGAACAAAGCATTCAGCCCTATTTAGTCATATTCTGGAAGGCCATCTTCTTTTTTTTCTAATTATTATTAGCACTGCACTATTAGGAATCATGATCACCATTTGCAAACTAAAGAAGTGGTTAATGTCTGGGTGCAAAATTTATTAGTCAAAAGCTACTGCCTGATGTGAGAGTGCTGTAATTCCTAATTTTTCACAGAAAACCCCACTTCCAATAGGGAATTGTTGAAAATTGTTGATAAATCATTGCTTTGATATATTTAAAGGCTGCTGGTGAACACTGCAAGACATAAATCACAGAAGGTGGCATTTTAAACTAGTAAATAAAAAGTAAATTAAAATATCATCACATAGATTTATAGACTACTTGACAACAAGGACCTCTGAGTGTTTTGGGGGTTTTTGTAAGAACTCTAAATGGGAAACAATAAATACTGGAAGTCCACATAATGACCCTGCACTTCTAAGGCAGCACCCTGTCACCAAAACTTGAATTAGGACCATCTCCAACTGAGAAGAATGGCAGAATCTGGCCCACAGTGTGTATCAACATCCACTGTGTTCAACTGTAAAAGAGTCTGGAGGATGCAACACAAAGTGGTTTGGAGGGATGGGGTCAGCCAGACCCATTCAGAGAGCTTGCTTAGAGTCTGTCCTAAGTGAAGAAGAAACCACACCCTTGTGTGGACAAAAGAAAACAAAGACAATGAAAAGCAAGCTGGGGATATTCTGGCTGGAAAGCAACAGGCTCAAGCTGTGGATGCAGAAAGCAAGAATCTGCAATTTGCCACTCTCATTGAGTAGTGCCTACTTTATTTTTGGGTGTGCAGGGTGAGAATTACCAAATGTGGAATTTCCCCTCCTACCAGTAAAATACAGATAGCACTCCACGTACACAACTCTCAGGATGAGCTGTGCCTTTTTTGCACGTGCTGCAAACTGTGATGCAACAGCCCAGGGATAAGGTGCCCAAATGCAACCATCTCGAACATCCCTTTCCTTTCTGCTGCTGGTGTTAAATGCTGGAGAGACTCCCCTCTGCGGGCCCTCCCTGACACAACTCCTGCCAGGGCATGGGACTGTTGGGAGAGGAAGACACAAACCACGTTTTCCTATCATCTCTCCATCTGCACATGTGACTGTAGGAGGAGTGCTCACAATGAGTGTGCAGTCAAAACCTAGCAAGGAAGACAAAAATTTATGCTCTCTAAAGAGATGCAGGGCAGTTTCTTGGAGTGTATGTAATATTTACAGTTTCTTACACATCACAGAGTTCTGTTGGGTTTATCCAAGCTCCAGAAGTAGTTTCATTAACATCTTTGCCGTATGGACTGTTTAAGATGTTAAGAAACTAATTTGAAATATTAAGTTTTTCTATCTTAAAGTTTGTTCTCAGGTGTGGTATTTCCCACATCAAGGAAGATGTTTCTCACTAGCAGGACCATCAGTGAGCCTCTTATGGAAGAGGAGTTACCTAGAACAGCTTAGCTTTTTGGTTCAATAGTCCCATAAGCATTAGACTAAGCCTAGGTTTTCTGCTTTAAATATTCTTATCTAAGATATATATGCATCTTGATACATATATTATGCTCTAGAGCCAAGAATGAAAGGGAAGGTGTTCCCCACCCGGTGGAAGAAAGTGGATTCCAGGCAAATTTGTTGCACTTGTGAAGGGGTCATACTCCCACTTTTTCTACTGCCATGCATTGAATTTAGCAGCTTTTGCTCTTCAAAATCAAATTCTTCACAAGGAGTGGTGAAGAACTGTATGAGTGTGCATTCCCTTGGATGGGAAAACTAACAAATCCCACATTTTCATTAAATCAACCCAGATTTTTACTGCACAGTCTTCTCACAACATCAAGGAAAGATATAAGGCAGTAGAGTTCTGTCTTCAGTTCTGTTTTCTTCATTTGGTTGAAATGATGTTGCCAACATCTCCCTTTTTGTAAAAAAAAATACATATATAAATATATATCTGTGTTTATTATAAAATAAACACAGATAGGCCTTTTCATTAGTGCCAAGTTTCTAGCTGAGGAGAAGGATGGGGGAAGTTAAATGAAACTCAGAGAACATTGTTTGCATAATTACTGAGATTATGCAGCTGTTACTATCTGCAGGTGTTAAGTGCTGGGCAAGACTTTTGTGTCACTTTGAAAATTTGAAAAAGCAAATTTTTAGTAACAACCCTGTGCATTTTGAAGTATTTTAGGTAAGCTTCTGTTTCTGATTATTTTGGTCCAGTTATGGATTCACATATTTGTGAAACTAAGTATCACACACCAAAAATATTTCTTGTACTGCAGTGCCATGGTCACAGCAGGAGAACAAGAGAAATTAACCCCCTCAATCTGCCCCTGAACAATGCATTACCTCTCTTTGCCTCTCAATATTCTTTATAAAAGAGACTTTTAAACTACCACCTTGAGAAGCTGTGACCTTGTTTGACTTCTTAGCAAGTTGTTGTCCATCCAAGTCCAGTGGGAGGCTCAAGCAGGGCCATCAATTTATGTGTATGTTACAGGTTTGCTATTAGCCTGTGCACTGAAGGAAACAAGCCTAATGTGAGCAGAGGGTTTTCCTGTATGCCCACTTTTTTCCTAGCAGCTTCTGAACACTTTGGCCAATTCCCTCTGGACTGAGGCAGTAGCAGCCTCTGCTGTGCTTCATAGATATTTCATCAAGATAGGTGGTAAAAAAAAAAGAAGATAAGTCCTATTAATGAGCCCACAGAGGAATGGCAGGAGGAGTACAGCTGGTTTTTGTTTCACCTGGTAGCTTTGCCTTGATTGTTCTCAGTTTCCGTTGCATCTCTAGCTTTTAAAATATCCGTGTATTCTGGAAAAAAGTTTCTTTTTGAACCCTGTAATCCACTTTTCCAAGCCTCTCTCTCAAAGGTCATTTCTCCCAGCATTAGAACATTTTATCTCTGCTTAGAACCACCTATCAAAAGATGCTGTCTTGCATGCCCTGTGAGGGCAATCTCTGGCTTCCCCGTCTGCTTGGTGTTCATAAACACCTCCTGTAACTCCAGGTTGGATGTTGATGACTGCTGAAACATACTGCTGTTTCTGTCTTCTGCCTTGCTGAACACCCCTGAGCTGGAGTCCTTGCCTCTCCCAGGATGGTCCTTCCTAGGGCTGGTCAGCAAGCAAACTATTTTCACAATCAAAATGTAAATAAGCGAAGAGATTTTATGGATATCACCATGGAAATTGCCAACTTTCAGAAAAAATGTGAGTTTTTCTCCAAAAGTTTGGCTGTATCTCTGTGTTTCACAACAGCACTGATTCAGGAGCCTCATTTTCTTGCTGCTGCTATGGTGTGAGCAGCTAGCTAAGATGATCCATCCCACAAGACAACCCAGCATCCCACATGAAGAAATCCTTGTACCCTGGCTCTGTGCTCATTTTCTATAACCTACCTTTTGACAACAAAAATCTGCATTTTACTGTGAGGAGGTGGCATTTTTCATGAAATAGTATAATTTAGCAAAGCACAAACTTTCCATCAAGAACAGCTTATATACATTTTTTACACAGTTTGCTAGTCCCAAAACCTTTTCTGGGGTCATCCTCAGGATGCACAAGAGCCCCGGGCATGTGCTGACAGACTGTTTCCAGCTTTACCCACCAACAGAACCTGCAGCAAGACAGCCCACCACCACTTGCTTTAACTGAGTTCATATCCACAAAGTGGGGTTTTTTTTAAGATGCAGAAGTGGCCTTTTTTATTGTATTTTGATTACACTGTGAGTGAGATTCTTCCACCCAGGTTCCTAAATACGAGTTAAGGGTTAATGCCACTGCTAGCCAGGGCCACTTAAGATGTCTTAGAAGGACCTGGTATTCCCACTGGTCCTGTGACCTGTGTTGAGAGGCCTGAATCAAGCCCCTGAACAGAGCAGAAGAAAGAAAACTTGGATACCTGGTTTACTGCTGGGAGTCCTCATGTGCACATCTAACTGCAAATTGCTGAGCTCTACAACTGAGGCCCATTCTATGTCTTTGGTCTGATGCTATTTAGTCCCAATCTGCTCACGCCTAAGTTTTCAATGCTCTATTTTGGGTGAGCCAAACTCTTCCTGGTGCGGTCAGAGGAGCACACACTGCACCAGAGTGATGTGCAGACACTGAGCTCCCCATCTTCACTGACTCCAGGTCTGCACTGCATTTAATTTACACCTCCAACACTGGTAAATTCCTCTCCAAAACAAGGTGCTCTCCAGGTGCTTATCCATTCACTGCAGTCTTATTCAGCCACAGCAAAACCCAAGGAATGGAATATGTCCTCTCTAACTCTGCCAGACAAGCATTTTGCATTTCATGAGGGCCAATTTATAATGGTTCTTGGCTGAGCAGAGAGCTGGCAAGTGAGGCAATCTGATTTCAGGCAGGGTAACACTCATGATGAAGGAGTGCCTTATCACTCTACAGCCTTAGCAAAATACTCACCCACTGTCTGAGAAAAAGAGCTTTGAAGTGGTTCACCCAGGCATCTGACTTGGGCTCCTTGCTCCCAGACATGGCTGGTCCCACAGCCCAGACAGGCACGTGAAGGAGGGGACTCACCCTGGACCCCAAAAGCACCTGAGGAGGAGCAGATGCTCCTCCTTCTGCCACACTGCAGAGACCAAACTCTGGCCTCCTGCCCTGCTTTGTCATCCTCCTTTTCACCAGTATCTCACAGGCATCTCCTCCCTGACCCCAAAATTATCTGCCTCCTACATTTTTCTGTAAAAAACTCTTCCCGTTCCTGCCAAAGTAGATGGAAACCCCTCATGAGTTAGAGAGAAGGCCAGAGACCATAGCAGGAACCCAGCCCCATGAGTGAACACAGTCATCACAGGGTTTGGGTACTCAGTGTTTTGCTTAAATCAGTTGTTTTTCTGTTGAGGCTTCATGAACAATGAAAACAGCAGCAGTGGTTGAGCCCACCCGTGGCATGTTTTACATATGACATCTTCCACACAGAGTCACCTCTGTTTCATAATGCTGGAAACTGAGTTTACTGTCAGGACACGCCAAGTAGTTGAAGTGCTATTTGGAGATGAGACTGAAGCAGCCCCATATGGAGAACTCTTGAGCTAACAGGAAATCACTGGTGAGTTTCCTCAAGGAAATCAAGTTTGGAACAATCTCAGGGAGTGTCTTAGCAATGGCTTTCATTCTGAATGCAGACACTTACTTTCAGATATCATGGAGAGCTCAAACTTCTCCATCATGAGCTCTTTAAAGAAATGAAAAATGCCTGGTAAAACAAATGTACGGGGTGCAAGTGGGTCTCACACAGCACAACGGTCCACTTCTGCTCACCCTCCTTACAAGGAGGAATATTAAATGCCCAGACTCCATGTGGGCTTGCTAGGAGGACCAGTACTGTGCAGCCAGTCCAACAAGCAGAGCCCCAGAGAGCCCTGGTTGTTTATCCTGTAGAGGACGGACAGAGGGGGATGCAATTGCTTTCCTAGAAATGCCTGCCAGGGGGCAGAGGAGCTCCTCACCTCAAAAGACAATGCTGGCACAAGTTTAAATGACTATGAATAGTTCAGTCTGGAAATTAAGATGAGAGGAGGGATCCAGCGTCAGATTTTGTGTAGCACAATGGGGAAAAGAGTCTAAACATCTTCCTGACCAGAGCCTGCTGTGCTTGCGAAAGCACAACTGTGTCAGTGGGGTGAGTAGACAAGGGAGGTTAGGCTTGCAGGAAAATACGGGATTTTGAAATGGAAAAAAATGAACACGTTTTCAGGTGGAGAAGCCCTTCTTCAAGGGATTTTGTAGCGTCAGGAGTGCTCTGCACACAGGGGCCCTGAAATAAGCAGTGTGTAGCACACAGTTTAGCCCTTTGCTGCTCTGTGCATGCCCCTATCAGTGTCAGCATGTTTCAGGCTAATGATGTCCCAACAGTAAGATGATTGCTTTTCTCTTGATGCACGCCTTCTCTCCTGTTTTAAAATGCAAAATCACCAAGGATGAGATTTGCAACTATACCATTGTGGACATTTCTGATGTCCCACGTTGAAGGTGTCCATTATCCCATTTACAGCCCCATCATTAGACAGCAAGATCCCAGCTTCCCTTGTCTCCTGTGTGCAGTGCAGCATTTCTGCTCGTCTGTCACTCGGGTGTCTGAGCTTCTTTATCGTTGTATCTGCATATCTCTGCAGTGATACTTTGCTTGCATGCCAGGAATGGCTCTGTCAAACTGCATGGGAAATAAAGCCCTCCTATAGCCTTTCTCCTGAAGAGTTCTGAAGAGTATCTCTGAAAATCTTTAAAAGAGAATAAGAATGCAAGTTGCTTCTAGTGTAAATTGCCTGGTTTCAAATTGCTCATGGTTGATTTATGTACTGAGGGAAATATGGTTTAGCTCTTCCAATATTGTGTATGAATTTTGTATCTATTTAACATCATAAGGACCTACATATTGAACAAACAAAGTGTGGGTAGGGCTAGTCATGATTTAATACCACACAATTATGACATTATTAAATCACTAAATTGTTAGTCATGATTAAACCCTACTAAACCCTGAAGTGCTAGAACATTAGTGAGACCAGCTACGTTTCCTCCTCCACCCTCAGAGGTTCCTTCCCATCCACACCCCCCCCGCCCCCCAGTTGCCCACCTTAAAGCTGTGTGCCAGGTATGGCAGTGCTGGGCCAGGGCTGCTGCAGGCACAGCTCCCCCAGTAATGCTCTCCTCCAGGTATAAAGCAAATTTCCATCCCATGCCATCTCTATTAAAGAAAAAAAAAAAACAAAAAAAAAACCACCTGCTCTCACTCTCATCCCCGAGTGGAAATGTTCCTCTGAGGCAGTACATTTCATTTTTAAAGTAATAGCCTGCGGTGGCATTTTCCATAAGCCCTTTACTGCCTGGGAGTGTTTTTATTTGGTGGGTGAACAGTGACATCTGCTGGGAAAAATCCCCGGGAGGTGGATGTCCAGCATCCCTGCACACTTCCATCCCCTGTACCTCCTGCATCCCTCCCTCCCCTCCTTCCCTCTGCCAGCAGGGGCAGACAGGGCGCTTCCACTGCCCACAGGGCTCATTAGCTGCACACCATTCATTCCAGATAGGAACAATTAAACCTATACAATAATTACCTGTCTGACTGTATTAAGGGGCAGTTAATAAAATTCACTAGGATTGAACCTATTTTCTTACTGCTTTTTCAAGTGCTGGAGGCTGCATTTGTGTGTGGGGCATGGGGTCATGGCACACAGTGGCTGACAGGAGCTTCCATCCCCATGTCTCTGAGCATTCTGGTCCTTCATGCCTCTCCTACCTGTGCTACTCTGACTCCCCCACTGCCCCCCTTATATTATGTTATATTTACAACAGGACTTACCTAAAAGTGAAATTCCCTGGCAGAATTGCTAGCAATAACTGACAGCAAGGACTGTGTCACTCCAGGCACTGGGGTGTATTTTCAGCCAGAGTGCAGCACATCTCTGATGTCCTGTATAAATGACACAATATTACACTTTGCTTCCCATTTAAAAATACCCTTTACATTAAGAAAAATACAATCTGCCACTCTGAGTGAAGCACTGGGGCTGCCATGCTGCAAGCTGTGCACTTTCTTGGTTTATTTGAGGCATTAGAAATACAATTTTCAAAAACATTAAAATGCATAAAAGCAGGATTCAGACACCATTTAGGTCCTTCATTAGGGTCAGCAACCCTCTGACTGTATGGTGGGGGTTAGGTGAACTTGGCAAGAGCTCCGTTTTCTAGTTCCCCCTTTAATTTCCCAAGCGCTCAAGGAGAGAGTTGTGTGGCTACAAGTCCATCCAGAATGATGCTCTGTCCCCATGCTGGTGTCCAGCTCTTTCCCATGCTGCTTGCCAGGGGGTGTTGCTTGTGAGGCTCTGGCCTTGTGGAGGATACAGGCAAAGCACAAATTTGAAACAGGAATTTTCTGAGGAAGGTAGCTCTGGATTATTCTGCCCACTGCAGCCCAAAAGCTTTCTGACTTGAAGATATCATCACATAACCTACTTTCTTGCTTTGTTTATCGAAACCTGACCTATAGAAAGACACAGAGATGTCTCAAGAAAGGTGAGAAATATCCTCAGAGAAGCTACTGAGAGACATCTGCAGTGAGGCAAACACCACGAGGTGAGGTGAAATGTTCAGAGCCAGGAAGAAACAGATGAGAAGCAAATGGAGAATTCAGAAGACTCTCCCTCCAAATTTGGGAGAGGCAGAGAGATGGAGGAGAGAGACACTGGGGAAAAAGAGACTGTGAAGGAAAGAAATACTGAAATAGGGGCTAGTCTTAAAGCTCTTTTTCTATTTTCTTAACATGGCAGAGGGATTTTCACCTGAAATTACACATGAAACTGTTATCTTTAATCTAGGGAAAAAATAATAAACAAATCTGACTTTCTGTTTGTGATCTGAAGAAGGGGAAAAATATTTTCAAAAGTAAAATCTTGCAAAAGATTCTTTGGAAAAAGAAACCTTCATTTTCATGTTACTGCTCTGTGACTCTTCCCACATAGCTGAGCATTTTCATATGAATCACCAGTTTACTCAGAAGAGTCAACACTCAGCTCACAGCACTGAGAAGGAAAGCTGGCACAGCCAGAGCCACAGCCTTTCTTGATTTAGACCACAGAGCTGGAGATGACACAGAGAGTGTCAGGAAGCCCTTTCAGACATGCACTGATACAGGGGGAGAGCTGATGGGAATCCACAAGCAAAAGACAACTGAAGAAAGCACTTAAGGCAGCACCAGAAAATGCATGTTTCTGCACAGGCAGGACTAATTTCTCTTGCTATAAAGCAATCAACATGCATCAGCTAGGCAAAAGCTGGTGTTTAGAGCAGGCAGAATGATTGCTGAACAAACTTGCACCAAGAAGGAGGGCTGAGTAACTGAGCCCCAAGGAGCTGCATATATATACAAGTGTTTGGGTGTACATTCAAATTTAGCATATTGGCAACAGCACTTCTGCAAAGCAGCCAAAATCTTGAAGTTAACACCAAAAGATTGAGGTTCAAAAAATAGGCTGAGAAGTGTTTCTTCTCTTTGTGCCGATACAGTTTATACCTTCTTCATGTTTCCAAGCTTATCCCATCAAGCTAGACAGGGTCAACTCTCTTACACTGAAACAAGAGGTGTTCTGATATTTACTTTGATTCTATCAGCTTTGTAAAGACTGAGAACTGTAAGCTGGTGACCAGAGGGTAAAAAATGGCAGGCCTTTACTCCTTCTTAGTGCACAAGTAACTTGAGCAAAGGACCAGAGAGACACAAAAGCAATTAACAGCCTCCTCTGATCAGGGACAAGAAGAAAACTCAAAGCAACATCATGAGGAAAGTGAAGGGTAAAATGCTGCACCCCTGAAACATGGTGTGAAACAGGGATTAAATCTCTCCACTCTTTCGTCTTAATTAGCAGCTCCTGCAGAGGACACCCTGGCCAGACTTTCCAGGCTATATCGTGAAAGAAAAAACCTCTAAGGATTTATGTGAGGCAGCTGTGCTATCTGCAGAATCCCAGTTACCTCTAACTTCCAGTACTGCTTCAGTATGTTTGAAGTTCAGAAACTAGGACTAGAAGTAAATGTGCTGGGGTTGTAACAGGCTTGCTCTCTACTCAAGATTTCAGAACAACCCTACTGTTAACATACACTCAGGAGACTGCCTGGTTGAAGTGAGGCTCAAAGCTTGTTTTAAATTCCTGAGCACTATCTGCATTGACTCCAGGTCTCCTGATCACTAAGAATACCTTGTCCCTTGAGTATTGTCCCTAACAGTGGCTTAAACGTGAGTCCTGCCATGACACCTTTGTTGTTACCAAGGGATTGCGATCTCTCAGATCGCCAAAGTAAATAATGCAAATAAAGCCTTGAAAGTAGCAAAAAAAAAAAAAAAATCTTCCCAGCAAACCCAGATATTACAAACATGATGCTTCTGTAGTTTACCTCAGCATTGCCTCTCGGTGTACTGCACTTGGCACTGCAGTCCTTTTAAATACAGGCATGATATCCTTCCCACAAGGAGAGGTTAGAAAATGAGTTGAACTTTTACAGGACTTACTCCTACT
The DNA here is from genome assembly GCF_963662255.1 of Cinclus cinclus. Lineage (NCBI taxonomy): Eukaryota > Metazoa > Chordata > Aves > Passeriformes > Cinclidae > Cinclus > Cinclus cinclus. The sequence goes on from NC_085047.1 coordinate 86,441,802, forward strand.
GCAACAACTGCCATTAGGGATGTTAAGCCTCCCTGGGAGACTGGAAAAAGTGAAACAAGGTAAGTAATGGTAAGGCATGAAGTCAAGCCTGGCTTTTGCACTAACAAGTTTATTTTCTCCCTCTCCTCTCTTCTGCAGCCTCCCTTCATAAGTGAATGGGTCTGACTGGGCCAGCTTTCTTCTCTTCTTCAAAGTGAATTTCTTTGGGTGCTGTCATCACCCAAAAAGCCTTTTATTCCTCTTAAACTATAGCAACTTCTAAGAAAACAACCAGCAGAAGAATGACTCCTGTTTTCCTTAGGCCAAGAGGATGGCATGGTTCCACCAAAGGACCAAAAAGAAGCAAAAGCATCGGGCAGCCCTCTCTGCTCATGTTTCTGCATCGTGTTTCAGCTGCCTCCAAACAGTTCAACTGGTGGGTTCAACTTCCAGTGCTCGTGAGCAGATGGTGCTTAGGTGGCAAAACATTGCTGTTGTAACAGCCTATACGCTTTTCAACAGTTTTCATGATATGTGATGCAGCGTGGCACGGAGCTGCACGGGGAGAACGACTACCAAGCTAAAGGCAAGAGCATATGTGTAAGTGTGAGTTGTGGCTATCTGTGTGTAATGAAACAACATGGGGTGTTATCCTCTCTCTTCCTTCTCTCCCACTCAGGTGACCAAGCACAGCCATATTATGCTGTGTCTGGGTGTTCTCATGGCTTTCCAGCCTTTCCATGGAGGTATCATATCTGGATATAATCAGTACATGTCTTTACCACAGCAGGGACAAGAGTGAGAAACAACTGGCAAACATTCTTTAAGAATATCATTATTCTTTTCACACTCAAGTAATGAAATATAAACCCACAATAACTAGAAATATACACGGTAAGAGCTTGCCTCTTTTTAGTAGACAGTGATTACTTCTAAAAAAACATGAAAAAATCAACATGCAGGAAGATTACATTTCAAGTGCACTTTCAGTGTAACAGAGATAGAAAATTCAGTCTATTCATTATACCATGCTTTTTGGTAGTTAGGCCAACTACTTCACCTTCAGTAAAGTAATACCTGTTTCTTTGACTGCAGCTGATTCTGGAATAAACCCTTTTTAAAACTGTTAACCATGTACTGACAGTAGAAAAATAAAGCATATCTTTGAGTAAAATATAAGAAAAATATGTCACCTGTCATTCCCTTTTTCACCCAGGAGTTCCATAACAAGAGTTACCTTGATATGTCTATTCTTGTTTGAATATATAACTCATTGCAAACTCCATGACTTCTTATCAGTTTTGCAACCAATGCAACTAATATGTCTCCTTTAATGACAATGTGGACAGTTTTATGGTATCTTTCATTTTCTTGATGAAAAAAATATACTACTTTTATGAATCACAAAAGAAATTACTGTCTCTTTAAAACACAAGTAAAACTTTTAAGAACTTTGAAAACTATATTGACATTATAATACCTGGAGCCTGGTCTTTCCTTGAAGAAGTATTTTTAACACCAGACTCCAAGCCAACCAATTAAGCTGACACTAGGTTCAGGTATTCCTGCGTGATCTAAACATTAAAACTTCTTAGCTAACATATTCCACATGTTTTAAAAACACATTTTTTATGTATTTTGAGACAATCCAGAAGAACAAGTGTATCATTTAAGCAGCAAAGAACACTAGGACATTCAGCAATGTTATTCATAATTGGCTCCCATGAGCTCCAGTTCTTCAAATGTGGAAATGAAGCTAACCATTAAATAGTTCATGGGTTTGTCTCAAGTAGAAACATCAGAAGTGTGACTCATAGAAGTACATGTTTCTAACTCCTATGCTCTGATGATGTGTTAGCACAGGTATGAAACAGAGGATATATGCGGGATCACAACGGCAAGGAAGAAGCAGCTGTTCTACCCATGCTTTTTTATTCTAAATTATAATTATATCAAAGAGATAACAATATCATAGGAAGCAGTGCAGCATTTTCAGGCCTGAATTCCTTTTTCACCTTAAGGCCTAGTCATTCGGCATGGCACCAACTGGAAAGTACTAATGTGTAAAACACAAGAACTGTCTTTGCCATCAATTAAAAGATTAGCAAGGATGCTGCACTTAAGATTCACAGTGGAAAGGATTATCCCTCTTTTGAATGGATCCGTTATTGAAGCTTAAGGAGAACTACTTCAGATTTAGTTTAGTCCCAGAATAGTTCTTATTCAAGATGCATGTAACATGTTCTGAAAACTCCTTGGTTTTAATTAAAAGGAGAAATTCCACCAGGACTGTAAAACTAGTCATCCTGAAAAAAACATCTCTGAAGTTTTGGTTCAACGAACCAGGATGACTGTTATATTCCCAAACTTTGTTTCTTCATCCCTTAAAGTAAATAAATAATTTCATCATATTGTCAAATTATTTTAAAACTGTTATGTTCTTTTGGGAAAAAGGAATTTTCACTTGTTTCCTGCACAGTAAATTAGAAGGACTCATTGTGAGCTTACAAATGCTGCTGGGGTGCAGCCTGCCATTTTTGACATCCTGCAGGTAGAGAAAATACTCAGATACACAACACATACCAGTCTAGGGGAGGAAACTGGGAAAGATCTGCTTGCTGCTGTTCACTGATGCTCACAGCCCCATCACTCCCAAGGAGCCACTGAAAGGCATGCCAGGGCAGCTGTCAGTCTTTGAGGAAATCTCCAGCACACTTGGGACAAGTCCTGGGGACAGACAGCACAGTGATGCAGTGATGCAGGGTGGCAGCCCTCAAGAAGTTGCACAGCTGGGGCTTCATAATTACTAGTTCAGACTATTATGGTATGTCTGTTCTTAAATAACACAAAGTTCTTTGTTAAGGCCTGGCCTTTGATGATCTTCTACTCTGGATGAGTGGGATTTTTCCTTCAGCTTAGGGTGACAGCATGCTCCAGGAGCAGTTCCCACCAGGCAGTGTGAAAGTGATGACAACAGCTTTGCATTTGTCTACCATCACCACCATCCAGCTTGTCCCCAGCCCATTCTTTACCTCCATGTGATCTTGCAGGCTTTTATGCCCCAGCTTAAGGTATGAATCTTGCACCTGCAATTTCCTGACATTAAAGTTGCCTGGTAGGTTAGAGAAGAGACTTCAAATAATTTTAAAGGTGGGAAGCCCAGAAAGTCACACTTAATCATCTTCATCACAATATCAATGAGAGTAATAGCAGCAGCAACAACAGAGGCACAGGGCAGCACATGATGCCCAGCTGTGCCATAGGCTGGCTCCAGCCTGCCCTAGAGGCAGCCAGCCTCAAGCCATCTGAACAGGACCGATCTATACAGCCCTACATAATGCTGTGGGAGCACCCTGCCCTGCAGTAGCCAGGGCACAATTAGTCTCTCAGCAGTCACCTACTGGTTTGTCTGGAATAGTAAAATGAGCCGTGCCCTGACACTGAGGACAAACGGCAAAACTCAATTCTCCCCTGTGTATGGCAAACTCCTCCCAAAATTAGGGTCACCGTGTTCAGGATTGCTTGGCAGGAAGGGCCCTTGGCATATGCTGCTCTCCTCACACTGCCCAGTATCTGCAGCTGGTAATCAGTATTAAAAAAAAACAACCGTGCCAGCAGCCAGGATAACCCAACCAAGCAGTGTGGGAAACCACAGAGCAGTACTCAAACACATGCCCCGACCCTTATGAAACACAGATGTAGCTCAGATGCCCAGTTAATGGTCACAACCTGCAGTGTCCTCTGATCCAATTCCTGTTAGGGAGCCTCAGACACACTTTTTGACTTTATAAGAGTATACAAATCAAAAGCTGCCAGAAAGGTAGGGCTGCCTCTGGAGCACTGGCCAGGAGTCCGAGTTTGTGAGCTGGTGGGAAACTAAGCAGATTTCCTCTGGAATTAGGCTTTCCAGCAGTCTAATGGCCCAGGAATTGCAAGCACTTGGCACTGCTAAAGTATACATCAAAAATAGCCAGGCATTGCCTATACCTCTCCACAGAATTGTACGTGCCAATGGAGAATGTGCTCCAGAAGGGAATGCAGCAGAAAAGGAAGTAATCTGACATCTCTGTGGGAAAAAAAATAGATTTGAATTTGAAAGTCCAGAGAGGTAATGGAAGCAGCACAGAAAGTCTTCCAGATATCCTGAATCGACCACCTTAGGAGAAAGAGCTATGACACAGCTCTTGATGTAAAATCTGTCAGTCTGTTGCTGTATCAGTACAGTGCAGGAGCCTCAGAGGAAACTGCATGAGCCACCAGCAAAGAAGAAAGGTTGAATGTGCTGCTTGTGAAAAGCACCAGGACTGAGAGCTCCAAAAGTGAAAGGGCTTTGCCTCTCTTTTCCACTACCTGACACTGGTAACACTGGGAGATATGCTGCACAGCCCACCCACCCTCATAAATAAAGAGAACCCTGTGGACCCATATACTATGGTAAGTCTTGAACCTAATAGCAGTGAGGTTCAGAAAAGTCAGAGTAAAAGGTCTGAGGAAAAAAACCAATCCCTGTTGGTCTTTGAAGCTGCTCATTCCAACAGGTGAGAATAATGGAGCTGGACACAAATTTTCCAAAAGCTATTACATTCATCCCAAGCTTCTCAAAGGCTAAACTACTCTTAAACAGATCACCCTAGAAAATTTTATTCATGTTGTCCCAAAGGAATGCCCAAAAAGCTAAACCAAATACCTAGCTAAAGGGAAGCATATGGACAAATGCCATCTGCTGCCCTGTTACTCCAAGCTCCTCCATTAGTATTTTCATCTAAAAAGCCCAAATGTGATCTTTTTCTTTTCCCATTCTTCAAACTTATGTATGGTGTCAACCCACAATACACATATAAATTAGTTTTAAAATAATGTGGAGTATACTCATCCCATTACGATCCCATTACAACTGAATCTTTGTTTTACAAAGAGATAAGCACAGGTAGAAGCAGAGGCTCAAATAGTCCTTACTATCCCATGACTTTTAAAAGTGCCTGAAGTCCGAGTCACTACTACACTATGGCTTATCAGAGGAGCAAAACTAGAATGTCCAAGAGATGTCTGCTTTACCTGACACACTGTTAAAGTAGCTAACACCAGCATAGCATAGAACTTCAGCTAGAGACTGAAAAAAGCTGTTGTTTAAATGGTGTTTAAAGGTTTTGTCTGGTGCCAAGAATTAACTCCAGAAGTAACCACCAAAGCCTACTTTTCTGTTGAAAGTTGGCAGGTTTTGGGCACCAGACACAACCAGCTCCTGGCTAAGGCGGAGCACAACAACGTCCTCATGGCCCCAGAGGGCAACTGAATGGTGCCACAAATTTTGTGCTGGGGGAATGTGGTTTTACAATGTTAAAAATAGAGCTGCTCCAACAAGACATGGTTATTTAATTATAGGACTTCAAAATAGATGGTTTATTTTTAATAAAGAAAGCACGTGTGTGCAATTACATAATTTAAAATATCAACTATCTTTGCAGTGCAAAAATACTGCTCTCAATTGCTTTTTAAAAACACAGCTCAGCCCCATGCATGTGATTTGTCTGCTCTCCTGTGCATGGAACTACTCCCTGAAAACCAAGATAAATATACACAGGAGACAGGACCAAACTGCCTCAGGTCTTTCACAGAGCAAAAGCTCCCAACAAGCTGTATTGTAACCAGCTGATAGAGGTACATAAATATACTGGCATCTTTCCAACACTAAAGTGAAACCTCTTAAGAGCTTCCTGGTGAATTTGTTGAGCTCCATGTGGAAATGCTTTCCCACTTCTCTGTCAGTAACCACATCTCTAAACCAGAGACAGTGTGAGACAGTAGAAAAGCATTGCTCACCTGTAAAAAGCAGGATATTTTTAAGCTATGATAAAACATATTACATTTATCCATTACTGATGTTTCTACTTACCAATGCAGAGAGGCTGAGGCACAGAGGTTCAGTGAGCTACCAGGGCTTACTTACAGCTACACTTTCTAATTAGTGATGTGGTGAGTGTTCAGAGGTGAGGAACAAGCACATTTTACCTGAACCATAGCCCAGTGCCCCAGCTAGCACTCCCACCAGTCCAGCGTGTGCTCCACAGGGATTTGTTGGGCTCAGAGACATGGCTGTGTAAACTGGGAGTCATTTTTCAGTGGAACGTATGGACCTGGAAGTCATTGTATCACAAGGCCTTAAGTCTAAGGGGATTATTTTGGTTTAAAAAAAAAAACATAATTGATTTACTGTTTTAAAACCTCACAGGTATTTGAAAAAGTTATCATCTGAAGTCAGGTAGATATTTTTTTGCCCATCACTCAAAATCTCTCTTTTGACACTACAGCAAGGCACAATGTGTGTTAAGCTATTTTGGATCTACACATGCCTGAAATATACATATATTTTGACCAGACACCAGTCACCCACAAGTATGGATAATAGTTCATTTCTCTTCTGTATTATTTTTGGATTTTCTTCCCTGCCCTACTGCAAAACAACAGACTGATTGACAAACGTTCCCCTGGGAAATCAGATTCCAACTCTGCACCAACTGCACCAACTCTGTGCAGTTTAAAACTCAAAAGTGACCTTGGGGCTACCATGCTAAATTTTCCAAATATGTGACAGCCAGGGCCAATCATAGCCAAAAATTAGGGAAAATAACAAAAATTAACAAGCAAAGAGCTGTCTTGGACACCCAAAGAGAAATCCCAACTAGACACAGGCTGCTGAATCCTTATCCTGAAAAGTATTTGAACCCCTCAGTCTGATCAGTATTCCCAGACAAGATTTTCTTGCTGGAGTTATGCTTATAACCTAGGTCTGCCTTTTCCCATGAAAAAAACCAGGGAGTAAAAAAAGACTGTTCTCAACCCTGTTTAGCAAACGTGTAAGTGGCTTTTCTTCTAATCAATTTACTTTTGAGTCTCTGTCTCATTTACATAACACAAAGGATGAAATCTATTAAATCTTCATCAGAAGAAGGGCTCTAAACTGGTTGGGACAGCCCCAAGGTTTGCACTGCAGTCCAAAGGCAGAGGTAGACTGACCTCTCTTTGCTCACCTCCCTCTCTCCCTCCTTCCCTCACCTGAGAGTGCAGCAAAGACAGAATTTATCCCGTGTTAATCTGGTGGTTCTTACCAAAAGAATCAGTAGGCACTGATCAGTAGAGGATTTTGAATTAAACAAATGAAGGAGAACACAGATTTGAAAACAAAGAAATGCCCTGACTGCCCACTGGTGCAAGAGGGTACACTTGGGTAAGTCAGTCCTTGGCTCTTCCTTTTTTGGCATGAGAACTCACATGGCAGATGTTGGGGAGCCTCAGCAACTGGAGTGACTTGGTTTGCAGGAATAGCTACTTTGAGAATCCCCTGGGGCTTGGAGAGGGGTGGGAGCCCAATTAGTTGAGTAGGCTCCCTATGCTGTACCTAATCCCAAAGTAGCTCCAGGCAATCCTGGGACATTAAAGACAGGTACAGACAAACCTGGACTTGTCCTGCCTGCCAGAGTGCTGGGACAGGAAGGACAGGAGCATGGAGTGGATGGCAGCTGGCTCAGTCATACCAGATCACTGCATTAACCCAGCATTGAACCCAAGCTCTGCTCCAAAAATACTTGGCTTTGCTCAGTACTAACACAGGTTTACAGCTTTCCAGAGCTAAGCCTGTAAATCCATATGGGGAGGGACACTTTGTAGAGTGACAAACTCAGGTCTCTGGTAGTTCGGGAATCCTTTTGCTATTTTCTGTCTCTCACTGCAGGTGCCTACAAACTGAAACATGTTTTGCATAGTGCCTAAATTGTGAAGGTAGCCCCAGAAAATTACCAGCTGAGTAATAACAATACAGCGCAACCAACATTTCACTGGAATGTTTGTAGGGAACAGAAGTTTTAAGGCAAGTCCAAAAGAGCAGCTGTTTTCATCCTGTTACTGCTCAACTGTGGGGCTGCTGAGCATTTTCTATAGCATTATCTGAGCAGCAGCCAGGATATCCAGCAAGATTAATATAGCTTGTTTCTTGGCTTTTCTGAGCCACGGGTTAATGAAATAAATTGGAATAGATTGAACAGAGTTGGCTAAGTGCCCAACACAAGCCTCCTCGCCACTTGGGGAAAAGCAACAGGCATCAGTATGAGAGGCTACAGGTTTTTGCTGCCAAGGGTTTTATTATAACTCTCCTGATTTACAGGGTCAGGCTTGGTAGGTGCCTTACTCTGCAGCTCCATCTCTTGGCAAACATCAGGTACAAAACAGACTGCACAGGCTCTGCATACTTCAAGCAGAGATGCATGATGAGTACTTTTCAGTGCAAAATACTCCTCATTTTCTTAGCAATAATGGAGGGACATAACTCTCACCCAAATTAGAAGAGGGAGTTCTCTTGTGTACTTCCTTCAGTGTTTGTTATGTTGCCCTGGAAACAGTCCCCAAGTCAGAAAATTGCAATTGAGAAAGAAGAAACAAGCATTTGTGTGGAGGATTTTTAAATTCTTTTTTAAAATATTTAATTACATTTTTAATCGATCCTATTTTACAGTAATGAGAAAAGATTGGTCAATTCCTGAGTAAGCATTTTTTTTAAAAAATAAAGTTGGTCATTTTTTCTGATCCCCCAAATATGCCTCTCTGATGGGTGATGTAATAATGAAATATCCAATGACAGTGTTCTCTTTGTTTGTAGGTCAGTATGTCTCAGGGAGATAAACAAAAAGCCCACAAATCTGCCATTAATTATTAATGTTTGCTGCCCCATGGCCTTCTGCAGCCTGTTTGACTGATGAGCTGATGGGCACCTGTACTTCTGAGTGAACTTTAGTGATTTATCCTAGCTGATGAAGTGGTTTTGCCATAAGTACAGAATAGACAAGCCAAGCTTTTTTAGACCTGCTAATAAACCATGGTAATGCCTTGATCTGACCTGGATTGAAAGTATTTAAAATATATACACTACTAAATGTAAAAGATCACTCAAGTTATCTTGTTATAAAATCAGGCTCTGGGAATGGAGAGGAATAAAACGTGGATACAAAACAGTCTTGGACAGCCAAGTGCAAAAGATTTTTTGCTGAGAAAGTTTGAAAAGGAACAAAGAAATGGGAGAGTAAAGATGGTGGAAGGCAAAAAAAAAATTAAGTAAATCAAGAGAGGAACTTGGGTGAGACACTGGTAAAGCAAGATGCCTTCACAGATGAATGCAGCATTTTCAAACAGAAGATGGTGCTTTCTGAGAGGAAGAATATAATCTACATCTTCTGGCTTCTAAATTTAACTGTGAAGAGTAAGAAAAACTTGGGTGTCACTGGCATTTTGGCAGCGATGTCTCATGGTGCTATAAAGAGGAACAGTTAGGAAGGGAAAAGAATGGAACAGAGAAGCAATACTGAAAATACTTTTTATTACCTAAACTTAGCACATCATGATCAGTTCTGGACATCTTGAGAAGGACAAAACAGACATGAAATGTATTTAGAAATTACAATGAAAATAATCAGAAGCCATGAAAAGCTTCCAGATGAATAAGAATATCAAACCTGTTCATTACAGAGAAGGAAAAAGATAAAGTTGTTCAAATTAATGAATGAACCAAAAAAAGTGGGTTCTGTTCATCATTTCCTATCATAAAGGAGCAGAAGGGTATCTGTTGAAAATGAAAGACAAAGGATGAAGAACAATTCTTTCCCACAGGAACTTCCTGTTGCTATTCCTTTCCACCAGAGACAACTGAAACCAGGAATTAATTTTTGAGAATTAAAAAGGAATTAAAATTTTCATGGGAAAAAAAAAAGAATATGTCAAGTGCTAAAACTGAAGACGTAATTTGGTTTTAATGAAGACTATCTTCCAGTGTAGGCTTCAAGACATAAACTGATCTTTAAGGGTGGGCAAGAGCAAATTTTTCCCCTCCAAGGAAATTCTATTTAACTATCATGCTCTAGAATTTCTCAGACCTTTCACTGCCAAACCTGGCACTTTCCACTGCCCCAGAGAGGATGCTGGAGCAGATGCAGGAGTGGTTGGTTATGGAGCAACAGGTCCTGTTCTACTGCACCAGTGAACAGGAAAAATCTGGAAGACACTAAATATGGCCATGGGGACAAAAAGAGACAGAGTTTGCAGGACTGCAAAATTAAAACCAGACCCACATTTCAACTCAGTTTCCAAACATCCAGACTTGGAGAGAATAATGCTCCCACTTGGAAACCAGCAGGAGAAAATAGACAGAAGCTCTAGGCACAACGGTCTTAAGGAGTACCTTGGTTTAGGGAAAATTTGAGAGGAAACTTCCAAATGGAGTCCCTCTAGAAAGCAAATTTAAGCAGCCCTTTTCCCCATTGCTTTGGGAGTTATAAACTTTTTTTTGAGAGAAATGGAAAAAACTGTTGATTCAATAAGCAAAGTACTCACAAGCACAAAATAATAATATTAAATAATGTTACTTTTTGTTGTTTTGAAGAGATGGTAAATTCAGATTAGAGAGTCTTTTTCGTGGGGTGTAGCTTGGCTCACTCAGTTTTTCCAGGGCTAGGGTCTTTCTTTGCAGGATTCAGGTCCAGTGTCCTGGCTGCAGTGCAGCTTGGGGGGCCCCAGACAATAGTCCTGGTGTTCCCAGACTGAACAATAGCTGAACAGTTCCAAAAAACTTCTGACCTCAGCTAACTAAAACAAAAAATAAATAAAAGCAAAGGAGAGTTTGTTCTGCTGTCCATGCTGCAGGCAACACAGACAGAAAGAAGGAAAGTGGGGGAGCAAATGCAGCTTCTGCAAACAAACTGCACACGTCTTCTGCCCCTCCTTCGCTCTCAGAACCAGTCTTCAAGGTGCAGAACTTAATATCCAGCATAAACAGAGCAGACAACTGGGGACACAAGCATCACTAAGTCACCCTAGGATAAGCAGAGATGAATAAACTAACACAAGCCACCATGTCAAATGAAGACTGGAGATGGTGTCTTTGCTCCAGAGGGGAACAGAGATACCTTGTATTTTGCTAACTGGTCTCACTTTCACCCCTGGGATTCACACATTCTAACTCATGCTCAATTAATTGACAGCTTTCCTGTGGTTTTGCTATTGTTGAAACACACTATAAGAACAGATACATCAATTTCATTTGTTTTTCCTTAGTGACTCGGCTAAAACTAAATATTTTTTGTCCTTTTTTTTAAGATATTAAATAGATTAATAGGAACAATTTTGGTGTAACTTCCATATTCCACTTCTTTCAGCCCTCTGTTAAAATTTTCAGTAAGGCCCACCATGCTGCTCTCATGGATTACGTGAACAAGGATGTTTCACCACTTTTGGAGATTCCAGCCAGGAGTCCCTCTCTCTCTGCTGCCTGTTCAGGGACTCGGAGTGGGCCAAACACCTAGGCTACAAACACAGATTTGTGAACAAAAAGAGATGGTGTAACACACACACACACACACACACACACACACACACACACAAGTACTCAGTATTTCAGAAATGTGCCACCCTCCTCCTTGTTACAGCTTGTTTTCAGAGACGTTCTGTCTTTCAAAAGCAGCAGAGGTTCTGAAATGCAACTGCTACTCCTTCGTGCGTGTGGACGACTGTTTCAAGCATCAGTTCTGCTCCATGGTCTTTATTGTTGTGCTATTTTAACTTCACTTCTCTCACATGATCCAATGCAGCATCCTCCCTACTTTGCATGGCTAATTATGTTATGCAGCCACCCTGCTAGAGGAGGTGAACATAACATAGGCTTTTACACAACTAATCAGTAGCTTTTTCCAAAAGTCCAGATTAAAATATTCCCTTGACACCTCTATCCTTGCATTATACGCTCCTTTTTGCTTAGTGTCTCGAAATTCCCTAACATATAAAATCAGTTATTTGCAAGTAGTTTTCCCTTCCCCTAAAGAAGGGAATAAAACACTACTTGCTAGAAGTTATTTCTTCTGTAAAGGACAAGCTGCTTTTTTGGAGGTCTGTGACTTGCTCTGAGATTTTCCCTATTTTCCCAAGAGTTCATCCTCTGCTCTCAGCCAGAGGGGAGACCCAGGCAGAGCAGCAGTGGAAAGCAGCCAAGTACAGCCTGGGAAAATTCAGACATCTCTTTCCTTCAGTTGCTTCAAAAAGAAATATGACTGAGAGCACCATCAACGTGATCGGCTCTTTGATTTCAATTTTTGTATATATATTTTTGTGTATGTTCCAGTACACAGATAATTATCAGAAAGATGATGAGGTTCTGCCATAATCAATTTAAGGTTTGAACCAGTGTTTAGAATGGTTAGCATTTTAATACAGACATGTTTTGCTCTCCAGCAACAGGCCAGAATATTAACCAGCAGAAATACTTATTCACAGACCTTTCACAATCAGGTTCTCAATCTGCATAAGACTTCTCAAGTCAGAGATAGGCACAAGGATTTCAGTGGGGAAAAAAAAAAAGAAAAAAAAGGTAGGCCAAAAGACTTAAAGCAGTTTCAAATGTATAAAACTTTCCGAACAGATGATAAACATCAATGAAACAGAAAAGACAACCTTTCCTACACAACCATCTACTGCTGAAACTCCTCTGAAGACAATAGCAGGATAAAGTATAAATAGAAAATCAAAAACACTTAGTAAGTCTGATATCTTCAGCCTCTTCACTGGTATCAGATGCTCTCATATCACCTGTTTCTGCATCCCTCTCCCTGTAAACTGATAATGTGCTTTCCTAGGTTTACTGAACTCCAGTTGAGATGGGCAGCTTGAGTTAAAAACTTAATCTAGTGAAGACCAAAGTGATCATGGCAGGGAATGAGCATGTGCATGAAACCTGGAACAGAAAACAGAGGAAAGATCCCTTCTGCTGCTGCTCATCCTTAGGCTTGCCCTGCAGGCACCACACCCAGAGTTGGACCTGGCCTTGGACATGCAGGTAACACAGGGCAGGGAACAGGGGTGGGGGGAAAAGGGGACAACTTTCCTTCATATTCAAGTCTTTACAAGTAGCAACAACTTCAGGTGGACAACTTTGCATGTCTGTCAACTAATGCAGCTCAGCAGTTAGGGAGCTGTGCACCTTGTGAACCAACACTTGAGTAAAACCCCTCTCATCAAGGAAAACCCTCTCATTAAAGGAAGTAATTTACTTTGCCAAGCCAATTCAATTTGACTTTTCCAAAATAGAAAAGTCGAGCAGCTAAGCCAGAATGTAAATTTACATAGTGATTTGGAGAAATTAAAAAATGCTTTGGACAATCAGAAGGAAAACAATAAGAGGGAAAATTATAATGTACCAAGTAGAGTAGAATGTGAACCATCCATGTTAATGCAGAATTCCTTTTCATTTGTTTTCCAGGAGTATATTCAAAAATATTGAAATTTAGCCTCTACACCTCAGACTTGCAGTAAGAATGACAACAATAATAACAAATCACTATATTTCAAAATCAAGATTAAAAAATAGGTCTTTAAGGTATTATTCACTGTCTCAATAACTTGTACTTATTAAAACTCACAGGAATTTCAGTGAGATCACAAATTCATTGGATTTTGGAAAATCGGCAACCAGTCAAGTCCTGTGACAATGCTTTAGGCTCACAAAAAAGTCTGACAGAAATTTTTAAAAAGTGCTTGCATTTCTTCAGTGCTAATTGCTATCAATTCCACTTCTGAATCCAAACAAGCATGCATGTGTGGATATAAAACTTACAACTTTTTCATAATGGTTTCCTTCCTCCCACAGAAAATAAAATGTATAAAAAGAGGTTGTGTTGTTTTACCAATGCAGAATATTAGTAAACTCTGAATTGGTTCATTCCTGTGAAAAATCCTGTGGCCCCTCACATACTCTTTCACCTCACTGCACTTTTCAGACCCACTGTAGCAAGCCAGCCCCCAGAAAAAGTTCAGAGTCTTATCACATCCCCGAACCAGGAAAAATCATCAGCCCTGTGGCTTTGAATGAGTGGGGCAGCCAGGGGAAATGGAGGGAACAGAGGAAAAACTGCTGTATCACTGTGGAACGCTTGGCAAACCACTGCGGGAAATGAGACAGCAAAGTCAGCTGCAGTCAAGCCTAATCCTCACTGGCAAGGGGGGGAGAAGCAGAGACAGATGAGGAGGAAACAGCAGGGATTTCCTCTTAGCAACAATGATATTTGAAAGCATAAAGATATAAATTATTTTTGGGCTGTCTGGACACTTAGCAGAAGCAGGAGATTATGTGCGTGCAGGAGTTCAGAGGAGACTGCAAGAGCTTTGGGAGGAACCTAAACTAAGTGTAAAATCTAAGTGTAAATCTCTGGTCTGCTGTGAGAGGGAAGATGCAGTGCTTTATTTTAGCTGAAATAGGCTTTCTGAGACCTCTGCTTACCACAGTGACCATCATCGTGGCAATGTTCAATGCACCTGCTGTCTTCACCTCCTGCTTCTCTCCACAAAGGGTATAACACAGGCATTTTTATTGTCAACACTCATAATTATTTTGCCTGTGAAACTCAATGCAAGGGTACCTAAATCCTCTTTCATAAACTTCTTAGCTCAAAAGAAATACAAATGATAGCAAAATACCCCAATTTAAGCTATCAGAAAGGCCTCTACTCTTTCTACTTGTACTTTCTGGGGGTTAAAAGCACATTGGATTAAATGTGTGTTTGTTTGATGGGACAGCCCAGTTCCAAAGTCTGTCAGCAAGCAGAACTGACAGCCTCTAACAGAGGAACCTAGAGCAGGAATCCGAAAACATCCACATATCACCTATTACACTGCAAAGATGTCCGACAGATTCCACCAGCAGGAACTCTGCCCAGATTTGTTAAATAACTCCCTACTGATAAGGATTGCATCAGCTCTCCAGGTACAGTTAAATCATGCCAGTGATTTTTTGCTGTCCTTGAAACTCTAAAATACACAGTGAAAGCGTTTTCCTTTTTTTTTTCTTTTTTGTTAAAGTATTGTTGAAAATCAGATTGCCCCATATGTTTTATATTTTCAGTTCATTTGCTGGAACAGAGAATACCTTTGGGCAAAGTCTTTGTTTCCTTAAACATAACTCAGCTGTGTTTCAGAAGTAAGGTACAGATAAGGTACATTTCCAGCAGTAAGTAGAGACCACTGTGGATCCTGTGGAATCTATGGATTCTTTGCCATGTGGATGATGTCTTGCCCTTGGTAATTTTTCAGTTTCAGGATTCTTTGTTCTGCTTTTATGCACCATTTCCCCATTTCTCCAGCCTTCCTTGAACAATCTCAAAATTAGCTTAGGCAGTAGCTAAACTGAAAGACTGTTCTGACCACCCGTGCACACCTTGCTGCAAATAACCTTCTCTGTTGAAAATTCTCTCTCCATTGTGGGGGCAGCTTCCCTCTAGCAGCAGTTCATGCAATGGGATTTTGTGATGGGTCAGAGTATCCTTTGCTCCTTCTCACAAAATCCTAGCTGGGTCATGCCACTGTGCATCACAAAAAAAAAGAGCAGGATCAAAAGAGTACCTGTCTCACACTGCCCCTCTGCCTGAGAGAGGAGGCAGCCCAGTGCGTGGAGGGTGTTGGTTGGACAGAGTGAAGGAGGCAGGTGCTGCTGGATGGATCAGACTGGCCGGCCAAAGGCTTTGGCCATGTCCCGCTGCCTCCTTTCATGTTAACTCTTGCTGCCTCAGAGGGCATGGGAAAAGCAAACCCAGAGAGGAGCTGGCAATAAGAAGGCTGTCCAAAAGGCACCTTGAAGGAATAGGGCAGTCTCCACCTCTGGCCCTTGCCCACCACCCGTGTCCCCTGCCCACTACTCTCTGTCCCCCCCTTCCCCCCCATCCTTCCCAGACCTGCCAAAGGATTCTGTTTTACACATCTTGCTTGTCCATGAGCAGCCTTTCCAATGTCCACAGCCCCTCCGGCCTCAGAAAGGTCTCCTCCAAATGACTGATGTCTCCTTGTTGCCACATGCTTGATCTGCTCCCTTGTGCCTGGAGCTGCACTTTCACATCTCTGGGACACTTCAGACTGAGCAGTCCAAAACTGAATAGCAATATGCCATCCAAGCACCATGTAAAAAACACATGAATTCAGACCTGGAGTGGATGGGCATCTGCAGGGTTTAGGGGAGGCAGGGGGCAGATGAGGACCAACAACCGGACTGGGAAAAGGAAAAAAAGATCAGGAGGACAAAACGGCGAGCATGGATTTGGATGCTGTCAAGACAATGAGGAAAACAGCATTTGTGGGAGTAGAACTGGAAAACTGGGACTGGCTGAGTAGTGAAAGCATGAAAAGGCAAAGCAGGGGCTGGAGTTCAGCAAGGCAGTAGGAAAAGTGATGCATAAATAAAACATGGTAATAGAAGCACAGAAGGCTGGGGAGAACCAGGGATGCAGAGAAAAGTGAACATGTGGCATCAGGAGAGAGCAAGAGGTGCAAAGCAGTATGAAAAGAAAAGGTAGAAAGATTAAAGAAAAAGCTTTGGGAGGTGAGAGGCATTGAGTGTCTCCTTTTCCAAATTTTTCAGTCCAGAAATGCATATGAAAGTTTCTGACAAAGCACCCCAAAGCCCTCCCAAAAGCCCCCAGGCAACCCACAAAGGCCAGCTGGCAGCTGCTGTCTACCACCTACTTCATTGCACACCTACCACAGAGAAATTGTTCTGCAGGGAAATTGACATTTTTGTCCTGGCTGTTAGCATGTCCACACAAATCAATAGTGTGATAAATCCACAAGTTGTCTTTGCTTTTTTAGAAACCCAGGCTTACAATCGAGTTTCCATCTGCTGCACATAGCATCATGCAACCCCTGCACAGAGGCTTTGTATTAGGAGACATAATCTGCCAGGGACTGTGCTCCACTGTCCGAGTTCACTTCGCTATAGGAGAAGAGGTTTCAAACGGAATATCTAGAGGCAGTGCAGCTCAAATGTGTTCCTGTTAAAGTCAAGCACATGGAAAGAAAATATTTTGATTTTATTCTTCTGGAGGAGAAAAAAAAAAAATTATCATGCTTCTAGAGTGACACAATCACACTCTTCAGAGTCATTTCCAGCTAAAAGCAAAACTCATCAATGGACAATTTAATTGAAATGGCACTTTCCCTCTATAAATGTATAACCTTACTTCATTTTTTTACCTCAAACTTTCTGTTGTTAATCTGTAAAGCACAGTAATGCTACCCCCTCAACATTTTGAGATGTTATGAAAATAAAACCATGGGAAGCACTCAGTTGCTATAGTAATTAGCATCATAGGAAAAGGCCAATAAGGAAACAAAGGACTTTGTCTCCTGAACAAGCTTTAAATCATGCATGAACTGTGTGTTAACCATAAATCCACATAAAACGATGAGAAAAGAAAACATACTGAGACAAAAAGCCTGCAATAATAAGTATAACATGTGTTGGCATAATTAAAGGCTCTATGGCTTCCACATATACCTCCTTTATGACATTTCCTGAGAGATTTTTAAGTGACTTGGCAACCAGAAGAATGTTTTTATTAGTTAATGGTTTGTGTGTCAAACTCTATTGGATTTGCTTTATATGGGTAATTTAGTCTCTTGCCTAGATACTTGAGGAAATTATGAAATTTTAAGTTCTTTGTTCATTAAAATAGGTACCTCCTAAATATATCTAAACCATACTATATACATATATTTTAAAAACACTTAGGATAAAATCTTTCCATTTCTGTTCCAACCTCTGTTCGCAGTCTATTTCTTTTGCTCTGAAAGGCTTTCTTTTTACCACCTTTTTGTTCCACTCGATCTTCAATAAAGAAAAAATGCTTCTTAACCACAAGACGTGACGGGTCTTGCTACATTTTCAAACAGCCGTATGCTTAGGTACTTAAGAGCATTTGGCTTTGTGCATTGCATCTAACCAACAACGCACCCAGGTGAGCTGCTATTGGGCAGGGACTTAATCCCTGTCATCTTCAATCACTACATTAAAAGATTTAAAGGCTAATGTTAAAGGCCATTCAGTTTAGGCACCACAGACCTACCGGACATAGCCGGGAAAAGCCACGTGGTTTATCCTGGCAAAACCTGTTATAAATCTTTGAGAACAAAAGCCAGGAGAGCTGAGAAGGAAACTCCTTTTCTGTGACACCCCTTCAGTGTACCTCAGACATTCACCTAGACACCCTGGGACTTCCTGCAAGTTTCACATATGAGGTGTTACTTGCATGAGGTGTTACATTTGCTTAAATAGCTGCACCAAAAGGTTAGCTTTGGCCCAATTCCGTTCTGCATAACACCAATAAGAAAGTTATTAGGTCAGTACTGAAAAATTCCATCCCTAGTCAGAGCATAACTCTGCAGAGAGGATGACTCATCAGTTACCCAGTGCAGAAAATGTGAGGGGGCCTCAGGAATCTGACCCCCAAATGTAAAATCTCCTGCTTGGATCCCTCATTGTTGCAATACGATTGCTAGCAGCATTAGTCAGGGATGTTTCTTCCTGTCCAGTTGGCTGAGATATTAGAAGCCCATCTTGGAGGTTTGGACTTAGCTACAATTCTCCAAGTGCTGTTACTCTGTGCTTAACTCAGATCTCAGGCAGCAGCACACCCAGGTTTGTCCCCTAGGGCCAAATGACTCCAATGCTGCATAAACTCTACTGGTTTCCAAATCCAGTTCTCCGGTCCAAATCCAGTACAAGGCATTTTCAGCCTAGTAATTCATCATCTTAAGGACCCTGATGCTTACAGATCAACAGAGACTGTCCAAAGCCTCTCACATTATTCTCTCAAGTGGGTAAAAAATAGTATTGTGATAATAGTACATACAGTTCCTTTATAATTGCTTTATCTACAGATAAAATTTAGTCCTTCACAGACAGCCCTACAGCGATCACCACTATTTTCAGCTACCAGAACCTGGCACAAACGTCCAGGGAACAACTCTCTTTCAATAATCAGCTTCAGTCAGCACCCATGGAGCAAAGACATCCCTCCCTGATGCTTTCCCTGCAGCCTTTTTATCTCTGCTGCCTTGACTGAAAGCATTTTCACAGCCACAAAGCTAACAACATCACACATCTTCTCAAACATCAAGTCACCCCTGAATGGAAAAAAAAAAAAATTGTAAAAGAGCAGAGACTAGACAGTCATAACCACTGATGTAGAATCCACATGATATAAGGGTCTTATCAGTCAGGTCATTTCTTATGAATACTCATTTAGATTGACACTTTCTCTATATAAACAATTAGCAATTTATTCCAGTTACCCACATTTTACTTTAACAGTATATAGATTCATTCAAATCCTTTGTTTAAAAAAAAATTAAAATAAGCTGCTGTTGTTTTCCTTACCAATTCCTCACTAGGATAAAAATAAAAATTGTCTTCTTCATAGGTGTACAATATCCCAATACAGGTATGTTTTAATACTCCAAAGCAACCTTTTCAAGTATTGGCCTTTATTATACATTTTCCTTCTTTTTTCCTGCATCAGTGCTCCCCACCCCCCATAAATACAAATAGAAAAGCTAGGGAAAGCAAAACACTTTCTAGACCAATCACTCCTAGCAAAAGACATTTGAAAATGAGACAAATCATGACCTCTGTACATAAGAGAATTACTTGCTCAAATAGGTCAGGAAAGACTTTTTTTAATATAAATGTGACATAAAAGACCTTGCAGTTCAAGTATTTCATCATTCACATGACTTACATGTAGTCTGTAGCATAAGCACCATGAAAAGCGGTCTTCTCTTGTGCTAGATCTATATTTATTTATTTATAATTTAAGGGAGTGGAAACTGAAATATGAGCATAAAGGACTTGTTAATGGGGGTCAGCCTGAGGTGGCCTCTCCAGTTCTCACTCACCTTAGATGTGTGTCTATGCAAGGAAGGTAAGGCACTGTGTCTCTGATGACATCTCATGATGTCCTCTGTGCGACAGCATGAGAGGTCTTTTCTTCTTCTAAGGCATCGTGGTTTAACCCCAGCCAGCAGCCAAACCCTACACAACCACTTGCTCACTCCCCCACCAGCAGGACTGGGGAGAGAATCTGAAGAGACAAAGCCAGAAACCTCACAGGTTGAGATAAAGACAGTTTAATAGGGAAAGCAAAAGCCATGCATGGAAGCAAAGCAGAAGGAGAAATTAGTTCACTGCTTCCCACAGGCAGGCAGGTGTTCAGCCATCTCCAGGACATCATTGGTCCGTCATGCATAATGGTGACTTGGGAAGACATATGCCATCAATCCAAATGTCCTTCCATTCCTTCTTCTTCCCTCCACTTTACATACAGGGAAGGATGTCATATGGTATGGAATATGCCTTTGGTCAGTTTGGGTAACCTGTCACAATGACATCTTTCCTAAATTTCCCGTGGACTCGCAGTCTTCACACCATCATGGCAGTAGGAAAAGCAGAAAAGACCTTGGCTCTGTGTAAGTCCTGCTCACCAATTACAAAAAACATCTCTATATTATCAACTCTGTGTTTAGCACAAATCAAAAACAGCCCCTTATCAGCCACTGAAAAGAAAATTGCCTCAGATAAAACCAGTATATAAGGAAAGTTCAACATGAAGAAGAAAGCCATGGCTCCTTATATATCCCATATTTGCATATAGTCACAGTAAAACTGAGGATCAGAACTTCATTTAGTGTTAAACTTCAGAGCTCATATCTAACCTTGAGTGTTTTGACATTAATTTTAATATTATTTTCATCTATTTTTAGTTCACAGATTTGGAATCATTTTTCTGAAAGACAATAAAAAAGGAAAAAAAGAAAGATTACTTATACATGATAGCAAGAGTTATATCTTAATTAGTAATGAAACATATGACATGTTGCATGAAAATACTATTTCCAGCATTACAAGCATTATAGTATTAGAAATAACTCTACAACTTTAATTCCTGTTCATAAATTATTGCAAGCACTTACTGTACTATATAACTCTTAGCTGAGGACCCTACATGCCTATAAAAAAGCTTTTGAAAAACCTGCAGTTTTGATAGGGAAATCAAGTCACAGCCTTCACTCCGAGGGAAAACATTTTTCTTGTGCAAATCTTGCTTTTGAGTTCAGGAAGAGCATTTTTATGAATAAGGGGAAAAATGTATTTACTACATTTAGAGGCTCATTAATTCAGTTTAAGAGTGAATAAGTTAAGTATTTGTAAGCATGGAATTAACCAAAATTGGAAACTGAAGGATATTCCTTCTGGAGTGTAACATGCAAGTCTTAGTAACATCAGTTCAGAATGGGTATTTTAATAAAAGATAACCTTCCCATCCTACACAATGCATCTTGCCACATTTTCATTCATTCCAAGGGACAGATTCTTCAGCAATTTTCAGCTCTTCACTCCAAGGTGGAGAGGGTAATTTGTGCTTTGAATGAAAATTTTCCATTCCAACACAGGAGTTTGTGACTCAATTTCAAAAATGCAATTCTTGGTACTTTGGGTCCAACAAAACAACAATTGAAAATTAACTTTTCGTTTTCACGTCCTTTATGGTCAGTACAGGTAGGAAGTCCTAAATAAGAGACAAGCATCCAGTCTTGTTCATACAGCAAATGAAAGAAACTGCAACCCAGCAGACCATGCTGTGATGTCCACTATTACAGAACCTACATTGTTTAAGAGTCTTACCCTACCTTGCCTTGTGAGTGCTCATCCAGCTTTACAATGTCTTTAAATCTGCAAAGATATCAATTTTGATCAATTTAGAATAATGAGATTATATTCCTTTTCAATATCCTCTTTGGTGTGGTGAGGGTACTTCTTAAACCAGCTGTGACTTTTGAAAAATCATAGAAGCACTCACCCACTGCTTCCTTCTGCAAAAGTGATGCCAGTTCAGCTATTCAGGGCACAGAATCACATTTGCTCTGTGGCTTTAAAAAATATTTCTTTCCACAATTGCAAGGCTGTGAAGGAACTTTTAGGCTTACAAAGGAAAACATGACAAGAAGTCACAATTAACATTCATTGTATCTGAATCTGATGTGCATAAAGAGCTCTATATTTCTTCTTCAACGTCTCCAAACAAAGTGAAGTAGCTGATTTTATTTTTAAGTACTTGCAATAAATGAGTACTGAAGGTTAGGAAAGAACTGGTACTAAAAAGCTTATCAGATCTTCAGCAACACAATAATTTATTCACAAGCTTGGCCTTTTCCACATAAATAAAGTAAAATCAGCATTTAAAAATCTACAGAGATTAAAAAACAGCCTAGAAAATCAACACCAAGAACTGTATCATACCATAGCAGAGTTTCTGAGAGACCAGAGAATGAGGATCCTGTTTTAAAATATATTTATTTTTAGTTTCAAATGAGTCCTGCATCCGGACAGCTCCAGTCATCACATTTGAAAGAGAAAAGCAGTGGGAGAAGGGATCTCTGAAGCACCTTGGTAAAACTCAAAGGTCTATTTCCATTCCAAGGGCCAAACATTTCAATGCTTATTCAGGGAAAAACTCATGCATATTTCAAGTGGATTTTCCTCTGTCACGTAGGATTTCACTTTCTCAGTGAAAATAGCTATATTCCTCTAGCATGCCAGACAGAAAGCTTTATTTTCTGATCTTACAAAATGCAAAAATAAGAAAGTAAAACTGAAAGAAAAAAAAATGCAAACAGGACCCATAACCGCAGATCTATGTTTGGGCAGCTGTTGGATCAATATGAATGGGATAGATGTACAATGCTCTGCCAGATCAAACATTTATCAAATGCTTTTGCTGGGTCCAAAATAGCCTGGGTGGTCTCTTCTGCAAAATGGGTATTACCAGTCTAGAGTAATTTCCACATCTGGAGTTAAGAGGTGTGACAGGTTCACATGGGTCAGATTCAGCCTGCAACACACACTAGCAGGACTCCAAGCATAAAACTTTATGTATATGGTGTCTTTCAATCCTACACTTCTGCAGAGACCTCAGCACTGGGGATAGCAGTTACCTCAGGACACAAAAAACTATCATACTTTTAACCTCTGGGTTCAAATATAATTCATCCCCACTCTGATAATAAATTAACATTTTCATCCTCTTCTCCCCAGATACACTCTTCAAAGATCAATGCCTCCTAGACCCTTGTCCTTATTCCTCCTCCTCCTCTGATGTTCCTTGGAAGTAAGACAGGGAGCAAGTCACAAAATACAGGAATTAAACTTCCACCTGATACTAAACCCAGTCAATTCACTGTGACAAGACACATGAAGCAGCTCCAGCTACCCATCTTCTTCCCCATCCCTCATTTTTCCTGAAAGGGGTAGCCAGCCAGGCATCTGATGTTTATACACTGTTGAAGAAATGTTGTGAGTTGTACATTCTACCTTTAGAGCAAAGTCATTCTGCAGGGTAGGTCCTTATAGCTACAGGAGGTTGAACTTGGTGTGTAGCTGCAGGTGGTGTGATCTGCAGTGGCAACATCTACAGTAAAATGAGTACTCTTGCTAAGGAAAGGAGGGGAGATGGGCTTCTCTTCTAACAGCCTCTTGCATTTAAGACAAGAGACATTGGAGCTGTGGCTGATGGTACTTTTTCTCAAGCTAAATAAGGTTTCATCATCATGTAGACACCCCTTGTGAGTGCCCTTTTCAAATTAAAACCTCCCCAGACAACAGTAATAGTAAATCAGCTTATAAAATACTGGGTGGAGAAAGCTGCATATTGATGCTAATTACCTGAGCCTTCAGCTTTTCAATTATGTCATGATTACCTTTTAAAAATCATTTATTGACTGGAAAAAATATGGACAGCTGGTTGAATCTGATTTCACCAAGGTGCCACTGCAGTGCAAATAACCAAACCATACTCTGTATTCAATGAATAAACTGTTTAAATAGGAGTGTAATTATGACATTAAAATTCCCAAGAAGAAAAAAAGTCATAAATTGAATTTGTCACTGTGTAGGATAACCCAAGGATAAAGTGAGTTTCTGGCATGACTTAAGTTCTCTTGGAAAAACAGAGTGTTTTGTCTCAAAAGCAACATTACAACTAGGCACTACATGGTCCCTTTTTTAGAAAAACACGTGCTTGCACTGGGATTGCGTGTCAGATTTTTTTGTTTTTTTAGCCATGGCAGATTTATAAATGCAGTGGCCTGCATCCTTCCAAGCATTTTTAAGCATGTCACATTAACTGCACAAAGCCATTTTGCTCTGCTCAGCAAATCAGACTTCTATATATCTCTTGAGAAAAAAATGTAGGCATGTGGTCAGAAAAACAGCTGTCAGTCAGGCTCCTCTTCTACAATCAAAACAATGGCTAGCCCAAACCTGCATGGCTATGTAATGCAAGGCAGCTTCAGCTGTGTTGAGTGCTGCAAAACATAACAAGATGTCCCCACAAAATCTGTGAGTAAACAAAAGCATTGCTCCCAAGCATCTTTCACAGCTACAACTGCTCAAGATTTCTTTCTGAAAACAGATAGTCAGGAACCAGGGCCAGACTGTGAATGTAGAAAAACGCATAATGGCCATAAAAAGAGCATTTCCAGTTCATGTGCACAGGTGACCAATGGAAATTCAATTAAGACCTGCAGCAAACGACAAACCTCTCACCCCTGAGAAAGAACTGAAATGCTGCCTACATTCTGCTCTGTCTTCAAGAAGACTGGAGGACCTAAGTGCAAGGCATGCAGAAAGATGGCACATTGGACTTGGAGACAACAGCTGCATGCTTCTCCTTTCACCTTATTTCCTTCCAGAGGCCACTGGGCTGGGCAAAGCATTCAAGGAAACAAGACTCTCCCTGACAATCTTACTTCAGCAAAAGAATCATGAAACCTCCTTCAGGTCACAGGGAGGAACTGAAACAACCTCACTCGACTGAGAAGTCTTCACAAAGCCACTTCAAGATGACATGAACCTCCACATCACAGTTCAACCAAGGGACCAGTTCATCTATTTGTGTGGCGAAAAGGGAGAACAAGTATGCTTTAATGCTTGCATAAAGGGGATTTCTTGAATCTCCCAGTTTCCCAGACTAAGGTCTAACTCAAAAATTCAGTATTTCATTCCATCACTGATGATCTTTTCCCATCCCTTATCTTTTTATCTGAAATGGTATGCTGAAGCATTTGGCTTGACTCACAAAGTCTCTAACCCCCTATCACCTAAGGGGTTACACTTAAAGAGCTTCACAATTTAATTTTCTCTCACATAACTATTTGAAATGAATGCCAAAAAAAGGATTATCAAACCATTTATATTGATGTTTTCAAATTAAATGAGAACAGAACACACACAGCACTGTATGTTTAGAAAGGCAGGAAACTATTTGCCACAAATGTCTGAAGTGAGATATCAACATTATTGAAATTAATATGCAGCAGTCTTGGTTCACGATGGCATTTCTCCAGCATCATAAGTAAATTGTGAATGAGACTTGGGATTCTATTTCTAAAGTCTTTTTTCTCCCGCTGGGCACCACTGCCTATTCCATACAACTTGTCTATGAGACAAGTTGTGTTTGTTCCCTTCAGCAGTTGAAAAAAAACTGTTTCCAAATATTCATATGCTAAAACTCTATTTTTTGCAGAACTTCTACTTCATGTCCAAGTTATTAGCCATAATAGTTGATTTTTACTTTTTCAGCAAGCATTACTTCAATAATGTAATCGAAGCATTTCACCAGAGCCTGCTTTGTGAAGGGATCACTGCAAAAGGCAGTCAAATCATTTGTTCTCCTCAGCTGCAGTCCATAGCCAGGCCCAAGAGTTGCGGGGATTAGCAAGGAAGCAGGGAGGGAGTGGTGGCTTTTCTACTGGGAGTTCCAGTCAGATTTCTCCAAACTCAGAGCATGCTCAGCTGGGCAGATCCAGTTGATTTCCAGCAGCTGGCTATACCAATGTAAAGTAGCTGAAAGCACTCATGGCAGCAAAAGCATTTCTATACCCTAGTATCTCATCACTTCAGAATATGTAACATACATAAATGAGGCTAGAAAGTAAAAATATCCCCACTGGAACACAAACAACTTAGGCACATCTATGGCCACAGTTAGTCTACTGCTAGTCACGCTATCGCAAAGTAAAAAACAAGAAGCCCCAAGCACATGCTGCAAAACCTAAAAGTGATCCCCCAAAATGGCGACTTGTCCCCTCCAGAATCAAAACAAAATCTGTCACGCAGCTTGGTCATCCGTGCAACACTGCTGTACTGCAATTAGTCTGGGGTGTATTCCTTAATGTATCATTCTCCACCTGTCCACAGTGTGATTTGTCCCACATCTCAAAACAGAAGGAAAGGTGAGTCTTTTCACACCTGTGTCCTTTTCAGAAAATTCTCCTTCCCCCACCTCTGCATCTAGGCAGTGCAATAACCAGCTTCCACATCAGCTCGATCCATCCTGCACATTTCCTCCATCCCTTATCATCTCCCCTTTCTCATAATTGCACTGGTTTCTTCAGAAGAAAACTTGTGACACATCTAAGCTATATTATCTCAGAGCAGAGATGGGTTATGCTCATTACTAATATGGGAGAAGACCTCAGGATTGCAACCCACAGAAAAAAAGTACAGTTGATGGTCTCCAATGGCCAAAAAACCCCAAACAAGTATCAGCTACTATTTGGAAACACAGAGGGTTTTAAAACACCATCATCATAGATATAAATTGTGTTCCTATCTTGGATATTGGTCTTTCTACTCTAAGAAAACAAGATGACCCAATGTCCTAATAAAAGTTATGGAGACAGCTTCCATTGACTGTCATAAATCCCAGGAAGGTCTTTAGGACCATCACCTGAATGTGTAGGGATAAAATAATGAAGGCTGGAGTTAAACTGGAGTTGAAATAGGTGATGGACATGAAGGACAACTAAGAGCATTGGTAGGTACATTAGCAGCAAAAATAGGACTAAGGAAATTGCGCTACTTCTTCTAAATGAGACAGAACATCAGCAAATGGGATACAGAAAAGAATACATCAATGCCATCACTGCTGGCATGGTGTATTCTTGGAGTTCCAAGTTCCTTATGGAGAATAGCAAAGCTTGAGGGAGAAAGATTCTGGTCTCAGATGAGGAGCATGAAGTTAGAGACTACTTAAACTGGACATATGTACACTCATGAGATCAGATGGCAAGTGATAACATAAACAGAGCAGGTCCTTGTCACTGTGAGGCCACCTTCTGCCATCTCTCAATAATCACAGCGTTCGTGAGAGGTCCCCAAGGGCTGCAGGAAAGGAGATCTGAGGTACAGAGATCAGTGAGGATACAGCTGAGCAGCTTCACCTGAAAATATGGGAGCTTATTTCCAGACACAGTAAGATCAAGAGCATCCAGACTGGGAACAGCCAGTATGGATATACCAGAAGCAAATAATGCCTCAGCATTTTTCTCAGCCTGAGCTGAAAAGAAAAGGCTCTGCAGGTGTTCTAGTTTGAAAGACAGGTGTTTGCTAAGAAAGGCAGAAGCCTCCCTTTGAACTGAAAAATGTGATCCTTCCTTCCTACAGAATATTATGATTTTGAAATTAAGGGAGTTTTCAGGCAAAGATATGGGGGTAGGAATAACAGTGCTTTACTAGTATATCTAACAAGACAAACAAGAACAACAACAGCTATGAAATTAGCCACAAACAGAACAGTAACTCAGTCCCAGTCCCTTTCTGGCTGCAGGCACCTCCTCCCCGAGCTGCAGTTCCCGGTGCTGGGGGTGGGCAGGTCCCGCAGAGCTGCAGGAGGGCTGGGGGTGATGGCAGAGCTGTCCCAGGGGGAGAGAGAGAGATGGAGAGAGCCCTCCGCTCACGGTGTCGGTCCCGATCCTCAGCAGAGTGCTGGATGATGGCAGATTACAGCAAGAAGGCAGCAGTGCAGGGTCCAACAGCAGTGAGGATGGATCCCAGCGCTGACATGGCGGGGATGGGGCTGAGGCGGAGATCGTCCTTCTCGTCCGAACTCCGCGGGGGAAAATGGGGCGAGGCCGAGCCTTCCGTTTCCTCTTCTGGCTGTTTGAATATCGAGGGCTTTCCCTCTTCTCTCCCCTCCCCCTTGCCACCAGGGCCCAGTCAACAGGTATCTTAGCATGACAATGGGGAAAATTCTACAGAGGGAAAAGGGAAAGAACCAACCCCCAACAGCAGGTAAGAAGAGAGCAGATGTTTATTTGGACTCAGCTTGTGACATGCTTCCCCACAGCATCCTTACAGTCAAGCAGGAGATAAGGACCAGATACATGGGCTCTGCAGCAGAGCAAGGGAAAAGTAACAAGACAGTGCATTTTCTGCATTTTCTAGATGCAGTTTTTTATTACTACTTCTGAAGTGACTGGAAAGACCATGGCACAATAAATTTGGCCTGAATCTGATATTTTAATACATGAAAGTTGGCAGGTTCTGCTACTATGTGGGAGAGAGCCTCCAGATGCAGGTGCCTGTGTTCATGCCAGTGATTATTTTTAGATGATTACCAATGTCCATCTGAACACAGCAACATACCCTGCTTTTAGACCACACTGAACTACAAGAATATTTCATTCAGCCTTAATATTTCAATGATACACCTGCCCACCATGTCCTCTGCAAGTACGAGGACTCTGCCCTGGTTTGTAATAATGCCATTTGAGTCCACTGGTCTTAACAGCTATTACCCAGCAACAAACACAACAGGTCTCGCAAAATTGTGCCCAAGATATGTCCTCTTAAATACATATTTCCTAGCCCAGAACCTGGTTTTAGTATCATACTTTTGAGAATTAGTGTTTATGGTTTTAACAGCTTATTCTAATGTTTGAGAACTACTCATTTTTCTAGTCTATATTTTTTGAAACAAAAGAAAACACATACTCTCTACCAGGATAGAAGCACCTCTACTTAATTGCCTTTATTAAGGAACAACGTAGAAAAGAGTCAAATCTATTTCCCCTTTTTTTTCCTACTTACTCCTTCCCCCTTCTATGGTGGAAGCGCCACATAAAACTAGCTTTAAAAACTCAATATCCAAAAAAAAGTAAAATTTTGCATGCATTGCCCAGTTTTAAATTTGTTCAAACTGCTTTTAACATTCACCTGCCAAAAACACTTTCACTTGTGCTTCTTACATTGTAACACATAGGCCTGAGTGTAGGTAGGGGAAAGAAAGGAATGACCCAAGAGGCAATGGAAAAATTAAGCATGGTGCAGAGGAAAGAGCCAGGAGGCAGGGCTGCACAGGACCAGAGGGTGTGCTGCCCACCCTCTGGGCTGCACCCCCGTGTCCCAGACCCTGACCCTTCCAGCCCCACCAGCCAGCTCTGCCCTCTGTGCACCCCCCGGGGTTCTAGGTTTGAATAACACTAGGCATTAGATGACCTAAATTTACACCGTGGTGGATCTCTGCCCGACGCTGCAGGCTGGGACAAGGCTGTCCCCATGCTTTGCCACCTATGGGTCACCCAGCTCTCGGTCTCCCCGTCCTCTCCTCCCTTGCCTGGGACTGGTGAGGCCTGGTACTGCCTGTCCTCTCATGCCTTGGCTAACACACGGCTCCAGGGTGGGCTCTCCTCCAGAGGTCACCGGCCGCTTCCCTTCCACTGCTCCCTTTTGCCAGCCGCCCACGGCTCCCTGCCCAGATTAAACCCGATAAACCCTGGGCGGGCTGCCACGGGGCCTGCCGGACAGGCTGGGCTCTGGTGGGGCTCGGGACTAAGGGACTCAGAGATGGTGCCGGCCACTCTCCTTGCCTAGGGGATCGATAGCCGCTTGCTGTGCCACCAGTCCCTGGGCTTCCCCCCCGGCCTCCAGAGCTGCGTGTGCGGCTGGGCACCTGCGCGCCACTGTGCCCGCGTGTGGGTCAGTACGAGTGTGCGTGCGCATCCGTGTGCACGAGTTTATATTTCCATATGTTTCTGTATACGTACGTGTGCCTGTGTATGTGCGTGATCGTACGTGTACATGTGTACGTACAGCCGTTCCCGCCCCCCTCGCACCGCCTCACCCACGGGTCGCCCTCCCCCCTGCGCGCACGCGCAGACCCGAGCACCGCCCTGCCCCGCGCGCCCGCCAGGCCGGCGCCCCCACCCCGCGCTGCCCTCTTCCAACATGGCGGCCTCCGTCCCGCGCGCGCAGGCGCGCAGGCGCCGCCGCGACTCCGCTCTTCCGCCGGGCGCCGCCGCGAGTGCACACGGCCGGAAGGCGCGGCCCGGCAGCTCTCTATGGTTGCCCGCGGTGGGTAGCGCGCCGCCGCCGCCTCGCCTCGCCCCCCGCCCGCGCTGCACGCCGGGACACGGCCGGTCCTCCCTCCTTCTCTCCCTCCCTCCTTCCAGCGCGCCCCCCCCCCCGCGCCCCGAGCCTGCGCCGCGCCGACATCCGCGTTGTCCCAAGATGGAGGTGCGGGGCTCGCGGTGAGCGCGGCCCGGCGGACGCAGGAGCAGGAGACGCACCCGCCCGGCCCGACCCGGCCCGTCCGCCCGCCCGCCTCTCCTTCCCCGCCCCGCCAGGCCGCGGCACCGGCAGCAGCAGCGGCGGCGGCGCCTCCTCCTCGCCCGCGGCCCGACCCGAGTGCGGCGCGGCCCCCGTATGAGCCCGGGTGGCAGTGGCGGCGGGAGCGCCCGGAAGCAGCAGCCGAGGTGCCCAGGTCGGTGTGGACGCTGCGCAGGGCCGGGAGCGGGGATGGCGCCCGGCTCACGCTGGCCCTGAAGGGGAGGGAGGCGGCCCTGCCAGCTCCCCCGCGCCGGGGAGGGGAAGGCGGCAGCCCCGGAGGTCCTCTCCTTCCGCGCCGTGACACACATGGGTGCGGGGCCGGGCGGGCGGGTGGCTCCGAGCTTCTCCTGCTTCCCCCGGCGAGACCGGGCTCGCTGGGCGACCTTGGGTGAACCCAGTCTGCCTCTGCCTCAGTTTCCCGGTTCCGTGACTGCTCCGGCTGCTGTGGGCATGGGACGGCTCTATGCCGTCGGTGCGGCCGGCTGCCGGAATGGGAAGTACTGCGAGGGTCTCTTTCTTAACTAGTGGCCAAGGCCTGTTTGACAAAGTAGGTCTGATCACTTGCTCGTGCTACCTTCTGTCCAGTCTGAAGAGGTTGATCTGAATCTGTGAGCAGGCTGCCTTGCGTGTGATGCTGTCGCCCCTCACTGCAGGACTTTCTAGGCTTCAGTTTTTAAGCATACTTACAAGTATTTCTGTTAAGGGATATTACAGTTCACTGTTGATTTGTAAATCAGATGTCTAAGATGATGTCTTGTGGTCATTCAGAAGTTACTACTGCTTAAGAAACAAAACATGTTTCGCAATTCTTTAAGTGACAAGAACCTGTAACTTACAGACTTGTAGTTATTCCTTTTCTTTTTTTCTCCAGTTAATGGAAATACTTGTTTATGTTTCCTTCTGTGTAATATGTTGGTCTAATTCTGGGACTAAGCGTGTGTCTTAAACGTCACTTCAGGGATGGTCTCTCTGTCCATGTGGAAACTTACCTGTTGAGTAAGTCTGCAAACCTGAAGCCCTGTGAGAATTTGGCTTCTCAGAGTGGTTTTACTATGTTTCTTGCATGTCTAGCAGAAAGTTTCTCAGTGGAAAATTGTACCTGGTTTTAGCCTTGATTTCTTAAATAAGTAAGACCTGTGTACCTGTGTGATTGTATTGTCAGGGGTTTTTTTTGTTTGTTGTTTTTTTTTGGTTTTTTTTATTAGCTGACTGGTTTTGAAAGGGAGAGGTGTAAAGGATAAGATTAAGTTTCTAATTCATGCAAATAACATCCAGTTAGATTCCCTGCTAAGGCAGAAACCACACTCTGAGTTGTACTGTTGTTAGACACTTATGATGGAGGGAGAGGGAAACAATGGTGATAGTGAGAGGTGTATTACTTGATAAGAATGAAAATGTTAGAAAATGGGCTTATAGTTCTCACAAAGTGCTTGGTTTAGTTGTTGGCTCTGAATAGCTGTACCCTTTCGTTTTGGAAACAGTTGAAGGTATTTTTTGAAATTTGAAAATAGGGCAAAATTCCGTTTGAGTGTGTTGAACTGAAAGTACGAAATGTGTATTGCTAAATTGATATGGATATACAGAGAAAACTATCACATGTGTTTGTATTTTAAAATAGATGCAGTTTGTAGTGCAGTATCATTCTGTCAACTCAGGACAGGAAGATTGTGAAAGAAAACCTAGTCCACTACTTATATTTACAGAGCTGATACTTTTAATTGACATTTTTCTGTACAGCATTACAGATGCTTCATCTTTCTTTTGCAAATACCTTCCATTCCACTCTAAGTGTTTACTATTTAATGTAGCATCTTTCCTGCTGGAATTAAGTTCATTTTTTTTATCAGATGTATTTGCTATTTCTCCTCATCATAGTGTGCTGAGCATCCCCCAAGAATATAGAAATAAAAGCCCCAAGCTAAATACCAAAATGAATGTTTGGGTTTATTTCAGGGTATCATTCTGTGACTTTGTAAAAAAAATTCAGACTTGAAAAAGCAGAAACTGCTTCACAGCAGTGTTTTAAAGCCTAGATTTCTCAGTCCAAGTCCTCTTCAGAACTCTAAAATTATGTGGGTTTGATCCTTTTTTTAATAGCAAACAAGACTTCTGGTCTTTTCCTCTTTTTAAATTGCTGCTGCTGTTTAAAAATGTGGGCATGGTGATTCTTTTGTGAATGGAATTGAAAACTTTGTGTGTATGTTGAATACATATAGGGGTGTTCTCAGCCTGTTGGAGTCCCTGTTAGAGCAGCTGGAAATTGTCCCTGATTGTTTTAATCAACTTGAAAAATAAACCAGGTTCTTTTTCATATGATTTACTTCTCTTTTGAAAGTATAAAATGTCATGTGTACCACCAGGACCCAGCACACACAGTATAAAATCATGCTTGTTTCATTATGATTATGTCCTTTGTTGACATATTCTTCACTAGTTCTCAGAATTCACAGGTTCTGCTTAACCAGATAAATAATGGGGGTGGAAATACCTTTGAGTTGAGTTTTAAGTTATAAACATGTTTAACTGTGAACATGGCTAAACATATAACATGTTTTATATACAATAATTAGTATAGTACTTGATATGATGCTTATCATGGAATTAATTCAGTTTTTATGTTTTTGTAAGTATGCATCGTCCTAATTTGTGCTGTGCAAGAAAGATTTTTTTTTTTTTTTCCTCTCCCGTGTTACTTTTAGTTTTAGTTTACTTAGTGAATGTCCAGAGAGAATTAAATGCAGAAATGTCTTTCTCCCTCCCCACACCAGTGTACCTATACACCTGAGGATGAAAGCCACTAATTCTTAAAAATAGAACATGCAATTGAGGGAAAAGGGAACAGAATTCAAAAAGTATGTAGGCATAGATCTCATTTCCAGCATCAATCTTCCTTCTGATAGTGTGGGCCAACTCTTCACTCTAATTAATGAATTGATATTGATTTTTAAACAAAGGAGGTGTGTTTTACATTTTTTCTGAAGTATCCAGTGTATTTAAGGTAGCTGTGATTTTTTTTTTTTAGAGAAGCAGTGTTAAAAGGTTTTCTGTCACTAATCAAATTCTGATTTATACCTGGAGGGAGGGGAGCAATACATTTGCTATCAGGGTCTGTAATGAAAAAATCTGGAGTACGTTGTTCACTTTATAAAAAAAAAAAAACATCACCCCCTCACTGAAGTTTTATAAGCTCTGCTAAATAGCTGATTCCAAGAGACAACAGCAGTGAGCAGATCTCGTGTTTGAAGTGAATTTTGTCACCTTAAATACTTTGACCTTAACATTTACTGCTTTAACTTTTTGTATTAACAAGCAGTGGCTGATAAGCTGTGTTGCCCATGAATAAAATTTGAAAAAAAAGCTGGTTGATAGGAATAGTAAGGTGTGTAACATATCTGGTTGGTTAGCAGAAAGTCAGCAAATACAGTCTAAAGGTAACATTTTGTAATGAAGCAACACTTCAGTAACTACACCAGCTGGTGACACACTTCTTCAGGAAAATAACCTCATAGGAAGAATATGGAAATCATATAATGTTGAGATCCAAGATTCAGGTTTGGCAATGTAACATCTGACTAAATAGCACTTAAAATTGCTGTTTTTGAATAGCTACACCTTCCTGTGGTTAGGAGGGATAGAGCTTATTGACAAAATAACTTGCTGGGTGCAAAATTGCATTGTAAATTAAATGTTATCATAGGTCTGTCTAACATACTCTTATGAATGAATCTCTTAAAGGAAGCATTAACTACTTCTTACTTACTTTGATAGGTTGAGCCTGCTTCCCTGTATTATGCAAACTGCTGAATGGAGGAAGGGGGTGGAAGTCAGTCTTTACCGATACTCTTTCCGTTACCATCCTGCATGGTTCTTTACCCATGTTTTACAGAGTGGTGAAGAATTAGAGAAGCTGCAGTTGTTCAGCTGAGTGGAACTAAATGGGTGGCTTCCTTCTGGACCCTCACTTCACTGTCTTAGGTAAGAGGGGTGATCTGCTTCTTTTGAAGCTACTTGCATTTCATTCGAACAGAAGCATATATGTTTTTTTTTAGATAAACTTTTAGTTAGCAAAGCAGAGCTTTGAATTCTTTTTTAGTTTTTTAATCTGGTGGCTTGAAAAGGGCATTCACAGTATGTAGCTGTCCCAGTACTTTTCATTGAAAACCATTGCTGTTTGCATCCATTCAAATAACTTTAAAAACATGCTCTGTGTACTAATATCACTTACTTCTGAGACCCATGCTTATCTTATGTAGTGTGACAGAAGTGGGACTGTCACCCAGAGGTGGGTTGCAGTGGTGGTGGGTATAGGACAGCTCAAACTGATGTACCAATTGGCTGCTTGACACGGGGTGCATTACTTTTTTTTTTTTCCACAGATTTGGGATAGTTTGGGTTGGAAGGGACCTTTAAATGTCATCTAGTCCAAATTCCTCTGCAATAAGCAGGGACATTTTCAAATAGATCAGGTTGCTCAGAGCCTCATCCAGCTTGACCATGTATATTTCCAGGGATGGGGCATCTCCTACCCCCGGGCAATCTGTTCCAGTGTTTTACCACCCTCATTGTAAAAAATTATTTTTATATCTGGTTTTAATCTACTGTCTTTTAGTTAAAAGCTATTACCTCTTGTCCTGTAATAGCAGGCCCTTGTAAAAATCTGTCCTCTGTCTTGTAAGCTCCTCTTCATTATTAAACAAAAGCAAACAGGTCTCTCCAGATCCTTTCTCTTTTCTAGGCTGAACAACGCCAACTCTTTCAATCTTTCTTTGTAGGAGAGCTGCTCCAGCTGTCTGATCATTTTTGTGGCCCTCCTCTGGACTTGCTCCAAGAGGTGCATGCCTGTTGTGTGCTGAGGACTCCAGAGCTGGATGCAGCACCGCAGGTGGGGGGGATCTCTGAGGAGTTAGAAGGGCAGACTGGTCTCCCTTGGCCTGCTGGCCATGCTGCTCTTGGCACAGCTGAGGATACATTCTGGGCTGCAAGCACACATTGCTGGGACGAGGCTGGCCTTCCAGTAACCAGGGTCTCCACGATATTCTGGAATTACTTCTGCTGCCAATTCCCTCATCCCCCGGCCTGTATTGATAGCAGGGACTGTCTCAGCCCAGGACCTTGCACTTGGCCTCACTGAATGAAGTTCCCATGAGCCCACTTCTGAGTCTTGTCCAGGTCTCTCTGGATGGCATTCCATTCCTCAGGCATATCAGCCACAACCACAGAGCTTAGTATTGTTTGTGGGTGTCCTGAGGGTACTTTTAGTCCCATTGTCTGTAATGAATGAAGCTGCTAAACAATACTGGTCTCAGCATGGACCCCTGAGGGACACCTCTTGTCATTGATGTCCATCTGAACATTAAGCCATTGACTACCTTTATGCAAGCATCCAACCAATTCCTTATCCACCAAAGAGTCCATTCATGTTCTCTCCAGTTTAGAGTGAAGGGTGTTGTGGAGGACCATGTCAAAGCCCTTACAGAAGTCCAAACGGGTGACACCACTAGCTGTTCCCTTGTCCACTGATGCAGTCACTGTCACAGAAACCCATTAGGTTGGTCCAGCAGGATTTGCCGTTGGTGAAGCCATGCTAGCTGTCTCAAATCTCCCTGTCCTCCATGTGCCTTCATGTTCTTCCTCATGTGACAGAATGTCACAGTTGTGGCCTAAACAGCTAAAGACAAAATTTAAGTATCAAAAACTAAAGAGTGGTTTGAAACCCAAAGGAAATTTGAAATTTGTGGCCTGTGGATCGGTAGGATCACACATAGAAAATTACAGAACCTCTGTTCAAGTTTAGCAGTTGTTGCATAATGGTCTGGCAATGATTAGTCCACATAGTTTGCTTTCCTTCTGGTGTTGTGTCAGGACTGTGACAAGACTTCTGACCAGACTAGAGTTCTAGGTGTGACGACTGTGCTCTTTGCTTCCTTTGGCAGACTGCTTTTAGGATTTCTTAATACTTTGTTGATAATCATTACAGCAAGGAAATCGATGAAATTAAGAGATCAGGATAACAGATACCTTCTCCTTTACCCTTAGGAGCTGTGTGCAGGGGAGGTACAAGAGTGATCTATCTTGTGTTGCCAAGCTTGCAAGGCACAGAGATATGCCAGGCTTGTCCAGGCAGCCAGGCTCTGGCACTACTTGTGTACTCCTGCTCTGGTATGCTCCCTGGGACCCAGGCTGGAGCAGCTGCAGTTCAGCAGGCTTGGGCTGTTAGCAGGTGGTGGAGTGGCTCTTAAAGGAACTGAACTTCTCAAATGGAATGTAGGTCAAAATACTTAAAGAAAGGCTGTCTTGCTTGTAGGTGAGTTTTGCTTTTGCGTTGTGGTTAGTTGTATGTTTGAGCTAAGTAGTGCTTTAAATATTCTTATTTTACAAGGTGGTATTTGCCATTTTCTTGAAAGGAATCAAACTTCTGCAAAGTTAGATAATACTGAAGAGGTCTGTCGCTGTCTCAGAATTTCTGTTTCCAATACAGTTTTTCATTTTTCTTATTTATATAGCTATATTCAGATAATGATTGCTCATTTTTTCATAGTGAAATCTCACGTCCAAAATCTTGGTGATGAATATTGTATTTTGCTATGTGTGTACACCCACGTTTATTTTTAGAAAGTCCAAGGTATACTAGTTAGTGTACACTGGCTGAGTAGCAACCCCTTGTGTTTCAACTGGTGTAGCAAAACTTGCTTATTGTAGCCAATAGAAATACATACTTAAGAGTCCACACAACCTGCAAATCCCATCAGATTTCAAGGACAAAGGAGCTCCTGAGAGAGTGTATCACTTCTTTGAAACCCTGGTATTTCTTGCTTGCAAGGATTGAGCCGTTTCCATAGTAAGGCTGTGAAAAATACTCCATCTGCATTATTCCTATAACCTGAATATCTGATTAAAAGAAGGATGTTTGTGAATATTTGTTTTTTGTTTGGCTAACGTGATTTTTGTTTACTGTTAAGGATGTTAGTTGTGGAAGAAAATGATTCTTAATTGAACTTAAATATTTGAAATTGTGTCAAAAAAATTGTAATACTAGGTATTATTTCTTTAGGGTAGTGCTCTCAGAATTTTTTTCTTCTATTCCTGTTTTATTAGTTATTGGATAAAACCAGACAAACACAACAACTCAAAACCACAAGTGGAAAACGTAATGAAAGCACCTGATAGGGATGATTTCATGATATCTTTTTTTGAGCCAGACACGAGAGTTGCAAAATTTTTTTTTTATTTATAAATAATTTCTTAAATATTTTTTAATTCCTTTTGCTACAGTGTGGTTAATTCAGTGCTTTACTTTCTGTGTTAATATAATTCAATGTGCCTTGAAGTCTCCTTTTCTTACTGAAAAAGTATGACATAGTTGTAAACAAGCAACTTTTTTGGCTCTGGTCACGTGATTGACCAAGATTTTTTTAATGTTGAGTGGAAGCAGTAAGGTTGGCCAAGCTTTTATTCACATTGTCATTTGCATTTTTTTTAGGCAGATGTGGCTTAGTGCTACTTAAGTGTACTGAAGGTGAATGTTGAAGTACATCTGACTTCATGTAATCATTTTCATTCCTGTTAGACAAGCATTACAGAGCTTTATTTCCTTCTGTGTTGTTATGTAGCCTTTGAGCGATTGTAGACTTTAGACTTAGTAGACTGCTGAACTCTGTTCTGCCTTAGTGGTAGCTGGTGGGGAGAGACTGAAGGAGAAGAGCTGGAAGTCCAGGAACTTCAGTTTTGTGTTGTTGGATTTGCTCTTCTGTTGCTGTGTGTTATTACGCAAATAACCTGTCTACATCTTCTGCTTTGTGGTCTGTTTTCTCCATCAGTTGTATGGCTCTACTCCATAGCTTCAGTTCTGTTGGGAGTAATTATTTTTTAAA
Source organism: Cinclus cinclus (assembly GCF_963662255.1). Taxonomy (NCBI): domain Eukaryota; kingdom Metazoa; phylum Chordata; class Aves; order Passeriformes; family Cinclidae; genus Cinclus; species Cinclus cinclus. Next base: position 86,479,947 of record NC_085047.1, read on the forward strand.
ATCTATTGTTGGGCAATAATCATAAGATCCCTTCTACATGTATTTGCAATACTTTGTCATGCTGTACTTGGTGGTGTCCTCCTACTCTGCGCACACTGAAAATTTATGCTTTTGTATCTTAAGAGGAGAATGAGAGAATTTTATACAGGTGACACTGCTCTGTCTGTACAAGAACAAATGTATACATTGAATCTGGAAGTCCTTTTGACACAAGGTGTGAAAATATTGGTTGCATTTGTGAGAATACCTTTAACTGAGTTTATCTAATGATACCACTGTGAATGAAGAATTACTCTTTTGTAGAATATAAGGTATTTCGGATTCCTGCTGTGGATATGCAGTGGAAGTGCTACTTGCAATCAGGAAAATCATAAGCTACTGCCTCATATTGTTCAGATAAAATTTTCTTTTTTCTGAATGGTAGTAAAGTTTTATTGACCAGTTGCATATCATTAACACTGTAATCATAACTGTACAGAAATCTACATAATTAGTAGAATTGTTTGTTGAAATAGTGGTCGTTTTTCACAAAAGTTGTATGGTGCCCTGTCTAACTAATTTTTTTAAACACAAGAATGTGTGTGGTATTGTTAGTGCTTAAGAGCTTTAGTGGCAAAACTGGTCTAGGGTCACCCCATTTCAATTCCCTGATAAAGAATTTGGCCCCTGATACTAAATGATTTCTTGATGGTTTGATATATTTTAAAATAAAACTGAATGTACTATTAAGGTAACCAGATTGGGGTTTCCTGTGTGAGAACCCTGATCTATATTGGAGATCAGCCTAAATCAGCTACATTGGATTTGTTTGCTCTTAATAGAGCTTTAAGCCAAGAAATTATGGATTAAATGTTCACAGTACTGAAAATGTGATATTCTGTGTCAAATTACTGACATTTTGGAAAGTAATTAGTAGATTTCATAGAATCAGGGAATGGTTTGGATTGGTAGGGAACATTAAAGAAAAATCTAATTACAAGCCCATGGGCAGGGAGAGCTTTCACTAGACCAGGTTACTGAGAGCCCCATCCAGCCTGGTTTTGAACACATCCTGTGATGGGGACTCCACAGTCTGTCTTTCTTTAGTTATATGCGTATGTGTCTGTTTCTGTCACCTTTTCTTTCAAAGCTGGTTGTGATTATAGGTCTTTGTTGAAAATATTTCAGGTATGTTTTAGTCCCTTGTTATTTTTGACTTCTCTGAAAATGAATTAATAGAAAAGCTTACTGAACTCCAACTCCAGCAGTTTTATGCACCCACAACAAAGATTTGGTTCTATCTTTTTCTTTTGAGTGTTTTTGTTTGTTTGTTTTTTGCTTATTATAAATACTAGTTCTTAAAGAAAAGAAAAAACAAAAGGAAAAAATAAGGGGTGGGAAGGAGAAAGGAAATTAGTATTTGTAACAAACTGGATGAATGGAATTGTAAAACAATTGCATCACTACAGGGAAAGAATGGGAACACTGTGTGTATGAACTTAATGTTTTTGTAGTTTATCTAACATAATAATTGTTTTCAGTTGTGCTTTTCTATGAGAAGTATGATTTAACTTTACATGGTTTAGTTTTGGGTAGTCCTTTGAGGAGTGGGGAGCTGGGTATGATGATCCTTGTAGGTCCCTTCTGACTAGACATGTTCTATGATTTTGTGTTTCCTTTAGTTGCAGACTTGTGACCAGTCAAATAGGCACTTTTGAAAGTAATGTCTTGAAGTTTTATTGAGCTTCGGATTAGTATGGAGCATAGTGCAAGAACTGAATTTTAATGTTTTGCATTTATAGGTACAAGAACTGTAGGAGTCCATTTTAGAATTTGAAAGAACAAGATTCTGCAGCTCTGGAAAGATATGGTATGTTTATGTTTCCACTTATATTGTTTGTATGCTAATTGTAATAGCAAATGATTATACTTTTCTTCACTGAGATTTAAAAAAAGGTTGAAAATTCATTAAGGATGAGGCACACATTATTTTTCCCCCTTTCTAACTATGGTATCTATTACTTAGTCATAAAACTGACTTATTTGATTTTTCTTGGGGAAAATAAATACTGATGATATAACATTGATGAATTCCCTTTTGATTTAACAAGCTTATCATCATGCTGCTACCATCCATTTATTTCTCCATGGATTGGATAAGAACTGGTGTGTTTCTGAAAGCTGTATTGTTTTTTTTTTAATTCATTACTGAACATATTACAGTGAGGATATGTCTTGACAAATAAGTTCAGAACTTGCAGAAAATTTATACAGTCATCAGTGTAAGTCAAGTTCACAAATAGGAATACTGGGAAATACAGAAATATAATCTTTATTACCAACGTTAACATAAACCCGTGGCACATGGCATCTCTCTTTAGTCTAGGCTGTTAAATGTCCCTCCAGCTTAAAAATATGTATGTGTATTGTGGCAGGGTTGGAACTTGAACTTGTAGTTATTTTAACTGTCATTTCCTAACTTAATTCTGGTGTAGTTCTCTGGTAATACGTGGTGTTACTGCACCACTTTGTACTGTCTCTTTTAAGTTCTGTAGTTCTGCAGCTTGGTACATAAAGAATTTTTGAAACTTTTAGCATCGCTGCATTCAGAAAAACAACAATTAAGTTAATTTTTCTGCTGTATTAAATAGATCTCTTAACGCATATATGAGATTGTACCTAGCTATTTCAAGAGCAGTTTCTAAGCCATGTGTGTACTTTTATCTTTTAACCACTTACATTGTGGGGAAGAGCTAAGTAACAGCTGATAGGAGTTTTCTGTGTTTTCTGTGCCATGGGTTTATATCTGGATTTTTCTTTCAAGATAATTAACTTAAAAATAAAGTTTAGAAATCTCAAATTTACTGAAGAATTGTTTGATGTCTTCTTAAGTTCTGTTTTGTGGGAAGCTGTGGACAGGTTCTAGTAAAACTGTTAATTCTAAGCTGAAACTTTAGCTGTAGTGTGTACTAATTAAAAATTTTAAGTCTCTCAAAAAGCTACAATGTTACATTATCACAAGAGAATGAGAGAATTGCATAGATTGGTCCTTTACTCTAGCAGGCATCTGGCAGGTAGTGCATATTCATTTTTGCACCCACAGCACCACTGGGACCACCCACCTGCTTCTTGCTCTCCAGCGTCAATACCAGTTCTGTGTATGATGGCTCTTCTTCAAACCCAAGCCATTATTTTTTTTATTGCCATTATTCCTGCTGGCTGCTTTTCTTCTGATTGTTTAACTGCTTGCCACTGTATGTATGCATAGAGTCTTTGTAATGGTATGTGCTTCATAAATTGATGAAGAATTCCCTTCTAATCCCCCACAAATTGTGACTAATAAATACTAATGGAACATCAGAAAAGCTGAATGTCATGCTACAGAATTTCATGGTTGCTTGGTTTTAATATCAATTATATTTAAACAAACATGCTGAAGAACTTGGTGAACAGAAAGATGCTTTACATGGAAGGCAGAATGAAAGATGGATGGCAAAAGAAATCAAAATAGAGCATAAACAAAAGGACAGATGGAATAAAAGCTTAGGTAGTAAAGCTGAAGCTATGCTGTAAAACTTAACCTGACTGCAAAATAACTTAACATGATGAGTAGCCAATAAAAGGAGAGTTACTAAAAGACATTTAAATAGGTGATTGAATTTCACCTACTGGTGTAGAAGGGGCTTTTTGTTCATGGCTGTGTATCATTTTGGAGGGAGCCTGAAGTAACAGGTATAATATAACAAATGGTTCTGCTGCAAAAAAAAAAAAAAAAAAAAAAAAGTCATGGGGTGTGTGTGTTTAGTGGAAGAAAAAAAAAATCATCTGTGGTCTAAGTGTAAAACACAGAAGCTAAGGATAATTTTGGATCATTTCTGCTTTTGCAAAGGTAAACAAAATACATATATGATCTCACTGAAATATTTAACCCAATCCAGGTGTTGAAGGTGAAATTTAGAGTCCAAAGTTGCAGGGGCAGTTCTAGAAAATGGGAATAACACGCAGACCTCTATTTTTGGCCTGAGGGGAGGGAGTGGGAGCAAACATTAGACATTTTTCTGTTACTCTGTGATTATGGATATCATAGTTTAACCCCAGCTGGCAACTAAACACCAAACAGCTACTCTCTCACCTACCCACACAGTGGGATGTGGAAGAGAATTGGAGGAGTAAAAGTGAGAAAACTTGTGGGTTGAGATAAAGATAATTTAATAGGTAAAGCAAAAGCTGTGCAAAAAAAAAAAAAAGTGAAACAAGGGATTCATTCACCACTTCTCATGGACAGGCACATGTTCTGTCATCTCCAGAAAAGCAGGGCTCCATCATATGTAGCAGTAACTTGGGAAGACAAATGCCGTAACTCCGAACATTTCCCCTTTTCCCTTCTTCCCCCAGCTTTTGACACTGAGCATGGTGACATATAATACGGAATGTCTCTATGGTCAGCTGGGGTCAGCTGTCACAGCTGTGAACCCTCCTCACTCCCTGTGTACCCCCAGCGTCCTCCCTGGGGGGGTGGGGAGTAGAAAAGGCCTTGAATCTATGCAAGCGCTGCTCAGCAATAACAAAAACATCCCCGTGTCAACGCAAATCCAAAACACAGCCCCACACTAGCTACTATGAAGAAAATGAACTCTATTCCAGCCAAAACCAGTACAGTGGAGAGTATTGACATCAAGGCAAAGTAAGTATACAGATATTATAGGATGGAGTGTTTATTTAAATCCATGTTTGATCTCTTTGTGTTGATATGAACAAGATTCTGCCTTTATGAAACTCAGAAACAACTTTTCGTCGTAAATATTTTAGTGTTTTTACTGAAATGTAAATTTCAGAGTAGCACTTTTATTTGAAGATAGTAGCAAATTCAGATGGCCATCCCAAATAATTTATTCAAGTGTTCTCATTTTCCTGCATGCTCGTGTTCCTGCTCTAATTTGAATTTGTGGGCCTTCAGTTTCTATTCATGGGAATTTTATATGCATTCTTTCAGTTGGAAGATCTTTATGTATTTTTTTTTGCTGTGAGAATAATTGGTTTCTTCCAGTACATATATTGATAGGCTTGATTAACTTTGAACTCTTTTCATTGTCTAATCACAAGGCATTTTCTTCTATTTTCATGCTGGTTTTGTGGCTCTTTTCTACTACTTCTGGAACACTTTTAAAGAATATTGATAATTGTAAAACTGGGTTTAAGTTTGGAAGATGTGTGAAGTACTTTGTGCAGACAAACAGACACTCTTCCAGGGACCCTTCATGAGTCATATCTGTCATTCTTTTTGTAATATATGGGAGCATGTGTACATTTGCCCATCAGTTGTGACTACTTTAGTCATTTTAGGTTGGCGTTTTCTAGGATAGAACCCACTTCTTTTGATTTTCTAACTAATGTGATTTTGTGTTTGTTGTTACTAGTTGAATTGCTTTGGTTTGCCAGGCAGTGGGGGAAAGAAACGTTAGAGAGGCCTTATTATTATTTTGTTGGTGCTTTTTTGGCTCTCTTAGGATTTGTATGACCAGGTTGTATTAGTGACTGGTTTATTTAACGGTAGAATCAGTAATAATTTTGCCTACTAATTAGATGAATAAATCTTATTTTTTTATGTTTTGTGCATTGGAAGCAGTATACAACCTGAAAAGTAGTTTGTACTTCCAACTTTATGAAGAAATACAAGCTCAAACATGCCTATTACATTACTTTTTCTTTTTTTTCTGCATGTGACAATTAAGATTGAATTTAAGAGTTTAATGACTATTATCTGGGACATTTGACTCAATCTCAAATTATAAAAGGCCAGCTCTCCTATTAGGTGTCAATTTCTTACTGTATAGATGATTGTTTCATTGTGGTACTCAGAGTCATTCTGGAAATATGTAAAATTCATTCTTGAGGCATTCAGAGGGACTCTTCAAAAGACCTTTAAAAGTTGTCTTCAGTGGTATATTCTTGAGAGAGGTGTTTAATTAAGCAACTCAAATTCATTGTACAATGAATCACACCTATTTTCATCATAGATCAAAAAGAAAACCTTAAATTTGGATCGAAGATTACTTATGTAGATACTTGAATTCCTTTGTAAAGGAAACCTAAATTCTTACAAGTGCCACTTTTTGAATAAGTCAATCAGAAGTTAAAGTTTAAATAAGGAAAGTGTTCATACTCTAGGGGATCTTCCTAGACCTCAGATACGGTGTCTCAGCTGCCAGATTGCATTTCTCTCACAGAAGGTGACCATCAGATAACCCAGGGATAGTAGTAGGTTTAGGGAATCCATGTAAATAACAATGTTCAAATAAGTGACTGGTAGCTGGAAGTTATTTGCCCTTTTTTTGGTTGCTGAAAAATAAGTACTTAAAATCTCCAGGGTGTGGCTTTAGGTTCTGTATGTTGAAGTTGGGGATCTCTTCTTGCCTTGTTGTGCTTGTAGACTTTCAAGGTTTCAAGAAATGTGCCCAAAGTTGAAGCTATGCAACAAAGTTGCTTTTAGCCCCTTTTGATGCATCTGAACTTCCTTCCTGAGGTCTTGTTCTTTCACTCTTGTTTAACCCCTTGAGTTGATAGGAACATTCTTGTAAGAAAATATTCACCTGTGCCATCTTGGAGAAATAGATGTTCCAAATCACTGCATAAACATTATTTATCCCATTCCTTTTTTCATGAGAGCTAGTTCAGGACACAGAGTTCTTCAGATACATGGTTTGAAGGCATGGATCCTTGTTTATTGTCTTGCTAACTGTAATAGGGGTTGTTGCAGCCCTGGTTGATTCTACCCCTAGTAAATAGTCACTAGGCAGACACAAATGTGTCTGTTCTGGAGCCTGCCCCATCCCAAAGAGCCTGGCAGCCATCTTGGGTTTCTTGGACATACTCCACAGGCACAAACTTCCTTTCATACCTTCAGCTGCTCAGTGTGTCTGTAAGAGCCTAAACTGTAAGCCATGCTGATCGTAACAGTGAGGACCAGGGAAATTAGTTTGAGTAATATGAATAAATATCTGCTCCAGGGCTGCTGTTTCTGTCTTCTATACTGTAAGTTACAAACAGAGGAGGTTTTTTGTAGAGAAATTCCTGTAACAAAAAGCAGTTGGTTTAGACCAATTCACAATTCATAATACCATTATCCAAGATTTTAGTGTATTCATCAGTGAGGTTTTCCTTTCCTAATCATGTAGTGTCTTTTGACTATCTTAACCAGGTTGGGGATTTTTGTGCCTTGTTTGTATCAAGCAGTCAAAATGTCCTTTGAAATATATTCAGAATAAATCTTTGATGGCAGTCTCCTTCACCACCCACCCTGTGTTTCAGCATGCTGGTCTCTTTGCAGGCAGACGCTACTCTGCTGATGCATGAATGAGTAAGATTTTAGAAAAATTAATTGTTTGATCTGAATCCTTGCCAGTCATATTCTGTTCCACAGGAGTGGCAGCAAGGATAGGTGGGGAAGGTAGGATGAGAAGGAGATAAGAGAAAAATTATTCATTAAGGTTTTTTGCATCTAGACTGCTGAAAAGAAGCATAAGAATTTTAGACCACAGTACAATAAGTGTAGTTTTTAAGGTATCGTGCAACGAATCAGAAATGCTGGAACAAACTGACTCAAAGCTCTGACCCATGACAAATTCAGTTTGTAGATACAAATTTCACAACAAAACTCAGATGAGTTAACTTCAGCTCAGTGATACTTGTGGCAGTTGAGACACTGCCTCCCATCACAAAACTGCTGTAGGTACTGCTGTTCAGTGGTGTGGTAAATCAGACTAACAGAGTTGGATTTGTGTCAGGCCTTGGCATAAGCTTGTCTTGACTATGACTGTGAAGCTGCCAACTTAATGTATATTTTTTAACATTTCAAAATCTGGTGGTGTTTGAATCCAGCACCAGCATTTCATGTGCTCCTTCGCTGTTGTCAGTCATGTTCATGACTTCTCCTGTATGAAACAGCCTCAGGAAAACTTTGTTTTACTCAGGTTGATGGCAGCCTGGTGTTCGGCATGCTTCCATCTTAATTGAAGACTACTGTAATAAGCTTTTGTCAGTAGTCTGGGTGATACAGGACCAAGTCTAGGTAGGGAGTCATTGATCAGGCACACTCCAGAACACAAGCTGGTACTTCCAGTAGTCAGACTGAATGCAGGTTTCCCAACCAGTGAGGTTTTAGAGAGGTATAACTGTCCTCTGACCAGTGAAGTAAAAGTTATTTGGGCAGAGTGCTAGAAGTAGTGTTGGAATAGGCATCTGTTTCCTTAAAACTAAGGCTTGCCTGAAAATGTACGTTTTCAGGTCTCAGTCAGAATGTCATAAGCAGAGCAGTGTTTCACAGCTACTTAGTTTTGCATCAGTATCTTGGGTGTTGCCTTTATATACAGCTGATGGTCAGCAAACATTAAATGGAAAATCTTTTCCCTGTTCTGTGATGTTGACAGATGAGGAACCTTTCCAGCTGACTTTTAATTGTTCTATGTTCCTGGCATTGGCTCAGTTAAACTTTGACAATTTACACCTATGAAACAGAAGTACTGGAGAACCTGTTTTGCTTTGGAGATTTTTTGGTGGCCTATTTCTTTTTTACTTTCCTTGTGTCAACTGCACTTGTGTTACGGTGAGAACACTCAAATATTACTGATATTAAAATCAACAGATGGCACTTTACCTATCTCAATGAATGATAAAAGTAATAAGCATCATTCTGAAACTAAGACAAATACTGTTCTGTGCAGAGTTCATGGCAGAATGGCAAAACTGGGCAGCTTCTCTGACAAACTTTAAAAAATCATGAGCCTTGCTAAGGTCTTACTGCAATTTGTAATAGGTTGGACTGAAGCACAAAAGAAGGTGCAGTAAAGAAATAAATGTTTTTTACTAAATATTTAAAGCTGTCTGATGTGCTCTCTTAGTATTTGCACCAGATTGTTATATCTGCAGGAGTTGCAGAGAGCTGCGGCTGTGCCCTCAATAGCTTTGTGCACCTTCATTCTGTGTGAGGCTTTTGCTGCATGGCAACCTGCAAATGTGGGGTTTCATCTGGGTTACCACAGGAATAAACTCCCCAGGATATTATACAGAGGTCTGTCTTCATAGCTACTGCTCTTAAGAAAAAGTAAGATAAGTTCTTATTTACTAAATACAATATTAACACTACAATTTTTATCAAAACTTTATATTAGCAAAAAGCAAATGCTGTTTATCATCTGATTCTCCTTCAGAGGCCTTTTTTCTTTTTTGGCTTTCTCCAGCACACTTAGGAGCTTGGGGGGGAGAGAGAATGGGATAGAATTGAGTGTTGAGGATTATGTTTGGAAATATTTTATCCGTTAACTTTAGTTTAGAGTAGATAATAGCAGTAGGTAAGAGACTAACTGGTTCCTTTTCAGCCATGGAAGTAATCAGCTGGGGTGGTCCCAGGGCGCTCTGGGCACAAGTATTGCTGAGTGATCATTGGCTGCCACCTGCGTGACAAAGTAAAGGACCAACCCTTCAATTTATACCAGTGGAGCCAGATCACGGGAAACAATTGACAGGTAAAATATACTTTTGAAAATTTAAGGGAAAGGAGAGAGGACACATGATATAAATGGAGCAAAGAACCTAAAAGATTTGCCATAGATAGCAAAGGTTGCTTCTCTGAAACTTTTGCATAGCTATAGCTTACTTTTTTTTGGGGGGAGAGGCGCATAACAAAGTTCAGGTTACTTGTTGCTTGTTGCTCCCCTGGGAAGAGAGCCTTGCTAAGGGAGTGTTAACCCAGTTGTAGCAGCAAAACATCTACCCGAATTTTATTGTACTTAGAAATTACAGTTCATGTTTATGCACGCACTTTCAGGTCTTTGAATGCTTATTGTCTTGACATTGGGTGTTTTCCAGTGGTCCAAGAGATGGGTATGGCTTTTGCTTTTTTAGGAAGACCGAAAATAAGGTCCTGAATTTTCAAGTTTACCAGTTGATTGTACTGTAGTGAGTTACTCTAGAAGCTAGAATGTCATGCAAAAAATGAATGTAAGTCTTAATCTTGCTGATAAAACAATGCTTAGCATCAATATTTTTCTCCTTTTTTTTCATTTAGAGAATTGGCTGAAAATAATTTTTAAGGACTTTTAACTAAATTATTTTTACTTATTTAGAATTGTTAAGCTTATGCTTAGCCCAGCGTGATACAAGACTGGTACAACAACTCGGTTTTGATCAGTGACTCAAAATTGTGATCACCCTGATGTCACCGAATGGCCACAGCTTGTAAAAGGTAAGCATGAAGCATATCAGGTTATTTCTCAGAAGTTTTTCTACTATAATGTTTATTTTAAGGTATTTAATTTGTATGGCTTGAAGTTAGTTTTATAAATAATATTAAGTTCAGTTGTTTGTTTAAGATAAGTCAGTTAGCAAGGTTGACTCACTCTTGCTAACAGTGATTTCAAAGCTCACTTAGTTTGTCCTTGCCTGCTTTTTAAAATACAAGCATTGTGGTGCTCCACTATGTCCCTCTTAAGAACAATACTATCACATAAAAGTCTCTAGTAGTTTTCACTGTCATACTGAATTTCTGTATAAATTGTTTAGCATGCTTATCCAAGCATGTGTTCAGTTTTTGTTTTGAAGTATTTATCTGGGAGGCTTGATATTAAAGTATGTGTAAGGTTACATACCATTATGTTTCTCATCTCGAGAGGTACACTGGAGGTAAAAGGAGTGGCTTGTAGAATGGAGAAGTTGCTCCCTGTGTTATTGGAAATAAGCCACCATTTGAATTTGTGAGCTCATACCGCAGTATTCAGATTAATTGGTGTCTTGTGATCAGTATCTACAATTTAATTCAAAGCTGAAATTTTTAAGAGCATTTGCTCTGAGATTTTCTCTGAACAGAACTCTTGTTTCAGATTTTAAGCATGATGAAAGGACGTCTTGCCGTACTATATAGTTGTTTTTCAGTACTGTTGCCTGCTCACAGGAAATAACAAGGTATCTTGGTTGTAAACAATTGGGTATTGCAAAATAAATAGCTTCTCAGCAAACAAGTACAATTCCTGTAATTAGATTGATCTTCCACTTCATTTTACTGAGTATTCAAAGCTCATTTTGTTAGGTGCTTACATTGTCATTTGAAACCTTTTAAAATCAGGTTAACATGTCCATTAATAGTTCTGTAAATCATAGTTATAGTAGGTCTGCTCATGTTTTAGAAAACAGCTGAAGGAATTTTCACCCTCTGTTCTGCAGAACCACTTAACTTAGAGGACCAGACCTTTTTTGCCTCAACTAGATGGTATTTTTTCTTACCTCTTTTTTATTTTTTTTATTTTTTTTTTTTAGTAACATGCACTGAACTGTATTGTATCATTTCACCCCTGATAATATTCTCACAAATAATGAGGATAGAAAAAGATTTTGGATATACTGCTAGCTGTTTACATGTCTGTACTGCAGATCACCAGGCTTCTGTTTTTTATATGCAGAGTTTAGATGCCAGTCTGCTCTTTTTCTGTAGTTCTTCATACTGCTTTTTATTTTAAAGGCTAAAAGTAATGAGTATTGTTGATGTTTTTCTTTTAACACCACTATTTCCTTTGCATTTTCATAACAACTAAAAGCACTACTCTTTCCCAAAGCTTCAATGTGTTGTATGTCCCAATATTAGAATTAAGAGAGCAAATCCTTAAATGTCCAGACATTTTGCTACCATCTTATAAAGTTGTGGAAGTAAATAGAGGAGCTAACCAGTATAAATATAAATATGTGTCTTTCTACTATTCCAGCTTCTAATGCTTACATGCTCATGCGAATAAGTGGGGAAAAAAATTGAGATTCTTTTCACTAAGTATTTAGAGGCTTGCTTTGGTCACCAGAATTAAAGGGAAATTTTTATTTTTTGTTTTGCTGCTGAGCATTATTTTTGTCAGCAACTGCCTTGTCAGTCCTAAATTTAAAGAGTAAGGGAAACATATTTTGGAGGTAATAAATAGAGGCCAAATGTTGAGATTGGGCAGGTTTTATGTTATTTTTCAGTTAAAGGGTATTTATATTTTAAGTATCAGTATAAAGTTAGTTGAATAGGAAGTTCTGAATTCTGTCCCCAGTGTCCATTAAATTTTGTGAGTTAATGAAATACAAACAAATAAGTTCCTGTGTTCTGCATCGTCTGTCACCACACAGTATCCAGCTATCTTAGGAATTATAAGCTGTCTGCCAGAAATGCATTCTAGGCACTGGTTCTGTTGAGTAGAATCCAAAAGATTCAGAATTCAGGTATTTCAGAAGAGGAATTAAAATTTTTGTAGAGAATTTGAAGAGTAGTCCAAGCTTTAATAGGAGAGACCATCCAGTAAAATGGCACAATGAAACAGGCAAAAAGGAATGTATCAGGCTACATGTGGATATTTCCAATAGCATTTAGAATATTATAGATAGTTATATAATAAAGAAATTTAGAAATTTTGTTCCTATAAACAAAGGTCTTTTTTCCCCGTAAAACTATGGGAAAGTCTGCATAGCTGTCCTAAGTGAAGTCTCCCAGCAGACTCTGGTGAAACCTACAAAGTTAGTTCTGTTTGCAGATTTTAGCTCACTTCTGTTTTTAGAGAGCTGTCATGAAAGACATTTATGTTCATCTGAGCTGCAGAGTTTTACTGTAATGGCTGTGCTCTATTTCCAGTCCTTGCACAGTATTTCCAGCATGGCAGTTCTGGTCAACTGTACCAAAGTTTGTACCCAAGTGAAGATTCCGCAAGGTCTGATTTCAAGGCATCTTAAGATGATGGGAATCAAAACTTTGTACTGCCTTGTCTTCGTCTGGCTACAGTGTCACTGGCTAGGGGGAAGTTCTCCCTCAAAGAGAGAAAAAGAATACTGTCTAAAAAAAGTTAACAGTTGAATCAGTGCTGTCTTAAGGAACATGGGAGTAAGGAGGAGCTAAATAACTGTAATTTAGTCTACTTTAAGTTAGTATTGAGCTATAGCACTTGAATTACTCTGTAAATTAAGTCAATGGGGTTGCCAGGCTAAACACAGGTGCTGCTTGTGCCAGGCAATAACACTTAATTCTGAATATTACTGGCTGATCTCTTGGCTGGATTGAAGAAAACAGAAAGCAGTTTGTGAGATTAGCTCCTTGAATTCAGGTGGAGAGAAATGCGAGATCTGCTTCGAGTTTATTTTGGACCCTGCTTCTGAGCTGCTACTTCTTAAGAGTCCAGCTCTGTAGAGAATTTGTTGATTGCAGCTGATCACTGATAATCTTCGAGTACATGTTTTGGTTACAGAAGTGGTTATGAGGAATTAGCCCAGAACAGGAGCACTATGCAGCCTGAATGTGGAAGTACTGCCAGCAGATCTCTTCCCTTTCTGTTGAGTAAGCGGTGGGGAAAAAGTGCTCTCCTTCTTAGGGAAATTCGGCTTAATTATACTATCATATTTTATGTAATAAACTGTAGTCTAGAGTTTGACAAATTAAATCTGCAAGTGTCAAAAAGTTGATGCTTTTAGTGGCAATAATACACTCATGGCATTCCATCTTTCATGACTTCATATTGTAATGACTTGAAGGAGCAAGCAGTGCTTAAGGTTTTCTATCTGGTTTTGCAGATCACCAGGAGAACCGCACTCTGAGAACATTGAAACTAGCCGAATGTAAGTAAATGAGTGGATGAGCTTGGTTTATCTTGATTAAAAATGTTCTGAACATATGTAACACTCTTGCATCTGCTTAATAAAAAGAAGACAAAAACTGAGTAGAACTGTGAAATTACCTTAGAAAATTTCAAATTAATATTTTGCAATTTTTGCAATTTTAAGCCTCTGTAGAATTTTTTTTTGAGGGTGAATGATTTGGAGGGGAAATTCAGAGGTTTAATTTAATGTGGACCAGTAGATGGTAGCATAATACAGTGTCATAAATCTTACGGGATGTAATTTTTACCTGCCATTCACTAACATCTTGCATGGGTTTGAAGACACTTCAGTAGTAAAGCAGAATACCTGCTGGTGTCCGTTGTGGCAGATAGATTGTTGAACTGAGAAAAAGAAATTGTGACTTAATTTGGTGAGTTTATATGCCAGTTACTTCTAGAAACAGAAAACTAGCTCTCTTTCACTAAACAGTATTCACAGAGCATCTGCTGACAGGTCTGAACCTTTTTTTGTCTGGCTTCATTAGGTTAGAAGCCAAGATGAGCTAAAATCAACATTGTGGTAGGCTGAAATGTTCATTTCAATTCAAAATTCAAAGGGGTTGCAGGAATTACAGGACAATTTAAAAAAAAATTATTTGAGACTTTATTCTTCTGTGAGTTAGCAAACAAAATTCTTTTCTAGCTATTCAAACTGTCCTGTCATAGAACTCAAACAGGGAAACCACAAACTGCTCTTCTGGCTTACAGCACAAGTTCCAAAATAATAGAGGGAATGTAGCCCAGTAGTTAGTGTGCTGTCTGAGACTTCAAAGGATCTGGGTTCATTTCTCTTCTGCCACAGACTTGTTCTCTGACCTTAAACTGTCTCCTTCACGCCTTCCCCCCAGCAGTCTAGCATTTTACATGCCATGGGCTGGATGCCGTTTTCGGGATGTTTTGCAGGCTAGGGACATAGTTGTGAATTGCTCAAGGATTTCTCTGCTGTAGCTGCCCAACTTAAGGAGGAGAAAAACTGCAGTAAGCCCCTCCACACATTGCACTGCATACCTAAAAATGAGGACAAGGAAACAGTGAGGGCTTTTCTATTGTGTTATTAGCAATTCATTGCAATGAAGCCTTTTCTTGCACTAGGAGAAGCAATTCTCCCGGTATGACAGATTTCTTTTCCCTCACTCACACCATCTACTAACAAAGTGCTGTCCAGCTGCTTTCGTAAGAGTGAAGGCTGCAGGGATCCTGACCTGAGAGGTGACTCTGCCTGTTGCTATGTGGACTCTGCATGTTGCTGCATTAGAGGTCACAGGGCAAAAGCCCTGTCATGCTGACTTATTCCTGCTCCAGTAGTGGCCCGTGATGCATTGTGGATTATTGTTCCTGCAGCAAGTTGAGTTGTGCCCTTTTGTTTCCTTTGGCCTAGCCAAACAGGAGAAGTGAGGCTGCAGCCTGGCTGTAGTCTGCTCTGAATGTTATCAGTTTGATTACTTGTTTTTATACATTTTAAGCAAAGATGTGTCAGCAGCACTCACCTAGACTAGTGTGAAACAAAGACTTAAGGATGTAGGATAAATCAGAAGGAAAAGGCAATAAAACTTCTTTCCTTCTAGAAGTTTGACAATTCTTGTATATGTGTGATTTATCTTCCTTAAAACCAAACATGAAAAATAATTTACAGTAGTAAGCTTTTCTGTGTTATAGCTGAATGCTTTTTCTTTTTTGATATAGACCAGTGGTCACAGTGGTCTTGACTTCATAAATTTTAGCTACCTGTCTAAAATAAATGTGAGCCAGTCAAGCTCACAAGTCAAGTAGGAATTCACATATTTGACTAGTAGTTATACAGTATATTTGCAAAACTAAATGTTTTTTAAACTATGTCACAATATGATGTGCACTACACCTGTTACAGAGAATTTTTGCAATCTTACTGCCTAGCTGCTCTTGCCACATAAGGTGGAATGGCAGGTTGTGTGCTAGTTGTGACCTGCAAGCCTGCTCTGTTGCTAAAATAGTGTGTTATTTACATGCCTAAAATTCATTAGTAAATGCAGGGACTAAAGCAAGTGGGTTTTTTTGTTTGCACAATGAATGATTGGTTTTGCTCTGGTTGGCTGATACAATTGCTTTATTTATTTCCATGTTTTGAATTGCAAAGCTTTATACGAAGAGCATACTCATATATGATTCATGTGTGAAGGAAAAGAAATTTAAAGAAAATACTCAGATTCTTACACAGCAAAATGTTCCATATGTAAGTCTCGCTTATTCCAGGCTTTTCAAATTCTTGGTCGCCATGTGATGAACATCTTGGTGCTAGCTCAAAGTTAGGAGTTTTTTTATCTTAACATTCATTCAGGTCTTAGAATTGTTAAGGTCAGCATTTTCTGTCTGCTTCTGTCACACATCTCCATTGACTTTCAACTTCGATTACTTTAACTTCCTAAAAATCTCTTTAGCACTAAATTACATCATTTGATTGTTTAACAATAACTTCTTATGTGTTCATGTCTTTTCCCTCTATTATGTGGTGTCATATATCAAGGCAAAGGTATGGCTGTCTTCTTACAGCTTTCTATGTGTTCATCTTTCCCTCTGCTTTTGAGGATGGGATTCTTCGCAATTTTGAAACCCTTCTCTGTTTTTAATACGACTCTAGCAAGGCAGTCTTTGAGGCAAGACTGTGAGATAGTTGCTGACTTGTGTTCTTCACTCCCTTTGTCTTCCTGCATTGCTCCATATACCCAGGACAGACCTGTTCTCAGGGTTGCCCTTCCTGAGGAAGTGCCTTGCCTTTGTCAGCACATGATGTTCCCGGAGGCATGGTGGAACTAGAATACACAGTGGGAAGGGAGGTCCCTTGGGTTAAGCCCAAAGAGATCCAAAGGGGGCTCACAATCCACCCCTGCTATTGGGGTCCACCACACTGGAAGGAATGGAGTTTGGAAAATTTGAGCTCCATTCACATTTGACAGGTGCACGTTTGCTGTGGTGCCAGAGGCTGAAGAAGGCAAAAGGTGTTACAGCAGTGCTGGAACAAAGGGCCAGGCTCCAGCTGTGGGTGGAGTGTTTGGCAGTTTGGTGTGCAGGGCTTTTCAAAAGGCTCAGTGTGGGCAGTGCTGTTACTGGAAGCTTGTCTTTTCTGGCACTGCTGTTCTTACTCTAACTAAACAGAAGCAGGAAAACCAGTGTACAAGGTTTGAAGCTGAAACTTGCATGAAGCAATATTTAACTTTATGAAGATGACCATCTACAACACCTTCTTTAACAGTTTTTGTTATGCTGGTCGTCCTGTTTCCAAAGTGTAGTATAACTGTTGCAGACATGTCTCTTTATGCCTCTGTTAACACATCTATTGAAAGTTGTTTGGCTATTAGTACTAAAAAAAAAAATTATTTCCTGGGTTTTTTCTTAGCCAAAAGACAAACCTACTTTCCATGCATATTAGTTTCCATGCATATTAATGCTTTTTTGGATTTTTTATTTAAGAAAAATTGCTTGTGAACATTTTGGCATTTCTAAATTCCTAATAGCCATTGTATAAGAGGCTGTTGCAGATTTCCATTTAATAAAATTAGCCATCTTGGAGCAATCATAGAATCATCAAGGCTGGAAAAGAACTTCAAGATCATTGAGTCCAACCCTTGACCAGTCACCACCTTATCAACTAGAACATCAGTGCCATGTCCAGTCATTTCTTGAACAGTTCCAGGCAGGAATGGTGATTCCACCACCTCTATGGGCTTCCCATTCCAAAGTTTGACATCCCTTTCAGTGAAGAAATTTTTTGTTATGTCCAGCCTGGACTCCCTGGCACAGCTTGATGCCATTTCTTTCCTGTCCTGTCACTGGTTGCCTGGGAAAATAAACCAACACTTGCCTGGCTACGTCCTCCTTTCAGATGGTTGTAGAGAGTGATAAAAGTCACTTTTGACTCTCCTTTCGTCCAGGCTGAACACCCCCAGCTTCCTCAGCTACTCTTTGTAAGGCTTGTGCTCCAGACCCTTCACCAGTTCTATTGCCCTATTCTGGACACTCCAGCACCTCAGTGTCTTCCTGGCAGTGAGTGGCCTAAAACTGGACATGGGATTCAAGGTCCAAGAACAGGGAGATCCTTGTCCTGCTGGCCGCACTATTTCTGATTCAGGCCAGGTCACCATTGGCCTTCTTGGCCACCTGGGCACATGCTGGCTCAGCTGCTGTGGACCACACCCCTCAGGTCCTTTTCCACTGGGCAGCTTTCCAGCCACTCTGCTCCAGCCCGTGGCACTGCACTGGGTTGTTGTGACCCAAGGGCAGGACCTGTGACACTTCACCTTGTTGAATCTCATGCTATTGGCAGAAAGATCCCTTTCTGCCCTCCAGCAGATCAACATTCCTGTCCAATGTGAGATTTATGTGTAAAAGTAATAAAACAATTACTGTGTCCTAGGCATAAATCATTCCGAAGCGTGTTATTTTGTGCTGGTATTTCCAGACAAGCATGAAACAACCATGTGTATTTCTAAAATTTAGGTAAACTTACAAGCAAAAACGATGGAGTTATGCAGATATTTTAAGGTTCAGGCATGTTTTGAATGTAAATGTAAACTTGAATGTAAATGCTTTGTAGGGAAACTTTAAGTTATTACATGCTTCAAATCTTTCAAAAATTTCTTTAGTGTTTAAACTTCTGATTTTCTCTGTGGCAAGAGATACCTTTACATTATATTTCTCTGCATTTAATTTAAAATATTTGAGAAATGCAAATTAAGGTCTGTTTCATAGAAACTTCTGAACCAGTACACTCAATCCTTGTTTCTTACAGGTTTTAGACATTCAAAAAATACTACAGAAAATGCAGCCCAGTTCACATTTGGCTTGGTGATACATGTTTCTCATGATACTCCATAATTTTGGCACCATTTAAATTACAAATGGAAAGTACTTATTAGAAGAACATATGAAAAGCCTAAAGACAATTCTTTTTTCTGTAACTATTACAATGTAAGTCATTGAATGCTAATTTCATTTTAAACAGAAAAGTGTGCTTGTGAAATTGTTGGACTTTAAGGAAGGAAGTTGGGTGTCTATTTTAGGTGCCTCTCCTCCTCACTGAAGCAGTGTGTATTGCTTGAGGAGGTTATACAAGGCCCACTGAGTGGGAAGTTATCCTTCAGTCATAAGGATACGCCTGTGAAATGTCTGTGAAGAGTTTACAACTGCAGCCACACCAGTGCAGTTTCATAGCTGGATGTGCAACAACAATGAGTATTTGGAAATGTATGTGCAAGTCAGTCACTACAGCCTAAGCTACCGTAGTAACTGCGTGTGCTAATGTACAGAGAACCAGACCTTGAGTTTTCTAAGAGACCAGTTGCTCTTCACCAGATCTCTTTATAGGAACTTAAAGAGAGCCGCAGTCTTCACGGGTGTAGCATGAGCTAAGAATAGAGTGGTTTTATGTTACTTTGCTTGATGAACCAGTTTTAATGCCTCAGGCCAAGAACTTTAGTTTTCAGCATACTAAATGAGCAGGGGAATGTAGAAAGAGATCAAGTTTTCACTTTTGGACAATGCAGAGAATATGCTACAAGTTCTTTTGCAAAATAATGTAGAAATAGGAAATGTGGGCTTTTGGCAATGGACATTGATAAAATAGCTGAAGTATTCCAGTGGGAATGTGGTATGGAATGTCTGTTTTATAAAATCACACATTGACTTACTCAGAACTGCATTTTCTGTAAGTCCTTTTATTGATGTACCTCGGTAAGTGTAGCTCTTATGGAAGGCTAGGTAAATTCTCTTCTACCTTCTGAGGTCTGTATCCTCACTTAAATTTATTTATTTACCTCAGACAAATGATTTAGGTAAATAATGTGAAAAGTTTGTGGAGTAGCTGCCAGGGAGAGGGGGGAGGGTCCAGCTGGATCCCTGTAAGTTTGTGGCCTTGCAGAACTCATACTGGAATACGTAAAGAGATAGCTGATGTCATCACAAGGCCTCTCTGAAGGATTTTTCAAGGATCTTGGGAATCTGGAGAGGTCTCAGTCAACTGGACACTGGCTGATATTGACCCAATGTTCAAGAAAGGCAGGAAGAATGACCCTGAAAACCACAGGACTGTCAGTCTCACATCAGTGCCTGGTGAAATTATGGACAAGATTATTTTGGGAGTTAATAAAAAGCACCTGAAGCACACCACAGAAATCTGTCACAACCATCATGGGTTCATGTCAAACCCATTTTCTTTTTATGACAAAGTAACCCATCCAGTTGATCAAGAGAAGACAGTTGTTGTCCTCTTTTTGGATTTTTGGATTTCCATAAAGTTTTTGATCCTGTCTCTCACAGTATCCTTGTGGATTAAATATCCAGAACATAGCTTGATAAATGCATCATGTGAGGAGTGAGCAACTGGCTCACAGGTCAGGCACACAGTGTTACAGTAAATGGAGTGACATCCAGACTGGTGACCTGTCGCTAGTGGAGTTCCACAGGACTCCATCCTTCTCCCTCCTCAACATCTTCGGAAATGACTGGGACACAGGTCTCAACGGTCCACAAAGGAGGTTTGTCAGTGATACTGAGGAGGTGCTGTTGACTCCCTGGAAGGAAGTCAGGTTGTTCAGAGACCTCATCAAATTAGAAGGTTGGGCAGTCACCAATCACATGAAGTTCAACAAATGCAAGTGCTCCTGGAATCTGCATCACAGAAAGGCCCCTGGGGACCCTGGTCAGCAGCAAGGTGAACATGAGCCAGCAGTGCCCTGGCAGCCAGGAGGGCCAGCTGTCCTGGGGGGCATCAGACACAGCATCATAGCCGGGCAAGGGACGGGATTGTCCTGCTCTGCGCTGGGGCAGCCTCACCTTGAATGTTGTGCTCAGTTTTGGGTATTGCAATATGAGAATGATACAAAGCTATTGGAGAGCATCTGAAGGAGGGGTACACAGATGGTGAAGGGACTTGAAGGGAAGCCATATGAGGGGTGGCTGGGGCCACTTGGTCTGTTCAGCCTGCAGAGGCACACTGAGGAGAGACCTCATCATGGTCTACAGCTTCCTGATTAGGTGAAGCAGAGGGACAGATACTGATCTCTTCTCTGTGGTGACAGGACCCAAGGGAATGGCATGAAACTGTGTCAGGGAAGATTTAGACTGGATATTAGGAAAAAATTCTTCACCCAGAGGGTGTTTGGGCACTGGAACAGGCTCCCCAGGGAAGTGATCACAGCACCGGGCCTGAATTCAAGAAGTGTTTGTTAGGCACATGGTGTGATTCTTGATGATGGTTCTGTGCAGGGCCAGAAGTTGAACTTGGATGATCCTTGTGGTTCACTTCCAGCTAAGGATATTCTATGAAATTCTAATACTCCTGTGTTCTAGTACTGTTGTACACCATATTGTTTGCTTCCATACTTGATTTTTAAAAAAAAAATTAAATGCAACCTTCAGTCAGACCTTTCTCTATTAGAGTGTCAGAGAACTTGAGTCAGTGAGTCTCCAACCCAAGTCAAAATAAAAGTGTACAATCAGCTTTATTGTAGGCATGGCAAAGTTTGAGAAGTAATTGGTAGCTAAAAACTAAAAGTGGAAAAAAATATTGAGCCCTTCAGTAGTTAATTGTTAGAGGCAAGTCTAAGCTTAGCTTTATCTGCTGGCATCTCAGACATGACCTGATTAAAGTGGAGTGCTGTTTAGGATGATAAAAGGTGTTGTTAATGTGAGTGTTTATACGTGGATATAACTTTATTCAAACTTGATGTGTGAGCTAGAAAGGTGTGCATGTTGGTGGCCGCAGCTCAAGTGCAAAAATTCAGCTTTTTCATATTAAATATTTAACCTTCTTAAAAATTGCAGTATTTCACACTCTAAATCTGGAAGTGTGGAATGACTGAAAGTCAGGAATGATCAAAGCACTAAATTTTGCATTGAGAAATAGTTGTCTCTGAAATAATTTACTGGTCCAAGTTTTATTAAAACACTGTTGCTTTGGGTTAGGGGGGGAGTTGAGTGTTTTTTCTTAAAGCTGTTATACTAATGGCTGAAGTATGAAAAACAAGATTAAAAAAACCCACTTATTTTTAGATGTAGATGGAGAAAGGCAGATATTCCTTAGTCTACATATAAAAATGCGAGAGACTAGAATTCTTCCCTTAGATGAGAATATAGCTATTCCCTCTTACATGGTAATGGTTTTAATGGTGTTGTTCATGCTGCCTTTTCTTTCCACATCCATCTCAGAGTGCCAGGGAAACCTTTCTTCTCTGTTGGTTTTTTTGTTTGTTTTCTTTTCCTTGGAATGTACTGGGACATTTGAAAGCTCAGGTATACAGCAAAGTAATTGTTTTCCCTGTAAGATACATTTTCTTCTCTGGGATCATGAGATATTGAAGGGTGAAAAGAAAGAGGCAGAGGTCTTATTGCTGAGTAATATACACCTCAGTAGTCACTCTCAGAATATTTTCCCTTTTAAAATAGCTGCACTGAAACTGCTATTTAACCAGCCATAATTAACAGCAAGGTGCAGCCAGTGCTGAGTAGTACCAGTGGGTCTAGCACTTCAATTCTGAAGTACTTGTTCTGTGCAGAATCTGTGCATGCATCAACATCAGAAAAGATGATTTTAAGTTAATATCACAATTTCTGATGTTCAAATGTTAATAGTACTGTATTACTAAAGTTCCATAAAAGGCCTGTAAAATCTAGTCAGAATGTTTGACATCTTTCATAGTTGGTAGTTTTCATTAATAACTTAAAATCTTTAATGAAGTCAAGGTTTAGGGGGTTTCTTCTGAAATGTGGTCAAACATGGTGTTCCTGGTGCTGGATGCAGCTGCTTCTGTCCTGGTTGCCTTCAGCTTCCAGTGATTTTTTTTACTATTTGCACGTTTTTGTAGAACTCTGTGACCTTGTTAATGAGGCAGTTATATTTTCTTTTATGCATATATATAGTAATGAGCACTAGACTTGTACAGTGATAGATACTGCTATGGATTTTCAGAATACATACCTGCCACCTATAATGGCAGGAGAAAGAGAAGGATTTGACAGATAGCACTTTTTTGGGGTGTTTTTTCCTTTTATTTAGACAATCATGTAATTTATTTAAACTGAGGAGAAATATATCCAGCCTTGAGCTCATCTATAATTGTGTTTTTAGCATGAGTTTAATGAATCGAGGAGTATTTTTTGGTATGGATTTAAACAGACTAAATAGGATAATTTAGTCATCTGGAATCTTGTTAAAATGGGTAAAATAGTGTAGTATTGACAGTAATCCTTAATAAATGTCTGGATTTTTGTGTTTCATGTCTTTTTCATCTGTCAGTGCAATCATGCCTCAGTACTATATATTAGATTAAACACCTGTACAAGATCCAGTTCTGTTTCAGTTGCAGCCTTGTTTTGCAACCAGATTGCTCTCTTTTTTAGCAACAGTTGAGATTGTTCAGAGCTCTGCAAGATTGTCTCCACTGTAGCTCTACCAAGTGAAGCTGAAAACTATGCATAAACAGGATTCATCTTTCACTTACATGGAACCTACAAATTAAATTGTGTGTTAAATATATTTGCATTTGTCAAGATGAGAATCCTGCATTTAAAAAATTCTCTGATGTGTTCTCTCTGACAGAAATCTTGTGTTTCAGTGCCTGACTAATCTCTGCCTTGCTGATGCTATTGAATGAGCTTTGTATGTGAAAGCTCCACTAATCCTTGTACTTACTGTTTGAATGTTTGCTACAGGAAGCGAGCAGCTGCAAAGCATCTAATAGAGCGCTACTACCACCAGTTAACCGAGGGCTGTGGAAATGAAGCCTGCACGAATGAATTTTGTGCTTCCTGTCCAACTTTTCTCCGTATGGATAACAATGCAGCAGCCATTAAGGCCCTCGAGCTTTATAAGATTAATGCAAAACTCTGTGATCCTCATCCCTCCAAGAAAGGAACAAGCTCAGCTTACCTAGAAAACAATTCCAAAGGTGCCCATAACAATTCCTGCACTGACAGAAAAATGAATAAGAAGGAGATGCAAGGCCCAAGAGATGACTTTAAAGGTAAGATGTTTACAATTTTCCTAAAAGAAAGCCCCATGTTTCAAATACACGCATTCAAACCAACAGAATTCACTCTGGTGGTGTTCTGCTGACTTTAGTAAAATACAGTATTGGACAATTGAGTATTTTACTATGGATTCAGGAAAATGCATGGATTCATGCTAAACACTGATTTGAATCTGGATCCTGACCACACCTCTATTAATCCGTCTGCATTTGTAGTCTTACAAGAGTGATTTTTGCAAATATGGGAAAGCTTTAAGTGCTGTTGTATGACTGTTTTAGTTTTGCTAGTTCTGTAATTATTCTGTAATTAATAAATTTTAAAAGTTATACTTTAACTAATTTCAGATTCTATGTTAAGAAACGTAACAGATAAAAAACATTATACAGTGATAGGCCATACATTCACTAAGCTAAAATTAATGTTTGAGCACAGTTATTTTTAAGCCAGTGTAAAATAAAATACTATTCTGTGTATGTTTTCTAACTTCTGTTTAGCATTCCAACCTATCTCTAATAGTAAATACATACTAACAGAATAATGTTAGTTGTCACCAAAATCCATCGTGCAAACACATCCAGGAACCAGGCCAAATGGTTTTTAAAACCATTAACCTTTGAGGAGATCACCTTTAAGTATTGTGGCAAAAAGTGGTATAAACACAAGTCTGGATTCATTTATTTTAAAGGAGGTGAAATTGTTTACAGCAAAGATTTAAAAATCCTGCAGAATTAGCAATAAAACAGAGTACTGTGTTATAAGCTACCCATTATTAGATGTTGCAAAATGTTCCAGTCAATAGCAGTATCCATTTCTTCTTTATCTGATGCAAGGATAAATTTGTACCTAAATTGTTTATGATCTGAATAAGCAGAGAGGCAAACAATAGGAAGGGGAAAAGGAAGGCAATGTAGCATTAAATGAGAAAGAGGCACATTAAGTCTATTTCGTTATTTGCTTCTTGATTTTTTTTTTGTGCTTTTAATAGAGATTTTTGGATACAGAATTTTCCTTACTCTGTATAACCATTCCCTCTCCCTAAGGCAGGTACCTAAGAGTCTTCACAACCTACCTCCAGAGACAGTCTGTTGGCTACAGCAGTGACTCAGACTTGTCTCTTGGAACATCACAAGTATTGAACTTTCTTTGTAGCTGTATAGACAGAGGGCTTTAATGCATTCTTGAAGTTCATCTGAGGCTTAGTTACCTTTGGAATTAGGTGATGTCTGAGGAATCTAGCACTCTGAATATTTTTTTAAGGTCTACCTGCTACAACAGTTACTGGGAAATCTGCAGCAAAGTTTAGCAAAGCAAAGGAAAAGGATGTGTAACTTGCTTAAATGCTTAACATAGGATTGAAAGTTCTAAATAAATAGAAAGAAATGTCCTTCGGAAATAATTACTTAAATTAATTTTCTGAAGTTCCTGAAATACTAAAACCTTTAAAAGAGTGAATGAGGAATTCCTGTTTAAGTATGGAAATCCGAAATTTGTTGTATTGTTAACTTATCAACTTGTGCTGATAATTTTTCTGCTATGAATAATGGCTGTGATCCAGAGTCTTGAGACAGTCTCCAGTCCAGAACTTGAGACTGTGGTCCTCCTTTGGAGGAGCCATGTCATGGAACATCATCTGTATCAGCAAGTAAATTTCTCTTAACACAAGAAAATTAAGACTTCTTTTAAGACAAGTTTTGCTTCCTGAGCATGCACTGCAGCAGATAAAAATAGATGCTGTGCTAAGCTTGAATCATTTCATAATGTTTTCAATATAGCTGGTTTTTTAGCAGGACAGACTTTAGTTTTGAGCTTTGTCAGCGTCTTCAGATTGGAAGTCAGTCTAAGCTTAGACAGTAAGCTTAACCTTTCCTGTGTTATATGTGCTCTAAGAGTGACTTGGGGTTCTGTGAAAGTCAGTAGGTTGTCTGTCTTTGCATCATCTATTTTTATTTTAATGATTTCTTGGAATGAGTGTCAGTGTAGATTATTGCATTTAAAAATATTTTCGTGTATATCTTTATTAAATGTCTTTATTAAAGTGATACACTTCTTTCTGCAGAGGTAGGTAGTTCTAGCATGGTTGGTGAATACAGTACTGAGGTGTTTTCTAGATTTCTAGAGATGCTATTAAACAGATTCTGTTTTAGTTCTAAATTAGTGTCAGTTCAGAAGAATCTGCTTAAACTAGAATATCTTTTCAGGCTCTGATCATGTGGTAATCCTACTATAAATCATCACCTGATCTGAAAGCATCTGTGGGTTCTGTTTGAGAAGTAACATAGGAAAGCTATAAATAATGTTTTCTTTTTTTTTCTAAAGAGAAAGGAAGATTTCAAATAACAAATGGACCCTTCAAATGACTTGTTTTGTATCAGGAGTTTGGGGAAAGGGAGAACAGAAAGGTATTTGGAGCAGATGATGTGTGTAAACCATCTTGTTCATTTGAATAACATGTTGATGAGTATACCCGAGTTGCTTATCTTAGTGAGGCCTAATGTACAAAGAGCTAATCTACATGCCACACTGTACGTGTAATATAGAAGGCAGCATAAATTTCAGAGCATATATTGAGGGTTTTGGGTGGGTTTTCAGGCATCAATTTTGTCTAAAAACAGTTGCAGAAAGCCTGAAAAAAAGAAATAAGAAATCTTATATTCCCATTAATGTACAACAAAACAAGTGATTGAGTCTTTTCTTCAAGGTCTGGTTTGGAAAAATAGGTTGATACAGTCTAGTTTGTTCAGTTTAATGACTTGCACATTAACTGTGCAGATTTACCAGAAGACTGTATTGTCACAGCCTTATTCATTAAGTCTTGTGAAATTTAAACCTCTTACTGATTACACTTGTTTAGACAATACATTACTGTTAACTACCAAATGTAGTTAATTGGCTGCAAAACAGTTTCACCATTGTGCACATTCTCTGACTGACATCCATGAATAAAATATTTTACAAGGTCAGTGAATAAGATCATGATTTATTCATACTAGTGAAATTATAAACTATCTGTCTTGAATTTATTCAGCACTGTTTTTGCAGTTTTAGTGATATGACACACAGATTTCTTGGGTAGGGCAAACCAGAAGTATTTGATATTTTTCATTTTCTGTCGTAATAAAACTAATATCTTTATCTTTTTATAGATGTGACTTTTCTAACAGAAGACAAGATATATGAAATTCTTGAACTATGTCGAGAAAAAGAGGATTATTCCCCTTTAATCCGGGTGATTGGGAGAGTGTTTTCTAGTGCTGAAGCACTGGTGCAGAGTTTCCGAAAAACCAAGCAGCACACAAAGGAGGAGCTCAAGTCTCTTCAAGGAAAGGATGAAGACAAAGATGAAGATGAAAAGGAAAAAGCTGCCTGTTCAGCTGCTGCTATGGAAGAGGATTCTGGTGCATCATCATCTTCGTCATCAAGAATAGGTGATAACACACAGGGAGACAATAACCTCCAAAAACTAGGCCCAGATGAAGTGTCTGTAGATATTGAAGCAGTCAGACGGGTCTATGATAGGTTACTTTCTAACGAAAAAATAGAAACTGCCTTTTTAAATGCACTTGTGTACTTGTCACCTAATGTGGAATGTGACTTGACTTACCATAATGTGTACTCTCGGGATCCTAACTATCTGAATTTGTTTATTATCGTTATGGAGAATGGCAATCTTCATAGCCCAGAATACCTGGAAATGGCTCTACCGTTGTTTTGCAAAGCAATGAGCAAACTACCCCTTGCAGCTCAAGCAAAACTGGTCAGACTGTGGTCTAAGTATAGAGCAGATCAGATTCGGAGAATGATGGAAACATTTCAGCAGCTTATTACTTACAAAGTCATAAGCAACGAGTTCAATAGTCGTAACCTAGTGAATGATGATGATGCTGTTGTTGCTGCTTCAAAGTGCTTGAAAATGGTTTACTATGCAAATGTAGTAGGAGGGGATGTGGATACAGATCATAACGAAGAGGAAGATGAAGAACCCATCCCAGAATCAAGTGAACTAACTCTTCAAGAGCTGTTAGGCGAGGAAAGAAGAAATAAAAAAGGTCCTCGAGTGGACCCACTGGAAACTGAACTTGGTGTTAAAACTATAGATTGCAGAAAACCACTTATCCCTTTTGAAGAATTTATTAATGAACCACTGAATGATGTTCTAGAAATGGACAAAGACTACACTTTCTTCAAAGTAGAAACAGAGAATAAATTCTCATTTATGACCTGTCCCTTCATATTGAATGCTGTCACCAAGAACCTGGGATTGTATTATGACAATAGGATCCGGATGTACAGTGAAAGACGCATAACTGTGCTCTACAGCTTAGTTCAGGGGCAGCAGCTCAACCCATATTTGCGACTGAAAGTGAGACGTGATCACATCATCGATGATGCGCTTGTCCGGGTAAGTCCCACAGCAGCGTGGTGCCTGGGTTTGTTCCCTGACTCGTGCAAACTACATGGGCTTGGAGTAACTGAGGACTCGGTGTGAGTGCATATATACTAGATTTCCTCTTGAAGAATCTCAAATGGCTTTACTGTTTGAATTCTAAGCATGATGCTGAAGATTTCTATGTTCAGCACTCCTGCTCAGAGTGGTTGCAGATTTAGATGTTTTAAAGTGTCAAATAGCTCTTATTCCCCATTATCAGATCCTGCACAGATCTTGATGGTGAGACTGACCAACTTCTGTTTCTTTGTCCTCTGCACTGTCTTGGATCATTTTCTGATGGTAGGGATTTTCAGATACAAGTTAGAATTAAAACATTTTAGTTGTGTACTCCTCTTGTGGACTTAAAAATTTCTAGAAATAAAGCATTATTTTAATTTGGTGCAAATATTGATACTGCTGAGAAAGACAGACCTGTTAATACCAGAGAAACGTGAGAGCAACCTGTTTCTGAATTTGCTGACTTCTTATATTAAAACTAGATGCTATTTCTTCATGCATTTTTGGAAGAGCAGAATCATACAGGATACAAACTGTTTTACTGTAAGTAGGTTCATATGTAACATTAATATGTTCTTTAATTTTAGGACTCTTCCCCTTTTTTTTTTTTTTTTTTTTGTTAAAGCTGGTAATTTTCAAAAACTCATTTTCAAGTGTTCTGTTATTAAAGCACGATGTTTGTAAATTTTTAAATTTACCTATGGCTTAAAACTTGTCACTGAAGACCCAGAGGGGTGTTTAGAGAGGTTTTGGGGAAATTACCTGATTTTGCCTCTCAGCCCAGCTGTTACTTGTAGTTAAATTTGATGACTTTGAGTGCCAGTGCAGGTCAATTGTGAGAACTCTGAATGACCTTCTACCTTGATTTTTCTGTATGCCTAGGAATTTCCAGCTGGGTTAGCTGCTTCATGGGAATTGCTGGTATTATGACTTATCAGGGAAAATATTTGTCTTCAGTACCAAAAGGAAAAATAAAATTTCTGCAATGCAGAAATGGCTTCTGTCTATTAACTCAACTTTATATTAGGCAAATAAATATGAAAATACTGTGTACCAGTTTTTTTAAGAATACTCTTTGTAATTTCACTGCCTATCAGACTTACAGTTGTGTCCAGTTATGTTCTGTCATATTATTGTAATGGAGTTTATTCCCTGAATGTTCAGCTTTGGGCACATAAATACTGGGAAAAAGGGAGGGGTAATACTTTCTCTTTAGGAGAGGGTGAGCTAAAAGAGCATAAGAGCTAGTTTTTGGATGTTCTTTACAGTGTCAATTCCAGCAGAGCAAAAGCAAACCTTCCTCTTTATGCTGATAATAAGAAAGAAAGTCCATAAATATGAGAAGAGGCATTCTTCCACATACTGCATGTTGTGGAAGTTGAAACTTTTGCGGACAAAAAAAATTGTTTAGTACAGTTAAAAAGCTTGTGGGCAACATCAGTCACTGTTGTGCACACTCTTGGCCTATAGGAAATTTAATTCAGATTAGGCTCAGACATGCTAATCTAAATTGTGATGCACTTGCAGCAGCCCTTGCTCAGCCTAGCAGCCTGAGTTGCATGCCTGGGCAGTTGCCATGGTTCCTCCTATGGCTGTTAATTTAAACTCCCAGAGATACTAAATTATAGTGACCTGACTGTCCGAGCAGGAGACAAGTAAGATTTTAAACTGTATATTCTGGGAGAGAAAATAAAGGGAAAAGATAAAATTGTTCTAAATTCAGGGAGTCTGAACTAAACTGTAGTGGTAGCCAACATGACCAAGTGCAGCCCAGGCATTTCTCAGAAGTGGAACATTAATTCTATTCAGTGAAATGGAGATAAGCACAGACATGCCATTCAAAGAGGAGGAAGGGAGTGTGTGCTTTTTCAAATAAATGTTACAAGGTAGCTGTTGTGGGATGATGTGGACTTAGGGAAAATTGTGTTGTATGAAGTGGCTACAGAATCCACCTTTTATACCTAGTGGTATGTCTTAACTGATTAGACAAAGTATCATTGCTCAAGGAATATATTTTAATTATTCCCCAGGAAGTGTTAGGGAATGGAGCACTCTGCTATAGCTGTTGACCGCAGTGTGCCTATTCCCTTTCATTTGTTTTTTCTCATTTTAATATCAGAACAGGTGTACAGTGCAGAATTTAGGAAGGGTCTCACTGAAAAATACCAGCAAGATCTTTCAGAGATAATAATCTTCACTACTGAAAGCATGCTCTTAGATCTGTTCAGTGACAAAATGTTTCTGAACATGCTCAATGTACAGGGAATTAATTATGAGTACCAACACATTTACCCTCGATTTTCATATTGTTTTAACTTCAGAGGTTTGAATATTTACAGACTTCTTTGAATTGTAACTACTACTTATGTCACTAGACCTGTGTCTTCACAGAAAAGTCAGTGAAAACTTTTTTGAGTATCTGTGGAATAACTGAAAACTTCCCGATAAAAGCATTTTCAAGAATATTGACTAAAATGAGGTTATGATAGTCTTACTCATATTTTCCTTACTGATGTTGAATATTTTTCAAACAAATATATTGATCAGCCTTCACATTTTCTTGCAAGCACACTACATACTGGCTTTCTGCTAATTAGTTGAGCTGATGAAGTAATTGTCAAGCTACTTTTCTCCTATCAGTACTTAATATTTTAGCTTTTATAATTCAATACTTATATATTCTCACTTCTTGGACTTCATTAAAGCAAATATGAATACTTGTAAGTGATTTTTTGTTGCTATTATTAGCGTAGGACTTTTTTTATTTTACTAGGAATGAAGCAATACTTTTTAAATACCTTTAAGGCATTATCATGTTTAAAGTTGCTTATTGAAAGAATCTTAGTTCCATATAACACATACATCTAGGAAAAAATTTTATTTACTAATTCCTTCTTAAATTTCTTTGCATGTATGAAACTTGCCTCAGAAACTTATTTTTCCTTTTTTATTTGAAATTATTTAATGACACATCTTTCTTTGTATTATTTGCATATACTGATTTGTATGTATGTCAGTCTGAAAAGTCACCTGGGGACAAGGGTGGAATGGTAGAATGTGTAACACTTTAGTCCCCATTTTTTTAAGGAACTTCAAAGCTATGGGTGTGAGTTATGACACAACTTCTGCAAGTGGAAAACATGGTGGAATCCTTCAGCAGCATCAGGCTTGTACTTGCTTACAAATTAGAAACTCATTTTGACAAATTTCACGTGGAATGCAGACAGCTAGTAGGCAGCAACGCTCTCCTGCTTGTAAATTACTCTGCTGAGTGTAATGATGACCAAAATTCTTCTGTGACACCTGAGCCCAGTAGGCAGATTCTCTCCTGTATGAGCAGCTAAGTACTTCAGGAGATTTGACATTGTTTCAGACCAAGTTGAAGTTTGTGTGTTCAGGTGAAAATGTCAGCACTGGTATGCATTGGTTGGATGCAGAGCATGTGACTTTGATGTGTGCAAGCTCCAGATGCATGAACTGTAAAGTACAGCTGGAGAAAAGGCTACTTTGTCACTGTAACTGTTACTTTCCATGCCAGTGTTTAGAAAAATGTGTTGACCAACTTATGTCATGATGTGTCACTGGTACTTTCAAGCTTAAATTAACTGTGTTCTGGCATTTTTGCTGTCTGGTGTGAAAAGTATTCTGGCCTCTGCCTTAAAGAGAACTTGTATGTTATGTTGGAACTTAAGGTGGTTTGTGGTAGTTTGTAATTGCATAGAAGTTAGTTCAGTTGCTATCAGTTTTAAGCAGGTCACCAAACTTTGGTGTTACATTAAGCTTTTGAATGTTGCCATATGTCTGTCATTCTGTGAACATTCCTGTCTTTCAGGAAAGCAGTGTCATTCTGTAAACAAAGTAAACTCACCCAATGTCTTAAGCTGTGGTACATTGTTGTGTTTCAGCAAACAAAATACAGATATTCTTTATGACATCATCTCTCAGCTTTCAGCTTTTCAGTTAATAACATTCTTCTGCTACTTTAGACATGCTACACATTTGCTTTTTAGGAAGTCCAGGAAAATGTAGTGATTATTTCAATGACGTGGCCAGTTAAACATGATGACAGAAAACAACTTCTAAAACTTGGTAATTCACACAGCTGGATTGTATTTATCTAGCAGCATCTATGTTGACATGGTTGAGGTAGCTGTGATTATTAAAAACAAAGGAAAGCCCCAAAAAACCCAAGAGCCAGACAGCAATAACTGAAGTTCATACTTCCTTGCTATAGAAATACTGCTGCAGTTCTGCTAAAATCTAGTGCCTCCTTATTGTTGTGTTTGCTGCTGTTGCCCACTGCATTCAGTTTTTATTGTGAAGCATCAGTGTTGACACAGATATTCAAAGGAGCAGCTAAACCCACAACTTTGAGTTGAGCAGCTTAGCAGCATATTCCTGCTCATAGAATCTACTTCAAGGAGCATCAGGCTTTGCTCAGAATGCTGGCTTTTGGGTAATCCTTTATCTGACTCCCTTGCAGACATCCAGTGCACTGTTCTAATCTGCCTAGCCAGCATTGCTCAACTAAGACTGTTTCCTTCCTCTTTTCTTTTAGGCTGTTTTTGTCAGCCAAAAGATCATTTTGAAATTTCTGTAACTGCTCTATATGTATAAATATGAACACTTTCCTTAGTGCATTTCCATTACACAACAGAGTGTTCACACTATGACATAGGGTTGCTGTCCCAAAAGAAATGCAGAGACAACATATGCTTTCTCAGAACTCATGAAAATTCATAAATCATGCAGTATAGTAAATTACTGGTGGTAAAGACTACAAAGCCAACAAAGTCATGACTGGGGAGAAAAAAAACCACAGCTTTATTGATGTCGGTTTTAAGTGGAAGGGATCCAAATAGGAGATTTTATGTCTGTCGAGCTTGAACATTTAATTTACAGCTTTAAAATAAATGCTAGTTCTCTGTTTTTCAAAAGTTGCAAGTTGTACTTGGATCATGGTTTAAGGTCCATTGCTATCATAGGAAAAGAATTTTTTATACAAATGGCTTAGGTTGTACATAACTAATTTTTTCAGAAAATGTCGTGGTTTGCTGATTGAAATATAGACGAATCTTACTTGCTGTCACTTTTGGGGTCTTCATGGCTTGCCTTCATATTTTTTTTAACTGATACTTATATACTATGAAGTTACACTCCCTCTCTTCCCAAATTTAGTGTTCAATACCAGGTAGTGCAATTTTTTCTCCACATGGTCCTTTTGCATGGGATGTTTCAAAGTCTTCAAACACATTATGATAATCCCCCTAACTCTCACACATCCTGCCTGTTGTGCTGCCTGGATCATGTCTGGCTGACGTGGCAGTAAGAAGGAGAAAATGTGTCTTGCTGGTGGTGTGATTTTGTGAGTCAGTGGTGTCATTACTGCTGCCTTTACCTTCTCTGTTCTGTTCCTGTTCTACTTTACAGTTCTGTAGTAAAATTCTGGGCTATAAAGAATGTTGGCATGTGTGGATAAGGTAGGGTAGTGAAATAAAAAGTAAGCCTTAGCATGTTAAGGACACCTGCAAGTAGGTACAATTTGCAGTAGCCCAAATCAGAGGCAAATCTCACAAGTAATATGGTCTTGGCAGAGGAGTGTACAGGTCTGTCTGTGCCTTAATTCACTGCTGTTGAGTCTTCTTTGTCACATAGGTATGTTTAGTCTAATTGTGCTGTGTAAGTGCAACCAGTGTGTTTATGCTTTTAAGTAGCATATTTCATATGAGGTTGCTTAACTTTGATTTACTGAAAGGATATATTTTTTGGTGTAAGAAAGTAAAGAATCTGGCAATGTGCACTCACAGCCCAGAAATCCAGCCATACCCTGGGCTGCATCAAAAGCAGCATGGCCAGCAGGTCAAGGGAGGCATCTGTCCCCTTCTATTCAGCTCTTGTGAGACTCCCCCCTGGAGTGCTGCATCCAGCTCTGGGTCCCCAGCGTAATAAGGATATGGACCTGTTGGGTTGAGTCCAGAGGAGAGATGCAGAAATGATCAGAGGGCTGGAGCATCTCTCCTATAAAGACAGGTTGGGAGAGTTGGGGTTGCTCAGCCAGAGAAGAGAAGGCTCCCAGGAAACCTTACAGAAACTTCCAGCACCTAAAAGGGGCTGATGAGGACTGGAGAGGAAGTTTTTAAATGGCATATAGTGATGGGACAAGGGTGAACGACTTCAAACGATAAAGGAGAAGTTTAGATTAGGTATTCAGAAGAAATTCTTTACTATGAAGGTGGTGAGGCACTGCAGCAGGTTACCTAGGAAGGTTGGGAATGTCCCATCCCTGGCACTGTTTGATGCTAGAAGGGGCTTTGTGCAAGCTGGTTTACTGAAATGTGTCCCAGCCCATGGCAAAAGGGTTGGAACTAGATCATCTTTCCAGGTCCTTTCCAATGCCAACTATTTTGTGATTCTGTGGCCTCTAATGGCCTTTATATAGACTTGAAACCCTTTCTTGTAAAATGTCAGACTTTCTATTTGGCCTTAACTGAATTTTCACTTTCACAGCAGCAGTGCAGTAGATCTGTTTAAAGGCATCGAAGAAATAAGAGCAAGAGAATTCTGAGACTTCCTCATGAGGATCAAGAAGAGGGGCTTGATTTGACTTTAATACTACTGTCTTTTTTGTTTATATGTTGTTTTTTTTCCAGCTCTTTGTTTGAGAGATGCAACTACTCATCAAATGCTTGTTTTCTGTCTCCCATTCTGAAAACATATCTTTGTGTAATCCTTTCACAAAGCCGTTTATTGTCAAACATTTAGATCATATTGCAGAATCTTCATTGTCAGATGAATTTAATTATCCCAGTAATACATTGTTTTCTTCCTTTTTCTGTGAATTGTGTGCAACACAATAACTTGTTTGAAATAAGTGCTTAAAAGAATAGAAATAGAGAATGCTAACAGCCAGTGAGCTTTAATGGGCTGACAGATCAGCTCTGTGGTAAATTTCTTGCAGTTAATCCCCAGATTCTAAAACATGCTTTGAGTGGTTTAGCATTACTATTGATTTCTCGTATTTTACTGTTGTGTTTGTCACTTGCTTCCTTCTTAAATTTGGAGGGTACTTCTGTTTTCATTATTTGATACTGAACTATTCCAATAAACAGATTTACTAATGAAATATTTCTATCTCTTCACTCAATAGCTAGAGATGATTGCCATGGAAAATCCTGCAGACTTGAAGAAGCAATTGTATGTTGAATTTGAAGGAGAGCAAGGGGTAGATGAAGGAGGTGTTTCCAAAGAATTTTTTCAACTGGTTGTGGAAGAAATCTTCAATCCAGATATTGGTATGTATTCTAATAATTTACTGTTTTAACAGATTTTTCTCAGAAAATGTTGGCCTGGGTGATCTTCCAGACTGGATTGTTCTTTGTTTATGCTTTTATATCCACTGCTGCTTCTCTCTGAAGCTCTCCTGATTCATTGATGGTCAGCACATTGAGGCTCACTATGTTATCAGCAGTCATCCTCTTAAAGGACAAATGATAGGAGTAACTGTGTATAGCTAATGAGAACCATCATTACTTGTTTGGATGCAAATCATTAGTACAGGGGGTTTTTGCAGGGCTCCTTTGTTTGTTCTCTCACCTTTCTCCTCACTTTGCTTTGTGATTAGCTTCTGGAATTAGTAAACAAACCAAAGAGGAGGAGCTTCTGCAATAAAGCAAGAGTAGGACTATGGGGAGTTTTTGAGTTATTTCCTCCACTTCCTTCAGCTTAGTAAATCTTAAAGTCTCAGTTCTACAGATATAAGTGTGACAGAAATGTCAAATTTTATTGTAGTTAAAGAACCAAAAGTAATTTGATACACTGGAGCCAAAATTTTACATTGTGTTTTGGGAGTCATACTTCTATTATATTCCCTTTTTTCCCTTGCTCCTTGCACCAATCATTTATGCCAGGACATGCTTCTTTTAGTGTGTAGCTTGTCTGCTACTCTGAAAAGATGAAAATGTTATAAAATTATAAGAATACTTCATGTTAGAATAGAAATGAGACCTGCCACATTCCTGTACTAATTTCAGGTATTATGTGAAATAGGATGTTACATTGTATTTCCTGTAATGGCTTCCATTAAAGAAGCCTAACAGCTCATGGCTGTTAATTTGGTTTCACTGGATTATTTTAAAAGAGAAAGCAGCTGTTCTTGGTTTTGTAGCTTAGAAAATTTATGAACATACACAGAAATCTATTTTGACTGGATTAGAGAGGAGGTATCAATATGAAGTACCCAGAATCAGTAGCAAAAATCTGAACCTTGGCACTTGCCCTTCCCCATATGCAAGCTAGTTCTTATAAAGTGGAACAGAACTGTAGACAAGTCTTACTCTGAAAAATGGAATTAACTTGGAGAGATTTGGAATGTGAATTAGCTTACTTTGAAGTATGGCAAAATAAAGAATTCTTAGTACTTCGATTGATGAAATTTTATTTTCAACACAAAATAAATGCATTTTCAATTTGAGTTTATCAAAACACAGGTTGTGTGGGTGTATTGAAATACTCTTTATTTAGTATTGCTAAGGTGTGCTTACCTAAGATCCAAGCACTGTGTATATACTCCCTGCATTTAAAGATAGGCAATAGATTGGATGTGCATGCATGTTTTAAGTTTTACTTCTCTATTAAAAATGTAAAAAAGTATGTACACGTTTTGTATTCATAGTAACTTTGGGGGGTGGAAGCTTTTTATTTGCTTTTGGCATAAATGTGTAAAAGCAGAAAATATAGCTTGCATTCAGTGTGTGTGTGTGTATATATATATATATATATATGTGTGTATGTGTATATATATGTGTTGCAGTATAGCAATTTGTGTATGCACCAGATATATAAAGTGTAACTTTTGTTGATTTATAAAGGCTTTCTTTACCTGAGAAAACAAAGGAGATCCTGTAAGTGAAATTTAAAATGTCTGTCCTCTAATAGGTGTATTTGGAGAGATGTGTTTGTAATTTGGAGAGATACTGTTATTACAGCTTCTTTGACTTTCTGAATATTTCCATATTGATCTACCTTAAAGTTTTACTCAAAGGGGGCAATAACTCAGAAAAGCTACTGGTAAAGGTATTCCATGGTAAAGGGGAAGAAGTGCTAACTTCATATAACTTCAAGGGCAATTGTTTTCCCCTTCTTGCAGATTCCAGTTTCTTCTGGTGTTACATTATGATTTTAATGTACTGTAGTCTTAATTTTGGTAAGGGAGTAAAACATTGTGTTTCACCTTGAAGTGTTTCCAGATGTGGACCTGGACAAACTGTTGACCCTTCATTATTAGACATCTGCTGGAGTTGTTTGTTTTGACAGATTAACTTTTCCATCATATACCAAAAAGTTCAAGTCATTGCTTTACGTACCAGTA
Organism: Cinclus cinclus; assembly: GCF_963662255.1. Lineage (NCBI taxonomy): Eukaryota > Metazoa > Chordata > Aves > Passeriformes > Cinclidae > Cinclus > Cinclus cinclus. The sequence continues at coordinate 86,517,397 of NC_085047.1, forward strand.
ATCCAGAAGTTACTTCAGTCATTTCAGAAAATGGCATGCAGGATTCTATATAGTGTTTGGCCTATATATGCCTGAGTTGCTAATCTATTTCTGATTTCCAGTTGCCTTATCTGATGGGTCAGTCTGTTATTTGTGTGCTCCCCTAATTGCTGACCCAGCCCTAGTCATTTACTGAGGTACATAATCCATTCTGTGGAATAGCCAGAGTCTTTGAATGAGCTTGCAGTTCATTGCCTTACATGGAATGAGGAAATTTCTCTCTTCAATGAAGATGATATTTTCAGTCTTCAGAGTAATTTTGTGCTCATGTCGCTTTGTTGTCAGTTTCTACATCTCATAGATTGCAAACAAGCATATCTTTTAAGAGCTGGATAGATAAATCCTTGTAGCAAATGGAGTTGATAATTCTTGACCACATCTGAATTACGGTGTGTTGAGAATAAGGAGCCTGAGGCAGTTTTTCTTAGGCTCTTCCAGAAAATTGTGACAGCTGTACAAGCAACAGGTGGTTGGGACTGTGCCTGTCCAGGATGGTCTTTCTCTCACCTTAAGTCTATAGGGTTTGCATTTATCTTGCTTCAGTATCTAGTCAGGTAAGCAGTAGATTTTATTGTTGATTTCATTTAAATAATTTATAGCCTGTACACTCCAGTTTCATAAACAAGAGCTATCTTGTGTCTTGCTACAGCCAAAAAGGTAAAGACCTCTGCCTGTCTCTTGTCTTCACATGTTCTCCCTACAGCTTCTGGCATGCACCAGTTCAGTTGTTTGTTGAAGTCTTCAGTGCTCAGCTCATGAGCTGGGCAGGAAGTTGGTCACTTGAAATAGTGAGCTGAACGAGAGAAGCAAAACCACTCCCTTTGGACAGTGGCAAGCTGTTAAAATTGCAGCCCCTTCTGTGAGGCCATGGTCTATTTTCCCCTCAAGTTCAGATGTGTATAATAGCTGCAGTAACAATGGTCCTCAAAACAAGCAAACAAATGTGTTGGGCATATAACTCTAAAATCATGTGTTTTGTTCAATCCTTGCTCCATCATCACAGCTTCTAATTAAGTAGTAGGACTGCATCTAGTTCTGTTCCTTTGCTGGAACTGGCCATTGAGGAAAGGCTGTAACTTTTTAGTAATTAAGAGTTCTTCAGGATTGTTTCATCCACATATTTTTGACTGCATTCTTTTCTTGTACCACTGTATTTATCAAAGTAACAATCACTGTTGTCGGTGTGCTGCTGGTTCCTCAGTAGTGGAGGGGGTGAAAGCTTGTGTACATTCAGCTTCAGTGAGTGTTGTAGGATGTTGCATCACAGTTGTCTTGCACACTTTTAGTGGTGCTTTGAGTAACAGGGTTTTGAGCAGCCCTAGTCACCCTAAGGTAATTAGTTTCTCTTTGCCATTCACTTCAGTATAATGTTAAGTTAAACGTGTCTTAATGGCTAGTGCAAATGGGTTTATAGTGGTATGTTTTACATGCCATTTTCATTGAATTGCAACCATAATTGTTCAATTCTTTTTCTTTAACAGGAATGTTCACATACGATGAGTCTACAAAACTGTTTTGGTTTAATCCGTCCTCTTTTGAAACTGAGGGTCAGTTCACCTTGATTGGCATAGTACTGGGACTGGCTATTTACAACAACTGTATACTGGATGTACATTTCCCCATGGTTGTCTACAGAAAGCTAATGGGCAAAAAAGGAACTTTCCGTGATCTGGCAGACTCTCATCCTGTAAGTTCATTATGTTCTTCAAGTTCAATAGTGCATTTTCCGTGCAATAATTTAATCTATATTTCAGTTAAACGCAAGATCACTGTCAAAAGTGAAAGTGAAATAAACAGTGGCTTGCATTAAGAGTCTATATTGGTTAAAATAGATATATAAGCAATAAAACTTCTTGCTACATTTGGTTTGGAGGAGGCAAAACTGTAATGTCAATGAATAGAGCATAGTATCAATAAAGCTTTATTTTTTTACGACATAGACTCCTAAATGTTGCTAAGAATTATTAAGCATAAACAAACCTGTCTCTTCCCATAGCGACTTCTAAAATTAGGCTGTTTATAGCTATTTGTAGAAGTAAAATTCTATCCCAGGAAAGTGCAAGTAAGAGTAAACATGCAAAGGTTCTTACTGTTTTTTGTCTAAAGCAAGAGACAGATGAAGCAGTTTATGAGTATCCCTACAGTTAATGAATATCCCTATCAGAGCAGTGATGAGTGTCCATCTTTCCACACCCATTCCCAGCCAGTGGCTGTACACATGCACTGAGCTGTACATGTGCTTTATTTATTAGATAGAGCACACAAGTGTGTGTGCAGGATGTCTTGGCCCTGCTCCACCTGCAGTCAGAGATCACCAGTGTCTTCCCCTCATGTTGCTGGTAGGAGTTGTTAGCAAGCTTCTTTTTGTTTTAAACGATGGGACACTTCCCTGTTATAAGCAGTTATACAAAATCTTCATCTTGTCAAAAAAGATTAGTAAAATGATACTGTCTAAAAAGAACTTGGTTTTCATTTTTGAAAATGGGGCATGTGTAGTCAAAAAATACATTATTTGGTCTGCTTTGGATGGCTACATACAACAGCATGCCAGATTCAACCAGTTCCTCTGTATAATGTTGTTGGGAAATAGTGCCCTGAGTTTCCTCTAACTTTTATTACGTACTGAAAACGTTTCGTGACCAAAAGAAAAGTGAATGTATTTCTGTGGAACAGGGCAGTCAGGGCATTTCCTAATTTTTCTCCCCTGCTCTTACATTTCTCCTCTAACACCTACACTAATTTCTTTTAAAATAATCCTTTTTCAACTCTTTGTCTTCTCATATGACTTAAACACTTCAGAGCTTTTCAAACCCAAAATGAAATTCACAGTAGTCAAGCCTCCAAATGCTTTTTCTAATACTGTAGAGCATGGAGAAGCTCATGTTCACTATCCCTCATCACCAATGGTTCACAGTCCAGTGATTTTCAGTGCAAGGTCCTTTTTAAGTAGTTCTTCCTTGGAAGAACCAAAAACACACAGATAGTAAGAGGTTAAGGCTCACATGTTAATTTCCATGTTTCAATTAAAACCTTGGAGGGAAATAAATTTTTTCAACTTCACTATAAAAATACATTTGTGCACAGTTGTCCCTTTCACCTTTGCTTTGTATTCTTTAGCCCCTATACCTCTACTGCAGCCAAATAATTAATTGTTCCTTTGCTGCATAATCTTTTGTTTCCAAGAGAGTCTTGGGTTTTTCCTAAGGCATAGCAGGGAGGAAAGCTGGTTGCTCCTTTGAACAGAGCAAACTCTTACAGGTAATTTCAGATTCCACTTGGTAAATTCTGACCAAACTTGTGATTTTTTTTTTTTGTTTGTTTGTTTGTTTGGTTTTTTGTTTGGTTGGTTGGGTTTTTTTGTTTGTTTGTTTGTTTTTGGTTTTTTGTTCATAAATGTCTTCTTATGTTAAAGACTACCCCATCTGTGTTGCTTCAGGATTACTTTCTGGTTGATTTTGGTTTTAAATAAGAAGTAGAAGATAAAAGCCTGCTCTCTGAATTTTATCTGATATAAAATACAGGGGTTTCTTTGATTTTTAACTCGTAAATGTTCTCCTTACTACTGTAACATATTCAGGATGCCTCAAGTAAAGACAGATTCAAAAGACTTAAGAAGACTTTATTAAATTGCAAGTTTTACCATTGCGTTTTGGAAGATTGGTGGATACTAAAAGGCTATTTTGAGGGAGTTGTCACTGATTGCCATGTTTCTTTTTTATCTTAATAGCTTCTGTTGTTTCTCGTTCCAGATGTTGAGCTTAATAAATAATTGTTTGGACTGCTATGGCAGATTTTTAGGTGATCTGTGTCATAGAATATAACAGCCCTTTTTTGAGACAGGTGGTTTCATGTCTTGTATTACTCAGTGGAATCTATCAAGGCTTATTTTTGACAGACATGTATTTCTTATTCTTTTAGGTTCTGTATCAGAGTTTGAGAGACTTACTAGAGTATGAAGGAAGTGTGGAAGATGATATGATGATAACGTTTCAAATATCTCACACGGATCTCTTTGGCAATCCAATGATGCATGATTTAAAGGAAAACGGTGATAAAATTCCTATTACAAACGAAAACAGAAAGGTACACTCAGCTTTTTAAACAGAATCTATAGTTCTTTGATATGCTGTATGTAGAATTATGTAGAACCCTACAAAGGTTTGGTCTCATAATTTTTTCATTTAAAAGGCTTTTAAAATTGCCATAGCACAGTGTGGTTGTGAACAGAAAAGGCTTCTCTTAAAGAAAGCGTTGATAATGGACACGTAGCTTCTGGGTAACTTCTTCTCTGATAAGTATTTGAGACTCATTCTTTTGCCTTGTTGAATAAAAGCTGAGCTCAGATAATCTGCGTAGAATGACAGAATTATATATATTTTGGGGTCTTGTATTTTTGGGATGTACTTCAAGTGGCATGTGTTGAAGCACTAAGGTTTTTTGGGGTTTATTTCCTTGCAGGAGTTTGTCAATCTGTATGCTGACTATATACTCAATAAATCAGTAGAAAAGCAGTTCAAGGCCTTTCGGAGAGGATTCCACATGGTGACCAATGAATCTCCTTTGAAATATTTATTTAGACCAGAGGAAATTGAATTACTTATTTGTGGAAGTAGGGTAAGAATTTTGAATATACTCTAGAGTGTGGAGCTTTTTTTTGATCCAAGTATATAATTAGTGGTCATCTTTAAAAATATGATCTTCTTGCAGAATTTAGATTTTCAAGCACTAGAAGAAACTACAGAATATGATGGTGGCTATACAAGAGACTCTCTTATTATTAGGTAATTTTTTCCAATTTTGTAAAGATAAAAAGCATTTAATTTGCTTGTTTCTTCATAATGAATTTAATATTGTAAGATTTAGTATTTTTGTAGTACTGGAGATGCAAATCTTATGTGTAATTTCACTTTTCTCAGATACTGTCATTAGAGGAGATGGTATAAGCATTGTTGAATCAGTATCATTCCTTAGGAAATAGGAATAATAAAATAGCTGCAGAACACAGTTAATGTTTAAAGACAGTTAAACTGCAATATTTAGAAATATTTCTGATTTCTATTTCTGAACCTCATTTATTGGTAAATACATTCTGAGACTTTCACTTTATGAATGCAACTTGTAAACTTAATGTTAAGACTGATCAGAATTATTAGAATTATTACACCTTCAAAGCTCAATTACTTTTGAAATTCTTATTTATACCAAAGTTTACAGTTTATTTACTTTTTGATTTCTTCTTTGATAGGGAATTCTGGGAAATAGTCCATTCATTTACAGATGAACAGAAAAGACTATTCTTACAGTTTACAACAGGCACAGACAGAGCCCCTGTGGGAGGACTTGGAAAGTTAAAGATGATCATAGCCAAAAACGGCCCAGATACAGAGAGGTAAAAAAAACCAAAAACTCTGCATTTTGCTTGGTTTTTTATAAATCAAAGTGAATTTTGTGCTTTTAAACTATTAACCTAGTTAAATCGGCAAGTTGGATCTATAAGAAGAGTTTGTTTTCTTCAAATTCATTTTTTTTTGCTTTTAAAGTAGAGTTGTATTTCTTTTGCATGTTCCAAGATCTGAATTCTTGTCTTTTTTGTCCCACAGGTTACCTACATCTCACACATGCTTTAATGTACTTTTGCTTCCGGAGTACTCAAGCAAAGAAAAGCTTAAAGAAAGATTATTGAAGGCCATCACATATGCCAAAGGATTTGGCATGCTGTAATAAGTATAACAAAAGGGATTAAAAATGATGGTGATGATGTCCCTGTCCAAAAAGGCCATAAGATAGTGAGCTACAGTAGTCACCTGTGTTTGTGCCTCCCTTCTTTACTGGGGACATTGGGCTGGAACAGCAGATTTCAGCTGCTTATATGAACAAAATCTTTATTTTTTCTTTTAGCGTGAAAGTGTTACATATTCTTTCACTTGTATGTACAGAGAGGTTTTCCTGAATATTTATTTTAAGGGTTAAATCACTTTTGCTTGTGTTTATTACTGCTTGAAGTTGAGCCTTTTTGAGTATTTACAAGAAAACAAACTGTACTCTCCCAAGGAAAATATTGCCATCATTTGTAGACCATGTAACCTTCAAGTATGTGCTATATTTTTGTCCCTGTATCTAATCAAATCAAGAACTGTACTTTTTGAAGAGTTTGCTTTTGAAACTTGAAGTCTTGAAAAACAGTGTGATGCAATTACTGCTGTTCTAGCCCCCAAAGAGTTTCTGTGCAAAATCTTAAGAATCAATAAAGATGGAAGGGAGAACTTGGAATGTTAAATTGCAGCCTTGAGAACTTTACTTTAGTCACAGCACAACAATTAAAATTCATTTCACTATATGTTGTCTTCACATGTCTTGTAATAAACTGTGTTTTTAATTAGGAAACATTTCTTAGCATATGAAAGGGTAGAAATTTTAGTTACTTTTTTAAAAAAGAAGTTTACTGGGAAAAGTGCATTTTCAACTGAACAGCTTTAGAGTAGGGAGTGAAGTGTCTGGAAAAAAATATAGGAAGTTTTTGCTATATTATTAACAAAGCATGTGGAAGTGCACTTAAAATGAAGTTCTATTCTTAATTGCCTATTATGTTGACATTTAAAATAGACAATCCAAAGTCTTCCCTACATGTTATGTCATCATCATTTATTTAATGAATCATTTTTCCTACCTATCAAGGCACATGATCAGTGTTGCACCATAGTCTAAAGGGATGGCTACTGTATTTTAATCTCATCTAACAACAAGCAAAATTGAACAATATTAAACGTGAGGCCTACTTCATGTTGTACACTTCCAACCATTAAATAAACTGTTAGAAAGTAAGTACTAAGGCTATGTTCATCTACTACATAAAGTATTCAGTAGGTTTTTTATTTAATTCTACAAATCATATCAGAAATAAATCCTTTACCTTTCTTAGTCTGTGTTTAATGTTAATTTCTCCTGTTGCAATATATGATGAAGGGATTATGCATTTGTAAGTGCAGATGTAACTGGCATATCTCTTTTCCAATACAAGCTGCAGCAGGTGTGCAGAGCTGAGCTTGTGCCTTGACAATTGCTATGACTGGCTACTACCGATCAAACCCGTGACTGTGTGGAATTGGCATTAAAAGGCTTAGTTTTGAAATCATTGGAAAAAGAAAAGGTGTCTTTCAGGACTATTTTAATAAATTCTTTCTAGTAATAGAAACAGACAACTGTTATGTAACTATGATGCTGAATAAAACAATGACCTTTTTTCACCATGGATCAGTGAAAAAGAACACAAGTTACTTTCTTACTTTGATATTAATTGGATATTAAATTAGATATTAAATGGTTTGATTAGAAATTGTTGTAGTACTGCATAATTTGAGGGTTGCAGGTACGGAAAGCTTTCAAGTGAACTGTAGTGATGTGGGATCCAGTGATGTTCCCCTCTCAAATTCAAGCTAATGCCAGATGGCCTGGACACATGGGACTGAAACTTCCTGGAAAGGGAGAGATGCTGTCTGTCTTCAGGCCTTTGATCTCAGAGGTGGCCCTTAGGGCCTGCCCTCTTGTATGTCCACCTTGTTGTATGTCCCAGAGGAGGAAAATTCAAGATACCCTACCTCTCAGTGTAGAGTGGTTGACAACAGTGCCTGCTGAGCCCTTCAAGTTTGGAGCAACTCTTACTGTAAGTGGTAAGAACATTTGCTGAGTGCCTTGAGGTGCTTCACTGCCAGCATGAACACATCGTGATACTGCTGTGTGGTATGTACTGTGTTCACAGTCTAGTGCTGTTAAATTCTATCCCTGTAACTCTTCTACTGATTTAGCTGTGGTTTGTGGCTCACCCAGCTGACAGGTGTACATGATTCATGTTGGGGTTTTTTATATAGGTGTAAAAGCTGTGCAGACAGCATAACTGGATAGCAATACAAAGTTCTCCTAACTCAGCTGTTGACATTGTAAATATGCTCTTTCTGTTTTCCTTTAGCATTAAGATTAAAATAATACATTATTGCATTGGCCTTCAAAAGCATAAGTTTTTCAAGGAATCATTTTCAGGTAAGATATAAGTCATTAATATTTGACTGATTTCTCATGTAAATATATACTGCCTCCCCCTGAATACCACTGTATTGAAACCTTATCTCCTTAGTGCTGGTGTATGTGCAGTAGTTGTTCAGCAGCACCAGTTGATAAGGTTTAACATAAGTAAATCTTGAAGCCTTATAGCTGCAGGCTGCATTCCTGTCCTACAGAAGACTCAAGCCAGTGTTCTGTTGTTTGAAGGGGAAAATGTCATGTTTGGTTTGGTTTGGTTTGGTTTGGTTTGGTTTGGGGTTTTTTCTGGGCTCCAGGGACACCTGGAATGTCTTTCACAGTGTCTAGCAAAGTTTAGGTCTACAAAACTTGGTGACTTAAAAGTACTTATGTGTGATGGAAATACCTCTTTTGAGTGAGACAGAAGATGCCTCTTCCAAGGCAATAGTCTGATGCCAGTATGGTGGTGTTCTCTCCACAGGGTGTGCTGAATATGTTGACAAGAAAATATTTTGGATTTCTCAGCACTGCTTCATTTGACAAATGAAAAATACCTCAAGTATGTCCTTCTGCACCCGAACAGACTGCCTGGATGTTTTCAACCTTAGTGCAAAGGGACCATCAGGCTTCTGTGCATTGTACAATCACATGCTTCAAAAATGATAATAGTGCAAGAGAAGTAATGCCCTGTGGCACTGTTCCAGATTTAATTAGGAGTGAATAAATGGTTTTGTTTAGCTCTTGAGGCAGGCTAGCACATAATGCTGTGTAAACAGAGCATCACCTTTTACAAGATTAAAGCTTTTGCTTCTTGCTGAAAAGATTTCAAGAGCAGCTGTCAGGAGTGAGCATAGTTCAGTTAACTAAGGAGTAGTGTTTTGTGGACTTCTTACTGGGCTTGTCTTCCATTTGGCAGGCAACAGCCTGAGACAGGATGGTGACAAGATGGTTCCCTCTTGGCAGCAGCCAAGGGGAACCTCTCCAGCCCTGCATTCTGAGGAAAGCTGATGCTAAAATGGGCCCAATGCTCCAAGGAGCTCCTTGTTACAGTAGTCAGTCCAGGTCTCTCATCCAACAGTGGCTTCACTGCTGAAGCAGGAGCTTCCTATCACATTTCACCACACAGGTGTGATGGAGCTGGTGGGCTTAGCCTCCAGGGAGCTGCAGTGTGAGCTGCCCAGGTGCCTGCTTGGGCTAATGCTCTGTGAAGCAGGGAATTGGACACAGGTTCCCATGCTGCTGATGTTCCAGAAGAGGACAACCCCTACATCATCAGCTTTAAGGTGTGGCCATTGCGCTGTTGTAGCCAGTTACCTCCAGGTAAATTTTTAATCCCACAAGAGGATTAAAAATTACCTGCTTGCCTCAAGAGTTTTTATGATGAATATGAATTGGGTGGAATGTTTGAGCTGTGTCTTGTTTATTATACACAAAAACTCCATCATTGCAGTATGCAAGATGGAGCAGGACTTTCTTCCAAGTTAAGCTATTCAAAATCAAGCCTTTCCTAACAAGGGCTGAGTTTATTATTATGCTTAGTCTGAGTCACAGGGGTTTGTGATAAGTTACTTATAGTTCTTGTTCATAGTTGAAAGTTTAATTAAATTGTCATCAAATTCATAAGACAATCAGGGATTTAATAAAATTAATTTTAAAAAATTCAGATTTAGACTGAATCATGGAAGGAACACTACTTTGGAAATAAGAGTTGGTACTGGCATTAGTCTTTAGACATGTCATTTCTTACCCAGATGAATTAATTTGGAATACCCATGAAATGTCATTGTATTTTTCTCTAGTGGTCCATCTGAAGATGTCTTCTGCTATTGATTTTTATTGTTCTTCATTAACCCAGTTTAAAAGTGTGTGGGAGGGTGGTTTTAATTGCAGATTTACAAGTGTAGTTTTGTTCTGTTCTGCAGTATTTGTAGGATACATCAAGAGAGTGATTCTGAAAAATAGGAGACGTTTACGTAGTGTGCTTGTGTTTATGGATGTCTTGCTCAAGACAAGAGTCTAAGAGACAAAGATACTGGAGATGCAAGTGGAGGGTGGGAATCATTATTCTATTTTCAGACAATAAGATTGCATTAGGAACTCCTACATTATTTTGTTGGGTAGGTTTGTGCATAGTTTTGAGATTTTAAAATTGAGACCAGGGCTGATTGTGAAAGTTAGACAGCAACTGCTGGAGTTAGACTTCTGCCCTTCAAAGGACAGGCAGCACAGCTCAACCACAGACAACTGCATGTACAGGGATCCTGCTGCTCCTGCAGCCTTGGCTCACAGCTTGGACTGACTAATATCAAGTGAAGATAAAAACTGCAGAGATTTGTGGCTCAACTGCTACATGCAAAGCTGACATGAAGCCTTTCTTAATATCACCAAAGGTGTATCTACTGTGCCACTGGGGTCAGAGAAAATCCCTTAAAATTGTTTTCCAGCTGCATCCTTCTGCTTCCTGACCTGTATAGGACAGCAGAGGGAGTAGCAGTGCTTAGGAGTAACTGGCTATGAAATGACAGCTAGTTGAACTTCCCTTTTCTAGGTTTTGAGCTGCCATACATCATGTGTTGCTACCTTTGATTTAATATTTCCCTTTGCAAGCACTCTGTGTTTGAGCAGCAAGGGGTAAAGATCAGGTAAGCCAATATTACAATTGAAGGGGTTTTGTTTCCTAAATAACTGGTTTTAATAAAAATGGGAAGCTCAGCATAAGAATGTTTTCTAGATGAAAGGATGTTTTCAAAAGAAAAATCGCCATTGTGCCATGCATGCTGATTTTTAATTTTTGTCATCTATGCACGAAGAATACTATGAATTTTGTAGCAAGCCAACTGAAATAAAACAAATTCCATTTTGGTTTCACCAGTATGGATACTTACCTTTATAAGAATGACACAGACCTCTTTGTGAGCATCTGGTAAGTGTTGCTCTTGCACTGTTTTTTTACACCGTGAATCTCTCTGGGGCGGATCTCATTCCCAAACTAATATCCCCAAGAGGATATCCTTTCTAACAATTCCTGACTCATTTGGTGTAGGGTGGGAACCACCAGCCTCTACTTTCTGCCCTAGCAGCCAGCCTGGGTTCCTGTGCCAGGAGTTGTTCAGATAACATCCTCAGGCCTTTCAGAAGCAATCCTGCCCCTGACCTGCAGCAGTCTGGACAAGATATTTTGTCATCCAAACCAGTTTTTGTGCTAGCTTTGATTTTGGAGGAGAGGATTTCTCAGTGTTTAAGCCTTAGGAAAGGTTTCTTGGGTTTGTGACTCTCTGGGATGACCCCTGCCCTCTGTTGCCACCTTCAGAGGGTGGATTAGTCCCTTCTTTCTCTTTTATGCTCTTGCCTTCTGCTGCAGAACAAGAACTGGCCTGGAGCCAGCACTTTTGGACACCATGTCCTGCTGCAGCCCAGCAGTGGCACTGGGGGCAGCTGGTGGCAATGATTTGCCTTCTACTTCCAAGCCTCACTGCTGCAGATCTGTGGGTGGTAAAAACAGGCTCTTTCAGCAATTCCATCTCGGTATCTGCATGGTGGGAGCCTCCAACAGCCATACTCTGCTGTTTTTTACCTTTCCTCTGGGAATCTTGGATCCTGAGGATGATTGCAGTCTCTGGGGTCTCCTAGTGGCTGATGGCAGCATCAGTTGGTCTCAGCACCTCCTGAGTTTGGTCTGAAATTTTCCCATAGCCCTGCCCATGTAAGACTGAAGCTGTGTAGGACTAAACCCTATATGGAGTAGGCAGTACTGCTGTGCTGCACAGAAGGTTTGCCCTCAGCATGGCAGTGGCTGGGGAGGGGGAACATGCCCTTCTGGCATCATTCCTGTTACCCATTGGTCTGGCTTGGGCCTCTTCTGGCCATCAGTGTAAATCAGTTTAGTAAACTTTACAGAGGCTCCACTGTCTGCTTTCTCTCTCTGACTCTAGATTGCAGCATCCCTTCTGTACCAGCCTCCCTTCCACAGTGGCAGGAAGCTGAGTAGCTTGGGGTCTCTCTTGGGGTCTTCCTTGCCCAGCACATGTCACTCCTGCTCCTGGCTGTGGTTTTGAACTGCCACCAGCTGCCCGGAGGTGCTGCATGGCTCTTTTCTTGCTCCTCTTCTTCCTCACCACACTCGCCCTTCTTGGGCTGCCAGTGCTCACAGCTAGTGCAGTCATGTTATGGCAATGAAACTGTCAGCCTTGAAGCCCTGAAGTGAAAGTGTTTCTGCTTGGGGCAGCTCCTTTGTCAATCTGCCTTGAGCCATGAGCCTTCCCTGTGCTGTCAGTGCTCAGTCTGAGCCATACACCGAGAAGCCTGGCTGTGGCTGACAGGATAAATGAGCTGTGGAATGTGTTTGGAAAGGCATGAGGTGCTTTGCTAGAAAAGCTCTGCAGCTTTGTGCTGCTACACATAAGCTTTTTTCCTAACCTTGATGCAAGTGTGGTCAGAGGCAGCTTTTATTGCAAGGAGATGAGGCACTGGGTTTTCAATAGTCAGAACTTAAAATTCCCACCTCTGGATCATTTCCTTCACTGATAGTGCCCAAAGCTGCTGCCATAAGAGAAGCTTTCCTATGCCAACCTGTGAATAAGCAGCCTGAGGACTTGCTTTAAACAGCCTAAACCTACAAGTAATCTGAAAACAGTGGGAACGCCATTGCAGTAAATTGGATTAATTATCTGCACTATTCTGCAAGTAAATTATTTGTACTTTGATGAGAACCAGGCAACTGATTCTCCTAAAACAGTAGATCTTTACAGCATGGTTGGTTTGATTCATCAGCCCAGCAGACAGGCGACACACAAAAAAAAAGTTTTTGTGCTTCTCTGTCTCATTCTCTTGAAAGACAAGTAGTGCCTATGGGTTCTTGCCATGCTACTCACCTGAAGGGGCTGCTTAGGTGTGACCGTTTTGGGGCAGTTCCCCTTCCAGGGCAATGAGGGGATATAACTGTTGGCAATAAGAACAGAATGGTGTGGGTTTTTTCCTTGTCAGAAAGCTAAAGAAATGATACGTTAAAACAGACAAAAAGCAACTAAATTAATAGCTATTCATCAAGCTGCCTATCGTTCTAGAATACAGCCATGCTTTGCCCAGTTTTCCATGTTAGTGTTCTTCAGTTGCCCTCTTAAAGAAAGATTGATACAAGGCACCACAAATGCTAAGGAAAGAAATATGGAATAGCATCCATTACTAAATTCCTTCCATGTTTCTGCAGTTCTGGTTTTAGTACTCTAGCCCTGATTTACCTGTACAAATAAGACTCTGTTAGAGCTGGCTAGTGTCCTCAGCCTCTTGGGAAGACAGCCCATGGAAGCTGAGCCATTGGCACTGCAACCTGTACTCTCCTTGCAGGAGCCCAGGTGATCTCCCAGCTTCTGATGAAGAAAATCTGTGAGAACTGCTGCTGCTTCTAGAGTAAAGCTAATGTTTGTGTTCATCCTTAAATAACTGCTTAAAGAGTGCAAGCTTTTCCTCCTCCCTTTGCTCCTAGTGAGTGGAAGGGGGAGGACTGTGAACACAGAACAGCAGAACTGTATTTGCTGCAGTGAAGCTGCAAGGGCCACTGGCAGCAGCAAGCCTCGGCCCTTGTGAGCTGGAAATTATTGCAAAACCTGACTTTCAGAAACAAAAGGCCTGACCATCTTCAGTTCTGGAGCTTGTTCCTCAGAGCTGGTGTTGTTTTCCACCCTCAGGCACCCTTCTGGAGCTCTGGGTTATGAATGGGGCTGGGGAGGAGAGGGGAGTCCCAGACTGATGGCTTCCCAAAGGGAAAGCTGCCACAGCTGCAATCTTATGCTTTAACTGCCTGTACAGTTGCCAGATCCTTTTAGGGTATAATTTGTTTTGCTCTCGGTGATATATGAGGGGTTTTGTAAGTGCTGAATTATGTAGACAAGTGTTTGATTCCTTCTGTTTGTTCCAGGTTGGAAAAATTAATAGAAGAGCTGGGGGACCGTGAAGTGCAAGTGCTGTCATCTTGCAAATCTTGAGGGTGAAGAGTAGCTCTCCTTTAGTCTGCTGTGTCATCTCACTGGACAGCCTGGCCTAGGTCTGACCTGTGAATATCTCATCCTTGATGTCAGCAGTGATACAGACACAAGTTTGTCTTCCAAAGCCAGCAACATATGGACCAGCTCAGAGAAAGCACTAATGCTTTTGTGGGGAAAAAGACAATGAACAGTTTGGTTTTTAATGTAAAGTAGAGCCCTCATACTGTACATTAATAAGTATTTGGCAGTAATGAAACTCTAAAGCCATTGCCTTGGAGAAGAGTTTTAAAAGCATGACTGTACCTTCCCTGGGCTGTTTCTGAAGAAAGAGCTGCACTGTCAAGAAAATCCCAACCCTCAGCTGAACAAATACATGAGCCATTTTGCTGTTACTGCTGCTTCTGAAGTCCAGATCATTGAATTTGCCAGGGCATTTTTCTGCTGTAAGAACTGTAAAGTAAAATAATAGTAATGGATGAGAGTAAAAGGATGGGGAGAGCACTGAGAACACTTCAGAGAGGAGCAAGGCTGAAATTGTTTGCTATCAGGGTATTGGGTCCAGGGTTTGAGGCCCTCCCCCTGGAAGAGCTTGTTCTGAGCAGCAGCTGGAGCATGGTGTGCCACTCCACCACCTCTCCTCTTCTTCTGCATGTGGAGCAGACCTTCAAACCTCTCAGACTTTGCCCACCTGGTATCTCCCTCAGCACAGACAGTTTGGAGCAGCAGTGCCAGCCCATGGCTACCTGCTTAGGCCCACGTCAAGTGAGGGTTGTGGCCATTAACCCTATTTCTAGATTCAGGGCCTGTGTTCAAATGCTCTATAAGCACTACCCTGTGCCTTGCTTTCTCTTGTGGCAGGGTTGAAGGATCAGCCCAGCCCAGCCCAGCCTGTACCAGGCAATTTTTTGGTAGATGACATGTGTGCAAATAGCAGAAAGCTGCACACACTTGTTTCTGCTAGACAAGCCACTGTCCCTGCTGTGCTGCCGAGCCTGGAGCTGGAAGGGGAAGACAGGAGACAGGTGGGTTGCAGCACATGAAGAGCCTGACAGGCTCTGTGTCCCATGGGACCTGGCACCCCTTGGGCAGTGGGTCAGGCTCTTGTGCCTGTGTGGTATCTGCAAACAGAGGGATGGTGTCAAAATTGGGCCCAGGACCAAAGCTGTGTGCCAACTGCCCTGTAGTGAGGGAGAGACCACCATTCCCACTTAGTTTCCTGTCACTTCAGATCTCTGTTCCAGTTAATGGATTTTCCAGGCCATGTAACGGTGACATGATCAAAGTCTGTCATTAAAGACTAAAATCTAGAGGGATATGGATAAGAGAAAACACAGAGTTGCTTGAACATTACTCAAAATATTTTAATGTACATGTGTAGCCACATTAAAGAGGAAAAAACATCTTACAGAGATGAAAGATACCAAAGGATGTGATTTCATCATGCCAGAAGCTGTGTGTTTCAAAGTGACTGAAGCCAATAGCATCAAAATGCTCTTTTCTGGTGTACGAAAACCAGATCAAGAGGCATAGGAAGGGAAGTGCAAAGATGTATTTAATTGATAGATTAGGCTGTTCTAATCCATCAGGTAAAGAAGCAGTCCTGTGTTTTTTTGGGGTTTTTAAACAGGTATGAATTTGGTATAGAGTACTTTAAAGTTTTACTCATGTATACCTAGTGGGCTGGGAACAGCTGTGCTATGTTGGGTAGATAGGTAATTACAGAAAATGATGGCTGATGGAGAACATGTCAATATGCACAAAACCTCTACCAGATACAGTGAGTTTGAGTCACACAGAAGTGCATGTCAGCCAAGCCAAGTGTGGTACCCGCCTCTGTCAGGAGGTTAAAATTTCAAGTTGAGCAGCCTGTGACGGCATCATCTGTGATCACAGGGTACCCTGCAGTGAGCCCAGCTCCACCTCAGCCCTGCCTGCCTCTGCGTGGGACCAAGGGCACTACACCCCTGCCAAAACCTGCCTCTCAGAGCTCCCCCATTTCTCTCAAGCCCTCTCAAGAAAGTAAGGACAAGATTCAGATGATGGACCAATACTCCTGAGAGCCACTGGCCACAAACTGATCTTGGCTACTTTCCAAACCACTTGTTACAATCAGTGGAGATTTTGATGATT
The DNA here is from genome assembly GCF_963662255.1 of Cinclus cinclus. Classification (NCBI taxonomy): domain Eukaryota; kingdom Metazoa; phylum Chordata; class Aves; order Passeriformes; family Cinclidae; genus Cinclus; species Cinclus cinclus. Next base: position 86,533,560 of record NC_085047.1, read on the forward strand.
GAGGTTAAGCCCAATCTAGGGAAGATCCGTAAGTGTAGTTGGCTTCTAGGCTAATGATAGCAGGAGTTTAGACGAGGACCATGTGTGGACATTACTACCCAATTGTCCCCTTGCTAGTGTTGCTGGCGAAGCCCCATTCCTTAATCACTGACAGATTTGTCTCCCTCACCAGGCTCAGAAGCATCAACAGAAGGGAACAGCTGCTTGCCTGGAGATGAGAATTTACTCTGAGCAGTTGTACTCAGTTTAGCAAAACTGTCTCTTTTCATTCCACTACCACTCAGTTAAACCACCCTCTTCTCAGTGGGTTTCTCACCAATTTTCCAACAGGCCATCAATCCCAGATGCTGTTGCAAGTCAGGCCTGAGGACAATTAAAATCAGAGCACTGTCCATAGTAATACCTAATGCCATTGGAGGATCCCATGCCATACACGCTGAACAGCCTCTGCTATTCCATACTTTTCAAAAGCCAGTGAGATACAGAAGGATGAAAGTAACATAGGAAAAGTTGCATGACAGCAAAAAAAAAAAAAATACCGTACAGCAAAAAAATGAAAGCTAGTGTCTTCTGCATTCTCCCTAATGGAAACAAGGTAGTGTGACAACTACTTTGGAGAAAAGATGGTGGTAAACAGCAAAGGGAGATGGAGTAGACATTATTATAAGAAATAAAAAGGAAGAAAACATAGGCCTAAGTGATTGGAATGACTTCGCAACACAGGGCTTGTTCTCCCTGCCTTGCAGAAACCCTGTTGTGGGAGCAAGCTGCCTGGCAGGCAGGGACAGACAGCCTGCCCTACCAGCCCATGGGATTTCTCAGTAGCCTCCCTCAGGACTGCCCACTTGCCAGGGACTTCACTCAGCACCCTACATATGGGACCTGCACACACCAGGGCTCTCTTTTCTCTTTCCAGGTTCCATGAAGGCTTATTACCCTTCCACCAGTGAGCTTTAGGGAACTCCTTTCCAAGTGTAGATGGAACTGGGCTAAAAAAACACAAGGGAGTGTCCCCCGCTCTCTCCCCTGGTGAAGCAGTTGAAGAGCAGCAAAAGCTGTCACAGACCCTGCCAGAAGGGACTTGAATGAGCACTGCTACTCTGTCAGCAAGGTCCTTTATGCAGAGCCCAGCTCATTACAGAGAATCAGACTAAAGCATCCAAATGCACAGCTGTTTCAGACACATGCATATCCAATGCATTGCATTGCAATGGCCAGGTACCTGATACTGCTTAGCTGTCATCCAACTGCTTGCACAGTCTGTGAAAGAATGAAGATTTTGAGAAACCCAGACATCCATCCACACATTTAATCAGGTACTAAAGTGGCAAGTTAGAGCAGGGTACCTTACAAACATTTTTATGCTCTTAAAAAGGAAAAAAAATTAGTCTCTTCTAGTTCAAGTACAATGCCTTCTTAGCACACAATGCGTGGGAAGAGACAGTGTGTCACGACCTACAGGTACCAAATACAACAGACATTCTGAGCATGACTTGTAAGAAGCCCACCCTCAGTACAAAAAAAGTACCAAGTGCTGGACCAAATCTCCCCCCAAGAAGAAGGTGACAGTGTTCTATTTACAAGAAAATACTGCTTCAGTTAAAAATGCTAAAAACCATTCTCTTGAGTTCATATAAAAATAATTATGTCTATGTATGCACACACATATTTACATACATTTATGGCTTTCAGTGCTTCAACCTTCTCCAATAAATGAGGAAATACAAATATTCTATTACTGCTTTTTCTCCTCCTCAGGTTTTTCAGCCTCTCCTTCTGCCACTGATAAGCTGCCACTACCATATTTTTTCACTCGGGTTTCTACTCTGGCAAGTCTCTGTTTCACCTTTTGTTGAGATGCACTGTATTCTGCCAAGAGCCTTGCAAACCTAGTCTGCAGCGTATCCAGAGCTACTTCAAGTCGCCCTATTTTTTCTTCCAAGTCTTTTGGGTCAGCTCCTGCTTTTGCTGCCTCCTCATCTATTAAATTGTCTTTCATCAGAATCTGACGTCCTTTCTCTTCCAGAGCCTTTTTGGCTTCTGGATATTCTGTGAGAGCTTCCATTAAGTCATCCTTAGACAAGCAGAACAAATCAGAATAACCAATACTCCTAATGTTGGCTGTCCTCCTGTTGCCAGATTTGCTACCTTTGATGTTTAGGATGCTGATTTCACCAAAGTAGCTGCCATCACTTAGGACTACAAATTGGGTAATGCCATCATCTGCCACCACAGCCAATTTTCCCTCTTTAATAATGTACATTTCTCTTCCAATATCTCCTTTTTTACAAATGTAGTCACCAGGACTGAAGACTGTAGGTTTCAGTTTCAGCACCAGCTCAATCAGAAGTCCAGCTTCACAATCCTGGAATATACGCACTTTCCTCAGTGTGTCCAAATGGACATTGATGGCAATTTCAGCCTTCAACTTGTCAGGCAGATTTTTGAGAACTTCTTTCTCATCCACTGTTTTCTTGTTGGTCCAGAGGTAATCAAACCACTTAATGACCCTGGCTTCCAAATCCTTAGTCACTTTTCGGAATTGCATGTACTGTTTAATGGAATCCACTTTGGCCTGGAACTCTGCCCTAGAAGCATTCATGTTGGAAATCATGGAGCCGACGTTACCGACAATGGTAGCAAAGATGAGCACGCCCACCAGGAAGTCAATGACCACAAAGAGATACTCCTCGTCCTTCACTGGGGGTGGTGTTTCTCCGATGGTTGTCAGCGTGAGCGTTGACCAGTACAGACTGTAAATGTACTTCCTGGACAGGCGTGCGTACTCCGGAACAGACACGTTGGGATACACCCAGGTGTCAGTTCCAAACCCGATCACCTTCGATATCGCAAAGTATATGCACGCGTTCCAGTGGATGATAATAAGAATGTATAACACAAGATTGCCAATACGGAACATGTTTGGGTAATTTGTCCTGGTCTCGGTACGGTCAAAAAACTCAAAGAGCCGAGCAATCCTCAGCAAGCGGTTAAATCGGAGCTCGGGGTAGTTCAAACCAAGCTTGAAATATGCCAGGTCTGTTGGCACAAGAGACAGCACGTCCAGTTTGAACTGCGTAGTTTTGGTATAATGTTCTCGTAATTTCTTCTCATCCTTAACTAGCAAGCCTTGTTCAAGGAAGCCTTCAGAGAATAAAAAGATTTTACTTGTCAGAATAAAAATACTATCAACAGAGTGAGTGACTTACATTTCAGGCCTAAGAATGTTAAAATTTGTACTGTTATGCCTGACACTGAGGCCATTTAATTGCATGTTTAAATATTTCAATTAAGTTTCAAAGCTGATATATAATGACTAAGAACAATAACTATTATCAGAACAGTGCTCCCTGAGGCTTTCCACTCTATTCTGTGACAGCTCTCTCTTTTTCTTTTAGGTATCTTTGCAAAAAAAGAGAGGGAGATTCAAGTGTCTAATTTTTCATGAATCATTGGCATGAGTCATAATAAAGTTAAGCAAGTGTTAAGCAATTGTGTATAAAATAGGAGTGGAATATTTAAAAAGAAATAACAAGTAGGTACAATGCATTGTTGGAAACTTTTTCCGAACAATATAGATATCCTTGAGATAAAGAAATTAAGTTACCCCCCCCCTCTAATTTTTTTCCTCTTGTGTCCAGTGTTACAACTGACATGATTTTCCTTGGTTTGCACTTTGTGTTTCTAGTGAGAGAGCTGCTAAGCAAACTTCCACATATCAGTATTTCTTTATTCCAAAGACTTTGAAAAGTATTAGATTTTAAAAATTTACAAGTAGATATAAACTGCAGTGACAGACCTTTACTGCAGACAGTCCAGCCACAGTGCTCTTTTGTGCCTCTAATGACATCATTAAAAAAGTTCCACAAGGAACAGCCTATGCCCTGCAAAATACTTGCTGCCATTGCAATGGATATATCCAACTGTCAGCCCATTAGGCCCTTCAGGAGAAAAAGTCCACTAAGAAAAAACCAAAGCATTCCTGGTGTATACAGGATTATGACATTTTTACTAACCCTTTTGTAATCTAAAAGCCCTCTATAGGTTTCTCAGGAAAGCCTCTCATGCAGAGCACCAAGCTGCATTTCTTTATGCCCTACACAGCATGGCTGTATTTCTGGAATGTGTGTTGCATCCATAAATGCCTCATCTATTTTTGTGTATCTGGCTTTGGATCTGCAAACTGACAGTGAATACAAATGGAAGTAGTTCCTGTACCATGCATGTGTTGCCTCCCAGAAATCTGCTGAAAAAGCTGGTCAAATATGCCTCAAATATGCCCTTTAGTTATACAACTACACAGAAAAGCTGGCCAGAATGATGAATTTCTGATAACACAGTTATGAAAATTAACTTTGAAAACACCTTCCTCCTGAAATGATATAAAATCTCTTGGCTTTTTGTTCCCTTATGCAACTAAGTCTTAAAGCAAAATCTTTTGAAAGCATTAGAACAGTGTATGATAAACATGAGCAACTGCTGAGACATGAATCCTTTATGTTTCACAGTGCACAGTCACCAAATAGGTGAAATGCCCTGCAGCTGGACAGAAATGCACCATGGAGAAGCTGATGATCAGAGCAATCATGGGGCTACCTAGATCTCAGTTCAAAGGCAGACCCTGCCTTCAGACAGCAGAAAGTCTCACTCTTCCCCAAAGGCTTACAGGACCTCTGTCCCCAGGGCAGATGGACCTTGCCGACTCACAGGAAAAGGCAGAGTCAGGAGGGGCTGTTAAGAGAGTTGACAAAGATTTTGCCACCTAAAAGAAGTGACTTTTTTCTTGGAGTGCCTGGAACTACAGCAGACACCTGCACTGAAGCATTCAGGAGACGGCTCCAGCAATTCTGCTGTTGCAAGCCAGCCCTGAAAATTCAAATTCCACTCAGGCTTTAACAGCCATATAATCATTATCAGGACAACCCATAGCAATTTATAACTTGCTTTGCCAGGACATGCCTAATTTCTACTCTGTTCTTTCTCATTACATTAACACATGTTAACTGCAGAAGGTAAATTTAGTTGACATTTTAACTACACAAAGAAGATGAACACACACACCACCCCACCCCCATCCTGCCCCAAATACAGCACTCTTCTGATTTAGGCTGGTACCTGAAACTGACTTTCCTGTTGAACAAGGTACTTGCTAAATTTAAGAATTTGGCTTGCCATGGGTTGTGTGCTTCCCACATGATAGCATTTTTAGCCCATCTTGTACTTATGTTTACAACTTGTCACAGGCCATAATGAACATCAAGCTGTCAGCATGACTTTAAATAAATAAACAGATAAAAAGGATATGATGTTAAAATGAAAGATTTAAAATTACTCTCACTTTTTTTAATGATCGGTGTTGTTTTGGACTTTTTCAGAGGACATTTTGAAGCTGTGTCTGCACCAGTGAAGAGCATGAGACTGGAGATGTTTTCTGGCCCAAGACCAGCTACCATGACAGCTTCTATTCACATATGAGTTCTTCCAGGCCCCTCCAAAAACACCACCATGAACAACACCTAACCTCTGCTGTCCTCCTAGCTGTCCCCAGACACTGGGTACTCACTGGCATGGACCAAAGTGCAAGCACCAAAGTGCATCAAGGACTATTCAGTAACGGTGACATGGATCACTGTACGTCATTGCTTAGGTCTATCATTATGACCTTGTTCAGTTTAAAACAGATACCACTTTAAGGCTGGAATCTTGGCCTGCCTGGATTACAGAAACAGAGACAAGAAGCTGAAGAGAACGACTCCACACATATCATGGCACAGCCCTCACAGATCCTCTGGGTTCATTCTTTCTTCAGGAAGGCAGGGCCTAGGCAGAGGTTCCTGGGTGAACCCCATCCCAACACCAGGCAGTGGGAATGCCAGACAGGACCTCATAGAAGGAGTAAGCAGGAATCACAGATGGTGACACTGGGGCTGCACTGCCTGTTCCAGGCATAGGACCACAGACTGAAGGCTGAGACAGGTGCCAGGTCTTGCACTTGACCAACTCAATAACCACTTCTGACCAGGATGCTGCACAGCTTGGTTAAGAAAACAGCACTTGTGAGGTGCAGTTGGTTTCCTGCCCCAAGTGCCCTATATTGTCCTTTCCACACAGCCTGTTACAGTGGCTGTTCACTCAGCATCTGGCACAACTATTACTGACAGAGCTGAATTTAGAGACAAGTGAAGAGCAAGTGTTGGAATGTACAGCCTTAAAAAAATCCAAACTGATCAGACACTGCATCTTCCAAAAACCTCCACTGCTGTGCTCTGACAGGATATTACATTAGTCAGACCCCACAGGGGAATTTTTGTTTCCATCCTTTATATAGATGCAGTATTTGGAAACACTGTAAAATCCCAGAAAGACTCACCTGTTCTGAACCTGATGAACATGTCAATAATATAGATAATATCAGAGAGATAATCCAAGAAGAGCCACATTTTAACATGGTCCATTTGTAGCTCATCAAAGCAGGCTCTAAAGTAACAAAGATTTAAAAACAAAATTAGATCAACTGCATAAGCAAGGTACTTGCATTACGTGCCCTAGTCGCACATTAGTGCACATTTCTGGAACAGAAATATCACAGACAGCGTATCTCCATGTCCAGACATCGGCACACTAGAGCTGTGTCCAAAGAGACACAGGATCTTTCAGAATTCAAAGGTGTTCTGGACAGGAGTAAAACTAAAACACACAGATGCCACACTAGTGCACCTGTAAAGGATTATACATACCCCTACAATCAAAAGTGCATCAGATTTCACACGATACACATCTCCATGAAGATAATTCCCAAATAAAAGATTGGTTTCTCAGTGGCAAGCCATCCTCGTCTCTCCCGACCATCTTACACAGTGTAAGAAAATCATGTCTACAGCCCTCCATCACTTTGACTGAAACCGATTTCTACATTCTACCATGGGAAAGAAATACTTGAGTTAAATCTTTCTGCCCTTTGAGTAGCCAAAAGATGCATTATATGAATTTAAGAGGCCCCATCACTGCCCACATGCCTCCTTTCTGTTCTCTCCCAGGTGGTGGGAAGCCCTCATCCCTGGCAGTGCTTAGGGATGCAGGGTCCAGGACACAGCTCAGCCGGCAGATGGCACACAAAGGCCACACCAGCGCTCATGAGGACACTCACTGCAAGTTACATCCACCCTGCTTTTAGAGAAAAAGAAAAAACAAACAAACATTGGCAATCTGTTCCCAGTGGTACACATGTCATGCATCCCTAAGGACATATGAACTGCAAGCCCTCTAGATAAGTCACCCAAAAGATTCTGCTGGGAGATAAGAGGGTGATTTACATAGGAAACATAATGATTGAAATGTAAATTGTTATTAATCCATACCTGCACACTAGCATACACCAGTTATAAAACACAGGTGCTGCAATTACGGTTAGCCAGTTGTAGTACAGATTGCTTGAAGGATCTATCACAAAGACCTCCTTCTTCGGCCTGGAAAGTAAAACATAGAGATTTACGCTGGAAATGTAAGCAAGCAACCTGACAGATCTCCCTCTTCTTGAGGCTGCTCATTTCACCATGAACTCGCAGCTGCCTGAGAAGAGCAAGTATCCATGCAGGCAGTGCAGATAAAATACCAGGCATCCCATCTGACAGGCTCTATTTCTTTGTTTGACTCAACTTTGGAAAACGTAAATAAGAGTGGAAAGAAAAACACAGACATTCATATCTCCCAGGCTGAAACCCACAGTCCTCTGTATTAAGCCCCACACTGAAAAAAAAAGTTAATTGTTAAATGTTTCTTATTATCACTCCAGTTAGAAGGTTACATTTCATTGCTAGAGAAAGAGCCTTCTTTTGCAGGCTAATTGCTGTTTTTTAGCAAATTCTATTACGGAAATGACTGTAAAAGCATGCATTTGAACAAGTAAAACACGTATGCGTTCAAATACATGTCTGTACAAGTAAGATTCTCTGGATGCATATGCACATACAGTGTTTGTGACTACAGCTGAAATATGTCTTAGTATGTATAGGGAAATTTCATGCATTCATAGTCCTGGTCCTTAGGCCTCACAAAAATGAAGTGATGCTAAAGGAAGCACACAGGCCTGGAATGTAAAGATTTAAAGAACAGCATGGCTAACAGCACAGTGTATGCTCAGAAGTGCCCACCTCCAGCATGGGAAAGGCTGAAATAGAATAGACAGCAATTAGGCATGTAATCAGAGGACATATACAATAATGGACTTGAGGTCCACACCTACAAAATTACTTCAGCAGTAGAAGTGTGGTCTGTGGACTGTGCAGTAGTGTGTGGAATATGGGACCAGGCATTGCTTGAATTATATTTGTGGAACGTTTCCTAATCTCCAAGAACGCAATATATTAAAAGGTAATTATAATTTATTTCAAATCTGTGTGTATTTCTGGCACTACCATTGCTGTCAGCTGAATGTCCAGGCAATGTGAGTAAAGGAAGCAGCTTTAATCTAAAAAGTATGTACTTAAGCATCTTCACTACTGGTTTTAAACTGTTTCTTCTAGAAAACTGGCCACCACCTCAAAACTGGTGACCATGAAATATAGTCATTATATGTCAGAGTATACTACCTTGTAGACATTAAAACATGGATTTTATTTGATTAAATGTTTTAAAACACTCTTGGCTACTACAAAGCTTAGGCTTTCTCTACACAGCAATTAAAGCCAAAAGATAGTGCTTTCTAATTGGAAAAAGAACCACAAACAATTAAAAGCTTTGATTAATAAAGATCCTGAGATCAATCAAATTCCATCTGGAATTCCCTCATGTCTATATAGCAGGTGCCACCATACACATACATATAAACCTAGAGTATATTACTCTAACATACTCCTTAACTGTGAAGGCCATCCAAATGCATTCTCTTTTAATCTGACATCATTGTTATTTTTAATCACTGATAATACTAAATTGTGCTCTATTTGGGTCAGCTTTACAGGAACAATGCAAGAACAGGATCCATTTCTGCCAAAAGCATTCAAATTACCTCATTTTGTTGCAGAAATACACCATCCCCTAACCAACAGAAGCAAGTTTTAGTGATTACTAGCAATGAACAGAACCACATTAATTAAATATACCAGCCAGTGAAATAACTAAACTTACTAGCAAACCTTTAATTTTCTACACGTAAGATATTTCTACATGGTAAGATGAACCAGACTTTTGGTCCATCTACTCTGAATCGTTATGGAAACTCTGGAACAATGAAAAGTCTGTGCAACTTTGCAAAGCAGGCTGCTGTCCTAAAGTGTTGTCATCATTAAAAAGTGATCTTCAACTTAAAGTGACTGGAGGTGTTTCAATTCCCTACGACTGACATAGGAAGCTGTTTCTGAAACATCTAAACACAGGTCTTCAAGATACATCAACTTCACTGAGCAGCTGAAACCTTCCCAAAGGGGAAAAAGCATTAAAGATTTGACAGACTAAGAATCTGCAGTCTACAGAACAATTGTAAATGTTACAATGAAATGCTATACCATGCTTTGTAGTGTAGGAGACGTGCTACAATCACACATTCATTCTTTATACTTACTCTTCCTTTTTTTTGTCATCTTTTTTGTCATCTTTCTTTTCCTCTTTCTTTTCCTCTTTTTTCTCCTCTTTAACCTCTTTCTTTTCTTCCTTTTTGCTGTACGACATAATGCAAGGCTTAGCAATATTACCAACACTGAGCAGTTCAGGGAAAGGGTGGAGGTTTGGGAAACAAGACTAGACTCCAGACAGAGTAGGACAGGGATCCAACTGGAAAAAAGTTTACTGGCTGAGACCTCTCAGCCTGACACCACCACACTAACACATCAGGTAACCAGCTGGCTGATTCTCTGCATTAGTCGCCTACACCTTCTTGACTTTTTTAGACAACACTTTTAAAAAAAATGCTTTCAGTTTGATTGACACTTAAAGAACCCAGGCATTTAAAAATAAATATACCAAATGATGACAGAATGTGAAATGGCGTAACAAAATGTCAAGATTCTTTGCAAAGCCAAAACCTCAATGTGACTGTCTGAAGTTTTCACAGTAATCAAAAAAATGAGGATGAATCTTTTCTCATGGGTCTTTAAAACCAGCAAAATTTTAATTAATTAATTGCATCTGGATCTGAATTGCCCAATTCTCAGGTTTGCTTGAACAGAAGAGTCTTGAAATATTCTTCCTGTCTTGCCTTCTGCAGACAGGCCCACAAACACTTTTCAAGCCTACAGGAAGTTAACATCTTTCTTGAGATTCTGATAATACTTCATCTTAAAGCTAGATTTGCTACATGCCTTGGTTAAGAATCATGTAATGTGATGTGAAGAATAGTGCTCATTCGCACAAGCAGAAAATCCATCATCTGAGATCTTCCTTTTTATTTGAAATTTGTCTAGTCCTTCAATAAAGTGTCTTTCTTACCCAGAAAAGCCTAAGAGTGTTCCCCACACTACAGTATATGTGGATAAAAAAACTCCACACACACAATATCTGGTTTGAATGAAAGCCATGGATTCCTGCTCCCATGGGAGCTTTGTCTTCTCCTCTGAACTGCCAAGACTTCACTCAAGTCTGAGTCTCCCTTTGCACTTGTGTCAAGAAAGGACAAATGAGTTTAATGACCGCAACATCCCACAGCAAAGACAGAACATGGAATAATGCTGCTTACAGGACTTGGGATTTCCATGCACACTTCCTCATATTGCTCAAACCAGAAAGGTCTGTGCTGTAAATGGCAGTCACATCTAGCAATGTGCTTGTTACAGGGAGAAAGAAGCACTCCAAGGGAGATGACAGCCACCAATTTCAAGATAGTAGCAGCTTTCACCAATCAGCAATGAGCACCTGTTCCAGTTCTTACCCTTAGACATTTCCACAGTAATGAACCACCAGAGTGTACTTTGGAAAAGTCAAGACTCATTTGCTAAAAAAAGCTGAGATCCTCCCCCCTCTGCCACATCCACGGGAATACCTACCAAATTGACCAACACCAGTGAAACCTTCAAAAGTACACAGTACAAGGGAGCAGAACTGGAGGAGAAAAAAATCTTTGGATAGACTAATCTTCTATTTCTACTTGCCTCTCAAATCAAAGAAAGATTTTTTCATTTACCAAGGCAGATACCTACCCAGCAGTAGGAGCTGCTTCTCAGGAATTTATTTCTCTGGATTGACTGTCCAGAATTTTACCACGTCATTTTCCCATCTGCCCCCAAAACTCCTTCCTGTTTAAAAAATATATCAGGATTTCACTGCAGATTGCCATGCATGGTGTCTGATCTAAAGGCAAATGCACACTTTCTGTTGTTAGCATCAATGTAGCTTCTCAGTACTTCAAATGCTTGACATTCTTATCAGAAGAGTTACAAATAAGCAGAATTTTCAAAGAGTAGGGCCACTGTATATTTGTGGATCTTGTTATGCAGGGAAAAGTAGGCTGAGATGGAGAATTAGTCAAAAAAAGTCTCAGTGGTGGCAAACTTTGGAGGGAATATTTTGACAATTCCAAGTCCTTCCTATGTTTGTGTTTTATTTTTTAAAAAGTGAAAAAACTTTATTTCACAGAGCATCTAATACCAATACTTATTTTTCTCTGACCTGAGATCTCCTACAAACTCATCTGTCAACTACAGGTACCTTTTGTAAGAGATTTTCTTCCATTTATGTTGCCTCTGCTCATCTCTCTATTGTGGTAACTCCCATCTTATCATACTCCCGTCCACTTGCAGTCTGGCAAAGGAAGTTGCTCAGAGGAAAAGGTTGGCCATAATCAAAGACTTGAAAGCATCGTGTACAATTCCCCAAGGCATGGCACACCTAAGTATTTTGCATAATGAAAAGTCCACATTTCTTTTTCTTTACCAGTAACATTAAGTAAATTTGAATCCAGTAACTAATAAAACAGTTTTTGTCTGTCCTCTTTGACCCTAACAGCATCCATGCTGTTTCTAAGCTGTATGCAGCTTCAGACTTAGCAACCTACCTCATCAGCCCTTATAAAAGCACTGTCATAGTCTTTGAAAGACTTAAATATTTGCATATTTCTCATCTGTCAAGTTCTTTGCAAATCAAGTATATTTCAGACTCTTGGGCAGGTAGACAGACAAGTCTTGTCTTCATTTAAGAATAGTGAAACATTGAAAGGAGGAAAGTTTTGCCCAAGGTGCATGCGTCCTCATCAGAAACAAAGCAAGGCAGAAATATTTGTCCAAACCAGTCCTCTGGGCTCCATCTAGCAGTCTCAGCTCCAAGCTCATAGCACTTCTTTTCTATCAGTCTAAATAAAAGTCTGCATATTTCTGTCACTGTTCACTGCACACAGATTTTCCTTTTGAACAAAAGTTACGCAAACCAAACCAAAAAGTTGCTTTAGGAACGGGAAGATCTTTTGTTCAGCTACATGCTCAAAGGTTTTGCAGCATCATTTAAAATGTACAGTTTTAACTTGCCTATGATATAATTATTTGGGGGAAAAAAAGAACCCAAGAGTTTTCTAGAAGTATTTCTGACACAATCAGAAGATGTACTGATTACTTATGATTTTTTTTGTTTTCATCTGGAAAGCAATGAAAATAATACTATCATTATGCATGAGAACTGCAGCTGGATACTAAAGAGCACGTATGTCTTCAGATTGCTGTGGTCTAAGACAAGCAACAAACATTGATGTTGGGCAATTTTAAATTACAGGAGCTCTTCATGTTGTTTAATATATTTCTCTTTGGTGTAACAGTGTGAAATAGCTTGTCAATTATATAAAATAGACACAGAAGGACAGCTTCTGTCAGACATTCTATGGCAATACCAGCCTTATTATGGTGCCTGTCTCTCTAAAACAACAGTCCCTGCTGAACTGAAACACACACTTTTAAAACAGGGACGTATAAATGGGTTTTGGTGCCCTCATCAGTATCCACTTCTGATTTGATAACCTGAAATTTTTGGGGCGCTTGATTTGCAAAAAGGGACCAGTGTGTTAAAAGAGGAAAATGACTATTAGAAAATTAATACATTAATCTAATTTAAAAACTGAAAAAATAATGCATCAATTTGTAATGCAGTAAAATCAGCCAGCTGAACTACAGAAGGTAGGGACTAAATACTTAGTCGAATTCATTCATTGAGAGGACGGAGTAACTTCAGACAAAAAGAAGTTCACAGGGAGCACAAAGGATGCTTTTCATACTAAGAAAACTAGACCTTCTCTAAAATAAAACTATACTCTTAGGAAAGGATTAGGAAGAACTAAGGAGTTTATACTACAAATGTTACTAGGCTGGACAGGGAAGAAGAGTAGGTGCTGGTAGTAGAAAGGTCTTTGGAAGTTAACAGTACTTACTCTTCATTGGTGTTGTTGCTAAAGTTGACGTTAAACCTGGCCAAGGGCCAGTGACTGCAAGCAAATTAAATAAAACACATTAAAGAGTGTAAAGGCTGCTGGTATTTCATGCACGTGTTTACTGACATGACTGACTCACGAGCTTCTCACATATGCACTGATAAGATTAGCAAGGTCAATTTTGACTGTTGTGATAAGCCCCTTTGCATAACTGCTTCAAGGCACCAGTTCCTTTCTGTCATGTGCCTGGCATACACATTTGTGACCACATCTGATGTCCAAAGTCTGTTCTTAGGCGTATTAGTGCATGGCAAGATGCACCTCACTATTTTTAGCCCTGTACTCATTAGGCTACTATTCTAAGCTTTCTTCAATCCTTTCAAGTCCTCTTCACAGATGCAGTGTCAAGGCTTGTGGATAAGTAATGAGCATACCCACCCATTGCTGTAGAATTAAGCCTTCATGATACAACAACTTAGAGTTACTGTCAACCAGCAACAACATAAAACTGAGAAGGCAAGGATGGGTGCTCTCAAATTGACTTCAAAGAGCCTTATACAGGCTTTGTCAGCCCGTGATCAATGTTGTTCTAATTACTTCCCATTTGCAGTTGCTACTGATCCAGACACCTGAGAAATCAGACAACTGTCTGTCTAATTCAATAAAATGTGCTCTTGAGATTAATTTCTACAGAGGAGATCAAGTGAAGATAGTAAGGCTGTGCTGGACTACAACAAAACAAAGTAACCTACATAATGCACAGACCTTCAAAGGTTTTTGCTTTAATCTGAATTGCTTGTTGAGATTTTTGAAACTGGTTACTTGCTTACCTACCAATCGTTAATTAGCAAAAAAAAAAAAAAAAAAAATATAGAAGTCTCTGCTTCAGCATCTAATGCTAAATAACATCAGTTTTTGTCTTAGGGCTTCATTTTCCCATTTTAGCCAGAGTTAAATTTAAAACACTGTATCATACATTTATAAAGTAATAGTAACTCATCAAGTCAAATAACTGTAAACACATAAAGGTTTCTCTTTTGTTTTATTGGAAAAAAATTAGGACTGAACCAGCCTTCCATACCAAAGACTGCATATCTGCTAATAAGTGAAGTCAGCATCCAAAGGATTTTATCATTTCTGCATCAGAAACTTTCTGAAATGTTATCAGATGAACTTCTGAGTAGATATAACAAAGCAATTGCACATTTTGCACAACTGCTTCTTTACAGTTTCCTAACACTTGCAGATAATGCACATTAAGATCCTGAAAAGCCAAAACATCCTAGATTCTTGAAATAAAAATTCCGTTTTCCTCAATTGAGAGCAGTTTAGCAACATCAAGTTGCATTTGAAAAAATTCCAGTTCTGAGAAATTGTTCTGCCTGAAGCAGCATGATCAAAATCCTTACTTCAAGATCATGGTCACAGAGTCTTTCAGAAGGAAAGAGAAAGTCTGCTGAAAGTGCAATACTTGAGTTATGTGAAGATTCCTGGGCAGCATTAAATACTCTGCTCATCCCCCATGCTAAGCTCCTTACCCTCTTCTTAAAATACAACTTACATCCTAATTACCAAGAAAACATAACCTCAGTCATCTTCAGCTGCAGTATAAACACCTCTTCTTACCTGTTTGCTCCCCCGGGCCGCTCACGGGCACCCAGGAAGGAGCGGATGTTGCTTTGCCTGGTGGACACCTCTACAAGCTCTGGCCCTCTGATACGTTCCAAGAAAGAATCAGGCCTTTGGTCATCACGGTGTGAGTGTCTTGTGGCCCATGACCTTACAGATAAGACAAATCGTGACAGCCTGCATGGAACACACACACAAAATCCACTGAGCCAGACAGAAACATGAGGTGGTTTAAAACATCCCTGCAAACACCACCCCGAGATTTTTCTCCACATCTCCACCTGTCATGAAATTAAACTTGATGGAGTAACTGTGTGAACCCAGTCACTTGCCACAGTTTTGTAGATCACCTTCTGCACTGGATCAGGAAAATACCTCCCACATCAGTTCCTATTCTACTGTATCACCATGGTAGGACCAACAGAATATTCTTGCTGAGTGGAGGCCTTTACATCTCAAAGTGAGATACTCTGTGAAGTCCATCAGATGCAGTTGTCTTACATCCTTGAGAATTTCCATTCAAGAATCATGTTATGTTACCCTAATATTTAAACTGCTAGGCATTCATGTTTACATCACAAACTTCCCTGTATGTTCAGAGCATATGTAATTCAATTTATCCTGAAAAAGGGTAAAGGAAACAATAAACAAAGATTAAAAAGGAAGCTCTCAGTACAAATTTATATATTCATGTGCATTATGTTTACAAAACACACACCTATAATCTTTTTCCATCTAAACTCAACTTCCTGCAGACTTTGTCATCTACATCTGGTGGTGTCATTATCTGAAAACCAAGTGGGGAAATACAAGTTTATTCTTCACTATCCAAAATAATGAAGTGTGAACAATGCTCTTTAAATTACCCTAGTTTTACAAGAACTTTTTTCTTTGCTCTTTGAAATACACTGTGCTTAAAGTGACTGTGGTCTGTGTTGTGTGTAGCAATGGTATCTGAAGGCAGAGCCCTGCAGTCTCAGACACAAAGCAGACACAATAAGGGCTTGAAGCTCCACTTCAGGTTTATATTTAAGTCCCAGTAATCTAAACAATTTAAGACAATGGTCAGCTTCAAATTTGCTGACTAGGCCTCTAAATCCATTATAAACATAACTGGATTCTAAAAACTGAGATAAATTCTTGCACTCAAAACACAAAAACCCCCCTGTCTCCTCCCTTTCCAGAGCAATCTACCAAAAGGAAACAATCATTAAGTTTTATTTAATAGGAAACAAACACTACATCAGCTATCAGCCAGAACCAAACACTTACCCATTTATTTTACAGTCTGGCCTCACTTCATGCATTTCCCCAGCATTCAGTGCATTTTCAGATATAGTTATGTAAAAATAATTTATTTTTTTATATTTGACAAATTTGTTTGGGCTTATTCAGCCTCTCTCAGATTCTAAGACTTTTACTAGCAATAAGTGATGAACCAAGGTCAAATGCAGCTTCTGTTACTTCTTACAGACTTTCTTCAGCTGGACTCCACCCATTTTCTTTGGAAAGTGATTTCTTTGGCCTCCAAATTGTGACCAATCTCTTTCAGCAAATTTAACTTAATACTGTAAATTATATTAGCTAGTAATTTACCTTGCCATTGCCCCCCTGCCAGTGAAGGAGCTCGTCTGGGATTCAGGTACATGTTCTCCTCCCACAGAAATGACTCCCTGCAGCTCTGAACATGCATCCTCAGGAAGTGAATGGGTTCTGCAAAAACAACTTTTTTTTTTAAGGAATTCCATGCAGTCTTCACCAGACTCACCCCCATCTGGTTCTCTCCACCACTGCATCAGCAATAGTCCAGCAAATTGTCCTCTCTCTAGTAACACAGCATATATTTGATAACCATATTGCTAAGCCTGGTGCTATGATTCTTCTGGAGGCATCCAATATGAACTGGCCAGCAATCTCAGAAGCTAAATACTACTTATTAACACTTTAAAAATTAGCATTTGAGGAATAAAAAGAATAAATTTTAGCCTTGTGTTCCAGTAATGGAGTTCTGAAATTGACTTCACTGGAACTTGAACTTTATGAGGGTTCAGGGGGTTTTTTTATAGCACTCCTTGTTTTTCTGTGTTTTTCAGTCTTTAGTATTCACTTTTACAAGACTTTGTTACATCCATTAAGGATCACTTTTTTTCCCTTTGTAATGCAAACAAGAATTCTCACATGGGTCCATTAATCTGTATTGCCAGGAAAACACTGACTAAAATGATACTTGTAGTATCTTCCCTAAGAGCTGGCAGCAGCATTCTGAATGTCCACAAGAGGATAATTAGCAGCTCAATTTTATGTGCACTCACAGCTGAGAAACTAACAGACAAATAATTAAAACTTTATTATTTCTACTCAAAGAGCAATGCTAAAATAGAACCCAATTGTCCCAGTATTCTCAACTTGTTAATTGTTTTCTAATTCTCTTCCAATAACAAAACACCATTTAGTACTGAAAACTTTTACAACTTAGTTTATTTTGCCAGTGCTGAGAATATTGTGGTTGTCAAAATTAACATCCTTCTAAGGTAAAAAGAACAAACTTATGGCACAGGCATTTGTCACAGATTATCAGATACAGAGCCCACATTCAGCCCAAGAACTGTCTTGAGCTGAATGCTGGGAGAATAGCAGAGTTTGTCTACCTTTTTTAGTATTTCCTGGAGAAACTGCCAACAGAGCTGCTGGAGAAAGGATACTGGACTAGTTAGTGTTTTAGACTGCACTACCATGCCTGGTTTGAAGTACTTTTATTCCTGTTTATACACCAAGTAATACACATTTTGTGTGATCTTAGCAATAAATTCCAATATTGTTAATGGCACTTCCTAGTAAGTACCTAAATTCCCATTATAGCCAATGGCCATCTCAGGGCTTGATTCAGCTGCTTCAGAATAGGAGTTTGGTACAATTTGGAACACTTCAGAATGCTTTACTAGACCTCTCTAGAGCACACAGGTCACTCCTGACATCCACTAGCACCAGCTAAATGCTTCAAATACTCCATGGTATCTCAAATAGCTTCAGATGCCTATTTTAGGCAACTAAATACCTCTTGTAATCAAGAGAGCCAAAGGAGCCTGAAGAATTACTGAATTTGAGGGTAAGCTGAGCAGTTCCCTGGGTGCTGCTGACCATCAGTACTGACTGCATGTCTACTTAGGACAGCAGGAACGTATGCACCTGCTCACATAAAGACACTGAAATCCAGATGTCCATAGGGCACAGCTGGGTTCTACTTTCAACTTTAGATAGCCAGCCTGTGTCTACAAGCTAATATGCTGCCTCTTCTGTTTGAGCTGTTTCTATACAGAGGCTGGGTTTTAAAAATGGAGATTCATTTATTATTTTGCGGGGTTTTTTTATTTTTCTTTGAACAAAATGATCCAACTTTTATGTAACAGACTACACAGAGTAAGAATATGGGCACACGAATCACTGCAGCATAGATGAGCACAGCATTTTAAAGATCAGTAGAGCTTTCTTTTAATTGTTGCAGTGAATGCTTTTTCTTGGTAACACCTCATTTCACAGCAGAAAAATGCTAAAGCACATCCTTAGTATTAAGCATAAATTTAACACCCACTGACTTCAATAAGAACTAAGTAATGTGTTTAATTGCTTTGTTGAACTATAGCCAACAGGAGCTGGAGGAAAGTAAAGGCAAAGAAGAAATGCTGTTACTCTAGCAAATGTGCTTTTTTCCCATATCATATAGTTGCATATAGTTACATATCCTAAAGCAAATCTGATTTAAAAAAAAAAATTGAATGGTATTATAAAGATATTGTATAGACTTACCAGCAATCATTTCAACAATACAAAAATATTAAATATGAGATCTGTTTTACAGAGCAAGACTGTATGCTCTTACCCATCTATGAAGTCCTGCAATTAATGCTGATAAGATCAAACTTTCCTTTAAAAAAATGCCTCTTCAAGATCATCACCATGATAATAAAGTGCAATTCCTATTTCAGTCCCTCTATCTGTCAAAGCCATTGCCTCTGAAATTGCAGATGATCACAGGGATTTAATTCTACATTTAAACCTTTATAACCCCACTCTCACATCCCTGCCAGTAATTCCATTCTGTGAGCTGCCAAGCACTGATATCCAGTACAAATAGGATGCCAAAAAGAAGGAAAGGAAGAGGCTCATTTCAATCTGTGTTTTCACTTTTTCTAACACATCACTATTAATGAAGAGAAGGGGACAGGGCTCTTTTAAATCTCCCTAAGGAGACCATGGGGTAGTGTAACCAGAACAAGCAGAACAAATCAGATCCATTTTCTCTGCTGTAGGTACATCTATGTCACAGAAGGTATTACACAAGCAAAGCAAGAATTTAAAAAGGACCAATTCAAACAATGCATCCACAGCAGCTTCTAGGGACATGCAATCCAAAAATCACCATCATGCAGGGAGTCCCATCAGCCCATCAGGATTCTGGGTGCTCTAATCTGGGTGTGCATTTGAACAGCAAGAGACAGTCTGACAAGGTCCACATAGAGGAGGTGGTTGGCCATAACAAGTCAAAAGCAGAAAACTTTTTCCAACCTTTACAGGTGCCATGGATCATCAGGCATCTTTCCACTGGCCCAGCAGACTTT
The DNA here is from genome assembly GCF_963662255.1 of Cinclus cinclus. Lineage (NCBI taxonomy): Eukaryota > Metazoa > Chordata > Aves > Passeriformes > Cinclidae > Cinclus > Cinclus cinclus. The sequence goes on from NC_085047.1 coordinate 86,553,144, forward strand.
GCCCAGTCTAGAGGAATGACTGGCACTGTGCAGGAGGTAAGTGCAAGCTCACTGGCATGTTTCTAACAGCCACTTTAGAACTACCAAAACTAGAGAAAGGTGAATGTAAAGAAACTATTACATTTCCTCCATACAGTGATACACTCTGAAAATCCAGGACAAAAATGCTGATATTCTTTATACATTACAAATTTTCCCTCCCTATTACAGGAAGTAGGCAATTTGCAGAGGCTGCTTTTACAAAAAACCTTCCCAAGCCTTCACTGCATGGTGCTGGAAGGATCTCTTTTTTTCACCAAGCACAGACCCTGCTATCTGTGTGGTGACTTGAGAAAGAGGTTTCCCTTTAATAATATATTAATGAGTTAATGTAATGCCCCCTGATGTGAAAATTGGCTTTTTTCCTGAGGTAATACAGCTCCTGGTTCCAAAACAGCAAGCCATGACAACCTCCCTGTGTCTGTCTCTTCTGTACTTTGGATAAAAGCTGTCAAGTCTGGTGCGCTGTAAAGTGCACTGAGCTAACATATCACAACACAATATTCCTGTAATTCTAGCTCCCATTCCCAGAGCTACAGCAGTGCCACAAATTATGCAGCAATCTGTCCCCTTGACTGTGATGAAAGGAAAATATTACCTGATATAGCCATTTTCAATCCTTTCAATATCTTCATCAGCAGTTCTGACAGACAGGTTGTGCATACCAGGGTAGGAGTGCTGGGTGTTGATTTTTGCCATTTTATTTTACATATCAACATCTAAATGACAACTGAAATGGAAAAAAAAATATGAAGGCTGCTCAGTACTCAAAAAGAGTTCTTTATCAAAACAGTGGAACAACAAAAAAACCATTTCAAAAAGAGTTCTTTATCAAAACAGTGGAACAACAAAAAAACCATTTCAACCATTTGAAGAACAGTCAGTGATATTTACATACATATATGACATGTGTTTCTTTATTTATTTGCAGTAGACAGAAAAAAAAAGTGTTAGTAAAGATTTATCATGACCAAAGAAAAAGGGTTACATGGCACTATATTCTTTTAGTCTCTGGGCTTTATGGACTACCTACACTGACATACCTATTATGCATAGTGAAATTGCATTTAAAATCTCATTAAAAGAAGGTTAGTGAGAAAGTCAACCAAAAAAAGCCAGGTAATACATGTGGTAGGACAAGCCATTCCACTTTACATTGATTCCCCTGTGCTAATTTTATCTATTTTATGATTAAGCTTTTTATTCCAAAAATCCATATTAACCAAGCAGATAATTAATTACATTTACCCCTTAGCTTAATGCAGGCCATACTATAATTCGATATTATTAAAACTCTGCACTAAACACACAGTAGGGGGTTTTATTATAATGCTTCAAAACAGTCTCTGTTATGATATTGAGCAGTTCATCTCCTACAAGTTTTAAAAAATTTGTCTGAATTCCTTTCCAGATTTGACTTTCAATGCCTTTCCAAATTCATATCATATCTACCACTTACAAAATGAGTTTTAAGACTCAAGACAAGTGTCTTACAAATGAAGGACTGAAAGACTTTCAGTGAAAGCCTTGAATTTTTAAAAAAGGGGGGAAAAAAGGGTTTTGAAACTCCATTCAGGAGCCTTTTTTGTTTAAAATACGCTAGAATGAAATTATCTCAGGATCAATCAACTCCTTCACACTAGGCTGCATTCATTTTTCCCCTGTAATCCTCTGTCTCTGACCACACAAGATCCACCTTCAACACGAAACGAAATACAGATCTTTCAGAAACTGACTTTGTGACCTGAATTATTCCTGAAGAAAAGCTCATTATCCATTATTAGAACATTATACACCCACTTTCTTAAAAATCAGATACCTGACTTACCCCCCACTCAATTCCCATACATTTAAAGAAATAATACACAATTTTAAAAATTATTTCATATATTTTAAAGTAGGTTTTTTATCCAGAAATAATTACATTTTTCTAGAAACAGCCTTGGGCATCACTTAATATTCAAATTTTTATTAGTATTCCCCATTACTAATTTTGCCTCAGTGTAAATCAGTTAATGTCTAACTGTGTCTCACCTTAAACTGAGCCTTGTTCATGCTGATTTTTTTACTGGGGAGAAAAATGGGCATTTTTATTGATATAAAAAAACTTAATTCTTTCAACCTACTCTCAGACTGGAATGTTCACTCAGAAGAATTAACTTCTAAAGCACAGATAATTTATGTTAAAGACATAACTCAGAGGTTTAAAAGCTTGATGATGGGAAGAATTATTCATAAGATAAGTAACAAAGCATTAACCTTTTTTTCTAGAGATGTACTTTCAGAGCAAATTTAGTACTGAATTAAGTATTTGACTAGTTATGACACTTAACAACTACACTTATCAGTTCTAGTGATTCACAATCAGATTGATGTCTACCTACAGCACTTCTTAAAAACAAGGGTCAGCTGGTTTATAGTCTCCAACAAAGTAAGCAACTCTATTAAAAAAACAAAATTAAAACGATAAAAGTATGAGATAATAAAACACTTCTGAAGTCTTGGGATGATAACTGACTTGCTACCAACACCATGGATTCCCTCACTGAGAAGACACATTGCTTCTGAAACTGGAAATTAGTGAACAATGCCTCTCTACGTTTCAAATGCTGTGGCTGTGGCACATGGATTTCCAGATGTATTTGTGCATCAGCTCCTGCAAGTTTGGTTAAAAAGCATTAAGTACAGTATTTCTTTAAACTTCAAACTGAAATGGCTGAAATTGGATATTACTAATCTGGAATTAAACACTTTTAATAGATACTGGAATTCGATATTCCAAACCTCCTGAAAGGCTTGAGTGTGCCAGTGGAGCACTGAATACAAGAAACCTTATTTAGACTTTCAAAAGCTATGCTACTAAAGAAGAAAAAAAAAAGCCAAACAAGTAATAGCATATGAAGCCAAATACTATTTTGGATTAAAAAAACAAGAAGACAGAAAGCAAGAACAGGACTAAATAGCCACCTTCACCACTGCAGACATTTAATAACAGTATTCTCAGGGCTCTGTAGGAAAAGCTGTTGTTAATGATGCTGATGGAAAGAAGGACTGGTGATACAGCAAGATCTCAGGACAGCAAAAAATTGTATAGGCAAGAGAAACAAAAGGAGTGCAGGGAACCTCAAGGTGGCCAACATCAACTACAGCAATTTCTCAATCTGATGATAAGTGATGTGCAACATGGGCAAATGGAAACCCATGAATACAGATGAAAGGCATGAAAACTACTGCCCTACATGCTTCCAAATGAACCACATGCTCTCAGAAAGTGAACCTGAAAGGGTAGTTTTGGATTAAATATTAGGAAGGAACTCTTCACGATGATGGTGCTAAAACACTGTACCACATTGCCCAGAGAAGATGTGGATGCCACATCCCTGCAAGTGTTCAAGGCCACGTTGGATGAGGCTTTGAGCAGCCTGGTCTAGTGGAAAGGGAGCTGGAACTACATGGTCCTTTTAGTCCCTTCCAACCCAAACCAACCTATGAACTTACGACACAGGCACAGCTCAGTGAAACAACATGCTCACTGCAGGGCAGGCTTGCTGACACAACTGACAATGTATACATAGAATATGTTAATGACACAAAAAACATGAAAACTGCTCCACGAAACAACAGTGCACACTTATCTGAAACACTCTAAGTCCTTCCCTTAGACAGAAAGATAAAGCAGAATATCAGCAGAAAGGTAACAGCATGGCAAGAATGATTAAAGCTATGGAAAAGGGAGAGAAAGGAAAATGGGGCCTGCTCACCCTAGAAAGGTAAAGACTAAAAAGTCATAAAATAAAAGTATATAGGTAAAATTTTGGCTCATTTCAGATCCCTTACACGTATTTCAGCTGTAAAATTTGCATTCAATATACAATGTGGTTTGAGCTGCTATTCTGCACAGTGCTTCAGGAAAGGAAGGGGGAAAAAATTCACAGAAATACAACTCGACTATCAAGCAATAAAATACATTAATATATATTTTGGAAGGAGGTAGGAGAGTGGATGAAAGTGTGTTACATGTGCCCTTCTGTGGTAGAGAGAGACTGAACACAGGACTGATAGAAATAAACAGTGAGGTAGTTTGGGTACAGTGCAGGTGCTGAGACGCCCTGAAGCAACATGGTTTGGCACTGCATAAAGCCCATAATGTTCTTACAAATTACTAGCTATCTGATTAAGAATTATTTCCAGACCTCTGAGAACCCTAATTACAAATGTTTTTAATAGTCTAGGGAGAAGATTGGCATTTCAACATTAGATACAAAATATGGCAAGTAACCAACTAAGAAGCAGCTTAACAGGAGTCAGCCAGCAGGAAAGTCCTGAAGAGTCATGAGGCTCCGCAAACACCTTCTGCAGGGCCACAGAGAGATGGCTGCAACCATCTGGGACCTGCAATCCCAAAACTGCAACTAAACACTGCCTCTCACAAGGCAGTTTGAAGAAGTGAGCAGAGCTCAGCTTCATACTTAAAACCACAATCGTTAATGGTAGAGTGGTGGGTTGGCCTTGGCTGGCTTCCAGATGTCCACCCAGCTGCTACTGCATTTCCCCTCCTCAGCAGCCCAGTGGGAGAAAGCAAGATGAGAAAGCTCACCATGGCTCATGAGAAAAAAAAAAGGGAAAAAAAGGACACTGGGAGACCAATTGTCATCACAGGTAAAATGGGCTCAAACTGGAGAAAACTCAATTTAGTACAAATTAAAATAGAGTTGGATGGTGAGGGACAAAGACAAAACACCCTACCACTCATTTTTCCCCAGATCCAACTTTACCCCTACATTCCCAACTCCTCCACCTCACCCAGCAGCACAGGGGCTGGAAAACGGGAATCAGTCCATAATATTTCCTTCTTGCCATTCCTTCCTCTTCACACTGTCCCCCCAGATCCAGCCTTACTGCAGGTTGCAGTCCTTCACAAACTGCTCCAGTGTGGGTCCACTCCATAGGCTGCAGTCCTGCAGGATAAACCTGCTCCAGTGTGAGCTCTCCATGGACCACAGTTCTCGTCAGGAGAACCTGTTCATGCACAGGCTCCTCTTCACTGCCTGCAGTCTGCTTCAGGAAATGCCTGGCTCCACTAAAGGATGGATACCCACACTGGATGTCTGCTCCATCGTGGTGCCTTCCAAGAGCTGCAGGGGAATCCTACTGCAGTGCCCACAACACCACCTCCACTCCCTCTCCAACTTTGCTTTCTGCAGAGATGGTTTCAACCCTTTTTTTTCCCATAGGTCCCCACACACTGCCCTTGTGGCATCCTACTTTTTCCTAAGTGCTTTTTCCCTGAAAGAAAAACCACAGGGGATGAGCCCTGGATGCTGCTCATACTGGGCCCCACAGCCCCTGCCAGCTCCACCCACCCCACTCTGGTACCTGCCCTTTATAAATAACATCTCCTAGCCATATAGGAACTATACTCTCTGCTCTGAATATTTAAAGCTAATAACTACACTGAGCATAAAACTTGATTACCTAAAGGCTGACAAGTCTGGTAGAACCACGTTAGGATCTTAGAACAATTACTTAGCTCACAAGTGATTTAACAAGAGAAACAGATGGACAGACAGACAGACACATAGTCCTCTGAGCCAGCAAAATAAAACTTGAATCCCTCTTAGCTCTTGAAAGATTGGCATCTTTATCAATGCCTCAAGCAGAATTTTAACATGCTTTCTCACCTAGTCTTTTCTTCCTTGCTACCAAATGTACTTACCCAAAAGAGATTAATAATTCCACACTCAAGAATATTGCTTTTCAGTGCCTAAATCACTGAGACTGGAACTACAGCTAAATGACACAGATGCATTATCCTACTAAAAATGTAACACATTACACACATTAGCAACAGCACTCCTTACTTGAAATGCACATGGGCCAGCTCTTTTATCCTCTTCCTTCTGGATTCAACAACAACTGGGATTTTGTGTCAAATTATTTTAAAGGCATTGCCTGGTATAAAAGAAGTATTTTTAACAATACAGACAGTTGTTTGACAACAAATATGAGTTCAAGTTACATATGAAAATTTCAGATTCACACAAGTATTTCCTAATTTTGAAAATCAGGTCCTACTTATCTCTTTAGAACTACATCATTAAAGACCTAGACCTACGAAGGCTGCAGTATCTAAATTTTAGGAGCTCTGCCATCCAGTGGATTTCCTGAAACAGGAATGCAGAGACGCAACTAAGCAAATAAGGAAGCTACAGATGTGAAATGACTGAAACTAAACTGGGATACTGAGAATAACTGGTCTTGTAACTCCAGGCCAAGAGGAGTGGCACCAATTCACAGCCACAACTCTCCTCTTTCTCAAAGCTGATTCACCTGTTTGCAGCAAAATGCATTGTCCTGAGCAGCTGCACCTCAAAAATGAGAAACCTTTCAAGTCTGCTTCAAATTAAGCAAGACAAAACCAGTTTCCTCCTTTTTCAGAGCCCGCTACCAGTAAATTATGGGATACTAATAACTTTCTCATGCGTTTCCAGCACTCTGAGAACACTTATAGCAGCAGGAATATCTGTTTTCAGCACCCACTGCAATCTGGACAGTCAAGGCCTCTGAGAAGCTTTGTGACCTGGGTTTCAGAGCATTTTGCACTTTCTCAGCAGGAAAAAAAAAACCCAACACATAGGCACACACTTTATTATTACAAATTATAACAAATTTAGGAAGTTGATGCCTATCCACTACGGCAACAAAGTGAGCTCTGCATCCTGTCAAATATCTGTGAGGGATCTTTGAATTACTGTAGTCTCCCTCTCAAGAGCACTGAGAGTCCATGTTTGGGCTACTCCAGCAGCACCCTTTTGGGGCAAAATACATCAACCCATCCTAACATAATTCAAAACTGCTAACCAAACAAGAATTAATACATGTGACACAAAGTCAATGTAGTTGTTCATCAAGTAATAATGACAGATCAAGCTATTTACACCACCACTTAGTATCCTCAAAGCTTATTTGTTTAGAGTAAAATGACTACAGAAAGAAAATATGACAGAATTTTAAAAAGTGCTTTTCAAGGTGAAATATGTATCACCATCACAAAGCAAAAGATGACTTTACATATGATTCTATAATACATCCTCTGTGTTTGTATAGTTGTTAAAATATTGTTCTTGAAGCTTTCAGCATTTTATTTATTGCTATGGAAGCAGTGATAAGCTGCATAGGATCACTTACATCATTTTAGTTAAGACATGTTCCAAATCCTCACACAGCCTCTCAGGTTCAACCCTGATAAGTCTTTGGGATTTATTCTGGGATTTGACCTCCACCTACATGATCCTTGTTATATCACTTGCTAATAGTTGTAGCTCAGCTGTGCATTATGTATCTTCTGTGTGTTCCGTGTGACAGGCTGCAGCTCCAATGATTCAACCAGCAATGGCAACACATCAAAGACTGGACACTGGAACTTTTAAATAACTACATGATTTGAAGACAAGGCACAATGTTTTCTTCAATGATTTGGAGGTTTGCAAATTCACCTGCAGATTGGACTCTGGCACACTCATATGGAAATCAGCTTTATATGAAGGCTATTAGATCAAGCTCAGGAAGTTGAGAAAACAATCAGCAGTACCAACTTACCCTCATGAATCCATTACAGTTTAAATCAACAATTCTTAAATTCTAGGACCTCTTTTAAAAGCATGCTTTTCAAAATTTATTACTCTCTACTACATCATATTGCATTTTCTACAGTCTGTGAGCACTGACATCTCCTGAGAATGCATATAATTTATATGCATAGTCTAGTAGCCTCAGTACCAACCAAGAATGTCAAATACTGTACCTTTCACAGGTACTTTAGATGTTCATGCACTTCACAAAGCACTGCATTATTCATGTATGTATAATTTATAGTTTTAGAATGAAATGCATATGATAACCTTTGATCTATTTGATGGTTGAGTCTCTGGCACCCTGCAGTACCAAAATTATAATTTAAATAAATTGAATTATTTGGACCGAGTTTCCCTTCTGTAACTATGAACTATTAGCAATATAGTTCAATTTTCTAAGATTTACTGAAGTTTTATGCAGACCATTTTCTACAGATTAATTCTTCTTTAGACTGGAAACTTTTCAGGAGAAACTAGCTGTGGAAATTGCATTTAACATTGTAAATTAAAACACAGTAAATTAAAAATTTCAGCTGACTGTACAATCAAGCCACATCATGTTGTTTCTGTTGCCAGTATGGGTAAACACGTTGCAAGTATTCATGTTTCTATCCAGCAAATTAAGCTCTGTGCAAGGCTTCTGTAGCCACTCTAAAATTCACTGGTTCAGCCAATGTCTCCTGTCAGTGCATTCACGAATAGTTAACTCTTAAAAGCAAACACAGCAGGTTTACACTCCTGAATGTGTGCCTATAAAAAAATGTGTTTGCATGCATGCACGTGCATACGTGTGAATGTTCCCATTCAAATCCACTCCCTGACCGCTTTATGTAGAACTATCGCAGCCATCCCATTTGGCTGGGGAAGGGAAACACGAGAGGCAAATCGTGTCACGTTTCACAAGCGGGAACGAGGCATCCTACCGAAGAGGATTTAAGAGATGCTAATGAAATGAGATGGCAACATTGGAGGAGGCTGCAGGACAACGTGCTGAACCGAAGTGACTGAGCTTGGGTGCAAATTGGATGACAAAGGCTGGGATACATGGAAGGCAAAGATGAGACATGCTGACACGGAAGGATGATGTATAATTTTTTAACGCTGATGTGTTCTTCCCTCTAGTCATTCACTACTCGTTTACCATGATTACCCTTGCTGAGTCAACATTCTGACAGTCACATTTTCATTTGCAACATGTATTTGTCTAATCAGATGGTTTTAGCATGCATTCTCAAAGAAAACAACATGAAAAATACCAGAGGGAAAAAAACAGACCGTGCTGACTGAAGACACACCGTTATGCTATTTCAAAATCTGTAACTACGCATTTGTACTAAAACTACAGATGTAGTTTTACTCAGTTGTAAAAATAAAAATTACGGATTTTAAATACAACAATCCTTTAACTATTTGCTTTGAATGCAGCAACTACAAATCTGGAAAACAAAACAGTTAAAACAGGTAGATCAACAGGTATCAACATCTACATTTAACATCATTTCTTCAGAGATCTGAAGTAATATTCATGTCATTTTTCCTTATCTTCTTTAGACTTTTCCTCTTGGCAAATGAGGGGACTTTGCATTAGAGAAAGACACTGATCAGTCATTACAGTATCTTCCACATTCTTAGGCAGACTACGGCCTGGATTACAGTACAGGACTTTTGCAAAAGATGTCATATTTCTAGAACTAAGGTCAATTTACTGGAAGCACCAAGGAATCACTAGAAAATTATTCCCTTTCACTGCTTGTAATATTTCCTAGCTTTTTTTTTATATATATATAGGATTTGACGGCCTCATGCTTACACCACAGGCACCAGACAGTGGAGAAATTAAGAGACACATGAATCAAGCTAGTAAAATTAAGCATCAGTCAACAGGAGCGGAATAAGTCTCCTCAGCCCCATTTCTGTTCAGATTTGTACCCTGAATCCAATTTCGTTGTAAGCACACAGCTCTCTGCATCGAGTAACCAAATGAACACTTTTCTTCAAAATTAAATAAATTAACAAAGTTTACGTTCCCATTTCAAGCTTTTGAACTAAGGCTTGGAACTCAAGTGTGATGCAGGACATGGTGCCACTCTCACGGCCATCCATGACAGGCAGGGAAGCTTACTGCCTCCTTACTCACCTGCCCACGCTCTCCTCCGCAGCATCCGAATCCCGGAGCTCCGTCCGTCTGTCTGTCCTTCCGTGCGTCCGTCGGTCCGCCTGCCTGGATGCGGGGCCCCGGGGCGTTCTCCCTGCGGGCAGCGCTGCCCTTGGCCGGCCCGGACGCGCTCCGGCGGCGCCGGGAGCCGCGGCAGCGCAGCCCGGCGGGCCCGGCGGGGGCGGCGGGGCAGGGCAGGGCCCGCCGGGGCGGGGCGGGGCGGGGCAGGGCAGGGCAGGGCCCGCCGAGCCGCCCCTCCGCGCCGCGAGGGCGGATTACGGCCGCAGCCCCAGCGCCTAAGCCCGGCTCACCGGGAAAAGCCGCTCGAAGGGCTTTGCGATCCTGTTAAGTTCTCGGAGAGGATCAAGACGTCAAAGGGGCTCGGCGGCGCTCCGGCACATTTCGTGCCACGCCGAAGAAAGTTGGGAGCCCGCCGCGGGCAGGACAGCACAGGATAGCACAGGGCCGGGCCGGGGCCGCCGGCGGAGCGAGGATGCGCGGCCCCGGTGCCCGCGGCAGTCGCGCTCCCCCGGCGGGGCGGAGCCGTGCCCGGCGGGCCCTCAGCCCTGCCGGCCGCGGCCCCAGCGCCCCCGGCCCGGGCAGGGTCCGGCCGCCGCCATCCGCCTCCTGCTGCGCACCAGCCGCCGCCCCGGTCCGGTCCGGTCCGGTCCGTGCCGCCGGGAGAGACAGCCCGTGCGGAGCGGGGAGACGCGGCGGCGTTCCCGGCCGCGCTCGGGAGGAGAGCTCGGGGCCGGCTGGCAGAGCCGGCTCCCCGCCGCCCTCCCCTCGCACACAGCGCCCGCGGCTCCTCCGTCTGCCGCCGGCGGAGGGCCCGAGGCAGCGCGGTGCTCGGCAAGGCGGCTGCGGACGTGCCGCTGCCTGCTCGAAGCGCGTCCCTCCCGGCAGCCGTCGGGGAGTGGATTTCCCGAGCCTCTGGCTCCGCCGTCCCTGAGCGTCCTGCCCGAGGGGAGCCGCGAGGGGATGGTTGCCCGCAGCCGCTCCCAGCCCGGCTGCTGGGGCCGACATCCTCTCCATCATGAGAGGCGCTTCTCCTCGCGGTACCCATGGATAGATAGGTTTTTTCTTCAGCGCTTGCTCGCTGACCTCCTTGAGGGTGCTGACCCTCATTTTCCTCTGCTGAAGCTCCCTCAAGGCTTTCACACTCCCCCGAACTTCACCCGTTCCGTTCTGATTCTGCTTTTTACAGGGTTCCGAAGAGCTGGAAACAAGGAGTGTGTATGATTCATAAAATGATTCTTCAGCCGGGAAATGTCAGCAGAAACTATGTCATTCCTAACTGAAAGGCTGCTGCACTTTGTTGCATGTCAACTGAGCCAGATTGAGCACTACGGGATGTTAGAAATGTGTTCTAAGTGCTCGGGTTACTTTACATAAGAAAGATGAATCGCATCACACAAAAAGGACTGAGGAAAGGAAAAGATCATGGCTAAAACTCTTAAAACCCCATCAGAAACTCGAGGTGTCTGCCTCCTTATAGCTGTCACACCAGTCTTCAGAGTAACAGGGTTTTTGAGGATCAGAATAGGAACCCTATATAGAAAAACAGGAGGCAGAAAGCATTTCAAGAGCATCCTTTTTCATGTCATTTCCTGCTGGGCTGACCCTTCAGGAGTACTCCAGGCAGCATTTTGGAAGCACTGGGACTGCAGCTAACCAACTAGGTGTGCCCCAAGTGCCAGGCTGCTGTTGTCCCTCCAAAGGCTCGAGCACTGGTTCCACTTCCCAGGTGTTCTGAGTAGATATGTGCCCTTACAGGCCCCGGCTTCCTCCTTAGACAAGGTCTGGTTGTACATCTTGCCCTTATGTTCTGGTTGCCACGTGAAGGAAACCTGTGAATAGAACATAGGAAAAAGCTGTGGAGATTTCCAGATCTGGACAGTAAGGGGATCAGGCTGAATCAACAAAAATGAATGTCCACATCCAGAATGGCATCTCTGTCCAAAGTCTGTCATTGCATTCAGTGGAAATTCTGGAGAAATTACTGTATTAAAGTTGTAATACATCTTCACAGTACCTTAAAAGCAGTTGCCTAGGAATTGAAGATGACAGAAAAAAATCTGTTTTCATTTTCCATTTTCTGAATTGTTAGGTATAAATTAAAACACGCTTATTCAGGGAGTAAATATTGCTTCTTTCCAACATTTTCATAACTTCCATGAAATTTTCTTTCCAAGTTTAGTTCTTGCTTCATTTGTGCAATCATTAAGCCAGTCCCCTGAGAACCATCAACAAATAGGTTCAACCTGATGACGGCTGCAAGATATCATCCATCAAAATTATTGTGTTCATCAAGGCACTACTGATTATTTATTTCAGTGGCCTAAGGTTATTGGTTTTACCTCTTTAAAACACAACCATGAATTACCACGTCTGATTGCAATAAAGTATTTTTCAGTTTTATATGCAAACTAAAGATTAATTTCATGCCATTATGCCTGGAATTAAGCAAAGCATCCATGATAGTTTGTGACTGGGAATTAATAAGAAAAGGAAAATCTGGAGTTTCAGTAGAGCTGGACTTCAGTGATACTTGTGGGTCCCTTCCAGCTCAGGATATTTTATGATTCTGTATAATGATGTTATCCAAGGAGTGAAAAAAAAGCATCCTTTCACTGCAGTAAACTGCAAGTTCTTAGTTGTTCTAAACTGATATAGGTCCCAGGTAATCAATGGAGTTGAGCTTATTTACAGTATCTGTGGCTTTGTCTGCACAGCTCCATTTTGAGGAGCACTGATATTATTCTGATATGTCTCAAGTTATTCTGATAGTTCTCTCAAGACTCCTGTGCTCTGCAATAAAGCACTGCTGGGATGCATGATAGAAGAATAAGGCTAAATAAATAAATGTGTTATAAAATCTCATTTTCTTCAATCTGAAAAATCATCATTTCCTGTTTGCATTGTAGCTCTGCTCTGTTTCTACCTGATTGTTCCACTTCAGAGGAATTAAATGAACAAAGATCTGTGAAATAATTGGACTGAATTGCCAACTTTAGAAAAGCTCATTTGATTTTGTTCCCGAGAGAAACACTGATTATATCTGCCTTAGAAAGCCATTCTCATTTGAACAATGTGAGTTGTGATTTGGAGAGGACCTGCAAAATTTGAGCTCCACTGAACAAAACTGTGAAGTTATGATATGCAAATGCAAGATAAAAAGATTCAAAAGACAGAATAAATAGAAACGTAGATTAGAAACATCCAAATGAGGCATTTGAAGTCCACATCGCAGGTATTTTCACAGTTTTTGAACTGCCTGATCCTGTGATGAACTGACTACTGCAGAAAACTGAACATAGCCAAGATGCTTTCATAAACCAGCCCCACTAAAGCCAAGGATGTCCTGATAAATAAAAGGCCACACATACCTGTTTGGTGTTCTACACAGTAATCTCCATGTTGTCCTAATTATAAGTGAATGAGCTCTATTTATTTTACCTTACTCAGCACCACTGGGGTGTGGTATGGTAAGGGGGTAAGATAGGACTCTGGTACTCTTTATTCATCAAAATTAATGAGCTTTTACCTTGCTTGAGCAAGAATAAATGCTGAACACAAAGTAGCTGCTGTGTCCCTTCAAAATCAATGAAAAGCATCCCACAGATTTTAGTGTAACAGGGTTGGGTCCTTGTTACATACACAGAAGCCCGAGCATCCACCTAAAGCCAGTCATTTTTTCCAAGCAAAATCCCAGTGCAAGCTATTACAGGCTGACTATCCAAGGCATGAATGGTAGCCCTCCAACTTTGGTGTTCCTGCCACAGGGAATGGAGGCATTTGCACAAGAGTAGCCCAGGGTATGGACAGGTGAGGAGCCTTCCCACCTGGTGTGTCAGTTTTGTCACACAGCTTTCACAAGTGCTCAGGCCACTCTCTGTCAGAACAGAGCCCCGAGGGATGGGGAGCACATGGTCACGGTCAGGAAGAGGTGTGGAAATTCCTGCTGACTACAAGCCTAGCTGTGAGCTCCCTTACCATCCTGTGTGAGTCAAACTGCCTGAACACACAGGCTCCATGAGCCATGCAGAAGCAGTACAGATGATCAGGGAGCTGTGGAATCCTCCTGTGAATTTTCATGCTCCTCTATTTAAAAAAACACATTTGCAAATGCTGCCTTGTTAATGTTCCCCAAGTGGCTGGCTTCAGATAATAAGTATACACAAGAGAACTTATTTTGTTATGCTGGTTCTCAGGACAATCCTATCCCTTAATGAAAATAAAACTATCCTGCTGTCCCTAGGGGAATTTCAGCAAAATTTCAGCTAGTCAGGCCTGAGGCACTGATAGGGAGACAGCCCAGATCCTCCAAACAGAATAAATTGACATTTCCAGTCACATAACGGCAGTCCATTAGCAGCAAGCTAATGGGAAGAGAGACACTTATGTGAAATACAAGTTAGGGCATAAAAGCCTTTCCCATTGTGCTATATGATGGCAGTCACTGCCATTGCTGGGCCTGACTAATGAGTCTAAGGAAACCCAGGTGACAGTTTGCAGCCAAATGTTGCTAATCACAGATTAAAGATGTCTCTTTCATGAACTCAGAAATATCTTTGCTTGGATCCAACAACAGCCTGCACAGGCTTTGTGACAGACTGTTCTGAGGTACAGGAGACAAATGATGAGTGGTAGATCTCTGGCTGCTGTCTGTAAGCACTGGGTCAAACTGTAAACTTAGAAATAAGGAAATCAAAGAACTAGAAAGTGTGTGGGAGGGCGACTGGGAGCTAGCAGCTCCAAGTGTCCTTGTTCTGACCCTCATTGTTCTGACCCTTATTTCAACAGCAGTTTGAGTAGTCAAATGACTTAACAACTGAGGAAAGAGGAGAAGAAAAAAAATCCTATCCACTTCATTTTAAGGGCTGGAACTAGATGACCTGTGAGGTCCCTTTCAACCAAAGCCATTCTATGATTCTATGATTTGCCTTGGAGTTTTTTTAAGCAACACCCTTTATTTCCATCTGCTGTATACAAGGCTCAAGGTGTAAGATATGTCTCACTAATACTCATGTTACAGTATGTTACAGTAGTCATAAAAAGCAATCATTTGAAAATGTGACAGAAAGTTCAATATTTCAGTGGAGTGCTGAGTTCTGCTGAATCTTCATTTATCTGGCACTGTTAAATGTCTTTCTAGGGCTTTCTGTGGACCAGAGATTAAAGCAGGGCAGAAGCAGTCCCGCTCATACAAGTTAGATAAGACAAAGGCAAAATGCTGAAATAAGAAATGCTTTTAAGGAACAAGTATCACTGGCTAGGACAGGTGGGAACTGTTGTTTTATGAAATGGGAACAACCACAAACAACAAAGGTAAAGACTCAGGAAATCTTTGGCAATGGGAACATTCTGTATACAGGCTTTGCTTGAACAAACAAGCTGTGTGAGAGCTGGGGTCAGTGACTGATGTGCTCCTTTGCTGATGTGCCTGAATGTGTGTTACTTGCTCTCACTGTAATCTTGATGGGAGGGACAGGTTCCTGCTGGATGACTCTTTTGTCTCTCTTTTGGGGAGATGCCTTCTTTTGTAGTGTGAGTGCCAGGCTACCTGTGCCCTATCTCCTTTTGGCTTACACACACACATGGCTACAGCATAACTTACCATGGCCTGGCGTAGCCCATCAGAGTTTACCAGAATGCAGATATTCCCCAAGACAGTGAAATCATCCTGGTTTCCAAACCAACAGGAGTTTTATTTCAGCGAACTAGTAGCACACTAGAAAGTACTATTACAGTGGTCAAAGACCTTCCATAGCAGTAACTACCAGCAAAAACTAAGTTTCAAAGTTGATGCTGCCAGTGCATGAGGAATGAGGAAGACTTTTAAAGAGGAGCTGAGGGAGCTGGGGCTGTTTAGCCTGGAGAAGAGGAGGCTCAGGGGGGCACCTTACTGGTGTCTATAGCCACTTAAGAAGAGGATGCAGCCAGATGGGTGTTGGCCTCTTCTCCTGGGCAACCAGTGACAGGACAGGAAAACCAGCCTCAACAGCCTCAAGTTGTCAAACTTTCCCCAAGTAAACCCTTGGAATTGTTACAGCTATTTTTATGGGGCTCAAGGCAGGGGTATCAAGATGTCGTTGCCAATATCTCTGTAGCACCTATGAAGACTGTCCTGTTTCTTCTCAACTTAATGTCATATTCAGAGAAAATCAAGGCACTGTAATGCAGCAGTGGATTAGCAGCCTGCAAAGAGATTGCAACTAATCTTCTGATGTCACTTGAAAGTCAAATGAGAAATGGCAGCACAGCTGCTGTTGGGAAAAGGGATTTCCCAGAACGGTGCCTTCTTTTCAGCACAGAGTAAACTCAGGGAAAACCCTGAGTGTTTTTTTCTGAGGGATAGAGGTAGACCCAGAGAGTTTTTGGGAAAAGCTTCAGAGGCTGGAAGTAAGACAGAAGACTTTATGAGACTTACACTGTTAAAGGAGGTTTAAACTGAACTTCACACACTTGTGTCAACGCTACTGGGAGACTAGGAAAGAGATCTCTGCAGTTTCTTCTGCCCCTTCCATTGCCATGCAGGTGTCTTTTCTAGGGAAGAGCTAAGAGTCCTTTTGGTGTTAGCACCCTTCTTTGAGTGACAAATAATATTTAATTCTAGGGCTATTTCATTTACATTGTCCTTATCCCCAAAGCATGGACTGATCAGTATAGAAGCAGCTGGTGAATAGCATGTGGCTGTAATTCAGAGGTAGGCAACACAGATGTCTGGTTTGCATGGCAATTCTGAGTCAGGTAACTCATTCACATGGACTCTAAATACAGAAGACTTTCTTCTCCAAAATCAAAACCTTGAAAAGTGGGCAATCATCATTCACAAGGAAACTCCATTCAACTTTCATAACTATGTCAAAAATACAGCATAAAAAATGAGAGAAATCAACTTCAGAAACTTCTGGCTGCTAAAGTAAAGCCCCAGCACACAACAACATCAAATTGTGATTAGGCTGATCATGGCACTGCAGCAATCAGAGTTATTTTCAAAAATAAATCATAAAGATGTACGCTGCATCAAAACTGTTGGAAAGGGACATGGCAGGGTGTTTCTTTTTCTGAAAGATGTAGGGAGGTTGGGTGACTAAGTCACTGCTGCATTCATTTCAAAGAATAACAAAACTAAAATTAGGACAATAGTCTAGAAATTGCTGTCCCACACCCAAGTCAATAGTCACTTTAATTGTGGCTATGTTTTGCTTAAGGATAATATGCAGGAGTGAACAGTAGAGGGTGTTAGCTTAAAGGAAAACGTGAGTTAACTCTGTGGAATATGTCCTGTTTAATACAATTCACAACAAGGAAAAATCAGGTGCTGGGAAGTACCTTATCTCTTGGTGTAAATGGCACTAGGGAACCTGTCCATGACCTCACCTCAAGAGCAAAGTAAAGGAAAAAAAAAAAAATTACAAACAAATCCCTGTTAAAATCATAGAATTTTAGAATTATTGAGGCTGGAAAAGACCTCTAAGATCATTGAGTCCAGCTATTAACTTGGCACCACTAAACCATGTCCCCAAGTGTCCCATCTACACATCTTTTAAATACTTCCAGGGATGGTGACTTCACCACTACCTGGGCAGCCTGTTTCAGTGTCTGACAATCCTTTCAATTAAGAAGTTCTTCCTGATATCTAATCTGAACCTGTCCAGGCACAGTTTGAGGCCATTTCCTCTAATTCTGTCATTTGTTACCTGGCAGAAGAGACTGCCCTCCTGTTTTTATGCCATTCATGACTAATTAGTAGACATGAATGATCTTTCAATGTAGGTTGCAGATTGGATAATTATTCTTTTGAGGACTTTCTGGATAGCAGCAATTGAAAATGTTTTCAAGTCTAGTTTTTATTTTAGCATGCCTCAGTATCACTAGATTTGCCTTTGTTTTCTGCAGCTTCCTAATGTCAAAACAATTTCTTCCACTCTTCACATAATTAGGCAGATATAAATGGTAATGGATAGAAATGGACTAAGCCTCTCCTGCAGTACTCACCAGAGGGAATGACTTTAGTGACAGGGCTCAGTGCTATTTCAGGTGCTGTGGATTATTTCCTCCAGCATCTAGCAGCCAGACAAAATGAGTCCTTAATAAGTCTTATTTCATATATGCCAGCCTGAACCAGATGTCTTGGACACCCTTAGACATCTCAGATAGCTTTGGGCTGATGTTTGGGCACCTGGAATTCATCCTGTTTATTTCAATTTTGTGGGTCTGAAGAGAAAAAAATATATAGACAGATTTTTAAAATTCCTTTATTTATTTGGAGTTCCTCAGGAAGAATATTTGTGGCTACAGCATGAGCATCACATCTGAAATCCTGAATCGTGGGACTTTCCTCCCTTTCCATTCACTTAGATACCAAATCAGTGTCCCAGACACACACTGTGTGCTTGCATTTAAATTTCAACTCTCATATGAATATCATCATGCGTGGGTCTTACCACAAACTTGGCTACCTTTAGTTTTGTACATTTCAATGTACATTTTAGTTCATAAAAGCCCACAAACATCACAAATGAGACACATTTTTAAAGTATTGTACAGTTGTAAGTACCAGGTAAGTATTATGGGGAATTAACTGGAGTCACATACATTGGTGTCCAGAGTTCTTATAACAACAAGCCCTCACTTATGTGGGGCCACTGCTGGGAAAATCAGAAGGGCAGTGCCACTGTGCTCAGTGTTTCACAGCTTGTAAACATCAAAAGCCCCTGTAGAAGTGTTTGTAGTTTCATTCAAGAAAATAAAATAAAAACGAGAGAAGCCAAACAGCAATAGATGTGCATGTAGATACAATGTATAATAAAATTTTATTATTACCTACTTTGCCAGAGCCGATGCATAAATATTCTGAGATCTGTCTTTGCTGATTTCTGTGCAGGAGTGGCCTTGTCCTCTCAGCTTCTCCCTGTCTTCTTTGAATTTAAAAAGTGTTTGACACTGCATAGCACCTGCAAACCACATACACACAAGGTCACATTTATACAGGAACATAAGTTTTAGTTACTGGTGGGAGGTGAGGAATTCTGTGTTCAATGCTTTGGCATGCTGTGAACTTCAAGGCTTTTGCAGCCCAGTTGTATGGGTAATGGTTGAAACTGGTCAGACTAGTCATTTGATTGTATTGATCTCTTAAAGCAACACAAAGTGGGTAGGCTTGGAAAAGGGAGAAAAAAATGACCATAGGCTATTAGTCAGCTGCCAATTTGTCACTAGGAAAGTTCCTTTTGGTGGATCAGACACCCTGCACAAAATATCACACATTTATGAGAGAAAGGATTCCCAAAATTCCCACCAACCATGGAAAATGTTTGGGCTTTTCTGTTTTGTGCCAATTATAAAGCACATCCCCTGAAGCTTTCCAGTGTAATCCATTCCTCTGTGGAGTTAAAACCTGCAATCTCCTGTTGCTCTTACAGCCAGAATTAAACTAAAGATTCCATGGTAAAAAAAAAAAAAATGAGAAAGAAGAGGCAAAGAAAAGTAATTTTTGTCCTTTAGCACAGGGAAGGAAGTCTGTGTAGCTTTTGTGCTCGGGCTGAAAACACAGTGACAGAGTGTAGCTGCTGTCTGACCACAGGGGCTGCCAGAACTGAAGGGATCATCAAGCACAGCATTGCTCATCCCAGCCAGAGCTAATGTGGCTGAATGCATTTAGCCATATATTTAATTAAGGGAACAAACAGGCCAACACTCAGCTGCCAGCCCTGCAGGCATACTTACAATGTAATTATCTGGAAACATATTTTTAAATTCATGTGCAAAAGATATTTAGACACTCAATACAAGGCTGTTAGGCTGAAGTGCTGCCTCTTGTTTGTTGAGGAAGGGTCTGGCTTTCCTTCTTCTGCAAAGCAGCTGCATAAAATAATGACTGATGGTAAATCCTGGCATGAATTTTCTTGTGAAGAAATTTTCTCTTGTGCTATACCTCTTATAATCTATCCACAGGCAAATTACCTCATGTCACCCATTAAGATGTAAGTAAAAAAAAATGGTCAGTAAATACCAAAATATGCTTTGGTTCAGGAAGAAAAGGACCAAGATAAATAATGAAAGGTATAACAGATATAGCACACCCTGCCTTGATGTCTAATCTTCCACCATTCTATGAGCTATCTATGAAATCTAAGAGCATCTTGCCTTTTTATGGACAACTCAGATTCAGTATCCATGACTTCCTGTAACAGTAACTCCTACAAAGACTTGCTTCGTCTTTGTATTTTGTATGCTTGTATTTATATTTTTTAATACTTCGCACACCTAGCAAGAACAAAGCTCAGTTCAAGGTGACTTTCATGTTGGATCAATGAAAACAGCAGAGGAGAATAAACAGGCAGCATCTGTGGGTGGTAAATAAATGCTGTATGTGTGAAAATACTTTCAGGACAAAACAAGTCTCTGCAGACAGGTGGAGAAGGTTGAAAACATGAAGCATAGTAGAAAGAAAACAAAACCCAATTCTGCTATACTTTCCATCTGTATTCACTGCATTGCCTGAATTTACTCCCCTCGCACATTTCTTGGTTAAAGATTTCAGTTTCCATTTCCTCTGTGAAAAACGAGTAGATTCACAGCATGTTATATTAGAAAGAGCACGGGGAATGGTGATTCTATGAATTTCTGGCATAAGAAATACTATGAATTTCTGGATGACCATCTCCCCCCAGGACCGCCTGCCATGTTCCCAGCACGGTCCCGCCCATCCCAGCCGGCAGGGAGAGCAGTGCTCCAAGGCGAGAAGAGCCGGAGCCTGCGGCAGCTCCGGCAGCGCCCGGAGCGCAGGAGAGGCAGGGGCACCGCAGCACCGGCTGTGCATTCAGGCAGCGGCTAACAGGACACTCCAAGGAACGTGTCATGTCACTGATCTATCTGAGGAGAATGTTGGGCTTGAAAAGCCATCCCCAAATATTTTTTACTTACTGTTGCCCCAGATTCTGTTTTCAAGCACGAGCACTCAAGCTCTACATTGACTCTGAGCCTACAAGCAGCTGTGTAGCGCCAGTACTGTAGACTGGATCTTAAACCAGTGCAGGCTGCTTCTTGTCTGGGCTGACCAATGCAGTGTCAGTGCTGCAGTAGCCACTGTCAGGTGGCCTCTGGTTGACTCAGGGGACTGACAGAGGTGTTTGCAAAAAATAAATCTACATACATACAACATAAAATGGGTGAGGTGTACAGGGATCTCCATTGTCCTCATCCCTGTTTGATGTAGCAAAAACTCAGTTTATGGTCACAAATCTGAGCCCAAGATCAGTGCATACAGGTAGCTGTCACTACATGCTAAAGCCTGTGTCACAAATTTCCCAACATCCTCTCCTCAAAACCCACAAGCAACTAAAGATCATGTGGAAAAGAGGCATAGAGGCAGCTGCTTGGATGCTGTAAGGCTCAGCTCTGAGTTACCTGTGAGAGAAACTGTCTGGAGCAGGGAATGCCACTGGAGATGGACAATTACCTCTTCTAAACCTGCTAAGGACCAAGACATGGGGCAACTTTCACAGGAAGAGATGATGCTGCCAGTGCTGAAACCCCAACCTTAATAGGTTTTGGAGTGGAAGAACTGGGCAAACAGAGCTACTATTCAGTTTAGGCCACAAATGTGTTTGTATGTTTGCTTCTGACCTTTTCTTACAGCCCTGTAATTAGAAGACTAAGTTTACAATGTGTTGAAATCATCCCTCACAGTTTTGCCCAGTGTGTTTGTATTGGAATTTGGGTACCACTCAGCCAGGCTGAGGTCTGCCTGTGCAGAAACAGCAAGGCTGCATCAGCAAACCTTGTCTCATAGCTTGGGCAGGTACAGCCCTTGCTTAATGCTCTTGGCCTGGCTCCAGAGCCACCGTGGGGATCACTAACTGCTTAGTTTTCAAGGGCACTCAGCATAAACCTGCATCCTTTCCTGCCGAGCACTCCCCTCTCCCAGGAGAAGCACCTCCCAGCTGGAGGAAAACCTCAGCTTTGATGCCAACACTCTCACTTTATCAACAGCAGAGGGTTACAGCTGGCTCTGGAGCACTCAGAGACATGGGAATGTGTGGTTAAGAGGAGCTATGTGGTCTCTCACAGCATTAGTGTATTTATGCAGCAGCTGAGCCCTAGGCAAGCAAGGAAACAGCCCTGGAAGAAATGGTCAGTTGCACACCTGTGCAGATTGAGTCAAGTTTGTTATACTAATTTCTATGAAGCTTCTCTTTTTCTCAGAAGATAGGACATTGATCTGATTTCCCATTTTCACAATTGAGTAGGAGGTTACTGATGCCTTTCTAAAGGAATTCAGGCTCTCTTTTCTGCTTCCTGCCATTCCAACAGCTGCTACCAACAGGACAGCTAATAGGTGTTCTCTCCCTATGCCTTTCATGCAGACCTGAATGCCAGGGGCTGAGTCCCAACTCCTGGGTCCAAGGCTTGGTCCAGAATGATGAATACACATGCAAGTGAATATTCTTTTCTATTTGTTTGTTTGGGAGCTTTTGTTAAGTTGTTTTTGCTGTGTAGGCTATGTTTCTTTAGCCAGGCAGGAAAAGTGCCATCTTAGTAGCTGGAAAAGAATCAGAAAGAAGTAGTCTGAGCATAGTCTTGGCAACCCAGACCCCAACTCTGCCAACTTTGTGTGAGGCAGTGTGATGAAGCAGCAACCTGGATTTTTGATGGTCTGGTTATTCTCCCTTGACAGAATCTGAAATTAGGCCTTCCTGGTCAGCCTCAGCTATCTGGTAAATCCAAATGGAAAATTCATCTTGTTGGCAGACCATGATAACACTACTTGTCTTTTTAAAAGAGATGGAGGACAGACACAAGCATATGAAAACTTAACCTCCCATACATCTACACCAGGGTGTAGAAATCAGGAGAGAGCTCACTTTGTGCAAATGGGCCAACAGGAATGTTTGAAGGAAAATAATAAATCACTCTAACAATTCCCAGGCTTACTGAAAAGCAATACAACAAAACATTTAACCAAACTCAGGCAGGAAAAAGTCTTGTGGCCACAGTAGGGAAAATTAATAAATGTTGCTTCTTGAGGTCAGACTGCACATTCAGAACACAACAGTGCAATGGATCCTTAATAACAACTGAAAAGGGAACTCATTCATCACCATCCATGTTTCTATAATACATCAGTTTTTAAACACAACTTGTTTAAATAACCAACAGTGATTGATGGCCACCCTTTATGCAGAAGAATTAGCCATTCAGAATAACTCTGCTGACCATTTTGATCCTGTGCTTGGTTAACATTCATGTTTGTATTTCTCACAAGTTTGCATTTCAGGCAGTGTAATACTAAGGTAAGTTTCTTCAGCCATTTTTTGAAACAGGATCTGAGTCTTTGTCCCTGTGAGATGGCACGTAATCCATCTGCACATACTGAACAGTATTGACATACAAAATTGGCCCACACTCCAGTTTCTTCATGTCATTGGAATTGCACCTGCTCAGCTTCAAACACTCAGTAATCAAAAAGACATAGGTGAGATCACCATGTCAATGCTAGATTAATTTGAGACACATCTTCCTCAAAAAAATGGGAGCAGATCGATTCCAAAGTCTGTGTGACTGAAAGCCATTCTTGGGAATAAAACAAATATCTAAACTTTTCATTTAGGTATCTTCTCTACCATCAGGTATAGGCTTTTCCACCCATTGGTAGTGCCATTTCCTTTACAAAATGAAATGTTCATATCCACAGTAAAGTATTTCTTTCCAGATGCCCTGTCCTAAAATTTCATTAATGCTGTGGTACAGTGATATCTCTTCACTGTATAGAAAAGACCCTCAGTGACTGCCTGTAACCAGGGACTCCATGTGTGTGCCAGCTCCATTCTCGAAGGAAAGAACAGAAGTTGATATGAAATATGTAAACTGCAACTTCCGAGACTGACCATTTGACCCATACTCCTGGGTTTGAGTCTTTCCTAAATCAGGCCAGGCAAAAGATTTCCACACTCTCTCACATCCCCACTGAACTGTCCTGGCTTCATGGTTATTTTGGCTGTACAAACTCTGTATTTCTCTTTTACTAAATAAAAATGTCTTTTTATTTTTTTTCTCCACACTGAGACAAAAGCAGGTATCAAACCCTCAAGATTTTCCCAAAATTTCTCCAGTGAAACCACTGTTCTCCTGCACAGACACTGTGTAGGGTTTTCCTGGCCAAGTGTACTCCTGAACTAGCTACCTAGAGCAGAAGATATATATATATGTATCTTCTCTCTCTTAAATGATGGTACAAGGCTATTCTCATTTTTGTCTCTATTACTCTTTATTTAACCATGCAGCAATATTTAGTATTTGCTAATTTGCTCAGAACATAATGTAGACTGTAGTATTAATTAAAGAATATTCTTCATCTGATAAAGGCATTTAAAATAGAAGAATCGAAGCGTAGAGGAGGTAATAAAGGAAAATACAAGACTTGAGATATTATTGCTACATCAGAGCAGAGTCATATCCTAGTAGTCAGACCCAGTTATAAACGTGTCATGCATCTGGTACACAATAAAGATCTGTAATCAAATTGGCTACCACAAAATCTGGAATTCACCCAATATAATGCACCCCTGATTACAATGTATATATGTGTATACTTTAATTTTCCACCTATTTCTATGTGGTTAAATGTATCTTTTCAACACCACTTCAGATGTAAAGATAAATACACACATCTACCTGGAAATTGCAGAATCAAGCTTGAGAATTTTGTAAATGTCCACTTATTTCTCTTCTCATATTGATACTCTTCAACAGCACACCTGACTGCTGTTTCTCTTTCATACCTCCAAAGTAAGTCTGCAAACTCATAAATAATTTCATATTCCTTCATAAGTTTATTTTTCATTCAAGAACTAAAATTTCACCATTACAGGTGTTAAAATCTTTCCTATCTGCAGCTTCATCCATCCCTCCCATGCTCTTCCATCCTGCATCCTTCCTGCAGCTTCCTTTGCTCTGTGCAGTGGTGCTGAGGCTGTCTTGCCAATCCTCACTGCTCCACGCTGACTCCAACAACCCTGGGGGTGCTGCTTTTACCAGGCTCGGGAGAATTTCCTTCAGCTGGACTGTGCAAGCATCAGGGAGACCTCAGTGGGCTGGAATGTGAAGCTCTGGACAACTGCAGAGTTTGACACTTCAATGAACACCAGGATGATGAAATGGAGAGGGAAGATGGTAGGAGAAAACCAGGACTCTTTAGTGAGAGAACACATTGACCCACCATGAGCTTGGGTGTCACAGTTCAAACACCCCCTGAAATTTGTCATGAAGCAAATAATTCAATGATTATGTTAACAGATTAGTAGTTCTGCATAAAGATGCTTTGCTCTCTTCCTCACAAGTTCAAACCAATCTGTTTTTCAGGCATTTTTAAGTATTCTCATTTTCTAAGTCTGTAGCTTGTAGAACTGCTGGGGAAGGGGATAGGCTATGTCAAACTTTGTCTGACCCTTCTCTGAAGGGTCACTGAAAAGTCACTTCTTAGTCATATCAAATGAGATGACCAATGACTAAGCACCCTCCTGGCACAAAATGATGACAATCATAATGAATGACAAAAGACCAGAAGCTGGATGAAAAATGAAAGAGAATAAAATAGGAAGAAACAAAGTAAACAAAAGAATATGCTCTATTTTGCTTCAAACTTTGGTTTTCAATGACCATATAAAAACCATTTGTGTATTAGAAAATTATATTGTGGAAGGAATCAAAAGAATAAAGAAAGATAAGTATATGATGTACCAGTTGGGGAAGCAACAGCACAGACTGAATACATATAAAGTATGAGATTGGAGTATGACTAGTTTTAGGAGTGATTGTAATCTGTAGCTACCACTCAAACTCTGAAGCTGCAGTTTAAAAGTGTGCCCTTGAAAATTGCCTAATAAACATGTATCATCAGCACTTCATACACCAAAGGAACATTCTGAATTCTTCAGCACCCTAAGAGACAGAAATCTAGAGTTCACACGTGTAAGGGTCAGGAAATTTCTTGATTGTGTCCTGTCTGTCTGCAGTACAAAATACTGAAAATTATGGTGGCCATACTGGTTCCCTGAGTCAGGCGAAAGCTGCACTGTTAAATGAGTTTTCCCCATCACAGGTAGTTCACAGCCTGTTTGCTGTCTTCAGCCAGTGCACAGGCTCTCTAGGTTTCTTCCTAAGGTGCTGAGAGAACCCATTCTGGTCTTGCTCTTGGGATCTGGACTGAACTGTCCTCTGCCCCCAGATATGCCCGAACATCCCTCCTAAACCAATGGAACTGCACTTTTTCCCCCCTTGCCTGTCTCCATGTCTCATTCTTCATGGGGAAAGAGGAGAGCTTAGCACACTTTCCTCTTTCCATGATGTGCTGGTTTTACCTTGAAGCACTTGAAGGGAAGGGATACTAGGAAGTTTCTCTCCATGAGAATTTCCTCTGTGAATTGATGGGACCAATTGGAGGCTGGTTTAGTTGTTGACAGCCTGAGAAACCGATTGGAAAAGTCGGTTCGCTCTGCGAATCACATTTGAGGCAAGTAAACCCCGGGAAAGCTCTCCTGCATTGCCGGCCTTTCACAAGGTAACGCGGCCCGGGCCAGGCAGGGCTGGGCTCGGGAGCTGCCGGGCCCCGTTTCCAACCGGGAGCCCCGATAACCAAAAGAAGCCGAGCCCATTGCTGAGATCCTGGCCCTTTTCCCGGTGTGTCCGTGGCTCGGGGGGCCCTGCCCTGCCCTGCCCCGGCTCGGAGCAGCCCTGGGGTGGCCGAGCCCGCCCGGCCGCCCTCACGGGCTGGGGGGAGGCAGCCGGGCCCGGTTCGGGAGAGCCCCCAGGGCTTTGTGTGCTGGGCAGGGCAGAGGGAGAACCCCCGGGCTGCGGCTGGAGCTGGGGGCGGGCAGCGCCGGGGGAAAGCCATGGACACACGGCCTTGGCACCCATTTCTCCTCTGCCTGCACTTTGCAGTTCTCGTCCTGCCCCTCCCGCGTGGCCTGGGCACCCTGAGATCCTGACACAGCTCCGGCATGGCCTGGAACAGCCCCTGCAACTTCTGTGTGAGATTTTAACTTTTTTACCAATGCTCAGATAAGACTTACAGACTTTCTATCTTTCCTTGGGTGAGAGGAAGAACAGAAAGGATACACCAAAGTCAATGAAGCAAAAGCTAAGTTTCTAGATGGAAGGAGAATGAGGAGATGTCATGAAGGTTGGCTGAAAAATCTTTTTGTAAGTTACAGGGGTGGACTGTACTACACGAAAGAATTCTTCTAGGCCATGGGGAAAAAAAAGACATGGGTGGGGGGTGGGGGGATGGAGTGAAGTGTTTGGAAAATCCTTTGCCCCGAGGGAAAAAGGGGGATCTCTGTTCCTGGGAGTGAAGTATGAACAAAGAGAAGTGTGCTAAAGGGAACTTTTACCTTTAAGTAGCTCATCCTTAAAAGAAATATCCCATGACTTTTTACCATGTCCCACAGTCTTTAGGAGGACTGTGAAGGTGGGAGGAGTTTCATGATAACAGGTCCCCGGCGGCTGTTATTCATGGAAAAGTGGAGTCAGGAGAGAACTGGTTATTTCCTCTCTTAAAAAGATCCTCTTAGCTTGAAAAACACCAAAAGGAACTCCTCTCCCTAAAGTAAACTGAAAAGATTATTTAAGTAAGGAATTGAAGTATCTCTGTATGTTAAGATATGAAAAAAAAAAGGAATAAGGAAGTGGTCTGAAGATCTGCTCTGAATTTATTATTTTTCTTTGTGTTATTAATGGAGTTTTTCTTTATCCCCTGTTAAGTTTTAAGCCTGCTTTACTTTTACTCTGAATTCTATTTCTATTCTATTTACAACAGAAGGTAAAAATATTTTAAATTGGCAAACCCAAACTATAACATTTTTGGTGCATTGGCCAGGAAACAAACAAACTAAACCAAGACACATGAGCAGACAACCCTGAGAGGGGACAGAATGTTTCTAGCCAAGCTGTACCATGCTATGAAGAGACAAACAAAAGCTGAATCTGGCCACTGTTGGGGAGCCCTTAGCCACACACAGCTGCAGTAAGGAACAGATGCAGGCATAGCTGAATTGACATCAACTGCTCATTAAATAAGCCATGACCAACAGATGGGAACACTGCTTTATTATGATAGCCTTCTCCAAATGCTGAATGAACTAGATGGAAAATGAGACTGGAAAATGAGTGGGTGCTAAAAAGGGGAAATCCTACTGCAGGAAATCCAGCCAATCCACTAGAATGCCAGGTGCCACAGCTGCTCCACTCTTGAACCCAATTCAGACAAACTACGTTTGCCACAGAAAAGGATAGAAAGAAAATGTTCATTTTCAAAGGTCTCCCAACTACCCCATATTGGCAGTTGCAGTAATTATCAGCATAATTGCTTCAAGTCACATCTCATTATAAATGAAAAAGGAGATTTTGGCTCTGATAGCTATTATTTGCTGATCCATCAGGCAATGCTGTGTATTACTGTGTATCATACCTGTACTTCACTCCAATTTTTTTCCTCCTTTTTTTTTTTTTTTTTTTTTTACTAGATACACATTTTAGAAAATTGACAAGTAAGTTATGTGGAAAAAACATTAGGCATTACAGAACAGAGAGAAAACTAGAAAGACAGGCAGAAGAATTTTTCTACAGAAAGAGATATTTTATTGCACCTACAAAAACAATTATTGCAATAACCAAGGACAGGGTTAAGTATCAATGGTCCTCTTACATTAAATAGTATTATTTGAGTAACCATGATGAAAAAATCATTAGCCAACAGTCAGCAGGAATTTGCCAGGCTTTCATCTGCTCTTTTATAAACACACAGAGCTAACTAACACAGTAAGAATGGCAGGCATACACATCAAAATAATAATGTTTCAAATATAGTAGTTCTGGAAGAAATAAAGCAGAATTCACTTCAATACAGCAATGAAGCTAATATATGCTAAATAACTAACACAATTAATCTTTATTCACTTCTGTTTATGCTGTTTCTGCAAGTGGGACCAATAGGAATGGGCTGTTGATTCCTCTTAACACAAATATTTTGGCTGAGGATAAACCAAACCACAAACAGTCCAAATTCTCTTAATTCATATGGGGCCCACAGTTCTGTGGAAATATAAGGCTTTATGGGAATACAAGGCTTCATCAACAACCTGTATAAGAGCCATATACCTGAATCCGCATTAACCTGGGGAGCACAAAAATCCATCTTAGTATCTGGCAATGCTCTTTCAAGTTTAGGAAACTTATTTCCTCATAAAATTAGTGAATGTACACATGAAGGCAGCAGAAACATAGGCAGAAGTGTTGATTAACACATCAAATAGTTACGAAACAGATTATTTTGTGTATATATATATGCGTGTGTGTATACATACATATGTATATGTATATATATAAAGAAAATGCTTTTACTTCAGTCAAACAGATGATGACTATTGAGCTTTTTTCAGAAGTGAAATGATATCCAAATTGTCTATGTATTTGATACTACAAGGAAAAGAATATGTGGGAGGAATATACATACTTCAGATTAACCCAGTTTAACAGACTGCTTTTAGAAATCTAAAAAAATTAAGCATAACCTTATTCCTGTAAAAGATATTTAACTACAAAAGATGTTAATATTGCAGCTATTCAAAACATTTCTCTGAGATGCAGACTATTTTTAAAAATCTTCCTTTGTTATAAACAATCCAGAAATAATGAAGTAATGAAAGCAACTACCAGGAAAATGTGGAAAGGGATCACTCTGATGAACATTGGCGTGTCCAGCATATGAAAGATAATATTTGAGACTTCAGAGTGATATGGGGTTCTGAAGAGGAAAACAGGGTTTTTCACCTAACTTGTGCAGTTTAGGCTCCTGTCTTAAATATCCAGCTTTATTTCAGCACCACAAAAACTCCATGAACAGAAATTCCATTGTTAGATACCCTATATTTTTAATACCTGTTCCATGGAGACTTAACTGAATAATTCATTAGAATGGCAGGGCGTTCCAACTTCTTATCCATGTTATTTAACACCTACCCACATCAATGTAATCAAATATGACAACTTCTAAGGAAATGTGTTAACCTGCACAGGGGAATCTCACAGATCTGGTGCTCAACACATATCAAACTGCCAAGCAGTAAGCGTAAACTAATACTTCATACTTGACTGGAAGTTAAGCAGTAGGAAAAAAACAATGCCAGGCAAATCAATTTGTTTTCTTTATTCTCTTCATCTTTAAAATGAAATTAGCATTAACACAGTTCAAAGAGATGTGTATATCAGGGATCAGGTAGCACATTTGATATAACTTATGAAATTAAATACACAGAGTGCTGTGAAACATTTGCACAGTTTGAAAATGGAGCAACTATCTACAGTCAAAGAGGATAAATACAGAGTTGTGTAGACAGATTGGATAAAGAGGTATCTAATGAAACCATCATGTGAGAATGACCATATAGTGTTACTTAACATCTTTATCAGCTCTGACTTTTCCCTTTCTGATAAAACACAGAAGAATATGTAAATGAAAATAAATTTTAGAAAAAAACTACCCATATTCAAAATTTATGATGTCACAAGAAGAGGACAAGGTACTTTCTTCAGCGTGTTCAACCTGCATATGACATTGAAGCCTTGTTAGAATACTATGAGCTTATTTGCTAAATCTAGGCAGGATTAAAATGCATAGATAACCACTGCTGTCGTGTAATCTTTCCTCCAAACTTCAGGGAATCAGTTACAGGACTTGCTGATCACATTAGGATTATTTCACATTTCTTCAGCATCTGCATCTCAAAATGTCCAAGAGGAAGGCGTCTGGGATAACTGAGCATTTCCAGTGACATAGCCCTAACTTTGGAAACCATGTTTTTTTACTGGACAAGCCCAACACCTCTGCTCTTGTATAATTCTGATCAGGCCGCTCTTAAAATGCCCATTATATAATGGGCACCATAATACCCACTATAAGCAGTGTAAATGGAATTTGCAGGCAATCTTTAAAGGATGAGAAGGAACATTCAGATGAGCCAAATCAAGTTGATTGAAAACAAGATGATTGAGTGAATTTATAACCCATCACTTCTGGACATAAATAAATAATGGGGCTGTTGAAAACATTTAAAATGGTCCAAGGAGCTACACCTAGCAAGTACGGATAAAAACCCTGTTATCTTTCCACTGACAGTAGGATCTTGTAAATGAAGAGCTAACTGACATGTAATGGCAGGTACACTAGCCCAGTCTCTGCTCCAGAATGATAGGGAGTATAGGTACTGCTGTCAGCTTTAACAGAGCCAGTTCATACACCAAAAGCAATTTAACCTCTGAAGCATTGAGCTACAGGTGCAATAATTTAATACCCACAACACAGACATAACTTTAACATAGAACAAATAGTAAAGGGACT
Source organism: Cinclus cinclus (assembly GCF_963662255.1). Taxonomy (NCBI): domain Eukaryota; kingdom Metazoa; phylum Chordata; class Aves; order Passeriformes; family Cinclidae; genus Cinclus; species Cinclus cinclus. The sequence continues at coordinate 86,584,378 of NC_085047.1, forward strand.
GGAATATATACTCTGCTTATAAGCAGGTACTAAGATTTGGTGTTACTGTATCCTCACTGCTACTACAGCTGTTAGAGAAATTAAGGTGGCATATGCTGGAATCTGCTTTATTCTTTTCTTGCCCTTACTGTGAAAACACATGCTGAGAAACTGTCAAGAACAGCTTCTACAGGAGGTGAAAGAATTTCATCGTATAGGACATGGGAAAGCTAACTCGGCTAACACCCAGAAATGCAGAAACCTGTTTCTTGTGTGGGGAATAGCTGAAGGCCCATCACAAATGCTTAATTCCTAATACTTATACTTTTCCAGAGCTACATCTTTACCTCTAAATTCTTTCTTATTGCTAGACAGTGAATTTCTTCCTCTCTGTTTTACTTCACTTCTGGAGACAAAAGATTATCAAAGTCTGATATCATCTCCCTGGGATGCCTTTTGTCTTCTGTTCTCTTCCTTTTCCCCCCTCTTTTCTTTCACGATACTTTTCTTTGCTTCTTCTCCTTCATCTTCCACAGGTAGGTGAGGGCAGGGTTTTGTAGTCTCACCATCTAGGCTGGAAAACCAGAAAAGGAAATCCACAAAGCTAAAAGCACATATCTCATAAAGCCTTTTTTATAGGACATAGATTTCACCTTTTTTCACATCTCACAGTACTGGCAAAATAAGGACTTCTCACACTCTTGACCATTTGACAGGGCTATAAATGTCCTACAATTCAGTTTCCCTTTTACAAATAGAATAAGTGAAGGACAGCCTAAAACAGGGCTCTGGCCCTTAATTTTATCTGCATCTTTTGACTCCAGAAAGGACGTGGGCAAAAAGGACCCTTTTGCTGTGTGGGTCCAGATCACACAGCATTTTACTTTGCATATGGAACTTGTTAGCTACATTTGCAGAGTGCTTGTTCTGCCACAATTATTTCTTTCCATAGTCATGGCAGGCCCCAAACAGATGCTAATGTCTCATACGAAAATCGTAAGAGCTATATTAGTACCTCTAAAGATAAGTCAGTTAAGCATAACCCTTAATACATACCACAAAAACATAAAAAGACAATCCCAAACAACTCAGAGCTGGAATTAGCCAAGCCATTGTAATACATCTATGGGCACTCAGGACTTCCTGTCAACATGGGAACCTGGGAAGTGCCTTTTAATTTTTTTCCCTTACTACTCCAGCACTTAGCATAAAGGGTTGGTCTCTTTGAGGTTCTAATATTATATTGCATTCAGAATTTTTGGTTCCTTTCCAATTAAATTATGTTTCTGCATTGTTCCTATCAACACTGTCAGCACTTTCTCATTAGATGTGTGAACACCCATGAGCAATATGCTGCAGTGTCCCCCTCTAGGTAGGACATAAGAGGTAGGGATTTATTTTTGAAATATAATAAATAACAAGTTTGATTGGAAAGCACACTTCCATGCCCTCGTAAAAGTTAGGGGTTCTAATGAAACTCCATTTAGTGCATTAATTTCAGTTAATTCTCCAAAGAATACCTCTGTTTGCCAGCGCATAACTCAATTTTCTCCTCATTTGTACATAAAATTGGCAATTCAGCTTGGTAATAAATTCTCTTTGGAGAGTGAATATTTTTACTAAAGCACTCATTCATGAAACAAAGCATGTAGAATGGACACTATTCTTATTGCATATGCATTTAATCACATTTTTTTCTTAATATGGTACTTCATTTAGAATACTATCTAAGTCAGTGGAAGGGAAAAAGTCTGCTGATTTTGCTGGAAGTCAGATCAGCTATGTACTTGCTTCTTTTCAACTGGTTGGATGCATTAAGAAGGAAACCATGGTCTTCAGGTTTGCTTTTTGGTGAGAAGAGGCTACTGTTGTATCAATGATGTGGCCTGGGAAAAGGCACTGATGTATTCCCAGATTTGGAATTCTGCTCAGTAACGAGAGGGCATTCATTTGTCCGTGTGCTGTGTCTGAAAGCTGGTGGAAGGTTGAGCATTAAACAGTACTGGGATACTACTAGAAAATATGTGGGAATCATATTGCTTGAATCTCAGTTGCTTTTCACTACGTCATTCTCAGTGAATCCATTGTTCAGCCCACAGCTGATACCCTCACCCATAATTCTTAGATTAAGTCTTTAATGATGACAATCATATCAGAACATTTCAATGAAAATTAACATCTGTGGGTGACCAAGCACTGGAGCAGGTTTCCCAAAGAGAGTGTGCAGTCTCCTCACTGGAAATAACCATTTGGACACAATCCTGTGCCATGTGCTCTAGGATGACCCTGCTTGAGTGGGGGGTTGGACCAGATGATCCACCTTGGTGCCTTCCAGTCTGACCCATCCCATGATTCTGTGATCTAAAATTGCCTTGAATGGTAGAATTTATTTCTCTCTACAACTTCCAGAAAGGAAGGTATAGCCAGGTGGGGTTTGGGTTCTTCTCCCAGGTAACCAGTGACAGGACAAGAGCATGCAGCCTCAAGAAGCACCAGGGGAATCTTAGGCTGGGCATTAGGAGATAATTAGTCACAGAAAGAGGGATTGGGCATTGGAATGGGCTGCACAGGGAGGTTGTGGAGTCACCATCCCTGGAGGTGTTTAAGAATAAAGACTGGATGTGGCACTCAGTGTCATGGTCTAGTTGACAAGGTGGTGTTGGGTAATAGGTTGAACTCGATGATCCCAGGGGTCTTTTCCAACCAAGCTAATTCTGTGATTCTATGATTTTTCCTGTCCATGTTTCCTCTTGGAAGTAGACTTCCCATGATGGAGATTATGAGACTCTTTTGCAGCAATGCTTATACTGCATGAAGCAGGAAATCCTTTATCCTGTGAATGTCAAGGCAAATGGAAGATTCAAAACAAAATTATGTTTTCTCACACAAAATGTGAAACTGTGTGATGTGACTCCCCTGGGAAGAAGTTACGGATGACAAGGTTTTACATGGTTTCAAAAAAAGTAACTGCATAAATTCATGGAAGAAAATTTCATCAAGGCTGTTTAATACAGAGACTCCCAATTCTGCTTCAAAGAATTTTTAAATCCCAAATTATTGAAGGAGAAAGATCCCTAGATGATTGTTCTGATCTTATTGTCCATCCTAAGGTTTCTTGAAGTTGTTTAGTGCTCTGAAGGGTGTCACAATTTCAACTGGATTAAACTAGAACTTAATACAAGATGAACATGCAATCCATAAACCCTTGGAGCCACTGCATTTTCAGTGCACACTTCACATGTTCCTGCACGTTAATTCTGCAGAACCTAAGGAGGGACTCATACTGATCTTACACACTCTCTATTATTCTCCAGATTTAAGCACAGAAGATTAACAAGTATATGAGAACAAAGCAGCGATTTAATGTGCAGCTTTATGTAACAATAGTTATCTTAAAAGGAAAATAAGGTCTTCAACAAAGAGAAGGTCTTCATCTCACCTTTCAGCAATCCCTTTAACAACTTTCTGGGACTAAGCATCAAACCACCACATCCCAACAATGTTTCCAGAGTGAAAATAGGGCAATAAATTCTCACATAAACGCATGTGTAGAGTAAGCCAGTTCACAACAGCTGTAGTTAGAGTACTACATATACATATACTGTATAGAAACCTGACAGCACACAAAGTGCAACATTTAGGATTCAAATTTTAAAAACTTGTATTTTTAGGTTCAGAGCAGCCTTTTTCCACTGGATTCCAGAGGAAAAAACAGACCCTTCTACATTGTTACTGGACCTTCATAGGAAAACTGCACCCTTGTACAGGACCACTGCTCCAGGAGAACCACATCTGTCACTCCAGGAGGATTGCAGGCACCATTTAATGGGACTGCTACCAACACCCTGACTGATGGGGTGTCAGGTTGGATTCTGACTGTCAGCGTTTTAGGTTTCTTTTTTGTAATACTTTATTTCTATTTTAATTTTTCCTAGTAAAAAACTGTTATTCCTATTCCCATATCTTTGCCTGAGAGCCCCTTAATTTAAAGATTACAGTAATTTGGAGGGAAGGGGTTTACATTGTCCAATTCAAGACAGGCTCCTGCCTTTCTTAACAAGCACCTGTCTTTCAAACCAAGACACATACTCACATCTCATAATCCACCGTCTGCACTGTTCTTATGTACTGACATGAACAGACATACTTGGCTTGGCTGATTTTAATGAGCTCGCTTCTTGCACAGAGTTCCTGCAATAACACAATCAATATTCATCTAATTTAAACCAAAATCTCATAAGTAGTGAAGATACATATGCATAAAAAGTCAACTCTTTAAATGAAATTGTAATCAGCCTCTAATAAAGATAATTAATATAAAAGTTTTGAGTACAAAGTAAATTTTCTTTAATGCACGCTATAAAAAATGCAGTAAAATTAATCATAATGGCTTACAAACAAAAAACAAACCAAACAAACATAATAGAATTAATTTCAGACTATACTGACTGTGTTAAAACTCTGTGTTTCTTATTTTAGAAGCATGGAACTTGTGAAAGCCACCAAATGTATTAAAGAAGGAAGAACAGAGTATGATTTAAGAATAAATTATCATAGAGAATTTCTTTGTTCAGGTTTATTATATGAGCTCTTCATTGCACTCTGAAGTCTTACTCTGGCTAGCTGGAGACTCAGATTGGGACAGGGAGCTCAGTAGCCTGGAAAATTCTATCTGCCTCTTCAAAAACAGAATAATGGTAAAATCGCCAGACTGGTATCATCTTCTAGGTTTACTTACCTCCCTGTTGTTGAACATCAGTACTGTGTAGAGTCTGCCACCTGTTTCCACCCTCTCTGGTGTTGCTATGACAATGGCAGGTACATAATATTCATTTTCTGCCTTTCTCCCAATTCTGGCAAACACATAGTCTCCAACCTGCACACCAGGAAAGTGTCAATGCAAGAACCACGTAATTTGTGAGGTTTACAAGATACAAAGTGCAACTACTAAGATATTTTTACATGAATCATCATTCTGTCATGTTCCCATGATTTAATATGGACCACTGAAAGAAAAGAAGAACTTGGTCCTTGCATGTTCTGATCACGTAGTTTCCACTGAATCAGGAAGAGAACACAAAACAAAAATAAAGGACCGAGTTTTACTAAATGTACCTGGGCTTAGCTAGCAAGATGAACTGAATGAGGAAACTCTTACAAACTGTGCATTCCCTTGGACACTATGCAAATTTTAAGGCTTTCAACAAGCTTTTAAACAAACGTCGGGAATTTTAGATAATTCCAGATGTAACTGATTTATCCAAAATTGTTTTTAAAATTAACACGGAAGTCACAATTTTATATCAAATTCTACAGGTCTCTAGAGTTGGATATAGAACTTACAGAATTATCAGGAGCTACCATATCAGGATTTGCCTTCATCTCAAACTGTAAAAAATGGTATGTCTCTAGTTTTATATGTAGCAATGCAATTACAAACATGTTTCTTTTATTCAAAACAGATGGATCCATGCTGCAACCATCACCTTTCTGGTGTGTAGAATAAGAATCACCAAAAAACCCAGCTGTGATTACAGACAATCAGCTGATAAATTTTAAAGAAAACTAGAAATGGAACAGGGTTTATGATTTTTTTATTACTGTTATTTGCCTTCGTACATGGTTATTTGCTGGATTTAAAACATGCTGTGGAAACTAAATGGTTAAAACCTGCTGCAAATCACACCAAATATAAAAGGTTCTCTTACAATTATAATCTGTGTGCTAGCAAACAACCACTCTACTAACAAATAGCTCACCTTTCTTCTGTGGGTGGAGAAATACTCATGTTTTATAAAGACAACAATATAGATTAATTTAGAACAATTTAGAATAATTTTAATAAACAAATAGAATTACAATGAAAACAAGTTTCAAACAAATGAAGAACTTAATGTTTAAATAGCATGATATTACTATAATGAAAAACTTCTTTAAAATAAATAAATGTATTTAATTTTTTTTTTACATCTATAATTTATTCTAGGTCTGAGCAAATAAAATATAAAATGCATATCTGCAATCATGAAAAAACACAGTTTTTCACCTGCAGATGTGGGCATGGCATAGCACCTCCCACAGGTATAATGAACTTGACAGGGACATCACAGCTCTCCCCATTGCTGAAGTCAACAAGTGAAGATGTAGAACTGATATTCCTTATCACAGTTCCTGAAAATAAACCAGAATAAAATATTCAAATTATTTTTCTTTCACACTTTGTGGTAATTATTTTTTTTAAAAATCCTGTAGGCTGTTACACTTTACTGAGGTCAAACATGTCTATACTATAAATTTTTCATTTTCATTTAGCTACCATAAGCTGTGCTACGCTGCCTTACTAACCCTTCTTAATACTGCTATAAAAAGAAAATGAAATCTTTTTCAAGCATAGGTCTGAAATTTGTAAGCTGATCAGGTTAACATAATAAAACTGTCAGTAAACATAATAAAACTACTACCACAATTAAAAATATGTAATTGAAAAAAATCCCAACCAAACAAGTAAAGGTAACACAAAGATAAACACATACATAAGAGAATATTTTTCTTAAGAAATAACAGAACTGAGTTTTACCTACTAACCATTCTGGCTTAAAATTCAACAAAAAGGCAGCAGCACTTAGTGATCTTTTTGGACACATGCAAGAGCTTGGCTTACTATTTTTTCCCACACTTTTTACAGACAAACATACAATCGCTGTCCAACTTTACAAAATGAATGTGTTCTTATAAATGTATGTATATGTGCACATACAAAATATGTATTAATTTGTCATGATTATGCATATGCAATATTAAATGTCATTAAGAAAGAAGTAGTTAGTTATGGCCATAACTTATGTTTTATCAATATTAAGGAACACTAAATAATATTAAAAATACGGACAAAAATACATACCCGGATAATAAAATCCGGTGACATTTGATCTTGCAATCACCTTTTGGCTTTTGTGAGTCACAAATATTGGACATTTTTGTCTTGTCTTAGATTTCAGCTTCCCACTTTCTTCTTCAAGTCTCTGTAATTCAACACAATTATTTCTCTACAACAGCCTTAATCTATTCTTTGGAATTATTTAAAAATTGAGGCAAAGTAATGCTATGAGATCTGTACAGAATACACAGTAAATTGGAAATACTTTAAACTTTCAGAATAGTTCTCAGTACAGGAAGTACTCGTGTAAGAGTTTTCACTATAAAATCCTATTTTATATGGTCATAACAATAGCTATATTTTCATGTGTTCAGGCAGAAATTTATCTTGATGAATTGCAGCTCTGTCTACCACTTTCCTAAAAAAAAATTTTATGAAGTTGCACAATTCATATTAAAAGATGAGGTAAAGGAAAAATCAACTCTTTTTTCAGAATAAGAAAATTTGCTGTACACATTTATTTTGTCCAGATAGGAGAGTTTTCACAGTAATCTAATTTGCATTAGAAGTACCTCACCATACAGGATGAATCATTAAAAAATCAAATATGAAACAAAAAAATGTTAAAAATAATCTTCAACTGTCTGGGGAAAAAAGTTTATTTCCACACTCTAAATTCAAAATTTAATTTTCAACCATTTTAAAAGATTCCAGTATAGCAAAATATTATACCACATCTTCCAGACCGGCCCCTGTCCATTATTCTGCCCTACTAGTTTGAGTTCTTCATAGACTAATTATTTTTGCCATTCTGCTCACAATAATGTTCCTAAATAAAAATTGCAAGCAAGTGCAAAGATTGCTTATAATAAATCAGTTTCACCAGTAAATGAAAATTGTGGCATTTATTTTCACAATTAAATAAATCAATTTCACCATTAATTTTTAAAATATTTATTAGCCTATCTCCTACAATTTGCACGCATCCATCTCTTACACAGTTCTTTTGATTCATAAAAATATGCAACTCAAAATCTCAAACTTTTCCACAGGTCTAGACATTGTACTGAATAACTCACAGATTCTTAATAAAACCCTTGCTTGCTAGGATGTGTATGACTTGCTTCTCTTTCTGATGACATTTCTTTTCTAAAAAAACTGATTTGATAATTGATTTTCCCTAACAGTCAATAATAATGGAAAATATATTAATAACTTTGACTAAATTTTTTGTTCTCAGTTTCATTATAATTATCACAATCTCTTTTTTGCAAACTCCCCCTCAAAAATTACAAACAACCCAAGGAAAAAAGTTCTAAAATTTAGCAAAACACACAAGAGAGGAAAGGAGATATTTTACATAGGAGATATATGGGGTTTTTCTAGATTATTCTTTATCCATAGAGAATATTAATTATATCAACAGTTTGCATTTTCAGACTCAGAACCAGGGGCTCTTCACAGTGCTTAACTGACTGCTTGACGTATAACACAACAAAGGCTGATCTGAGAACAGACCTACAGCTCCACAGACACACAAGGTATTTGGGTAAAGCATTTACTTAATTCCACAGGCTCCAAAAGGACAGCTGCTGCTGAATATTTATTATCAACTAATTTGTAATGCTTGACTAATAGCTTGGGCAACTTCCAGCACTCCACATTAATCCAAATACAAAAGACGATACAAGCATCCACAATGAGGATTCCAAGCTGTGCAGAATTCAGGTGGCTCAGAAACACTGTCTAAATTCAAATCCATCTTTCTTTTCTCTCACACAGCTTTTAGGTGTTCAGCAGGATTGACCCAGACACTGTTGGAGTGGCCATTTCTGGCATTCATTATTTTTATTGCAAAAGAGCCCCATCTGATTCTCAGGGATTTTTACCATTTTTTTTGCTCTGCTACTGTTGAAGGCAATGCATTAAACCACAATGGGTGAAGGAGACTTTGTTTACTTCTTCCAATAGCTGCTACATTTTTAAGTTCCCTTTCAAAAAGAACAGTCTTTGCACTTTCCTACTGTAAGTGAGAACAGATATGAAGAATATGCACAGATCTCCATATATCTTGGCTCAAACTTCAGGTTTTCATAATCCTGACATCTGCAGAGTCAAGCAACCACCACTCTTGCCTGGGTGCCAGTGGGAATAAGCCCATTCTGTTTGGACCTAGCCCATTTTTTATGAAAGAGCCTAAAAAACAATAGCTAAAACCTAAGGTGTTTTATTTAAAATCCAGTGGGAAAATCATCAGGAAATTTAAAAGTCTGCTTTTGAGTAGTTTCAGGATAATTGTGATTTTTCTGTGTCACAATGACAATTTCCATTCAGTGCCATATCAGCTGTTTCCTTGCTGTAATATATTTCAGTTGGCAGTTTATTTCTCTATACCCATTTTGTGGGCACGTATCACAAAACCTTCAACAACACTTTTAAAAGGCTCCCTGTTTTTCTTCATTTTTTTCCCACTGTTTTTCTACCACATAAACAGAATTCTAATTACATCTGAATTTCTGCCTCTCATTCTTGAAGCCTTTCAGTTGCAGATTAGCAATTACTGAAGATGCTACTCTGATTAGACTCCTAAAGCGGGTTGACTCAGGATAAGTGATTGCACAATGTTAATCATATCATGTCTGAGAGCACACACTAGTTGTTCCAAGGCAACAGTAAAATTATACTCAACAAATGAAACATAAACATGTTTCTGCTGCTCTTGTATTGGGATATTATATGGCGCAGGTAAATCAATAATCAAAACAGCTGTAATAGCAATGTAATATTTTCAAATCAAGATCATGTTTTTTGAAGACATTCAAATGTTTCTAAATGTATAGTCTTAATGGAATTTAAAAACTCAAAAACTACACAAAAACGCACACACATACATATACAAAACCACTAACTTCAATCATAGTTTCAGAGTAGCTAGACTAATGTATTAATGGAATGGAGAGAGAAAAAAAGCCTCTCTGCCTAGCCAAAAGTGGGTGTCCACTTCAGAATGAGCTCCAGATGCCACTGACTCAGTTCACAATGCTGTGATACTGCACCAGTTCATGTACACCCACATTTTAGGGACAGTTAAATTTTAGTGTACAAAAATGAAGGTGTATCCCACCTCTTTTCTCTGTATTTTCTTTTACAAGAAATGCACCATGGAAGATTACAGTGAACTACTTCAAGATCTCTACAAGATCTTTTAGCCCTGTTTACCAGCCCAACCACAGATCTTGTATCTAAATTGCCTTTAATATATCTATTCTTGTTCTTCCTGCTATCATTGCAGCAGAGATAAAGATCCTTTGCTGTGATTGATTTCTAGGAGGCTCAATTTCTGTGGCTTTCTCTGAAGCTTCAGAACTTCTACTTCCCCAGTATTTTAAAAAAGTAACTGAAAGCTTGTTCTCTTTTTAACTACCTTCTTTCCTCTATCCATTTTATCTAGCATCATGCTACATGTCTACTTTATCATCTATAATAATGGAAAAAAATATTGAAGAGGTATATAGTGAAGGGGAATATCTAAGGGGGGAAAATCCCTTCCCATGTATTACCTTTTTGTTGTTGCTTATGTGTGATTCTGAGCTTTTCTCAATTTCCTTTTTGACAGCTTCCTGAAGATCAGATGCTTGTTGTATATATGTTAATGCTGTCAATATCTCATCTTCTAACAATTTTACATCTTCATAGGAAACTGGCCATCCCAAATTCTCTAAAGCCTCCAGCAAAGCTTCTTTATGCTGTATATATTGGACTGGCCCATCCTCTTTAAATCTTAAAATATATATATATTAAGAAATTAATAATCACAAGTAGGAAGAATTCTAATTACATCAGTGCTTTACAGATAGAGTCACAAATTGTGAAGGCAGAACAAAGAATCAGATTTGCCCAATTTATTTTCTATATGCTGCAAGTTCTTGCATTTCATCCAGATACTGCTGTGTTTGGTCAACCAATCATGTCTGGTATAAATATATAAAGACAGCTACAGAGAAATTCAAGTGGCTGATCCATAATTTCTGAAAAATAAATGTTATAATATCTATGCACCAATATTAATGATTAATATGCTCCTCTAGCAATAGACTGTGCGACTGCTTTAACATTTTTTTCATCACATGCATAATTGGCCATATGGATGACACTGTCAAATTTCTATACTCTGCAACTCATTGTCTGTCAAGAGATATCTATTTCCTTTTTTATTTCATTATATGCTGTTTTGTTCAAGAGTCTTCATTTCCTCTATGCACCAGAATGAGATTTTAGTTCTTCCTATTAATGATAGAACTGTAGGTTTTTCACTCATTAGCTTATGTCTTCTTAAAAGCATTCTGGCTTTCATTCCCATTTTTTTTCTGTGAAGAACTATTTCAGGCCCATTCAGTTTTCATTAACTGATCTTCACTTTATTCTCTGGCACAAATAGATGCTAACTTCACTGATGTTTATACAGCAAATAATTTTCTAAAACAATATTAAAAAACAGGCTAATTAACACAGTACAAACTTTCAGAGTGATATACAGTTCCAGCACATGCTTTTAAGGTGCTTATTACACCTTAACAAACCAGCCACTGGAGAGCTCTTTATGGGATGAGATATTTACTTTGATGTCAAAAGCAGTGACATGCTGCCCTCCCAAGGCCCTGCATTTGATTAAGGATAGAGAAGAAACATTCAAATGGAACACAAGTCCTTTCCTTTAAAAGTAATCAGCACCACAAAAAGGAGGTCCAGAATTTAATATTACTCCATATCATATATACATTTTTGAAAGCAAGGTATAGTTATGAAATATTTGAAAATTAAACCAGTTGGTTATAGAAATAGTGATAAAAAACTACCAAATATTTATGACCAGCCCTTCAGAGGTACATTAGAAAACCAAAAGTGATAGCTTACTTGTCTCTTTCCTCCTGAGATAGTGCTCTCCAAATAACTAGGTTCAGGTGCCTATTAAAGAAAGAAAAGCAGTTTTTGAGGGAATGCAGTTCCTTGTGCAGCTGATCATCTCAAAACTAGCAAATAAACACAGTTTCTTAAGATATCTGCACTGATTTGTATTCTGAGCACACTGTATCATCAAATTGTATCCTTATGGTTCAGCTATGAAATTATCAACTGCAAAAGAAGATGGGAAAACAGTATCTTCCATCAAATAACAGCATGACTATTTCAGGGTCATAGAAGGTTTAATGGCAATCACTGCTGCTTCCTGCCAGGATTTTCTATGGATGGTTGTCTTCAGCACCAGCAAGTTAAATCAAATAACAAAATTGATTAAATGCCAGTTAAGCTACACAGTCCCTCCAATTAAACATTTTCAGAAAATGTAGTCTGAATGTAGTAGTGCTGATTTCTATTTTTTCCCTGCTAAAATTGCCCCTCAATTGTGCCATTCAGGTTTCTTATTCATTAAACTCTGGCTATAAAGAAAAACTACTAACAAGAAAACAGAACTGATTATCCCAAAGTGTGCATCTCTGAGATCTTTTAAAAGCACCACTAAACTTTCTGCTTTTGCTTTTAAGACATAAATTTTAAACTCTTATAAGATCATCTAGCTTATGGTTTTATTAAAATCCCAAACAAGTCACCACTTAATTACTTTGTTTCATCTATAGATCCTAATTACTGTAATTCTAGAAAAATTTTCCAAATTTCCTTTGGATACGAGAACAAATTCATTGCTAGGAAAAAATTCAGATTGTATTCTGATTGACTACAAGTAGTCTTGCCAGATTTACTAGTGCATGTACAAAAAAAAAGCACATTAACAACAGATTCTGAATACTAAATTCTTGATGATTCATTTTATCCAGCAGAAACTAAATTCCAGCATTTTTAGAATACAAACTACTTAGTTCATTCTCAATATACAGTCTCGACATGCTCCAATGCCTATTTTATCCTTCTAAATCTGCACACTCATAAGTTGGTTATAAAAGCTTCTGGCTACACAAAATTATACACATTATGAAGCTTTCAGTGTTTTTCTCCTTTACTACTATATATTCTCTCTGTCAAACCACAACAATTCTGCCCCTGCCACTTTTCTCCCTCTAAATCTAATGGTGAACTCAATCTGCATATGGAGAAAATACTGGCATGTTGGCTTCTGTGCTTGAAACCTGGATGTCCTGATCCATTGTTTCATTTATATATGTCAGAATAAATTTGTCACCAACCACTATTTACAAAGCTGAACTGCATCTTTTGGAAATGCAGTTACTAGAAAAGGGCTGTGACATCTGGATTAAAAAAAAAAATACTGGCTTGGTATTTCATATGTAGAGGAAAAGCAAAGAGATCTCTTTCTTGCATTGTCAATTATAAGGACCTTCAGGCAGATTTGTCTTCTATACCTCTTTTTCATGGAAGCAGGAACTCAGTCCTACTGTTGTAAGTACAGTGATTATTGATCTCTGTTGGTAAACAGAAGTAAACAGTAATCCTTATCACCAAGGTTTTAGGGAGACTGTGGAAATGCTATCAGAGTTTAACCAAAGAACAATTTTCTTTCCCTTAAAATCAAAGTCAATAAATGTAAAATACTCAATGGTATGGCACAGCAATAAAAAACTTGATTTTTTTTTTCAGAATTCACCGTCACAAATACACCACTTGAACTTTCTATTAAAATGAGTGACAAATCAATTTTTATTAATTCTTCTGATAACATCAGTGATAACAGTGTTGTCTCAGTGACAGAACAAACAAAACAAGAGACTTCTATTCACTGATCTCTATTAATACTAGACATAGCAAGCAGCATTTTCAAATCAAAATTCTTGATTTTACCAAAAAAGATCTATATAGGACAATAGGACTGAAAAAGAAAGCTAGAGCATGCTTTAGAAAGAACTAGTATGACCATAGAGCTACCAAGGAAAATAAGACCCCCTCAAAGCTTAACGACCCCCTCTGGAATTAATAAAAAAAAAAAAGGGAACTAAACACTTATCATCAAGGGAGTTTTGGCCATATAAAATAATTACATTTGTAAATGTTATTAGAACACAGCCTAAAAATATTTTATAAAATAATTTTAGTCAAAGCTCTCATGTGATTAGTGAATTACACCGTAGTCAAATAATTGCATTACTTCAAAAAAATGCACAGAGTTGTATCATGGAAAGAAGTAGCTTAGACATCTAATGCCTTTGTCCTCTTTACTTCTGTTTTGGGGTTTTACTAAGATTTAATTAAAAAGTACAACACATATGCCTCTCAAAAAAAAACCACACCAAATTTAAATTGTCAGTTGCTTATTGGTGCCTCAGTTATATTCTTGCATGCATAGATGGTGACAGAGAGCTGGCAGCAAAAAACAGGTCCTTAATTTAAGTGTCAGCCTATGGATAAAGGACCTTAATTTTAAATTAAAAGTCTGGCTAGCATTATTTGTTTAAGGGCAATCCCTTCTGAGGGATGACTGGTCTCAGGTTTGCTGCCAAAAAGTAAAATAATTTTCTTTTGTCACTGAACAAACATAATACGAGCAACATGTTGTTAATTATCTCCTTGCCTACTACCTGTTTTCACGTTCAGCTTTTTTTTTTTTTAAGAAAATAAAATTTCTTCTACCTGTTAATGGTGGATTAAAGTGTATCAACATGCAGAATTATCAGTACAGAGCACAGCATGTGCGAGGAAATACAGAGGACCTGAGAAAAAAAAACTTAAACATGACTGCAACCATGATAAATTTCTGGTGAGTAGACTTGCCTCTCATAGGATTTAATTGCTTGTTCCAGCTTCTTTTTATAGGCATCAAGATTCACTGCCCAAGAATTAATTAGTGCAATCCCCTTCTTGTCACTGCTAACGTGGGCCAGTGGTAATATCTATTATACAATAAAAGACACAGATATAATTTATCATACAAATTTTCAAATTACTGAATGCCAAGGCTCAGAACAGCCAGAAGGAAAACTGGAGGCTGCAGAAAAAAAAATCTAAGCACCACAAATGTAAGAATTAAGACACAGCTTTCAGCCAGTTCTTCTAAAATTATACAATCCCATTATGTAGAAATTACAAATTAAGATTCCTAAATACGAAGTAATTCTAACTTAATCAGTACTGTCAAACAATTCACTCCAATACTGTAAGTCAGAAGGAAACAAATACGTGTAGTGCATGACCATATTACAGGTTTTATTGCCTTAGAACACTCATACTTTATAGCATCTAATTCTACCATACAGGTGTGAGACTAGATAATTTAAATGTATTTAATGCTCTTATTCTGGAGGACTTTATTTTGTAAGGAAAGCAAGTAGTAAAACTGTAGAGAGATCACACTGATCACCAAAGAGTGAACAAAGTGGACATTGGTCACCAAAACTTCTCTTGATTACTTAGGAACCTCATCAGGTTCATCAGGATCAGAACTTCAGTATTTTTGAAATCTTCCAATACAGCACCTACGTAAGTCAATGTCATTATAAAATAAAAATGAATACAGATGCGAGTAGATCTTCAAAAGGCAGAGAAAAGCATTGAAATGCATGACAAAGGAGAAGGAAAGATGCCTTCCAAACTCTCAGTCCAAAGTCCCGCCATCTTTCAGCCTATGAAATTATTCAGGAGCTTGTAAAAGAAAAGAAAGAAAAGCTCTTTTACATATCAGTGCCCTGATGCTGAATCAAATAAAAAAAATTTAAAAAAATTAAAAAAAAATCCAAGGAGGAACTGGAGAAGAAAGAGAATGTTAATCTCCCCAAAACTGTCTTCAATGCCTATGATTGAGTGGGAATCTTCCCCAAGTGCCTGTCTGAGATCAGGATATAGATGAGAAAAACATGCATGAGGTTCAATTTACATGAAACTAAAACCCCTGATGTGGGAATAAGACAAACAATCAGAAAATAGAGGAATAAAGAGAATTATTTAATTGAGAAAAAAATTCAGTGATGCTTTATTTGTTTTTGAATCATCTCAGCATAGCTGGATTCCAAATTTCAACAGTAGAAATCATTCTTTTAGGAGCAGTGGTGTGACTTTATATCACCCTCTCTGTCCAAGGACATCATCTCTCTGATTAATAAACCTGTGTCACATCAGTGCCAGGCCACATCAAAGCTCCTAATATGAAATTAATCTTAAAATCACTTAGAAGCTAAAGACAATAGGAACATGTCAGTGAAAGTACCTTGGCAGAAACAGATGAGGTAAATCTCTGCCCATAATTCTGAGCTGTGACATCTGGCTACTTGTCATTTCCAGGTGAAGTTTGAAAGCTGGCAGGCAGGGAAGTGAAGATCCCTCTTCAAGTTCTGCACTGCCATGATTGTTGTCAACAATGTTACTCAAACCAACATAACAGAAGTTCAGCAGGGCCTCACGGTGTAGGATGCCTCACAAATCCCAAGAGTGAATTTCAAGTACAAACAGCATAATTTGCAATATGACTATTTAATATAGTTTGTAAAGTACTTTGTACAGAATAGAAGGGGCAGACAAGCATAAACACATTATTATACTTTTGAAGACAAAAAACAGAATGTATTCTTAGCAAATACTAAACTTGAAATACTATGCATACTTTGAGAATAATGAAAACTGCTCACAAAGTCAAGTGAAATTTGACATATTCAGCTGATAGAAATCAAAGAGAATTTTCTAATTGCCAAAATATGTTTTCATTTCCTAAATTAAATACTTTAAATTCCACACCAAAATAATTCACTTGTTTCAAAATGGCTTTTATTTCAAAAAAGTTTCAAAATCTTAAAAGATAAAAAACAAAGCACAATGACCCTATAAAAATTTTCTTACTTTAGACCAATGAAAGATAGTTTTGTTGTCTGAATCTGATTCTTTTGAGCAAAGCACTGAGTCAAAACTCCATGACTTGCAAACCTGTACTTAGATGCCACAACCTGCAGCATATATTTACATGATTCTACAGGGAAGTTTTCCCTCAGAATTAGCATATTCAGACATAGCATAATTCAGTCAAGCTCCCAAGCCATTATTTCTTTTCTGAATATGAACCTGGATGGGCAGTTTAATAAATTAACCTCTTTAAAATAACTGTGGTGAAACCGACAGCACCAAACTGAAAACATCAGGTCAGCCTTTTGTTAATGAACAGTTGTCATGGAAACCTTTTTCTTGCTGCATCTTCAAGGTAAGAAAACTGTTCATACTTATTCTATCATCACTGCTAGCAAAGGCCAAAAATAAAAATTATACTATCCCCTGAAAAGCAAACAAGAATGTCTGCATTCCACACAAAGAAAACTAAGATCTCAGAAGGAACAATGCAAAATTACCTGTAAACTTATTATCTTCAACAAAATCCTCTGAAGTTCTGGAATAATCAAGATCATTAAAGTTTCCTATTCAAGCTTTCTGTCTAGTGTCTATTTTATTGATATGCTGGTGTGAAGCTTGGGGTGAAGTGGGTTCTGTAGCTCAGAAATTCTACTGCTTTCACCTTGTGTGCAACCCTCAACCTTCTTTTTCTTTCCTATACTCAGCTTCAGATCCAGAAAAATCCATTCCTCTACACATAGAACAATAATTCTCCACTGCCTGAGAAACAGAATGTCTGATTACAACTAATGGAGACTAGGTATGAAGAAATTACAGAAATTATTATTTTGCCTTAACATCCCTGAATCTAAAGAAAGCCCATGGAACACTGTTTGGATTCTGTACAGCACCTGTTAATTCAAATAATACTGAATTTAAATCAGTCCTGAACTAGACTACCAGGAGTTCCTATGAATTGCTACTTGTACACAGTACTTGCTGTATCATAGTTTAGACTACTTTCAAAGACAGTCAGTCTGTTTTACAGAGTGCTTTGTTTTTTGCAAGGGTTGTCTGTAAAGGATTCAAAGGGCTGTTCACTGAGAAACATGGAAGTAAGAGGACCTCTTAGGTATATTCAGAAAAAGATAGAAAAAGAAGCAACTGCTCACAAGTCACATGTAAGAGTTTTGTGAAATTCACAATGCTCTTGTTTGACATTTATGGTAGATTATTTTGCACAATTTTGTAACTATTTGATGTCGGATTTTTTTTGAAAAATGGCTATTTTACATCTGAAATGTTAAAATGTACCTTTTTAATGTTCTCATATAAAAATACATATTTTAATTCTATTTTTTAAAAATCCACTTATAAAAAAAATTCTTACAGATCTTGGTTTTGACTTGGTTTTACCAGAGAGAAACTGGTTCTACCAAAGAGAGGAACTGGTTTTTCTTCTACAGTCTGCATGCTTTAGGAAAAATTCTCATTCCTAATTTTAAAAAATAAGCATGTATACTTTAAAATGTCAAATAGTGTACATTTGCTATAAATATTTTACTTAGTTCTATAACACATTCTCTTACAAATCCCTTGTTCTTTCTTTAAAAAAAAATGTTGTTTAGCTTTTTATTTGAGTATTGTTTAAAGAAACAGTTTTTATTAATTGAAATGAGCTGCAGCATAATCATAGGACTCTTCTAGGATACATCACACAAAAAATTAGAGCAACTTGCCATGAAATGGATTTCCTGTAAGTGGAATGGCAATTCCAAACTTTATGATACAAAATTCCCCCTAAATTTTATTGTACAATCTTAATAGAATCTTACAACTGCCTTAACATTTCATTTAAAATGTCTCAAAAATTAATTTTAATTGCTGAATGACAATACTTGTTGAAAGATCTTAGTTCACAGTCACATGTAAAAGTTGAGAATGTATAAATCCACTAAATGTGCACCACCACCCTTTTCCAGATGACTTTATGGAATAAAAGACATCCTCCAGTGAATTAATAAGTATCAGTGGAGGCTGTGGTGCTCAAGAAATTTCTAGAAACCCCATGGCTGCACACTGCCATCAGCTGGTAACTGTGAAAGAACTTAAGGGTAAAGTAGGCAAGATATATTATTAAATATCAGTTTTATCCTCTTACTGATGCATAAATGAATATTCCAATATGCATGATACATTTAGTGCACATCAACAATCTACAGTACCAGAAAATGTTATTATGACATTCATAGAAATTAATTTTTAAAATCCTTTTGAAAACACTATCAAGTTTGGTTCTAGCTTTCAAATAGCATAGGAGTTTTACCTTATCAAATACTTTAGAAACTCCATGCTTGTCCAGAACTGGGATGTATTTTGTGCTGTGAGTTACAGTTGTAGGAGCTAAGGCATCCATGATGGTGAGTCGCCTAGCGGCCAAGCCATGGGTCTTTAACCAAAGAGCTGAACAGATATCTAGAGAGCTAGAAAGGAGAGACTGTGAGATGTAGCACAAGGCAGAAATACATTTGAAAGGTTAGAAATGAGTGAATATGTAAACTCTCAGTTTTGTTATGCATTTGTACATGCACACACATACCTTTTAGATGCCCTTTTCACATTCTGCATATTCAGATCTAAGAGAAAACATTTTCATTTTGTTATCTCAGAGATTTTGTGGACACAAAAATATGCATAAATAAGTTGCCATATAGCAGCACCAATTTTTTTATTTGCACCTACAAGCAGCATCATGCACAAGGACTATACAACATTTCAGTTACTAGCTAATCAGTGAAAATTCATTTTCCTCACCTTCATTGTGCTTGATCAATAGTAACAGTGTTATCATATGCCTCATGAGCCAAATCAGCCAGTCAGGAAATTTATAAAATACGAAGGCAATTTTGTTTTTTAAACTGAAATTTGTTTCACTTTATTTATTTTTGACCAAGATGGAAGACTAACTAGTTTATTTCCCAAGTCAAAATGTGATACCAAGTACTACCACTAATGAGGTGGCCAGGAGTAGCTAATTTAAGGTACACCACTATTCTCTACAGAAAATCTCTATAAAAGATATATAAAAAACTAAACATAAGATGCTGAAATGTAAAAAATTCAAATATTTTCAAGTGTCATAGGTAAGCTTTTAGAATTACTTAGAGGATGTATCATAAAGTTCTGAGTTGGACTAATTATTCAAAGAAATTAATGCTATTTGCATGTATTTGTAAGCCCCACTGAAAACCCAGTTGTGAACTTCTAGTTTGGGAACTGACAGGAATCTGGCCACAGCTGTAAGTTCACTGTCACAATACCCAACTACACGTCCAACTCTGCATCTCTGTTTCAGTCCTTTGTACCACAGATCTGCAGTTTTGCCTCAAAGGAGGCAACATTAGTTACAAATGTAACAACAGGAACCTTTTCATCTGCCCCACTTGGAGCTTGTTCTGTCAACTTGCCTTTGAAAATTCTCTTACCTTTCACACCCTTCTTCTCCTCTGGAGATACTCCTTCCTCTGGGCTTTCATCCCTAGATTTCACACCTTGGCTCAGGATTTGCAGCAGACTTGTGTTTGTTTGATCTGTAGTTGTCGAAAAGGAAAGAAAGGAAGAGCTGATTTACTGCTCAAATACATGCCTGGGATTTTTGAGTTCCTCTTTGGTATTCAGTATCTAAGGGACTGCCTACACAATACCTCAAACAGAAAACTACTTCAACACTAAGTTGTACTTTGTATTTTCCTTAAAGATGAGGGTTTCTTTTACTTCAGCTGGGTAAATTTAGTTTCAGACTGCATACAAAGGACACTTCCAGGAGAAATGTAGTATTATGGCTGTAGTAAAGGGAAACATTAGTGTAAGTAATGCTGTAATAGGTATAATATAGATTCTTGCCAATTATATACTTACTTAGAATAAAAGGAGGGTTTAATATCTACTGTTAAAAACCTGTTTACAGAGCTTTCATAATATTCCACTAAAATACTACTTTTTCATAGCAGGGCCTGCAGCAAAGCACAAAGGAGCAGATATTTGTTTGTCTGGCTGGGCCAAATGAGTAGGATGGCTGAAAAGTAGAGATGAAGAGAAGTTTAGATTTTCAAAACCATGATTACTTAAGTCAGCAAACAAATTTGTTCCCAAAATGAGGGATGACTTTTGCTATTTGCAACAGAATCATTTCAAGGTAGTGAATGAACTCTGCTGACAGTTACAGCTCATTTGAGTCTTACCTGCATATAATGCTTTCTTTCTTCGGGCTGGACTGGCAGCAGTGCTTTGCCCACTTTGGTCATGTGATGGCACTGATGGTTCTTCTGAAGCACAGCTCAGCCTAATCCTAAGAGAAGTACTCAGCTCTTAAATGTGTCTGGATACAGGGACACAGAGTGTATCTGCTTGTGATTACTGCTTGTAAGTGACAAGAAGAAATTACTGCAAATATATTACACCAGTTTAAAAAATGCTAAGCTGAAATTTTCTGGCAATTTAAACACTGATTTCAAATGCTTCGAACAGTGCAAAATATTTTTCTGTTTTACCAATATGCATTTCAAAGGAGAGCTCATAGGAGGTTAAAATATCGTTAGGTTTTTTAATTATTTAAATGCTATTTCTCAGTTTATTCAAAAGATGTTCATTACTTTTAAGGTAACACCCTCATATATTTTTAATAAGAACAGAATGTTCTGCAATAGCTACTTTGAATCCCAGGGCTCAGTAGCTACCATCAGCAATGAAAATATCTGCCACATACCTACATATGCACATAAATATATATATACATATATGTCTATGTCCCAGAATTAATAAAAAATAAAATATGCAAATTCTGAACTAAACACTTAAAAATGTTTCATACTGGACATCCTACCTGCCCTTTCACACATGAAATCATAACACATCACCGTCCACTTTTAATAATTTCTACTTTGTTTTCATTCCTCTACTGTTTTAAATAGATTTCTGTCCTTAAAATCTGATTCCTTTTAATGGATTTTTAAATGGTTTTCACTATCACTGCACAAATAAATACACAAGTATATTTGTACATAATTTATGTTTCAATCAGCATATCCTAATGAGTGGTCATTTAGTCATGAGGTATCAAGCCCACTCTACTTACATGCCAATAATTTTTAATGAATTCTCTATGTCAGAGGGACCAATTTTTCCATGTGTTGAAGGCAAAAAAATAAATTCCCCTCTTTGCTTTAGTTATTCATAATATGTTGAAGCTATTGGTATATTTGAGATAATTTTGCTTCAGGCATCACAGTATTACTAAATTTTTCCAGATTTTTCTTTTCCTTTACCTTGGCTGTTAAAAAAACTTTGAGAGTAAGAAAGCAACAACCCTTCTTTTTAAAAGGAGAAATGTAAGAGACAGTTCCCACCTATTATTAATATAATAACAGAATAAGGACATACTTATTCTCTGGATGATTTTCTTCATTACAAGAATTCATCATCAGACTTTTCTCATGAAAAGTCTTCACTTTCTCTAGATCTTTCTCTCCTTGATCAATTTCTCTCTTCAAAAGATGTATGTCTTTATTCTAACAAAAAGAAAATCAAATGTTTTAGTACAGTTACTCCAAAATATGTTTCATTTCTGAACTTAAATTATGTAAGTTGTGATAATAATTCTGAATAATGACTCAGGACAGCTTCCAAATTTTGTATACTTTTTCAAGTAGGCTCTTGTGCTTGCCATTATAACCTTTGAAATGATTCTTCCTTTCTAGGAAAATGGCAAGCATTCCCTAACTACCCAGTTACCCCTTGAGATATGAACAGCTCTATTTCTGAATAAGGTAATGAGGTCACTAGCTCCACTCATTTCAAGC
The DNA here is from genome assembly GCF_963662255.1 of Cinclus cinclus. Lineage (NCBI taxonomy): Eukaryota > Metazoa > Chordata > Aves > Passeriformes > Cinclidae > Cinclus > Cinclus cinclus. Next base: position 86,606,869 of record NC_085047.1, read on the forward strand.
AAGCAATAAAATAAGTAAGCAAATAAATAAAATACAAGATATGTACATTTAAATGGATAGCCTGTCATTCTACAGATCTCAACTGTATAACATACTGTTCCAGACCCAGGGAAGCAAAAAACATAGTCTTCAAGCCAACACTGGAACTGACTAGGAATCATTTAGGCTAGAGGAGCAAAGAGGAAGGAAAATCCCTTATTTAATTTGATGTTCCCTTTACAGCTCAAACAGGGCCACAGGCTCCCATCTCCAAGTCTGGAGATGTACAACACAGACCTTGGTTATAATTCTTTCAACAGGAGCAGTGTCACACAGTCCACACCAGCAGAATCACTGAAATTGCCCAGTACACTGACATTTTTCAAGAGCTGGGTTATTGTCACATCTTCCTTCTAATTGGTCTGTAAAGTTCAAATTTCCGAGTATTTTCTTGTTACTGGTTGTTCTCATGGTTCAACTACTACCATTTCCGAAATCCTTGCAACCAATTCACTGAGTGGCAATTTTAATTAAAAGCAAGAATATTTTTCAAATGGGTATCTCTGTTAGTCTATTCAGACATTTCCAGCTGGGGACTGTTGAGTTGTGTAGTCACACTTGATAGATGACTGCTACTCTAGTCATCCCAGTCCTTATCGATCTCTCCTAAGCAGCTACTGTAAAACAAACTAGTAATGAAATGAAAATCCATAGAATCATTACCATTCAAATTCATCTCTGCTTTCTCTTATTTATTAAAAGGATACAAACCATATTTAATTTTAAACAGTAAATTATTCCTGAAATAGCAGAGATCATGTGTTCCAGAGCTGATTTAATCTACATGCATTTTTAGGTTTTAGTTTTCAACTGGGAGGGCATCAGGAGAGGGAGAATGTGTTTGGAACAACAGCACTACAAATGTATTTACATTATATTTAGCCTTTTTTGTTGTGGTCTAGAAAAATTTCGCAAGCAAAATAATCATATTATTGCTTTCATATCACATCAAATCTGACTAGGATTAACCCTCACTTTTTTAGTAATCTATTGTAATATGAAATCACAATAATGCAAGTCATGTGGCTCTTCAAAGTAGCATGAAGCAGCAAATATATTTATTTGCAGATACTCACAACAATAAACTCTGTAGTATCAGGATCACTCCAATTAACATTGTAATAATGAAACCGTCCCTCTGTTTTAGTAGATAGTTCATACAAAAATTTATTGGCTTCTATATCATCACAGTTGAAGGATACAGTATGGATGGGAATTTTACAGAGAAGTTGGATTTCAGCCAAAATTATCTGGGGGGGCTGAAAATCAAAAAAAAACCTTATGTTAAAAATGTGGCATTCAGAAACATATTTATCAAAACATGGAGAATTTGAAAGAATTTAATCAGTCATTCTGTTGCTCAGAGATGGACACAGATCAGTTAAAAGCATCCACTTTATACAGATGGCTATTTCAATTAGAAATCAGCTAAATGAGCTAATTTAAAACTGATTTTGCAAGACTGATAAATGCATTAAAGCACATGATGTAATATAATCAGTACTCTTTGTTTATGAAGTTTTAAAAGAAATTACTAATGTTTAGGAAATTAAACTACTACATTAGTGTTTAGTATCACTGTATATATATATATTTGGAAGCATACGAGTGTGGATCTTTTTAAGAAACTAAATTAGTTCAAAGAAATGTTGATTCAATACCAGGAAACAAAGTAGAGGTTGAGAAAAAAGGAAAGCTAATTTCCTCCTCCCTTAAAGAAATAAAAATTAGGTGAAAACATAGATCTACAATCTGCAAAAAATTATGAAGGATCTGGTAGAAAAAAATTACTAACTCAGTTCCCTAAATTCATGATAACATTTCAGTTCTTCAAAATACTCAAAAATCTTGACAAATTAAGCAATGTTTGCAATATAATTGTTGTGTTGGTTGAACTTTAATAGTTAAAGGCAATATCGGCCATTTTCTTTCTTTAGCTGGTAAAAAGGTATAAAAGACATTATTAACAAGGTAAAAAGAAACTAGTTATTCACTGATTTTGAACTTAATAAAATATTAAAAATAAGAATATTAATAAGTGTACATGAAGCCAAATTATTCTTTGGTAAAACATTAACTTATGCTCTTAGCTAGAAAAACTGAAAGAATGCCAATAAACATCCAAGAGACTCCACAAGACTCAGCACTGCAGGTATGACATTCATCTCAAAATTCCAACTGCTGACACCTCTTTTCTGCATTTTCTGTTTTCTCATTTTGAAATACCTGGTCAGGTCTCCCATCAGTCAAGAGATAAATAGCCTGAGTGTCAGTATCAGCAAGAGCAATCTGGAGAGCTTTGAGTGTATTTGTGGAACTTCCAACCTAAGAAATCAAAGAGAAAAAGATAAAGAAACAGCTAAAAATACTAACAGTTCTTTGTCTCTGTTCTTAAATTCACAATGACAGTGTACTTATTCAAGGGATAATACAGAACCAAAATTACTAAAAATGGTGAAAACATTTATGCTATGTAGCTAACGAAAGCTAAGCAAGAGTCAAAGTAACATAAATGGTACCAGATTGGTATTCAGTGCTTATGCAAACACACAGAAGTGAAATGCTGGCAACAGCAATCTGAGTTGTACAGGAAAAAGGAATCACTAAAACACAATAGACAGATAGGAAGAAGTAAGACAAGAGATGCATTCTTTTAATTTTTACCACTGATGCTCCTGCTTGCTAACTCATCACACTCCCTTGAAACACATTTCAAACAGTTCAAAAGCTGCTCAAAAGAGTTGTGCAATTGTATTTCTCCAAAATTGGTAAAGGAGTTCTTGGTTTTCCAAACATATTTTTCCAGAGTTTCTCCCATCTACCCCCTTCACACTTTTATGTACATATCATTTCTATTTTAGCACCAAAAAAAATAGCTATAGTAACAAAACATGGTGAGCAAACTACTGCTGTGCTCACTAAAAATTTCCACTGCTTAATACTAGCACTTTTCCTAAGTCATTCACATACTTAGTGATGATGATCTTTATTCTTTCTTCTTTTTACACTAAATTCAATGAAATGCATTTCATGGGTTAGGAACCTTAGCTGTACATTTTATGTCTTCAACTGTCCACCTTTCAAACATTGTGTACCTTCCAAAACCTTCCAAATTAATGGTACATGCAAGGTTTACTAGTATGAAAAACTATTTCATCAAGTCTTAGTCTTTTAATGGAACCAAAGCAAAACCTTGAAAAGGATAAGAGTCTGTTTTTATGCTTGTATAATACCTGAGTACTGCTCTGAAGGGCAGTGAAGATTGTAGTGGTGTAAGAAAAGATTCAGGATCCACGTATATAATGCATTACAGAAGATAAATGTAAATATCTAACATTGACCCATGCATGCAAAAATATGGTAAGAGATAGCATTATTTCTTCAGTCCTATGAACAGTGTTAAAATTTCTTCCAGCCCTCCCTGCCAGCAATCCATTCTATTAAAAAGGGCAGAGGAAATCAGGTGAAATGGAATAGAAGGTACATTCTGAGAGTTACTCTGTATGGCTACATAAGAGTGGATGGGCCAGGCAATGTAATAACTCATCTACTTATCTTCTAACTCACAAGCAATCCTTACCAGTACTATGATAATTGATAAAAGATCCGTGTTAATCATAAAAGTATTGGGGTTTGCATAAACCATAATACTTAGGTGTGAAATGAAGCATGGACATTAGATAGAGAAAAATATATATGATTAAATCCCCCTGATATGAATATTGTGGTTTTTAGTAAATTGTATTTGATACCAGTTTGTAAAATGGGGGTTTCCCACGGCCTGAAAGATATTGCAAAATCAGATTTCCTGCCTTTGTATAATCAATTGCAACCTGAAAGATTTTGCAATACCAGATTTCCTGCCTTGGTGTAATCAATCCCAACCTATCTGTTAAGACCAGACCCCCCACATCTACTGTTCCTTATCTACCAAGACCACATGGCTACTTGACAAACTGTCCAGAGACTACAAGGAAAACCATACTATAAAAAGGAGCTGCAAACCAAGGTTCAATGGAGCGTGGAGTGGGCGGTGACCCCTCATGTTCCCCAGCACTGCTTGCTCCGTCTATATATCAAATAAAGCAACTTTAATTTTGCTAAATATTGAGACTTTTTTTCTCATTTATAACAGTACCCACTCATAAGAAATAACCAACATAAGCTGTTAAATTTATCTAATACTCCTGATGTTTTAGTAATTATAAAGTTTTAGATGCATTGTTCGTTATCATGCGTAAATTGGCCAAACTGATTTAAAACAAAACAGCTTCTTCACATCTTTTCACATCATGGGAACATAGGGTGGATGCTGATGATGTGCAGAAAATAACCCTGTACTTTATGGTAAAAGCTGTTCATTTTAGGTTTCTCAATTGCTACTGTTACAAATAAACACCAGTTTTATCAGAGTTTAAACAACAATGACATATTTCAACTGTATGACAGTACTACCTCTAAAATTTTAAATGTTATCACATCTTAAGAGTTTTTAAGGAGCAGTTAGCTACTGTTTATAGCTCAGCTTCCTTATTCATAATCTTGGGACCAAAGAGCCTAAAATGGGATCAAAGGATCTACTCTGAATAATATCCCAGAGCAAAACCTCTGTTCATTTCAGCTTCACTGTAAAGACAACTTTTTTGATCTCAGACTTATATGTGCAATTCTTAAAAGAGGCTACAGGGTCAGCAGCAGATACCATCCCTGAAAGAAAGTAGACTGGTCTTGTGCCTTCCTATTCCATTTTAGATACCTAGATCTGAGCTTAGAATGAAATTTATAATCAAAAATTCACTTTAAAGAATGATTTAAGAGGCCATTCACTAATGCATATACCAGATGGTATCAAAATATGGTAGTTCAAAGTATAATTGAACTTGCATGATGCTGTACAACATACATTACTTAAACAGAGCCAAGTGACTGACTACAAGCAGTTCTGCTTTGTTTCAGGGAAAAGTACTCAGATTTTGGCCACTGTCAGAGATAGAATACTGAGTAGACAGATGTTTGGTATGTTTTGTATGCTTTTTTGGTATGTTTGTTCTCATGTTTTTATGGCACCTAAAGTTAGCTTTCTATCCAGGACTAGAAATGCTTCTCCAGTTCTTTGGCTTTGGTCTCCTATACCACCTATGAGATGTAAGTTAGCCAGCAACACCTCTCATCCATGCAGCAGCTCTGCAGCAAGAATGACAAATTTAAACATAGGGTCTGAGCAATGACATGATTCCTACAGAATTCAAATTGGCCAATGCTCACATTGTGGCTACTAAACATAGTAGGCTGCAAGTTGAATTAATATGATTTTATAAACAGGTCCATTGTTAATGGATTATTACACCTGACAAACACATTGCATTCAGCGCTACTTAATTTTATCCATCATCTGTATTGTCAGCTTACTCAAGTCAAATACTGAGTCTATGCAAAATCACCCCAGCCATACAGAAAGTGGAGAAACACACACAACTTTGAACAAACACCCTTTGTAATAATTAGCTGCCATATTACCTCAAGTCCTTTTATCCAAAGCCAAGCATCCTGCAAATTTTCCTCATTAACTTCAGCAAGCTTCTCTTGCCATGCCACTGCTTGGGCGCTAAATTTCACAAAGTTAAATCTCTTCTTGTGCCTCAGTTGTTCCTGCAGGAGACAGCACCTGAATTTTACCTACTATTAAAAGAAAGAATACTTGTATCCTGAAATACTGAGCAATAGAAATTATTTTAATTATTATGTCATTAATTATATGATTACAATAAATTATTCTAACATATATAATAAAAGTTACGGTGTACAGAGAGACATACAAAACCAGAGACAATTATTGCTTGCCACTATTAAGATAGCTAGAAATTCCCAAAGTAAGTTTCCATATACTCACACTTCTCAAACAATTCAAACAGCAAATGTGTAGGAAGGCATGAAAGAGAGAGATGAAACCGGATATAACCAGTGATATAAGAAAGGGTTTATCACTGCCTACCAGAGGAAATTGAAATGAGAAAGAAAATAAGATGTCACTTAGAGGAGAAGAACAAGAATCATATAAAGAGCACTGTCAAGGCGAACTAGGATAGCAGGAGAAAATCAAGAATTTGATGAAGCTGCTTTTGGACAGAAGTTATAAGTCAGGGAAGATTTGTACGAGTACAGACTTTCAGAGCCTGAAGTCTTTGCCTCCCTTTGAGCACAATTTTTGTGCAGCTTCCTGTGAAGCCTTCTGGCACAATATCTAATATATTTCTAGTGATGAACTGCTTCAAGGACCACAAGAAACTACATCCTATGACTTGAACACTTAGCTCAAAAAGCTCTCTATCATAGTTATAATTTTTTTAGTCCTATCAATGATTGCTATCAATGCCAGACTGAATTTTGATCTCAGTTATTTCTTTCAGGATTAAATAAATTTAAGATTAAGCATGTCTCTGAAATATTAATGTAGAATTACATGACATAATTGTAGACTTCTAAAACTAGACAAGACAAATCCTGTCTTAGGTGTGTTTCCCAGCACTCACAGCTTTTGAGGTACTCCTGCACCTTGCCAGTCCCTTTGCAAAGTTCTGAGTCACTGGAAGATGCAAGGAAATTCAAAACGTTCTACACCTTCTATTGTAGAAGTATGAAAGTGAATCTAGAACACACATTACAAATCACAACAAGCCAATGGAATTGGATGACACTGCTTAAAAGCAAAAAGGAAAATGACAAAAGGTGTTTCCTTGCATAGCTTGTTTTTAGTTTGGGATTTTTTGGGGGTTTTTTTTGTTTGCTTTTTTTTCCTTTTTTTTAGAAGGGAGGTGGTTTGAGGGAAAGAACCACTTAAGCCTTTTTAATTTTTATTATTTTCTCTAGTTTTTTTCCCAAATAGTTGTATAAACGAGGGGAAAATAGAAATTCTTAACTAAAAATGATCACATGAAGAAAAATCTAAATATTTTTGTGAAGCTGCTGTTTTTAAAAAAACTTTTTAAAAATAAACAAAAAGTACAGTAACAACCATCCTGAAAAGTTCAGTTTACTATAAAATGCTCCTCAGGCTTCAGAGTCATCCTTTTATCATACCTGCATTAGCTGAAATATTTTTTCCTTCACTAATGGCAGCTTGTTTTTCATAGACTGGGATGTATCAATAAGAATATAGACATCATCTCCAAACACATTCCCAAAAAGCCCTCTGCTTCCTTGTTGAAGCCACTTTATTCTGGGGAAGGAAAAAAAATATCAAAACCTGTTCTGGAGCATCTTTGGAGCTTTGTGTATCAGAATCTGAAAGGTAGAACTTTTTGTCACTGGTGTACTTTTTATTCTCTTTCCCTAAATACCTGTTAGTAAATACTATCAGAAGCCCTTGATGAATCAGTCCCCTGTTCCTACATAACATCACAAGACATTTTTAGTTTTTTATTTCAATAGAAATCTGGAGACAAAAAAATAAATAAAATTTTAAAAAAGACAAAATAATAAAACATCTTTATGAAGTCAGCTAGCAGGTAGTTTGGACTGAGAAATCCAGTATGGAAGGAACAATAACTATGGTCCCTGTATCTGTTTTCCAGCCTCATCTCAGTAAATCATTCAAGCCTATACTACTATGCCTCCCTTCTCAGGAAACCACTTGAGAACCTCTTCTCCAAGGATCTTAAACACTTTGAAGAATCTTAATATAACACAGATGCTTCAATGGTTTATGGACCTTGAGCCTTAAATACAGAGTTAGATTAATCTTTTAAACAGGGCTGGAGTATGCCTGCCAGTTAAATACATGCATACATACTGCTCTGCACAAGAATATTTCCTCAGTAATGGCTGCAACAAGTCCAAATCTGGTGTCCTTTGAGAGTCATAAAATACTCATCTACACTGAAACAGAGATATTCAACACATATAACATCATGGCCCTGGGAAAAATATTCATCTCCACAAAAGGTTTCAGAAAAAATTGTACAATGGAAATTTAAGGATACTGCTGCAGTAGCTACTGATAGCTATTTTGTCATTAGTTATTTCACCCAAAGTGTTTTATGATGTCTACCAAGATTATTTTAACATTTAGATGAAACATTCAAAACAGCAAGCCCTTAACCTTGACTTGGATTTCAAAAATTCATACTCACCAAAACTATTTATCTCAAATTTTCCTTTGACAGTATGTAAATGTTATCCTAAATACAGTAAGATGAACATAAACTAGAAGGAGTAACAAAATTCTGTTTCACCTTGCTAAATATAATCCAGCTGCTATATTTTTGGTAGGAAAGGAGCAATAAGAAGAAAAATTCACCAATAAAATGGAAGTTTACATCCTGCTTTTTTTTAGTGAGGCATCTTGTTGTCTCAATATACAAACCAGAGGGCAACATTTATTTTTTCTATTCTACAATATGTTTTCCTTAGACTGCCTATTATTTTGTAGGTATCATACAAAACCCAAGTGTCCATATGGCTGCAGAAATGTAAATTAGGCAGCTAGTTTGAGCAGTGAACTTCTGATCATGTGCATTACTTAATAGCTCATGCCATGACTCTGATCTAGACTGTTCAACCTTGTCTTCAACACAAAATTGCAAAAAGGACAGATAACCACTATCAGTACAGGCACAAGCCAAGCTGTACTTCTTGGTGTCACAAGGCATCCTAGGTACACAGGATGAATGTTTACTAAGTTTTATTGATGATTTTTGAAGTTCTCTGCCACCTTATAGTCCCAATACTTTTGGAATTTTTATCAGTAATTCAAAAATGTGCAGACTGACTTTCACACCTGTGTTTCAGAAGGAGAACAAAAGTTCAAAAACTTCATCAGTTTTCTTCTATGGCTACTAAGAAATCCAACATACAAAATTCTGATTTAAAATAGACTTTTGGCTTAGTACTGCTGCTGTCAGTTTACCAACCACTTCAACTGTTATGACAGTAAATGTCAAACTTTTCAACGCCCATGTAAAGTGATCAAACTGATTTTATGTGAAAGAACACAAACCTTCCTTCCACTTGTCTGAGAGCTGTCCTCATTTTCTCTTTGTACTGCTTATACTTTTCTGTGGTAACATATACATGAACTACAGATCCATCTTTCCAGAGGGTTTGTACAAACTTGTCACAGTATCTTGCATGAATTACCTTCCTCTTTGTCTCCTACAACAAAGAAAAACACATTTCATGTGGAAAACATATTATTTTGTCTTTAATATCTGGGGAACAAACTTCAGAGTTACATGCTTGTTGCACATGAACAGGAATAGAAATAAACATGGGATATGGTGGTCACAGAATTTGCTTCTAGAAAGATTCAGTATAAATTGGTTTTGTTCTTGCAGCTAGCAAAGAACAGAAACTTACCAAACAGTGCAGTGGTAAAGCTTGAGAAAAACAAATAGAAGACAAACTAATAAAACATTCTTAAGAAACTGGAAGACTGCAGCAGCTGAGACTAACACATCCTCTAAAGATAACTGTAAAATCTTTGCCCCACCCCATAGAAATACAAAGAAAACCAAGGCAGTGCTTAAGCCAGACATGATTTTCCTTTTAGATTTTATGAGAACCAGCAAGGAGTCCTTAGAGCAGTCATTCTCAAAAAGCTATTTGAAACATTCTTCTATGTCTCAATAATTAATAATCTGATTTCAACAAAAACTACAGAACAACAATGCCATACACTATACCATAAATTTATCCATCAGCCAAGTTTTCAAGCTTTAAAAGAAAAAAAAAACTACTCACATGACATGAGGGAAAATTAACAATACTCACAGCATCAGTTTGTGAACATTCATTCTCTGGTTTAGTTTTTATGTCAACAAGCCCATCTACATGGCGAAAAACACAATCAGCAAGTGCATCATACAGTGTGAGCTTCTGAGCTTTCAAGCCATACTTCTGCAACCACTTCTCAGAAGTCAAATATCTGTCAGTTATATGTTTTGGTATTGGATGATCACCTTTGTTTGCTAATAAAGAAAATAAACAAACAACATCTCCTGTATAACATGATTCATTTTGGATAAGCAGTTTTCAAAAACGGACTGATACTGGAATCAAAATTTTCAAACTTGTTCTGCTTGCTCTGACAGCATTGGAGTGAACAGATATTTCTGAGTGATTTTTAATAGCCTACACTTTGTCTGTAGGGGTTTTCTTATCCAACAACTCGCTGCAACAAATTCTTTTGTAACTGGGGAAAAAACCCACCAGAAGATGGGGAGCAAAGACAATAAATAGTGAGAAGATCAACATGCAAAAGGAATTTTCTTAGTAGTTGAATTACAAAATGCCAGAAAGTATTCCTGAATAAGATGTCTAACTTCAAGAAGAATCATTTGAGAAAATGAAACAACAGATTATATACTTGAAAATACAGTCAAGACCATTGGTTAACATTAATTGTTTTAGAGGTGGCTATTTAAAGTAAAAGGCAAACTACAATATCATACTGTTTTACAAATTTTCCAAGGACTATCTTAAGGTAGGGCACTGCACACCTCTGGACACCAGTATAGTAAACAGATAATATAGACAAAATAATAGGATACAGGACTCTACACTCACTCATCACTATCCCAATAAACCACACCTAAATCAAATGATGAGGCAGTGGGTCCCATAGCAGGGTACCATAACACTTTAATTCTGGTGGACCATGGTGGTATAAATGCCTAGTCAGTTTAGGTGGAGTTACAATGACCACAGTAGTGAGATCCTGAGCCTGTAAATAAATCTGTGGAGGCATCTCTGCCCCTTACACACACAGAGATCAGCCAACATCAGGGCAGGTGCACAATCAGAGCCTGTTCATGTGGAAACCTTTACTTTGTGATTGCCTGTGGTCTTTAGAACAAGTGTCACAAATGTGCTCACGCAATTTTGAAAAGAAAACTGTTGTTTTCTTTCTTCCACATGCTTTACATAGAGCATCTCCATTTTTGCAGGAATGAGTAGCTTCTCACTGTCCCTTGTTAAAGCCTTCCAGAACAGAACTTCAGAAACCAGCTATGCTTCTGTCTCCAGAGTGCTTATTCTGAATTGTTTTCAAACCTCCACCCTTGACAAAAATGCAACCCCTCTGCTTCTTCCCTTTATGTGTAATGAACTAGCTACCAGGTTGGAGGCTATCCCAAGAAGACTGTGATATGAGAGGGATGAGGTATTTCCCCAACTGTGTAGAAAAAACTGAAGATTTACTGGTTCAGGCAGACAGGAGGATATCACAAAGAAAACGCCAAATAATTTCCATATCCTACAATCCATGTAACTTCTAAACCTTGTCACTGGTAAACTAAAAATGGTGTGTTTTAGCCTGAGCTTTTAAAGTTTTGCAAGTTTAAGCCACAGTAAACAGATATTTGTATTGGATAGTTTTAAGCAATACTACATTTAGATAACAATTATAGGTGCTCTAATAGACATATAGGTGCTATACCCTCCACAGAGACATTTTTGAGAAAATCATCCCCAAACTGATGTGCAATCAAAACTGTTCACAAAAGATGTTGATCATTAGTATAATGGTAGCTGTCTTGAAAGAAACAGTAATGATACCGTTTTGAGAAGCAGACTGGTCAGATTCTGATAATATTTTCTGAACTTGTCTCACTGTACTCCTGGCTTCCTCCAGTTCCTTCCAGATCAAAAACACATCTTCACAGACACCAGCTACTGCAAGAGAAATAATAAATAGAACCACACATTTTTATACAATTGCCACTTTTTGTAACTCCTCAATTACAACATATCCAGATCTTGCCATATAACCTTGTTCTCTTGAGGTCCCATTGCAATGACAAGTGCTGTTTCCTGACAGACTTAAAAAAGGGCTCAAACCTGGCTCCAGGATGTGAGAAGTGCTTAGTATGCTGGAACTAACCTCCAAAGCTGGCCACAGATTGTTCTCACAGTGGAAGCAAATATATTTTAGCACTCTCAGAAAATAATAAGGAAAATCCACAATGAAATTCACTTGTTGCCCCCTGGACTTCATTGCAAAACTTGGGTCCAAATAGTAAACCTAGTTTTGACATTTTAAAGAGAAGACATTTTTGACTATTTCCATTTCCTAAAGTGCATAATTAATTTTATTTAAGTCTTCTTTCCCTGATGACTATCTGATGAAATTTTGCTAAAGATAAATTTACTTTTATCCCAACAATTCTAAACAGTCATAAATGCTACCAAAAAAATTTACTACTAGGCTATATTTAAAAAAAATAATTAGAAAGATCCAAAGCTGGAAATGAGACAATGGTTTCTTAATTTCAATAGAAATGTCTTTCTTGATGAAAATAATAAAGATATTTCTTTATTTCATAAAAGGAACTACTAAAATTGAGACACCTTGTATACCGAAGCAGTAGGATCGATATTAAAGATGTGTTAGATTACTTTCAGAGTTTAAATTGGAATGTAGGACAATGCAGAGAAACCATGTGCAGTGTTACAGTAAAAATATAAAAGAAACTGAATCATCAGCTATCCTAACCACAAATACAGGTTACAAACTATTGCAGATCACATCCTATTAATGAATTGCACATAAAAATGCTGAACAAGGCAAACTATATCTTATCATCCAGTGGTTCAGCTAATATGCAATGATGGTACACTGTATGAAAGATAAGCAAACTTGTCTACTAAAGTAGGCTGCCAGTTCTTCTATTTATTATTATTATTATTATTATTATTATACAAATAAGAACTCAATTTTAATGGCTAAATGGTTTCAGTTTCCAATAAATATTTTGACTTGTGTTATTGTACACTGCCATCTCCTGGGACCTTCCTGCACTTCAAAACATCAGTTGCAGCCATTAGGACAAAGAACAACATTTCCTAAATCACAAAAAGCTTCAGAAGTAAGGCAGATCATTCCACAATATAAAACACAAAAGGGAGAAAGAAAACCCTCAGTCTGTAATCTCAGTCTGTTAAGACAGATTAAGAAAAATATTCTCTTCAAATATTTCAGAAATAATTCAACTTTGATTTTATTAACAATCTCTCTCCAGAAATGCAAACACATGCATTCACATCACACATGAAAGTAGTTCTAAGTTTAAGGCTGTTAAGAATGCAATTTCAATGGTGCTGTCTCCAACTAAATCTGGATATCCTCCATAAGCTGTCAATTACTGCCATCCAAATTTAATTTTATGAATTTTTTAATGTAATGTTTGAAAATATTGAAAGAAATATGCACATTTCAACTACCTCTAAAACAGTAACAATTATATCATTGTGTTGCTTCATTTTCCTTTAAATTGTTGTTATGGATGCATCAGTTTATCAGGATTATTGTTACTGTCCCAATTAAGGTAGATGGAATTAATTTGTATTACATGAGAATATATTTTTTCCTCATTTATGCTTGTAGTACAGAGAAGTAAAACTTTGTGCCCTTTCAAAGCAAGTATGTTTGATATCACTTGCTACACAGGACAAGCACCAAGAACTGCACATTGTGAAATTCCACTTGCTTAAAACCTTTCTTTCCAACAACATTTTTCCTGGATTCACCTGGGAGAGAAGCTTGCAAGCAGTGACATCCACAGCAGCATCCTCTCTGTATACAGGAAACTCAGCTGCACCTCTACCTTGGCCCCTTTGACCCTGCAGCTAAGGAGGAGCGGCAAAAAACCCCCCGTGTCTTTCAAAACTGAACCCCCAAAATCAAAATCTACATAGATATGCAAGGCATAGTATCTTCCAGATGTGGCTGACAGCTGTGGCTACAGCTCTTGTAAATGACCAAGAAAGCATGAACCTCACTTCGGTTTAAACTCCCTCTGCTCACACCTCAGATGTGCCATTTTTTGGGGACCCCCAACCAAAGAAAGTCATCCCTCTTGAGGGTGCAGTTCACAGCAGCCCCAAGCCACTGTCTCTTGTACACATTCAGGCACCAAAGTCCCAGGGACAATCTTGTCTTAAAAGATTATTTTTTCCAGGGAGAGGAAGAGCCCTCCAGCTGCTCTGGGTGGCAGTGTAACAGCCAGACCTCTGGGGATCCCCCTGGTTCTGGTTGAAAACTCACCCCACTGCAATGGCAGGAGGGTGACTGCCAGTCACACACGAGGGGACCGGCCTGAACACCCTGCTGCACACCCTGGTGTCCAGCCTGCGCCAAGCACCATCAGCTTCCCTGGGCTCTCCCTGCAGCCATCCTGACTCTGCAGAGCACCTCACCCTGAATAATATTCCAGGAGTGCCCTGCCTGCAGGTCAAGGCGTTTCTGCTCTGGAGAAGGGAGGCCCTAGAAAAGAGGAAGAGGATGAGGAAAGCTGCAGGGAAAGCCTGTGGCAAGGGGCAGAAGCATTTTGCTGACACCCACAAATTGAGAAGCCAGATGGTAGACCTAAGCAAAACACAGCCTTGCACATGTACACGGAAACTCATTTCCATTTCCCAGTTATTTAACTGGCAGACAATCTCAAAAGAAGGAGCTTTTCCACATGTACCTCCCCATAAACAAACTCATCCTGTTTGACAAGTCACTGTAACCTATTTGATTTGCATATTGCTCATGAAAAAAATCCTGTATAACTTTAAAAAAGCCTACAAAATATCCAAAATATCTACAATATCTTTGAAATGGGAAGCAAATACCAATGCAAAAGCAAATAATGGAAAACAGATGCATTTCTTACTTGTCTGAGTATCTGACTTAAACTGTAGAAGCAAGTAAATCCAAATATAATGAAATAAGATCTATCTGAAAATTAATTTGCTGGCAAGGGAAGATGAGGAAGTTGATTTTCTCACTGCCAGTCCCTTTCTCAGCCTGCACGTGGCAGCAGAACACAGCAATATACCCTTATGCATTGATTTTTAAAATCTCCCTTTAGAGGGTGATGAATGAAGGCACAAAGAAGCATAAGAGGGTAGTCCACAGCTTTTGCCTGCATACCTGCCAGGTCAAACAGCACTGAAACTCACTGCAGCCCAATCCTTCCCCTTTTCCACTGGGCAAACGGACAAAGCAAATGAACTTTGTAACCCGTATGGTATCATGGAACAGCTATCTGCATCATTCTATACACATTAGCAAAGAGATTTGCCAGGGCAAGGTTAGGCTGCTGAGACTAGACAAAGCACACAATAAAAAAGCAGAGGCAACGATCTTTGCTACAGCTTCTAGGTAAAGTAGCTACTCTTCAGTCATTATCCTGGCTCTCCAAAGGGAGGGTTCCATCTTTCCCATGTCAGTGTACATAAACAGTGCAGAGTTCATTGACTTCAATGTCATACAGGAGAATGACGGTCTTACACTTCCCTTTTTTACACACAACAACCTGAAATGCTCCCTATCAAATTTCCTTAAATGTGAAATATCAAGTACACCTAACAACAGAGCCTTATACTGTTTGCAAGGAGGTCAGACACTTCCCTGTTTGGATTTATCACATCAGTAAATTCCTGATTTCGGTCCATCTGAATTTTCTTTACACATGCCAGCTCATCCACTCCACCACACAGAAACCACTACACAGAAATGTGTTGTTTCTATGTTGGCCATGGAGGACCCTCTATTCATTTCAGGATCAAATTCAAAGCACCGTTGCTTTCCAAGCCCTATGTAGCACTTACAGCCCTGTTACTCCAAGAAGATGACACAAATGTGCCCTTTTTCAGAAAGACATCTTTTCTCCACAGCTTCCACCATTCCTTGCCCTCTATGTCTTGAAGTTCCTACTTGTCACCTCCTTTCCACTTATAATTTTCACTGCATAACAAGATTGCTTAATTCTGCAGCTTTTTGCAGATGAATAAACTTCACAAAGAATGTAGGCAG
The DNA here is from genome assembly GCF_963662255.1 of Cinclus cinclus. Classification (NCBI taxonomy): domain Eukaryota; kingdom Metazoa; phylum Chordata; class Aves; order Passeriformes; family Cinclidae; genus Cinclus; species Cinclus cinclus. The sequence continues at coordinate 86,622,707 of NC_085047.1, forward strand.
AAGCAATAACAGGAAAATTAGTGCTGGATGAGGAGATATTATCACACTGGTGAAATTAGGCTTTATGTAAAAGCATTTCTCTCCCATAAAAAAAATCTGAGACTGCCAGCATAAGGACCCTAATTCTTTAATGATTTATACCTGTTTTGACCTCGAGCACCCACTCAAAATGAGTGCAAAAAAATTCAAAATTGTCAGTTTCTCACACTTGCTTTCTAAATGTCTGTTCAAGATGAAAACTAGGGGAGAATTGAGCTCTTGTCTAAAATTTTAAATAGTTCACTTCTGACTTGTTTTGGTTAAGCAGATGAAAAAGAGTAAACATAAAGATATCAAGTATTTGCAAAATGCTGATATTCAGTGGATACCCAGAAACTATCAGATATCATTAAAACAGCTTTTCCAGTCCATATAACATGGTTATGAGTTTCAGCTTCAAACTGTTACATTTGTGGTAGAAAAAGGAACATAATCAAAATATTCCTGGCCCTCCCTTTAATTTTTAGAAACACCACATTTGAAGGATTAAATCTCTGGTTCATTCTCTGTTTATTTCCTTGTGTAGTTTATGCCATACATCCAAGAACCAGTTTCAGAGCCCATTAGTGAGTAATCGACACTTTTATTGCCTTATTACTACATCCTTGAAGGAGTCTCTGAACCAAGAGAAATGAGACACAGACCAGAATAATGTCTTCAATGTGTTTTCTTTTCTGAAAAGACTTAAGATTCTGCATATGACTAAAACACTCCAATTGGCTGTCAGTGATGTCATGACTGGGCTTGTAATACCCAGTAAATGCAGAAAGCTAATTGTGTTCCTTTTTAATGTGTAAATTCTACTCCATAATAACAGTAAGACCCAACAGACAATGCACTTCAAGGGGATTACTGCCCTTTTGACCGATTAAAGCTATTCAGCTTTCAGCTTTAGAAACAGTGGTGAGGAAGTAATTTCAGCCATATAGGAGCTCTGGGTTCATCTATTGAAACAGGCTGACTGCCCCAGGGGAAGAGGGAGGCAGCTCCCCCATGCACACCCCCAAATGTGGTACAGCAAGCAAGTACTCACAGGAGACTGAAAGCAATTATTATACTGCTCAGCATTAGTAAGAAATGATAGTGTTTTGAAGCAGACTCTGCTGTTGGTTTCTAAACTCTGCATGGGTGAGGCTTGAGTGTCCATTCACAACTCAAAAAAGCAGGTGATACCTCACTCCTTTATTTCTGGCTCCCCACAATTGTTCTTTCTCTTGTGCTGTTATAATCATGGTCCTACTGAAGGATAGGTTAGTATGCAAGAACTTCATTATAACCCAAATATGGGCCAGTCAGTCCAAGACTGACAAACAGCCTTAAACGAGACACCAAATCCACCTTATGCCATACATTCCCCAAGAGTGAGAAGAGGATTACACTGTTCTACCTTTGGGGCAACACTAATGCCCCCAGCACAAAGGGAGAGTAGGGGGTAGGTGTGTTGAGCCACTAGACTAAAGACATCTTATGATTCCTGATGTCTAAAAGAAATATTTATTTTGTTTTACTGTCCTTCTGAGAAAGACATCATATTTGACACAAAGCCTCACTTCACATCACAAGCCCCTCTCCACCCACCCTGGCTGAAACCACAGTCCAGTTCCACTGAACACTGATCCAAGGAAGGAGCACTGTGACTAATATGAAACACACTGAGCTTTCTGCCCAGCTCCACCCACCAGTGAAACCGTTTATTTTGGTTGTTTCCTCGTGGTATTTTTTCTATCAATCCTCCCACCACCACTTTGCACTGCCTTCTCTACAGACACTTTACTGTGCTTTTTGCCTGTCTTTGTGACAAATTCTTGGGACAAGCAAGTAAAATTCATGGTGATTTAATCCCCTTATATTACCTATGAACTTTGCCTATATTGGTGTTGGCTGCTGTATCATACGGACTGCCACACTATTCCTTTTAACCATTTCTCCATACATTTCCACAAGGTCACTGGCATGAGCATACAAGCACTATTTTTCATATTACTAAATAAATTATGCTCTCCCTTTTTTTCACTTTCTTTCATTCTCACATGCACATCCTCTACTCTCTTCATTTTTCTCTTTTCCTTGCCCTCTCCTTCCCACCCGGAGAATTTCCATTTCCAGACCAGTCCTGTCTTCACCCCACCCACACCTACAGGTTTATTTTGATTTTACACTCATCAAATTCCTAAACTACATTTCTATTCTGACATCTCATTGATAATATCAGTATAATCTTGGGGTTTATACTGTCTACCTAGTGGCATTCGCCCTTTTAATTTTCCAGGGTTCAGGGCAATTAATCTTTTTCCATCCTCTTCATATTTTAGTGCAGGTGCAGTAGCGTCTCTACAGTCATTCTTCTCAGCAAAAGCATGGAATCTGTAATACAAAATGAGTTTCCACCAGTACACAAAATACATAAATATTTCTCAAATTTTAAAGAGATGTTTTTCACACATACAACTACAGAATTATATCTAAAGCTTCAACTACAATAAGATTATTAATATTATCAAACTTTTTATACACATTTATGTATTTTCTGAAGTCTTATTATGTAGAATATTTTGGTGTTACTTACTGCAAGGCACCTTAGTCTTCAATTTCCTGGAAATCTATTTTTAATTAATGCTTTTAAGAGGCTGAGCAGGCATGTAATTTGAGATGTCTAAGATGACACTAACACCTTTTTATCAGATTATCCTCCCAGTTGAAAGCCTAAGAGGAACATTTATTTCATTATGGACATACAAATCAGGATGACAAGCAGACTTCATTTATTCTCATTGTCAAAACAGAGAAGCTCTCAGAGCAGGAAAATGATGCATTTCTAAAAGAGAACTAAACTAGAAACAGGTTCAAGGCATGAAAAGTCCATGCACTTGGCTGTTCCTGTGGGAAAGCTGACTTAAACTTATATACAGTTATTGGGCAAATATCCACCTGCAAGTTATTAACTGGTCCTGTAAGTCTCTGCACAAAAACTAGACTAATGCAAAAAGACGACAGTGAGAACAGTATTAAACAAAACAATTCCTCTCAGCTCCCTGTCACAACCCTTTTTGCCTCTGTCTCTACCATACAAGAAATATTCACTTTATTTTAATAAAGAAGGTATAAACACTGCCAAAAGAAAGTGAGGGATAGTGACTGGCAACGTACCTGGTGCCATAGAGGTACCATGCTTCTAAATTACCACAATCATTTTAAACACACATCAGACCAGAGCAAACATAACACTTTCCCACAGTCTTGTTTTTGGCAGACGCTTCCATCTCCTAAAAGCTATTTCTAAACACAGATGGCTATAAAAGAGCTAAGCAGCTGCCATCTTACCAATTGCTCTGCTGTCATTTGGGAGATTTCTACTGTTGGAGGGCTTCCCACTCTTGCACAAACAACAGTGAAACAGAAAAAGCTAGCAGTCATTTCACAAGTCCATAACTGTATGGTGACTTCTGTTAAGCAGAGAAGCACCTACTGACTCCCACTGCCTTCATGCTGTTGAGCATGAGCTTGGTCTTGTGGGTTTTGTATTTGTTCATTTGTTTTCCTTATTTTGATAACAGAATAAAGATTTAAGTTGTCTTATCCATTTCGTCTGAAGGCTGATTCTCACCACATGGCTGATTCCCAGGATAAAGCAGTCAACAAGCCATGTGGAATATATTAATTTCCACCAAGCATACCAAAAGGATGCTAGAGAGCATGTTACAGAACTGCTTTTCCACACAACCAGGCCTGAAGAATAAGACCCATTAATAACATCAATTTTCTGTTATTCCATGAGCTGCTCATTTAGGACAGGCATTTCCTTTTCAGGACATGTCTCTATGGCACTTGACTCAACAAAACTCTAGATCTTTTTCTGGTTCTTGTGAACACTGCTAATGTACATAGCAACACAACAAAAAAAAAATCTTATTTCAGTTTATGTGTGACTATTTCCCCCTGAACAGTTTTCCAGACTTCAAGAGAGAGGCAGATGGCCGACAATTTTGGGCATAAAAAAGGAACAGCCTTTCTGCAAGCCAGTGAGAAAACATGCAGAAAAAAAGCTGCATTAAATAGGGTCTTCATTCTAGCCATATCTCCTAAGACTATTTCCTCATCCCCAGATCACTTACTGAACTGCTTTGTCTCATTTTCCTCATGGATTACACTCAAGTGTGTCCCAATACCATTCCTATCAGCAAAGAACTTCATGAGTACTGAAATCTTTACTGTCCTTTGTCATACCTGCCAGAGGCCAAGTGGCTCAACTCCTTCAGAAAAATAATAGTTTCATCTTCCCTAGCATTGAAAGACACCGTGTTGACTGGACAGGAGCCATCTGAAACTTTTTCAAGGAGTAGCTGCTTTGTGTCTACTGGAACATCCCCCACAGCAAAGTAATAAACAGCTTCAACCTGTCATTAAACAGGAAAAAAAAAGGTAATTGGAAGACATTGTTTTATATAAATGCCTGATACTTATTCAAGCACTGTCCTGTGCTCAGTATTGATGCATTACTTGGACTATAGGATTTTCAGACCTTTGGTTCTTCCTCTCATTTATGCTAGTAATTAAAAGGAGAATTGTCTCACTTGCCTTAAGTGAGATAATCTATCCCACAGTCCCTGGGTCTGATTCTGCCCAATGCAAGCCTCTTTCCACAGAAGTTAACTAAAGCCAAAGAGAGGTGTAAGGAAGGACAACTGCATCACCAGTCAGAAAAAGGTTCTGTGCCATATGCCACTTTTATCAAGAGATATACTATGTTGATGCCTTGCCTGGGCTGAAAAGTAGGAGCTTTATACCAGACATAGTTTTACTGGCAGTATGTATTCTGGGGTTAGGAAAGATGATAATAAAGGTAGGTGATTTTCCTGTTCTGCTCTGCACTAGTGCAACCTCACCTTGAATATTGTGTGCAATTGCACCACAATATAAGAAAGACACTAAACTATTGGAGAGCATCCAAGAGAGAGAAACAAAGATGGGCCTTGACAGGAAGCTGTATGAAGAGTGTCTGAGGTCACTTGGTCTGCTCAGCCTGGAGGAGACTAAGGGGAGACCTCATAGCAGTCTACAACTTCTTCATGAGGGGAAGAGGAGGGGTAGGCATTGATCTCTTCTCTGTGGTGACCAGTGTGGGAATGGCAAAAGCTGTGTGAGGGACGGTTTAGGTAGGATATTAGAAAAATTCTTCACCTGATGAAGAATTGGTTCAGTGTGGTGGGCATTGGAACAGCCAGGGAAGTGGTCACACCACCAGCCTGACAAAGTTCAAGAAGCATTTGGACAACACTCTCAGGCACATGGTGTGATTCTTGGGGATGGTCCTATGCAGGGCCAGGAGCTGGGTTCAATGATCCTGTGGGTCCTTTCCAACCTAGCATATTCTGTGATTCTGTGATTTTTTTTTTTAATGCAATTTCTGGTATTTACAGATGATTTGTATTTTTTATAGTTCCCAAGGCAAAGGAAGCTTGGCATGTTTACTATAACCATACACACTTATATTCTGAAAATGTTATTACAAAAAGAGAGAGAAGCTGAAAAAAATGCCCTTTAGTTATTTCTTGAATATTACATTATGAGGAATTTTATCTTACCTGCACTTATCCATGTAACCATCCTCATGGTAAGTAGGTCTTTTGAATTTTTACCATCATTAAAAACAAATGTAACAAACTATTCCATTATGACTTTCAAGACAATATGTGCAGTATATCAGTTCTATACCATGGCACATATCAGCTGATAAACACCTGATAAATCACTGTTTAACTGAAAAAATGCACTTGAATACACTCACCTCTGTGCCCAGTATGGAGCAGATCATCCTGGAAATTATGCTAAGGCATGTGGAAAGTAAGAAGCCAACATGGCTTCACTAAGAGCAAACCATGGCTGAAAATTTGGAAACCTTCTACAACGGGGCTACTGATCTCATCCACCTGGACATGCATCAAGTATTTGACACTGTTCTGCACAACACCCTTGTCTCTAAAATTGAAGAGACATGGATTTGGTGGATGGACCATTCAGTGGAAAAGGAATTGACTGGATGTTGCACTCCAAGAGTTGGGGCGAACAGCTTGATGTTGAAGTGGAACGTCCATGGTGCTCCTGAGGGGTCAGTAGAGGAATTGGCACTTTTTAACATCTTTGTCAGTGATAAGGGCGGTGGGACTGACTGTACCTTCAGCAAGTTTGCCAACACCACAAAGCTGTGTGGGGTCTGGTGCCCTGGAGGGTAAGGATGCCATCCAGAGGCACTTGGACAGCCTTGAGACATGGAACTAAGGGAACCTCATGAAGTACAAGGCCAAGTGCAAGGTCCTGCTTCCAGGTAAGGGCAATCCCAAGTTCAAGCACAGGCTGGGTGGAGAATGGATTGAGAACAGCTCTAAGGAGAAGGATTTGGGGATGTTGGCTGATGAGAAGTTCAACATGACCCAGCAATGTGTGCTTGCATCCCAGAAATCCAACTGTATCCAAGGCTGCATCAAAATCAGCATGACCAGCAAGTCAAGGGAGGTGTGTCTGCCCCTCTACTCTATACCCATGAGACCCTTCCTGGAGCATTGTATCCAGCTTTGGGACTCCCAGCATAAGAAAGCATGGATTTTCTGGAGCGAGTCCAGAGGAGAGCCACAAAGATGATCATAGGGCTGGAGCACCTTTCCTATGAAGACAGAGATAGCTGGGGTTGTTCAGCCAGAGAAGAGAAGACTCTGGGGAGACCTTATAGCCTTCCAGGACCTAAAAGGGGCCTACATGAAAAAGTTGGAGAGGGACTTTACACAGGTACAAGGGAAAACAGCCTTAAACTGAAGGATGGTAGATTTAGATTAGATGCAAGGAATAAATTCTTCACTATGAGGGTGTAAGGCACCAAGAACAATTGTCCAGAGAAGTTAGAAATGCCCTATCCCAGAAAGTGTTCAAGGCCGGGTTAAATGGGGCTTTGAGCTGTCTGGTCAAGTGAAAGATGTCCATGCCCATGGCAGGGCTGGTGGAACTAAATGGTCTTTATGGTACCTTTCAACCCAAACCATTCTGTGACTCTATGATTCTATGAATATGACTAGGATTCCCAGGATGTGCACCACAAACAACAACTATTTGAGTTTGCCATGGCACTGAGGAAATATCTCTGCACTCATATAATTTCATGCAGAAGTAAAGCAAATTTAGTATCACCTACAAGTGTGCTCATACATTTCCACTACTGTCTTGGATACTGATTTGTATTCCAGCTCCCTGAATAATTTCTGCATTTCAAGCTTCCTCCCTCATGTACCTTTTGGCACCTTCCTGAACACTGGGAGATGTCTCTCCCAAGCAGCAACCCAATTTTGGGCTGGATCAGGCAAACTAATGAAGCAGCATTTTGTCATCTTGAACTTCCCCTGAATCTTGAGGAGGAGTAAAACACTCCATGTGGAAGGCAGGGGCCATCGTTATAGACTCCACTTATTTGGGAGCAAGCAGGACTGATAGTTGTTTTATGTTGAGCACCTGCCACAACTGACTCCCCCAGACTGTCTATTGGTCCACCAATATCTGGAAAAATAATAATAGATGTTTCACTGTCTGAGAGATTTTAATATTTGTTTATTCAAACAGAGACCCACCAGGTCCAACAAGACTTTTTTCATCTAGACAATGCTGAAATCTAAGTACAATTTTATGGTTACTCATCAGGAAATCAGTATTACACTGCAAATTGAAAATGCTAATAAAATTTATGGAGGGGGGCATTTTAAAAACCATTCATAAGAAAAAAGTCTCACTGGTGAACATTTTTTTCCTTACTCAGTTTCTTTTTAATATTAGTTTCCAAATATCAAGGTTCATCTGGATGAGAATCCAGCAGCATAAGGAACCAGAAGGTAACTCAAGCAAAATTTGCCTTCTCTTTCAAAGAAATTTTAAACAAACAGATTTACAAAGGAGTTAGGATTGGATCTGTGCACAGGGAAGGATGTTAATAGCAGTGAAAACCAATGACTCTCCATAGACATTAGGTCAAATTTTCCATTAAATTCAGGTGTTAGAGAACCTGAAAGAATATACATTGTAAGGAAATGTCATAAAATATCTATTTAATAACAAGTTTTAAGCGACTAGCTCAAATAATGGCATATATGTTTCATTGCTTGTGACTCCGCTTTAATTAAAAAAGTAATATGGTACTTTTAAAAATGAACAGCATTTAATTGTAGGAATAACTGTACATGCTTTGTCTCTGTCCTAGAAGAAAGTCTAGCTATCACCTGGCTGATGAAAAAGGATTTGCGTAGCCCTACCATAAACTAATACTTCCATAAATCTCTGTACACACTATTTTGAATTTTAAATATAACTTTTCAAGAGGAAGTTGGATACATAACAAAATAAAAATAGTTTCCCTGCATTCAATAATTTCAATACTAGGAATTTTCTCATAAACTTGAAGCCCTGAAAAACTTATATGGCAAAGAAAGTGGAAGGGAAGATGTTTTCTTTTTCCCTTAATGACTGAATGTTATTTATTCTGGGTAGTCTAGGAGAGAAAATAAACAAGTTTCTGCATTCAAAATACAGTACATTTACATAAAATGACAATCATTAAGCACAGTATGCAGCTAAACTTGAGGGGAAAAAAATCCTTTCCAAATGCTGTCATTAATATTTATCTTTGCAACACTGAACAGGGCAAATCACTGCAGCCATCCTAGAACTGAATACTCTTGGATTTACTCGGGCTTCTGAAAAGATGTATGAACTTACCGCTTCATCACCCATGGCTTCCAGCAGAGCTTCAGCAGAGCTGGTATGGCTGACAGCTGTCATATGGTCCAGCTTCCAGAGCCATGTAACTGCAGACATTACAGTATGCTCAGACACAGGAGTACATTTCTGTTGCCACTTCATAAGATCCTGAGCAGCCCTGAAAATGAGATCAACTATAAATCAGAAACAGTGAGAATCATGCTGGCAGAACAAGAGAGTGGAGCTCTGCTATTGTTACAGTTCTTTTATAATCTTAAATAAGAATTACAATGCACCACAGATACTAAATCTAGACTTGCAATAAAGGAAGCAGAGAAAAAACTAAACCATTAGCAAAATACTGTAATTTTATAAAGTTTTTTTGAGACAACTGTTTCCAAAGTAGGGTCAGGAGAGATAAAGTATTTTTAAAGAGTTCCTGATTCATAACTCTCCTTATCATAAAACTCAATCAGGTTTTTAAAATATGTGCATAAAAAAGAAAAGTGTCTTCCACAGGTCTCATTCCACAACTTTCTCCATGACCTTTGTGTCAGAGCAGTTTAACTGACACTTATTTTTGGTAGTAAGATGATCTTCAGCTAGCCATCAAAAATAAAATTTGTGATGCTAGGCTTTTTGGTATTTTAATTGACAAAAAAACATAGTCTTAATGGAAGAACAGAAGTACAAAGCCAATGAGCACTTTTGACTGTGCATTTGTACATAGAAAGGAACTATGAAACCAGCTGGTTCTAGTATCTGTGACATTTCCATCAAGAACTATTTTGAAGAGTTTCCTGCAAATCTAAAAGACAAATGCATTTCCCAAGATTCTTTTAAAGTAGTAATTTATATGCTATATTGTCTTTTGTTTCCCCTCCTGCAAAAACAAACAATTTGATGAACATAATTATTGTTTCAATTTTCACTTGGCTTTGCAGTTCTGTTCTCAAAAACTATGGAAGTTACATGCTTTAGAAAATACCTTCTTTGGAAAACATCTAATATTGCAACAGGTTGCCCTGAGAAGCTGTGGATTCCCCATCCCTGGAAGTGTTCAAAGCCATGCTGGATGGGGCTTTGAGCAACCCGGTCTAGTGGAAGGTGTCCCTGCCCATGGCAGGGGAATTGGAACTAGATGGTCTACAATGCCCTTTCCAACCCAAACCATTCTGTGATTTTATTACTCTCCTTTCCAAATCTCATTAGTACCACAACCTAGAGAATTAAGACGGGGACCTGAATCAAATCTGTACGACAACGCTTGGGCAAAATAACATTAAGAATCATCATGTAATTGCAAGTTAACATTGTGGACCCCATTTTAAAATAATATAACCTATTTTGTGTGTTGTTTTTTTCCCACTCACCTATCCAAACCCAAGCTTACGCATTCAAATTCTCATGCATGTATGAGAATTTTTGCGGATAGGCAAAATTTGAATAGCTGCTTCTATTTTTCTAACTAAAAGCAAATTAATTTATTCCTCTTAGGGAACAAGCGTTTGGAAATCTTCTTTTGTTATTGAAATCTACTTTTGTTTCCTAGTGCTGCTATTGAGTTCTGTGACCATGGAAATCTATAGAAATAGAAATGGTGATGCCTGTGCCTATGGCATTAGGGGGAGTGCACCTTTAGCTACAAGGCAGAAACCTGTAATGTCTAAAGACACAGGAATGCAATAGGTGGTCAGATAGAACCTCACTGTTTCACTAATACTGCAATATCTGAAGGGCATTACTGCTGTTGCAAATCCTTCTGATTTTGTAGAGGACATCTGTTGGCATTTGGGTTTTGTTACCCTTTATCTGTTCTTCAGGGTAACAGTGGCCTTCTGTCAAATGGAAGTGGCAAGTTCAGCATGACTATGGGTGAAAATTGGTGGGAAATCTACAGATACCAGCATGACATTAACCATGACAATTTCCAGCACAGAAAGTGCCTTATCCAAACACATATTAGAAGCAACTCCTTTTTATTCTTGAGCAATGGGCTGACATGGACTTCTTTGTCCAGCCTGGAGAGACCTGACTGTGGCCTTTCAGTATTTGAAGACACTTAGAAGAAAAATTAGGAGAGTCTTTTTAATAGGGCCTGTAGCAATATGACAAGGGGTGATGGTTTTAAACTAAAAGAACCTAGATTCAGACTAGACAAAAGGAAGAATTTTTTTACAGTGAGAGTGCTGAAACACATGAGCAGATCCCCCAGAGAGGTGGGAGATGCCTCACCCTTGGAAACATTCAGGCTGGATGTGGCTTTGAGCAACTTGGTGTAGTGGAAGGTGCCTCTGCCCATTTGCAGGCATGTTGGACTGGATCACCTTTAAAAGTGCCTTCCAACCCAAACCATTCGATGATTCTGACTCTTTCTGCTTACCGAATGAGGTTGAATCTGGAAATTTGTATCACCTGCTCCACAAGTACCATAGAAAGTGCATCCCGACATAGATCAAATTCAGTTGGAGCTGCAGTGCCAAAATCCAACACAATGACAATGCACTGTTCTTGAATCACTCCAAATATCTGCCGGCTGTCACTGGTTAACCATTCCATTCGCTGCTTATATAGCTCAATAGCTCCAATTAGACAATCCACAAAATGAAGAATCAGTTCTTTTCTGGCTGTCAGCTTTATTCAAATAAGGGAGAGAAGGAAATTGAATATCAAAACAAATAATACAAATGCAGCCCCAAGCTTAGCACAGCTGCATAGCTAGTTTGTAAGTGTCAGATATGCCAGCTAAGGTAGCAGTGAAAAAAAACAATTTTCCCTCCACAGTTTCAAGAGCAAATACTTGACAAATGCATCTAAGCCATAAAGAAAAGGCACTGCATTTTGTCCTAATTGCTTTTCATAATCTTTTTTATGTGAGCATGGGACAGTGCCAGTGGGTTGTCTGACTTGTCTATCTCAAAACTGGAGCAATTAGAATGAGCTGAACACAGGCTAGGATGTAGAAAGGGCTGCAGAGCAGATGGGTGAACAAACAAGGACACTGAAACTTTGTACCTTCTCAGGCTAGAACTATGACTGGGTTTTAAAAAAAAATTCCGGCAATACAAGCCAGCATACGGTTGGTTCTACAGCATTTCAATCTCCACCTTGTCTTTAGCATTTGAAAGGAAAATGTAAGATGTTTCTTGTTGTACTATTATTTCACTAACAATGACCAGCATTACAGATTAACTATTTGTGGGTAGGTGCTTAGGCAAATTTAGTTCAGATAACTGCAATCAATAACTAAAACTTCCCATATCTTTTACAGTAAAATCTAGAAGCAGTATTAAAATTAAAACCAGCACATCTTCACTATGAATAAGTGTATACACATTCACCATGACCCGTGGGTCTAAAAATGCACCACAGATTCCCCCAACATCTCTGGCCCATGTGAGCTGATTTACTGGTTGCCTTCTACCCCAACATCCATTCCAGGACTAAGTACAAAACCTTGGAAATATAAATGTTTTTAAACAAGAACATTTCTCAGGGATAAATTTTGTGTGTCAGTCTGCACACTTCTCCCTCTCATTTGTATTTTTCTGTGTTCTTTAATATCAGCTTGGTCCCTGTAATGTGCCTCCCACATACAGAGTCTCAGGCAGTCTGCCAAAGGAATGTCAGCCTGAGAAGGAGCACTTAGAAATCCAGTTTCCTTCCATGACAGTCAGATTCATACAAAGGGGTTTATTGCACTACATTGACCAAACTCCATCTTAAAATAAAGCACTTTTCTTAGAATACTCCCTCACGTGTAGTAAGCAAGTGCAGAATTCCATTTCTCTGAGGGCCAGAAAACTTCTGACTGTCCAGCCTAATTTTATTCATTCAGCTCATACCCATTTATTTTTGAACTAGCATGCTATTAAGCATAGAAAAACTACAGCTTCTCCCTATCCCTGTAATTTGTCTTTCTAGAGCATTCAAGGGCAATAATATTACCCTTCTTCTGTCTTCTTTCAGGATTACATTTGAGCATCAAACAAGCCCTCTTACAAGATCATCACTCCACTGCAGTTCATCCTACCAGCTCTTCTCAGTACCTGCTCTGGTTTGAACAGCTTCTTCTAAGCCTGTAGTAATTGTATACGATATGGTATTCAGTAACCTAAAGGATATCTGACCAGATTTTGTATAGTAGCAAAAATGCCCTTCATGATGCTCACAACATGTCCTAAGATTAAAAGACATTACGTAGATATTTCATATTGAATTAATGGGAATAAAATGAGGGAGAAGGCCTCCCTGAAATGGCTCTTTACCCATTTTTAAGCTTTGTGCCATCAGAAGTGACTCTAGTCATCAGAAAAAATTACAATTCATTTGCTTTTGTAAAATCCTTTATAAATTAACTCTCTCCCTTCCACACTCATGTGCACATCTCTTCAATCGGAATACATCCTCTTAACAATGGGACTGCCAGCAGCTGTTGCTAAGACATTCCTTAGAACATGAGCCTGGGCAGAGATCCAGCTAGCTGTCTCTATAGAATAGGCTGAGCCTTTTGTGACCTGCTGGCACTAAGCAAAGCACTGCTTTGCATTGGCAATGACAGCACATTATGTCTTCTTATTTCAGCATCCCCATTTGTTTTATTGATTACAATTTTTTTTCTAACTGGTTCTGAGCATCTTCTCTTTAAGGGTTCCTTCTTTCAAGACAGGGTGGATGTTGCTTAGAAACTGCAATCTTGTCTGGAAAAGATTTACTGCAATGCTGCACCAAGGCAAGAGACTAAGACTTAGAAAGGCAAAAAGATACCTAGCTTTTCTACCACTGATAGTTAGCACTAACAGTTTGACAGAACAGAAGAAAAAATATCAAAAGATAAAGCTCTCACAAAGAATACACGTATTTTATGCCACAGGAAGACATTTTGGTCTCATCATTGTGCTATAGTGATAATAACTTCTAACCACATAGGGAAGTTAGCACGTCAGCCACACTTACATTATACACGCTGCCATCTTGTGCTCTCTTGTATTGATGAAACAGACCATCTGCATATCGAGAAGCCACAGGTTTTCCCAAGGTGGTCACATAATCTACATAAAATTTACAAAAGATCAAGCTGCTAATCTTTGGGACTACTTCAAACAAGTATTTTTTAGGCTGATGTGTATGTCATCCATGTGTGAGGCACATGCATAAGTATTGAGTTCTTGACATTAAGAAATTTGAGAAAAATTCTAACTCTACTTTTGTTTTATTTTCTGGTTATATCTATGATGGGGCCCTGAGGCTCTCAACCTCTGGCTGCATCTCATGTTGTCATTGGCTGCATTTCCTGGCTGGGCCCTAGACATGGCTAATTACCTCGCCTTGCTGCAAGACTGTATCCTGTTCAGTGAGGGCACTACCTGGGCTTCAGTCCCTTTTGGCTCCTGGTTCATTTTCCCCCATAGAATAGCTCTACTTTTGCTGCTTCCTCCCAGTTCAGCCAGAAGTGAGGAAAAATCCCACATCTAATTACTTATAGGCCAAAAAGCTACATGGGACTTTAATTATTGTGAGGTTTGGGCAACCTCACAACAGGACTTGCAAATATTTGTCTGTCAAACCAAATACAAAATCTGGTACAGATAATGCAGTTCTCTTACACAACTCAATGGGTGCAGAAGTGAGTGCATCTAAGGAAAAGGCTGCACTCTGCACTTTCAGTAGCTAGAAATCTTCTCCAGGATCTCCACTGATAGGAAAACATTAGGGGTGGGAAGAGTTAACGTCATAAAGCAGCTATCTGTACACCATGCTGCCCTGCCAAGCTAGTACATTCTGCTCCTAACACTATAACAACTTTAACCCCGCTTAACAGCTCCTTCTTCATCTGCAGCATACAAAATATCAGGAACTGCACTAGTGATCTTTGAATGCCCCATGGACACAAGCCAGCCAAAACTTTAAATTATGCAATTTAAAACTATTGCAATACATTACAATTCCTACTTCTCACGCAGCAAGCTGTTCAAAGAAAAGAATATATTATCATGCTCTGCAAAGCACCATTATGGCAGTGGTTAATGATTATTAGCAAACTCTTCCCCTCCAGCTGTCAGATAACTGCAAAGGGACATTTTTCTATAGTCTGACTTTGCACGAAAAGCAGACTGAATTCTAATTAAATTTAACTTTTTCCTTAAAGCTGGATACCTGGAAATAACATACTATTCCAAATCATGTTTACTAACCCTCAGGATCAATACTGGATCACAGATTATGGCATGGCATACATTATGTTTGCCATCTGAAAGGAGACAGAGATCTTATCCTGTGTTATTTGCAAGAAAAAGATTAACAGTCTCAGCAGCACCAGCTATTTCCCAGCTACAGCTATACTGGTGAGGATGTGAATTCCAGCCTAAGGTAAAGAAACAGTACAGTTGAGTAAGGAAAGCCATTCTCAGACTTAAGTCCTTCTCATATCAAAAGGAGAAGGAGTTTCTCAGTTCTCTGAACTGGCAATGTCAGCAACTGTGGATAGAGCTTCCATTTCTGCCATTATCATATGAGACAATACGGAAATCTCCACTGTGTACGCTGGGGCACAGAATGAGTGTGACTCTCCAGACTATTCAAAGTTAGGGGATTTATTATCCTATTATTGATTTGTCTTATACCTTTTCTGTGCTGAAATCCAATCTGGGACAAAATCTGGGACAGGGATAATTTGTTTCTTTTGAGACCAAAACGCTGAAGCCATTTAGAAGATGAAACAAGGGATTGTACATCTGTTCTCCACTGACCAACCACCAGTCTCCTTTTCTTCTCTTTTGATTCCTTCTTGTGGACCTTGTGGGAATCTTCAGGATCTTGTCTGTGCTTTGAATCAAAGGCATCTGCTGTAAAGAGAAATGAGGGAAACACCACATTTATAGTTTAACCAATTTCAAAACCAAATGAGATTAATTTATTCTTTCTTTTCCTGCATTCCCTCCTTTCTGCAGGACCTGTATTCCATGGTCCTGTATATATGCGTAGCTCACCTCTTGTTTTCTTTATGTTATACTGAATAATGTCCTTAATCTGGAAAGCTGCTCTCAGTCCTACATATCCACTTGCTGATACATCTTTTTATTCATCCATATACATTTACCTTCAATTTATTAAAGAAAATGTCTCTTGTATGCTGAAATTCAAGCCCTGAAATGTAAGTCCAGTTTGCCAAATGGCCAAGTGCCAAATGACACTTCTCCCAACTCCTAAGACATCTCTCCTAAGTCTTGGAAATCAGAACACATAACAGGCATTCAAAGATTGTCAGACCATCACTACATACACATTAGAAGCATTATGCAATAAACACATATTTTCTAAAAATTGTATGTTGAACTCCTACCATATGCAATAGTACTGTCCCCAGAAGAACCTGACTTTATTGCAAGGCTGGTAAAATTCCCTCCGGTCACATCACTTGCCTCAACTTTAAATGACTGTCAGTTTCTGCTTTGGGCTGTGATGGATCATGTGCATGCACAAGAAATCATGGATATGAAGATCCAGGTTCCTTTTAAGTTCTACAGGACATGGAACACACCTGAGCATGGCAGTATGGTTTGCTAGGCTAGCTCCACTTGCACTGGCAGCAGCAACAGCTCAGACTCCAGAGTGCTGAGGCAAAAATGGAAGCAATGACAACAATAATGCCTCTGTTCCTGAGCACAGAGGTTCTAGGAGGACTTTGGTATTTCCTGTTCATTCCCAAAATACTCTGCATGAGCTAAGCTGGCTCTAGTTGATTAAATACCCTTGCTATATCCAAGTTTACTTTCTATGGACTTTAGAAATTTCTGTACATTTTCCCCAGTACCAACATCATCTGCTGTGTCCCAGTCCTCCATTGCCCATATACCATAAACTGGTCAGAAATGTATGCATCGAACTGGCCCAAAATATTAAGGAAGGTACTTCTGCCTTTAGTGCCTCCAAAACAACCTCCAGTCTAGCATGGGATATGATCAGAACTCCCTGATAAATTCAAGCATTATAACAACCAACCTGGTTCCAAAGGTTCCTTAGATATACAGTTCCACAGTTAACACTACATAAAGGAAGTAAGACTCTTTATCTTCAGAAATCATCTTTCAGTGACAGAGGGCTTCTATAAAGTGTAGACTGGCCTGGGTTCTTTCATAGTCATCAGTCCTACAAGCAGGATGCTGGGCTGGCATGCCTGTAGAGGCTGGTATTTTACCAGCCCTCCTTTGCTCTGTGCAGAAGCAGCAGTGACAGATGTTAACTCTAGAGAAAGGCAAGTGAACGTTTGCAGCTGCTCAAGCTTTGAATACAGTCAGGCATTGTTTATAGTCAATTGAACAGTCATTTTCAGTTTCCTTCCCCAAAAATACACAAAGGCCAGCACAGCACCCCATATAAAGCCCAGGTGAGAGTGGCACAGCTTCAGAATTGCTTGTACACAGCCAGCATGCACACCACAGTGCTCCAAAGGAAAGTGGAAGCTACCTAGCAGAACATGGAATCTATGCAAAAATAGTGATGAAATACTCACAGTCACTCCAGGCAAGTCTCTTAGATGGATTAGCAGTCATGGATAGATCTCTTGACTTGCAGCTCCTCTTCACTTTATTCTAAAACCCTGAGGAACCATTGTTTTAAAAAAATTAAAATATTGCCATGCACAGGTCAGTATGAACTGGAGACCAGCTCCACATGCCCAACCAATAATAAACTGCAGGGGTGAGATCAGGATTTTCTGCAAGCAAAATAACATTAGAAAGTAAAAATGATAGCTACTGCCCATCCCAAGAAAGGCTGAAGTCAGACCTGACAGGGATCCACAAGCTCAAAAGAAGGAATACAGGAAACTGGTAATACTGTTTCCCTTTCTCCACCTCAAATTATCATTAAAAAGAGCCAGTATGCTAGAAAAATGAGCGTGCTGCTTTGGCACACTCTCAGCCAGCTGTATCATATTCTATCATTGCTTTGCAGTATACCTTACCTTTGCTATAATCCAATTTATGACTAAACCTGGGAGTATCTGAGATGCTACTTTGTGCAGAGATTCATAACTTTGCCTATAAGACTACAAGATGAGTCACAAAGAAAAGGAATTATGTGTGTGAATGTGATATAAGGCCCAAGTGTGACTAGGACACAGCAGATAAGCAGAAGACAAACGTCAGACAAAGCAAGGTAGTATATAGTGACTGAGTGTATTTCTTTGAGACATCGATGTTTTCGTTTTTCTTTTAATAATAAGTAAGATGAACGAATGAGGGATATTATGAATCACTAGCAGGCCAGCTGTTAGCCATTGTCATCAAGACGTTTTTCCCACTGTAAAAGCAAAAACAGGATAAAATATTTAACACAAAGACTTAGCCTTCTCCCTCTTCATTGCCGAATGGAATATGCTATTTATTCCTCTTATATGGGTTTAAATACCCACATGGAAACATATAAACCACTCCAGTCTTTGTCCTGCTCACGAAGAAAGAGATGAACAGTGTGAAGGGCAGGGAGGACTTAAAAAAAGCAGGACTCTGTTCTGCACCCTAACACTCCGGGTGCTGTGCAGCACAATCCCTGACTAGCCTTGGCATCAGGGCATTAAAAGGAAGCGCTTGGAACAGGGGAGCTGTGGCAGACAATGCCTACAGTGAAAGGCCACAGCAAGCCACAAGGCTTGTGCCATTTTTCTCTCAGAATGCAGAAAAAGTACACAGTATTCTCACGGGAATAGCTAAGACACATTATAGTCAGTAGTGTGCATCAGAGAATGAATCCCGTGTGCTGTCTCATTTTCCAGATGCCCAAAGGTTTTCCCTTGCCTTAGCCTCCAGCACCACCCCCAGTTGCTTGAACAACACCTGAACATGAAATGCTAGCTCTGTATGAAAAGGAGCATTTACAAGCAGATGAAGCATCTTCCAATGGAAACAGTAAGTTCTACATCAAGTCTTGGAAACAGTGAGCTCCAAACAAATGATAGCTGGGATAACTTTCAGCCCAAGATCTGAATCCAAACAGGTTATTTTAAAAAGGTGAACCAGAGTTCATCTGATCACCTCTACCCTTTCAGCTCTGGCCAGTGCAAAAATACTGCTAAAGCCATAACCCACCACTGGCTCAGAGTGTGTAATGTGCAGGTGGCAACGTTTGCTGAGGGCACTCCACTGGGCTGCCCCCGACAGATGGGAATGCCTTGGGAAAGCCCACACACCTTACAGCCCAAGAAGCTGCCCCACACCACCTGAAGTGCCAAACCCCAGATAAAGGGACTGCAGAGGGCTAAGGCTGGTGGCTGCCCACTGCGGACATGGAATCATAGAATCACAGAATGGGTCAGGTCAGAAGACACCACAGTGCATCATCTGGTCCAATCTTCACTCAAGCATGGTTACCCTAGAGAACACGGCACACGATTGTGTCAGGGTGTTATTTAATATCTCCAGGGAGGGAGACTCCACAACTTCCCTGGACATTCTGTCCAGTGTTCGCTCACCCCCACAAGTAGAGAAGTTATTGCTCTTATTCAGGGGGAACTTTGGGTGCATCAGTTTCTGCCCCTTGCCTCGTGTCCTGGTGATTGGCACCATTGAGAAGAGCCTGGCTCCCTCCTCTTGGCACACATCCCCCCCCGCCCGCCCCCCTTTAGATATTTACGCACTGACGGGGACCCTTCTCAAACAGGGCAGAGGCGTCATAGCAAAACCACAGCGGGGCCTGAGGAAGAGGGGAAGAGCGGGACAAGAGCCAGGGCGAGCCCCGGCCATGTAGCTCACCGGCGCTACACCTGCGGCCGCGTCCCTGTATACACGGCATGGCAACGGGCGGGGAAGGGCAGCCGGGACCTCCGGGGTGAAGGACCACGGCTCGGCGGCACAGCCCTGCGCCAGCGCCGGGGCCCGCCTGCCGCTGCCCTGCGGCGGGACCGGGGCCGCCGCCTGCGCCGCCTCCTCTCCTCCTCCAGCGCGGTGCCGGGCCGCCCTCCGCCCTCACCTGCCTCCAGCCGCAGCCTCACCGCCGCCTGCCCGGCCGCCCTGGGTGCTGCTGTGCGCCTGGAGACCGAGACCGCCCGGTTGCTACGGCACGGCACGGCCCGGCCTCACCGCGTACAGCGAGCGGCTGGAGGGACGGCGCCAGGGCCGAGCTGCCTGCGGCCCGGCGTCACGGGCACAGACACGGGCACAGAAATGGGCACGGCACGGCCACAGACACGGCCACAGACACATCCACAGACACGGGCACGGGCGGCTCTGGGACCGCTGTCCCTGACCCTGCCACTGCCCCCACCCTACCCTGACCCTGCCCCCACCCTACCCTGACCCTGCCACTGCTGCCGCGGGGACACCAATGCGCAATGAATTCATCTTCAACAGGCGCAAGGCCGTGCATTCATTCCCTGGGGAGCCAGAAATACACGGGCCAACTTGGAGAGTTACAGAAATCTATATATAGAGGATTTGCGCCTTCTGGTCTCGTTAATTCTTAATTTAGGCTAAGCCGTTGACAATATTTATAACAAGAGCAGCCACGCATGTCTTTTATTTAAGTCAGAAGAACACTATACACTGGCTGGGGAGTTGCTGTGTTCAGACAATCACAGAATCAGTCAAGGTGGAAGGGACAGCAGTGGGTCATCTGGTCCAACCTTCTCTAGCAGGGTCAGCACATTGCTCAGGGTTCTGTCCAGATGGTTCATGAGTATCTCCAGGGAGGGAGACTCCACAACCTCCCTGGACAATCTGTTCCAGTGCTCAGTCACCCCCACAAGTAGAGAAGGTTTTCCTCATATTCAGGTAGAACTTCCTGTGCATCAGTTTCTGCCCCTTGCCTTATGTCCTGGTGATTGGCACCACTGAGAAGAGCCTGGCTCCCTCCTCTTGGCATCCACTCTTTAGATATGCACTAATGAGATCCCTCTTCAGTCATCTCTTTCCAAGGCTGAACAGGCCCAGCTCCTCTCTTCTCCTGGAGAAGCCAAAATAAAAACTAGTATAGTAAAAGATACAAGAATATGTGCACCATAAATCTGAACTTGGTATTCAAAAGCTCATGTTGATGTAAGATAACCAGAACCCCAGGTCTTTATTTGCAGTATTTGATCTGTAAATGTTTGTAAGCTGAGAGACAGAGAGGGCTGAGGTTTGCACTTTACCTGTTTTGCTCTGGATTAGTATGCAATCACAGAGTAATAAAAGGTCTGTCACATTATAGGATCAATGAATCAGCTTTATCTGCATATTGATGTTCAGATGGAAGCATGCACCCACAGGCCATCCTGCAGCACGCCAAAGCATTGGCTTCAACTCTCCATGACTGGTAAACCGTGACAGGCAAGAGAAGCTCCTTATAAGGCATGCGGTTGGGATGGGAACATGATTTTCTGGAGCTCCAGTTTCTCATATAGTTGGAACCAAGTGTTTAATGACTAGCCTAGGCATGGCAAATGATTTGGGGTTGCACAATTCTTCCCCTGCGGTATAGAAAAGGCATTTATTTCTCAGGCATGAAACAGTTTCCCATCATATCATTAAAAAATAGTAGGTACTGAATGTTCTCAGGATCCTTTCAGACACCATGACTGCCATAGCACAAGCTTCTATAGAGACCCATATTTTTTGGGGAAGGCTTAAGGAATTCCTCTTGAAAGTGTAAGTGTAATGGATTTATAAGTGGGTGCCCTAAAATCAAGCTAGTCAATCTCTTGATTTGTTATGATGCTTGCAGCGAAATTTTTTAACCAACAGTCAATATTCCTAACTCAGGTAGTTTTTAATGCGCTATACAGAAAAGCTCCATCCATTGTCATGCATAAATGTCTGTATATGTAGTAATTACGAGGGGTTTTTTTAAAGTGATTATATGTGCTGAAACTTTCTCTGCTTAGAGTGTGCCAGAAACCTTCACTTGAGGCTTGGCTGTGCTAAACAAAATATGTTGCAAGAAAACATTCCTTAAAATGCTTTGAACTTCAGGTCTTACAGAAGTGCCTGACAAGCCCAGGGGCAAAGGCTGACAAATGCAAAGCTACTTCTGGCTCCCACGGGCTTTGTAATCAACTGGCTGTTGTATCTTAGGTAAAATTCTTAGGAAAATAAAATGCTTTCCACACATCTCATAAACATTGTTCATGTGGAAGCCCTGCCTTGGCCACTGCCAGCTCTGCAACTTGTGAAATGAGGAGCATATTCTCTGTATTCTGCTTGCTGAATGAGGCAAGACTGAATAATAAAGGAGGTAGGGGATCCAAGTAACTTGGAAGTGGGAATTGACTCCTTGTCAATTGAGATGATAAAATTAAATCTGGAGCCATTCTGTCATCTGACCTTTAGGTTGAATGACAAAGTGATTTTGATGGGTGGAAACATTATTATGTCATTGTAACATGCATCCTGAGATTGCATAAGCAAGCATAACTTCATTCTGACTTGAGTGCTTCACCTACCAATAAATATATTTGTTCCATTTTTCTTATGGAGAAAAACAGCATTCTCAGCATTTTCTCTGTAGTGGTGCTTAGAATGTTGGCTTGTGTTTTATTATGATTCCTTTCTTCTTCTGTCTCTCATTTAAAAAAACCCCAATTCTTTAACATAATAAACATTTCTTTTAGATAACTAAAACCACATTTAACATAAACTTACAAAATTTCTTTATCTATGCAAAGCAATATACATGGTGCATCTGATCTAACTGCTCATGTATAAAGAAGACTTCTTAGAGATTTAATTCTCATGGTAGACAAGATCAGTAGGTAAGGATACTCATGGCAATGATGCTTATGGCTATGATAGTACAAAGAATGAAGCTTCACCAGGAAGTTTAATGCTGTCACACATCCTTCCCCAGAGTGTCATGCTTCCTGTTGACTCCCTTTCAAAGAGAAACAGGAATCAGTTGCAAGGGTAAGGAAAAGAACAAAAACATGCTGGTCTGAACCTGGGTTAATGCTGTCCTTACACACTGTTTACAGTGATTGTCTTAAAATAACCCTGCATACACCTAAAACCAGAACAGAATATATAAAGCATAAAAATGTCAAGTAAGTAAAGCACTCCATTCAAGTGTATGTTGTTCTCCACCCTCAAGAACCTCCTAAAAATTTTCAAAAAAACAATTCTTCAGAGTATCTAAAAAACAGAGGAAGATCAGTTAGCCTAGAACAGCTGCCCCTGCTATCAGCAGCAGTATTCTGGTATCAATGTGGAATTTCACCTGTTCCTGCCTAGAAGTCAAGCAATCAAGGCAGGACAGAGCATAGTGTACAAGAGCTGGACAGAGCAGGCTCAATCCCATCTATAAAGCTTTGCACTGTACATTTACCTGAAGAGAAGTACTTCTAGTTTCTAAACATTCCTTAAAATTGCTCTTTCGGTTTTTAAGGTAAGTCCTTGAGTTCTGTAGATCAGAACTATGCAGCCTGCATCTTGGGACTGACTTAGAGGCTTATCGGTACCTTAGTTTACCTGTTGTGAACTTAGAAGTAATCACTCTTTTGGGTGAGGACATTTTGGGGAGGTAGCATGAAATGAAAGAAACAGACACTGTGTCCTGGGGATGAAGAGAGACAAATGGGGATAATCTAAAATTTTAGAGAGGAAAGCAAGAGACAGGAAGGGAGCTAAGACTAATGTGACTGATGTGCAGCAGCAGAGAGAACCAAGAATTCCAGCTGTAGAAGTGGGATCCACATTAAAGACGTGGATACATTTGATAGGAAAATGGAGGAGGGCTGGGCTGTCATGGTGGAAGTGATGTGTATAGAGAGGCTTTTTACCTCTTGCCCCACAATCTCCATAGCAAATAGGATGCACCAAATAAACAGTCCCATACTGTAGGAGCACTGAACTGGAGTAGGAAAGCACAGAGGTAGAAAGCTAATATCACTGCACAAAGGTCTAACAAACTATAATGGCTGTAGGACTAGACTGTTAGCCATAGAGTGATAATGAAAAGCTGGGCATCTCTTGTGAATGTCTAGTGCCTGTGTTTAAAAATCTAGTTTCAGGCCTTGAGGAAAGAGAATTGTGTTTCCAGCAGAAGCCAGCAACTGTCCTCACCAGCCTACCCATATTTTTGAGTTGTGCATGTCTCCTCTACTTAGTCATACACTGCTACTTCCTGAATCTGCCAGTGCACCCTTGAAAGAAGCATAGTTTCTGCATATGCATACACCATTCTTCAGCTTTTATTTTTGTTTCTTCTTATTATTTTTCTTTGCATCTATACTTAACTAGAAGTGTTTCCAAACTGAAATTTTTCCGTCCCTGTCTTCCAGTCACCACATGTAGTATGGCTAGGTATTAATCAAGGTGACCTTGTCACTGAAGAAGTAATGCTACTTGGAACAGTGTATAACAGATCAGTCAAAATTTTAAATTAAAAAAAAATAAAAACAATCACAGGGCTCCATGACCTTTGTTTTTAAGACAGGCACTGCAAATCAAGGTTTGCCACTCCCTAGTACCCACATGGTGTTTGTGTCTTCTGGAATAGAGGATGAAAGATACAAATACTGATGATTCCTTATTGCCTTGGGGTGATACTGCCTTACCTAGATCACATTAATTTCTTTCCAGGTAGCCTGCTTGCACAAGCTCAAAAGTGTGCTAGCAGGCACCATGCCAGTATTGGAGATACTGTGCTGAAAGGAGAGTGAGGCAGAGGCTGCCTGGGAGTGCTTCCTGTCTTCCTCAGCAAATAAAGAAGAGGCTCTCACAGCTCTTGTTCTTCCCCAAGTCCATTGTCAATGATGTTCTTCTTCCCGTTTTTGGTAGTCACTCTTATTTACAGCCAGTCTTTGACCTGAGGGGTTCTCTTTAAGAAGAATTGATTTCTTGTTCCAGTGAGGAATTGTCTCATTATTTGCCATTACATTTTCCTGTCTTCCCATCACAGGATTATTCTAGTTAACATGTGTAAAAAGTCCCTGCCTACTTTTACTGACATCAGCCTACTAATATCCTTTGGTCTGTGAACCCCAGGTCAGGGCACTGAAGCCTAGTAGTTTATCAAGAAATGAGCAATACCAGAATAGGTATTTGTGCACAGAGAGCACAAGTGAGAAAATAAGGTCACTGGGTTTTTGTCCATGCTAGTATAACATGCAAATGAAGGAGTCCAAGATAGCCATTAATAACTCTAGTTTAGAAAACAGAACAAAATTCTTAAATGTGAGAAAAGTGAGGATCTGGATCAGACTTTAAAAGCTAGAGTATTGGTGGGACACATGCAGCTTAAAAGATAGAGGTTACAAAAGGGAACAGACTGACCAAGAAGGTCCTGCCTATTTCTCTATTCTTAGGAGCAGGGATGTTAAGTGCAAGTCAGAAATGAAAGAGGATAATGAGGCGTAAATGGAGAGACGGAGGAGTGAGTGAGTGAATGAATGAATGAATGAATGAGTAGATTAATTTTCACTGGAGGGGAAATTTTCAATGGAGTATTTGAAATAAGAGCATGGAAAACCCTAACTAAAATTTGCTTTGGGTTGAAACACTCATTTTGGACCGTCATTAAAACACTGAATGTGGAGAGACTTTTGGGGCACAGCTGTGACAGTTTACACTAAAGATGCTTTATTTGATACCAGAAGAGTTCAAAAATCTAATAAATATTCTGCCAACACATTTAAAATCCAGTAAATATCTTAGCAGGCTGAATACACAAGGATAAGCTAAAGCTAAAAGTTCATTCTTTCAAGGCAAGATGGAGAATGAGAAATTTCCTCTAGTAAGGTTTGGCTTGCTAGGGAGCAACAGTGATACAATTGTGCAGTAGTTTGTGCAAACCAACAGATTGACTTGTCTTCAAAAACTCCAAAGTCTTTCTGGCAGCATCACATGTGAAAGGGTAGAGAGAAGTCATGTGTGACAAAGTTATCAAGATACCTCAGAGTCTCTGGGATTCCAGCCAGGTTGAAGACAATATTTTGATAATATATATTTTTTATTATAATAAAGGATGTATTTAGCTCAAAGGACATTGATTTATAATGATAAAAGTTTTTATGAAAGTCAGGCGGTTTTATTTATAAATACCTAGAGCTACATCGCACTCACTGTATTCTACCTGTGCAATGACCCCACTATTCATACTCAAATCAAATCATCAACGAATGCACGAAGAATTCTGCCATTGTATTTTATTTTCTTAAGTGTGTGCCAGGGTGTTGCAAACATTTCTGTCTGCCTTCTATAGAGAAACATGTATTGACTAGAAATCCTTGTTACAGTGACTAAGCCTACAAGATTAGGAAATGTTTGGAATGATTGAAAAAAAGACCAGTAATTGTTAAAAACAATTTTTTATAAGAAATTGCACATCTTGTATAGCAGATAACAGAGGATCTTCACTGCAACAGCAAATCAAAGTGGTTATGTTAATATTTCAAATCAAGCCTAGACAAGAAATACTGTAATATTGTTGTATTTCTGCCAAAACTACAGAGAGCAAAGATGGGGTAAGAGAAGCACCAACTGATGAAAATAAAGGCAAGACCCAAAGCAATGGCTGCTGCAGGGGGATACAGTGTTATGGTGAACAACAGGAAAGCACAGATGAAAACAAGCACAACGGGAGGGGCCAATCAAAGGAATGGGAGCTGACCCTAAATATCCCACTACCATTCTGCAAGATAGATAATGTTGAGTAGCAATATGCATTACAACAACAATAAATTCCTCATTTTAATATACAAATCAAAACCCTATATCAGTCAGTTTCTCCAGTATAGATCAGGTGGGATATTTTACTGTGGACAACTATAAACCCAGTTTTTTCTGTTTTAGGTAAAGTTGATGTGGATTCATCTGCTTGCCAGCCCTTAAATAGACAGCAAAGGACAGTGCATTAGCTTGAAAAAATATTTAAGCTAAAAAGCTAGCATTGCTTTCTTTCATGCAGAGTATCATATCATGGTGTTATCAAAAGGGATAACTGGAGGTGAGAATTGCAGGTGGCTGATCACTTAAGCCTACAAAAAAGGGTTTGCCTCATATGACTTCAGTCACCTATGAAATGGGTGATTAATCAGAACCAGTCACTTGCCCTCCTTGGCAAGTCATTGGAGAGAGATGAGTTAGCCCTCTCCCCACACCCACGTGTGCTCTGGCTGCCCAGGCTGAGTGTGCCAGCTTGCACCTCTGAGAACAAGGGAGTGCTTGCAGTTTCTCCACTGTTGGAAAGGCTGGGAATGATGGGCAGGTGTGGTCCCACCAGTGGGCTCCAATCTGTGCCAGGCAGACACCCCTTCCTGTGCCTTGGTGAGAGGAGCCTGCTTTCAGAGGAGTGACTTTTCAGGAGTGACCTGTGCTGCAGCAGCAGAGAGTTTGGCTGTTCACCATGCTCTCACCCTTCTTGTCCACACCAATCCTCCATAGGGTGGCAGGGAAGATGGGACAAGACTGTGTAAGGCCTCAAAACTCTGCCGAACATCAGCTGCTGGGAGCTATGTGCCAAAAGGAAGTCTCAAAGATGCTGCCTAAATCTTAAGATGAGATTGCAAGGCTTGCTGATAAAAGGGGTTTAAAAAGATTAATTTCCATTTGTAAATGTAGCATCAACCCAACAAAAATCTCTGGATGATTTACAAAATATCAATCCTGAAAGCAGTATTAATACCCAGTCACTGTGTTTATACCAAGACCTATGTTTTCAACAATAAAATAATTACCTTCTTTCATGCTAAGGGTTGTTTGGCCAACAGCAATGTATCATAGATGGCAGTTCTTTACCTAGCAGGATATATGCTGGACAGTTACTTCATTTAGAAAAAGTGGTGTATGATTTGCAAAATGTGAGATATAAAAAGATTGGCTTTGTCCCATTGGCAGATAACTAGACTTTCACATAGTATTTTTTACATTACATTAAATAGGAGGTATTAAACCTATTAATGCTATATTTTAAAACATTTTACTGTCTTTTAACAACATAAAATAGATTTGGTGTTGATAAAATCCCACGCAACATTTTGATAATACAGGAAACAAATATGTTAAACAATTAAGACCTGTTTTTCACCTTTTAGTTTTCATATATTTCCTTACTGCATTTGTGATGGGCATGTTACTCAGCATACTCTTAGGCAGGACTTTGTTTTCAAATAACTTCAGCTCTTTCCTAACTCTAAAGAATTTTAAAATATTTGACTACCATTGAGCTCATTCAGAGGAGATCAGTAACCTCAGTGCATTGTAATTACAGTCTAAGTACAATTAAGATAATAATTCTTTACAGCATAGTTTCATAAATATTCTGCAGAGTTATGAAATAATGAATAGATAACAACTTTCATGAAGTACTTGCTGACATTTTAATCCCAAGGTGTTACTACAGGCAGGACCTGCCTCTCAGAGATAGTGCAATTGAGACACTGCCCAGGTGATTTATAACTTGGCCCTGGTTCCTCCTGCTGGATTGTCACAGGATGTCCATGATAAGGACAGTGACACGCATCATTCTGTAGTAGACATCAAAGAAGCTGTATTTAGAGACCTGCAGGTATGTCTGCCAGGTAAGGATTTTCAATGCACATTAGTTTCGAATAAGGAAAGAGCCAGAGAATAAATTCAGAAGGGAATTTTTCATTATCATCAGAAAAGTGTATTTTGCAAAGGCTTTGAAAGGCAATTAATAGCATCAAGAAAAAAAAAATTACATCATGATTGAAGAACCTGCTGACTAGGCATTTTGTTTTAATCAGTGCCTTTTATTTCTTTTCATCCTGGCTGCCAGCTTCATTCCACAGAGCAAGAGCTGGGGTGTCTGCTCACAGCTGTCTTGCTGCATGGCTGGCAGGAGGTGCTGATACTGAGCTGAAATTGCAACTTGCCTGTGGGAAGCAGATGCATGGGTGTAATTGTACCAAACATGGACTTTTGCTCCTCCCACTTTCCCCATCACTTCCATCTGCTGTGCTTTTATTGTAAATGAAATAGTATTATGTCATATTAATTTTAATTTTCCATGATATCCCCCACAGTTGGTGTATGTCTTCATAACTCAGGGCACATTTTACAGATGACTCATGTAATAGTCAAAGTTATTAATTTGTTACAAAGCTGCCTGCAATCCCAATTTTTACAGTGTTTCTACATTGCTCACAGACTTAAAATCTGGAGCCACTCATATTGCTTATTAGTTGAGCAAAATAATTGGAAGTGTTAGTGTAACTATTGTTTTATAGGGCCCCGGGCCATGGCATTGTGTGCTGGAGATTCCGTGGAGCCTCTTGTCCCATCTGGGTGGCTCAGAGCTTCCAAGCCAGCCTTTGTCTGGGTCAGGAAGTACCTTTCTTCATGAGCAATCCCACTGGCTATGATGGAGAGACTCAGGAGGACATCCATGCCACATGAGTCACGACACCAGAATGCGCCCCTTAGGTGCTAATTAAAGTCCACTTCATACACAGGAATATACTTCCAATTATCATAGTAGCCATGGAATGCATTGTGGGATGTGGAGAAGAGCAGAAGCTATTGCAGAAAAGAAGTAATTGGAGTGTTTAAATGACAAGGCCCTCGTGATTAGTCTGTGTCGTTGTATGAATTATCCCACAATGACTCTGCTCCAGGTTCCAAAACAGATGCTCATGTGAAGGTTTTTCCAGGACTTCCAATTCCTGGCTTCTCAACAGTCCAAAAATTTGAGGAAATATGGCATTTTTAATTTCCTTCTCTTCAGCTTCCCACATCACTGCATGGTAAAAAGCCAAAACTATTGGATGTTCAAAGAATGTGAAGGAAAATTTGTAAAGGACAAACAAATATGTCATTCAGAATGTTGTCCTGGGGGAAAAAATATTCAAAAATATACTTCCATGGGCAACCTCAAGTTTATTATTTTGTTTTGAAATGACTTCACATTTTGGAATTTCACTTGGAATAGAGATTTAAAGGGTCTGCCAATTCAAGCCTCTGTTGTGATTCAGCTGTTACTCATCCATAAAATTAATAACTCTATGTCCTGTTTCTTAATTCTTAGAAGTTTATCATCAATTTATCTTTACCCTTCTTCATAATTTCTTAAATTCTATCCAAAACATTATTCAGGAGGGAAATAAGGAGACAGCCTATCTGAAGGACTATGCTGAAGCCCAGGATATTTATTTACAGAGGGCTTCTTTTATTTGAATTTTTTTATTCTACTTAAGAAAGTACTACAACAAACCCTTCCACCACTTTGCACCTAAAAGCTGTGAATCCCATATAAGAAATCCACTTCAATAAGGAAATCCATGCCATCAAGTGGTCCCCAATGTGCCCAGGACACTTGGAAGCAATAATCATATCAGACTCCATTTCCTGCAGGTATTGCATAGCCTTTCAGATGCACTTAAGTTCTGCCTGTCTTGAAGTGATCTTGCAATGAATATTTGTATAAAGCTGTGTGTCCACACTTTGTGGTCTGTGTCACCAAAACAAAGGGTCTAAATGCCAAAGAAGGCTTCGAGTTTAGCCATAAAAGTGAGCACAAATACACTCTGAGATGTAGACAACTAGCAAAAGGGTGTTGGTCCTTACAGTTCATATTCTTTTTGTGAAATCATTTGTTTTGACAAGTATTCAAATAAGCATGTGGTGACAGGTATGCCCAACTGTTGAGTACCTTTCTTTTTCTGGTGTTGTCACAGTGTCACAATGGTAAGCATAAAAAATGCTCTTGCTCCAAAAGCAAACAAAGAGCTCTTTAGTAAGCTGCTACAGAAAGTCCTGCTCTCCCTCTTTTGACTTCTTGGTAAAGTGTCCCCTCAGAGACTCCATCAGTCTTCCCCTGTCAGGTCTTCCCAGAGCAGTCTCAAAGAAACAGAACAAAGCTCACTGCTGCAACAGCCCCTGTTGCACCTTTGGACTCAAACTATGAACAAACAGCACTAAAATGTTCCCAAAAAGTATCTGGTTTTGAAAAATATTATCAGCATCCTGGAAATCAGAATCCAGGATGAGCCAGTCTTTAGCTTTGATTTAACATGTTGAACTGAGGAGTCATAACTGATGGGCTGAATGAGGATCCATGAGCAAAATAAAAATGTATTTCACCCCCTCTGTGCTTAGATGGATCTTCACATGGAGCAAGAGAAGTAGAATTATTTTTCAGTGCTCCAACAAAATCTTCTCCTTCAATTATTTTGTTTATCTTGTCCTGTGATTTCTATCACTCTGAAGAAATTCTTACTTGGAACACACAGCTGTATCATCAGAACTTTTTGGGAAAGGAAGAGATTGATAAAATTAGTGAGAGATAAAAGAAATGTTAAGGAGATATTCACATCTGAGAATGAAGAACTATTACAAAAACACAATGTATATTAACTATTCCTGAAAACCTGCACAGCTGATGACTCTGCTGATAGACATGAGAAAATACAAGTGGGAGTGACCATCAGCATCCCCATGACACAGAATATCAGCGAGAGGTATTAAGAGTCTGCTTTGAGGCAAGGCATTGTGTTTGGAAGATCATTCCTGGTTTAATTTTAAGAGGAGAAGCCAGGACTACAGCCCATTTAATTATATTGTGCTGAGCAATTGTGTCCTTTTTATTCTTTATAGTGTCCTCTACCACAGGAGTTTCATGAATGGAAGGCTGCAGGAATTGCATTTAGGTTTGAAACTGGCTACTGAGAGACAGTGAAAACGAGGGCTGATAGGAACAGCTGGAGAAATGGCTAAGATGTAGCAATTTAATAGATTTTATATAAAAAATAGCATGGCACTTTAGAGCTTCAGCTCCTGGCAATTAGTGAAAAGTGTGAAGTGATTGATAATAGCTCTGTTAAGGCAGAGGTCTTCCTCTCTCAGTAGTCCCAGGTTACCATTCAGTGCTTTCACATACCTGCAGTACTGCAGCAATTACCATCCTTTGCTAGGAAATCCCTTTCATTTACATTGAATTAGATCATTGCTCTGCTGCTTTTCCCACAAGCACAGGAAAGCGCATAGATGCTTAGAAAAAGAGAGGAAGGACACTTCCCAATTCCCAAAGAAGCAGAGGCAGGCGAGTAAAACATCTGAAAAATTACACAAAGTGTAAAATAATTCTGCCCTTCTGTTTTCTTATTCCCACTGATCAGAGCTGCTGGCCAAAAGAAAAACCTGCTCATTGTAACCACAGAATGGAAGACAACAAAATATATACAACTGTATATTAACAATGACAGGCGGAGCAAATAAAGCCATGATTTTAAAGCACAGCATAGCCTCACAAAGGTGGCTTCCTCAAAAGAGTGGCTATAGTGGAGGCTCAGCCATGGGCTTGCAGAAGACAAGTCTGCCTTCTGTTGAAGCCCTGGCTATTGGGGTGGTGTCAGAAACAGGAGCAGAGGGCTTCCAAATAACACTTAGCTTCAAATCCTGCCAAAGTGCTTTAAAAACGTGAGGTTACTCTCATGGCAGCATGAGGAGGGAGGTGTTATCTTCCACCCAAAATCAAATTACTTGGGCAGCTGCACATGTAGAGTCACCAGAGTAAAGTCAGGGACTGAATACAGAAAGGTTTTTTGAATCTTTCTCTATTGAAAC
Source organism: Cinclus cinclus (assembly GCF_963662255.1). Lineage (NCBI taxonomy): Eukaryota > Metazoa > Chordata > Aves > Passeriformes > Cinclidae > Cinclus > Cinclus cinclus. The sequence continues at coordinate 86,654,971 of NC_085047.1, forward strand.
CATCCCTAACTGCAGAACTCATTTCTTTCCTCGAAAACTGAAAGGCAAAATTCACCATGAATGCCAGCCAATGCCTTAAGTAGTGCACTCCTTTCAATCTGTCACTGAGGAATACCTAGCATTTAAGGATTATTTTACTTCTAGTCAGGGCTTGTTGCCTACTATGGCTTCAACCAGGCTTTCCATCTCAGTCTGTGAAACTGGATTCATATTACTATGAAACTGGCAGTGGCACAAAATACTTCTACAAATCAGAAAAAAACCTTTCCTAGCTATTTTTGCCAAGTAGGGAGGAAACACCACCAGCAGCAGAATACCTGCTTATGTAATCTCAGCCTTGTTTAACTGGGGCTGGGTGTTCATATAATTGCTTTAAAATATTTAATTAACGTTTATAAGAACCTCTCACAGGTTCTTAGTGCTCTGGGTTGCACTTGAGTTGCCCTTGGTAGAACAGACTCTTAAGAGAACAGCACCATAACTGTTTGAGAGAGGGGGAGCTGACAAATGTGAAAAAACCCTCTGCATCACAATTCCTTATGCTTTTATATTCGCTTCTGTTTTACAGCTACCTCGCTCAAACTGTTGGACAGCAGCTGTTTTCTTACAGGCACCACAGCAGCAAAGAGACCTTAAAACATATTACAAATAAAAGGGTGGTCCCAGGGGGCTTCCTTTATGCAGAAGAGGATGCCATAGAGGACGGTATGGAGGGAAAGGAGATAATAAGGTATCATCATAGATTTCACATATGAAAGGGCTGTGAGATGTGTAACCCATTGACATCAAATCTTAATCTTCCTGAAAGGTTGGTAAAATACAAACATTTGTTGGTTTTCAGTTAATTTTAAATGAGGCATTCTTAACACAAGCTGTTGCACTTGCTTGAATTAATGCATTTCCCAGCCCAGTAGAAGTGGCTGAAGCAGAAAATATCTCTTGGAAAAGTCTTTCATTTGTATTTTGAATTTACTTGTGAAGGAAAAGCAACATCTGACAACTTGTCCAGGTGTTATATTCCTTCCCAGATTAAAAAATCTGTCAGAATGACACTGGGAAGCTTGTGTTCTTTTTTTTTTTGAACTTGTAACATTGTGTCCTCCTTCTTGCTTATTACTCTAATGGCATTTTCAAAAATGTTTCATTTCTCTCTGCACATTCTCAGCCTGTGAAGACCTATGCAAACTACACAACTGTCATAAATGACAGGACTGTAGCTGAAGTCAGGAGTGATAACATCAGGCTCTGCATACAGAGTCCCATTTTTAAATTTTTGTTTTGTTGAGAGGGGAGGGGGTTTCCTGAGAGTATAATGAAGTGGTGGTTGGCTGCTTGCTGCAAATAATTTCTTATGCAAATTTTACCTAAGAATGTACTTACAGTTCTCTTATAGCACTGAATGGAGAAAATAAAGTCAGACACAGGGAAAATAGTTCATTATTTTTTAAAAAAATATATACATATATATATGTGTGTCTGTGTGTGTGTGTATATGTATTTAATGTGTCTCTGTGCATGTGTCTGTGTGTATGTGATATGTCATCTTCATGTTAGAAGGCATGAAATCACTTTTTTTCCAGAGAATCAGACATATGAAAATAATGTTCCAACTGGAACACAGCTCTTACCCATTTAAGCCAGAATCTGCAGGAACCTGAGGGAACCTCTCCTCCCTGTAGCAATCTGTGTGTGCTGGGCCAGGCTGGGTTTTCTGAGCAGCAGCTACCAAGGACCTCAACTCTAATCCTGCTCCCCAGCCACAGGACAGCAAAGATTTTGTCCTATAGTACAGCAAGGAAGTGCTCATCCCAAGACCTCAATATGCAACTTAAGAAACACTGGAAAACAGTACTCTAAAATAATTTTTAATTTCATCATTGAATCTTTCTGATAAATGCAATGATGATTCAGTCATTCATTATTTACCCCAAAAGTGGATTAAAATGTGCCCACCACTGAAACAAAAACAAAGCTTTTAAGCTAATATCAGTAATATGCAATCCAGTAATTTCTTTCAGGTCTGAAAATACATGTGCTGCAGGCACAAAAACTTATTATAATTGCTAATTAGCTCAGTATACTTAACTGATGGGTTCTGCAGCATCCTTAGAATTTAAATTCTGTAATTGAAAGCCATAAATTAAATAAAATTAAGAAACATATTTTATTCTTAATCCCATTATACATGTACTGTATTTTAAGCATGAGGGAACCTGAAATTCACAGTAGATGTCTAATGAATAATGAGATCTGGAAGATACAATTTGTCATAGCCACAGAATTAGCTTGGTAAAATCAAAGCCTGACAAGTTAATTAAATAAGTCTGAATGTATTGGATAGTATGAGTATTTACCAGCATCTATGTTGGGTTTTTTGCTTTACACCTTATTTTGACACATAGAAAAAAATAAGAAACAAGTAAGAAAGTCTACAGCTTATGGAACTACAAATCTTGACCAAAAAAACCCTTAAATATTTAATATCTAGTGGATTAAATTCTTCATGCTTCGTACACAAAATATCCTTCTCAGAAAACTCAGCCAATATTTAAAAGAGTATTTCCATAAATGGCTTAACCTTACAACCCTTTAACCTGATGAGTCATTCCAGATCATGCTGGAGCTTACTCATGAGAAAGAATGTAATTTTTGGATCCTTAGCATCTGACCTCACAAAGTATGATGCAAACTACCACCATGAGTGAGAAAACTACATGCACTATCAGGGTGCTGGAATCTCTTGCTGGAAGAGATGGAGCTTTTGTGCTCCCTCCTGGGTAGCTCCTGCTGTCTACTGACTACCACCTCTATCCACATGAAAAACAGCTGAAGTGTATCAAGTGCTTGCAAGATCCAGCCATAAATCTTTTGACTCCTAAAGGGCCTAGTCTGGCAACAGGCTGACTCTTCTCCAAACTGGCTGTGTATCTGCAAGCCTTTATTAATGCTTTTTATTTATTTTGTTTTTAGATGGTTGGCTTTACCAGGAACTGCCTTGCCAATCATGAAATCTTTGTCTTCACGAAGATGGTGAAATGTGTCTCTCCTATCTCTCCTGTGTCTCCCCACACAGGTAGACAGATACACAAGGACACACCCACACACACGATCTACACATACACCTGTGATGTATGGGTGTTTAGGAATATGTATATACACATTAAAGGTGGGTTGGTTTGCTTTCTCTTTTTTAGGCTTCAGGAAACCTACCATTTCAAATTCTTCCATTATGGCTGCTGACACCAACCTCTGATAGCAGGGGAAGGACAAGAAGGAAGAATCTCATAAAATCATGTGACTTAGCTGGGATTCAGGATAAAACCTTGTTACCTATAAAGAGCATGTGAACATGGATGGCAACTGAACCAAGTCCACAGCACAAGTTAGCAATGTCTATGTGGTTTACCATTTTGAACTTTTCTATCTTGAGATACAGTTTGCTGCTATTGTTGAAATACACCAAAATATGTATTTTGTAGTTGTCCCAAATCAATCTCCTGACACCAGAAAGCCATGTCTAATATAACCATATGGATATAAAACCTCCCTGCAGCTGTTTTCTTTGCAGTGGACACTGTCCAGATCCTCCCTCCCAGCATGAAAAATGTAAACAGAAGATATATTGCAGCTTGGGATGCTCTATTCTACAGCTATTTTTTCAGCTGAGAGTGCAATCCAATTCCTGTTCATGCTCTCTCCATGACTGCAGATGAGGCGTTTTCCTACTGTTTCAGAGGAGAAGCTACTGTGATGACCTACACCACAATCAGAACTTAACAGAAAGTCAAGTTCTCTGGGCTTCTACAACTACAGTGGCTGGGGAGATGGTGGTATTTTCTCCACTCATACATATACACTCAAGGCATAGTTTATCCCCATTCTTCCACCACATCACAGCTATACACTGGATTAGTAAATAAAGCAGGCGTGGAGCGTGGAATAGGAGGTTAAACATTACACTGGAAAGTCAGCAGTTTTAGTCATAGGGTAAAATCTCCCGTGACAGCATTCCTTTCTGAAACCTGATCCTGGAGAGAACAGTTTACAGAGATGAAGAAATGCCAGGCAGTGATCTACAGCCCTGGCCTTCCTGAAATGTATTCCTCCCAAGCATCTGTAAGCCGTCAAGTCATCCGCATAGTCCTCACATATGTGTAATACATCCTTGAGCCATGATTTTTTCTCCTGTGGTTCAAAGTTGTGTTTTCATGTGGCTCTGAGCATTTTAACTACGTGCAGTATTGGGATACAGGTCCAAACAAAATACTTTTATATCGGCTTCCCTATTTTTAAAGGACAGCTTATGTTCTGCTTAGCTGAGTGAACAGAAATATTTGGGAATGGCCCCCAACAAACTTCCTGTAAGCTGGAAGTCTAAATGCTGCAGCTAAACTCAGGCAATCACATGATTATGTGTGCAGTCAGGACCTTACATTTGCAGGATGTCTTCAGACTTTTCCAGGAAGTTAGGATCTGTCAGAAGAATTGCAAAATTTTTTAAAATTAAGTGGTCTTTCTGTTCAGACCTGTTATTACATGCAGTTATACCATTTCTAGCTAAACATGGTTGGACTCATTGATCTTAGAGGTCTTCCCTACCATAATTATTCTATGGTTCTCTATGCCTTTAATGACTTGGGGCTTTTCTTCCTGAGCTTGGAACCAGGCATGAGGGAAGGAGGATGAGAGAGAATTTCTCCTTGGAAACTTGGGTATTTGGATTTTTTCCAGCATTAATCTGATTCCCAAAGAAACTGTAGCCTACATCATAAATCAACTAAATTAAATAAAGTAATTTTCATAATACATTCCAGTACTGACATATTCAGTGTGTGTAGAGTTTGAGATGAATGTGTCATGTTTAGGACTTCTAGCCAGCCTCTGGAATGTTGCAATCACAAGTTGCCCAGATATCAAAGCAGCGCTCCAAGACAGAAGGCAGCTCTTCAGCATGGGATATGTCTGGCTGTATACAGAAAAGGTATGACTGTCTCCTTATTTCCTGGATAAGGTTGGACAAAAATATAATAACTTTTGTTATTTTATAGAACATTTAAAAAGGTCTCTACAGGTAGTAATGATTATAACAGCATCCTGAAATGCCATCTGAAGGCATTGCTTATAACTGGAAGTATCTGCAGCTCATGGTTCCTTCTTTTACAATTTGGTTAGCAAAATAAATACTGAACCTGCTGTGGTTTCCCACAGTTGTTGATCCAAGGATCTATTTGTAAGGTACACCTTTAATTACTGATATAATTATTTCCAGCAATGTATGGGTTATGTTGTAACAACCCATATATTGCACTACAGGTTATTATTCATGTCATCATCCATGTATCACAGGCACAAAACCATGTGCTCTTTACTGAAGAAGTCTTGACTGTCATTTCCATACACTTCTCTATAGAAATTCTCCTGTAAATACCCTCCAAAATTTAAAGAGATTACTTTTTCTTGTTTTCACATGGAATCACCATCTCATCTGAGAATAAGCCCAGCCCTTACAACCAGCATACTTCCTGCTCCACGTTAATTTTTCTGTCTCCATCAGGCATTAGAGATGGCTTGCCAGAGGTGGGATCATTCTGTGTTGCAGTGATAATTAAGGGAATTTTCAACACAGAGTATTTGTTTTTTTTTTTACCTGCTAAAACACACAGTGAGAGTCTACCTTCCATTCAGGGTTTCCCTGCACCACGATATCACATGGTAGACTGAAAAAAAGCTGCAGGCAGTTTTCTAATGAAGAGCATGTTTTTGGTTTGTTTGGCATGCTGGCCTCCAAGGACAGATAACATATACTACCTGGTATTTATTTTAGGATATTCCCTCTCTACTCCTGAGATTACTGAAAACTTGACATGTCTATAACATTCTCTGTAGTCTTTAAAAATTACTTACAGATGACAGGAAGGGATCTGGTGGCCTCTCATATTTGTCTTGAGTCTTTTCCAAATAAAGAATTCAGGCAGTGGGAAAACTTCAGCTGTATCTGTTTAGTCAAAAGAAGCCCATGAGCAAAAGCTGTTCAGCAGTCAAGCACAAAAAGTAGTGGGACAACTGAGTTATGAAAAATCAAGAAAGTAAGACCAGCAGAAAGCATAACTTGGTGAACACCCAGAAAAAGTCAATCTCCCTGTTGTAGCTGGCATACTACAGTACCAATTACATTTCTTTTGCTTTGCTCCACTTCAAATAGTTTTAATTGATTTCTTCTGGAATTTTTAAATTATAGGTGATTTTGTTCACCATGACTGGATTCATAGGGAAGGAACAGATTGCAGAGCTGAAACATGCATATATATATATCAATTCTTAACAACACACAGCATTTAATTGCTTATTGGTTTTATATAGTATTTGCAGGAGTGTCTAGTAGCTGGAAGAAGGAGTAAGAGGAACAGTCTATGACTGATCTCTTGATCAGCACAGAAATAAATGGTTTTATAGATTTTTTTTTTCCTTGTGTAACCTCCTGTGTTCCTTTTTTGTCAGAGACTTTACTGTTAACAAAATTTTACAGTATGCTAGGCAAGTTAGAAGGATTACCAGGTGCAATGGGACCAGAGGCTTCCAAAGGCCTTTTTCCCTCCTCTGCAGAAGGAAAGCACTGAAGTCACACCACGGGGATAGGAGATGCAGCATCATAGTCTCAGAGGTGCAGCAGATGGCTGGGCAGATCTCAGGGATGTGGGGATTCAGTAACTCTCACTGCCAGAATTATGGAAAAAAGATTAAAAATGGCCTTCCTTCAGCAAGGAGAAGACATGCATGGAGACAGGACATGCATCCAGTATTTCTATTTATGAGCCCAGAAGGCCCTGCTTACTAAGCAATTTCCGCATTAGGAAAAGAAAAAAAAGCAGAGTCTTCTGCAAAGGGCCTATTGAACCACACTGATTGTTTAGAGTCATCTGATACACTGGGAGAAGGATAAAAAATTTAAATATCTGGAACCATCACAGTGAGGACTGTAAAAGAGAACAACTAAGTTATCAGGTGATGGCATGTGCTATAATTGCTAGGTCATATGGAAATAACATTCAGCAGCTGTTATTTTACCAGCATTAATAACTCTAATTCTCTCATAGATATAAAGAAATAAAAAGTCTGTCTACTGCCTACGAATCTTAGATCATAAGCCATGGGTCTCAGAAAAGACTTTTGCCCCAAATATCTGTATTTTTTTTAGACGTAGATAACAACATAAGTTAAATTAACTAAAATATTCATTTGCCTGGTAACTATAATTTTCCTACACATCATTGTGCTCCACAGAGTCTGAATAAATGTGAACTTATGTTCAGTGAGTCACAGAAAAAAAATAATGCTGTTTACCTTTACACATCAGCTGTAGTGATATATTGAAGTCATTCTACAATAAAGAGCTGAGAAAGTTAAATGAGATTTTACTGCCACAATAAAAAATTATTCTAGGCCTTTCTTTCCTATGAAGGAGTAAAAAAAGATAGCAAAAGCACCATTAAGTACAATTCTAATGTTAATCTTCATAAGAACATCTATTTTACTTGAGACAAAGACTTAAACAAATATTTTATTGCAAAGGTATTGGTAACCCACCTGGATCAGTGCCTTAGATTGCCCTATGGATCTTTGACCACACAGCAAACAAATTGGCAGAGGTATGAGTCAATATTCCTTCACTCTAATAAGGAGGACAAGGCATTTGGCAAACTGCCTTGGTTACTCTTTGCCTACTGAGAAAAGTGTATTAGCAGCAAGCCTGGTCACCTAAGAGCAGGACTCTGCAGGATACACATTTCAAGGGCCAGATTCAAGTTTAGAAGATTCTTGTAAGTATCCCATCATTGCCCTGACATTACTGAAGCCTTCCTCTGTAAAAACGTGAGCAGGTCTTTAACTCATCCATTGCCCTTCTAGCAACTCAGTTGCCTACAAGCTGTAACACCCAGTCCTGCTCTCTCCTAGAGAGATGAAGGAATAAATAGCTTAAAAATATTAGGTCAGACAGCACTTCCTGCAAAAGATGGTGTAGTGTTTTATTAATAACACGCTGTGCAGCTTTATACCGTAATTGCTGCCTCTGACCCAGAGGCAGTAAAGGAGGGCACTGCTGCTCGCCGTGCTGTGCCTTCCCCTGGTACCCATTGTGTACTTAGGACTTATGCAGTGGGCTCAAAAAAGGAAAAAAACTCTTCTAAAGAGAAATTTGTTTGCCTTGAGTAGGAGGGGTTTCCAGTCACTGAGCTGAAGGGAAAGGGAAAGCAGGACTGCATCTTGACAATGTGTCAAGGCTAAAGTGTTTGTCAAGATTTTTCATGTGTAGGCTGTGCATCTTGCAAAGCAAAGTCTTATAAACCTTTTCTTGATGTGCAGGAAGAAAAAAGCAGAAATTTGTCTCCTTGGAAATCGCGAATAAAAAGCAAACCAAAAAGCAGCAAATGAACAGCCTCCACAGGGTGGTTCCTTGCATTGAGGAAGCTTTGCTGGGGGTTTCCCTCTTCTGGTTAGAAGATAGTTTTAACAAGGCAGAACTTTGTGTGTTGAATTTAGAGTGAGTAATACACAGAGATTGTGTGCCCAGTGGGAGACCATTAGATACTTTTGTGTTAACATTTACTTTGAAAAGAGTTTGCACAAAGGCAACTCATAATGTGTTAGCTGCAGAAGATAACTTCATGGACAAGTTAGCACAGAGCTATAAACACTGAGACAGAAACTTAGGGTGCTTTTTTAAAAGTATCAGCTGTGAATTCCCAGCCCTGGGGGTGAGTCAAATGCAGTATTTCAAGGAAACATTTCTAGTGAAGTGACTTAACCAGTTGGAGGAGGCCCAATTGCAATGCATTCACAGGCATCCCATGAGCCAGGTGAAAGAAGCTGTTTTAGGGGCCTCCTGGACCAGATGGTACTTGTAGATGATGCAGAGACAAAAGCCAAAGGAGGTGGTGTTGCCCATATAGACAAAAGCCTCATCCAGAAAAATAAGAGCTGCGGAGATGTCAGCACCCGACAACCAAAGCAACATGTGTGAAGAGCAGTCCAGGCACCTGCTGCTCCGAGCAGAAATCAACAGCTGAAAAGAATTGTGATTTGGTGAAAATATCATCCATGGAAAATACTTACGAGTCTGAAGGGGAAGGAAATGTACCAGGAGCTACTAATGACTGGCTGACACAGATTTCAAAAGAAATTAATCTCCCATCAACTTTGGGGGTGTGTAAACTCCGTGGATTACATTTTATGATCAGTATTTCTATTGCTCTTGTACCGAGATCTGCCTTCATCTAGGAGACTCTGAAGGTGTTCTGGACTACTGAAGCAAGTAAATATGCTCTGGAGCAGAACTGAACCCCTCCACAGAAAACTGGCAGGAAGAGACGTGGCTCCAGGGAGTTCTTTGGGCTTCAGGTGCTTCTAGAATGAGTATGGAGTGACAAAGATTAATTGCTCCCCATGACAGCTCTAAACTAGGTCATTGTGTAATAGTATGCCTAAGTGAACCTATTGGAGTATTTGAAACTCCGGCTGTGCCATCAGATTTTCTCCTTTGTCAGGATTCAGCGTCATGGGGCATCAGAAGTTGAGCTCTAAGTAAGAACAAAAATGTGATTGACATTACCAGATTCTAAGGACAACAGCCAAACATTTCACAGCATGTCACAGCAAAGAATTGTGAAACATCCCATTTTGTCTAAGTATTAGGGAAATATACACAAAGGACAAAGAATAGAAGCCATTGCTCTAATACAACCCATTTACCTTAAATTTGCAAGGATTTAAACATGCATTGGTGTAGTATCAGGTGATATACCAGAATGTGCCTTTGCTTTTTTTTTTTTTTTTTTTTTTTTTTTTTTTTTTTTTTTTTCTGGTCATACTGGATATCTGTGAGGTATTGGGTAGTGGAAAATGGCCTGACCACATCCACATCATCTTGAACTTCCTATATTGGAACTATTAAAAAAACTCTACTCAGCCACTTCATCAACAACTGAGTCAAAGCTTTGCAATAACTATAAGAAATGTAATTCAAAATAGTAGCAAATTTTCTGCAATCAAGAGCTGAATGTGTTACTGGTTTTAACTGGGAGTCTGCACCATCTAGTTACACTGACATTGACAAATTAAGACAGAGGAGAAGCTACGGCAAGATCTGCAGAGTACCTTTCATATTCATGCATACACCAGCAGTATTTCAGAGGATGAGAAATTATCTAATATAAGAGATGAAAACTGAACACATTCAGGAAAACCCATAGGAGGAAGATCCAGATCAAGCCAAAAGGTCTGTGAAGCTGTTTTATAAGATTAGTTAAGAAGGCTTAACTCTCGGGTGATGCCATTGATTTCTACACTGAAACCTTGAAGAGGCAAATTGCACAGGATGGATGGGCCTGGCTGATAGAACAAACTTTTTTGTCTCACCGATAATCTTATAACCAAGAATTCAGGGTACCCCCCTGACTTGAGCATGCATTCTCACACTGGAACCTGTGAGGACTGGTGAACTTTCTTCAACCACAGAAATCACAGCAGTAATCAAACTGATAATGCTTTCAAATTCTTGCTGAACAAAATAGGAAAGTTGCAGAGAGCACCTGGCTATGATGCCATATGTTTGTCTCTGTGAAAAATTGCTGTATTTATATCATATCACATCACATCACACTTTTTGTATTTGATGGTGATGAGAGAAAAATGGAAGTTGTGCCAGAGTTTTTACTTAGAGTGCTTCTCTAAGTCTTAAACTTCTATGTGTGAATGATAAAATAACATGGAAGAAGAAAGCTTCACATATATAAAACCATGCCTATAATTAGGTATTCTTCCTAAGGTGCTTGCATTATTTCACATTTGATCCCAGCTGAGTGAGAACACCAACAGAAATTTCACAGTACCCCACCCAGACATTCTTCAAGAAATTGAGTTCTGTAAACTATAGGACCTGTGTCTGCAAGGATTATATTTTTGGTCATATAACTGCACCAATTAAAAAGGAAAAAATTACATTCAAACAAAAATTTGACACTGTTGTATAAATAAAAAACAGCCACCACTTGTTAAGTGGGAATAAGCAGAACATCTGGCCTCCCATTCTGTAGCTGCCTGGCTGAACAGTTTGGGAGCACTGAGGAGCTACTGCTGCCTAGGAGGAAGGGAGTGCCCAGCATTAGTCACCAGAAACCAGGTCTGAATCATTACATGGAGTCCTGATTCAGCAAGTTAAACATTGGTGTGAAACAGGAGATGGGTCCTCAGCACTCCTCTCTGAAGCTGACAACTGCTGGGAAAAGCAGGAAGACACCAGTGACATGACTGGAGATCCAGGAGGACCTGGGACTGAGACAGGCCACCTGGCTCTTCAAGGGCTTGGACCCAGGCATGAGATATTGGTGTGCTGGGAGGAGGCTATCCTGTCTCTGGGAAGGTCAGTGACAACAAGAGGTATATGGGGTGGCCCTGGGAGCCCACAGGGAGCCCATGTTCAGAGTTTGTCTTACCCCATTTATTTTTGCTCTCCCTGAGCAGATGATATGAAGATGATATGCTCTCCCACTTAAGTCTCCTGCATCCAAGAGCAACTGCCCACAATTACACAAAGCAAATGTGTGTTTAGAGAATTCCACATCAGCAGTCCTCCTAGGGTGTGTGGAGGATTTGAGCCAGCTCTGTATGATATTTACATAAGAGGATTTGATCTGGGCTTCTTAGTGTGATTCACAGGGCTTTGCCCTGCTGGAGTAGCTAAAAGTTAATTCCTCTTGCTTCTGTACTTGGCCCTGGTACGCTGCTTTTTACAGCAACTGCATCAGTAACAGCAATATTGCATCAGTCATTACAGTCCAATTTTAACAGAGATATATTTAATTGGCACCTTTTTTTCTCCACATATTTTCCCAACTGTTATCTTTTTTGCTTACAAACTTACATTTCAACTGCAAATCCTGCTTCCTTTATTTAGATGAAAACCAGAACACCAGCATTTAGAAATAAAAAATTCCCAGCACTGTTTAAACATACTTCTTTAAATATGTAGGTCTGTGAAAATGAAACTGGTGCCTCTGTATTTTGACGAGCTAAAAATGACACTGGTTTCAAAGACATGAAGCATGAAAAGAAAAGAAAGGCTAAACTATAAATAGCTCGGTTTTCACTTGTCCTCCAGAAACTTACACAGCTTCCCTATGCATTTCACCACTAAGGTACCAACACATTTATCAATGCCCAGGTGTTTCCCTGTTTAAACAGAAGGCCAAGTAATTACTAACAGTTGTGTCTGTAAAAGCAAATAAAACAGTACAGAGGTGGTTCTGACACTAATGGTACCAGCCTCAATCTGCTACAGGCAGACACAGAGCTTTTTCATCTTGGAGCAGGGTACTGTGTCATTATTATCTTTGAGCAAAAGTCTACAGCCTGCTCAGTCATTAGATCAATATGCTAGGTGAAATGTGTAAAAAGTGTGAGACTTTTGTTGGTTTTTTATTAGGGATAATAATTTAAAAAACATGTGTCCTCATACCTTTTCTTAGGAATTTACATGTGTTCTATTGAAAGCCTTGTTGTTCTCTCTTCCTGCTTTTCAATCAGTGTAGCCATTCTGTATCTCAATTTTCTGGCTTTAAAAAGATCTCAAGACTCACAAGGCACACAAGAATCTAACAAAGCTTCACCTACTAAAAGTTTCACTTACCAAAATTCTTAATTGTTTTGCTTTCCCAATACCTATGGAGCAATGTGCAGGTAAACTAGAAGGCCTCAGAAATAATCATGTTTTGAGCAGGATTGAGAATTTAATACCTAGAAATTTGGGACATGACCGGCCCATGGGCTCATAATGGGCTCAGGCTTGATTACGATAGTGAATGATCTCTGCTTTCTACCTGGCATGACTTCTGCTGTGTAATTTTTTCATGCAGGGTTATGGTTAAAATGTAGCTAATTTGTCTTGGTTTGCTCTTATTCTTCTTGAAGATTCTTTTGTTTCATTTCTAAGTGTGGTGTAGCTTTCTGGACACTTCCAACACCAGCAGATGTTGATTAAGCAAGAAGCTTGACTCCCCAGATCCATCTGTCATCATTTGCCCAAATGGTTCCCTGGGGATGCTTCTCTTACTAGTATTTCCAGGAAAGCAGGCTGGTGGCTGGGCTCCACAATCCCCATCCAGGAAGTCCCCTAGGCTGCTTCTCATCTAGGCCCTTTCTTCTGACACATCCAGTTTTGGTGGGCTACAAAGAGACAGGCCTCCTCTCGAAGAGCCACTGAGTTTACTTTATACACTCATGCAATCACACTGTGTCAAAGTACAGGAGAAGCAAAGGAATGTTGGCAAGAGAACGTCATGTATAAGCTATGATTAAGACATTAACAGAACCATTATTTATTACTCAATTTTCTATCACAGCAACCAAGATCAAAGGTTTTGTCTTTTATTCCCCTAGGAAAACCTTATCTGGAACAAGTTGAGTCATAATATTCAGTTTTTCTGCAGAACTCTCTCCTACGTAGGCTTTTCATGAACTTGCAAATGTACTTTCTTCAGTTCAGCCCGCTATGACCATCTCCTCCCCATCCGCCACCTAAATCATTTACGCACAAGTAAGTCTGGATTTTATTGCTTACTGTTTCTTTTGGAGTCACAAGAAACCCATTTGTCTTTGAAAAGCTTAATTTCTTTTCAAAGTAATTTTAAATATGTCAGTTTAGAGCTGCTATGGTTTTAATTTTTTTTCCTTTGGTTTCAATATATTGCCATTTTTACGTTTTACTTGAACAATCCAAAAGGATTATAAACTATGAAATATGAAATTACATACTAAGAATATTGTCACAGAAAGAGTTTGTTTCCACTGCAGTGACTAGCAATTCACTCTGTGTCTGTGTACAACTGCTGCAGCAGCCATTGTGGGAACTGACTTCTGTAATTAAGCAAAAGTGCAGGGTGGTGCATGCAGTTGCTTATGGTCTGAGCCAGCTGGATGTTATCCAGACTGGTCTGGGTATCAGGTAGCTGCACTAACCAAGAGCTCAGAGTTGTGTTGATAAGTCCTGCAGAGAGAACAGTTATGGTAAATGTACACATTGTCACACTGTCACGGTTTCAATTTTCATATCTGAGCTGGCCTGCAGCCTGGTAGCTCAAAGTATAAGAGCAGGCATGCAGCTCTCTACACCTATCCATACAGATATAATCCCTGAGGTATGCATAAGGTCTTCTAATATTCCAGAGAGAATGTCAGCCCCAAAATGCTCTGTTTTCTCTGGGTTCTTGGTTCTCTCTGTTACATGAAATTCCACCTCCACCCTGATGCATGCCCAGACGTCTATGCCTCAGTTTGGACAGGCAAGGCTGACAGCTCTTGTGTTGCTTGATGGGAAAGCAGCACCCGGAAGAAGAGCAGCAGGTTCTTATTAAAAACAATTTTTTTTCAAAAAATAATTAACTAGTTATGCAGAAGCCTCAGCCTAGGCTTCCTTGGCATTCCAAACAACCACAGCTCCTCATTCAAGGCAGCACTTTATCTTTAGAATCTTTTTCTACTCTGTTGTATAACGAAAGACTGGGATGTCTCATATTCAGTCATATCTCAGTGTATGAAGACTGGAATTTGATAGACACTAGATAAAATTTTGCAGGAGACTAAAACATGCTAGCCCCGTTAGGATGAGATGGCACTGTGAACTGCAGTAAATTCCTGAAGTACTGGCCATATCCCATTTGCTCAGCTCTATGCTGTTGCTTAAGTTTTTGCAGGAGCTGTGTTAGTCCTGCTGTGTTAGCGCTGCTCAGTTGGTGCCAGTTCTCTCTTTTTCTACGCTTTTTTTTTTTCTACTCTGCCTGGTGTCTCCTCTGAAGGGTGAAAGGGAGGAGACAACACCCATGAGCTCTACACCTCATCTCCTCAGACCTCACTCCTTCCCCTGGAGACTTATAGCACAAAAAGGACTGCACAGCACACTTTAAAAGAAGATTAAGAGATCCCAAACAAACATGGAAACTGAGGGAATAGAGCCTTGAATGTTCTTACTCATACAGTCTGTACTGGGCCTAACCCTCACCCATAAATATCTTCATAGTGCTTCTTGGGAGCCTTTATTTCCCAGTGTGAGGGACAAGATAATAAGCACTTGGAGACATGTTAAAGTGATGTCGATCAGTTCACAACAACAGAATATCAGGGAAGAGATTTCCAAACATACAAGGCTGTACCATGAGAGTCTACCCTAGACTATGGTCTCATCTTTTTGGTTTTTTAATATTATAACATGCAGAAGTGAAAGAGATGCTTACCCACAGCAGCAGAGGGGAAGTCAGACAAGACTGAAGAGCCATCATTTATACAATTCAACCCAGAAACAGAAATGAAAGAGACAACAACAGCGCAAAAGAGAAGTGCCTATCTGAGAGCTTGCACACAGAATGCCAGTACTAATGATAACCTAGGCTACCTGAAAGGACAGGAAAGCCCAGACATCCTCTTACTTATACTTCATATCACAGAGCATATGACTCATATAAGATGGAGAAAATACTTAGTGTTGTCTAGAGGGTAAGGAGAATGAGGTAATCATCAAACTCCTCAAGCTCCTCCAGAAGTGAGACTTTAAAAATACAGAGAAGAAGACACAACACATGCACAGAAAGTAGTAAAAACCAGATTGAAGCATTTTCAATTTTTAAGGCATTTAATCAAATTCTACCATCAGATTTTCATCCTACCTCATCCTGCAAGGTAATCTTCATGAGCAGATGTCTCTGACTTTGGTCTCCTTTGAGAATGAGGGGCCCAGGCAGCAACTGGAATCCACAGCATTTGATGAGTGCCCTCTTCGCATGCTTCATCTATTGTTCGGTTCAGTTTGTAAACTGAAATCAGCACTACCTCATATAAAATGCCCTCCTATGATAAGGGGTCCACGAGCATTGGCAGATAATCTGGGACTGATAAACTCTGGTCAAGAATTTCAGATGGAGGTGTCTGTCGCTAAGCTTCTGAATCAGCATGGAGACAACTGGATAAATAATCAAGTGTATTGGTGATTTTCAACTCCCCATGAAAATAAGTTGCACTTCAGTCTGTTTATGAACTACCATCTTTTCACCCAAGCACAGAAACCCTTTGGCATTGGTACATCATTGCAATGCTGCTGGATGTGCTCATCAGAAAATATAGCACATAGCTGAGTGTATCACTATTTTGGTAGAACCCAATTTTACTGAAAGAACAGGTTTCCAGTGAAGTTCCAGCACACAGAAAAGCTTTAGGAACTTAAGGATGCAGTCTTATGTATCTTTGGGCTGAACAAGATCTTTGGTTTATCAGCATTCTGTTCAGGCCCATTTATATTCTATTTCTTTCTCCTTTCTCTGTTTTTCTACTGCATCAGTGGATTACTTCTGCAGTCATGGATGTTTTAGCACAAGATGCCTGCTCTTATGGTAGAAAATTCAATACACAGGATTTACCATAAAATTAACATTTACCTAGAGTGATTCTCTGGGTACCACACCATAGTACCATGTTGGCAGTATTGGATTTCTACCAGACTATGATAGAGAGGAGGACTGTGTTAGAAAGTTCCAGCTTTGCGGAACTCCAACTTTGTGGAGTATGAGTGGAATAAATATCACATACCTAGCTGTCACACGAAAATACCTATCTACTACACCTGAAATTGTACCAGGCTGCCAAACATTGGGGGAGGCAATAATACTGTGCTGACAGCAAATGGGGCTGTATTGCTGCACCCTTGGGGGGTGAATCTGGAAAGTCTGGCTCATGTTAGCAAGGCATCTAACAAACACATGGCCAAACAGGAGCAGTTCCCTTCACTGACAGTACTCATATAGACAAATCTAACCTGGTGTTGAAGTCTTCTGCTGTATCAGGTTTTGAGGTTTTGTGTTCTAACTCCCAAACTCACTGTGACCCAGTGCACAGCACCGCATGGCATAGGGCATGAGGACACTAGAGATGCATTAGCTTAAGTAACAGCCACTGTACTACAGACACACAACATCCATTTCTAGCGAGCTTCCTCCATGCCTTCACCTTTTTATATATCAAACCTACATGCCAGACACAACTAATTAGGTCATCCCAGATCAGTCCAGCCCACTCTACCTGATGCTAGAATCACTACAGGAGAGAGGGTCAATGACAGGGCATTTGAAAAACACTGATGTACCAGTAGGGAAACCTGAATTGGTGGTCAGATAAATTAGGCTAATGCTTATTTAATGCATCTTTCCAGGTGTGTATCCACAGCAACAGTTCACATCCCAGTTCACAACAGGGATACTACAGCTAACACTATTGGCAGCAAAATACTGCATCTTTTATTTACTGTTCTTTTATTAGAGAGATGTGGCAAACCAAAATCAGAGTCATGGCTTTTATGAAGGCAAAGCTGAAAGTGGGCTCTCATTGGGCAAGTGCATATCAGATTATGAGCCCACTCAAAAGGTCATCATCCCTTTCTCGAAGAAAGTAACTTCTGAAGCATTACATTTAATTCCTAAAATGTAAAATTTTAAAAGAAATTAGGGATTTTCTTTCTCGTGGGTTTGAAAAAGAAATCATATGACATATCTTGGATTTTAATTTAGGTGCATGATCATATAAGTGATTAAGCAAACAGAAAATCAAAGTAGAACAAATAATAATCCCCCCCACACCAATTCACCACTGTTTATTTAGAAAATAAAATCGTTGAGTAAAAAGTAACAGGAATTCACTGAAAATAAATCTTGTAGACAATCCTGAGTATTAAAATCCTAGTATATCATACCTCCTCTGTTTTTGTCATGCACAAGTTTCACAATGCCACCAATGTTGGAAACAAAGTGTGGGAAACAAAGCCCTTCCAGTGACTTGAAGATGGTGTGGAAAATGAAGCAGTGGGAAAGTCCTGAGCCACTGGTCCTCATTACAGGGCTGCTTTCAGCACATAGGTCCAATATTGGCAAGTAGAAGACACAGCACAGATCCACCAGCTAGTGAACCCTGCTTTAGGGCGCTCAAAAGCATAGCCAAGTGCCGAATTGATGTAAAGTCACTTTGGCAGCTCAACCTTATTGAAACATTTCCAAAAGGACAACTTTTCCCTAGCAGACTCAATAGTGGTATGTGCATGGTTTCTCTGTCATCCATCATAACATCGAGGCAAATGAAGCAATTTGAGGAACAGCAAAAGGCATTATCTGGAAGAGTGGTTTTATAGGGAAAGGTTAAAAGTGCTTAATACATCCAGTTTTGTTAAAGCAGAGGTAAATGGAGGCATGTCTCCAGCCAGAAAATGCTTAAGTAATGCAAACCTTAAGGATGGAAAGGAAATACTTGGGTTTATACATATGGGAACAAGTAGGAATAAATGAAAAGAGGTGGGGAAAGACTGAATATCAGAAAATCTTGTTGGCAGTGAAGAGCAAGCCTGTGCAAAAATTTCAGGGAAATTTTTAAAGTTATTTAAAAATAATTTGAAAAATACTAATAAACAAGCTACTAGGAGTAAGTCTGTACTAGCAGAAAACTTGACCGGATTACACAACAACCTCCTCTACCCCCATTTCTTCCTTTGTTTAGTTTATCTTCTACCAATTAACAATGTACAACACTTGGTAAAAGCAAAATAAAGTAATCTAAGGCACATACATGACAGAAATCTCAATGCTGATAAAAGAGAGTTCATGTGCTCTTGGATCCTGAGAAACTGCTCCCACAAAAAATTCTCATTTATTTGAGTGCAACATCATTTGGATTTAAACAATGTCACACAGAAGAGGTTTCTTCCTCCAGGAGAGACAAGGTGGTTCAAACAAAAGATCATTGCTTTTTTAGTTTGCCAGGCAGATAATCTCTGTGAGCACCAGCAGTTGAAAAGGTTACAGCTTCTAACTAAGCAGACTGACACTCTCCCAGAAATTTTGGTGGAAACCACACATCTGTATTTCAGCATTTCTGGTTCCTTGCTCAGGGGGAAAAAAAAAAAAAAATAAGGACTATAAACTATCCTATCAACCAAGGTATCTTACATGATTATTGAATGCTGGCACTTTGGTGAGCTTAGGAGGAATACTTTAAATTACCACAGCTCAGTAAATGTAGCAGTCTTTAGGTACACAATTTTTCATTGAGGGACCACCACACTCTTCTGGTGTTGACTTTGTTCTAGAAGTCATGCTAGCAAAGCTGACAATAGCTGCAGGAATCAGAGAACAGCTCTCCATTTCAAAGTCTTTCTGATGTGTTCTCCTGTTGAACAGGACATTCCTTCATCTGATGTGTCAGCTGTTGAACTTTAGTGTCTTCAAGTATTTATGTCATTTCTGTTTATGAACACAAATACACTTCCATAAGAACTATATTCTATGTCTTGTCATAGTTTATTATAAGAAGCTTTTTTTCTAGTATAGAAATTGGTTTTTAAACTGTTCAACATGCTCAAGCAACACTGCAGTATCCAAATGCTGATATTTATATGCACTGCATATATAAATGAAGCAACTTGAAGAGTCTCAAATACGTATGAAATAATATAACCCAGATTAAAGCAGAAATAAATTAATGGAATGCTTTTTTGCTTTATCATTTACAGACATTGGACCATATTGTATTGATTTTTCCTGCACAAAAAACAGTGGGAGTTCTGGACAAAGATGAAAGGGAGAATATGTACTGTGAGCTGTTTGTTTTCTATTCACAATATCTTTTTCAAAATACAGTCTGTATTTAGAAACAAAAACCACCCATATTTTAATGCTGAAAGGTTGAAGATTCAGACATACCATAACAGTACGACTCATGGTTCTTTTCTCATTTATATCACGGTCTTTTTTTTGTTTGTTTAATAGCACAGTTGGCATTTCCATTTTTACTCCAAGGCAGATTTTGCCATGCTTACATCTTAGTTTCATTAAAGTTCCCATTCATTTTAGTGGGTAGGATGCTCTGCAGCATGAATTACGAGAAAGTCTGGCTGCTTGGTTGTGCAATACTGAATTTGAAATACGAGAAACAGAAAATAGCTGACTTTTTTTCCAGAAGAGTAATGCATGCACAACAGAAGTCCAGTTAGGAAGGTAAAATCAAAATCCTGCAGGGTCCACTATAATAAGAAAGCATCACTAACTGCTGTTTATTTTCTGAGTTCTTAGATTTGATTGTGCTCTTTGATGCACATACCTAACCTTCACAGAAGTCAACATGTGGGCTTCTGCTCACAGCAGTGATCCAGCTTTATATTCACTGTGGTTTGGGTGGTTCTAAGAAATATGAACAGAGACTCATGCTCATAAATTACTGATTTTTATAAATCCATTTTCAATGCAGTAGTCGAAAGACTACAAAACTTTGAAAGATTAGTAATTACACAGAAGCCTTTGGCTCCTCCTCACACGTCTTCTGGAAATGATCACTATTGCTGGGAAAGGTTTTGACCCAGTACTTCTAACATTCCATTTCTTCCTTGAAAATCAACCTAGTTGATGCTGTGGCCATAGTTCAACAGAACAACCATATCCAGACTTCCAAGGTGTCTTCAGGGAGTTCTAACAATAAATAACAGTGTATGTTACAGCTGTGTAAGAGCCATAACAAATGTTACTATTTTTAGTTAGGCTGTTAGTCAGTCCCTTAGAGACTCTGGCTCAATTACACTACCAAGATCTGTTATGCTGTTATGACAGATGAAACTCAATGATGTGTTCAACCACTTCAAACACAGTGTGACGTGTTGATCAGGTGGTGAAATGAGCAGTTGAGAACGGCACGTGGGTGCATACAGGTTTTTATTCTAAAATGCTAAAGCAGTTCTACAGTGAACAGACTTTCGTCCGTTTGTCATTTTTCTGTCTGTACTACACACTTTTGCTTTCAGCACTTTATCCAAGATGACTTTAAGACTATCGGTCCTGGACGGATTATACCCAGTTCACATCTCTTACTGGGAGCATCAGCACATGGCACACCTGGCATCACAGGTTCTGTCAGCACCGGTCCCACGGACCCATTTCACAGCGTAGCCTCCACCTGAGAGACACAAACCTCACGTGTGCGACAATGCGCCTTCTCCCCCACTGCAAATTCACTCCGCGCGTTCCCAAGGGCCTTACGGCCACTCGTGTCACCCGCACAGCCTGCGACAGGTACATGTCTTCCCCCAGGAGGAGCAGACGCGCGGTGTCACGCCCCGGCTCCAGCACAGGCTCTCACCGCGCCCCAGACATGCAAAACCTCCCCGTCCTCCGCTTCTGCCGCGCCGGCAGGACCAGCGGCTGAGGTGGTGGGGGGAATTCCCTCAGGGTGAAGCTACCGACACCCCTGCTGCCCGGACAACACTCCGGGCCCTCAGCTGGGAAGATAAGACATAGGAAAAGGACAAGAACACTGGAAAGAAACACCCCCGTCTCTCCAGCGAGGCCGCGAGGTACCGCCGCCATCTTGGGCGCGGGCGGGAGAAGCCCCGAGCGCCTCAGCAGGGAAACAACAGCGTCCCCCGGCCTTCCCAGAGAACCGGGAGAACCAGAGAGCGCTGGAGAGGCGGAGGAACCCCAGCGCCAATAGCCAGCGCTTAGACAAGATCTAAAAATCGCATTTTAAAAAAGTGGTGGGGGGGGGGGAAAGGGGAAAAAAAATTAAACTAAAGCGACCGAGTCGGCAAAGCAGCAGCCAAAACGGGTAGGTTAAGCAAAGGGACGCCCTGCCCGTGCTTAAAATGGCACCTGCACTCCGCCCTCGCCCGGTAGGGGCGTGGCCTGGCCCGGGGGCGTGGCGACCCGTGACAAGCGCGTCAGAGCCGCAGCGCGCGCTCTCGGGGGTGTCCGCCCCGCCCCTCCCCGAGCTCCTCCGCGCGCGCGCCGCGGCCCGGCCGGAGACAGACGCGGACACTCGGCGGACCCGCGGCGGCGGCGGCGGCAGCGCGATGACGGCGGCGCCCGGCTGCCCCCGCTGCTCCCCCCGCTGCCCCCGCTGCTCCCCCGGCAGCTGCCCCTTCCCCCGCGCCGGCTGGGCAGCCGCCTGGCAGGGCGCGGCGCTGCGCTTCGCGCTGGCGCTGATCCTCCACACGGCCCGGGCCGAGAAGGAAGGTGAGAACCAGATTTCCCTTCCCTTTCTTGTCCTTCTCGCCCCGCTCCTTCTATTCTTCTTCCAGTGGCGGTGGGGCCGTTGGCGGCCGCGGCCCGCGCCCGCTCCCCAGCGGCGGGGTAGGGGGGGAGGGCGGCTGGGGAGGCGCCCCGGGGTCGCCGTCCCTTGTCCCGCATCCCGCCGCCTCTGCTGTCCCGGCGGCTCTGCTGTCCCGGCGGCTCTGCTGTCCCGGCGGCTCTGCTGTCCCGCCGCCTCTGCTATCCCGGCGGCTCTGCTGTCCCGCCGGCTCCCGCGTCCCGCCGGCTCCCGCATCCCGCCGGCTCCCGCTGCCCTGGGTGTGCGGCGAGTCGCGGCGCTGGCTCCCCCGCCCCGCCACCGCGGCCGCCGGTGTGCGGGTGTGTGTTGCTGTGTCCGTGTGTGTCCGTGTCTGTGTCGCTGGCGTTTCGCGGGGGTTTCTCCTCCTTGCCGGGGACGGGGATGGAGATGGAGCTGCCCTTTAAACAGGCGAGAGGGAAATAAATAAATAAATAAATAAAATACGAGGCTTTCTCGTGTTGAGCTGGCTTCCCTGCGGCAGGCTTCCAGCAGGAGACGAAGCCAAACCAAACAGACTGGCGAAGCTGCATGAGAAACGGCAGAAATGCACGCTTTTGCATGGATGGGATTTTGATCCCTCTCCAAGTGACAGTGGGACGCCCCTTTAAGTCCCCGAACTTTTGACAGGTGTCCGGAGCCTTTGCGGGGTCAGTGGCGTTTTCTCCAAACTTTATGAAGTCCTTGCCTGACTTTCCCTGACTTGCAGTGTCTGTGATTTTGGCATGAAGTCTTTTCATTGTGGTTTAGCAAGGGAGAAAAAGCCCCGAGCGAAACACCTAAGCATAATCTGTAGCATTGCTGAGAATAGCTTTCAAGCATTTCCAAGGTGCAGACTCGTAGGCTACTTGAAAGCATGGCTGTGTGGCAGCATGAAAATGCAGCAGGTAAATATAATGTATTACTAAAGTAGGTGAGATAGATTTACTTTGGCTGGACAGGAGAATTTTTTTTCAGGCAAGTTGCCGTGCTGGAGGAGGGAGGATACTGAGGTCTGACAGGAAGAAACAGAGTAAGAATAAAAAATAGAAATAAAAAGGGTATGGAATAGGAGCTTAGCAAGGAGGGGCTAGTCATGTACCTAGACCAGACTTGAGGGAAGAAATACATCGTAATAATGCATGTATTTAAGAAAAAAGTAGATGCGCCTTTCTAAAGAAGGGCTCAATTTCAGTCATTTACTAATAGTTTCTTTTTACAAATATGAGGATGTTGGTATTAAGGAGATTAAAAACCCAAATCAGTTGCTGCACAGCCACTCTTGTTCACTTGACTTTGTCTACAGGGAATGTAAACATTTAGAAAACTGTGTGAGTATGATCCCATATCCATAGAGAGATAAGAATGTGTAAGTTTGTCAGTGTGGCCTGTGGTGTCCTGAGGAACTAAAAGAGTTCAAATGCTTAAGAAATTTCTGTTTTTAACTCTGATTGTGACTACATTCCTTCACAGGTAATAAGGTATATGTCTTTATAGGCTTTGTCAGTGATGTCATATACTGGTATGATGGAATTGATTCATACCCTAAAAGTTGTGACAGCTGAGGCCATGGTCTGGTTTGGTTCATTTGTGAAGAAGATACTGGGGTTTTTTTCTTTATGGACTATCTTGGCATTCCTAAATAAACAAAGGCGGTTTTAAATTCACAGAGTTTTCACAGATACAACTGAAAGAAAATTGAGTAGTTTGTACTGATAATGTTTACTTCTGTTTATACAGTCTTTTACTTAAAAGTTATTCCAGCAACACATCTGTCATTTTCAAAAGGTGAATTTGTTTCTCAAATAGAACGTGGATTTCTTTTAGTCTTCACATTTCTGACATTTGCTTTTCTTGCCAAGTGTTCTGCTGCTTAGGGTAGTTTACGAGTAGTACACATCTAAGGTCACTAATAAGTGTTCCTGTAGTATTTGTTTGGGGTTTTTTTCTCAGTTACTCATCTTTTATATACTCCTGAGCAGAATTCACTGGCAATCTGCATTTGCAGATTACATGTTGGAAAGTGTTGTCTTGCAGTCTTCCTTTTGCTGAGCAATAGTTGTTTAAACCGTGGATTTAACAAAACAAAGCATAAACCAAACAATAGTTTTAAAGCAAGACAAAGATTAAAGGGACTTGTGAAATCAGGTCTCACTGATCTTACACTACAATATAAGGGCCAGTCTGCGAGAGGTAATGACTGAGTACTGGAGAAGGAGGACCACTTTGGACACTGGACCTTTAGGCCAAGGTGGGAGCTCAAAATGTAGTTGAGAAGAAAGGAGTGGAAGGTGTTCAGGCTCTGTCCTTAATTGCCTTAGCTTTTACCAGGTTTTGTCAAGTTAAATCTAGTAAGACACAGTTTAAAAATAATAGTCAGGAAGCAGGGAAGTAGCTAGGAATATCCTTTCCATCTCCCAAATGTGGGCATATATTTTTCACTACAGCTGCAGGAAGGAAGCTGTGGAGGGGGATTAGGTCTGAGGCTGTGCATTGTTGCTCCTGAGTACTGCTGAGTTGAAGGTGGCTGTAGTAAGACACAGTGCAATACTCCAGAGAATTTGCTACAGAATAAACTTGATAGAAGCAAGTGCCAGGTGAATAGTGTGAGAAGAATAGATCAGAATATGACAAAAGAAAGTGAAAAACTAGTGAATGGAGGACACTCTTTTCCTCTTACCTTGCATATACATGAGGAAAAACTGTGGGAATGATGGAGAGAAGATTATGTTGGCTTCATGTGGAGAAGGACCAGCAAGCAGTTCTTTATGGATGGAGCTGTCACAAGTAGAAAGAAGATGGATGTGTATCTAGTATTCTAGATACACATGACTGTTTCTAGTACCCAGTCTTAGTTAAAGAGTTTGAAGGGGAAAAATGTCACAAACATCTTTGGCTAAAAACAAGAAGAAAAACTGAAATTGTTTGCATGTTTTAGCTGTAAATAAGAGTCTTGAGGAACTGTGACATTGCTATACACTTTCTCTGTGCTAGAGAAATAGAACTTGTGGAAATTATCTGGTATCTGAGCAGATAGCAGGGTAGAGAAAACTGTGTATGAACCAGCCAGAGAACCTTAAATATCAATTTCAGACTAAACACTGATATGTGACTTTTCTTTTTTTGTCCCTAGCTGGGTCCTCATGGGTGCCCATGTATTGCTGAGGAATGGATAAGACTGAGAAAGTTGTAAAATTTTATGTTGTTTTTTTTTTTTTTTTCACTTAGGAAGTCTATGAACCATTGCAAAAGAATGACATGGCAGGAAAAAACTTCATTTTTAAAGAGCCTCTTGCTATTTAGGAGGGGTAAAAATTAACGTTAGAGTTTCTTTGGCAAGTATTTATGATTTTCAGGATTTCTGTAAGGCTTATCCTTTCCTAGTGTAATGATCACATTCTGTATTGCTATATAGATTGAGGACAGCTATCCATTTATATTGGTGTGCTTTTTTTTGGTGTTTTGTTTGTTTTGATTTAGTTTGTGGTTTTTTTGGGGGGGAAGGACACAAAACAGACACAGAATAGCCTTCTGGGTTTTAGTTTGCTGGAAGCCATAGTAATGCCATAACCTCATGGTAAGTTCAGTACTTTGAAGATAAATGTCTGACATGAGGATGCTTTTTCACCTGAACTGTTTTGTGTTGGTTCCCTTATTTATATACATTTATATATTTTTAGAAAGTGTTCACTTTATACAACTCATTTTTTTAAATCCCCTTTTATTTGGTCAGCTATTGAGACTACAGTGATAGTTCTCTTACCTACCCATTTGCTCACAAGATAGGTGCAGGTAGAGCAAGGTTGATATTTAGGCTATGTTCTATTGCTAACTGCAATTTTTGAAGTTAGTTCTTGGTGTTGGGTCTGGGAAAAAAAATCTGTTTTAACATCTACATTATGATGCCAGATAGACCAGTGAAAATAGGACTTTTTTTTCCTAATGCTTAATGTATTCTCTTCTAGCTTCCTAGAAACTAAGTTAGTTACTGAGTATAAGTGGGGTATTGTCATCAGAGCAGTGCACTGATAATGTTGAAATTATGGTTCCATTTATATAATTTTTTTTCTAATCTCAAATAACTTTTTGGTTTTTACTGATATTTAAAATAACAAACCAGGATACTTCACAGGAGTATCAAAACTTGATTAATATTGTAAGATGATTGAGAGAAAGCTTATGTGTTTAATATTACAAAAAATCTATTCCCATATACTGCCTGTTTGTCACATCCTGCTGTCAGAACTAATCTAAGCATGCCAGCGTTTACTTTTATGCTGGTGTTTTGACCCTGACTTAAATCAAAGTGTGATTCAGAAAGAATGACCTCAGTTAAACTGAAAACCCTCCAGCAGTTGAAGTAGCACATCAGAATCAAGAGGAGTGTGAGGAAAACACAGTGGATAAAATTGGTCATGCTATCTCCATGTGGTTTTGAAACTTAAGTATGGGACAGCTGATTAGATTTACACTGTGTCTACACTTGTGAATGAAAAATATTGACCATGTGCTTAGATTGAATAGTCTTTTACTTGCTTGTGAAATCTTTGGACTAAAATAAAGGAAAATATTTACTGCAATGGACAGGAAGTTGAGACCCCATATTCTCTGTGACCTTCAACGTAATCTCAAAATGGATGCTTCCATATTCCGTCCCTGCACCTCTTTCTCCCTCACTGGTGTTCAGTTATATTGCACATGTGAAGCAGACTGGGGTATCCTCACCTGTAGAGGTCCATTGAAGGATGATGTGCTCAGTTCAGGGCCTTGTATTGTTAGCTCTTGCAGGAACTTGCTATGGGTTTGTGTAGTGGCTAATATGATGAAATTCCACCAGAGTGTACAGAAGTTGATAGACTTTGCATTATGTAAAGCTTTCAGTTGTGATTTTTTGGTGAATGATTGCAGTATGGACTGCTGTGAGTCATTTGGATGTATTTGTTCATGTTCAAATTTTCAGCTGTTTGCTTGGACATTTGCTGTGAGTCACTTTATTTCAAAGCCTACCCAGTTTTACGCTGCTTAAAGTGATACATGTTATGGTGACTTGGTTCTTACAAGTCTGTAAGTTCAAAGAATCTTTTCAAACAGTAAACTTGGTAAATGACCTGTGAGTCTGACAGTGAATGGTAGATGCTGTGGTTCATGCATAACGAGCAGTAAAAGTTATGTGACTGAAGCACAGGCTAGAACCAGTTTGGTTTGTTCCTGTGTTTGTGGGTTCGGCAAGAATAGGAGTCTATAATGATCTCTTTTATTTCTCTTGCTCGTACCTTCTGTCCAGTGCAGCGCCCCTGACTTTGTCAGTCTACAGCAGGAACTTACCTGGGTATAACAGGAGCTCAAGAAAGTGCCTTTTTTTTTTTTTTCTCTGAAAGACAGCAGTTGAATTAAATGTCCACTCTTCATAGTAGCTAGTGGGGGTACTTGGAACTGGGCTGAGTAATACCTTGAGCAGCCTCCTCTGACTAGGTGTTCTCTGATCAGGTGACTGGGGTGGAGCATCTGGGGTCACTTCTAGCCTTCATTGTCCTGGAGTTCCAAAAGTTGAGTGTGGTTGGTCCTTATATTGATCCGTTCACACGGAGGCAGTTAGCAAACTTGATTTTGAACTAAAATTATTTTAAAAATAATTCCTGCTTTTAAAAAAAATTTGCATTAGTATTTCAGGATTTTTAATTACTTATACCAAGACAGGATGCATAATTTCTTCTTGCATAGGGAAAAACCAAAGGAACCAGTGACCATTAGGGCTAAATACTTTCAGTTTATTTTTCTAGTCATAAATACAAGTGAAGAATAAACTTGTATCAGATATGGATTTGTTACAGGCAGATGTTAAACTTTTAATGCGTTGCAAGATTGCTGTGTATTTCTGTTTTCTCAGCTGTCCTTATGGAATAATTAGTGATTTACTGACTGCAACAAAGATGTGATGCAGCATTTGCATTTAACGTTTTTGAAATATCATTTTAACATTTTCTCTTAAGCAGCCTTGGATAACTTGCTTTGGAATATTAAAGGGACAAATCCAGGATCAGATCTCTTTCTCTCTTTCTTTGAAAACCTTGGATGTAGTGGGGAAATAGCAAAGATCTAAAGGATTGCTATGTAATTCCAGTCTCTGAAAAGGAATTAAAAATTGAGGTGTTCCACTGGTTTGTGATTTTCCTGCTGCAATTACCAGATTAATCTTCTCACTAAGACTATCATAGATGCATTTTTAATACCTGTCCTCCGTCTGCCTGGCACAGCTAGCAGCAGAAAATAATCTGAGAACAGGAGTTTTGCTGTCCTTATCAAACTGGTTTTAGAGATACCTGAGTGAAATTTAGTGGAAGGAACTGTACAGGAAATGAAACTACACACATAACAGCTCCTTCTGTCTGTGTACTCTATGAAGATACAAAACGTTATGTAATATAACTGTTCAGCTGACTAATGCAATATGCTTAGTTTTTTAAACTTATTTTATAATTGTATCCATTACCTGTTCTTCATAAAGCAGTTTGTCTTCAGAATGTCTTAAGTGTTACGAGTTTGTTTTTTTTCAGTTGAACACCTAGATCTATGTTGGATTGTATGGATTCAGTGTAATAGGATGTGCATGGACTTTTTGGAGTTATTCAAACTAGAAAAATCTGACAACCTTTGGTTATAGGGTTAGGTTTTTCAGAGTTACTTAAGTGAGGAAGCACAGATAATATGATGTTAAACAGATTAAATCACTATTTGAGGGAGTGATGATAGGAGACAAAGTTGTAGACAAGCATGGTACCAATTTAAGTAGTTTGCAACATTTTCTAATAAGTGTCATAATATATTAAATTAATTTGTAGACTGGTTATCTGAGGCTTGTAAATAAATATTAAATCATCTAAAAACAGAGAAGAAGTCTAAATGAATCAGTGATTTACACCAAAATACTGTACAGATATTTACGGGTGGAATTTGTAGATGATGATTAAAACTATGTGGGCAGCTAGATAAACTGCAAGGGGTATGGTTTTGGTTTACTCCCAGCAGTGGTTCATGCTCTGCCTCAGAGGCTGGCTACAAGAAGCTCTTCCTGGCTCTATTCTGGGACCAGTCCTGCTTTATATCTTTGTCGCTGATCTGGAGTTGGAATGTACCAATGCTCAAGGGCAAGTCTGCATTTTGGAGAGATCTAAGCAGGACGGAACAATGAGCTGTCAGGCCCTTCATGAAATCCAAAAAGGACAAATGGAAAGCCCTTTATATGGAATGGAATAACCACCTGCAGGGAACACAACCTGGAAATGCTGTTCATGAGTCAGCAGTGTACCCTGGCAACATACAGGAGTGTAGCCACTGGGCTGAACAAAGTGATTATTCCTGTTTACTCGGCACTTAAAAGACCACACCTAAACCACTGTGTCTAGTTCTGTTCTCTGCCATCCCACTGGAAGTCTGCAAGGATGGTCAATATGTGCATGACCTATGAATGGAGGCTGAGGGATCTTGTGGCAGCATGCCAATATCAAAGTAGTTTATGGAGGAAAATGAAGCCTGACTCCTCACAAAGATGCATGGCTAGAGCCTGAAAAAGTGGCCATAAAGTTAAACAGGGAAAGTTTGTTTTGTGCCGGGAGATACTGCTCTATGATGATCTGAGTAGGGGAGGCACTTGGACACTCTAAAATAGCAATGAAAGTTCTGTTTGTTAAAGCTAACCATATAAAGAGAGAATAGTATAGATAATAACGGATCTCTTTCATTCTGGGAACCCTGAACCGTGCAGCACCAAACAGATCTCTGAAGAGTGCATGTGCAATGCGCTGTGCAGACCCCATCCATAGAAAGGTTACCCCATGTTGCTCTGTTGCTGGATTTCCTTACAGGAAGACAACCCTGTTCATAATTTTTGCTGTCTAGTAGAAAGGATGCTGACATGGGAACTTCCATCTGCACTTTCAGATAAAGCAAGGCCATCCAGGTGGCATAATCACTGGTGGAGTTGGCTGCAGCTTCTCTGTTTCAGAAGGCTGTCCGTGCTCCCCCTGCAGCCATGGAGTACGTGCAGCACGGACCTGACGGCCAGCCCAGACATGCAGCCCAGCACAGGAATGGGTCTGCTCGGCTTGGCTCCTTCATGATCACTGACTCCATCTGTCACGGCCTTTGGTCAGGATGGCTGTGATCTTCTGCCTTGACATCATGAGTCTTCATTTCACCATGAGGATGGTCAGGCATTGAAGCAGGTCCTGTAGAGAGGTTGTGGAATCTCTTGATTTTGTAGGTTTTCAAGGCCCAGCTAAATGACAGCCTAAAGCAACATCATCCAAATTCAGCATTCGCTGTAGTTCTGCAGAAGGTAGAGCTGGATGACAGTCTTAAGGTCCATTCCACCCTCATTTTCCCCGTCTCAATATTTTGTGTCTTCCCTGTGATCTTAAAACTTAGTTGGAGCTTGCAATAGTTTTGTTGCAGCTGATGGGAATACCTGTAAGACAAAAGTCTGACTTTTCATGTAACTCTGTGGTAAAGTCAGTGCTGTGGTATTAGTAATATAGATATAATTTTGGTAGAAGCAGAGTAGTAATTGCACCAGGAAGCTTCATGGGTTGCTGCATCACTAAAAAACTGTGATCATGGATAAAAACAAGACCTTATCAACCATTCCTTATTTCTGTAATCATGGATCACATAGGCTTTATTTGTCCCCGTGTTTTTGTTCTTCCTCTTGAAAAATTTGTTTCAAAAGGAGTATTTGTGTGTCATCTTTCATGTGAAGCATAATAGAGCTATTAGTTTTCATCTTTGCCAGCTGCAGGCAATATAACAATACATTCAATTGTGGTTTATATGTTAATATACAAGATACCTTAAAGTTATGCTTAACAATCTGTGCAGCTAATATGACTGAGGAAATACAGAGAGATTTGGATAGTCAGTGCTGCAACATTTTTGACTATTCCTTTCTTGCAGTGGAGGACATGGAGTACTTGGTCCTTACTATAAACCATTTCCTTCTTTTGTGCTTGCTTTGGTATTCTGAACCTGTGTGTAACTTCAGTCTGTGGAGGCAGTTTAGAGGTACCAGAAATTACCATTATTTAGTGTGTACTAGGAAGCACTGAGGCTGCTCTTGCCCTCTTGTCTCTCCTAAGTATAAGAAGGTAAGGAAAGTGTGTGTGTGTACCTTTTATATTATGATACAGCTACTTTTATATTATGATATACTTTGTCAGTTGCCTTTTGTGTAGCTTAACTAGGTCCGGATGTGTCCAAATAGCTTTGGCTGACCTGTATCTTCCAAAATATTCAAAAGATTAATAAATTCCTTGTTTTGGGAGAAACATGATTACATTTGATGCTGAAGAAGAGATGGTTGTCATTGGCAGAGTCTGAATCTCCACAGGTGAAATTACTCTAACAATCATTACTATTGACTATCATTAACTGATGGAGAAAAGACTGAAATGAACTTTCAGTTCATCAGGGAACATTTGATCAGAGTTGCAGTACTTGATGAGTGCTGTGAATTCTTCCTTTGATTAAATGCAATTTCTCTAGGGATAAAGATTAGACTAAGGAGCTCAGATATTGAATAAATCACTTATTTATTTAGCCTTATTTCATTAATTAAATTTATTTAAATAAAAATAAATTTATTTAATTAATTGTGCTTTAAAAATACCTGTTTTGTGGAAAAAATCCCTCTAATGTTGAATTTACCAAAGGTGTGCCCATTTAGGTTGAGACTCAGTACTAGGCATATCAAAGTAGAAATGAGAGGTATTTTTGAGTGAAGGCTTGTCTTAGGGGGCAACTTAGTGATGAGTGGTTGTTGCGATCTTCAAAGTAAAATTAGATGTCTCTCTGTAACATAGTCTGTCACTAAGCCTAAGGGTTTAGAATTATTGGGTGAAATCATGATCTGTGTTGCTCTGGGTGTCAACTTAGATCACCACAGCTGTTTGTAAAAGAGTCTGACCAGAAGAGATTTTTTTATTTCGTTCTCAGAGGTGTCTGCTTCCAAGGTACTGTAGGTAGCTAAATTGTATTTCTGCAAGCATTTTATTTCTCTATGCCTATTTGCACCTTTAACTTACTGATGTTTTTGGAGTGTTCCCCCCAAACTGAAATTTGTCTGTTTTGTTTCATTGTTTTTGCTCTGTATTTTATCTCCGTTCAAAACTTTCAGCCGTTCTTCTCCACCCTTTTCTCTTCTGGTTTTATCAAACCTTGCAGCCAGCTTTTTCCTGCTGGTTTGTGTTCTCTCATGGCAAGTCAACAGATTTCTGTGCTCAGCAATCAGTAAGTAGTGTTACTGCCACATCATTAACACTGTGGCTTTAACATCAGGCATTTTCTACCTGCTCCTTGCCTTCAATTGTTGTATTTATAAACTTTATATGGTAGCTGAACAAGCATTTTCTTGCCACTCTTTTTTACTTGTCCTTAGGCTTGCTAGCTGTTTTCAGTGGACACTTGAATGTAGCCAGGTGAGCATAGGAGGGGTGGGGGTACTGGGCTCCTCTCTCCCAATGATACTTCTCTCCAGTAACTTGGTGTTAACCAAGTTGCAGCTGTTACACAACAAAATCTAAAGAATTGTGTGTTCGTGTACCCTTGTTCTAAAAATTCATGCAGTTCCACCCTGGTTAACTGACCAAGAAATAAAGGGAGGGAGGCAAAGTCAAGGCAGGGAGGAGAGCAGAACTCTCACTTAGTAGACTACTGTTTCTGTACCATAAGATGAATGACAGAACGCATCCTCTGTAGTAGGTAGCAAGGTAGGAGTAAGGATGGAAAACCAAGCAGTGTCCACAGATCATAAGCTGTAGCCCTTACCTGATTGCATTCATATTGCCAGCAAGACATTTAGATGTCAGGAGGTATCTGCCTGGCTCTGTCACCTTCCTGTTCTGTGGAGGATTTTTTGGAAACTCTAAGAATTGCATCTTCCTCCTCTTTTCTATGGTGTGGAAAACAATGCTTGATCTCTGTTGGTCCTTATTAAGGTCGTTAATCATCCTGGATACACCTTTTAGGTAGTTCTTTCCCCTGTGTTGACACAACCCATTTTTTTGAGTAAGTGGGGGCTTGTTCAGTGGTTCATTTCATAAGAGTATAAGTTTGGAAGGCTAATGTTAATGGTAATAGCTGAAATTATTGTCATTTAATGCATTGTCCTCCTGACGTTCCAGAAGCCGTGAACTGACTGCTGTTTCTGGCAAGATGCATATTGAATGTTTCTGTATCCTAAAAAGATTAGAATTCCATTAGGTGCATGTTATCTTTTCGCACATCAGTTTCCAGTGCCACATGAATAGTAAAACTGCCACAATGAAAAGTTTCTGATCTAGAATTTGAGAAATTGAGATGAAACCTTAAGAGCAGTTTGGAGGGACTGTTGCTTGTCCCCTCTCATTGCAGGACAATTTACCTTGTTTTTGAGGGTAGTTCCAAGTAATTTTTTGCACATGTTCAATAACAATACATGCATAGGAGTATAATTTAATTTAACATACTGAAACTTTAAAATTACCATCAGTAGAGACAATAGCCAGATTTTGTATGGTCCAAAGCAGAAAAAATGGATGCTATTTGCAGATGTTTATTTCCTCTTTAGCTTCCTTTTAAATTTTTCCTCTCTTTAAATGATTTTTGAGAAGTTTCCGTGAGTGTCAGGAGTATTGTTCTCTTTGGCTTAAAAATAGCGTGCACAAAAGGTTTTCAGCTGCTGAGAGAATTATTTCTCCTTTTTATTTGATTTTTAAAAAAAAATATTTTAAAATAAGTTTTCTCATTCTTACCCCTCTATGAATAGAATTGAGTATTATTTACTGAGAAGTATTTTGGAGCCAGGAAATAAATATCTTTGGAGACACAAACGAAATTTTTGAAAAGTTTAAAAATAAAGCACCAACTTAAAGCATCATTCAAAGTAGTATTTTGGTGTTCTTTCTCTGAATGAAGTTTTATGGACTTTATTGCTACCACCTGAAATCCACCATTTTGGCCAATAGCAGATAATTTTAAAAAATTATCTCAATACAAAAAAAAATAGATGAAAATAAAAGTTGCTTTAGTTGAAGTGGATGGAAATGCACATTTCTGCAAGGCAGAAGTACAGATTTAGTACAGAATAAGCATTTGAGAATAAAGGTATATGAATGAAATGTGATTTCTTTGTGTGTCAATCTGAAATCATCTAATGTAATTTTGTCAGGAAAATAAATAAAAGCAGATTGTTGGGTGTAGTGCTTATTACTCTCGGTGAGCTTTTCTGTTTCTATGTATGTTTGTACTGCTTTTTTGCAAGGATATATATATCACAGAGCACATCTAATCAGTGTTAACGGCAAAAGAAACCTTTAAGCAGTTGCACTGTCTTCTGAAGCGTGGAACAAATGTTGTGAGCCAGATGTGTGAGCATTGGCTTCAGGGTGGAGACTCACTTTCTTCCTTTTGCAGTCTCAGCAGTAGCTTCATTGTCTGGAGCCTGTGCTCTGAATCAGAATCATGCTGTCACTTTCTGTTTCATGGCTTGCTTTAAAAGCTGAGTTGGTGACTGAATTCCTAAAAATCTGCATCAGTCTTAACTAAGGGGAAAGGAGATGAGTGAATGTGCACAATGGGACCGCTCTTCTTACTGGGGAAGGGCCTTGCTGGATAAAGAAGCTTGTCTTTTATCTGAAGGCAGAAATGACACAAAAGTAAGTTAGTGAAATATTGTATGCAGACTTAGTTGGGTGTCAGTGATAACGCTCAGTTTGTGCTGTTGCGTGCAGTGAACTAGAAATAATTTGACTTTCCTTCCCTCCCTGTGAAATAGTTAGTAGTGTGCTCAGGTATTGCAATACTGGTGATCTACTGTCTCTGTTTAGTTTGTATTAACTTGGGCATAGGTTGGTGCATATGAACTCACTCTAGTATGTATTATGTAAAGTCAGAAATTTGTTTTTAATTAGTAGTACAAAATGAGGGTTTTGATGAAGATTCTGTCCTTTTGTTGTTTAGCTTAATGTATTACTTTTTCATTTCACAGGATGATTAAAGTACATTATCTAGGAATGGTTCTATTTAAAATCTAATATATTAATAGAAAATACAAATTTGGCCAATTGGCTTTTTGGGGGATGGTCATTAGTGGTTTTAATAATGAAAGAATAAATATGTTTCTGTGTAAAAAGACTTCGAAGTATGACATTTGTACATGTGATCTTTACTTCATTTGGTGTATTTTCTTAGTTGTTCTGGCTCTTTCTGAGGTCTGTTGGAAAAAATATTAATTTCCTCTTGTTATGGAGTACTGGAAAATAAACAAGCTAATTGCCTAGGTAAGTGCAAGAGGATTTAGCTGGAAAGCAAGTCTGCTGGCTGGTGAGTCTCACTTGCCTGACGCTCACTGTCTCATAAGAGAATGACCTTTTACATTTCCAGTGAACAGTCACCTGTTGGGATGTAGGCAGAAATCCAGGCTGATAGCTACACTGACTGACTTGTCTGTCTTGGAGAACAGAACTTTTTTAAATAGATTTGTTGTGTTGAATACTGGACTGGGACATGTTTCTTAAGGCTCACCAGACTTCTGTAGTCCTGAAGCTGATTAAAATTATCACTCACATCGCAGTGTAATACTGTTCTCCTTTATCTGTATGGTATTTTATTTTTTACAATGTAATTTTCCATCCACAATATTTTTATTTTTTCATTCTGTATTCACCTGCCTGTATTCCCCATGCTGCTCAGTTTTCCACTGTTCAGGATGATTGAAATTGTGACTGCAGTTATTTCATAGCCAAAACTGTAAAAATAACTTGTCCAGGTTTAGTTCTGTGCTTTACCAGTAGTGATACAAATGTAGCAATTACATAGACAGAAGTGAGTGGTATTTAGCACATTGTAATTGTCTCATGGGGTTATAGTTACCTTGAAGTGAAACTAGTCATTAAGACAAAGAATTAGAAGCTGGACTTAAAAAAAAACCCACCTTAATGTAAATTAGGAATTATTTAAATAATTGACCTTTCCCTATTTTGGTAAGATAGGACACTATTTTTAGAATGGGAGAAAAATAATAGACTAGATGATATAGGTTTGTATAAATCCAGTTTATAAGAGAGAAAACTGGTTTAGACAAGACTTAGGAGAGAAAACAGTTCTTGCAAGCATGTAAGAGAATATATAAAGATCATTAATATAAAAATAAATCAATGGATTGCTATTAAGTAGCTGTTCAAGAGCTAAGTTATATTTTCGAATAGTTTTTGTAAGTATATGTGCCAGAATATACTTTCCTGTTTAAATGAAGAAATTAACAGTGGCTAAAGGAAAGTGTGCAAAGCCACCTTAAAAATCAGATCTTGGAGTAGGCCTCATAACCTGTGTGCCATGGAGATTTTTTTGTTGATGTGTACCAAGCACCTTGACATATTCACTGCTCTCGCATTACATGCAAATTTATTCTGTTTTTAGTAATTCAGTCACAGCTAAAGACTGGTGTTGGCTAAAGTTATTTTGACAATAAGTTCCTGTTTGCTTTGGAGATGTGTAGGATTTTAAAATTTTCTTTTTATTTAATGGTTTATACATCTGTATTTTTCTTGTTTTAACCCCAAATATGAAAGGCTTGGACAAGAGAGAATCAAAATAGGGATATATTTGAGCAAGATTTGTCTATTAGATGTATAAACTTCTGAAAAGATGCTGCTTAAGTTTTGAGGAATATAAGTGAATTCAGCTACTGTTGCTTTAATTTTTGTCATGTTATGTGTTTACCATCAAGTGTTCTGATGTTGTTGGAAAGCACAGGGGAAAGCATTCAGGAAGCTACTGGTAATAATGACTAGATAGTGCTTTTACTGTTCCAGAAAGCTGTGGTTTGGGGTCTGGGGGCTATGGTTGTGGTGGTGAGTTTTCTTTTGGCATTTTTTAGAGTTTGGAAAGCTTGGAAACTGTTGTCAGTAGAACAAGCCGTTCTGGAGCAACTGGAAAAACTAGGTTCATGGTCTTTCTGATATATTTTACGGGTTTTCCATAGTAAAGCTGACTTAATCAAAGAAGTTGCATTTTAAAGGCTGTAGACTGAAAACAAACAGAAAATGAAACTTAGAGTATTTTTAGTGTTAGCTTCTCTATATTCTGTTAGTAGTGACTTACTGTCTGACAAGGGGAAACTAAGAACACACAAGCCAGAAGCTGAAAAAAATTGACCCTGAAATCATATAATACCTTAGTAGGGAGAGTGACTGAAATGGTTACAGATTCTCAAGAACCTGTTACATTTGCTTTTTGCGGAAGCTTGGAAGAATAGAGGTTTTCTGTTGAGAGGAATTTGTGTATACCTCTAAGAAGAAAGTATTGTGTTTGGAAAGGAGACTATGGTTCTTCTGGCCTTGAAATCTGCGGATATGAATATGTATCCTTTTCCTTCTTTGGTCTGTGAACATTTAAGGTTTGACTAATAGTTATTATAACTAGCCTGCAGGCCTTTAATTGCCTATAGGGTCAGGAAGAAATTATTTTCCTAATGTGTAATTTGGCTTCTTGGCTGCTGATTTGTGCAGGGGCAGATCATGCTGTGACAGCTGAAATGCTTCCTACCCCAAATATTATGTTGTGCCCCTCTTGTAGCAGTCCCCAGTCATGTGTCAGGGATGACTGAAATGGCAAGGCAACAGTTGGTAATTTGCTGCATTTTACTATTCCAGAGTATTAAAATTATTTACTACAGTGTTAGACTGGTAATGGGGACTATGATGGTAGCAGCTTAAGCTTTGGGAAGAAGTGTTTCCAGGGGAAATTGTTAGGGACTTAGCAGAAAAGAGTCATCTTCCTTTCTAGCATGGGGAATGGTTCACCTAATAAAGCATGCCCAAATGACCTCATACTTCATTATTTACAGTGACTTTGCACATGGTAATAACCTATCGTCTATTGGTGACATACATATTTTTTGTAAAAGGACAGTAAAAACTAGTTTTGGGCTTTCATTGCAAAGTTTGTGAAGTTGCTTAGGTCAGGTAGCACAAGTGCAAAAGATGAGCAACTGCTGCTAATTCTGGAACAGGCAAAAAAGTACCCACAAGGGCATTGTCAGCATTTCACTTTGAAGAAGGCTTTGTCCTCTCTGTGGTCCATCTTGGGCAGTTTGAGGGCTGCTCTTAAGAGGGATTCAGGTGACTCTTTGTGACTCATCAGTGGAGGTTTTTTAAAATGTAATTAGTTTTGCCTCATTTGAATGAGGTTGCTTCATCCCAAGTTGAGAGTCTGAGAAGCCAGTTGCAAAAATAAGCTTTCATCTCATGAAGGTATTTACTTGCCATTTCCTTGCTTTGATGAAATAACCAATAAAGAGAAACACGGGCTTGAAAGTTAGTCTAAACCAAAATGAAAGCTATAACCACAGCAACTTCATCACTGTCTTGGTTGGGAAGTGCCTGCTGTGAAGTGGACAGCAGCCAGGCTTTACAGTGCATCTGACTTCACCTGTCATCTGCTCTCTGGAAACATTTCTTAAATGATATAATGATGAATAGCACTTCTCCTAACAGCATTATCTGCTCAGAATGTTCTGTAACATCTGTTGCTTTGCTCATAAGCTGTTGCAAAGATGAAATTATTAAAGAGTGGCTGAGAAAGTTTGGGGTCTACAGAAGGTCTGTCTGATTTCAAGATACTTGGGTAGAAAGCTTGGGCTAATTTCTGGGGGCTTCAGTGTGTACTATCCTTGTGGAAAAATTGTTGCTGCTTTCTGCTCTGATGGTGTATTGTATTTAAATCGGGGGGGAAAAAAAGCCTCAAAAATATTAAGAATTTGCCAATTAGATGAAATAGCTTTTATGCTTTGCTGGTTGTTAGTAGACTATTTATATAAAAAGTTGTTCTCTAATGAATTTTTTTTTGTTTCTCCTGATGTCACAATCTAGTGCTGTGTATTCTTTGTTTCCAAACTGGAAGTCTAGAAGGCAATAGAATGCCAAAAAGAGGTGCAATTCCTTTTGATTAATAGGAAGGTGTGCTTGTGTCTGTGATTTTTTTTGTGATTGCTGAACTTCCAATAAATAAGATACACGAGAAAACATAATCTCATTCTGTATTTTTCCCCAAGTTAAAAATTGAGAATTTCCCCTCTATGCTAGTTAATCTGTAATATGGGGTTCTTGCGCAGAGTATGAGCATGGCACTTGTGTGAAATCACGATTAACTGTCGTACTCTGCATTTTAACCTAATGTGTCAAAGCTTCATTTTCTTACGTCTTGCACTGCAATACACTTAGTTTTTTTCAGTGATTTTAAAACCAAGCTTAAACCATGAAATGAATATCTTGCATCATATGTATTGCCAGTTAAATTGAGAAGAACTCACGTGTTCTTTGTTCTGGCATTAAACTTTAAACTGACAGACCTATTCCAGTAATTTAAGTTTTAAAAGCCCAAAATTTTGTAAACTGTAGGACTTGATTTTGTAACAGCTTTTTAAATGCTGTTTTGGTTTGTTGGTTTTTTTTTTTTTTTTTTTTAATCTCTTGCCCTATGTTCTGTATACCTCTTCAGTATAAATGATTGACCAAACTCTTGCTTCTTGCATCAAGGATGGATTTCGTTTGTTTTAAGTAACATTAAGGTAATAACAATAAACACACACAAAAAAATGCTAACTTAATTGCTGACACAACTGACTAGAACTTCTCATGCCACTGTAAATATTGCAGTGTCAATGTAAATATTGCAGGACATGGATGTTTTTTATAATATGAGCTCCCCCTTTGTCCTCTGTGGTGATTCTCCCACTCCACCTGAACTGGGCTGATTTCTCAGCCTGTGGCATGTTAGAATTGTGTGGTATGGTAGCTTGAAATGTAATTGTGTAAAACTTTGTTGTTTGGGGATCTATTAAATTTGTTTCACGGTTTTTGCATACTAAAAGAGACTTGGAGATGATAGCAGCAATCTTTGTCTTATATTAACTTTTACTTTGGGGTCATATGAAAGCAAGGTTGTGTAGCTTGTGCCTTTAAGGAGAAGGTATTGAAATGTGCAGGGATGTCAGGCATCCAGAGTGGGATTTGCACACAGTGATATGTTAATTAGTATAGTGAATTTTGGGTACTGAGTGTCACCAAAGCAGCCAATGAGGAAATGTTTGGGATAAATATATGTCAAAGCTAATGTTTCTGTATGTGGTAGGTGCCTTTACTCCTGTTTACCAAGAGTGCTTTTTGTTTTCTGAAAGTACAGGTACTTTTTTTTGTTTTAAGCATCATAGAATGACATTATAATAATTGTTTTTCTTAGAGCACTGAGCTTCAAAGTGGGAGATAAAGGTCTAAATCTCCCTTTTCAGACTGTGATTCAAAACCCATCTTCCAGAAGCACATAGTCTGCTTCTGTGTACTGGGAAATCTTTAATTTCTTCCTGTTGGAAGTTGTTCTTCTTTGTGGAAAGAGATGAATGGTATCACTCACTCAACTTCATCTAGCATGAATAGTAAATGGTAAAGACAGTCATGGGAAAAAGACATAGGGTAGAGGAGTTATCATCTCTAGGACTTTTTTTTTAAATACTGTTTTCTCATTTGAGATTGCTACTGCATTTTATTTTAGAGATGTTTATGTGTGTGTGTGTGTGTGTGAATAGATTTTTGGGGAGTAAAATGTAGAACTCTTTGAACCTTTCTTTCCTCTTTAAATCATACTCATTCTTGTACAGATTATTATATTATATTTTACAGGAAGGGCAATGCCCTTATTTCTTTGTCTTTAGAAGAAAGTTGTATTCCCTGCATTTTAAGAGGACTTGAAATTGCCTGACCAAGCATGTAGAGGAAATGAATGGAGTGTTTGATCCTATATGACTGAGGCATGAATTTTTCATGGAGTTTAGTCTTATGATGCAAACACTTCTAAACTGTTTCAAATTTTAATATGTTCCTGTCAAGATGGAGGGGATAGTTGCCATGTCAAGGATTAGGCTGCAGTGTGAAGGAAGCTTTCCAGATGTACAATTGAGATTATTGGTGCGTAAATGAATTAAAAATTATGTTTGTGTCTGAACTCTTTGTAGGCTTAGATGTATTAAACTCACTTGTTCAGGTACCTGGTCTGTCATATCCATTGAAGTATGGAGTTAGCTTGGTACAATCACTCTTCTTTTTTTTTGGGACCCTAGAAGAAGTTGTTCCCTTTGGAGTTAAACAATTTTAAACTAAGATACTAATTTTCCAAGTGTGGCACTTCTCAAGCAAAGTTAGTGTCACAGACTTGTGTTTGTTATTTTGGTAGATTATGCAATATTATTTTGGTCTGTCATAGCTCTGTCTACAAAATGAGATACAGCAGATTTTAGATGTTTAAATTTTTCTTTTGATTTAATAACAAAGGGGTTTTTTGTTAAATTACTTAGTTGTTTTCTTTTCTTTGCAGCTTTCATCCAGTCAGATGGCATAATAGAAATGCTGCGTTTTGATGAAGGAGACCTATTGCAGGTATGTTGTTTGAGTAAATCATCTGAACTAGCAACGTTTCCATCTTTTTGATAGCTGCTTTTTGAACTCATGGGTTAGTGGAGTTCTGAAAATAAGCAAGCATTAAGCACAGAACCTTTGGACTTTCTAAAGTTACTTTCAACGGTGTGCTTTGGTGTGGCCAGACGTTCTGGTTCCTTGATAGTTTGTGTTGGGAATACTTGTGGGTTTTACCACAGGACCTCTCTGGTCTGTCTCACTGTTCAGTTCTTTGTGTCTCAGAAGAATTGAGGGATACTTTGTGTTTAGGGCTCATTTTGATCTAGAGTTGGGATGCAATTGGCTAACTCACCTGTAGGAACTGCAAGTGTTGCAAGATTTCCAAACCCAAAGGTAGTTCTTAGGACCAAGTTATCACTGGGTTTAAAGAAATCTGGTTACTGCAGTGAAGTAATTACTGTTGCAAATACTTGGTTTTCATGATGTTGCCATTCTTGTCAGTTACCTTTTTGTCTGAATCAAAACAGGAAAAAAGGTAATTTTAGAGAATATATGCTGAAATTTTGAGATGGAGGTAGTATTCAGGTTGACATACATAGCAAGATGGCTTGATGCTAGAGCTACATAGCTGTGAAGTTCTATTGACTAGGATTTCATATGCATACATTTTGTGGATTGTATGTATGTTGAGAACATTTTTCTTAAAATTCCTTGGTGGTGATAGTTTACTACTTGAAAGGGAGCAAAGGAGCTACCAGAGCAGTGCTTGATCTATAATTCCTACCTCTTATGTAGTTCAAAAAAGTCAATATATGTGTCAATATATTGCATGTTTCAGATTTATGATGTTGTCTTTTTTGTTTTTTCCCCACCTACCAAGTTGTTTAGGTTGTTTTTTTTTCCTTTCTTCAATCCTTGGTCCTTAATGTAACTCAAGAATATCTTACTGTAGATGTTAAGACTGTAATGTACAAGAGTAAGATACTTCAAAAATTATGTAAACTGGTGACAGGAAACATTGCAGTTAAAAACAGATAAGAAGGCCCCAGTACAAACCCCTCAAAAAACAGTCTCCCAGACCCAAATACCCTACCAAACAAGCAAAGAAAAAAGCCTCAGGTTCCTCATTAGCCAGTTGTTCAGCTGTCATGTGCTAAACATACTCTCATAATAGATATATGTGCATAGGCTTATGTTTGGGTGTGTAGAGTACAGTGGTGGAACTTTTCCATGTAGTGGTTATAGTCTCAATTATTAAAGCTTTCAACTGTGAATATTTCTTTAACTTGCATGAAGATACCACATATCACCATAAATATAAGGAAAAACCCACAAGGCTTAGTTTCTTTTATATATTCTATTTGAACATATTTTGTTTGACACAAGCAGTTTAATAAAAACAACAGAGATGTGATTGGCCCAGTGTTTAAGGTAAAGATGATTGGTGTAGTTGCATTCACTCAGCTATATTTTAAGTGTTCCTTTCTCACCAGGATTACTTTTTTAAACTAGTTCAAATTAATCTTAAAAATCTGTAATTTTCTTACTCATTTTAGCACTCTATTAACTTCTAGTTCTTAGACTAGAAAGTAATGGTACTGCTGTGAGCCACTCAATAAGTCATATAAAGATGGGAAAATAAAAGGATTGTTAATTGTACTAACTATTGCAAGATGTAGCAGTATTATTATGGTGGGACAAAGGCAAGCAATTCTGCATGCTGCACTATAAAATTTGCAGTGCTTTAGCTGGCTTTGATCTGCCACTTCCCTTAAGATGGTGCTGAATGATTTAAAACAAAACAAGAGAGACAAAATTTCTGATAATTGGTTTGTACCTTTTATGTTATCATTGTGGCCCTTAAGCCAAGCATACCTATGTAAGTGAAACCACTTCCTTTTAGTCAGAATGATAGTGTATGCTGTTTTCTGTAGCTTACAAATTATTTGGGTTTTTTCATGTAGATATTAATATTGTGACCTCTTGTGACTGCTTACTGCAATTTAAAAAAAAGCAGTTGTGCTGTTGTAAAACCAGACTTATGTCTTGTGACCAGCAGTTACTAAAGTTTTAAACCTACTGTGATGTCACTGACTGTTTCTCTTTTGGGCTTTCTATAAGCTTTCAAAATGTCTGTTTTCATTACAAATACCATGTTGTAGTAGTAAATCAGTATTGTCTAATGTTACGTCACCTTCAGGTGGTGGGGTTTTTTTTGTTTGTTTGTTTTTTTTTTGTTGTTTTTTTTTTTTAATAAAAAATTCAGTACATAAAGTGATTAATAATCAGTGAGGTATCAAAGCTATCTCCAGTCTTGGTTTATCTCCACTTCCCCCAAGAATCTGGTATCTTTAGAGCAGAAGCAAGCTTTTTCTTGTTTGAAATAGTTGCTTTATAAGTAAGGTAAATCAAATGCCAAGCCTTGAATAATTTTACTTTTAGAGATTCTTGCCACCTCCTTCCAGTTAGTGTTAACCCTCTTGATACTGGTTTTTTTTGT
Organism: Cinclus cinclus; assembly: GCF_963662255.1. Classification (NCBI taxonomy): domain Eukaryota; kingdom Metazoa; phylum Chordata; class Aves; order Passeriformes; family Cinclidae; genus Cinclus; species Cinclus cinclus. The sequence goes on from NC_085047.1 coordinate 86,699,056, forward strand.
ACTAATTTGGAGTACATGCTGCTGGTAGAATACTTCTTATGTCTTTCAATCACATTTTAGGAATTTTGTTGTAAAAAATAAATGGAATGTGTTGAAAAGTTTGATCAGTCTGACTGAAAATAGCTATTTATTGAAAGAGAATAAATCATTAAATATTTAAGTAGAAAAACATTTCATTGATGAAAATAAACTGACAATGGAAATTGTCATTCCCATGACAATGGAAATTTTGTGAGCTAGCTCATGCTACTGGATAATTAGCAAAAATAGAGACTCTTCTCTTTGGGTGTGGACTTAGAGTTTGTGGTTTAGAAAGTGCTATACCATGTATAGCAACCTTCTGTCTTGCTGGAGCAAAAGTGAGAATTCTACTCTTTAGCTTGTGCTCGGATTAAGGGTTCATATCTAAACAAATTTATGCTAGTTCTAGCCTGTGAATTGAATTAAAATAAAGAGGGAATTTCTTAAGTCTGTCTATTCACCTGAATTGATCGCTTTAAGAACTCAAGCTTTTTGAAGTCTTCAAATTCATTTAGATCCTGAGCATGGGGTAAGAATAGTGTTAATGTAAATGCAGTGTAGGGATTGGTGTTTTTCTTCAATGGCAGGTGGTTTGCAGATGTCTGCATAGTTGTTTGGCACTTCAGAGACTTGGTTGATTGTAATGGACCTTGGGAGATCATGTATATGTTTTTCAGGTGGTGGTGTGTGTAGATAGACTATGCCTGGCAGGTGCTTGACTCTTCTGCTCTTAAAACCTCTAGAGAAGTATGTAGGCTTTATGCCTGGTTTTGCTGCTGCTTTTTTCCTCAAACGTATGTGTAGTTGGGTTTTTCATTCAGTTGTTTTGCCTCTTCATCATGATAATTTTGTGCTAGAATCTACCTACAACTTCTTCAAGCAATTTTTTTACAACACTCTCTAAATTGACTGAATTTTTATTTGTTACTACTTAAAGTGTAGAAATTACTTAACACATTGTTCTCAGAGAGAGGACAGAGTAGTTCCTTCCCTGTCTAGTAATGCTTGTTTTAGTAATGTCAAAATGAGTTGTAAGTTTTTGACAGCGTTTTGTTGCTCATATAGTTTGTATTTCATTGTGCTTTCCACAAACGTTGTTTTCTTTAGTGTGCTATCAGTTATTCCCTTACCAGTTTTTATTTAAGCTCTCCTTCAGCTGAGCTTTGCTATGTCAGTGTCGTCCTGATTATTGGAACCCTTGTCCAGACCTGACAGATGCTTCATGTCTCTGACAATGATGTCATCTGCAGCTATTAGGAGGGATGAAATAAGCTACAACTGTTACTTTTAATAATTTGTCCTTTCATATTAAGCCAACGTAGTGGCTCACTTTTTGAGGACTTAATTCTGAAAAGTGAATGGCAAAGGAAAAATTATTTTTTAGGGTGAAGTTTGTTTTGTTTTGGGGTTTTTTGTTAGTAAAGGACTGTTTCCCAGGTCCTTCTGTTTGCTGTTAGAGCTTTTGCCTTGGGTATCTAATGTTCTTCTGCACAGTGTAGTTGGGACCACCATTTTCTAGAGTGATTGATTTTTATTTTTTTAGTCAAACTGTTTGGAAAGTAATTCTGCTTACGTGGTAGTATTTTTAAAGTAGTGTATTGCTAAACTGAAAAAGGAAAATGGTAAGACTTTTTGTCAAATTATCTTAACATGAATCTGCTGCAATAATTGTAAGCGCATGAAAGCATTTTTTACAGGTAAACTCCTAGAAATTATTTTACTGATAATTACTGGTTTGCAGAATAGCTGAAATAGGGGGAATAAAGAAAAACTGTGTACTTATATATATACTTAATACATATTTGCTGTGTTTGTTCATACACTGCTGTGAACTGCTTGTTACAAAGACTGGTAGTGAGAATTACAATAGTCCTACATGACAAAGAGACAGGACCTTAATATGACTTGCAGTGGCTTTGTAACACAGAAGATGTGGAACCAAATTATGTTTGTGGGACTCAGCTGTGTTGATCTCTTACTGGTGGAAGTTTAGTATTTTCTGCGTGATTTATACTTAATTCTCAGTGGTACAGCAAAGAATTCTCCTAACAGAAGTGGCAAGCATGCGGTTCTGGATCAGCAATAGTGTTTTCAGGGAGAAAAGTCTAAGCGTATTTTTAAATTAACTTAAATTTTCCTGTTGTATATTGACGAATACAAGCTTGTAGGTGGGCAGTAAAGTGGCTGGACCATTGACCTCGATGGGTGTATTCTACAGGACAGAGTTCAGCTGGGAGCTGGTTATCTGTGATAGAGCTTGGAACTGAGGCGAGCACTCCTTAATGTTCTGTTTAACAGCCTGGTTGGTGGTGTGGAGAGTGCTCTCGGTGAATTCGGAGATGATTCCAGATTGGCCAAAGTAGCTGCTACACTGGAAGGTGAGGCTGCTCTTCAGAGGGCCTTCAGCAGGCTGACAGGAAGGTCATGACTTTGAGCTCAGACAAATGCAAGGCCTGCACCTGAGAGAGAATGACCCCGTGTGACAGGATGGGCTGGGCCGTGACAGCAGCTCTGCAGAAAAGACATGTTCACTGAATTGTGAACTAATGTGGGCCCAGAAGTTAAAGGGTGTGATTTTTTTCGCTCCACCTGTGGGACTGCAGCTGAGTATTGTGTGCAGTCTGGGCTACCCAGTGTGAGGAAGGCACTGACATACTGGAGCAGGCACAGCAGAGTAGTACAGGATGGTCAGGGGCTGGAAGGCTTCTCATGTTATGATGTATTTTTTCAGCTATTAGGAGAAAAAAATCAAAACTGTTTGCTGTGGGCAACGTGGGATTAACAGGAACCAGATTTTTCATTGTGTGCAGTGGAAGGATGAAAAACTTTGGACACAGATTCCCAAACCCATGCAAGAAAACAGACTAAAACTTGAGGATGTTCAAACACTTGACCGGGTTATTAAAATAAGTTGTAGAATTTCTATCTTTTGAGATACCCAAAACATGATTGCCGACACCTGTGAGCAGCCTGCACTAATGAGATCTCCACTGAGCAACAGCTGCCTTGATGGTCTCTGGAGCTTTCTTTCCCATGTGTGACTTTATAAAGGAGTAAGAACCATCTTAATTCATTGCTATTGCTTGTGAGCAGATGAAGTTCTGCTTCTTGTACTGGAACAGTTGCCACCCCCAGGCTTTAGATTAAAAATAATTGGTGCCCAAGAGTGACTTGCAAAGCCAGTTGTCAATAGCATGTGTTACATCAGCCGCAGTCAACTGATGATGTTTTTGTTAACGTATGTGAGTTTGGGTCATAAAAGACCAGGGCAAGAATTACTTCAGTCCACTTTCAGCTACCTTTCAGATTACAGCGTTCATTTTTGCATTACCTTAAATGAGATACTCCTCAATCATTATGTTTATTTTAATTGCACTAATTATTAGCATAGAGCTCATGAGTGAAACAGTGAAGATTTAAGCTGCCATTTATGTATCGCTTTTGTAGCTATCTCTCCACATTTAGCTGTAAGCAGTACTTACCTCTTCTACAAGAAGGAACCAGTCTTACTATGAAATAGCAAGATGTAGAATGTTCTGAGTCTTTCAGACTGACTGCAACAGTCTTTTAAATTGGTGTGGATACTCTCTTGTGTAGCAATATAGAAATATTTGGTTGATGAGAATTTTAACATTAAAGAAATGTATTTGGTATTGGAAACCCCAGGTCTTGATTAAGAGGGTCTGCCTCCTTGCATTGCCCCAGCTGTCCTTTTTGAATACTTCTGAGCTCTAGTTCAGTTGCTTAAACATAGGTAACCAGTGCTATTTGAGATATCCTGGACTGTCCTGGGTATCTACATGGACCTGGCAGATATGGCACTGGGTGTAGGAGAAACTGTGTCCTTCTGGGTGTCAGTCTGAGACCAGGCAGACTGCCCTAGGACATTTATCTCAAGTGGCAGCAGATGCCTATGTTTAGATGACTGAATGTAGTGCTAGGAAATACGACCTCTTACCAAGAAGTGAAGAATAGCTATTATAACAAATTGATGAGACATTAGAATTAACTTGGTGGTTGTGTCTGTTTGTGTGTTTGGTGGGATTTTTTTTTTAATGTCCTGGCTGAAGTTAACAGCCACAGGTTTTTCTTCAGAGACAGCCTTCAGGCTGTAAGGTATGGATTTTGATTCTCCGTGTATGCAAGATTGTCTGGTGTCTTCCACAATTATACTGAGTCTTTAAACTGTACTTCAAGGTACAGATTCTCTGTGAAATCTGCCTTGAGAATATAAGCCTGTGGAGAGAAACTATTCTTAAGTCTTGAACCATGGTGTTGGCTGACTGCCTTGAAATTTTCTAGCTCACTGTGTTCAAGTTTTCTCAAGATCTTTATACTGAAATCCTTTAGGTTTATAGTTTAATCATTCTAGGGTTATATAAGAGATTAAATTAAGGCATGATACTGTCAGGAGCAACAGCCTAAATGTTATCTGCAGTCTTAAAAAAAAATTAAAAAAAAGACAATAATTTGTCTTCAGGACTTGAACACAGCTTGTTGGGTGGAAGGATCATAAATGCCCAGGACTGGTAAAAGGGGTGATTTTTTCCTCTCTTGCTTTCTTCCTGCTCAGTTGAATATTTCTGCTGTTCCTTTTGTGCTTACCTTAGGTTTTGTTGTTAGGGACTTGGATTGGGAAATTAATCCAATTGAAGTTTTTTTTCCCCCTGTAACTTATCTTTTTATACATCTTGAAACATTAATAGAGTGTACATGCATCACACTTCCTGATCTGTGCATTGCAATATTTTCTTATTTGTAATGCTTCTTCAATACAGATAAGATGTAAGAAATGTTTCGTATAAATCATATTTTACTAATTCTGCTCTTTTACAATGTATCCTTTATGGAGGAAAAGACAAAACTGTATTTTTTAAAGAGCATAATTTTATTTATCTTTGCCGGAGAAGCCAATAGTGTTAAGCAAAACTTACACAATAAATAGTGGATTGATTAGGTACATGACTTTAGTTCGTGGCAGTTTTGTGCAGTCACACAGGAAAAATAGCAGGCCACACTGCAATGCAATAGGTCCACAATTATATCTGGAGATCAGGCTAAAAAAAAAGAGTATTTAGGACTTGTAATTGAACACAGTTGTATGTTTTTGTTTACTGCTTGGCTTGAAAGATTGACATGTAATAAAAATGAGTGGTAATTATAGAAACTGCCACATGAGATTTATTTTTGGTTTAGTTCCATGATGCTATAGTTGCTGAAGTTGGTATGCTATTTCTTTGCTCTTGGTTGACGCTGATCCAAAAAACAAACTTTAAAAGCCCCAGCAAAATCCACACTACAAAATGCCCACAAAAGCAATCAAACAAAGCAAAATGCTCCTGCTCAAAAAACAGAGCGTGTATTCAAATGAATTTAAAATACTGCTTGTTTTTAATGGACATCTGAAAACAAAAACCAGGCTTTTCCTTGTAAGCACGAATCTTTGATGGATTTTTGCTTTTAAATATATCTCAGAAATACCAGTCTTAGCAGAATGATTTATGATTTTAAACCTGATCTACAGATATTCAACTTAATATTTTTGTAGCAAATCAGTAATTTCAGAACATAGGGAAAACCTTGTGTGTGCAGTCAGATAATTCAACTCCCAATAGTTAACTACTAGCCATGGCAATGTAGTAGTTGCACTTCTGTCAATTATGTGTATTTCCATTTGTTTCTGCATTTTTCCGGAGTTTAATTTGATCTCCACTACCCTCTGTCTAAAAGTTGGCCTGGGTGGGATCTTAGACTGAGTCTATTATTAGTGGTATGGACAGCCAATTATGATGCTTAAGAGTACATATAACTAACAACTTTCTGTATGAAATTGTTAACTTAATAGAATGTGCTGTCTTGTTAGAGCCAGAGCAAGTCGTCAAGGATGGGACAGTGCTGGTAATGGCTATTTTAGTTGCCCTGTCATAGGATCTGAACCTGTTAGCTCCATTTAGCTCCATCATCTGACTGCCAGGTAACTGCTGGTAACTTATGTGCTTTAGTTATGTTTTGAAATAAAAAACCCCTCTTCATTGTTGAATGAAAGGTTTTATTTAATTTCAGTGATTAATGTGCTTTCAAGGACATTGGTAAGAATTACAGGGTTTTATATACAGTTTTATGTATCTGTTAACTTCACACAGAGTAAGTTTGGTTGTTGTGGTTTAACTCCAGCTGGAAGCTCAGCTCCACACAGCTGCTTGCTCTGTTTCCCCCCTTGGGATGGGATGGGGAAGGGTATCTGAAGAGTAAAAGTGAGAAAACTTGTGAGATAAGATAAAGACTCCTAAATAGGTAAAGCAAAGTAAAGAAATAATGGAATTAGAATCACAGAATGTTCTGAGTTGGAAGGAGCCACAAGGATCAACGAGTCAAACTCCTGGCCCTGCACAGGACAGCCCCAAGGTTCACAGCATGTGCTTGAGAGTGTTGTCCAAACACTTCTTAAATGCCTACTTCAGTGCCAAACCACCCTCTGGGTGAAGAACCTTTTCCTAATATCTGACCTAAACTTTCTCAGACACATGCTGTCACGTAAGTCATATAGCCACTGTCCTTATCTTAACCCATGAGTTTTCTTATGGTTGAATTGAGAAAATGTGTGACAGTTTAAAACTGGAATGTTTGCCTTTGTCTTTCCAGTTTGAGAAAAATATGAGGAATTGAAGGAATAGATCTGCCTTTTTCTGTTTAATTTCTTTAGACTTCAGAGCTAATTAACTTGTTAATTAGCAGTGCTTCCTAGAAAGTTTTAGATAGAAAACATTTTGTACCTTAAGCATTGATCACTTCACTAAAACTGATTTTAAATTCCTTCCTTCTTCATTTGAATTGAATTTCTCTTACAGCCTGTTGTAAATTGTTTCAGAGTATTTACCTATATCTTACTGGAAATAGAAAATGGAGTGTGGCATCAGAAGTTAAGAAGCTGAACTAAAAGCTTATCAGTATATGAGTAGTATACCTTAGCTGGGAAAACATGGAAAGATGTGTAAGCTTTTTTTCCTATTCATTAAATTAATGGTGTTTCAATGAAGAATAAGAAATAGACTGGTTTCCTAATTACAGTACAAACATAGTAGGTAAGTTTAAAGGAAAACTTGCTGACTTTCCAATTACAGTAACATAGTATAAAATAACTTCACTTGTTTTTAGTCTTTTCTTCACTGAGAAGAAACTGCATTGATTATTCTGTACTGTAAAATGTAATTTCATGTGAACCCTTCCTGCAATATCCCTTTAGCAAGGCAGTCTGACTCTGTATATTAGAGGTTTTAAACCAAAAAAAAATTAATGAATGCTCTGTGTTGCCTTTCAAAATTGCAAATAAATCCTCAAGTTACAAATGGATTAGCTTTGTTTTACAGTGGTAAATAGTACACTTCCAGCTTTCTTTAGTTTGATGTAAATTGGAGGGTGAGTAAACCAAGTAACTTCATATTAAGTCTGGAACACTACTTGGATTTGCAATCCAGAATTGATCCTTGACCTGAATCAAACATTAATGTTTGTAGCGACTCAGTGACTTAATAGAAGTAATTATAAAATTTTCAAAAAGTGTCTCCAAATAGCAAAATCAAAATTCCTCTAATAAAAGAATCTATATTTTAAGTAAAGATAATTTTAAGAAACTATTTTTAAAAAAATACTTTTAGCTTAGGAAAAAAAATAGAAAAAACGTGTAACTTTTAGAAATCAGTGAAGTGTCCACCTAAAGGGACTTGATGTTTAGTTCTGAAATGAGATGTAAGTTTGCATTCCCCTTGCAACCAAGTGGCATGATTGTGCTAGAGCTGAGCTCGTCAAAGTGCACCATAGACTTTATCAGACCAGTGAGCTTTCTTCTCATTGTCGGGAGATAAGTATTCAGCTTGGCCATGAAATGTCTGAGAATGATTAAAATCCTCAGTTTGATCTCCACATTCTGTGGGAAGACAGAAGTTTCCCAAGTCTGGTATGTTTTAACATTGGCTCTATCAAGAGGACACTGCATGTGCAGACTTCTAAACCAGTTGGTATTTCTTAGGCAATTCTTTCCAGCTAATTGGAAATCCCTAGACAACCTAACCTCCTTGTTTTCAGGTAATTAACTGAAATGTACAGCAGAGTGGAAGGAAGGGTATGAATAATAGAGGCTAGAAGATCATTAGCAGAGAAGGAGATGATGTTTCCTAGTCAAATGGAGATTATAGCCTTCTTTGTTTTCTAGGTGTTAAATTACATCAGTGAGATAATTGGTGGGCTGTTTCTTGTTTTAGATGGTTTTCTTTGTAGTTTTTCTTTTGCTCCATACAGTGTTAAAATTTCCTGGACTTTTTCCTTCTCTCCGTTTTTAGGTTGTTAAGTTGCTGCTTGTTTTGTAGTTCATGGGTATTACTATCACAGTTTTTGTGCAAGGCCGGACTTAATTTCTTTAATTGGAAAAAGCCAATTTACATTTTCTGCTTCAGTTCAAAACTTCTTTTTTCTTTCAAGCTCTGATATGCTAACTTTTTGGCAGTTGCCAGCTTGTTATGTTGGGGTTTTTCCCTTGCTGGTGGTATAATGCTGTTGGTCTCTTAAATTTAATTATTTTTTTCTTTTACAGACTGAGACAACTTTAGGCCTCAGTTCATATCAACAGAAAAGGTAAGCATCTTTCTGAAAGTTCAATACAGACTTTAAGATTTTTGATATTTTTCATAAGAATAATAAAGGTTTAGTGTAAAAAAAGATCAGATACAAACCATGTGATTTTTTTCAATTATTTTCTCATACAGATGAAATGAAACTAAAATGTGAGATAGTTTTTAATATTGGTCGGCTCAATCATAGAATGGTTTGGGTTGGAAGAGACCTTGAAGATCAGCTAGTTCCATTCCTCTGCTATGGGCTGGGTTCCTGTCCCTCACTACCCTATCAGTAAAGAATTCCTTCCGAATATCTCATCTAAATCTTCCCTCTTTCAGTTTAAAGCCCTTTCTTCCTTATCCTAGCATTAAATGACCTTGTGAAAAGTCTCTCTCCACCTCTCTAGCCCATTTTGGGTACTGGAAGGTGCTCTAAGGTCACTTCAGAGCCTTTTCTTTTTCAGGTTGAGCAGTCCCAACTTTCCCAGCCTGTCTTTGTAGGGGAGGTGCTTTGTCCTTCTGATCATCTTTGTGGCCCTTTATGAGGAAGAAATTTCACATGTGGAATAAAAAGCTGAAGAATTCTTTAATTCTGTTTGTAATATATACCACAGAGTAATTCTGTGTAATTAAACTGAGACTCTGCTTGTAGATTTTGTTAAAAATAATTTTTCTGTAGTTTGTTTTATTAAGGAGAAAATTTGCCTGCTTCATAAGTTATTGATGAAGAAAATTTTTTTTTCTTTGAAGTTTTTCTTTGAAGAAAAACTTGATGTTATTTTTGATAGATTCTTCCCCATATTCCTTTGTCCCATCATAGAATCATTAAGTTGGAAAAGACCTCCAAGATCACCAACTCCTACTGTCAGCCATGTGCCACCATGCCCACTAAGCCATACCACAGAATTGTACATCTACTCATTTTGTGATGGTGATGTCACCTCTTCCCTAGGGAGGCTGTTCCAGTACTTGACCACATTATGATTTTTTTCTGAATATCTAACCTGAATCTCCCCTGGCTCAGCTTGAGGTCATTTCCTCCTGGTCTGTCTCTGTTTGCCTGGAAGGAGTCTGACCCCTACATGGGTACAACCTCCTTTCAGGTGATTGTAGAGAGCAGTGAGGTCACCTCCGAGCTTCCTTTTCTCCAGACTAGACAACCCATGACCCTGTCTTGTCCTCTCCTGTCCTGAAGACATAGTCTGTTACTGAAGAGTTTGCCATGTATGATATCTGAGAAGGAAAATAAGTGGCCTCTTTTTTCCCTGGTCCTTAATTTTTCTCTGAAGAATCATTAGATATTTATATGTTTATTTAATGAATGCATTGAACAGTAATTATGAAGCTTGTTTCTTGCACAGTACTATTCAACAGACTGTCATAACACATTTTCAGTAAATACAGTTATGTGTTTTCCACGGCCTGTTTCCTGTTCCTTTTCAGGAAATCTAGTAAAAGAATTTTCCATTTCAGATGAATTCCTATTTTACTGTGTGTATAGTTGCTTAATTGTGGGCTTAAGGTCCTTCTTTTTGCAAGTTTTGAAAAACCTCTGAAATCTCCAGCCATGGAGATTTCCTTCTCCAGCCATCTGAAAACAATAGTCCGTTCCACTTAAGAGTGGAATAATAATAAGCCTATTTGGAGTTTAGTCTCAATGTGATGAACGTCTGCATCACAAGTTCTCTGATACCATGTTACATAGTAAACATCAATTTTTTTTCTATTTTTCTCTCTCACTGCTCTTACTAGTTTTGCATGAATCTTTCCTATAAGTCTTTTTCTAGATGGCTTTTTCAATGGCATTGCCAAAAAAAATACTTAACTTCTCTAGATGACTTGCCTTTCCTTGTCCTTATTAGAAATTATTTCTTCTTCTTCTTGGTATAGCTTGCCAATATTTTTTCCCTATTTAGACAGTTTATTCAGTTGTCTGATCTACTTTTTAGCACTAAGTGGAAGGAGGGAAGTGAACTAGCAATTTAATTTTTGTTCGTGCCCATGGTCAGGTTACAGTGCATCTATTCAAGCTTCTCCCTGTTCTTCCTACAGACACTCCCCCTTGGGAACTGTTAGTTTTGAACTTTGTCTGGTACGAGTGTGTTTTCCTGATACAAGGTTAATATTGACATATCTGAGCCAGCTACTATCTGGGTAGTTTATGGAAAAAAAAATTATTGCTAGTCTTTTTATTCATCTGCATTTTTAGCAGCAGTTTCTGCCAGATACTGAAGTGATCAATTGTTTTGTGGGAGTTCACTTTCTCACTGAACCAGTGATTAATACCCATATTTCCAAAAAAAATTTAGTTTTAAAAATTAAAATATATTTTCTGATATATTCAGCTCAGCCTTATTTTCAAATATTAAGAAGTTGTGGATGCACTCAGGTTACTTACAGAACATTTTTAACTCAAAAAGTCTGCAATGGCTCTTTTGAGGATTCTGGCACAAAAAATACCCGCTGTGAAGCATTTTCCAATTCGTCATTTTAGAGGTTCACATAGTTATTTTTAGATATGCTTGTATTTGATTTTGTGGTAATGGAAATAAATTACAGCTTTTTAAGAGTTCTTGTTGGTAAATAAAATCATGAGAATGAAGCTGTTTCACGGTTTAATTCTGCTGTCTATATTTCTTTATAATTTATTGCACAAGAGAGGAAATAAAACCCTTTAAACAACTGCTGAAGTAATGTGGGAAAAATACATGTGGAGTATGCTTAGATTTGAATTTTCTACAGTAGCAATTAAAGATGTTACAGATAAGATTCCACAGAGCACATAACTCCTACAGAAACTCCAGAACAGCTAGAAAGGTAAAGTGAGGATACAGAGACACAGTTGCTGCCCAACTTTGCAGAAATCTTTAAACACTGTATGTGGCAAGCCTTTTCTTCATCTCCAAATGCAAAGATGTGCACTGGTTATCTAAAATTGAGTGCCTAGTACTCTGATAAACAGCAAAACTTTATGGCAGTGCTGAAGAATGTCCTTAAGACAGAAGAATATTGTGGCTTGGCACAGATGGACACCCATATCACCCATATCATAAACACTGCTACAGTGTTTGGAGGCATTGCTATTTTGACCATGTGACAAATGTTATTGAGACATGAAGCTGCACTTCAGTGAATTGCACCTGGGTAGCAGCAGTATCTTAGTACTTGAAGTAAATGCCCACTCAGATACAGCATGGATGGAACAGGAAGGATAATGATCCTGCTGAGGACTACGTGTAGTTCACTCTTAAGTCTCGTTTTTAAGATCAAAATTATTGCTGAAGGAAAAAGATGTCGAGAACATTTAAAATATGGATTCAGATGACTCCTGGCCAGTTCTTAGTCTGCTGGTGCTTGTTGGCAGATACCAGCAGTCCTCTTTTCTGGACACATCTTTTCTTTTTCATGTTGTGCTTCTTATCTTTAAAAGCTAAAAAACTTGGAGGGATAGGGAAGGAAAAATGTTTAAATTGTGATATAAGACTGGGAGCCATATTTCTGCATGCATACAGTAGTAATTGACTTCATGTCATTATGCTGTAAAGTTGCCCTACCTGTGAGTGTATCCAGTCTTCAGTGAGCAAGTGCCTAGCAGAGCAGACATTATCATAGTTTTCTAGTCTGCTGCAAGTTGACTCCTGTTGGGCCTTTCAGTAGGCAAAGTTTGAGAATCTGAATATTGTTTGCTCCTGTTTGAATCTTACTACATTTGTTACTTTTATTATAATAGTTGGTGTTCATTATGATGTTGTTGCCTTTACCAAGCTTTAACCAAATGTAACAAATTTTAAAAATATGTGTTGTCCAACTGGCTTTCCAGGAAAATGTAGCTCTGTGGACTGAGAAAATGATGGCTAACCTTTACATGTATGTGGAGCATTGAGTATGTCATGATTGTTCAAGTTAGGCCAAGTTACTGCTGACAGTGTTTTCAATGCTTTTGAAATAAAGATATTAATTATCACTTTGTAAATATTGTAAATACTTTTAGTATTTTTCCATAAAACAAATTGATATGTGATTCTACCAATAATTGCCAATACAAAAGAGGTGCTGTCTAACTGTTGAAAGTTTTACTTCTGGAAGAAATGGACGGAATTATTTTTAAGATCACTTGGAGTGGTTTCTGTTTAGCATTACCTTGGCAATGGAGATACAGGAGCTTTTTTGACCTTTTTCATTTAGTAATGCACTCTAAATGGTTTTTAAAAATAGATTGTAAACTCTGAAGACATACTAGTCACTTTTTCTATCCTTATGAAACATAACTTCTAGTATACTTTTTCAGTTGTATTCTCCCATGTCCAGTGTGTCTGTAGACTTCATTTTGTTGAGCATTTGTTCTGCAGTTTGAGGTCTGACTTTAGCCTGAGAAGGTGTATTCGAGTACTCTCTTATTATTAGACAGCTACAGTGTGTCACAGCTTCACTTAATAGTAGAATAATTTTAAATTTTTGAAGGTCTGAATACAGTTTTTCCTGTTGGTGTCTTCTTGTATTTTTACTTCTGCTATACTGCAATCTGCACACATGTGACATGTGTATACACACACACATATTTAAGTATATAATAAGGCTGACTGGATGTACTAAGCCCACTCCTGTCCTGATAGTGTTTTTTTACTTTTATGTGGACAAAACTTATTTTTGGTGACTAGGATTTGTAGCATTGAAAATGCTTTAACATCCAACCATAGATCCCTGAAAATTGATTAGCATGCTTTGTATTATACTTGAAGTGCGAAGATTCAGTTGCAGAGTTTTAGAGTGAGTAATTAAGACATTGTAATTTTATTTAAAAAGCATTTAATTTGGTTTTGATTAAAGGATACAATTAAGATTTCCTAGCCTATTCTTAAGCTTTTACTCCTGTAAATGGCTTCCTTGTTGAAGTGGTTCTGGAGCGTGGAACGACATCTGAATTTGATCAATGATTAGTTTTCCTGGAATTGCTCTGGGTGCAATTGGATTGATCTTTGCTCAAGGCCTCAGCTTTCATAAGACAAGCCACATGTGCATGTCCCATTTCCTGACTGCTCCTCCGTGTTGAAGCAGAACTGTGTAGTTCTGGGTAGAACTGGGTTTGTGCAGTAGCTTTCCTCACCCAGGACAAGTCGCTGCAGCTCTGTCTTTGGACATCTAGGATTGAAACAAAGTCAGAAAACAAGGATCTAAAACAATAATGCTGTTTTAAATATCAGGGGAGAAAAAGCATTTGAAGAAAAAAAAATAAGCTGTGGGTCTTGCCATTCAGGAGCCATTGATCTTTTTTATTCTTTAGTCTTTCCCTGCCCCCCTCCCCCCCTTTTTTTAATGTTGTTGTCTCCCTGTTGTTTTTTTTAATTATATGAACAAGATTCTTACTCAACTCATTAAAAGTGTTATAGTTACAGAGATGCTTAAGTGTGGTCACAATCACATCCTTCTGAATAATGAAAAAATGTTTTGGTGAATGAAACTGCTTTGTAATTTTTTTACTTTTAATTTTTGTTGTGGGTTAACTATTGTGCTCTATATAACTGTACTGATAAAATAAGCAGTAGTAGAGAATGCTTCCAGGTACTTTGTTGACTTCACTGCTGGAATGTTTGAGTACTATTTAAGTTTTGATCTTCATCTACCAGAATTCTCCTAAAGAGTTTCCAGGGGGAGGTTAGTATAGGCAAAGCTAAGGTATGTTTCCAGAACAGAGTCTTCTGGATATTGCAAGATTTGAACAGTATTGGGTGTTTTCTCACATGTGACCTCAGTATGTTCAAATGCATCCAAGATTGTTTATGTACTAGTGTAGAAGTAGCTGGAGAAACTCAGGATGTGTATGTAAATTAGCGTTGGACACTGGACAATATCCAAAACATATTTCATAGCAATGTTTGGACATAGCTATGAAAGATGATGTAAACCTATTTAGTGTGTTGTTTCACTTAGCCATCATTGTATAAAGGAGAGGTTTGCACTTCAGTTATGTCCATATTTAAGATAATGTGCTCTTGCATAATCTGTCTTGGAGACACCACATAATCATGTTGTAAAATTATGGTATTCTGACTGGACAAGTGTGTTTTGTTTGTTTCTTCTGTTGAATTAGTTGCTTTATTAGTATTAATGAAAGTTTTGCTATAAAAGGGTTATTTGAGATGGGAAGGGAACCAAAATGTGTCATTTAATATGTCTTGCACAGCATTTCAATTTTTTTTTGCAGTGTATCCCTGTATCGGGGAAATTGCCGACCTCTCCGGTTTGAGCCACCAATGCTGGACTTCCATGAACAGTAAGTTCATGTCTTTTCATCTGTTTATTTATGCAAATTAAAACAACAACAACAACAAATAAAAAAGCCCCAAAACAAAGAAACTAAACAAAACAAAAAAAAACCCCATCCACTGCAAAAACCAAACAACAAACAAAACTCCAGAAAATAAATAGGAACAGCATTTAAAGCTGGTAAGAGAAGTTTGTACACATAGATTGCATTAATAGATTGCATGTGTAATTGACCTACAGAGGGCTGCTGTACTCAGCCTTAAGCATCACATAGGGACCTGTCAGCTGCTGTGGTTTTGATGATGTAGGTACTTGTACTTTTTAGGTACTTGTTCAGCTGCTCTGCAGAGTGGACAGTTTTTAGTCTAGAATGTAATGTTCTGAGGTGAGATTACCTTTCTGTTTGAATATAACCCGTGTCAGGGAGCATGTACCCTAGCATATCAGTTTTTCTATTGCTTTGGTGACAAAAAAAAACTGGATGTGGATCTGCAATTATTAGAACAGTAATGTTGAGTTGTGAAAATACAGCCTCAAGGAGAACTTAACTCCTCCAGGAACTTAACTCCATGTTCTCTACCTTGCAACTGGTTGCTGTTTCCATTTTTAAAAATGAAGAAATAAGGAAATTTAGCATTTCATCAATGTATCTATTAGTTCCTCTGAGAACTACTTCAGTCTTAACTTGTCTTACCATCAACTGGTTAGTGTGTATAGGTAGCTCTAATCCTTCTTCTTCCCAGCAGTCAAAATGGTTCTGGAGTAGGTGTTCATGAAGCCTCTGTGCATGATTGATACTTAGACCAGTGTAAACTGCAGTGAAAGCATTTCAAACATTTTGTTACCAGTTAAGCCACAGATTATTAGTAAAAATATATTTTTCTGTTGTTGTCATTTAACACTAAATAACAAAGCTGTATGAAAATGCTTCATTTTACAGAACTTATTTGTACTCAGTCTAACAAAATTATAGCTTTACTTCTGATTAAAGACAGTAAGTTGCTCTGCCCCTTCTTTTTTCCTTCAAAATTTCCTTTAGCTTTTGATATGTGATTTTTGTTGTTTTTCTTCTTAATGTCAGTAACCGGTACCAGGTAAGAGAATATGGAGTTTCTAAAACGAATAGCAAAATATCTAGTGCTAAGCCCTACTCTACTGCATCTGTGCTACAAGAAAATTAGTTTAGAGTTAGTAAATTATTTTGGTGAGTGCAGTACAAATTCAAACTTGTCTAGCAGTGTGCTTTTTGTTAGAGCTATTGTAAACTTACCTATTGATTTAAGTTATTTTCTTTTTAAAAATGTAAATGTTTTCAGTTCGTAGTAATTCCAGACTTTGATATTGGGAATGTCTTTTATGCACCTTTTTCTGCTATGAATGAATTTGATGTTCTCTGAAGATACCTCTTAAGCGTTATCTAGAGTTTGCATGCTTATACTCTGAAGAAAGCTATGCATGCTTTTTTGTTTTGTTTTTGTTTCCAAAGATGATTTTTTTCCCCTTGCTACAAGTAGATCCAAGACAGTACCATAAATACTTTAAGTCACTCTTCATTGTATTTCAGCTTGTTATGTAAGCTGTTCTTGTCAAAGCTTAAAGCACTGAAGAAATAGTATAAATCTAATACAGTGTTAAAAGTAGCACAGATCTCTTACTTGGGGATGGCTCTGTACAATACATGCAAACTGCACTGGGGGATTGCTGCCTTCTGTCAATTAAAATAAGGAACCTGTGTGTTAGATTGTGATTCATTGTGTTCCTTCTTTGGTTTGGGTGGGTTTTTTGGTAGCTGTATATCATTAATTTATCTGTGGGCATTTAGGTTATAATCTCAGGCAGAAATCCTCTTTTTATTTATTAAAACTTACTTACGTTGCCAAAAGCATTTTTAGGAAAGGTTTAGATATGGAGGCCAAAAATATAGTTCAAAATCTGTGAAACAAGTCTGAGAAATGCTAAGTGACTTAGCTTTATGGTGGAAACAAGCTGCAGGTGCCAAGCACCTTGGAAGTCAAATAATGCAGACTTAAGCTTTTGAGATTTTTGCCTTTTAAAACAGGGTTTTCACATTCCAATTATGGCTTTTCTGTCTTTGTTACTAACGGATGTTAGAGAAGGCATAAAATGTATGTTTAGTTTCTGAATAAGTACTATACCCAAAGAGTGTTTTGTTAATAGGTAGCATGTAGCATTTAGTAGAGCAAACTTGTTCCAAGTTCATGTTTATACTGAGCTATCAACATGTGTCATACCTAGGCTAAAGAAAGATCTAATACTTACTTTCAGTTGTAAGTGAAGCCATTCTTCCCGTGACATTTTTGGTCTGCTGAGGGTGTGTGGGTTTAATCAGATGATTCAAAAACATGCCAACTTAAGCAGGAATAATAGTTAATAAGTTACTTTATCTAAGCATCTCAGAAAACCAAAACCAGTATTAAGTTGATAAATATGTGCTGTAGACACATGTCCTATATACCACCTGGAGATGAAATTAGAATTGTCTTCTACTTCTGTTTTATACCAGTTGGAGGTTTTTTAATACTGTTTTAATATAAAGCAAACACTACCGTATTCTACCACTTTGAAGGTAGTCCAGGTAATCTCACATTTATCGAAAGAAATGCATGCTGTATGTTAGGATATGCAAAAGAATATGCAAAAGGATATGCAAATCTTCAGCTCACTTGAAGTGATCCCAAATGTTCTCTGTATACATTGAGCCTCTGGGAATGGGATAGAACTGAGGCAGTTTCTCCCATATCACTGTGCCAGGGGACTACTTGGACTAAGCGTGGAATACTCATTTGGTTATTTAACATGGAAGCCTTTCTTGTGTTGCTGAACCAACACTGATATTTTTCTGGAACAAAACAACATCTTCAGTATCGGAGATTCGGGGCTTTAAAGAAAACAAGAAAAAAAACTTCCACCTGAAGCCAGCTCCACAACTAGCTCCACAACTTACTTTTTTTTTTTTAACCAGCATTCTGTTCCTTGTATTCTCTGCTTTAAACTGCTGCTCTCCCCTGTTGTTAAATGGGAATAACTGAGGTATTTTAACCTACAAGCAGTAATCATTATGTTACTCTCCATAGCTTTGGGAATTGGTTGCTCAGAGGTTATTTGGCAGAACAGTCATTATCTATATAACTTTCTGTGTTTAAGACAAGTCTTTGTATTAGAGGTCATACCAGTAGCCACCTGAGGTGAAGGCTGAAGAATGATTTTACAGGGCAGTTTCTATTCATCTCTTGCACCCACTTTATGGGAGAATATAGATCTTCACAGATTTCAGTACATTGCTTTCATCTTTGTTAATTCAGCTCTGACAGTATAAAAAGTGAAGTTTAAGTTCTTCAACTAAATTTTTTGATAGAAGTACTTTTTCATAATGGATGAAGTATTTTAGGATACTACCACAATATAAGCTAGAACTGCTTATCAAAAGATGCTTTTAATATGGAGTTATTTAAGGTGTAGTTGACATCCTACCCCTGTTTCATAGAAATGATTGGTTAATGTATTAAATGATACTTTTGGTTACAGTAATATTTTATTCCTTGATCAACATATTCTTCTGTGATGAATGGAGGTTCTTGCTTTACTCAATTTGAACAGGATCCCATTCTCAGACAAAATTTTCTCATTGGTAGGGCAGTATTCTGAAGTTCTTTATTTCAGTTTTATATTGATAATCTCATTCTGCATTTCCTTTGAAGTGTTTTGATTTGGGGATTTTTTGCAATGGTTTCATGTTTCTTGTTTGTAAACTCTAGTATTTGGCAGGATAGTCTATGAAAACTTAAGCTGGACTTGAAAGCAATTGCTTCACAATGTTCAAATATTGAGACCTTCTTACAGGCGTGGAGACCTTATGCTGTTACTCTTTCTAAGTAACCTAAGGGACATGCTTTAGGGAAAGGATAGTGTTAGAATGGGTAACAATCTGGAGAATACAGCCTATCTTGAACCTGTCTTAATGTAGCTCCCTTTGATTCTAGACTGCACTGCCTACAGTTATACTTCTAATTACATGAACCAAGAACAAGAAGACAAATGAAAAGGGGGCATTTAGAAAGTCAAGACATATCATGAATGTGCTGTCCTGGAGTGTAAACTGGTTTACACCCTTGTAAGGCTTGACTGGTGTAAAACTTAGGGGAGGACTAGAATGGTAAGAGAATGGAGAAATTATATTGTTAACAATTTAGCTATTGGAAGTTTTCCTGATCTATAGGTGAAATGTTTTCATATACTAGATATACAGTAGATATAAAGATTCTTAAAACCATTGGAGTTACTTCAAGTAACATAAGGTTGATACAAGTTGAGCAAAATGGTCTGTTTTCTTCAAAAACTCTAATCCCTTTTACAAAAAATAGTGAAGAATTTTAGCAACTAGAGAATTTATTCAGATCGCTATTTTTCCTACATTTTAAGTACATTTACTTAAAAGTAAGTTGCCTGTAACGTACATCCAAATGTTTGCATGGTACATTTGATACAATTCTAGTGTGTGAGAGTTTGAGATTGTTGGAATTGGAAATAAATGTTGCTAAAGTAAACTTGATTTCCCTTGGAGTTTGATGAATGTGAGAAATTGTTGACAGTAAATTGACATTTCATCCAGATCTGCCTCAGGTTTTGTTCACATATCATGCTAGACTGCACAATGCTGCTGAAAGTTCATTACACTCCTAGATTCATTGCAGTCAGTCACACTTGGTGACATGGTTGGATAAACTCTGCTACTTGTATGTGTAGTTTTGATAACTGTTTGGAAAAGGTGTGATTTTGTTGTATAGAATCTAAGTTAGATTCCTAACTTAAAGTGGGGCACTTGCTCTGTTTAGTATGTTATATTGATACCAACTTTTTGTCAAGTCTAATGTCAAAGAACTTTCTCTGTTAAAAGTCAGTGAAATCTGGAATCTAAGAAACAACCAATTTATAGGTTAGTACATATACAAAGCCAAAACCCTTCTGTTTTCTTTTGCTTTTCTGAGTTGGAGACATGTTTGAGAATGCAAATGTATGTGCTTCAGCTACTCTTAGCTTCAGGTAAAGAAGGCACTTGCCTGTGTCACTCAACTGATTTTGTGTGAAGCAGGAAGAATGCTCTGCTCACTAATTCTATAGTTTTGTACGTGATGCAGGCTTCCTTTGTGTAAGCAAACTAGCATTTTCTTCAGAATGGGGCACAAAAGGCTTTGTCTTTCAGTCGCTAGAGGAAACCTTGTAAGACCAGCTCGTTTTGTTTCCTTTAATTAAAAGTAGTTGGATACGTTCCAAGTCAACATCCAAGTTCTTGTTGGAACTTGCTCAGTCTGATCTTCTGGCTGGAGAAATGTCTTCACTGATTCAGGAAGTTCCTGAGCCTAGAAGAGTGTCCAAGGCCTGTGACTTTGTATGCTTTCAACATTATGCTTCTGCCTTCTAGGCATCTGTTATTCCCCCCTGTCTGATAGGATACTGTCTGACGGGATACTGATTTAACCCTTGTGACTCTTCTGATACGTTGCATGACAACTGGTTTTACAACTGTTTCTGCAGTTGCCAAAGTTGCTAAATGAAAAAAATGCATGGGTAAAAACATGTCAAATTCTCAAATGCATGAGGAATTTACCAGAATTGAATATTGATTATATTAGCCTATACTCCCAGCATTTCAAAGTGTATCTGGTAAGCTTTTGATTGTCTTCATTTCTCTTTCCAGTCTCATTAGAAAGAATAAGAGCTGGGGGAGGAAGAATGTATCTGCTGAATTCATATATTTTGCTTTTAGTGATTAATTTGTATCAGTTTTCATAACTCAAGTGAGCTTTTTACAGAGGTGTTTAAACTATATACAGTAAGAAAAAAAAATAATTGCTCTTTTAAAAGGGCATTTTCACAATTTGTATTTGCTTCACAATGAGTAGCTACATATATTTGGAAGTCAGTTTTGGGCCAATAACTCAAGTACTCGTCTCCCCAAAATTTGCAAGAGCTGATTTCTGTTGTTAAAATAATCTACCTTTTGATCACTGGAACAACAATGAATTCCACTACAAGGACATGTTCACAATACACTGCAGGTACTAACTCAGACTTTGGAAAGAGCTGAGTTGTAGCAGTAAAGAACATTAACACAGGCTTCTTTACCCATTTGACCAAGCACCCCACCCTTGTTAATTAACATCTTCTCATCTAGGTTATCAGGTTTTTTTATCAGTGTAGGTTGACCTAGCATTATGCAGGGACAAAGGATCAGGAGTAAAATCTTACATTCTTACATAGTTCATAGTTTGATAATTTGCCTGAAGGGCTGTGTCTATACCAGCTTCTCACAATGAAAATTGCTAGCTGTGACTGCTCTGGGAAATTCTGCTCTAAAATTTGGCATCACCTACAACCATACTTGTGCAGATCATTGTGGTTTGATAATCTGCATCTTGGAGAGCATCCCTTATGACATTATAACTTGGGATGCAGATTCATTAGACGTGTCTGGTGCACATTGCCCTACCTGGATTTTACCATGTCTGATGGTAGAAAAAACAAATGAGGTTTACGAGGTCCTGTTTCTGTATATTTAGGTAACATCACACTTAAAGAATGTAAGGAAAGCTGTCTCTCAGCCAAATATTACACTGGACTCACTGTTCCAAAATCAGAATGATCAGCAAAAGAGTAAAGTTAAACCAAGTCCTAACATCAGTTCCTTTTTAGTGCCCTCTGCCTTTATTACCTATAATTATACTGTGGTAGTTGAGTCTGGAACATGAAATTAGTGAGCTGTGGTGTTGATCATGGCTGTTTCCCTACCAGTTTGTTTCTATAGACTTAAGCCTGTCAAACAGATGTATAGTCTCTTATTTTCAGAACTGGAAAAGCATGAAGGTCTTAAAGATTGTTAATATTTGAAATATTTCCTGGCTAATAAGTTTTATTTGTAAACTACCTTTCTGACATGAGCAGACTGGTGTTTCACTATTGCCAGTTCATTCAAGATAATTTTCTTGGCTTTGTGATGTTTCATACGATGCATCCTAAGTGTCACTGAAGTCAACTCTGATATTCAGTTTTCAGCACATAGCTGTTTCTCTTTCGTGACCACAGGTGATACCCTAGTCATGTCATTTGCTCACATGTAATGCAGTGATTAAAATCTACTCATCTTTGTCTTCTTGAAGTTTTGGTTGGAAGGAACTGTTCCGTTTGATTCTAGTTTTTGCTGCTAAGTCCTCATATGAAGAGTGATTGGAGTGCTTTGTTACGGAGTAGGAGGATGATTTCCACTTCCTGACAAGGTGCTGGACATGCTGGGAGGAACAGAAGTACCCAAAAACTGCACTATGGCAAGCAAAGGAGTTTCTAAGAAGCTGGGAGCATGTCTTCCACTAAGGAGTGTGAAAAATTGTAGTGAGAACTAGGGAACTGACAGTTGATCCTTAGGCTGCAAGAGCTTCCTTCAGTGTTTAGAAAAGATGACTTTCTTAAAAGAATTTTGGTGTTGGTAGAATCGGAGTACTGCTTTAAGGCTTGACCACTTTGTCTAAACAAAGAATTTGCTGCAAAAATGTTGACTGATATAGAAGATTCTGCCTTTCATAGTTACTAATCAGGTAAAATACGGCCATCTGTAGTGATGTCAGTGAAAGAGTGTTTGAAGCAGTGGGTTCATAATTCAGGAGTACTGGGTAACTCCCTGTCAGCAGACACTTTTCTTGGTTGTGGATTTGCATGTTTGCTTTTGTTGTGGGATTTTTGGTGGGGGGTGGGGTAGAGATGAGGAAATTTGGAGAGCTGGCTTTCACTTGGCGTTCCTCTGGTCTGGTAAGCTTTTTCCTAGCAAAAGAAAAACAGGTGCATAGGTTTACTGTTTAATTCCATTGATCAACAGTGTAGCAGTTACAGTAGTTACTGCAAAATGTCACAACTGATAAACCATTTCCTTTTCTGACATCCCCATGTATGCTGGCAAGAGATGAAGGTATTTTCTGTTAGGACTTAACCCGGATGTTTGGTTTTGTACAGGTTTTGAAAGGAGAAAGAATTCGTCATCTTTGTCACTGGTGAAGTTAGAGGAGTCAAAATGAGATTTTTTTGACAGTGAAAGAAGGACAAGTGTTTCCTGACAGAGACATGAAGTTAGGTGAACTCAGCAAGGAGTTTTACAGTGGCAGACTGCAGATATATTTTTGTTAGTGATAATGTCATTTAGTGATGGTTAATAATTTTGTCTTTGAATTAAT
This sequence comes from Cinclus cinclus, assembly GCF_963662255.1. Classification (NCBI taxonomy): domain Eukaryota; kingdom Metazoa; phylum Chordata; class Aves; order Passeriformes; family Cinclidae; genus Cinclus; species Cinclus cinclus. The sequence continues at coordinate 86,722,187 of NC_085047.1, forward strand.
CACATGGTCTTTAGCATCTGCTTCTTTAGCCTCTGTTTCATGAATAGGAGGTTCTGTAACCACAAGCACTTTGTAAATTGTGGCATAGTTTGTTTATTGTAATTCAATGGAGCCTTTAATTTACAACAAACTTACGTTGCTTCATCTGCTGAGATACATTCCACACCCCCCTCTAAGCAGAAAAACTGTAAATGCAATAGCACATATTAATTTGGTCTGTTAAGGTCATTGAGGATGGCAGAACAGCTGCCTCTTTCTGGTTTTCATCACTGCAGGCATTACAGGTAGTAATTCCTATCAGTAGTTTTGGTGTCCTTGCAATATTTGGAACAAGTGACATGGGAGAGAGTGCTACATGGACTACATGTAGCCTCAAAGTTGAGTTAACTGTTTTGAATTCCATAATTCAAAATGCAGGAATTTTTAATCTATAAAGTGCATGCTTTATTAGTGCTTTGGTGTTGGTACTAAACATGTATGAGTTAAACGGCATGCCAAAAATTCTCAATATAGTCTGAAAAATAATTGCTGAAACTGGAGCATCTGTTGTCACCTCAGCTGCTGTAAGCAAAAAGAAACTAGCTAAGACCTTGTGTCAAATAAATTTGTTAGCATGTCTTGTTACTTAAAAATTGTACAGTTGTTTGACTGTGTGACTTCCATGTTTTACAGTTCCTAAATTCTAAAATTTATCTCAAGCCTTTATTTTTTTACTTAAGGTATGAATTCAAATACAGTATAGGAATAAAATAGTTGTTGCTGTACATTGCTACATACCTGATTTTGTAGAGCATATTATGAAATATAATACCAGAAAAATTCTGGGTAAGACTACTTATAATCTATAATGGAAAAAAAAATTGCATTTAGACTTTTGTCTAGGATGTGTTCTGTTTATTTCCATTTGCTGTGTATATCCTGTCTTAAGATAATTATTTAGAGGTTCTAGCATAGGAATAGAAAACTTTGCTTCTTTTCATTCTGGAGTAAAAATCTGACAATAGAATTTCATGAGCATGATGCAACATTAGGTAAACCTTCAAGAAAAGCAAGCAATAAAATAATGGAAAATATGTTAGCTAAGTAATTCTTATGGGTCTGAGATACATCCGTTACTTCAAAAAAGCATTAAATGCAAAGACTTGTTGTCAGTGTTCATCACTGTTTTGCTCCTGTCTGGTGTAATGGGAAAAAAGGCCAATGCTTCACTGTCTAGATTTCTGACACTTATCAAATATTTTCTCTCTCTATTTTGACAGGCCAGTTGGAATGCCAAAAATGGAAAAAGTTTACCTACATAACCCTAGCTCAGAAGAAACAATTACATTAGTATCAATATCTGCTACAACATCACATTTTCATGCATCATTTTTCCAAAATAGGGTAAGTTTTTTTTTTACTTACTCAAGATTAGTTTTTCTTCCTCCTCAAATCTGAATGTAAGCTTCTCTAAAAGAGTGATTTACTGCCATGATTACATACCAAGAAGTATTAAGATGCTGCAGTTCTTCATCTCATATCAAAGCAAATTTGAACTGAGCACAGAAACACAAAGGAGTCCTGTCTATGTTGGAAATGTACATTATAATTGATGGTTTAACAGCAGCTCTCCTTTATTGCTCAAGTGAGTACATTTCCTCAGAGGACTTGTAGAAACAGACTGTTCCTATACATTTTCTGAATATTCTAAGTCACGTGAAGTGTGTTAGTGTGCAGTAGTCACTCTGGTGCACTTAGAGCTGTAAGTAATTGTGTTACAGGAACTTGCATGTTCAAAAACATGGCGTCAGCAGGGTTAACTCCTAACCACATTGCTGTCAGATAGTCTTCTAGTTTCAGTTTTGTCTGAAGGGCCTGTGGCTTAGCAAGAGCCATGTAAAAATTCAGAAAACCTGTCTAATATGCTACCTGTATTTCTCCAGTGACCTTTGAACTGTCAGTCTAAAATATTTTTGTGATAAGCTGAACTCTAAATTCAGAATTCAGTGCAAAATTCAATTAAATGTGAGGTTGCAGTAGATAATAGTTTTAATTTATTGCTATTTTTATTAGTTTGTTACACATTTCATTTGTTTGAAAGTTCTACTTTTTTCTTTCTGAATCTGCAGTTGACTTTCTAATGTCAGTATTCCCCGAAGAACACATTAGGATCTTCTGCAGCACAAAAGCTATCATTCATCTGCATGATGCAATTTATTCAGTAAACAGTTTTGCTTATCCCTCTGCTTGCTTGCTTTTATTTTTTCCAGAAAATTCTTCCAGGAGGGAATACGTCCTTCGATGTAGTTTTCCTCGCAAGAGTAGTGGGAAATGTAGAGAACACTTTATTTATTAACACTTCTAATCATGGGGTATTTACTTATCAGGTAAGAGAATTACATGTTTTCCAGAAAAGTGAAGTGTGAATCAGGCAAAGCGGTATCTATTATGGGATGCTTAACCATCCAGGAGTACTTACAGAATAGTGGTTGCTGGTTAGGTTGTTGGGTTGTTGGTTTGTTTGTTTTGTTTTTTTTCATCAACCCAGTCCAAGAAGTTTCCATCCCTGTTGTTTGTTGTAACACAGATACAGATTGTAAAGATCAGTAGGACAGTACTGTAAGCCAGATGAATGAAATTACATAGGATTTTAAATCCTCCCAAATACTTTTTTGCATATGTTATTTTAGTGGCTCATTGTAGGGATCTAGCTCATCCTTTAGCTCTTTACTTATCTGATCCCATGGCAAGACTGTTATTCATTAAGCTGGCAAAAAATTACTCACTGGAGATTCAGAAAGATAATTCAGACAGATGGGAGAGACCAAAAAGTGAAAAATGAGGGAAATCCTCTTGTTTTACTATGACGGTGTTTTGTAAACAACAACAAAAATGTTTCCCAATATGGATAATTTCATAATGGTGTGATTAAATGAACCTTTCATATTTCATTAGCCTTTAGCTGGTTTATAGCTATCTGACACTATTCCAGAGTGTCAGAAAAAGAGGTGTTTTTTTGATTGCCTGTTTTTCAGTATATGTGTAAGAAAATAGTAGAAATGAGGAATAGCCTTTAGCTGTAAACTAAACCAGTTTCTTTATTTCAGAGCTTTAGTATGCTACTGGCTTTAAAGGTTCAGTTATAAGTATACTATAAAACTAATCAAAAAAAGTTCTTGGTGTATTGCTAAAATGCATGTTAGGCTCTGCAACAATTCCATACAGGTACTTAAGTTTGTGTTTCTTTTTCTGAACTAGGTGTTTGGCATTGGAGTTCCGAATCCCTATCGATTGCGCCCTTTTATTGGGGCACGAGTTCCTGTAAATAGCAGTTTCTCTCCTATAATAAATATCCATAACCCTCACAGTGAACCTTTGCAGGTGAGCACAAGAGAAAAATCATTAAATGCTCATTTAGGGTATTAAACTGAAATTTTGGTTTTTTGGGTACTTCTTAAAATTCTGAACTTTAGAGCTACTTGGGGTCGTACTTTTCATATTATAAGACTTTTTTCTGCTCAAATGCAGATCAGTTCTAGACATTGTAGATTATAGTCACAGATCTCTTAATTTCCTAAACTGAGGTTTTCCAGTGAAATTTCAGTTTTTAAAATGGTTTTAATTACTGAAAAATAAAGATTTAATCTTAACTGGTAATTGGAAGAATACTGAAGCAAACAAACAGATCTTTTAATCCAGTGATGCCTCTTAGCTTCATTCTGTCTTGTTTGCACAGCATAAGTTGTTGTTTCAGTATACCCCAGTATGTAATCTTGGAAAACATTACTGTCTTTACCTAACCAAATTCTGATTCTGTTAAGTGATTCACAAACAGTAAAATGCTCTAGAAAGCACATAAAGTGTAGCACTAGCAAATGGCCATTATCAGCATTAAAGTGGATTTGTAAGGTATTCCAGTGGTCAAATAGTCACTAATCTATGACATTGCACGTGATAATACCTGATAAGTACAGAGGATCCCTTAAAGGTTGAGTGCTAACATTTTCCTGTTATCTACCTCAGGTGGTAGAAATGTATTCCAGTGGAGGTGATCTCCATTTAGAGCTTCCAACAGGTCAGCAGGGAGGTACAAGAAAGCTGTGGGTGAGTAATCATGTCTGCAGCACTCATTGTACTTATTTTGGAGGTTTTATTTTGATTTGATCTTAGGCTTTGAGGGTTTTTTTATTAACTTTGTATCTTGTCATGTAATCATTTAAAATAACCCATAAAAGTGTAAACAATAACAGGGTCTGTTAATGTTAGGGTAGTAGGAGTTGAATGAAAGGTTTAGTTAAGATAAGCCATATGTATTGAGTTGTGCTGTTTTGAATGTGAAAAATAAAATTATTCCCATTAGAAGGAATTATTCCTCCCTGAACTTTCAGTCCTGGAGGCCTGTGAGCTGGATCTAACCCACAGAAAAAGCATACATGTTTTTCTGTTTGGTTTGTTGGCTAGATATTTTTTATTTCTCTTGGCTTTTTTGGTGTTGCTGGGGTTTTTTTAACTTAGAAAGTCCTTCCTGCAAATTATTATGAATGAACACATGGGTTGAAAATGAAACTGAACAAACTTAGGGAAGAAAAATCTGTTACAGACTACTAAATAAAACAGCAATGTGTGTAGCTAAAGTAAATCTCTAGGTCATGAGTTGAGAGTGGCTGGAAACTGTTGTGGAAAATATTCCTACATGCATGCCCTGCAGCTACTCCCTACTCGTGTCTGCTGCTAGAGACAAGGTAGTAGATTGGATGGACTTGTGATCTGGCTCATTAAATCTGGTTTGAAGTAACACATACTGGTGTCTTTAAGTGAAATAAAATTTAGAAGCATCCCAAAGGTACAGTTCTTGGCTCTGTGCTGTATGTCACACCATTGGTAATGTCCAGATAGATACAAAATGTATTTTCCTTTTCAGTTAGAATTATTTGATTTTTTCGATGACTTGTTTCAGGTCTAGGAGAGACTTCAGAATCATTGGGCTCCTAAGTTTGTCTCTTGCTCAAGTGTATCGTTACAGTAATGTGACAATGATATTTGTTTTAAGAAGGTATTTTCAAGTGAGTTACAAAGGACAGTCACAATACCTAATTCTTGTCTTTTCTGGAGAAAGTCTATTAGAATGGTAGTATTTTAGTTTTAGGTGCAAAAATTGCAAGGAAATAAGTATTAAAACAAGTCACAACATTTTAAAAAATGCAGTGTAAACAGATGCTGAGGGTTAGATGTTCACACAAAAATGGATCTTAAAACATAAATGTCTTAATATTTTGATACTGCTTCAGTCAAATTGCATTGCTTCTAAAGATAGCCCCTTCCTAGTTACCAGGAGAACTCAAGGGGGATGTTTTTCAGAGCATGAAGCTTTGCAGCTTCTCTTGGCCAGGTTGGCAGTTAAAGCAATGATGACTCACATGTGAAAGCTTCCAGTATCTGGCAAGGACTAATCCTCTAATTTCCTCTATCCGTCTATTGGTATGCGTTTTCATATAACTATTGGTATTTCAAAACAATAAGGCAGCTTGAAGAAATCAAACCAGTAGGAGGAAACACACAGATATATCATTGTATTGGTTATGTCAAGAGCTGTACTGCAGTTAGAAAAAGCTTCAAAGTAGCAGAAATTGTTTGAGATGTGGTGATGATACTTTGACATATGGATATACATAGTTGTATAAAATTGTTCTGATGCCAAATGCTTGAATGATTGGATGGAGCAGTCTGCATATGCAGGAGTGTTTTTTGATCTGACCAGCTTTGGATCCCTAGTTACACAGATGGAAGGAGTCACATCACATCCTTTGATACATTAATGAATGGCTGCATTATGTTGGGTCTGTGAGAACAGAACTTGAAATCGTCATACTTTGATACTCAACAGTTTTCAAATAATATATCTTCAGTCATTGTGCCTTAGAAAATTTCCAGTCAAGGTTTTCATCTTCTGTTTAAAAACAAAAGCCTTGCAAGCAACCAAGAATCCAATCTTCAGACCTTCTGTAATGTGATGAGGAAGACAATCCAATGTTAGTAATTCAGCTGTAGTACCAAATTTACTCTTGTGTTGCAGCTGTGTCCAGAAAATACAGAAAGAGATGTCTCTCAAACCCTGAATGCAGATTACAACTGAAAGAATAAGCATGGTTCAGAAACTAAAATTAATTTTTAGTTTTTCCTGTAAAATACATGGTAACTAATAAATGTGGAGCTCCACAAGCTTCTGGCTGCATGGAGTTATGCATTGGTTTAGTTTGTGTTTAGCACTGAAACTATATGGCTTGTGTCTGTTTTGGAGAAAAAACACTTAGAATATGCAAAGTCAATGTTTGATAATACTGTCAATATTTTTTCTGAATATCTCTTGCTTATTGCCAGACTCTGCTAATTTAGTCTACTTTTTACCACAAATTGAATACATAAAACTTAGAATCATAGAATTGTTAGCTTAATCGAATGGGACATGAAGGTTCTCTTGCATATATCTAGTTTTAATCAATGTCTTATTAGATGATTACAACTATCCTTTATAAGTGTAATAATAATTTTAGTTATATAAAGGCTATCTCTTCCTGCCATTAAGCTTTTTCTCTTAACACAATTATAGCCAATGCTTCTATTGTAATTATTTGGTGTGACGGCTTTCTTTGTAATTACTGTGCGCTCATAGATGTGCTTTGATTATTTATCAGGAAATACCTCCCTATGAAACAAAAGGAGTGATGAGAGCCAGCTTTTCTTCAAGAGAAGCAGATAATCATACAGCCTTCATTAGAATAAAAACAAATGCCTCAGACAACACAGAAGTTATTATTCTGCCTGTTGAAGTAGAAGTTACAACAGGTTTGTGAAAGAGTGATTGGGGTTTTGTTGGTTTTTGGGTTTGTTTTGTGTTTTGGTTGGAGTTTTTTTCCAGTTATTCAAATTAATTAACTCTTAGTATTAGAAGAAAATTATAACTTTTTTTTTTCTACAGCACCAGGAATTTATTCATCAACCGAAATGCTAGATTTTGGTACTCTACGAACACAAGGTAAACAATTCTTCACTTCACAAAGTATTTATCAGGAATAGGGTGGGAGGGGAAAGCCCAGTTACCTTTGTACTGTTGAGAGTTGCTTGTGGAATGATGCTTTTAAAAAGACAGATAACAACAGTGGGTTACAATAGTGCACAGATGCAAGAATACTTGGAGTGTGTACAAGTGAATAGTAGCTTGCACACCAGGTTGTAAGTCCAGTAGTAAGGTTAATGTTACACAGTTGCACTTTTCCATGCTACTTCCTTAACATGTAAAGATTTTCAAGTAAGAGTAATTTCATCTGAACATGGTACAAAGTCATTGATTGTAGTATTTTTAGCCTGTTTACTTCTTAATGTGTTAGAAACATGAGTGGTAAGCTGAAGCATATAATACCTACTAATACACAAAAATACAGTTTGTGTCAAATTCTTGGGACTAGCTATTTTGACTGGCTGTTCTGTCACGTGAGTGCAACTTTTTATCACTGAATAGTGAAGGTATATAAGACACTACATATATATATGTACAATATATATATATACACTATGTGTATATATATGTATATACCTATATTTACCATATATATACATAGTGTATATATATAATGTAAGTGACTTTGTATAAGATTCACATGTTAAAATAGCCTAACAGACAGGTGCATTTTTTTTTTCTTTAACAGATCTGCCAAAAATTTTAAATCTGCATTTATTAAATTCAGGAACAAAAGATGTGCCAATTACAGTAAGTTTAATTTCTTTCACTTTGAAACTTTCTACTTGGATTTACTTCTTCTCAAAAATTGATCATTCACAGGTTCACCATGTAGTGTTCAGAATTAGAAGCCTAAGTAATGTGTGACTGAAAATGTAAGTTAAAAACAAAGCAAAGAATTCTTCTGCATGGTAAAATTAGTTTGCATCATTGCCTCCTTTGAATGCTCTAAACAGCATTTTTGGGCTGTAGCTGTAATATCTGAACATTTGGAAACTTTTGTATTTGAGAACAGTAGTTCATGTGTAGTGAGTGATTATTACATAATCTGTAAGATTCTTTGTCCTCATCATACACACATCACATTTACACATCAGTATATAAAGTGGTTCCCCAACATAATATTTTAGGAAAAGCAAAGGGTAGCTTTCAAGAGCTGTCTGTAAAATTATCTTTTTTTTTTTTTTTTTTTTTTTTTTTTTTTTGTTGAGCTTACCTACTTTGCTGCTTGAAATAACACTCATAACCCAAACACTCTAGGGCCCTTTGCAGTAAAGACCACTGGAACTGAACATGAAGTGCAGCCCGCTTCAGGATTCTAGCATTTGGATTTTCTGTTTTCTGTTTTTATTTCTGAATTTTGGCACTAGTCTGGTAGTCCGCCTTTGTTCATTTATACCTTTTTCCTGTGTGATTTTTCTCATTGCCCACTATTTTTCTCACTTCTTCCTTCTCCCCTTCCTGTTGTCCTTCTTTTCCAGATTTAGTTGTGTAGCTAGCTATACCTTGTCCCTGTGCACTTAAAAGTGTTGAAGTGTTGAAAAGAAACCAGAGGAGCCAGAAGAATGACTGAAGGATTGGCAAAGGTTCCTTACTGAGATCTTGGAGAGCATTTCTGTGTTTATAAAGTTTGAAGCTGTAACTATGAGGAACAGTGTTTTAATAGTAGACATCTAGCAAAATCTTAGGATACTGGAAACTGAGGCTAGATGAATTTAAAGTAGAAACAGGAAACATTTTTAGTGATGAAGATCTGTTTTCACAGTGACAGTAGACCATTGCCTAACTGCTTGCCTGTTATTTACTAATAATTTTCAAGACAAAAGAAACTTACAGTATACTGCAAACAAGAGAAACTTACAATATAGTGCAAAAATATTTTATTTCATTGAGATCCTGATGCTTCTTTCATTAATGAGGTCAGGTGATCCTGTAGGAATCATGGATTTGTAAGCTATAGCACAACTTCCATAGAGATTTTTAAAAGACATGTATATGATTTTTGCATTGAGAGGGTTGGTAAATTCAATAAATTATTTTTCCAGCTATATTTGCATGTTTGTCTTCTTAGATTTGACAGTTTGCATGGTGTTTTGGTTTTTTGTTTTTTTTTAAGTAAGTAATATACTTGCTGAGTACAATGCAAATAATCGTATTTTCAGACCATCAGTATCACTTCTAATACCTGGTAGTGTAGTTCCTAATTCATACTCTGTTAAAAAAAAAAAAAAGACCCAAACCTATCCATTATTTTTAGATCTATGTTTTTTGGACTATGGGCTATAAACCATAAATATTGATCTAATGCAAGGCTGTCACTTGATAACCATTATGTGTCATGACATAACTTTTTTCACTGTGTATCAAAGCAGTTGTATTTTTAAAGGCATTTTGGAAAGCCTTTGGAACTCACTTTTGCAAGGAAAAAGCTACAACACAGGTCCAGACATGATATGTTTTTCAGTGTACCATGTGGCACATCAAGTCAGTTGTTGTTTTCATTAAGGGACAGCTTTGTTGGGAATTTTGTAATCTTTCTAGCTTTTGAAGCACTGTGTGAATTTCTGCTGCTCTGCCAATTAACAAATTTCAAAGTGGAAAGCAAGAGTAAAGAATTTTTGGAAAGAACTTGGTGAATAGCTTACATCTAGGAAAGCTTGACAAATGGACTTCTGACCCTTTGGAGCTAGGGTTTAAAAGTAGTGAGAGAGAGCTGTGTGAAAAATTTCATCTTAATGTCAGAAGAAAAGGCCAAGGCTATATTTAGCAAATGGTTTGGCTGGAGGAGCTAAATATCTTCAGGTCATCAGTGTGTTAGAGACCACTAATATTCTTGCCAGGCTTGTAGTTGTTCTGCCTTCAAGTACTTAGTCATGCTGTGGTCCAACAAACTGGATGAGGAAAATACAAGCAAGTAATTTTCTTTTTTGAGTTTTTAAAACTCTTTATAATATCTCCCTCATTTTATAGGGTATGTTCCATTATTAAGGAGAATAATGTTTATTTCATGATAAGACAAAACTAGGTTCAGGAGCCTTCTGACTGGTAAAAAATATAAATAAACCTGTGCCAGTCTTCCAACCCATACTCTTTAGTTTATTAGAATACATGTAGCCCAAGAGTTCTTAAACCTTCAAAGTCTTTCTCAAGAACTTCTGCAAAAGCATGAAGTTTTAGCCCTTCTTTGTGTCCTTTAGAACACTGAAGGTCTTAATTTTCTGCAGTTATGCTAAATACTGAATGTGTCTTCACAGACCAGGGTCAGGAATCTTGAGTGGGTCATTCTCTCTCAGTGGGAGAGCCATGTGTTACTGAAGCATGTCTATTTAAAATTATTCTTCCCTACAAAAGTTGCTGTTAGGAAATTTTCTGAGAAAATTGGTGGTATTAAGTTCTTGATGGAACTTGTTTTGTATGTATTTTCAGGACCTGTCCATATTTGATGATTTTTAATACATGTTTCAGGGCAGGTTTTACTTGAACTTTATTTGAAATAGGTTGAAATTTGAAGAAAGTGGATGTTTGTTTTTTCCTTCATTGTCTTGTGTTTTCCTTCGTTGTCTTAATTCTGTATTACCCTTTATAGCATGTAATCAAGTAGCAAGTGGGAAACATGCATTATGTAGCTCAGAAATTTTCAACAAAACAGTGTAAGTTCCTTCCCTAACTAAATTCACCATCTGTAGACATTTTGAGTAAATACATGTAGGTTTGTTACTCTTGTGGTTTGAGATGCACCTTTGAAACCTGCCATTTTTCTGGTAATTTCTGGTAATTTCTGGTAATTTTCTGAATATTTCTGTTATTATTGAATATTTCCAGTTTGAGCTTCTAAAAATGTTTATCATCCCTGTCATCCAGAAGTTGTGAACTTTATCACAGCTTTGATTTCATCTGCTTTAAGAGGAAGGTTTTTCTTTAAAGATATGTCAAGATTTCAGTTTTTAGTGTGGATCTCATTAGAAGAAAATTGAGATAGGTATTAACTGGCTTCTGAAGAGAAATACCAAATATCTGCACCCTGTGTATGCAGACACGGTGGTGGACAAAGGTCAGTGCTATAAATCCAAAATACAAAACTCCTGGTTGAGTTAACGGAGATTATTCATTAGCTGCAGGAGTAGTGCTGCTTGTTCCCACTAAGGATCACATGGTCTGCAGAACTTATTTATGCACACATTTATGGCTTTAGTTTACAATCAAGGACAGCTTGACTTGGAAGAACTGTAATTGGTTTGTACCAGTAGCTGTCTGCCTTGCCCCTCCCTGGCTAAGAAAGGCTCATCTGCTTATTAAGCAGGTGCTAAACCTCTGCAGCCCAGCAAAAGGTAAGGCAGCACTCATTTCAGTTTCCTTAATTCAGCATCCTGTAATTTGCAGTGGCTTAACAAGTGCTATGTGAGCAGCTGAGCTGTTCTTAAAGCAGGAGAAGACAGCTGGGGAGGAAGAATCACGGCAGTCATCCTAATTTTAAGCAAAACAAGAATAAGAGCATTTAAATGCTTCATGCCCAGTTTCTCCATGGAATCTGGGTAAAGAGTTTGCTAGCAATCTCTGTAGAGTCTTCAGATGACATGAAATCCCTTATCCTGCTGCATAGCAATGAGTACCTCTGCATATCAGCTCTGGCTAATAGCTGACACAACAGCTCTTTCAGTAATGCCCATTTACCTTTTCCCTTTAGTTTAAAACACTAATCCTCAGATGTGAAGGGTGACCTTGGTAAAGTGTTAGTGTAGAACAAGTGTCATCACAGATCTACAAAATGTTTCTCTATACAGTTTGTTTTTTTTTTTCCTCTGCAGACTTAACATGGGATTAGAGACAGGGGTGATGTCTATATCTTCTGGTACTTGCACAAGTCAGTTAACAGCTTTGTTAGTGAGTGCACTAGAAACAAATAGCCTAGCCATTGTAGCCCTGCAGCATTAAGAATAAAAATTAAATATTAATTTAAGTTTGTTTTCTATTTTATTAATATGTTTCTGGTCATACTGCCACTTAATTCAGCATCCCTAAGGAGAACTCACTGTTACCCACTTTCCTGTATGTTGACTGAGTAATTTGTAGGACCTGTAAAAAATTCCAAAACCACTCGTAATGCCTGCTTTGTTTTAGGAAAGACAGACCTGTAAGAGCTTGGCCAAAACTACTTCCATTTTTATCACTGTGAAAGACACACGAAGGTTTCAGAGCATGTTAGCAATGATAAATTTACAGATGCTTCATATTTTGATTGTTTGCAGAGTGTTAGACCTACACCACAGAATGAAGCTATAACAGTACATTTCAAGCCCGTTACGTTAAAGGCCTCTGAAAGTAAATATACCAAAGTTGCAAGCATTAGCTTTGATGGTAAGTACTGTTCCTCTCTTCTTAGAACTTGTCAAGTGCTTCTTAAACTTACTGGAGTTTCATTGATTATTTTCACTCTCTTAACAAAACACTGTTTATAATTTTGAGAAGAAAATGGAATTTTCCTGCCTGGAAAAGGCTAACAGTTCTTCTGAACTTCAGTTATTTCTGAAAGGATTGTCTTTGTTCGTGATCAACAAGTAGATACTAGACTGGTAAATACAGATGAGAAGAGAAGGTATTCCTAAGTTTTCTAATAACCATAGCTGTATTCTTACGTTAAGGCACCAATTGTTGAAATGTATTTTTATTTTAAACAGACTTTTGTTTTTGAGAAATCCTACTGAACAAGGTAATAGATACAAGTTACTCCTGGGGAAATTTCAGTTAGACACAAGAAGAAAATTTTTCACAATGAAAACAATCAGCCATTGAAATAATCTCCCCAAGAAGGGGTGGATTCTGCAGTGCTGGGCACTTAAGATCAATCTGGCCAGGGTTCTGAGACGTCTTGTTTAAACTGTACTGCCAGGAGAGGTTGGACTGAGTGGTCCTTGAGGTCTCCTTCCAACCTGGTATTCTATGATTTTTCTCCGACATAGTGTGATTTTAAATACTATGTTGACATTTTGTATAAAGGCACCTCTGTTTTTATAGAGATTTTAATCAACTGTTAGAATGGTGGTGCTACTCAGATGTTACTGCTTTAAGATGCTAGTTTGTGCTGTAAGTCTTTCTGCCTGGATTGCTTAAAAATGGAATCTTACACGTACAATAGTTGTGATAGACATAATTTTAGAAGTTGCATGGATAAAGAGGAGAGGATTGATCTTTATTATCGTTTATGGCTTAGCAGTTGAAAAATTTAGTAGCTCATGGTTTCTAAAACAAGTGAAGTATGTTTTAGCTTATAAATTCTGAAAGACATGAATTCTGTCAACCTGAGGTGATAATGCATTCAGATTTTGAAGCTGGTGGGAATTGGTATATGAGGACCTACTGGCTAACATATGGTACATCTTAGAAGGAATGGTGGTACCTGGGAAAAATACCCAGTTAAGCTGCTTAATGTGTTTAAGGAATTGACTTGATAAATTCTTATCAGTGAAGCAGACAGCCCTAAATGTTTGCAGTTTCAGCTGTTCCTAATTATATGCAGGAGGCTTTAGGAGCTTAGTGGCTTTTCTTAATTAGTATTTGAATACCTTGGGTTTTTTGGACACTACTGCTACCAGGCTAACATTGCTTGTTTTGTGATCTTGGAGCAGACCTATAAGCATCACTCTTGGTGCTTGAATAGTTTCAGTACTTACATGGATTCTACTTCTTTTTTCGCAACATTTAGCTTGCCTTTGATTTCTTGGTTGTTATGAAGTTGTTACATTTCAAAGTTCCTCTCAACTGGTAGTTCTAAGTGAGGGGCCCAACTCAGGCTTCCGTTCTGTTAGGAGAGAGTTAGTTTTATTCCATATTAGAGCAGAGTTCAGTTCATCTGGGATCCAAATTATGCTCTAAGCAAGTTATTTCTATGACAGCAACAATCAGGCTTCCCTATTGTAGAAAGCCTTACTAAATCAGGCAGGACATCTAACGTGTTAAATGGGAAGAATTCAGAATTGGGATCTACACCATGTCTGTTTGGTTATTGAAATTTCCTTAAGCTCCACTTTTTTCCTTCCTTGATAATTAATTTCTGGGCTGGCTCTGTGGTTTTATTCTTCCACTCATTCTAGTCTAGCTAATTTTTGTCAGCTTTAACAAGCTTCTTATATTTTTGTGTGTACAGCATCAAAAGCAAAAAGAGCATCACAGTCTTCTGGGAAAATAACTGTTAAAGCAAAAGAGAAGAGCTATTCCAAACTTGAAATACCATATCAAGCAGAAGTGTTGGATGGGTAAGCTTCCAGTAACTGAACATAGTTCAAAAACTAAATGCTCCAAATTAGAAGGGAATATTCCTGTTTTTAAACAAATGGATGAGTCTTGGCAATTCATAAGTTGTTTTCAAGGCTTCAGTTAAAAAACTTACCTTAATGAGTTGTTTTTCAAAGCAGCTGAAGAATGCAGATGAAACATTTTAAAAATGCACTATTGGAAATATTTCTGCTTTTGCATTTGCTGTTCTATTGCTCTATGAAATAAGGGTAGAGAAAACACTTCTGGTTTTAAGCAAAATTTTGGAAGAACCCTCAGTGTTTTCTTGGGTTTTGTTACTTATCTACAAAGTATGGCTAAGTTGACTTTAAAAACTTGTTGAATGAGGTGCTGTTTTATCAACAGAACTGGCAGAGCATTTTAAAGGCAAACTAAACCTTACCTATCAGAACTTTCGTGCTGCAGACACATGATTTGGCTAATAAGAAATACAGGTGATTTGCAAATTATCTTAATACGTCAATACTTCCTTTTAGTCCTCCTATTATTCTGACTTACATATTTTCTTACCTTATTTGAATTACTTAGTTAAGAACATCCCTGTAGTGCTGATAATCTAGTTTTAGCATGCAGTGAGATATGGACCTTTTTTGCTGTTTGGAATAATGAATTCTAGTCTTTGTGAAAGACTTTGAGGAAAATCTTTATTTTCTTTACACTGTTTTCTTTTAATAGTTATTTAGGATTTGATCATGCTGCCACACTCTTTCACATCCGCGACAGTGCTGCTGATTCTGTGGAAAGACTGATCTATCTAACAAACACATTCAGTTTTGCAGTCCTTATACATGATGTTGTGTTACCAGAAGAAGCAAAACCAATGTTTAAAGTAAGTCCCATTTCAGTGAATGCTTTTTCCTACTAGTAAGTGCTTAAATGCTTTGTTCAATTGTAACCTTGGTCTTCACTGTTCTCTGATCTAGGTCCAGAACTTCAGTAAACCAGTTTTAATTCCACCCAATGAATCCAGATATATTTTTACACTTCATTTTATGCCTTCCACATCATCTGTTCACATAGATAACAATATCCTACTTATCACCAATGCTTCTAAATTTCACCTACCTGTCCGAGCGTACACAGGATTTCTGGATGTAAGTATATTTTTTTTGGCAGCTTCTGTGTAATTAGAGGCAGACTTCATAGGACTCTATTCTAATTTGGTGTCTGCTGAAAAATTCTTTTTTGTTCCCTTTAAATCTTTAGTTTTACATAGGAAATTTATTAATGTAGAATTTTGAGATTGTCATGGTAGTGTTGTATTAAAGTTATTAATGTGTTTTTAATGAGCTTAGAGTTTAAGCACATTTTATATTTCACTTATGCTAAAATGCTTTTATCAATCTTTCTAGTACTTTGTACTGTCTCCAAAAACAGAGGAGCGATTTATAGATTTTGGCATATTGAGTGCAACAGAAGCTGCCAGCATTTTATTTGCAGTCATCAACAGCAATCCAATAGAGGTGAGGATGCATTTATTTTTAGCTTATCTTTTAAAAAAATTATATCAGCATTGTTACTGAAAACAGTACCTATTTTTCTTTTTAAGCTGGCTATAAAAAGTTGGCATATTATTGGGGATGGTTTGGCTGTAGAACTTCTAACAACTGAAAAGGGAAACAGAACAACAATAATTGCAAACCACCACGAACTACAAAATGCTACTGCATCTGATCAGTCTTCAGTAAGTAAACTGTTGTATATATTGCTTACAGCTAAATATAGGAGGGGAGAAAAGAGACAAACCTCTGCAACTTCTTTCAGTTTCATTTTGGCAGAGGAGAGATAAGTATTCTTAATTTTTGTCTGAACTTTGGTATGATAAAGCATGTAGGCTTCTTAAATTTGTTTTAAGGAGAAGCTTTGTATTCAAATTGCTGTTTCTGAAGTTTACCCTTTCCAAGTCTAACCAATCTTGATACCTCAGGTGATGCTCATCATTAATCTGGGATGAGTGGAAATCTGTCACCACAAGGAATAGATAATTTTTGTGTTAGTCATGCATGCAAACTCCTTGTTTATCACTGACAGTGGTTTTAAATGGATTTTGAGTCTGGTTTTAGTGAAATTTCTTTTTGGTTTAATGGAATATGTTGGTGACTTCTACCATTTATAGGTGATCCTTGCATCAGGCTATTATGCAGTGTTCAGAGTAAATCTAATAGCGAAGGAACTTGAAGGAATTCATGATGGAGCTGTACAAATCACGACAGATTATGAGGTATATTTATTGTATAATAAATAGGTGTTGCCCAAAAGATCTGTTTAGTCTTTGTGTTGTACAGTGGACCAACTGTAGCATAAGGGAGAAGTTGAGGTTGGAAGGTCAGGTTATCTTTGCAAGTTAACCCTGCATCATACAATGGGAGTGCTACTAATGCTTTTATTATTATTTTTGTCTGGTTTTCAGAAATATCCATGTAAATCTGACCTCATGCTTTGCAGTTGGGTTTTTTCAGTGACATGATGCATCCTCAAAGCATCAATGGATCTTGGAGCGTTTCATGTGCTGACAGCGTGCTTCTCCATACATTATCAGCTAATGAGCTCTAATGTCAGCTTTTTTTTTGTCAAAACGCAATGTGAAAGGCGTTTTGGAGAGTCATACAATCATTAGGGTTTGAAAAGACTGAATACCACCATGCCCACTAAGCCATACTGAGTTTGCCACAGTTTGCTGGCAGTTAATGAATCAGAATCCTTGCACTGATAATTATGGGAGGGAACAACTGATAGCCTCAACTTCGTATGTCTTGTTTTTGCAGGAGACAGTCTAATGATTAATGCAATCTGTATTTAATATATTTGTGTGATATATATATAAAAAAAAACCCCAAATGTGACTATGCTTATGAAATCAGGAAATTATATCACTGATTGTGTGGTTCTGGTGGTGCTACAGAAAATGGGAAATTCCCAATTTCTGCCAGTTTCTGAGATTTTTTTTTTTTTTAGTATATCAACATATTTGTTACCCTTTGGTTACAGAATCTGAAGCATTTTATTTTCTTGCTTGTTACAAGTTATTCTACTTGTATTGGTTCTTGAATCTCACTGCCATCCCTTCCATGCTACTTTTTCTATGTGTGTCCCAAGGTATTACAATAACACAATGTTTCAAGAAGTTGGGTGTATCTTTGTCCCTCGTTTACTTTAAAGATGTTCCCCTGCTGTTCTCCAGCAAAGTAAGCCCCATTCAAAGGAGACCTGTATAATACCCCACTGGGGACCTTATGTTTTCAGTATGCTTTTCTGTTCCATGTAGAAGAGAACTGAGGATGACTGAGTGAAGGAGTGCTTCCTGACAGTATGGAGTGGCTGTTCAGAATATGATGATGGGTTGTAATTGTAAATCATGTCTCCATGTTTTAAATGTCTCTATAGTCCTAGACTATATTAATTGTAGAATTTCAGGGTTTTGATATTCTATGCAATTTAAAAGTGGAAGAGGCATTTAAAGGCTAGAAATGTAAGGGATTTTTTTCTAAGTTTTTCTTGTTTTGTTTTTTCATCCAGATTTTAACTATACCAGTGAAGGCTGTGATTGCTGTAGGCTCATTGACCTGCTCCCCAAAACATGTTTTTCTTCCACCTTCTTTTCCGGTAAGTGAGTTGGGGAAGATTAAATATTTGCTTGTTGTGTTTTTAATTTATATGCCCTTTTTATATGCCAGGGAGACCACTGTCCTGAATTCTGTGTCAAATTTCTGGAGAGATTGTGCTACTGAACTGTTATGATTAGTTTATCATTATTTTGGGGGTTGTTTGGGATTTTTCTACCATGTATTCCAAACATGAGTTGTCCCTACATCTCCTCAACAGCCCGCTTGAATAGCACCTTGGGAGAACTCATGTAATGGGATAGATCTCATCAAAGCAAGATAGGTCAGTCAGCAGGACTTGAGTGAATGTTTGCTGCAATTGCCACGTATTCCATCTTCCTTCTGATCTCCTGTGTCACAAATTCTTTTGCTATCCTTGAAGTCAAGCAGTCATGCCTACAGTTGCAAAGACCACTGCTTGCTTTTTATCTTTAAGGTTTTTTTGGCTTTCTTACTATATAGCCTCACCATTATATGGATACTTAATATACTGAGTGCCACATATATAACTTCATTATGAGCTGCTTCATAAGCTTTAATAAGTTAAAATAGCGTAAAGATCCACTTCCCTATCATTCACTGGAGATAAAGCAATTTTTGGTATTCTCTATCTGCATCTACTAGAATTATTAGAAATTATTATTATTATTATTACTATTATAACTATTATTACTATTCTTCCTGTGAAGAATGTCCCTTTTGAATGCCACATTAAAATATTTTGTTCTATGTTGGACCATAAAGAAGTTTGTTTTTTTTTAATCTCCTTTGAGTTTATTGTAGCTGAAATTGCTAAAGAACTTACCAGTATTTCCTAGTAATAAGCCCACGGTCTTGTCAGCTTGATATTTGGAGGGCCTTTGGTTTTTTGTTTGTTGTTTGTGATTTTTTTGTTTTGGTTTTCCAGTTTTGGGGGTTTGTTTGTTTTTATGCAGGGGTTTTGTTTTGTTTTGTTTATTTCCTTTTATTTTGTTTTGGCAGGTACTACTTCTTACAGCACCTATGTTTCTCAGGCTGTCATTACTCTTTCTCTTCCCTAGATTACTATGATTGTTATTGTCTTTGTGCTTTTTCTAGTAATGTTTTCAGACAGTGACCCATTCAGGGTCTCATCTTTGGCCTCCTGCATTTTGTTAGTATAGAGTATGGATTCAGATATAATTATCACCTTTGACAAGATTAAAGACTATTTACTGTGTTTAAGCCCCAAGCTTTTCAGAGGAGTAAGCTTCACTTACTACTTCCATTAGTTGATCACTTAGCTCTTTTTATATTTGAAAACATTAACAGCAGACTTATTTTACTTTTTCTTGGATTCATTTCCAACTAAACTTATGCTCACTGAATTCATACTACTGTTGCATTTAGTTCTTCTGTAATGCCTCTATTACTTATGAAAATAAGCCCAAAATAGTCGGTTCTTTTTGTTTCAGTGTGGTAGAGAAACTTGACAGCTACACCATCCAGGAATAACTAGGTGCTACTATTTTAGTAACACATGCTTTTCAGTTTATACTTAGGATGTATTCTCCTGCAGCTGCCTGGTTCCCAGAGCTGTCTGTCTGTTTATAATTTTAGTGTATTTGTACCCAAGTGTGATTTCTGGTATTCTGTTGAAGGTTGTTGGCAATACACTGACAGTGTATACAGGCCTTGTAAAGGTCAGTGTCTTGATTTAAATAAATCTTAGCTGTGTTGGCTTCTGCTTCATAGTGTCATCTTTACCTCATAGTGCCACTTCTCAACTCTTCCGTGATCAAAGCTCATCTTTTAAGACCTCTCTGCTAAATGGCGTTCTGTTGTTCTTATTACTGCTGAACAATTTTTTCCCCTTGTCTGTTGTTTCATGTCTAAGTGCTATGTAAAGGTCTTAGTAAAATGCCATTTATTTGTTCCAGACACTTTAACAAACCTATATCTTGTCCAGTTGATGGCAGTTTTACTCATAGGAATCCACAGATGAAGCTCAGACATACCCTGTAATTCAGTTTAACGGGACTGTACTGTTAAGGATTTATTCTTGTAGTTTCTTTCCCTCTGCAATTACTACTATTGAGACTGTTGCAATATGTGACTTTCTTGAGGCCACAGTCAAATTTTGAACCTGCAAAAGACTTCTCCTATGTTTCCACTTAAACTTAGAGGGTTTTTTAACTCCAAAGTACTGATTTAAGGGGAACAAGAAAAAAACATGTTCACTAAAAGATAGTCTTGGGTATTTGTTTTTGTTCATACTGTTTCATTTTTTTCACATAAATCTGAAGTCTCCCACCAGTCCTGAGTTGCATTTTTTTCTGCTTTTGTTTCTAGTATTTGTTTCCTCTGATACATATCAGGGTTGGTTGTTGAGGTAAGATGTAAAACATGACCACAGAATCATTGATTTACAACTGAGGCAGGGGTAGAGCTTGAGCATTGTAAGGATTTTGATCATGATAATTAAACTACGTTTTCTGTGCTTAAAAGGAACATAATATTTGACTCGGAAAAGGAGGCAAGGTGTAAAGGTGTGGGGAAAAAACTTCCCATTTTCTTCTTGAATGTAGTTTTAGTGTGTGGTGTCTTAATTGCATTTGGGAGCAGAAAGGAGGGTTTTAAAAGCCCTCTGTCACCTGTAGTTTTTTTAATTGTAGCTTCCCTTTACTCTTCCTTTCAGATTTTTCTAATTAGTAACACTTACTGTTTTTAATTGTTAGCAGTGATATTTTGCAAGAAGACTGCTTCCCTTTAGTAATAGGAGGCTCAGCAAACTGAAGTTTTCTCTTGCCTTTCCTCTTAAGGAGAGCTATTGTCCTAACTCTTCCACGATTCTTCAGGTGTTCTTAATTTTCAAAGAAGGATGAACTGTGTTTGGAAGCAGATGGAGGAAAAAATACAACTTCACAGAAACTTACTATCTTGAAGTGTTGCAAATGGCATCTCTTTAAGATAGTGTAGTTAAAATTGCAATTTAACATTTCAGCAGTGCTACAGTCTTTGCCAGCCTGCATAAATAGATGCATATGCTAGGAAAAAAATGCATATCCTGCAGACTTTTTTCCTTTTATTTTCCTTAGGGAAAAGTAGTTCACCAGAGCCTGAACATTATGAACTCCTTTTCTCAAAAAGTGAAAATACAACACGTACGGTCCCTGTCAGAAGATGTAAGGTTTTATTATAAGAGGCTAAGAAGTAATAAAGAAGATTTAGAGCCAGGAAGAAAATCAAAGGTTTGTTTATGTCTTATTTCTAAACGTTTATAAGTTCTCTTTTTGTATAGCTTATGTTATGTTTCTGGGTTCAACAGAAATCTTCCTTCTGTTTTCCTTGGTTGTTAGATTTACTGTGCTGTTTAATCGATCTGCTCTTACATGTTTTGCAGATTGCAAATATTTATTTTGATCCTCGTTTGCAGTGTGGAGATCATTGTTATGTAGGATTGCCTTTTTTAACAAAATGTAAGTAAAGTTCAACTTCATAATGAAAATAATTTTAAATAAGTTTTCTCCTTAAGTAATGATTTTACTTGAAGATTTATAAAAACACATTATATCTTACAGCGGAATCTAAAGTTCAGCACAGTGTAGCAATGCAAGAAGATGCATGGGATTCTGACTGGGATTTACATGAGAATTTATTCAAAGAATGGACAGAAATAAAAGAGAACTCAAGCCATAGGTAAGTATTTTATTCTTGTTGTTTGCTCAGGTCTTAAGTCGGTGATAATTATGTGATATGTGTGCTCTTACAGAATAAAAAGCTTCTTAATATTGCTATGCTCTTTGAGAGTGGGCCAGGAAGGAATTGCTTGGCCTTCTCTGCAAAACCATTGGAGAGGGTGTTTTAAAAGTTAAAAAACGGTAATAATTTCCTCAAATTAAAGAGAACACTGGAAGTTACTATTCGCTGAGTTGCTGGAGTTCTTGGAAAGATTGTAACAGTGAGGCAGTCTCTACTCTGCAAAAATTTCCAAAACCTGATTATAGTGGTTGTTCAGCATCCCTGCTTAAACTGTTTTAAAATAGTATCCTCAATATCCCTCTGAAGATTTCATGAGGTTTTCTGTTATTACCATACCAGGATTTTTTGCATTTCAGCGAATTACAAAATTTTCTCGTATTTTACCTTGAGATGATTAATGGTTGCTACTTAATATTTAGAAAAGTTAAACTCTGTAGACTGCTGCGTACCTTTTAAGCATGTGCCTTCTCATACATAAAGTCAATTTAGTCTCCAAAAGACATGAGTTGTCATAAACAGCAAGTGTGTGTGTCTTTTGTGTTGATAGCATCCAGATTACCCTTACAGAAAAGGTATATGAAGAAACAAAATGTCTGTATGCAACTAAATAGGGTAACAAAAGCATTTCTCCTTTATCACTTCTGCGTTGTAATGGTGATATATTATCACTTCTGAGAAAACTTGTTCTAAACAGAATCCTCTATTTAGCCACACCAGTAACTTTCAAGAATGTTCTATACCCTACAGTAAGAGAACAGTAGAGGAGAATGCTACTGAAGATTAGTTCTGAATAAGGAGTAGTCCTAGCTTGAATATACAATGCTTTCATATTATTTATAACATATTCTAAAGTATTTAATACTTTTAAAGATAGTTAAGATTACCCAGCTGTCCAAAGGATCATTCAGGGAAAAGAGAGAACTTCTGAAAACAGACGGGTTGTAACTTGGACATTTGGAGTTTCTCCAAAATACTTCTCTGGGTTTGAAGCCTATGATTTCGTCTGTTTTGCTGACTGGAGAACTCAGTAGTTTTAGTTTTGTTTCGGTTCATGCTGGAGAGCTTATAGGAGAAGGGCACCCAAAGCTGTTGAGGAGGTTGTTTAATAGCAAAAAAATTCATTCACTGATGGAAATAGTGGCTAGCACCAAGTATGACTTGTTCAGATTAGCTTTAGGTTTATTAGACATGTGTGCAGGCACACAGTCTGTGTATCCATTGCATTTAGTGTAGATGTACTGATTTACTGTACATATGCAGAAAAATACGTTTTCTGGATTGTGGATGCTATAGTGGAGTTTTTCCTTTCTACTGTTTGTATCTTTGCAAATCATGAAATACGTTTTGGGTTATTTTTCTTACTGATCTGAATCTCAGTTATATTCTCAAAATGTAAAACCGAGTTTTATAACTGTTTCTCCAGACTGAATGCTGTATTTGAAGTAGACACAGATCTGCAGAAGGATGTTCAGTTGAAAATTACAGCAGAAATGTCCTGGCCTTCCATCCTTAATTCACCACGCCATCTAAACTTCCCTCTTACCAACACAAACAGTTCATCAGTAAGTTATTTTAGTGATATGATCATTTTAACAGGTGTTTCTAATTGCATTAATAGTAATGTAAACTTACAAAAACATTCTTTCTGAATAGGAAGAAGAAATTTTTCTAGAAAATCCAGCTGATGCTCCTGTGTATGTTCAGTTTCTTCCAGTAGCTCTGTATTCTAACCCATCCACTTTTGTTGATAAGCTGTTAGAACGGTAAGTGTTGTGGAATCCTTGGGGTGTTCTCACTCAGCAGGAAAAATGCATTTTACAAGGAATGAATGCCAGTTGTGTTGGTAGTTAGTATTGGCCCACCTCTAGAATTTGAATCACTAAGCCAACTGAGAACTGAATCTATTACCATTGAACACACATCTGTGTTTTTTACTTAGATAAAATGTGTTTGCATTTCTTCCTTGACTTGATGTGCAACGGCGGGAAATAAGAAAAAGTAAAATAAAAGGATGCTTTCAGCTGCATGTTGGGCTACCATAGATACCTGATTTGTGCTAAAATCCATAAATGCAAGAATGTCATTACCTTCCCTGATCTGTGAGAAAGAAAAAATTGCAATTTCATTTCAGGTTTAATTTGAGTAAACCAACTAATTTCAATCAGAGGACACTAGAGTTCCAGGTCTTCAGAAATTGTGTAAGTATTTCAATATATTCTTGGTAATTTTAAATTCAGGCATTTTAATATTTTAGTAAGAGTTCAGTCATACATGTCTTCAAGTATAGGTATTAGTGTGGAAAACATAATGTAAATGTAGTATCTGTTGGAGATCAGGAAATTGAGAAAAGAAATATTTCTTCAAATGTAACTAATAAAGTGTCACTTTTTCTATATGCTTAGATGATAATAGAGCTGTGGGAGTTACAGGGAAACTGCATTTTCTCATTCTTTTACTGACAGGGTTATTTTATTCAACATATAGTGGTCACTAGTTCTAAAATTAGCAAAGAATTGATTATTCCATTACTTTGTTGATTCTTTCAAGTGATTTGAGTATTGTGGACTACTTTTAAGTGTGTGCTTTTTCATATAGAGCATGCCATTTTCTGTATAGAGCTAAGCACTCCTTCTTTTATCTGACTTTTCCCCTCCATTTGCAGTTTGTTTTGGATTACCATCTGATGCTTATTCAGTGTCTCAAGACAAACAATGTCTCATGTCAAACTTAGCAAAATGCACTTTTTTTGTGCGTAGTTCTTTTATTTTGTTTGCTTAAAAATGGAAAATTCTGAGGAGACAAAATATTCCATAATGGCTTGGTACTAATTTAGTGTTCAAAAAATATATGCAAGAATCTCTTTCTTCCACTAGAACTTTATGAATCTATATGGGTGAAGTTTAGCTCAGTTCTGTTTGGTTGTGTTGTTCTGCTTCTCCATTAACACAAGCAGTTTACTAGTAAGTAGGGAAATTCTTGTGCTATCAGAGTTTCTGGTTAAGAAACCCCAGTATGTCATTAAGTAATATGCTTTTTTAGGACAAGACCAATTTTCTAGCTAAAATAATACCGTTTCTATCAAATACATGTAAAAATGTCTTCTTTTTTAACTGTTGCATTTTTTCCCCACCCTCTTAAGGTCCAACCACTACAGACCACTGTGGGACTTACAAAGGGCTTGGCTCATCATTCCATTTTAAGTCTAGTATTAAAACCTGGTGAGAGAAAGTCTGTCAAAGTAAAGTTCACTCCAGTTCTTAATAAAACTGTTTCATCATTGATTGTTATCAGGTAAGAGAGGTATTTCTGAAATAAGTGTGAGTTTTTCTCTGTTTTTCTATTTATATATAAGATCATACTTGCAATCAGCTGTCAAGAAACTATTCCTTTTACAAGAATAATTGTAGAATCCTACGTGTCTGCAGAAGGATTTAATGTAATTGTGACATGTCTTAGAGTATTTTAACTGTATTCAGTACATATTCAGTAATATAAATGTATAAGCCACTGTTATAATTAGCACAGAATCACAGAAAGGCTTGGTTTGGAAATGGCCTTATTAATCTAACCCCCCTGCTATGACCAGGGACATCTTCAGGTTTCTCAAACCCCTATTAAACCTGATCTTGAATGTTTCCACGGAAGGGGCATCTATCACCTCTCTGGGCAATCTGTTCCAGTATTTCAGTACCCTCATTATAAATTTTTTTTCCCCTGTATCTAGTCTGCATCTACCCTGTTTTAGTTTTTAAATCGTCACTAGTTTTCCTGTTACTACAGGACCTATTAAAAACTTTGTCCCTATCTTTCTTACGGGCTTCCTTTAACTACTGGAGCTCCATTATTGTCACCAGGAAACTCTCTTTTTTAGGCTGAATAATCCCAATTCTCTCAGCCTTTTCTCATAGCAGAGGTGCTCCATCCCTCTGATCACCTTGGTGTCTCTTGTCTGGACTTGCTCCAACAGGTCCATGCCCTTCCTGTGCTAAGGACCCCAGGGCTGGATGCAGGGTTTCAGGTGGGGTTTCATCAGAGCTGAGTAGAAAGAGTAGAATCCCCTCCCTCACCCTGCTGTCCACGCTGCTTTGGATGCATCCCAGGGTATGATGGGCTTTCTGGGTTGTGACTGCACATTGCTGGGTCATGTCCAGCCTCTCACCCACCAATGTATGGAGACTTGATTTCTGAAATGCATCCTACACTGTCTTGAAAGAAGGGTCTCTGGTTAGAGATGTCCTTTGCAAGATCAAGCTACAATGCAAGTTTAGTCTTTCTGGTAAAGAGCATTGAGTTCACTTTTGTATCAGGTGTGATGCCTTAGTAAGAGATACAGATTTTAACTAGGATTTCACTGGAGTTTGTATGTTATGTTAGGATTTCTTAAGGGTTTTGTCTTGCAAACACTATATTTGAGACCCCTGCTGTTTTCCTCCATAATTTGGGGAATTATCTGTGGAACAGATTATGTATTTGTTCTCCACATTTGGGATATGGACTCACAGTCTCTATAGAGAAGCTTTTTATGAATGTTTCCCCTCACCCTTTTTTTTTTCCACAGAAATAATTTGACTGTAGTAGATGCCATAATGGTACAAGGACAAGGAACAACTGAGAGCTTGAAGGTTGCAGGCAAACCTCCTGGTCCAGGAAGTTCTTTACGCTTTAAAATCACAGAAGCATTATTAAAAGACTGTTCAGAAAGTGAGTACTTCTTGAGCTAATATGCTGAACAGAAAAGAAATAATATTTTATGTGTAAAACTTGAAATGTGTGGAAATATTTTCCCCTCTTCTAATGACACAGAAATTCAACTCCCTTAAATACATTAAAAATGCTACTTTACTTAGGCAGAATACAAAATATATTATGTTTTTTGTTTTTACGTGAGAGCTAGGAAAGAAAACAGAAACTCTTTGTCCACTTACATTCAAGACAGAGGAGGTAAAGATCTTGGCATATTTACTAGCAAAATATCTAGTTCCTAAATTTAATACTACTTGGATCATAGGTGTAACTTCATGTGTACTTGTTTTCTTCACACCTTCATAGCCTTTAAGCACATAGCCATTGGGGAAAAAAGGTTGGGCATGTTCCTAGATGAAAATTAAATCCCAGCCAGATTCTACTCTGAGATCAGAGAGAGGATTTCTGCTCTGTGGCCTCAGGCTTGCTCCTGAGAGGAGAGCTGAGTACCTATATTACCCAAGAAACCGGTAAAAGAGTTTTAGTTATATCTGGTATTAAAATCTGCTTTGCTACTTCTCAGTTTTCCAGACATTTCTAAGTGCCGTGTTAATTATTATCTTATTCTGCTTTTTGTGAGGGGTGAGGAAGAAAACTTGAAGTAAAGCTCAGTCATTACCCTTTACCTGTTGTGGTTAGGGATTCTTTTGCTAATAAGATATATGTAGTTCAGCCATATATTTTTATTTTTAAGACATTAAAAAAAAACCACAAAAAAAAGCTTTAATTCTTAATCTTTCTGGGACTGTTCACAGAATACCACAACATTAGGCAGTACATCAAAGAACTTTGCAGCTTGTGTGATTTCTTTGTGGAGCAGTAGTGCTGTCAGAGGTTAGGGGGCTTGTGTTTTTTCCCTGAGGACTTAGAGGGTTCTGGAATTGTGCAAGTGCCCTACCTTGACAGCAGTGGGAATCTGGCTGCAGAGGTATGTTACTGCAAGTTAATTTCTGTGGACCTTGCAGGTCTCCCTTATGCTGTAATTTTGACAGAACTTTCTCCTGCTGTAAAACATGAATATAGGGAAGGATATCTGCTTAGCATAACACTAACCACTGCTGTTTGTTTCTAGAAATGAAATACAAAGAACCAAATTTCACACTGAGAAGAACGTTTAAAGTGGAAAATACAGGGCAGCTGCAGATTAATGTGAAAATGATGGAAATCAGTGGCTACACATGTGAAGGATATGGATTTAAAGTAGTTAACTGTCAGGAATTTGCACTAAGTGCCAATGCCTCGAAAGACATTGTCATATTGTAAGTGTTTTTTCTTATATCTAAATGGAACGTTGCATTTGGAATTTTAATTTCTTTTTAGAGGAAAGCTCTCTTGGTTAAATTCTGGGGGCTTTTTAACTGAAGTTTTGAGTGTATGGGGGTTTTGAACAGTGTTACACTACTATGGCATTTTCCTCTCTTCTTGCAAACACTGTTTGATTTTTCATTATACCATGTTTCTGTGACTGACTATGGTATTACTTCCAATACTATCCAGTGAGTATAACTTGCTGGATTGGAATAATATTACTATATGGGGTTATATAAATTTCCCTTCTGTTACTTGTGAGTGCACATGGGACCTAGACCTACATATGGTTTTGGTGCATTGCAGTATGTAGAAAGCCTTTGGTCCAAGGATTTTTATTGTAATGCACAGTATTTTAGTCTTGAATATTTTGTCTGTTGCCTTAATGACAATGATTGTGTAGTTCTATAATTTTTTTATTGTAAAAAACCACCATACCAAACACAACAAAGCACTTTTAACAGTGCTTTGTTGTAAAATTAGCTATTCAGAAAATGGTATCTAAAAATTTTTGTTCACAAATTGCTTCTGTTCTGTTCTGCAAGTGGATGTATGAAATGCTGCTGCAGTGAAATAGTATTTCACTAGTATTTCTGCACAATCTTAGTTTCTAATGAAACTGTGACGTAGTGGTGATGGTTTTGAAAAGTCAGGTTTGTGACTCAAAGATGAAGTGTTTCAAAAATTTATAGCTCACATAGCAGTTGGTTCCATTACTTAGACCTGTTATTATATTTTTATTGCATTCATAGCTTTTATTAACAGGTGTGGTAAAACCTTATTTTCAGGTTAAAACCTTATTATTACTTCATATGGTATCTCTAGAGTAATCTAGAATCAGATATGTTAAGCATAGGTGTTAATGAACATAGTCAAACACGTCTTGAGGTATTTGAAAGATACACAAGTATTTTTAGGCTGTGAGGTAATTGATGGAGTTGAATTACAGGGTTTTTAATTTGTAATTTATGAGTTATAAAAAATTCTGATGTGCTTTATGTTGTTTCCAGGTTTACACCAGATTTCACTGCTTCCAGAGTTATACGTGAATTAAAATTCATCACTGCAGGAGGCTCTGAATTTGTATTTATCTTGAATGCATCGCTTCCATATCACATGTTGGCAACGTGTGCAGAAGCACTACCCAGACCCAACTGGGAGCTGGCACTGTACATAATCATCTCAGGAATAATGAGGTTGTGTGTGTGTTTGTTCTTACTGCTGTGTGGGCCTGAACTGTCACTGCTCAAATATGGGTTGCAGAGAAGCACATGGGTATCCAGCATATGCTGTAATTGTTGTAAAATAAAATAGGCTAAAATGAGATCAAATTGATGAACACTCCTATAGATTGAGTATGAACTGTTTAAGGCAAAGGAGTTGTTGTAGTACTGACTTTCTGCTGAAACCAAGGACAAAATAATACACTTCTTGCTTGAACCTGTTTCCTTAAGTGAGATACATACTCCTGTTACTTCTGATAATCTGTAGGGGTTTTGATAAATAAGCCAAACTTGAAACATATTAGATATTAAAGCAGTGATGGCAGTGAATTCCTGTAGAAATGTAAGCATCCTTCTGGAATGTTGTGCTTTAGAGAGATATAAAGCAGTGACTGTAATGAGCTTAGCGGATGCCTTGGATGAATTTAACTTTGCTGTCACTTGTTATGTGATAGACAACTGGTGATACTAATAATGGGATTTCTGAGAACCTGAAGGACATTGTTTGCAACACTGCACAGTTACAGGTTACGTAGTAGGATATTAATGCACATTTTTCCTCAGAAAACAGACGTGCTGATTATACCTTGTCTTGAATTTTGAGTTGAAAATGCCACCATTTTCATGGTCTAACCTCTACCGGTCTTCATTTGAAATCAAGAGTTACAAACCCTATGTCCCTGCTCACCTCTTGGAGGCACTTTACCCCACTGCTTTTGTGCAGAGAAAACCCTAGCATGGAAACTTACCAGTATGAGGTTTTACTTATCAGTAACAACGAACGCTGCTTTTCTTTTCTTTCCTTTGCTGCTTATATCTTAGTGTGAAATGTATTGGCGCTGCAGATACCTCTGAAAAGGTGCTCTTTCTGTGTACTGCAGGTCTAAACCATTATCACATACATGCTGTATTCCCTTTTTTTCCTCCCACAGTAAGTTACTGGCTCTTCCATTTTGCATATGTTCACTTAGGCTGTCTTTCCTTGTAGGGATTAACAAAAGAAATAGAGAAGATAAAGTTACAACCCACTTCATTTTCTTTTTAGACTCTTCAGCACTTTCCTAAGTAATGCAGTGTTTAGTGAGGAAACTACGTTTTCCAAAGTAAGAGGAAAATTTCTGTTACTTAGGAACTTTTGTGTCGTCACTAACACTGCATTACTTTAAGTGCTGAGTGAGTACTTATGTGGTTTTCTTCTATATATGTGCTAGAAATGTATAGGCTGAGTTTGGTTTTAATTCTTTGACAGAGTAAGTA
Organism: Cinclus cinclus; assembly: GCF_963662255.1. Lineage (NCBI taxonomy): Eukaryota > Metazoa > Chordata > Aves > Passeriformes > Cinclidae > Cinclus > Cinclus cinclus. The sequence goes on from NC_085047.1 coordinate 86,752,324, forward strand.
ATGTTTGTCAGCTCATAAGTGTAGTTTGCTTGGATAATTTTATATGTGCTGTATTTGTTAATTAGATTTTACAAATAATAGAGAATACTAATCCCTTCCCTTACTATGTCTTTTCGTAAAAATACAAAAGTACTTCTTAATAGCAAACTGGAGAAGAGTCCTAATATATTTCATAATATTCCAGGAATCCTGTGCATAAACTGCCTCTAACTTTAGGATGCCATCATATATGTGTTTTCTAGTTGCCACTAAAATAGCTCTTCTGTATCACTGCAAAGCTGTCCTTAATTTCTAGGAATAAATACTAGGAGTTTGTATAGTCCGTATTTTTTAATTTGATAAGGTGGTGTTTATTTTTGCCTTCCCTAAATCACTGTTGCTTTGAATAGTTACATGCTTGCGGCTGCAAGTTGTGAAGTCCAACTTTTTTTCTTTTGGATTAATACACTTGGCAACTGCATGTCAGGCTTGCATCTAGCTCCCATTCTCAGTGCTGGCAATTTGCATATCGTGCCAATGTGGTGTATGCTGTTTCTATCAGACAAAATTGTGGTTTGGATGCAATTTTTAGTACTTTCAGTACAGGATTCAAACTTTTTGTCCTGTGCAATTACAGTCAGTAGTTTCTAAATGCTCAAAAGTAAGAAATAAATCCTTAGATGACTACCTTTCTTCTCTGCAGTGTACTCTTTCTCTTGGTAATTGGAACAGCCTATCTAGAAGCTCAAGGAATTTGGGAGCCATTTAGAAGACGCTTGTCCTTTGAAGCCTCAAACCCTCCCTTTGATATGGGAAGGCCACTTGATCTCAGGAGAATAGTTGGAATTTCATCTGATGGAAAGTAAGTAAATGTTTGGGCTTCTCGTGGTACTTCTGTCATTTATTTCTTCTTTGGTTATCAGGCCAGTAAGAAAGTAATACTGCTCTGTAGAACAGGTGAATGAATAAAGATAACCCCACAGTTGCTTGTAAAAAGATGGTTTGGATGAAAAGATTAATTCTGTGATTGTAAGGAATAGTCTTCTTTTCTGGGGGGAAGAAAAAAAAAGAGGAAAAAAGAAATCCAAAAACCAAACTCTGCCAAATTTCTTGTTATTGTTCTCAAAAAGGAAATATATATACTGCAAAAAAACAATCTCAGGCCAGAGGCTCCTACCTTAGGTCTCTTAAGATCATCTCCTTTCAGTGTTCCCTCAAACATGTATATCAACAATACGTGTTTTTATTCCCATGTGCAGCAGGCAAGTGAACAGGAAATAGTAAAGACTACTGACTTGCCATACTAGTTTCAGGTATTTTTGCTGGTTGTATGCCAAGAATATTATAGTTAAATGGTTCTTTTGGATACAGCGAGTGTCTTTTCATGGTGAAGAATGGAAACATTGTAGAGTATGTTTAAACATGTGTTACTCTTCCAGCTTGAATACACTTGGATCGGATTCTAATCACAGTTCGTCCAGAGGAATTTATGGAGCAGGCAGTTCATCTTCACGATCCGGTGCAGGGAATCATAAGCAATGCAATGCAACAGCACACCTTCACAGCAATAGAAATGCACCTGATGTTGAAAACATCAAATCCAAAACCAGTTCAAGTATACCTAACAGGACTTCAGCACAAGCAGCTTCCATGCAGTCAGTAAACAGAACAGGCTCCTTTACCTTGGATTCAGGTGCCACAGCTCAGACTCATGCTGCAGGCAAAAGAGCTAAGGGGACAAGGCAGAACCAGCAGCTGATGCAGCAGCAGGCACCAGCTTTGGCAGAGCAGCCCCTCCAGCAACCCCCACCATCCGGGCCCCAGCAGCAAGAGCAGCAGACTGAAAGTGCTTTGCCACAGCTCCCGCTTCTCAGCCCACCTCACAGCGAATGTGCCAGCAGCAGAAGGCACAGCTCGGAGGATTCAGATCTCACTGGGCTCATAGAAACTATGGAAAAAGACTTTGACCACCCAGAATCCCCTTCCCCTGATGTGTTTACAGAACAGCCTCCATCTCCACTAGCAAAAAACAAAGGTAATATAATTCTGTTTTAATGGGATGGTTCCCTGTGTAAACCATAGGACAAGATTTAGTCAGCTGTAAAGGTCATGTTTTCATAGTGTGGGAAGGGAGTGCTTCTCTGTGGTTCCCTGCCTGTGCTGTGTGCCTGTGTCTTGAACACTTGTGTTACCTTATGGCTGTTTTCTGTGCAGTGCTAGCTTGTCATTCTTCCTCCAAAAACGGTGGCATATTTTTGCAGAAAGAATGAAGACAGGTGAATATCTAGAAACCTGATTCTCTGAAAAAGAAAAATGCTTTTTGTTGCTACTCCTTTACCTTTGGATTGGCATCCATCCATCCCACCTCCATCCTTTGGGCTTAGGGCTCAGGGTTGACAAAGGGAAAAGGAATTTGTCTTAGTGTACTGTGAAAAGTGAGGCAGGGAGAAAGGGAGAGGAGGAGAGAGAGAGAGAGAGAGATGGGTAAATAGCCCCTGTGGTATTGTTTGGGAATGGAATTCTTCATGCCCAGACTTGCATGTAGAAAATCCTTAATGTCAGGTGGTCAGCAATTTAATATAAGGCACCTGTGTCTATACATTACATTCATTTTTGGATGAGGCTAGAGTTGAGTTGGACTTGTTTATCCGTCTTTCCAGTTGTGTAGTGCTTAAAATAATGACTTGAATTTCATACATTAGGTATGTTTAGACTTTTGAAATTGTCAGTTACTGCCTTCTTATGAACACTTACTGAAGTAGGATTTCTAATTATGATTTTTGTATTAGCAATTTCAATTGCATCTGAGAGTTATATGATTATTTAGTGTTAATATGTTTCTTTCTATACAATTTTTCACTTTTTGCTACCAACACCTGTACAGAAATGGCACTGATACTTATGTGGCTTATTAGTGATAAAGTTAAGAAAATGAATCATAGGAGGGTGTATGAATACTGCACCATCTGTAAGATTGTGCTTCACCAAAGACAAAGGCTTCACTCAGGTAGTAGTGAGTAGAAAGTTCTTAATTAGTTCAGAGTGGATGTTAGGATGCATTTAGACTTTCAGAGTGGAGATTCTTAAGTGATGAGAGTTTTTAGTGTCTTGCTGAAGTATATTACTCTGTTTCTGGGCTGTTTTGTTTTTAGTCTTCACAGTGGGAGGTGGTTGGAAGAATTAATAGAACTGCCATCAGTTTGTCAGGTATTCATTCCATAAAGGCTAAATAGGACTCCAGAAGGTGATGTGATGATAGGGAGGTTTCATGGATGGTGTCCATAATGGCAAACAGTAATGTTGGAGCTCTGAAAAGCAAAATATCTGGTAGTGAGGAATGCAACATTCTCTTGGGTTACCTATGAGCGTACATGGGTGGGCAGTGGACTGATCCAGACCGTATACTAAATGCCTGAAAGCACTTTGGAACACGTCTTCCATTTCTAGCTCTTCCAAAGAAGGAAGCAGCTCTTGCACTTCAGAGATTTTTGTGATGCAGCTGCACGCAGTATGTGGAGACCACCAAGTTTGATTTCAAAAGCATATTCCCACTCCAGATAATGTAGTGTGGCTGTTTCCATTTGTGCTTTTTAAAATGTAAAACCATAGGGGCAGTTCCATGATCTGTCTGCACCTACATACACACATGGGTATTTGTCTTTAGATTAAGTATTTAGAGCCAATCAGAAACTTTTGCAGAAGCAGGTAGCTTCTGGACTAAAACTGCCATAAGACCCTGTGCAGAATTGCTGTCTCATATAGTCTTCTGTTTCAGCTTCCTAATGCTTGGGTCCTAGCAGACTGAAATGGAGGTTGCATTAGATTCATGTTAAACAGCTGCTTTTTTAATGTCATGATAACATTTTACATAGATTTTCTAATTATGAACATTAAACTGTTTAGCAATCCTGAATGTAGACTACATTTCAAGCAAATTTTGGAATGAGGACTTCTGAGGCCCCAGCCAAAATGCCCCCATTATGCTGGAAGTCAACTTTGAAAAAATATTCATAGGAAGATCTACTTGTATTTGCGCATCTATTTGCATTCACGCGAAGAAGAATATTTTTTCTCCCATATTTTTGTTGTCCTAGATACTGAAAACATTGATACTTATGTCTTAAAAAAAACAAAGTTTGAAGGCACTGATACGTATCTGGTATTTGCCAAAATACTGAAGGCAAATTTCTGGTTTGATACAAACTTTACCGTTTTGCCAAATAAAATATAACAGCTGTGGTGCTTCCAGTCTCAATTGCAGCTTAAGCTAGTACAGGTTCCAGAAGAGGCAGAATCCAGTTATTCAGCACAGGTTACTTGAGTCTTTATCTGAGTGAACAATTAAATTCATCCAGGAGGCTGTGTGCAGGTGCTGTGTGGCTCATAAATGAGAGTGCTTATTTTGAAGAGCAGTAACTTAAAAAGGATCCTATGAGTAAAGGCACATACTATAGCTAGTAAGGCTTGAGACTGTTGTGAAAGCTCAAATCCTGTGAGAACACAGCAGCAGGTGATGGTAAGCTCACGAAGACTCCACGCATGCATATGCACAGTTGATTTGTACTGAGAATAGTCCACTCTGAAGGAATAAAATATGTAAGGAGGAGAAAGTATACTTGGGTGTGAAATTATCAGGTTTTGGTCATTTGGGTTTTTTAACTCTTTGCTGGACAAATACTATTAGTGATTTTTCTCATGCACACTAGTTTTATTTCAAGTTTTATTGTGTTTTGTTGGCTTTTTTCCAACTGACAAGCATGCTGATCATTTCTGTTCATTTGTTTGGAAAATAGAGCTTTTTTTGCTTGGAAGATGGAGCATCCTCAGAAATTTATGTTTAAAACTAGTGTTATGTGGTTAAACTGTCAAATTGAATTCTGTGGTGTTTAAAAGGAGTGCCAGAAACAGAGAAGAGAGGAATTATAGGCAACCAGGTGCCCACATCCACAGAGAAACAATGGGGACACGGCTCAGAAACATACATGGGGTGGTGGAGATCAGGGTTCTTTTGCTTACATTTGGAGCAAAGGGACAAAAGTGGGTGGTGTGTCATAACAGGCAACAAACTTCAGAGGCTTAATCACATGGGGTAGCTTCCAAAATGAAGGGAACTAGAGCACTAGTTACTAGCACTAGTTCCCTGAGCACTGCTGCTGAGAATCTGAAGCATCCTTATCTTTCTAGGAAAAGGGAAAACAATTCAGCGCAAGGTTAAGCCACAGAAGAAGCGGGAAGAAAAGGACAGAAGAGGGAAAGGAAAGCAACAGGAGGATGAGCTGAAGGATTCCTTGGCAGATGATGACAGTTCTTCAACTACAACAGAAACCTCCAACCCAGACACAGAGCCACTTCTCAAAGAGGTACAACGTTGTTGAGAAAAGGAAGCCCTTGTGTAGCCATGTGCCACCTGTTGGAGCAGGAACACAGTCTCTCTCCCCCACACCATCCTTAGGTTTCATATAATACCTAATAAAGGAAGAACATTAATTAAAAAGCACCTTTTCTGATTCTTGCCTTCACTTCACACTGCACCTCTGAGTGCGAACATGCTCGAGTCCAGTAGTCTCAGGACTAAAAATGCCCAAGTGACTGTGGCATGGAATTAGCCAGTAGCTGTCAGCAGCATTGTGGTAATTGTCTCCTGGCCTGATCTATTTGCAGGATAAAACACCAAAGTGTGGATGCTAGTTTCATTCAGTAATTAAGGTGCGTGCTAAATCATGTCTTTTGTCAGCTACAAAGGCTCAGATCAATGGTGGTAACTTGTCAGCATGTAGTTAACTTAATTACCTTAATTAATATTCCTTCCATTACTTAGCTTATTCAGCTCACATGCTCCAAGGTAATAAACTAACATCTACAATTTGTGTAGTGGTTGGATTGTCATAAATATTTTGTCCCAAAGCAAACTTTGACAAACAAAGGAGAGGTAATGCCAAAGGGAAGAAAACCATTCCTAAATTTTGATGTCTTTAATTTAAACTTTGTTAAAAGACAGGGATTATAGCTGTGGGGAAAAAGAAATCCATGGGATGTATTTTAAAGCTTACAGTTTAGTAAGTTGTCACTTGAAAGTTACTGCTGATTTTTTCAGGACAGCTATTTGAGAATATATTTGTATTTAGAAAGTTTTAGAAGTGTTAAAGAAAACAATAAATTGAATGATCAAGTTGCTCAAACTATTTGCTTTGTTGAAGAGTCTGTTTTAGGTGGCCTGGACTGCATGCAGCAGATGCAATAAAGGTCTCAGGACAGAGCTAGCATCTTGCTAAGTAGACACAGAGGCCGTGGTCAGGCCTCTGTGTATTTGCAAACATCCAATCTGCTTGAAGCTCATTCATTTGCTATTTCCATTTCTGCATTTCCAAATAGAAAAAATAGAAACCATATTTTATAGGCAAACTCATTAAGTAATGAAAAAAGACCTTCAGTATTGCAAAAATGTTCATGTTTTCCAACAGCATTCTTTCTCAGCCCTCTTGGTTACGAGTGTTCTGATGAAAGAGGGACTTTGCCTTTCATGATTATTAATGTGTTGTTATGTCTTTTATAGGAACCTGAGAAACAAAAGGGAAAAGTTATAGCAGAGAAACCTGAAAATGAAACAGTCCCAGTAAAACAGAAAACCAAAAAAGTGCTTACAAGTATCAAGAAAGAAATCCCTGCAGATGTGAAAGCCAGGTAAGCATAATGAAGGCTGTTTAGTAGGAAAAGTATAATGTTTAAAGGGAAGATGGATTGACAAAAATATCTGTATTTGACTGTTGTAGCTGCCACTTTGGCAAATGCCAACAACAGGTACCATTAAGCAGCTTCCTCTTCCTTCCTGATGTCAGGGAATATCTGAAGCTGTGAATAATAAATTACTTAGTGGAAGCACAGCACATAAGTGAGACCTAAATCCAGTGATGAAAATCAGGCGAAGCAATGTTAAGGTTTTTGTAACAGGTATTGCATACAAAAAGTGGAGTTAATGTTTCCAGGGGCAGCACACTCAACCAGCATTAATGTGAGTGCCTTTAGCTGCCCTTGGGAAACTGCAGCTTCAGTTTCCTTTTTCATATTATAGACTAAGGTCAGTCTTGGATGCTTTATTAAAGGAGGCTTCTGCCACTGCTAGTCCCTGTCTCTTACTGTCATGTGATTGATTGCATAACATAGATAAGGGAAGACATGAAGAACCTTAGTCTTCCTATAGCTGGTTCATTCTGAAATAGTATTGTGAAATCAGATTGGTATCCAAATGCCACCTTTACCAAACAGGGGTATGGTGTATCAGATGCGTTTTTCCTGTTGTAATTAATAGTAGACTGAGTTTATAGTTAGAGGAAATTAATGTTCTTCAAAATATTTCTGAAAACATTGCCTAGCAAAGTCTTCTCCTTATTTATTCTTACAATTACGTACTTTGCTTTATCTTATAACTCACAAGGTCATTACATGTGGCAGTTTTCAAATGCCGCAATGAGAGCTGGCTTGGAATTCTTCTGCAAGAAACAGGGAAAACATTTCCTCCCATTGAAAGTATGAGAGACAGAATCAAATACCTGAAGAAAAAGAGCAATATACATCCAATTGAATTTGGTGGTGCATTTGAGTAGTTTTGTATTATTCATTAAAAAACAATCCTGTTTTTAGGGCAATAGCGTAATAGGAGCATGGGATCTGACAGAGGTGTGTAAGGGCAGAGTAGGGAAAGGACAGCTGCCATTTCTTGTTGCCTCTGTATAATCAAATGGGTTTTGTGATCCTGGAGCTCCAGGATGAAAGCATGAAAACTGCTTCTGGAATGTGATGGAGCAGTGTTTTCTGTGTGTGTGTATGTATATGTGTGTGTATGTGTGTGTGTGTGTATATATATATATATATACACACACATATATATACAAAGTGCTTTTCAGTACTTCAGAGCTTTAAAATAAAAGAATTTCTGTTTTCTCTTAGTCCCTTGGAATTGTCTTATACTCCCCCACTGGAAAACAAGCAGCGCAAAACCTTTCCATCCAAGATCTCTACACCGCACCTTTTGTCAAGTGGCTCTAAATCAAGAAACCTCCCCAAAACAAGAGGTAGTGCAAGGCTGTTTTTTGTAGATACCTCAAGAGTTTATTATCTGTAACCCCTCTTGAGTGCTTAATTCTAAGTCTGGTGTGAGAAGAAAGCCATTCAGTTTATTATCCACACACTTGGTTTTTCTTTTGTTTTAATAGGTCCAAGCAGTAAGTTAATGGAGAACAGACCATCAGTATTAGCAAAATTTCTCCCCAGTGGTTCTGCACAGGAGCTAGGAAACACCAGCAGCTCAGAAGGGGAAAAGGATTCTCCACCACCAGAGTGGGACTCTGTGCCTCTCCACAAAGCTGGCAGCTGTAAGTAATCGCTAGACAATGGCAGTATGAGTGTTCTGCAATTAATAACTGTAGATAGGCTTGATCTGTTTGTAGATCTTCTTGTCTCCTTTTCACTGCATAGCTGAACTCTATTTTTCTGTTGTAGACCCCATATTGATAGCATCTGGTATGATTTGTGAGGTTTGAAAATGGTGTGGGCAGGACATGGGTCACTCTACAGCACTCCAGTGGTGAACAGGATTCATAAGCTGCTGAGGAAATTGAGAAAATGATAATTACCACTCAAAAAAGATGTAGTTTGTACAGTAGACGGGGTTTTGCTTGGTCAGGTCTGCTGCAGCCAAATTTGGACCTTCTTAGATTACTTGTCCTTGAGAGGGAACGCTGAAAACACTTTAATGCAGTGGTTAGCTTGGGACACTGTTACAGTTTTTGTGGTTGCATTGTAAACCCCTTGTGTGGGAGCCAATTCACCTCCTCCTAGTTGTTTGTATTGCAAATCGGTCTCTCTGAAAATAAACAGCAGATCTGAATAACCATAGGTGAACGTAGAGAAGGAGCTGCTGCTTCCATCACTGGGAGCAAACAGCCTTTCTCATAATTCCTCTATTTGAACAGAAGGGATAGCAGAAGATCGAGAAGCCTTTGCTGTAATGTGAATCCTACAGGAAGATGTTTTGTTTCTCTTTATAGCCACAGACAACCTCTATAAGCTCTCTCTGCAAACCTTGAATGCAGACGCTTTCCTGAAGCAGCGCCAGCCCTCTCCAACACCCGCCTCTCCATCTCCCCCTCCTCCTCCCACATCCTTTGCTTTCGGGCCACGAGGAGGCACTTACAGTAGCATCGTCAATAGCAGCTGCAGCAAGTGAGTCCAGATCCTACCTCCTACTGATTTCCCAGGCGCTGAGCACTTGTGGAACTGTGCTTCACAGGGGGGCATCTCCCTGTTCTCAGACCTGTTCCCTCTTCCCATGGAAACTGCAGATCTTGCCTTGCTGTACAACTTGGTAAATTGGAAAAATGTGCAATTACATGAACTGTTGAGCAGTTACAAACATTTGCTTGGATGCTAGCTTAAATTGCTGCTTTTTAAATCAAACTTCTGAAGTCCAAAACCTTACTCTTTTTGTTTCTTTCTCATTTTAGTGAAACAAAAAACAAGCAGCCTAATGGTACCAAACATAAGCTGGCTAAGGCAGCTTCTCTTCCAGGCAGGAATGGAAACCCCACTTTTGCTGCTGTAGCTGCAGGTTATGACAAAAGTCCAGGTACTAGAACCAGTTTGAAGTTCTTAATATTTCCAAACATTTCCTGAATATTCTGTTATTTTGCTGGGGTTTATTTTACTCATTTTTTATGTACATATTCTCGCAGGTGGCAGTGGTTTACCAAAGGTTTCTCCAAGCAAGACAGATGTTTCCAGCAATATCAGTATTTCCCACACAGTTGTTGACAGTGATGGCTCTGACAGGTAATTTTTTATATTCTCTAGTCAAAGAAAAGAAGATTAAGCTATTAATGGCATTTTGAAGGGACTGGCAGAATTCATTCTGGTTACTTTTTTTAACTATGTTTTAAAGTCTAGGCACAGCGTCTCTCACCTTGCAGAAAAGTTTAGGATTGCAAGTGACTCAAAAATAGAGAGAAGGATGTTCTGGATGAGTGATGAGAGCTTTTTCCTCCTCATTCCGAGTAACTCAGTCTTGTGTTCCTGGGCATCCACACAATGAGAAATCAGCTTGGCTCTCTCAGTACTGAGCAGTGTGCACCTAGGTCCCTTGAAGGTTCACAGGCAGAGTACCTTGCTGTACAGCAGTGCCTTTCACTCCTGTTTTAACACTGAGACCAGAACTGTCAGTGGGCTCTGTCCTTTCAGTAGGAGCAGGATAGAGCTGCACTCAGTCACATTCCCTGAGGAACATGTCTTTTCTGACATATTGGCAGTGAGCCCCTCAGTTGTAAAAAGCAGTAACCTTTCTGGAGTAGCAAAGAGACTTGAATTCAAGTTTCCATATGCAAAGGAATTACTTTGAGTGAGGTTTGTGCACTGGAGTTTTCTTTTGTTTTGGTGGATATTTAACACTGGTTCCAATTAACTCATCTGTTACTTTTAAGAAGCTCGTCCCTCAGTGCATTTGTATCCCTTCCAAGTGACTAAATTTTATCTGCTTGAGGAAAAAAAAAAAGGCTTGGACTCCATGAGTTTCTGAAAAACTTATGGAAAGAGCTACTCTCATGTTTGTTTAATTTGTAGAATGAGCATCAAAGAGCACTGTGTCTATATGACTGTTACTCTAGGGTGGGTGTATACACAGGAAAATGTATATCACCAGAATCTATTGTTAAAACAAAACCAAACTGATTTCCTAACTCTTGATCACCATTAAATATTTATTTCATGTATGTTTAACTATATATATTTTATATAGGTATATATAAATATATCTAGCTAACATATAGGCACACATACATTTATATATAGATCAGTAAGTTAATATTGTCAATAGTACTGTGTTAATAAGCTGTGTATTGCCTTCCTGTTCCTCCATAAAATGTAGTTCCGGTTTGTGGAGTCCTATCAGCAATCCCAGCAGTCCTGATTTCACACCTCTCAACTCCTTCTCTGCATTCGGACACTCTTTTAACTTAACTGGAGGTGAGTTTTGCTGTTCAAATATTTTTCTGTATTTAAATACAGGTAAAGGAATGTTGTGTCTTCATTCTACTGGTCTAAGTACAGACAGTATTTCCATCCTCACTCCTGAAAGGGAAGACTACGTAGGAACATTTGTTAAAAATTTGGTGATATATTCTGTGTTTCGTTCTAGAGAAAGTTAGTGAAATCTCATAGAGTGTTTGATGGGCTGAGAATGCTTGGGTTTGGAGTTTCTCTGTTGCAGTAAAATTTCTGGATTCTGGGGATTATTTCCTTAATCTTCTTCCACTCCATCCCTCCTCCAAAACTTTACTGTAGGTCCCACAAGTGCACCAGTAGGCCTGTGGTTTCCTGAGCATAAACACCTGCCCAGAACTGTGGCTCTGTTAGATGAGGCAGTGGCCCAACCCTCGTGTTGCTTTCCTCTTGTGTTTTCCAGCAGTATTTGTATAGCTACACAATGAACTGATGCATACTAAACCCAGCAATTAATTTATTTAAATATTTGGGTAAATTTCCGTAACTGTAATAGAGGTGGCCAGGCATTAAGATTGCAGGGTGTGGATGTTCTGTGTACTTAGGAAGATTTGTGTCCTTTAGCACATGTGGTGTCTTTTGAGGTGGCTGCGGATATGATAAGCAAAGTAAACTTCGGATGTGGCATTGGTGTCTACTGAAAAAATGCTATTTACTGCAATGGTTTGATGTCTGCTGGAAATGCAAACAATGGCAGCTGCTGCTGTGGAGTTCTTTCTTCTTCATCAGCAACATTTGGCACCCGTGGCTCTGAGGGCAGCAGTAAAATGCCTGGGATCAGTTCCATGTGTGAGAAGCAGGAGAGCCATGACTGCTGGTGTTCTCTTTTCCTTCTCATCGCAGAGATGGGGTTGGGGCTGGGGCACTCCCAGTGCTGCCTCCTACCAGGAGTCACCTGGGAAGGGATTGCTGCAAGACAAATGAGTGCTGCAGCCATGGAGAATTGCCAGGTCTCTGCTGTGCTTAGGCTGGACTGAATTACCCACAGCAAGTTTTCAACTCTCTTTCCCCACTATAACCATGATAAAATTTGTGGCCCTGTCTGATGTTGGTTGCATGAGATAAAATTTGTATTATTGTGTGACCTCTTCTAATATCACTGCAGCAGGACCTGCTAGAAAAATATGGGAAATAACTGTGAAAAGTATTGTTCTTGGAAAAAGAGGTAATGTCCTCATTTTTATTTAATTTTATTTTTAGAGGTTTTTAGCAAGCTTGGTTTAGCTCGATCTGCTTATGGGCAGGATGTTCAGAGAAACTGGAATGAATTCAATAATGTTCCATCATCCATCTGGGATCCTTCAGCTACAGATTCTGTACCCTCCTGGCCAACAAGTTCAAGTTCCCCGACTCACACAACTGCAGTAAGTATTCAGTCCATCCAAATACAGTGGTTTGTTACTGTTACCAACCTGTTCTGTATGTGCCATTTAATTTGATTCAGAGGAATTGGGGATAAGAAGAAATCAGCTGAAGAATAAAAGAGGGAATTTACACGTATTCATATTGGTGTATTTAAGTTGACATGGCTGTTGGACAAAGAGTTATTAGTCTCCTCACTTGCAGATGATGAATCCATGTACACTGCTTCGCATAAAAATATTTCTCACAAAAGCACTTTGCAGCACTTACAAAAGTGTGTTCTGCTCCCACATCCTTCAGGTTTGCTCCTGTGCCATGGGTGGACACCACATATGTTACTTCCAGTTTGGTGGACAGTTGGAAAATAGGCAATACTGAATCTAGTATTGTACCTGTTTGTAAAGTCACAAAAGGTCCCAATAAAGCTATCTAAAAGACCTTAAATATATTCTTTTCAGTTTAGGAAAAATCAATAAAGGACTGAACTCGAGGTGAAGTCTTTAAACTGACTACTTATTTCAATGAAGATTTTAGTCCAGCAAAAGGAGAAAAACCCCAGCTTTCCAGATTGTAGTGCTGCACTGTCATCCTTGTGTCAGACTAGAACTTATGCTGCAACAGCTGTCTTCACTGCCAGCTGAAATCCTTCTTCATGTTGACTTCTGAAAATGTTTTTGTAGTGAGTAAGAGGCAGTTTTTACTTCACCTGGGAGCAGTTCAGCAGGAGTGGGGGAAGGCAGGGACCAGGGAAGCCAAAGAAGGTCACACAGCTTCTTATAGACACTGGCTTGCAGATCCTGCCCTTGTCATGTGGTTACAACCAGAGCTGGAACCTCACTGAAATGATGTAAGGAAAGATGTTTGGATTTTGGTGACATGGAGGGCAGATTTCTCAGCATTTGATAGAGGGAGGGCTTGAGGACAGCGAGAACAACCTCTCTAGCTCTTAGCTTGTATTTCCCAGCTGCTTCTGAAAAATATTTAGAAGTGTGCTTCAGAAAGCATCAAGATGGAAGCCAGACGAATGATATAGAAGTGTCAGGTACTCCATTTCAGTACTTTGATTTGGGAGGAGATATTTTAGGAGCTTACTCAAGAAGAAGATCACATAATAAACAAGAAGCGAGCAGCAAACTGACTGAAGTACTCAAAGCTGTTACAAATTATAGTGGTATTTTCAAGTGTTTATGGCAAGCCAGAACAGGAAAGCTTGGCTTTTCCTGTTACTGAGCCTCCTTGCTCTAGGTGCCTGATAAGAGAGCAGGTATCAGGCCCTGCCCTTTCCTCTGTTCTGGGACAAGAGCCAAAGCCAAAGAGCACTTAGGCAGTGGCTTCTGTGTTACCCTTTTTTTCTAGTAATGTTTCTGGAGAGTCAATTTTTTTTTTCTCCTTCCTTATTCCTCTTGCTTTCTCCTCATATGCACAGCTCTGCTTCTGTGCAAAGTAGCATTTGCCTTCTGGATCCCATCTTCCCTCAGCCTTGCTGCCTTGCTGTTACTTCCCCCAGGTTTCTTTCTAACCACATTCTCCTACTTCCCATTCCTCTCTTTCTCTGTAGTTGTGCCTGCCAGCCACTTTGTACCTCCTTCAACCAACCTTGAAAGGGCATTGCAGGTGCTCTTCTCTGCTGCTCCTTTCCTGGTTGCTTCTGATTTGTTACCAAGTGCCTTTCTATCATGATCTCCCAAACACTTTCAGGAAAGTAGGAACAAATAGTTCCTGCCTCTTTCCTGCAGCAGGAAATAGGGTGGAATTGTAGAGTGTTAGGGTAGGTTCTCAGGCAGCAGAGTGAGTGTTTCCTGCTGTAGGTTTAGTGGTCTAATGCTGGTATGGCTTAAATATAACCATTTATTTATATGACAGTAATACACTGTGACCCTGGTCTGGCTCAATTTCTAAGTGACATTGGACACTTGGACATTGGACTGATGTTTGTTGGCCTGGTTAACCCAAAGTAATGCTCAGAACTCTTGTCCAGCCCTTGGTAGAAAATTTTGTGGTGTGTTAGCATCCAGCCAGTTTCAGGTACAATTGGACTAAGCCTGTCGTCTTCATTCCAGAGCAGAGAATAAAAACCTAAAAGGAAGAAATTTTCAGATTCTACTTTGTTTTCTTTCCTAAAGGGATTTTTATTTAAATCATCAGATGCAGGGTATAGACTGATACTGGTTAATCTTTAGTGTGTGTTATCTAAGGGCAAAGATCTCGGGAAGGGGTTCCCTATCTCCAGCCACTAAATCCAAACATAAGGATGTTTATATCTAACAGCACTTACTCAACAAGTCTGCTGCCTTTTGGGTCTATCAAGTTTCCAGTATATTTGCAAATTGAATTTACACTGTATGTACATTAAATCTGTTGACAGTGGGTTATGTAGTGCCAGGTTCTGTGCTAATATTAGCAGAAAGTTATGCTAACCTTTCCCACCTCCATCTTTGGCCGCTTCCAGGTATCACTTTCCACCACACCATGGGTCAGGTTCCTCTGCTTGCTGTTTGCTACTGTTTGGGCTTTAGTAAAATACAGTTGACAGAACCTGGGCCTTGTTCCTGCGCGTGTTCTCTAGGCTTGCTGTACCTGTCCTATATATCCAAGATGCATTTGTGATGTGCTGGAACTCACCTGCATCTGCACAATGACCATTTGTCAGAGACTTCCAAGTGTCTTGAGCTAGGACAGACTTCAGGGAATTCATTGATAAAAGGCCACTTCTCCTATCCCCTCTACCTTCATTTGGAGAAATTCTGGATGGGGAAAAAGTATATACTGGGAATATGGAATAGGTACAGTGGGACTGAACACAAGTAGATTCATCCAAAACAGTCAAAAGTCTGACTACAGGGAGATAAATTTGCAAACAGTAAAAAAGATGATGGACTTTGCTGTTATCCTCCATTGCAACTTGAATATTTTTTGGTGTTTGAGATTTAAACCATGTTTATCTACCTCATTCTAACTAGTTTGTGTAAGCTTAAGTGTTCTGGCCCTTGTGTTGAATACTCATAGTGCTTAAATTAGCACTGGTATGGGGACACCTCAGCTGAAATGAAAGCAGCTCAAAAGCTGTGATGGGACTGCACCCTGCAGCCCGTGCAGCTCCTGGAGCATTCAGCTGCAGGGGCAGTATGGTTCTTCTGGGCAAGCTCTCGTAAAGGGAGGTCAGAGTTCTGTGTTGCAGTGAGGATGGAAGGGATTCCAGAGCAGGTTTCTTGTTGCTGCTGCTCAGATACTTTTCTTTTGGGGGGCTGTAAACAAGGTGGAAATTTAGGCTTACCAAACTGCTACTTACCTTGCTCTGTCTTTACTGCAGTCAATCCTGGGCAACCCCAGTGGCCTGTGGTCCACCACTCCATTCAGCAGTTCCATTTGGTCAAGTAATCTAAACAGTGGCCTTCCCTTCACCACTCCAGCAAACGCCTTGTCAGGCATTGATCTCATGGGTAGTGAAAACTCTGCCGCTGCTCCGCCACCGCCCGCTGCTGCCACCGTTGCCAATCCTGCTGAAGACATGGGACAGACCTACAATCCTTGGAGAATTTGGAGCCCAACAATTGGAAGAAGAAGTTCAGATCCTTGGTCAAATTCACACTATCCTCATGAAAACTAAAGCAAAAAGAAAGAACTCTTATCCAGGTCGTGGTACAATTCTGAATGCAAATTTTTGAACCATCGTTTTCAGGCCATTGCTTCCCCCAGCCCCACTCCCCATCAGTCATGCTTTCATCACTCGCTCCTTTTTAAAGTCTGTCCTATGATATGGTAGTGTGAGATTGCAGATAAGCTTGGAAATGTCTGGGTGTGGTCACAAATCCCAACTATGGCTAAAGCCTGTAAATATGAACAGTTTCACTGGTTTCATAATTTTGCCATCTGCCGTCTTTATTTAGGAAACAATTTGAACTCTAAAATTGTCCTGGCATGCAATACTTTCATGAAAAGTTTGGGTTTTTAAATTTTTTCCAGTGTTATCCACCAAGTTCTAATTTAAAATCAAAAGGCACTTTGTGCTAAAATGCAGAGTATTTTTTTAAAATAAGGCTGTCTTTGTTAACACAGGTTGTAAGAATGTATAAAAGGAAAAAAATCAACAAAAAATACCAACAAAACCAACACAAAACCTTAAGAGCAAAGTGGCTGAATGTAAGAGCATTCTGTTGAGACTGTAATACACTTTATGCTGTTTGTACATTTGTAAACCTAAGTACATTTTTAAGTTGAAGTGAAATGCACGCAGCCAAGACTTGTGCAAGAAACAAGATACCATGTGCATTTCTTACAGATACAACTTTGGGTTGTACTTTAAAATAAATATGCTTTTTTCAAGATTTGTCTGCTACAGTTCTGTGTGTGCATGACTCCACTTGGCACAGCCTCTGAGCCAAAATCTACTGCACACAGAGCCTGTGTTACCAGAAACTTCACTGCAGATGAAACCTGGCTTCTCAACAGCGTGGGTTTGTATTGCAGGAGAGAATAGAAACTGTTTTCAGGGTTATGCAGTGCCACCCACTTGAAAATTCACTGGATAGCAAAAGGCTGGAAAAATGTCTACATTCTTGAGTTTCCAGGTATCAGGCATAAGAGCAGCTGCTGTTTATGCTACATCCATACCTTTGTAACACTGTTCTTGCATGGGTCTGAACAAGAATGTTACTATTCTTAGATATGATTTATCTGTCCCTGTAAGGTGTCTGTTTCCATTCATTAACAGTAAGGCAAGCCCCAGTGACTACATATAGTCCTCTGAGCTGAAGCCAAGTAAAAATGAACCCTTCCATTGCCAGAAAGCATTAACAGACACTAGTGTTGTAGATTTACTTATGACTCAGTGGCACTGCTGCCAATTTACAGCAGCAGGTATTTATCAAAATCCATCCAGTAAAAGAGCAAGAACTGTATATTTTAGTTAATATTCCTTCTAGCATAAAGGTTGTGTATGCAGCAAAATGTGAGTGTCCCATTTATTTAACCAAGGGAGCCCTTTATCAGTTTGTTTTATGTGAACAAACTCTCCAGGTGTCAGGCTGCTGCCTTTCTGGTGCCACCAGCAGAAGCTCAAAGATACAAATCTCTCAAACAGGAACCTGCTGGAACTTCTTTGTTCTTAAAATTTGAATAGTTCTAGAGCCATGCAAGGTCATGAAATGTTCAACTTGGATTTGTATGAAATTTCCCTCTGAGTAACTGAGCAAACAAGTCTCTTACTGCATGAAAATAAAGAATAAGGACTTAAGCTCCTGACATGCCAGGGCCTGCTTCTCTGCAAATGGAGCTTGGGAAGATAACTAGCAGTTACTTCAAGGTTGAAAGGAGCTGTTTAAGGTCATATGCCACCTCTTTTACCCAGCAGGTGTTTACATTGGAATTGATTCCATGGAGGATACAAGCAGAAATTAATTCTGAGATGCTAATAGTCTGTAGTGGTTTAATCAGTAGGGTAGGAATAAAAAATTCTGGTTTAAGAACATTTCCTTTTGAACAAGACAAGGCAAAACCCAAGTAATTTAGATGCCTTTCCCTGACACCCCCCCTTCCCCTGAAAAGAGCCATTCCCTTGTGATAATGCAAATAACCTTGGCCACTATTAAACTGTTCTTAGTTCTTGTTTTGGAAGAGCTTCCCCTTGAGCACCGTTTCCAGTGAAACTACCTGAACTATGGAGAACTTTGATACACAGTTCTCAGTTTCCCAAGAGGGGAAAAAGCATGTCTTTCTTCCAAGGGAAATATCCAAAGCCTAAACACTCCCTGAGTGTCCCATCTTGCTTCTCCAGGGTCATTTTGGAGAGCACCTTCACTTAGATTTGCCTACTTAAAGAAAGCAAAAGAACTGCCTTAAAGAGAAGCCATAACTGCATTTGCAAGAATTTGGGTGAAATAAAATGTAGGCAAAAGTTTGGTGTAAGTAAAGAAACCTCTATCCATGGTAAGTATGTGTACAAGATGGCTTTTGCTGCCTCTTCCTGAGGTACCTACTCTCCAGCTTCTATGGTCTACTCACTCTTGACATGCATTGAAAAATCTCTTAAGCAGAGGGTGAGGTGATAATGGAGCATCCACCATCACAGAATGGAGAGGAATGGTGGAGAGGACAGACCTCTTACAATCTTACAATGAGGTAACAATAAAAAGGAATGAGATTTTGACAAAGTATGTGCAGTCTTACGTTAAAATCTAGATGGGGTTGGAAACATTGCAGCGTGCTGGAAGGACAAGCTGAGTGTGGGGAAATGCAAGGTCAAAAGCTGGGCAGCAAAGTGACTGCAAAGGCAGCATGAAAAAGACTGAAGCTCAGACACTAGGAAAGTCCTGTTTGCAGTAAAAAGACCAGAGGAAAAAACATCTGGAAGTGCTCAGAAGACAGGGTATCCTGGAAACCATGGACTTCACAGCACTTTAGATAATTCAAAATATTTATTTGGAGTAGAATCAGGGCCAAACTGCCATGAGTCAGCTCTACTCTTCCAGATCTGGAAGCTACCAGGAGTGCAAAGTTCCCCGCAAGGAAAAGGAACAAGAGACGATTACCATTAATTTTGGCAATCAGTTTGATGCTCCTAAAAGGCAGCTCTACTCTGCCAATGCTAAGAAATAAACTAAAAGCCTAAAAGGTTTCTGGCCTGTTACTAAAATCAGGAAGTCTGAGGTAGGAAGTATAGCCCTAACATGTGAAATCAGTTTAATTATCATGAGCTCTATTTCCAAAAGCCCATGAAAGGTGTTAGATACTTTATTAAAGTGTGAGGCTGTATCAGAACAGGATATACTGTTCCGGTCAAGGGACAGCCAGTGTTTATTTCAGAGAGGCAGACACACTGCACCCAGCCTGGCCACAGCTCTGTCAGCAGCAGTGCAGGATGTGGCTGGGCCACTGACCTGTGAGGGAAACACAGAACTGGGGGAAGCTCCAGGGCAAGGTAGGATGAGAATGTGAGTAGATGGCAGATTCCCAACACTGGAGCTTAGTGGTGAACTTGCATGGAAGTTGTACCCTGCACTTCAGCTGCAAATTAGTTGTGCCTGACTGAAACAGAGGTAAAAAGAGGAGTACATGAAGTATGAAGCTGTCTTCCACTGACACTATTTCACCCAGGTGTTTTAATGCTAAGTACAGCTTTAACTGGGCTTTGTTTCCCCAGCCTTTAATTATGAACAAATTTTCTGAGCTCCAGTGTTTTGGTCTTCTGAAACAATGACAACTGCAGCTCTCAATGAGTCAGTCTGAGGGATTGAAAATAACCCAGCTTCTACTGTATGGCTGTTGCAACTGGAAGAGCATTCAGTCACCTTGTGTTAAACAGGTTCTGCTTCAAAACTGAGTCTTTTGCCCAGTACCTGTTTTTGTCTAATGTCACTCACTGATGGACTTCATGTTCAGCTGGTGCTTTAGTCACATACATACTTAAGCAGCCTTCAGGATGACAGGATCAACATGCTCTACAGCAACCCTCTGAAAACAACTTCTAACCATGCTTGCTGCTACTACTGTGCTGCTACTACTGTGCTGCTTCATGCTGTGTAATCCAGCAGCAAGCAGGGCATGACCTTATTAATGTGGGTATATATATGTATATGTATATGGAACATGAGGACAGTCCTGAACAAAGCTTTTTTTTTTTTTTTTTTTTTTTAGCAGAACTGTGTAAAGGCAGCTGCTCAGATCCACAGATATCAGTTGGATCAGTTGATCTTAAACAGGAGATGGTGCAAGAAAAGTGGAAAAAGCCGCAGGAAGTGTCAATACAGATTTTATGTCCACTTTCTAAGAAAATCCCCTTGAGGTGTTTCTGTCAAGCTGGGATCTCAAATAATAGTCCTCCAGAAAGGACCTGGTATCTGAAAATTCACTCTATTTGCCTATTGTGAAACAAATGTTTGAATCAGTGTCATTAGCAATGGCTAAAATGAGATCTTCAGGAGGTACACTCACTCTCCTGAAGTTTTTAGCAGATAACACTCAAGTAGTCTTTGAGTGGCAGCAGGAAGTGAGTGGGATGTTCTCACACTGCAGTAACAAGCTTCACATGGGACTCTCTTGCAAGCTGTGAAAAATCACAGCTCAATTCCTTGCCCTAAACAAGCCAGAGCCTTCGGAGTGTAGCATCCGTAAGAAACAAAAAAGGTATTGGCTGGAGAGGGCACTAAGGGGATGGGAGTGGATGGAGAGATAATTAATTAGATACAGGCTGGCCATTTCATAGTTAAGTGATTAATAAAATATTCCCAAAAGAAAAGAAAAAATGAACAACACAAAGACAACCCCAAACCAAAACTAATTTGCTATTCTGTAAAGTTTCCTGAGTGTTTTTAGTATAAGTCCATGGCAGGATGAAAGCACTTGTGTTTCAGCTTAGTTATAAGAATCTTGCTGGGAAACAAGTGTACCAGGAAAGCAGCACCTGGAGAAGCTGCTGCCTTATCCAGTATCAGTTCCTGGCCTGTTCTGGAGTTACTGTCAGGGAAGACACTGCTCGTTGAAGAGAGGACATTAACCTGCTTTATTGCAATGTAGGACACAAGAGAAGCCAGTGAGGATGGCCCAGGGCCTGTCAAAAGGGAAATATGCAGAAACTGGAATCAGAGGAGAGACTGAAATGCTCCTTCTGTGGCTATTGTTGGCTTCCTAGAAAGGGGAAGGACTTTCTGCCCCTTTGGCTTTCCATTACCCATCTTCCTGCTCTAGCCTGTCCTTATCAGTCATTTAATTACCAGCAAAATCCTGCCAAAACTGAAGAGACTGACAACAAAGCATGAATTAGGTCCCTAAAAACTATGCAACATTCTTCATTAAATGGGTGTGACTAAGCTTATAGCTCACAGGGGAATTCCTGATGTGCTAGAATTTTTTTGGGACAACAGTAATTTTAAGGAATATTCATTTATGTCTTAACCCTAACCAGAAGTTTATTCCTATGAGTTTCTGATGCAGGTCTAGCTGCCAAACCTAGACCACATTTGCCCACCTGCCAGATTCTGTTCTGTGGCTGAAGACTGGATCTCCAGTTCAAGGGAGGGGTGGGGTAAAAATCAACAGATCTTAAGAACACATCAATAGTATCTTAACTCTTCTAAACTGTGCAAAGGCCATGGCAGAAAATATTATATTAATGCTTCAAAATAATAATAGGGAGGCACACAAGGAATAAAATAGTTCAGCTGAATTTAGCAACTTAGTGAGAAATTCAGATTTCGTGTGCATATGAGGAAGGGAGGGTGGAAAAAAAAAGAGGTTTAGATTGGCTATTAGAAAAAACCTCTTCACAAAGAGTTGTCAAGTATTGGAACAGGCTGCTCAGAGAACTGGTGGAGTCACCATCCTTGGAGGTATTTGGAATGCTTGTTGCACTTCGGGACATAGTTTAGTGGAGGACTTGGCAGTGTTAGGTCAGCAGTTGGACCTGGTGATCTTTTCCAATCTAAATGGTTCTGTAGTCCTGTTTCTGTTAAAGTTGATCCTTAATTTGAAGCAGCTGAACTTAGGATTTTGAAGAAATGCTCCAAATGGAAAACTCATCACAGCTCAAACAGAAAGCAAGCATCCATGCTACGACTATCAACACACAGAATATCTCATGAATATGTGGAAATTAATTTCAGATGTGAAAATGTGGGAGCTGGGCACTGGCTGTGAGTTGAACCCACAGTTCCAGTCACGTGAAATGAGAAGGAGGCACATTGTGAGCTTAGTGCCCTTGCATTGATCAACTGCATGCAAAAATCCATATGGTACAGTTATTAGAACAATAAAAACTGAATAGTGCTCTAGTCAGCAGGTTCAGCACCAGAGAACTTCAGAAAATGGACAGTATTTGTCCTGACTTTGTAATTTAATGGAGCCTCCTTGTGAAAAGACTGATTTGGTCTATACAGTAATAATAACTCATGGGGAAAAAAAAAGGCTTTTAGGAACTCTGATTAAATCAGCACACTGAAAAACACTTCCTCATACTCAATAAATTTGAGTAATGCCATTTCCTCCCTTTGCAGAGTGAAGACTGAGTTCCACTGTTGGATCAACAGCCCCACTCTGTGGCTGCAGAGAGCAATCTGGATACCACAGCGGTGCCAGTGGCTTTAGGATTTTCTCTAAGGCTTTTCCTGACACCTTGAAAAAAACATTTAAGCTTGAGTAGTCACATTTTGCTTTAATTAGTTGTGCATTGAGAAAATTAACGCTCCTTTCCCCAGTGCCAGGCTACACAGCTCCCATTCCTCAACAGTGATGTGCCACGAGTCCTAAAGCATGAGGAACTGGAAAGTTCTTGCAGTTCAGTAGGGAAAGTCCACAAAACAGGGAAAAAACCAGTCCACTGGGCTTTTACTTCCCTTCAAGCATAGTATGACAGCATGCCAGACAAGCCTAATGTAACCAAATTATTGATTTCCTGTATTTATTCTGATATTTCATCCAACTATCTAAAAGGAGAAACTTTTCTTTCTTTTCACTTGTACATAGGTGTGTGTTCAGGATCTTTTTTCTATTTCTGTTTACCACTCAAAAGTATTTTCCCACCTTTTTAGTAACACTATTCACCAGGTTTTTTTCTCTAAATAACTCACTCTTGATTTATAACATGAAAACAAGAACAGTGATCTTATTGCTGTGTACGTACATCCATAGCCTGACAGTAGACAGGAACACATCAATAAAATAATAGCAATAAAATCAACAACAACAGCAACAACAATAATAATAATAATAATAATAATAATAATAATAATAATAATAATAATAATAAAAAAAACAGAACAGCTACAGTTTATCAATGAGCCATCATCTCTCTGGTCAATTACTTCCACCATAGACACAAACTCAGAAGTTAGTTCAAGTATTCTATGTACAGTCTGCATAAACATCATAATCCTCATGTTCTGAGGACTCAAATGATGAGAAACCAAGAAGAAATAAAGAAGTGAATACTCAGAGAAGGGGAAGTAGAGACAAAATGACACAATGGAAAACACCATAATGGTACTAAATCAATCAACTCAGAGCTAACACTTCTAACAAACTCACTTCCAAAAATGCAGATAATTTGGAAAAAAAAAAACGAAGTGCAAATACATGTGGAAATCCCATGCTATGTTTACTCTGCCCTTCCACAGATATAAGGTAGAAGCCACTGTCAAGACAGGATATGAGATTGGGATGGGTTTTCCTTTCACAAAATACAGACATTTTGAGGTTTCTAATTCAGGTTGGGGAGTCTTGAATCTATTTTGTTGCTGAATCTTACCTATTAATTGAGTAATTGATTAAGCCTGTTTAATTAATAATTCTCACTTCTGTGCATGTCCAAGCAGGACCCAGAAAATGAGAGTTTCTCTGGCCCCTGGGTAGCCTCACCAGCAGAACATCTCTGCTCATGAAATGCAAGCCCCACTGCGAGGACTCTCTTCATTTAAGGAACATTTGGGCCACAGAATTACAAACAAGAGCCTGCTTTGTGCCATCACCCCAAACTATGAAAAACAGGTAGCTAACCTAGGATAAATTCACCCCAGGAAACCACTTGTCCCTGGAAATGCCCTATGGCACTCATCCTACCTGCCTCACTGACAATCCCTCCTTGCAAAATGAGAAGTCACTTTCTCATCTCCCTGCTCACTAAAATCCCCACTGAGTTCTCACAACCTAAACCAGCAGCACTTCACTGCCTTACTGTAAAAACCACCTGGTGCTTTTGAGTTGCTTTCTGAGTATGACTGAGGGAAAGGGAGAGAAGCACAGAATAGAAGAGGAGCCCAGTGTCCAGCATCCAGCTGAAACAGTGAAGCTGCAAGGATTTGGAGGGGAAGGATGGTGTCTGCTGGTGATGGATTCCTGAGGACTGAAAAGCATTGGAGAGCAGGGAACAGGCAGCTCTCAAGGACCTTGTCCACAAGCCACGTTTCTCAACCAGGTGTGCCAAATGTGGCTGGAGTAAGGCTGTGGCTGGGCCAGCAAGGCCAGAGCTACAAATAAATCTCTGTGCCTATTCCCAGCACTGGGGTGAAAGAAGGAAGTCCAGGCTGAGGTGAACCTCACTGACAAAGTTCTCATTAGCTATTCCCAATACAGAAAGCTTTAGGAAGCTCAGCAGTAACTAAGACACCTACAAGTTGGGCAAGCTATAGGTTGCAAGTGTCCTTTGTAGATTTAGTCAGTGGTTCTTGCAAAGCTTTGCTTATGGCAGCAGTGGAGCCAGAATCTGGAATGTGTAGATCCAGCCACACAGCCAAGGATGAAGGTGGATTTTGTGTGCTGAGTCAGCCCATGGTAGCACACAGGACCAACCTAGATACACATAGTAAACACAAACATTGCCCATTTACTCTGTAAATAAGCACTCTACTGGCTGATATTTCTTAATAAGCTTTATTCTAGCTCCTGTCATCAGCCATGACACACAGGTGTCCCATAGTTACCCACTTCCAGAGACTAATCCCACATAGGTATTGTAAAGCTGTATTTTCCACACAGAAAGTTGATTTTTTTTTAAGAACTAGAAGTTTCATGAGATAATTCTAAATCTAACAAGGAACTGAGAAAAGTCAGAGACTCAGCCATTTGCCTACAGACCTTGAAGTTGTGGAGGTGGCCACTCAAACACCCACTCGCTCATACTTGAAAATAAAGCTGATTGAAAATATAACTGTGTGTGCTGTGAAAGAAAGTCCCGACAGACTCATGGGAAATTTGGTGAAAACACAGTGTGAAGAACACAGAATGAAGCACCACAGTCAGAGAAACAAAATGGGGAGGAATACCCCCAAATAAGAGAGCTCTGATGTCGGAAAAAAAAAAAACAAACAAACAAAAAAAAACATCAGAAGTACAGTATTCTATTGTAGCTAACAAATGCTACTCCAGACCTGATGGATGACTTTCAGACACCTATGCAGGTTCACCTCATGTTTGTTACAAGGCTAAAACACAAAGGGTGTTTCATCAATGTTTTCTGAGCATTTCTGTAGCAGCATGTAGTCTCAATGACTTCAGTGTTTGGTTCTAGTGCCATCATCTGCCTGATACCAGCATCAGCTGGTGGCAATTCAATCAACATCTTGAAATATCTAAAAAAACAGTGAGTTATTCCAATATTGCATTTCAGAACTTCTCAAACCTATACTGTATGGTAAGAGAAGCGTTTTGAGACATGGCTATAATTTAAGCAATTTGTAGACAAACACTAAGAGCACTTAAAAGCTATCTTGCCTTCATGTAAATTTGTTTTACTGCTCTTATTTTAAGAACGCCAAAGACCAACTTGCCTCTATTTAAAAATAGAAGTTACAGGTACCACCCATATGCTGAGCCAACAGAAAATGAATATAAGCAGCCACCAGAGTATGATCTTTATGATATTTCACTTAAGTGCAGGATCTAACAAAAACTAAAAAAGGATCCTCAATCCTGCCAGAAGAAATGATGCTACATTCCCAGTGCATTTCCACAAGAGATGCTGCACAGTGGGAGAGGGGATGGTCCGTGCTGCCAAGCAGCCTTTGCCCACGATGTGATGTTTGAGGGGATGTGAGCACCACACCACCAGGCCAGCCTCACTTCCCTCCCTCCCTCCTTCCCCTCCCTCTCTCTGCCCAGAGGGAGGCAGTGGCCACTGCTGTGGGGCCACTCTGGCTGGCCAGGACACCCAGTGTAGGTGGGAATATGCAGGTGGCTGCAGGCGGAAGAGGGCGAGTAGGAACCCCAGGCTGGGTCACGGCTCTCCCAAACTTCCCCCATGTGTCTGGCACACAGGATCACAGAGTATTCTGAGTCAGAAGGACCCACCAGGACCATCAGGTCCAACTCTTAAGTGAATGGCCCATACAGGGATGAAATCCCCAGCCCTGGTGTTATTACCATCACACTCCCAGCAGTTTCCTGTGGTGAGCAGGGTTATGGTCATTCCTGTGTCCAGGCTGAAAGGTTCCAGGTGACCCCTGTGTCCGTGTCAGTCACTCTCGTTACTTACCCATTTCTTGCTTACCCCTCTGAAAATCACATTGTGGATAAATGGGTAAACTGCATCCATCCTAAATCGTGAAGGGCAAAATATTTCATGAATTGGGAGAGAAAGTTTGCCTGACATTTAAAGCAATATGAGAAAAAGACGTTGCTGTTATGTTTTCCCCATCATTGCCTAGAAGTCTTATAGTTCATTGGGAAGAGCTATTTTAAACAAACCCACATGCAGTCAGCAACAATCTATAGATCCAAAGTTTCTAAGATACAAGCCTTAGATATATTTAGGAATTCACAAACTAAAAAAGGCTGAAAAGGCTCATCCTTGGTCACCAAAACTACATACAGTTTCTTCTGATGAGGACTCTTTCTCTGGTTTAAACAAGTGGTTTAGCTATTTTTTGTTGTACCCTTCTTGGTTTTCTATTCTCTCATGCATTTTTTGTTTTTCACCTGTGAATATTTCCTCTCTTTTGTCACAGTACATACTTCAGACTTTAAGCACATTTGTGGCATCAGGTAATCCCTTCAGAAGTGCTATTGGTGCCCATACACAGACACCTGTACCAGCACTTCAAGCCCTGCCTGAACTGATGCTTGGAAAGATTGACCTGGAACAGAGACTAGACAGAACAAAAGGAATAAACTAGGTATTTATTGAAATAAATAAATAATTGAAATATATTCAAGAAATAATTGATTTATTGAACTAAATAAATAATTGGCTCTTGGGCAGTGCAGCCCCATGGCTGGGGCTACACCCAAGTCAAATCCAAGATGGATCCCAGTCACGAGTTTTCACATTTTTATAAGTTTTGTTTCATCTACATATTGGGGTCAATTGTCCAGCCACACCCCCAGTTATGAAGACTCAAACCCTTGGTTTGCCCCCTTTCCCTCACTGTTGATTATGCTTTTTTGGGTAATGGTTGTCCTTGATTCTCTAGCTGGGAAGGGATTGTTTTGTCTAACTACCCTGTGAAGACAACTTACTAACACCTAACATGAAGTTTCAGAGCTACACATGAAGCAGCACAGAGTCTGAAAAATAAAAAAGCTAAAACCCAAGGCATCAGAAGGGCAGCAAAACTCATGGGAAAGAGATGGAGTTCTGCTCTACAGCAAAGCACGTGGTCATTGCTGCTCCCAGCAGCTCCCCATGGGATCATTTACAGCCCACAGGCACACAAATGTCCCTCACACAGCCACAGGTGCACAGGAACCCAGACTCACTGCAGGTTCCAAATGGAGCAATCTTTATGGAGACACATTCACCAGCTTCAAAATGTGACACTTCCTCATGGCTCAGAATGCCTTTTAAAGATGTCAGATTTTCAACCATTTTTAAAAACCCCACCTTTTAAAATTAAGAATACTGGTAGATACTTTTTTAACACCAATTACAAATTTTGAAATCTGCATATATATATATATATATATATATATATATGCACATATATGCAGATGCATTTTTGCATTTGCAGCTCAGGAATTCCTACCTGTCAAACATCTTCTCTTTCTGCATATTGAATGAAAGCAGTGTGGGTTTTAATCTTCTCTTGTTTTTCCTTTTATATAACTAAGAAAACTAATTCACTGAGCTCTGCCAATGCTCCTCAGCCCTCCTTCACACAAAGAAATTTCTATTTGGCAGTTCTCCCAGTGGCAACAGAATTGTATTTTTGTGTTCTATTCTTCATATTTTACAGAAATCAGAATGCTCTGAATTATTGTCTGGTACACTATTATATAAACTTTATTTAATTTGAAATCAAAATGACAACCAACAAGGACAACCTGGCCCTGTTGAAAAGCAGCCCAACTGCTAAAGCTGCTGGAGGGATGAATTGGCTCAATGGGAAGCAGCAGCAGAGAAAAAATTCTGCTAATGGAGAGAAAAGTGAAAGAACAGAGAACAAAGCCCATGAAGCTCTTACAGAATATTCACAGAGAAAGTAGATAAAATTAAGGAAGAAAAATACCTTATATCACTTCTTTATTTAACTGCTGCTGCACAATATGAGGCATATGGGACAAGCTGGTGCCTCACTTAACTACAGAAAATTGGTAGCAGCTGTTCTTTAGCAGGGGTTAGCAGTAACCACTTCCTGACTTGCACATCTGTGTAAAATGTCCCCCTAGACAACTTGGCTTTATATGCTCTCCAAGAGATAAAAGTGTATCAAGTCAGGGAGCCTGAAAGTGTTTGTTTTCACTTACCATGAACGCATTAAAAGTAAGCCACCATTGTTATTCTTGTCAGTTCTTTATTGGTTTTCATCCTAAAGACTAGCACATTTACAGCATACATGGACTGGATGAACTAGAATATATAAAACAGTAGCCATATGTTTATGATATATTAATACTGCCCAAAACCAAATAAATAAAAATATTTCAATGCACAAAGCTTGGCAAATACAGTCGTGTCGGGACAAAACTGTGTCATATTATACAATAATTTTACACGTATAAATGAAAAAAAGGCAACTGTGCTGTAGGTACTTTCACAGAACATACACAGAACATACTCGGCAACAGTTTTCTTCTTTTACCTTGGTATGTTTTATAATTTAAAAAACGTACTCAAAAAAAGGAACATCAGACAGAACTTCGTTTTACAGTAATCCTTAGATTCGCCTCTCCTGTGCAACAGAAAAGCTCCCTTCCCCCTTGTGAGGGTCCCATGTGGATGTCACATGTCACAGTTTTCTCTGGAGGAACCGCTGGAGCCTTCACTGCCCTCGGGAGGAGCCCGAACCTTGTCCAGGACACCTCAGGACACCTTGGGGACACCTCAGGACACCGCGCTCGGCAGCTCCGCTCAGCGCCCCGGGCACAACCACGCGGCACCCGGGGCTGCAGCTCTGCCACGCGCAGACAAAATCCAGCAACTTTTTCATGTTACATTGCTATACAAAATAAATAAAGGCTTGCTAAGATCTACAGCAGGTCTAATGATTGCTGGCCACCATCTAAGAGAGTGGCGCTGCTAATTTTTACAAGAGACATTTGTTATTTCCTTCTGAAGCTGAACATTGGAAGATTTTTAGTGTAACAATACGGGGCTTAAAACTAACCATGTTTGAAATAGACAAAATAAAATTATCAACTCATAAAAACTAAGGGATATAAAGAGCATAGTTTATACAAAAATAAAGTAGCATTTAATAATGGGCCAGGGACTGAAGGCTGAGCAGAACTAATGGAGTAACTTGTCTAAAGAGATCCCACTGAAATTTTTTTTATCGTATATTTGCTTATTTATTAACAAAAAATAAAACAAAATCAACATTTATTAATTGGAAAATGGGCTTTGTAACATTTCCAAGGGACTGTTCTACTGTAGATGATTTGTTCAGACCTGGGGTAGGTACTACAATACATTGCTTTTGCACAGAATTCCATGTTTTGTTATCCTAAAGAGTCTGAAATAATGGTAACCGCCTAGTTCAGCAGAACTCTCTGACCTGGCTTAGTGACATGCTGCTCAGTGTTAAACTGCAAAAAACAAAATGCAAAAACTGCTGGGCCTGTAACCCCCAAACCTACATGGGAGCAGAATGAACATGGCTGATTGATAGAGCAGTGACAGCACAGACAAACATCAGTGAGAGGGAGAAAGAAATCAGAAAACAGCCATATACTTACCTGGCTGTTGCTACTCCCACAAGAATAAATGGGCAGATTTTTTCTATATCTGAAACTCAGATCCTTAGAAACCAAGACGGAAAGGACAGTGTGCTAAATGAAGCTAGCTAAAGATTACTTGATCTTGTTAAAATTTGAAAATGAACATTTAGCTGCTTTTTAAAATGCTATCTTACCTTCGAAGGCATTATTCGGGAGATTATTTTGGAGGAGATCTGTTGAACATTTTTTATCAAATGCTATGCAACTGACCACCTTTGCCATAAGCTAGAACCCACCGACGGGTCTCAGGCACAAGCAGTAGCACTGAGCAGTTCCTCCCTAACAAAACAGGGCACTGCTACCTTCCTCAGAAATACCCTGACACCAGTCACACTTCCCCCCACCAGCATTCTCAACAAGTGAAATGCAAAGGTAAACAGAAACCAGTTTTGATTTTGGAGCAAGGGAGATGCATTGGGCACTTTGAGCATTTTTGTAATGACATACAAAACTGATACAGAAAAATCATACACTGACCAAAATAATGTAATGCACCAAGATACTAATGCTTACAATCCAAAAGTGATATAAAAAAACCATGGGTAAAAATGTGTTAATTAATGTACAACACCATGGAATATACTGAACATGTCATATGCAACATCAGAAATTTGCTTGTTGCACTTGCCTTAGAGTGGTGAAGGGCATTGTTGCTGGCATTAATAGTTAAGCATCATGATGTTTCTGAAATACTTTTAAAAATCAGTTGTGTGCCCAAAGCCTTATCTGCCAAAGATGACAGGAATTTGTTTTATTTGAACAGAATTATAAACCAGACATCATATGTCTGGCCTTTTATATATTGTTAATTTCATACATGAAGGTGGCATCCTATATACAGTAAAACAATTCTTTCTCCTGGCTCTTTTTGTGCTGATTTTTTTTTAAATTAAACCCCCTTTTATCGATTGCAACAATGCATTGTACAGCTACTAAACTGCCTAGGATCCTTTTTATTTACAACTTTTAAGTTTTACTCTCAGTTTTAAAAAGTTTAGGAAAAGCTCAATCTCAAATCAACTCAGTATAAAAAGACGTTAAGGAAACAGCTGCCTAAATGCCATTCCTAGAGTCCTTGCCCATCCAGGAGGTACCTAGCTATTTGCATATAGGTAATTATTAATTAGCACAATATCTGCTCATCTTACATACACTGAAGGCTATTGAAACGGGCAGAGAGTCATCACACTATTCTCAAGCTAAGGTGTCAGAATAATTGTTACTATAGATTCCAATTCAGTAACATGCTCTGTATGACCTAGCGAAATGTACAAAAAGGTTATTTATCTCTTCTGCATGACGAAATCATGTGTTAATCTAGAGTGTATCCACATGGTTTAATGGAACAGCAATTAAAGGACATAGTAT
Organism: Cinclus cinclus; assembly: GCF_963662255.1. Lineage (NCBI taxonomy): Eukaryota > Metazoa > Chordata > Aves > Passeriformes > Cinclidae > Cinclus > Cinclus cinclus. Next base: position 86,783,719 of record NC_085047.1, read on the forward strand.
GCTTATGTTTCAACTTTTCCATAAGTTCCTTCTGGAGGCCTGTAATACTTTGGGAAAGCCTTCAGTTGCAGGGAATTAAATGCATACTTGCGACATCCAACATTCTTCATTGTATTTTCTCGGCGACAACCCTCACTGGGGAAAAAAAACAAGCACAAAAAATGACAGCAGTAAAAGGGGAAAAAAAAAAGAAAAAAGACTTAAAACTAAGATGAAATGAACTGGTTATTTTATAGCATTAAAATAAAGTTGGTTATATTTAATGAGCGTTTAATTAATTTGCCACTGCAAATATTAAAAGAGATGATCATCATACAATGCTGGTAAAAAGCACACAGAATGGACACATGCTATGTCTGATTGCTAGTTTTGCATTTCTAGAAAGCAGCAGCACATCTACTGAAAAGGCTTTTCACGCTGGTTTCATGTATTTCAAGGTACACTGTTGTGGAGTTCACATTCCATTGCCCGCACAAGGGATCCCAAGGGATTGCTCAAAAGCAGTTCTGCTAATTTATTAACACATAAAGCTGAAAACCAAAACCTGCTGATCCTTCTATAAGAGCTTTAAAGTAATTTTCATGTTCCCTGTATGTCAGCATTATAAGTACTTACTTAAAGATTAGAGCTGATACAAAAATAATGTTTCCAGTTACCTCTGCATGCATAAATGGACGTGGAAACCAACACAATCTAAAAAAATCTTAATCATGAAATAGCAGTGCAAAAAAGACTGGCTGCATTGGCAGTCATCACCCCAAAGAAACAAAGCTGTGCAGAATTTAATCTTCACCCAATGTTTTGGTGCAACTGCCCCACATTACAAAGAGGTTCTGTGCTACAATAGAAAACTACTCCAGTTATAAGGCTTCTTTACACTGGTAAATCTAATTTGGAGTTCCTTTGATTATATCCAAAAAGCAGACATAGAAAGAGGAAGCACTCTCATTCAAATATATATTATAAATCAATTTAGGCTTGCAGGAGAATTTCCCTGATTGAGGACTGGAACCTAAACATTGAAGACTAGACCTTCATGGCAAAGTGTACAGTACAGCATCTTGTGGTGGAAATGTCACATTAGTCCTGCCTTGGAGATGGCTGCAGCATCCACCAGGTGAGCTGTGATCATCTGATTCAAAAGGAGGGTTTGGATTCTGGTTCAGCTTGAAAGCTCTCGTGCTCTTACAGACCTCACCGTTCTTCTAATTTTGGTTCATGAAACTGGCTGTCACTGTGTTCTGTATGTAACATCTAGCTAGTTTAACTTCATAAAATAGTCTTTTTTTTGTCTTTTTTTTTTTTCCTCTAAGGAATAGTTTAAGAAAGTTTGAAATTTGTCTCTGGAGCACATTCTGTGCTTGCCTTTTATAGAATGGATCATCTGTGATGACACTGTTTTTCTGGCACTGGTTTGTGTTTCACAAAACTCCCCCGACGGCTCTTGCAGCCAAATAGATACATCAAAAGTTTGCACAAATCATACTTCAGACTACAAATAAAAGCAGCAAGTTTAACTAGCAAATATGTGATGCTAGGTGAGCATTTTAACTACAAAGTGAATCATTCTCTTCATAACACATTTCACTGCATCTGGTTATTGCATGTGTCCCTCATGGCACAAATATGGTGACAAGGACATATTTCCCACATTTCATATGCCATCTTCCTTTTCTTGGAAGCACATGAGCAGGATGCACTACTGCATCTTAAATCTGAATGCCAAATTTGTTCCCATCAAAGTTTAAGAAGAAAAGAAAAAACCTACATTGTTTGCAAAAAGCCTGGGCTTTTCCTTCCAAACATTTTAATGTGGTCTTACTGCAGCCCTAGTGGTGATCATGAGCAGCACCTTCATACTTTAAACAGATTAATAATCTCAGGGAGTTCAGTGAATATGCCTGCCACCAGAGTGTGGCTGGACGCTGGGACAGGCTCCCTAGGGAAGTGTTTATGGCCCCAAGCCTGCCAGAGTGCAAGAAGTGTTCGGACAGCGCTCTCAGGCACAATGGGGCATGGCTGTGGCTGTCCTGTGCCAAGCCAGGGACTAATCCTTGATCCTTGTGGATCCCTTTCAATTCAGGATATCCTGTGATTCTAAAGCTACTTTTTTCATCTAGTTAGACTGAGCCCAGGACACTCCTCACATTGAAAGATCAAGGCCACGGCTGCTCACTTTCTAAAAAGGTAGATTGGGGCACCCACAGCAAACAAACCAGTGCTAAGCATAAAGAACAGATGATTTCTATGGAGACACAGCAGCATCAGGTACCACCACAGCACAGGGATGTGTCCCAAACCACCACATCACGATAAACCTCAACAGCTGTAAGGAAGTACCAAAACTCATTGCAACTAAAAATAAATAGGATACGTGCTTTATATATAGATATATAAACATGTATGCATTTGTGGTGGTTTTGCCTTTTTTTTTCTTTTAAAAACAAAATTGGAAGAATAGTGAGGAAAAATATTAAGAGATAGTGTACTGTACAGTCTGATTTCATGAAGACATAAATATAACCACACACTTTTTTTTTTTTAGTTAGAATAATAAATCCAAATTTTTGATTTAATTCTGATTTTTATTCTAACTGTGCTTTTTTGGTTTTTTATTTCAGCATACTTCTCTCAACAGCACTCAATTCCATTAAAATTTATAATAAAAGCTAAAGCTACCTATATTTTTGAGCAAGTTAATAATAGTAGAAAATACAAATCACAGTACTAGTTCTCCTTAGAAGTCCAATGTCATCTCAGGCACCAAGCGAAGTAAAACCCTTTATGAATTTATCAAACTACATTAAATGAGGTTATTTTTTTTTATCAGCTATTGCTATTGACAAGCTCTGCCAGACCACAGCATCAACAAAATCTTCCAGTTTAAATAGGCCTCCCCTAGTTTGATGTTATATATAAATGGTGATGATCAAATTTCATCTGCAATTACTCTGCATCACTAAACTAGGAAGCCACTTTAGTCTCACCACTTAAATAAATGTTAACTCACCATCACTCGCTTATCACTAAGTCACTATCAGCATCATAATTTATTAAAGCTGTGCAACGCTTAAAAATGGAAGTAACAGTAATATTTAGTTTAATGTAATTAAAATAAAGCCCAGTGGAAAACCTGAAACCCTCCTACTAAAGGAGTTTACTGATACCTCCCTCTTCTTGCCTGAAAATTAAAGACCATTATCTTTAACTTTTAGGATGACCCTATTTCACAGTAAGTTCTATAAAAGAGCACCTAAAATAGATAATGGATTATTAGCAGGCTAATGCCAGTCACATCCCCTTCCTGACCACAAGTCATTTTCCTCATGTCTTTAATACATTGCAAAATGCAGATCTACAAACAGAATGAAATAATTCTGCATGCATCACACTGCAAGGTGTTTTCTGAGTATTTTCTAGTCTATTAGAATATATTTAACCATGAGAAAGGAACAAGACTATAGTTCTACAAACTGTTCAGTAATGTAATTTGGATATTATGCTTTGAAATGAAAGTATAAATTTGTTACTTCTTTAAATAAATTTCTTACAATTTCTTATAAACCCCACCCATGTTTTTATTTTTCTCTTCATACCTCATAAAAATGAAAGGCAAGATTAGCATACACCTTAAATATACAAAAAGATACAAATTCTTTTCAGACAGAGTTCCTTTCTCTGGAATACATGAAACGAGTAACACAAAACTGTATTTGGTAAGAGATCTTCAGGCCGGATAAAGTAACGAGGTAACAGGCCAATGTCAGACTATGTTACAAGCACTGAAAGCAGAACAATACTTTAAAGTTTCAATACAATTCTTTTTGATAAAATAATTTGATGTATATTTACAGTTTAGTACAATAGAAACGTAAAATTGTAAGGCATAATAATAATTCTTGGCAGACAATGCTATGACACATTCCTCTGTCCAGCAGGTACCAAGTGGCAATACACATTCAAGCACATATTGATTTTTGTGGGTTTTGTTGGGCTTTTTTTTTCTTTTTCCTTTTTTGTTTTTGAACTCTATCTTCACTTGCAACGTAATCTGGCCACCAGGTATGCTATGCTCAGAAACAGCCACACAATCAGTAAATTGGGGCTGAGAGCTAGTAAAGGAATGGAGTAGAGGAGGCTGGGATCTAGTCTGAAATCTCGGATGGGCACCAAGCCACTCAAGTTCTTCTGGGTGACTATCTCCCGTGTTCCAATGCTGTGAAAAGGAAGAAGTTTGGGAAGAGGGAAAATAAAACAGAAAGGAAGATGAACATGCAAATGAATGGATAAAAAGAGATGGCAACACAAGGCGGTCAAGAAAATGAAAAATATGGAAGAATGCACAACAAAACAAGAAGATAAAAGAAAGAGTGGAAAAACATCTCAAAAATATGTACCAGTACAATTATAGAAATAAGGAGAGGGAAAGAGAATAAAAGAGAAAAATAAGAAAGAAGTACTGTAGTCTAGTGAAAACAAACACATGTAGGTTGAACATTAATGGTTTTCCATGTTCATTCTTTCAGATTACTGAGCAATAATACCCCATGCTGCTCTGCCATGCTTTGGCATGCTGCAAAGAAGTGGAGCTCTGAAAAGCAAGCTGAACATGAATAACCATTGTAGTATTTGACCCTTTCAAACATCTTTCCATGTGGGCTGCAGTGATTTAATTTCACCTCTTAACTACCTGTCCAACACGTTAATTAAAAAAAAAAAACAAACAACCAAAAACAAACCACCCACCTATTTTTCTGCCTGGACATTTTTCTGAAGACATGCTGCAAAGCACATCTCATTGTGCACCCACTTCTTACATTGAGCTACAAAGGCTACAGTGATGAGCAACCCCGCAGGTAACCTGCTAGGCTTTATAGTGTGGTCTTTAATTTTGGATCACTCTTATACCCTGAGCACTCCAACTCTATTTTTAGTTCACAAAGCAACAACTAAATGACTAAGATGAACAGACGGATGGAGCACCTCTCCTACAAAGAAAGGCTGAAAAGAATTGGGTTTGTTCAGTCTGGAAAAGAGATGGCTTAGGGGTGACCGAATCGCAGCCTTCCAGTACCTGAAGGAGGCTCACAGGAAAGAGGGAGGGAGACTATTTACCAGAGCATGTAGTGACAGGACAAGGGGGAATAAGTTCAAAGGGAAAGAGAACAGGTTTAGATTAGATATAAGGAAAAAATTCTTTACTCTGAGGGTGGTGAGGTAGCCATCGATGCTCATCCCTGGGAGCATTCAAGGCTAGGCTGGATTGGGCTTTGAGCAATCTGGTCTAACTGAATGCATCCCTGTCCATGGCAGCGGTGTTGGAACTAGACCATCTCCAAGGTCCCTTTCAACTCAAACAATTCTATGATCCTATGATTCTAAATGCAATCTATAAGCCTGATGCTGTTAGAGCTTGTGCACTTTCTCCATCCATAACCTTGATGGTTGTGTAGCTGGGTTATGTAAGCATCAGACAATGTCCTGCAAGAAATCAGAGACACCCTGGAGGTGATGAAAAAGAGCATGCTGGTGACACATCAAGTCGAATGGAATTAGGTGGGCAGGGAACTAAACCAACTGTATTTGATCCAAATTGGTGATGAAGACATGTTTTCACTCCTGGTGCCTACAGTGGACAAGGGCAGATTGTATCTGTGATGCCTACAAATCCCAGTTACCTTTGTAGCAGTGGGGAGAGAGGTGTGTTTGTGATCAGGAGAATCAGTCAGTGCTAATGCTTACTGGAAAGTGGTGGATAAAGGCTCAATGAAATAGCCTGGAGGAAGAGAAGTGTTTTAGAATATACATAAAAAGTAAAACAATGGGAGACGGAAAGAAGGAAGACTAAAAATGCTAAGTTGGCATTCTGAACATCACAAGCCACATCTCCACCATCAAAAATTAGCATAATGCTACTCAATTTTACAGAAAGACACATATGGTGTGAATGGAGGCAAGAGCTGGAAAGTGCTTTCCTTGTCACTATTGGCCCATGTAGATGCATCCCCCTGAGGGGTGAAAAGTCACTTTTTGGAAATATCAAATATATCAAATTGTACACTGCCTTAAATCAAAACATTCATCAGAAGACTGCCTCTAGGAGAGGAGTAGGGTTAGGAGACACAGCAATTTCCCTTCTAATTTAGCTTGTTATGGACTGACTGCAAATCTCTGTTCCACATCTGCTGTGCCTTGCTCAGCATGGGGAGAAGGTAGAGGAGCTGAGAAAGAAGCAGTGGAATACTTTGGCCTGGGACAAGAAAGGAGGTAGAGGGCAAGGTTTTAAATTTTCTTTATTTCTTTATTCTTTATTTCTTAACATCCCAAATCCATTGGCAATTAAAAAAAACAAACTTCTCTGAGTCTGTTTTGCCAGCTCTGCAACAGTAACTGGCAAGGGATCTCCCTGTCTTTAGCTCAACCCATGAGTTTTTCACATATTTTTTCCCCCTGTCCTGTTGGGGGAAGGTAATGAACAGCTGGGTGGGCATCTGCCAAGTGGTCTAGCTCAACTCAATATGATTTTATTCTTAAAGCAGGCCAATCAGTGAAGAAATCCAACCAAATTTTTTATCATAGCTGTTTTATTGCAGTGAGTGGTCATACCCAAACATGACTCCTAGGACTTTATTATGTAATCCTTTTAGTCAGCACCATGATGATTTTCCTCACCTCATTTCCAGCTGCTTTACAAGAGCCCCTATATGAGATGGCTCTTCTCTGTTGGCTAGATTTCTTGTGTTGAACCTTCCTAATTTGTTTATTGAAAGTGAGCTGGGCTACCCAAAACATGTAAAGGATTTTGCTACCCAGGATGATCTTGACTGAAACTGCCTTAGATCATATTCCCACAAACAGCTCCACTGGCATTTCTAACAGGGCAGAAACCTGGTAGGAAGAGGGAGGGCAGGGAGCCAAAGCTCTAGTGGGGAGTGTGGGCTGCAGATGGAAGAGGCTCCCTGAACCAGCTGGACTTCAACTCTTTCTGCTTTTACTGGTCAGGTAGCCATGTCCTCTTAGCTTAGACTTCCAGATATATCATCATGATTTTACTATTTGTGAGCTGGGAGTTGCTGTGTGTTTGATTTAGGACTGGAAAAGCTATAACTTATTGACAGAAAATGAGTTAATTCTAATAGTGTATTTGTTTCTAAGGTGAAAGCCACAAACTTGTATCTGTGAATTTCTACAAGAACCTAGAAGAACATTCCATGTTCTCTTCCTGATGTCCCTGCTCACTGAATACAATTATCACAGACACATAATTATCACAAGACTAGGAAAGAAGGGAAAGAGGACAAGTAAGTGGCAACTAACACCTCTGAGGACCAACATCACATGGAAGAAGATGATGTTTCTTCATTTTTTCAAGAATGGTTGAAGCAAGGATGTTTTCTTCTCTGGAAGTTGTCAGTAGAGAAAAGACTAAATACTTTGAGACTCACAAATGCCTAGTACTTCCTCCCTGTCCTTCCAAATGATTCAGAAACCTCAAAGGTCTTTAAGAATATACCAAACCTTCCTCTTCCAGTACAGTTAAAGAAAAGATCCAAACACCAAGTTTTCTGAATTCCTTGGAAGTAATTTGGGTACAATTTCCTACCCTTTCTTATCCTCTATCTGTCATCTAGGTCAGGTCAAAATGTCCAGACTGGAGTGGATTTGGTGGAGTTGGACTCCTACTTATTTGTTCCATAATCCTATCTGTCTCATTAAGCTTTAACAATTATGTCCCATTGTTCCTGAGTAGTATTGACAAATAATTTTAGAAACACAACCAGCTATCCTAAAGAGGAATAAGAGGTGAGGAAGAGTGTTGGGCTTGAAGAATGGTCTAATCTTGGTTTTTCTTCTGGATTAGTCAGTATCTGACCTGCACAATCTCTCTCAGTCAAAGATTTAACAGGAGAAAAATTCATGTCCTTCACCTGCAAGAGCAAGTCCCTGGTGTTGGTAGGACACTCAAGCCAAAGGTTTTGATTAAATTGGCCCTCTTTCAATATCCCTGTGTAGGTCAACATAAAGCAGTACCTTTCTAGGGTCAATATTTTATCTGATCCTGTGTTATATTAAATGGGTAGACTGAAGGACAAAAACAATGTTATTATTAACCTCTCTCTCTTATTGTGTCTGTGATGGCATTAAAAGAATCCAGTGACCCAGTAAAGAATTTGAAGAGAGTAACAAGATTCCCAGTATTTTTCCTAGTTGGTTTTATTCTTATTAAATACACAGCTGTGAAACTGTGTAACAGTTTCAGATGGCTATGTCAACAAGTTATGTAACTTAAATAAAGATGTTTGAAAACCACTTAGTTGACTTTAAGTTAGTAAATTCTCCCTCACAAAGCTGTTTCAAGTTTTGTTTCTAACGTAAATGTTTAAGTAGTTTCTCAGTGCATTTTTCATGTACTGTGCTAACTCTGTGACAATGTAGCAAAAAGTGCAGCAAAAAACTGAACATAAAAAAGTCCAGTGCCACTCAATTAATGTAGATAAAACCCCCAAATTACTAGTGTAAGAGGCTGCAAGTGTTTTTATATGAGAGATTTTTCTTCTAGGTAACTGAAGAGTAAGAAAGGGTCAAACAGCAAAAACATACAGAAAGGATAAGAGAATTGAACACTCTAGAAAATTTGGTGAAAAGACACACAGTACAGTACATTCGATAAGAGTGAATGTTGAAAAACAGGACTGAACAGCATTGTTGAACTACATTGATAAAGACTAAAGCTAGATTTCTTATCCTTTCTTTTGGTATGTGACTTACGGAGTTTTCCAGCAGTGCTTGAAACAAGGCATTGAACAACAGTAAACAGATTTTGTTATTTTTTTTAAGAACAGTACTTAATTCTGCAAACTCTGCTGCTTCGGAATACAGAACATCATTATATTGATAAGACAACAGCACACTGACACGTTGTGATGAAAATTTGGTTGCTCTAGTGTGAAACACTCATACTGACATTTCACCCAGTGAGCAGTGTTTCACTGCTAAAGAATACACGTGGCAAACCAGTGCAAACTGCAGGTGTCTGTGTTTCAAAGAACAAAAGACAGGTCATCCCTGAGTAATCTCCCTGAACTAGAACTAAGAAACCTAGTGCTATGACAGTTCAGGTGAAGTTATCATTAAACAACTTTCAAAGAAGCACCAGTTTCCTGTTCTGTAAGCTCAGCATTAATGGAAAACATATTTTTACATGCTGGTCTGAAAACTCCTCTTTTTCTATTGAAAACTCAAGCCCATCTGATTTAAATCTGGTAAGAACCAGCTTTAGCATATGCAACTCACATGCATGGGAGGGATGAATTCTAGCAGTCAGTTCTACAGTTTCCTGACTTTAGTTTACTTTTTTTTTTTCCTTTTGATGGAAACAGAGACCACCACTCCTCTGCAGTTTGCATGGTTCCTTATTTAGGAATAAGTGATGCAGTCAAACTCTTACCTCCTCATACATTCCAGAGCCTGAGTGAAGACCTGTGGAGCCATTCCATGTTCATGCTGTAGGATCAAACACTGCTCCAGGGTGATTGACATGGCAGTCCTATCCTTGGCACTTTTACAGCTCGTAAATCGAACACCATTAAGTCTGCGGCATATCTAGAAATAGAAGAGACAATCACTCCTTGTACATGCAAAACTTTCTGTCAGAGAGAACACCTGTACTTCCCCTTAGAGAGACACAAATGTTGTGTAGGGCTTCGATGTCAAAGTTTGGCATGTTTGGAGAGCACTGTAGGAGTTGAGGGGAAAATTCTGATATGGAAAATACATTCTTCTCCCATTTTTTCTCCCCAAGTCTCATTCTAGAGGAGGTCTAGCCTGGCAGCCTTTCCAAGATACATGCAAGCAAATGAAGAAATTCAAACATATCAATAATAAAAAAGGGACAAATACATATGCATACAGAAAATCAGCTGAACTATGCAGAGATGCTTAGATGAATAAATACCTCAGCAGCTTGCCAAAGGATATCAACATTCTTGTTTTTCCTTGCATGTACATTTTGACCCAGAAATCTTAACAGTTCAGGCAGGCACGTCTGACTACGAGATCGAGGTAGACCTATAAAACACACAAAACCAACTCCACATATTCATCTGTATTCAACAGAGCTTTTACAAAGCATTTCTAAATGCCTGCTGCAGACACGTTTGTATTTTCTTGGAACTAGAAAAATAATTCAAGTTCCGATTTACATAGTAGCATAAACAAAACAAATTCAAGCTTAATTAAACACAATTGGAAATATAAATTCCAGTTATTTACTGGACTCAGAATCTAATAGCAGTATAACAAGAGAATGAACAAAGGGAACAAGATTGGAATAGTCTTTTGATTTGTATGTCACAGAGGTGACAGGAGAACATGCACACCTTCACAGATATTCTGAAGATATTTTATATTCTGCTTACATTTTTGATCTTAAATTTGCAAGCTAGTCAGCTTTCAGTTACAAGAAACACCCACAGGACACCACATTATCATGATCTGCTTATTAATATTTCACTAAGTGGAAATAAAGTAATTGAAATTTTTCAGAGTACCTTCAGTACTCAACTTCTGTGTTCAAATTGTTGCACATCATCTCTTACATATGTAGCAAGATACTCCAGACAAGCAATTACAAGTGTTCAACAAGTTGTCTTTTCTGTTGGTTTTTTGTTTTGTTTTGTTTTTTTTTTTTATTAAGGACTAATCATGGAGAACACAAACTAAAATTGTGACTGAATAAATACGGAGGTATGCACTGTAAGAGATGACATTGTGGCAGAAAGTATTCTATTTGAGTGACATATATGGTTTTATTTTAGCCTACTTCTCACAGCAAAGAGGATGTTAGACTAACCTGATCTCCTACAGGAAGGTGACCTGTTGAATAGATGAGGGAAGGCAGTGGACACTTTACCTGGACTTTAGCAAAGCCTTAAACACTGCTTCCTGCAGCATTCTCCTGGACTGCCTGCTCATGGCCTGGTGGGACAAACTGTCAACTGGGTAAAAAACCCAGCTGGATGGCCAGGCCCACCCCCTGGTGAATGGTGCCACATCCAGCTGGTGGCTGGGCACCAGTGTGGTTCCCCAGGGCTCAGTACTGCAGCCAGTCCTGTTCAAAATCTTCATCCACGATCTGGAGGAGGGGATCAAGTACACCCTCATTCAGTGGCAGATGACACCAAGCTGGGCAGGAGTGCTGATCTACTGGAGGACAGGAAAGCTCTACAGAGGGATCTGGACAGGCTGGATCAATAAGCCAAGGCCACTTTTATGGGGTTCAGCACAAGCAAGTGTCAGGTCTTGCCCTAGGGTCACAACAACCCCAGGCAGCGCTACAGACTGGGGACAGAGTGGCTGGGAAGCTTCTTGTAGAAAAGGACCTGGGGGTGCTGGTCCACAGCAGCTGAACATAAGCCAGTGTGAGCCCAGGTGGCCAAGAAGGCCAATGGCATCCTGGCCTGTATCAGCAATGGTGTGGCCAGCAGGACCAGGGCAGGGATTGTCCCCCTGTACTCAGAACAGGTGAGATCACACCTCAAATCCTGTGTTCAGTTCTGGGCTCCTCCTGTAAGAAGAACATTGAGGTGCTGACACCTCAGTGGTGTCCAGAGAAGGGCAATAGAGCTGGTGAAGGGTTTGGAGCACAAGTCTTATGAGAAGTAGCTGAAGGAGCTGGGTTGTTTAGCCTGGAGAAAATAAGGCTTAGGGGGCCCTTATTGCTCTCTACAGTCACCTGAAAACCAGGGGGGGCTCTTCTCCCAGGTAACCAGCAACAGGACTAGAGAAAATGGCCTCAAGCTGCACCAGGAGAGATTTAGATTGGATGTTGGGAAAAATTTCTTCACTGAAAGGTTGTCAAACACTGGAACAGGCTGCTCAGGGAAGCGGTTTAGTCACCATCCCTGGAGGTATTTAAAAAATATGGACATGTGGCACTTGGGGAGGCAGTTTAGGGGTGGACTTGGCAATGCTGGGGAAACAGTTGGACTTGATGCCTTAAAGATCTTTTCCAACCTAAACAATTCTACATTTCTATTCTATAATTAACAATGCTGTGCCTGTCCCGATCTGCTTGAACTCTACACCTAGGAAGAAAGTTATACCTGTAAACAAAAAGAGGGCACAGGCCATCTCCCCTTTCTAAAGACAAGGAGAGCTAACAGAGCAAGAAAAGGAGCTAATGAGGCTAAGATTAATCAATTTCTTAGAAATTCTGCAGAGTTTAGAATTAAGAACACAGGGACATGAGCAGTGGGACCTTTATCCCCTAGAATGATCTATTTCCTTTTCCTTTTGCCTCTACTTACCACAGACTACATAACTGGGCATAATCATCTTGTTTGCAGTTAAATGTAAAATGCCATTCTTATCAATATATTATTGAAATCTAATCTTATTCTGTCAATGCCTTGATAAGGGTTCACAGAAAAGTACACTTAATTTTGCATATCCTAAATATCACAACTTTCAGGATTAAAAAATATGGCAAAAGCTAAAAGATTTTTAGATCAAACATAAGAGATCTGGGGAAGACATTGAAGTAAAAAAAAAAAGCAAGCAAAATTAAAGAAGAGAGGAAGGAGATGAATGGGAATTATTATTATAAAAGACTAGACAGAGACATGAACAAAATTTATTTTAAACTGATAAATTTTTGAATCGTACAAGAAACTCTGGTGCTAGACTACTATACAATAAAAAAATAATTTTTGCAGGTAACATTCCAGAGTATTTATTATGCAACATTATGAATGCCTGGATGGAGGAAAGCAGGTTCTGCTCTCAGCTGTATCAAAAAAATTCAGGGTAACTGAATGTGCAATAACACATTTAAGCAGACAGAATTCTTACTATCCTGCTGCATGCTGTTGCGTTTGCATTTCTGGAATAAAATTGCAACTGTAGGGCATATGAAATAACCTTAGAAGAGGTTTGATGGTAGTAATTATGAATTGATGAATTGTTACAATTTTTGCGGTCACGTGTAAATAACACTTAATGCTACCACCTTCTCAAAAAAACCCCAAGCAGTAACAAGCAAGAAATTAAGCAGTAAAAAACAAAACAAAACAAAAACAAACAAACAAACAAAACAAAACAAAACAAAAAAAAAAGGTAAAATTTAAGCACGTAGCTTTTGTTTTTTCCAGGTTCTCTGTTGTTGGCTGCAGATGCAACAATTATAGGGAGGTGCCAAAGGAAAAACAGAGGGAAGTGACTGAGTTCCTAAAAACTGGCAGTTGCTCTCTGTGCAGGCTTTATCATTAAGTGCAGGGAGCATCACCAAAAACTGCACATAAAAGTGCTGCTGCTAGAACCTGTCACTTTCACACCTTTACCTTACAACAATCTCACTGCCTAGTTGGATGATTACACAGTACACAGTGCCACTTAGAAAGAGATGTAAAAGTAACCTTAAAAAGGAAAGTTAATCATTCTGACCTTTAAACCTCTTGAATCCATTCTACTTAGTACTAAAGTATTAAAACAGAGTAGTATCATTTCTTGGAGGTTACTAATGCTGGTGTATCATCAACATTCAAAAACCCAACATAAAGCAAACAATAAAAAGTAAGCCTGAATTGTGCTGTTCAAGCAAATTTGTTATTAATTACAAAATACTTACAATCATCAGGCAAAACTTCCTTGAACTGCTCAAAATATGAATTCAACCTCACTAAGCTTTCCATGTTAATTATTTCTTGCAGTGAGGTGTCCCCAAACCTATAAAAGGAAAAGAAAGGAACAATTAAGCCTAAGGTAAAATGTTTCTCTTTTTCTTTGAAACAACTGCACTTGGCAATATGTCTACCAAAATACCAGTTTAAAGATTCATCCTGGGAGTTCCCTAACCATTCAAATGCCAGGTGAAGTGTAACAGAGAACTGTTGTAATGATTCATTGCATACTCATATGAGTATGAAGGGGAAAAGGGAAGGAAGGCGTAAGAAAAATCTTGTAGAAAATAGTACTTAAAATTCTTTGGTTTTCATGTCTCCCTTTCAATACTAAATTCATACCTGCAAAATTGTTTTACTTTAAAAGTTTTAATAATGGATTTACTAGCTTAGGCCATAAACTAATAATAGCAACCCTAACATCAGTAAACAGAACTGAGAATTTTGACTTCAGGCGTGTAAATGAAAAATATGGATCTAGGAGTAATAAACCATGAAAGTGATACATATTGTCAACAATGCCCTGATTCATCTCATCTAAATTTATCACCACACACAGAGCGCTGACATCTGTAGCTGTGCTAGTCATCTTGGGCTTCCTTTGCAGGCAACTGAGGACAGCAATAATTGCTGGAATGCATTTGTTAAGACTTTTTCTTGTTGTCCACCAGCACAGTGCACACGCCAGCCTGGTACTGAGGCTGTCACAACATGCATGTGCCTGGCTTCACTGGAGTGCTCCACTGGAGCAGGGCTCAGTCAATGCACACTTTACAGGATGTGGCCATAACAGAGGGAATCTGCTGGCTCTTCCAGAACTGAACAGTTTCCCTAGCAAATATAATTACATAATTATATTTTTCAGCTTTACAACAGCAGTATTGCATTGCATAAATACTGCAAGGGTATGTTAAAACAGAGGTGCACCTTGCCCGTTATCCTGAATTTTGACAGTGACCAGAAGAGGGAGTCTCAAGGAGAGTGCAAAACCAAGACAGTAAATACACAGCAATACCCAGAATGATCTCAGCCTCTAGTGATCTGTCACTCATAGAGGTCTTAAATCACAAGGAGCACCTCTGTGCTAAATAGCCCTTAACAGATCTCCCATTGTAAATTCACATCTGAATCACATAAACCTGCACTAGTCTCAAAACCATAAGGTAAGGAGCTTCACAGCTACGTGGCACACTCCTTTTTTTTTGGCATTTGGCAGATTCATTTAGAATCATAGTGCTCCCATGTTCATGAATTGGAGAAACTGAAATGCTGTTAGTTATGCAAGAGTGCAATTCTGCATCAATGTAGTTCCACTGTTGAATTGCCAGTAAGGCTGATTTCCTGACTGGATACCTACTTCTCTGCTAGGGTTTGCTGCTCATTGATTCCCACATTGAAAAGAACAGGCTGAACCCTCAGTAACATTCCACTTTGAATCTCACGCGGCAACAAATCAAACAAGGCGCTTGGCAGAGGGATCCTCACATTAAATCCATCACTGAAAAGAAATGAACAGCTGTTAGACATAAGGACCATAAAGCTACATTCCAATAATGTGTTATTTATCTAAACAGGGAGAACACCTAGAATATAATATAACCATTAAAAAGAAACCATCAGTCAAAACTGACTCTATGGAACTGCCCACAAACTGCTTCTAGTCAGAAAATCTGTTCTAGTTCAAAAACAAACCTGCAGCAACATGTAATGCTTCATTTATATCCTCACAGACATTCAAATCAGATCTGCCAATTTCCTGACAATAGCTGAATTTGTTCTGCTCATTAATACTGCAGTTCTTCTACAACTTGGGTAGAAAAAGCCAAACTTTGGTATGTTCCCACTCATCAAGAATAAAGTATGTCTATTGTTACTTACCGATTTCCAGTGATGACTGGCAGCATATCAGTAGATGTATTTGATGTAGCCTGAGTAACTTTAAAGGTTACATTCCTCAAGTCCATGATTCCCAAACTCATGTCCTCCAGCATTGCCAGCTCCTCCCCTAAATCCAAGAGGAAAAAGTGAATTGCAATTACTTGTTATGCACAACTTTCCTTTGTCAATTTGATGACAACAGTAGGCCATCACTCCATGAGGAAGTTCCACAGATCAAGTGGTGCTGCAGCCCAGACCTCCCCCTTGACCTACAATGTTATGGCTGATTTTTTGAGTTCAGCAAGTTTGGAAAACACCAGCTCTCTAGAACAGTCCAGACTACTGTTTTTTAAATAGTTTATATGCTGATTTTCCGAGTTAGAATGATGCTAATAAGTACTTCTCAGGATTGTCAGAGCCATGATAACCTTTGCACTGGAGTAGCTACATGGTATTCAGGATTTGTCTGGTAAAGCATTCCCTAAGCAGCATCCAGACAGTTTTTGAGACACAGGAGTCAAACACTTCTGAGTGAAGTACTTTCCCTTTTTATATTCTTTCCTCAGTCTCACACTGTGCTGCAAGACTACAGAAGTTTCATGAAAATTCAAAAAGTCTATTTTGGGCACAGTTTCTCCCAGCTTACCAGAACTTTCATCCAACTATTTTCTGAAAAAAAACAAAACAAAACAAACAAACAAACAAACAAAAAACCACAAAAAACCAAACAAAAAAACCCCACAAAAACAACAAAAAGCAAAAAACAAACAAACAAAACAACCTAAAGACTGTGATACATTTTAGTCTTTCTTAAACCTTTGACATTCTATTATAAAAGAAGAATACTTTATCTTCTAGAATTAATTCAAGTAAGTGCAAAGAAATTCAGAGTTGTTATGTAATTAAGTACTTCAGCTCTAATCTAGTTTTGCATTTTATTTTCAAAATCAATTTATAGCTGAGCTGCAGATTTTCTTGCAGAGCCCAAACACTCAGATCCTGCTGTAGCAAATATAATGCAGAATTTGCTGATTCAGCAGCTCTTCCCACCCCCTGGCCCCATGCCTTTACCGTAAGTGCTCAGCAGGCTCTCAAACTGTGCCAGCAAGCCAATGGTGTAGAGTTGTCTTAGAAATCCATCATCATGCAGGCAGTTCCTCAGCTTGATAATGAAACCACAAATGAGAGCTGTCAGCTGTGAGAGAGGAAACAGACAAGAATGAAATGATTCAAGATAAAAAAGGTTCTTCAGTCCCAAACAAAAAATGATAGCATGTATAAGAGGTGCAAAAAAAATCTGTCAAACAGATGCTCTTTTCCCTTAAACATCTTCTCTTCCTTGCAGCTGAAGACAACCAACCAATGAAAACCCAAAGCATTCATAAAATCAGATTCAGGGCATGC
Organism: Cinclus cinclus; assembly: GCF_963662255.1. Lineage (NCBI taxonomy): Eukaryota > Metazoa > Chordata > Aves > Passeriformes > Cinclidae > Cinclus > Cinclus cinclus. Next base: position 86,800,680 of record NC_085047.1, read on the forward strand.
TGCCTTCATCTCACAAGCTGTCTCAAAATGGGGCAGCTGTAGATCTGACACCTTTTTGTTTTCTCAAAGTGATCACTTGTGGTAGGGTCTACAATTTACAGATTACAGAAGTTTCTCCTTAGAGAATTGTTACAGTTTTAGACAGAAAAGCAACACAGCTATTTCAAGGCCAAGAATTTTGATAGTATGAATAAATTACTGTTTTTCAAAAATGACATTTGACGAAGCTTAAAGATACAGTATCTGTTTGCATTATGCAGATTTAAACTCTGGTGTTACAAGATATTCAGAACAAGATCCTGAAGATCTAGTACGACTATAAGATCTAATCAGTACTATTATCTAAGATTAATGTTAGTCTTAATTCACTGTCAACAAAGGAATTTCCCAGGCAATGGCCATATATTATGTATGGCATATACAGATGTATGACTTTGTTATAGAATTGAACAGAAGAGAATAAAGTTGTGATCATGATGAGTAAACTTCTTCAAAGGATTGAGTTGAATCAAAAATTATCTACATTATGAGGTGAGTTTTATACAGGAAAATTTCCCGATTTTCTCTCTATGAGATCACAGAATCAAAGAATCATTAAGGTTGGAAAACACCTCCAAGATCACCAAGTCACCACCCAGCATACCACCACATACACCACCAAACCATGTCCTCAACTGCCATATCCACACATTTTTTTAACACTTCAGGGATGGTGACTCCACCACTTCCCTGGGCAGCCCACTCCAGGTCTTAACAACCCCTTCCATGACGAAAATTTTCCCAATATCTAATCGAAATCTCCCCTGGCACAACTTGGAGACATTTCCTCTCCAGTCACTTGTCCTACATTTTTGATATTACATTATGGGACAAAAGCCCTGCCAACAATGTCCAAGAAATAAACTGTTTGAAATAAATGAACAAGACAGTGATTTCATGGGAAAGCAGACACACTACAGAAGTGTAGTGGGCAGAAAAATTTGTTTTCTGTGGGCAGTGGAAATTTTTTTAGTGCAGACATCTACTAGTCAGTGTCTGACACAAGAGATGCCAGCAGGTCCAGAAACAGAACTTCTGGGGAAAAAAAAAATCAATAATTAATTTCTCCTCCTCTAGCTAACTTCTGTCCTTAGGTACCATATGTCCTGCCGAGTTTCTCAATGCAGAAAACAACAAAAGGTGACTGAGGGAGTACACCTGCTATTCACAGATCTTTTTGCCCTCCTCTTTCACATCTTACTTCTGCTTTAGCTTGGTGGCATTGAAAAGCAAAGGTCATCTCTGAGTACAGCAGTATATTTTTACTAGTTCTGGAATAATTTTTGTTTTCAACAGTGAATGTAGATCCAAGGGGGCACCCAATTTATGTATAGTCAAATGCACGTAAGTAATCAGTAAGGACAGGATAGCACAGCTTGTGAGGGGAAATCAGTGTCAAACCTGGGAAGAGATCTGAAAAATTCTGGAAGGAGTAATCTTTCATATTCCATAGAAACCCCACCAAATGTGGAAGTGAAATCAAATTATGCACATTTGCTTGCTTACAGTCTGGCAGAAGACAACATCCCTGCGATACTGAAGGCTCAGGCAGAGCCCTATTGTTGGGGCACTGTCTTGCATTAATAAAAAGACCATGGCTTTCTTTGCCTTGTCGCTCATCATGGCTACACAGTCAGTGAGTGTGGTCAGCAAGGGATAAAGAGCTTCACTCCATTCACCTGGTTAAAAGAAAAAAAAAATTAGCAGCACTGGAAGTACTTTATTTGAAATGAACACATATTAAGAAGAAGCTTCCTGTTGCAAGTCAAAATTGTGGATAATTCCCATTTAGAACTCATTTTATTTTGGCTGGATGGTTATTCCCTGCTTCGTAATAATTAAGTAACCTTACAGCACAGTTTTCGCATGAGGAAAATATGGAGAATTTTATTCCATAAAGCTATTATGACTTTCCAGACCAAGTAAATTTGTACCCACATAACAAGTTGTACAATAGCTGATTTGGAAATTGTAACAGAAACATGAACAACTATATACAGAAGTGTATATAACTGCATGTTTGTGTTCAAACAAATCCTTTCACTGCACATACATGGACAGACAGTAAGGAGTCCATTTTATTACAGAAATAGGGACCATCTGCTTAGCCATTTCTGTCAATGAGATTCCTCCCAAATTCCTGCCTTTTGAATCTCTAGGCTCATAGGTGTAACATTCAACTGCCTCACCACTTTATGGATCCTTATTGCACCTCAGTGAGGCAAGACGGTGCTCATCTCCTGTTTGCAGCTAAGAATAATAAGGTGTGAGGTGAGAAATTAATGTAGGAATTCTTTTAAATGTTTCCTGTCTCCTGAGCCGTTTTAAAGGCTTTAAGCTAGATAACAACATAATGATTTATATGGGAGTCATACAGATTCTTGGAAGTACTGTGGGGCTTTTCTTCCACTGAAATACACAAGATATGACCCAAAGGGATTGTGCTCAAGGTCCTGCACAGGGAGCACAGAAGTGAAACTGAGTTGTCCAAGTCCTTCTCTTTTTAAAGGGCAGAACAATATGTTTTATTTTTCAAAAGCACCAGAGCTCACAAATAACACACACACAACTCCCACCCGATGGCTGTAGGAACAAGGCAATGTACAGACCAGAACCTGCATGAAGGAGACACTTAAAGCTCCTGAAAGGAAACTGTTTGGGATTTTGACTCAAAGGCAGTACTAAAAGTCAGTAATAATAAATGTTCCTTTGATAACCAGCCAAAGAGGGGAACTCTGGAAGTCTGCTAACAGAAACATATCTGGCAAGATTAACAGAAGTATCCTTTTGGGGTTTTTTTTTATGTGGTAGATAGATAACCTAACAAACTACACAAATAGGAAGCTGTTTGACTCTGTTTCATTGCCTTAAAAAAAAACAAAGCAGGAAACATCAAAAGAACAGGCAAGGAATCACAACTTGTCTTTTAAATTCTATTAAATATTTTATCTCAAAATTAGTGAGATGCCATAACATGGCCTTGTGAACACTTAGAAAGAAAAATACAGATGATATTAACAGTGTTCCTCTTACTGCATTTAAGAGCTTTTCTGTAAGCAAATGAGAATAACAAGAATTGAAAACATCTTGCAGCACATCATCATCATCTCCTTGACTGTATGTACATACATGAATATAGTTACTAACTCAGCAAAGATTTAAAACTGTAGTGTGTCTGACAGCACTTCATTTGAAAGACATGTTTCTCTTTGGTAATCACAAAATACACTGGTGAAGATAATGTAATTATTAGATGGGTTTTTTCTCCCACCATTCACATACAATGCAGGGACTCATCCAGGGTAGTGAAAAAAATCCTCTGTGCTATGTATTCTCCTGGTTTGAAGTTCTGGCCATGAAAAAACAAAACCTTGTCAGTCTGCAAAGTTCTAAATTACTTTTGCTACTTACTTCACAGAGGTGTCACCTGTGTTCTTTTGTTTTTTAGTCAATGGCAGCTATTATTAACAGCAAATAAAACTAATTGCATTCTCAGTTTCAAATCAGGTTGGAACAAGGTAGGGGTGTTGGGAAGGCCAATGAGTTCACAGAGCAAACTTTTGCTGACTATATACTACTGACTATTTCATTAAAAAATAATGTCTTTTTAAGAGAACCAAATACATAAAGCTTGTAGGATGTAATGTCAGGTGGAAAAAGTTCTTGCTTTTTTTCATCTTTAGGGTCTCTCTTCTCCGAAGTAATAAAAATATTATTAAAATAGCTGTCCTCCAAAGCCTTGAAAATATATTTTAGTCTTTTCATATTAAGTACAGAGGGACAAAGACAGAAGAAAGAAGGTTAACACTGGGATGAGACGCTGGATTTTCCATTAGCCTTGTTGACTCCTTCAAGTTCTGCTCAACTTCTCATTCAGAAAGACCAGCTCAACAGCCCATGTGAAAGGACATGTCTGAAATGTCAGATTCCCACAGACTTCAATGACATTTGGAACAGGCTTCAAACCATTGTCACCTACAACAGTTTGCTGAAACACATCAACTGGAGAAACCAAAGAGGCCCCAAACAAGTGCTCTCCCATAGCTGGACATGCAAAGTGACCAGATACCCCCTGCACTCTTAGGAAATAATAACTTCTCAACAGCTTAGGTAACTCACGTGGTATTGTCAAGCACTGCCATTTCAAAATGGTCCATCTTAAAGCAAGGCACTTGTTCACTTAACTATGAACAAATCCCTGCAGTTTTCAGAAGAAGCAGAAGCCATGAATGCACATACCTGGGGCAGATTCTTCTGGAGTAGGGCTGCAATCTGCACAGAAATGGAGGGGCAACATGCATGATTAAGGAGCAGCAACACAGTCTAAATACAAGCAACTCAAATGCTCAGTGCCAGGGTTCTCAAACATTTTCACTGAGTGAAGAGGAGCTCAGCAGAAATACTCTGCTGCCCACAGGCATGGAGGGCATGGGCTGTCTGCTCCACTCCATTGTTCTGATCAGGGGAACACCTGGATGGGGACGTGGAGGAAAGCCAGTACCTGCTAGCTCAGAGGCTCGCTGGGGATTACCAGCAAGGGCACTGTCAATCCCCAGTGATCCACAGGGCACAATTTGAGAACCACTGGTCTACTGCAATTATAGATTAAGCTGGCAGTAAGGCTGCTAAACAGAAGAGCAAAAGACCAGCAGTAAGTTCAATGCACTTAACAGAAAATGACATTAAGGCACCCACAATGCAAGAGTAATAAAAAACCAGTACTTTGCTACCTTTGTCAAAATTCTGGCACACAATTTCTGAGATAATTAACAGAAACATTAGAACACATCTTAAGGGCTGAAACCCCACCAGTGAAGTCTGTGAGTATTCCATACTCACTTCAGTGATCTGATCATGATCTGATCAAGCTGTCAGATGAAAACATACTACAGGTCAATGCTAACAGTAAAAAAAAATAACATGTGCTCTGTTATAGCAATTGATGAAAAGTAGTTTAGTAAGCTAACAGGATTTAAGCTTCTGTTGTTCATATCTAGATTCACTAGTCAATGAGTTATAAATCTGAACATAACAACAGAAAATATAAAATTCAATAGTGTGCTTCAGGAAAATCATCTCAGCTAGATAATTAGAAAAAATCTCTCAGTAAATTAAAATTCATCATGGTCACTAAAGAAACTATATGTCCCCATGCAATTTTAGTAATGAATATCTAGGCCAATAACCTAAGTGGGTTTGAAAATATTTTTTTAAGTTTCCCTTCTACTATTTCAGGCAGCATTTTTTTTCACAAACATTCATTTCTAGAGAGATCCTCTAAAGTCCTTCAATAAAATTTTACTGTTTCTCTCTTACCAACTGTGGAACATCTTACTTGGCTGGCTTTTACATTGCTTTCAAAATAATTTGTCTGCTCTCTGCTCATTTATTCAAAATGCAGAATTACTAATAAGAAAAACATAAATTCTTTGAATACACAACAACAAAAATGTTGTGATTCTGAACTCAGAGAAAGGACCTTCTTTGTCCTTCAACTCTGCCCCAGGTTCTGTTGGTTAAATAGAAAGATATTTTTCCCTATTTGGAGGGACAGCAGACAAAAGTTACAGAAATTCTTTGCACTAACAAAATCTTTGGTAGGTCCAGTTCCACTTTTATATGGCATGTCAAGATCTAGAGCAGAATTAAAAGATCCATTGAATATGGTAGAAAAATATTGTTCTAAGATGTTTTTAGCATCAAATTGTCTTGGGAAAAGCTTCTGATATCAATCATCACAGATTTTTCCTGTGAATTTTTAATATTAAAATTCAACAACATTGAATCATTTTTGTGAATGTGCATTGAAGGTTACTGAGTACACTTACATGTAAATACACGTAAAACTAGCTAGCCAACAAAACATTTAGAGGTATCAAACTGGTGGAAGAAACTTAGTCAAAGATTAATGAAACAAGAACCTACTCTCCTGTTTTTTAGTAATACACAAAAATGTCAGTCTAATATAGAAAACCATGGTTGTCTAAGATACTAAATAAGCTACAGGTAACATGCAAAGCTACACAAAAAATACATTAACATTTATCTTCACTTCCTTTTTGCCTTTTTTTCTTATGGCACTGCCTTCCAGTGCAACACTAACAATGTGATGGACATGAAGTCACAGACACACATAAGGGACAAAGGGCCATCAAAGGATAAGACAGAACAGGACAAAGGAAATGAGAACACAGATCAGTATTTTTAGAGCTTCACTTCGCCCACCTGTGCTATTAAGTGGCCAAATCAGAGTGACCACTTGTAAAGAATGTGAGAATAAGTCAATATATAACTAAATAAAGTAATTCTGAAATTTAATGCACAGCTGCCAAACTGTCAGTCTAAACTGATAAGGATGTATTTCATTCACATGCTCACAACTTTACACTAGGTTCAATACAGCACCCACTTGAGCTTAAATTTTGATTTAATTAATCAACTAAGAGCTTGCACTGCCAATTCCTACATTCCAGCTACAAGAAATTGAAATAATTGAGTGCCTCCACACCATAATTTGGGTTAAAATTTGCTTTGAACTCTGTTAGGTTCATCTACATTCAACTCAATCTAATGGGACTGCTTGGGGTCCTCTCCCATGCTTTCGCAGTCCAGCTGGGACTATCAGTTTTTGAGTAGTGCTTGCACTTCCATCATGTTTTATTTACCTTTAATAAGCTTTGATTGCTGCAAAGAAGCTAAAGCCAACAGAAAAGCTGCCAGAGGTGGTGTCTGTCATATGATAACCCATACAACTGTTTTACCAGCTAAAAACACACAGAGTGAAAACCAAGTGCATGGATTTGGCAATGATTTCAGTGGGACCAGGATTTCAAAATAAGTAATGGGCTTAGCAGCTCCCAGTGCACTAACAGCTCTTTCTGCCTGACATCACTGCTTAACACCACCACTGAGCTAAGAACACATGGAGGGCTGCAAGGTAGGCTTAGGAATGATGCCAGCACACAGGAAGAGAGCAGCAGTGAGGAGCAGTGTCTGGCATACGCACTTGTCTTGAGAGAATGGCATGCACAGGATGGTGTGGATGAAGATGGTGATGAGGATGATGAAGGTGGTGAGGATGATGAGGTCTCATTTAAATCTTCTGGATTTATCCAGTAGGCACGACTGTCCCGATTACCTTTCTTACTAGTACTGCTGACATCACACTGGAAAACGTCCTCACAGCTGTCACTTTGCAGGCGCTCCTTCTGGAGAAGTTTGTCCACTCGCTGTATGATACACTCCAGGCTTTTGTCAACATTCAACCAAACTTTCTCCTTAAAAGAAAACATTTATTTCTCAGTTTAAAACCAAGAGATGCTGGGTAGCAAATCCCTTGGTGATTTATTTCCCCCTGTGATTCTAGTCACAATTCCTCTGCAAAGTTTCTTCTGGGCTATTGTGCTTGCATGTGTGCACACACAAAATATGGATATATAAATACCATATACCAAGATGTCAACAATACGTAGTGACAGGACTTCTGTGGTAAATCGCAAAGTTATTTTCTGTGTAAGTTTGCCAAGCAATTTTAAGTTCCTCTTCCTGCACTATAATTCCAATTTCGAGCTGGCACCATTGTTTACTCTTGAAATTCACATTTGACATAATAATTGTATACAATCACACATCTTTTTTTCTCTATAACTCAATGAACAACAGATAAAATTACTGCACTATAGTAATGTCGAAATACTGAATTAGCTTTATTTGTATCCTATTATATACTTACAGTCAAAGTATGCCAACTAGCTTTGACTACAGTCAAAGTATGCCAACTACAACTAGCAAGGATGCATTTCCAAAATTAATCTCTTTCAAAAATTGTTCTTTTCACAATATTAGTAATTGATTTAATTAATCTTGAGTATTTGTGAGATTTAGTTAACTTCTGTTTGTTTAACACAATGACAGAATTTACACAGTCCAATTCTCATTTTGATTGGCAGCGTGGTAGGGAAAATCATTTAAGTACTTTGTGCAAACAGTTTTAAAATGCTGTTCATAACCAAAACAGTGATCGACTGCAAGTTCTAAATGGTTACAGGAGAATTTCTGTAAGAGGAAGGCTAAATTGCATAACTAGCACTCACAAAACACGTTTTATTTGGCAGAGTGCAAAAGCCCATTGTAGGATGTGCAGATTTTCACTTTAAAAGCTATTTACTTTCCCTTGGACCTCACCTCAAATATGCTATGCACCTACAGTAACAATTTCCAAAGTTTAGGAGACCCAGAAAAAAATTTATTAAAGCCTGCTTGTATTTCCATGCCAAGGAGCAACTGCCTGCAGGATAGAGACAACACCTTTACTAGATGACCAATATCTCCTACATATTTATCCTATATCTGGTGATATATACAGAGCTTATTAAAAAAGTCAAAAGAACAAAGGATTCATCACTCCACTGTGCAAACATACCCATTCCTCTTCATGCCAGTCCACCTGCAGAGAAGATCGGCTGTTTCTTCCCGTCCATCTGGCCACAAGTGTATCTTGATCATTCCTTAGCATCACTTGCTCCCCCTCTCCAGAGGTTGGAGATGCTTTTGAAGCTATATAGTCTGGCCTTGCAGCATTCAGTCCGTGTATTGAATTTGCCAACAGCTTGCAGTCACAAACTGTGACAAGTTGTCGGGTCTAAAAAGCAATAAACCCCAGGTTTTGAAAACTTTATATTAATCCATACACAATCTATACTGTATTTTTTTTAAAGAAAATAAAAGGTAAGTAGCATTCTGTAAAATAAATTATTGCTTTAAGGAGACTTTTGAATACAGAATGACCTTCAAAGATAGTATAGGATCATCACAAAATACAAATGATACATTTCCAAAATCTACTATATTAGACTTGCAATTGTTGAAAATGTCACTAAGGAATGTGCAATTCATCTTTATTTGCACTTCAGCTTAGAACAAGGTGCAGACATGTGCAGTGTTTGAGCACTGTTTGAGCACCCCAGAGAAGTGGTCACAGCAGCAAGCCTGACAGAATTCAGGATGTGTTTGGACAATGCTCTCAGGCACATAGTGTGACTCCGGGGGTGCAGGACCAGAATGATTAGTTCCTTTCAACTCACTATATTCTATATTACATGATTTTTATACCATACAAAACAGTTGTCACAGCAGAAGGATCAGGCTTCACCCCAATCATCCTGTCCAAAATAATAACAGGACTTAAAAGGAGGGCTGAAGGTATAATCCACTAATCAATGCAATTTGTTCCCTGTCTTACTTAGCTGTGTTGTATTAAAGGATTTCTGTAAGCCATATGAATATGAAAACTATGTGGCCTGTGTGTCTACTGAGAAAAGTACAAACAAGACATAAATATGTCATATATTCACATAATCCAGTTGTAGGAAATCCCACAGACCACAAACTGTACTCGTTTAGAATGAGTATTATAATAAATAATACATTTACATGAGGTCCCATTATACAAAACTGTATGCACGTTCCTTCCACTGGGACAATTTATGGCAAGCTGATTGGCCACTAGTGCTGTTTAGAACCTTCAGATCTGCTTCAAGGAGAGGTCAGTAAAACTGTATTTGGGTTTTTCTACCTTTAAGATTGTGTTCAGCTGTGGGTCCAGCCTGTTTTTTGTTAGCACACATCAAGAAACAATTGGTTTGCATCACCATAATTCAAACAAAGGCTGTGTCACCATTATTCTTTATTTCACCAGTGGAAAAATACAGAATTCTTTCATTAACCTTCACACAGTTGCTGCTGCTTAACAAATGACTCAGAACATTAAAAAATCCCAGGTGGTTATGGAGAAAGGGATATAAAAGAAAGTGAAGAATGCACATTACTGCAATATGATGAATGAATAGAGGGAATCAGAGGTCATTATTCTCCCCTGAACTTTCAAGAGAAGGTGAAGGCAAGAGTGTCAAAAGTAGGAGACAATGTAAATAAAAACAGGAACTTCTAAAGGCTGATACAATTTTTTTTAGGACTCTGCCTGTTACTGCAAAAGGTAAAACAAATGCTTCAAGAAAGCCTACTAAAGGTACAGACAAAAACAAAAAAACCCCGCTATGCTTCAGCAAAGAAATTAATTATTCTCCTACCTTATCTGCTAGGATGGCAAGTGTTCTTTCAAGGCCATTAGCTGATCTATCCTTGGCAGCTCTTGAGAGCCTTTCTGCATAGTAACTGACTTGAGTTTTCAGGGTGTTGATTTGGGCAATAATTTCCTTTGCTCTAACGATGTCCTGTGGGATGTATATTATAGACTGGGAACCTGTTGAAGTGCTGGAAAATAAAGATTGATTTTAGGGGGGAAATTGATCTAAAGGTATACACACATTACAGTGGCATGCTGGGGAACTAATGGCAGACAACAAAAATTTACCTAAACTAGTCATCAACAGTGAAAGTCCAGTGGGCAATTGCACAGCAGGAACATGATCCTAGAGACTTCTCTGCCTTTACTGAAAGCATTCAGATGCATATTTACTAATCCCTAATACCAAGGGTGTGTGGGCAGAGCTTGTACACCAGAGGACAGGTTTGCTGAGGAGAATGTGGGTAACGGATTTTGACATCAGATACAGAACCACTGTTGGCAGAGACATCTTGCTCCATTCTCCCTCTCCTTACAACACAGATACTTCACTGAGGCCTTGTTTACAAAAATGTTTTATCACATGCCTACTAACATCATGAAAAGAAAATCTGTGCTCCTTCTAACACAGAAATGCCACCCAGATCCATAATGCAAACACTTAGTCCTTCTGCTAGTATATAATTTCCTCTATTGCAGACCAGAATCAAATTACACCAGCAAAAGCAATTTCATGATATGTAAAAAATCAACATGCATCTTCAGGCTAATCCAAGGACACTGTTCTTTGTGTAGTTTCTGTTAGCAGACACTTAATATACTAAACTAGGGACAAACATATCTTCATAGGGGGATACAGCAGCTACAGTAAGACTGCTCATCTGACAGTGGAGAACAATTTATGCCCTTTTAAGTTTAGATGTCTACAGAAGTTGCTTATCCAATCCAAGACACATGCTCTACAACTGCTGGAGAAAGAATACCACTTCCAAAGGATAATTTGATCCCACCTGAAAGAGTCATTCACAAAAGTTCCTTTTAACTTAGAAAATTACTCAAAGCTGAAGCTATGCTCTTAGTTAATTATTTGGAACCAACTGACCACTATTCCCTTTGTCAAGCAAAATACTGGGTTGTTCCTTCCCAGTAGGAAAGGTACCCAAAGACCAGGCCTATACATCAACTCCAGCTGTGCCAACTGTGATGCCCACTCATGACATGGCATCAAGCATGAAGGGGAAACCAATTGTGTATTATCTTACTTTTATTATAGTTTTTCAGTCATGAATGGCTTCAGCATAGTAACAGCACAGAAGAATCTACTGTTTGCACCGATCTCAGCACTGTTACATGGAGACAGCCATGCTGAGAGCTTACATGAAGAGGAGTTTCTTTTTTGAAGCACTTTGACCACAGATCACGACCTCCAAGGATTGTGAACTCCTCTGCTAACCTTACAGCAACACTGTTCATTTCTGCAACGTATCTGTGAACTAGGACATGAGGATTCAAAAATCCTTCAAAATCACACCACAATTCCAGTTCTTGTCCCTTAACAGATATTAAGGCAAGGGAGAAGCCTAATGCCAGTGTCTGCCTGAGCTCCATTACAAAAGAAAGATGAGGGATTTGTTTTCACAGGATGTAGCTCAGAAGCAATTCTTGAAAGAGTTTCCTTGTTTGTGCTCTGGTCACTCACCCCAGTGGGGCAGAGAACAACCACTCCCCACGACTGCTATGCCATACAGCAAATTAATCTCAGCTTTTGGGGCTTTCCCTGCACTTGATTTGTGCTTTCTAGTGACCGGTGATCTTAGTGACAATTCCTCTGAGCAATTTCTTTCCACAACAGTGTGGTTAACATGCATAAAGACAGTTGGCAGGAAAGGCCATGCAGCATATTGAGTTTGGATGTAGAATTATTGTATTTTTTAATAATAAACATTTGCTAGGATGATTGGGGGAAAAAATTATGGTGTAAAGACCACATATACTTACTTTCCAACCTGCAATTGCTTTTTCAAATGAACAGCTTTCATTGTATTATACCAGCAAACTGTAACACATACTCTCAGTGAATTAGGGTTTCAACCTTAATAAGAGTAATTTAGAGCAAAAAGTTTCCATTTTTGAACCATCCAGTAATGTCTGCTTTTGATAGCACTGAACACCAAAAAGTGAGGAAAAATATTATGTGAAAATGTTTAAATAAAGATATGGATTACAAAAATATACACCATGCCAAATCTGTCACTATTAAGGTTTTCAAATACATAAAATTACCCAATTATATTTCATCACTGGCAGAAAAGTTTCTCATTCCAAATAGTTTTCATTGGAAATAACAAAGGAAAATATATTAAATCCTTGTGTTCTGATTTTCAGCTTTTTAACTTCTTATGATCAGAGGGAGTCAGGAATCTAGCTGTTCATTGCAAACAAACATTGCAGATGAAATGAAATTCATTCACACATCATGTTCTACAAAGCAGCTACAATTACTTAGAGCACAGTTAGGGATGCCATGATGCATGACATTAAAAAGCCCTGCACACTTTAAAACACACCAGATCTTTGCCAAAGAAAAGGAAAATAAAACAACCCAGAGAACAGAAACCCTCTATAGAACTCACCAACACTCCTCATAACTGCTACAAAAACAAAAAACCAAAATAAAATTAGCAGATTGTTAGCAAATACTAAAAGCAGAAACAAAACAAAGTATGATTGGGGAAATAACTTATTTGAGTCATTTTTTCAATAAGGTGAACATGAACTTGTAAGCAAAAAACCACAGATTGCCAGATGACCATGAATTGATCTGGGGAAATGCTGTGAATACACCAAGCCCAGTTATGCCAATGAAAGAAGAAGGAACTGAATGCAACAATGAATCTGAGGAGGTGGATCTCAGTTCTACTATACTGGCTTTTTTGATAACACAGATGTACTTAAAATGAAAGTTGTTCTTCAAATGTTGAATCTGAAGTATTCATGGACCCAGAAGGAACAGTTCTGAAAAGCTTAGAGGAAAAGTACTGGATAAAAATTAAACTCTCCAATTAACTTTATTACTGGGTGAGGGGGAAAAGAACAAATCCACATGGGAAATTGGCTATTGCAGGAGTAAGTGGCTACACTGACAGAAGGAGGCTATTTCAAAAAGTAATAATAGTGGCAACAAAAGAACAGAAAAGGTGAGTCTGGCATACCAGTGTTCAAGTTTACAGTTTCCTCTAGTCCTGTCCCAGTGCACTCTGCTGGCCTGAATAATTACACTAGGTACTTTTGCACCAATCTTTTTATCAGTACATATATGACTGATGTTCACAAGATGCTGCTACTCATTTCTCTACTGCCAAAATTAATTCTGCAGTTGATTCCCATGTCAGTCCCTCTTCCTATCAGCTCCAAATCCTACTAATCCTTACTTTGGAAGGACATTATCAAGGTCTCCTTTTCCCTGACTACAACGACTCCTCGTCCTGTTGCTCTTGTGTCTTGAATGCTCCATACACTACCAGAAGCCACGCAGACCCTGCAGCACTCTCCCTTCTCTGGGAGCTGGAGTGGGTGCCATGTTAGCAAATGTGACATTCCCAGATTCTGCACCTTCCTCTAGCTCACACAGGCCACACTTCTACAGAGGTCACTCAGCAGTCTCTGCAGACAGGACCATGGGAGTCAAGTATCCCACCTGTAGGGCAGAGGCCAAATTCAGAAGCCCAATCTGTGCATAAACCTTTAGGCAATGCAGGAAGGCCTCCAGCAATAGTTTCAGAACTAAACCCACTTTGTCAACAAGGAATTTACCAATCAGGCACAGCAGGTTCCTACTACAGAGAGCTCAGCAACAGGACCTTGAAGCTATGAGAGGGGTGAAAGTCTCCTGAAAGTAATAATGGGTTGAAGCATGATGTAGTGCAGCTGAGGAGGTTCAGCAGACAAATGTTCTGACCCACAACTAGGCAGAACCCAAACCCAACAGCTAAAATAGCTAAATTAAATTAATCAGCAAGTGTTCAGAAAAATGAAAATTTTCATAAAAGGACTCTTGGAAAGAACCTGCCAGTAAACAAATAAATACACTAATATAAGGAGGAAACTGTTTTCCCTCTCCTTCTTTGTGAAAAAACCCACAGAAAAATCTTCAATACAGAATATTGTATAGTAGTACTACTGGATGAAATAAAAACAGAATGGAATGATTTTCCAAATAATTGAGCATGGACCAGGAGATAAAGGCACAATAACAGCTAACACAGTGGTATTTCTACTTACTGTTTCTTCGCCTCTTCAAATTTATGCAGCTTTTTCCGCAAGCCACCTGATTTAAAGCCTTGACAATGAGCTGCTGGTGCTCCTATGGTGACTATGTCGTAGTTCTGATCTGGGATGGACAAAAAGGACTTACAAATGAAAACTTGTCATCTTTAACAAAGACAAACAACTGTGTTAGTTCAAAAACTTTTCTGGAAGTAATTTCTAGAAAACTGCTGTAGTTTGAGAGACATAGAAAACTGAGTTGCTCTTGAAGCCCTGGAAATCCATCAAACACTTTTTCAGGTGAAAGACCCATATGTGAATGCAGGTCCTCTATCTCTTAATCTAGAAGATTGACAGTGAAAAAGAATCTTGAACACTGGTCTGTATACAAAGCTTGCCATTACTGGAAACCCTCACAAGGACACATGAGACAAGTGTGTGTCCATGGTCACAGGGAATTACTGTTAAAATAAGGGAAAACCCAGGTTTTTTATGACAAAACAAGCTTCATGTGAAAAAACCATGATTTTGCATAACCATACATGCTGATTCTGGAGAAAAAGCACATAATCTTAACAAGAAACAACAGTCAGAACCTTTTTTACTCTACTGCAACTCAAAATTTCTGGCAGATACACAGCAGCTTAATCCAACCCTAATACAAAGGCTAACTTGTGCCACCTAGAGTTCAGTTAACTCTAGACCTGTAGAACAGCAATAACTACATTTCCAGCTCTTCTTTTGTGAAGAGATTTGGAATCTGAGAATAGAATGAGCTATAAAAATGCCAAGTAGCACTACTACAGTAGTTTGTAGAAACTTGGCTATATGGTTGAGGGTGGAAATAAAAAAAGTGGAGAGAAAAGTAACAAGATAAGTGAAGAAAGAGAAACTATTACCTGATCCTCCATCATCCTGGACTCTCATCCTCTGTATATGTAAATTTGTAGGAACGAATTCCAATTTTTTATCAGCTTTCAAGCTACTGGCTTTAAATGAAGGACCTGAGGAATGCAAGACAAAAGTAAGCACAAAACCCTTCTCCTTGTGCCTATGCTAAAACATTCAAAAAGCTTCATCCATCATTTGCTACGTGCTTAAAGTAAAGCAGAGAAAATTAAAAAGAAAAAACAGAACAAAATCTTTCTGTTACTGTTCACACTTGTCCTCTACTTTCAGAGTAAGATAAGAGAACAAATAGAACAGACAAATATTCCCAGGTAATTAGCAAACTCACAATAAATATCAATAAAAACAAAAAATTTAATAGCATTGTTTACTCATCATAGATCATTCTGGATTCCAAATTTCCAAGATGCACTAACAATCCTGGTAGACAAAAATCATGGTTTTATTTTAAAAAAGAATAAAAAATCACCTTTATACTGGTGCAGGTCAGTTAGATTTTCCTGGTAAGTTAAAATAATTGTTTGGTACTGTGTAACTATTTGTCGACGAAGGCTTTCCCAACAGGGAGATAGTTCACCCAATTCTTCTAGTTCACAAACCCTGGGGAAAAAAGAGAAAATGGGGGGCATGGGGAGGGAAAGAGAGGTATTTATGTCCACAGTCCACTTGACCAAGAATGAACTGCATATCATATCAGTGAAGCACCATCCTCAGCTGACACGCTCTCAAATTACTGTGTCTGAGCTACTCACCGGACTGGAAAAGCTTCCAAACACACATCCCAAATCATATCTCAGAGCACAGGTTGAGCACTACTCTGAGGTAAACTGCTTCCTCACAGGCAGAATACACTGTACTCCCCCCAGGAGCTTCGGGTGTTGGTCACAAGCTTCCCACAAAGCTTCCCACTTTTCTGCAGGAGCTCTCAAACTATATGAGGATTGGTAAATGATGGAACTGTCATCATGTCAGGTGACTTGGGACAATGAGCACATTTTATGGACACTTTATTGAACTGTAGTGGCTCTTAAGCTAATTAAGAACTGTGACAGAGGTTAGGTGAGACATTAGCACCTATCTGATGTTAGGTACAAGGAGTATATTCACTGGTAAGGTACGTACACAACAGCTTGCAAGGCCACAGAAAGCCTAAGAAGTGTAAGCATCCAGGGTTTGAAGAGACTGCAAGCATTTAGCATTAAGGGTTTGGAGAGAGTGAAGAGCCAACAAATCTTTCACGTGAGGTCCAGGATTTTGGGCACTCAGGGCAGAATAAAAGAGGACTGGACATCCCCAGATATGAACAGGAAAAGCCTTGGCTTTTCCCTTTCCTGACTTCCAGGTTTCCAGTACTTCTTTTGCCCAAGAAATCACAGTTTCTTATCAATGTTTCTTTTACTCCTCCCTGCAGTGGAACACAATAATAACCCTATGTGGGGCTCTGAATCACACATTGTTAAACCTTCATTTAAGAAAGATACTGAGGCTTTGTAGTAATAGAGAGATAATATAATCAAGAAAAAAGTCAATCTGAATTTTGAACCCATGTCCAAACTTCTGACAATGGCAGTCCTATGTTACATACTGTCTCCCAGCAGTGCTGCTGAGAAAATAATCAGTGTATTTCATGTCATGTTTGTATTACTGTCTTCTTGGATTAGTGTATTATTTGGAATAAAGGAAGAAGGGGGAAAGTAAACAAGTCAACATCAGACACAATTCAACAGCACGTTACCCCAAAAAAGGTAGAACAATCATCTGTCAAAAGGATCCAGCAGTTCTTTGTGCAGTTCTCTCAATATCCCCAATTCCAAAGTTTTAACCAATTGTCTGTGCATAATTTAAGACATCATTTCACAGACCAATTCCCACTCCACGGTACTTAGGATACTATCTAAAGGAACTAAATTTCCAAGAAAAAACATCAGCTTGATTTGTCAATAGGCAACAGCATAAAGTATATTTATCAGTGACCTAGACAAAGACAGTTCCAGTTTCATCTTAAAATTTGCCTTCTGCATAAGATGCTATTGTGATTACCTTGTCAAACTCCCTGCTCAAAACCAGCCGTGAATCTGAGCCCTGGTCTTCCTGAAGTAAATTCACAGCTTAACACTCCAAGTTTACTTGTTTGTCCCATAGAGCCAAGACATCAAGGAATATGTATGCCACAAATAATGAGGTAGTCAAAATACCACACCCCCCAGTTAGATGTTTCCTTTCAAAGGGCTCTGGCCCAGAAGAGTTTTATCTAAGAGACAGCAGCTGTGATTACCCAAGGACATTGTAAAAGTCACCAGGATTTGAAGACAGAAACAGCTGTGCTTGTGTAGCTGTCTGTCATTCTTCTGGGCTGCAGCACTGAGAAAGGAGAACAGAGTGCTGGGTCAAATCTGAGTGACTCTATGAATACAGAGTGTGATTGTGCATGTTTATTGAGGGTCACCTCAACTGAACAGAGACAAAGGAGCCTTTCTCAGTAATTACACAAAGGCCTATTTACCTTTCCACTGTACATACACAAGGTCATGTTAACAATCACCTGGGCTGTTATTAACCTGTACCTGTTTACAACAGGCATCCACCAATCTCTGCATGATGTTAGCAAGAGCCTCTGAACAGTCACATTTCATGGCCAAGGCCTCAAAGTTCATTGTCTATAGTTTTACAGAAAGACACATCTTTTTTGCTCATTCACCCTAAATTCTCCTTGATCTTCAAGTCCTTAACCTACATCCATCATACATGGCACCTTATGGATAAGCTTGCCAACTTTTTATTATTTTGGTTGTACCTCATAATGAATAGTTGTTTTTAAACTTACTGTGAGGAAAGCTGTAAAGAAACAAAGATACAAAATTAAAAACAAATAACCCATGACTAAATGTGCAATGGCATACCCCTAGCCTCCTCCATCAAGGTTGCAGCAGGACAGCTGAACAAGATACAGCATTCAATTTCTAGAATCTAAGTGCACATCACTAGAAACATAACATCAGAAAATTGAATAAATGTATAATTCAGAAACTCAATTAGTTTTTCCATGCATTACAAAAAGTCTCTGTCATCTTCCTGTGAGAATTTATCATTTTCACAAAATATGAAAATATCTACAATGAATGGATTAACCCATGATTTTATTTCACAATATCCCAAAGAAACTGAAATGTCCTAATATACAATAATGAGAGCACTAGTTAGTTTTAATTAAAATCAGACTTAGTTAAGGTCTAGAGGATTGGATTCAAACACAATCACAATAAAAGCCCAATACTCAAAAACACAGCTAAAATTATTTAACATTCCAATCTTGGCCTTTGTAAAGAGTACATAAACCATCAGATTTGCAAACCACAGCCTACAAATGTAGGGAAGAAATACTCATAAAGGAGTATGATGCCTGGAAGAGTTAATTGCTTCAAAAAGAAACAAATTCAAAATAAACCCACAAAATGCTTAGATTTCCTTCTCCCTCCCACCTCCTAAAATGAGGCAATGTCATTACTGTACCACAGTGTTTCATTTTATGTGCTTTTATTCTGTCTTTTTTTCCATTCAAAACTATGCTTCTGACTCCCAATGCCATTTCTTATCTCATGGAGCAGTCAGTGTATTAACACAGATATATTTATGCCTTTGTAACTCGATAACAGCCACTGCTGTATTACTGCTCATGTAAACCATCCCAAAACTCACCTTGCTGCATCTTCTTCTAGAAGCAGTTTCACAAATTGTCTAGGGATGTGCAGTGACAGGATGCTCTCTGCCATCTGCTCCAAGATTCTCAAGTGGTTGCCATCAGTGGTTGGGAAACGATACATTCGGCAAATGGCACCACCAAACACTAAAGAATTAAAACCACATTATTTAAGCCTAGGGTTTGACTTAAAGTGCACAAAGTCTCTTCTTTCTTAAAGTAAATTCACTAATGCTGAAACACCCTGCTATAAATATCTGGTTTAATCAGGCATCAGTCTACTTTTCGCAGGCATGGCCACTCTTGTAATGACCATTCTTCAAGTGTTTGCAGGAAAAGCCTCCACTCCAAATGACTTACTATACTGCTAAGGAAATTAAATTAAATACTTACCTTCTAAAATGACTTTTTTTTTTTTTTTGTCAATGTACTGTGCATTTTCCTCTCATGCAATCATTTGCTAGAAAACTAACCTTTCTGTAAGATTCTTTTTTTAAAGCCACTTGCTTTCCTCTGTCCCTCTCCTCACCCTGCAAAAATTGCTTAGGAACAGACTACGAAATTGCATGGAATTGCATGTTACTACAGTCAACGTAATGGCAAAAGTTTACTTCTGCTGTTTTTACAATACAGAATAGTGCATATGACAAAATGATTTATTTTGGTATGACCCTGAAAGTACTGCTCAATCAGCAGCCTGTTCCTATTCAAATGAAACATCTGCTGAAATGCCCTGGGGCCACAGGCACACAGGGAGAGATTAACTTCTATTGATACCTTAAGCTTACTTGTTACAGCCCAGGGTAGCTTACCAGATTTCAGTAATGCATCCTTCCGCAGTGAAGCATATTTGGATCTGATTCCTAAGGATTCTGTTAAACTTTCATCAACTGGCAACACAGTCTGAACAAAAAAAAAAAAAAAAACAAGAAAAAACAGATATAGTAAAGAATGAAACCTCAGTGCCCAAACAATATGCAGTGATGACCTACCAGAGAGACTTCAAAGAAATATTCAACTCCACACATACTTTAAATAAATATTTCAAATATTTTTACTGTGGACAAAAAATATTGTAGGCTGGCATAATAAATCCTAAGCATTCCTATTTATTTCTACTGCACAGTTCAAAATGCCACAAGAATTTTCATCCAATCTTTCAACTACCTATGCTAGCACAGCTCCAGAGTCCTTACAGGTACTGCATTAATAGGCATGAACAGATCTGGAGGATAAAAAGGGATTCTAATGCACACCGTGAATATAATACACATATAAGATACCCCAAGATACTCACAACACAAGTTTTACAGAATTAAATATATGTCTAGGCTGAGGAAGTGCTGCAAACATCTAGTCTCAAACAATTATTTTGGGATCAGAAAAAAAATCCAGTAGTCAAGTAACTTCTTCAGCTTTTTAAAATTCTGGGAATTCCCTAGCATCCTCATTGCAGTTTTGCTTAACGGTACCTTCCAATGCACAATGTGGAATGAAATACCAGGTGAAACTGGTGAGCCATACATCAAGTGCACCAATGAACAGTACCAGAAGCCTCTTCCAATGAAGACAATGAGTAGCTGATGCTAAAGTTTATAATTTTAAATTAATTTTTTTCCCCAAGACTTTTAACCCCCTCACATGAGCACCAAGAGCTCTGCAAAACTCAAAATGGCTTCATCACCATTAGGCTGCTCCTTACAGTACTTTGAAAACGTAAAGCTCTACTAAAATATCAAGATTGACAGGAATAATGATAGCAGATGTCAACCTAGCCTATTTCAATGCTGGCACTAAATCTGCATTCTTCTGAATACTCACCCTTCCATTAATTGTATCAGGTGACCTTGTCACTGGAGGCCTTTGGTCAGATTTTTCCTCCATCTGCCATCCAATAACTGTGATATTACCAACACGGTCACTTTCAGCCGACCTGCAACAAATACTCTGCGTTGAGATTTTTTTGGAGGAGGACCTGTTCATCAACAAGGAGACACTTATAAAAGGCTATTAATCTTCAAACTTAAAGAACATTTTAAATATGAAGCTTTTCAACTTCATTTGGAATAATTTTATAATGGGTTATTCCAACAGGAGAACATTCCCCTTATTCCGTAAGGATGCTGTACAGAATTGAAGGCAGCCTAGGCAATGCTCTGTGCTCAGCTTATACATTTGAGGGTGACATGACAATGAGAAGAAATGCATGTATTCACACATTTTGATAATCAGAATATACCTGATATCAAAGCAAAAGAGTTTAATGAAGTCTACTTTAAATTAGTCATTAAATAAGGGGTTTTCATCGCATTACAATCATGTTTTGAAGAATTTGCACTTAAAAGAAGGAAAATATTACAAACCTTAGTGTTATGTGCAACCTGTGGTACTTCTCCTGAAGAAGATCCTTTACAGTGAACGTCCCAGAACCCAACAAATACATCTAAAAGAAAAGGAGTTCCAAAACTGTGTTTACCTTTACAGTGAGCAAAGGCTTTGACCATAGCACTGAAGTGCAAAATACAATTATTATGCATAAAAATACAAGAGCAAAAGCATATCCAAATATGCTATATATAGCTAATTAAAATATCTTAACATTTAATATATTTGATAATTAATGAAAGTTTTTCTTCTACTGGAGGACAATATGTATTCTTGTTTCTCTAGGACATAGGTGGAGGCACCTCAGTATATATCAGCTTAGGCCAAGCAATACAGGAACACTGAAATCAACAACTGAACAGGGCTCAGGCTGTATCCTTGACCCAAATTTTTCTCCTCCTGAAGAACTTACTTCCTCTGGAGGTATTCATTTTTCCCTAGAGCTTATTCTCAGCCTGAGAATAAATGGCCTGTATTGCCCTCAGATCCAAGTAGCAACATGGGATGCTGACACTTAAAAGTTTTTTTCAGTAAAGGAACAAACCTTACCCCTGAACAAAATCCAATGTATCAGGGCAGGGTGACTCTTGGAATTCAGGCACTCTGTTCCAAAGAACAGGTTCATTATGGCATTTTAGCAAAGGCTAGAAGCCTTAGTTAGGGATGTTGGATCCTATTAATTATCGAGTTCACTAAAGATGTCCACAATGTAAGAGCACAAGTGACAGGACCTTTTTAATTTAAACCCATGGTTTCCAAACTTGCTACAGAGAAGCCTTAATTGAGAAAAGTGGCAATGCTTCTCACTCTGCTAAGCCAGTCTCATTTACTCCTCCTTTCCCTACCCATCTTGTTTTCTGTATGATCAGTGCTTCTATCCCTTTGTTTTCTCAGAAATTGTATGTAATTTTATCTCTTTGCCTATCATTTCCTTGCTCCACACTGACTGGGCAGGCAACAGAATAAAGAACACTTACTGTTCCCTGAGATCTATCTTTGACGTCATACACGGAAAGTTTGATTTGTGTCATTTGATTGATAAGAGAGTCTTGGAAAAAGGCAATGCTGCTTAGAAAGATAGGATTACTTGTTCCCTGTAATTATAAACAAAAAGCCAAAATTTAATGCAAGGTGATATATAGGGAAGAAATTATTCCTGTGTTAGTTTGATTTTAAATCTAAT
Source organism: Cinclus cinclus (assembly GCF_963662255.1). Taxonomy (NCBI): domain Eukaryota; kingdom Metazoa; phylum Chordata; class Aves; order Passeriformes; family Cinclidae; genus Cinclus; species Cinclus cinclus. The sequence goes on from NC_085047.1 coordinate 86,823,243, forward strand.
CTAGAAGTACCTCAGCACTTACCTCAATAATTTCTGTCTGCGCATGCTTTGTCCAGAATGCCTGGGGAGGAGTAGTTACACTCACTGCTACAAAACTATTTGGTTTTCGATCTAGCGATGGAGTTAGCAGCTCACTGCAAGCTTTAGGTATGCAACAGATAAATAAATTTATATTCAGGATCTTTTTCATATTGCTGTACGACTACATTTTTATAAAACCACATTATATATACACAAGGGCTTAATATTCATTCTACCACCAGACTATAAAAGCAGAAATCACTCATCTTTGTGCATGCAAACAGTAATCGTGCAATCAGCTCACTCTGGCTCCAAGCTCTAGAGCTCCAATTTAAACTTGTTCTCTTCTAATACATGCCTATCTACCCCCTGGCAAGCTCATTTTAACAGCCCACATGCATAGGTTTTCCCCTGGGAATCTCATGAGTGGCTGCATTTGATCTGAAGTCACGCTCCATTAAGCCCATTATCATATGGCATTTGCCCAGGGACAACCAGCAGAAGCACTTGAACATTGATCAAGCAGCACTACTGAGGAAAACCAGCTTGCAATTGCAAGATGACAGCTATTTCTTTCCTCTAAAAGGTTACAGTGAGTTTAACTGCTGGGAAAGGACTATGGTGAGTAGGAAACAACTTCCAAAAATTTCAGCGAGTGAACTCTACAAAATTACATTAAACTTCAGAGCCAAACAAGATACAGGTAACTACAGTTTGGCCCAACTCTCCTACAGCTATGTGCAGAAAGTTAATCCTGAAATTTAGCTAAACAGCTTTGTAATTCTAGATATTTTTAATTTATCTGAAAATAATTGAAGTACCTTATTCAGCTCTGAGAATGCTTGTTAAGATTATTATTCATAACATAATTACACACAACTGAGAAAATGTTATAATTTTTCATTAGCACACTGTAAAGACCATAACTTTCCAAATACTATTCCACTATTAAGCCAAGAAAACTATCCTGCAGTTGAAAAATGTGGACTGAATTTTCATCAAGAAAGTATTTTTCACTTATTCTTCAAGTGAGGTGAGTCAGTGCACAAGCTACTTGTCCAAATTCAACCATCTTAGAATTCAGGTCACTTCTGCATCTTGCATTATCACTTGACAGCAAAGGCTCCAGGAAGGAAGTTGTGTGTAATTCACAATTCTTAGAAACCATTCTGCCCTAAAATGGTGTTTCCAGCAAATCTTCAGTTTGCTTGAAGACCTGAACTGCTGATTTACTGACAGTGAAGGCAGTATCACTGCATCTTCACATAAACAAAGTAAACATAATAATAATAATAATAATAATAATAATAATAATAATAATATTCACACAGTAAACATTTAACATTTTATAAGACAGATGTTTTAGTTACAGACTTATAGAAACTTCACAAAATGAAACTGCTGACTGCTTATCAAAAGATACTGTACAGGCAGCGTGAAAACTGTACCACAGTTCCATAAAAATCAGAGCAAAGTTACAAACCTTACTACATTAAATGCACTTTAAAATCAACACTTAAAAAACCCCACACATACTCAGTAGCATGCATTTCAAAACTAGCATAAAATCACTAAGCCTACCTAAACTGAACTCTAAAATCGGCTCATCTGGATCCTGAATGTTTCCTGTAAATCAGAAAAATTAACACAAGATTAGCCAATTCACATCACTGCCATGTGAATTCTTTCCTGAAGTGCAATAAGTGCATTCACACAGAGAAAGAAATTACATTTTATACAAAAAAAAAAATTCTTTAATTCAGTGAGATATGACTGGTATCTAAAACATTAATCCTTGGTATCTAATAATTATTTGGAATACCTGGGATGATCTCAGTTTATAAAACATATTAAAATATGTAAAGTTATGTGAGATTATATGCAATATGGGAATATTAAATGCTTAATCTCGATAGAAAGTGATAGGATTAAAGCCTGAGCCACTATTAACTCCAAATTATTAAATCTGTGGTAGTTCATAGGACAAAATCTAGAAGTACCTGTTTCTCTCACTAATGAAAGAAAGCCTCTGAGGGTTTGAATCCTAATTTAATAACCATAAGAGACAAGGGAGACAAGCTTCAGCTCCCTGAACTCTCTTGAAAATTTTATACAATGTCAAAAAAGGGGGTTGCCAAGACTCTTCCAAGGCTGTGACATTATTTTGTTATTTTCTCCCCATTGCTTATTTTTGAATAATAAACATAACTACGCAAAATCTAACTTAATTTTTTAACTCCTCTCTGATTTTAATGTTTTGTCTATTTTAAAAGTAGCAAATTCAAGATTTCTGGAATTTCTTAGCATAATTCCTTTATCTCATTACCTTCAGATGACCAGACAGATCTAAATCTTTGAGCAATTAAAAGAAAAAAAGCCAACATTATAGCACAAGGCAGATTCTGAAAGGAGCAGCAACAGAGCAATAGCTGACGGGAAGGAACAAACCTGTTAGAGAAAGGCCAACCATGTCAGAGGTGACATCAATGGTGGAGGCCCTCTGCACAGTGCGGGATTTGGCACCATGGCGGGGGCTGTGTTCTCGTGCTGTCATTTTCTCATGAAGAGCCCTTCTTTTCTTGCTGCTTGGCTTTACTGATGTTTGTGTCACAGAGCAGCAGAGTGCAGCACGTTGTGTCCAACTGCTACTCCACTAACATTACCATGCTAAGCAACAGAGAAAGCAAAAACATACACCAAAATTTTAGGCCACCATCAGCTACTGTTTTTTTCAACAGCAGCAAGCCTGCTGCCAATCAAATAATTTCAGGTCATTAAAATAAAATACTCAAGGCAGATCCAATGCACAGTAACTCCATTTGCATGAACTGTACATCTCTAGCATTTTACAGAAAATTGTTGAAAACTGGACCACGTGCAAGAAAACTTTTCTGTCAGAGAATGGGGCTTGAGAGAGACACGTTAACAGACCAGCTGCTCTTCTACTTTGTCAAGGTTATTAAACCATCCTTAATGAGGTTTCCTGGTTTCTAATCCCTGGGGAGCACAAGTAAATTTGTCAGATGGGGCCTCTGTCCGCAGAGGAAGCACTAGGGATAAGGACAAAGGGACAACAGGTTGGTGGAGCACATAACAAAAGGGCAGGAAATGTTGTCAGTGTCAGCACACTGTGTTGTTCTAGGCTCTACTGCCATGAGAAAGGGATAATGAAAGTTATAAATAAAGCTTAGTGGGCCAGAGAGAGGTTGAAATTCTGAGATGGTGGTGGAAAGCAAAAGCAAAAAGGGATGCCTGCCGATGTGGCAGGTGGCAGCATCTGTGCTTTTCCTCCACCCTACACTTTTTTGAACTACAGACATCCATGACAGTCCTTCCCCTCACAATGCCTATGAAGTGAAAAATTACAGTAGGGTAGAAAGCCTACAGAAAATTTGGTTATGATTTTAAATGTGAATGTTCCTTCAATCAACTATGCTAGCACTGCAGTTAGGGAACTTCTGTATTTGTTTCATACTCTTATGACAAACTCCATTAATTTAGCAAGGGAGAAGTAAAATCTGATAAATACTAACAGAGTAACACCTTCCCAGCAGCCTCCTGTTCATTCTACAAAACATTTGAACCACACAGCAAAATGGAAGGATATTTATTTTCCCTTTAGGTTGATGGACCTAACAATGAGCAAGATGCATTCTAATTAAATAGAACACCTAGCTTATATTTTGTTTTAAAACACCACTTTAAATCTGTCTAAAGGCCTCCAAAGGAACATTCAACCTGCTTAAGTCTCTGAATTTAATTAGACAGCATCTCCCTCTGGAGGATTTCAAAAGAATCTTCTTCTCTTCATGGGGTACTCAAGCTTCTTCTTAACCATCACTGCTTCACTGGACATCAAAAAATTCAAATGCAAGTTAAGCATGTAAGACAACTGATCTGAACACAGCACTATCTACATCAGCTTAGGAATTAGATTTTAAATTAGGAGCTCATTCTAGGGAGGAAGGAATTTGGGCTGTGTCTACAAGATAGGCCAGTCTGTTGCCACTCAGAACTAAGAATTTGATTCAAGTCAGGTTTACATAATATGTCATAAGTCAATTCCAAATAGGAAAAAAAATAATTCTTGAATGGAAGAAGCAGAAAATGAGATCTCTGAATATCCCATCCCCAAAACTCTGAAGACTCAGTGGCAGCATACAAAACAACACTCTGCCTATTGATATAATACCTGACAGCCAAAAATTAAAGCAGGCAGTTTTCCAATTCATATTGAATAGTTGAGGTTGGATAAATTCTGGAGTTTATATAATCCAACCTCCTTGATAAAAGAAAGCTTCTCAGAACTGTGTCCAGTTAGTTTTGGACAAGAGTGTACCTCTCTAGCCAACCTGGTTGTTCCAAGGTTTGATCACACAGAGTAAAAAAAAGCTTTATTGTATTTATTAATGCTTAAGTTGCTAACCTTTCTCTAATAGTACTGAATGTCCTAATATTTATTCAATTAAAACTTCTATCAAAATTCTTTGACAGTTTCCAAGGCTTCCCATTCTCCTATTTTTTTCCTTTTTTTCAGCAATAGGCTTTCCTTGATTTGTTCTTTTCACAGATATATATATATATATAAAATGTGATGTTTAACAGTCTGTAGATCTATTAAACCTGCCTCATGAAAAGATATACAAAATTTACTTGCAGAGATTTAGACAGGATGACATGGTCCCTTCCCCTAAAATCTCTAAATAAATGTGTTAGAGAATAACTAACATGTTCACCAAGGTACAGGTCAGACAGCAACTAGGTTCAAGAGCCCGGCTGCTTTTCAGCTAAATTCTCTGCAATTCCTGACATCCTTAAAAAGGGTAAATCCTTGGTAAATTAAAAGATGGTCAGGTATCTAATTTGTTTTGAAGATATTTCTATTTAAATATTACTGAGTGTAAGAATTTTCCAAGGCTCTCTAAGACCTCAACTATTCATTAAAATTGCAAAATTAATTTATCATCTAATGATACATCTTTACATTACTTACAAGGATCATACTTACAGAGGCCTCTTTTCCTCATGTGGGGGGGATTTTGTACATCATAATATCAGTTAAACCCACATCTAAAAAAATTAACAAAATAATCATCATAAATTCACAGTCTTTTTAAACTGCATAAAACACAACCAATGGGTAGGCACCATTCTCAGATTAACTGTAAATTTAACTTCTGATTACCAGTGCTCATAATAAAGTTCACTGAAAATAGAAAAACTGTGTGATCTTCTACTGGATCTCACCTGGCATTAGTCACAGCAATACCCAGACAGAATAGGAGCACAAAGAAATAAGCTTATGCTGAAAAGGACTAACTTCAGGTCAACATTTGGTGAGTGGGTAGAACAGCTGTAAGAAACATACTTTAACGTGTTTACCAAAAAGCTTGGTGCTATTAAGAAAAAGGAATGTGTATGATATGTTGAGTATAAGACAGCATTTTTTTACTATGTTTGCTTTTCTACAGCTAAACTTTCAAAACACTGTGGTTTGGAAGAGTTATAACTGCTGCTGTCACAAGAAAAGATCCTGTGTCAAAACACAGAAGTTCAAAAGATCAGGATGTAGGTCTCCTACTCCTTTGGGTGAAAATACTACGTGAGGAAGGCTTCTACAAACAGCTGGCAATGAGCATACAATAAAAACAAATTATTTTGAAGCTTACTACAGGTCATATGAAGGTTCATATTTGACAATGCTGCCATCTCATTCAAGTACATCTGCATTAAAAGGTTATGTCTTTTAAGACCTACCATTTATCCCGTATTACAGTAAAAGAAATTGGCAATTCCAGTCTCAGTTTCTTGATTTAATCACCAGCCCTACCTGAGCTCTTATCACTTATAGAAAGATTTTATCTCACTTAAAGAACATAGGAGGCAGGTATCTGATCTCAACTCCCCACTCAGGTTCTCTGTAAAGTCAGTGATGAGACACAGGCACTTCCAGAGAACAAGGTAGGTGGGATGAGTCACCCCATGGAGATACCCCTCTCTAATTATAAAAATTATTCAGATCACTCACTTTGTCCTGATGCTGCAGCTGGGCAAACTGGATCCCTCCTACATCTGTGCTAGCTCAGGCAGGGGTGAATTACCTTTACTCAGTGCTTAGCCAAACAACAGATGCTCTGATCTCTCTCCTGAATGACAATTGTTTGAACAATTACAACCTCATGGTCATGTTTTTGATAAAAACCAATGGAGATTGCATTCTTACCAAATTAAAGGTAGTATTAAGAGTCATGCAGTTTTCTTAGATGGTACCTATCCTTAAATGGATAGTTTCCAAAGACTGGTACCACTCAAGTAGACAGCAAATCCAAAGGCTGATGTAATTCATGTCGAGTCAACCTCTCCTAAAGATGGCACGATTTATCTACACATAGCCTTTGGCTTTGCCCTTACTAAGACAGCAGAGAGAGGATGTTGGCAAGTTGTGCAGCTTTGCACTTCATGAAGCTTTGCTGTAACCCCAGTTTTCAACAGAAACATGAGAAGCTGTTGTTGAACTCCAGTATTGGTAAAGGCCACATCCACAGTTCAGAAAAGGCTTCTGAGAAAGCCTCCCTTCTGATATATGAATATTTATTTGGCACTCTATTAGCACAAAAGCATATGACCTGAAGAAAAGGTCATCATCTGATGCCACTCTGCTCAGCTATGGGACCTTGTGTCTTCTGGCACTGAAACTTTGGGATGTTTGGTCCCACCCTGCTTGCAAAAGATCTCAAGCAAAAATGATTATCATCTCAGCCCCAGAATAAACCCCTGATGATTAGTTTGTACAACAACAAACATTGCCAAAGTGCTTTGGTTTGTTCCCTTCTCGGGAAAAAAAAAAAAAATCTCCTATCAAACCACCCCCTGAAATAAACATGTGAGGTGAGATTAAACCTTATTTCAGCCTAACATCTACTTTTCCTTACACAACTGTAGGAAACTGTAGGAAAAAATCAATAAGCAAGAGAAAAAGGATACTCCAATTACTGACTGAATCAAAGTCTTTGAGACTACTTTTCCACAGCCATAGTACTCTAGGCTTATGGCATTTGACTGGGTAAAGAGGCATACCAAAGCAAAAAACACAACAGCGGTGGAAGGCTAAATGTTACTGATATAACCACATGAAAAGAATAACAGACAAAAAGGGAGAGTGTGACAGTTTCCTTAATGCTTTAAAAAAACAACAACCACGGTTGTAATCCTACTGAAAGTTTACCATCATCTCCAAGAGAGTGTGAAAAAATAGTTGTGGGTTACTTCCTGAATTGCAATTAGAGTCTCAAGGCTCTCCAGACCATTCCCTGAACCTCACCAATTAGGGTTCTTGTTCCTGAAAAATCCATTCTGAAATATCAAGCATGCTCCTTCAGACAACTGCATTCTTCAAATAATATCTTCATAAATAGTTTCTCTGATTGAAAATGTTTTAACAATACACAAAATCATGAAAGTGAATATTGCCTGAAACAGCATCTTGGATCTGCAGCATGGCCTGGTTTCCAACTAACACTCTATTAACCATATCAATACAGAAAAAATAATGGAAAGGAAGAAATGCCTGATTATGTTAAGTTATGAATATGTGGCCTTTTGTGTAAGAGTACCATCTCTGGTATAACTAGCATGCAGGGAGTGTTTTATTATTTTTTTATTACCACCAACAACAATGGTAGTGAAACAAGATTTGACAAGTTGGCTTAAACCAAATCTTTCAGCAATTCCAGCAACCCACCTCCAGCAGCTGTTTCAAAGATGATGCAAGGAACTTTATTAACCATGCAAGGATTTGAGGTGAAGGTCTGGATCAACCCTATCAGTCAAGGCTTCAGATGCAGCCCAAGAGCAGAGCATCAGCTCAAAGGACAGCATCTCCCAGTTAAACCCTGCTAAGACCTTCTCCAATTAAGAGCTACTTTCTTTACAGTCTGACATGCACTTCACTCTTCTGTCTCATTTAATGAGACACTGAGTGTCCCCAATCTCACACAGATCAAAACAGGAAAAGTCAAAGCCATGAATTTGGCACCTTTAGTCAGATCCTTCCAGCCAAATTCATGGAGGCAGTAACACAGAGTATGTCTACTGCAGATCCATAGGTTGACAACAGTTTCAGTCCATTCATTCCATGACCTAGGCCTTAGGAAGGCAAAAAAATGCAAGTGATGCCAGCATCCAATATGAACCTTTGCCTCCCAATGACATTACTTCCCCACACTCAGCTGCTGCCAAATTCTCAGCTCCACAAAGAGGCTGTATCTCCCCTTCTCAGTCTGCTTGTTAAGTCTAGCTTCCCCTCATAATCTGGTTAAATGTCCCCTTCTCCCACACACCAGAGCCTCAATTAACAAAGACAAAAATAATAAATTTGACCTGAAGAATCTTCTTGTCACTCTCTGAAGCTCCCCTGAGGATTCTGAGTAACCACAGCAAGAACAGGGCAAAGTCTTTCACAAGAAAATGAAATCAACACAAGATACAACAAATGTATTTGCACAATGTGGAAATTCCCAAATGCAACCTTTCAGCGATATTTAGATAAAAGGATATTTCAGCACCAGGAAGTGGCTTGCTTTCTTTTTATTTCCTGTCCACAGATTCCACTTAGCTGCAGATAAGTTTGTAAGTCACAAAATTTCTTCTTGATCCTTCCCCACTTTGAACTTCAGCAAGCTCAAGTAATCTAAAACCCCAATTTTACCTCTTCAATGTATTTGAGTACTTTTAACAGGAAACTGCAATTTAGGCCACTTAGTTCTCTGTGCAAATTAAAACTATTTGTCTATATTCACAACAGAAATACAATTAGCATTCTTCTTAATGAGATATTGTATTAATTTTGCTTGTCATCATAGTATTTTTATTCCTTTAGCGCTTCTAGGAACACAAAAACACGCACATCCAGAGGTGGAAGTGAGCATTTGTAACACATTTGTCTGTTAGCTAAAAAGGAAAAAGCACAGCTCTGTTTCACTTTGCAGAACAGCGTTTATCAAGTTGAACACAGCTCAGTGCCACGGAAAATGCTGAGTTTTGCTGCAGGGAAGTTTGAAACCTTCTCAGTCTCCTCTGTGACTTTACCAGTAGAAACTAAAACAGCTTACAAATGGTCTTTAACCCCAAATTAACCTTTAGCCTCTTTCCAAGAAATGTGCTGTGCTTTACTTTGTGGTAAAGTTTCCTATGCA